>NC_136434.1:254311824-256981824 GCF_052849685.1 Lactuca virosa
ACCAATGGGATGTGTGCTATCCGCCTTAATTTATGTTCCTCGTTTGGTTGTGAGCTTGGGGCAGATACGCACAATCGATTGTTTGTTTACTCTGAGTCTTATATAACTTGTACCCACTTAGTACCCATAGAAAGGGTTGTAGTGACATTTTACTTAAACTTCCATCAAAGTAGGAAATATAGGATTTTCTAGAGGAACAGGCGAACTTTTCAAAACAGAACTTACAACTTACAACATTTTACAACTACATGTTTCAACTACACTTTCAACACCATTTTACATCTACATTTTCAACAACACTTTACAACTTACTCATATCACTAAAATCTTATGAACTCACCAGCTTAATTGCTGATCAACTCTTTCAAATAACTTGTATTCTCAGGAGACTATTAGACAGGTGCTCGTGCTGGGAATTCAGAAGATGGAGCATTATAGCTTCAAGTCTTGTTTTGTTATTTGTTTATGAATTCTATGTTTTGTGAACACACACATTGTAAACACTTTCTTTCGAAATGAAATGGTTGTTCATTACTTGCTTACCATATACATATCTCGTGATACTACACATGATGTCCTCCACCCCTGAACGATTCCGCCGTTCCGGTTTTGGGGTGTGACATCTTACATCACTGATAAAAACGAAAACTACTTAAACTAAATTTTTGCAGGCCTAGACCTTAGCTTGGTCATCATCGGCCGCGTCCTTCTTCTCCCCCCCCCCCCCGGTCAGCCGCAACACAGGATCCTGGCTGGCGGTAGCAGGCTTGCCAGTCAATTTGTCCAGTGCATCGCGCCAACCGTCCACGTCCCATGAACCTGCATTTTCAAGATCCTCTGCAAGACGGATCTTGGCCTCCCATATAGCCACTGTAGCACCGACCTTCGCATCGAAGATCACCTCCTCCATCTCGTGTACGTGCTCCTCCTCTCTCTCAGCCTTCTCCTTGCTGAGCAGCTCCACCCTCCTCAGAAGGTCCTCTTTCGTCGCCTTCCACATCTTCTCCCGTCCCTGAAGGGCTTGTTCATCCCTCTCCGCCTGAATCCTTAGGTCAGCGGAAACATGATCAGAGACCTACGACAAAGATGAAGTGATTCAGCAAAAAACAAAAAGAAAAATGAAACGAGAATGAAGTTAATACTTAAAACTTGGGAGAAAGAGACCAACTTCTGGAGTGCTTCCTCAGCTCCAAGGCTCTCCAAAGATAAAACTGTGGAGTGACAGTTTTTCTTTTCTGGGATCTCGGAGTCTTCACTACCAAGTCAACAGTTGATCTTGTAGGAGGAAGAGAAGATGAACTCTTCTCCTTATCCACAAATTGTTGGTCCTTCGACATGGCCATATCGAGATCAGCAAGAGTGAAGTGGGCACTGGAGCGAGTGGCTTTGGATCCTATATATAGCAGAGGATCATTAAGATCTTCACCATAAAAAGGAAAAAACCAAGGATCCTTACATGTCGACATGAGGTCAGTTGCGGAGGAACTTTCCTGCGGGATCGTTTGATCAAATCGGAATGATCTTTTGACTTCAGGCAAAGCCAAGAACTTCTCAATCTTCTCTTCGGAATCCTCGACAACGGGAACAAGCTCCTCGAATTTGAAAGCTGCAACTAAGCAAACAAAATAAGAAGATGTGAATTCCAGGATCCTTATATTTATATTAAAGAATCCTACCCTTTTTGACCCAGGTATCTGAAAGAAGAACCCCATTGGGAATAGAGTCACGCCTCACGAAAAGGTATCTCTCTTTCCAAGCTCCATCGTTGTGCTTGGTTTTCAGGACTAGAGGAGAACTGTAGGTTTTGACCTTGAGGAGGAAACGGGAATTCCCAAATGTTGTGAGTGTTGGGTTTTGAGCACTATAACACTCCTATGGTGCACATGCAACCCTAAATGCTTTGGATCTATGTTTTCTCTAATTATACATGCATTTTGTTTTTCCAAAGCATTCTCCCTAGCTAGCATACAATTGAAGCTATATAATATAAAACTTGGTTTGGATGCTTACCTCTTGAGTAGGGTAGAGTTCTTGACCTTTGAAAGCTTGAGCACCTCAAGTGTGATGCCTCTATTGGTTCACAAACACCAATATGCAAGAGGAGGATTTAAGAGAATATGTTACTTATCTCAAAGAGATGTGGCGATCGATTTTGGTTCATGGGGAGTTGTATTTAGAATGTGGCAAATGCTAGGGTTACACTTTGTAAACCCTAATGCTCCATGACCTTTCACATTCTCATGCTCCATGGGTTTTAACCTCCATGGACTATCCATGGATTATCTTATTGGTTTAGCCCAACTATATACTCATGGATCATTAGCCCACATTACAAGAATCATTGATTTACATAATCAATCCCCATTTATTTAATTAGTCTCTTTTGATCACAAAATTAATTCCAAATTAATTCTTGATCAATACTAATTAAATAATATTAATATATTATACTTGAAATATATTAATAAATCACAAATAACCCTATTCTCAAAAGTCCATCCTATCAAATTGCACTTGTGAAGGCAACCCAAAAAGGACCATGCTATAATTGGGTCAAGTACATCCCAGTTATAGTTATGGGCTTACACACTAAATCCAACAGTCTCCCACTTGGATAAGTCTAATAACTATACCTGCCAATGTAACTCTAGGATCCGACTTAGCAATCGTCAGTCGGTGACGCATCCTTTAGATAAGGGATCATATAATCCTTTGTTCTCAAGATATCAGCTGGACAAATACATGGAACAAAGTCATTATTGTCCAACATTTTGTTTCCCGATTTCCGATTCGTCTGACATAGAACATAACTGAACACATCAATTTAGTTTTGACCGGGCCCGACACATACTCAAATTAGAATCATCGAGTGGCCCAAGATATCGCTTTTAATCCTCTTAGGATAAACGGGAACAGATAAACTTCGACATTATATGCTTGTACTAATTACTCATTAAATCATGCACAACGATACGTTTTATAACATCAAGTTACTGATGCGTTTTTGTATCATCAATGCACAACTAATTCATAGTCAACAACTCATATATCTAGGTTTGAAGACTTATATGATATTATCGTCTCACGATCACTCGTGATAAATTCCATGAAGTGATTCAGGTGAGCGCGGTTTGATCTAATACTCTCTTATTCAGAAGTACTCATGAATGGTGTAGCAAATTGTTGCTATGCCTAACGCCATAGACAAATCTACAAGCCAAATCATGATAGTATTCTTTCATACCTACTTCCAAAGTATGATCGAACGTGGATAGTTTGAATAAATCTTATTATTCTGGAAGTCAAAATATGCAAAGTGAAACACAAGAATAATACTAATCGTATATGGCCCCAAAAATTGTGAGCGTAAATAAAACACCTTTTATTTAATCACCGTATTGATTACTCATTATTCATTGTATAATGTTTCGATTGATCAACTTAATGCTTGAATTAAAACAATAGCTATCCCATGCTCCAAGCATGCACACTATGTTTACCTATGGTCCTTACTTTGTGAAATAAATCAATTTGATTTCCAATTAAACTCATTTCACAATTCCAAATCTTTAAGTGTAACAATACCAAATTATTGCCACTATTAGAATGTGTTAGTTCTAAACTATTATGCAAAGATTCCTTTTGTATATTCCTTTGGAGATTTTTACAAGACAATTCCATGGAGATGAAGTCTCAAACTCAAAGTACATTCCTTTGAACATCCTTCTTTGCATAAAAGTTTCTAACTTACTCATATATTCTTGATATCCAACTCCCATTATGGAAACTTTTCCATAATTGCCATATGACTATCCATTCTTAACAAAATCCTATCTATTCAAAATTATATCAATATGGTCCATTCATTACTATACTTCCAACTATCCATAAGCAAACAATCCTTAGCGAACCTTAGATTGTCTTTGACAGTTGTTTAACCACTTTAGTCATATTTAGTTCTAGTCCTTTTTCCCTCTTAATGCCCTAGGCATTTGGAAAATTAGAACATACGAATATTATAGCATATGCAATCGACCCTATATCCGAAGCATATAGGATACGATTCATAATGTCTTACATAAAGACATGATACTTGATCAGTCTTTTTCTATAATATTTCTATTTTCCATGTTCTCACAATTCGAATTATGAATAGGGATGTCGTAATCATAATCAAATTTTGAGAATGCAATTAACATTTCCATATATAGAATTTCCTTATGTCGAATCTTTTCAATATAACATTCATATATGTCTTTGACTAAAATTGATTAAAAAAAACTCAATCTAAGCTTTTAGAATTGAAAAATGAAGTATAAGTTCCTCTTCCTTAATTATAGCAAAAAAACTTTTCAACCCTGCAACTTTTGGGAATTGAAACTTTGTTTTCTATAATTAACATTGCTAACATGCAACACTTAGCATAATAATTATGCTCCCACTAGCATAATAATTATTATCTTACTGGAATAACACTTATGCTCCCACTAGCTTTGACATGTATCCAAAATCAGCTGGACTTCTAGAAATCAATACTTATTAACTTTCTTACCAAAGTTCAGATTTTTGATACGAGATACTTCGATAAGCCTTTATCTAAGCTTCTCAAAGTCATACACCTTTCCTTAGACAGCTCACATGTGTGTCTAAACTATTTCAGAACTTACAGCATTAAGTTCCGAATGTTTAGACCTTTTGCCATTTCTCATAATTCGAAATATGAAGAGGGATGCCATAATCATAATCGAATTTGAGAATGCTAATATCACAAATGCTATCTCCTTAGAATATACTTAGTGAAAGTGTTTCCTCATAATCATTTTCATGAATTGGAGAGAAACCTTATGACACTTAGATTTTATGGTGTATGTGTTCCTATCCATGTGAAATTGTCATAACCATAATCATAAGACAAGGTTAGTGACAATTCCAAACTCATATGGACTGAACCTATCTAATCTTAACTCCTTGCCATTCGGTAGCACAAGGGCCTACCATGTCTTCCAAGTTGTTATGCAAACAGTTGAGAACTCATAGAACTCACATACCAACTGGAATAGGCACAAAATAACAATATGTCAACACGATTGGTTACAAACCTCAAGTTGTGTGCTAGTGATTAACAATAGGTTGACTCTTGATTATTTCTTAAAACTTTTCAAGATCTTTAAGACTCCCACTGACCTCTTGACATATAAGTTTCTCTCTGTCAAGAAACATTACTTGACAAACAAATATTCAAGAGTTAGTGCGATTTCTTATCAAGACAAACACTATTGACAATCGGTCTTAGTTGATCTTTGTTTTATCCAAAACATTACAACTTACCAATTTCAAATGTACAAGAGTAAGAAACATTTTACTCTACATTTGCTGATATGTCACTCAATATACAATCTTGGAGGATGACTCTAAGATTTGATTTTGGAACGAGGTATGATTCATCTTAATTGATTTAACCATTTCAGCAATTTCTGATTCCTCTTCTTAGCCAAACAAATGCACTAAGGCGTCTTTAGAGGATCAAATTGTGATATGGTTTTCATAATCATTAAGATGATCATAAAACACGATACTCAAGTACTCTCCCATCTTTTCAGATTAGAGAAACTTTTATCTTTTTGTCGACTTTGATTCTTCTTATTCGTCCTGCTGTACATTGAAACTTTTTCAATGATTCAGAATTATACTTAAACTTGTAAGCATAACCATATTTACTAAACTTTAGTAAATCATGACGAATAGTCTTATTGTTCTTTGTGGTGGACCTGACCAGCGCACAACCAAGTGTACCCGATCCCCTAGTCCTTCACTTAACTCACATATACATGTGAACAAGGAATTAGTCTTAATTTCCCAAAGACGAAGGTTCTCATTCATCACACAATACAAGTTGCATGATCCCAAGTTTCTATCCAACTGACACTTGGGTGATGAGAATCTTCCCTTATTTGGTAAATTTAGACACTACCACAAACGAAAAAATCAAATCCATATTGCTAAAATAGAAACATACAAACATCAATTTTCACAAATGCCATTGCAAGGAAATATAAATAAGATAAAAAGTCAAAATTTTATTTATTTATAAAAGGTGCGGAAAAACTTTTCCTTACAGTGCAATTACATATGAAAACTATGCTATTACAAATTTCTAAGCAATATATCATAACTCCCAAGCAGCAGCTCAAAAATCCGATCATCGAACCATGCGATCGAAATCCATCTCTTCGCGATCAAACTCTGCATGCCTTTCCTTTAAGCTCCCTTTGATCCTAAAAAACATCAAAATGTAATCTTATCACATCATGTATTAAGAGTCTACCAATAGGAACTTAATAGAGTTAGATAGTGGACTTACCTGAAGCAGAGTCAAACTTTTTGATCTCACCATTCTTATGATCCTTCAGGTAGATACGACAGTTTCGCAACCAATGCCCCTTCTCTTGGAAATAGAAACAGATGGACTCTTTGGGAATGGTACACGGGACAATCTCAGACTTACCCTTTCCCTTTCCCTTGGAAAGAGAAATCTTTTCTGGACTTCCAATGTTTCCATTGTCAATGTCTATGGAAGTTTGGGAAGTAGATCTTCCAATCAAATTTGCATTACCAGTGCGCCAAATCATTGCTGATTCAGCAACAATTAGCAAATATGTAAGATCGATAAGGGTCACGTCGCGGTCTGTCATATAGTAGTCTTTAACAAACTTACTATACGACTCGGGAAGTGACTGAACAACCAAGTCAACAGCCAACTTCCTCGACACAACGACTCCTAACATTCCCAACCCGTCAATGTGTGACTTTATCTTCAAGACATGTGCCCACACAGACCTTCCATCTTGGTGTTTGCTAGCCAATAGGGCTTGAGTGACTTTGAACTTTTCAAGTCTTTGAACTTGAGGGTTAGGGAGAATAATTGGAGGAGGTGGAGGAAGTAAAGTATGATATTGTGGAATTTCATCTTCATGTGGAAAGCTTTTTCCAATAGATTCGGGAAGACCATAGTTGTCCGACCTAGACATCTATAAAGGGAGAAATTCAAGTTAGTTGATTTAAGTCCTTAATATAACACCCAAAACGAAATATTAAGGCTAGGACCCAACACAATATTTTACAATTGCGAAAAGGGATGTCGTAATCCAATTGTAAAATATTTGAAGGTAGGTAAATGACGATTTACCAATTTCCACCATGAAAAACGAAATAGATTATAAAGTTTTAATTGGTTTGAAATTCCTAAATCTTTGAGATTCATTGAACTTTTCAATGGCATGTTTAAATATCGATTGTGCCCTTCAAGTTTGTGATTGGGATGCCGAGGATCACAAACAAGGTGTGAATAACCATGAAAATTAACTTGGTACACCCAATGTTACAGATCACCTAATCAATGTGTTGGTTAACCACACACGCTCCATTGATCTATTATTAACATCAAGTTACCCTTTGCCATACATTGTCAGTCCCAGATTATTGTGCTGGTTAACCACACACGCTCCACTAAAGACTTAACAAGGGTGCAAAGTGTAATTTCATGGATTAGCACCATTTTCACATTTTTCCTAAAGTAACTAAGATTGGGAATTTAATAAAAGTTTAGTTACTTTATATTTATCATTATACTTTTAATGAGGGAGGATTAATGTCCTATACTCGTTCGGCTAACGACCCTCCACCAGTCAAGGAAGCGGTGGGTGAGAGTGGATACCCATTAAACTGCCATTTTATAGGCAGTAAACCCCCTTTATAGACCGACTTCGTGAATGAGGCCTACTAACGGTAAGACTGACTTGTCTTATATATATATATATATATATATATATATATATATATATATATATATATATATATATATATATATATATATATATATATATATAATTAAACTTATAATATTATAACGTATAAGGGTTGAATTTTAAACTTTTAAAATTCTAAGGTTTGGAATTTAAATGTTTCAAAAGTGAGACTTTACAAATTCCAAACTTGAGGGCAAGTTTTGAAACTTGTCAAAACTCTTTATATCTATAACTTATGAATTAATGTTGGTTTTATGAAAAGACTCTTGATAATCCATAACTTGAGGACAAGTCATGGAGTTCATTAAAAACATTTATGAAAAGACTTTTCATGTTCCATAACTTGAGGACAAGTTATGGAACTCATTAAAGAATATTTAGATCAATTCTAACAAGGAAAAATTATCATATAATATTCTATTGATCTAATCTAACTCATGTAGCAAGGCAATTCATATCAAATAATACAAAAAATTAACCTATTATCTTAATATTTGACAATTGTCCTTTCATTTTCATAACATATGAGTTTAATGCCATTTTAATGTATCAGACTTTTCATTTTCCATAACTTGAGGACAAGTTATGGAGGTCATTAAACTTCATTTAGATCATTTTCTAACAACTAAAATTATCACATAATTTATGATCTAACTAAACTCATAATCAAGATAATTTCAAGTCAACAAGTTAAAAGCAATTTTGTTAATCATATAAAACAACAATTATTTTAAAACTTTGACAATTATCTTGTGGTTGGATGAGTATAAGCACTACCATATCATAAAAAACATTTCCAATGATCCAAAACAGTTTGTGGTAGTGCTCATAATCCAAACCAGGCCAAGAAACTCGAAATTCTACAAACAGGGCCTTCAACTCGTCGAGTGCAAGAACTGACTCGCCGAGTTGCCCTGTTTACTGAGTGGACTCGTCGAGTCTGTTCATGTACTCGACGAGTTCATCAATCAGAGGCCAAAATTTCGACTTTTTCAGCTTTGAAAAACTAGTAAGCATCAAATATAATAATAAACAATCCTAGGCTCTGATACCACTGTTGGGTAGAGCACTATAACACTCCTATGGTGCACATGCAACCCTAAATGCTTTGGATCTATGTTTTCTCTAATTATACATGCATTTTGTTTTTCCAAAGCATTCTCCCAAGCTAGCATGCAATTGAAGCTATATAATATAAAACTTGGTTTGGATGCTTACCTCTTGAGTAGGGTAGAGTTCTTGACCTTTGAAAGCTTGAGCACCTCAAGTGTGATGCCTCTATTGGTTCACAAACACCAATATGCAAGAGTAGGATTTAAGAGAATAAGTTACTTATCTCAAAGAGATGTGGCAACCGATTTTGGTTCATGGGGGGTTCTATTTATAATGTGGCAAATACTAGGGTTACACTTTGTAAAGCCTAATGCTCCATGACCTTTCACATTCTCATGCTCCATGGGTTTTAACCTCCATGGATTATCTTATTGGTTTAGCCAAACTATATAGTCATGGATCATTAGCCCACATTACAAGAATCATTGATTTACATAATCAATCCCCATTTATTTAATTAGTCTCTTTTGATCACAAAAGTAATTCCAAATTAATTCTTGATCAATACTAATTAAATAATATTAATATATTATACTTGTAATATATTAATAAGAGTAAATTACACGAATGGTCCTTATGGTTTGGGGTAATTTGCATGCTTGGTCCCTAACTTATTTTTTTAACTCGGAAGGTCCCTACTGTTTGTTATTTTTACACGCTTGGTCCTTATTGTTTGTTTTTGTTACACATTTGGTCCCTATCTTACGTAAAAAGACAATTATTTAAATAAGGAAAAAATGGTAGGGTAGGTAAGGTAAGGTGAAGGGGTGGGGTTGGGGGTGTGTTTATTTAAATAAATTAAAAAATCAAGGGAAAAATAGTTTTTTTTATGTAAGACAGAGACCAAGCGTGTAACAAAAACAAACAGTAGGGACCTTCCGAGTTAGAAAAATAAGTTAGGGACCAAACGCGCAAATTACCCTAAACCATAGGGACCATTCGTGTAATTTACCCTATTAATAAATTACAAATAACCTGATTCTCAAAAGTCCATCCTATCAAATTGCACTGGTGAAGGCAACCCAAAAAGGACCATGCTACAATCGGGTCAAGTACATCCCAGTTATAGTTATGGGCTTAGACACTAAATCCAACAGTGAGATCATATACGTAGGCCAATTCTGAAAGGCCGATGTCAAAGCCTTTTAACTGATTTACCTGGTCGACCTAATATAGGATCCTCTAGATAATTGGCATGGCCTGGATATACGAAATCCCAATCGTCTTGAAGAATTCAGAAACAATCCCGAGGAAAGGATATTTCAAACCCAAAGAGAAAGGGTACTCAAGAAAGCACACCTAAGTGGGAGAGACGAATTCGGGCTGAATGAGGGGATCGAAGGGCCTGAAAATAGCTTCTGAAGGAAAAGCTCCATTAGGTATTAGAGACTCAATGTCACACCCCCAAACCTAGGATGGCGGAAACGTTCGGGGGTGGAGGACTTCATGTAAAGTATCACAACAACGAGTATAATAGTGCTCAAAGTAAATACAACCATCATAAATATAATTGAAAAGGTTACACCATAGAATAAGTTTACATGTTTCAAAATCAATTACATTATGATGACAAAAATGAACTGTTTGACGATTTATCGTCCCATCCGCAAAATGCTGTTGGTTTTCCTGTTTCACTGATTTCCTGAGAATACAAGTAGTTTTGAAAAAGTGTCAACAATTAAGTTGGTGAGTTCATAAGAGTTTTGTTTGAGAAAGAAACCGTTTTCCTTGTAAAAGCGACAGAGTATGTTTCCAGAAAATCCAATATTTTCTTTATTAAAGTCATGTAGTCCTAAATCCCAGGACCGAGAATGTGTGTGTGTGTGATTTGTACTTATAATGTTCATACTAGTAATGTGTTTCCAAAGAAAATCCAATATTTTCCTTATAAAAGTTATGTAGTCCTAAATCCCACGACCGAGAATAAACAAGTATTTTACCATACTTAAAGTAATTCATGCAAGTTTAAATCGACATAAACTCGTTTAGTTTAGAAGTAAAACCCCCTTTTTAAAGTAGAATTTTCCATGTAAACTTGAAAGATTGTTAACTACCTATGTGAGTCGCTATAACCATACTATGACGAGAAATAACTTGCACAACGTTTTTCAGACGTTAAGATACTATGACTCTTGTCACCCGCAGACCTGCCGGTCCGGCTGTAGCTAGCAGCGAGGTGTGGGGTGTTAATCCCAATATAGATCTATACACAATTATCACGCTCTCCCTACAAGAGACTCTGGTTATAACTTATAGGAATTGGGATCCCGTACTCGAACGTACGGGGAGAGAATTGCCTCACAACCTAAGTTAACTAGTTTACACATAGTTTGATATTAAAACCTCTTCCGTGGAGGAAGTAAAATCACCTTTTCTGGATAAATTAGTGATATGAAATCCTTAAACTATTACTATTATAGTTTATCATGTAGTATATGAAAAACCCATTTTTTTTTAGAGTAAAACCTTTTTTCATGTAGTAAAATCCATAAACTATGTTTAATGTAGTTTATTACATGTGTTCGAAATGAATGAAGAATCCTTAATCTGAATGACTAAATTTCAGTTTATGATGATAAACTAACAAGAAAATACATTCAATATTTAGAACTTATTGTTATACACTTTGCTCAACATACTACAAAGTGTTATGAAAGTTGTAAGCTGTTAACTAGTTTTTAGCCTTTCAACACTGTTTTAGAACATTCATAGAAAAATCATACGAAGTCGAAAACTGAATCCGTAAATTCTGAGAGTTCACAAAATGTGTCTAGTTTAATCATAATTTTTATTACGATTTTTAGAAGTCTTTAACTTGTGTTAAAATGTTCATATTCACCGACTGGTCCGAATTCGTTTCTGAAATGATAGACAGTTTTGTAAAAATCACCATAAATCGTAGAAAAATCGTATGGAGATGTGCAAGTAGTAATTTTAAAGGTATGAACCTGAACTATTTTCATATTAAACAGTTTTGAAATATATTAAATTTAAGATAGTCAAAACAGTCCGTGAATAAGACTCAACTTTTCTGATGAAAGCTGTTGTTTGAGTTTAGTTAAGTTTTTGGTGTGTTAACTTGTATTCCCCCCTAAAACTTGAAGAAAACATGAAAATGTAGGGGTATGAACTCACCTTGAGTGATTTCAGTAGATGGATGATGGAGAAAAGAAGTGTTCAACTCAAGAACACTTGGGAGATGCTTGAAGATTTGAAGATCTAACAACAAATATGACGATATTTGTGTAAGCAATCTATGATTTGGATGAAGGATAGTAGAATATCTAAGTGTAGGAGGAAGATACTTACCAAATGTGGAGGAAAAACCCAAGACCAGCCTTTGAATCTCGAATTTTTAGAGAGAGAAAGTGAGAGAGAATGAAGTTTGTTCTTTGGTGGAAAATGAGAGAAATGTGAGGAGAGAGGAGGGCTTTCCAGCTCTTGACCAAGTGTGTGGCTGAAAAATGGTGGGAAAAGTACTATAGAATGACTAGGTATGGGTGAATAGTGACTAGGGGTTGTACTATGAAGGTATGAGGAGGTTGCTTGTGTCCTTGTCCAAAGGATAAGTCAACACTCCACCTAAATATCTCACCAAATAGATTTTATTCTTAGGCAAGGATTTTCCCCAAAATATAGATAAAATATGAATATTTAGGGTTTTATATGTCAAAATACGAGTTTGGGTGAAAATCTCACGTTAAAATAATTAAAAACGGGCTTAAAATGCTAAAAATATTGAAAACCGGGTAAAATTTGCTGAAATCCGAAATTCAGGCCAAAGGTGCGAAGGTTCGCCTCCTTAGGAGCATAGAACCGAAGGTGAGGTTCGGTTATGCATGGGAACCGAGAGGTCTCGCAGGCTGCTCATCAGAAGGGACCGAAGGTCATGATCTTGGACCGAAGGTAGTCCTCTCGGACCGAAGGTGGCCTCTCGGACCGAAGGTTACTTTCGGTTCCCTGGTGGTTTCGGTTCTCAGGAGGTTCGGTTCTCAGGAGGTTCGGCTCCTAAGAAGGGTTCGGCTCCTTAAGAGAGTTCGGCTCCTTAAGAGAGTTCGGCTCCTTAAGAGGGTTCGGTTCCTTAAGAGGGTTCGGCTCCTTAAGAGGTTTCGGTTCCTTAAGACTGTTTTTCGCGTAGACTTCCGTTTTCGAGCGGTTTTCGACTAAATTAAGGGTCAGGATGCCCCGGGTGATTATAAAAAGTTGAGAGAGATTTCGAGAGAGATTTGGGAGAGATTTGACATACTTGGAGAGATTTGGGACAGATTTCACACACTTAGAGAGATTTCTCATTCAGAGAGAGATTTGGGAGAGATTTGACATACTTGGAGAGATTTGGGAGAGATTTCACACACTTAGAGAGATTTCTCATTCAGAGAGAGATTTGGGAGAGATTTCACATACTTGGAGAGATTTCTCATACATAGAGAGATTTGGGAGAGATTTCACATACTTGGAGAGATTTGGGAGAGATTTCACATTCTTGGAGAGATTTCTCATACAGAGAGAGATTTGGGAGAGATTTCAGATACTTGGAGAGATTTCTCATACAGAGAGATATTTGGGAGAGATTTCACATACTTGGAGAGATTTCACATTCTTGGAGAGATTTCTCATACAGAGAGAGATTTGGGAGAGATGGAGTGAAAGAGGTTGAGAGAGACTTCGTTTGCGACCTTTTTAAGTGTTTGGCTTCGTAACGCAAGGTTCTTACACTCTGTTAAGCCTGGTTATGAATGTTATACTCTCTCGAGGGGTATGGAATAATGTTTTATCGAGTAGATTCATCACTTATCCTGATTAGGGTTTAGAATTTCCGAACACGTGAAAACTCTAAGTGATACTTTATATTAAGATTGCGAGTAGTACAATAAGAATCATAAAGGAAACCCTAATATACAAGGGTTAGATGAGTTGACCGGTTTGACTTGTTGACTTTAGTTGACTTTGACTTGGCCAAAAATTGACGGTTGTCACACTCAATATCATCATCCCCAAAAGAACATGTCTCCTCATAAGAAAGGATCCCTTGATCGACAAAATCATCATCAGGGAGAGCTAAAATACTTTAACGGGAGACAACCATTTTTCTAACCATAGTAAAAGAAATCGAAACGTAATAATAATTACCTTCTAATGAATCGTCGATGCTCGAAAAGTAATACAGGTAAAGAAGGGAAGAACGAATAAGAGATTGATGAACTGATCACTTCTATTTATACAGAACGATTGAAGATGATTTGACTAATAACGGCTAGTAAACTATCCGTTAGATTTCAAATTACCTAGCCGTTAAGGGTTAAAACTGAAAATTACTCTCGTCTCTCCTTTTATCTATTTAATTTAAGTTATTCCTTTAATATTTTCGAAATTAACTCTTACATTTTCAGGAATAACTTGGGGGCAATTATTAGGGTCAGGATCCTCAAAATATTCAGGATCCTCAGATATCTAGGATCCTTAGCTACCTCAGGATCCTGACTATTACTGCTATTATTTTTTACTAACTTTTGTAACGATCATATTTTGTCCATAGTTAACGCATGTGCAGAACTAGTCAAAGGAAGACTAATTCTCAATGAAGAATCATCTCAACTATGCTGGAGACCCGGAATATATGGTCAAATAATGTTCGAGAAGCTGGTCATAGAGGATCCCGGAAATATCGGACATCTTGTTGGCTAGTTTAGACTATAAAATGACGCTTGTATTTTGCAGACAACACACTGATTATTACCCTAAGCTTACTCTACGAAATTGTTCACTTGTTCTTACTTTAACATTATCTGTAAACATCATTTTACATTAATAAAATCATCAAGGTAGGTGATCATTATCACATCCCAAGGTTTTATTCCAGAGAACCTATCAAGGATCAAGGGCTTTTCTTGTAAACCATCGTGTCATTCTCTTTTATTGTTTGCTATTACACAATCTGAACAACACAACCTCTCATTCAATTTGGTTGATTAGTACTTGTGTAATTTTTGACCAAAACAAGATCCTTAAGGTTTATAACATTTCCATGTTATCCAAATTTGGGATCCTACCATAGTGATTACTTAAGGTTTATAACATTTTCATGTTATCCAAAAGTTGGGGTCATACCCCTGAAATAACATAAGGTTTATAACATCTTTTTGTTACTACACGTTGGGATTTTTCCCCCAGAAAATACACACGAATCATAACATTTTCATCAATAGGGAGATTTCCCATGAGATACGTCACAGGTTGGGATCCTACTGAGTACATAACATCAAACATGTTATCAGTAAAACTTATGGTGTTACCCAAGAATATTGTCAAAGTTTATAACTTAAACAAGTTATCTTGAGAAGGGAATTCCCCCGCAGGACCCTCATCTTTAAGGATCCTCATCATTAAGGATCCTCATCTTTATGGATCCTCATCGTTAAGGATCCTCATCGATCCTCATGGGTTGTGACAACCATCAAAACTCAGGTTAGGACTCATCCAGAACATTGTCATTTCCATGCGTGCACATAACTTGGCTTTAGAAGCAACAAGTTGAGCTAGATCGCGACTTAATAGATCCCTCAGAACAAGTAGTATAACATAGCTTGTACTAAGTAGTCACATTGATATGTGAATACTCCAACTAGGTTTGTTGAAAAATGTTTTTGTATGTGACCTTGTATGTGACCATCACTGAAATAAGACGAACTGTTTTTATGTTATCTAACAAATATTATCAGTTATTTCAGGTTTCATGAATGCGTGATCAAAACGGAAAATACGAAAACGCATAGACGAGAAAATTTAGCTGTGCGACTAAGCAGATACAAATATATATATATATATATATATATATATATATATATATATATATATATATATATATATATAGGTGTGTTCCAATGAGAACATTTTTCCCGTGAGAACATTTGAGAACATTTTTTAGCCTATGAGTTCAAAAAGCACACGGGTTTGTTATTCAAATACAAATTACCCACTTAACTTCCCCCACCATATTATGTCATTCTCTCTCCTCTCATACGGACTTAAATTGATAGTACCGGACCACCACCAGAAACCGTCGGGAACCACCAGACCACCGCCCGAATGTCCAGACCACCACCAGAACATTGTCTTTCCACTCTATAGATATGCTTTCACATCCTTCTTTTCTCCCTCACTCGTTAGATCGTCAGAAACCACCTCTGCTCGCCGGAAACCAACTCCTCTCATCTTCTTAAACTCGCGCCCCAAACCACATCCGTTTGTCTATCCTCTTCCTGAACCTGATCTGGTGGTCGGACCCAACCTCTCCGTCTCTCATCTCCTGAACCAACTCCCTATGAATCTCTATCCAACCAGAATGATGTACAAATATCATTTCACTGACGATCAACACTCGTTTCACCGCCTCCGGCTCTCTTCATAGGCTTCCAGTTCTCACTGCCTCCGACTTCAACGATGTCGTTAACTCCTTCCATTACGCAACTTATCCTATGGCTTCGGTGGTTCCGGAACCACGACAAAAGTTTCGAATCGTGTGTACACGGGGAATGAAGCACCATCAAACCAGGCGATCGGATTTCGACACGAATTGCCCCGATCTCGTTTCACCGGATCTGAAGAAGGCCACAAGATCTAGTTTCACCAACCACCAGATATGGTTTCACCGATCACCGTCGCCGCCTTCGTTCTCAGTCACTCGTTTAGGTTTCGTGGTTCTCATCAACAATAAGGTCCATGAGCTTCCGTTCAGGTCAGTTCCTTTCTTCTAGGTTCTTGTTATTTTTTTCTTTTCCTTCGCAATCGTGCTTTTGATTTGATTTTGTTGATAGTAGAATTTGAAGGTTTTTTACCTCAAAAGATGAGGTTATGAGTAATATTAAAGTTCCAAAGAAAAAGAGAAGTAGTTGGGAATTAATTCCGATGACATTCCCAATATAATACTCATAAAAATAGGGTTGCATAAATTGAAGAGTTAAACTGTATATACGTACACCTATTCCTCTTTATAACAATAAAAAAAGGTTAAGATTATAAATACATAATAATTTTGACAGCATTTCAAATTATTTAAATATTATAACTATTTAGATTAAATAATATACTAAACAATCTAAACAATCGTCCGTTTCTTAAATATTATGTTCGCTTATTGTATTTAGTTGTTTATTTTTTATTTTTGAAATAAAAAACCAACAAAAAAGTAATAATAATATTAGTTGTAACTATAAATACATTTTAAATAAATATTTATAATAAAAACCAACAAAAAAAATCCTAATTATTTTTTTGGATATCCTATACAAATTTATTTCCATCGAACAATTTTTTTTATAAAAAATAGTCTTCTTTACAACTTTATTTCTGGTGTATTTTTAAAACCAATACACGAGAAAAATTAATCAGATATTATTAAATACATGAGAAAAATTATTAAATGGGAAATGAAAAAGCGAATTTTGTCCATATAAATCATATGTGATTGGATACATATAATCACATATAATTAAGTACATGAGCACAACCATTGAATCAAGAACACAAAAATGAATATTGTCCATATAAATCATATGTGATTAGATACACATAACCACATGTTATTAAACACATGAGACAATTATTGAATCAACAACGCAAAAACGAATTTTGTCCATATAAAGCAAATGTGATTAGATACATATATAATCACATGTGATTATATGTATCCAATCACATATGATTTCTATGGACAAAATTCGTTTTCGCGTTTTCGATTCAATAAATTTTCTCATATGTTTAATCACATTTAACTATATGTATCTAATCATATACGATTTATATGGACAATATTCGTTTTCGTTTTCTCGATTCAATAGTTTTTCTTTGTCAATATTAATCATATTTTAATCACATGTGATTATATGTATCTACTAAAAAATGAATACTGCCCACACAAATCATATTTGATTAAATTCATATAATCACATGTGATTATATGTGTTTAATCACATATGATTTATGTAGACAAAATCAATTTTTGTTTTCTTGATTTAGTCACATGTGATTATATGTGTCTAATTAGATATGATTTATATGGATAAAAATGAATTTTATCCAATATAAATCATATGCGATTAGATACATATAATCATATGTGATTAAATACACGAGAACAATTATTGAATCAAGAAAACGAAAATGAATATTGTCCACATAAATCATATGTGATTAGATACATATAATCACATATGATAATATGTATGTAATCACATATGATTTATGTGGCTAAGATTCATTTTTTAGTATCTAATCATATGTGATTAGATACATATAACCACATGTGATTATATACACAATAACAAACATTGAATCAAGAACGCGAAAACAAATCTTTATCCACATTCAACATATGTGATTAAATACATCTAATCACATGTGATTATCTGGATCAAATCACATATGATTTATGTGGACACAATTCATTTTCGCTTTGTCGGTTCAATAGTTGTTCTCGTGTATTTGATCACATGTGATTATATGTATAATCGCATGTGATTAAGTATAGGAGCACAACTATTGAACCGAGAAGAAAAAAATAAATCTTTTCCACCTCAAATCATATGTGATTATATATAAATATAATTACATGTGATTAAATACACAAAACCAATTATTTAATCGAAACCGAAAAAATAAATATTGTCTACATAAATCATATATGATTAAATACATATAATCACATGTGATTATATGTATCTAACCACATATGATTTATATGGATAAGATTCATTATCACATTCTCGATTTAGTAATTGTTCTTTGTCAACTTTAATAATATGTGATTAAATACATCTAATCACATGTGATTATATGTATCTAATCACATATGATTTATATGGACAAAAAAGAATGATGTCCATATAAATCATATGTGATTAGATACATATAATCACATATGATTATATACACGAGAACAACTATTGAATTGAGAACACAAAGATAAATATTATCCACATATATCATATGTGATTAAATACATATAATCACATGTGATTATATATATCTAGTCACATAAAATTTATATGGAAAATATTCATTTTCGCGTTCTCGATTCAATTGTTGTTCTTGTGTATTTAATTAAATGAGATTATATGTATCTAACCAGATATGATTTATATGGACAATATTCGTTTTCAGAATATCGTTAAATAGTTGTTCTTTTACATTTAGTTACATATGATTTATGTACACAAGATTCATTTTTGTGTTTTCGATTCAATAGTTTTTCTTTTTCCACATTAATCATATGTGATTAAATTAATCTAATCATGTGTTATTATATGAATCTAATCACATATGATTTATGTGGACACAGTTCATTTTTGCTTTGTCGATTCAATAGTTGTTCTCATGTATTTTATCACATGTGATTATATGTATAATTGTATGTGATTAAGTACATGAGCACAACTATTGAATCGAGAAGGCAAAAATGAATCTTGTCCACCTCAAATCATATGTCATTATATATAAATATAATTACATGTGATTAAATACACAAAACCAATTATTTAATCGAAACCGCAAAAATAAATATTATCTACATAAATCATATATGATTAAATACATATAATCACATGTGATTATATGTATCTAATCATATATGACTTATGTTGAGAAGATTCATTATCACATCCTCGATTTCGTAATTGTTCTTTGTCAACTTTAATCATATGTGATTAAATACATCTAATCACATGTGATTATATGTATCTAATCACCTATGATTTGTATGGACAAAAAATAATGATGTCTATATAAATCATATGTGATTAGATGCATATGATTACATATGATTATATACAAGAGAACAACTATTGAATCGAGAACACAAAGATAAATATTGCCCACATATATCATATGTGATTAAACGCATATAATCACATGTGATTATATGTATCTAATCACATAGAATTTATGTGGAAAATATTCATTTTCGCGTTCTCGATTCAGTTGTTGTTCTTGTGTATTTAATTACATGAGATTATATGTATTTAATAAGATATGATTTATATGGACAATATTTATTTTCGCATTCGCGTTCAATAGTTGTTCTTGTACATTTAGTCATATATGATTTCTGTACACAAGATTCATTTTCATGTTTTTGATTTAATAGTTTTTATTTTTCCACATTAATCATATGTGATTAAATACATACAATCACATACGATTAAATACATAAGAAAAAATATTGAATCAAAAATGCAAAAACGAATATTATCAATATAAAAATGCAAAAACGAATATTATCAATATAATCACATGTGATTAAGTACATGAGTACAACTATAGATTTGAGAAAGAAATAATGAATATTGTCCACATAAATCATACGTAATTAGGTACATATAATCACATGTGATTATATGTATTTAATCACATATGATTTTTGTGGACAATATTTATTTTTACTTTTTTAATTCAATAGTTGGTCTCGTGTATTACATACGATTTATGTAAAAAATATTTGTTTTCACATTCTTGATTCAATAAATCATATGTGATGAAATATATATAATCACATGTAATTATATACACGAGAACAACTATTGAATCAAGAACATTAAAACAAATTTATGTCCACATTAATCATAAGTGATTAAATCCTTATAATCACATGTGATTTAATATATGAGAAAAATTATTGAAACGAAAAATCAAAAATGAATATTGTGCATGTAAATCATATGTGATTGGATACATATAATCACATGTGATTATACGTATCTAACCATATATGATTAAAGTTGACAAAAAATAATTATTGAATCGAGAACGTAATAATGACATATGGTATTAAATATATCTAATCACATTTGATTAAATATATCTAATCATATGTGATTATATGTATCTAATCACATGATTTATATTGACAAACAAGAATATTGTATTTATAAATCATATGTGATTAAATAGAAATAATCACATATGATTATATACACATAATCACAGGTGGTGGTGGTGTGTAGTGGTGATTGGTGGTGGTTGGTGGTAGGTGGTAGTGGTGGTGAAGGGTGGTGGGGGTGACATATAGGGTGGTGATTATAGTGGGTGGCAGGTGGCGGTGGCGAGTGGTGGTGATGGGTGGTGGAGACGGGTGAATGTGATAGGTGGTGATGGTGGGTGGGTGGGTGGCGGTTGGTGGTGAGGGTGGTGATGGTGTATTTTGTTTTTGGAGGGTGATGGGTGGGGTGGTGATGGTAGTGGAGGCAGGTGGTGGTGATAGGTGGTGGTGGTTGGTGGTGATGGGTGGTGGTGCTGGGGGTGGGGGTGCTGGGTGATTGAGGTGGGTATGGGTGGTGGTGATGGGTGGTGATAGGTGGTGGTGGTTTTGGTGGGTGGTGATAGGTGGTGGTGGTGGTGGTGGGTGGTGGTCGGTGGTGGTGGCGGGTGGTGGTGATAGGTGATTGAGGTGGGTATGGGTGGTGGTGATGGGTGGTGGAGGTAGGTGGTGATGGTGGTGGCGGGTGGTGGTTTTGGTGGGTGATGGGTGGGAGTGGTGGTAGCGGGCGGTGGTCGTGATGAGTGGTGGTCGTCGGTAGTGATGAGTGGTGGTGCCTGGTGGTGGGTAGTGGTGGTGGGTGTAGTGGTTAGTGGTGGAGGTGGTGGTGGGTGGTAGGTAGTGTTGATGGGTGGTGAGTGGTTTTGGTTAGTGGGTTTATTAATTGTTTGTAACAATTGATGGATTTTTATGAATATTATTTTATAGTTTTAATTAAAAAAATTATGTAGTCCAAATTTGTTCTCAAATGTTCTCGCAATAAGAAATGTTCTCGATTGAACGCTCCCATATATATATATATATATATATATATATATATATATATATATATATATATATATATATATATATATATATATATATATATATATATATATATATATATATATATATATATATATATATATATGTTGGTGTTGAATAGTCAACAAAGAAAAGTCAAGGAAATGAAGAAGCAACTACCATCTATCTTACCACTTGCACAACAAAGGAAATTAGAAGCAAATAAGAGACCCACGTATTTTGCTCCTACTCGTACTACAACTTGCATCACCAGCCTTCCTTCTAACTAAAACTCAAGTGCACACTAGATATTTGTTTCATATGTATATATATATATATATATATATATATATATATATATATATATATATATATATATATATATATATATATATATATATACATGAGTATGTAGTGTGTGTAAGGTGTTGATGAGAATAGAAGAGAGAAAGAGAGATACATTTGTTATTGTTAGTTTTCCTTTGTAAAACTACACCATCTCTATCTTCATCCCTGGAGAAAGTGAAGATCACCAAGATCAACAACAATGAAGTGAAGAACACCAAGATCATCAACAAGCTAAATGAAGAACACCATCCACCATCTTCATCTTCTTCATTGAAACTCAAGGTTCTTCATCTTCACCACCTTTTTTCATCACACCATTCACCACTAAAACACCTCCCTTACATCAAAACACCAAAACATAACCATGAAACACCCCCAAAACGTTCTGCATCAAGATCAACAACAAAACCCATCACTATTCATCATCATCTTCATAAAACTTTCAGCACCATCACCACCTTATATCAAACTCATTCCAACCTTTAAACAACCTAGAAAACATCCTCAAAACACTAAAACACCATTACCTTAGCCAAAACATCACAAACAAACCTTACCTTCAAACCACAAAAATCCCGAAACTGAGTTCTGCGTGAACACGAGGGTTCAGCATGCCTAAACAAGACACGGCCCGTGTACTCATCTGTTTCCCTCTAATAACCTCGAACAGGAAACGTGTTACTTTTTCCTAAATCCACACGGCCCGTGTTCAGCAGCTTGATCAAGAAAAACCTCCCAAAGCCCTCCTACACGACCTGTGTTACTTGTGCCTTATCCTACACGACTCGTGTAGCCGTTTTCATCAACTTTTCAAGACTAAACACTCCTACACAACCCGTTTCACTTACCCTCTCCTTTACACGATCAGTGTACATGTCTTTACCCCGAAATAACTCAAATACAAATACATAAACTTGTGTATTTTGTACTTTTATGTAAACAACCTGTTTTACATAAAACCGAACTTTACATGAAAATGAAGTTTTTGTTACTTATCAAATACTGTATTGAACTATGTACAAATAGAAACACAGTCTGTTAAGATCCAGTCCAACCCTAACTCAGTTCAGTCATTTAATTGACGAACCTACTTGATA
Source organism: Lactuca virosa (assembly GCF_052849685.1). Taxonomy (NCBI): domain Eukaryota; kingdom Viridiplantae; phylum Streptophyta; class Magnoliopsida; order Asterales; family Asteraceae; genus Lactuca; species Lactuca virosa. Next base: position 254,334,999 of record NC_136434.1, read on the forward strand.
GACCAGTCGTTCCATCAGTCCAGTTCTAAACCAGTTTAGTTAACTTATTGACGAACCTACTTGATATATATTTATATATTTATATATTTTATTATAGCTTCACGTCATTTAAATACGATCATTTATATTATTTATAGCTTTACGTCATTTAAATACATTCATTTGTATTATTTATAGCTTTACGTCATTTAAATATAGTCATTTATATTATTATAGTTTTCATATTTGTATTTATTCCGCATTTCTTATTCTTTATATATATATATATATATATATATATATATATATATATATATATATATATATATATATATATATATATATATATATATATATATGCATCTTATATCTTTTAACTTATATATCTGTCACATAGTAACTGGTATCCGAGCCTTTATTTGTAGTGATCAGATAATATATTTTCAACAAATAGTATCAAAAGATGGTTAAAAGAATATTTCCCAACAAGGTTTTAAAGTGCCAAAGTTCAATCTCAAAACTAAACATAAAACCATGTTCAATAGATCACAGCTCAGGGGTAAGTTAAATACCCTAATTTATTAATCGGAACATATGACGTGCTTAACTAGTTTAAGTACTTATCAAACTAAATTTAATTAAGTCATGATTTGGTTTAATTACAAGTTGGAAATAATATCCACATATCATAATTTGAATTATGAGCCAAAAATATAATCCAAGGATTGTCTAATCCTACATTCATATGTTACGAACCTTTATTTCATTTATTTGAAATTTAAAATTTTGATTTTATAAAATCAAATCTTAAGTTATCATTTTCATAACTTAATTTTAGATGATTCAAGTTTATAAATTTATTTCTAAAAACAAATAGTTCAATAAAAACCAAGAAATAAACTCTTGGAAGTTCATGAAAATACTTAGAGTTTTTACAAAAGTTAAAGCTAAATTTTTATAAAACTTAAGGGAAGGCTTTAAGAGGGTATCATTAACAAGAAAAGCCTCATAATAACTCTCTCTTCTACCCAAAAATTCGGCCATACACAACCCTCACACACACACTCTCTCTCACTCATTATATCTTGGTTCTTTATGCAAAATCCTGAGGTCAGATTTTTTATGGCCTTGAGAGAGAGGAAATCAGATCTTAGAAACATATTCTCTGAGAGAGATTTTACCAATTTGTTTTTCATAAGTTAACTCACATTACTGGATTTTGTGGCTGATTTTAATGAAGTATAGACCCAAAGATACGACGAGAGAGATGGTCTATCCAGAGAGACAGAATCTCACTTTCTCTCTTCCTTCTCTCTAGAAACCTCACTTTCTCTCTCTAAAAATCAGTCCCTCAACCACAAATTTTTAGCCTTATTTTGGGTGTTCTTGAAGCTTCATATCAAAGGGTAAGTTCTTATCATGCACCTCTTGAAGATCCATAACGAAATTTACAAGTTCTACTCACTTTCTCCTTCAAATTTTCAATTTCTAAGGCATGTTCTTGCAAAGAACCTTTGTTTGATATTGATGTTTGTAGATCACCAACAAAAACATGTTGCATGTTCTGTAAATGGTGTTGATCCATGATCAAACCAAAGTCAAGAGCAAAGGTGAGCACATCCAAGCCTTATCTAGCACCAAAAACTGATTTTTCAAAAGTTTAGTGTGATCTAGCTTGGTTGCATGTAAGATCAAATGATTAGAAACAAGTATTTATATATAATATATTTAATATAGATTTTTTCTATCTCAATCTAAGCAAAAGAAAAGGATATCATTAGATAAAATAGAAGTTTGAACTATGTTTTCATGAGTTTTACTCTTCAACATTCTCTCAGATTTTTACTCAACTTTCAAAGGGGGTAACTCGCTCATTTCTTGACCAAATCATGATATTAGTTTTCTGACGACTAGTTTCGTGAGTTAAATTTCGAACCCATACTGTAAAACACCAAAAATATGATTTTTGACAATTTTTACAAAACAGTTGCGCAAACAACACTTTTTCTGTGATCACTAGTTTTGCATTACATGATCAAGGCCCTTAAACCCCAAAATAAATCTGGAAAAATTATTTTAGGAACTTAACACATTTTTCTCAGAAGACCTAAAATTTCATGAACAAAAACGTTATAGAAGTTTCTACAAAAATTGTTGAACTTCCAGCTACATTTGGAACTCATGCACTAGTTAGTGCTACATTTCTAAAATTGTTGGGGTTGAATACCCCCATTTAGCTCCGAATTAATTCTAAACCAATTTTTTTTATGAAACCTCATCTTATTAGTAGATGGTCTGTGAAACCCCAAGTGCTAGAACAAACTCTTTATTTTTCTATAAAAATAAGGATTTAATGGCCAAAATTTCAAAATAAATACTTACAAATGAGATAAAAACCGAACAATTCTGGAACTTATTTATGTATAGAATAAGGATAGCACCTAAAGTTTCATACAATTTGGTCACTATTTGGTATTTTATTCATATTTTTCATTTAATTAGCGCATAAATTTACAAAACCGGGTCTTAGGACTCATGAGCACAAACTAATATTTTCCCAAGTTTGGGAAGATTATGAGAACCTGTAGAAATTAGTTTAGCAATTTTTGCAATTGTTTGCCATTTATTATGAACGTTTCCTATTATTTACACTTACAAATAAATAACAAATTAACTTCAAAATTCTCTATAAAATTTCTAGACACTTATACTCTCTGTTAGAACCAGAATATTAATTTTTACAATTTTTGAAGTTCATTTTAATGCCTTTATGGATTTTTTGAACACAAGGCACCGTGAATTCAATACTACCAATAATGAACTGAAAAAACTTTAGGCACTTTACGACACCACTAGTAGGATAGGTAGTTCTTAGATAATGGCTTAGTGAATTGTATCTCACTAGAAACTATTTGTTCCGTAGGGCACTAGTAGAAATCGATCTCTACAACACCGAACCACGAAGCTCGAATCGCAAACTCTCCCTAGTGAGTATTCACACCCCCTTTTACTGTTTTCATGTCTTGGGGTGGAAAGCATGCTATTATCTTATGAACTATCTGTACTATTTTATGAACTTGTGGAACTTTGTTTTATGAACTTGATGAACTCTATTTTGTGAACTTGCTGAACTTTGTTTTATGAACTTATTGAGCTATATTTTTTGAACTTATTGAACTTGGAACAATACTCTTTTATGAACTTGTGTTATGAAATTTATGCTATGAACTTTTGATATGAACTCTATGATATGAACTTTTTATGAACTTTGTATGTTAAGTCACCGAGAACCAAACTCTATGATATGAACTTGTTATGAACTTTGTATGTTAAGTCCCCGAGAACCGAACTACAACCTATTAACTCGTATTTCGAGCTGACAGTCTTATGGATAACGCTATTTGGGGTAGACAACCTCCACTGACCTAGAACCGTGAGTTCATATTTCTGTGAACTGACATCATGGGAACCATGGACATGATGGAATGAGGCAAGAACGGTCGTTAGGCTTGGTTGTGAATGGAGTGCTTTGGCATTCAACACTCATTTTGAGTTGAAACTTTTGTTGAACAAATCTATATTTTCATACTGAAATGATGTACCTTTATAAACTTGTGAACTCACCAACTATTTTATAGTTGACCCTCGTTTTTGCATGCTTTTCAGGAAACAGACAGTGACCCAGTTTAAGACGCCATAATGATTTATGTTTATTGCTCTTGTTATGCAATGGACTATGTAGTATGGAATTAAGATGTAATATTATTTCGAATATGATGTAAACATAAAATGCTCAATGATTATGGTTAGTAATCCTATTTACCTCGTGTTATGAGACCTTAGCCTGTCACCCTTCATGTTTCCGCTTTAACGGGGTGTGACAGATTTGGTATCAGAGCCGGGTTATAGAGAATACCGGTTTTCCCTTTCCCTTGGGAAAGTCTAAACTATAACCAACGAGTTAATAATCATACCATCTAGTATAACTAAATCGGGTAGTGCACTACTGGACCCTAATTATACATAGCCTGATCACCTATGTATAATTAAGGAAGAGCAAGTGCAAGACCGGAATTGGTTATAGTGAGTGGTATGAATAACCTAGGATCTTCTTAGACACTAAATAAAAATAAGAAACCCTTAGGCACACATAGTTACCAAGTTACATTAGGCTGCTAAATTGCTTCTAAACGCTAGGATTCCTTATGTACAATTTAGTTAGGTCGAACTCTATGTCTTGCGCTCCCGGATCGGGCGACACGTGAGGATACATTATCGTAGTTAACTAATATATTACTGAGATAGAAAATGACTCGTCTGTAGGATCAGAGTCCGGAGAGGAGGTTAGTAGTCAGTAACCTACCCAGGAGACCTACGCACCATTCCGATGTTTCATTGACTCCTTAGGTCGACATCTTCATCGTCTTACACCACATACCTTACCGACGGGCGAAGTTATATCACTAGTCTCCCCTAGGATGCTATAAGGACGAAACTCCAGTTGTCTTGTAGTGTGCAGCTAGTATAGCAATAAGTATCTCCTAAATTTTGGAACCCCTTGAGATATGTGGAATATAACGTAATGCATAAGATGAAAACGCCTTGTGAAGCTAGTATAACAATAAGTATCTTCTAAATACAAAATATTTTCAAACGAAATTCAAGCACATCTCTTATTTCCCTGAGCTCTTACCTCAACCCCTAAGGTCAGATCCCTTCCAACATTGTTTCAGTTCAAAGGGTGTAATACGGAAGAAAATAGACCCATTATGACATAATTCAAGATCCGGAGGAGATATTACCTCTCAGACATCGTTATAGAGAACTACTTCACGATGGAAGGTACCACCATGGCATAGTCTTCTTATCCTATTTCGGGGACGTATCTGAACCTCGCTTGACACATACGACCACAATTGGAGCATGTGTGGCCACTATGATCTGTTATTCTAAGCAACCTTAGAAATACCCTTCGTGTACCATGGCAGCTAATCGACACCATCCCAATGTTGTTGATCCATGCATGGATTATGAAAGCCCAAAAAGTGATGGATTAGTGATTACTAGTGGGCTAGAAGGTGGCTTGGGCTCAATGGTTGGGTTATGCATGGTAACCCACAAATTGAATTAGGGTTGCATGAAGGCTAGGGCAACATTTTTAAGGATTCATAAGTGCTAAAAACGTTACTTTTTGCTTCATAAGCCTCCTAGCCGTTTTTATCACTCTTTGGTGGATTATGGTTGCACTTTAATGCTTCTTATGGCTCCTTAATGCTTCATATGGCTCCTTAATGAAGCATAGACGTTTTTTTTCATTCTCAAGTGTCTTGGACATTTTTTTTGTGTTATTTCAAGAGTTTCCTTAAATTTCATTTACTAGTTTTAATGAATAATTGGTTGGTTGGCTTGTAACCACCAAGTTTGTAATAAAGGCTTCATATAAAGCCAAGTTTATGCATGGGAAAGATAAGGCACGAATTTTAATCAAAGAACCCTTATTTTCACTTTGAATTATTGTCATAGTTCACAAATTATCATCTTTTGGACGTGATCCTTGAGTTGATCGAATTCAAACTAATAGGTCTTAGTTTGTCTTCAGATTTACAAGCTATAGGTCTAGTTTGTTTATCAAATCTATCATTTTCATTCCATATATATGTGGTTGTTATTCTAGCTTAATTTACCTAAACACTACCCCACTCACTAAATCAAGCCCATACACGCATCATAAGTGGTATCAGAGCGCAGAATGGATTTTGATGATCCGGAGTTCCTACAAAATCTTCGTGAAGCATTAAGAAACATCCAAGAAGGTGGAAATCGAAGGCAACCCCGCCGTGGTGAATATAGGGTTGTGGAAGAATTCAAGGTGTCTGACTTGCCTGAATTTGCTCGTGGAACTGATCCTGAACGCTACTTGGAGTGGGAAAGGAAGATTGAAAGAATGTTCGAGTTCAAAGAAGTGGATGACGAAAAAAGCTGCAAGTATGCCATTCTCAAGCTAAGTGGTGGTGCTTCATTGTGGTTTGAAGGGCTTAAGGCCAAGAGAACCCGTGAAGGCAAAGAAAAAATTTGTTCTTGGCTTTCTCTAAAACGAAAGCTAAGAAAGAGATATGTTCATTCTACTCATAGAATTGCCACTTACAAGAAGATTGCTGATTTGAGGCAAGGAAAAATGAGTGTTGGAGAATACATTGATGAATTTGAGAAGTTGTCCTTGATGGGGGATATTGAAGAAATTGAAGAACAAAAAATGACTCGTTTTCTAAAAGGGTTGAACTACAACATTGCCAATGTTGTGGAGTTGTATCCTTATGCTGATTTTGGAACTCTTTGTGGTTTGTGTTTGAAGTTGGAGGGGCAAGCCAAAGCACGTTTTGGTGGGAGTTCAAGTTCAAGTCTTGAAAGTCCTAAGTCAAAGTCGTGGTCCAAGCCCGAGTCTAGCAATAGACAAAATTCTGTTTCTACTCCTTCTGGTTCTAGTAGTGTTCCCGTTGCTCCTAAACTTACTAGTGGTACCAAAGAAACTAGTTTGGCGAAAATTAGATGTTTCAAGTGTCAAGGTTTTGGTCATTACCAAAATGCTTGTCCAAACAAAAGGGTGGTGACTTTAAGGGAGGCCATTGAATGTCATGAAGAGTTGGAGGAAGAAGAGAGGTTGGCAGGTATTTTTCATGATATACAAAAAGAAGAGGAAGAAGAGGAGGAGGTAGAGTATGAAGCACCGGTGTATGATACAGTTTTGGTGCTTAGAACCCTTAAAACTCAAGGGGTTCAAACTGTGGCTGATATGGATCAACGAGACCAATTGTTTCACACCAAATGTTTGGTTAGAGACAAGTGGTGTAGTTTGATTATTGATGGTGGAAGTTGTACTAATGTTGTTTCTAATGAAATGGTGACCAAATTGGGTTTGTCTACTACAAACCATCCAAAACCATATGTTCTTCATTGGTTGGATGATGGAAGCAAAATAAAGGTGACAAAACAGGTTAGAGTTGGTCTAACTATGGGGTCTTATGAAGATGAAGTGTTGTGTGATGTTATTCCTATGGATGCATGTCATATTTTGTTGGGGCGTCCTTGGCAATTTGATAGGGACGTGTTACATAGAGGGAGGAGCAATGAATATGAGTTGAAACACAATAATAAAAAAATTGTGTTAAAACCCATGTCCCCAACGGCGATAAGGTCCATGAATTCTAAACAAGTAAAAAAACCTAATCTTTCTGTATTTGCTAGTGAAAGGGAGATGGAGCAAGTTCTTGACAAAGGTGATGTGATTTACATGCTTGTGGCCAAAGAGCATGCAAAGATGGAGAAGATCGTGCATGGAGAAAACGCTATTGCTGATTTGCTTTTGGAGTTTCAAGATGTGTTTCCAAACGAATTACCACCAAGTTTGCCTCCAATCCGTGGTATTGAACACCAAATTGACCTTATTCCGGGTGCTCCTTTGCCTAATAAAGCTGCCTATAGATGTAATCCGGAGGTGACAAAAGAGTTGCAAAAACAAATTGATGAACTCATGAAAATGGGTTATGTTCGTGAAAGCCTAAGTCCTTGTGCTGTTCCAGTTTTGTTGGTTCCAAAAAAAGATGGTTCTTGGAGGATGTGCGTTGATAGTAGGGCTGTTAATAACATCACCATAAAATACCGATTTCCTATTCCTAGAGTTGATGATTTGCTAGACGAGTTGCATGGTTCTATTGTGTTCTCAAAAATTGATTTGAGAAGTGGTTACCATCAAATTCGTATGCGTGAAGGGGATGAATGGAAAACAGCCTTTAAAACTAAACATGGCTTGTATGAATGGACCGTGATGCCTTTTGGTCTAACTAATGCACCTAGCACTTTCATGCGACTAATGAATGAAGTGCTAAAATCTTTTTTGGGCAGGTTTGTGGTGGTGTACCTTGATGATATCTTGGTATATAGCAAGAGCTTGGAGGATCATTTGGTGCACTTAAAACAGGTTTTCGAGATGCTTAGAGCTCAAAAACTCTATGGGAAGCAAGAAAAATGTTCGTTTTTGGTGGAAGAAGTGGCATTTTTGGGTTTTGTGGTGTCAAGAAATGGCGTGTCCGTGGACCCATCCAAAATTGAAGCAATCAAGTCATGGCCTATTCCTACTAGCATTTCTGAAGTTAGATCATTTCATGGTCTTGCTTCTTCCTATAGAAGATTTGTTCGTGATTTTAGCACCATTGCAAGTCCCATAACAGGTTGTTTGAAGAAAGGAGTCTTTGCATGGGGAAAAGAAGCTCAAAAGGCGTTTGAGAAACTCAAGGCATTGTTGTGTGATGCTCCTATTTTGGCTCTTCCAGATTTTTCTCAACCATTTGAAGTGGAGTGTGATGCAAGTGGAGTTGGTATTGGGGCTGTTTTGATCCAATCCAAACGTCCTATTGCTTATTTTTCTGAAAAGTTGGGTGGTGCTCGTTTGAATTATTGCACTTATGATAAGGAGTTTTATGCTATTGTTCGTGCTTTAGATCATTGGAGTCATTATTTGCGTGCAAATCATTTTATTTTGCATTCTGATCATGAATCCTTGAAGTACATCAATGGGCAACAAAAGTCGAGCACAAGACATGCAAAGTGGGTGGAGTTCTTGCAATCCTTTCATTTTTCATGCAAATACAAGGATGGAAAAAGCAATGTAGTGGCTGATGCACTCTCGAGGCGTTACTCATTGTTGGTGACTTTGGATGTTCGTTTCTTGGGATTTGAAACTCTAAAGGACCATTATCAATATGATATGGACTTTGCAGATATGTTTTTGAAATGTGCAGGTGGTCCTAATGGTGAATTTGTGATTCAAGATGGCTTTCTATTTAAAGGCAATCGCCTTTGTGTCCCAAAACATGTAATATGGGAGTTGCTGATTCGTGAAGCTCATGGCGGTGGTTTGGCTGGTCATTTTGGCATTACCAAAACTTTGGAGGTGCTTAAAGAACATTTCTTTTGGCCAAAAATGTTGGGGGATGTAACCAACATAGTGGGCAAGTGTGTTACATGTCACATGGCGAAAACAACTTTCAAGCATGGTGTTTACACTCCTTTGCCGGTTCCTATTCGTCCTTGGGAAGATGTGTCCATGGATTTCATTATGGCTTTGCCTAGAACTCAAAGGGGGAAGGATTCCATTATGGTAGTGGTGGATAGGTTTCAAAAATGGCTCACTTTGTGCCATGTCATAAAACCAATGATGCATCTAATGTGGCTGATTTGTACTTTAAGAGGTGGTTCGTTTGCATGGTATTCCTAAAACAATTGTTTCTGATAGGGATTCCAAGTTTCTAAGTTACTTTTGGAACACTTTATGGAGGAAAGTGGGTACTAAGTTACTTTTTAGTACATCCCATCATCCACAAACGGATGGACAAACGGAGGTGACTAATAGAACTTTGGGTACTTTGTTGAGAGGGTTGGTTAGCAAAACTCAAAAAGATTGGGACATCAAACTTGCACATGCTGAATTTGCCTATAATCGTTCTCCTACTTATGCAACAGGTCATTCTCCTTTTGAAGTAGTGTATGGTGTGAATCCTTACATGCCTTTGGATTTGATTCCATTGCCAAAGGATGAATTGGTTCACAAGGATACTAATGACAAGTTGAAGGCCATGATGAAACTACACCAACAAGTTCGTGAGAAGATTGAAACGGTGAATGAGTTGTACAAAGAGAAGTCAAACAAGCATAGGAAACCACGTGTCTTTCAAGATGGTGACTTGGTGTGGGTGCATATGAGGAAAGAACGTTTTCCTAACAAAAGGAAAAACAAGTTAATGCCAAGAGCCGAAGGTCCTTATAAAGTGGTGTCACGTGTCAATGATAATGCTTATAAGGTAGATTTGGGAGGAGACCATGGAGTGCATGCTACCTTTAATGTGGGAGATCTTTCACCTTATCTTGATGATGATGGACTTGATGAATTGAGGTCAATTCCTTTCAAAGGGGGAGGGGATGATCCATGCATGGATTATGAAACCCCAAAAGGTGATGGATTAGTGATTACTAGTGGGCTAGAAGGTGGCTTGGGCTCAATGGTTGGGTTATGCATGGTAACCCACAAATTGAATTAGGGTTGCATGAAGGCTAGGGCAACATTTTTAAGGATTCATAAGTGCTAAAAACGTTACTTTTTGCTTCATAAAGCCTCCAATATACGGGGAATGTTTAGTCTAGTGCATATTGTCGTATACATTATGCTGCCAACTAATAATTTGAAAAAGGCCTTTGCCACTCCTTCTAGGTTGTTCTCTCTCTTTAGAGATTGATTCTATAAAAGTCATAAGTGACTTCTTAAACGCGTATGTCTGGGATTGCTCCTATCCATAAGAACTTCTTAGGAAATTTCAGACATACTTCTTTCGAGCGAGTTGTAGAATACCATCAACTATATTTTTCTCTATGCCCATTCCTGATATTTACATAGCAATCCTTAGGTCCTTCTCCTCAACCAATATAGAGAACTATTTTTCCAACCTTTTGATATCCAACAAGTAGACTGAAAAACCAACATGTTAGATGTCTTGCCTTCGACCCAAAAATAATTCCAGAGGAGTTGCCTAAACCTTCCGTGCCTAGGCAGGTTGTGTTTAGAATTGACCTAATTTGTGGGGTAACACCTATAATTAAAGCGGCGTACCTCTTAGCACCATTACGAAATACAAGAGCTATATGGTCAACTCCAGAAACCCCTCGAAAAAGGGTTCTTTCGTCCAAATTCTTCATGATGGGGTGCACTGGCGCTATCCATTAAAGAGAAAGATGGATCGATCAAATGTACATCGATTACAAAGAACTGAATAAGTTGACGATCAAATACAAATACTCTCTTCCCCGAATCAACGATTTGTTTGACCAACTATAAAATGCCTCGTACTTCTCTAAGATCGTCCAACCACTAAATGTAGTGACCAAAAAGTTAGGAAGTTCTTTTGGTAAAAACAATAAGATGTATCTAAATTAGTAGAACACAAGTTGTGCAACACGTTGGCCCTGATTGTACCAAAGGTCGTGGACAGTGCCACAAAATTTATGACACATCACACCGATCCCAGGATTATGCAAAAGGATGAGATTATTGCATACACTTTGAGGCAATCGATGGAGCATGAGTAGAACTATACCACGCACGACCTAGAGTTAGGAACGTTAGTATTCGCCATTAAAATCTAGAGACAATACTTATATGAAACCAAATGCACTATCTATACTGACCACAAAGGCCTTCAACATATCCCAGAGCGAGGATGCTCAAACATGAGGCAAAGGCAATGAGTAGCTTGCAAAGGCAATATAGCTCATTGGAAGATCGCTGACTCGAGTGAATCACTTGATTCCTCCTATTGATATAAATGAGACTTCAGGCATTGCTAGTGTGTACTCACTATTTGAAACTGTATCTTTGGCTTCATTCCTGCTCATTCCATTAGCATTGGATTTCCATTTCAGTATTCATATATGCTCAGTAAGGGCATAATAATCATCTTTTCCATTTTTGACAATTTTCTCATTTAGGTATTCCACTTTGCCTAAATATGATTTCTCGAGTTTGAGCATGTCATTTCAGAACCTTTCGGTCATAATATGTTTATATTACATTACCGGGACGTCGATTTCAAAACATTTCTTATTTTAGTCATTTATACCACTTTTCGTATTATAAATCATGACAATTTCCAAAACTAGAATTTTTTTAAAACTTTGATATTTTTTTTCTTTCACAGATACTACCATTACGCTCTTAACTATTTTTAATTGACACGTTGTGACATCCCCATTTTCACGGCCATAAAAGACCGATTTTGTTTATGCTTTATAAAAATCAGAGTACTTCTTTTAATAAAAATGTTGCGGAATTTGTTCCCAGAAAAAACATGATAAATACGTTATCAAAGCATTTTCGAAGAAATGTATTTTTATTCATTTTCAAAACATTGGGATGCCATCGTCAATATAGAAACATAAGCATAAACAAAACTTACATTCATTTACACTAGTGATCTACACCTCTTTTAAATCTCTCAGTGTAAAGTAGCTTCACCTGTGATACAAATAAACTGGAGTAGGTCAGGTTGGGAAACCTGGTGAGTACATAGGGTTTTCAACCCATAATAATATAATTATTATGTTTAATCATCAAACAATTAACCCAATTACCTATCCCCATTATCTTCTTTACTCTTAAGGATCTACCCTAAGAATTAGTTATTCCTCGTTCATTCATTCCTAAGGATCATCCTAAGGAATCGACACGAAATCCATCGTTACCAGGGTTTACTCAACAGACACTAAGTTGCATAGTCGCCAGGGTTTAGGCACTAAGTCTCATAGTCGCCAAGGTTTATACAACAGGCACTAAGTCGCATAGTCGCCAGGGTTTAGGCACTAAGTCTCATAGTCGTCAGGGTTCATACAACAGGCACTAAGTCGCATAGTCGCCAGGGTTTAGAGTACACCGGGTGAACACATCTTTCACAACACCTACAGGTTGTTATCCTGCTAGTGTTCCACTGGACTGTCTAGAATAGTCTGTGGTTGTCATCCATACTCTGCTAAATGACGGGTCCAACGCTTGGGAAAAAGGCTTCTATCATTGTTCACCTCTTGCCCTTATCTCATGGTCTATATCACCTCTCCCCTCATCATCCAACTCATATTTCATCTACCCATGTTTTACCCAACATAATTTCTAGATATAAAATACGTATACAATTTAAATAATTTAAAACATGTATAAAATCGTTCGTCCAACATAGATAGCAAGTATACAGATAATATGCACATATAGCATGTAATTTATATTAAATACTTCATATCTATGTGTAAGATGAAAGTAACTATGCACTCACTTGTTAAAGTGATGACTCGAAATACGAGCAGCGCTTCGCTTCTTAACAATATGATTTCCTTCGACGAAACCTAGTATTATTACCACTAGATTTTAGTCTAATCCTTATTGCGACTAATTATTAGTCTAGATTCATCATTAACTCAAAGTCTACTTCATGATCTATCAAGTAAGGAACAACCAGGTAGGATCATATCGGAGGTAAGGTCCGTTTGGTATACGAAGTATACTGTTTGGAAATCCCACTTTAAACACCTCACTAAATCACAGCCTAGACATCATCCCTGTAAGTAGATCAATCAGTATAACGACTTGGAATCACTGATAAATCTTGTTTATAGTAGGGTAAGCATAACTCACTTACCGGGGGTTTGGCTAGGAGCCGGGCTCTGCAGGCGCAAAACTTCTGAGAAGAAAGCTCTTCTTCTCGAAGCCTTCCGGCGCTCCGGGACTCGCCTCTAGCACTTAGAAGTTGGTAGGGAAGGAGGGAGAGGGTTTGAGGGTAATGGGAGAGAAAAGGTATGAAAGGTGTGAGTTTTGGGGGTGATTTACGCCTCTATTTATAGGATGTCTGGGCATTCTCATGTCGTGAGACAAGTTGCTCACATCGTGAGCCTTGCGTAGGCACCAAGGCGAAGCCTGGTGCTGACACGTGGCGCCGGACGCAGGTAAAACAGCCAATCTTTAAAAATTCATAACTTTCGCATACGAACTCCGTTCTTGACGTTCTTTATATCCACGCATAGGTAAAGACAATATCTATAACTTCCCTTTTGACTCCATCTGCTAATTCTTGACCGATTTTAAATTTAGCAGTATGAGAAGATTACACTGTTAAATGACTGCGTAAAATTCATAACTTCTACATACAGACTCCATTTTCGTCTGTCTTTTTATCGTTGAGTCCCTATTAATGAGATCTTCAATTATCATTTAGGTCGCGTTGGCCAAAAACCGCTCGATCTAAAATCCGAATTCCGGGTTGTGCACTGCTAGGCCAAATCTTAGAAAAATCATAACTTACTCATACAAAGTCAGATTTTGACGTTCTTTTTATGCACGCTCTAGGTTTAACGTATACTACGACTTTTGTTTAGATTTCTAAGGCTAAAAAGTCCTCTTTCGTAAATTCATTATTTACGTCACACAGCGTCGTGCCGGTTTTATCGTGAAACTTCGACGGGCCATAACTTCTTCGTTATAACTTGGATTTCGGCGTTCTTTATATGTACGGAACCCTTGTGACATATTCTACAACTTGGTTAAGATTAATCCTTCTAAATAATCTTCCATCAAAAACTCATTTTTGATGTTCATTGTCTCCAAATTAACTAGCCTGAATCTGCAGGCGTTACACATGTGAAGTGTATATTATCTCTTTTTCTAAGTATCTTTATAAGTCAAGCTTAAATTTTGAACGATGAACACGAATTTTCGGACATTGTACATTAATCTTCTTCACCCAAGCCTGTTATTTCTTTCCCTCGATATAATTTTCTTTGTGACAAGCAAAACATAGTATAAAACCTTGGGTCATTTTCAAGATACTCATTTTCAGATTTTAAGAACAACTTAATTAGTTTCCTTATGAAATTTCTAGCATCGTTCTTGTCAAACTATAAATGTTTACTTCCATTGATATTTTTGCATCCTTATCAATCCTTTATGACTCATTATCTCTATGTAGTAAAGTATTCTTACTCCATCCATTATGATCAACTTCTTCATTAGCACGTACTTTAGAGCTAGAAGCTTCCTCCATATAGAGCGTACCCTGTTTATGATCTCTAGAAACCACTAAATCTCTTTATGTTGCTTTACATGGCTAACCACCATAAATAGCTTGATGACCCTCACCGTCGAGTTGGTATACCTTTCTCGACATTCTCTTAAGGACTGGAAAGAACTTGACTTTACGCAAGTTGTAAATTTGTACCAAAGTTTGTTTTGGGGACCGCATCCCCAATGAGAATGATACCTCAGCTCATATTGTGTGCTACTCAAACTATCCCATTGTAGGTCTTTGGATTCTTTATAGAACTTATAGAATGACTAGAAGGAAGCGACACCCCATGTCCAATTAATTAGAATTATATTGAGGCATTACTACAGTAAATAAGAGCATCATCATGAGAATTGTTTGTGTGACAACCCGAAATTTCTATCTTGTAAAGCCATTCAATTCAATCAAAGGTCAGACTAGTTTCTGTTACCTTTTATATTGCTAAGAGTAATTCCAGAAGTTTTTAAGCCTTATACACTTAGGACTTAATGCTATGTATTGTGAGTAAGGAATTTATGGGTTTCAAATTGAGCCAAGTTCATCCATCAAGGGATGTTTACGGCCCAAAGTGGGTTTACGGCCGTAAACCCAAGCTTGGCCGTAAACCCCTTCCTACTAGGGTATAATTCCTTCATTATTCCTCATTTCTCACATCTTCAAGGCCAAAAACCCATTTATCTCTCAAGTATCATCAAGAACACTTCCATTTTCTCTTCAAAAGTTGTAAGTGCTTCCATTCTTTCTTGGTATACTTCTTTTTCAAGTGAAACCCTATGATTTCATCCGTGAATTCATCTCCTTTTGGGTTAGATCTTCAAATCACCAAGAACACCAAGAACACACACTAGTTCTTTGGCCGTAATCCCCCTACAAAGCTTCCAAAACGTAAGTATCCTTTCCATATACTAGTTATCCATTAGAAGCTCTTGAATTACAACCAAGAATCAACCATTTTATGCATAAACATCAAGAGTTTACGACCGTAAACCCTTCATATGGCCGTAAACCCTTCAAGTTCATGTGATGGCCGTAACCTCCAAGGGCGTGAACACCCCTTGGCCGTGAACACATCCTTGTGTGGCCGTGAACACCTTTTATACAATCATATGTGATTTTAACACTTCATTCCAAGTGTTTCCTAGTCCCTAAGGTTGTTCCCTTACATGATTAGTTGTTATATACACTAATTATACACATATATGTGTCATGATATGCTTAATAGGATCCGTTGTGCTCAAGACAATCACTTGGCATACTTAGCATCCTATATCGATCTTACATTCGAATCACTCACTACAGGTGAGTTCATACCCCTAAACTTATCTTTTAAATGATTTTAAATGCTTTTATGGGGGGAATACAAGTAGAAAACATTATAGTTATAGTATCAATCACATGTGATTTTTAACTACTAAACAAGAGGATTTCTTATACTTCAAAACTGTGTTATCAAACAAACTATTTCAAATCATTTTTATAAACTGACATCAAGTCATCAATAACCATTCAAATGGTTAAAACTCTTTTATATGATAAACTCCTTATCGTTTTACAAAACTATTTTAAACTTATATATTGTCAAAATCATGTCTATATAGATATAGTTATATAAATAAGGTTGAAAGGGCTTAGGACTGATAACTCACTTTATTTCCTGTTCCTTGTGTGGTTATGGACTTAGGGTATCGGTTGTTTGTCCGAGTGTCGTTTAAATCTTAGTTATATATTATGTATATGTATGTAGATATAAAAGTTCATCTAATCAGTTCAATACCTTTGGGTAGCAAAGGTGTACAAACATGACCAGTCATTCAAACAACAATACTAGTAAACTTCAATAGGTATAGTTTAGAGGATTACTACTCACTATTTCTAGAACAATGAAACTTACAAGAGTCAGTTCATACATGAGTCAGTTCAAACATACTATACACTATAACAGAAGGAACATACTATACACTAGAACAGAAGGAACATACTACACTAATACAATAACAATATAACATTAATGTGAGCCACTACTTCATGGCATGGCAATATACTGTTGTGTCACGTTTTGTAACCAGAGTCTCCTGGAGAGAGAGCGTGAATTTATGTATAGATCTATACGGGATTGACCATCCTACACCTTGTTGCTAGCTACAGTGGGACCTGGAGGTCTACGGGTGATGAATGTCATACCATTTCGACGTTTTGATCGTCTTGTTTTACTACTCAATCAAGTATGGTTATAATCTCATCACATTTTACCTTAATTAAACAATTGGTTTAAGGTAGTTAGTACAATGGTAGTTACTTTATACAATACTACTGTACATCTTCATTTTCCCATTACATTCATATAGTGATCTTCTCATATAAACGGTAATGTAAACTATTTTCAAGGAAATGATAGTCATACTTGGGAAAAACACTCACTTTTACAAAAGAACAAACATACAGAACAGTCGGGTCTTGGTAGAAGACTACATTTCATTATAAGTAGAAAATATAGGATTTTCTAGGAGATATAAACATTTACATCAAACACTTACATACATTTACATCAAACAGTTAGAAAGACTTTCATCAAACTTATACAAACATTGGACACTAAAATACTTTTGAACTCACCAGCTTAAATGCTGATCTACTCTTTCAAAATAACTTGTATTCTTAGGTCACCAGTAGACATGTACCGATGACCAGGTTTTGAGAAGGCAAAGCATGTTCAAGACTCGTCTTTTATTTTGATTCATATTTTTGGTGTTTTTCAAACTACACACAGAACACACTTGTATTAAATTATATTATTAATGCAATGGATGATGTTGTTGCTTGTTTTACTATTGTGCATTGTTATGATACTGTACATGACGTCCTCCGCCCTCGAACGTTTCCGCCGTTCTGGTTTGGGGGTGTGACAGATTGGTATCAGAGCTTTGTTTATAGTGAATTGAGTATATCAACCCATAAAAGATATACAACTATAAACACATCGGGATTAAAATAATCTGACCAAGAGTTTATACTTTTAAATAATAAAATATTTAACTAAAGTATACATACAAGCATTCATACTACGATCAGTGTCATACTAGAACATAACAAAAGTATTGCGGTTGTTAGACAACACAAGTAGGCTTGGGAACATATAATCAGATCTGGGAGTGATATAGCCTGATCAACTATATCTTTCCGAGAAGTGATTAGCATGTGCCTAGGAATGGTTGTGGTGTTGCAACAAGTCTAAAAACTTACCAGTACTACTATAATGAAAACTTTAGAACAGAACATAAACTTAAAATACTATAGGAGTATTTTGTGTTGCTATAATTACTTATTTGAGAACTAAAAGGTCTTTATTAGTACGTCAATAATTGCTGAGTGGATACGCTAAGGTTATATGTGACTAGGGTGTCATAGACTTAGAATTTGTGATTTTTTCTTTACTTCCTGTTCCTTGTTTGGTTGTGGACTTAGAGTTAGGGTCACTTATTCGAAGGTCTATTCTGTTTTGGTTACGTATTACTGGTATGCATTACGCAAGTATTGAAGTAACTGGTAAGGATCATCCTATAATTATCTTTAGTAGTACGTCTATTAACTATCTCTTTTATCCTTATTCTCGCGTAGATAACATGGTTGGATTCCATCTCCCCGCCGACCCGTACTTTCCTAAACAAGGAAATGGTGGCTGGCTCGATGCAGAGCCAGAAGAGAATCATGCAATTCCTTTAGATGATGACTTCGCAGAAAACTTCCCGGAGGATTCTGACTCCGAGCCAGAAGTCAACGATCTACCCCTAGTGGCTCCAATCCCAAATCCTAACCCTCGTCCGGCTTTTCAAGGCCCAATGCCTTTGTGGGCGGAGAACGTGGGCATATGGAGTCAAGAACAGGGTCAACCCTTACCCAACAACGGGGACAGAAGCTTCTACAATCTGGGCGAAGGAGGCTCAGCAGACAGAATCCTACCTATCCTGGTTCGCAGGGTTGCTAGAAATGACGAACAGGGTAGAGCAGCCATCAACTGAGTCATGGAAGTTGATGCCGATACAGGAGTCAATACAGTCCGCATTCGCCATCTCAAGCTGCTCATGGAAGAACTCTGGATCACAATGAGGTCCTGCAGTGAGAACTTACTGCAACCCAAGCTGAAGTCAGGGAACTTCAAGCACGTCAGGCAACATTCGAAAGGCGTATGCTGGAAATGGAGCGTCATTAGGCAGAATCAAAGGCTCATCCGAGCGGTTCTCGTCGCAAGTAGAGTCTACTCTACTTTGTCTTTTGGATATAATTAGGTATATATATAGAACCTAGTGTTAATTTCCCGCTTATTTTAAGACCTTGAACCCTCAGTCTATTAGGTCTTTGTTCTGTCAAAATTTTCTCTTTATGGTTTGATGTAAGACCTACTTCAAGGTCATTTTTCCCAAACTTGTTACATCATTAATGCCAAAATTATTGACAGACATCTAATCTTTTGGGAAATCTTTATCCAAATGCTTTCATCCTTCTGTTGTTAGATCTCTATTTCAGTCATACTCTCATCTGTTTTGTTGGGCTATGGCGACTTAGTCCATGGACCACTCTCATTATACTTACAATTGATTTCTTACTATTATCCTCATCTTTGAAAACTTTTATCTGAAAGATGCCTCCACGTCGATCAATGAGACGCAATCCTCCGATAACTCCAACTCAACGACCACTACCTCCTCCGCAATTCAATCCAGCAGCTATCCAAGCTGCAGTGGTTGTTACGGCAGCCTTAGCTCAATTCAGTGCTAGAGGTACTAGCGGGAGTGGAACAACTGTGCATTCCACTCAAAGTGATGCTCCAATGCGCTCTAGAGAGTGCTCGTATAAGGACTTCACCAATTGCAAGACCAGGACCTTTAATAAGACTGGAGGAATCATTGCCCTCTCGCAATGGTTCGAAAAGACGGAGTCGATCTTCGAGATTTGCTCCTGTCCGGAAGGGAGCAAAGTTAAATTTGCTGCCTGCACCTTCGCGGACAAAGCCCTGACATGGTGGAATAGCCATGTCAAGTCACTAACCCTGGTAGTGGCAAATGCTATGGGCTGGGAAGCTCTGAAGGAGCTCATGATTGAAGAGTACCGCCCGAGGGGCGAGGTTCAGAAACTTGAACAAGAACTTTGGAGCCTAACCATGAAGGGCTCCGACATAGTTGCCTACACCGCCAGGTTCAGCGATCTGGTGGCTCTATGTCCGGGAATGGTCCCTACGGAGGGAAAGAAGGTCGAGAGGTATATCTGGGGGCTGGTGCCTCCATTCCAGGGGAATGTATTAGCTTTAAACCCCACTACCTTCGACAGTGCCAAGCGATTGGCACAGCAGCTCATCGATCATGGAGTCCGCACCCCGACAACAACAACAACCCTTGCCATCCCATAACCATCCAAAGCCTCTAACAACAAGCGGAAGTCTTGGGACAACAAGAAGAAGAACAACACGGCGCAGAACTCTGCCAAAAAGCAGCAGGTCGTGGTTGTTCATGCCGCGATAGTACCTACTGCCACTGCGCTGATAAAGCAGTATGCTGGAAGCTTGCCCAAGTGCAACAAGTGCAGCTTTCACCACAATGGACCCTGTTGGGAAATGCAGTGCGCTAACTGCAACAGAAAGGGGCACACTGCCCGTTTCTGTAAGTCCCCGGCTAGGCTAATCACCCAAGTCCCTGGCGTTGGTGTGGGCAGGCTTGCTACGGATGTGGCGAGGTAGGTCACTTCAAAAGGAACTGCCCGAAGGCAGGGAACGCGGGCGGAGTGGGAAGAGTTTTGGCTATAGGCCACGAGGAAGCGGTAGCAGACCCTAAAGTGGTCACTGGTACGTTTCTCCTCGACAACTCTTATGCATGCATATTGTTTAATAGTGGAACGGAGAGGAGTTTCGTGAACCAGAAATTTACTCACTTACTTAAACAAAAACCACGTGCACTGAAAGAACCGTTCACTGTAGAAATGTCTAACAGAAAAACTGAGGGCACTACCAGTATATACATAGGATGTACTCTAACTCTAGATAGCCATTCATTTCCAATCGATCTCATGCCGGTCTCAATTAAAAGTTTCGACGTCATTATCAGCATGGATTGGTTGAGTCTTTATCGTGCTGACATCATGTGTTATGAAAAGGGCGTTCGTCTTAATCTACTGTCTAACGAAACTCTAGTTATCTATGGCGACAAACCCGGCACGAACCTTCGTATCATCTCGAGTATACAAGCCCAGAAGTACTTACGAAAGGAATGTCATGCATTCCTTGCTCATGTAGTCGATATGAGCCAAGAGACGAAAGACATAAAGAACATCCAAGAAGTACGCGACTTTCCCGACATCTTTCCAGAAGAAATACCAGGATTACCACCACAACGTCAAGTCGAGTTCAGAATCAACTTAGTTCCAGGGGCTACCCCAGTAGCCAAATCGCCTATCGTCTAGCACCAGTTGAGATGCAGGAGCCATCCGATCAACTTAACGAACTGCTCAACAAGGGCTTTATTAGACCAAGCTTCTCACCCTGGGGAGCACCGGTCTTGTTCGTCAAGAAGAAAGACGGATTGTTTCGTATGTGCATTGACTACAGAGAACTAAACAAGCTTACCATCAAGAATTGTTACCCTCTGCCTCGCATAGACGATTTGTTCTACCAACTGCAAGGGGCCAATTAATTTTCAAAGATTGATCTGAGATCCGGGTATCACCAGTTACGAGTGTTAGAGGAGGATGTTCCCAAGACAGCCTTCCGAACTCGTTATGGACATTACGAGTTTGTAGTGATGCCATTCGGATTGACCAATGCGCCCATAGTATTCACGGACTTAATGAATAGGGTGTGTCGTCCTTACTTGGATCAGTTCGTCATTGTATTCATCGATGACATACTTATCTACTCTCGAAGTAAGGAGGAGCATAGTCAACACCAGCGTCAGGTCTTAGAAACACTACGATCGGAGAAGCTCTACGCAAAGTTTTCTAAGTGCGAATTTTGGATTCGAAGAGTCGAATTCTTGGGTCACGTTGTTAGCGAAGAGGGAATTCACGTGGACCCTTCCAAAATAAAGGCCATTGAGAACTGGTCAGCACCAAAGACGCCTATAGAAATTCGTCAATTTCTAGGTCTCGCTGGCTACTATCACAGGTTCATTCAGAACTTCTCTAGGACCGCGAAACCGCTTACTACATTGACCCAGAAAGACGTGGCCTTTGACTTGGAAGAGAAACAAGAAAAGGCGTTCGAAACGCTGAAACGAGCCTTATGCAGCGCACCGATACTATCCCTCCCAGAAGGGATAGAAGACTTCGTGGTTTATTGCGATGCATCCAACCAAGGGCTTGGTTGTGTTCTTATGCAACGAGGTAAGGTCATCGCCTATGCCTCAAGACAGCTAAAGACACACGAAGTCAACTACACCACACATGATCTTGAGTTAGGAGCAGCGGTATTTGCTCTGAAGATCTGGAGACACTACCTGTATAGTACAAAAAGCACTATCTTTATAGACCACAAAAGCCTTCAACATATATTCGACCAGAAGGAGCTCAACATGAGACAACGATGGTGGGTCGAGCTACTCAATGACTACGAATGTGAAATTCATTATCATCCCGGTAAAGCCAACGTAGTAGCTGACGCCCTAAGTCGGAAAGAATACTCTCGTCGTAGAGTCAAATCATTGACTATGACTATCCATTCACATCTGTCCACACAAATTAAGGAGGCTCAGCTAGAAGCCTTGAAACCTGAAAATAGGCGGGTGAATCCGTGAGAGGGATGGATAAAAACTTGGAAGTCAAGGGTGGCGGAGCCTTATATCTCATGGATCGGATATGGACACCGAGACACGGTGGTTTTAGAGGTTTAGTCATGACCGAAGCGCACAACACTCGATATTCCGTCCACCCAGGTTGAGATAAGATGTATCTGGATCTCAAAAACTTATACTGGTGGCCTAACATGAAAGCAAAGATTGCTACCTTCATAAGTAAGTGTCTTACTTGTGCCAAGGTTAAGGTCGAATACCAGAAACCCTCAGGTTTACTACAACAACCGGAGATACCGGAATGGAAGTGGGAGCGGATCACAATGGACTTCATAACCAAGTTACCCAAGACAACGGTTGGTCTCGATACCATTTGGGTGATCGTTGACAGGTTAACAAAGTCCGCACACTTCCTGCCTATCAAAGAAACTGACAAGATGGAGAAACTAACGAGAACCTACATTAGGGAGATCGTACGACTGCATTGTGTTCCCATATCCATTATCTCTGATAGAGATAGTAGATTCACTTCAAGGTTCTGCAGTCGCTACAAGGTTCCCTAGGAACTAGGCTGGACATGAGTACAGCCTACCATCCGCAAACCGACGGACAAAGTGAGAGGACTATTCAAACTTTGGAAGATATGTTGCAAGCCTATGTGATAGACTTTGGGAAGGCATGTGATACTCATTTACCCCTTGTTGAGTTCTCCTACAATAACAGTTATCACACAAGCATAAAGGATGCTCCATTTGAAGCCCTCTATGGCCGAAAGTGCAGATCCCCTCTGGGCGGGCTGAGGTGGGTGACACACAGTTAGCTAAAGTACGAGTTCCTGACAGCACTCTCACAGGTCCGAAAATCATTCAGGAAACGACAGAGAAGATCGTTCATATTCGTGAACGATTGAAAGCCTCTAGAGACCGACAGAAAAGCTACGCAGACAATAGAAGGAAACCTTTGGAACTCCAGGTTGGTGACCGTGTTCTATTGAAGGTCTCACCCTGGAAGGGCTTGATACGCTTCGGAAAGTATGGAAAGCTAAATCCAAGATATGTAGGGCCTTTCGAGATTATCGCTAGAATCGGCCATGTAGCTTACAAACTCAAACTACCTCAAGAACTTAGTAACGTACACCCTACATTCCATGTTTCGAACCTGAAAAAGTGTCTATCCGACGAGACTCTTGTTATCCCACTCGACAAAATTGAGATCAACAAGAGCCTCAACTTCGTGGAAGTATAGATGATGGACCGTGAGGTCAAGAAAACGAAGCAAAGCCGTATCCCGATAGTGAAGGTTCGCTGGAATACCAAGCGGGGACCTGAATTCACTTGGGAGTGGGAGGATCAAATGAAACTGAAATATCCTCATCTTTTTCCTTAGTTATCTATATTTGCTTAAACTCTAATTTTGGGACAAAATTCCCTTTAACGGGGGGATGATGTGACAACCCGAAATTTCTATCTTGTAAAGCCATTCAATTCAATCAAAGGTCAGACTAGTTTCTGTTACCTTTTAGCCTTGCTAAGAGTTATTCTAGAAGTTTTTAAGCCTTATACACTTAGGACTTAATGCTATGTATTGTGAGTAAGGAATTTATGGGTTTCAAATTGAGTCAAGTTCATCCATCAAGGGATGTTTACGACCCAAAGTGGGTTTACGGCCATAAACCCAAGCTTGGCTGTAAACCCCTTCCTACTAGGGTACAATTCCTTCATTCTTCCTCATTTCTCACATCTTTAAGGCCGAAAACCCATTTCTCTCTCAAGTATCATCAAGAACACTTCCATTTCTCTTCAAAAGTTGTAAGTGATTCTTCCATTCTTTCTTGGTATACTTCTTTTTCAAGTGAAACCCTATGATTTCATCCGCGAAATCATCTCTTTTTGGGTTAGATCTTCAAGTCACGAAGAACACCAAGAACACACACTAGTTCTTTGTTCGTAATCGCTCTATAAAGCTTCCAAAACGTAAGTATCCTTTCCATATACTAGTTATCCATTAGAAGCTCTAGAATTACAACCAAGAATCAACCATTTTATGCATGAACATCAAGAGTTTACAGTTGTAAACCCTTCATATGGCCGTAAACACTTCTTAGTTCATGAGGTGGCCGTGAACCCTTCAATCCATGACCGTAAACCCTTCAAGTTCATGTGCTGGCCGTAAACTCCATGGCCGTGAACACCCCTTGCTCGTGAACACATCCTTGTATGGCCGTGAACACCTTTTATACAATCATATGTGATTGTAACACTTCGTTCCAAGTGTTTCCTAGTCCCTAAGGTTGTTCCCTTACATGATTAGTTGTTATATACACTAATTATATACATATATGTGTCATGATATGCTTAATAGGATTCGTTGTGCGCAAGACAATCACTTGGCATACTTAGCATCTTATATCGATCTTACATTCGAATCACTCACTACAGGTGAGTTCATACCCCTAAACTTATCTTTTAAATGATTTTAAATGCTTTTATGGGGGGAATACAAGTAGAAAACATTATAGTTATAGTATCAATCACATGTGATTTATAACTACTAAACAAGAGGATTTCTTATACTTCAAAACTGTGTTATCAAACAAACTATTTCAAATCATTTTTATAAACTGACATCAAGTCATCAATAACCATTCAAATGGTTAAAACTCTTTTATATGATAAACTCCTTATCGTTTTACCAAACTCTTTTAAACTTATATATTGTCAAAATCATGTCTATATAGATATAGTAATATAAATAAGGTTGAAAGGGCTTAGGACTGATAACTCACTTTATTTCCTGTTCCTTGTTTGGTTGTGGACTTAGGGTATCAGTTGTTTGTCCGAGTGTCATTTAAATCTTAGTTATATATTATGCATATGTATGTAGATATAAAAGTTCATCCAATCAGTTCAATACCTTTGGGTAGCAAAGGTGTACAAACATGACCAGTCATTCAAACAACAGTACTAGTAAACTATAATAGGTATAGTTTAGAGGATTACTACTCACTATTTCTAGAACAATGAAACTTACAAGAGTCAGTTCATACATGAGTCAGTTCAAACATACTATACACTAGAACATAAGGAACATACTATACACTAGAACAGAAGGAAAATACTATACACTAGAACAGAAGGAACATACTATACACTAGAACAGAAGGAACATACTACACTAATACAAGAACAATATAACATTAATGTGATCCGCTACTTCATGGCATGGCAATATACTGCTGTGTCACATTTTGTAACCAGAGTCTCCTGGAGGGAGAGTGTGAATTTGTGTATAGATATATACGGGATAGACCATCCTACACCTTGCTGCTAGCTACGGTGGGACCTGCAGGTCTACGGGTGATGAATGTCATACCATTTCGACGTTTTGATCGTCGTGTTTTACTACTCAATCAAGTATGGTTATAATCTCATCACATTTTACCTTAATTAAACAATTGGTTTAAGGTAGTTAGTACAATGGTAGTTACTTTATACAATACTACTGTACATCTTCATTTTCCCATTACATTCATATAGTGATCTTCTCACATAAACGTTAATGTAAACTATTTTCAAGGAAATGATAGTCATACTTGGGAAAAACACTCACTTTTACAAAAGAACAAACATACAGAACAGTCGGGTCTTGGTAGAAGACTACATTTCATTATAAGTAGAAAATATAGGATTTTCTAGGGGATACAAACATTTTCATCAAACACTTACAAACATTTACATCAAACACTTACAAACACTTTCATCAAACTTATACAAACATTTGACACTAAAATACTTATGAACTCACCGACTTAAATGCTGATCTACTCTTTCAAAATCACTTGTATCCTCAGGTCACCAGTAGACATGTACTGATGACCAGGTTTTGAGAAGACGGAGCATGTTCAAGACTCGTCTTTTATTTTTTTCATATTTTTGGTGTTTTTCAAACTACACACAGAACACACTTGTATTAAATTATATTATTAATGCAATGGATGATGTTGTTGCTTGTTTTACTATTGTACATTGTTATGATACTGTACATGACGTCCTCCGCCCCCGAACGTTTCCGCCGTTCTGGTTTGGGGGTGTGAGAGTTTGCAACATTCACCTTTTTCTTACTCTTACATCGGAAGCTCTGGTCATCGTTAGAGTTCCAACATGAGATGTCTTTCCCGTTGTTTAGTTAACATTACCTCCCGACTTGGATGTTTCCCTTGGAACTCTATCTATACATGTCCTGATCAAGGATCCAATCGTGAATGCTGTAAATATTTAGCTATCCAACCCTAATGGAGCTACTAACTATTTCCCCAGTACTGGACTTTGACAACCCGTTAATTTCTATCTTGTAAAAGTCAACCAAAGTCAAACATGCAAAATAAAAGTCAAAGTTATTTTTTTGTTAATTTAATTAAGTTAAATTAATAATATTAGTGTGCATAAACCCTTTAGTAAAAGTGTTACAAAAATTAGGTGTGAAATGCCTTAAACCAAAAACCCTCGCAATAATCTTCTTTCTTCGGACCGCAAACCGAAGGACAGCAAACCGTTTACGGCTGAGAACCCTCGGACCGTAAACGTGCAAGGCAACAGTAAACCTCGCAACCTTATCCTCTTCGGACCGCAAACTCCTTTTCCTCGGTTTGTGTGCTGGACCGAGATCACTTAAATATCTAGATATTTATGCTAAAACCGCCACATTACACACTTATATATATGTAAGGACCGAAAACACACCTCATTCTCTCACATTTCAGCCGAAATCATTACCTTTTTCTCTCAAGATCTTCAAACCGAAAACTCCTCTCTCCTCTCAAGAATATGCGAAACCTCTCATTTCTCATGAATTCCAGGCGAAAATACTTTGTATCTTCTTAGAATCTTGTAAAGTATCATCTTTTGTTCTTGATATCATTCATAAACACCTTCCAATCTCCTTATATTGGGTCGAAAACACTCACATCTTCTTGGTTTCACCAAGAACACCACTTGAATCATCAAGCGGCCGAAAACTCAAGGCTGACCAAAAACTCCAAACAGCCTCACGAATTACTTCTAACACTCCTTTTGTAAGTGATTCTTACATCCAAGGCTATTCCATAACATATTTGTCACTATTTTCGCTAATTATGTACACATGTATTGTGTGATATGCTATTAGGACTCGGTTTTGTTACCGGATCTTACTTGTGGAATCAAAACTACCATTTCGGATCTTCACTAGAATACTCACTTAAGGTGAGTTCATACATACCCCTGCGTTTTTACTATTTTTCACTGTTTGAGGGGGGGGGGGATACAAGTCTAACATAAGAATATTGTGTTTACAAATAATGATTTCTAAATATTTCTAAAATTACTTTAACTTACTGAAACTCTTTTAAATATTGTTAAACTCCAGTAAATGTTTTATAAACTCTTTTTTAAACTTATATTTTACCAAAAATCATATATATATATATATATATATATATATATATATATATATATATATATATATATATATAAAAGATTTAAAGGGCTTAGGACTAATAATTCGCTTTATTTCATTTTCCTTGTTTGGATGTGGGCTTAGGGTAGAGTTATTTGTCCGAATTTCGTTTCAATTTTAATTATATATATATATATATATATATATATATATATATATATATATATATATATATATATATATATATATATATATATATATATAAGTTACTTCAATCAGATTCATTACCCTTTGTAACATGCCGAGCAAAGGGGGTACTATCATGAATAATTCATATCAAACAGAATACAAACGTAGATTATAATAGGTATAATTTATGGAACTTCCATACTATTTTCACTAGTCACTTGTACAAAGTTTACCAGTGTACTCTCGTACAAATACTTTACATTCAAGTATACTAGAAAAGGATCATACTATCAGTTCTTTTATTTCAAAATAACTTTTCCTCATTATTGTACACGTAATTGTCAGTATGGTTTTTGTGAGAAAAAATTCACTCGCTTAATTATTTAAGCAATACTATTAAAGACCTGATAATTATAACCAGAATCTCCCGACAGAGAGCGAGACAAATGTGTATAGATCTATACGGGATTGATAATCCCGCACTCAGACTGTTCGCTACAGTTAGGCTGTTATGCCTGTGAGTGACAAATTTCGTTACAGTTCTAACGTCCGTAAAGCGTTATATCAGGCTTACTAGTCTTAGCTTGGTTATAATAACTCACAAAAAGATATGAACAATACGATTATTATATGAATAATTAAACCAAAGAGTACAAATGCAACGTACTGGTTTTACAAGCAATATGATTTACAGTATAATACTAAGATTTACAATTACAGCTGGTGGAACCAGGCACACTCACAAATTACAGAGTTTTCAAAGAATACAATTACAACATACTAGTTATAACAAAGAGAAACATAAACAATACAGAAAACATTCTTTTTATAGTTTTATTGTGAACTAAAACTATGTTACTCTATTTTATAGTACAACAACAATTACACAGAACGATTTTATGGTTTTAAAACTACTTTTCAGTTATATTAGAAAATATTGGATTTTTTGGAACTTTAAACATTATTACAATTTCAAGAAACAAACAACAAGCTTCTAAACATATATACTTATGAACTCACCAACTTAAATGTTGATACTCTCTTTTTCAAAATACTTGTATTCTTAGGGAACCAGTAGACATGTATATTCCCAGGATTTTGAGAAGAGGGAGCAGTATAGAGTCATGTCTTCTATCTTTTGCTATATATAACTTTTGATGTCATATATACAATGACTTGAACATTATGTAAAACTTATAAATTATTAATGCAATGGTTGTTGTACTTTGATTACTATGATGCATGTGTTGTGATACTTAACATGAAGTCATCCACCCCCGGACGTTTCCGCCGCTCCGGTTTAGGGGTGTGACAGATTGGTATCAGAGCATTGTTTATAGTGAACTCAATATATCAATTCATAAAAGATATACAACTATAAATACATTGGGGCTAAAGAGATCTCACTATAAGTATACTTTTAAAATATAAGTATTTTATAAGAAGTATACTAACACTCATACATACAAGAACAACATCATAGTCGTAACAACATAAAAGTATTTGGATGTTGGATACTGCAGTTAAACCTGGACAGTTATGTAATCATATCTGGGATAAATATAGCCTGATCAACTGTATTTATTTGAGATACGACCAACATGTGTTTGGGAGTGATGGTAGTGTTGCAACAAGTCTAAAACTTACCAACTCTACATATACAAAAGAACTCTAGAACAGAACATAAAATTTAAAATGCTATAGGAGTATTTTAGGCACTATAATACTAAGAGCCAACTATGTGAAAACAAAGGACCTTTGCTGGTAGATCTATAAGTACTAAGTGCATACATTGCGGTTATATATAATTAAGGTTTTACAGACTTAGAATGAGTGGTTTAGCTTTATTTCCTTTTCCTTGTTGGATGTGGATATAGAGTAGGATCAGCTATTCGAAGGTCTATTCAACCTGAGTTATATATAATTAGTATACACTATGTAGTTATAGGGGGGACCCAGTATGGGTAATACCATATAGAATACATTAACTGTTATCTGTAAGTTTCTTATATAGAAACTTGAAATTGTTTACTTGCTTTTAATAAGTCTATTAGATGTCTCTTACACCCTTATTCTCGGATAGATAACATGGCTGGATTTCATCTACCGGGAGACCCATACTTTCCCAATCAAGGAAACGGTGGTTGGATTGAAGATGAACCAGAGGATGACCATGTGGTTCCAATAGAATAAGACTTCGAGGAGGAAGATGAAGAGGATATTCAAGAAGACTCTGACTCAGAACCAGAAGTCTATGATCCACCTCAAGTTGCCCAACACCTCAATCCCCGTCAGAACTTCCAAAGCCCGACGCCTCAGTGGATAGTGAACTTAGATAGGTGGAGTCATGAGCAGGGTCAGGACCATCCTTACAATGGAGACCGTAGCTTCTACAACCTTGATGAAGGAGGCTCAGCAGACAGAGCCCTCCCTGTGATAGTACGTCGAGTTGCTCGTAACGACGAGTAAGCAAGGGCAGCCATCCATCGACTTGTGGAAGTCTGTGCTACCTCAGTAGCTAACACAGTTCGCCTCCGCCACTTGAACGAAGACCAAGAGTTAACCAGAAATAACACTGAGGCCCTGCAAAGGGAACTGGCTGCAACCCGAGCCGAAGTCAGAGAACTTCGGGAGCGCCATGTATCATTGGAAAGACACATGTTTGAAACAGAATGCCAGTTGGCTAAAACCAAGGATGAAACTAGTAGGAAACCAAACGACACTCCACGCGAGTAGCGCTTACTCTACTCACTCTTTTGGATATAGATTAAGTCTATGTATATACACTAGTGATGTTTTCATGTTCATCATACGACCTCGAAATTTAATTTCTCGATAGGTCAATATGCTGTCAAGTTTTCCATTAAGTTGGTATATTGTAGACCTATTACAAGGTCAAATTTTCCGAACTCTATGTATCTAATATACCAATGAAATTGACAGGCATCTTATTTCCTTAGAAAAATCACTATCCAATTTCACATTATCGCTTTGCAAGTTATTCCTTGTGGTAGACTTCTATATAAACTCCTTTGAGAATATATGTTGAACTAGTGTGATTAGTTCAAAGACATTTGATCTATAATCACTATTGATGTCTTACTACCTTTCTATCTTTTAAATCTTAAAGCAAAAGATGCCTCCAAGAAGAAATCCTAGGCGTATCAATGTCAATGCAGCTCCGACACCACCTCCACCTCCGCCGCCACCTCCACAGGTTGACGCTACTATGTTTTAGGCATCGGTCACTGCAGCAGTGGAAGCCGCCATGTCACACATAAATACAACCGGTGCCAGTGGATCTGGGAATGGTGCTCATCCCTCCAATCATGGTGAAAGTCATGGACACCCACGGGAGTGTTCTTATAAGGACTTCACAAATGGCAAACCTAGAATCTTTAATGGGATTGGGGGAGTCATGGCTCTGACTCAGTGGATAGAGAAAACTGAAGCAGTCTTTGAGATCTGCTCGTGCCCTGAAGGGTGCAAAGTGAAATTTGCTGCCTGCACTTTTTCTGACCGAGCTCTCACATGGTGGAATGGCCATGTAAAGTCACTAACTCTTATAGTGGCTAATTCAATGAGTTGGGAAAATCTAAAATTGATGATGATGTAAGAGTACTGCCCGAGGGGTGAAGTACAGAAGCTCGAGCAAGAGCTTTGGGGCGTTACCATGATAGGTACAAACATAGCAACTTACACCAATAGATTCAGTGATCTAGCGATCTTATGTCCAGGAATGTTTGCTCTGGAGATCAAGAAAATCGAAAGGTATATCTGGGGACTATCACCTCAGATCCAAGGAAGTGTGTTAGCTTCAAAGCCTGTCACATTTGATAGTGCCAAACAATTAGCACAATCACTAGTAGATCATGGAGTGCGTCAAGGCTTCATGACTGTCGTTCCAGAACAACCCAAAACAAGCAACAACAACAATAGCAAGAAAAAGTCTTGGAACAAAAGGAAGGGTCAATCTTCCCAAGAGACTTCCAAGAAACAACAGATAGTGGCAGTTCATGCTGCTACTATTCCTGCTACTGTTCCTGCTGCTGTTCCTGTTACCCCTACCCCTGCAAAGCAGTATGATGGAAATTTACCGAAGTGCAAAAAATGTAATTTCCATCACACAGGAAGTTGCCACGAGATGCACTGTAAGAACTGCAACAGAAAGGGGCACACTGTCCGCTTCTGTAGGTTACCTGCGCAACCGATCACTCAAGTTACTGGCGTTGGAGTAAGCCGGGCATGTTATGAGTGCGGTGAAACTGGACACTTCAAAAGGGACTGTCCAAAGACGAGGAATGCCGATGGTGTGGGAAGAATACTGGCTATTGGTCACGAGGATGCCATTGCAGACCCTACGGTGGTAACAGGTACGTTTCCTCTCAACAATTCATAAGCATGCATTCTATTTGATAGTGGTGCAGAGAAAAGCTTCGTGAGCCATAAATTTGAACACCTACTTAAAACAAATTCACAACCACTAAAAGATACCTTCACTATAGAAATGGCCAACGGGAAAACCGAGAGGACTTACAATATATACATAGGATGTACCCTTACTCTAAATAACTTTTCCTTCCCAATCGACCTGATGCCGGTCTCCATAAAAAGTTTTGACGTCATCATTGGTATGGATTGGTTAAGTCCTAATCATGCCGACATCCTATGTTACGAGAAAGCCATTCGCCTTAACCTGCCAAGTAATGAAACCCTTATCATTTACGACGACAAATACGACGCGAACCTAAAAATCATTTCCTGTATCAAGGCGCAAAAGTATCTTCGCAAGGAGTATTGTGATTTTCTAGCTCAGGTAGTAGACAAGAAACAAGAAGTGAAGGACTTCGAGAGCATTCCCGAAGTCTGTAATTTCCCCGACATTTTCCCCGATGATCTTCCAGGAGTTCCACCTGAAAGACAAGTCGAATTCAGAATCGACTTAATCCCTGTAGCTACCCCCATAGCCAAATCACCTTATCGTCTTGCACTGACAGAAATGCAGGAACTATCCAGCCAGCTGAACGAACTTCTTAGTAAAGGTTTCATTAGACCAAGCTTCTCACCCTGGGGATCATCGGTCTTGTTCGTGAAGAAGAATGATGGATCTTTCCGTATGTGCATAGACTATCGCGAGCTAAACAAACTAACCATTAAGAACCGATATCCTTTACCGCGGATAGACGACTTGTTCGACCAACTTCAAGAAGCAAGCTACTTTTCAAAGATTGATTTAAGATCCGGGTATCACCAGTTACGAGTTCTAGAGGAAGATGTTCGCAAAATAGTCTTCCGAACTCGTTATGGTCACTACGAGTTTGTAGTGATTCCTTTCGGATTAACCAATACGCTCGCATTGTTCATGGACTTGATGAACAGGGTGTGTCGTCCATACTTGGACAAATTCGTAATAGTCTTCATAGATGATATCCTTATCTACTCACGAAGTGAGGAGGAGCATAGCCAACATCTCCCACAAGTCTTGCAAACATTGAGAGTAGAGAAGCTATATGTGAAGTTCTCAAAGTGAGAATTTTGGATTAGGAAAGTAGATTTCCTAGGTCACGTGGTCAGTAAAGAAGGAATACATGTGGACCCATCCAAAATAAAGTCAATCGAGAACTGGTCAGCTCCCAAAACGCCTACAGAAATTTGTCAATTCTTAGTCCTTGCTGGCTACTATCGCAGATTCATTCAGAACTTCTCCTGAGTTGCTAAACCGCTTACCACCCTGACACAAAAGGGTGTAACTTTTAGCTAGGGAGAGAAACAAGAAACAACGTTCCAAACGCTAAAGCGAGCCCTGTGCATCGCACCTATTTTTTCTCTACCAGAAGGGACAGAAGACTTCATAGTATACTGCGATGCGTCTAACCAAGGGCTAGGCTGTGTTCTTATGCAGCGAGGAAAGGTCATATCCTATGCCTCGAGACAGCTTAAGACACATGAGGTCAAATATACGACTCACGACCTTGAACTGGGAGCAGTGATATTTTCTCTGATGATCTGTAGACATTACTTGTATGGCATAAAATGCACAATATTCACGGACCATAAAAGTCTTCAGCATATCTTCGACCAAAAAGAATTGAACATGAGACAACGACGTTGGGTGGAGCTACTAAACGATTACAAATGCGAAATTCGTTATCATCCCGGTAAAGCCAATGGAGTAGCTGATGCCTTTAGCTGAAAAGAATACTCGGGACGTCGAGTAAAGTCGTTGACCATCACTATCCATTCACACCTATCCACACAGATCAAAGAGGCTCAACTTGAGGCCTTGAAACCCGAGAATGTGACAGGTGAATCTTTGAGAGGAATGGACAAGAACATAGAAATCAAAGGTGATGGAGCCCGATATCCCATGAACTGGATCTGGACACCAAAGTTCGGTGGTTACAGAGAGGTTGTCATGAATGAAGCACACAAGACACGATACTCCGTTCACCCGGGTTCAGACAAGATGTATCTGGACCTTAAGAAACTTTATTGGTGGCCTAACATGAAAGCGAAAATTGCTACCTATGTGGGCAAGTGTCTCACTTGTGCCAAAGTCAAGGTAGAATATCAAAAGCCTTCGGGTCTACTGCAGCAGCCAGAAATCCCCGAATGGAAGTGGGAACGGATTACAATGAATTTCATAACTAAGTTACCCAAGACAACGGGTGGTTATGATACCATTTGGGTAATCGTCGACAGACTAACAAAATCCGCACACTTCCTACCAATAAAGTAAGACAAGATGGAGAAGTTAACTAGAACATACATCGGAGAGATAGTTAGACTACACGGTGTACCAATATCTATTATCTCTGACCGAGATAGTAGATTCACCTCACGATTCTGGCAGTCACTGCAGAAATCTCTGTGAACTAGGCTGGACATGAGTATGACCTACCATCCACAAACCGACAGACAGAGTGAGAGAACGATTCAACCGTTAGAAGATATGTTGAGAGCATGTGTGATCGACTTTGGTAAAGCATGGGATACCCATTTACCACTAGACGAGTTCTCGTACAATAACAGTTACCATACTAGCATTAAGGTTGCTCCATTCGAAGCCCTCTATGCTCGCAAGTGCAGATCACCTCTATGTTGGGCTGAAGTGGGTTACACGCAACTGGCTAGAGGTCAAATTCTTGACAGCACTCTCACTGGTCCGGAGATCATTCGAGAAACTACTGAGAAGATAATACAAATCCGAGAACGACCTAAAGCTTCCAGAGACAGACATTAAAAGCTACGCAGACAAATGGAGAAAACCCTTGGAATTCCAGGTTGGTGACCACGTCATGTTGAAGGTCTTACCTTGGAAGGGCATGATACGCTTCAGAAAGCGTGGCAAACTGAATCCAAGGTATATTGGGCCTTTCGAGATCATCTCTAGAATCGACCCGGTAGCTTACAAACTCAAACTACCTCAAGAACTCAGTAATATACATCCTATCTTTGGCTTCATTCCTGCTCATTCCATTAGCATTGGATTTCCATTTCAGTATTCATATATGCTTAGTAAGTGCATAACAATCATCTTTTCCATTTTTGACAATTTTCTCATTTAGGTATTCCACTTTGCCTAAATATGATTTCTCGAGTTTGAGCATGTCATTTCAGAACCTTTCGGTCATAATATGTTTATATTACATTACCAGGACGTTGATTTCAAAACATTTCTTATTTTAGTCATTTATGCCACTTTTCGTATTATAAATCATGAAAATTTCCAAAACTAGATTTTTTTTAAAACTTTGATATTTTTTTCTTTCATAGAATTACTACCATTAGGCTCTTAACTATTTTTAATTGACACATGAAGTGTATATTATCTCTTTTTCTAAGTATCTTTATAAGTAAAGCTTAAATTTTGAATGATGAACATGTATTTTCGGACATTGTACATTAAACTTCTTCACCGAAGCCTGTTATTTCTTTCCCTCGATACAATTTTCTTTGTGACAAGCAAAACATAGTATAAAACCTTGGGTCATTTTCAAGATACTCACTTTTGGATTTTAAGAACAACTTAATTAGTTTCCTTATGAAATTTCTAGCATCGTTCTTGTCAAACTATAAGTGTTTACTTCCATTGATATTCTTGCATCCTTATCAATCCTATATGACTCATTCTCTCTATGTAGTAAAGTATTCTTACTCCATCCATTATGATCAACTTCTTCATTAGCACGTACTTTAGAGCTAGAAGCTTCCTCCAAATAGAGCGTACCTTGTTTATGATCTCTAGAAACCACTAAATCTCGTTTGTTGCTTTACATGGCTAACCACCATAAATAGCTTGTTGACCCTCACCGTCGAGTTGGTATACCTTTATCGATATTCTCTTAAGGACTGGAAAGAACTTGACTTTACGCAAGTTGTAAATTTGTACCAAAGTTTATTTTGGGGACCGCATCCCCAATGAGAATGATACCTCAGCTCATATTTTGTGCTACTAAAACTATCCCATTATAGTTCTTTGGATTCTTTATGGAACTTATGGAATGACTAGAAGGAATCGACACCCTATATCCAATTAATTAGAATTCTATTGAGGCATTACTACAGTAAATAAGAGTATCATCATGAGAATTGTTTGCAACATTCACCTCTTTCGTACTGTTACATCGGAAGCTCTGGTCATCGTTAGAGTTCCAACATGAGATGTATTTCCCGTTGTTTAGTTAACATCACATCCCGACTTGGATGTTTCCCTTGGAACTCCATCTATACATGTCCTTATCAAGGATCCAATCGTGAATGCTGTAAATATTTAGCTATCCAACCCTAATGGAGCTGCTAACTATTGCCCTGGTACTGGACTGTGACAACCCGTTAATTTCTATCTTGTAAAAGTCAACCAATGTCAAACATGAAAAATAAAAGTCAAAGTTATTGTTTTGTTAATTTAATTAAGCTAAATTAATAATATTAGTGTGCATAAACCCTTTAGTAAAAGTGTTACAAAAATTAGGTGTGAAATGCCTTAAACTGAAAACCCTCGCAATTGATACGTGTATGGGCTGTTTTGTATTGAGATGGAATAATGTTTGAGACAAAAACAATAAAAGGATAGATTTGATAAACAAACTAGACCTATAGCTTGTAAATCTGAAGACAAACTACGACCTATTAGCTTGAATTCGATCAACTCAAGGATCACGTCCAAAAGATGATAATTTGTGAACTATGACAATAATTCAAAGTGAACAAAAGGGTTCTTTGATTAAAATTCGTCTATTACTTTTTCCATGCATAAACTTGGCTTTATATGAAGCCTTTATTACAAATTTGGTGGTTACAAGCCAACCAACCAATTATTCATTAAAACTAGTAAATGAAAATTAAGGAAACTCTTGAAATAACACAAAAAAAAACGTCCAACACACTTGAGAATGAAAAAAAAACGTCTATGCTTCATTAAGGAGCCATAAGAAGCATTAAAGTGTAACCCTAATCCACCAAAGAGTGTCAAAAACGACTAGGAGGTTTTATGAAGCAAAGAGTAACGTTTTTTTAGCACTTATGAAGGCTTGAAAGTGTTTCCGTAGCCTTCATGCAACCTTAATTCAATTTGTGGGTTACCATGCACAACCCAACCATGAAGCCCAAACCACCTTCTAGCCCACTAGTAATGACTATTCCATCACCTTTTGGGCTTTCATCATCCATGCATGGATCATCCCCTCCCCCTTTGAAAGGAATTGACCTCAATTCATCAAGTCCATCATCATCAAGATAAGGTGAAAGATCTCCCATATTAAAGGTAGCATGCATTCCATGGTCTCCTCCCAAATCCAAATTGTAACCATTATCATTTTCAGAATTTGTCACTTCCACACATGTATCATTCCCTCCTTCTTCGAAAGGAATTGTCCTCAATTCAGTAAGAACCAAATTGTGTTGTTCCCCCATATGAACCTTCCATGACAGCAAGTCTTGAAAACAATTTTTTATTGCATAATGTGACCTTTTCTTTACTCCAACTTGGTCTTTTCTCCACATACACATGTTCTTCTTTAAATAACTCAAAGAACTCGCAAAATTCAATCCTAACCGTATCTTCCATTTGTGGATGAAAAACCACTTCCGTACATTCCCATAAACTCGACCCTGCAAATTAATCTTGAAATAACTTAAATGGTTAATTGTAGTCATTTTAAATAATGGATCATGGTTTTTATTTGTAAGTTGATGAGCAGCACGCCCCAATATCATGGCTTCCCAATTAAAGGCACACCAAAAGAATATGAGTCCGAACATCACGAGCTCCCTCCCACATAAATACTTGGGACTTGGATCTTCATATTTATTAATTCCTTCTTCTTTGCTCTTAGAAAGATGGTTTGTAAAAAGATTGATATCATCCTTCTTTCTTTCGCCACACACTTCACACCATTGTTCTTGGTGTTTTTGAACAATGAATGAAAAATTAATAAAAATATTTTTTATTTGTGGACACCATGAAAACTTGGCATAATAATTGCCACACAATGCCTCTTTTTGTGATTGATTGCTACCACCATGAACACATATTTTTTTGGAAATCATCATATTGTCTTTTGGAGGGTACAAAATTCTGCCATCATCCAAAAATAATTGGTCTTGCTGTTTTTGAGCCACGATTGAAAAGTCTCCATCTCTAATTGCACAAAACTTTTTATCAAAAGTAATACGCAAGTCTTTTTTCTCCTTTTGATCAATGAACAAAGACAAAATAAAAACATCATTAGTAAGATCATAATTAGTAAAATCCAACCTCTCACCATACCTCCTCCTGTCACCAAGGCCTTCAAAATGCAAAATATAAGCATTCCATGGCCTCCAAAGTTTAAAAATCTCCCACACTTTGAAACGAAAATAAAGATGAAAAACGAATAAACCTTCTTGATCAATGAAGCTTCCAATTTGGATTTCTTTAAGATCTTTAGAAAAGGAATTATGTTCATAAAAGATACAAGAAGCTGAATTTTTGTGGCACTTATATTCATTGGTCCTCGAGGTTGTGGGCTCTTGGAATGATTTTTGATGCTCAACAAAAATCACCATTTCTTCAAGAATGTTGTGCATATCAACAAAATTGATTTCTTCCACAAATGCTTCAACAATTTCATCTCCGATCACGAAATTAGCTTCTTCTTCAATTTCATCAACAAGTTTCTCTTCAACCAAGAAATTTATTCTTTCACAAAACTCCCATTCCCCATCGGTGTCGTAGATGGGATCATACTCTTCTTCCTCATCTTCTTCTTCAATTTTCTCTTCCTCTATTTCTTCTTCATCATATAACTTGCGCAACATTTTTGGACAAAAACTTTCGAATAGGAACCGAAATCAAACAAACTTAGTAGGGATTTTTTTAAACAGGAACTCAACAACACCCAATCGGAACTAGGCTCTGATACCACTTATGATACATGTATGGGCTGTTTTCTATTGAGATGGAATAATGTTTGAGACAAAAACAATAAAAGGATAGATTTGATAAACAAACTAGACCTATAGCTTGTAAATCTGAAGACAAACTAAGACCTATTAGCTTGAATTCGATCAACTCAAGGATCACGTCCAAAAGATGATAATTTGTGAACTATGACAATAATTCAAAGTGAACAAAAGGGTTCTTTGATTAAAATTCGTCTATTCCTTTTTCCATGCATAAACTTGGCTTTATATGAAGCCTTTATTA
The DNA here is from genome assembly GCF_052849685.1 of Lactuca virosa. Classification (NCBI taxonomy): domain Eukaryota; kingdom Viridiplantae; phylum Streptophyta; class Magnoliopsida; order Asterales; family Asteraceae; genus Lactuca; species Lactuca virosa. Next base: position 254,374,706 of record NC_136434.1, read on the forward strand.
CAAATTTGGTGGTTACAAGCCAACCAACCAATTATTCATTAAAACTAGTAAATGAAAATTAAGGAAACTCTTGAAATAACACAAAAAAAACGTCCAACACACTTGAGATGAAAAAAAAACGGCTATGCTTCATTAAGGAGCCATAAGAAGCATTAAAGTGTAACCCTAATCCACCAAAGAGTGTCAAAAACGACTAGGAGGTTTTATGAAGCAAAGAGTAACGTTTTTTTAGCACTTATGAAGGCTTGAAAGTGTTTTCGTAGCCATCATGCAACCTTAATTCAATTTGTGGGTTACCATGCACAACCCAACCATTAAGCCCAAACCACCTTCTAGCCCACTAGTAATAACTATTCCATCACCTTTTGGGCTTTCATCATCCATGCATGGATCATCTGATGTCACACCCCGCTAAAGCGGAAACACAGGGCGTGGCAGTACAAAGGGTTTCATCGCAAAAGTTAAAAGACAACACCAACCATAGTATTAAAAATCATTACAAATTCACAATGGGTTTGAACAACTTTTAAAAGAAATTACAATGTAAATTGAAATACAACACATGCGAATGCTCCTAAAAGTGAAGTGTCCCTAAGTGCCACTTACTCGATGATTCCTGAAAAAGCATGTAAAACGAGCGTCAACTATAAAAATAGTTGGTGAGTACTCACAGATAAACAAAATAATACTGGTTCCATGAATTGAAATCAAAGTTTTGATAAAAGTTTCCAATAATAAAAGTATATTGTTAAGATGAGTAAATAAGTTTGTAAAAAGAAAGTTCTTTGTCATCATGAGAGATAAGGTATGTTGCCCAAATAAGATGCAACATTCATATTCTCATGGAAGATAAAGTTCGTTACTCAAACGAGTAAACAAGTTTCATTGCTAAAATGAGCAATCAATTTCGTTGCTACAAGGAGCAAACAATTTCATTGCTAAAACATGTATATAAGTTTTCAGTAATAACAGTTCGTTGTTGTAATGAGAAACAAAGTTCATTGCTATAATTAATAAACAAGTTTATTGCTATAATAAGTAACGAGTTTGTATGTGTATGAGCAAACAATGAGTCTCAACCAAACCTATGACTGAAGCCCTATCAAGATCTATGCTTATCGTTCCATAGATGAATATGGTATCATGCACTCCAGCAATAGGGCGAGTGAGGAGTTGTCAATTCCTAATAGCGCTATCCATAATGACCATTGGCTCAAAGAGTTAATGGTTAGAGATAAGCGAAGGGCCTTAGTACGATAAGTTCTCATGTTCCGTGTTGCATAGACATACATAGAGAGACATAACAATAAAATAGCAATCATGTTTGATACAAATCAATTTAAATACAACATTCAAATAATAGTTTTTCGGGACATGCTTTTCCACCCCAAAACATAAAAACTGAAAATAGGGGAGTGCGTGAATACTCACAATATGCAAAATATAGCAACCAAGTTTATACAAGTCAAATAAAATACAACGAATAATAAATGGTTTTTGGACATACTTTTCCACCCCAAAACATAAAAACTGAAAATAAGGGGAGTCTTGAATACTCACAATACATTTAGATGATGCAAATGGTGCCTTGAACTACGTTCCACGTGTACCACTACCGATTCCTACAATAATAGTATTCGCTAGTGAGTCTCTAATCGAAATCTAACACTAGTATACTTACTACTACAATAGAATTATGCCAATAATGTGTCAAAATTTAATATTGATAAGTTACAAACATTTTTCTCTGGAAATTAAGTTTCAAATAATCAATTGTTATATAACAATTTAAGTGGAAAATTTCCATTATTGAAATGTTAATATTTAACATTTTAGAGGTGTTCCAATGATTAAATATTCAAAACTAAATCAATTTAGTTCTAAAAGTTCCCAAACTTTGCATTTCAGTTTTAATTGAAGTCAAAGACCTCAAGGTAAATTTTCTTGAATTTTTGATTTGTCTAACTATTTTTCACCATTTTAGTTTCTTGAATAACCATAAAATCATGAAAAATACTAAACAATTAATAAAAATTACCAAACTTCAGATTTTGGTTCTAAATATGTTAAAAGACTTCTAGATAAATTTTCATGGATTATGGATATGCATAACCATTTTTCATATATTTAATTCTCTAAATATATAAAAATTCATGAAAAATAGAAATCGGTTAAGAAAATGCCCCAAACTTTTTATAGTAATGTCATTACACGTACTTAACCTGGGAAAAATATAAAAATAGATTTCCAGACAATTTAACCCAATTTTATGATTTTTGAGCATTTATTCTAATAAAAATTGAAATAAATAGAAAATAGTTTCCAAAATTGTCCAAATTTTTTGTAACGCTGTTATTAGTCATTATTAAGCTAGGAAAAATATAAAAATGAATTTCTAAACTGTTTATCCCAATTTTATGATTTTTGTGTATGTATTCTAATAAAAATTGGGTTTAAGTGTATTTAATCTTGGGAAAATAGAAGAAAAATAGTATACAGAAGAGAAAAATCATCAAAAATTTTATGTAGTATCCTAATGTACTAAAAGGTGTTCTGGTAAATTTTCATAATGTTTGGATGAGTAAAACTATTTTTCCTGTTTTTAGTCCATTATAAATACAAAAATCAGAGAAAAATAGGAATACACTATGAAAAATTCTGAAAATATTTTTCTAAGTGTTCCACAGAGAGTATAAGCTGCGAAAATTATTAGATACCATTTTTATATTACCTAATGTGGTTTTATGATTTATTAGAGCTAAACAAAAAGAAAATTCAAAACCATATTAAACAGCAACAAAAATAGATGAAACTTAATGGGAGATGTTTATTAACTTAAAGGATCATCCAAGAATTTTTCCATAATTTATTTACTAGCTTAAGTATTTTATATGATTTAACACTTTATTTTCTTATTATTTTCATATAAAAATAAAGAAAATATATATTGAGCTGAAAATTTCCAAAATGCATCTTCATACAATTTGATAACAATGACAATTTGTGTTCTTATTTTTGATGTTGAACACCATGCCTAAAGGCTCAATAAATTATAGAGAAAACTTGGTTCTTGTGATTTATGTAAAGATTAGTGATGTTACTTTGACAATTTTTGCAACATGTTACAAAGACTTTTGAATCAAGATCTTTTTGTACCTATTAATACATGATATTAAGAGTTCAAAATAATTTTTGAATGATTTTTAGTGATGAATAAGTCCTTTGAACATGCAACACAAAACAAATGTTCATAAGGAAAGTGCTGTTTGAGCAAGAGTTTTGTAAAAATTGGTAAAAATCGAAATTTTGGAATTTTTCAGTGAGGTCAGATGGGTTTGAAAGCTAACTCAAAATATTATATTTCAGAAAAAGAATCACGAATTTTGGCTAAGAAATGAGTGAGATATGACAGTTTAAAGTCAGGTAAAGAAATCTGGCAGATTGCATGCATGATGATTGGTTAGAAAAGTGGGTTTTCATCATTTCCTTGAGTAAACCTTTTGAAGTATTTTAAATATATCATGATAACCTCATATTTTGGTCATGTTTCCAGAGATCAAAAGATTAAAACTTATCAAAATGTATACATGCATTTATGAAGAAAATTTTGTTTCTCAAAAACTCTTAACTTGAGTTTGATGTTTTAATCCTTAAAATCGATTTTTGTACTAAGATCATGAACATGCAACCTTGTTTATCATACATGCATGGTGTTAAAACACATCCATCATGTTCTAGAAACCATTTTAACAAAAAGAAAACAAGTTTGAAGAAGATGAAGAAGGAGAAAGTGTAAGAAAAGAGCAAAACTTGAAGGAAAAGTGAAGTAGAAATCGATTTTACCTTCAAGAATACCACAAGATGATGAAGATTTCGAGTTTGAGGAGTGTTCTTGGGTTTGTTTTCTGGAATATTTCTTGGTTCTTTAGAGGGAGGAAGAGAGATTGGAGTGGTGTTTGGAGAGAAAAAGTAGAGAGAAGGTAGAGAGAGTTTTCTAGAGAGAGAAAGAAGAGAGATGTGTGTGTTGGAGAATGAGAGTGTGAGAGAGAGATATGGGGAGAGAGGGATCCGATTTTAGGGGAGGAGAGGCTCCCTCTCTCTTGTTTCTTTTATAAAAATTCAAATCTTTTATAAAAATATCCAACTTTTTATAAAATGTGCACCTTAACCTAGTTTTTATGCATAAAACTCTTGATTTTTGGTTTATAAATTAAGGGTAAATGTTAATGAGTTAAATTTCATTTTCCTTGAATGCATTTTCATAATTTTAATTGTTATAAGATCATATTATAAGGTTCATGATTATTTTTATAGAATTTTTAAGGTCAAAGTTTATAAATGTGAGTTTTTAGGGCATTTAGGGTTTTTGAGAGTTTGTAAATCTTTGGATATCAAAATTACTTGAATTTTGAGACTTCAAACTATTTTAGAGTTTCATAACTCTTATTCAAATTAGAAATATTGTTTGTAATTTATTTTTAGCGGTTTATTGGCATTCTATGTAGTGATTCCGAGATTCAAACGAAATTGAGGAATCAAGTATACTAGTCCTACTCTTCAACTTTGACTTAAGTTTCTATGAGACTTTGACCTAATTTCTACTTCTAGGTCAAGTGCATGATGTGTGAATATGATTCATGAAATGGTGTTCGAGTCAAAGAATGACCCGAATATGGATAGTCTCTACAGTTAAGTAGTTATAGAATTCACATATCAATGTGAAATCTATGCACACTATCCATTGATTCTAATTGTTTCCAAGTTTCTAGTAGGTTATAACTTAGCTTCTAGTTACTAAGTCTAGTATGTGTAGTGCCTGTATGTGCAACTAAGTTTAGTCAAATCTAAAACCGACTCGAATTTTGACGACTGTCACATCTGATACCACTTATGATACGTGTATGGGCTGTTTTGTATTGAGATGGAATAATGTTTGAGACAAAAACAATAAAAGGATAGATTTGATAAACAAACTAGACCTATAGCTTGTAAATCTGAAGACAAACTAAGACCTATTAGCTTGAATTCGATCAACTCAAGGATCACGTCCAAAAGATGATAATTTGTGAACTATGACAATAATTCAAAGTGAACAAAAGGGTTCTTTGATTAAAATTCGTCTATTACTTTTTCCATGCATAAACTTGGCTTTATATGAAGCCTTTATTACAAATTTGGTGGTTACAAGCCAACCAACCAATTATTCATTAAAACTAGTAAATGAAAATTAAGGAAACTCTTGAAATAACACAAAAAAAAACGTCCAACACACTTGAGAATGAAAAAAAAACGTCTATGCTTCATTAAGGAGCCATAAGAAGCATTAAAGTGTAACCCTAATCCACCAAAGAGTGTCAAAAACGACTAGGAGGTTTTATGAAGCAAAGAGTAACGTTTTTTTAGCACTTATGAAGGCTTGAAAGTGTTTCCGTAGCCTTCATGCAACCTTAATTCAATTTGTGGGTTACCATGCAAAACCCAACCATTAAGCCCAAACCACCTTCTAGCCCACTAGTAATAACTATTCCATCACCTTTTGGGCTTTCATCATCCATGCATGGATCATCCCCTCCCCCTTTGAAAGGAATTGACCTCAGTTCATCAAGTCCATCATCATCAAGATAAGGTGAAAGATCTCCCATATTAAAGGTTGCATGCATTCCATGGTCTCCTCCCAAATCCAAATTGTAACCATTATCATTTTCAGAATTTGTCACTTCCACACATGTATCAGCAATACTCTTCTTTCTTCGGACCGCAAACCGAAGGATAGCAAACCGTTTATGGCCGAGAACCCTCGGACCACAAACGTGCGAGGCGGCAGTAAACCTCGCAACCTTATGCTCATCGGGCCGCAAACTCCTGTTCCCCGGTTTGTGTGCTGGACCGAAATCACTAAAATATCTAGATATTTATGCTAAAACCGCCACATTGCACACCTATATATATGTAAGGACCAAAAACACACTTCATTCTCTCATATTTCAACTGAAATATTTACCTTTTTCTCTCAAGATCTTCAAACCGAAAACTCCTCTCTCCTCTCAAGAACATGCGAAACCTCTCATTTCTCATGAATTCCATGCAAAAATCCATTGTATCTTCTTAGAATCTTGCAAAGTATCATCTTTTGTTCTTGATATCATTCATAAACACCTTCTAATCTCCTTATATTGGGCCGAAAACACTCACATCTTCTTGGTTTCACCAAGAACACCAAGAACACCGCTTGAATCATCAAGTGGCCGAAAACTCAAGGCTGACCGAAAACTCCAAACAACCTCACGAATTACTTCTAACACTCCTTTTGTAAGTGATTCTTACATCTAAGGCTATTCCATAACATATTTGTCACTTCTTTCGCTAATTATGTACACATATATTGTGTGATATGCTATTAGGACTCAGTTTTGTTACGGGATCTTACTTGTGGAATTAAAACTACCATTTCGGATCTTCACTAGAATACTCACATAAGGTGAGTTCATACATACCCCTGCATTTTTACTATTTTTCACTGTTTTAGGGGGGGGGGATACAAGTCTAACACAAGAATATTGTGTTTACAAATAATGATTTATATATATTTCTAAAATGACTTTAACTTACTGAAACTCTTTTAAATATTGTTAAACTCCATTAATTGTTTTATAAACTCTTTTTTAAACTTATATTTTACCAAAAATCATATATATATATATATATATATATATATATATATATATATATATATATATATATATATATATATGAATATAAAAATTACTTCAATTGGATTCATTACCCTTTGTAACATGCCGAGCAAAGGGGGTATTTTCATGAATAATTCATATCAAACAAAATACAAACATAAATTATAATAGGTATAATTTATGGAACTTCTATATTATTTTCACTAGTCAGTTATACAAAGTTTAACAGTATACTCTCGTACAAATACTTTACATTCAAGTATACTAGAAAAGGATCATACTATCAGTTCATTTATTTCAGAATAACTTTTCCTCATTATTGTACACGTAATTGTCAGTATGGCTTTTGTGAGACAAAGTTCACTCGCTTAATTATTTAAGCAATACTATTAAAGACTTGATAATTATAAACATTATCTCCCGACAGAGAGCGAGACAAATGTGTATAGATCTATACGGGATGGACAATCCCGCACTCAGATTGTTCGCTACAGTCAGGCTGTAATGTCTTTGAGTGACAAATGTCGTTACAGTTCTAACGCCTGTAAAGCGTTGTATCAGGCTTACTAGTCTTAGCATGGTTATAATAACTCACAAAAAGATATGAACAATACGATTAGTGTATGAATAATTAAACCAAAGAGTACAAATGCAACGTACTGGTTTTACAAACAATACGATTTAAAGTATGATATTACGACTTACAATTACAACTGGTGGAACCAGCCACACTCACAAATTACAGAGTCTTCAAAGAATACAATTACAACATACTAGTTTTTTTTTTTGAAAGAGCCAAAGCTCAGCAAACTTTATTAAAAAGAATAAAAGAATACAAAAACAAACGGAAATAAAATAGTCAAACAAAATACAAATCTAACCAACCTATCCATAACCAACTACCAAGCCACTTTTTAATAACGAGACTTAACCACCCAAAAACCCAAAAAACCTTATTATCCTTAAAGCTAGCCCAAAGACTTATTGAAAGTGGGAAAAAAGGTAACTTCACCCCCTTGCACCACCAAAATCCCCAAAGATCATTAATACTTAAGCAAGGGGTAAGGCCCTTAAAAAAACCCACAGTCCGAAGGCCAAGCTTTAAGAAAAAACCCAACAAAACCACAATACTCCCTACACAATACATAACATAGAACCAATAAAAGATACAATTATAACACTCATAATTGCAACTATAAAAAACCCCATCAATTTATCAATCCCGCATCTTCTGTCACTTCTCCTCTCATCAATCCTCCACTTAGTCTTCAACAGAAAAGACTCCATCTGCTTGCAAACATGATCCAAACCCGACCTTTGCAAAAAATTCCTGCATATCAAGCACAAGCCAAACCACAACAAACTAACACCAAAACTCCAAGAAATCAGAACAAGTTTCATACTAGACATGGCATCAATCACATGTCTAGGATTCTCCATTTGGATAATCTCAATAAAGATCATATCCAAACAGAAAATCCCATAGGTACAAGTCACATGATTTGAGAGCAAACTCTGAAACCAGTAACACAATCCGTCAATTCCTTTGTAAAGAAACTTATTCCAAAAATGCCCCCACCAATCCACAGCATTAAGATCACCAAAGTTAAACATCCTTTTATGCCAACCCCAAAACCAATAGCCACCAACCAACAAACTAAAAAACCAGAAAATAGCACCCATTATTTAAACTTTTTCCATTCCAGAAATACCCCAGGCCTTAAAAACTTTATCATTGACCATCTTATCCTTTTTCCTCAACCCCAACAGCATTAAATGTATTTCACTTTCAATACAAGCAATCAGCCCCTTATACGAATTTCTCCTGTTACTAAAAAGTCTAGAATTTCTCTCCTTCCAAATATGTGCAACACAACTAGCAAAAACACATTTATTAACCAGATTCTCACCAGAATTCCTTTTAAACAAACTGCACAGCTTCATAATCAATTCATTCCAATCATCCATAAAAAGATTAAGACCCATCTTATTACAAAAATACCTCCAAATAAGTTGAGAATAATCACATTTAAAGAAGAGATGAACATGTGAATCAGGAGTAACAGCACAAAAAGGACAAAGTAAGTTACCAGAAACTTCCCAACCTTTGACACGATCCTGGGTCTTCAATCTATTCAAAATAGCCATCCACAAAATAAACGAATTTCGAGGAATGCAATTACCATACCAAACAATATCATGCCAAGGAACTTGGTCTCCAAAATTATTTATATCACACCACACCTGTTTGCATGAAAATTGTTTACATATTCCTTTCTTATCTCTCCAACCTACAACATCCCTCAGATTAGGCTCAATACAAAACATGGGAGCATCCTTCAATCCAGGGAATATATTAACCCACTCAACCGGCCAAGTATAGCAATCATAGACTAGAACATCACTGACCAAGGAAGAATCACTAAACCCATTGCTAACCCAATCTCTTCTAGATATAATAGAACATAAAATACTAATTGGGTGCCACCAATCATGCCAGAGAGAAGTATTCATCCCGTTTCCCACACACGAAACAACATGGGGCCTAACAATTTTTCTCACCTCAAGGAACCTCTTCCAAGTCCAGCTCATACTCTTCTTCTGCAAAATATCCCAAAAATTCCTGTTTCCAATGTAATTGGATTTCACCCACTGAACCCACAGAGAATTTTTGCTATTAATCACATTCCACACATGTTTAGCTAACAAAGCATCATTCCATTTCCTTAAATTCTTCACTCCTAAACCACCATAAATTTTCGGCTTACAAATATCATTCCACTTGACTTTAGCTTTCCCTTTAACTACCTCACCATTCGCCCACAAGAAACTTCTACAAAGCTTTTCAATCTCTTTAATAGTAGCAATGGGAATTTTAAAAATCGAAGCCCAATACACATGAATAGATGTCAAAACAGAATTAATGAGCTGCAGCCTTCCAGCAAACGATAAAGCCTTGCTTTTCCAATTGAAAATTCTCATCTTAATCTTCTCAATAAGCTGTTTACAATCTCTATCAAATAATTTTGTAACACACATAGGAATTCCCAAATACTTAAAAGGAAATCTCCCAATATCAAAAGGAAGAATGCCCAAGATAATCCTTCTCATATTGGGTTTAACACAACTGAAGAAAATCTGGCTTTTTTCCATGCTCACCTTCAACCCTGAAACTTTTTTGAACTCATCAAGAGCATCCCTTATAACTCTAGCAGAATTCCCATTTCCATAAGAAAAAACTAACAAATCATCAGCAAAGCATAAATAAGTAATTTTAAGGGACATACACTTACTATGAAACTTAAAATTCCGGCCAGCTTCAATTTTCTTCAAAAGGATGATATTAAACACCTTCATAACTATAGTAAATAGGTAAGGAGATAGAGGATCACCCTGCCTAAGACCCCTCTTTCCTTCAAAATACCCATGATCTTCACCATTAAAGTTAAGCATGAACCAAGGAGTAGAAACACAAGCCATAATCCACTGAATCATTATTGTATGAAAACCAAACCCCTGCAGAATTCTACTAAGAAAATTCCAATCCACCGTATCATATGCCTTTTGAATATCAATCTTTATGGTGCATTTGGGAACTCCCCTCTTATTTTTATACCCCACCATCAGCTCCTGAGCAAGGAGAATATTATCCACAATAGATCTTCCAGGAATGAAAGCTGATTGATATTTGCTCACAATATCACCCAAACTATTTCTAATTCTGTTCACTATAATCTTACTAATACACTTATATAAAGTGTTACAGCAGGCTATAGGACGGAAATCAGAAACTTTCCTCGGGAACTCCACTTTAGGAACCAGCACTATTCTCGTAGCATTAATCCCCTTCAACAATTTACCAGTCCAAAAAAATTCCCTCACAGCTTTACACACCTCCGGCCCAACAATGTTCCAAGAACTTTTAAAAAATTTGGAGGAGTACCCATCAGGTCCAGGGGCACGATTTTCATCAATATCAAACATCGCCACTTTGATTTCTTCATCAGTCACCACTCTAATCATATTAGCAGCCACCCTACTATCCAATTTATTATGAAAGAAACCATCATTTAAACACGAAAACTCAGTAACATCTTTACAACCCAAAAACTTATTGAAATGAGTAACAAATTTATCCTTCATAGCCTTCCCACTAACCCATCTTCCATCTTCATCAATAACCATCAGAATACGATTTCTATTGCCCTTGCTCTTCACAACTCTATGAAAAAACTTTGTATTATTGTCCCCTTCCTGTAACCAATTTATCTTAGATCTCTGGAAAAGAAGCTTTTCTTCATCATTACAAGCAACATTAAAATCAAAAAGAATATTAATATGCTCCTCCCTAATCTTACAATCAAAAGGATTAAGATCAATTTCAGATTGTTTACTTTCCAACTCCTTTCTTAACATTTGGATTCTCTTCCCAGAACCCCTGTGCTTATTGCAAAGCTCCCTACAATGCTTTTTAAGAATCTTCAACTTTTGGCACACTTTGAACATAAAAAAACCTTCAATATTAGCATCCCAAACTTCCTTAACCAGGGGTAAGAACTCCACCTTTTCAGTGATAAAATTAGCAAACCTAAAAGAAGGTTTCCATCTCAATTTGCCAACAGGAACATTTAAAATAGCAGGACAATGATCCGACACCCTATAAGGTTTAAAAACAGCATGAGCTAAAGGATGATCCGAAACAAATTTCAAATTGGCCATCACCCTATCTAACTTCTTCAAAAGGCCCTTATTCCCAGCAGGAGTTTTATTCCAAGTAAACTGAAACCCAGAGGAATTCAGATCCTCAACTTCAATAAAGTTTATACAGTCAATAAAATCATCAACTCCTTTAGGCGTTTTGGAACAACCTTCAGAATATTCCGATGGTTTTAAAGCAACATTAAAATCACCTAATATTCCCCATGCTTCCTTCTTAACAACCAAACTATGTTTCTTCAAATTATCCCATAATAACCTTCTCTCAAGATAATTCGAAGCAGCATATATAAAAGACAAATACATGCTATAATTGGAATCACAGAATCTAACATAACAGTGAATAACTTGTCTAGACTGAGAAATCACCATCACATCAAAAAGTCTTGGATTCCATCCAACAATTATTCTAGTTCCAGCCTCACAGCTACTATTATTAGAAACCCAATCCCATTGACCAAAGGTCTTAACACAAATATTCTTAAGATTTAAGACCTTGAGATGAGACTCCACCACAGCACATATACCAAGGTTATTACTCCTAATAACATCAATAACCTCCTTCTACTTAATAGCTTTATTCAAGCCCCTGACATTCCATACCCCTATAGATATCATTGGGAAATAATAGAGTTTTTGGCATTTACCTCCTCAAATGCCTGAGAAATCCCATCTTTGCTTTTACTATTCCCCTGAACCATCATACTATTCTTCATTTTATTACTTTCATTCCCTACATTACCCTTCCCAACAAACTTAGAAGGATCCAACTTATTATTCATTATTCCAACAACATCAGAAGAATAATCAACACAATCACCTTCCTGATAACCATCAACTTTGCCTCCCTTAGCATCCTCTTCCATTATATCCATAACTTCCTCATCAATCCTTCCCAGGATTTCAAAACTATTTTTAATACTGCAACCATCACTAGAAACAGTCTTATTTTCTAGACTCTTGTTAACACCCACTTTTATGTTATCATCCTTTATAGCATTCCCCTGCATCTTATTCTCCATTTTCCCCTGATTACCAACCAAAGCCTCACCATTAACAAACTTCTCATATCTTCTATTCTTTTCTAAATTCCAATGACCCACCCCTTTATTATTCCAATTCCCATTCTGTCCCCTTCCATTACCACCTCTATTCCCATAATTGCCTCTGAAATTATTTCCCCTGTTAAAATTTCCATTCTTCCCACTATATCTTTGATTATACAATTGAGCATGACCCTCCTTAGATTTACTAGTACCTTCACCATCATTATTTCCTGCAACCTTCTTATAAACAACCTCCGTAAATCCATCATCATTAACCATTTCCTTCCCTTTATTTCTCTTATTGTTCCCATTATCCCCATTCTTTACCACTTTCTCTTCATTCAAAGCTGCCAAACAAACTTTATCCGTATGCCCATAAACCTTACAGTGATTACATCTAGAAGGCATCCAAGCATACTCCACATCAAAACTCTGAACCACAGCAGAATTAGTAACAAAATCCCAAGTAGAAACCTCAATTTTCCTCATCCATTCCTTATCAGCCGCCATTTCAACAAGAATTCGAGCATAAGCGTTTCTACCCTTGTGTTCCAAACACATCTCCTCAGTAAAAGAATCAAAAGCCATAGGCACCCCCAACTTACTCGCTATAATACACAAATTCTCTCCACTCCATACTTCCAAAGGTAAATCAAAGATTTTGATCCACACCGGAATTTTATCATGACTATTCTTGGTTAATTTCAGACCTGGTCTCCACCTTTGAAGAAATAATGGCATATTATTGAACATCAACCATGGGCTTCCCTCCAATATAGATAACATCCCCTGCTCATCACTAAATTTAAAGAAGAAAAACCCTTTACTGTTCATGAATATCTCTTCAAGACCCACATTCTTCCATAGCCTTCTAACCTCTTGCTGAATCACAGGAAACGCTAACTTCTTATCAATCATATACCCATATAAAGTATTAGTATATGGAATACTCGCTTTCTTTAAATTCTCAATCGGGATAATAACAGGTCCTTCTTCTTTGCCTTTTTCCCCTGGAATAAACTTGACATTAATCTTACCCTTATGTCTATTACCTTTTAACACACCTGCATAAGAGTTCAACAAGTTCCCCTGACTATCACCATCCACCTTTTTACAACTATTAGCATCACCCAAAATAGAAGGAAGCATATTAATACTATTAATAACAGTACCAGACTTCATCTTTAAACTAGGCTCTTTACTCATCTTAGTATTAACCTCCTCTTCCATCACAATTTCCTCATCTTCACTAGACTCATCCTCACTAGATTCATCTTCCCCATCCTCTTCAGAAGAACCATCATCTTCAGAATCATCTCCTTCCTCATTAACTTGCTTATTCAAATTTGACATATCGACATCCATTTCCTGATTCAACTTACTATCTAAATCCTTCCTATTAGGTATTTCCACCTTCAACTCATTAAGAAATTGAAAGCCAACTCCCGGAATAAATTCTTCATTACTGATAACCTTCTTATCACCATTAGATCTAGACTTCTTAACTTCATCATCAACCAACTCAGGGCATACAGGTTTATTGACATCAATCACAGCAATGTTAGGATTCACCCTAATCATTTCACTAGTAACACTCTTCAATTCCGAACTAGGGCTCAATAATTCATCATTCACCTTAGAACCATCCCAATTTTTCAACAAATTAGCAGTATTACCTCAAGGAATAGAGACAACTTGAACTCCAATAGTCTTCAGCTCACCAAAACCCCCATCCTTCAACCCCTTCATATTGCTATCATTTCCAGGAATTGAACTATTAGAATCCGACTCCCAGGCCGATACAGACTCCGAGTCATCTTCCGTTTCCTCCTCATTAGCTTCTTCAGTGTAGTATTCCTTTGCATCCATCGGTGATATCCCATCCACAATTTTCCGAGCTCTGTTCTTCACTCTGAAAGCTTTCCCCTCCATTTTCCATTCAACTTTTCCAATCCCCGAAGCAACAGCTCCAGAAGCACTTGGCTTACGACGAGCTTTATAAATCGTAGCTGAGGACTGATCAATGACCCCAGGGGGAACTAGATCTTTCACATGCACTTCAGTCCTAACGTACCGGACAGCAGCACTTTTATCCGGTGGCTTAACTTTCACTTCCTTCAATCGATCCGCTTTAGATGACGCACCCATTAGGACAACGGAAACAGAAGAGAAATTGCTTCAACGACTAAATGAAATTCATCGGAAAAGCAGCACCGATGAACCAAAAACTAGATCGCACCACCGATAGAGAGAATCAGGGGAAGAGAGAGAAAGTAGAGAGAGAAAGCGAAAAAGTTTAGCAGCATTGTTTAGCACTGTAATTACAACATTCCTTTTTATAAAAAGGAATGTTCTATGAATTGTTTATGTTTCTCTTTGTTATAACTAGTAATTACAACATACTAGTTATAACAAAGAGAAACATAAACAATTCATAGAACATTCCTTTTTATAGTTTTATTGTGAACTAAATTTATGTTACTCTATTTTATAGTACTACAACAATTACATAGAACGGTTTTATAGTTTTAAAACTACTTTTCAGTTATATTAGAAAATATTGGATTTTCTGGAACAATAAACATGATTACAATGTCAAGAAACAAACATCAAGCTTCTAAACATAGATACTTATGAACTCACCAAGTTAAATGTTGATACTTTGTTTTTCAAAATACTTGTATTCTCAACTAGTAGACAGGTACATTCCCAGGATTTTGAGAAGACAGAGCAGTATGGAGTCATGTTTTCTATCTTTTGCTATATATAACTTTTACTATGATGTATGTGTTGTGATACTTAACATGAAGTCATCCACCCCCGGACGTTTCTGTCGCTCCGGTTTGGGGGTGTGACATGGACAAACTATCAAGTAAATGATAATAGTGGCAATAACAAGACTACATCTTCTAACCCAATGGCAACAGAGGCCATTCTTGAGGTAACTAAGTTGTGTTTATTCTCACGAATCGTCACAGAGATACTCTTTCACATTCATGTTCCATAGCCAACGAATCAAGTGCACCTTGTTTGCAGTAGAGGATGTTTCATGCATTTTGAACAATGCTCATATCAAATTGTGGGTTTTCTCCATACTGGCAAGGATGCATACACATCCTTCACCATTAATAATTTTAGGACTCCAAGTGCTTAATGGTCTAGATGGTGCCCATCCTCTTGTGATTCATATGAGGTATTCAAACCACCAGGATGGTAGATATAATTTATTTTAATGGAGATTGACAAGGACTGCTAAAGGAAACGATCCGATTGGGATAGAGGTAGATCTATTGGCATAATCTGCACACTTCCTTCCCATTTGAGAAGATTACCGAATGGAAAATCTTGCCCGAATTTATGTAGATGAGATCGTAGTATGTTATGGAGTACCTATTTCCATTATTTTGGATAGAGAGTCTCCTTGTGTTGGTAGTCACTTCAAAAAGCCTCAGTACATGATTAAATATAAGTACTACCTACCATCCTCAGAGTTTTTTCAACAATTTGCATCAAGTATCAACAAAACAAGCCTAGGCTCTGATACCACTGAAGGGTTTTGAGCATTCTAACACTCCTAAGGTGTACATGCAACCCTAGAAACCTTGGATCTATGTTTTACTAAGATACATGCAAATTTGATTTTCCAAGGTTCTTAACCTAACTAGCATAACATGGGGAACTTTGAAACATAAAAGCTATTCCTTGAGAACCTTGTTAGCCTAGCACCTCAAGTGTGATGCCTCAAATGTTTCACACAACACCACAACTCTTGGAATAACTTTGAGAGAAGTCCACACACACTCAAAATCGGCTAGCCCTCTTGTTCTTTCTTAGTGGCCGATTTTGCTAGCCATGGAGCTTCTTATATAGTGTGCCACATCTAGGGTTACTCCATGTAATCCCTAATGTGCATGGCTTTTCATATTCCATGATCCATGGGTTCATAACCTCCATGGACTATCCATGGAGCACCTTATGGCTTTTAGCGCAACTCAATAAACCATGGATCATTAGCCCACTATAAAAGAATGGATGATTTACACAATCAACCCCATATATTTAATTTGTCTCCTTTTGATCACCAAATTAATTCTAAATTAATTCTTGATCAATACTAATTAAATAATATTATTAATATATTAGAACTTATAATATATATATATAAACTAGAAGTGTCCTTTCTCTCATTTAGTCTATCCAAGTGTTGCAATGCCATACAACCCAAATGGACCATGCCAACCGGGTCAAGTACATTCCAGAAATAGTTATGAACTTAGACACCTAATCCAACAAAAACAACCGCCCCCAACTCCAGGTTGTGTGTCAGGTAATTCGCCTCGTGAGGCTTCAACTGCCTCGAGGTGTAAGCGATGACATGCCCTCTCTGCATCAACAGTGCGCCCAAACCCGAGATAGACGCATCAAAGTCTCGAAAGCCGCCAGCTGCTCAGGCCCCCAGCGGAAAGTCACCGACTTCTTGGTCAGTCGGGTCAGGGGTACCGCTATCTTGGAGAAATCCTTAATGAATCTCCAATAATAGCCTGCTAAACCAAGGAAGCTCCGAATCTCGGATGGAGACCTCGGAACCTCCCATCTCATCACGGCCTCCACCTTGTCCGAATCGACCAGTATACCGTTTTGGTTGACGAGGTGCCCCAGAAACTGCACCTCGTGCAACCAAAAATCGCACTTGGAGAACTTTGCGAAAAGTCTCTCCCTCCTACGTGTCTCCAGCACCTCCCTCAAGTGCTCATCGTGCTGCTCCCGCGTCTTGGAATAAAACAATATATCATCAATAAAGACTATCACAGAACGATCCAACATCGGTCGGTATACGCAGTTCATGAGATCTATGAACGCGGCAGGAGCATTGGTGAGTCCAAATGGCATCAATACGGACTCATAGTGGCCATAGCGAGTCCAGAAAGCAGTCTTCTGTACATCCTCATCTCTGACTCTCATCTGGTGATAGCCTGAACGCAAATCGATCTTGGAAAACCAAGATGCCCCCCTGAAGCTGGTCGAAGAGATCGTCAATCCTCGGGAGTGGGTAACGGTTCTTCACCGTTACCTTATTCAACTCCTGATATTCTATACACATCTGGTGAGACCCGTCCTTCTTCTTCACAAACAGAATCGGGGCACCCCAAGTTGAACTGCTTGGCCTAATAAATCCGTTGTCTAACAGCTCCTACAAGTGTGTAGTCAACTCCTACATCTTAGGAGGAGCCAACCGATACGGTGCCGTGGCTATCAGAGCCGCACCTGGAACTAGGTCAATCCTGAACTCCACCTGTCTCTCCGGAGGTATCCCAGGCAAATCCACCGGGAAAACATCTGGATACTCCCGCACAACTGGCACATCGCTCACTGTCGCCTTACTCTCCTCCCGGGTATCCATAATTTAGGCGACAAAACCTGGGCATCCCTGGTGTAGGTAGCGCCTGGCTCTCATTTCTGAACACATGACCGGTCCGCGCTGCGGTCTCTCACCCTGAATCTCCAGCTCTCCCCCACTTGGGGTCCTGACTTGAACCAACTGCTGCTCACAGTCGATCACCGCCCCATTAGGGCTCAACCAATCCATGCCTATGATGACCTAGTTCCCACGCAAAGGAATGGGAACCAAATCCACGAGGTAACGCTCGTCATACATCCTCAGGACACAATCTCTATAAACCTCTGATGCCCGGATGGATCGGTTGTCCGCAATCTCGACCTCTAAAGGACAATCTGACATGCTCGTAGACTCGGCAAACCTCTTGCTGAGTGCAAGAGAAACGAAAGATCGGGTACCTCCCAAGTCAAATAACACCAACACTGGGAT
Organism: Lactuca virosa; assembly: GCF_052849685.1. NCBI lineage: Eukaryota > Viridiplantae > Streptophyta > Magnoliopsida > Asterales > Asteraceae > Lactuca > Lactuca virosa. Next base: position 254,392,987 of record NC_136434.1, read on the forward strand.
ACCATTCACATGGAACGATCCTAAAACAGAATACATGGAACATAAATATAAAAATTGAAATATAATAAAAGATAAGGAGAAGAAATGATCCGTGTATGGATAATGAAGGCCCAAAAGGTTATGGGTAGCTTAATATTGGGCTAGAAAGTTGTTTGGGCTTAATGGCCTATAGGGTGTGCATGGTGAGATAGTTGATGGATTAGGGTTTTCTTAATTAAATTAATAAAAGTTTAATAAATCCAAGACTTCATTGATTGTTTGATTCAAAGCTTGGGTGGTTATGGAAGCATTTGGAAGGGTATCATTGATGGCTCTCTTTAAACTTTAGGAGTTACACTCTTATCATTGATGACTCTCTTTAAACTTTGGGAGTTACACTCTTATCATTGATGGCTTTCTTTAATCCTTGGGAGTTACACTCTTTACATCTTCTCATAACCAATTACTAGCAATTGAAGAACAATTGAAGACATGGACGTTTTTTTGTCATTCGTAAGTGTGGTAGACGTTTTATTGTGTTATTTCAAGAGTTTCCTTAATTTTCATTTACTAGCTTTAATGAGTAGTTAGTTGGTTGGCTTGTAACCACCAACTTTGTAATAAAGGCTTCATATAAAGCCACGTTTATCCATGGAAATGTAATAGACGAATTTTAATCAAAGAACCCTTTTGTTCAATTTGAATTATTGTCATAGTTCACAAATTATCATCTTTTGGACGTGATCCTGGAGTTGATCGAATTCAAGCTAATAGGTCTTAGTTTGTCTTCAGATTTACAAGCTATAGGTCTAGTTTGTTTATCAAATCTATCCTTTTATTGTTTTTGTCTCAAACATTATTCCATCTCAATACAAAACAGCCCATACACGTATCATAAGTGCTCTGATACCACTTATGATACGTGTATGGGCTGTTTTGTATTGAGATGGAATATTGTTTGAGACAAAAACAATAAAATGATAGATTTGATAAACAAACTAGACCTATAGCTTGTAAATCTGAAGACAAACTAAGACCTATTAGTTTGAATTCGATCAATTCAAGGATCACGTCCAAAAGATGATAATTTGTGAACTATGACAATAATTCAAAGTGAACAAAAGGGTTCTTTGATTAAAATTCGTCTATTACTTTTTCCATGCATAAACTTGGCTTTATATGAAGCCTTTATTACAAATTTGGTGGTTACAAGCCAACCAACCAATTATTCATTAAAACTAGTAAATGAAAACTAAGGAAACTCTTGAAATAACACAAAAAAAAACGTCCAAGACACTTGAGGATGAAGAAAAAACGTCTATGCTTCATTAAAGAGCCATAAGAAGAATTAATGAGGCATCAGAAGCATTAAAGTGTAACCCTAATCCACCAAAGAGTGATAAAAACGGCTAGGAGGCTTTATGAAGTAAAAAGTAACATTTTTAGCACTTATGAAGCCTTTAAAAGTGTGTCCCTAGCCTTCATGCAACCCTAATTCAATTTGTGGGTTACCATGCACAACCCAACCATTAAGCCCAAACCACCTTCTATCCCACTAGTAATAACTAATCCATCACCTTTTGGGCTTTCATGATCCATGCATGGATCATCCCCTCCCCCTTTGAAAGGAATTGACCTCAATTCATCAAGGCCATCATCATCAAGATAAGGTGAAAGATCTCCCACATTAAAGGTAGCATGCATTCCATGGTCTCCTCCCAAATCCACCTTGTAACCATTATCATTTTCAGAATTTGTCACTTCCACACATGTATCATTCCCTCCTTCTTCGAAAGGAATTGCCCTCAATTCGGTAAGAACCAAATTGTGTTGTTCTCCCATGCAAACCTTCCATGACAACAGGTGTTGAAAACAATTTTTTATTGTAGAATGTGACATTTTATTTACTCCAAGCTGGTCTCTTCTGCACATATACATGTTCTTCAAACAACTCAAACAACTCATAGAATTTAATCCTAACCGTATCTTCCATTTGTGGATCAAAAACCATTTTCGTACCTTCCCATGAACTCGACCCTGCAAATTAACCTTGCAATAATTTAAATTGCTAATTGCAGTCATTTTAACAAATGGAACATCATTTGTATTTGTAAGTTGATGAGCAGCACGCCCCAATATCATGGCTTCCCAATTTAAGGCACCCCAAAAGAATATGAGTTCCAACATCATGAGCTCCCTCCTACGTAAATACTTGGGACTTGGATCTTCATATTGATTAATTCTTTCTTCTTTGCTCTTAGAAAGATGGTTTGTAAAAAGATGGATATCATCCTTCTTTCTTTCGCCACACACTTCACACCATTGTTCTTGGTGTTTTTGAACAATGAATGAAAAATTAATAAAAATATTTTTTATTTGTGGACACCATGAAAACTTGGAATAATAATTGCCACACAATGCCTCTTTTTGTGATTGATTGCTACCACCATGAACACATATTTTTTTGGAAATCATCATATTGTCTTTTGGAGGGTACAAAATTATGCCATCATCCAAAAATAATTGGTCTTGCTGTTTTTGAGCTACGAATGAAAAGTCTCCATCTCTAATTGCACAAAACTTTTTATCAAAAGTAATACGCAAGTCTTTTTTCTCCTTTTGATCAATGAACAAAGACAAAATAAAAACATCATTAGTAAGATCATAATTAGTAAAATCCAACCTCTCACCATACTTCCTCCTGTCACCAAGGCCTTCAAAATGCAAAATATAAGCATTCCATGGCCTCCAAAGTGTAAAAATCTCCCACACTTTGAAACGAAAATGAAGATGAAAAACGAATAAACCTTCTTGATCAATGAAGCTTCCAATTTGGATTTCTTTAAGATCTTTAGAAAAGGAATTATGTTCATAAAAGATACGAGAAGCTGGATTTTTGTGGCACTTATATTCATTGGTCCTCGAGGTTGTGGGCTCTTGGAATGATTTTTGATGCTCAACAAAAATCACCATTTCTTCAAGAATGTTGTGCATATCAACAAAATTGATTTCTTCCACAAATGCTTCAACAATTTCATCTCCGATCACGAAATTAGCTTCTTCTTCAATTTCATCAACAAGTTTCTCTTCAACCAAGAAATTTATTCTTTCACAAAACTCCCTTCCCCATCGGTGTCGTAGATGGGACCATACTCTTCTTCCTCATCTTCTTCTTCAATTTTCTCTTCCTCTATTTCTTCTTCATCATATAACTTGCGCAACATTTTTGGACAAAAACTTTCAAATAGGAACCGAAATCAAACAAACTTATAAGATTCTTTTTTGGAACAAGAACTCAACAACACCCAATCAGAAATGTAATAGACGAATTTTAATCAAAGAACCCTTTTGTTCACTTTGAATTATTGTCATAGTTCACAAATTATCATCTTTTGGACGTGATCCTTGAGTTGATCGAATTCAAGCTAATAGGTCTTAGTTTGTCTTCAGATTTACAAGCTATAGGTCTAGTTTGTTTATCAAATCTATCCTTTTATTGTTTTTGTCTCAAACATTATTCCATCTCAATACAAAACTAGACCATACACGTATCATAAGTGGTATCAGAGCCTAGTTCCGATTGGGTGTTGTTGAGTTCCTGTTTAAAAAAATCCCTACTAAGTTTGTTTGATTTCAGTTCCTGTTCAGAAGTTGTTGTCCAAAAATGTTGCGCAAGTTATATGATGAAGAAGACATTAAGGAGGAAGAGGAAATTGAAGAAGAGGAGGAAGAAGATTTCGGTCCCATCTACGACACCGATGGGGAAGGGGAAATTTGTGAAAGAATAAATTTCTTTGTTGAAGAGGAATTTGTAGAAAAAATCAATTTCGTGGTTGAAGAAAAAATTGTTGAAGACTCTAGCCCTACCTACGACGCTGACGGGGAAGAGGATCATGAAGAAGTTGAAGAAGAAAAAAATTTCGTGGTTGGAAACGAAAATTTTGAAATGTTTGTGAAAGAAATAGATTTTGTTGTTACAAACAAACTTGTTGAAGAAAAGGTTGAAGAATCAGAAGAGGTCGAGCAGGTTCTTGACCACGAAGATGTGGTTGTGGTTAAGAAGGATGATAACTATCTTATAACAAACTCTCTTTCTAAGAGCCTAGAAGAAGGAGTGACCCATCAAGTTCCAAGTTCCAAGGAGTTACGAGGGAGGGAGTTCATACTGCTTATATTCCTATTCTTATGGTGTACCTTCAATTGGGAAGCCATGTTATTGGAACATGCTTGTGATCAACCCATAAACACAAGCCATGATCCATTATTTCATATGAACATTTTTAATCCTTTAAATTATTACAAGGATAATTTACAAGGTCTAAATCTTGTTCGTGGGAGTGTACAAAAGTGGTTTTTGATCCACAAACGGAAGATATGGTTAGAAGTGAATTCAACGAGCTCTTTGAGTTATTTGAAGAAGAACATGTGTATATGGAGGAGAGACACTATAAGGCTGTTTGCAATGAATGAAAAACATGTGGTTGCTGCTCCTACGTTAATATGGCCAAATTTATTTTATCTTTTCAAGTTCAAGAACATTAATCGTGGGATGATCCTTTTGTGCAACACCCTATCTCATGAAGATACTTATGTCCATGATTTACACTTTTCACAAGTGTTAAAACATAAAACAGGAGGTTTGAAGCATGGATCGTGGCGTGGGTCAAAAGAGGAGCTCGTATCAGCTAACTATCTAAAAATAATTACACATGGGTGGAATTTAAAACCCAAGGCCATGTGGAAAATGACTGTTGTGGAAGATTACAAACTTGTGAATAGGTATGTAGAGGGACAAGAGGATGTTGTGCTTAGTTTCGATGGTGGTTTGTCCAAAATAGTGCAAGTATTGATTCATACTTCTATGGATGAAAAAGAGAGTAAGATTGATGACATGAGAGCTGTCAAGCCAAAGAAAATGGTTAGTTTGAAAAAAAAAGAGTTGAGTGATGACACTTCCAGTATGGCTAAAACTGATATTAAGAAGGGTAATGTCATCTTGAGATATCCCTCATTTGAAAGAAGATACCAACTTGGAGTAAAGAAAAGGTCACATTCTGTAATGAATATTTGTTTTCAAGACCTACTGTCATGGAAGTTTCATATGGGAGAACAACATAATCTGGTCCGTACTGAATTGAGGACAATTCCTTTCGAAGAAGGAGGGAATGCTCTGTGTATGGATAATGAAGGCCCAAAAGGTTATGGGTAGCTTAATATTGGGCTAGAAAGTTGTTTGGGCTTAATGGCCTATAGGGTGTGCATGGTGAGATAGTTGATAGATTAGGGTTTTCTTAATTAAATTAATAAAAGTTTAATAAATCCAAGACTTCATTGATTGTTTGATTCAAAGCTTGGGTGGTTATGGAAGCATTTGGAAGCGTATCATTGATGGCTCTCTTTAAACTTTAGGAGTTACACTCTTATCATTGATGACTCTCTTTAAACTTTGGGAGTTACACTCTTATCATTGATGGCTTTCTTTAATCCTTGGGAGTTACACTCTTTACATCTTCTCATAACCAATTACTAGCAATTGAAGAAAAATTGAAGACATGGACGTTTTTTTGTCATTCGTAAGTGTGGTAGACGTTTTATTGTGTTATTTCAAGAGTTTCCTTAATTTTCATTTACTAGCTTTAATGAGTAGTTGGTTGGTTGGCTTGTAACCACCAACTTTGTAATAAAGGCTTCATATAAAGCCATGTTTATCCATGGAAATGTAATAGACGAATTTTAATCAAAGAACCCTTTTGTTCACTTTGAATTATTGTCATAGTTCACAAATTATCATCTTTTGGACGTGATCCTTGAGTTGATCGAATTCAAGCTAATAGGTCTTAGTTTGTCTTCAGATTTACAAGCTATAGGTCTAGTTTGTTTATCAAATCTATCCTTTTATTGTTTTTGTCTCAAACATTATTCCATCTCAATACAAAACAGCCCATACACGTATCATAAGACGAATTTTGGGTCCGTGTATGGATAATGAAGGCCCAAAAGGTTATGGGTAGCTTAATATTGGGCTAGAAAGTTGTTTGGGCTTAATGGCCTATAGGGTGTGCATGGTGAGATAGTTGATGGATTAGGGTTTTCTTAATTAAATTAATAAAAGTTTAATAAATCCAAGACTTCATTGATTGTTTGATTCAAAGCTTGGGTGGTTATGGAAGCATTTGGAAGGGTATCATTGATGGCTCTCTTTAAACTTTAGGAGTTACACTCTTATCATTGATGACTCTCTTTAAACTTTGGGAGTTACACTCTTATCATTGATGGCTTTCTTTAATCCTTGGGAGTTACACTCTTTACATCTTCTCATAACCAATTACTAGCAATTGAAGAACAATTGAAGACATGGACGTTTTTTTGTCATTCGTAAGTGTGGTAGACGTTTTATTGTGTTATTTCAAGAGTTTCCTTAATTTTCATTTACTAGCTTTAATGAGTAGTTAGTTGGTTGGCTTGTAACCACCAACTTTGTAATAAAGGCTTCATATAAAGCCACGTTTATCCATGGAAATGTAATAGACGAATTTTAATCAAAGAACCCTTTTGTTCACTTTGAATTATTGTCATTGTTCACAAATTATCATCTTTTGGACGTGATCCTTGAGTTGATCGAATTCAAGCTAATAGGTCTTAGTTTGTCTTCAGATTTACAAGCTATAGGTCTAGTTTGTTTATCAAAACTATCCTTTTATTGTTTTTGTCTCAAACATTATTCCATCTCAATACAAAACAGCCCATACACGTATCATAAGTGGTATCAGAGCCCAGTTCTGATTGGGTGTTGTTGAGTTCTTGTTCCAAAAAAAAATCTTATAAGTTTGTTTGATTTCGGTTCCTTTTCGAAAGTTTTTGTCCAAAAATTTTGCGCAAGTTATATGATGAAGAAGAAATAGAGGAAGAGAAAATTGAAGAAGAAGATGAGGAAGAAGAGTATGGTCCCATCAACGACACCGATGGGGAAGGGGAATTTTGTGAAAGAATAAATTTCTTTGTTGAAGAGGAATTTGTAGAAAAAATCAATTTCGTGGTTGAAGAAGAAATTGTTGAAGACTCTAGCCCTACCTACGACACCGACGGGGAAGAGGATCATGAAGAAGTTGAAGAAGAAAAAAATTTCGTGGTTGGAAACGAAAATTTTGAAATGTTTGTGAAAGAAATAGATTTTGTTGTTACAAACAAAATTGTTGAAGAAAAGGTTGAAGAATCAGAAGAGGTCGAGCAGGTTCTTGACCACAAAGATGTGGTTGTGGTTAAGAAGGATGATGATACCCGTCTTATAACAAATCATCTTTCTAAGAACCTAGAAGAAGGAGTGACCCATCAAGTTCCAAGTTCCAAGGAGTTACGAGGGAGGGAGTTCATACTGCTTGTATTCCTATTCTTATGGTGTACCTTCAATTGGGAAGCCATGTTATTGGAACATGCTTGTGATCAACCCATAAACACAAGCCATGATCCATTATTTCATATGAGCATTTTTAATCCTTTAAATTATTACAAGGATAATTTACAAGGTCTAAATCTTGTTCGTGGGAGTGTACAAAAGTGGTTTTTGATCCACAAATGGAAGATATGGTTAGAAGTGAATTCAACGAGTTCTTTGAGTTATTTGAAGAAGAACATGTGTATATGGAGGAGAGACACTACAATGTTGTTTGCAATGAATGAAAAAATCGTGGTTGCTTCTCCTATGTTAATATGGCCAAATTTCTTTTGTCTTTTCAAGTTCAAGAACATTGATCGTGGGATGATTCTTTTATGCAATACCCTATCTCATGAAGATTCTTATGTCCATGATTTGCACTTTTCACAAGTGTTAAAACATAAAACAGGAGGTTTGAAGCATGGATCATGGCGTGGGTCAAAAGAGGAGCTCGTATCATCTAACTATCTAAAAATAATTACACATGGGTGGAATTTAAAACCCAAGGCCATGTGGAAAATGAGTGTTGTGGAAGGTTACAAACTTGTGAATGGGTATGTAGAGGGACAAGAGGATGTTGTCCTTAGTTTCAATGGTGGTTTGTCCAAAATAGTGCAAGTATTGATTCATACTTCTATGGATGAAAAAGAGAGTGAGATTAATGACATGAGAGCTGCCAAGCCAAAGAAAATGGTTAGTTTGAAAAAAGAAGAGTTGAGTGATGACACTTTCAGTATCGCTAAAACTGATATTAAGAAAGGTAATGTCATCTTGAGATATCCCTCATTTGAAAGAAGATACCAACTTGGAGTAAAGAAAAGGTCACATTCTGTAATGAATATTTGTTTTCAAGACCTACTGTCATGGAAGTTTCATATGGGAGAACAACATAATCTGGTCCGTACTGAATTGAGGACAATTCCTTTCGAAGAAGGAGGGAATGATCCGTGTATGGATAATGAAGGCCCAAAAGGTTATGGGTAGCTTAATATTGGGCTAGAAAGTTGTTTGGGCTTAATGGCCTATAGGGTGTGCATGGTGAGATAGTTGATGGATTAGGGTTTTCTTAATTAAATTAATAAAAGTTTAATAAATCCAAGACTTCATTGATTGTTTGATTCAAAGCTTGGGTGGTTATGGAAGCATTTGGAAGGGTATCATTGATGGCTCTCTTTAAACTTTAGGAGTTACACTCTTATCATTGATGACTCTCTTTAAACTTTGGGAGTTACACTCTTATCATTGATGGCTTTCTTTAATCCTTGGGAGTTACACTCTTTACATCTTCTCATAACCAATTACTAGCAATTGAAGAACAATTGAAGACATGGACGTTTTTTTGTCATTCGTAAGTGTGGTAGACGTTTTATTGTGTTATTTCAAGAGTTTCCTTAATTTTCATTTACTAGCTTTAATGAGTAGTTAGTTGGTTGGCTTGTAACCACCAACTTTGTAATAAAGGCTTCATATAAAGCCACGTTTATCCATGGAAATGTAATAGACGAATTTTAATCAAAGAACCCTTTTGTTCACTTTGAATTATTGTCATAGTTCACAAATTATCATCTTTTGGACGTGATCCTTGAGTTGATCGAATTCAAGCTAATAGGTCTTAGTTTGTCTTCAGATTTACAAGCTATAGGTCTAGTTTGTTTATCAAATCTATCCTTTTATTGTTTTTGTCTCAAACATTATTCCATCTCAATACAAAACAGCCCATACACGTATCAAGAAACATACCCGTCACCACATCTGGTGCGACACGCGCCTCCTCGGCAGTCAGCTGAAGGCTCGGCTGCTCACCACAGGAGCATCTGGCTTACCCTGTCGGCCATCAGTGATCCGTAGGGTCGTTGGAGTTGGCGCCGCCACTGGCGCTCCTGATACCAATCTCGGGCAGTTGGCCTTTTTATGGTCTCGCTGGTTGCAGTGAAAATAAAGCATATCTGATGTCTGAATAGTGGGGATAGGGGCAGTACAATCCTTGTTGAAAGCGCCCAGTCTTGTCGCACCTATAGCAGCCCGATCCCCCTGCCCTGCAACCTCCCTCATGCGACTTGCCGCATTTCCCACAGCGGCCCCGGCCCTTCGACCTCGAGTCGAATCCCTTGGGTTTCTTAGCCGAAACCCCAGTCGTTTGCCCAGCCTCTGCCTTCCTCTTCCGAAGGTTCTCTATATCGATCTCCCTCACTCGTGTCATGGCTATCATATCATCCAAGGTCGGGCATTCCGAATAACTGACATATTTTCGAATGTCAGCTCTCAGCATATCATGGTACCGGTTTTTCTTCATCTGCTCATCACCCGCATACCGAGGCACCAACAAGGCCCTCTCCGTGAACTTGGCGGTAATCTCCGTCACTATCTTAGTAGTCTGCCTCATATCCTAGAACTCTCTGGCCAGCTGCTGAACCTCCACAGCTGGTGCAAACTCGGCCCGGAACCTGGCTACAAAATCTAACCAGGTGATGGCCTCAATGGCTGGAGCCCCCAACATATCACCAACTGCCTCCCACCAGTCTCTAGCCCGCTCCCTCAAGCACCCAACAACAAACCTGACCTTCAAACGTCAAGGAAGAAGCTCATCATCTGTGCAGACTCCATGTCTGCAAGCCATCTCCTGGCTACAATAGGGTCCTTCACCCCATAGAAGTCTGGTGCTCTGCTTCCCTTGAAATCCTTGAAGGAGAGCGTACGATTCCTAGACTGGCCAGGTCCCATGTCACTCCTGAATGCTCTAAGGCAGTCCTCCGTCAGCTCAATGATACATTCCTTGATTGACCCGAAGATCACCGGGGTCGCCTCAAGAATGCCTCTCGTAATTTCGGAAGCAATGAACTCGCGTAATCCATCATCAATCGGCTCGGAAATCATACCAGAACCAGACCCAGATCCTGAGCCTCCTGCTCCGTGACGTGTCACCACCATTCGGAAACAAAACACACAATCGTCAGGACCATACATAACATCGAGAGGTCTCACACTCTGGCACTCGTGGTTCCCCGCAGCTCCCCAAGAATCAAGTACGGATCCTCTGCTTTCAGTGGTACGAGCCCATACTACCTTCCACATCTATCCGTACTATCCCCTTGATTTGTCTTGGTTTACCAAAGTCGCTTCCTACCCATGTATACAATTCTCAATTCAATAGCTCCTGTCACTAATCTCTTCCTAGGCTTGCCCTATGGTAATCTCCGACCCACTCTCCCCCATCAGCTGCATAAGTAGTCCTTGCTATCTCTCCCTAACCAGCTCGCAAGTATCATTACACATTACTAAGACCAGATAATTCTTCGAATGAGAGATCCTACCCTTCAATGGTTGGACTCAGACAAGAACTGCAAAATAGGGCTAGACCTAACCTTCTGAAATTATTTAGTCCTCGTAATATGTAACTTAACGTATTCGTTTACTAGTTAATTAAAGATAACTAGGGCTCCTAAAAGCACAAAGCAAGCAACATTCGAGCATTGAGTAACCAAAACCAGGAATATTCTAAACAAACGATCATATCACTGACTAATCAGTACTAGCATGCAGTTCAATAAGCACATTCAATAGGCGTATCATCTTTCCTAGATCGTTAGCCCTAATCTAGCATGCAGTTCAACAAGCACATATAGTAGGCATACAAGGCATCCTTCCTAGATCCTTAGCCCTAATATAGCGTGCAATTCACATTTTCATACTTCATATCATAACATAACATATATGGTATCTTGGGGGAAACTTACTTGAACTTGGCCGATTGCACGCATCACACACCTTGTTCTTCATTTAAAACCCTTATTTAAATTTTAGAAAAATTATTTTTCTTGTAAAAATCTCTCAAACCCTCGATTTCAGGCCAGACACCCCTAAAGGTGTGTCTGAATCCCTCAAACCAAGGCTCTGATACCAACTTGTAACATCCCAAAATTCAAGACCAAAACTTTAATTTTTCAATTAAGTAATTATAAGACCAATAGTTCAAAAACATTCATAATATCATCCCATGTCAAAAACCAATATGTCACTAATCAAAACATGTCATATTAAAACAATATCAGAGTATAACTCCCAAAGATTTCAGGTGCGGAAACCATGGTGTGATGCGCTGCAATAATGTCGGCTCTTTTCCTTTCGAGGAAGAAGTACCTGAAACTAAAACTGAAAACCGTAAGCACAAAGCTTAGTGAGTTCCCCTATCATACCAAATACCATTCAAAAATACATTGTCAAGCATATCTGGGTGCCGGCCTCCCCTTCGGTCTATTGCAACCGGATACTGCCAAGCATATCCGGGTGCTGGCCTCCCCTTCGGTCTATTGCAACTGGATACTGCCGAGCATATTTGGGTGCTGGCCTCCCCTTTGTTCTATTTCAACTGGATACTGCCGATCATATCTGGGTGCTGGCCTCCCCTTTCAGTCTATTTCAACTTGATACTGTGTCAACCGGATACTGGGTCTATTTCACCCCTACCACTCTCACATAACATCGTAGCAAATAAGCATATAAAACATAACAAATAGTGGCATAACAGACCATTATCACAAAGACAATCATCTCTACTACAAACAACTACTAGTGGGCCGACATTGGTGCCTTCGACCCACTCATACAGGAAAGTAACCCACCTCAACTGTGTATACCGAAATCGTACTCCTAGGATGGCTCGGGACTCCTCTCCCTAAAATGTAGCAAGTCCCTTAGTTAGTTATTGGGCCCAAGTACAATTCCCTTATGGCCCAGCTCCTAATTCATGCCCTAATGCAAGGTTCCCTAGTCCTTTCCCTAATGGGCCTTTTCCCCCAAGGCCCAATCCATAATAAATTTAAGGCCCAAGTCTATTACTTTAAACTTTAAGGCCCAATAAAGCCCAATAAGGCCCAAAAGCCCCAACATCATAAATCCCAGTCCTAGGCCCATAGGCCTTACTCCACAATGGGCCATGACGCCCAATAAATCCAGGCCCAATCACCCAAGGCCCAAAAAGCTCATTAACCATTATGTATGCGTACGCGCAGCGTACCTAGCTTGTACGTCCAACGTACGTTGGTCTTGACTGCTTCGGGGAGGTTGAACCAGTACGTGCAGCGTACCAGGGGGTACGCCCAACATACTGGTCAGTTTCCTTAGAACTTCCTTTGTCACTTAATCCATTAAGTCTTAACGTCCAAAACATAGATCCAGGTCTTTCAAGACATCATAAACCATAATGTTATAAACTTTATGTCTTTGCATGCATGGATGGGTGTTAAGACATGATTTAAGTCCTAAAACATACTTTGTGACCATCTAACACTTGCATGGTTGTGGCTTAACCATCAAGATCCGATTTTTATGGTTCCAAACACCTTCAAGAGCCAAAAAGGACAGCTCATTTGGACATAATCTTCTAAAACTCAAAGGACCTCAAGTATGGGACCAAAATGTGACATAAAACACCCCAAAGCTAGATCTAAGCATGCAATGATCAAGTTTAGAGCTTTATACCTTTAATGGGTCAAAAATGATGCCAAACTTCTAGATCTAAAAGCCTTCTCCAAGCTCTTTCTCCTCCTTCAAGCTCCTTCTTCTTCAAAACCACCAAAATAACACCAAAATGTTCAAAGTGAGCTCAAGATACATGCAATGGGGTTAGGGTTCGAGTTGGGCACTGAGAGGAGAAGGGAGGCTAGAGGATATGGGTTTTGAAGGTTATAAGTTGTTTATATAGGGTACAAACCCTAAAATTTAGGGTTTGCATCTGGTTACCCTACGCCTAGCGTATGCATGGGAGTTCCCCGATCCGCGCCTCATATGTGTATGCCGTACATAAACCCTGTACGCCTAGCGTACGCTCCGCCCCAAAAATCCCAACATTTAATAATAATAACATGAATAAAAAGCAATACAATACCTGATAAATCCCGGACGTTACCATACAACTTGCGTATGTACATAAAGATTCCATCCATGAGTTCACAACCCAAGCCTAATGACCGAATCGTGCCCTATTGACTACTATGTGTATCACAAACATATTGAATAACATGGTAAAATTCACTCAAACGAATTGTGCGAGTGAGGAGTTGTCTACCTCCTAATAGCGCTATCTAGAATGACCATGGGCTCAAAAGAGTTAATGAGTTGTGTCAAATGAATCCAGGGACTTAACCGCGATACAGTCCTCATGAATTAAAGTAACATACACATACATGCAAAATATAACAACCAAGTTTATACAGTCAAAATAAATACAACGAACATAAATAGTTTAGGACATGCTTTTCCACCCAAAATATTTAAAAACCGAAAATAGGGGGATGCGTGAATACTCACTATGCTTTGAGATAATGCAAATGGTGCCTTGTACTACGCTCCACTCGTACCACTACCGATTCCTACAACGACGTTACACACTAATGAGTCTGTACTCGAAATCTAATGATAGTATACTTACTACTATAATAGAATTATGCCAATATTATGTCAAAATTTTGATATTGATAAGTTACAAACATTTTCCTGTGAAATTTAGACTTCTATGAATCAATTTGTTAGATAACAAATTCAAGTGGAAATTTTCATTATTGAAATGTTAAAATTTCACATTTTAGGAGGTGTTGCAATGATTAAATATTCAAAACCTAAATCAATTTAGTTCTAAAATTTCCTAAACTTTGTATTTTAGTTTTAACTGAAGTCAAAGATTTCAAGATAATTTTTCTTGAATTTTTGAATTGTCTAACTATTTTTCACAAATTTAATTCCTTGAAAATATCATAAAATAGGGGAAAATAGTAAATTACCATGGAAAATTCTTAGAAATGTTGTGTTACATCTATATAGTGTCCCTAAATTGGGAAAATTAATAAATGCCACTTTTGATTAATAAAACCTGATTTTTGTAATTTAATTGTGTTTTATATCAAGAAATTCTAATTAATTATAAAATAGTAAATAAAAATTACCAAACATTTTATTTGTGTTCCAACTGAAGTCAAAGACTTCCAGAAAATGTTCCTAAATTTTAGATATGTATAGCTATTCTTCCTTTATTTAAACACTTGAATCCTCACAAATTCAGGAAAAATAGCAACCAGTTAATAAATTTCTCCAAAATTTTTATAACACTTCTATTCATTCTATATAATCTGGGATAAATATAAAACTTGGCTTTTAAATAGATTAACATGATTTTATGATTTTTGTGTATTTATTATAGCAAATATCGAAATAATTAGGAAACAGTTTATAAGATTCTCCAAACTTGTTTTCCACTGTTATTTAATATATATAAGCTAGAAAAAATATCAAAGGTTGGTTTTCAAACAGTTTAACTATTTGTCTTTGTTTTATTCACTTAAATAAGCATTAATTCGTGAAAAATTATTAAACAGTATGTAAAATTCACTAATTTTTTTATGTACGATTAATATGTAATGTAAGATATTGTGATGAAATTTCATAAGTTTTGGAGAAGTGTAACTATTTTTCATAAATTTAATTCCTTAAAAATTCATTAAATCCTGAAAATAAGAATTTGTCATGGAAAAATCTGTAAATTTTTTAATGGAGTCTTTATGATGTTCATAATATGCAAAAATTATCAAATATAGTTTTGGGCATTCATAACTATATTTTACTATCTATTTCTCTTCAACAATAAAATTGAAATAAACAGAAAACAATCATAGAATTATATCAAACTTTACAACATGTCTTTAATCAGTGTATGTATAGTCCCAAATTTTTCTCAGAATTTATTGACCAAAAAAGTATTTTATATGAATTATTTCTCTATTGTTTTTTCAAAAATTACAATAAATCGAGAAAAACGAGTTATTTTCTGAAAATTTCCATATCATCTTATTTTGTTGTTTGGATTTTGGAAAAATTCGGATTTGAGCAGAAAAGAAGTTTTAGATATTTATTTGTGAATAAATCTTTTATGATATATTTGAAAGCTTTTTAACAACATACTTTGATCATCTACCATCTAAGCTTGAAGATCATGACATGCATCTTGGCTTGAAGACCATGCATGAGTTTGAAATGTTCAAAATTCATTTTTGAAAGAAAAATCATGGTGCATGTTGTGATTTTCCACCAAAACTTGTAGAAAAAGTGCATTATCTTGATTTTGACTTAGGTTTTGGTCATGGGACTTCACCATTTGCAACATGCATGTAGTTTTTGGGTGAAATACTACCACCATAATCATCAAAACCGACATGTATGAACATGCATGTGAATAACCTCAAAGAAAAGTGTATATGGAGAAGAAAAATGCAAGAAAACTTGTAATTTTTGAAAGGAAAGTGAAGGAGGATGAAGGGAATTTGTGTTTACTTTGAAGAACAACTTCATAGGGTAAATATTTTTAAGTAAAATGGTGTTCTTGCTGCCAAGCTTTTGTGAGTTAGAAAGAGGGAAAAGAATGGGGGTTTTTAGAGAGGAGAAAGGAGAGAAAAGAGAGATTCTGTCTCTCTGGATACCCAATCTCTCTCGTCATCTCTTTGGGGTTTCTCTCCACCAAAACTAGCCACCAAAATACTGAGATGTATGTGAACTTATGAAGAATCGAATGTAAAAATCTCTCCTAGTTATTCTGCTTCTAAGTTTGGATTTGCTAGAGAGAATTGAGAGGGAAGTTGTTAGAGAGAGAAGTAGAGAGGTGGAGTGTAGAGAGGTGGAGTGAGGGAATGAGTAAAATGATTAGGCTTAGGGAAGAGGTGACTTAGGGTAAGAGATGTGAATGTGATTTTGAGGAGAGAGGAAGTGTTTTCCAGCATTAATTTTTTTTATATAATTTATAAGGTTGGGGGTTAGGTTTATAAAATGTAAAAATATTGTATTGAATTTTATGGCATTTTGGCTCCTATGCTCATAAATAAGCTAATGTTTATAAATTATTGTCCATAATATAGTTTAGGTCTCATGACATATATAAATAATTAAAGATGTTATATATAATATAAAATTTTGGGGGAAGTTTAAATTTTATAAAACTTGAATTTATTTTATAAAATTTTGACACTTGTTATAAAGTTTGGGCATTTTGGAATATCACAATGGATGTAGAATATTTTGGATTGTTTTGAACCAAATAAAATTTGTTAACACCATAATGAATTGAGTTTAATATTTGAAAAAAATCAAATTTCTCAACATAAAATAATTATATTTGGTAGAAAGTTACATAGTTTGATTGAAATCAGATTATTGGCATTCTATGTAGTGGTTCCGAGATTCAAGTGAAATTGAAGAACCTAGTATACTAGTCATAGTTTGTAAAACCACGATCTAGGTATCAATTGAAATCACTAGAATTGGTGCGGAATTCCAATCTAATGATTAATGCAAAACAGTTATAACGAATTAAGAACACAATATCGAATATTCAATGCACACTATATTGATCAATAGTCTAGTACATAAGATCTCTGTGTCTCTCGGTTCTCTTTTTTTCTCTCTAAACTCGAAATCAGCTTAGTAGAATGACCAGCCCTTTTACACGACTAAAACAATACTATTTATACCTAGACCTAAATACAGAAGCCCAACCGAAAGCATCATTAAGCCCACTGAAATCACATGGTGATTTCGGAGCAAACACCACCGAATTCATGGTGTTTTCGGTCCTAGACCGAGAACTCTAAAAGCTATGTAAAGTAAAGTATAAACCACAAATCATGTCCCAACAATCTCCCCCTTGGTTTATAGCTTTCTTTTCTTTTCAATCTTCTCTTTGTTCTTGAATTTCAGCCTTTATCTTTGATTTCTTCACGAATTCAAGATGAACATATGAATTTCTTGATACGTGTATGGGCTGTTTTGTATTGAGATGGAATATTGTTTGAGACAAAAACAATAAAATGATAGATTTGATAAACAAACTAGACCTATAGCTTGTAAATCTGAAGACAAACTAAGACCTATTAGTTTGAATTCGATCAACTCAAGGATCACGTCCAAAAGATGATAATTTGTGAACTATGACAATAATTCAAAGTGAACAAAAGGGTTCTTTGATTAAAATTCGTCTATTACATTTCCATGGATAAACATGGCTTTATATGAAGCCTTTATTACAAAGTTGGTGGTTACAAGCCAACCAACTAACTACTCATTAAAGCTAGTAAATGAAAATTAAGGGAACTCTTGAAATAACACAAAAAAAACGTCCATGTCTTCAATTGTTCTTCAATTGCTAGTAATTGGTTATGAGAAGATGGAAAGAGTGTAACTCCCAAGGATTAAAGAGAGCCATCAATGATAAGAGTGTAACTCCCAAAGTTTAAAGAGGACCATCAATCATACCCTTCCAAATGTTTCCATAACCATCCAAGCATTGAATCAAACAATCAATGAAGTCTTGGATTTATTAAAGTTTTATTAATTTAATTAAGAAAACCCTAATTATCAACTAGGTCACCATGCACACCCCATAGGCCATTAAGCCCAAACAATTTTCTAGCCCAATATTAAGCTACCCATAACCTTTTGGGCCTTCATTATCCATACACGGATCATTCCCTCCTTCTTCGAAAGGAATTGTCCTCAATTCAGTACGGACCAGATTATGTTGTTCTCCCATATAAAACTTCCATGACAGTAGGTCTTGAAAACAAATATTCATTACAGAATGTGACCTTTTCTTTACTCCAAGTTGGTATCTTCTTTCAAATGAGGGATATCTCAAGATGACATTACCCTTCTTAATATCAGTTTTAGCCATACTGAAAGTGTCATCACTCAACTCTTCTTTTTTCAAACTAACCATTTTCTTTGGCTTGGCAGCTCTCATGTCATCAATCTCACTCTCTTTTTCATCCATAGAAGTATGAATCAATACTTGAACTATTTTGGACAAACCACCATTAAAACTAAGGACAACATCCTCTTGTCCCTCTACATACCCATTCACAAGTTTGTAATCTTCCACAACAGTCATTTTCCACATGGCCTTGGGTTTTAAATTCCACCCATGTGTAATTATTTTTAGATAGTTAGATGATACGAGCTCCTCTTTTGACCCACGCCATGATCCATGCTTCAAACCTCCTGTTTTATGTTTTAACACTTGTGAAAAGTGCAAATCATGGACATAAGAATCTTCATGAGATAGGGTATTGCATAAAAGAATCATCCCACGATCAATGTTCTTGAACTTGAAAAGATAAAAGAAATTTGGCCATATTAACGTAGGAGAAGCAACCACGATTTTTTCATTCATTGCAAACAACATTGTAGTGTCTCTCCTCCATATACACATGTTCTTCTTCAAATAACTCAAAGAACTCGCTGAATTTAATCCTAACCTTATCTTCCATTTGTGGACCAAAAACCACTTTTGTATACTCCCATGAACAAGATTACGACCTTGTAAATTATCCTTGTAATAATTTAAAGGATTAACAATGGCCATATAAAATAATGGATCATGGTTTGTATTTATGGGTTGATCACCAGCATGTTCCAATAACATGGCTTCCCAATTGAAGGTACACCACAAGAATAGGAACATAAGCATTATGAACTCCCTCCCTCGTAACTGCTTAGAACTTGGAACTTGATGGATCACTCCTTCTGCTGGACTTTTAGAAATAGGGTTTGTTATACGATGGGTATCATCTTTTTTAACCACAACCACATCTTTGTGGTCAAGAACCTGCTCGACCTCTTCTGATTCTTCAACCTTTTCTTCAACAATTTTGTTTGTAACAACAAAATCTATTTCTTTCACAAACATTTCAAAATTTTCGTTTCCAACCACGAAATTTTTTTCTTCTTCAACTTCTTCATGATCCTCTTCCCCGTCGGTGTCGTAGGTAGGGCTAGAGTCTTCAACAATTTCTTCTTCAACCACGAAATTGATTTTTTCTACAAATTCCTCTTCAACAAAGAAATTTATTCTTTCACAAAATTCCCCTTCCCCATCGGTGTCGTAGATGGGACCATAATCTTCTTCCTCATCATCTTCTTCAATTTTCTCTTCCTCTATTTCTTCTTCATCATATGACTTGCGCAACATTTTTGGACAAAAACTTTCGAATAGGAACTGAAATCAAACAAACTTAGAAGATTTTTTTTTGGAACAAGAACTCAACAACACCCAATCAGAACTGGGCTCTGATACCACTTATGATACGTGTATGGGCTGTTTTGTATTGAGATGGAATATTGTTTGAGACAAAAACAATAAAATGATAGATTTGATAAACAAACTAGACCTATAGCTTGTAAATCTGAAGACAAACTAAGACCTATTAGTTTGAATTCGATCAACTCAAGGATCACGTCCAAAAGATGATAATTTGTGAACTATGACAATAATTCAAAGTGAACAAAAGGATTCTTTGATTAAAATTCATCTATTACATTTCCATGGATAAACATGGCTTTATATGAAGCCTTTATTACAAAGTTGGTGGTTACAAGCCAACCAACTAACTACTCATTAAAGCTAGTAAATGAAAATTAAGGGAACTCTTGAAATAACACAAAAAAAACGTCCATGTCTTCAATTGTTCTTCAATTGCTAGTAATTGGTTATGAGAAGATGGAAAGAGTGTAACTCCCAAGGATTAAAGAGAGCCATCAATGATAAGAGTGTAACTCCCAAAGTTTAAAGAGGGCCATCAATCATACCCTTCCAAATGTTTCCATAACCATCCAAGCATTGAATCAAACAATCAATGAAGTCTTGGATTTATTAAAGTTTTATTAATTTAATTAAGAAAACCCTAAGTATCAACTAGGTCACCATGCACACCCCATAGGCCATTAAGCCCAAACAATTTTCTAGCCCAATATTAAGCTACCCATAACCTTTTGGGCCTTCATTATCCATACACGAATCATTTCTACATGAATGACTTCATCTTGAATAGCTGGACTTCCTTTAAAATGTGACTTTGACCGCACATTGGGTATAGAGGCTTCTTGTATAGGTTCTTGAAAATAAACACATTTAGATTTGAAAAAATTCAGAGATAATTACAGAGAGACCGATTCTTCTGGATCACTTCAGCAAGTTCATAGATAGTAGCAAATTGATTGAGGAGGCTTCAATGCAATTCGTCACATAACTTCAAATACAACTTCACCTTGCTTTTGGGGTTGAAAGGTTGTGTGTTGAAAAATAATCTTCACTTCTTGTTCCTTCGGATGAATATATTCTTCGTCGATCACAGATGCGTCTTGAAAAGTAACCATGACTAAAAAGTCCTTGTGGATCACTGAGTCATAAAGACCCTTCTCACAACAATTGTTCAAGGACCCAGCCTTGGCTCAGATGGAGACTACTCGCAGTATTTATGTGAACACGGAGGAACGCACTGCGATTTGTTGAGTATCGGAGAACTACTCTTGGCTATTTTTGATGTTAGCCCCTGCATATCCTCGATCAAAGATCTCAATACAGTTTTTCAAGTTAACAAGTTAACTTGGCCCTTGGCGAGACGTTCAATGGTTTCTGAATCTCAGCTGAGTGTACCATTCTAGGGCCATTGAGAGTTAATTAGGAATAACTCATAA
Source organism: Lactuca virosa (assembly GCF_052849685.1). Classification (NCBI taxonomy): domain Eukaryota; kingdom Viridiplantae; phylum Streptophyta; class Magnoliopsida; order Asterales; family Asteraceae; genus Lactuca; species Lactuca virosa. The sequence continues at coordinate 254,413,907 of NC_136434.1, forward strand.
AACCATCATGTGACAAAAGTATCCGTAAAGATATTTACACAGTTTAGCATGACACAAGGTCAAGGCCCTTTGGCGGGACATTCAACGATAATCATGCCTTGCGACGTGCATCGCCCTAGTGCCAATACCGTTAATTCCTTACCTGCAGAGAATGTATCCGAGAATACATTTGAGTCTCTGCAGTTTTGCATGACAAAAACAATGTCAAGACCCTGGGCGAGATGTTCAGCGATATCTATTTCCCGGTTGGGTGAATCGCCCTGGTGTCGTGACAGTTCTAAGGTAAAGATAACTGACAAGACCAATTTTGACAATCTATACAGTTTCAGACTTTCAATTCCTTAAATACGACAGTTCTTAGAAAGAAACTGCCTAACTGACAGTTTGTACAGTTTCATGCCTTTAATTTTGTGAATACGACAATTCTTAGAGAAACTTCCTAACTGATAAATTATACGGTTTCATGCCTTCAATTCCTTGTGAAAGTAGTGTGAAGTGTAATTCCATCAATTCCTTTCAAGATCTCTTTTTGCACAGAAAATTCCGACACAGTCTTCTTGAGTCTCTTCTTCTTTTGAATTCGCGTTTTAAGACAAATAAAATTTTTGAGATAAAAAATAAAAATAAAATAAACTTAGCACATAATAAAAATAACTAAGAAATAAAATAAAATTAAAATACGCTCAAAAGCAATAAAAATATTTTTGGATTTTTGATTTTTCTGAAAAAGAAATAAAATCAGAAATAAAATAAACATATTTTTGGAACTTTTGAATTTTATGATTTTTGTTTGGTTTTAATTATCCCCCTAAATTTGTGCATAGAGGAGAAAGAAAGAAAAAAATATAAACAAATTTAAATAAAACAAAAATAAAATACAAAATGTACAAAAAAAATTATGCGTCTTCAAAACGAATCATTTTAAGAAAACTCACAAGCACATTAAAACGAGCTTTTCCAAACGGTTTTGTAAACAAATCAGCCACATTATTATCGGTGCGGAAATGTTCCAAATGAACAAGTTTACGCTCAAAACAATCTCGTAAAAATGAACTTTAATATCTATGTGCTTGGTTTTAGAATGCTGAACTGGATTTTTAACAATTTGAATAGCAGCATCATTATCACAGAATATAGGAGTGTCAAGAAAATTCAAACCATAATACAACAGTTGGTATTTCATCCAAATGACTTGAGAACAGCAAGCAAATGCAGCAACGTATTCAGCCTCAGCTGTCGATGTGGACACAGTTTGTTGTTTTTTGCACTGCCACGAGATCAGTCTCTCTCCCAAGAATTGACATCCAGCACTTGTAGATTTCCTGTCAATGTCACAACCTCCATAGTTGTTGTCAGTAAAAGCATAAAGATCAAATTCACGATTTTAAAGATACCAGAGACCCAATTTAGGTCTCCCTTTAAGGTACCTAAAAATTCGTTTGATAACATTTAAATGAGAAAGTTTTGGATTAGCATGATGGCGTGCGCATTGACAGACTGCAAAGAGTATATCTGGTCTGCTAGCGGTCAGATACATCAGAGAATGCCCGAAGAATCCTGACGCACTTGCAATGTCACACCCCGGCCGTCGGCGGAAACACCGGGCGGTGTAACGTCATTTCTCGTATCATAGTTATCAACTTCCTGAAAACACATGCAATTTAAAAATACGTCAACATAAAGTTGGTGAGTTCACAGGTTTTGACTCCATAAAATAATACATTTTCCATGTTCAAAAGTATAGTTTTGAAAGTATCATTTTGACTCTCCAACATTTAGTATATATATCCTAGGTATAATGGTTTACTTACCAAATAAGTATATACCTATAAGTCTCATATATTATAAATATAAATGTTTGTAATTCCATACAAACTAAGTTGCTACGTATAAATCATATTTCAATTCTATACGAGTAAAACCGCTACGTATAAATCTATTTCAATTCTATACGAGTAAAACTGCTACGTATAAATCTATTTCAATTCTATACGAGTAAGTAGGATAGGTGTAGTGGTCTACGTAATATACAAGTAATATACCTACTAGATTCTTATACTTAGAGTATAAGTCTTTGGGGAACTTATACTTAACATTCATACTTGTATATCGACAAAGTATAATGCTTCTAAAGTTGTGCTACCATGAGTCTGTAGCTGCGACTGTATGACTTAGTTTTATACCTCTTATTATTATTACAAGGATCACACATTGCGGTAGTACAAGGATCACACCTTGCGGTAGTACAAGGATTACACCTTGCGGTAGTACAAGGATCACACCTTGCGGTAGTACAAGGATTACACCTTGCTGTAGTACAAGGATTACACCTTGCGGTAGTACAAGGATCACACCTTGCGGTAGTACAAGGATTACACCTTGCGGTAGTACAAGGATCACACCTTGCGGTAGTACAAGGATCACACCTTGCGGTAGTACAAGGATTACACCTTGCTGTAGTACAAGGATTACACCTTGCGGTAGTACAAGGATCACACCTTGCGGTAGTACAAGGATTACACCTTGCGGTAGTACAAGGATCACACCTTGTGGTAGTATAACAGCTATAATTAGAATTAAAACCAGGTTTTATCTTGACATAAAACCAATAACAACAACATATAACATACCTGGTTTTATCTTGACATAAAACCAACAATAACAACATACTTATCAATTAACATATAGAACTTCCGAGTATAACTCTGGAACTATATCGCATACAACATATATATAGAATCCTAATTATAACTCAAGATCTACATTAGTATACTACTATAACAATAACATGCTAACAACTTTAAGATAGTTGTATATTTTCAGATACGAAATAACTATATCCCGGTTATTATAACTATCTACGTTGATACTAATATACTATCATATAGACATAATAATAACGTATATACAATATTTAGCATGTGTTTTCCCCCGAAAAATATTAGAAAGTGGGGCCGTGAGTTTCACCTTATTAGCGTGATTATAGAATCTAAACGGTCAGAGGCTCGTCGTTGTCAGGCTCGAGAAGGGAAAACGGCCTTTGGAAACGAGAGAGAATGAAAGGAGAAGGTGTAAGGATTGAATGAGCTTTGATCGCTATTTATAGGGTGTTCTGGGGCCATTCACGTCGTGAACATGATAGGTTCACGTCGTGAACTTCCATGAGTCACCCCATAGCCTTAACGCGTGTTTTCTAGCTCTGATTAGTGTCTGTTGACTCCTCACGTCGTGAATTTTTGATGCTCACGTCGTGAGTTCAGTCAAATTAGGGTTTCTGACAGCTGCTTCTTCGGAAGACCATAACTTTTGCATACGAACTCCGTTTTCGGCTTTCTTTATATGCACGCGTAGGTAATTCCGAGTACTACGACTTTCTTTTAGACTCCAATAGCTAGTTCTAAGTCTATTTTAAATCCCTCTTGTTATAAGGCATTATAGCGTTAGAATTTATCATAACTTCTTCACGCGAAGTCAGATTTAGATGTTCTCTATATTTTTTGAATCGTATGGACGTATACTTTGAGTTGTATCATGAAAGTTCATACTTTAACATGAATTACATAGTAAGTTTATCACATTACTAGTTTAACAAAATCACATTACATGATTGGCATAATCACATGTGATTGTTATTGACCTAATTTTGACGGGTGTTACATTCTCCCCGTTAGAATAATTTCGTCCCGAAATTTATCTTGTGGATGGGGTTTTGTTAAATAGTTGGGGGTATTTTTGTTTCATCTGATATTCACATTCCCAAGTATATTCAGGTCCTCGTAAAGAGTTCCATCGAACTTTCACTATGGGAATACGACTTTGTTTTAATCGTTTGGTTTATCGATCCATGATTTCGACAAGTTCTTCTACAAAGTTGAGTTTGGTATTGACTTGTATCTCGTCGAGAGGTACAACAAGAGTGTCATCCGATAGACATATTTTGAGATTTGACACGTGAAAAACATCGTGCACATTACTTAGTTCTTGAGGCAACTTGAGTTGGTATGCGACGGAACCAATTCTTGTCAGAAAAAGGTCCTATATACCGTGGGTTTAGTTTGCTTCGTTTCCTGAATCGATTTACGACTTTCCAAGGAGAGACCTTCAACATTACTTTATCTCAAACTTGGAATTCTAAAGGCTTACGTCTTACGTCAGCATAGCTCTTTTGACGATCACGTGCAGCCTTTAATCGATCCTTAATTTGCACGATCTTTTGGGTTTGTCTTGTGGATTATTTCTAGCTCGGCACATAAGGTATCACCTATATGTTTTCTGGCCAATTGTGTGTCTCTAACTTCTCAGTGCAAAAACTACACCTACCAATTCAAGGTCATGGGTAGTGTAATTATTCTCATGCACCTTTAGTTCTCGTGATGCGTAGGCGATAACTTTTCCTCTTTGCATCAACACACATCCCAATCCTTGATTTGATGCGTCGCAGTATACGACTAAATCTTCTGTCCCATATGGGAGGGATAGGATTGGTGCACTACACAACATTTGCTTTAGTTTTTGAAAAGCAGCTTTTTGTTTGACTTCCCAGTTGAACTTCATATCCTTCTGGGTTAGTGTTGTAAACGGCTTGGCTATTTTGGAGAAATTCTCTATGAATCTATGGTAATAGCCAGCAAGTCCTAAGAATTGACGCACTTCTGTTGGCGTCTTTGGTGCTTCCCAATTCTTAATTGCTTCAATCTTTGAGGGTTGGACATGAATCCCTTTGTTACTAACTACATGTTCTAAAAATTTGTACTTCTCTAATCCAAAATTAACATTCGGAGAATTTGGCGTACAACTTTTCTTTTTTTAGTAGTTTCAAGATTATTTATAAGTGTTGACCGTGTTCTTCCTTGGCTCGTGAATATATCAATATATCATCGATAAACACTATCACGAATTTATCCAAGTATGGTTTTGCAAACACTATTCATGAGATCCATAAACATTGTTGGAGCGCTGGTCAATCCAAAGACTTAACTAGGAACTTAGATTGACCATACCGAGTCCTAAATGTTGTCTTCAGAAAATCGTCTTCTTGTACTCCGAGTTGATGGTATCCTGATCTGAGATCTATCTTTAATCTTCTAGAATCTTTAGGTGTTTTAGTCTATCAACCACCGTATCCAAGTTTAGTTGTGCATCGGCCTGACCATAATTAAACATAGGTGATCAGTCTACGTTTAGTTGTGGTTCGTACCATGTACAATAAAACTCGACTAAGTAGTTTGACCTAAAACCTTGCGTTGAATTCTTATCGAGGGTTTGGGTTTTCTATATTTTTGGGTTATACATGTGTTCTCATCGCGGGACTGAGTTCATACATAACTCTATATCTTTATGTACGTTGTATTCACGGGTATTATTCATTATTGTTTGTTACTTCAGGTCTAGCTGATAAGGCACCGGCCAGTCAGGACAGTCGGTGGGCAGGATCATTTTAGCATATAGCCGTTCTGAAATCCAGCAACCCAAATTGACATGTCTATCCTTGTCACCGCTCCCGTAAGTAGTCCTTCAGTAGTATAATTACTAATACTTTTTATTTGTAGGTTGAGGGATATACCTAAACCTAACAGAGTAAGCCCTAAACTATAGTCGTGCTTTCCTAAGAAAGTACTAATTCACTATAGTTAATAGCTCTGATACCAATCTGTCACACCCCGGCCGTCGGCGGAAACACCGGGCGGTGTAACGTCATTTCTCGTATCATAGTTATCAACTTCCTGAAAACACATGCAATTTAAAAATACGTCAACATAAAGTTGGTGAGTTCATAGGTTTTGACTCCATAAAATAATACATTTTCCATGTTCAAAAGTATAGTTTTGAATATCATTTTGACTCTCCAACATTTAGTATATATATCCTAGGTATAATGATTTACTTACCAAATAAGTATATACCTATAAGTCTCACATATTATAAATATAAATGTTTGTAATTCCATACAAACTAAGTTGCTACGTATAAATCATATTTCAATTCTATACGAGTAAAACTGCTACGTATAAATCTATTTCAATTCTATACGAGTAAAATCGCTACGTATAAATCTATTTCAATTCTATACGAGTAAGTAGGATAGGTGTAGTCGTCTACTTAATATACAAGTAATATACCTACTAGATTCTTATACTTAGAGTATAAGTCTTTGGGGAACTTATACTTAACATTCATACTTGTATATCGACAAAGTATAATGCTTCTAAAGTTGTGCTACCATGAGTCTGTAGCTGCGACTGTATGACTTAGTTTTATACCTCTTATTATTATTACAAGGATCACACATTGCGGTAGTACAAGGATCACACCTTGTGGTAGTACAAGGATCGCACCTTGCGGTAGTACAAGGATCACACCTTGCGGTAGTACAAGGATTATACCTTGCTGTAGTACAAGGATTACACCTTGCGGTAGTACAAGGATCACACCTTGCGGTAGTACAAGGATTACACCTTGCGGTAGTACAAGGATCACACCTTGCGGTAGTACAAGGATCACACCTTGCGGTAGTACAAGGATTACACCTTGCGGTAGTACAAGGATTACACCTTGCTGTAGTACAAGGATTACACCTTGCGGTAGTACAAGGATCACACCTTGCGGTAGTACAAGGATTACACCTTGCGGTAGTACAAGGATCACACCTTGTGGTAGTATAACAGCTATAATTAGAATTAAAACCATGTTTTATCTTGACATAAAACCAATAACAACAACATATAACATACCTGGTTTTATCTTGACATAAAACCAATAACAACAACATATAACATACCTGGTTTTTATCTTGACATAAAACCAACAATAACAACATACTTATCAATTAACATATAGAACTTCCGAGTATAACTCTGGAACTATATCGCACACAACATATATATAGAATCCTAAGTATAACTCAAGATCTACATTAGTATACTACTATAACAATAACATGCTAACAACTTTACGATAGTTGTATATTTTCAGATACGAAATAACTATATCCCGGTTATTATAACTATCTACGTTGATACTAATATACCATCATATAGACATAATAATAACGTATATACAATATTTAGCATGCGTTTTCCCCCGAAAATATTAGAAAGTGGGGCCGTGAAACTCACCTTATTAGCGTGATTATAGAATCTAAACGGTCAGAGGCTCGTCGTTGTCAGGCTCGAGAAGGGAAAACGGCCTTTGGAAACGAGAGAGAATGAAAGGAGAAGGTGTAAGGATTGAATGAGCTTTGATCGCTATTTATAGGGTGTTCTGGGGCCATTCACGTCGTGAACATGATAGGTTCACGTCGTGAACTTCCATGAGTCACCCCATAGCCTTAACGCGTGTTTTCTAGCTCCGATTAGTGTCTGTTGACTCCTCACATCGTGAATTTTTGATGCTCACGTCGTGAGTTCAGTCAAATTAGGGTTTCTGACAGCTGCTTCTTCGGAAGGCCATAACTTTTGCATACGAACTCCGTTTTCGGCGTTCTTTATATGCACGCGTAGGTAATTCCGAGTACTACGACTTTCTTTTAGACTCCAATAGCTAATTCTAAGTCTATTTTAAATCCCTCTTGTTATAAGGCATTATAGCGTTAGAATTTATCATAACTTCTTCACGCGAAGTCAGATTTAGATGCTCTCTATATTTTTCGAATCGTATGGACGTATACATTGAGTTGTATCATGAAAGTTCATACTTTAACATGAATTACATAGTAAGTTTATCACATTAATAGCTTAACAAAATCACATTACATGATTGGCATAATCACATGTGATTGTTATTGACCTAATTTTGACGGGTGTTACATGCAATTCTCGAAACATCATCATTTCGGCTAGAGAACTCATCTCAAACCTCATCTTCATGACCTTTTCAAACTCTTTGCATAATTCATCATTTGTTGACCCAAAAACGATATTATCCACGTAGATTTGAACAACAATGAGGTCATTCTTCATTCTTTTGATTAAGAAAGTCTGATCATTCGTGCCTCTTGTGTACCCATGAGTTAATAGATGCTCACTCAAAGTGGCATACCAAGCTTGAGGGGCTTGATGAAGACCATAAAGTGCCTTGTCCAACTTACACATGATTTGGAAGTTTTGAGTTAACAAAACCTGGTGGTTGATCAACGTAGATTTCTTCTTTTACTTCTCCGTATAAGAAGGCAGATTTGACATCCATTTGATATGCAGTAAAACCCATGTAGGAGGCGTATGCTAAGAAGATACGAATTGCTTCCAATCGAGCCACATGAGCATATACCTCTGTGTAATCAAGACCTTCTATTTGCCTGAAACCACGAACAACCAAACGCGCCTTCCAGTCGAACACCCCCAAACTGGAATGGCGGAAACGTTCGGGGGCGGAGGACGTCATGTATAGTATCACAACAATTGTATTATAGTAATCAAAGCAAACAAAACCATTACATTGATAAAGTATAATTTTTACATCTGTTCAATACATAGTTTGTATGACATCAAAAGTGTAAAGCAAAATTATAAAAGGCGCGACTCTACAAAGCTCCGTCCTCTCAAAACCTGTGGGTGTACATGTCTACCGGTTCCCTGAGAATAAAAGTGGTTTTGAAAGTGTATCAACATTTAAGTTGGTGAGTTCATAAGTATGTTTTTGAGATGGGAAGCTTGTCATGGTTCTTTGAAAATGTTATAGTGTACTTCCAGAAAATCCAATATTTTCTTTAGTAAATGAAATGTAGTCTTAGGCCTTAAGACCAAAATGTATGTTTTGTTATGTACTCTGAAATAGTAAACCGTAGTCTTATTAATAAATAAAACTATATCATAAATGTTTCTTTAAATTGTATGTTGTACTAGTGTACTCTGTACTAGAATAGCAATGTGTCGTAGTAGTGTTTGTATAGAAACCTCTTGTATGAGTGCCTGGAATCTACCGGATGTAGTGTAAAATAGTGTACTTTAGTTTTATTATTTAAAATAAAACATGTTAAGTGGTGTTAATCCCGTAAACGAATGTTTTAGTTGATACTATTGTGAGTTTCCTATAACCATGCTAATATGACTTAGTGGCCTCTACGACGTTCTTCAGGCGTCGGAATGTTATGACATTTGTCACCCCAGGCCTGTCGGCCTAGCTCTTGCAAGCAGCTCAGGTGCGGGATTGTCAGTCCCGTATAGATCTATACACAAATTCACGCTCTCTCTCCAGGAGACTCTGGTTATAGTTTATAGGACTTGAACCTGTACCCTGATGGGTACACGAAGTAGTGCCTCACAACCCTGTATTAACTAGTTTACGTGTAGTGACATAGTGTTCTCTTGTACTTGAAACTGTATGTATTACCTTGAAGTAGTGTACTTGTAATGTAAAATAATTATACTTAAATAATCATTTTAATAGTATATCCTTGAATTACTGAAATAGAGTAGTGTTCCATAAACTATACCTATTATAGTTTATATACTTGTTTCTGTATAGTGTTCTTGAGCTTGTAAAACAGTGTAGTGGTTCTCAAACTATACCAATTATAATTTAAATGCATGCTCTTGTATCATTTATTGAACTTAGCAAAATAGTGTAGCGATTCACAAACTATACCTATTATAGTTTAAATGTATGCTTTGTAATGAACTGAAAACCTTTGCAATTTATCAGTATGTATAAAGCTGTAATAAAAGATTTGTGTAAAGTTCCCTTTGCTCGGCATGTTACAAAAGGGGTTAACAATATAATGAAATGTTTTTTTATATTTATATATATTCCCAACATATATAATTAAGAGTGAAAAGACAGTCGAATAAGTAATTCTATCCTAACCCACAACCGGACAAGGAACAGGATTTAGGACGGAATTGTCAATTCTAAGTCTGTTGAACCTTATATATATATATATATATATATATATATATATATATATATATATATATATATATATATATATATATATGTATATATATATATATATATATATATATATATATATATTGATAAAATATAGCACTAAATCAGTTTGAAGCAACTGCAGATGGTTTGAAATGGTTTTGAAATCGTTTAAATGTTAACACAAGAGTCCTTGTGTTTTACTTGTATCCCCCCCCCCCCCCCCCGAAAACATTGAAAAATAGTGAAAACGTACGGGTATGAACTCACCTCTAGTGCGTGTTCGTGTTCGGATAGCAAACTGTAGAGACGATCCTCGAGCTAGCGTATGTGAGAATAGCGTTATCCTAAAAATAATTATATTGGACGTCGTATTTAAATTAATAAGATATTAATTAAAATAATAGATTAAATAATGATTTAAATAATAATTAAAGTGTTAGACAACACTTTAATTATGTAAGGAATACTTTCAAAAATTATTTGGAATTATTTGGAGTGTTCTGGACGTTTTCGGTGTGCAAGAGGGGTTTTCGGTGAGCTTGGGTGGGTTTTCGGTGTTCTTGGGTGGAAGCTTGAAGATTTGAAGATTGTTCTTGGTGTTCTTGGGCAATATTTTATGAAGATATGAAGGTTAACGGATGAGTTTTGAGAGCAAAAGTGGGATGTTTGCGGCCTAAAATATGAGAAATGAATTGGGTTCACGGTTGAAAACATATATATATATATATATATATATATATATATATATATATATATATATATATATATATATATATGGGTAGTTTTCGGTCTTATTGGGCATTAAACTAAGTGTTTTCGTCCAAAAGTAGTTCAAAAGAAGTGATTTCGGTGCATATGTGGGACCCCTCGCAGATAGATTTCGGTGCTGACTGAAATCAGTTTTCGGTTCGAAGTACATGTGGTCTTGCTGCGAGATTTCGGTTGGGTGGTGGGGTCCGAAGTGAAGGTTTTCGGTTGAGTGGGGGAGTTTTCGGTTTGCATGGAATTTCATATTTAGGGTTTTCTGTTCAAGTGCTTTTATCCCCAATTATTAAAAACACTTAAATAATGAAATAATTTCCTTATTTTAATTCATTTTTAACACTTATGAACTTAACTAAATAAATAAAACTTGATTTTTATTTAGAAAGTTTGACTTTTATTGACTTTTGGTTACTAGAAAATGACGGGTTGCTACATTATCCCCCCGTTAGAGGGAATTTCGTCCCAAAATTATTTCTATAGAGAGTACATCATGGACCAGGGAAAAGATGCAGGTACTTTTGTTGCATCTGATCTTCTTGCTCCCAAGTGAATTCAGGTCCCTGCTTAGCGTTCCAGCGAAGCTTCACTATTGGTATGCGACTATGTTTCGTTCGTTTGACTTCCCTATCCATGATTTCTACTGGTTCTTCCACAAAGTGAAGACTCTCGTTTATCTCGATTGCATCGAGTGGAATCACAAGAGTCTCGTCGGATAGACACTTCTTTATATTTGACACGTGGAAGACAGGGTGTACGTTATTAAGTTCTTGTGGTAGACGGAGTTTGTAAGCTACTAGGCCGATTCTAGCGAGAATCTCGAATGACCCAATGTACTTTGGATTTAGTTTTCCACGCTTTCCGAAGTGTATAATGCCCTTCTAGTGTGAGACCTTCAACAGAACGCGGTCACCAACCTGGAATTCCAAGGGTTTTCGTCTCTTATCTGCATAGCTCTTTTGTCTATCTCTAGAGGCTTTCAGTCGTTCTCGGATTTGGACGATCTATTCTGTGGTTTCTCGGAAGATCTCCGGGCAAGTGAGAGAGCTTTCAGGAGTTTGCCCTCTAGCTAGTTGCGTGTTACCTACTTCAGCCCAACATAGAGGGGATCTGTACTTGCGGCCATTGAGGGCTTTGAACGGGGCAACCTTGATGCTAGAGTGGTAACTATTGTTGTATGAAAACTCGAAAAGTGGCAAATGGGTATCCCATGCTTTACCGAAATCGATCACACATCCTCTCAGCATGGCTTCTAAGGTTTGTATAGTTCTCTCACTTTGCCGTCGGTTTGTAGATGGTAGGCTGTGCTCATGTCCAACCTAGTTCCCAGAGACTTCTGTAATGACTGCCAGAACCACAAGGTGAATCTACTATCTCTATCCGAGATAATAGATATTGGCACACCATGCAGTCGTACTATCTCTGTAATGTAAGTTTTGGTTAATTTCTCCATCTTGTCTGTTTCCTATATTGGTAGGAAGTGTGCAGACTTGGTTAATCTGTCGACGATTACCCAAATGGTGTCATAAACACCCAGGGTCTTGAGCAACTTGGTTATGAAATCCATTGTAATCCGCTCCCACTTCCACTCAGGTATCTCTGGCAGTTAAAGTAAACCTGAGGGCTTTTGGTATTCTACCTTGACTTTGGTGCAAGTTAGGCACTTGCCCACATAGGTAGCAATCTCGGCTTTCATGTTCGGCCACCAATAGAGTTTCTTGAGATCCAAATACATCTTATATGAACCTGTATGAACGGAGTATCGAGTTTTGTGGGCTTCATTCATGACAACATCTCTGTAGCCACCAAACTTCGGTGTCCAGATCCGATTTATGAAATAACGAACTCTGTCACCCTCGATTTCTAAGGTGTTGTTTGTTTTTTCTCTGCAGATTTGCGTGACCACTTATGTCTGCGCCGTGCAGACCACGCACAGACATATGCCCCCACAGACTGTTTGTTTTTTGAAAGTGCGCAGACCTAAAAATGTCTGCGCGAGGTCTTCTTGGCACAGACATGGACCAATGTCTTCTACCGTCTTCACAAGTCCAATAAACCTAAACCAAAACAAACAAAAAAAACATACACAATTTTTTTCTTTCCACGCCTCCCACATCCATTATTTTGAAAGAAAACACCTTTTAGATTTCTTCCTTATAAGTGATTATAACTTCTTTATTTTATGCTTATTTAATTATTAATGTATTAAAAGAAAAAATAGAACATAAAAACCATGTTTCTACTTTTATGATGTGCGACCAAAATTAAAAAAAAAGTGATATGTCTATTGTTTAATACCAAAAAAATGAGTCATATTAAAGTATTTATAAAAGCATTGCATTTTGATTCAAATATGAATTATATAAGCCATTAATAATTTTTGTATATTATCATTTTTGTATATTATATCATTTTTGTATATTATTAATTTCTATTCTAATATATTACTAATTTTCGCAGTTCCTAATTTAATAAGGAAAGGAAGGACTGAGTGATGAGTATTTCGCACGATACGATGAACCCAATGTCTCGTTTCAAAATAACAATGTGGTCGTTGTTGATGCACAATATATAGTGAATTGTTTTAAATGATATTGTTATTATAAAACCAAACATTTTTACTGTAAGAGTAATTTAGTTGCATGAATTTTATTTTCAGTGTTGTATAACTATTATTATTAAAATTTTGGTGTTGAAAAAAATCATTTTAAGTTTGTAAAATCATTTTATTTAAAATTCAGTTTATTTCAGCAGTCTGCAGACGTTAAAAAACAAACAGTCTTCTTATTGCAGACTGCAGACGTTTGGTCCATCTCTTCTGCTGCAGAGGCTTGCAGATGTGATCCGCAGACTGCAGATAATTTGGCTTCAGATAAACAAACAGCACCTAAGTTTTTCTCCATTACTCTTAAGGCTTCATCTGCCACATTATCCGGCTTCAAGGCTTCTAGCTGGGCCTCCTTGATCTGTGTGGACAGATGAGAATGGATTGATATGGTTAGCGCTTTCACTCTACGACCTGAGTACTCCTTTCGACTAAGGGCATCTGCTACTACATTGGCTTTGCTGGGATGATAGCGAATTTCGCATTCATAATCATTGAGTATCTCTACCCATCGTCACTGTCTCATGTTAAGTTCTTTCTGATCGAAGATGTGTTGGAGGATTTGTGGTCGGTAAAGATGGTGCACTTGGTACTGTAAAGGTAATGCCTCCATATTTTTAGTGCAAAGACTACTGCTCCCAACTCAACATCATGAGTGGTGTAGTTGACCTCGTGTGCCTTTAGCTGTCTCGAGTCATATGCAATAACCTGTCCTCGTTGCATAATCACACAACCTAACCCCTGATTGGATGCATCGTAATATACTACGAAGTCTTCTGTCCCTTCTGGAAGAGACAAGATAGGTACGCTGCACAGGGCTTGCTTCAGTGTTTAGAACGTAGTGTCTTGTTTCTCTCCCCAGCTAAAAGTTACACCCTTCTGAGTCAGGGTGGTAAGCAGTTTAGTGATTCTGGAGAAATTCTGTATGAACCTGCGGTAGTAGCCAGCACGTCCTAAAAATTGGCGGATTTTTGTTGGCGTTTTGGGTGCTGACCAGTTCTCGATTGCCTTTATTTTGGAGGGGTCCACGTGTATTCCTTCTTCGCTGACCATGTGACCAAGGAAATTTACCTTCCTAATCCAAAACCTGCACTTTGAGAATTTCACATAAAGCTTTTCCGCCCTTAATGTTTCTAAGACTTGTCTCAGTTGCTGGCTATGTTCTTCCTTACTCCGTGAGTAGATGAGTATATCATCTATGAACACTATCACAAATTTGTCTAGGAAGGGACGGCATACCCGAGTCATTAGATCCATGAATACCACGGACGCATTGGTTAGACCGAAGGGCATTACAACAAACTCGTAATGAACATAACGAGTTCAAAATGCTGTTTTGGGAACATCATTCTCACGGACTCGTAATTGGTGATACCACGATCTTAGGTCAATCTTTGAAAAGTAGCTGGCTCCTTGGAGTTGATCGAAGAGGTCGTCTATTCGTGGAAGAGGGTATCAGCTCTTAATGGTAAGCTTGTTTAGTTCACGGTAATCTATGCACATTCGGAAAGATCCATCCTTCTTCTTCACGAACATGATCGGTGCTCCCCAGGGTGAGAAGCTCGGTCGAATGAATCCCTTACTAAGCAGTTCGTTTAATTGTCTGGATAATTCCTGCATCTCTGTTGGTGCTAGGCGATACGGGGATTTGGCTACGGGGGTAGCTCCACGAATCAAGTCGATTTGGAACTCGACTTGGCGTTCAGGAGGAACTCCTGGAAGATCTTCGGGAAAGATGTCAGGAAAATTACAGACTTCGAGAATGCTCTCGATGTCTTTTACTTCTTGTTTTTCGTTGACTACATGAGCTAAGAATTCGTAACACTCTTTGCGCAAGTATTTTTGGGGTTTTATGCAAGAGATGATGCGAAGATTCGCACCGGGTTTGTCGCCATAGATAACGAGGGTTTCCCCGCTTGGCAGATTTAGACGAACAGCCTTATCGTAACATAGAATATCAGGACGGTGAGGACTTAACCAATCCATGCCGATGATAACGTCGAAGCTTTTTATGGAGATCGGTATAAGGTCGATTGGGAAAGAATAGTCGTTTAGAGTGAGGGTACAGCCTATGAATATGTCGTTAGTGCTCTCTTTCTTCCCGTTAGCCATCTCGACAGTGAATGTTTCGTTTAGTGATTGTGGTTTGTGTTTGATTAAGTGTTTAAATTTATGGCTGACGAAACTCCTCTCCGCACCACTATCAAAGAGTATGCATGCATAATAGTTATCGAGAAGGAACATACCCGTGACTACTGTGGGATCCGCTACTTCCTCCTCTTGACCCATTGCTAGCACTCTTCCTGTGTTGCCAGCATTCCTTGCTTTCGGGGAAATTCTTCTTGTAGTGCACTGCTTCGGCACACCCATAGCAGGTCTGGCCTACTCCAGTTCCGGGGGTCTGGTCATTAGGTTGTGTCGGTGTCTTACAAAAACGGGAAGTATGCCCTTCCTGTTGCAGTTAGGGCATTGTAATTCCCGGCAAGGTCCGTGGTGGTGGAAGTTGCATTTGTTGCACTTCGGTAGGTTACCAACGTATCGACTGGGAGGTGCTGGAGCAGTAGGAACAACAGCAAGAATGGTAGGAGTGTGGACTTCCACTGTTTGCTGTTTTTTTGAGGACTCTTGCGAAGATTGGCCTTTCGTTTGTTCCAAAACTTCTTTTTGACACCACTTTCTTAGGGTTTCTCGGGAATAACTGTTATGGAACCTTGACGACTTCCATGATCCACTAGTGTCTGTGCCAGATGCTTGGCACTATCGAAAGTAAGTGGATTGGCAGCTATAACATTTCCTTGAGTCAGGGGAGTTAATCCCCAGATATACCTTTCCACCTTCTTACTCTTCGGGGTGACCATCTCGGGACACAGAAGAGCCAGGTCACTGAATCTGGCAGTGTAAGCAGCAATATCGGAGTCCTTCATCTTCATACTCCTGAGCTCCTACTCTAGCTTTTGTATCTCGCCTCTGGGACAATATTCTGCTAGCATTAGTTCCTTTAAGTCATCGCAGCTCATGACATTGGCTATTGGGAGAGCCAATGACTTGACTTGGCTGTTCCACCAAGTGAGGGCTCTGTCTATGAAAGTGCATGCTCCAAATGTCACTTTGCTAGATTTGGGGCACGCACAGATTTCAAATATTGATTCAGTTTTCTCGAACCAGCGTGTTAAGGCAATAACACCTCTGCTGTCATCGAAGGATTTGGGTTTAGCGTTTGTGAAGTCCTTATAGGAACACTCCCTTGGGTGTCCATGACTATCTCCATGATTAGATGGGTTGGCACCACTACCCGCCCCACTAGTGCCACTCACATTGATATGCGTCATGGCGGCTGCCACGACGGCGGTTACTGCTGCTTGGAAGATAGTAGGGTTATACTGTGGAGGTGGTGGTGGAATCGTTGGCGGGTTGTTTTTCTTTCTGTTGGACTTCTTTGGAGGCATCTTTCTCTATAATGATTTAAGAGAAAATGATGATAAGTCCTCTATAGTGGTCATGAGTCAGGGGATAATGAACAAGATATATCTTATCCTGACTTTTATAGTGTTCTATTAAGCGATTTACAATGGAAGTCTACTAATATAAGTAAACAATCGCCAACTTCATTTATAGCAACACTTGTAAAGAATTTGTATAGTGCGGCTCACACTGGGTGCCCCTATAATCACCTAGTATATACAAATTACATATAACCAATGCTAAATAGACATTCGAATAAGTGATTGTACTCTAAGTCCACAACCAAACAAGGAACATGAAGTAAAGCTAAATCATAAATTCTAAGTCTATAAAGTCTTAATTATATATAGCTCGTACGTATAAACTTAGTAATTATAGACCTACCGGTCAGGGTTCTTTGTTTTCTCATGTTCGATTCTAGTAAGAAAGCCTTTATCGACAATTACTATATCTGACTATCGAGGCCTAAATGTTCCTGTTCTACTGTTGTAGGATCATTAAATACTCCTACAGTATTTTATTCTTTATGTTTGGTTCTAGTGTTTCTCTTGTATGAATTGTTGGTAAGTTTTAGACTTGTCGCAACACCATGATCACTCCCAAACACATGTTGGTCGTATCTCAAATAAATATAGTTAATCAGGCTATATTTATCCCAGATAAGATTACATATCTGTCTAGGTTTAACTGTAGTGTCCAACATCTAAATACTTTTGTGTAGTTCTTACTGTGATACTATTTCTAGTATGTATGTATGTTTGTATACTTCTAATAAATTGTTTAAATTTTAAAAGTATACTTTTAGTCAGAGCGCTTTGACCCCATTGTGTTTATAGTTGTATATCTTGTAAGGTTTGATATACTTAGTTCACTATAAACAATGCTCTGATACCAATCTCTCACACCCCCAAACCGGAACGGCGGAAACATTCGCGGGCGGAGGACGTCATGTACGGTATCACAACAATTGTATAATAGTAATCAAAGCAAACACAACCATTACATTGGTAAATTATAATTTTTACATCTGTTCAATACATAGTTTTGATGACATCAAAAGTGTATAGAAAAAGTATAAAAGACGCGACTCTACAAAGCTCCGTCTTCTCAAAACCTGTGGGTGTACTTGTCTACCGGTTCCCTGAGAATACAAGTGGTTTTGAAAGTGCATCAACATTTATGTTGGTGAGTTCATAAGTATGTTTTTTAGATGGAAAGCTTGTATTGGTTCTTTGAAAATGTTATAGTGTACTTCCAGAAAATCCAATATTTTCTTTAGTAAATGAAATGTAGTGTTAGGCCTTAAGACCAAAATGTATGTTTTGTTATGTACTCTGAAATATTAAACCGTAGTCTTATTAATAAATAAAACTATATCATAAATGTTTCTTTAAATTGTATGTTGTACTAGTGTACTCTGTACTAGAATAGTAGTGTGTCGTAGTAGTGTTTGTATGGAAACCTCTTGTATGAGTGCCTGTAATCTACCAACTGTAGTGTAAAATAGTGTACTGTAGTTTTTTTATTTAAAATAAAACCTTTGAAGTGGTCTTAATCCCATAAATGAATGTTTTAGTTGATACTATTGTGAGTTTCATATAACCATGCTAATATGACTTAGTGGCCTCTATGACGTTCTTCAGGCGTCAGAATGTTATGACATTTGTCACCCCAGGCATGTCGGCCTAGCCGTTGCAAGTAGCCCAGGTGCGGGATTGTCAGTCCCGTATAGATCTATACACAAATTCACGCTCTCCCTCCAGGAGACTCTGGTTATAATTTATAGGACTTGAACCTGTACCCTGATGGATACACGAAGTAGTGCCTCACAACCCTGTATTAACTAGTTTACGTGTAGTGACATAGTGTTCTCTTGTACTTGAAATTGTATGTATTACCTTGTAGTAGTGTACTTTGTAATGTAAAATAATTATACTTAAATAATCATTCTAATAGTGTATCCTTGAATTAGTGAAATAGAGTAGTGTTCCATAAACTATACCTATTATAGTTTATATATGTGACAACCCAAAATTTCTATCTTGTAGAGTCTTTCAAATTCAATCACAGTCAGACTCGTTTCTGCTATCTTTTAGCATTGTTCAGGGTCTGTTTGAGTGTTCTAAGTCTAGTACATTCAAGGTTTGGGTTTAGGGATGAGTTAACTTAAGTTCATCGTCTTGTTTTCGGGCCAAACACTCCATTTAGAGGAGTGTACAGCCGTACACATGTGCACGACCGTACACAGGAGTGTACAACCATACACATTGGTGTACGGTCGTACACCCAAGGTGCCGTGAACCCAAACATATACATATATATATATATATATATATATATATATATATATATATATATATATATATATATATATATATATATGTTTTCCCTTCATTCTTTCTCATTTTTCACACTTTCACATCAAGAAAATCAGATTCTCTCTCAACAATCATCAAGTTTTACACCTTAATCTTCAAAGATGTAAGTATTCCTTCCATTGAATTGTTGATACATGGCTTTATCTAGTGAAGATCCATGTTTTCATCCATGAAATCTTCTCTTCTGGTTAGATCTTCAAATCTTCATCCATTTCACCAAGAACACACACTTGTTCTTGGGCCGTGAACCCTCTAAAGACCCTAAAAAGTGTGAGTATTCCTTCTATCATCTAGTTAGACATGTTAAACACTTGATTCAAAGCCTTAAAACATCATCTGACTCAAGATCATCAAGGGTGTATGGTCGTACACACTTGGTGTTGTAACACTCGTGTTTCTAGCCTAGGCATTAATATTAAGGTGATAGTCTAGGTTAACCTTTGTAACTCATTTTGAAGAAATGAAAAAGGAATTATGTGAATTTTATGTGTTTTATGCTTAATTACTAGGAGTTAATTAATTAAGAATAAAAATGAGCGTCAAAATTAAATTTTAGATAAATCCGATATCTATTAAGAAAGTTATAGGAGTCGTGACAAGGATTACGGATATATAAAGAATGCCGAAATCCGAGTTATAACGAAGAAGTTATGACGTGTCGAAGTTTCACGACAAAACCGGCTCGGTGCTGAATGTTGTAAAAAGTGAGTTTTCGATAAACTACTTTTTAGCCTTAGTGATCTAAACGAAAATCGTAGTGTTCGTTAAACCGAGAAGTTCGATAAAAAGAACGCCCAAATATGACTTCGTATGAGGAAGTTATGATTTTTCAAAGTTTCAGCTTAACAGTAGACAGCTAAAAACTCGAATTTTAGATCGAGTGATTTTTAGCCGACACGACCTAAACGAGAATCGAAGGTCTCATAAATAGTAGCACAACGGTAAAAAGTCTGACGAAAACGGACGTCGGATGAAGAAGTTATGAATTTTTTAACGGATTTCTTGTCCCGGTCTGTTAAAAATAATAATATAAAAATTAAAGTCAAAATTAGCCGACGAAGTCTAAACGGAAGTTGTAGAGCGTAATTTTACCTACGTGTACATATAAAGAACGTCAAAAACGGAGCTCGTATGCGAAAGTTATGGATTTTAGAAGTTTTTGCACAAAAACCGAGAAAATTTGCATAGTCACGAGTTGCCACGTCACCCTCGCCTCGCATGTGCCACGTGTCCGAAATGGTGAGTCATGCGAAGCCATGTGTCGAATTCTGATTTGACCGAAGGGAGGCCCAATCCGAACCTCGCACGCCACGACTCCGAGCCTCGCACATGGACTGCGAGTCCGCGGTCCAATCAGCAACCGCCACCGAGGCCCTCGCACGTGCTGCCATCTGCGCACCCTCGCCTGCGGACCCCACCACCAGAACCGACTTCGGACTAGTAGACCTCGGTCCAGTAGGAGGCTGCCAGCAAGCCTTCGCAGGTGCGAGCCTCGTGCGAGCCTTCCCCTGCGAACTCCGGATCAGCGACGCGTGGCCTCTTCTCAGCGGTTGGATCAGGAGCTTCGGCCCCTATAAATAGGGGGGTGCGAGACCTCCCGGGGGTATTTTGAAAACTTGTCATTTTTAGCCCCTTTCTCCATATTTCTTTCATATTATCATCCCCCAAAGCCCCGGTATCAATTATAAGCCCCGGAATACACCACGAAGTGCCCGTGAAGCCCGAAAAATTTATCTTTTCGGTTTCGAAGCCCGACTTTTGCAGAGCCCGGTTTCTCAATAAAACTCCCGGTTTTATTATAAACGAACGTTTTAGGAAACGAATTGCTGCCCGATTATCATCAAATCATGTCAGTGTGTAGTTACTTTCAATTTACACATAGATATGAAGTATTTACCTTAAAATACGTGTTATGTGTAAATATGTTAATTGTTTATTTGAGGTGACTGTTGAATTGATGTTTTATACAAATTTTAAACTGTATATGTATTTTATCTACAAATATGTTGGGTAGAACATGGGTAGACAAAATAGTCGGTGGGTGTTAAAAATGATGAGAGGCCTTAATATGTTATTATTATTGGTGAACTTAATATGTTATTATTATTGTGGGTTGAAAACCCTATATGCTCACCAGGCTCCCAAGCCTGACCCACTCAGCTTTTTATGATTATAGGTAGTGGACCCCGAGCATAGTCGGAGGACGATGAGAGATTTTTGATTATAGGCCAGTAGTTGTAAATAACTGTTGAAAGGCTTATAATGTCTTGTTTATGCTTTTGATCTGTATCGGAACATGACATCCCGAGTTTTGATATATATATGGGAAATATATACCTTTTTAAAGAAGGGTTTTGATAAACTTTTATCATATGTTGTTTGGGGACCAATTCCGCAACATCTTTTGAAAGATTTCTCTGATTTTATTTTAAAAAGCATAAATTAAATCGGTCTTTTCTGGCCTATAAATTAGGGGATGTCACAGTTGGTATCAGAGCATTAGTTTAAGCGAACTAAGAAATATCCTACGATTTCTAGACTTAAACTTAGAATGCTAAGTGATGATTGTGAGGTGAGTGTCTACCATATTTTAGACATGAGCACTAGTTTATTTTAGGAAAGGTGCCTAAAATGCCTTTATGTGCTAAATGCTATATGTTGCCATATATGCCATTATTTGTTCGGATCTATGGTCTGTTGCCGACCGGATCTGGAAACCTTATGTGTGTGGGATTCTAAGCGTATGATTACGAGATTAGAACTAACATGTAAACGTTTCGGAGTGATAAGGGAATTGACATGTCTAACAAGGATAAAGACTTAAATTCGCCTTATTCGGTATATAGATTGTAATGGCAAGAACTCGAAGTGGAGCGGGAAATGCAAACCAACAACCTCAACCTCAAGTGGTGGAACAGGTGCCTATAGTAGGAGCTGCACCCGAACCCATCACCATGGCTGGAGTACGAGATGTGATTCAGACCATGATGGCTGAACAGAGGGAGGAGTTGAGGCAAATGTTGCTGAACAACAGGGATGAACCTTCAGTTCCTGTTGAACAACGTGAACTAAATGACGATCGATCTGAAGAAGGGAACAACAGCAGATCGGTTGGTCATAGTGAACCGCTTGTGGTTGGGAGGAATAACCACGAGGGTAGAATGGAGAGAAATGGGTGCAAGTATAAGGACTTTATGACTTGCAAGCCATCGACCTTCACTGGAAAAGAAGATCCTGTCGGAGTAATGGACTGGATCTCGGAAATGGAGTTGGCTTTCATGACTTGTGATTGCCAAGGCAAGTTACAAACTACCTTTGCAGTACGTCAGTTCAGGGGTAGTGCTGCTCGTTGGTGGAACACATTGGGGAAAACCTTAAGCCCTAATGAGCTACTGCAAATGACTTGGGCAGAGTTCTTGGTGCACTTTAAGCGCAAGTACTGCTCGGCCCAAAACGTACTTGAGTTAGAAAACCAATTTCTAACGTTGCAGAAGGGGAGTATGACTGTTGACAAGTATACGAATAACTTCACAGACAAAATGGAGTTTGCTTTGCGTATTGTCCCAGATGAGCTGGCGAAAATTGACAGGTACGCAAAGGGTCTTCCATGGGAGTATGCGGTGCCAGTACGTCAGGCACTTACTTTGGAGGCAGCTATATGGGCTGCCAAGTCTGTTGAAGATATGATCAAGGGGAGAGCCGCCAGCAAGGTTGAAGTTGGCGAAAAGAGAAAGTTTGAAGGAACGTCAGGTTCCAACAAAAAGAACAATTTCTCGAAGTCCGGTTCGAGAAAATTCAGAGGAGGAGCCGAAGCCAAATGGTGTGACAGGTGCAAGAAGAAACATGCTGGGAAGTGTAGCGTGGAAATCACTTGTTACAAGTGTGGAAAGCCAGGGCATTATGCCAATAATTGCACCTTCACTAATAACGTCTGTCATGGGTGCCATGAAGAAGGGCATATTTTGAGGGATTGCCCGAAGAAGAAGGACGCAGCGAAACCCAATCTGCCACCAAAGCCGAAGGCGAGAGCCTTTCAGATGACACTCGAAGCTGCGAAAGAAGAAGCCGATGTCGCTTCAGGTACCTTTCTCGTAAACGAATTGCCTGCCCAAATTTTGTTTGATTTTGGAGCAAATTACTCCTTTATATCGCATGAATTTGGTAGAAAACTAGCTTTGCCTGTTGATAGACAAGTTAATGCTTTATTAGTCGAAATTGCTAGTGGCAAGTTTGTACCTGTTAGCCATCGTTTGAAAAACATCATCATTGACTTGGATGGGAATAAGTTCCACGAGAAATTATTGCCTATCGAGTTAAATGGATTCGACGTAGTTTTAGGAATGGATTGGCTTAGTGCCAATGATGCCGAAATAATGTGTAGGAAGAAGATAGTTAAAGTAAACCCGCCAGGGAAAGAGTCGTTTATGGTGTATGGAGACAAACGCAGAGTAAATTCTGGAATCATTTCCTTAATGAAAGCCAGAAAGTGTTTGGCCAAGGGGTGTACATCATATCTAGCATTCGTGATCGATGCTCAGAAGGAAAAGAAGGAGGTGCAGAATATTCCAGTGGTGTGTGATTATCCGGAAGTCTTTCCCGAAGATCTTCCCGGATTGCCCCCTGATCGACAAGTAGAATTCCATATCGACTTGTTACCAGGAACGACGTCAATAGCCAAAGCACCATATCGATTAGCACCAACCGAAATGAAAGAACTTATGACACAACTTCAGGAGTTATTGGACAAAGGTTTCATTCGACCGAGTTCATCACCCTGGGGAGCCCCTGTGTTATTTGTAAAGAAGAAAGACGGGAGCATGAGAATGTGCATCGATTACAGAGAGCTGAATAAAGCAACGATAAAGAACAAGTACCCGTTGCTGAGGATCGATGACTTGTTCTATCAGTTGCAAGGATCGAGCTATTTTTCGAAGATCGATCTTAGGTCGGGGTACCATCAACTAAAGGTGAGGGAGCAGGATATCGAGAAGACCGCGTTCAGAACAAGATATGGACACTATGAATTTTTGGTTATGTCGTTCGGATTAACCAATGCCCCAACAGCTTTCATGGATTTGATGAACAGGGTTTGTAAACCATACCTTGATAAATCCGTGATAGTATTCATAGACGATATCTTGATCTATTCGAAAAGCAAGCAGGAGCATGAGAAGCATTTGCGTGAAGTGCTAGAAGTTCAGAAAAAGGAGAAGTTGTACGCAAAGTTCTCTAAATGTGAATTTTGGATTCAAGAAGTCCAATTTTTGGGTCATGTGGTTAACCAAGATGGAATAATGGTTGACCCAGCAAAGATTGAAGCTGTGATGAAGTGGGAACAACCAAAAAGTCCCACGGAGATTCGAAGCTTTTTAGGATTAGCCGGATATTATCGCCGATTTATCCAAGGCTTTTCTTCGATCGCTACTCCATTAACAGCTTTGACCCACAAAGGAGCTACTTATGCTTGGAATGAGAAGCATAAGGAAGCCTTTGAGAAGTTAAAGAAGAGATTGTGTGAAGCACCGATTCTTTCGTTACCTGAAGGAGTTGATGACTTTGCAGTCTATAGTGATGCCTCTGGAGTTGGGTTAGGATGTGTTCTGACCCAAAGGGATAAAGTGATAGCGTATGCATCGAGGCAGTTGAAAGAACATGAAAAGAACTACCCCACTCATGATCTGGAGTTGGCAGCGGTAGTATTCGCCTTAAAGATATGGAGGCATTATCTTTATGGTACTAAGTGTAAACTTTTCACTGATCATAAGAGTCTTCA
Source organism: Lactuca virosa (assembly GCF_052849685.1). Classification (NCBI taxonomy): domain Eukaryota; kingdom Viridiplantae; phylum Streptophyta; class Magnoliopsida; order Asterales; family Asteraceae; genus Lactuca; species Lactuca virosa. The sequence goes on from NC_136434.1 coordinate 254,438,754, forward strand.
ATATCTCTTTAATCAGAAGGAATTGAACATGAGACAGCGGCGCTGGCTGGAACTACTCAAGGACTACGACTGTGAGATACTTTACCACCCTGGTAAAGCAAATGTTGTTGTTGATGCTCTCAGTCGGATGGTAAATCTTGAAAAGAGAAGGCCAAGAGCACTGAAGATTGAAGTTGTCTCTACAATTGTTGAAAGTATAAAGAAAGCTCAGGAGGATGCTTTGGAGAAAAATGACCGGAAGGAGGAATGTTTGGGTAAAACGTTGGTGTTTGATACAAACGGTCAAGGATTGAAGGTATTCAAAGATAGGATTAGGGTACCTAAGACGGGAGGAGTAAGAGGTCTTCTGATGGAAGAAGCTCACAAAACCATGTACTCGATTCATCCCGGCAGTACGAAAATGTATAGGGACCTAAAACCCTATTACTGGTGGCCGACGATGAAGCTCGATGTTGCTAAGTATGTGGCTGAGTGTGTAACTTGTGCTAGGGTTAAGGCACAACATCAGAAACCGTATGGGAGTTTAGAACCTTTACCTATACCCATGGGTAAATGGGAGGACATTACCATGGATTTTGTGACTAAACTGCCCAGAACAAGGAACGGTCACGACATGATTTGGGTGGTCGTTGATCGCTTCACTAAGAGTGCGCATTTCATAGCCGCTAACGAGAAATGGTCTATGGATAAACTTGTAAATTCTTATGTGAAGGAAATTGTGAGGCTACACGGTGTTCCGTTAACGATTGTATCCGATCGTGACAGCCGTTTTACCTCAAGGTTTTGGAGGAGTCTACAAGAGGAATTGGGTACCAAGTTGTGTTTGAGTACAACTTACCATCCACAAACCGATGGTCAGAGCGAACGAACGATTCAAACATTGGAGGATATGCTGAGAGCATGTACCTTAGAATTCCAAGGTAACTGGGATGAACACTTACCTCTAGTAGAATTTTCCTATAATAATAGTTTCCACTCAAGCATTAAGATGGCACCTTATCACGCTTTGTATGGGGAAAAGTGTCGAACGCCATCATGTTGGCTGGAAGCTGGGGAAAAGCAGTTTATGGGACCTGAAATAGTCCATCAAACTGCTGAAAAGTTGAAAGTGATAAGGGAGAGGATGTTAGCTGCTCAAGATCGACAAAAGAGTTATGCTGACAAGAAAAGACAACCGATATCCTTCGAAGTTGGAGATTCGGTTTTACTTAAAGTCTCGCCGTGGAAGGGACTTATAAGATTTGGTAAAAGGGGAAAGTTGAGTCCAAGGTTTATTGGACCATTTAAAGTTCTTCAGAGGATCGGGAATCAAGCTTACAAGCTAGAATTACCGAAAGAACTGGAGGGTATTCATAACACATTTCATGTGTGTTATTTGAGGAAATTCACGGGAGATGTGCCCGACATAATTCCGATTTCTGAGTTAAAGGTGGATGAAAACAAGAGGTTGATTGAAGAACCTGAGGCGATCGTTGACCGTAAGACTATGAAGTTGCGACGCAAGATGGTTGATTTAGTGCTTGTGCGCTGGAAACATACGAATGGACCAAATCTCACCTGGGAAACGGAGAGTGACATGATGAGTCGCTACCCGCAGTTGTTTGGTGATATGTGATTCCAGGGACGGAATCATCCTAAGGGGGAGAGAATTGTAACACTCGTGTTTCTAGCCTAGGCATTAATATTAAGGTGATAGTCTAGGTTAACCTTTGTAACTCATTTTGAAGAAATGAAAAAGGAATTATGTGAATTTTATGTGTTTTATGTGTTTTATGCTTAATTACTAGGAGTTAATTAATTAAGAATAAAAATGAGCGTCAAAACTAAATTTTAGATAAAGCCGATATCTATTAAGAAAGTTATATGGGTCGTGACAAGGATTACGGATATATAAAGAATGCCAAAATCCGAGTTATAACGAAGAAGTTATGACCTGTCGAAGTTTCACGACAAAACCAGCTCGGTGCTGAATGTCGTAAAAAGTGAGTTTTCGATAAACTACTTTTTAGCCTTAGTGATCTAAACGAAAATCGTAGTGTTCGTTAAACCGAGAAGTTTGATAAAAAGAACGCCCAAATCTGACTTCGTATGAGGAAGTTATGATTTTTCAAAGTTTCAGCTTAGCAGTAGACAGCTAAAAACTCGAATTTTAGATCGAGTGATTTTTAGCCGACACGACCTAAATGAGAATCGAAGGTCTCGTAAATAGTAGCACAACGGTAAAAAGTCTGACGAAAACGGACGTCGGATGAAGAAGTTATGAATTTTTAACGGATTTCCTGTCCCGGTCTGTTAAAAATAATAATATAAAAATTAAAGTCAAAATTAGCCGACGAAGTCTAAACGGAAGTTGTAGAGCGTAATTTTACCTACGTGTGCATATAAAGAACGTCAAAAACGGAGCTCGTATGCGAAAGTTATGGATTTTAGAAGTTTTTGCACAAAAACCGAGAAAATTCGCATAGTCACGAGTTGCCACGTCACCCTCGCCTCGCATGTGCCACGTGTCCGAAATGGTGAGTCATGCGAAGCCACGTGTCGGATTCTGATTTGACCGAAGGGAGGCCCAATCCGAACCTCGCACGCCACGACTCCGAGCCTCGCATATGGACTGCGAGTCCGCGGTCCAATCAGCAACCGCCACCGAGGCCCTCGCACGTGCTGCCATCTGCGCACCCTCGCCTGCGGACCCTACCACCAGAACCGACTTCGGACCAGTAGACCTCGGTCTAGTAGGAGGCTGCCAGTAAGCCTTCTGTCACACCCCGCTAAAGCGGAAACACAGGGCGTGGCAGTACAAAGGGTTTCATCGCAAAAGTTAAAAGACAACACCAACCATAGTATTAAAAATCATTACAAATTCACAATGGGTTTGAACAACTTTTAAAAGAAATTACAATGTAAATTGAAATACAACACATGCGAATGCTCCTAAAAGTGAAGTGTCCCTAAGTGCCACTTACTCGATGATTCCTGAAAAAGCATGTAAAACGAGCGTCAACTATAAAAATAGTTGGTGAGTACTCACAGATAAACAAAATAATACTGGTTCCATGAATTGAAATCAAAGTTTTGATAAAAGTTTCCAATAATAAAAGTATATTGTTAAGATGAGTAAATAAGTTTGTAAAAACAAAGTTCTTTGTCATCATGAGAGATAAGGTATGTTGCCCAAATAAGATGCAACATTCATATTCTCATGGAAGATAAAGTTCGTTACTCAAACGAGTAAACAAGTTTCATTGCTAAAATGAGCAATCAATTTCGTTGCTACAAGGAGCAAACAATTTCATTGCTAAAACATGTATATAAGTTTTCAGTAATAACAGTTCGTTGTTGTAATGAGAAACAAAGTTCATTGCTATAATTAATAAACAAGTTTATTGCTATAATAAGTAACGAGTTTGTATGTGTATGAGCAAACAATGAGTCTCAACCAAACCTATGACTGAAGCCCTATCAAGATCTATGTTTATCGTTCCATAGATGAATATGGTATCATGCACTCCAGCAATAGGGCGAGTGAGGAGTTGTCAATTCCTAATAGCGCTATCCATAATGACCATTGGCTCAAAGAGTTAATGGTTAGAGATAAGGGAAGGGCCTTAGTACGATAAGTTCTCATGTTCCGTGTTGCATAGACATACATAGAGAGACATAGCAATAAAATAGCAATCATGTTTGATACAAATCAATTTAAATACAACATTCAAATAATAGTTTTTCGGGACATGCTTTTCCACCCCAAAACATAAAAACTGAAAATAGGGGAGTGCGTGAATACTCACAATATGCAAAATATAGTAATCAAGTTTATACGAGTCAACTAAATATAACGAACATAAATAGTTTATGACATGCTTTTCCACCCCAAAACATAAAAACCGAAAATAGGGGAGTGCGTGAATACTCACAATACATTTAGATGATGCAAATGGTGCCTTGAACTACGTTCCACGAGTACCACTACCGATTCCTACAATAATGGTATTCGCTAGTGAGTCTCTAATCGAAATCTAACACTAGTATACTTACTACTACAATAGAATTATGCCAATAATGTGTCAAAATTTAATATTGATAAGTTACAAACATTTTTCTGTGGAAATTAAGTTTCAAAGAATCAATTGTTATATAACAATTTAAGTGGAAAATTTCCATTATTGAAATGTTAATATTTAACATTTTAGAGGTGTTCCAATGATTAAATATTCAAAACTAAATCAATTTAGTTCTAAAAGTTCCCAAACTTTGCATTTCAGTTTTAATTGAAGTCAAAGACCTCAAGATAAATTTTCTTGAATTTTTGATTTGTCTAACTATTTTTCACCATTTTAGTTTCTTGAATAACCATAAAATCATGAAAAATACTAAACAATTAATAAAAATTACCAAACTTCAGATTTTGGTTCTAAATATGTTAAAAGACTTCTAGATAAATTTTCATGGATTATGGATATGCATAACCATTTTTCATATATTTAATTCTCTAAATATATAAAAATTCATGAAAAATAGAAATCGGTTAAGAAAATGCCCCAAACTTTTTATAGTAATGTCATTACACGTACTTAACCTGGGAAAAATATAAAAATAGATTTCCAGACAATTTAACCCAATTTTATGATTTTTGAGCATTTATTCTAATAAAAATTGAAATAAATAGAAAATAGTTTCCAAAATTGTCCAAAATTTTTGTAACGCTGTTATTAGTCATTATTAAGCTAGGAAAAATATAAAAATGAATTTCTAAACTGTTTATCCCAATTTTATGATTTTTGTGTATGTATTCTAATAAAAATTGGGTTTAAGTGTATTTAATCTTGGGAAAATAGAAGAAAAATAGTATACAGAAGAGAAAAATAATCAAAATTTTTATGTAGCATCCTAATGTACTAAAATGTGTTCTGGTAAATTTTCATAATGTTTGGATGAGTAAAACTATTTTTCCTCTTTTTAGTCCATTATAAATACAAAAATCGGAGAAAAATAGGAATACACTATGAAAAATTCTGAAAATATTTTTCTAAGTGTTCCACAGAGAGTATAAGCTGCAAAAATTATTAGATACCATTTTTATATTCCCTAATGTGGTTTTATGATTTATTAGAGCTAAACAAAAAGAAAATTTAAAACCATATTAAACAGTAACAAAAATGGATGAAACTTAATGGGAGATGTTTATTAACTTAAAGGATCATCCAAGAATTTTTCCATAATTTATTTACTAGCTTAAGTATTTTATATGATTTAACACTTTATTTTCTTATTATTTTCATATAAAAATAAAGAAAATATATATTGAGCTGAAAATTTCCAGAATGCATCTTCATACAATTTGATAACAATGACAATTTGTGTTCTTATTTTTGATGTTGAACACCATGCCTAAAGGCTCAATAAATTATAGAGAAAACTTGGTTCTTGTGATTTATGTAAAGATTAGTGATGTTACTTTGACAATTTTTGCAACATGTTACAAAGACTTTTGAATCAAGATCTTTTTGTACCTATTAATACATGATATTAAGAGTTCAAAATAATTTTTGAATGATTTTTAGTTATGAATAAGTCCTTTGAACATGCAACACAAAACAAATGTTCATAAGGAAAGTGCTGTTTGAGCAACAGTTTTGTAAAAATTGGTAAAAATCGAAATTTTGGAATTTTTCAGTGAGGTCAGATGGGTTTGAAAGCTAACTCAAAATATTATATTTCAGAAAAAGAATCACGAATTTTGGCTAAGAAATGAGTGAGATATGACAGTTTAAAGTCAGGTAAAGAAATCTGGCAGATTGCATGCATGATGATTGGTTAGAAAAGTGGGTTTTCATCATTTCCTTGAGTAAACCTTTTGAAGTATTTTAAATATATCATGATAACCTCATATTTTGGTCATGTTTCCAGAGATCAAAAGATTAAAACTTATCAAAATGTATACATGCATTTATGAAGAAAATTTTGTTTCTCAAAAACTCTTAACTTGAGTTTGATGTTTTAATCCTTAAAATCGATTTTTGCACTAAGATCATGAACATGCAACCTTGTTTATCATACATGCATGGTGTTAAAACACATCCATCATGTTCTAAAAACCATTTTAACAAAAAGAAAACAAGTTTGAAGAAGATGAAGAAGGAGAAAGTGTAAGAAAAGAGCAAAACTTGAAGGAAAAGTGAAGTAGAAATCGATTTTACCTTCAAGAATACCACAAGATGATGAAGATTTCGAGTTTGAGGAGTGTTCTTGGGTTTGTTTTCTGGAATATTTCTTGGTTCTTTAGAGGGAGGAAGAGAGAATGGAGTGGTGTTTGAAGAGAAAAAGTAGAGAGAAGGTAGAGAGAGTTTTCTAGAGAGAGAAAGAAGAGAGATGTGTGTGTTGGAGAATGAGAGTGTGAGAGAGAGATATGGGGAGAGAGGGATCCGATTTTAGGGGAGGAGAGGCTCCCTCTCTCTTGTTTCTTTTATAAAAATTCAAATCTTTTATAAAAATATCCAACTTTTTATAAAATGTGCACCTTAACCTAGTTTTTATGCATAAAACTCTTGATTTTTGGTTTATAAATTAAGGGTAAATGTTAATGAGTTAAATTTCATTTTCCTTGAATGCATTTTCATAATTTTAATTGTTATAAGATCATATTATAAGGTTCATGATTATTTTTATAGAATTTTTAAGGTCAAAGTTTATAAATGTGAGTTTTTAGGGCATTTAGGGTTTTTGAGAGTTTGTAAATCTTTGGATATCAAAATTAATAGAATCTTTTAGACTTCAATTTATCTTATGGTATTATAACTCTTTTATAGTTATAAATAATATTTGTAACTTATTTTATCGGTTTATTGGCATTCTATGTAGTGGTTTCGAGATTCAAACGAAATTGAGGAATCAAGTATACTAGTCATAGTTTTCAACTCTGACTTAAGTTTCTATGAGGCTCCAACCTAATTTCTACTGCTAGGTCAAGTGCATAATGTGTGTATATGATTCATGAAAAGGTGTTTGAGTCAAAGAGTGACCCAAATATGGATAGTCACTACAGTTAAGTAGTAGTAGAATTCACATATCAATGTGAAATCTAAGTACACTATCATCCGATCCTACTTGTTTCCAAGTTTCTAGTAGGTTATAACTTAGCTTCTAGTTACTAAGTCTATTATGTGTCGTGCCTATATGTGCAACTAAGTTTATTCAAATCTAGAACCGACTCGAATTTTGACGGTTGTCACATTCTCCCCCGGTTGAAAGAATTTCGCCCCGAAATTCAATTCGTGACGTATTCTATTAGAACTCAGTCGAATACAATTATATAGCTGGAGAGGTGGTGACTTGCAGTGTTCTTTGATTATTCCGGGTTTATTTCCTCAAAGGAAGAACCCAATTCTTTAGCTATAGTCAAATTAATGTTTCCTTAATTTGAGTTCTACAATTTAGATTGCGAGAAATTAGGATCATGGAAATCATGATCCAAACATGGCGACCTAGTCGAAAAAGATCATCTAGTTAGATATTATCTGAATTAAGAGAGCTATAAGTTTTGCTGAAGCACTAACTGCACTGAGCGTTAAATCCGCATTGATCCTTAAGTCGCGTTCTAAATTAGCACTAAGTGTAAATTCGCCGCTTAATAAAGAAGAGATTAGGAACAATTTGTTCACTTCCGGGTTGGCTATTACATCTGGAAAAGATATATTCTGAAATAAGAAGGGGTAGCACGAATGAAAAAGGAGCGATCAAGGGTAAGTTCCTAAAGAAAACGTACTAAGGGTAGGCAACGAAGTTTTGGTACATCTCCAATGTAAAGGCTATTTAAGTGTCGGCTACAAAATAAATTACGAAATGATTGAGGATCTCCGAGGCTATAATTACTACTACGGTTACTCTTACAATAATAGATCTATATTCGAAGAATATATATATTTAGAGAGTCAATGTTGCAAATGGAGGCGATTAAATCACATTGTGTAGATAGCATTTTAGGTGTTTAGAAGTGATAAAAATCTCACTGTTATCAAAATGTGTGTTTAGAAATGATAACTTATCTCACTATTATCAAAATATGTAATAATTCCAAGATAACGAAAATACATGTGTGGCGATCAAACGAAGTAGTAAAATAATATAAAGATTAATTAAGGTTACAGGTTTAAGTCGCCATTAAAGGAATTTGTATAGAAATATTTGTATTAAATTTTTGAGAAATTGTCCAATTGTCTAAGTCAGGACAAATTCAAGTTTACGAGGAGTCGGAATACTTATGAAAACAAGTTTGAGGGTTTAGGAACTCACTGAAAATTGCAAAGTAAAATACTATTTTAAGAAATGTGTAAAAATGTCAATCTTTGAAAATAGTACACTCTTAGTTTAGTGTTTCTAAAAAAACAATCATTTAGAGAATAGATAATCGTAAAATTCAAAGCTTTTGATGTATTTTAAAGAAAAGAAAAACATAAGGAAACATATCCTTCACATATAATTTTTGAATATAGAAAAATGATAAGCATACGAGTATTCATCTTGTGTATTAATTATAAGGAAAACTTACAATGAAAATTGCATTTTATATCAAGTTTTTGAATTTAGAACGAAAGAGCAAATGTAAATAAGGATCATTTGTTTATAGTAGATTTCAAAATAAAAACAAGATGTATATGATAAAAGGCGTAATTGAATATATCAAAGTTGACTAAATCAAAATTATGTGTCACGACTATACACGTATTAATCGCTCAAAACGAAAGGGTAGACTTCTAGTCTGTATGTGTACGAACATGATACCACGAGAAGCAGAATAGACAGAAACAAAGTAGTCAATGTATTATGTTATTATCGTGGGTGTGCAATATCTAAAATTAGAAGGAGAGCAAGAAATCAAGTGCGGGGGGTAGAAAGGAAGGTACCAGCGACAATGATTGCTATTGTTAAAATTTTAAGAATAATACATATAGGTAGATTTAAAACCAGGTTGAGATATATTTCAAACATCAATATTTGATGTATGTTGATGGTTACATAGTCATGTGGGAGTTTTAAAGTGTTTGCTAAAAATTCATGAGTTATCTATTAAATTAAAATCCATTTGTGAAAAAGAAGAAGCACTACAATTGGTAATTGAAAATCTGATAGTGTTGACCTTTTAGACTAGAGTCCAACAATGGTTAAAACGGATAAGGTAAAGACTTAACATATTTAGATGAATAATTGTGCATTGTCGAAAGTGCGTCACTGGAAGTTTAAAAGTGAACACTAAGTTTTGCAATGCTTTAAATTTTAGAAACTTTACAAAGTATAAAAGTAATTTGAAATAAAATAAATAAAGAGGTATGTTGGAAATGTAGGAATTAGAGATTTCTTATAAACATGTTTGAATTAGAAAGTTGTAAAAATACCATGTTGGGTTTCAGGAAAACACATTTAAGTAAAGTAAAATGCCTAAATGAGAAAGTGGTCAAAAGAGCCAAAACAAAACTCGTTTGAAAGATCCGATGAAGCTTTTACACGTAATATGAACTTCAATGTCATATGTCTAAGTTTTATAGCATAGAATTTAAACACTTTTATAAAAGAAAATGTTTCTAAGTTTTTCGAAAACGTGTCAAAATGGTAATCAAGGTTTAAAATGGTTTATATGCCCTTAAAAGCACATCTATCCATTGAAATGGATTGAAATGAAATTGAAATAGCAATGTTAAAACCAATATTGGTTAAATTGAGTTTTGAAGAAAAGTGTTAAATTAAAGCAAGTTGTCAAAATATTTTTTTTAGCGAGAATATGGCTTACATTGTTAGGAAATGTCTACTAAGTTGACTGAAGTGGTTATAAAATATTTTATCGATGATAAATAAAACCGATGAAGCGAAATAATTTTTCGATGGAAGATTAAGAAGTAAGGAATAAGTATGTTAGTGTAGCTGATCGTACCTAAATACTAATGCGAGTCTAAGGCGAGTGCCGATGTCTTTTCCCCCAAGATAAAGGACAAGAAAAATTGTTTGAAAAACGTTTTATGGTCTCAATACAGTTTACGACCTTTTATAGAGGTCAAATGGATATCCAATGTTAAGTTTTAAGCTCAAGGTGGAAACAACTTAGAGCTAAATCGTAGCGTAGTAATAAGGTCTCACGTATGGGTTAAACCTCCGTGTCTCCTCGTGAGTCGAATCCGGAATGCCCACCAATGGTATCCAAATGATTACTTAGTGGCGACTCATCTACCTCCTTACGCGATGCTCCAATTATCATTCGTGTCGATATCGAAACACTTTTTCATAGTTGTAACTCTAGTACGAAGACGATGAAGAGGTATTGAGGAATAATTGGTATAGGTTTCGACTTATGATTATTACTAGTGTATATCTAGCTACTAACCTTACATCTAAAGTCAATAGCTACCAAGGAATACTCATTCTCAGTACTAAGTGCATTGCTCCTAGAGTGGCTAGTGATATAAACCTAAGTGGTTAACCTAGCACATGATAAGGGATAAGAATATTTCTAAATAAAGACATTGTTATAAAAGTGCACTTAGTTTCTAAGTGTATCTAGATGAATGCCTATAATATGCAATGCCTGTACGCTCACCGAAAAATTTTGTTTTTCAAAAGTTTAAGTTGAAAATTGTTTGGAACATAATTATAGTATAACCGTTTCCAGCCTCACATTAACCTTCCTTAATTAAGCATAGTTGGCCAGGCTATACTTAGTTAAAGTCCAATAATGCGTACTCGAATTAGTTATACTAGTAGTATGTTCGGTATTTTAAAAACATTTTGAATTTTTTTTTGGCTATAGTTGTGGTTCTCCAAAGGAAAACCGGTATTCTCTAAAACCTGGCTCTGATACCATTTTCTATCACACCCCGCTAAAGCGGAAACACAGGGCGTGGCAGTACAAAGGGTTTCATCGCAAAAGTTAAAAGACAACACCAACCATAGTATTAAAAATCATTACAAATTCACAATGGGTTTGAACAACTTTTTAAAGAAATTACAATGTAAATTGAAATACAACACATGCGAATGCTCCTAAAAGTGAAGTGTCCCTAAGTGCCACTTACTCGATGATTCCTGAAAAAGCATGTAAAACGAGCGTCAACTATAAAAATAGTTGGTGAGTACTCACAGATAAACAAAATAATACTGGTTCCATGAATTGAAATCAAAGTTTTGATAAAAGTTTCCAATAATAAAAGTATATTGTTAAGATGAGTAAATAAGTTTGTAAAAACAAAGTTCTTTGTCATCATGAGAGATAAGGTATGTTGCCCAAATAAGATGCAACATTCATATTCTCATGGAAGATAAAGTTCGTTACTCAAACGAGTAAACAAGTTTCATTGCTAAAATGAGCAATCAATTTCGTTGCTACAAGGAGCAAACAATTTCATTGCTAAAACATGTATATAAGTTTTTAGTAATAACAGTTCGTTGTTGTAATGAGAAACAAAGTTCATTGCTATAATTAATAAACAAGTTTATTGCTATAATAAGTAACGAGTTTGTATGTGTATGAGCAAACAATGAGTCTCAACCAAACCTATGACTGAAGCCCTATCAAGATCTATGTTTATCGTTCCATAGATGAATATGGTATCATGCACTCCAGCAATAGGGCGAGTGAGGAGTTGTCAATTCCTAATAGCGCTATCCATAATGACCATTGTGTGACAACCGTCAAATTTCGGTAAATTCAAAGTCAACAAGTCAAACCGGTCAACTCCAATAACCCTTGTATGCTAGGGTTTACGTTATGTAATCACTATACAATTCGCTATTTTAATGAGAAATCATCATTTGGAAAGTTCATGTGTTTGATTTTCCTTAGCCTTAACAGTGCTAAACAACGAACCAAAGCGATAAAACACTATTGCACAATCATCGGGATTGTGTACGACACTAAAACACGGTTTAATGGGGTTTACGAACCTTGCGTTGTGAAGCCGGACACTCAAATTAATCACAAACGAAACCTCTCTAAATCGTTTTCACTCTATCTCTTTCTAATTGAAATCTCTCCCAAATCTCTCCCAAATCTCTCTCAAAAGTTACTTTAACTTTTTGTAATCATTTGGGTCATCTCGACCCTTAACCGGGTCCAAAATCGCTTGAAACAGGATAAAAACGAGTAAAATAGCTTTAAGGATCCGAAACCAAAGCTTCTGGTCCGAAGCTGTGTCCGAGGTCCGAAGGACCAGTGTCCGAAGTCCCGTCCGTCCGAAGCCGTGTCCGAAGCCGTGTCCGAAGTCCGAAGCCGTGTCCGAAGTCCGAAGGTCCGAAGCGAAGCCTCGCAGACAGGCCCTTTTTACCGGTTTTTCGACTACGACTTCGTTTTAACTCCGTTTTTCATTATTTTAACGTGGGATTTTCACCCAAAACTTTATTTTATAAACTAAGGCCCCAAAATATATAAATCTCCAGGGTTTTTATAAAATATATTAAAAGAATTGGTGATTGATCTAATTATTGAGGGAATATTTGCTTTTCCTTAATTTATGGCAAAAGCAACCCACTACCACCTCACTCTATGATCAGCCACTCTTTCCCACTACCCCTTGTCTCCTTAGTGGACCTTTACAGCCAATCTCCAGCTCTTCCCACGTTCTAAGAGCTGGTTGATTGATCCTCTCTCCTCATTCTCCATAAAAACTCTTTCATTCTACACTTAGCAACCAAGAACACTCTCCAAAATTCTCTCATCTTTTCTCTTAACTTCAAGAACTTCAAGGCTTTCTCCAGGGATTTCTTTCTTCAATTAGTAAGTATCTTCATCATTCACATAATTATTAAACTCCATTCTACTCAAATTATTGATATCTTACACAAGTTCCATCTTATTCGGTGTTAGATTTTCGAATCATCAAGACATCTTCTTAGTGTTCTTGAGTTGAACACTTCCTTTCTCTCACTTTCATCTACTGAAACCACATAAGGTGAGTTCATACCCATACATTTACATGTTTTTCTTAAGTTTTAAGGAGGGAATACAAGTAAAATCATCAAGAACACAATTAAACTTTTTCTAACAGATTGCATCAGAAAAGATGGACGTTAATCACGGACTGTTTTGGTCAACTTAAATATTTTAGTTTTCAAAGCTGTTTAAGGTGAAAGTAGTTCAAACTCTTAGCTTTAAAATGACTACTTGCACATCTCCAAATGATTTTTCTACAATTAATGGTGATTTTTACAAAACTGCCTGTCATTTCAGAGGCAAACCCGGACCAGTCTGTGATTATGAACATTTTCACCTCTGTTAGAGATCACTAAAAATCATGATAAAATTTACGAACAAACTAGACTCATATTCCAAACTCTCAAAATTTGCGGATTTGGATTTAGAGCTGTGATGATTTTTCTATAAATTTTCTAAGAACGGTAACAGAAACTGTTTTTAACGAAAAGTTGCTGTTAATTTCATTTCACCTTGTAACATGTTGAGCAAGGTGTATATCTTTATGTGACTATATGTTACTGCAATATATGACATTTTATCTTAATATTTAGACACACATCAGTTTACAACTGGATTTGGTCATATAAAATATAAAGAATAACAAGTGATTATAATCAAAGTACAATCGATACATTCAAACATAAAATAAACTATTTTGAATATAGTTTGCATACATTACCACGTACTACCCTTGGTTGATAAACTATAATAGGTATAGTTTATGATACATTACATAACACATACATTTAAAAAGGGTACATTTATACAAAGGATATTTTCATTAAGCAAGGTACGACCATACGGTACCAAGTTTTCATAACACGTAATTCCGTTAATGACTTTGTGAGACATTTACTTCAAATTACCATTAAGTCCTGTATTGTAACCAGAGTCTCCTTAAGGGAGAGCGTGATACTTGTGTATAGATCTATATTGGGTTTGACAAACCCACACCTAAACTGCATGCAACAGTTAGACCGATAGGTCTGGGGTGACAAATGTCATAACATTTCCGACGCTTGAAGAACGTCGTTTTAGGCAACCTTGGTCATAGTATGGTTATAATAAACTTACATAAAGTATTAACAAACATTGGAATTTACGGGAACTTCATTAAAAATTTAACGAGTTTATGTCGATTTAAACTTGCATTGTTTTACTATAAATATGACAAATTACTTGTACATTTCGGTCTTTGGGTTTTAAGACTACATTTACACATTAAGGAAAATATTGGATTTTTCTAACACAAATACTACTTTTACAAACGAAAGGCTTTTAATAATACCAAACAGAAGCTTATGAACTCACCAACCTTTGTGTTGACACTTTTTCAAACAACTTGTATTCTCAGGAAATCATTAAACAGGTAATCAAGTGCATTTGAGGATGGGACGCTAAGGCGTCTACTATTTCATATTTTATCAACATATTGTGATTGATTCGTAAACATGTAATTCATACAATGATGTAATTTTTTTCAATTATATATATATGTTGGTTGTGTTTGCTTGAATTACTATTACAATTGCTGTTATGATACTATACATGAAGTCCTCCACCCCCGGACGTTTCCGCCATCCTTGGTTTGGGGGTGTGACAGATTGGTATCAGAGCGCAGTTTATAGTGAATTAAGTATATCAAACCACATAAGATATACAAACTATAAACACAATTGGGACTAATAGTCTCTGATTTGTGCATTTTTCAAATAAATATACTTTTAGAAAATAAATGATTCTTTTTATTAAAAAGTATAAATACATGCATACATGCTCACATAGTGTCATAACTAGAAGAACATAAAATAAAAGAAGAGGAGTTGTACATTATGGGTATGCCTTGGTATATGTAAATCAAGTCTGGGAAGGATATAGCCTGATCAACTATATCTGTCCGGGAATTGACTTGCATATACCGGGGGATGGTCAGGATGGACAACAAATCTAACAAAATCGTCTTACCGCTAGTACGCCTCATTCACGAAGCCGGTCTATAAGGGGGGTATAAGGTTGTTGCCTATAAAATGACAACTTAATGGGTGTCCACTCTCACCCACCGCTTCCTTGATCAGTGGAGGGTCGTTAGCCGAACGGGTAAGACAAGGACTTATAAATTCTCATTAAAAGTATGATGAATATTATAAAGTAACTAAATGCTTTAAGAACTCAAAACTAAACATTTACAAATACTATAGGAGTATTTTATGTTACTATAATAAAAATATTTTATACTTTCATTTTACCTCATAACCCAATGTATTGGGTCAATAAAAAGTATAAAATCGTATGTATCGTAAACATACCGGAAAACAACGTAATAATATACTTTATGTATAAAAGATTTCTCTCCCTATAAATACACTTTTACTAAAAGTACATTGGTTTACGACTTATGACAGAACCATGCCGCCAAGAAGAAGACCAAGACCTTCCAGCAACACAGCAACACCTCCTCCGCCGCCGCCTCCACAGTTTGATCCCGCGATGTTCCAGGCTGCAGTAACAGCAGCCGTAGCGGCCGCAATGTCGCAGATAGGGACCAACGGAGCTGGTGGTTCGGGATCGGGAGCTACACACTCTAACCACGGAGACAGTACGTGGCGTGCAAAAGAGTGTTCATACAAAGACTTCACAAATGGCAAACCCGACAACTTCAATGGAAGCGGGGGAGTCATCACGTTGATGCAATGGTTTGAAAAGACCGAAGTAGTCTTTCAGGTGTGCTCCTGCCCCGAAGCGAGCAAAGTTAAGTTCGCAACCTTAACCTTCACCGGCCGGGCCCTTACTTGGTGGAACTGCCGGGTTAAGTCACTTACTCTCGAAGTGGCTAGCTCCATAACCTGGGCAGAACTAAAAACGTTGATGATGAAGGAGTACTGCCCGAGAGGTGAAATTCAAAAGCTGGAACAAGAACTCTGGAACCTCAGGATGACGGGCTCTGACCTTGAAACCTACACCACCCGATTCAATGAATTGGCTCTCCTCTGCCCAACAATGGTTACTCCGGAGGAGAAAAAGGTGGAGCGATACCTTTGGGGACTGTCTCTCCACGTGCAAAGTAGTGTCCTGGCTTCAAGGCCAACTACTTTTGACAGTGCTAGGGAGCTGGCACAACAACTTGTTGACCACCGAGCCGATCATAATACTACAACCACCACCACTGATAAATCAAAAGGGGGAAACAACAAAAGGAAGTTCTGGAACGAAAAGAAGAGCCAACCAGCACAGGACCCCGCTAAGAAGCAACAAATTGTTGCTGTCCATGCTGCCACTAATGCTGCCACTACTGCTACCATTCCAGCACCACCGAAGCCATATGCGGGAAAACTACCTAAGTGCAACAAGTGCAACTTTCACCACAATGGTGCTTGTAGGGAGATGCACTGTAACAACTGCGACAGGAAGGGGCACACTGCTCGTTTCTGTAAAGCGCCGGCTCAACCAATCAACCAAGTCGCCAGTACGGGGGCAACCCGGACCTGCTACAACTGTGGAGACGCAGGTCACTTCAAAAGAGACTGCCCCAAAGCACAAGCCCCTAATGCTGGTGGAGTAGGAAGAGTCCTGGCAATAGGACATGGGGAAGCAGTCGAGGATCCCACGGTGGTTACCGGTACGTTTCTCGTCAATAACTCTTATGCATGCGTACTATTCGATAGTGGAGCGGAGAGGAGTTTCGTGAGCCACCAATATAAACATTTACTTGAACAAAATCCCCAATCACTAAAGGATACTTATGTAGTAGAAATGGCAAATGGGAAAGTAGAACGCACTAGCGATATATACTCAGAATGTACTCTCACTCTAGACAATCATACATTTAAAATTGACCTGATGCCAGTCACCATAAAAAGTTTCGACGTAATCATCGGGATGGATTGGTTAGTTCCTCACCGTGCCGACATTCTATGTTACGAAAGGGCCGTTCGCCTCAATCTACCAAATGACGAAACCCTTCTTATCTATGGTGACAAACCTAGTGCGAATTTACAAATCATCTCATGCATCAAAGCCCAAAAGTATCTCCGGAAGGAGTACCACGCCTTCTTAGCCCATGTAGTAGACAAGAAACAAGACGTGAAAGACATCAAGGACATCCCCGAAGTGTGTAACTTCCCGGATGTGTTCCCAGAGGATCTTCCTGGTGTACCACTCGCACGACAAGTCGATTTCAGAATTGACTTAATACCCGGAGCTACCCCCGTAGCCAGAGCTCCATACCGCCTCGCACCATCAGAAATGCAGGAGTTGTCCAGTCAGTTGACCGAGCTTTTGAACAAAGGGTTCATCAGACCAAGCTTCTCACCTTGGGGAGCACCAGTCCTTTTTGTAAAGAAGAAGGACGGATCCTTTCGCATGTGCATCGACTATCGGGAACTAAACAAGCTCACCATCAAAAACCGATATCCTCTGCCCCGAATCGACGACCTTTTCGACCAACTCCAAGGAGCAAATTTCTTCTCAAAGATCGACCTAAGGTCAGGCTACCATCAGCTACGAGTTCAAGAAGAAGATATTCCCAAAACTGCATTCAGAACTCGCTATGGGCACTACGAGTTTGTGGTGATGTCCTTCGGTTTAACAAACGCACCTGCGGTATTCATGGACCTAATGAATAGAGTGTGTCGACCCTACCTAGACAAGTTTGTAATCGTATTCATCGACGATATCTTGATCTACTCGCGAAGCGAAGAAGAGCATCGCCTACATCTACGCCAAGTGCTAGAGACGCTAAGAGCGGAGAAGCTTTATGCTAAGTTCTCTAAGTGTGAATTCTGGATTAGAGAAGTGGATTTCCTTGGACATGTGGTAAGTGAGAAAGGCATACATGTGGACCCCTCCAAGATCAAGGCAATCGAGAATTGGTCAGCACCCAAGACGCCAACCGAAATTCGACAATTCCTTGGGCTTGCTGGCTACTACCGAAGATTTATACAAAACTTCTCCAAGATTGCGAAACCACTCACCACCTTGACGCAGAAAGGTGTGATATTCAAGTGGGAAAATAAACAAGAAACTGCTTTCCAAACGTTAAAACAAGCCCTATGCAGCGCACCGATCTTGTCTCTCCCAGAGGGAACCGAGGACTTCATAGTGTACTGTGATGCTTCGAATCAAGGCCTCGGATGTGTGCTCATGCAGAGAGGGAAGGTTATCGCGTATGCATCAAGACAGCTTAAGACGCACGAGGTTAATTATACTACGCACGACCTGGAATTAGGAGCAGTGGTATTCGCTTTGAAGATCTGGAGACACTACCTCTACGGCACGAAATGCACTATCTTCACTGATCACAAAAGTCTTCAGCATATCCTCAATCAGAAAGAGCTCAACATGCGACAGAGGAGATGGGTGGAGTTGCTGAATGACTACGAGTGCGAAATTCGTTATCATCCGGGCAAGGCCAATGTAGTGGCCGATGCTCTAAGCAGGAAGGAGTATTCGGGCCGCCGAGTAAAATCCTTAACAATGACAATCCATTCCCACCTGACCATACAAATCAAGGAAGCTCAACTGGAAGCTTTGAAACCAGAAAAGGTGGCAGGAGAGACATTAAGGGGAATGGATAAAAACTTAGAAGTCAAGGATGATGGAGTACGTTATCTCATGAATCGAATCTGGACACCGAAGTTCGGTGGACTCCGAGACGTCATCATGAATGAAGCACACAAGACTCGATATTCCATCCATCCCGGGTCGGGTAAGATGTATCTGGACCTCAAGAAATTATACTGGTGGCCGAACATGAAAGCTGAGATTGCTACCTATGTGAGCAAGTGTCTGACTTGCGCCAAGGTCAAAATCGAATACCAGAAACCATCCGGGCTATTACAACAGCCGGATATACCTGAGTGGAAGTGGGAACGAATAACAATGGACTTCATAACCAAGCTGCCTAAGACATCGGGCGGTCTTGACACAATATGGGTAATTGTAGACAGATTGACCAAATCAGCACACTTTCTACCAATAAAAGAAACCGACAAGATGGAGAAGCTGACTAGAACGTACATCAGAGAGATTGTACGACTCCATGGTGTGCCGATATCCATTATCTCCGATAGAGATAGTAGATTTACCTCACGGTTTTGGCAGTCTCTACAAAAATCATTGGGAACTAGGCTTGACATGAGTACGGCCTACCACCCACAAACCGACGGACAGAGTGAGCGAACCATTCAAACGTTGGAAGACATGTTAAGAGCTTGTGTGATAGACTTCGGTAAAGCATGGGATACCCATCTACCGCTTATTGAATTCTCCTACAATAACAGCTATCATACTAGCATCAAAGTCGCTCCATTCGAAGCTCTTTACGGTCGCAAATGCAGATCACCCCTGTGTTGGGCTGAGGTGGGGGATACACAGCTAGCTAGAGGGCAAGTCTCTAATAGCACCCTCACTGGCCCTGAAATCATAAGGGAAACCACAGAAAAGATCGTTCAAATTCGAGAGAGACTGAAAGAGTCTCGCGATCGGCAAAAGAGTTACGCAGACAAACGACGCAAACCCTTGGAATTCCAGGTGGGTGATCGAGTACTACTAAAAGTTTCCCCTTGGAAACTATTGATACGATTCGGCAAACGCGAGAAACTAAATCCAAGGTACATTGGGCCATTTGAAATCCTTGCTAGGATTGGGCCAGTAGCATACAAGCTTCGATTACCTCAGGAACTTGACAAAGTACATCCCACGTTTCACGTGTCTAACCTAAAGAAGTGTTTGTCTGATGAGACACTCGTAATACCACTCGACGAAATCAAAGTTAACGAAAATCTCCACTTCGTGGAGGAACCAGTCGAAATCATAGATCGGGAAATCAAACGAACGAAACAAAGTCGTATTCCCATCGTGAAGGTACGTTGGAACGCTAAAGAGGACCCGAATTCACCTGGGAACGCGAGGATCAGATGAAACAAAAGTATCCACATCTCTTTCCAAACTCTTGAAATCCCAGTCAAAATGAAAATTTCGGGACGAAATTCCTTCTAACGGGGGGATGATGTGACAACCGTCAAATTTCGGTAAATTCAAAGTCAACAAGTCAAACCGGTCAACTCCAATAACCCTTGTATGCTAGGGTTTACGTTATGTAATCACTATACAATTCGCTATTTTAATGAGAAATCATCATTTGGAAAGTTCATGTGTTTGATTTTCCTTAGCCTTAACGGTGCTAAACAACGAACCAAAGCGATAAAACACTATTGCACAATCATCGGGATTGTGTACGACACTAAAACACGGTTTAATGGGGTTTACGAACCTTGCGTTGTGAAGCCGGACACTCAAATTAATCACAAACGAAACCTCTCTAAATCGTTTTCACTCTATCTCTTTCTAATTGAAATCTCTCCCAAATCTCTCCCAAATCTCTCTCAAAAGTTACTTTAACTTTTTGTAATCATTTGGGTCATCTCGACCCTTAACCGGGTCCAAAATCGCTTGAAACAGGATAAAAACGAGTAAAATAGCTTTAAGGATCCGAAACCAAAGCTTCTGGTCCGAAGCTGTGTCCGAGGTCCGAGGTCCGAAGTCCGAGGTCCGAGGTCCGAAGGACCAGTGTCCGAAGTCCCGTCCGTCCGAAGCCGTGTCCGAAGCCGTGTCCGAAGTCCGAAGCCGTGTCCGAAGTCCGAAGGTCCGAAGCGAAGCCTCGCAGACAGGCCCTTTTTACCGGTTTTTCGACTACGACTTCGTTTTAACTCCGTTTTTCATTATTTTAACGTGGGATTTTCACCCAAAACTTTATTTTATAAACTAAGGCCCCAAAATATATAAATCTCCAGGGTTTTTATAAAATATATTAAAAGAATTGGTGATTGATCTAATTATTGAGGGAATATTTGCTTTTCCTTAATTTATGGCAAAAGCAACCCACTACCACCTCACTCTATGATCAGCCACTCTTTCCCACTACCCCTTGTCTCCTTAGTGGACCTTTACAGCCAATCTCCAGCTCTTCCCACGTTCTAAGAGCTGGTTGATTGATCCTCTCTCCTCATTCTCCATAAAAACTCTTTCATTCTACACTTAGCAACCAAGAACACTCTCCAAAATTCTCTCATCTTTTCTCTTAACTTCAAGAACTTCAAGGCTTTCTCCAGGGATTTCTTTCTTCAATTAGTAAGTATCTTCATCATTCACATAATTATTAAACTCCATTCTACTCAAATTATTGATATCTTACACAAGTTCCATCTTATTCGGTGTTAGATTTTCGAATCATCAAGACATCTTCTTAGTGTTCTTGAGTTGAACACTTCCTTTCTCTCACTTTCATCTACTGAAACCACATAAGGTGAGTTCATACCCATACATTTACATGTTTTTCTTAAGTTTTAAGGAGGGAATACAAGTAAAATCATCAAGAACACAATTAAACTTTTTCTAACAGATTGCATCAGAAAAGATGGACGTTAATCACGGACTGTTTTGGTCAACTTAAATATTTTAGTTTTCAAAGCTGTTTAAGGTGCAAGTAGTTCAAACTCGTAGCTTTAAAATGACTACTTGCACATCTCCAAATGATTTTTCTACAATTAATGGTGATTTTTACAAAACTGCCTGTCATTTCAGAGGCAAACCCGGACCAGTCTGTGATTATGAACATTTTCACCTCTGTTAGAGATCACTAA
Source organism: Lactuca virosa (assembly GCF_052849685.1). Classification (NCBI taxonomy): domain Eukaryota; kingdom Viridiplantae; phylum Streptophyta; class Magnoliopsida; order Asterales; family Asteraceae; genus Lactuca; species Lactuca virosa. The sequence goes on from NC_136434.1 coordinate 254,460,345, forward strand.
AAATCATGATAAAATTTACGAACAAACTAGACTCATATTCCAAACTCTCAAAATTTGCGGATTTGGATTTAGAGCTGTGATGATTTTTCTATAAATTTTCTAAGAACGGTAACAGAAACTGTTTTTAACGAAAAGTTGCTGTTAATTTCATTTCACCTTGTAACATGTTGAGCAAGGTGTATATCTTTATGTGACTATATGTTACTGCAATATATGACATTTTATCTTAATATTTAGACACACATCAGTTTACAACTGGATTTGGTCATATAAAATATAAAGAATAACAAGTGATTATAATCAAAGTACAATCGATACATTCAAACATAAAATAAACTATTTTGAATATAGTTTGCATACATTACCACGTACTACCCTTGGTTGATAAACTATAATAGGTATAGTTTATGATACATTACATAACACATACATTTAAAAAGGGTACATTTATACAAAGGATATTTTCATTAAGCAAGGTACGACCATACGGTACCAAGTTTTCATAACACGTAATTCCGTTAATGACTTTGTGAGACATTTACTTCAAATTACCATTAAGTCCTGTATTGTAACCAGAGTCTCCTTAAGGGAGAGCGTGATACTTGTGTATAGATCTATATTGGGTTTGACAAACCCACACCTAAACTGCATGCAACAGTTAGACCGATAGGTCTGGGGTGACAAATGTCATAACATTTCCGACGCTTGAAGAACGTCGTTTTAGGCAACCTTGGTCATAGTATGGTTATAATAAACTCACATAAAGTATTAACAAACATTGGAATTTACGGGAACTTCATTAAAAATTTAACGAGTTTATGTCGATTTAAACTTGCATTGTTTTACTATAAATATGACAAATTACTTGTACATTTCGGTCTTTGGGTTTTAAGACTACATTTACACATTAAGGAAAATATTGGATTTTTCTAACACAAATACTACTTTTACAAACGAAAGGCTTTTAATAATACCAAACAGAAGCTTATGAACTCACCAACCTTTGTGTTGACACTTTTTCAAACAACTTGTATTCTCAGGAAATCATTAAACAGGTAATCAAGTGCATTTGAGGATGGGACGCTAAGGCGTCTACTATTTCATATTTTATCAACATATTGTGATTGATTCGTAAACATGTAATTCATACAATGATGTAATTTTTTTCAATTATATATATATGTTGGTTGTGTTTGCTTGAATTACTATTACAATTGCTGTTATGATACTATACATGAAGTCCTCCACCCCCGGACGTTTCCGCCATCCTTGGTTTGGGGGTGTGACACATTGGCTCAAAGAGTTAATGGTTAGAGATAAGGGAAGGGCCTTAGTACGATAAGTTCTCATGTTCCGTGTTGCATAGACATACATAGAGAGACATAGCAATAAAATAGCAATCATGTTTGATACAAATCAATTTAAATACAACATTCAAATAGTAGTTTTTCGGGACATGCTTTTCCACCCCAAAACATAAAAACTGAAAATAGGGGAGTGCGTGAATACTCACAATATGCAAAATATAGTAATCAAGTTTATACGAGTCAACTAAATATAACGAACATAAATAGTTTAGGACATGCTTTTCCACCCCAAAACATAAAAACCGAAAATAGGGGAGTGCGTGAATACTCACAATACATTTAGATGATGCAAATGGTGCCTTGAACTACGTTCCACGAGTACCACTACCGATTCCTACAATAATGGTATTCGCTAGTGAGTCTCTAATCGAAATCTAACACTAGTATACTTACTACTACAATAGAATTATGCCAATAATGTGTCAAAATTTAATATTGATAAGTTACAAACATTTTTCTGTGGAAATTAAGTTTCAAAGAATCAATTGTTATATAACAATTTAAGTGGAAAATTTCCATTATTGAAATGTTAATATTTAACATTTTAGAGGTGTTCCAATGATTAAATATTCAAAACTAAATCAATTTAGTTCTAAAAGTTTCCAAACTTTGCATTTCAGTTTTAATTGAAGTCAAAGACCTCAAGATAAATTTTCTTGAATTTTTGATTTGTCTAACTATTTTTCACCATTTTAGTTTCTTGAATAACCATAAAATCATGAAAAATACTAAACAATTAATAAAAATTACCAAACTTCAGATTTTGGTTCTAAATATGTTAAAAGACTTCTAGATAAATTTTCATGGATTATGGATATGCATAACCATTTTTCATATATTTAATTCTCTAAATATATAAAAATTCATGAAAAATAGAAATCGGTTAAGAAAATGCCCCAAACTTTTTATAGTAATGTCATTACACGTACTTAACCTGGGAAAAATATAAAAATAGATTTCCAGACAATTTAACCCAATTTTATGATTTTTGAGCATTTATTCTAATAAAAATTGAAATAAATAGAAAATAGTTTCCAAAATTGTCCAAAATTTTTGTAACGCTGTTATTAGTCATTATTAAGCTAGGAAAAATATAAAAATGAATTTCTAAACTGTTTATCCCAATTTTATGATTTTTGTGTATGTATTCTAATAAAAATTGGGTTTAAGTGTATTTAATCTTGGGAAAATAGAAGAAAAATAGTATACAGAAGAGAAAAATAATCAAAATTTTTATGTAGCATCCTAATGTACTAAAATGTGTTCTGGTAAATTTTCATAATGTTTGGATGAGTAAAACTATTTTTCCTCTTTTTAGTCCATTATAAATACAAAAATCGGAGAAAAATAGGAATACACTATGAAAAATTCTGAAAATATTTTTCTAAGTGTTCCACAGAGAGTATAAGCTGCAAAAATTATTAGATACCATTTTTATATTCCCTAATGTGGTTTTATGATTTATTAGAGCTAAACAAAAAGAAAATTTAAAACCATATTAAACAGTAACAAAAATGGATGAAACTTAATGGGAGATGTTTATTAACTTAAAGGATCATCCAAGAATTTTTCCATAATTTATTTACTAGCTTAAGTATTTTATATGATTTAACACTTTATTTTCTTATTATTTTCATATAAAAATAAAGAAAATATATATTGAGCTGAAAATTTCCAGAATGCATCTTCATACAATTTGATAACAATGACAATTTGTGTTCTTATTTTTGATGTTGAACACCATGCCTAAAGGCTCAATAAATTATAGAGAAAACTTGGTTCTTGTGATTTATGTAAAGATTAGTGATGTTACTTTGACAATTTTTGCAACATGTTACAAAGACTTTTGAATCAAGATCTTTTTGTACCTATTAATACATGATATTAAGAGTTCAAAATAATTTTTGAATGATTTTTAGTGATGAATAAGTCCTTTGAACATGCAACACAAAACAAATGTTCATAAGGAAAGTGCTGTTTGAGCAACAGTTTTGTAAAAATTGGTAAAAATCGAAATTTTGGAATTTTTCAGTGAGGTCAGATGGGTTTGAAAGCTAACTCAAAATATTATATTTCAGAAAAAGAATAACGAATTTTGGCTAAGAAATGAGTGAGATATGACAGTTTAAAGTCAGGTAAAGAAATCTGGCAGATTGCATGCATGATGATTGGTTAGAAAAGTGGGTTTTCATCATTTCCTTGAGTAAACCTTTTGAAGTATTTTAAATATATCATGATAACCTCATATTTTGGTCATGTTTCCAGAGATCAAAAGATTAAAACTTATCAAAATGTATACATGCATTTATGAAGAAAATTTTGTTTCTCAAAAACTCTTAACTTGAGTTTGATGTTTTAATCCTTAAAATCGATTTTTGCACTAAGATGATGAACATGCAACCTTGTTTATCATACATGCATGGTGTTAAAACACATCCATCATGTTCTAAAAACCATTTTAACAAAAAGAAAACAAGTTTGAAGAAGATGAAGAAGGAGAAAGTGTAAGAAAAGAGCAAAACTTGAAGGAAAAGTGAAGTAGAAATCGATTTTACCTTCAAGAATACCACAAGATGATGAAGATTTCGAGTTTGAGGAGTGTTCTTGGGTTTGTTTTCTAGAATATTTCTTGGTTCTTTAGAGGGAGGAAGAGAGAATGGAGTGGTGTTTGAAGAGAAAAAGTAGAGAGAAGGTAGAGAGAGTTTTCTAGAGAGAGAAATAAGAGAGATGTGTGTGTTGGAGAATGAGAGTGTGAGAGAGAGATATGGGGAGAGAGGGATCCGATTTTAGGGGAGGAGAGGCTCCCTCTCTCTTGTTTCTTTTATAAAAATTCAAATCTTTTATAAAAATATCCAACTTTTTATAAAATGTGCACCTTAACCTAGTTTTTATGCATAAAACTCTTGATTTTTGGTTTATAAATTAAGGGTAAATGTTAATGAGTTAAATTTCATTTTCCTTGAATGCATTTTCATAATTTTAATTGTTATAAGATCATATTATAAGGTTCATGATTATTTTTATAGAATTTTTAAGGTCAAAGTTTATAAATGTGAGTTTTTAGGGCATTTAGGGTTTTTGAGAGTTTGTAAATCTTTGGATATCAAAATTAATAGAATCTTTTAGACTTCAATTTATCTTATGGTATTATAACTCTTTTATAGTTATAAATAATATTTGTAACTTATTTTATCGGTTTATTGGCATTCTATGTAGTGGTTTCGAGATTCAAACGAAATTGAGGAATCAAGTATACTAGTCATAGTTTTCAACTCTGACTTAAGTTTCTATGAGGCTCCAACCTAATTTCTACTGCTAGGTCAAGTGCATAATGTGTGTATATGATTCATGAAAAGGTGTTTGAGTCAAAGAGTGACCCAAATATGGATAGTCACTACAGTTAAGTAGTAGTAGAATTCACATATCAATGTGAAATCTAAGTACACTATCATCCGATCCTACTTGTTTCCAAGTTTCTAGTAGGTTATAACTTAGCTTCTAGTTACTAAGTCTATTATGTGTCGTGCCTATATGTGCAACTAAGTTTATTCAAATCTAGAACCGACTCGAATTTTGACGGTTGTCACATTCTCCCCCGGTTGAAAGAATTTCGCCCCGAAATTCAATTCGTGACGTATTCTATTAGAACTCAGTCGAATACAATTATATAGCTGGAGAGGTGGTGACTTGCAGTGTTCTTTGATTATTCCGGGTTTATTTCCTCAAAGGAAGAACCCAATTCTTTAGCTATAGTCAAATTAATGTTTCCTTAATTTGAGTTCTACAATTTAGATTGCGAGAAATTAGGATCATGGAAATCATGATCCAAACATGGCGACCTAGTCGAAAAAGATCATCTAGTTAGATATTATCTGAATTAAGAGAGCTATAAGTTTTGCTGAAGCACTAACTGCACTGAGCGTTAAATCCGCATTGATCCTTAAGTCGCGTTCTAAATTAGCACTAAGTGTAAATTCGCCGCTTAATAAAGAAGAGATTAGGAACAATTTGTTCACTTCCGGGTTGGCTATTACATCTGGAAAAGATATATTCTGAAATAAGAAGGGGTAGCACGAATGAAAAAGGAGCGATCAAGGGTAAGTTCCTAAAGAAAACGTACTAAGGGTAGGCAACGAAGTTTTGGTACATCTCCAATGTAAAGGCTATTTAAGTGTCGGCTACAAAATAAATTACGAAATGATTGAGGATCTCCGAGGCTATAATTACTACTACGGTTACTCTTACAATAATAGATCTATATTCGAAGAATATATATATTTAGAGAGTCAATGTTGCAAATGGAGGCGATTAAATCACATTGTGTAGATAGCATTTTAGGTGTTTAGAAGTGATAAAAATCTCACTGTTATCAAAATGTGTGTTTAGAAATGATAATTTATCTCACTATTATCAAAATATGTAATAATTCCAAGATAACGAAAATACATGTGTGGCGATCAAACGAAGTAGTAAAATAATATAAAGATTAATTAAGGTTACAGGTTTAAGTCGCCATTAAAGGAATTTGTATAGAAATATTTGTATTAAATTTTTGAGAAATTGTCCAATTGTCTAAGTCAGGACAAATTCAAGTTTACGAGGAGTCGGAATACTTATGAAAACAAGTTTGAGGGTTTAGGAACTTACTGAAAATTGCAAAGTAAAATACTATTTTAAGAAATGTGTAAAAATGTCAATCTTTGAAAATAGTACACTCTTAGTTTAGTGTTTCTAAAAAAAACAATCATTTAGAGAATAGATAATCGTAAAATTCAAAGCTTTTGATGTATTTTAAAGAAAAGAAAAACATAAGGAAACATATCCTTCACATATAATTTTTGAATATAGAAAAATGATAAGCATACGAGTATTCATCTTGTGTATTAATTATAAGGAAAACTTACAATGAAAATTGCATTTTATATCAAGTTTTTGAATTTAGAACGAAAGAGCAAATGTAAATAAGGATCATTTGTTTATAGTAGATTTCAAAATAAAAACAAGATGTATATGATAAAAGGCGTAATTGAATATATCAAAGTTGACTAAATCAAAATTATGTGTCACGACTATACACGTATTAATCGCTCAAAACGAAAGGGTAGACTTCTAGTCTGTATGTGTACGAACATGATACCACGAGAAGCAGAATAGACAGAAACAAAGTAGTCAATGTATTATGTTATTATCGTGGGTGTGCAATATCTAAAATTAGAAGGAGAGCAAGAAATCAAGTGCGGGGGGTAGAAAGGAAGGTACCAGCGACAATGATTGCTATTGTTAAAATTTTAAGAATAATACATATAGGTAGATTTAAAACCAGGTTGAGATATATTTCAAACATCAATATTTGATGTATGTTGATGGTTACATAGTCATGTGGGAGTTTTAAAGTGTTTGCTAAAAATTCATGAGTTATCTATTAAATTAAAATCCATTTGTGAAAAAGAAGAAGCACTACAATTGGTAATTGAAAATCTGATAGTGTTGACCTTTTAGACTAGAGTCCAACAATGGTTAAAACGGATAAGGTAAAGACTTAACATATTTAGATGAATAATTGTGCATTGTCGAAAGTGCGTCACTGGAAGTTTAAAAGTGAACACTAAGTTTTGCAATGCTTTAAATTTTAGAAACTTTACAAAGTATAAAAGTAATTTGAAATAAAATAAATAAAGAGGTATGTTGGAAATGTAGGAATTAGAGATTTCTTATAAACATGTTTGAATTAGAAAGTTGTAAAAATACCATGTTGGGTTTCAGGAAAACACATTTAAGTAAAGTAAAATGCCTAAATGAGAAAGTGGTCAAAAGAGCCAAAACAAAACTCGTTTGAAAGATCCGATGAAGCTTTTACACGTAATATGAACTTCAATGTCATATGTCTAAGTTTTATAGCATAGAATTTAAACACTTTTATAAAAGAAAATGTTTCTAAGTTTTTCGAAAACGTGTCAAAATGGTAATCAAGGTTTAAAATGGTTTATATGCCCTTAAAAGCACATCTATCCATTGAAATGGATTGAAATGAAATTGAAATAGCAATGTTAAAACCAATATTGGTTAAATTGAGTTTTGAAGAAAAGTGTTAAATTAAAGCAAGTTGTCAAAATATTTTTTTTAGCGAGAATATGGCTTACATTGTTAGGAAATGTCTACCAAGTTGACTGAAGTGGTTATAAAATATTTTATCGATGATAAATAAAACCGATGAAGCGAAATAATTTTTCGATGGAAGATTAAGAAGTAAGGAATAAGTATGTTAGTGTAGCTGATCGTACCTAAATACTAATGCGAGTCTAAGGCGAGTGCCGATGTCTTTTCCCCCAAGATAAAGGACAAGAAAAATTGTTTGAAAAACGTTTTATGGTCTCAATACAGTTTACGACCTTTTATAGAGGTCAAATGGATATCCAATGTTAAGTTTTAAGCTCAAGGTGGAAACAACTTAGAGCTAAATCGTAGCGTAGTAATAAGGTCTCACGTATGGGTTAAACCTCCGTGTCTCCTCGTGAGTCGAATCCGGAATGCCCACCAATGGTATCCAAATGATTACTTAGTGGCGACTCATCTACCTCCTTACGCGATGCTCCAATTATCATTCGTGTCGATATCGAAACACTTTTTCATAGTTGTAACTCTAGTACGAAGACGATGAAGAGGTATTGAGGAATAATTAGTATAGGTTTCGACTTATGATTATTACTAGTGTATATCTAGCTACTAACCTTACATCTAAAGTCAATAGCTACCAAGGAATACTCATTCTCAGTACTAAGTGCATTGCTCCTAGAGTGGCTAGTGATATAAACCTAAGTGGTTAACCTAGCACATGATAAGGGATAAGAATATTTCTAAATAAAGACATTGTTATAAAAGTGCACTTAGTTTCTAAGTGTATCTAGATGAATGCCTATAATATGCAATGCCTGTACGCTCACCGAAAAATTTTGTTTTTCAAAAGTTTAAGTTGAAAATTGTTTGGAACATAATTATAGTATAACCGTTTCCAGCCTCACATTAACCTTCCTTAATTAAGCATAGTTGGCCAGGCTATACTTAGTTAAAGTCCAATAATGCGTACTCGAATTAGTTATACTAGTAGTATGTTCGGTATTTTAAAAACATTTTGAATTTTTTTTTTGGCTATAGTTGTGGTTCTCCAAAGGAAAACCGGTATTCTCTAAAACCTGGCTCTGATACCATTTTCTGTCACACCCCGCTAAAGCGGAAACACAGGGCGTGGCAGTACAAAGGGTTTCATCGCAAAAGTTAAAAGACAACACCAACCATAGTATTAAAAATCATTACAAATTCACAATGGGTTTGAACAACTTTTAAAAGAAATTACAATGTAAATTGAAATACAACACATGTGAATGCTCCTAAAAGTGAAGTGTCCCTAAGTGCCACTTACTCGATGATTCCTGAAAAAGCATGTAAAACGAGCGTCAACTATAAAAATAGTTGGTGAGTACTCACAGATAAACAAAATAATACAGGTTCCATGAATTGAAATCAAAGTTTTGATAAAAGTTTCCAATAATAAAAGTATATTGTTAAGATGAGTAAATAAGTTTGTAAAAACAAAGTTCTTTGTCATCATGAGAGATAAGGTATGTTGCCCAAATAAGATGCAACATTCATATTCTCATGGAAGATAAAGTTCGTTACTCAAACGAGTAAACAAGTTTCATTGCTAAAATGAGCAATCAATTTCGTTGCTACAAGGAGCAAACAATTTCATTGCTAAAACATGTATATAAGTTTTCAGTAATAACAGTTCTTTGTTGTAATGAGAAACAAAGTTCATTGCTATAATTAATAAACAAGTTTATTGCTATAATAAGTAACGAGTTTGTATGTGTATGAGCAAACAATGAGTCTCAACCAAACCTATGACTGAAGCCCTATCAAGATCTATGTTTATCATTCCATAGATGAATATGGTATCATGCACTCCAGCAATAGGGCGAGTGAGGAGTTGTCAATTCCTAATAGCGCTATCCATAATGACCATTGGCTCAAAGAGTTAATGGTTAGAGATAAGGGAAGGGCCTTAGTACGATAAGTTCTCATGTTCCGTGTTGCATAGACAAACATAGAGAGACATAGCAATAAAATAGCAATCATGTTTGATACAAATCAATTTAAATACAACATTCAAATAATAGTTTTTCGGGACATGCTTTTCCACCCCAAAACATAAAAACTGAAAATAGGGGAGTGCGTGAATACTCACAATATGCAAAATATAGTAATCAAGTTTATACGAGTCAACTAAATATAACGAACATAAATAGTTTAGGACATGCTTTTCCACCCCAAAACATAAAAACCGAAAATAGGGGAGTGCGTGAATACTCACAATACATTTAGATGATGCAAATGGTGTCTAATAAAAATTGAAATAAATAGAAAATAGTTTCCAAAATTGTCCAAAATTTTTGTAACGCTGTTATTAGTCATTATTAAGCTAGGAAAAATATAAAAATGAATTTCTAAACTGTTTATCCCAATTTTATGATTTTTGTGTATGTATTCTAATAAAAATTGGGTTTAAGTGTATTTAATCTTGGGAAAATAGAAGAAAAATAGTATACAGAAGAGAAAAATAATCAAAATTTTTATGTAGCATCCTAATGTACTAAAATGTGTTCTGGTAAATTTTCATAATGTTTGGATGAGTAAAACTATTTTTCCTCTTTTTAGTCCATTATAAATACAAAAATCGGAGAAAAATAGGAATACACTATGAAAAATTCTGAAAATATTTTTCTAAGTGTTCCACAGAGAGTATAAGCTGCAAAAATTATTAGATACCATTTTTATATTCCCTAATGTGGTTTTATGATTTATTAGAGCTAAACAAAAAGAAAATTTAAAACCATATTAAACAGTAACAAAAATGGATGAAACTTAATGGGAGATGTTTATTAACTTAAAGGATCATCCAAGAATTTTTCCATAATTTATTTACTAGCTTAAGTATTTTATATGATTTAACACTTTATTTTCTTATTATTTTCATATAAAAATAAAGAAAATATATATTGAGCTGAAAATTTCCAGAATGCATCTTCATACAATTTGATAACAATGACAATTTGTGTTCTTATTTTTGATGTTGAACACCATGCCTAAAGGCTCAATAAATTATAGAGAAAACTTGGTTCTTGTGATTTATGTAAAGATTAGTGATGTTACTTTGACAATTTTTGCAACATGTTACAAAGACTTTTGAATCAAGATCTTTTTGTACCTATTAATACATGATATTAAGAGTTCAAAATAATTTTTGAATGATTTTTAGTGATGAATAAGTCCTTTGAACATGCAACACAAAACAAATGTTCATAAGGAAAGTGCTGTTTGAGCAACAGTTTTGTAAAAATTGGTAAAAATCGAAATTTTGGAATTTTTCAGTGAGGTCAGATGGGTTTGAAAGCTAACTCAAAATATTATATTTCAGAAAAAGAATAACGAATTTTGGCTAAGAAATGAGTGAGATATGACAGTTTAAAGTCAGGTAAAGAAATCTGGCAGATTGCATGCATGATGATTGGTTAGAAAAGTGGGTTTTCATCATTTCCTTGAGTAAACCTTTTGAAGTATTTTAAATATATCATGATAACCTCATATTTTGGTCATGTTTCCAGAGATCAAAAGATTAAAACTTATCAAAATGTATACATGCATTTATGAAGAAAATTTTGTTTCTCAAAAACTCTTAACTTGAGTTTGATGTTTTAATCCTTAAAATCGATTTTTGCACTAAGATGATGAACATGCAACCTTGTTTATCATACATGCATGGTGTTAAAACACATCCATCATGTTCTAAAAACCATTTTAACAAAAAGAAAACAAGTTTGAAGAAGATGAAGAAGGAGAAAGTGTAAGAAAAGAGCAAAACTTGAAGGAAAAGTGAAGTAGAAATCGATTTTACCTTCAAGAATACCACAAGATGATGAAGATTTCGAGTTTGAGGAGTGTTCTTGGGTTTGTTTTCTGGAATATTTCTTGGTTCTTTAGAGGGAGGAAGAGAGAATGGAGTGGTGTTTGGAGAGAAAAAGTAGAGAGAAGGTAGAGAGAGTTTTCTAGAGAGAGAAATAAGAGAGATGTGTGTGTTGGAGAATGAGAGTGTGAGAGAGAGATATGGGGAGAGAGGGATCCGATTTTAGGGGAGGAGAGGCTCCCTCTCTCTTGTTTCTTTTATAAAAATTCAAATCTTTTATAAAAATATCCAACTTTTTATAAAATGTGCACCTTAACCTAGTTTTTATGCATAAAACTCTTGATTTTTGGTTTATAAATTAAGGGTAAATGTTAATGAGTTAAATTTCATTTTCCTTGAATGCATTTTCATAATTTTAATTGTTATAAGATCATATTATAAGGTTCATGATTATTTTTATAGAATTTTTAAGGTCAAAGTTTATAAATGTGAGTTTTTAGGGCATTTAGGGTTTTTGAGAGTTTGTAAATCTTTGGATATCAAAATTAATAGAATCTTTTAGACTTCAATTTATCTTATGGTATTATAACTCTTTTATAGTTATAAATAATATTTGTAACTTATTTTATCGGTTTATTGGCATTCTATGTAGTGGTTTCGAGATTCAAACGAAATTGAGGAATCAAGTATACTAGTCATAGTTTTCAACTCTGACTTAAGTTTCTATGAGGCTCCAACCTAATTTCTACTGCTAGGTCAAGTGCATAATGTGTGTATATGATTCATGAAAAGGTGTTTGAGTCAAAGAGTGACCCAAATATGGATAGTCACTACAGTTAAGTAGTAGTAGAATTCACATATCAATGTGAAATCTAAGTACACTATCATCCGATCCTACTTGTTTCCAAGTTTCTAGTAGGTTATAACTTAGCTTCTAGTTACTAAGTCTATTATGTGTCGTGCCTATATGTGCAACTAAGTTTATTCAAATCTAGAACCGACTCGAATTTTGACGGTTGTCACACCTTCGCAGGTGCGAGCCTCGTGCGAGCCTTCCCATGCGAACTCCGGATCAGCGACGCGTGGCCTCTTCTCAGCGGTTGGATCAGGAGCTTCGGCCCCTATAAATAGGGGGGTGCGAGACCTCCCGGGGGTATTTTGAAAACTTGTCATTTTTAGCCCCTTTCTCCATATTTCTTTCATATTATCATCCCCCAAAGCCCCGGTATCAATTATAAGCCCCGGAATACGCCACGAAGTGCCCGTGAAGCCCGAAAAATTTATCTTTTCGGTTTCGAAGCCCGACTTTTGCAGAGCCCGGTTTCTCAATAAAACTCCCGGTTTTATTAGAAACGAACGTTTTAGGAAACGAATTGCTGCCCGATTATCATCAAATCATGTCAGTGTGTAGTTACTTTCAATTTACACATAGATATGAAGTATTTACCTTAAAATACGTGTTATGTGTAAATATGTTAATTGTTTATTTGAGGTGACTGTTGAATTGATGTTTTATACAAATTTTAAACTGTATATGTATTTTATCTACAAATATGTTGGGTAGAACATGGGTAGACAAAATAGTCGGTGGGTGTTAAAAATGATGAGAGGCCTCGGTGTCGGTGTTGTTGTTGGTGTTATCGTTGTAGTCGTCTAGCGGAGTATAGATGACGATCACGGACCTTTCTAGACAGTCCAGTGGTACACTAGCAAGTTCACAACTTGTAGGTGTTGATGAACTAAATGTTCATTGGTGTACTCCAATCCCCCTCATGGTTGCCTTTAGGACATGTATGGCTGACGAGTCCCCTTAGCAGTAGTGTCCAACCCGATGATATTCCTTAGGCTAAGTCCCTTGTGTTAGGTGTTTAGGGACGTAAAGTGAGGACAACGGGAATGGGTAATCAGGGTTATTGTTGATTGGTGAACTTAATATGTTATTATTATTGTGGGTTGAAAACCCTATATGCTCACCAGGCTCCCAAGCCTGACCCACTCAGCTTTTTATGATTACAGGCAGTGGACCCCGAGCATAGTCGGAGGACGATGAGAGATTTTTTATTATAGGCCAGTAGTTGTAAATAACTGTTGAAAGGCTTATAATGTCTTGTTTATACTTTTGATCTGTATCGGAACATGACATCCCGAGTTTTGATATATATGGGAAATATATACCTTTTTAAAGAAGGGTTTTGATAAACTTTTATCATATGTTGTTTGGGGACCAATTCCGCAACATCTTTTGAAAAGATTTCTCTGATTTTATTTTAAAAAGCATAAATGAAATCGGTCTTTTCTGGCCTATAAATTAGGGGATGTCACAGGTGTGGCCGTACACACCTCTAAACCTTCCAAAATGATAGTTTTGTCCATCCTCTTGTTGTGCAATTGTCACACTAGTTTCCCCAAAGATCAAACATCCTCTATTTGCATGTTTACCCATGAATATACGGCCGTACACTCCATGTCCGTACACTCCACGGCCGTACACATCAAGGGCCGTATACATCGTGGCCGTACACTTCCTTAAGTGATCATAAACCCCTTTAATGCAATCACATGTGATTGATACACTTCAATCTAAGTGATTCCTAGTCCCTAAGGTGGTTTCTTAGCATAATTAGTTGTATAACCACTAATTATATTCACATATGTGTCATTATATCTATTAGGATCCGTTTGTGCTCAAGACTTCACTTGACACTTAGCATCCTACACCGATCTTACATTTGAATAACTTACTACAGGTGAGTTCATACCCCCGTATTTTCATAGTTTTTACTGTTTTAAGGGGGGGGGGGGAATACAAGTCTAACACAAAGATTTTGTGTTATAAACAAATGATTTCAAATATCTTATCAAAATGGATTTCAATTATTATCAAATCAAATGGTTTTTCAATGATTGTTTCAAAATGACATCAAGTCACCAAAATGTATTTCAAAATATTAAACTTTTTTTAAATGTTTTTATATTTCTCCCAGAAATCATACTTGTATATATATATATATATATATATATATATATATATATATATATATATATATATATATATATATATATATATATATATATATATATATATATATATAAATAAGATTTAAAAGGCTTAGGACTGATAACCCACTTTGGTTCCTTTTCCTTGTTTGGATGTGAGATTACAAACATCAGTTATTTGTCCGAGTGTCATTTAAATTTTACTTATATATATATATATATATATATATATATATATATATATATATATATATATATATATATATATATATATATATATTGTATATGTATTCAAGTATAAAAGTTAGTTCATTAAGTTCAATTACCCTTTGTAACATGTTGAGCAAGGGGTTGCATTCATGAATACTCAGTATAAATTCAGAAAGTACATATAAATTATAATAGGTATAATTTATGAACCACAGAACATTAATTCACTATTCAAGTATACTAAAGTACATTGTTTTATAAGAATGAAGGTTTGATTCAAAACTAATCAAGAGTATACATCTTTCAGATACATGTTAATCATACCAATTCAAGAACATACAATCTATCATTTATTTCAGAACGATTGGGTTTTTCTTAACTATTATACATGTAACGTTTATATGCTTTTATGAGTCAAGTAGTACAGGTTGTTTAATTCATTTAAACAATATAGTTAAAGTCCCAACATTATAACCAGAATCTCCAGCGGGGGATCGAAACAATGTGTGTATAGATCTATATTGGGATTGACAACCCCGCACTCGGACTGCTAGCTACAGTCAGGCATACACGCCTGTGAGTGACAAATTGTTATGAACAGCTTTCAGCGCATTCATAGCGTTGGGTCATGCCATCTAGTCAGTATGGTTATAATAACTCATAAAAGATATTAACAATACGTTAGTGTATAATTAACTAAACTTAACCACATTTTCATAGTACTAGTTTACAAGATACAGTTTACAGTATTATATTACAGTTCACAATAACAGTTGATGAAATTAGGCATACTCTCAGATACAAGTTTACAAAAGGATTACAAATACAGAACATTAGTTTACAAATAGAACAGTTTTATGTAACTAAAACTACTTTTCATATACAACATAAAATATAGGATTTTCTGGAACAGTTTACATATTCAAGAAATAGAAAACATTCTTTCAAACATAAATACTTATGCACTCACTCAACTTTATGTTGATACTCTCTTTTCAAATTACTTGTATTCTCAGGGAACCAGTAAACAGGTACTCCCCGAGCTTTTGAGAAGATGGAGATATTTATGTCTTGTCTTCTTCTTTTGTATAACTATTTGGTTTCAGTATACTATGATGAAACACATGTAAATACTTATACTTTTTAAATACAATGGTTGTTTGTACTCTGATTACTATAATGCATGTGTTGTAATACTACAAATGAAGTCCTCCACCCCCGGACGTTTCCGCCGTCTGGAAGGGGGTGTGACAGATTGGTATCAGAGCATTGTTTATAGTGAACTCAGTATATCAATCCATAAAAGATATACAAACTATAAATACATTTGGGGCTAAGTGCTCTGACTACAAGTATACTTTTTAAAAATTTAAGTATTTTTACAAGAAGTATACTAACACTCATACCTACAAGTACAGTATCACAGTCATAAGAACTTAAAAGTATTTGGATGTTGGACATTACAGTCAAAGCTGGACAGTTATGTAATCATATCTGGGATTAATATAGCCTGATCAACTATATTGATTTGAGATATAACCAACATGTGTTTGGGAGTGATAGTGGTGTTGCGACATGTCTAAAACTTACCAACCATACATATTCAGAACTCTAGAACAGAACATAAAGATTAAAATACTATAGGGGTATTTTAGGCACTATATACTAATAAAAAACATGTGAAAACAATAGAACATATAAGGGTAGAACTATAAATATTAAGGGTATATCACAGTTATATATAATTAGAGTTATATAGACTTAGAATAAGTGATCTAGCTTCATTTCCTGTTCCTTGTTTGGTTGTGGATTTAGAGCCGGGTCATTTAATCAAAGATCGAATATACCCAAGTTATATATAATTAGTATACACTTTATAGTTATAGTACTACCTAGAACAAGTCATACAGAATACATTACTTGTTAACTGTAAGTCTTTCTCGTAGAAACTTGTGTCCTTAATCTATCGTTACTAACTATATTCTATATCTCTTATCCCTATTCTCGCTTAGATAACAATGGCTGAATTTCACTTACTCGGAGACCCGTACTTCCCCGGTCAAGGACAAGATGCAGACCCAGAAGAAAATCACGAAATTCCCTTAGATGATGATTTTGTAGAAAATTTTCCTGAAGACAATGATTCCGAATCAGAAGCCTATAATCCACCACCAATTGCCCAAAATCCTGACCCTCGTCCGACTTTTCAAGGGCCGACACCTCTGTGGGCGGAAAGCTTGGAAACATGGAGTCAAGAGCAGGGTCAACCTATGCCATACAACAGAGACAGAAGCTTCTACAACCTGAGCGAAGGAGGCTCAGCAGATAGAGTCCTGCCAATTCTGGTCTGCAGGGTTGCTCGAAATGAAATACAGGGTAGGACAGCCATCAGCCGAATCATGGAAGTTGATGCCAATGCGGGAGTTAATACAGTCCGCATTCGTCATCTTGAAGATGCTCTCGAGAGAGATACGAGAGACAATGAGTCTCTGCTGCAGGAATTAGCTGAAACTCGGGCTGAAGTCATAGAACTCCGAGCACACCTGACTGTGTATGAAAGACATCTGCTTGCTGTGGAGCGACAACTGGCTGAGTTGAGGTTTCGTCCAAGTGATACCCGTCGCCAGTAGGAGATGCTCTACTCATTTCCTATTCACTATTTTGGTTATAAGTTAAAGTTTACGGATAGGTTCTAGCGTTATTTTTCATGCTTTTCAGAACGACCACGCAAATTTCATTTTCAGTAGGTCAGTATGATGTCGATGTTTTTCCCAGAATTTGGTATATTGTAGACCTGTTTAGGGTCAAGTTTTCTAGACTTTATGTATTCAATATGCCAATTTAATCGACATGCATTTTCATACTCTTTGAAAAATAACCATTCAATTTCATATCATTCTGTTACAAGTTGTACTTGTCGTAGACTTCTATTTCCAATTCATTACAAGATTCATGTTGAACTATATGTTTTAGTTCAGAGATATCAAAATTCATATTCACTCTTGATATCTTACCATCTTTGTATCTTTTAACTTTTATAGAGAAAGATGCCTCCTCGTAGAAATCCAAGACGTAACGTTGTTAATGAAGCACCTCCGCCAACACCTCCTCAGTTCGACGCTGCTATGTTCCAAGCGGCAGTCACGGCGGTTGTAGCGGCTGCTATGTCTCATATCAATACTCCTGGTGCTAGTGGGTCGGGAGCTGGTACAAATCCTTCTAACCATGGCGAGAGTCATGGGCATTCGCGAGAGTGCACTTATAAAGATTTTTCCAATGCCAAACCCAGGACCTTTAACGGAACTGGGGGAGTTATGGCATTAAGACAGTGGATAGAGAAGACAGAAGCAATTTTCGAAATCTGCTCCTGTCCAGAGAGCAGCAAAGTCAAATTCGCTGCTTGTACTTTTTCGGATAGAGCTTTAACGTGGTGGAATGGCCATATTAAGTCAGTGACTTTGGTAGTGGCTAACTCGATAAGCTGGGAGAACTTCAAAGCCATGCTAATGCGGGAATACTGTCCGCGAGGGAAACTTCAGAAACTCGAGCAGGAGCTCTAGGGTCTTACAATGGTTGTTTCTAATATATCAACCTATACTATTAGATTTTGTGATCTGGCAATTCTTTGCCCGGATATGGTTGCTCTGGAGAGCAAAAAGATTGAGAGATATATTTGGGGACTGTCGCCCCAAATTCAGTCAAGTGTTCTAGCTTCGAGGCCTATTACTTTTGACAGTGCCAAAGAGCTGGCACAATCTCTTATCGACCACGGAGCCCGTCAAAACTCAGTGGTTGCTGTACCTGATGAAGACCATCATTCAAACAACGTCTCTCAACATAGGAGCCCCCTGTCATCAATGAAAAAATTCCCTCTCTACAACCATCTCCTCACAAGAATCCAAGTCATCAGACACCACCGCAACATCAGTCTCCACCGTAACAGAAAATCATTCAAGAAACTTCTCCTGAGCGACCGGAGACTCCCTCCCACTTCAAGAATCTAGCATCCAACATGTCATCCGAACATTCCAATGACTCACCCGCAACGAAACAGAAGAAAGGAGATTGGGAAGCAGCCAAATTTGTTGAACTCATCTGGAGAGAAAACGGATTCGACATCACCAGAAGAAAGCATATTGCTTTTTTGAAAACAAAACTCTGATTTTCAAAAGGCCTTCTATACCACTGAAGCTCATTTCTTAAAAAAAAACTTTTAAAAAAAAGAAGGAAAATGGCACAAGCATTATCTCTGAATGTTTCCAACAGTGTTGGTGGTTCAAACCGAGCCCCAATATTGGTGGCAAATGAAAATCATCAATGGTCTCAAAGAATGGAAAGATACTTAAGGAGACTTGGTAGAGATGTATGGCGGTCCGTAGAAGAAGGACCACATGTCCCTGTTCTTACACCAGTTCAAACTGACAGCGCCACAGCCAGACTAGGAGGAGGTCAACCAGTCATGAACCGTCCCACTAAAGATGACCTCGATAAAATGGAAAATGATGTTGTTGCTTTTTATGAAATCTCTTGTGGAGTTGCTCCTGACAACTTCGACATTATCATAAACTGCAAATCAGCAAAAGAGATCTGGGAAGTTCTCAATAATTTGTATGAAGGCTCAGAACAAGCTCAAGATAAGAAGCTCACAACTGCACTCAATGAGTTCAACAATTTCAAAGCTCATACTGGCGAAAGTTTGGAAGACTCCTTCAAAAGGTTCAACCTGATAGTCACCAAGTTATCTAATGCTGGCACCATCCGCAGTAACCATGAAACAAACCTTCAGTTTCTCAATGGTTTGGGAAGACATCGGACTACTGCTAAGATGATAGTTCAAGGGGATAGAAAGATTCATTCTTTGTCTCTCTACAAGCTCTACGGGGAATTGCAAGCACAAGAATCCACCATACTCAAAGATTGTGCTGACTTTGGAGGACCACTTGCTCTTATAGCACAAACTCCACATAATCAATCCTACTCTCCCTCGTATGACACTCCTCCGCAGTCATACGAAGCCGACTCAGAGTATGATGATGAAGAAGAATTTCAGAAGGCTATTGCTCTTGTTAGTCAACAGTTCAACCGGCTACCACCTCCTTCTTTTCGTAAGAATCAGCAGTTCAACAAACCTCCATTCAACCGTAACTTCAACCCGCAGAATAACCATTCTCGATATCCCAAAAGTTCTCATCCACCACCGCAATCTTAAAATACTGAACCAAAGGAGGCACCGCAGTCCATCCAAACCACTGACTCCGGTACTCCCTCAGAAGACAAAAGTGATGTTGTAATTTGTCACAAGTGCAACAAAGAGAATCATTTTGCAAAAGAGTGCAAGGCAAATGTAGTGAAAGACAGAGCATTCTACCTGAGAATGGCTCAAGAATTGGAAGAAAATGAAAAGGCTAGGGCATACATAGCCCATTTCAAAAGAGACCATCAAGTTTGGTCATCCGGAGAAGAAGAAGAAGCCATCAGCAATGTCAAAGGAAAAGGCAAAATCTGCATGCTGGCAACTGCGGATGATGATGGGTCTACAAAGCTGGAAAAGAACTACTGCTACATGGCAAAGGATGGAACTCTAAGCATCGTCGAACAGATAAAACTCATGATTCAAACTCCAAACTATAGCATGCATGACTGTCAACCCTTCATAGACAATCTTAATGACACATGTGCTGCCGTCCTTACAGACTATAACAAAGCTTTAGATGAGAAGAACATAGCGTCCCAAGAGATGTTTCATGTAAGAGGAGGACTGGACAACAAAAGACTCAAAATGGCTATGTTAGAAAAGGACTTAGAGGTAGAAAAAGATGCAAGAATGTTGAGTGAAACACAACTAGAGATAGCTTTGAACCAAAGAGATTTAGCTCAGAGTGAGATTGTACGCTTAAATCTATTAATAGAAAAACTGTTCAATGAAAGTGAAGCTATTGAAAATTTGGTGAATAATGGAACTGTGGACAATACATACACTTGGGGTTGGTCCAACGGATATCCTACCGCAAATGATTCCTCACCCCGGTTTAACAAAGATCGACTGTATGTCCCTCCGGACCGAGAATTTCATTTCCCAGTCAATGACAAAACTTTTCCCGAAGACATCAGAACACACTTCGGTAGACTTCATAATCTAAGTAATAACTGTGTCATTGAGGAAATTGTGCCTGAGGTTTCGGGTCACACAAGTGATCAAACTCCTATCGGTGGCACAATCTATCCAAATTCTCAGAATTCATCAGTGGTTGATGAAGAAATTGTCATAGAGAGTCCCGAAATCTCACAGGATTTCCCATCTCTGCCCTCAGACCGCAGTGTCTCTCACTGTAGTCATGAGCCGCAGAAGTCCCACAAAAGTCCCACTGAAGTCCCAACTCCGTCTTACTCTGCGGTAGTCAAATCATCCTTACCGCAGTCCTCAATCAAAAGCTCTGTGACTCTTCAGCCAATTCATCATGAACTACCCATAGAAAACTTTGAAGTGGGTCAATGCTCTCAAAACCCTGAATTTTCAAGTTCGGATGAATCTAGCCCTCGTTTTCAAAATTTTTCAAAGGTTTCCAGGAAACCGCAGCTGAACACCAATGACTGCGGTTCTCCAAAAACCTTAGCTAAAAAGGCTTTCAAAGAGGAAATCCGATCCCGAGGCACAAATCGACAAATCTTTTCTAAAAACAAAAGACATATCAGATTTCCAAAATCTAAGAGTCCAGAAAAGTTTGTTTTCTCGCACTATTTTTCAAAAAACTCTCCCATCAAGAAAACATACAAAAAGGAATGTACAGTTTCAACAGTCATTCCAAACTCATCTGACACAACCCAAAAGAAAGTAAGGTCTTTTCGAAGAAATGGTTTTCAAATCTATTCCTCAGATGATCCAAAATGGAAGGGTATCTTACCCTCTCCAACACTTTTGAAATCACATCAAAATTTTAATAAGTGGAAGGGTATTTTACCAAACCCAACAAAAAGGTCCAAAAAATCTACACGTGCTAAATCTTTTTCGAAACAAACTTTTTCAACGTCCAACAGCACCAATGTCAGATCTTACCACCCTCGGACCGGTCACAAGCCTACCTCATCATTTAGACCGCTGACCAAACAAGGTGTCAGAACAAAAGACAAAATTTCAGCATGTCAATGTCAATGTAGTTGTCAAAAAGGATGATCTCATGTCAAATCTGGTTCTTTTCAGAAACCTAGTAACTTTTCTAAAAATCGCAACACTCCAAAAAATCACAAACATCCAGAACTAGGATCAAAAGTTGACACGAAACCAGTCCCTGCAACCTCGGTTCATGCATCAATCAGAAACTCATCTTTTGTCCCAGGCTCCAAACTAGTTTGGATGCCTAAACTAACCGTGTAATTCTCAGGCCTTGTGCAAGGAGGAACAAGAAGAAGAATGGTTAATCGACAGTGCCTGCTCCTTGCACATGACAGGAAGGTTAGAATACCTTCGGGATTTCAGGCCAATTTGCAACGGTGGAAATGTCATTCGGCAACAATGCGAATGGGATAATCCGAGGTTATGGTGTTCTTACTACGGGAAACTTCTCTATTCAAAAGGTTGCTTATGTAGAAAGCCTTAAACACAATCTCATCAGTGTTGGCCAACTATGTAAGGCAGGACATTGAGTTGAATTTGATGACCAATTTTTCTATGTAATGACAAGCGATAGGAGCACATGTCTGATCAAATCTCGTTCCGAAGGTGTGACAACCCGAAACTTTTATTCTGTACACTTGGTCAACTTTATCAACATTGAACTTGATTTCGTTACCTTTTAATGCCGTTTAAGAGTTAGTCTAAGTGTTCTAAGCTTGAGTACAGCCGGGAATGAGATTAGAAATGAGTCAACAAGTCGTATAGAGACAAAACCGGGCCATACACCCTCTTGAGAGGTGTGTACGGCCGCACACATGGGTGTGCGGCCGTACACTCATCCTTATATATATAGGGTGACCCCCTTCACTCATTCCTTTCTTTTGGCTGCACTCTACTTTCTCTTTTTACTTTCTCTCTCTAAAAACTTCATCCAAGAACACTCTAAGGGCCTCAAAAACGTGAATTACTCTATCATTCAGCTTGTTATACTGGTAAGACACTTTAATCTAAGCTTAAAACTCTTCATGTTCTTCGTGTTCTTCATCACTTGAAGGTGTACGGCCGCACACCTTCATAAGGTGGTCGTACACACCTTAAAGGCTCTCCAAAGTGAGAGTTTGGCCTTCATTTGCTAGTTGGACTTGGTATTGGCTTTGAAACACCTGAAAATCGACATTTTGAGCATGAATGAAGAGTGTACGGCCTCACACCCCTGTGTACGGCCGCACACACACTCTGTATGGCCGCACACTCCTGTGTGCAACCGCACATACATGCTGACCGCACACCCTGGCCGCACACACACTCTTTTGGCCGTACACCTCCCTCGTTTGATCATATAGGGTCCCGACAAGCATTTCCAAGTCTTTAGGGTGGTTGCTCGTCATGTTTTAGTCATGAAACACCCTAATTCTAACACACATATGTGTTACCATATGTTAATAGGATCCACTTGCGTACAAAACACCGGTTGACACTCAGCATTCGTAACCGATCATACACCCAGGTCCTATGTCAAACGGTGAGTTCATACCCCTATGCTTTTCCGAGTTTTCATGTTTTCAGGGGGAGAATACAAGCAAAAGTACAAGGAAACTTGTGCTCAAGTTAATTCATTTCGCATAAAATAATTATATGTTCAGTATGCTTTTAACACATAAAACCGTTTTACCAAACGATTAAGAAATCAACTCGTAGAAACAGTTTTCAAAACTAAAGCAAGGAACTTGTGGATCTTGTCATAAAATGTGATATTTTACAAAGGATTCATACAAAACATAAACAGGATTTTCTATATTATTACTTGTAAGTTTGTTATTTTAAGTTGGAGACACGTCCTTGGTAACACTCCACCGGATTCGAGAGTGTAGGACTAACTCTTGTAACCAGAATCTCTTGTAGGGAGAGCGCGACTATTGTGTATAGATCTATACGGGACTGACTATCCCGCACCTAAACTGCTAGCTACAGTTAGGCAGCCATGCCTGGGGTGACAAAGTCATAAAAGGATACTAGCCCCGTTACGTGCCATATCCAGTTTAATGTATGGTTATAAAACTCGCAACCTCGATAACAGAGATTTACTTTTGTAATAATGAAACAAGTGAACTAACCTCAAAGTAATAACCGATTTGATTACTAGAGGGCATTAGTAATACCCTTAGGATCTAGTTCACTACTTGATTATTAGTTTTATTTATGTAATAAGGCTAATACATCTCACTGAGAGCAAACAGGTTTTTTTCAAGGAAACTACATCTAACGATACAAGTATGGTAGATACTTGTACACCTCATACCGGAACAGATAACCAACTATCAACTTTTAAGGAAAATATAGGATTTTCCTGGGATAACTCAACCTTACATAAACAGGCTATTAAACAAATAATGAATGGATAATCAAACATCTTTTATAAGAAAATATAGGATTTTCTTGGGAAACACTTTTCAAAGGATCAAGGAAACATCTCTTTCACCAGAACTAAACGCTTATGAACTCACCAGCTTTATGCTGATATTTTAAAACTGCTTGTATTCTCAGGGCAACAATTGACAGGTACTCTTGCCAACTTTTGGAGAAGACGGAGCATTTTGGAGTCACGTCTTTTACTTTTGTCATACTGTTATGAACAAACTTTGTTTTCATTCAATGTGAATATTCTTATTATAATGTAATGGTTATGTTTACTTCGCTTACTATGATACAACTATTATGATACTACGCATGACGTCCTCCGCCCCAGAACGTTTCCGCCGTTCCGGTTTTGGGGTGTGACAGATTGGTATCAGAGCTATTGTTTATAGTGAACTAAGTATACCGAACCTTACATGGTATACAACTATAAATACAAAGGGGCTGAAGTGCTCTGAACTAAAAGTATACTATTAAAAATATAAGTATTTTTACAAAAAGTATACAAGTATACCTACATACCAGAAACAATATCATGAGTAGAACAAAACAAAAGTTTTTTGGATGTTAAACACTGCGGTTAAACCTGGGCAGTTATGTAATCATGTCTAGGGTCAATATAGCGTGATCAACTATATTTATTCGAGACATGACCAACATGTGCTTGGGAGTGACTTTGGTGTTGCAACAGGCCTAAAACTTACCCAGTATCTATACAACAAAGTATCAAAAGAACAAAACATGCAACTTAAAATACTGTAGGAGTATTTTAGCCAGAGCCGAATACATTGTAGAAATTCATTCCTAGTGTTGCTACCTATTCGTTTCTTAGCGATAACTTACTTGTATTAGTAACCTTTCTTTGCTTATCGCTTGGTAGAACACTTTATTATCAGGATGGGATATATTTTGTTTCATATATCTTGAGGACTTACCATCCTCTTCTTCCTGATTGTTTCTAGAACAAGATGCCTCCCCGAAAAAGACCCATCAGAAGAAATGACGACACTCCACCACCACCACCGCCACCGCCCCTCAGTTCGATCCCGTTATGTTCCAGGCAGCTGTTACTGCTGTTGTGGCTGCCGCGATGTCACAGATCAATCCTGGCGGATCTGGTGGGCAAGGAAGTGGTACTCATCCCCAAAATTATGAAGGTGGTCAGGGACACCAAAAGGAGTGCTCCTATAAGGACTTAATGAACGCGAAACCCACATCTTTCGACGGCAAAGGAGGTGTTATTGCCCTGACTCAATGGTTCGAGAAAATCGAGTCCATTTTCGAAATCTGTTCCTGTTCTGAGGCCAACAGAGTAAAATTCGCCGCTTGCACTTACGCCAACAGAGCACTGACCTGGTGGAATGGTCGAGTCAAATCCCTAACCCTGCCAGTGGCGAATGCTATGGGTTGAGAAAGTTTAAAAGAACTCATGCTAGCTGAGTACTGCCCACGGGGCGAGATGCAGAAACTAGAGCACGAACTCTGGAACCTTAAGATAAAGGAATCCGACATTGCTACCTACACTTCTAGGTTTGAAGTCCTAGCGCTTCTTTGCCCGGGAATGGTCACCACAGAAAGCAAGAAGATAGAGAGATACATTTGGGGACTGACACAACCCACCAAAGGAAATGTCTTGGCTGCTAGGCCAAACACCTTTGACAGCGCTAAGTGTCTGGCGCAAACTCTCATAGATCACGGAGTTGATCTTGATAATGTGACGGCCGCTCCTGAGCCAGCAAAAGGGAGTGGCGAGCAAAGAAAGTTCTGGATTATTAGTTCACTACTTGATTATTAGTTTTATTTATGTAATAAGGCTAATACATCTCACTGAGAGCAAACAGGTTTTTTTCAAGGAAACTACATCTAACGATACAAGTATGGTAGATACTTGTACACCTCATACCAGAACAGATAACCAACTATCAACTTTTAAGGAAAATATAGGATTTTCCTGGCATAACTCAACCTTACATAAACAGGCTATTAAACAAATAATGAATGGATAATCAAACATCTTTTATAAGAAAATATAGGATTTTCTTGGGAAACACTTTTCAAAGGATCAAGGAAACATCTCTTTCACCAGAACTAAACGCTTATGAACTCACCAGCTTTATGCTGATATTTTAAAACTGCTTGTATTCTCAGGGCAACAATAGACAGGTACTCTTGCCAACTTTTGGAGAAGACGGAGCATTTTGGAGTCACGTCTTTTACTTTTGTCATACTGTTATGAACAAACTATGTTCAATCAATGTAAGTATTCTTATTATAATGTAATGGCTGTGTTTACTTCGCTTACTATGATACAACTGTTGTGATACTACGCATGACGTCCTCCGCCCCAGATCGTTTCTGCCGTTCCGGTTTTGGGGTGTGACAGAAGGTACTATGTATCCTCTGGACGTGTCTCTGATCATAGGCAAACCGTAGTTATGCTTCCTATCCAAAGTAGTATCCAAAGTCAGCTGGCTATGGCACCGCAAGCTAGCTCATCTCAACTTCAGATACATCAACAATTTGGTCACCGGAGAACTAGTTCGAGGTCTTCCAATCCTCAAGTTCCGCAATGATACTCTCTGTCCTGCATGTGAATGTGGAAAGCAATCAAAAGCAAGTCACCCTATGGTGATTGATTCCTCAATTTCTGAACCACTGGAACTCCTGCACATTGATCTCTGTGGTCCATCTATCGTAGCCAGTCTTCATTACAAGAAATACATACTGATTATAGTTGATGACTTCACACGGTTCACATGGGTTTCTTTCTTAAGACTCAAATCAGAAACTCCGCGGATACTGATCAATTTCATCAAGGAAATTGAACTTCAGATCAAGTTACCAGTACGACGCATCCGAAGTGATAATGGAACCGATTTTACTAACCATCTCTTAAATAGTTTCTTGGTTTCAAAGGGCATCACTCACAACTTTTCAGCTCCCTACACACCGCAACAAAATGGGGTAGTAGAGCGAAGGAACCGCACTTTTGTAGAAGCAGCCAGATCTATGCTCAACTTCGCACACCTTCCTCTCTACTTTTGGGCTGAAGCAGTAGCCACAACATGTTTTGTGCAGAACCGAAGCATTGTGTGCAAGCGTCTCAGTAAAACTCCTTATGAGGGCCTTAACAACCGCAAGCCAAATGTCTGATTCTTCCATATCTTTGGGTGTAGATGTTTCGTAATCAACAACAGAGATCACCTTAATAAATTCGCAACGAAGTCTGATGAATGCATCTTCCTTGGCTACTCAACAAAAAAAGTTGCTTATAGGGTTCTCATTAGACGCACAAGGCTAATAATTGAGAGCTTCGATGTGAAATTTTATGACTATCACATCCGCAACACCGCTCCATCAACCAAAACCACAGCAATCCTAGAAAGTGGTATTCCTGCTTCTTCGGGTCCACTAAACCTAGTTGAAGTAAACTATGACAATCTCTTTGACCCTGTAGAAACAGCCAAGTTATCCGAAGTTCTTGTGTCCCCGGAAGCTGTACAGCAGCATGCTGACGTATCTGGTCCTACACCATCCGATGAGGTATCACTAGATACTTCCACCTTGCCGGTTGAGGGGGAAAACTCAACTCCGGACCATACAACAACCATCGAGGTTCCAGTACTAGAAGATGCAGCTCCAATCCCTCTCCGTAGAGGATTTCAATCATCAAACGTCTCTTCGGACTCGGATGATGAAAACATAGAGAACATTGACACAAGAACAGACTCGAGGATTATCACACTCCCATCCGCAATCCAGGGGGAACCTTCACCATCTGCCCAAGAAAACTCTGATCCCACCTTTCCAGTTCAAGACAATTCAGCAGGATGTTCTCAAGTCCAGGGGGAACTGCCATCTCCAACCGCAGAGTCTTCCGATATTGAAGACATTCCCTCTACCGCAGCTGCTGATCAGCTGCAACCCCGTCTACACGTATGGACGAAGGACCACCCACCAGGTCAAATCATCGGCAACCCATCCGCAGGTATCCAGACTCGATCTTCTAAGGATTTATCTGATCACTGTCACTACGCAGCGTTTATGTCCTTGGTCGAGCCCCGAACGATCAGAGAAGCATTACAAGAACCAGACTGGATATCCGCAATGCAAGAAGAGCTAGAAGAATTCAAAAGAAACAAAGTGTGGCAGCTCGTTCCGAAGCCGCAAGGTCACACTATTGTTGGTACTAGATGGGTGTACAAGAATAAGTTGGATGAATCCAGTGCGGTAGTCAGAAACAAGGCAAGGCTAGTTGCCAAGGGATATAGTCAACTTGAAGGTATTGACTATGATGAAACGTATGCTCCGGTGGCACGAATGGAAGCCATCTGAATCTTCTTAGCATACGCAGCTTACAAGAACATCAAGGTACATCAAATGGATGTGAAAAGTGCTTTTCTCAACAGTGAATTAAAAGAGGAGGTTTATCTTCAGCAACCTTCGGGCTTCGAAAGTCTTGAATTCCCAGACTACTGCTACAAGCTTGAAAAAGCAGTCTACGGTCTAAAGCAAGCTCCAAGAGCGTGGTACGAGACACTCTCTGAATTTCTTGTCTCGTCCGGATACAAAAGAGGAGTGATTGATCCCACTTTATTTAGAAAATCAAATGGCAATCACCTTATGCTTGTACAAATATATGTGGATGATATCATCTTCGGATCAACTGATCAAAAAATGGTGGATGAATTTGCTAAGCTCATGACCAACAAGTTCCAAATGAGCATGAATAGAGAGATTAACTTCTTTCTAGGACTTCAAGTGAAATAAGTCCCTCAAGAATATTCATCCATCAGGAGAAATACACCACTGAACTGTTAAATAAATACTCAATGGAGAACTGTTCTTCGGCTAAGGTCCCAATGGCCTTCGATATAAGATATCTACTGATCCCTTAGGCGAATCAGTGGATCACAAGACTTATAGAGGTATAATTGGCTCATTGATGTACCTCACCACAAGCCGACCAGACATTGTCTTTGCAACATGTGTATGCGCAAGGTACCAGGCTGATCCAAAAATGTCACACATGACCGCAGCCAAGCAGATTCTAAGATACTTAAAGGGTAGCAAGACTCTTGGTTTATGGTACCCCGCAGGGAACGACTTCAGCCTACAAGCATTCACTGATGCGGATCATGCCGGATGCAGACTAGATCGAAAAAGCACCTCCGGTGGATGTCAATTTCTGAGTGGAAGACTCGTCAGTTGGTCATCAAGAAAACAAAATTGTGTATCACTGTCTACCGCAGAAGCTGAATATGTGGCCGCAGCCAGCTGTTGTTCACAAGTCTTGTGGATGAAAACACAACTTATGGACTACAGATACAGAATGCTGCGGATACCAATTTATTTTGACTCTGAGAGTGCTATAGCAATTTCCCACAATCCAATTCAACACTCTAAGACAAAGCATATTGAACTACGGTATCACTTCATCAAAGACCACATCCTGAAAGGTAACATTAAACTAATTTTTGTCCATACTCATGAAGAGATTGCTGATGTATTCACAAAGGCACTTGACTCTACAAAACTCACCAGTTTCTTATAAATGTTAGGAATGATGAATCCGGACCCACAATTCTTCTTGAAATGATAGGTACCGCAGACCATCCTTGGTCTCTGTTGCGGTCCTAATTGAAGTTATTTATGATAGATAGTTTTGGTATATCTTGTGTACCGCAGTATATTCTATGTACCGCAACTATATATCATATCTATCTTTCAATGGTCCCTATTGTCTGTTGTTACTAATTTTTGTTCAAGTGTTCTCCTCAGTTCTTCTACTGCAGTCATCTAACCATCCATCCGCAATGACAAAAGATCCATCCGCAATGAAGTCTCAATCCGCAATCACATTGATTGATTCCTCAACTGCTTCATAAATTCTTGAAACGTGGTGTGCTTTTTAATGATCCTTCATTAAATAAGAAAAATATTCAAAAACATTCCTTGTGTAGCATATCACTGTCTCAGTTCTACTTTTTTGAATAAACCTTGTGTCAGACCTATTTTGGGTATGATGACAAAAAGAACGATTTTCCATAAAAAAAAATCCCTTTTTAAACTGTCTCTTCCTATTACCCCAAAACGTCAAATCCGTTACATCTTCCCCTTTTATCCAACGGATTAACCCCCCCCCTCACCACACGTTCTTCAGGCGTGATGTTTTAGGGACTGACATTTCATTAAATGCTAACCCCTTTTGGAAAATCTCAAAAAATAAATTAAACCTTTTCTTATCTGTGGCTGAGATTTCCTTTCCTAATCAAAGAAAACAACCCAAACATTTTTACCTTATCCAATTTCACTTAGGGTAAAAACAATAACTGTTTCAAATCCACCACTATAAAACCCCCTTCTTCTTCCCCAAGAAACTTTTACGCTTTCTGTAAACTCGACGAACTTCTTCTCCTTCATCTTCTTGCACTCTGTTTTCCTGCAAGTTCTGCAACTCCTCAAAAATGGTGAAATCTGGTATCTCGAAGAAACATTCCAAGGCATCTGCCTCAGCACACCCAACTGGTTCAGACTCTGCCTCAAGAAATCAAATGTCATCAATTGCTTCAAGAAATTTTAGGGCTGTGTTCGAAGAGCATTCCTCTTATAATGCTCCGATCAAGTTGATGATCAAGTTCTTGTCCAATCACCCACTGTTTGGTCCCTTCGATTCCTTCACAGATGTGGTTCCTCTATCAACCCTCTTCAAATGTGCCTTCTCTGCATATCGACCCCTCGAAAATCTTCAAGAAGTGCATCTGAATCTGGTGAACGATTCTTTGGTTATTCTCACCAAAGAAAAATTCCTCAATGCCATCAACCTGTTAGTTCATCCTTCAACCAAGGTCTTGACTCCAAGCATGGCAGACATTCTTTCTTCACTATACCAAATGGGTTACCAAAAGAAGCTTAAAGGCATAGGCGAGTTCAAGAAAAATCAGTTGCCTGCGGTGTGGCAGTTCGTTTGCCACTTCGTGATCCACGGCCTGTCAGGCAGAACCAGAGGCACTGATAACATGGGCCTCAAGCTGTTAGAGTTAGTATGCAGTATTTTCACTGTCCATGATGTCAACTATGGTCAGATCGTGTGCGATGACTTCTTGCAGTACATTCCCAAGGAAAATCCAAGAGAAAACCCTACCGAGCTCACCTTTGCTAGATTCTGGTCTCTATGCATCTCAGACCTTCATGCGGATGCAGGACTAAGCATGGGCAATGATGTTAACCTCTTCATCACCAAAGATCTTAAAAGGTACAACCCCTCTACGGATCAATCTATTTTGGACCCATTAGACGGCTACCAGTCCACCTATTGTCTACCCTTGGACTTGAAACCACTGATGTCACAGACCACATAGAGGCTACGGAAGGTATTGACCCATACCTTCCTACCTCGCCTCTACCTAGACAAGCCGCATCCGCAGCCCCATCCTCCACCACTCTATCCAACTTATCTTTATCAAAAAGACGCAAGCAGTTAGCCTCAACCCACCAAGGCCCCCACAACATCACCAAGAAACATGGAACCCCAAAGAAGAAAGATGCTCCCAAACACTCTGAACCATCAAAGAAAAGGAAACTCAAACAAACTGTGTCCTCAGATGACGAATCAACTGAAAATCGATCTCACTCTCCCTCTATGAGTGATTCTGATGAGGATGCACAACCCATTTCTATCCTCAAGAAAAGAAAGACCAATCCCACTGACCAAATGCGTGACCGGACTAATGTCGCAGCCTCTCAAAAGGCTCCGGTAGTCCTTGGGGTGGCCGCAGACCCATTCAATACCACCATCGAATTCAACTCAAACACAGAAAGTGTGTCTGTTTCAACTAAACGTGGAGACTTACCCCCAGCTCACTCCCAAGGGGATGGAACTGGTTCTCGCCCTAAGGTCTCCAGGGATTCCCGTCTACATTTCTTTTCTCCCGAGGAGTTGAACTCCATCCTTTTGTCTGTAACCCAAACACTTCAAACACCTTCCCAACCGCAGTGCAATTCTTCCGCCCTTGCCAGAACTGAGCCGAGGTCAGACTTGACCACGGGTCAAGGAGACCTAGGAATCTCAGGAAATCCTAACCTGCTTACATCATTTCCAGGTGGTTTAGGCACGGTGAGCACCATTGTGCAAGGATCCGTGGACCCGAGGGACACCTCGGTGCGATTCCAAGGAATTGACGGTGACGAATCAAAAGATTCATGGTTACACTACAATCCGGTCTCAGAATCCGATATCAAGAAATATGCCGCTTTCCGTAGGGAATTTCAAGCAAGAAAGGACCAGCAAATCAAGCAACTTCAACAGAAACAGCAAGAGATTCAATCCGTAGCCAAGTATTGGGCGGATACCATCAATAACGCCAATACCGTAGCCACCATTCTTAAAGTACAAGAGTGGATGCCCTCAATGGCTGAAACAATCCGCAATGCTCAGTCCACTCGTGATGGTGAAGGTACATCTAAACTCCCTCCAACTCCAACTGTTAGAGATTCTCAAGATGATGGTACCGCAATAGAAGTTAGGTCCGCTCCACCCTTCGGATTCGATGACTTTGATCTCAATGAGGTAAATCAGCCAAACCCTTCTGATGACGATTTAATGATTTTTGATGAGAAAGAAGCTTCGAGTGGCTCTCAACACTCAACCTCCAAGCCGAAAGAGAAAAAGAAGAACGTTGTGTCCAGAAAAGAATTTCAGAGTCTACAAGCCAAAGTAGATCAAATTCTTGCTACAGTTAAGCCCACTCAACCGCAACCTGAAGACTTACCAGGACCGCAGTCACTCATTGAAAGAATCGAACGACTGGAAACTCGTGAACGCCTAGCTGTTGAGCGAATTTCTTTAAAAGTTGAAATGGGAATTTGATCCCTAGATACAAGTCGTCAGGCTGATCATAAGCAGTTCATGGATGCTGCAGAGCGCCTCATCTCTGAGGTATCTGCAATCAAGGCAGATTTACAAACAGCCATTGCGGACCAATCAATTCACTCACATAAGCTGATAGCTGAAACTCATACTGCCTATGAGTCCACCATCTCGGTTCTTCAATCTACCATCAACAGACTTAAACGCTCCCTGTCTTCAAACTTTCGTGGTCCTGAGATTCTTCAACTTACCAAGGAGATTCATCGACTACTCTTCAACACCGCCATCCCTGACAATCAGTAACTGGCTGATGCTCTCAAAGCTCAATTCCAGGAGGTGTGTGCCAAAGTCGATGGTCTTAAGCAATGGCTTGAGGATGCTCCGCTTTTGCATTCCTCAAGAGGGGGAAGTGATGAAGACCATCATTCAAACAACGTCTCTCAACATAGGAGCCCCATGTCATCAATGAAAAAATTCCCTCTCCGCAACCATCTCCTCACAAGAATCCAAGTCATCAGACACCACCGCAACATCAGTCTCCATCGCAATAGAAAATCATTCAAGAAACTTCTCCTGAGCGACCGGAGACTCCCCCCCCCCCACTTCAAGAATCTATCATCCAACATGTCATCCGAACATTCCAATGACTCTCCCGCAACGAAACAGAAGAAAGCAGATTGGAAAGCAGCCAAATTTGCTGAACTCATCTGGAGAGAAAACGGATTCGACATCACCATGGATGAATCCTTAGTCAATTCCTGGATCAATCCCCATCGAAGACTGCTGGATGATGACTATAAACCCTATCTTACCTTTGCTGAACCCCCTTCTGACGGTTACTGGGATGTTCCAATCTCCCCAAATGCTAAATACTTCACTGTATTTGAGCAGTTTGCCCGCAGCCTACCTGATCACAAGAGACTGCCCATGGAATTCGAAAGACTCAATCGATTCTATGTTAAACATGCTTCTTCCATAGAAAAAATTTGGTCTAATGATAGACCATCCGCAGTCAAGAACTTTAAGCCCCGGAAATTCATGAAAGCTGACTTTATCCAGTATACTCTTACAAGAAGGAATCAGGACTACGTCTGCACCCAAGCTGACTTCCCATGCATGAATCCAGAAGAAGTCTTCCTGATAGCTAAGGTGTTCCAAAACAAATCTGAAAAGTATCCTAAGATGAAGATTGCATTTGAAAGGGCAAGCGCATTCCTTAGGGAAACTGTCTGTGACTTCGCAAAGATAGATGCAGATATTCACCCTGTCCTTGCCAAAACGTTCGATCTACCACCACTTGATCCTGCACGGATGCTTACTGAAGGTTATCAAGAAAGATCTATGGGTGCAACAAACTTCCCTGATCTTGGAGTCATCTTTAAGCGAAAGCTCAATGAAACCAAATACTTCATTCCTATGACTGCCATGAATCGTCTTATAAGGAATCAAATTGAAGTTTGTCGAACCGAAGTTCAAAAGTCAAAACACGCAACTGCCGAAGTCAAGTTTGAAATTTTAAGGAGGATCACCTGGTTGGAGAATGTCAGAAAGTGTTGGTGGATTCTCACCAAGTTCCTAAAACTTGATAACTGAAGAGAAGTTAAAGAGGTCACTTACGGGGAAATTGTTGAATCATAAAAGTGACCCTCTTGAACTTAATCTACTGCAACCCTCAAGGATCCGCAGTCAACTCTTATCAGCAACCTCATCCGAACTCATCATCATCCGCAGTTTACTTTTTAGTTTACTTAGTTTAACTCTTTATCTACTTTTGTTAGAGTACTCTCTATTGTCAAGTATGCCTTGCATGGCTACACTTAGAGAGTTGATCCAATGTAATATTTGAGTCTCTATAAATAGAGCTCAATCTTTGTTATTCGAATACCTCAATTACATCTCTTACATCTATCTGATTACGCATCTTGAATCTTATGCTATTACTCTATCCTTCTTACTCTCAAAGTTCACTTGAATATAACTGAATATTATTTCTCTTCGGAGCAAGTCATTCATGACTTAATTACTAAGTTTGATCTCACTTACTAACTTGGTCTGAATGCATTCCTTATTAAGAATCAACTTATGTGTATACTTGATATAACACCTGCTGTCATTTATATTTCCTTACATTTCCGCAACTAACTCTCTAATTATCTAACTCGTTAACTTATTATTGTTGTTGAGCTTTTAGATCCTTTGAGATAAACTATTCTGCAACTATACTTGTTCTAACGTTTGTTCAAGTGTGTCTCAAGTTTTTCTCTCAACGGTACCAGAACAACCGAAGGGAAATAATAACAACAACAATAATAACAACAACAACAAGAAGAAGAAGAGCCGGAACAAGAGGAAGGGCAAGTTTTCACAGGAATCCTCAAAGAAGCAACAACTAGTTGCTGTCAACGTTGCTACTGTACCTGCTGCTGTTCCTATTAACCCTGCACCAGCTAAGACTTATGCTGGTAACCTCCCCAAGTGCAATAAGTGCAATTATCACCATAATGGGAATTGCCGAGAAATGCAGTGTCGTAACTGCAACAGAAAAGGGCATACTGCCCGATTCTGTAAAGCACCACCCCAACCGCTTAACCAAGTACCTGCCGCTGGAGTAGGTTAAGCATGCTACCAATGTGGTGAAGTGGGGCATTTCAAGAAAGATTGTCCTAAAGCTGGAAATGCCGGTGGAGTTGGGAGAATTTTATCCTTGGGTCACGAAGGAGCGGTGGCAAACCCCGCAGTAGTCACGGGTACGTTCCTTCTCAACAACACTTATGCATGCATTCTATTTGATTGTGGTGCTGAGAAGAGCTTTGTGAGCCATAATTTAAAACACTTGCTAAATCAAAACTCCCAACCATTAAAAGAAACATTCACAGTCGAAATGGCTAATGGGAAATCCGAATCCACCAACGATATATACATAGGATGTACTCTTACCTTGAATAACTTTTCATTCCCAATAGACCTTATGCCGGTCTCTATCAAAAATTTCGACATCATAATAGGTATGGATTGGTTGTGCCCTAACCATGTTGACATCCTATGCTATGAAAGAGCCATTCGTCTGAACTTGCCGACTAACAAAACTCTTGTGATTTACGGCGATAAACCCGGAACGAACCTCTAGATCATTTCTTGCATCAAGGCATAGAAGTACCTTCGCAAAGAGTACTGTGATTTCTTAGCTCACGTGGTAGACAAAAAGCAAGAAGTGAAAGATATCGCGAGCATTCCTGAGGTCTGCAACTTTCCCGAAATTTTTCTCGATGATCTTCCAGGAGTCCCTCCTGAACGACAAGTCGAATTCAGAATCGACTTAATCCTTGGGGCTACCCCTGTAGCCAAATCCCCCTATCATCTTGCACCTTCTGAGATCCAGGAATTATCCAACCAGCTTAATGAACTCCTTAGCAAAGGTTTCATAAGACCAAGCTTCTCATCCTGGGGAGCACCGGTCTTGTTCGTGAAAAAGAAGGATGGATCATTCCGTATGTGCATAGACTACCGCGAGCTGAATAAACTTACCATTAAGAATCGATACCCTCTACCTCGCATTGAGGATCTGTTCAACCAACTTCAACGTGCGAGCTATTTCTCAAAAATAGACTTAAGATCCGGGTATCACCAGTTACGGAGTTTGGAGGATGACATTCCCAAAACCGCGTTCAGAACTCATTATGGTCATTACGAGTTCGTAGTGATGCCATTCGGATTGACGAATGCACCTATTGTGTTCATGGATCTAATGAACAGAGTGTGTCGTCCATTCCTGGACAAATTCGTCATAGTCTTCATTGACGACATCCTTATCTACTCAAGAAGTAAAGAGGAACATGGCCAACATCTTCGTCAAGTAATGCAAACTCTTAGATCAGAGAAACTCTATGCGAAGTTTTCAAAGTGTGAATTTTGGATCAGGAAGGTTGATTTCCTAGGTCACGTGGTCAGTTCAGAAGGCATACACGTCGACCCTTCCAAAATAAAGGCAATTGAAAACTGGTCATCACCCAAAACACCTACATAAATCCGTCAATTCTTAGGTCTTGCTGGCTATTATCGCAGATTCATCCAGAATTTCTCTCGAATAGCTAAGCCTCTTACCACCCTGACGCAAAAGGGTGTAACTTTTAGCTGGGGAGAAAAGCAAGAAACAACGTTCCAAATGCTGAAGCGAGCTTTATGTAGTGCATCGATCCTGTCTCTTCCTGAATAGACAGAGGATTTCGTAGTGTACTGTGATGCTTCTAATCAAGGGCTTGGATGTATTCTTATTCAAAGAGGAAAGGTTATATCCTATGCCTCAAGACAGCTAAAGACACATGAAGTCAACTATACAACACATGACCTTGAACTAGGAGCAGTAGTATTTGCTCTGAAGATCTGGAGACATTACTTATACGGCACGAAATGCACAGTATTCACGGACCATAAAAGTCTCCAGCATATCTTCAATCAAAAAGAGCTGAACATGAGACAACGACGATGGGTGGAGCTACTGAACGACTACGATTGTGAGATTCTTTATCACCCTGGTAAAGCTAACGTACTAGCTGATGCCCTTAGTAGAAAAGAATACTCGGGACGCCGAGTAAAGTCGTTGACCATGACAATCCATTCACATCTGTCCACACAGATCAGAGAGGCTCAACTCGAGGCCTTAAAACCTAAAAACGTAGCAAGTGAAACCTTGAGAGGAATGGATAAAAACTTCAAAGTCAGGGATGATGAAGTCTATTGTTTCATGAACCGGATCTGGATACCAAAGTTCGGTGGTTACAAAGACGTGGTTATGAATGAAGCACACAAAACCCGATACTCCATTCATCCAGGTTCACACAAGATGTATCTGGACCTCAAGAAACTATACTGGTGGCCTAACATGAAGGCCGAAATTGCTACCTTTGTGGGCAAGTGTCTTACTTGTGCCAAAGTCAAGGTAGAATACCAGAAACCTTCAGGTTTGTTACAGCAACCTGAAATCCCTGAATGGAAGTGGGAGCGGATTACAATGGATTTCATAACCAAGTTACCCAAGACATCGGGTGGTTATGATACTATTTGGGTAATCGTCGATAGATTAACCAAATCCGCACACTTCTTACCAATCAAGGAGACCGACAAGATGGAGAAACTAACAAGAACTTACCTCAAAGAAATCGTTAGACTGCATGGTGTGCTAATATCTATTATTTCTGACCGAGATAGTAGATTCACTTCTCGTTTCTGGAAGTCTCTACAAATATCTCTGGGAACTAGGTTGGACATGAGTACAACCTACCATCCACAAACTGACGGACAAAGTGAGAGGACGATTCAAACTCTAGAAGATATGTTGCGAGCTTGCCTGATAGACTTTGGAAAGGCATGGGATACTCATTTACCCCTTATCGCATTCTCTTACTTCAATAGTTATCACACTTGCATAAAGGCTGCTCCTTTTGAAGCTCTCTATGGCCGCAAGTGCAGATCACCTCTGTGCTGGGCTGAAGTGGGTGACATGCAGCTAGCTAGAAGTCAAGTTCTTGACGGTGCTCTCACTGGTCCGAAAATCATTTGCGAAACCATGGAGAAAATCGTACAAATCCGGGAGCGACTTAAAGCTTCCAGAGATAGACAGAAAAGCTACGCTGACAAAAGAAGAAAACCTTGGAATTCCAGGTTGGTGATTGCGTCATGTTGAAGGTCTCACCCTGGAAAGGCATGATACGCTTTGGAAAGCGTGACAAGCTATATCCAAGGTACATAGGACCATTTGAGATTCTTGCTAGAATCGGTCCAGTAGCTTACAAACTCCGACTACCTCAAGAATTAAGTAACATACATCCTGTTTTCCACGTCTCGAACTTGAAAAAGTGTCTGTCCGACGAGACTCTTGTAATTCCACTCGATGAAATCGAGATCGACGAGAGTCTCAACTTCGAGGAAGAACCAGTAGAGATCATGGACCGAGAGGTCAAACAAATGAAGCAAAGTCGTATTCCTATAGTGAAGGTTCGCTGGAATGCCAAGCGAGGACCTGAATTCACTTGGGAGCGCGAGGATAAAATGAAACTGAAATATCCTCATCTTTTTGCTTAGTTATTTGTAATTGCTTAATTGCTTAAACTCTAATTTCGGGACGACCCGAAATTTCTATCTTGTACAGTCTTTCAAATTCAATCACAGTCAGACTCGTTTCTGCTATCTTTTAGCATTGTTCAGGGTCTGTTTGAGTGTTCTAAGTCTAGTACATTCAAGGTTTGGGTTTAGGGATGAGTTAACTTAAGTTCATCGTATTGTTTTCGGGCCAAACACTCCATTTAGAGGAGTGTACGGCCGTACACATGTGCACGACCGTACACAGGAGTGTACAACCGTACATATGGGTGTACGACTGTACACCCAAGGTGTCGTGAACCCAAACATATATATATATATATATATATATATATATATATATATATATATATATAGATATATATATATATATATATATATATATATATATATATATATATATATATATATGTTTTCCCTTCATTCTTTCTCATTTTTCACACTTTCACCTCAAGAAAATCCGATTCTCTCTCAACAATCATCAAGTTTTACACCTTAATCTTCAAATATGTCACTATTCCTTCCATTGAATTGTTGATACATGGCTTTATCTAGTGAAGATCCATGTTTTCATCTATGAAATCTTCTCTTCTGGTTAGATCTTCAAATCTTCATCCATTTCACCAAGAACACACACTTGTTCTTGGGCCGTGAACCCTCTAAAGACATTCAAAAGTGTGAGTATACCTTCTATCATCTAGTTAGACATGTTAAACACTTGATTCAAAGCCTTAAAACATCATCTGACTCAAGATCATCAAGGGTGTACGGCCGTACACACTTGGTGTGGCCGTACACACCTCAAAACCTTCCAAAATGATAGTTTTGTCCATCCTCTTTTTGTGCAATTGTCACACTAGTTTCCCCAAAGATCAAACATCCTCTATTTGCATGTTTTCCCATGAGTGTACGGCCGTACACTCTATGGTCTTACACATCAAGGACCGTATACATCATGGCTGTACACTCCCTTAAGTGACCATAAACCCCTTTAATGCAATCACATGTGATTGATACACTTCAATCTAGGTGATTCCTAGTCCCTAAGGTGGTTTCTTAGCATAATTAGTTGTATAACCACTAATTATATTCACATATATGTCATTATATCTATTAGGATCCGTTTGTGCTCAAGACTTCACTTGACACTTAGCATCCTACACCGATCTTACATTTGAATAACTTACTACAGGTGAGTTCATACCCCCGTATTTTCATAGTTTTTACTGTTTTTAGGGGGGGGGGGGGATACAAGTCTAACACAAAGATTTTGTGTTATAAACAAATGATTTCAAATATCTTATCAAAATGGATTTCAATTATTATCAAATCAAATGGTTTTTCAATGATTGTTTCAAAATGACATCAAGTCACCAAAATGTATTTCAAAATATTAAACTTCTTTTAAATGTTTTTATAAACTTATATTTCTCCCAGAAATCATACTTGTATATATATATATATATATATATATATATATATATATATATATATATAAGATTTAAAAGGCTTAGGACTGATAACCCACTTTGGTTCCTTTTCCTTGTTTGGATGTGGGATTACAAGCATCAGTTATTTGTCCGAGTGTCATTTAAATTTTACTTATATATATATTTGTATATGTATTCAAGTATAAAAGTTAGTTCATTAAGTTCAATTACCCTTTGTAACATGTTGAGCAAGGGGTTGCATTCATGAAAACTCAGTATAAATTCAGAAAGTACATATAAATTATAATAGGTATAATTTATGAACCATAGAACATTAATTCACTATTCAAGTATACTAAAGTACATTGTTTTATAAGAATAAAGGTTTGATTCAAAACTAATCAAGAGTATACATCTTTCAGATACATGTTAATCATACCAATTCAAAAACATAAAGTCTATCATTTATTTCAGAACGATTGGGTTTTTCTTAACTATTATACATGTAACGTTTATATGCTTTTATGAGTCAAGTAGTACAGGTTGTTTAATTCATTTAAACAATATAGTTAAAGTCCCGACATTATAACCAGAATCTCCAGCGGGGGATCGAAACAATGTGTGTATAGATCTATATTGGGATTGACAACCCCGCACTCGGACTGCTAGCTACAGTCAGGCATACACGCCTGTGAGTGACAAATTGTTATGAACAGATTTCAGCGCATTCATAGCGTTGGGTCAGGCCATCTAGTTAGTATGGTTATAATAACTCATAAAAGATATTAACAATACGTTAGTGTATAATTAACTAAACTTAAGTACATTTTCATAGTACTAGTTTACAAGATACAGTTTACAGTATTATATTACAGTTTACAATAACAGTTGATGAAATCAGGCATACTCTCATATACAAGTTTACAAAATGATTACAAATACAGAACATTGGTTTACAAATAGAACAGTTTTATGTAACTAAAACTACTTTTCATATACAACAGAAAATATAGGATTTTCTGGAACAGTTTACATATTCAAGAAATAGAAAACATTCTTTCAAACATAAATACTTATGCACTCACTCAACTTTATGTTGATACTTTCTTTTCAAATTACTTGTATTCTCAGGGAACCAGTAGACAGGTACTCCCCGAGCTTTTGAGAAGATGGAGCTATTTATGTCTTGTCTTCTTCTTTTGTATAACTATTTGGTTTCAGTATACTATTATGAAACACATGTAACTACTTATACTTTTTAAATACAATGGTTGTTTGTACTCTGATTACTATAATGCATGTGTTGTGATACTACAAATGAAGTCCTCCACCCCCGGACGTTTCCGCCGTCTGGTTTGGGGGTGTAACAATATACTTGTTTCTGTATAGTGTTCTTGAGCTTGTAAAATAGTGTAGTGGTTCTCAAACTATACCAATTATAATTTAAATGTATGTTCTTGTGTCGTTTATTGAACTTAGCAAAATAGTGTAGCGATTCACAAAGTATACCTATTATAGTTTAAATGTATGCTCTGTAATGAACTGAAAACCTTGGCAATTTATCAGTATGTATAAAGCAGTAATAAAAGATTTGTGTAAAGTTCCCTTTGCTCGGCATGTTACAAAAGGGGTTAACAATATAATGAAATATTTTTTTATATTTATATATATTTCCAACATATATAATTAAGATTCAAAAGACAGTCGAAATCGTTTAAATGTTAACACAAGAGTCCTTGTGATTTACCTATATTCCCCCCCCCCCCCCTTAAAACATTGAAAAATAGTGAAAACGTAGGGGTATGAACTCACCTCTAATGCGTGTTCGCGTTCGGATAGCAAACTGTAGAGACGATCCTCAAGCTAGCGTATGTGAGAGTAGCGTTATCCTAAAAATAATTATATCCGACGTCGTATTTAAATTAATAAGATATTAATTTAAATAATAGATTAAATAATGATTTAAATAATAATTAAAGTGTTAGACAACACTTTAATTATGTAAGGAATACTTGCAAAAATTATTTGGAATTATTTGGAGTGTTCTCCACGTTTTCGGTGTGCAAGAGGGGTTTTCGGTGAGCTTGGGTGGGTTTTCGGTGTTCTTGGGTGGAAGCTTGAAGATTTGAAGATTGTTCTTGGTGTTCTTGGTGGGAATAAGAAGATCTGGGCAATATGTTATGAAGATATGAAGGTTCACGGATGAGTTTTGAGAGCAAAAGTGGGATGTTTGCGGCCTAAAATGTGAGAAATGAATTGGGTTCACGGTTGAAAACAAATATATAGGGGTAGTTTTCGGTCTTATTGGGCCTTAAACTAAGTGTTTTCGGCAAAAAGTAGTTCAAAAGAAGTGATTTCGGTGCATATGTGGGATCCCTCGCAGACAGATTTCAGTGCTGACCGAAATCAGTTTTCGGTCTGAAGTGTAAGTGGTCTTGCTGCAAGATTTCGGTTAGGTGGTGGGGGCCGAAGTGAAGGTTTTCGGTTGAGTGGGGGACTTTTCGGTTTGCATGGAATTTCATGTTTACGGTTTTCGATTCAAGTGCTTTTATCCCCAATTATTAAAAACACTTAAATAATGAAATAATTTCCTTATTTTAATTCATTTTTAACACTTATGAACTTAACTAAATAAATAAAACTTGATTTTTATTTAGAAGGTTTGACTTTTATTGACTTTTGTTGACTAGAAAATGACGGGTTGCTACATTGTAGATCCAATAAACAGTGCGTCCAGCATACCCGACAAAGTAGCAGTCGTCATCCTTCAAATTGAACTTTGGAGTGGCTTCGAGATGAAGAATAGTGCATGGGCATCCAAAACTGCGAAAATGAACAACAATTGGTTTGTGACCGTAGAGGATTTCATACGGAGTCTTCATTTGATGTTTGTTGATTAGGATCCAGTTCTGAGCATAACATGTTGTATTGTGTCGCACCCCCGAATCAGACGGCGGAAACGTCTGGGGGCTTGGTGTGACTTCATCCTTTTAGTATCATAACATCATCGTCATCACACATGTAATATAACAACATACATTGTTTACATCGAGTACTGTGTTTGAATATTACAT
Source organism: Lactuca virosa (assembly GCF_052849685.1). Classification (NCBI taxonomy): domain Eukaryota; kingdom Viridiplantae; phylum Streptophyta; class Magnoliopsida; order Asterales; family Asteraceae; genus Lactuca; species Lactuca virosa. The sequence goes on from NC_136434.1 coordinate 254,503,872, forward strand.
GTCAAAATAGTTAAAGTATGATGAAACAAAATATCCATTAGTTTGTCCTGCCCAACCTGCTTCAACGGTTTCCTGAGAATACAAGTTAATTTAAAACGGTCAACATAAAAATGTTGGTGAGTTCATAAGCACGTTTGAGAAAACGATTTGTATAACTTTGTAATCATAAGAAAATCCTATATTTTCTTAAAACAGTTTAGTATGTTTGTGTCCGATCTTGTATTAATGCATGTTTGTTATTGTTTACTAGAATGCCAAAAGAGAATGAAGAGAATGTAAAGAGCAGGTAAGAGAATGCCCCTAGAAAACCCGATGTTGTCTGTAAAAGAGAATGCTGGTATATCAACCCCCGAGGTTGAGTACCGGCGCGAGTATGTTCCCGAGTAATCCAAAGAGAAAAGAGAATGATCTCCCGTAAATTTCATAATGTTAATTCCTCTAAGTGAGTCGTTATAACCATACTAGATAATGACAATTTCGCCTGTGTTGGCGTTTATGGACGCCGACGGAATAGAATAAGGTTTTCGTCACCCTATACTGGTTTAGTCTAACTGTAGCGAACAACTCAGGTGTGGGGTGTCATCCCCGTATAGATATATATACAAACCCCCGCTCTCCCTCCAAGAGACTCTGGTTATAACTACAGGCTACGATCGTACACTCAATAGGTGTCAACCGACACGTCTCACTACATCCTTAATCAAATTTACGCGAAAAGAAACATATAAAGCACATTCCAGGGCCAATGACCATGTAGGTGAACGACTAAGGCCCACTAAACATGTACCTTATTTCTAGGCTCATAAGGAATGAGATTATATAACCTGGGCCCAAAATATATGTAAAAGTACAACTAAGGCCCGTTTCACATGTATGATATTTATAGGCCCAAATAGCACGCAAGGAGTATCCAAGGTCCGTCGAGCATGTAGATAGGTCAACAAGGCCCAATAAACATGTAAAGAGTATTCAGGACCTATCAAGCATATAATTGGGTCACGAAGGCCCAATAACATGAGGATGACAAAATTAGCCCATTTGTTACCTTATTGCTTGTTTTCATTCAATTATTTACCAAAATGACATAAAAGGCCCACCTTTTTGTAAAAATGACACTCTTGGCCCGTTAAGCCAAAAATTTATAATTAAGGCCCATTTTTAGAACAAAACTTGCATTTAAGGCTAGTTTTTGTAAAAATAACATTTTTAACTCACTTTTGTCAAAAATATCATTTTTGGCTTGATTTTTATAAAAATGTGCATTTTCAGCCCATTATAGATAATTTCATCTTTTTGGCCTAATTTTTAATAATTTCACATCTTTAAACTCTTTTATAAAAAATTTACATTTTTGGCACAACTTTGCTGAAAATGACATATAAGCCCACAAAAGTCCAAAAGTTACAAATTATGGCCCAAAGCCATGAGAAGCCCAAATAAGGCCCATTTTTGTGAAAATTGACATATTTAGCCCATTAGAACCGTAAAGGCCCATCTAGAAGCCCATTTGTGAAAATTTGCACTTTTGACCCCTTTAAGACCATGAATATCATAAATATCCATTTTTATTTAATAATGACTCTTTTGGTCCTCTCAAAACCATGAGTTACATAAGAACCTCACTTTTTGGTTATTTTGTCAAAAATGGCCCTTTATACAATTTTGGTTAGTTTTCACACATTTTTAGCATGTTTAATCCTTTCCACCACATAGTATGTCACATAAGATGGTTTAGCTTACAAACATCACCAAATATAGTAGATATTTTGAGTTTGGTAAAGATCTAGCATGTTTTTATAACATAAACGCAACATATAACATGAAAACACACATATGCTTGCATAAACACATAGATCTACACAAAACAACTTGTATTCTCTCCCTAAACATAGTGAAAACCGAAAATATGGGGTCTGAACTCACTTTGCTTTGAAGGTTTCGGTTTTTGGTGAGGAAATGAGAAGATCTCGACCCTAGATGTTTTCTTGAGGAGATTTTCGAGATCTATGAAGTTCAAGAGTGATGAGCTTTGATGAAAAGTTCTTGATCTTTCACAAGACACACTCGAAATTTTGGAGATAAGATGAGTAAATTCTTGATGTTCTAGAGAGATTTTTGGTGTAGTTGAAATGAAAGAAGATGAGAGTGGTGAAACACACTTTGGCCGAGAGTTAAGAAGAGGAGAGAAGAAGGAGAGAAATGTTGAAATGATGTTGCATGGGTGTATATGATTATCTTGATATTTGTTGTGTTTAAGCATGGAAGTCCACCATACAAAGATTAGGTGGCACTTATTTTGTCATTGGGCCCTCTTAGGGGTTTACGGCCCAAAAGGGCGAACATAATGGGTTTTAGGCCCATTTAGGTTCAAGAAAGCATCTATGGCCCATTAAGGCCCATAACAATGAAGTGAGTCATTTTAGGCCCAACATGGCCCAAAATACTTTAGCTTAAAGAATGTGGGTCCAGTTAGAGCCCAAATAGGTTTCCTTGGCCCAACATACCCAACTTGAAAGTTTATTGGCCCATTAGGCCCAATAAGAGGATCCTAGTCCATAATAAATTTGAACCGGAATTTTTAGGGTTTCAGACCCATAGTTAAGTATATGAGATGTATTGTATTAGGTTTTGAACTTCACTCAGGAGTTTTGATCCAAATGGATGATTTTGATTGAGCATAGAGTAGTATATCCACTTAGAGTACAATGTCTTACAATAGTTGATGTTTACATTAAAACATAATTTCCTAGCTAAAAATGATAGTTGTGACATCATCCCCTGTTAGAGGGAATTTCATAACGAAATTCTTTCGAAAGGTAGGATCATGAACGAGAGAATAAGTGAGGATACTTCTGCTTCATCTGGTCTTCGCGTTCCCAGGTGAATTCCGGTCCACGCTTAGCATTCAATCGAACCTTCACAATCTGAATGTGACTTTGTTTCATACGCTTCAGTTCCCTATCCTTTATCTCGACTGGTTCCTCGACGAACAGGAGATTCTCGTTCATTTCGATCTCTTCTAGAGGAACGACGAGGGTTTAATCTGATAAGCACTTCTTCAAATTTGAGACGTGGAACATGGGGTGTATGTTGCTGAGCTCTATAGGTAGTTGCAGCTTATAGGCCACCAATAATATTGCTTAATATCCAGGTATATCTTGTCTGAACCTGGGTGGATGGAATATCGTGTTTTATGAGCTTCGTTCATGACTATCTCTCTGAATCCCCCAAGTTTAGTGTCCCACCCCCAAACCGAATTGGCCGAAACATTCGGGGGTGGAGGACGTCATGTACAGTATCATAACAATGCAATATAGTAAAACAAGCAACACCATCCATTGCATTAATAGAATAGTTAAAAACATGTGTGTTCTTTAGTAATGTTTAAATGACACCAAAAATGTATAATCAAAATAATGACGAGTCTTGAATCCACTCCGTCCTTCAAAAGCTACATGGGTGTACTTGTTTACTAGTTCCCTGAGAATACAAGTTTATTTGAAAGAGAGTACCACTATAAAATGCTGGTGAGTTCATAAGTGTTTAATGTCATTTAGTAATTAAAACCTCAAATTGTTTGTATTGAAAACCTTGTAAAGTTTGTAAAGTTTTCCCAGAAAATCCTATATTTCCTGCTTATAATGAAAAGTGGCCTTCAACCCGAGGCCCGACTGTTTACATGTTTGTTCTCGTATAAAATGTAATGTTTGCATATGTACTTGGATAGTATGGAAAATTATAGTAGTACTTTATATTTGTATAAAAGTATGTTTTTCCCATATATTGCTATCTTTCATTAGGAAAATAGTATGTTTTAACCCAACAGTACCACTGCTGTATAATGAAGTGGAAAATGAGAACTCCTAGTCGTATTAAATTAACTATACGCATGGGGGAGTCTTGTTGTCTTTAAAACCGGTTTGGTTAATTAAAGATTTGAAATGTGATGTAGTTGTAACCATGCTGATTGACGGCTGAATACACGACGACCTTTTTGGCCTCGAAAATAGTGAGGTGACATTTTGTCACCCCTTGGCCTTACCGGCTGCGATTGTAGCTAGCAGTCGGGGTGTGGGAGTGTCTGTCCCGTATAGATCTATACACACAATACTCGCTCTCCCTCCAGGAGACTCTGGTTACAAATGTGGTACAACAATGTATTGTTGTATCATGAAGTAGTATTTCGCATTCTAGTTATCTTGTTCTTTCTGTTCTTGTATATATATGTATATGTATAAGTTCTTTCCTATTCTTGCATATGTATATGTATATGTGCTCTTTCGTTCTTTGTATATGTAGATGTATATGTATATGTTCTCTAAACTATACCTAATTTAGTTTACTAGTAGGTTTAGTTTGTCCTCGACTTATAGAAAGGAGTCAATTCTTCAGTTTGAACAATCGAGTTAAGTATACTTTTTAAAGGTAAAGTTGTATATTCATATACGTATTTTGTATGTATAACTATGAGTTAATCGACAGTCAGACTAGTGTATCCTACCCTAATCCCACAACCAAACAAGGAACAGAAGTCAAGGTTATCAGCAATAGTCCTAAGTCCATTAAAGCATGCTTATACACTAATACATAAACGAATATTGTTTTGAAAGTAAAAGAGTTTGAACAGAATTTGAAAAGAGTTTAAAGGTAGTTTAAAAAAATTTTTACAATAAAATCTAACAATGTTTTAACAGTAGTTTGGAAATGAGTTTGAAATAAGATATTTGACAAGTACACAAATGTTTATACTAACACAAATTGAATTGTGTTCAACTTGTATTCCCCCCCCCCCAAAGCATTTAAAACAGTTAAAGATTGATTGTAGGGGTATGAACTCACCTAAAGTGAGTGGTTTGAATGAAAGATCGATATGGGATGCTGAGTGTCAAGTGAAGTATCGAACACAAACGGATCCTATTTAGCATGTAATAACATATATATGTATCAAATTAGGGTATATCGCAACTAGTTATGATAGGAAGCCACCCTAGGAACTTGGAAACACTTGAAACTAAGTGTTCAAATCATATGTGATTGAATGAGGGAGGTTTACGGCCACACAAAGGTGTGTACGGCCGTGTGTGTACGGCCCATGAGTGTACGGCCGTATACTCATGAAGAAGTGTGTATTTGAGGTGTTTTTAAGGTCCTAACTAGCATCAAGGGAGTGTTCTTGGTCCCATGTTTAGTTTTAATGCAAGTTTAAGGCCAATAATGAGCATCAAAGAGGGTTTACGGCCCTATGAGGTGTGTACGGTCGTACACCCTTCATGTTCTTGCTAAGATGGTCGATCTTAAGGTGAAAAACAAGTGTTTCTAGTAGGTAACAAGCATAGGAAGCAGTTACTCACGATTTGGAAGCTTGAAGAGGGTTTACAGCCACTAATAACTAGTGTGTGTTCTTGGTGTTCTTGGTGAAAGATGAAGATCTAGCCAATGATGAAATTAATGAGATGAAAACATGGATTCACCACTAGATAAAGTAATGAAGCAACAAATTAAGGTGGGAAACACTTACGTCTTTGAAGATCTTGGTGAGAAATGTGATGATAGTTGAGAGAAAACCCGAAATCTTGGCTTGGGAGTGTGTAAAGTGTTGAACAATGGCTAAGTACAACTTATATAGGTGAGAGTGTACGACCATGATGTGACAACCTGAAACTTTTTCTGTTACCGCTAATCAACTTTCATTAATAAAAAATTTTGAATTTTATTGAGTCTCGTCAAATTCCTTCGGTTTGGAAAATCAATTTTTTATATAATTGAACTTTATATGCGAATAGGGACCCAAAACCGCGTAAAATTCGAGTTTTTCTTCGAACAAAACAGCAGATAACAACCTGACTGGAGTTCACGGTCGTAAACCTGTTTACGACCGTAAACTCGTTTGCGGTCAATGTCAGGTGGACCCCATCACCGACCATGAATACCCCCTATAAATACGTGTCCCTACCCTTCATTTAGACTTTTCTGGCCGAAGACTCTCTCCTTCTCTCTCTAAACTCTTGACCGTAAACACCAAAAACACCCTTATTCTTCCGGAAATCATCGAGAATCACCATTGGGAGTCATTTCGGAGCATTTAGAACACATTTTCTAGTGAGTTAGTGATTACACTGCTCACACTATGTGTTAGGCTTATCGCCTTTTTCATGTCAGCTAGTATCAGTAAACCAGGTCCATAACTTCATTAAGAGGGTAGTCACTATCAAATTCATAAGTCTATGATGCATAAACCCCTGTTATGAATTACTTCGAAAGTCAGAACATGATACATTAAAAAATGCGGCAATTTTGATTCAAATAACACTCGACTTGTAACCACTACGGACTTACCCTCGTTTCGTCTTTTAAACCTTATAGCAGAAAGATGCCACCGAAGAAGTCGAACAGAAACAAGAACAACGCCTCACCACTGCCACCACCTCCTCAGTATGATCCGGTTGTCTTTTAGGCGATAGTAATAGCCGCAGTGACGGCTATCATGGCACATATCAATGCAAGTGGTACCAGTGAATCGGGAAGCGGAACTAACAACTCTAACCACGGACGCACAAGGCGCTCATACAAAGACTTCATGATTTTCAGACCCAAAGCCTTCGATGGAAGTGGGGGAGTCATCGCTCTAATGCGATGGTTCGAAAAGACAGAATCGATTTTTGAGCTTTGCGGGTGTCCAGAAGGGAGCAAAGTGAAGTTTGCTGCCTGCACCTTCTCTGACAGAGCTCTTACATGGTGGAATAGCCATGTCAAGTCATTGACTTTCTGATAGCAAACGCGATGGGCCTGGGAGAATCTAAAGCAGATGATGCTGGAAGAGTACTGCCCGAGGGGCGAAGTGCAAAAACTAGAGCATGAGCTGTGGAATCTTACCATGGCAGGCTCAGACATAGATGCCTACACAGATAGATTCAGCGACTTAGCTGCGCTATGCCCGGGGATGGTTACCCCGGAGAGTAAGAAGGTAGAAAGATTCATTTGGGGACTACCTTCTCCAATCCCCAAACGTTATAGCAGCAAAACCTCTCACGTTGACAGTGCCAGACGCCTGCCTCGAACCTTGGTGGACTATGGGATCCGCCAGGGCATAATGGACCCCGTTCATGGGTCAACCAAAGGAGGCGATGATAAACAAGGGACCGAGAGCAGGAAGAAGAGACAGTCAACACAAGGACCCTCTGAGGGACAACAGACGGGTGCAACATATGCTGCCACGACAACAACCACATCAGCACCAGGTAGTCGTTATGCTGGAACCCTCCCCAAATGCAATAAGTGAAACTTCCATCATATCGGAAGGTGTCGGAAGTTGTATTGCAAGAACTGCCTCCAAAGAGGACACACCATCCGCTTATGTAGGGCACCGGCAAGACCAATCTCTCAGGTTCCATTTGAGGAAACAAGTCAGACCTGCTACGAATGCGGTGAAGCGGGACACTTCAGGAGAGATTGTCCACTGGCCAGAAACCCTAATGTAGAAGGACGAGTGCTAATGATCACTGCAGGAGAGTCTACCCCGGACCCACATGAGAACAGCGGTACGTTTCCCAACCAAATCCTAACTATAATAGTTTCTTCCTCGTCTAAACTAGGCACATAGTTTATATAGAAACTAAATACTCGTCTAAACTAGGCACATACGTTTCCTAACCAAATCCTAACTATAATAGTTTCTTCCTCGTCTAAACTAGGCACATCTTCTGTTCCGTGTCTGGTTGTGGATTTAGGGCAGAGTCACTCAGTCGACCGTCTTGTCAATCTTAATTATATATGACTTGTAGACACCAAGCGATTATAGAGGGACTGGATAGGGACCATAATATCAAGTATCAGTCACTAGAACAATCTTTCAGATAATACAAACGTAAGGCAATACAAAACCATCGTAGTAGTAATATCAGGATCAAAGAAGAAAGCACCAGAAACATGCACTCAGTGCACCGATATTCTAACGAAACGCTCTTTCCGAACTAATTAAACACGCAATCCGACGACGTCATCCCACTTAGTCCGCCTGATTCTACGTTATACCAAACCCACATGTCACCAAGGAGACCCTTTGCCTTAAACCGACTGAATAACAAAACCCTCGGCACTCCTAACGACAAACTAGATGCGAACCGCTTCAACCCCCAAAAATACTCATGCGAGGAGTATGGTATCCGCCCGTAACCTTCATTAAGCACCCTCAGCAGATCATTTTAGAAATACCACTCACGCAGCAAGTCAAGTTCAAGCATAGAGGCTAGGGACATATACGGTTAGCCTATCAATGTTAAATGTACATGCGAGGGTGGTATATAATTAAGATCTTACTGACTTAGGATGTGTGTTTCCGCCCTATCTCCTGTTCCTTGTCTGGTTGTGGACCTGGTGCAGAGCCACCCATCTGACCGTCTTGTCAATCTTAATTATATACGACTTGTGTACACGGGACAATGAAAGATGGACCAGGTATGAGTCCTACCACGAACATCAGGAAAAAGGCTGCTCAGGACCACAAAAAGGGCATTCTACCAGTTGGATGAACATGGTTGAGCAAGCTAAACCTACACACCCTTCACAGATCAGAACAACAGATACAACAGTGATGATCCGCTGAAACACCCAGCGAGGATCTGAATTCACTGGAGAACGCGAGGGTTTTATGAAACCCAGGTACCCTGCCGATCCTAGAGAAGTGTCTATCCGATGAGACACTTGTGATACCCCACATCTATTTCCACGTTCATGATTCATATTCAGTGTCTGAATTTCGGGACGAAATTTCCTTTAACGGGGGGATGATGTGACAACCCGAAACTTTTTCCGTTACCGCTAATCAACTTCCGTTAATAAAAAATTTTGAATTTTATTGAGTCTCGTCAAATTCCTTCGGTTTGGAAAATCAATTAGTTATATAATTGAACTTTATATGCGAATAGGGACCCAAAACCGCGTGAAATTCGAGTTTTTCTTCGAACAAAATAGCAGATCACGACCTGACTGGAGTTCACGGCCGTAAACTCGTTTGCGGTCAATGCCAGGTGGACCCCATCATCGACCATGAAAACCCCCTATAAATACGTGTCCCTACCCTTCATTTAGACTTTTCTGGCCGAAGACTCTCTCCTTCTCTCTGTAAACTCTTGACCATAAACACCAAAAACACCCTTATTCTTCCGGAAATCATCGAGAATCACCATTGGGAGTCATTTCGGAGCATTTAGAACACATTTTCATCGAAATCCAACATCACTGTTCTTGAGTTTACGGCCGTACACACTTCAAATCATCAAGTCTTCAAAGGCCGTATACCCGTTTACGACCGTACACTCATCGAATCTTCAAAGTCCGTAAACCCTTCAAGAGGGTGTTCACGGCCGTAAACAGTTCACGACCGTAAACCCCCCTTCACGGCCGTAAACCCTTCCTAAGTGGTGAAAACCCGTTTTCCTCGATTCAAACAAGTCCCGGTAACATTCCTTAACCGAAAGCAAGTGTTTTTCTAACACTTTATGTAACAAAATCGCTAATTTAGATACATATATGTATTTAATTGTTGTTAGGATTCCGTTAAGTGCCACACACAACAACTCGAGGGTCTTCATTTCCAGTTCGCTGATTCGATGCTTGCACACAACTAACGGTGAGTTCATACCCCTACATTTTTCGAGTTTTTAATGTTTTCAGGGGGTGGGGGAGGATACAAGTAAAAGCACAAGTAATATTGTGTTTAAAAATATAATTTTGGTTTATTATATTTTTCTTATCACTAGTATACATTGAACATAGAACTTACATACATAGTAAAACATTGAACATAGTATCTTTTGAGTACATGAAAATTTGCGTACATAAGGAATACAATACATGAAGTGAAATAAAATCCGACAGAGTAACGACTCCATGAGTAGTGTAATCACTTAATCATGTAGTCGATCGTACATAAAGTAGTACATAAAAGAAAATCATAACGGTAGTAAGTGAACGGGTACTAGCTGCGACGAGAAAGGACTGGTGGTGTTGACGATGAGGTGGATGCACCCTGGAGTCTGGCCAGGTGCTGCTCGGCGGCCCGAAGCCGGGCTTCCAATGCTGTCTGTCAACCCTGGTAGTCCCTGACTACCTCATGTGTCATCCTTTCCGCGCGCTCAACCGCGGCTCTCATGGCAACCATTTGGCCGGCGGTTGCCTGTGTCTGCTCGCCGATGTCGTGTGTCCTCCTTACCATCACAGGCAGGGCTCGGTCTGCAGGTCCACCGTGACTCAAGTTGTAGTAGTCCCGGTTCATACCAAATGGGGGTCGCACCCCTTGCTGGCGGTTCCACCTCCAGATCTCGTGTGCCCATGGGGGTGTAGGACCATTGGGGCCCAACCTGTATGGGGGCACCGTGGCCATGTAGGGTGGATCGATGACTTCGGACTCCGCGTTTGATTCATCTGCGTCGCTGCCATCAGCCTTCTCCTCGTCTAAGTCAGCTATCGGTTCTGTCGGTCCATCTATAGGTCCTTCCTCGGGCTCTTCCTTTGGCTCTTCCTCTGGCTCCAACCATCCACCATTCCCCTGGTTGGGGAAATAGGGATCTCCTGGATGGTGGAATCCGGCCATAATGTCTGCCCGCGGGGTGAGAAACGTGTAAAGAGGGTATATAGATAAGATTTCAAAATACTCCTACAATATTTTAATTTGTTTAGGTTTGAGTTCCCTATAGCCTTTGGATACGAGGTAAGTTCCTAGATTCATTTCCCAACATGATCACTCCCAATCACATGTTGGTCGTATTTTGAATAAATATAGTTGATCAGGCTATATTTACCCCCAATACGACTACATAACTGTCCGGGTTTAACCACAGTGTTCAATTTCCTCCAGAGACTTTTAGGGTTATGATATTAATGCGCATCTAGGTATGACTTTATTCAGATTGTTTTAGTCCCATTGTATTTATAGTTGCATATCCTATATGATTAGATATGCCAGTTCACTATAAACAATGCTCTGATACCAACTTGTCACACCCCTGAACCAGACGGCGGAAACGTCCGGGGGCTTGGTGTGACTTCATCCTTGTGGTATCATCACATAGTATATAATTGAAACATAACATCATCGTCATCACACATGTAATATAACAACATACATTGTTTACATCGAGTAATCTGTTTGAATATTACATGTCAAAATAGTTAAAGTATGATGAAACAAAATATAACAAAATATCCATTAGTTTGTCCTGCCCAACCTGCTTCAACGGTTTCCTGAGAATACAAGTTAATTTCAAAAGGTCAACATAAAAATGTTGGTGAGTTCATAAGCACGTTTGAGAAAACGATTTGTATAACTTTGTAATCACAAGAAAATCCTATATTTTCTTACAACAGTATAGTATGTTTGTGTCCGATCTTGTAGTAATGCATGTGTGTTATTGTTTACTAGAATGCCAAAAGAGAATGAAGAGAATGTAAAGAGAAGGTAAAGAGAAGGTAAGAGAATGCCCCCAGACAACCCGATGTTGCCTGTAAAAGAAAATGCTGGTATATCAACCCCCGAGGTTGAGTACCGGCGCGAGTATGTTCCCGAGTAATCCAAAGAGAAATGAGAAGTATCTCCCGTAAATTTCATAATGTTAATTCCTCTAAGTGAGTCGTTATAACCATACTAGATAATGAAAATTTCGTATGGCTTGGCGTTTATGGACGCCGAAGGAATAGAATAAGGTTTTCGTCACCCTAGACTGGTTTAGTCTAACTATAGCGAACAACTCAGGTGTGGGGTGTCATCTACGTATAGATCTATACACAAACCCCCGCTCTCCCTCCAAGAGACTATGGTTATAACTACAGGCTATGATTGTACACTCAATAGGTGTCAACTGACATGTCTCACTACATCCTTAATCGAATTTATGCGAAAAGAAACATATAAAGAACATTCCAGGCCCAATGACCATGTAGGTGAACGACTAAGGCCCACTAAACATGTATGTCATTTCTAGGCTCATAAGGAATGGGATTATATAACCTGGGCCAAAAATATATGTAAAAGGACAACTAAGGGCCATTTCACATGTATGATATTTATAGGCCCAAATAGCATGCAAGGAGTATCCAAGGTCCGTCGAGCATGTAGATGGGTCAACAAGGCCCAATAAACATATAAAGAGTATTCAGGACCTATTAAGCATATAATTGGGTCACGGAGGCCCAATAACATTAGGATGACAAAAGTAGCCCATTTGTTACCTTATTGCTTGTTTTCATTCAATTATTTACCAAAATGGCATAAAAGGCCCACCTTTTTGTAAAAATGACACTCTTGGCCCATTAAGCCAAAAATTTACAATTAAGGCCCATTTTTAGAACAAAAGCTAGCCACTCAACCTCGGGGGTTGATATACCATCATTCTCTTTTACAGACAGCATCGGGTTGTTTGGGGGCATTCTCTTACCTTCTCTTTATATTCTCTTCATTCTCTTTTGGCATTCTAGTAAACAATAACACACATGCATTAATACAAGATCGGACACAAACATACTAAACTGTTTTAAGAAAATATAGGATTTTCTTATGATTACAAAGTTATACAAATCGTTTTCTCAAACATGCTTATGAACTCACCAACATTTTTATGTTGTCCTTTTTAAATTAACTTGTATTCTCAGGAAACTGTTGAAGCAGGTTGGGCAGGACAAACTAATGGATATTTTGTTATATTTTGTTTCATCATACTTAAACTATTTTGACATGTAATATTCAAACACAGTACTCGATGTAAACAAAGTATGTTGTTATATTACATGTGTGATGACGATGATGTTATGTTTCAATTATATACTATGTGATGATACTACAAGGATGAAGTCACACCAAGCCCCCGGGCGTTTCCGCCGTCTGGTTCGGGGGTGTGACAGATTGGTATCAGAGCTTTTAGCATGATAAAAATAATTTCTTGTTTTTGACCTTTCTATCCTTGTTTTTAGAAAAATTATAGAAAAATCATCGTAAGTCGAAATTCGGATCCGTAAACTCTGAGAGTTTGGAAAATGAGTCTACTTTATTCATAAATTTTATTAAAATTTTTAATGGCCTCAAACCAGTGTGAAAATATTCATCTTCACAAACTGGTCCGAAATCATTCCTGAAATGATAGACAGTTTTGTAAAATCACCAAAAATGATAGAAAAATCGTATGAACGTGTGCGAGTAGTCATTTTAAAGGTATAAACCTGAGATTTTTGCATGTAAAACAGTTTTGAAAAATATTATAATTAAGGTGGTCAAAACAGTCTGTAATTAGACCAAAACGTTTCTGTTAAAAGCTGATTTTTGAGTTTAGGTTATACATGTTTGAACACAACACTTATTTTTGCTATTTGGAGAGTATAATCTCAGATCTACAAGTTTATATGTAATATATATGACAACACATACTTTTCTCATGGTTTTTATGAAGATATAAGTGATAAACTTCGTGTTCAAGTAAAGATCTAAAAGTTAAACACATAACACAATGGTACATGCAAATATCCTACGGTTAAACGAGAGTTGACTTGTATCCTCCCCCCGAAAACATGAAAAATACGAAAGATATGGGGGTATGAACTCACTTTGCTTTGAAGCTTTCGGTTTTTGGTGAGGAAATCAGAAGATCTCGGCCCTAGATGTTTCCTTGAGGAGATTTTCGAGATCTATGAAGTTCGAGAGTGATGAGCTTTGATGAAAAGTTCACTTCAAGAAAAAGACCGTTTTACGACGCGCAAACCACGACACTCATTGATTTATGTTACGCAAAAGAGAGTGACATTAAAAAAGTGTCATATCTTCAAAAAATTTAAGAATTTAGGTCACGCATTATTGCGTGCCCTTAAATGCGCGTCCTCTAGAAGTGTCGCTTTATAATTTTAATGAAGGCGCGTTTAGTAGATAGGGGGAAATGAAATACCCTAAAAAATTAAAACTCCGCCTGTTGCGTCTCCTCCTTTCTCCTTCTCCTTCGTGTGTTCTTCTCCTTCTCCTTCGTGTGCTTTCCCTTTTGTTTATCTCAAACCCTGCTTGAATTTCACCATAAGATTTATCCTATCCACCAGCCGACAACCTTCACTCTCTCCTTCTCATTTTCTCTGCAAACCCTAATCCGCCTCCACCACTGCTGAATCCCTTTTGTTTATCCTTAAGGAATAACGCAACTAAGCTCGTATCTCAGATCAAGTATTCCGGCGTGGAGTTAACCCCGACACGTCAGATGCAGCTCGATACTCTCTCCAGAGCTCTCCGCGACGGCTTCGAACTCGCTGGAAAATTCCTCGTCTCCAGCCGTTGGAACGTCTACAAGAACCTATAGTTGTCGCGGAAGATGGAGAAGGTCGAGAAGAAGATATCGAGCTTCTTAAAGAGCCCTCTTCGGGCTCAAGTCCTCACTGACGTGCAACACGTGAGATTCCGTCTTGAAATCCTTAGGAGCAGGGGCGGAACATGAACATCTCAATTAGGGGGGCCGAAACTAATATTTCAAAGCCATATAAACATGTATAATTTGGTAAAATGTCATGCTATATAAAAAAAATTAAGCAAGACAACTAATAATTTAAACAAGACAGCTAATAAGGTCTGATCTTGTTTGTGAAAATGTAAATCATCTTTAGTTTTTGATTTAGTTTTTAACCGTGTTAGAATGAGTCTTATTCTAGAAACGATAAATATGTTGTAGCAGTAGAAATCACATAAGCCGTAAGAGTGGGTATGAGACTAACTATTTCAACAAATATTATTTCTATACAGAAACGTTTGTTACTGTTAATGAAATTATTTAAGTTTTTTTATTGGATTAACTTATAATCTAATAATAATTTAGAAAATACTATGAATAAAATTAAAGTTAAAAAATATTTAAGTATTTAAAATAAAGATATAACCAGGTAATTCATTTGATTACCCATCTATATGTTATCACTAAATTCACCAAAGTATATCTTTATGTGTATGTCGTAATATGAATTTAATTTATAATGTATAAATTACTATGAGAAAGTAATGATGATGCCCAAGGTATATTAGTTGAATAGATTCTGTAATATGATTTCTGTTATATTTCTACAGAAATTCACATGACATGAGGGATGCCGGGTTAGTAAACAGGAAATAATATTATATAATAACTCTAGTGTATATATATACATAAATACTAGGATAAAAAGCTGGGGGGCCTTGGCCTCCCCCAGCCCCTATGGTGTTCTGCAACTGCTTAGGAGCGTATAATCGTCTAAACTGCTCCTTTATTTTTACCTGTAACCAAAGAAAATGACAAACCACAAGGACCATTTTCGCAGTTTACTAAAACATAAACAAAATAACCAATTTTTGAACATGGCAGGGCGAAAGGACGAAAATACCCTTGTGTGTGCAAAACACACGATATGGCTTAATGTGTGATTTTGGAAAGATCAAATCCAAAACATAACAGTGGTAAAAAAAGCAACAAAAATTTGTTTTTGGATAATATTGAAAACATAGAGTACAACACAGGGACAAACTTTGTAATTTACTCAAGATGTTGTGGAATTACTTATATACCCTTGTGATGGATGCAGTAAAAGGAAGAACAACTACTATCAGCGGCAACGACAAGCGGCTGTACAACGCACTACAAGGAAGCTTAGAGGGAAAACAAGCCCAATGTACCCTGCGAATCAAGCAAACATAATTGATCAATACCTCACTAAATTGATCATCTTTTACAGCCGATTTTGGTGTACATGTCCCATCAGTGTCAACTTTCTGACAGAAGTTGCAAAAGTTATCTTTGCACTTGTCATGCTTCTAATACAGGTATGTTCTTCATTTCTTAATTTTATTATATTTATCTTCTGCTTTTGTTTTGGAGAACTTTTGTGTGACCTAAGCTTATCTTTCATCTGTTTACACCTGAATATATGATGCTAACTTGTTGGCTTGGTTATTAGGTATTCTGCTCTCATTATTTGCATGTTATCTTAATTGGTTTTTAAGTTATGAACTTAGTGTAGTACTTTCTTCCCTTATTCCTTACAAGTTGATAAATTCTTTGTTAATTTTCAGGCTATAAATCAGAAGATTGGAG
Source organism: Lactuca virosa (assembly GCF_052849685.1). NCBI lineage: Eukaryota > Viridiplantae > Streptophyta > Magnoliopsida > Asterales > Asteraceae > Lactuca > Lactuca virosa. The sequence continues at coordinate 254,519,951 of NC_136434.1, forward strand.
AGAAGCCACTTATTTCTGTCTCCAGCTTTGTACAGGTAAAGTTGCCACATTATCCTTTTTGAGTCAACATATTATGCAATGGTTAGGCTTCTTCCAACAACAAAGTACTCATTGTATTCTTAATGATTCCAAATTCTACTTTATGCTAGCTATAGAATGCTTAAAAGTTAAAAAATTATACTATATCTTATAACCTATAGAATAAGTTCAGTTTTTTATAAAAGTAGCAACAAAGCTCATGCTCATGTCTTTATGTCTGCCATGGTTTTCTGCAGGCAACTCGCAACAATGTGCTTCTTGCTGTTCCAGCATTCCTCTATGCTATTAATAACTACCCAAAGTTCACTAGCAACCTCCTTCCATGCCCTGCAGCCTCTTAAAGTTCCTGCATTCAGGTTATTTTATTAGAAAGGAAATTGTCAAAGGAGATTGTCAAAGGAGAATTTAGTCATGGGTTTCTTTTATTGTTGTACATGTTTTGTTTTCTATAATAAATATTATGCAATATTAGCAATGTGTTACATTTACTTACTATTGGAATGATTATTTGTATTTGACATATTAGTGTAATGAATTATCTTTATTGTTTATGGTATTTTATTTTGTATTATGAGACTTTTAATGTGTTATTTAATTTGAAAATTAGTAAATCTATCAAAACTATATAATTTTAAAAACATTTAAAATTATGGCACGCAAAACTGTGTGTCATCTTCCTTTATGACAGGGCTTCCTTGATACGCATTGCGTGTCATAAACACGCGCGTCGTAAGGTTACGACACGCAAATGCATGTCGTCTTCCTTTATAACAGGGCCTTCCTTGATACGCATTGCGTGTCATAACTGCACGTCGTAAATGCGTGTCATAAATGCGCGTCGTAAATGCGCGTCGTAAATAGACGGCGCGCAAAAGCATGTCGTCTCTCGTTATAACAGGGCCTTCCTTGATACGTATTTGTGCGTCGTCTAAGCGTTTTACAACACGCATTGTGCGTCGTAAAAGGCTGTTTTTCTAGTAGTGGTTCTTGATCTTTCACATGACACACTCGAAATTTTGGAGATAAGATGAGTAAATTCTTGATGTTCTAGAGAGATTTTTGGTGTAGTTGAAATCAAAGAAGATGAGAGTGGTGAAACACTCTTTGGCCGAGAGTTAAGAAGAAGAGAGAAGAAGGAGAGAAATGTTGAAATGATGTTGCATGGGTGTATGTGATTATCTTAATATTTGTTGTGTTTAAGCATGGAAGTCCACCATACAAAGATTAGGTGGCACTTAGTTTGTCATCTTGTTATTTTATTTTATTTTTATTCTTTTTTTATATATATTGGGCCGAGAATGAGATAGGGTGAGAAGAAATGTTGGGCTAGAATTGAATATACTTGAAACTACAAGGTCCGAGGTGGAAGATTTCGGCCCATTGGGCCCTCTTAGGGGTTTACGGCCCAAAAGAGTGAACATAATGGGTTTTAGGCCCATTTAGGTTCAAGAAAGCATCTATGGCCCATTAAGGCCCATAAAAATGAAGTGAGTCATTTTAGGCCCAACATGGCCCAAAATACTTTAGCTTAAAGAATGTGGGTCCAGTTAGAGCCCAAATAGGTTTCCTTGGCCCAACATACCCAACTTGAAAGTTTATTGGCCCATTAGGCCCAATAAGAGGATCCTAGTCCATAATAAATTTGAACCGAAATTTTTAGGGTTTCAGACCCATAGTTAAAGTATATGAGATGTATTGTATTAGTTTTTAACTTCACTCAGGAGTTTTGATCCAAATGGATGATTTTGATTGAGCATAGAGTATGATATCCACTTAGAGTACAAGTCTTACAATAGTTGATGTTTACATGAAAACAGAATTTCCTAGCTAAAAATGCTAGTTGTGACATATTGATAGCCTCAGCCCAGAAGAACACCTATAATTTTGAATCACACAACATTGTTCTAGCAGCGTAAATTAGGGTTCTATTCCTTCTCTCAGCAACACCGTTTTGTTGAGGTGTGCGAGTAGCATTGTATTAGCGATGTGCCCCTTTTTTAGCACATAAATGGTCCATAATAGCATTCTTGAATTCTGTCCCATTGTCGCACCGGATGCCTTTCGCTTTTTCATTGGTCTGATTCTCAATCAGGACGATGAACCTCTTGATCAGCTCTGTTGTCTCACTCTTATTCTTCAGAAAGAATACCCAGGTAAAACGTGATTAATCATCTATTATAACCAGACAGTACGAGCTTTTGTTGATGCTAAGCACATTGACTGGTCTAAAGAGATCCATATGAAGCAATTGAAGAAGTGTGTCGATTGAGTTGACTAGTTTTGGATTGTGTGGTTTTCGATGATGCTTTTGATGGGTTTTGAGCATTCTAACACTCCTATGGTGTACATGAAACCCTAGAAACCTTGGATCTATGTTTTCTCTATTATGCATGCAAATTTGATTTGCAAGGTTCTCAACCTAACTAGCATGTTATGGGGTACTTGTAATAAAAAAACTTTAGTCGAATAACATACCTTTTCTTGTGGTTGATTTCTTGGAGTCTTGAGAGCCTAGCACCAATAATGTGGATGCCTCAAGTGGCGTCACAAATCACCAAAACACCTTGGAAGACTTGAGAGAATAGTATGCACCAAGTAGAAATCGGCCCACTCTTTGTACTCACACACTAGTCCATTTCATGTGCCAAAGACCTCTTTATATAGAATGGAGGATTAGGGTTACATCCATGTAAACCCTAATACCCATGACCTTTCATTTCCATAGGATCCATGGGTTAAAACTCCATGGACTATCCATGCAAGCTTAGCCCGTCCTAAATGAACTTGGCCCATTCTATATATATAAGAGTCCATATTTAATTAGTTCCTTTTGATCACTAAATTAATTCTAAATTAATTCTTGATCAATACTAATTAAATAATATGATTTCATATTAATATAGTATAATTAATAATATATTAATAAATCATAACTATACTATTCTTGCAACCCAAATGGACCATGTCGGGTCGGGTCAAGTACATACCAAATATAGTTACGAACTTAGACACCTTATCCAACAGTCTCCCACTTGGATAAGTCTGATAACTATAGTATGACTTCAGGAACCGACCAACAATCGTAGCTCTTAAAACTCTGCTGAACTATGAAGTGCCATTTCAGATAAGTGATCATATAATCCTCTATTCTAGATATCAGCCGGATAGATACATGGAACAATGTCGTACTTATTGTCCAACAGTTTGTTTCCCGATTTCCGATTTGTTTGACATAGAACTAAACTGAACACATCAACTTGGTTCTGACCGGGACTGGTACATAGTTCAAAAAAAAATCATCGAGGGGCCCAGATATCGCTTTTAATCCTCTAAAGACTAAAAGGAACATATAAACTTCGACTCATATGCTTGTTCTACTACTTGCTGAATCATACACAAAGGCACGTTTTATAACATCAAGTTACTGATGCGTTTTCGTGCAATCAATGCACAACCAAGTCATAGGCAACAACTAATATCTCTAGGTTTGAAGACTTATATGATATTACCGTCTCACGACACTCGAGATAAATTCCATGAAGTGATACAAGTGAGCGTGGGTTTAATCCAATACTCAGAACTCATGAACACTCATGAATGTTGTAGCAACTTTTGCTATGTCTAACACCTTAGACATCTACAAGCCCAATTCATGACAGTCTTGATTCATACCTACTTCCAACATATGACTGACTGTGGAGAGTTTGAATAAAGTAATTATTCTGGAAGTCAAAACATGCAAAATTGAAACAATAGTAAACAATTGACGCAAGATACCAACACCTTACTTATAAATAAACAATAACTTTTATTTAATCATCAAATGTCAGTTACATTTTACAAGTTTCAGAAATAGCTATCTAATCTGTAAAACTGCTATCGTCCCTCAGCCCGATGCCCCTCGCATGCTGCAAATGCCTAACCCTAGTCAGTCCCTTCGTGAGGGGATCTGTTGGGTTCTCTTCTGACGATACCCTCTTTGCCACTAGGAATCCTTCTTCTATCTTGTGTCTTATGAAGTGATATTTTCTGTCAATGTGTCTGGATCTGCCATGATCTCTCGGTTCCTTGGCTAAGGCAACCACACTATTGCTATCACAGAAAATCTCCATAGGCTCTTTTCTAGCTAGTACAACTCCAAGGTCTCCGATGAAGTTCCTCAGCCATATCGCCTCCTTAGCCTTTTCACTCGCTGCTATGTACTCTGATTCACATGTTGAATCAGCTACCGTCTCCTGCTTGGAACTTTTCCATGTAATTGCTCCTCCATTCATGGTAAAGACCCAGCCCGACTGAGAGCGGAAATTATCCCTATCAGTCTGAAAGTTAGCGTCACTATACCCCACTACTCTCAAGTCATCACTCCCACCAAGGGTAAGGACCCAGTCCTTAGTCCTCCACAGGTACTTGAGAATGTTATTTACCGCAGTCCATTGAGCCTTGTCAGGATTCCCCTAATATCTGCTGACCATGCTCAAAGCAAATGACACATTAGGGTGGGTACAAGTCATAACATACATGATCGAGCCAACAACGGAAGCATATGGTAATCGACTCATCTCAGCTATCTCAGCCTCTGTACTTGGACTTTGAGCCTTGCTCAGTTTGGCATTGTGTTGGATCGGTAAGTCACCTTTCTTGGAATTCTGCATGTTGAACCTTTTCAACACTTTGTCCACATAGGTGCTTTGACTAAGTCCAATTAGTCTTTTACTCCTTTCTCTCAATATCCTTATCCCTAGGATATAGGCAGCTTCTCCAAGGTCCTTCATAGTGAAACACTTCCCAAGCCAGGACTTAACCTCCTGCAAAGTTGGGATGTCATTTCCAATGAGTAGTATGTCATCCACATACAGTACCAAAAACCTAACTATACTCCCACTAGCTCTGACATATACATAGGACTCATCTCCGCTTCTCGAAAAATCAAACTTTTTGACTTTCTCATCAAAACAAAGATTCCAGCTGTGAGACGCTTATTTCAATCCATAAATGGATTTCTCAAGCTTGCACACTCTATCAGGGTACTCTGCACTGACAAAACCCTCTGGCTGACTCATGTAAACATCCTCAGCCAACTTCCCATTAAGGAAAGCGGTTTTGACATCCATTTGCCATATTTCATAATCATGAAATGCAGCAATGGCTAGCATAACCCTAATAGACTTAATATTTGCTACTGGTGAGAAGGTTTCATCATAATCAACTCCCCGAGTTTGAGTGAAGCCCTTCACAACCAGTCGCGCCTTATAAGTGTGCACTTCCCCATCCATGTCGGTCTTCTTCTTGAATATCCATTTCCACCCGACCGTCTTACGATCCGGTACATTGTCAACCAAGTCCCAAACTTGATTTTCATACATGGACTGAATCTCGCTGCCCATTGCCTCTTTCCATTTAGTAGACTCGGGGCCCGCAATGGCTTCCCTATAACTGTTAGGCTCATCCAAATTTACCAGTGTACTATCAATGATAAATGTATCACCTTCTGCAGTAATATGGAAACCATAATAATGCACAGGCGCATTCCTAACTCTAGTGGAACGCCTCAGAGGTACGGACTCATCAGTTGGTTCAACAGGAGTTTCCTCCTCAGGTTGATTGCTAGGGTTTGAGGTTCCGTCACCACTTGACTCTTGAAGCTCTTCAAGGTCAATTTGCCTCCCACTGTTTCCTTGGCTTATAAATTCTCTCTCGCGAAAGACCCCTCTCCTTACCACAAAGACCACATTCTCACTGGGTCTGTAGAAGAGGTAACCAAAGGTTTTCTGTGGGTAGCCGATGAAAATACACCGCTCACTACGAGGTTCAAGTTTTTCCTGAGTCTCACGTCTCACGAAAGCCTCGCAACCCCAAATATTGATGCGGTCTAAATTGGGAACTTTCCCAGTCCACATCTCGTGATGTGTTTTGGCAACCTTCTTGGTAGGGACTAGATTAAGGATATGGGCGGCAGTCTCTAAGGCATACCCCCAGAATGAGATTGGTAACGAAGATCGACTCATCATGGAAAGAACCATGTCCAACAAGGTTCGATTGCGCCTCTCAGCCACACCATCAAGCTGTGGTGTTCTGGGAGTTGTCTGAAGGGTTTTGCGCATTCTAACACTCATATGGTGTACATGCAACCCTAAAAACCTTGGATCTATGTTTTCTCTATTATACATGCAAATATTTGATATTCTAAGGTTTTAATCCTAACTAGCATAATATGAAGCAACTATACTACAAAAGCCTAGTTAGATGACATACCTTCTGATGGAGCTTGAAGTCTTGAACTTTAAGAGCTTAGCCCCAATAGTGTGGAAGCCTCAAGTGGAATCACAAATCACCAAAAACACCTTGGACAACTTGAGAGAATAGAATGCACACTAGAAATCGGCCCATGACATTTCATTTCCAAAGGATCCATGGGTTAAAAACTCCATGGACTATCCATACAAGCTTAGCCCAACCCAAATGAACTTGGCCCATGCTATATATATAAGAGTCCATATTTAATTAGTCATTTTTTATCACTAAATTAATTCTAAATTAATTCTTGATCAATACTAATTAAATAATATGATTCCATATTAATATATTAGAACTTATAATATATTAATATAAATCATAAACATACTATTCTCAAAAGACTATCCATATAAATTGTTCCGGTGAAGTGCAACCAAAATGGACCATGCTACTCTCGGGTCGAATACATACCAATAATAGTTATGGGCTTAGACATCTAATCCAATAGTCTCCCACTTGGATAAGTCTAAAACTATTATTGCATATGACTCCAAGATCCCGACTAGCAATCGTAGCTCTTAAAGTCGCTGTCGAACTCTGACCTAGTCAAATGACTTGTCCATTAGATAAGGGATCATATATTCCTCCATTCTAGATATCATATGGATTGAGACATGGATTATAATCATTCTCTCTGTCCATTTGTTGTTTCCCGATTTCCGATTTATGACGACTGACTAATTGAACAAATCAAATCAGTCCAGGCTTGGCGAAGCACTTAGGGGTGTCATCACTAAATCATCGAGGGGCCCACAGACATCGCTTTTATCCCTCCAAGGGTAAAAGGAATGGATAAACTTCGACTCATATGCTTGTCCTACTACTTGTTGAATCATACACAAAGGCACGTTTTATAACATCGAGTTACCAATGCGTTTTCGTACAATCAATGTATAACCAACTCATAGTCAACAAATCATATCTCTAGGTTTGAAGAATATAAGATATTATCGTCTCATGATCACTCGTTATTAAATCCATGAAGTGATTCAAATGAGCGTAGGTTTAACCAATACTCGAATCTCATTCCAGGAGCACTCATGAATGTTGTAGCAACTCTTGCTATGTCCAACACCTTAGACATCTACAAACCAACTACATGCCAATCTTCATTCATACCTACTTCCAACATATGACCAGCTGTGGAGAATTTGAATAACCCAGTTATTAGGAAAGTCAAAACATGCAAAGTGAAACACAAGAATAATACTAATCCCATATGGTCTCAAAACTTATGAATATAAATAAAACACCTTTTACTTATCACCATATTGATTACATATTATTCATTGCATAATGTTTCAAATAATCAACTTTATACTTGAATCAAAACAATAGTCATGCCATGCTCTAAGCTGTTGGGTTTTGAGCATTCTAACACTCCTATGGTGTACATGCAACCCTAGAAACCTTGGATCTATTTTTTCTCTAAAATACATGCAAATTTGATTTCCAAGGTTTACAACCTAACTAGCATGTTATAGGGTACTTGTAATACAAAACTTTAAGTAGAATAACATACCTTTCTTTTGTGGTTGATTGTTTGGAGTTTTAGAGCCTAGCACCAATAGTGTGGATGCCTCAAGTGGTGTCACAAATCACCCAAAACAACTTGGAAATACTTGAGAGAATATGATGCTCACTAAAATCGGCCCACTCTTGTTTCTCACACACACTAGTGCCAATTCTAGAACCAAGGACCTCTTTATATAGTATGGAGGATTATGGTTACTCCCTAATACCCATGACTCTTCATTTACCTAGGATCCATGGGTTAAAAGCTCCATGGACTATCCATGGACTTCCATATACTCTTAGCCCATCCTAAATAAATCTTAGCCCAATCCATATATGTGTAATAGTCCGCATTTAATTAGTCTCTTTTTTATCATTAAATTAATTCCAAAATCAATTCTTGATCAACACTAATTAAATATGATTTCATATTAATATATTATAACATATAATATATTAATCGATCATAAACATCTTATTCTCAAAAGTATATGAATATAAATTGTTAGATGAAGTGCAACCCAAATGGACCATGCCGGGTCGGGTCAAGTTCATACCAAATATAGTTACGGACTTAGACACCTTATCCAACAGTCTCCCACTTGGATAAGTCTGATAACTATAGTTGCAAGATAACTTCAGGAACCAACCAACAATCGTAGCTCTTTAAAACTCTATTGAACTATGAAGCGCCATTTTAGATAAGTGATCATATAATCCTCCGTTCTCAAGATATCAGCCGGAAAAATACATGGAACAATGTTGTACTTATTGTCCAGCAATTGTTTCTCGATCTCTGATTTGTTTGACATAGAACTAAATTGAACACATCAATCAGGTTTTGACCGGGCCCGACACATAAGTCAAAACCAAATCATCGAGGGTCCCAAATATCGCTTCTATTGCTAGAAGGAACAGATAAACTTCGACTCATATGCTTGTACTAAGTGCTAGTTGAATTATGCACAAAAGCACGTTTTATGACATCAAGTTACTGATGCGTTTTCATACAATCAATGAATAACCAACTCATAGTCAACAACTCACATCTCTAGGTTTGAAGATATATATGATATTACCGTCTCACGATCACTCGAGATAAATTCCATGAAGTGATACAAGTGAGCGTGGGTTTAATCCAATACTCAAACCTTATGAATACTCATGAATGTTGTAGCAACCACTGAAATGTTTAATACACCTTATACAAATCATACAACCCAAATTCATGACAGTCTTAATTCAATGCCTACTTCCAACGTATGACCGACTGTGGAAAGTTTTGAATAAAATAATTATTCTGGAAGTCAAAACATGCAAATTGAAACAATAGTAAACGATTAACATAAGATAGTAACACCTTTCTTATAAATAAACAACAACTTTTATTTAATCATCAAATGTCAATTACAATTTTACAAGTTTTAGAAATAGCTATCTAATTATTAAAACTAATATTGTCTCTCAGCCCGATGCTCCTCGCATGCTGCAAATGTCTAACCCTAGTCAGTCCCTTGGTGAGGGGATCTGCAGGGTTCTCTTCTGATGATACCCTCTTTGCCACGAGGAATCCTTCTTCTATCTTGTGTCTTATGAAGTGATATTTTCTATCAATGTGTCTGGATCTACCATGACCTCTTGGTTCCTTCGCTAAGGCAACCGCACTATTGCTGTCACAGAAAATCTCCATAGGCTCCTGTATAGCTGGTACTACTCCAAGGTCTCCAATGAAGTTCTTCAGCCATATTGCCTCCTTTGCTGCTTCACTTGCTGCTATGTACTCTGATTCACAAGTAGAATCAACTACTGTCTCTTGCTTGGAACTTTTCCAAGAAATTGCTCCTCCATTTAGGGTAAAGACCCAGCCTGACTGAGAGCAGAAATTATCCCTATCAGTCTGAAAACTAGCATCGCTATACCCTACTACTCCCAAGTCATCACTCCCACCGAGGGTAAGAACCCAGTCCTTAGTCCTTCGTAGGTACTTGAGAATATTCTTTACCGCAGTCCAGTGAGCCTTGCCAGGGTTTCCCTAATATCTGCTGACCATGCTCAAAGCAAAGGCCACATCAAGACGAGTACAAGTCATAGCATACATGATCGAGGCAACAGCGGAAGCATATGGTAATCGACTCATCTCAGCTATCTCAGCCTCTGTACTCGGACTCCGAGTTTTACTCAGTCTGGCATTGTGCCGGATCGGTAACTCCCCAGGAAAGCATGGAATATTGTGAAACTTGTGCTACCACATTTAAGTGTACAATATGAGTTCCTGAAGGACCATGTAAAGTTAGAATGCAAATCTCTCCAAGTATGTGAAATCTCTACCAAATCTCTCCAACTATGTGAAATCTCTCCCAAAAATCTCCAAGTATGTGTAATCTCTCCCAATCTCTCCAAGTATGTGAAATCTCTCCAAGAATATGAAATCTCTCCCAAATCTCTCCACGTATCACAAATCTCTCTCAAATCTCTCTAAGTACCTTCCTCAGTCGAAAACAGCTCAAAACCGAAAGAGAAAACCCAATAGGACCCTCTTGGTCCGGAACCCTCTTGGCTGGAACTCTTCTTGGTCCGGAACCCTCTTGGTCCTGAACCTCTTGGTTCGGAACCCTCTTGGTCCGGAACTCTTCTTGGTCCGGAACTCTTCTTGGTCCGGAACCCTCTTGGTCCTGAACCTCTTGGTCCGGAACCCTCTTGGTCCGGAACCCTCTTGGTCCTGAACCTCTTGCTCCTGAACCCTCTTGGTCCGAAAACCCTCTTGCTCTTGAACCCTCTTGGCCGGAAACCTTCTAAGGAGCTAAGAAGGTTCTCACGTCGGAATTCAGCATGCTTCGGAACTCCTCACTGCTCCGGAAGGTTGACTCCGGAATGAGTAAGCTCCAGAATGACTTCGCTTAAGCCTGACTTCGGAATTGCCTAGTCCATCTCGCACCTCGGTCCGGACCGGCCAATTTCGCACCTGACTCCGGAACTTGAGAACTTCCTTCGGAACTCGTCCAGCGCCTCCGGAACCTCCCTGCCAACCACTTCGAAACCTCGCAGACCCTCCCCTCCCCTCTGGACTTTGATTTAGAGCTTCGGAAATCACCCTATGACTCCGAAATTCACCTCTTGGCTCCGGATTTTTGAGTATTTCTACATTTTGGGGTATTTTGAGGTCGGGAATCCCACCAAACTCGTGTTTTTCTTAACTAAGACCCCTAAAACCTCTATTTTATGCCAAATTTAATTATTTAAATCATATTTACATAAAATAAAAGTTTAGGATTTAGGAAGATCCTATCCTAAATCAAGATAAGGACAAGGAGGTTTGGCCTTGTGATTTGATGTAATCTTCCATTCCCCATGCAAATCACGGTATTCAATGCTTTACCCACCAAATAACAATGCATGGACCATCAGATCCCCATGCACCAAAGATTCCCTCCCTTTTCTTATACTCTTAAGCACGCCAGTAGAAGGAAACTGGGCTTTTCACATTTCCTCTCCCTTTTCTCCTATTCTCTCACCTACTCCTCCCAAGAGCAAAAATCAAGGATCTTGCTGAAAACAAGATTTCTCAACTTCTCCCTGGAAATTTTAAAGACAACATTCTTCCTAGAGGAGTTCTTCATCTCAGCCAAAAGTTTAAGCTTGAGATCTTCACTCCATAACTCCAAACAACTCCTCAACCAACTCAAGGTGAGCTTCATACCCCACCTTTTCAATATTTTAATGTTTTTGGGGGAGAGTACAAGTCAAATCTTGCCTAAACACTTGAATAATTGCATGTATACGTATGTTTGTATGTGTGTGTGAAATATTATTAAATTATTATTTTAGTAATATTCTCATAAACGTAAGATTTCACAACTTCATAAAGAACAGAGGATAATTTGTGTACAAAAGAGCCTCCTAACTATTGGGTGTGTCCAACTTAACCCCTTTATCTATGCTTTCATGTCTAGAGATAAAAGTTATAAAAAGGGACCTTGATAAGTTGACACTATTTCTAGTAATTTTCGAAAATGGGAACTTTGTGACTATTTGCAAACTATCAGGGAGTATTTTATAAATATTTGATATAAAAGTTTGCGTCAAGAAAATATACAAATAGAGCCTTTATGACAAAAATATTTGCATGTCATAAACTGTTGTCGTAAAACCTCCAAGAACATAAGTAATGTTCTATATGTCATTAAACAGAAAATACGTGTCATAACCGGCAGTTATAAATTTATACAAATTATAACTTGACACTTTTTCTCTTAACTAAAATGACTTATTTTTCAATAAACGAAAAGGAACGAACACGAGCACCCAGTTAATGAGCACAATCAACGATATGGAAACGAGAACGATATTTCTATTCAATAAGTACGAATTTCATTATTTATCTAACAAATAATGGATCTCTAACAATTGCTCAAAAGGTTGTTAATATTCTAGTCAGACAAATCTCAAAAGTACCTAAATATTAAAATATTAGTGTACGTCTAAAGTCCTGTAGGGAGTTATAGTCAGAGTCTCCTGGAAGGAGAGCGGGAATTTGTGTATAGATCTATACGGGGTTGACACCCCACACCTTCGCTGTTCGCTACAGCTAGACAGGCCAGTCTAGGGTGACAAATGTCTTTTCCAAAACTAGGGCGCCTGAGAAACGCCAAAACGGGCACACCGTCAGATTAGTATGGTTATAACGACTCTATGGAAAACGGTTTTGAAAATGATAAACTAACCCACACATATACATAGTTAGAACTAGAACTTACGAATATTATATAGCATAAAATATAGGATTTTCTGGAGAAAACGATTTTCTACGATTTCGATAACGATAAATTAGAACGCACACTCAATTTTACCCGATAAGAGGAACAAGATTTTCAACCATATTCTCGATAACGATAAATTAGAACGCACACTCATCTAGGGTTATTGTCATAATTTCCTACATGTAGGAAATCAATAAAATCACATATAATACCCTCGATAATCCTTTGGAAAAATTTCTAGTTTACGACTAAGTCGGGTTACGGTCATTTAATCGGGTAAAATCTTAAACTCCGTTTAATGTCGGGATTGGGTGTGTCCCCACCTAACCATGGACTCAACCCCATATAAGGGTTGAGTGGACTCCATTTGAACCTTTTCACCCACCTTGGAACTTTCTCTCTCTACTCTCTCTCTAAAAATCGGGTTTTGATCAAGAATCACCTCATTCAAGCTCCAAAATCGTAAGTAATCCTTCCTAGCTTGTTGTTTAACTTAACATGCATGCAAATCTATGGGTTAAACTCTCAAAAACCCCAAAAACTTGTGTTTACGGTTTGGGAACACCTCCCAAAACCGTAAACTCCCATAAGGGGGTTTTGAAGCCCCAAAACCCTTTCAAACCTCTTCTAATGTTTAGCTATGGCTTAGGAACTTGCATGCATGAACTTAGAACACCAAAATCATGTCTTTATGGGACTAGACATGAGTTTACGGTCCATGAACATTCATGAACCGTAAACACCCTAAAAAGGGGTTTTTGATGCCCCAAAACCTTTCCAATGCTTGGCTAATGACCTAGAAACTTGCTTGAATGATCTTACAACCCTAAAACATGGATTGAGAAGTGTAAACATGAGTTTACAGTTTGGGAAGGTCTCCCAAAACCGTAAACACCTCCAAAGGGTGTTTAAGTGCCCTTAACACCTTGTATGGCTTACATTTGGGTCTAGAACCTTGCATGCACGACCTATAACCACCAAAACACATGAAAAATGGACACACATGAGTTTACGGCCGTAAACCCATGTGTTTACGACCGTAAACTCTCCAAGGAGTGGTTCAGAAACCGTAAACTCCATAAAGGGTCCATTCCAAGCCCCAAACACTTCCTAAGCCTTTGATTCAACCCTAGGACCCTTCTTTGTGAAGCATGAGACCTTGAAACACCCAAATGCACCATTCCCATGAGTTTACGGCCGTAAACTCATGGGGGATATGGTCTTTGGACCGTAAACACCCCTAAGGGCTTACACTTGAAGAGTAAACTCCATATCAAGGCCCAACACTCCTTAGATGCAACCCGAATCATTCCTAACACTTGAAATAAAGTGTTTTCGCGCCTCGGGTGTATCATCTTACTTAATTAGTAGTTCAATGTCTAATTAGATACAATTATGTATCTCCTCTTGTTACATAGGATCCTCGCGCGTGTTCAAGCTCTAAATTGACACTTAGCATCCTATCCGGCACATTTCTCGTCTGGTGAGTTCATACCCCTACACTTTTTCCGAGTTTTTCATGTTTTCAGGGGGGGAATACAAGCAAATCATAAAGGTTTTCGTAACTTAAAAACTGATGTAATTATACGATTTCCTGACAAACTTTAGATACTGTATCCCTTTTGTAATATGCGGAGCATAAGGGACGTTTTCTAAATATAATTACATAGTTTTCAGAACAGCGTGGAAACTTCTCAAACCATTCAAATTATTATGGGAATAATTTGGGATCTTTATTACTTGTATTACGGATTCAAATTTCATGCAAAGTCAATATATATAAACTATGTCTGATTTAGTTTATCCATGTTAAACCTAGAGTATCATGCTAAATAATTACTTTGTATTTAATTATTTATACTCTACTTTGTTCCAAACGATTTCGAAATTCGATAAACGACCAGTTATTTCGTGAATTAGTTAATACTAGCTTGTGAGACTTGTCTTCGTTATACCCTTCGGGGTACCAGTAAATCCTCTCCGGAAGTATAACCAGAGTCTCCTGGAGGGAGAACTTGAAATTTGTGGATAGATCTATTCGGGACTGACAATCCCACACCTAAACTGCTAGCTACAGTTAGGCGGGCACGCCTGGGGTGACAAATTTTGGAAATCGAACGACGCCTGAAGAACGTCAAGGAGGTCACGGGTCAAATCAGTATGGTTATACGACTCACACTACGTACTAAATTAACTAACTCTATTCACGGATTTCTTTCTTTCATCTATAGTTTTATGTATTAAAACTACCTACTTCGTACTGGAGGGAATTCCCAGGATCATAACTTATGGTTTTCTTAACTTATTGATGATTAGTCATGGTTTTTCTCATTCTATGGAAATCAACTTACATGTTAGAAAATATGGGATTTTCTGGGAAAACATGCTTATGTATATTCATAACTCAATATAACAGCAATCTTGATTAAAGGAAATGAAGTATTTATCAGAAGATTAAATAACCGGTTTTTCCTTACATAACATGCTTATGAACTCACCAGCTTTATGCTGATATTTTAAAACTGCTTGTATTCTCAGGTTCTCGTTAGACAGGTATCCCGTTACTTTTGGAGAAGACGGAATGTATAGAAGTCTCGTCTTTACTTTTGATATACTGATGTATATAAACTATGTATTTCTCCACTCTCAAACGAATGTAACTTTTCTTATGTAATGTAATGGTTGTGTTTACTATTATTACTATGTTCAATGGTTGTGATACTACGTATGACGTCCTCCGCCCCGGAACGATTCCGCCACCGGTTTCGGGGTGTGACAGATTGGTATCAGAGCTATTGTTTATAGTGAACTAAGTATACCGAACCTTACATGGTATACAACTATAAACACTAAGGGGCCTAAGTGCTCTAAACTAAAAGTATACTTTCAAAATATAAATATTTTTACAAAAGTATACAAGTATACCCGTATCCCAGGAACCGTGCCTTAAGCAGAACAAAACAAAAGTATTTTGGATGTTGAACACTGCGGTTAAACCTGGGCAGTTATGTAATCATGTCTAGGGTCAATATAGCCTGATCAACTATATTTATTCGAGACATGACCAACATGTGCTTGGGAGTGACTTTGGTGTTACAACAGGCCTAAAACTTACCTAATATCTATCCAACTCAAAATACTATAGGAGTATTTTAGTCAAAACCGAATGCATTGTAGAAGTTCATCCCAAGTGTTGCTACTCATTCCTTCCTTAGCGATAATTTACTTGCTTTAGTAACTTTTCCTATACTATCGCTTTGTAGAACACTCTAACTGCCATAATGAGATATCCCTTGTTTCATATCTCTTAATTCTATCCAGAGGACTTACCATCCTCTTCTTCCTGATTGTTTTAGAACAAGATGCCTCCCCGAAAAAGACCTATCAGGAGAAACGACGACACTCCACCACCACCGCCTCCTCAGTTTGATCATGTCATATTCCAGGCAGCTGTTACTGCCGCAGTGGCTGCCACAATGTCACAAATGAATCCTGGTGGATCTGGTGGTCAGGGAGGTGGTATGCATCCCCAAATCCAGGAAGGTGGTTAGGAACGCCAGAAAGAATGCTCTTATAAGGACTTCATGAACGCAAAACCCACACCTTTCGACGGCAAAGGAGGTGTTATTGCCCTGACTCAATGGTTCGAAAAGATTGAGTCCATTTTTGAAATTTATGCCTGTTCTGAAGCCAACAAAGTGAAATTTGCCGCTTGCACTTTCGTCAATAAAGCATTAACCTGGTGGAACGGCCGAGTCAAGTCCTTAACCCTACCGGTGGCAAATGCTATGGGTTGGGAAAGCCTAAAGGAACTTATGATGGCCCAGTACTGCCCACGGGGCGAGATGCAGAAACTCGAACACGAACTCTGGACCCTAAGGATGAAGGGTTCCGACATTGCTACCTACACTTCTAGTTTTGAAGACCTAGCAATCCTTTGTCCGGGAATGATATCCCCGGAAAGCAAAAAGATTGAACGATTCATTTGGGGGCTAACCCAGCCAACCAAGGGAAATGTTTTGGCTGCGAAGCCAGACACCTTCGACAGCGCTAAATATTTGGCGCAAACTCTGATTGATCATAGTGACGATCTCGAGGAAGTGGCCACCGTTCCTGAACCGGCTAAAGGGAGCGGTGAAAATAAAAAGAAATTCTGGAACAAACGAAAGGGTCAGGGTTCGCAAGGATCCTCGAAGAAACAACAAATTGTGGCAGTTCATGCTGCTACAACTCCTGTCGCCGCTCCTACAACTCAAGCTCCTACCAGTGGATACACTGGTACCCTCCCCTGGTGCGACAAGTGCAGTTACCACCATCGTACTCCTGGACCTTGTCATGAAAAGCTCTGCAACAATTGTGGTAAAAAGGGCCATCTGACTCGAGACTGCAGAAACCCAGTCCAACAAACTACTCAGGCCTCTGGAGCAGGTGTTGGTCGAGCCTGCTACAACTGTGGGGAGATTGGACATTTCAAGAGAAACTGTCCCAAAGCAGCAACAACCAACAACACCGGGAGAGTTCTATCTATGGGACAAGAGGAGGCAGTCGCCGACCCCACCATTGTCACGGGTACGTTCCTTCTCGACAACTCTTATGCATGCATCCTTTTCGATTCTGGTGCGGAACGTAGTTTTGTTAGCCATTCATTCAAACATCTTCTTAAACATAATCCTCAACCATTAACCGAAAAGTTTACCGTCGAAATGGCTAACGGTGAGAAAGAGAGCACTAACGAGATATACGTAGGTTGTACCCTTACCTTAAACGACCATTCATTTCCCATTGACCTTATGCCAGTCTCCATAAAAAGCTTTGATGTCATCATCGGCATGGATTGGTTGAGCCCCAATCGTGCTGATATCCTTTGTTTCGAAAAGGCTATACGTCTCAATCTTCCCCTCGACGAAACTCTTGTAGTCTACGGTGATAAACTCAGTTCAAACCTTCGCATCATTTCGTGCATCAAAACCCAGAAACTCCTGCGGAAGGAGTGTTATGCATTCCTAGCCCACGTCATTAACGAGAAACAAGAAGTTAAAGACCTCGAGAGCATCCCCGAAGTCTGCAACTTTCCCGATGTTTTTCCAGAAGACCTCCCAGGAATCCCTCCTGAACACCAAGTCGAGTTTCGTATCGACTTAGTCCCCGGAGCTACCCCCGTAGCCAAACCTCCCTACCGATTAGCACCAGCAGAAATGCAAGAGTTATCTAGTCAGCTCAACGAGCTGCTCAGCAAAGGATTCATCAGACCGAGTTCCTCACCCTGGGGAGCCCCGATCTTGTTTGTGAAAAAGAAGGATGGATCCTTTCGAATGTGTATCGATTATCGGGAGCTGAATAAGCTCACAATCAAAAACCGTTATCCTCTTCCTCGGATAGACGACCTTTTCGATCAACTTCAAGGAGCCAGTTACTTCTCGAAAATAGATTTAAGATCAGGGTACCATCAGCTACGAGTCCATGAGGGTGATGTTCCTAAAACAGCCTTTCGGACTCGATATGGTCACTACGAGTTCGTAGTTATGCCATTCGGCCTAAGCAACGCACCGGCAGTATTCATGGACCTGATGAATCGGGTGTGTCGTCCTTTCCTGGACACGTTCGTCATCGTATTCATTGATGATATACTTGTTTATTCCCGAAACAAGGAAGATCACAAACAACACTTGAGATTAGTGTTGGAAACTCTGAGATCGGAAAAGCTGTACGCGAAATAATCCAAATGCGAATTCTGGATCCGAAAAGTAACCTTCTTAGGTCACGTAGTAAGCGAAGAAGGCATACACGTAGATCCCTCCAAAATCAAAGCGATAGAGAACTGGTTAGCACCGAAGACGCCCACAGAAATCCGTCAATTCTTGGGTCTCGCTGGCTACTATCGCAAATTTATCCAAAATTTCTCCAGAATTGCCAAACCCTTAACCACTCTAACTCAGAAAGGCGTACCCTTTTGTTGGAGTGAAAAGCAAGACACTGCGTTCCAAACATTGAAGCAGGCCCTATGCAGCGCACCTATCCTGTCTCTGCCCGAAGGGACAGAAGACTTCGTTGTCTACTGTGATGCATCAAATCAGGGCCTAGGTTGTGTGCTCATGCAACGGGGAAAAGTCATTGCTTATGCCTCAAGACAATTGAAAGTTCACGAAGTCAACTACACGACGCACGACCTAGAATTGGGAGCAGAAGTCTTCGCATTGAAAATATGGAGACATTATCTCTACGGAACTAAGTGCACTATCTTCACTGACCATAAAAGTCTACAACACATCCTCGACCAGAAGGAGCTGAACATGAGACAACGGCGATGGGTTGAACTACTCAACGACTACGAGTGTGAAATCCGCTACCATCCCGACAAGGCCAATGTGGTGGCAGATGCTCTCAGCCGAAAAGAGTACTCAGGTCGTAGAGTGAAGGCACTGACTATGACTATCCATTCCCATTTATCTGCGCAAATCAAAGAGGCTCAGTTGGGAGCCTTAAGACCAGAGATCATGCCAGGCGAAGCCCTGAGAGGAATGGATAAAAATCTTGAGATCAGAAGCGACGGAGTCTATTGTTTCATGGACCGAATCTGGACCCCGAAGTTCGGAGGTTTCAGGGAGGTTATCATGAACGAAGCTCACAATACTAAATACTCCGTACACCCAGGTTCGGATAAGATGTACCTGGATCTCAAGAAACTATACTGGTGGCCAAACATGAAAGCAGAGATCGCTACCTTCGTGGGCAAGTGCCTGACTTGCGCCAAGGTGAAGGTCGAATATCAGAAACCCTCCGGTCTACTCCAACAACCAGAGATACCTGAATGGAAGTGGGAGAGGATTACTATGGATTTCATTACCAAACTACCCAAATCTCCGAGTGGGTACGACGCCATTTGGGTAATTGTCGATCGACTAACCAAATCCGCTCACTTCCTTCCTATCAAGGAAAACTTCAAAATGGAGAGACTCACGCGAATCTACATCCAAGAGGTAGTCCGACTGCACGGTGTGCCTGTGTCCATTATTTCCGATCGGGATAGCAGGTTCACTTCGAGATTCTGGCAGTCACTACAAAAGACTCTTGGAACTAAGCTGGATATGAGCACGGCTTACCATCCTCAAACAGATGGACAGAGTGAGAGGACCATCCAAACCTTGGAAGACATGTTGAGAGCCTGCGTCATCGATTTCGGCGCATCATGGGACACTCATCTTCCTTTGGTTGAATTTTCTTATAACAACCGCTACCATACCAGCATCAAGACTGCGCCTTTCGAAGCCCTCTATGGCCGCAAGTGCAGATCCCCTATGTGTTGGGCTGAGGTGGGCGACACGCAGCTGGTGAAGGGACAAGTCCCTGATAGCACTCTCACTGGTCCAGAAATCATCCGCGAAACCACCGAAAAGATCGTACGAATCCGAGAACGACTTAAGGCCTCCCGAGATAGACAAAAGAGCTACGCCGATAAACGACGAAAACCCTTGGAATTCTAGGTTGGAGACCGTGTCCTGTTGAAAGTCTCACCCTGGAAAGGCATGATACGCTTCGGAAAGCATGGAAAGCTGAATCCAAGATACATAGGACCCTTCGAGATCCTCGCTAGGATCGGTCCCGTAGCCTACAAACTCCGATTACCTCATGAACTTAGCAATATCCATCCTGTCTTCCACGTTTCTAATCTTAAAAAGTGTCTTTCCGATGAGACCCTTGTGATCCCTCTTGATGAGATCGAGATCAACAAAAATCTGAACTTTGTGGAAGAACCAATCGAAATCATGGATCGAGAAATCAAACGAACGAAACAAAGCCGCATCCCGATAGTGAAGGTTCGCTGGAAGGCCAAGCGGGGACCCGAATTCACTTGGGAGCGCGAAGACTCGATGAAACAGAAATATCCGCATCTCTTTCCAAATCCATGATTTGTATCTTAAATTTCGGGACGAAATTCCCTCTAACGGGGGGATGATGTGACAACCCGAAATTTATTCCGTCACTGTAACCCTTTCCGTTAATAAAATTATTTTATTATTAAAATTGTCCATTAACTTTTAAGTTAAATAACTCATCTAGGGTTATTGTCATAATTTCCTACATGTAGGAAATCAATAAAATCACATATAATACCCTCGATAATCCTTTGGAAAAATTTGTAGTTTACGACTAAGTCGGGTTACGGTCATTTAATCGGGTAAAATCTTAAACTCCGTTTAATGTCGGGATTGGGTGTGTCCCCACCTAACCGTGGACTCAACCCCATATAAGGGTTGAGTGGACTCCATTTGAACCTTTTCACCCACCTTGGAACTTTCTCTCTCTACTCTCTCTCTAAAAATCGGGTTTTGATCAAGAATCACCTCATTCAAGCTCCAAAATCGTAAGTAATCCTTCCTAGCTTGTTGTTTAACTTAACATGCATGCAAATCTATGGGTTAAACTCTCAAAAACCCCAAAAACTTGTGTTTACGGTTTGGGAACACCTCCCAAAACCGTAAACTCCCATAAGGGGGTTTTGAAGCCCCAAAACCCTTTCAAACCTCTTCTAATGTTTAGCTATGGCTTAGGAACTTGCATGCATGAACTTAGAACACCAAAATCATCTCTTTATGGGACTAGACATGAGTTTACGGTCCATGAACATTCATGAACCGTAAACACCCTAAAAAGGGGTTTTGATGCCCCAAAACCTTTCCAATGCTTGGCTAATGACCTAGAAACTTGCTTGAATGATCTTACAACCCTAAAACATGGATTGAGAAGTGTAAACATGAGTTTACGGTTTGGGAAGGTCTCCCAAAACCGTAAACACCTCCAAAGGGTGTTTAAGTGCTCTTAACACCTTGTATGGCTTACATTTGGGTCTAGAACCTTGCATGCACGACCTACAACCACCAAAACACATGAAAAATGGACACACATGAGTTTACGGCCGTAAACCCATGTGTTTACGACCGTAAACTCCCCAAGGAGTGGTTCAGAAACCGTAAACTCCATAAAGGGTCCATTCCATGCCCCAAACACTTGCTAAGCCTTTGATTCAACCCTAGGACCCTTCTTTGTGAAGCATGAGACCTTGAAACACCCAAATGCACCATTCCCATGAGTTTACGGCCGTAAACTCATGGGGGATATGGTCTTTGGACCGTAAACACCCCTAAGGGCTTACACTTGAAGAGTAAACTCCATATCAAGGCCCAACACTCCTTAGATGCAACCCGAATCATTCCTAACACTTGAAATAAAGTGTTTTCGCACCTCGGGTGTATCATCTTACTTAATTAGTAGTTCAATGTCTAATTAGATACAATTATGTATCTCCTCTTGTTACATAGGATCCTCGCGCGTGTTCAAGCTCTAAATTGACACTTAGCATCCTATCCGGCACATTTCTCGTCTGGTGAGTTCATACCCCTACACTTTTTCCGAGTTTTTCATGTTTTCAGGGGGGGAATACAAGCAAATCATAAAGGTTTTCGTAACTTAAAAACTGATGTAATTATACGATTTCCTGACAAACTTTAGATACTGTATCCCTTTTGTAATATGCGGAGCATAAGGGACGTTTTCTAAATATAATTACATAGTTTTCAGAACAGCGTGGAAACTTCTCAAACCATTCAAATTATTATGGGAATAATTTGGGATCTTTATTACTTGTATTACGGATTCAAATTTCATGCAAAGTCAATATATATAAACTATGTCTGATTTAGTTTATCCATGTTAAACCTAGAGTATCATGCTAAATAATTACTTTGTATTTAATTATTTATACTCTACTTTGTTCCAAACGATTTCGAAATTCGATAAACGACCAGTTATTTCGTGAATTAGTTAATACTAGCTTGTGAGACTTGTCTTCGTTATACCCTTCGGGGTACCAGTAAATCCTCTCCGGAAGTATAACCAGAGTCTCCTGGAGGGAGAACTTGAAATTTGTGGATAGATCTATTCGGGACTGACAATCCCACACCTAAACTGCTAGCTACAGTTAGGTGGGCACGCCTGGGGTGACAAATTTTGGAAATCGAACGACGCCTGAAGAACGTCAAGGAGGTCACGGGTCAAATCAGTATGGTTATACGACTCACACTACGTACTAAATTAACTAACTCTATTCACAGATTTCTTTCTTTCATCTATAGTTTTATGTATTAAAACTACCTACTTCGTACTGGAGGGAATTCCCAGGATCATAACTTATGGTTTTCTTAACTTATTGATGATTAGTCATGGTTTTTCTCATTCTATGGAAATCAACTTACATGTTAGAAAATATGGGATTTTCTGGGAAAACATGCTTATGTATATTCATAACTCAATATAACAGCAATCTTGATTAAAGGAAATGAAGTATTTATCAGAAGATTAAATAACCGGTTTTTCCTTACATAACATGCTTATGAACTCACCAGCTTTATGCTGATATTTTAAAACTGCTTGTATTCTCAGGTTCTCGTTAGACAGGTATCCCGTTACTTTTGGAGAAGACGGAATGTATAGAAGTCTCGTCTTTACTTTTGATATACTGATTACTATGTTCAATGGTTGTGATACTACGTATGACGTCCTCCGCCCCGGAACGATTTCGCCGCCGGTTTCGGGGTGTGACACATGCACACACATATATCCATGATTTTCAAGGCAAGACTTCAAACGATTTCATAGAAAATATCGGATTTTCTGAAAGTACAATGAGAACGATTCTAAACAAGTGTAAATGATTTTATGCAAAAATGCTTATGAACTCACCAACTTATTAGTTGACGCTTTTCAAAATGACTTGTAAGGGATCTAGTAAGCAGGTAACAAGGGATGCGGATGCAAGAATATTAGCTGTAGTTTGGATTTTTCTACTTATGTCTCTTTTGTGTAATTCGAAGCGCAAATACAATATGTAAGCAATGTAAGTTTGTTATCTCAATGTATGATGTTTGGATTGCTCTGTTTCATTTATATTCAATTGTTATGATACTGCACAATGAAGTCACCCGCCTCCGGACGTTTCTGCCGTCTGGTCCAGGGGTTTGACAGGTTCATCCGGACTTACCAGTGTAGTATCACTGATAAGCGTATCACCTTCCGCAGTAATATGGAAACCATAGTAATGCTCAGGTGTATTCCTAACTCTTGTGGAACGCCTCAGAGGTATGGGCTCGTGAGTTGGATCAACAGGAGTTTCCTCCTCAGGTTGATTACTAGGGTTTGAGGTTCCTTCACCACTTGACTCTTGAAGCTCTTCTAGGTCAATCTGCCTCCATTGTCTCCTTGTCTTATAAATTCTCTCTCATGAAAGACTCCTCTTCTTCCCACAAAGACCACATTCTCACTGGGTCTGTAGAAGAGGTAACCAAAGGATTTCTGTGGGTAGCCGATGAAAATACACCTCTCACTTCGAGGATCGAGCTTGTCGTGAGACTCGCGCCTTATGAAAACCTTGCAACCCCAAATCTTGATGTGGTCTAAATTAGGAACTTTCCCAGCCCACATCTCGTGAGGTGTTTTGGCAACCTTTTTGGTAGGGACTAGATTAAAGATATGGGCGGCAGTCTCTAAGGCATACCCCCAGAATGAAATTGGTAACGAAGATCGACTCATCATGGAACAAACCATGTCCAACAAGGTTTGATTGCGCCTCTCAGCCACACCATTCAGCTGTGGTGTCCTAGGAGGTGTCAATTGTGAGACAATCCCACATTCCTTAAGATAGTCAAGGAACTCAATACTAAGATACTCTCCTCCCCGATCGGATCGGAGCATCTTGATGTTCCTGCCCAGTTGATTCTCCACTTCCTGCTTGAACTCTTTGAACTTTTCAAAGGTTTCTGACTTATGCTTGATTAAGTAGATATATCCACATCTACTATAATCATCAGTAAAAGTCACATAGTAGCGATTAGCATCCCTAGTGGCAATTTTGAAGGCTCCACACACATCTGTGTGTATGAGGTCCAACAAACCTTCACCCCTTTCACAAGAACCACTGAAGGGTGACTTTGTCATTTTTCCAAGTAAACAAGACTCGCAACTATCATCTGATTTTAGGTCAAATGATTCCAAAACTCCAGCCTTTTGGAGTTGGCCTATGCGCTTCTTGTTGACATGTCCAAGATGACAATGCCACAAGGATGCTTTATCCAAAGTAATAGAAGAATCAATATGAAATACATTATTTCCTAAGTTGTCTACAATCGACACAGTTTCATATACACCATCACAAGGTAATGCTTTAAAATAAAACACATCATTATAAAAAGCATCAATAGCACCAATTTTATTATAAAATGAAAATGTGAATCCTTGCTTGTAGAAACTATGAAGGGAAATAATATTTCTCGCCCTTTATGACGAGTAACAACATTTATTCAAATCTAAAGTTAACCCATTATTAAGCAATAAAGAATAAACTCCAATCTTGGTCACAGGTGATGCTTTGCTATTGCCCATGATTAAGTTTATCTTCCCGTGCTCCACTTCTTCACTACTTCTTAGGCCCTGCAAATCAGTACTAATGTGAATACCACAACCTGTATCAAGCACCCAAGAGTTAGTATGCAATGAGTTATTAGACAATATGGTATAAATACCTGCATGGGTGGGTTTAACTTTCCCATCCTTCACATCCTGCAAGTACTTAGGGCAGCTTCGCTTCCACTGCCCCTTTTCGTGGCAGTAGAAGCATTGTGCTTCCTTTGGGTTTGAAGAAGGAGGAATGGGACCTTTCTTGGTCCCACTTGAAGAGGAGCCATCAAGAGACTTTCCCTTGGTACCCTTCGCAGGGGTCTTCCTCTTCTTCCCCTTTCCCTGCCCAATTGCCAGAACAGGGGCTGTTGTAGGAGTAGGAGTAGAAGTAACAACCGATTTAACTTTAAGGCCACTTTCAACGGTCCTTAAAAGTCCTTGAAGTTTTCTAAGTGTGACTTCCTCCTTGTTCATATGATAAGTCATACGAAACTGATCAAAACTTGGAGGTAAGGAATGGAGAATGATATCAATTGCCATGTCCTCAGGGAAGTCCACATTAAGCTTCAGCAATTGGTCCACGAACCTTTGCATTTTCTGCAAGTGACCGGTGATGGGTTCACCATCCTTCATCCTGGCTGTTGTCATGGAGGAGATGATTTCATACCTCTCTTGACGCGCGCTCTGATGGTACCTTTCCATCAGATCCAGGTGCATCTCAGAGGGGTAGAAATCTTCATAGGATTTTTGGAGTTTGGGAGTCATTGTAGCCAACATAATGCAGGACACTTTAGTAGCATCCCTCTCATGTGCAACATACTCTGTAATCGCCTCAGGAGTAGCAGTGGACTCATTGATAACCTTAAGCTCCTTGTCAAGGACATATTCCTTGTCCTCATAGCGGGTAATCATTCTGATGTTCCTAATCCAATCATTGAAATTAGAACCATCAAAAGTGACTTTCCCACACAAGTTCATGACGGAAAAAGAGTCTGTAGGGTTTGAGCCAGCAGCAGTGTTGGAAGACATCTGAAATAAAAGAAAGACAAGTTTTAATTAGATAAAGAGTCCTTAATAAGTCACCCAGATGAAATATTAAGGCTAGGATCCTACAAAGTATTTCAAAACTTGGAAGAGGGATGCCGTAATCCAAGCTATAAAATATTTGAAGGTAGGTAAATGACGATTTACCAATTTCCACCATTATAAACAAAATAAATTATTAAGTTTTAATTGGATTTGAAACTCCTAGATCTTTTGAGATACATAGAACTTTCAATGGCATGTTTAAATCTCGATTGTGCCCTCTCAAGTTTGTGACTAGGATGCCGAGGATCACAAACAAGGTGTGAATAACCATGCAAATTGACTTGTTACCCTTAATTTTATCACCCAATCGATGTGCCGGTTAACCACACGCGCTCCACCGATCTATGATAAAACTTAAGTCACCCTTTGCCACTCTTACTATTCCTTGTTAGTGTGCCGGTTAACCACACACGCTCCACTACCGACTTGGTAACGTACAAAGTGTAATTTCATGGGTTACTATTTCACATTTTTCCTAAAGTAACTAAGATTGGCAATTAATAAAGGTTTAGTTACTTTATAATTTCATTATACTTTTAATGAGGATTAAGGTCCTATCCTACCCGTTCGGCTAACGACCCTCCACCAGTCAAGGAAGCAGTGGGTGAGAGTGGACACCCATTAAACCGCCATTTTATAGGCAGTGACCTTATACCCTCCTTATAGACCGGCTTCGTGAATGAGGCCTACTAACGGTAAGACCGACTTATTCTTATACATATATATAATAATTAAACTTTTAATACTATAGAAGTATAAGGGTTGAATTTTAAACTTTTAAAATTCTAAGGTTCAATTTGGAATTTAAGGTATTAATGTGTGAGACTTTACAAATTCCAAACTTGAGGGCAAGTTTTGAACCTATTCAATACTTTTCAACTTCATAACTGATGAGTTAATGGTTTATTAAAATGAGAAACTTTTCATTTTATGTAACCTATGTGTTTTTAATATGGACTTTAAAAGAGTGACTTTTGGTAATCCATAACTTGAGGACAAATTATGGATTCCATTAAACACATAATTGATCAAGAATTAATCATTAAACAATTCAGCAAATAATTCCTATGATCCAACAATAACTCATAAGAACATGAACATTCATATCAAAATTTGAAGAATCATATTAACACATATAAAACATGGAATTTTGATATTAGCCATTGTAAATGGATTAGCATAAGCATTACACCATCTAAAACAAGTTTTAAAACACCAAAACAGTTTAGGGTAATGTTTCTAGTCCATTTCCTGCAGCAAAACTCAAAAATCTGCATTCAGGGGCTCCTACTCGTCGAGTGCAAGAACCTACTCAACGAGTAGGATGAATTATCACATGGACTCGTCGAGTCCCCCCATGGACTCGGCGAGTTCATGCAGCAGATAGCAGATTTTTGAGCTTTTTCAACAAGTTTGCATCAAGTATCAATAAAACAAGCCTAGGCTCTGATACCACTGTTGGGTTTTGAGCATTCTAACACTCCTATGGTGTACATGCAACCCTAGAAACCTTGGATCTATGTTTTCTCTAAAATACATGCAAATTTGATTTGCAAGGTTTACAACCTAACTAGCATGTTATGGGGTACTTGTAATACAAAACTTTAAGTAGAATAACATACCTTTCTTTTGTGGTTGATTGCTTGGAGTTTTAGAGCCTAGCACCAATAGTGTGGATGTCTCAAGTGGTGTCACAAATCATCCAAAACAACTTGGAAATACTTGAGAGAATATGATGCTCACTAAAATCGGTCCACTCTTGTTTCTCACACACACTAGTGCCAATTCTAGAACCAAGGACCTCTTTATATAGTATGGAGGATTAGGGTTACACCTTGATACCCATGACTCTTCATTTACTTAGGATCAATGGGTTAAAAGCTCCATGGACTATCCATGGACTTACATATACTCTTAGCCCATCCTAAATAAATCTTAGCCCATTCCATATATGTGTAAGAGTCTACATTTAATTCGTCTCTTTTTTATCATTAAATTAATTCCAAAATCAATTCTTGATCAACACTAATTAAATAATATTATTTCATATTAATATATTATAACATATAATATATTAATCGATCATAAACATCTTATTCTCAAAAGTATATGAATACAAATTGTTAGATGAAGTGCAACCCAAATGGACCATGCAGGTTCGGGTCAAGTTCATACCAAATATAGTTACGGACTTAAACACCTTATCCAACATAAGCATGCACACTATGTTTGTCCAAACAATAGTTATGCCATACACCAAGTATGCACACTATGTTTTTCTATGATCCTTACTTTGTGGAATAGATCAATTGAACATAATTCCAATGATACTCATTTCACAATCCGAAATCCTTACCGTAAACGTACCAATTCCAAATTCCTGCCATTTACCGAAATTTGTTAGATTCTAAACTTATATGCATTGATCATCTTGTAATGACTATGCACAAAAGTCACAAAGACTTGTCATCAGACATTACAGAGTATTCCAATTGGGATCAATTCCATGGAAACGAAGTCTCAAATTCAAAGTACATTGCTCTGAACATCCTTCTTGCATTAAGTTTTCTAATCTTACACAGATTGAATAACTTCCACTTATGGAGACATTTCCATATTCCCATTTTGACTATTACTTCTGAACAAGAGTTTCCTCTTTTCAGAATATGTCAATATGGTCCTTCCAAAATTAACAATATACTTCCAACTGTCCATGAGCAACCAATCTTTGGTAAACCTTAGATTGTCCTCGACAATTGCTTACTCATCTTAGTCATATCCAATTCTAGACCTTTTCCCTTCTTAATGTCATGGGCATTTGGAAAATTTAGAAAGGATAAATATTATAGCACATGTAATCGATCCTATATCCGAAGCATATGGGACACGATTCATGATGTCTCACATAAAGACATGATCCTTGATCAGTCTTTTGCTGCAATATTTTTTTTTTAATTTTCCTTGTTTTCATAATTCGACTATGAAGAGGGATGTCGTAATCATAATCGAATTTTGAGAACGCAATATATATAGAATTTCCTTAAGTTGAACCATTCCAACATAAAATTCATATATATATATATATATATATATATATATATATATATATATATATATATATATATATATATATATATATATCCTTGACTAAAGATGATTAAAATCTCAATCTAAGCTTTTAGAATTGAAATGAAGTATAATTTCCTCTCCTTTAATTATAGCAAAGCAACTTTTCCCAATTGAAACTCTTGTTTTCTATAATTAACATTGCTAACTTGCAATACTTATCATAATTATCATGCTCCCACTAACATGACAATTATTAGCATAACACTTATGCTCCCACTAGCTTTGACATGTACTCAGAAATCAACTGGACTTCTAGAAATCAATAATTTATTGACTTTCTTACCAAAGTTCAGATTTCCGATACGAGATGCTTTGATAAAACTTTATCAAAATCATACAACTTTCCTTAGATAGCTCACATGTGTGTCTAAACAATTTTAGAACTATGAAAAGGGATGCCGTAATCATAGTCTCAATTATTTAGACCTTTGCCATTTCTCACAAGTCCATGTTAGTGTGCCGGTTACCCACACGCGCTCCACAAACGACTTTGAGAATGCAAATATCACAATTTCTATCTACTTAAAATCTACTTAGTGAAAGCGTTTCCACACCATCATTTTCATGAATCGGAGAGAAACCTTATGACACTTAGATTTCTATGGTGTGTGTGTTACTATCCATGTGAATTTGTCAAAACCGTAATCACAAGATAAGGTTAGTGACAAATCCAAACTCATATGGACTAAACTTGTGCAATCTTATCTTCTTGCCACCTGACAGCACAAGGGCCTGTCATTGCTTCCAAGTAGTTATGCAAACAACTGAGAACTTATAGAACTTAGATGCATAGTCAACTTTATCTGAAATGGGCACAAAAGTAGGAATATGTCAACACGATAGGTTACAAACCTCGAGTCATGTGCTAGTGATAAATGTCACACCCCAAAATCGGAACGGCGGAAACGTTCTGGGGCGGAGGACGTCATGTTTAGTATCAGAAGACATGCATCATAGTAAGCAAAGTAATAAACAACCATTTCATTAGAAATAAAGTGTTTACAAAGTATGTGATTCACATAATATAGAATACATAGCAAATAACAAAAAGACATGAAGCTATACTGCTCCATCTTCTGAATCCCAGTGCACGAACCTGTCTATTGGTCTCCTGAGAATACAAGTTATTTTGAAAGCGTAGATTAGCATTTAAGCTGGTGAGTTCATAAGATTTTAGTGATGTAGTAAGTAGTAAGAAAGTTGTAGAAAGTTATAGTAAGTTGTAGTAAGTTGTAGTAAGTTCTGTTTAGAAAAGTTTGCCTGTTCCTCCAGAAAATCCTATATTTCCTGCTTTGATGAAAGATAAGTAAAAATGACTCTACAGTCCTTTCTATGAGTATTAAATGAATACAAGTTATATAAAACCCAGAGTAAACAAACAATCGGTTGTGTGTATCTACCCTAAGCCCACAACCAAAAAAGGAACAGGAAATGAGGCGGAAGACACACATCCCATTGTTTGTTAGGTCATCGTTGTATATAACCCTGGCGTATTCACTTGGTACTCACGGAGTTAACTGTAATAGTTCCTTTACTTTGATGAAAAGATTCTTTAAGAAAACCCTTATTTCTTATAATAAAAATGGTAACCACAGTGGTTCCTTCTATAATCACTTAGTTTATACTAGCTATATATAATCTAATATCGAACAGATAGTTAATTGTGTAAATCTGCCCTAAGCCCACAACCAAACAAGGAACAGAAAATGAGGCGGAAAGCACACATCCAACTATCTATCAGATATTAACTATATATAACCTTGATGTATAAACAAAGGTATTATAGAATTAACCACCTAAGGTCCCTTAAGTTATACTGTTTTAATAAAAATGGATTAAACCCTTTACTGGTAAGTTTCTAGTTTTGTATACCAAAAGTTCTTTATTTGAAAAGTATGTTTTGTACTAGAAAACGGTGCATTGAATTAGTGTCCTATGACCTGACCCATACCTGGTACTCCTTATGATTACTTAGGGTATACGGAAACATATATGTATCTAAGATCGGATAG
The DNA here is from genome assembly GCF_052849685.1 of Lactuca virosa. Lineage (NCBI taxonomy): Eukaryota > Viridiplantae > Streptophyta > Magnoliopsida > Asterales > Asteraceae > Lactuca > Lactuca virosa. The sequence continues at coordinate 254,551,233 of NC_136434.1, forward strand.
ATAGTAGGCTGGGTGCATCTGCTCTAAGCCCACAACCAAACAAGGAACAGGAAATGAAGCGGAAAGTACGCATCCTACTACCTGTCGGATCCGATTAATATATATCCCTGAATGCATACACTAAGGAATCATAAAGTTAGCATTATAGGCCCCCTTCTACTGAATGTACTAAACTCGACTGTTCTGTGTGTCGTTTGTAAAATGTAAGTTTTTCCCTAGTTTATAACTATCTTGACTCGAAAATAGTTTGCATTAACTTTCAAGTGGAACTGTCACAAAATGAAAGTAATGGGAAATTATAAGTACACAGTTGTCTTTTGAATTGACATTCTGCAGTACTGATTACCTTAAAACATGTTTGTTTTAGTAAGGTCATAATGTGAAGGCTAGTACCCATACTATACGCTCTCCCTGTCAAGAGATTCTGGGAACCAAACGCGACTGCAGCAAACAATTGCTAGCCGTATAATTCACATTAAAGTTATATGATCATGTATACCTAATTTAACTATCACCTTTTGTTAAGAACAATGAGTTAGTGATTCGTTGGTATAATTAGATCTTGTAGTTGTTCTATGCTATAGCATCTTAGTATGTTCGTTCTGTTATAGTATCTTAAAAGGAGGTAGAACAATGTGATACCCTAAGCCATTTTTCTGGTTATTTTTCCATTTCAATTGTTTTTCTATCATAGATTCAACTATCTCACTTGACACATCAAATTTCTTAAAGTTAAATTCACCATCTTTAAATTTAGCTTTTAACACATCAAGTTCGGCAGTTAATTTGGCAATTTCCTCTTTATCATAACGATGGTGAACACATTTGGTGCTATATTCCTCCCTAATCCTAATTAAATCTTTATTTTGAGCATCTAGTTTTTCTTTAAGGGGCTTGTTTACTTTCTTAATTTCATAGATTTCATTTTTAAGATCGAAAACTTCAATAACTTATAACTCATTTTGTTCATGATATTTATTAACTTTATCTACGCAAGATTTAGAGCATGAAACTTCACTAACCTCTTTGGTGGTAGGAGTGGTGGAGACCATGAAAGCGAACTGCAACTCCATCATCTTCTCCTCAGCCAAATCTGCATTCTCACCATCTTCAATATGGGAAAGATTAGCTCTTCCATCTTCAGTAAGATTGAGGGCCTGCGTCTAATCTTCCCACAAGAATTGTTGTGCCACCATAGCATTTTCATTATTCAGAGGTGCTTCTATGTTGTTTCCAGCTGGAACCAAAGCCCTCTCAACATTATTCTCCACTCTTGGATTGGTGCACTCACGAGCAAAATTACCTGCCCCGTGACAGTTGTAACACCTCAGCTTACCCTTGTTGAAGTCCACTTTCATATCTACGTTCACTCCCAGTTATTCTTTCCAGTTCGCTGAGTGAACTTCTTTGCCCTAAACACCGCCATAGTAATTTGCCATGACATGTCCATCTCTTCAACATCCTCAGGGTGAATTTGATCGAGTTGTCTAATCATAACTGGAGGAACAAATTCACCAGCAACAAAGGAATTGTAGCAGTTCATGAATCCAGCCATCATAGCCCTGTTTTCTTCAGCTCCTTTGGTAGCGGCTGGAGTCTGCGAGGTGGATTTGGTGGTCGAACTGGACGCATAAGAGTTGGGAGATGCCATTGGTATACCAAAAGATGGAGGAGCATGATGCGATGGTACAACTGAAAATGCATTGTTAGTGGATGCTCCTAAGCTTGCAGTTGAGTAGGAATTGACATGATCGATATCTCTCTGCTTGTCATCCATGTCACATGCCTTGATGATAGCCATCACTTCGGCAAGAGAGAGTTTGCTCAGGTCCTTTGTCTTCTTGATCAAAGATACATTCATATCCCAATTTCTGGGAAGTGAATTGAGCGGCTTCTTATTTATCTGAGAGCGAGACAACACAATTCCAGCAGTGCTCATTTCTGAGCTGAGAGTAATAAAACGCTGCAACTGGACTTCTAGAGTCTCCCCAAAAACATGATTAAACATGTTGAATCTTTGACGAAGCAAATTCTGTCTGCTTTGCTTCATATCCTCATTCCCTTCATACACCTTAATCAAGGCTTCCCACAAAGCCTTAGCAGATTTATACTCCCGAAAACCTTGAGCAATGTCAAGGGACAAAGCCATGGTAAGAATAGCCAGTGCTTTCTCATCATATTCAATCTTGTCGAAATCCTCATTAGTGTAGTCCTTGATTGGCTTATCAACCACGGTTTTAGCTTCATCATCTAGGGTGGTTGTGATCTTGACTGGACCTCTCAGGAAGCTTCTCCAAACTTTGCTATCCTTCATCTTAACATACTTCTCAAATTTGAATTTCCACTAAGGAAATCCATTAGCAGTCAGCAGCTGGGGAATTCGAGTTGTTGTCCCCATAACTGAATCAAGATCACTTTGCATTGTTGAAAGAGAGGTGTTGTTGTTGGGTTTTATATACTCTAACATCCCTATGGTGCACATACAACCCAAATGCTTTGGATCTAAGTTTTCTCTAATTATACATGCAATATTCATTTTACAAAGCATGAAGCCTACCTATCATCCAAAGGTGATATTTAAATCATAAAAAACTAGTTAGAAGATTACCTCTTATTTGTAGCTTGTAGTTCTTGGCTTTTCAAGAGCTTAGCACCACATGTGTGATGCCTCAAACGGTTCACAAGACACCATGAACAAAGGATGAACATGAGATAAAAATTATGAAGCTCAAATCAGCTAGGTTTACACCTTAGGAGGCTTAGGGCCGATTTTACAAGCTTAGGGGTTCAATATATAGTTTGGAATTCCTAGGATTTCAACTTGTAAAGCCTAATTCACTTGGGCCTTTAATCCATTAACTCATTAGCCTTATGGACTAACACTTCATGGACTCTCACATAAACTTAGTCCATCACTAATCAATCATGGATCATTGGCCCAAACTATATGTATCACTTATTTACGTAATCAGTACTCGTTAATTTAATTAGTCTCTTTTGATCACTAAATTAATTCCAAATTAATTCTTGATCAATACTAATTAAATAATATGATTTCTCAATTAATATATTATACTTGTAATATATTATAAATCAGAAATAACTTCTTTCTCAAATATCCATCCTATCAAATTGTTCTGGTGAATGCAACCCGAAATGGACCATGCTACTATCGGGTCAAGTACATACCAATTATAGTTATGGGCTTAGACACCTAATCCAACAGTCTCCCACTTGGATAAGTCTAATAACTATTATTGCAAGTACAACTTCAAAACCCGATTAGCAATCGTAACTCTCAAAAGCCGCTGTCAACTTTGATCAATAATGCGTCCATTAGATAAGGGATCATATATTCCTCCATTCTAGATATCGTATGGACATGAGACATGTATTATAATCATTCTCTCTATCCATGTGTTGTTTCCTGATTTCCGATTTATGACGACCGACTAATTGAACAAATCAAATCAGTCCAAGCTTGGCCAAGCGCTTAGGGTTGTCATCACTAAATCATTGAGGGGCCCACATATATCGCTTTTAGCCCTCTTAGGGTAAAAGGAACGGATAAACTTCGACTCATATGCTTGCTCTATTTACTCATCAAATCACACACAACAATACGTTTTATAACACGAAGTTACTGGTGCGTTTACATATCATCAATGTGCAATCGACTTGTAAACTGCAACTATATGTCTCCGTTTCAAGAATATAAGATATTATCATCTCACTAATCACTCGTGATAAAATCCATGAAGTGATTAAGTGAGCGTGGGTTTAATCCAATACTCAGATCTTATTACAGGAGTACTCATGAACACTGCAACAAACTTGTGCTATGTGTAAATACTTTAGACAATCTACAGACAGATTCATGACAGTCTTACCTCAATACCCACTTCCAAAGTATGATCGACTGTGGATAGTTTGAATAATCTTATTACTCGGGAAGTCAAAACATGCAAAGTGAAACACAAGAATAATTGAATTTAATATGGACTCAAAACTTTTGAATATAAATAAAACACCTTTTATTTAATCACCATATTGATTACACATTATTCATTGTATAATGTTTCGATTAATCAACTTAATACTTGAATTAAAACAATAGTTATCCCATGCTCCAAGCATGCACACTATATTTACCCATGGTCCTTACTTTGTGAAATAGATCAATTGAAAACATTTCAATGATGCTCATTTCACAAATCCAAATCCTTAGTGTAAGAATACCTAATTCAAGGATGTTAGGAAAACATCGAATGACACCTGAGTTTAGATGAAATACTTACCAAAAGGTGAGGTAATAGCTCAAGAACACTTCCAAAAAGTGGCTAGAAGTAGAGAGAAAAAGAGGTTCTTGTAGTGGTTTGAGAAGTGTGTAAGTGAAGGATTTGATCAAAGTGAACAAAGAAATCCTCCAGGGATTTCTTTATATAGATGTTGCTGGAGCAAGTGGCAAAGTTGAAAGGATGTTTGTCTTGGTTTGTGTGATGTGGATAAGATTGGGCTAATGAGAGGATGACACATGGAGGCAAGTGGGCACACTTGACCCACTTGTGGGTAGAATACTCCTCTTCATATAAAATAATGATTTTTAATTAATAAATCCTTGAGAAATAAATAAAATATGAGTTTTGGGGGTTTAAAATGGTAAAAGTAAGAATTTGGTGAAAAAATCCAGTCAAAAACGTCAAAAACGGGCTTAGGAAGCGAAAGTAGTCGAAAATCGGGCATTATGGACCGAACCTGCGAGGTTCGGCTCTTGGAGGTGTTGAGGACCGAAGGTAGGGAAGGAACCGAGAGAAGGGAGAAGGGACCGAAGGTGGAGGTCTCGGTCCGACGTGGTGAGGGAAGCGAAATAGACCGAGCCCTCGGTTTATTTCGGTTGCATGGAGGTTTGGTCCTGCTGAGGTTCGGTCCACTGAGGTTCGGTCCGAGGAGGCTGTTTCGCTTCTGACAACTTCGGTTCTGACATCTTCGGCCCTAATAGAAGGGTTCGGTTCCTAAGAGGTTCGGTTCCTAAGAGGGGTTTCGGTCCAATTTAGCTGTTTTTCAATATAACTTCCCGTTTTGAGTGATTTTTGGCCAAGTTAAAGGTCGGGATGACCCGGATGACTATAAAAAGTTGAGAGAGATTTGGGAGAGATTTCACATACTTGGAGAGATTTCACATACTTGGAGAGATTTGGGAGAGATTTCACATACTTGGAGAGATTTCACATACTTGGAGAGATTTCACATACTTGGAGAGATTTGGGAGAGATTTCACATACTTGGAGAGATTTGGGAGTGATTTCATTTTTAGCCATTATTATCGTATAATCTCGTAATGCAAGGTTCGTGAACCCCGTTATGATTGTTTTAAGTCCCCAAAAGGGTCCATAGTCGTGTTTTGATGCGTTTAACTCCCTTTTTAGGGTTTTTACATTGCTAAACGCATATATTCTTCGAGACACTTGAATTCTTGACATACAAATGCACATTTTTATACATAGAATAACTTTTAACATACAAGTACTAATTAAGTTTGACCGGTTTGACTTGTTGACTTTGACTTTGACTTGAATTTGACGGTTGTCACATTTGGAAATGCAGGAAACCTTGGCACTTGTAGCACCGCACCTTGGACAAACTATGTTACATCCCGCTAAAGCGGAATTACGGGGCGTGGCAGTACAAACGGTTTCATAGCAAAAGTTAAAAGACAACACCAACCATAGTATTAAAAATCATTACAAATTTACAATGAGTTAGAACAAATTTTTAACTGAAATTACAATGTAAATTGAAATACAACACATGCGAATGCTCGTAAAAGTAAAGTGTCTCTACGTGCCTCTTACTAGATGATTCCTGAAAAAGCATGTAAAACGAGCGTCAACTATAAAAATAGTTGGTGACTACTCACATATTAAAAATAATATAGGTTTCATGAATCGAAATCAAAGTTTTGATAAAAGTTTCCATAAATGAACATATATTGCAAAAATGAGCAAATAAGTTTATATAAACAAAGTTCGTTGTCATCATGAGAGATAAAGTATGTTGCCCAAATGAGATGCAACGTTCATATTCTCATGGGACAAAAAGTTTGTTACTCAAACGAGTAAACAAGTTTCATTGCTAAAATGAGCAATCAAGTTCGTTGCTACAAGGAGCAAACAATTTCATTGCTAAAACATGTATATAAGTTTCCAGTAATAAAAGTTTGTTGTTGTAATGAGAAACACAGTTCATTGCTATAATGAGAAACAAAGTTCATTGCTATAATAAGAAACAAAGTTCATTGCTATAATTAATAAATGAGTTTGTTGCCATAATAAATAACAAGTTTGTATGTATATATCAAACAATGAGTTCATAACTAAGCCTATGACTGATGCCCTATCAAAATCTATGCTTATCGTTCCATAGATTAATATGGTATCATGCACTCAAGCAATCAGGCGAGTGAGGAGTTGTCAGTTCCTAATAGTGCTATCCACAATGACCATTGGCTCAAAGAGTTAATGGTTGGAGTAAAGTGTAAAGGGAAGGGACTTAAGACGATAAGGCCTCATGTTTCGTGTTGCATAAACATACATAGCAAAATATAGCAATCAAGTTTGATATAAATTAATTTAAATACAACGAACAATAAATGGTTTTTGGACATGCTTTCCACCCCAAAACATAAAAACTGAAAATAGGGGATTGCGTCACAATATGCAAAATATAGCAACCAAGTTTATACGAGTCAATTAAATACAACGAACATAAATAGTTTAGGACATGCTTTTCCACCCCAAAACATTTAAAAACCGAAAATAAGGGAATCTGTGAATACTCACAATATGCAAAATATAGCAACCAAGTTTATACGAGTCAATTAAATACAACGAACATAAATAGTTTAGGACATGCTTTTCCACCCCAAAACATTTAAAAACCGAAAATAGGGGAATGTGTGAATACTCACAATATTTCAAGTAGCTACAAGTGGTGCCTCAGAATATACCAACGCCTTACTACCGGGATCCTACGACATCAAACACACGATAGTGAGTTTCTATGTCGAAATCTAATGCTAATATACTAAATTCTACATATAGAGAAATGCCAAATTTTTGTTCTAATATTGGTTTTATATTAAATGGGTAACAATTTTCTGAAATGGTGATATTTTATAACTCATGTGATTAAGATAATTTTGGATATTATTTTTCCAGATTTTTGTAATATTAATTGAGGGTATTTCAACACATTTAAAGGTGTTTTAAACTCCTAAAAATCCAAAATATTATCAAACAGTTTCCAAAAATTCTCAAACTTTGTATTTTCAATATAAATACAGTAGAGGTATTTTAGAAATTTTCCCTTGAATTTTTGATGTGACTCACTATTTTTCCAAATTTTTAAGCCTTCATAAAAATATAAATTCGTGAAAAACAGTATCCAGATGATAAAAATTCCCAAACTTTTTATAGTACTGCCACTAAGCATACTTAAGGTGGGAAAAATATAAAAATGGGTTTCCAAACCATTTATCCTGATTTTATGATTTTTGTGCATTTATTCTATCAAAAATGGAAATAATTAGAAGACAGTATCCAAAATTGCCCAAAATGTTTGTAACACTGTTATTGTACATATAGAAGCTGTGAAAAATATAAAAGATATTTTTCAATTAGATTTGATATTTTTCTTTGTTTTATTCTCTTGAATAATCATTAATTGCTGAATAATTATCAAACAGTTAAAGTAAATTACCAAAAATTTTGAAAATTTGATATACAGTGTACATAATCCAGGAAAAATACAAATGGTGATTTTTATATACTGTAATCCGATTTTATGGATTTAAGTGTATTTAATCTTATAAAATAGAATAAAAATAGCATACTGAGTAGAAAAATCATCCAATTTTTTATTTAGAGTTCTAAAATATTATTAGGTCTTCTGGTAAATTTACATGAATTTGGGATGAGTAGAACTATTTTTCCCATTATTAGTCCATTATAAATACAAAAATCGGGGAAAATAGGTATGCATTATGAAAAATTCTGAAAATATTTGTCTGAGTATTCCACATGAAGTAGGATCTGCGAAAAATACTAATTAGCCTTTTAACATTCCCGAATGTGGTTTTATGATTTATTTAAATTAAACAAAAAGAAATTTTAAAACCATACCAAACGGTAACCAAAATCGATGAAACTCAATGAAATTTCATATTTTACTTTAGGGGTCATCTATAAATTTACCTAGGATTTATAGACCTCATAAATTATTTTATATGATTTATTGTCCTATTTTATTGCAATAAGTATAATAATTCGAGAAAAATGAATTATTTTCTGAAACTTTATAGATCATCTTATTTTTTAAGTGGAATACTTGCAAAAATCGGATTTGATCATAAAAGAGTTTTAGTTATTTATTTGAGAATAAATCCTTTATGAACATATTTGAAAGCTTTTAACAACAAACTTTGATCATCTAGCATCTAAGCTTGAAGATCATCACATGCATGTTGGATTGAAGACCATTCATGAGTTTGAAATGTTCAAATTTCGTTTTTGAAAGAAAACTTTGGATGCATGTGGTGTTTTTCCACCAAAACATATAGAAAAGTGCATTTCCTTGATTTTGACTTAGGTTTAGGTCATGGGACGTCACCATCTACAACATACATGTTGTTTTTGGATTAAATCCTACCACCATCATCATCAAACCTGTAAGTAGGTGCAAGTGTTCATGATTTTACAATAGAATGGAGTAGAAGAAGAAGAAAGTGTAAGAAAAATAACAAAACTTGAAGGAAAAGTGAAGTAGAAATCGATTTTACCTTCAAGAACACCACAAGATGGTGAAGATTTTGAGTTTAAGGAGTGTTATTGAGTCCTATTATCTGGAAATTTCATGGTTTAGAGGGTGGAGAAGATAGAGAATGTAGTTGGTGTTAGAGAGTGTGAGAGAGAGTGAAGTGTGGAGAAAAGGAGAAATGATTTAAATTTTTGGGGAAATAGAGTATTAGGGTTTTCAAGTAAGAGAGAGAGGAGAGAGGTCCGAATTTAAGAGGTTTATTACCATCTTTTTCTCTTTTTTATTTAAAAAATTTAAGTCTTTTATAAAAATATCAACTATTTATAAAATATGCAACTTAACCAACTTTTATGCATAAAACTCTTGATTTTTGATTTATAAATTAAGGGTAAATGTTAATGAGTTAAATTTTATTTTCCTTGAATGCATTTTCATAATTTTAATTATTATAAAATCATATTATAAGGTTCATAACTATTTTTATAAAAATTTTAGGGTTAAAGTTTATAAATATGAGTTTGTAGGGCTTTTAGGGTTTTTCAGATTTTGCTAAACTTTAGATATCAAGATAGATTGAATTTTGGAGGCATCAAATTATTTTTGAGTCTTATAACTATTTTATAGTTATAAATAATGTTTGTAATTCCTTTTTGTCGGTTTATTGGCATTTATATGTAGTGGTTCCGAGATTCAAGTGAACTTGAAGAACAAAGTATACTAGTCATAGTTTCAACTTTGACTGAAGTTCCACGAGACTCGGACCTAATTTCTACTACTAGGTCAAGTGCATAATGTGTGTATATGATTCATGCAAAAGGTGTTCGAGTCAAAGAGCGACCCGAATATGGATAGTCACTACAGTTAATTAGTTGTAGAATTCACATATCAATCTGAAATCTAAGTACACTATCCATCGATTCTACTTGTTTCCTAGTTTTTAGTAGGTTATAACTTAGCATCTAGTTACAAAGTTTAGTATGTGTCGTGCCTATATGTGCAACTAAGTTTATTCAAATCTAGAACTCTCTCAAATTTTACGGTTGTCACAATCTCCCCCGGTTGAAAGAATTTCATCCCGAAATTCAATTCGTGACGTATTCTATTAGAACTCAGCCGACTACAATTGTATAGTTGGAGAGGTGGTGACTTGGAGAACTCTTTGATTATTTTGGGTTAATTCCTTAAGGGAAGAGCCCAATTCTTTAGCTATAATAAAATTAATGTTTCCTTAATTCGAGTTCTACAGTCTAGATTGTGAGAAATTAGGATCATGGAAATCATGATCTGACCATGGCGACATAGTTGAAAATATTATCTAGTCAGATATTATCTAACTTAAAAGTGCATTATAAGTTTTGCTGAAGCACCAACTGCATTGGTTGCCAAATCCGCGCTGATCCTTAAGTCGCATTCTAAATCATCACTAAGTGTAACTTCGCCGTCTAATAAAGAAGGGATTAGGAACAATTTGTTCACTTCCGAATTGGCTACTAAATCTGAAAAAGGTATATTCGGAAATAAGAAGGGGTAGCACGAATGAAAGAGAAGCAATCGGGGGTAATTTCCTAATGATACATGTTATTGGTACATCTCAAGCGTAAAACTATTTAAGTCCCGTCTACAAAAGAAATTACGAAACAATCGAGGATTTCCGAAGCTATAATTTCTACTACGGGTACTCTTACTATAATAGAACCATAATTGAAGAGTATATATAGAGACTCGTTGTTTTTAATGAAGGAAGTGAACGTTTATGATATTTTAAATCACATTATCTAGATAGCATTTTGAGTGTTTAGAAATGATAAGTAATCTCACTATTATCAAAATGTGTAATAACTCCAAGAAAATGAAGATACATGTGTGGCGATCAAACGAAGTAGTAAAATGATATAAAGATTAATTAAGGTTAAAAGTTTAAGTCGTCATTAAGGGAATTTGTATAGAAATATTTAGATTCCCCTTTTGAAAAATTGTTTATTTGTCTAAGTCACGACAAATTCAAGCTTACGAGTCAGTATATTGATGAAAACAAGGTTGAGAGTTTAGGAACTCACTGAAAATTACAAAGTAGAATGCTATTTTAAGAAAGGTGTAAAAATATCGATCATTGAAAATAATGCATTCTTAATTTAGTGTTTCTACAAAAACAATCATTTAGAGAATAGATAATAGTAAAATTCAAGACTTTGAGGTATTTAAAGAAAAGAAGAAACATAAGAAAACATATCCTTCACATATATTTTTCCGGATATAGAAAAATGATAAGAACAATGATATTCATCTTGTGTATTAATTGTAAGGAAAATACAATGAAAATTGCACTTTAAATCAAGTTTCCGAATTTAGTACGAAAGAGCAAATGTAAATAAGGATTACTTGTGTACATTAGATTTCATAATAAAAATAAAATGTATGTGATAAAAGGCATAATTGAATACAAAGTTGACTAAATCAAAATTATGTCTCATAACTATACACGTATTAATCGCTCAAAACGAAAGGGTAGACTTCTAGTCTGTATATATGCGTAAGAACATGGTACCAAGAGAAGCAAAATGGACAGAAACAAAGTTAGACAATGTATTATGTTATTATTATGGGTGTGCGAGACCTAAAATAAGAAGGAGAGCAAGAAATCAAGTGTGGGGGAAAGAAAAGGAAGGTAGCAGCAATGATTGCTATTGTTAAAATTTTAAGATCAATAATTATATGTAGATTTAAAACTTAGGTTAAGATATATTTCAATCTTCAATAATTGATGTATGCTGATGATTAAATAGACACGTGGAAGTTTTAAAGAGTTTGCTAGAAATAATGAGTTATCTATTAAGTTAAACTCCATTTGTGAAAAAGAAGAAACACTAAAACTTGTAATTGAAAATCTGACATTTTTGACCTTTTTGACTGGGGTCCAACAATGGTTAAAATGGATAAGGTAAAGACTTAACATATTTAGATGAATAATTGTGCATTGTCAAAAGTGTGTCGCTGGAAGTTTAAAAGTGAACACTAAGTTTTGCAATGTTGTAAGTTTTATAAACACAGATTATAAAACTAATTTGAAATAAAATAAAAAAATGAGGTGTGTTGGAAATTTAGGAATTAGAGATATCTTAGAAACATGTGTGAAGTAGAAAGTTGTGAAATTATCATGTTGGGTTTCAAGAAAACACATTTAAGTAAAGTACAATGCCTAAATGAGAAAGTAGTCAAAAGACTTAAAACAAAAGTGGTTTGAAGATCCGATGAAGCTTTTACACATAATATTAACTTTAACGTCATATGTTTAAGTTTTATAGCATAGAGTTTAAACACTTTTATAAAGGGAAATCTCCAGAAAAGTCCTAAAATTTTACCCTAATTTACGAAATAGTCCCAAACTAAAATTTGTTTACGAAAATGCATGAATTACCGGTAGAAATGGCGATTTGACCCCTTTTTTTCCGGTTTACCGGTTTTATTACTTACATGTTTCACTAAAGTCCCATTATTTTACCCTAATTTGCGAATAAGTCCCAAAATAAAATTTACTAATAATTTGGCCATTTTCTTCATGTAACATACATTTTATCGGTTTCATTGATGACTTAGACACATAGTCATTAAATTAGCTGATAAGATGAATACGATGGGTTATATAATGCCACATTTACTATAAAATTTGATACCCATCTCATCAGCTCATTTATGACTATGTATCTACGTCAGCAATGAAACGAATAAAATGTGTGTTTCCAAGAAAAAATGGCAGAAAATGAGTTGATGTCTGATGAGATGGATATATTGGGTTACATAAGATTAGATAGACAATTTGATATTTCTTATAAACGTAAAAAAATAACGCAGTTGTTGTTAGTTTATGTAATTATTGTAGTCTTCGTTGGATGCATTTTATGTTCCAAAAAGATATACAATACATCAGGATACCAAGTTTTATGCTAAACATAACATTATATAACTCAACATATACATCTCATTATCTCTTTTAATGACTAGGCGTACGGGTCAGCAATGAAACCGGTAAAATGTATGTTACATAGATAAAAGGGCCAAATCATCAGTAAATTTTATTTTTGGACTTATTCGCAAATTAGGGTAAAATAATGGGACTTTAGTGAAACAGGTAAGTAATAAAACCGGTAAACCGGAAAAAAGAGGTCAAATCGCCATTTTACCGGTAATTCATGCTTTTTCGTAAACAAAATTTAGTTTGGGACTTTTTCGTAAATTAGGGTAAAATTTTAGGACTTTTCTGGAGATTTCCCGCTTTATAAAAGAAAATGTTTCTAAGTTTTTCGAAAACATACCAAAATGGTAAGCAAGGTTTAAAATGGTTTATATGCCCTTAAAAGCACATCTATCCATTGAAATGGATTTGAAATGAAATTCAAATAACAATGTTAAAACCAATATTGGTTAAATTGAGTTTTGAAGAAAAGTGTTAAGTTAAAGCAAGTTGTCAAAAGATTTTTAGCGAGAATATGGCTTACATTGTTAAGAAAGGTCTAGTAAGTAGTATGAAGTGGTTATAAAATACTTTATTGATGATAAGTAAAACCGATGAAGCGAAATAACTTTTCGATGGAAGATTAAGAAGTAAGGAATAAGTATATTGGTGTAGTTGATCGTACCTAAATACTAAAGAGAGTACAAGGCGAGTCTAAGGCGAGTACCGGTGTCCTTTCCCCAAAATAAAGGACAAGAAAAATTGTTTGTAAAACGTTTTATGGTGTCAATGCAGTTTCGTGGCCTTTTATATTGGTCAAAGGGATATCCTATGTTAAGTTTTAAGCTCAAGGTGGAAACAACCTAGAGCTAAATCGTAGCGTAGTAATAAGGTCTCACGTATGGGTTAAACTTTTGTGTCTCCTCGTGAGTTGAATCGGGAATGCTCGCCAATGGTATTCATGTGACTACTCGTGGCAACTCATATACCTCCTAACGCGATGCTCCAACTGTCTCCCGTGTCAGTATCGGAATGCTTTCCTAGTTGTAACTCTAGTACGAAGACGATGAAGATGTATTGAGGAATAATTGGTATAGGTTTCGACTTAAGATTATTACTAGTGTATATCTAGATACTAACCTTACATCTAAAGTCAATAGCTACCGAGGAATACTCATTCTCAGTACTAAGTGGATTGCTCCTAGAGTGGCTAGTGATATAACCTAAGTGGTTAACCTAGCACTTGATAAGAGATAAGAATATTTCTAAATAAGACATTGTGGTAAAAGTGCATTTAGTTTCTAAGTGTACCTAGATGAATGCCTATAATATGCAATGCCCGTACGCACACCGAAAAATTTTGTTTTTCAAAAAGTTCAAGTTGAAAACTGTTTTGAACATATCTCTATTATAATTGTTGCCAGCCTCACATTAACTTTCCTTAATTAAGCATAGTTGGACAAGCTATACTTAATTAAAGTTCAATAATGCATACTCGAATTAGTTATACCAGTAGTATGTTCAGTATTTTAAGAACGTTTTGAAATTTTTTTGGCTATAGTTGTGGTTCTCCAAAGGAAAACCAGTATTCTCTATAACCTTCGGCTCTGATACCATTTCTGTCACATCCCGCTAAAGCGGAATTACGGGGTGTGGCAATACAAAGGGTTTCATAGCAAAAGTTAAAAGACAACACCAACCATAGTATTAAAAATCATTACAAATTTACAATGAGTTAGAACAAATTTTTAATTGAAATTACAATGTAAATTGAAATACAACACATGCGAATGCTCGTAAAAGTAAAGTGTCTCTACGTGCCTCTTACTAGATGATTCCTGAAAAAGCATGTAAAACGAGCGTCAACTATAAAAATAGTTGGTGAGTACTCACATATTAAAAATAATATAGGTTTCATGAATCGAAATCAAAGTTTTGATAAAAGTTTCCATAAATGAAAATATATTGCAAAAATGAGCAAATAAGTTTATATAAACAAAGTTCGTTGTCATCATGAGAGATAAAGTATGTTGCCCAAATGAGATGCAACGTTCATATTCTCATGGGAAATAAAGTTCGTTACTCAAACGAGTAAACAAGTTTCATTGGTAAAATGAGCAATCATGTTCGTTGCTATAAGGAGCAAACAATTTCATTGCTAAAACATGTATATAATTTTCCAGTAATAAAAGTTTGTTGTTGTAATGAGAAACAAAGTTCATTGCTATAATGAGAAACAAAGTTCATTGCTATAATTAATAAACGAGTTTGTTGCCATAATAAATAACAAGTTTGTATGTATATGATCAAACAATGAGTTTACAACCAAGCCTATGACTGATGCCCTATCAAGATCTATGCTTATCGTTCCATAGATTAATATGGTATCATGCACTCAAGCAATCAGGCGAGTGAGCAGTTGTCAATTCCTAATACCGCTATCTACAATGACCATTGGCTCAAAGAGTTAATGGTTGGAGTAAAGTGTAAAGGGAAGGGACTTAAGACGATAAGGCCTCATGTTTTGTGTTGCATAAACATACATAGCAAAATATAGCAATCAAGTTTGATATAAATTAATGGGTTTAGGTCATTTTTGGTCACTTAACTTTTGGTTTTGTGCTCATTTGGTTACTTAACTCTTTTTAAGTTTTAAAAGGTCATCAAAATTTTGGCTTTCTGCTCATTTAGTCACTTAACTTTTGTTTTGGTCATATTTAGTCACCAAACTTTTAAAATTGTGCTCATTTAGTCACTAAACTTTTAAACTTTTTTAAAAGTTTAGTGACTAAATGAGCACAATTTTAAAAGTTAGGTGACTAAATAAGCACAAATCTAAAAGTTAGGTGACTAAATGTGACCAAACCAAAAGTTAAGTGACTAAATGAGAACAAAGTCAAAAGTTTGATGACCTTTTAAAACATAAAAATAGTTAAGTGACCAAATGAGCACAAAACCAAAAGTTAAGTGACCAAAAATGACCTAAACCCTAAATTAATTTAAATACAATGAACAATAAATGGTTTTTGGACGTGCTTTTCCACCCTAAAACATATAAACTGAAAATAGGGGATTGCGTCACAATATGCAAAATATAGCAACCAAGTTTATACGAGTCAATTAAATACAACGAACATAAATAGTTTAGGACATGCTTTTCCACCCCAAAACATTTAAAAACTGAAAATAAGGGAATGTGTGAATACTCACAATATGCAAAATATAGCAACCAAGTTTATACGAGTCAATTAAATACAACGAACATAAATAGTTTAGGACATGCTTTTCCATCCGAAAACATTTAAAAACCGAAAATAGGGGAATGTGTGAATGCTCACAATATTTCAAATAGCTACAAGTGGTGCCTCGGAATATACCAACGCCTTACTACCGGGATCCTATGACATCAAACACACGCTAGTGAGTTTTTATGTCGAAATCTAATGCTAATATACTAAATTCTACATATAGAGAAATGCCAAATTTTTGTTCTAATATTGGTTTTATATTAAATGGGTAACAATTTTCTGAAATGGTGATATTTTATAACTCATGTGATTAAGATAATTTTGGATATTATTTTCCAGATTTCTGTAATATTAATTCAGGGTATTTCAACACATTTAAAGGTGTTTTAAACTCCTAAAAATCCAAAATATTATCAAACAGTTTCCAAAAATTCTCAAACTTTGTATTTTCAATCTAAATACAGTAGAGGCCTTCCATAAATGTTCCCTTGAATTTTTGATGTGACTAACTATTTTTCCAAATTTTTAAGCCTTCATAAAAATATAAATTCGTGAAAAATAGTATCCAGATGATAAAAAATTCCAAACTTTTTATAGTACTGCCACTAAACATACTTAAGTTGGGAAAAAATATAAAAATGAGTTTCCAAACCGTTTATCCTGATTTTACAATTTTTGTGCATTTATTCTAACTAAAATGGAAATAATTAGAAGACAGTTTCCAAAATAGCCCAAAATTTTTGTAACATTGTTATTGTACATATAGAAGCTGTGAAAAATATAAAAGATATTTTTAAATTAGATTTGCTATTTTTCTTTGTTTTATTCTCTTGCATAATCATTAATTGGTGGATAGTTATCAAACAGTTAAAGTAAATTACCAAAATTTTTGAAAACTTAATTTACAGTGTACATAATCCGGGAAAAATACCAATGGTGATTTTTATATATTGTAATCTGATTTTGTGGATTTAAGTGTATTAAATCTTAGAAAATAGAATAAAAATAGCATACTTAATAGAAAAATCATCCAAATTTTTATTTAGAGTTCTAAAATATTATTAGGTTTTCTGGTAAATGTTCATGAATTGTGGATGAGTAGAACTATTTTTCCCATTATTAGTCCATTATAAATACAAAAATCGGGGAAAATAGGTATGCATTATGAAAAAGTCCGAAACTATTTGTCTGAGCATTCCACATGAAGTACGATCTGCGAAAAATATTAGGTAGCCTTTTAACATTCCCTAAAGTGGTTTTATGATTTATTTGAATTAAACAAAAAGAAAATTCAAAACCATACCAAACAGTAACCAAAATCGATAAAACTCATTGACATGTCATCATTTACTTTAGATGTCATCTATGAATTTACCTAGGATTTATAGACCTCGGAAAGTATTTTATATTATTTATTGTCCTATTTTATTTTAATTATTATAATAATTCGAGGAAAATGAAATATTTTCTGAAACTTTACAAATCATTTTATTTTATAAGTGGAATTCGTGCAAAAATCGGATTTGATCAGAAAAGAGTTTTAGGTATTTATTTGAGAATAAATCCTTTATGAACATATTTGAAAGCTTTTAACAACAAACTTTGATCATCTAGCATCTAAGCTTGAAGATCATCACATGCATGTTGGTTTGAAGACCATTCATGAGTTTGAAATGTTCAAATTTCGTTTTTGAAAGAAAACTTTGGATGCATGTGGTGTTTTTCCACCAAAACATATAGAAAAGTGCATTTCCTTGATTTTGACTTAGGTTTAGGTCATGGGACTTCACCATCTACAACATGCATGCTGTTTTTTGATTAACTCCTACCACCATCATCATCAAAGCCGTAAGTAGGTGCAAGTGTTCACGATTTTACAATAGAATGGAGTAGAAGAAGAAGAAAGTGTAAGAAAAATAACAAAAGTTGAAGGAAAAGTGAAGTAGAAATCGATTTTACCTTCAAGAACATCACAAGATGGTGAAGATTTTGAGTTTAAGGAGTGTTATTGAGTCCTATTCTCTGGAAATTTCATGGTTTAGGGGTGGAGAAGATAGAGAATGTAGTTGGTGTTAGAGAGTGTGAGAGAGAGTGAAGCGTGGAGAAAAGGAGAAATGATTTAAATTTTTGGGGAAATAGAGTATTAGGGTTTTCAAGTAAGAGAGAGAGGCGAGAGGTCCGAATTTAAGAGGTTTATTACCATATTTTTCTCCTTTTTATTTATAAAATTTAAGTCTTTTATAAAAATATCAACTATTTATAAAATATGCAACTTAACCAACTTTTTATGCATAAAACTCTTGATTTTTTATTTATAAATTAAGGGTAAATGTTAATGAGTTAAATTTTATTTTCCTTGAATGCATTTTCATAATTTTAATTATTATAAAATCATATTATAAGGTTCATAACTATTTTTATAAAAATTTTAGGGTTAAAGTTTATAAATATGAGTTTGTAGGGCTTTTAGGGGTTTTCAGATTTTGCTAAACTTTAGATATCAAGATAGATTGAATTTTGGAGGCATCAAATTATTTTTGAGTCTTATAAATCTTTTATAGTTATAAATAATCTTTGTAATTCCTTTTTGTCGGTTTATTGGCATTTATATGTAGTGGTTCCGAGATTCAAGTGAACTTGAAGAACCAAGTATACTAGTCATAGTTTCAACTTTGACTTAAGTTCCACGAGACTCCGACCTAATTTCTACTACTAGGTCAAGTGCATAATGTGTATATGATTAATGAAAAGGTGTTCGAGTCAAAGAGCGACCCGAATATGGATAGTCACTACAGTTAAGTAGTTGTAGAATTCACATATCAATGTGAAATCTAAGTACACTATCCATCGATTCTACTTGTTTCCTAGTTTTTAGTAGGTTATAACTTAGCATCTAGTTACAAAGTCTAGTATGTGTGAAGTAGAAAGTTGTGAAATTATCATGTTGGGTTTCAAGAAAACACATTTAAGTAAAGTACAATGCCTAAATGAGAAAGTAGTCAAAAGACTTAAAACAAAAGTGGTTTGAAGATCCGATGAAGCTTTTACACATAATATTAACTTTAACGTCATATGTTTAAGTTTTATAGCATAGAGTTTAAACACTTTTATAAAGGGAAATCTCCAGAAAAGTCCTAAAATTTTACCCTAATTTACGAAATAGTCCCAAACTAAAATTTGTTTACGAAAATGCATGAATTACCGGTAGAAATGGCGATTTGACCCCTTTTTTTCCGGTTTACCGGTTTTATTACTTACATGTTTCACTAAAGTCCCATTATTTTACCCTAATTTGCGAATAAGTCCCAAAATAAAATTTACTAATAATCTGGCCATTTTCTTCATGTAACATACATTTTATCGGTTTCATTGATGACTTAGACACATAGTCATTAAATTAGCTGATAAGATGAATACGATGGGTTATATAATGCCACATTTACTATAAAATTTGATACCCATCTCATCAGCTCATTTATGACTATGTATCTACGTCAGCAATGAAACGAATAAAATGTGTGTTTCCAAGAAAAAAGGGCAGAAAATGAGTTGATGTCTGATGAGATGGATATATTGGGTTACATAAGATTAGATAGACAATTTGATATTTCTTATAAACGTAAAAAAATAACGCAGTTGTTGTTAGTTTATGTAATTATTGTAGTCTTCGTTGGATGCATTTTATGTTCCAAAAAGATATACAATACATCAGGATACCAAGTTTTATGCTAAACATAACATTATATAACTCAACATATACATCTCATCATCTCTTTTAATGACTAGGCGTACGGGTCAGCAATGAAACCGGTAAAATGTATGTTACATAGATAAAAGGGCCAAATCATCAGTAAATTTTATTTTTGGACTTATTCGCAAATTAGGGTAAAATAATGGGACTTTAGTGAAACAGGTAAGTAATAAAACCGGTAAACCGGAAAAAAGAGGTCAAATCGCCATTTTTACCGGTAATTCATGCTTTTTCGTAAACAAAATTTAGTTTGGGACTTTTTCGTAAATTAGGGTAAAATTTTAGGACTTTTCTGGAGATTTCCCGCTTTATAAAAGAAAATGTTTCTAAGTTTTTCGAAAACATACCAAAATGGTAAGCAAGGTTTAAAATGGTTTATATGCCCTTAAAAGCACATCTATCCATTGAAATGGATTTGAAATGAAATTCAAATAACAATGTTAAAACCAATATTGGTTAAATTGAGTTTTGAAGAAAAGTGTTAAGTTAAAGCAAGTTGTCAAAAGATTTTTAGCGAGAATATGGCTTACATTGTTAAGAAAGGTCTAGTAAGTAGTATGAAGTGGTTATAAAATACTTTATTGATGATAAGTAAAACCGATGAAGCGAAATAACTTTTCGATGGAAGATTAAGAAGTAAGGAATAAGTATATTGGTGTAGTTGATCGTACCTAAATACTAAAGAGAGTACAAGGCGAGTACCGGTGTCCTTTCCCCAAAATAAAGGACAAGAAAAATTGTTTGTAAAACGTTTTATGGTGTCAATGCAGTTTCGTGGCCTTTTATATTGGTCAAAGGGATATCCTATGTTAAGTTTTAAGCTCAAGGTGGAAACAACCTAGAGCTAAATCGTAGCGTAGTAATAAGGTCTCACGTATGGGTTAAACTTTTGTGTCTCCTCGTGAGTTGAATCGGGAATGCTCGCCAATGGTATTCATGTGACTACTCGTGGCAACTCATATACCTCCTAACGCGATGCTCCAACTGTCTCCTGTGTTAGTATCGGAATGCTTTCCTAGTTGTAACTCTAGTACGAAGACGATGAAGATGTATTGAGGAATAATTGGTATAGGTTTCGACTTAAGATTATTACTAGTGTATATCTAGATACTAACCTTACATCTAAAGTCAATAGCTACCGAGGAATACTCATTCTCAGTACTAAGTGGATTGCTCCTAGAGTGGCTAGTGATATAACCTAAGTGGTTAACCTAGCACTTGATAAGAGATAAGAATATTTCTAAATAAGACATTGTGGTAAAAGTGCATTTAGTTTCTAAGTGTACCTAGATGAATGCCTATAATATGCAATGCCCGTACGCACACCGAAAAATTTTGTTTTTCAAAAAGTTCAAGTTGAAAACTGTTTTGAACATATCTCTATTATAATTGTTGCCAGCCTCACATTAACTTTCCTTAATTAAGCATAGTTGGACAAGCTATACTTAATTAAAGTTCAATAATGCATACTCGAATTAGTTATACCAGTAGTATGTTCAGTATTTTAAGAACGTTTTGAAATTTTTTTGGCTATAGTTGTGGTTCTCCAAAGGAAAACCAGTATTCTCTATAACCTTCGGCTCTGATACCATTTCTGTCACATCCCGCTAAAGCGGAATTACGGGGTGTGGCAATACAAAGGGTTTCATAGCAAAAGTTAAAAGACAACACCAACCATAGTATTAAAAATCATTACAAATTTACAATGAGTTAGAACAAATTTTTAATTGAAATTACAATGTAAATTGAAATACAACACATGCGAATGCTCGTAAAAGTAAAGTGTCTCTACGTGCCTCTTACTAGATGATTCCTGAAAAAGCATGTAAAACGAGCGTCAACTATAAAAATAGTTGGTGAGTACTCACATATTAAAAATAATATAGGTTTCATGAATCGAAATCAAAGTTTTGATAAAAGTTTCCATAAATGAAAATATATTGCAAAAATGAGCAAATAAGTTTATATAAACAAAGTTCGTTGTCATCATGAGAGATAAAGTATGTTGCCCAAATGAGATGCAACGTTCATATTCTCATGGGAAATAAAGTTCGTTACTCAAACGAGTAAACAAGTTTCATTGGTAAAATGAGCAATCATGTTCGTTGCTATAAGGAGCAAACAATTTCATTGCTAAAACATGTATATAATTTTCCAGTAATAAAAGTTTGTTGTTGTAATGAGAAACAAAGTTCATTGCTATAATGAGAAACAAAGTTCATTGCTATAATTAATAAACGAGTTTGTTGCCATAATAAATAACAAGTTTGTATGTATATGATCAAACAATGAGTTTACAACCAAGCCTATGACTGATGCCCTATCAAGATCTATGCTTATCGTTCCATAGATTAATATGGTATCATGCACTCAAGCAATCAGGCGAGTGAGCAGTTGTCAATTCCTAATACCGCTATCTACAATGACCATTGGCTCAAAGAGTTAATGGTTGGAGTAAAGTGTAAAGGGAAGGGACTTAAGACGATAAGGCCTCATGTTTTGTGTTGCATAAACATACATAGCAAAATATAGCAATCAAGTTTGATATAAATTAATGGGTTTAGGTCATTTTTGGTCACTTAACTTTTGGTTTTGTGCTCATTTGGTTACTTAACTCTTTTTAAGTTTTAAAAGGTCATCAAAATTTTGGCTTTCTGCTCATTTAGTCACTTAACTTTTGTTTTGGTCATATTTAGTCACCAAACTTTTAAAATTGTGCTCATTTAGTCACTAAACTTTTAAACTTTTTTAAAAGTTTAGTGACTAAATGAGCACAATTTTAAAAGTTAGGTGACTAAATAAGCACAAATCTAAAAGTTAGGTGACTAAATGTGACCAAACCAAAAGTTAAGTGACTAAATGAGAACAAAGTCAAAAGTTTGATGACCTTTTAAAACATAAAAATAGTTAAGTGACCAAATGAGCACAAAACCAAAAGTTAAGTGACCAAAAATGACCTAAACCCTAAATTAATTTAAATACAATGAACAATAAATGGTTTTTGGACGTGCTTTTCCACCCTAAAACATATAAACTGAAAATAGGGGATTGCGTCACAATATGCAAAATATAGCAACCAAGTTTATACGAGTCAATTAAATACAACGAACATAAATAGTTTAGGACATGCTTTTCCACCCCAAAACATTTAAAAACTGAAAATAAGGGAATGTGTGAATACTCACAATATGCAAAATATAGCAACCAAGTTTATACGAGTCAATTAAATACAACGAACATAAATAGTTTAGGACATGCTTTTCCATCCGAAAACATTTAAAAACCGAAAATAGGGGAATGTGTGAATGCTCACAATATTTCAAATAGCTACAAGTGGTGCCTCGGAAT
Source organism: Lactuca virosa (assembly GCF_052849685.1). Classification (NCBI taxonomy): domain Eukaryota; kingdom Viridiplantae; phylum Streptophyta; class Magnoliopsida; order Asterales; family Asteraceae; genus Lactuca; species Lactuca virosa. The sequence goes on from NC_136434.1 coordinate 254,574,343, forward strand.
ATACCAACGCCTTACTACCGGGATCCTATGACATCAAACACACGCTAGTGAGTTTTTATGTCGAAATCTAATGCTAATATACTAAATTCTACATATAGAGAAATGCCAAATTTTTGTTCTAATATTGGTTTTATATTAAATGGGTAACAATTTTCTGAAATGGTGATATTTTATAACTCATGTGATTAAGATAATTTTGGATATTATTTTCCAGATTTCTGTAATATTAATTCAGGGTATTTCAACACATTTAAAGGTGTTTTAAACTCCTAAAAATCCAAAATATTATCAAACAGTTTCCAAAAATTCTCAAACTTTGTATTTTCAATCTAAATACAGTAGAGGCCTTCCATAAATGTTCCCTTGAATTTTTGATGTGACTAACTATTTTTCCAAATTTTTAAGCCTTCATAAAAATATAAATTCGTGAAAAATAGTATCCAGATGATAAAAAATTCCAAACTTTTTATAGTACTGCCACTAAACATACTTAAGTTGGGAAAAAATATAAAAATGAGTTTCCAAACCGTTTATCCTGATTTTACAATTTTTGTGCATTTATTCTAACTAAAATGGAAATAATTAGAAGACAGTTTCCAAAATAGCCCAAAATTTTTGTAACATTGTTATTGTACATATAGAAGCTGTGAAAAATATAAAAGATATTTTTAAATTAGATTTGCTATTTTTCTTTGTTTTATTCTCTTGCATAATCATTAATTGGTGGATAGTTATCAAACAGTTAAAGTAAATTACCAAAATTTTTGAAAACTTAATTTACAGTGTACATAATCCGGGAAAAATACCAATGGTGATTTTTATATATTGTAATCTGATTTTGTGGATTTAAGTGTATTAAATCTTAGAAAATAGAATAAAAATAGCATACTTAATAGAAAAATCATCCAAATTTTTATTTAGAGTTCTAAAATATTATTAGGTTTTCTGGTAAATGTTCATGAATTGTGGATGAGTAGAACTATTTTTCCCATTATTAGTCCATTATAAATACAAAAATCGGGGAAAATAGGTATGCATTATGAAAAAGTCCGAAACTATTTGTCTGAGCATTCCACATGAAGTACGATCTGCGAAAAATATTAGGTAGCCTTTTAACATTCCCTAAAGTGGTTTTATGATTTATTTGAATTAAACAAAAAGAAAATTCAAAACCATACCAAACAGTAACCAAAATCGATAAAACTCATTGACATGTCATCATTTACTTTAGATGTCATCTATGAATTTACCTAGGATTTATAGACCTCGGAAAGTATTTTATATTATTTATTGTCCTATTTTATTTTAATTATTATAATAATTCGAGGAAAATGAAATATTTTCTGAAACTTTACAAATCATTTTATTTTATAAGTGGAATTCGTGCAAAAATCGGATTTGATCAGAAAAGAGTTTTAGATATTTATTTGAGAATAAATCCTTTATGAACATATTTGAAAGCTTTTAACAACAAACTTTGATCATCTAGCATCTAAGCTTGAAGATCATCACATGCATGTTGGTTTGAAGACCATTCATGAGTTTGAAATGTTCAAAATTCGTTTTTGAAAGAAAACTTTGGATGTATGTGGTGTTTTTCCACCAAAACATATAGAAAAGTGCATTTCCTTGATTTTGACTTAGGTTTAGGTCATGGGACTTCACCATCTACAACATGCATGCTGTTTTTTGATTAACTCCTACCACCATCATCATCAAAGCCGTAAGTAGGTGCAAGTGTTCACGATTTTACAATAGAATGGAGTAGAAGAAGAAGAAAGTGTAAGAAAAATAACAAAAGTTGAAGGAAAAGTGAAGTAGAAATCGATTTTACCTTCAAGAACATCACAAGATGGTGAAGATTTTGAGTTTAAGGAGTGTTATTGAGTCCTATTCTCTGGAAATTTCATGGTTTAGGGGTGGAGAAGATAGAGAATGTAGTTGGTGTTAGAGAGTGTGAGAGAGAGTGAAGCGTGGAGAAAAGGAGAAATGATTTAAATTTTTGGGGAAATAGAGTATTAGGGTTTTCAAGTAAGAGAGAGAGGAGAGAGGTCCGAATTTAAGAGGTTTATTACCATATTTTTCTCCTTTTTATTTATAAAATTTAAGTCTTTTATAAAAATATCAACTATTTATAAAATATGCAACTTAACCAACTTTTTATGCATAAAACTCTTGATTTTTTATTTATAAATTAAGGGTAAATGTTAATGAGTTAAATTTTATTTTCCTTGAATGCATTTTCATAATTTTAATTATTATAAAATCATATTATAAGGTTCATAACTATTTTTATAAAAATTTTAGGGTTAAAGTTTATAAATATGAGTTTGTAGGGCTTTTAGGGGTTTTCAGATTTTGCTAAACTTTAGATATCAAGATAGATTGAATTTTGGAGGCATCAAATTATTTTTGAGTCTTATAAATCTTTTATAGTTATAAATAATCTTTGTAATTCCTTTTTGTCGGTTTATTGGCATTTATATGTAGTGGTTCCGAGATTCAAGTGAACTTGAAGAACCAAGTATACTAGTCATAGTTTCAACTTTGACTTAAGTTCCACGAGACTCCGACCTAATTTCTACTACTAGGTCAAGTGCATAATGTGTATATGATTAATGAAAAGGTGTTCGAGTCAAAGAGCGACCCGAATATGGATAGTCACTACAGTTAAGTAGTTGTAGAATTCACATATCAATGTGAAATCTAAGTACACTATCCATCGATTCTACTTGTTTCCTAGTTTTTAGTAGGTTATAACTTAGCATCTAGTTACAAAGTCTAGTATGTGTCGTGCCTATATGTGCAACTAAGTTTATTCAAATCTAGAACTCTCTCAAATTTGACGGTTGTCACAAACTAGTGTCCTTGGGATCTTTAGGAGGAGTTGTGGTTTTGGGAACTCTGGAATAACTACCCGCGACAAAAGGATTATGGGTTGCATTCTTGGGTTTACCCCAAGACTTAGATTTCCCGATCTCGGATTGAGGGCCACCGGTTTTCCTGTATTTTTCTTGATTTTCCAATTTTTAAACAAGCCACAAAAGAGTGTCAAAATCAGAATATGGATACAAATCAACAATGTTAGCAATATTCAGGTTCAACCCGCGTAAAAACCAAGACGGTTTTTTACTCCTCGACTTCATCAATATCACCCATAAGTGACAATTTTTCAAACTCGTCTATATATTCAGCCATGTTCATTTTTCCTTGTTTCAACTCGGATATTTTTCTATAGGTTGCCATGCGGTGATTAATTGATACATATCTTTTTCTTAACTTTCTTTTTAATGATTCCCACGATGCAATTTTATCTTTACCCTCCCGTGTTCTCTTGGCTTTAAGCCCTTCGAACCACAAAGAGGCACCCCCACAAAGTTTCAAGAAGGCAAACTTACATGCCTTTTTGTCATCTACATCTTTGAACTCGAACATGCATTCAATCTTTCTTTCCCACTCCAAGTATTTTTCCAGGTCCGTACCACCCGCGAATTCTGGCAACTCGTTGACTTTGAATTCTTCACTTGTCCTAAGTTCACGCATTGCTTCTGTTCGAGGTTGGCCATCTTGGATGTTCCTTAGTGCTTCTATAAGATTGTAGAGAAAATTGGGATCATTAAAATCCATAGTAACTGCAGGATTGTTTCAGCTCTGATACCACTATGATACGTGTATGGGGGCTGATTTTGGATAGGTGGGGAGAGAGAGGGATAGAACACGAGATTGTGAAGATAGAGAAAAGGATAGGGTTAGTTCTTACCTCAAGACCTATTGAAGCAAGAACTAGTTCGAATGACAAGACCTATTGACACGCGACAAAACACGATAAGACACCTATCTTACCTGATAAAGAGAGCAAATTGCAACAAGTTCAAGTGATGTTCTATTCCGTAGAAATCGGCCCTATATATAGGTGATAGAAGCCGTGGGTTACAATAGTGAAAAGGCTCATCATTAAGAGCTTTTATTTAACTAGCTTTATTAAATAACTTCAAGGAAAAGACTAGAAACTCCAAAGACTCTTCCAATTTCGGCCATGCTACACAAAAGACTAGAAAATAATGAGTGATCACCAATAAGTCCAAAAAACTCGGCCACAACTTCCATGTAGCCAAAAAAAATCGGCCCACCCCATTTCAAGTCCAAATCCAAGAAATTAAGCACACTCCAAAACCTAAATTATTAAAGCCCACCTCCTTGGCAAGTAATCCATTTTTAATTGGGCTATCTAGGTCCAAACATATATCAATTGCATAGACTACTTCTATTATGGAACTCAAGAATTAAACAATGCTCATCAAAGCTTTGCTAAATTGCATAGACTTCTATTCTGGAACTCAAGAATTAAACATTGCTCATCAAAGCTTTGGTAAATTGCATAGACTTCTATTGTGGAACTCACGAATTAAACAATGCTCATCAAACCCTTGCTTAAACTGCATAGACTTCTATTGTGGAACTCAAGAATTAAATAATGCTCATCAAAGCTTTGCTAAATTGCATAGAATACTTCTATTGTGGAACTCAAGAATTAAACAATGCTTATCAAAGCTTTGCTAAATTGCATAGACTTCTATTGTGGAACTCAAGAATTAAACAATGCTCATCAAAGCTTTGCTAAATTGCATGGACTTCAATTGTGGAACTCAAGAATTAAACAATGCTCATCAAAGCTTTGGTAAATTTCATAGATTACTTCTATTGTGTAGCTCAAGAATTAAGCAATGCTCGTCAAAGCTTTTCTAAATTGCATCGACTTCTATTGTGGAACTCAAGAATTAAACAATACTCATCAAAGCTTTGCTAAATTGCTTAGACCTCTATTGTAGAACTCAAGAATTAAACAATGCTACTTTCTCTCTCTTCCCCTGATTCTCTCTATCGGTGGTGCGATCTAGTTTTTGGTTCATCGGTGCTGCTTTTCTGACGAATTTCATTTAGTCGTTGAAGCAATTTCTCTTCTGTTTCCGTTGTCCTAAGGAAATGGATGTCGATATGTCAAATTTGAATAAGCAAGTTAATGAGGAAGGAGATGATTCTGAAGATGATGGTTCTTCTGAAGAGGATGGGGAAGATGAATCTAGTGAGGATGAGTCTAATGAAGATGAGGAAATTGTGATGGAAGAGGAGGTTAATACTAAGATGAGTAAAGAGCCTAGTTTAAAGATGAAGTCTGGTACTGTTATTAATAGTATTAATATGCTTCCTTCTATTTTGGGTGATGCTAATAGTTGTAAAAAGGTGGATGGTGATAGTCAGGGGAACTTGTTGAACTCTTATGCAGGTGTGTTAAAAGGTAATAGACATAAGGGTAAGATTGATGTCAAGTTTATTCCAGGGGAAAAAGGCAAAGAAGAAGGACCTGTTATTATCCCGATTGAGAATTTAAAGAAAGCGAGTATTCCATATACTAATACTTTATATGGGTATATGATTGATAAGAAGTTAGCGTTTCCTGTGATTCAGCAAGAGGTTAGAAGGCTATGGAAGAATGTGGGTCTTGAAGAGATATTCATGAACAGTAAAGGGTTTTTCTTTTTTAAATTTAGTGATGAGCAGGGGATGTTATCTATATTGGAGGGAAGCCCATGGTTGATGTTCAATAATATGCCATTATTTCTTCAAAGGTGGAGACCAGGTCTGAAATTAACCAAGAATAGTCATGATAAAATTCCGGTGTGGATCAAAATCTTTGATTTACCTTTGGAAGTATGGAGTGGAGAGAATTTGTGTATTATAGCGAGTAAGTTGGGGGTGCCTATGGCTTTTGATTCTTTTACTGAGGAGATGTGTTTGGAACACAAGGGTAGAAACGCTTATGCTCGAATTATTGTTGAAATGGCGGCTGATAAGGAATGGATGAGGAAAATTGAGGTTTCTACTTGGGATTTTGTTACTAATTCTGCTGTGGTTCAGAGTTTTGATGTGGAGTATGCTTGGATGCCTTCTAGATGTAATCACTGTAAGGTTTATGGGCATACGGATAAAGTTTGTTTGGCAGCTTTGAATGAAGAGAAAGTGGTAAAGAATGGGGATAATGGGAACAATAAGAGAAATAAAGGGAAGGAAATGGTTAATGATGATGGATTTACGGAGGTTGTTTATAAGAAGGTTGCAGGAAATAATGATGGTGAAGGTACTAGTATATCTAAGGAGGGTCATGCTCAATTGTATAATCAAAGATATAGTGGGAAGAATGGAAATTTTAACAGGGGAAATAATTTCAGAGGCAATTATGGGAATAGAGGTGGTAATGGAAGGGGACAGAATGGGAATTGGAATAATAAAGGGGTGGGTCATTGGAATTTGGAAAAGAATAGAAGATATGAGAAGTTTGTTAATGGTCAGGCTTTGGTTGGTAATCAGGGGAAAATGGAGAATAAGATGCAGGGGAATGCTATAAAGGATGATAACATAAAAGTGGGTGTTAACAAGAGTCTAGAAAATAAGACTGTTTCTAGTGATGGTTGCAGTATTAAAAATAGTTTTGAAATCCTGAAAAGGATTGATGAGGAAGTTATGGATAGAATGGAAGAGGATGCTAAGGGAGGCAAAGTTGATGGTTATCAGGAAGGTGATTGTGTTGATTATTCTTCTGATGTTGTTGGAATAATGAATAATAAGTTGGATCCTTCTAAGTTTGTTGGGAAGGGTAATGTAGGGAATGAAAGTAATAAAATGAAGAATAGTATGATGGTTCAGGGGAATAGTAAAAGCAAAGATGGGATTTCTCAGGCATTTGAGGAGGTAAATGCCAAAAACTCTATTATTTCCCAATGATGTCTATAGGGGTATGGAATGTCAGGGGCTTGAATAAAGCTATTAAGCAGAAGGAGGTTATTGATGTTATTAGGAGTAATAACCTTGGTATATGTGCTGTGGTGGAGTCTCATGTCAAGGTCTTAAATCTTAAGAATGTTTGTGTTAAGACCTTTGGTCAATGGGATTGGGTTTCTAATAATAGTAGCTGTGAGGCTGGAACTAGAATAATTGTTGGATGGAATCCAAGACTTTTTGATGTGATGGTGATTTCTCAGTCTAGACAAGTTATTCACTTTTATGTTAGATTCTGTGATTCCAATTATAGCATGTATTTGTCTTTTATATATGCTGCTTCGAATTATCTTGAGAGAAGGTTATTATGGGATAATTTGAAGAAACATAGTTTGGTTGTTAAGAAGGAAGCATGGGGAATATTAGGTGATTTTAATGTTGCTTTAAAACCATCGGAATATTCTGAAGGTTGTTCCAAAACGCCTAAAGGAGTTGATGATTTTATTGACTGTATAAACTTTATTGAAGTTGAGGATCTGAATTCCTCTGGGTTTCAGTTTACTTGGAATAAAACTCCTGCTGGGAATAAGGGCCTTTTGAAGAAGTTAGATAGGGTGATGGCCAATTTGAAATTTGTTTCGGATCATCCTTTAGCTCATGCTGTTTTTAAACCTTATAGGGTGTCGGATCATTGTCCTGCTATTTTAAATGTTCCTGTTGGCAAATTGAGATGGAAACCTTCTTTTAGGTTTGCTAATTTTATCACTGAAAAGGTGGAGTTCTTACCCCTGGTTAAGGAAGTTTGGGATGCTAATATTGAAGGTTTTTTTATGTTCAAAGTGTGCCAAAAGTTGAAGATTCTTAAAAAGCATTGTAGGGAGCTTTGCAATAAGCACAAGGGTTCTGGGAAGAGAATCCAAATGTTAAGAAAGGAGTTGGAAAGTAAACAATCTGAAATTGATCTTAATCCTTTTGATTGTAAGATTAGGGAGGAGCATACTAATATTCTTTTTGATTTTAATGTACTTGTAATGATGAAGAAAAGCTTCTTTTCCAGAGATCTAAGATAAATTGGTTACAGGAAGGGGACAATAATACAAAGTTTTTTCATAGAGTTGTGAAGAGCAGGGGCAATAGAAATCGTATTCTGATGGTTATTGATGAAGATGGAAGATGGGTTAGTGGGAAGGCTATGAAGGATAAATTTGTTACTCATTTCAATAAGTTTTTGGGTTGTAAAGATGTTACTGAGTTTTCGTGTTTAAATGATGGTTTCTTTCATAATAAATTGGATAGTAGGGTGGCTGCTAATATGATTAGAGTGGTGACTGATGAAGAAATCAAAGTGGCGATGTTTGATATTGATGAAAATCGTGCCCCTGGACCTGATGGGTACTCCTCCAAATTTTTTAAAAGTTCTTGGAACATTGTTGGGCCGGAGGTGTGTAAAGCTGTGAGGGAATTTTTTTGGACTGGTAAATTGTTGAAGGGGATTAATGCTACGAGAATAGTGCTGGTTCCTAAAGTGGAGTTCCCGGGGAAAGTTTCTGATTTCCGTCCTATAGCCTGCTGTAACACTTTATATAAGTGTATTAGTAAGATTATAGTGAACAGAATTAGAAATAGTTTGGGTGATATTGTGAGCAAAAATCAATCAGCTTTCATTCCTGGAAGATCTATTGTGGATAATATTCTCCTTGCTCAGGAGCTGATGGTGGGGTATAAAAATAAGAGGGGAGTTCCCAAATGCACCATAAAGATTGATATTCAAAAGGCATATAATACGGTGGATTGGAATTTTCTTAGTAGAATTCTGCAGGGGTTTGGTTTTCATACGATAATGATTCAGTGGATTATGGCTTGTGTTTCTACTCCTTGGTTCATGCTTAACTTTAATGGTGAAGATCATGGGTATTTTGAAGGAAAGAGGGGTCTTAGGCAGGGTGATCCTCTATCTCCTTACCTATTTACTATAGTTATGGAGGTGTTTAATATCATCCTTTTGAAGAAAATTGAAGCTGGCCAGAATTTTAAATTTCATAGTAAGTGTATGTCCCTTAAAATTACTCATTTATGCTTTGCTGATGATTTGTTAGTATTTTCTTATGGAAATGGGAATTCTGCTAGAGTTATAAGGGATGCTCTTGATGAGTTCAAAAAAGTTTCAGGGTTGAAGGTGAGCATGGAAAAAAGCCAGATTTTCTTCAGTTGTGTTAAACCCAATATGAGAAGGATTATCTTGGGCATTCTTCCTTTTGATATTGGGAGATTTCCTTTTAAGTATTTGGGAATTCCTATGTGTGTTACAAAATTATTTGATAGAGATTGTAAACAGCTTATTGATAAGATTAAGATGAGAATTTTCAATTGGAAAAGCAAGGCTTTATCGTTTGCTGGAAGGCTGCAGCTCATTAATTCTGTTTTGACATCTATTCATGTGTATTGGGCTTCGATTTTTAAAATTCCCATTGCTACTATTAAAGAGATTGAAAAGCTTTGTAGAAGTTTCTTGTGGGCGAATGGTGAGGTAATCAAAGGGAAAAGGTAAAGTCAAGTGGAATGATATTTGTAAGCCGAAAATTTATGGTGGTTTAGGAGTGAAGAATTTAAGGAAACGGAATGATGCTTTGTTAGCTAAACATGTGTGGAATGTGATTAATAGCAAAAATTCTCTGTGGGTTCAGTGGGTGAAATCCAATTACATTGGAAACAGGAATTTTTGGGATATTTTGCAGAAGAAGAGTATGAGCTGGACTTGGAAGAGGTTCCTTGAGGTGAGAAAAATTGTTAGGCCCCATGTTGTTTCGTGTGTGGGAAACGGGATGAATACTTCTCTCTGGCATGATTGGTGGCACCCAATTGGTATTTTATGTTCTATTATATCTAGAAGAGATTGGGTTAGCAATGGGTTTAGTGATTCTTCCTTGGTCAGTGATGTTCTAGTCTATGATTGCTATACTTGGCCGGTTGAGTGGGTTAATATATTCCCTAGATTGAAGGATGCTCCCATGTTTTGTATTGAGCCTAATCTGAGGGATGTTGCAGGTTGGAGAGATAAGAAAGGAATATGTAAACAATTTTCATGCAAACAGGTGTGGTGCGATATAAATAATTTTGGAGACCAAGTTCCTTGGCATGATATTGTTTGGTATGGTAATTGCATTCCTCGAAATTCGTTTATTTTGTGGATGGCTATTTTGAATAGATTGAAGACCCAGGATCGTGTCAGAGGTTGGGAAGTTTCTGGTAACTTACTTTGTCCTTTTTGTGCTGTTACTCCTGATTCACATGTTCATCTCTTCTTTAAATGTGATTATTCTCAACTTATTTGGAGGTATTTTTGTAATAAGATGGGTCTTAATCTTTTTATGGATGATTGGAATGAATTGATTATGAAGCTGTGCAGCTTGTTTAAAAGGAATTATGGTGAGAATCTGGTTAATAAATGTGTTTTTGCTAGTTGTGTTGCACATATTTGGAAGGAGAGAAATTCTAGACTATTTAGTAACAGGAGAATTTGTATAAGGGGCTGATTGCTTGTATTGAAAGTGAAATACATTTAATGCTGTTGGGGTTGAGGAAAAAGGCTAAGATGGTCAATGATAAAGTTTTTAAGGCCTGGGGTATTTCTGGAATGGAAAACGTTTAAGTAATGGATGCTATTTTCTGGTTTTTTAGTTTCTTGGTTGGTGGCTATTGGTTTTGGGGTTGGCATAGAAGGATGTTTAACTTTGGTGATCTTAATGCTGTGGATTGGTGGGGGCATTTTTGGAATAAGTTTCTTTACAAAGGAATTGACGGATTGTGTTACTGGTTTGAGAGTTTGCTCTCAAATCATGTGACTTGTACCTATGGGATTTTCTGTTTGGATATGATCTTTATTGAGATTATCCAAATGGAGAATCCTAGACATGTGATTGATGCCATGTCTAGTATGAAACTTGTTCTGATTTCTTGGAGTTTTGGTGTTAGTTTGTTGTGGTTTGGCTTGTGCTTGATATGCAGGAATTTTTTGCAAAGGTCGGGTTTGGATCATGTTTGCAAGCAGATGGAGTCTTTTCTGTTGAAGACTAAGTGGAGGATTGATGAGAGGAGAAGTGACAGAAGATGCGGGATTGATAAATTGATGGGGTTTTTTTATAGTTGCAATTATGAGTGTTATAATTGTGTTATCTTTTATTGGTTCTATGTTATGTATTGTGTAGGGAGTATTGTGGTTTTGTTGGGTTTTTTCTTAAAGCTTGGCCTTCGGACTGTGGGTTTTTTTAAGGGCCTTACCCCTTGCTTAGGTATTAAAGATCTTTGGGGATTTTGGTGGTGCAAGGGGGTGAAGTTATCTTTTTTCCCACTTTCAATAAGTCTTTGGGCTAGCTTTAAGGATAATAAGGTTTTTTGGGTTTTTGGGTGGTTAAGTCTGGTTATTAAAAAGTGGCTTGGTAGTTGGTTATGGATAGGTTGGTTAGATTTGTATTTTGTTTGACTATTTTATTTCCGTTTGTTTTTGAATTATTTTATTCTTTTTAATAAAGTTTGCTGAGCTTTGGCTCTTTCAAAAAAAAAAAAAAGTTCCACGAATGAAGTCCCGAGACTTAACGAGTCCTAAATGACATATAATGGCATATATAGTGTTTATAAGCAACTACATGAAAGGAAACACCCCTATGGACTTGGACTAAGTGATGGAATCACATTTGATTCATCAAAGGGATGTTTAAGGCCATCATTTGGTGTTTACGGCCATGGGTTTACGGCCATGGAGTTTACGGCCGTAAACTCATGGTTAAATATGCACAATAGGGTGTTTGAATGCTTGGGAAGCTTGTGGGACTATTGCTCTACAAGGGGATGAGCAAAACCATCTTTCTAGGATGTGTTGAGGTGTTTATGGCCACACCAAAAGTGTATGGCCGTAAACTCTCCAAATGGTGTCTTATTGGGTCTTAAAGGCAAGGAGTTTCAAAGGTTCAAGTGTTCTAATGGTTAGAAAGAGTCTAGAAGTGTTTAAGGTTCAAGACTTGGTCATAATTAGGGTTTACGGCCAAGGGAGATTCTCTTTGGCCGTAAACTCTCATTTATGTTGAGTTTGGTGATGTTTTAAAGCTAGGATCTAGTGTCTAACATGGTTAACTAGAAGATAGATGGAATACTCACACTTTTGAGGCCCTTAGATGAGTTTGCGGCCACCAAGAACAAGTGTGTGTTCTTGGTGTTCTTGGTGAAAGATGAAGATCTAGCAAAAAGTTGATTTCCATGGATGAAATCAAAGAGTGATTCATGAGTTAGAAGGGTAATCAACAACTAGAGGGAAGAATCACTTACTTTTTGAAGATCGGGAATGAAAATCTTGATGATACTTGAGAGAGAATGGAAGTGTTCTTGAGGTGGAAGTGTGAGAATGAAGGAAAAGTTAAGGAAATGGAGACTTATAGAGGAGTTTACGGCCAGCCTTGAGTTTACGGCCGTAAACTCATGTGTTATGGCCGTGAACTCCTTTTTGGTGGTGCTAAGTCTTGAATGTTGCACAGTGTCTCTAGCAGGTACATTCTAACACTCATTCCTTAAGTGTACAAGGCTTAGAACCCAATAGAATGACCCTTAACAAGGCTAGAAGACAATAATTTTTTGGGTTGTCACATCATCCCCCAGTTAGATGGAATTTTGTCCCGAAATTAGCTTTCTTTGCAGTACTACTGGGGTTGCGCTCCTCTGATTGGCAGAATACTCACTCGTAAACCTGGCACTTTGCCCTACTGTTCATGATAGGATTCATACTTGGTCCATCTACATTTATCTCGTGTATACAAGTCGTATATAATTAATATTAGTTAGACAGTCGGATGTGCGACTCTGCCCCAGGTCCACAACTAAACAAGGAACAGGAGATAGGGCGGAAACACACATACTAGATATGCGTAATCATAATCATATACTACTCTCGCATATACACTTAATAGTGATAGGTGGGCTGTATTCGTCCTTAGCCTCTGTGCTTGAACTTGGTCTGCTGGACGAGTGGTATTTCGGACAGGTCTGCGAACATATGACGGCAAGGCTTCGGAGGACAAAGTACTCTTCGCATGAGTACTTCGGGAAAGAATACGAAAGACAAAACTGAGTTTTAGGTCGGACTGTCTTTATGAATGACGAAGGTTTCGTGAACTTGACGGTCGAGGCGATAGAAACATATGAACTTAGTATGGTGAAGACCACGCCAACTCATGACGAATGATAGAAATAGACTCTTTACTGAACAAAGTTTGGCCGATTTGAAAGAAATGTATGTTATACGATGATGTACTTCCCTAGTGTGCTCGAAAATGTACTCTTTGCAAATGTTCTAGTGCTTTCTGTCTTCCCTTGATGTTAACACTTCTACGTAGCGTACCGCGATGTGCCCATACATACCGCGAAAGTGCTTTGTTATCTAGTATCGATACTTAAACTACGATACTCCTTGGTACCACTACGATCGCCTGGAATATACAAGTTATGAATAATTAAGATAAAATGAACGGTCGACTGAGTAACTCTGCCTCAAATCCACAACCAAACAAGGAACAGGAATTAAGGTGGAATCACTCACTCTGAGTCTGCAAAATCTTAGCTATGCACAACCCTAACGTACATACTAAGCCATCATAGCTTCTCAGACGTCCATCCGCTCCTGAGTTCTTTGTTATCGGGCACTCCTCCTGGTAGTGTCCAGTCTCACCACAGCCATAGCAGGCTTGGTTTTCTTTAACTCCGGGGACTTGGGAGATCGGTTGAGCCGGTGCCCTGCAGAAACGGACTGTGTGTCCCTTTCTGTGGCAGTTCAGGCACTGCATTTCCCGACATGCTCCAGTGTGGTGATAGTTTCACTTTCCACACTTCGGGAGGGTTCCAACATATTGACTGGCAGGTGCTGGAGTAGCAGGTGTTGTGGCGGTGTACATAGTACTCGTTTGTTCCTCCTGCAGGGTGTCCTGTGTTGTTCGCTTCTTCTTCCTCTTGTTCCCCGACTTCTGGCTATTGTCCTCTTCCCTCGATGGCTCGAGAACAGGGACTTCTACACCATGGCAGACTCCGTGGTCGATGAGTCGCTGAGCCATGCGTTTAGCACTGTCAAATGTGGCTGGGTTAGAAGACAACACATCTCCTTGGATCGGGGCAGATAGACCCCAGATGTATCTTTCTATCTTCTTGCTCTCCGGGGTAACCATCCCGGGGCATAGAGCTGCTAGGTCGCTGAACCGGTCAGTGTAGGCCACTATGTCTGAGCCGACCATCGTGAGTTCCCACAGTTCTTGTTCCAGCTTTTGAACTTCGCCCAACGGGCAGTATTCTTCCAACATCAACTCTTTTAGGTTTTCATAACCTATTGAGTTAGCCACTGATAGGGTCAGTGACTTTACATGGCTGTTCCACCATGTGAGGGCTTTGTCAGAGAAGGTGCAGGCAGCAAACTTCACTTTGCTCCCTTCAAGGCACGAACAGATTTCGAAGACCGAATCTGTTTTCTCGAGCCATCGCATCAGAGCGATGACTCCACCATTCCCATCGAAGGAATTTGGTTTGCAATTCATGAAGTCTTTATACGAACACTCCGTTGGGTGTTCGTGAGTAACTCCGGGGTTGGTTAAGTGGGTACCGCTACCAGATCCGAGGGTACCACTTTCACCGAAGTGAGCTAGAGCAGTTGCCACTGCGGAGGATATCGCTGCTTGAAGAGCAGCAGGATCGAATTGCGGAAGTGGAGTTGGAGTTATTGGAGTAGCGCGTCTGTTTGATCTGCGAGGAGGCATCTTTGCTAAAAGAATACAAAGATGAGATGGAATAAGTCTAAAGCAATGGACACAAGTCGAAAGCTGAAAAGACAAGGTTATCCTAGTTCTGGGTGTATCGGGTCCTGACTTCCACAGGGTTCTGGAAACAATTCATAAAAGAGTCTATACCTTATAAACTCTATGAATTTAAAATGGCTATCCTCGAATGAATATCTGTTACCTAAATAACTGTTACCAGCTGCATGTAAGAAAATAATCCTAACACATAATGTGAGCAGTGTCTCCACTCGCTCATTAAGTTAAACAAGATTATTATTTATTAGTGTGACGCATAAGACGTTTTGGTTACTTCGGTTGATCCTTCTTTGAAAGCTCCTCATGAACTTGCTCTCGTTTCCTCCTGACTCTTCTGTTGTCTACTATGAGGAAGTGGTTACATCTACCTGGGCGTGTCGTGCGAGAATGGAAGTGACTAAAGAATCTATGAGATTAAGTGAAACATTATGGGTTGATCCTTACAGAGTCCTCCTATAATTACACAATGTATACAAGTTGTATATAATTCAAGATTAAATAGACCTTCGAATAAGTGATCCTACTCCAAAACCACAACCAAACAAGGAACAGGTAGTGAAGCGTAGATCACAAATTCTAAGTCTATAAACTCTCAATTATATATAACCTTGGGAGTATACACTGCAAGATTATAGACCTATCCGTAAGGGTCTTTTAAGTTATCACATAAGTTATTTATATGGTGCCTAAAATACTCCTATAGTATTTTAATGTAATCTACTTGGAATGTTTTAAACTTGTTATCGCGTTATGGTATCATAGAATACTCCTATAGTATTTTAACTCTAATGTACTTGATCTAGTATTCTCTTGACTTAGTATTAGGTAAGTTTTAAGACCGTTGCAACACCACATCACTCCCAAACACATGTCGGTCACATCTCGAATAAATATAGTTGATCAGGCTATATTGATCCTAGCTATGATTACATAACTGTCCAGGTTTGACCATAGTGTTCAACCTTTAACTTCTTCTGTTCTGTTCTTCTTGTGATACTTGTTCTAGTATGTATATATGTATAAGCAAGTATGTATACTTTTATAAGGTATTATTATATATTTAAAATATATTCTTATCCAGAGCACTTCGGCCCCATTGTATTTATAGTTGTATATCTTTTATCGGTTGATATACTTAGTTCACTATAAACAATGCTCTGATACCAATCTGTCACACCCCAAAACCGGAACGGCGGAAACGTTCTGGGGCGGAGGACGTCATGTTTAGTATCACAAGACATGCATCATAGTAAGCAAAGTAATAAACAACCATTTCATTAGAAAGAAAGTGTTTACAAAGTATGTGATTCACATAATATAGAATACATAGCAACTAACAAAAAGACATGAAGCTATACTGCTCCATCTTCTGAATCCCAATGCGCGAACCTGTCTACTGGTCTCCTGAGAATACAAGTTATTTTGAAAGCGTAGATCAGCATTTAAGCTGGTGAGTTCATAAGATTTTAGTGATGTAGTAAGTAGTAAGAAAGTTGTAGAAAGTTATAGTAAGTTGTAGTAAGTTCTGTTTAGAAAAGTTTGTCTGTTCCTCCAGAAAATCCTATATTTCCTGCTTTGATGAAAGATAAGTAAAAATGACTCTACAGTCCTTTCTATGAGTATTAAATGAATACAAGTTATATAAAACCCAGAGTAAACAAACAATCGGTTGTGTGTATCTGCCCTAAGCCCACAACCAAACAAGGAACAGGAAATTAGGCGGAAGACACACATCCCATTGTTTGTTAGGTCATCGTTGTATATAACCCTGGCGTATTCACTTGGTACTCACGGAGTTAACTGTAATAGTTCATTTACTTTGATGAAAAGATTCTTTAAGAAAACCCTTATTTCTTATAATAAAAATGGTAACCATAGTGGTTCCTTCTATAATCACTTAGTTTATACTAGCTATATATAATCTAATATTGAACAGATAGTTAATTGTGTAAATCTGCCCTAAGCCCACAACCAAACAAGGAACAGGAAATGAGGCGGAAAGAAAACATCCAACTACCTATCAAATATTAATTATATATAACCTTGATGTATAAACTAAGGTAAGTTCTATTAAGATGAAAGTTCCTTCTTTCAAAGGAAAATCAGACCCGGACGCGTACATTGAATGGGAGACAAAAATGGAGTTCATATTTGATTGTCATGAATATTCCAATCGTAAGAAGGTAAAACTAGCCGTAGTTGAGTTTTCTGATTATTCACTAACATGGTGGGATCAACTTGTGATCACTAGACGAAGAAATGGAGAAAGGCCTATTGAGACATGGGATGAAATGAAGAGTGTCATGCGGAGACGGTTTGTGCCAAGCCATTACTTTCGTGATCTCCACAATAAACTTCAAAGCTTAAAACAAGGCAGCAAGTGTGTTGACGATTATTTCAAAGAAATGGAGGTTATGATGGTTCGTGCCAATGTTGAGGAGGATCCTGAGGCAACCATGGCCAGATTCTTAAATGGCCTAAATCTTGAAATTCGTGATCGCGTTGAAATGCATCATTATGTTGAAATTGAAGACATGGTCCATATGGCTATTAAAATTGAAAAACAATTAAAAAGAGGTGGCGGGTCTAGAAATAACACTTGGAAGGCTAGTACTTCAAAAAAATCAGAAAATACACCTACTTCTTCTTCTAATTCCAAATATGATCCTAAAACAATAAACACTTCAAAAGGAAAAAACGATTCTTCTACTCTTAGGAATCGTGACATAAAGTGTTTCAAGTGTCAAGGAAGGGGTCATATTGCGAATCAATGCCCGAATAAGCTTACCATGGTGATTAGAGAAAATGGCGAGATCGAAACGGATGAAGAGGTGGCTGTTCAAGGTGATTTGTTGGTTGCAAGACGAGCTCTAAACATTCAATCCAAGGAGGGAGATGATGCCCAAAGGGAGAATATATTTCATACTCGTTGCTATGTTCAAGGCAAGGTATGTAGTGTTATAATTGATGGTGGAAGTTGTACTAACGTTGCAAGTACTTCCATGGTTGAAAAGTTAGGTTTACCCACGATGAAGCATCAAAAACCATACAAACTCCAATGGCTCAATGATAGTGGTGAGGTGCGAGTTACAAAACAGGCGATGGTTTCATTTCGGATTGGAAGATATGAAGACGAGGTGTTGTGTCATGTTGTTCCTATGCAAGCTACTCATTTGCTGCTAGGTAGACCATGGCAATATGATAGGCACGTAAGTCACGACGATTTCACCAACAAATACACTTTTGTTTACAAAGCCAAACCGGTAACTCTTGTACCAATGTCACCAATTCAAGTTTACCAAGATCAACTTCAACAAGATGCAAAAAAAGAGAGTGAAGAAAAATGAGAGTGAGAAAAGAAAAAGATGATGAACAAAAAAAAGAAAGTGAACAAAAAAAAGTGAGTGAGAAAAAAGATGATGAACGAAAAAAAGAAAGTGAAAAAAACAAAGAAAATGTCAAGAAAAGAGGGAAAGAAAAAAAAAAGAAAATAAATATCTAGCATTAGCAAAAAAAAGTGAGAGAAGAGAAGCTTTCAAATCCGAAATGCATTTTGTGCTTCTTTTGTTCAAGGGAGCTCAAGTAGCCACTAACATTTCAGCCGGAAATCTTCCGAGCGATGTTACCTCTCTCTTGCAGGAATTTCAAGACTTGTTTGCTGAGGATGATCCAAATGGATTGCCGCCAGTTCGTGGGATTGAACACCAAATTGACTTTATTCCAGGGGCATCTATTCCCAACAAACCAGCCTATAGAACAAGCCCCGAAGAAACCAAGGAGCTACAAAGGCAAGTTGAAGAGTTACTTGCAAAGGGATTGGTTCAAGAAAGTATGAGTCCTTGTGCTGTTCCAGTCTTACTGGTGCCAAAGAAGGACGGTTCTTGGAGAATGTGCATAGATTGTCGTGCCATCAACAATATCACGGTAAAGTATCGTCATCCCATTCCCCGACTAGATGATATGCTTGATGAGTTGTATGGAGCAAAACGTTTTTCCAAAATTGATTTGAAAAGCGGGTATCACCAATTTCGCATGAAAGAAGGTGATGAGTGGAAAACAGCTTTTAAAACAAAACATGGTTTATATGAATGGTTAGTAATGCCTTTTGGCCTAACTAATGCTCCTAGTACCTTCATGAGATTAATGAACCATGTTTTGCGTGAATATATTGGCAAATTTGTGGTTGTTTACTTTGATGATATTTTAATTTATTCAAAGTGTCCAAAAGATCACCTTGAGCATCTAACATGTGTTTTGAGTGTGCTTAGGAAGGAAAGGCTATATGCAAACTTGAAGAAGTGTACCTTTTGTATCGACCAAGTCGTTTTCCTTGGGTATGTGGTGAGCTCCCAAGGAGTGGCTGTTGATGAAGAAAAGGTAAAAGCCATCCAAGATTGGCCAACTCCAAAGACTATAAGTGAAGTTCGAAGTTTTCATGGCCTTGCAAGTTTTTATCGCAGATTTGTCAAACATTTTAGCACTTTAGCATCACCACTTACGGAAATCATCAAAAAGAATGTTGGGTTTAAATGGGGCAAAGAACAAGAGCATGCTTTTCAACAACTCAAGTTTCACTTAACTCATGCTCCTTTGTTGTCTTTGCCTAATTTTGACAAAACATTTGAAATTGAATGTGATGCATCAGGGATTGGAATTGGTGCAGTTTTGATGCAAGAAGGTAAACCTTTGGCATATTTCAGTGAAAAACTAAGTGGGGCAACTTTAAATTACCCAACTTATGACAAAGAACTTTATTCTTTGGTCCGAGCACTGAAAACATGGCAACACTATTTGTGGGCTAAAGAATTTGTCATTCATTCAGATCATGAGTCTTTAAAGTTTCTAAAAGGACAACACAAATTAAACAAAAGACATGCTAGGTGGATGGAGTTCATTGAGACATTTCCTTATGTCATCCGATACAAGAAAGGTAAGGAAAATGTTGTGGCTGATGCTTTGTCACGTAGACACTCTCTGCTTTCTTCTCTGGATTTCAAAATTCTCGGATTTGAACAAATCAAGGAATTATATCACAATGATGTTGATTTTGGGCAGATTTACCAAGCTTGTGAAAAATGCTCTTTTGAAAAGTTTTTCTTACATAGTGGTTTTTTGTTCAAAGAATCAAGACTTTGCATTCCTAAATCTTCGTTGCGTGAGCTTTTGGTTAGAGAAGCACATAGTGGAGGCCTTATGGGACATTTTGGGATCGCAAAAACATTATCTACTTTGCAGGAACATTTCTTTTGGCCAAAAATGAAGGTGGATGTCGGAAGAATTTGTAATAATTGTATTGTGTGCAAGCAAGCCAAATCCAAGGTTCAACATCATGGTTTATATACTCCACTTCCGATACCAAGTGAACCATTGGTTGATATTTCAATGGACTTCGTGTTAGGTCTACCAAGATTGCGTGCAATAAAACTAATGATGCATCTCACACTGCTGATTTGTTTTTTAGAGAAATTGTCAGGTTGCACGGAATGCCAAAAACCATTGTCTCAGATCGGGATTCTAAGTTTTTGAGTTATTTTTGGAAAACTTTGTGGGCAAAATTAGGAACAAAGCTCTTGTTTTCAACAACTTGTCACCCACAAACTGATGGTCAAACAGAAGTGGTGAATAGGACCTTGTCCACTTTGTTGAGAGCTTTAATAAAGAAGAACATCAAAACATGGGAGGACTGTTTGCCACATGTTGAGTTTGCATACAATCGTGCCACTCATTCTGCTACAAAAATGTCACCATTTGAAATTATATACGGTTTTAATCCTTTGACTCCTTTGGATTTATCACCTTTGCCTTTTCCTAAGCAGGTTAACTTAGATGGAAACAAAAAGGCCGAATTTGTGAAACAGATACATGAGAAAGCAAGACTAAATATAGAAAGAAGAACGGAGCAATATTCAAAACAAGCGAATAAAGGGCGACGCAAGATGATTTTTGAACCTGGTGATTGGGTTTGGTTACATATGCGAAAAGAACGATTTCCAGCCCAACGACGTTCAAAATTGCTTCCAAGAGGGGACGGTCCTTTCCAAGTTTTAGAGCACATCAATGACAATGCATACAAATTAGACCTTCCGGGTGAGTATAATGTTAGTGCAACTTTCAATGTCACTGATCTAGCTCCTTTTGATGTAGGTTCTGATTTGAGGACAAATCCTTTTCAAGAGGAGGGGAATGATGCAAACCCACAACTGACAACAAAGGATCCAATTCAAATGCCAGATGGACCGGTTACGAGGGCACGAGCTAAAGCATTCAAGGAGGCTTTAAATGGGTTGATTAGAGAAGTTTGTACTCAAGAAAATGCATGGAGACCCATTGGACCTAATCAAAGCTGGATTACAATAATTCAAGTCCAAGAGTGATTTACAAGATCCAATAAGAGCTTTATCAAGCCCATTTCGTTTTTTTTCTATATTTTAATATGTAATTTTCGTTTTTATGTCTCCTAAGTAAGTGTTGGGAAGATAAAAGGGTCTTAGGTTACATGAACCTTGTGATGAACCATGTCTAGGTTCATAGTTTTAAACTTGGGGGTTAAATGCCTTAAATTAAAGACACTTCTTTAATTCATGGCTCTTTAGGTACTCTTCCTACACTATAAAAACGTGGTCTCTTTATAGACAACGGGTCGCGGTTTCCACCTTTGTTTACAATTCTGCAACCAATAGAACGATCGGGCAAAACGTGTTCAACCCTCAATTTTGGGTGAGATCACATCATAAGGTCCCTTAAGTTATACTAGTTTAATAAAAATGGATTAAACCCTTTACTGGTAAGTTTCTAGTTTTGTATACCAAAAGTTCTTTATTTGAAAAGTATGTTTTGTACTAGAAAACGGTGCATTGAATTAGTGTCCTATGACTTGACCCATACCTGGTACCCCTTATGATTACTTAGGGTATACAGAAACATATATGTATCTAAGATCGGATAGATAGTAGGCTGGGTGCATCTGCTCAAAGCCCACAACCAAACAAGGAACATGAAATGAAGCGGAAAGCACACATCCTACTACCTGTCGGATCCGATTAATATATATCCCTGAATGCATACACTAAGGAATCATAAAGTTAGCATTATAGGCCCCCTTCTACTGAATGTACTAGACTCGACTGTTCTGTGTGTCGTTTGTAAAATGTAAGTTTTTCCCTAGTTTATAACTATCTTGACTCGAAAATAGTTTGCATTAACTTTCAAGTGGAACTGTCACAAAATGAATAATGGGAAATTATAAGTACACAGTTGTCTTTTGAATTGACATTCTGCAGTACTGATTACCTTAAAACATGTTTGTTTTAGTAAGGTCATAATGTGAAAGCTAGTACCCATACTATACGCTCTCCATGTCAAGAGATTCTGGGACCCAAACGCGACTGCAACAAACAATTGCTAGCCGTATAATTCACATTAAAGTTATATGATCATGTATACCGAATTTAACTATCACCTTTTGTTAAGAACAATGAGTTAGTGATTCATTGGTATAATTAGATCTTGTAGTTGTTCTATGCTATAGCATCTTAGTATGTTCGTTTTGTTATAGTATTATGTTCGTTCTGTTATAGTATCTTAAAAGGAGGTGGAACACTGTGATACCCTAAGCCATTTTTCTGGTTATTTTTCCATTTCAATTGTTTTTCTATCATAGATTCAACTATCTCACTTGACACATCAAATTTCTTAAAGTTAAATTCAACATCTTTAAATTTAGCTTTTAACACATCAAGTTCGGCAGTTAATTTGGCAATTTCCTCTTTATCATAACGATGGTGAACACATTTGGTGCTATATTCCTCCCTAATCCTAATTAAATCTTTATTTTGAGCATCTAGTTTTTCTTTAAGGGGCTTGTTTACTTTCTTAATTTCATATATTTCATTTTGAAGATCGAAAACTTCTATAGCTTATAACTCATTTTGTTCATGATATTTATTAACTTTATCTACGCAAGATTTAGAGCATGAAACTTCACTAACCTCTTTGGTGGTAGGAGTGGTGGAGACCATGAAAGCGAACTGCAACTCCATCATCTTCTCCTCAGCCAAATCTGCATTCTCACCATCTTCAATATGGAAAAGATTAGCTCTTCCATCTTCAGTAAGATTGAGGGCCTGCGTCTAATCTTCCCACAAGAATTGTTGTGCCACCATAGCATTTTCATTATTCAGAGGTGCTTCTATGTTGTTTCCAGCTGGAACCAAAGCCCTCTCAACATTATTCTCCACTCTTGGATTGGTGCACTCACGAGCAAAATTACCTGCCCCGTGACAGTTGTAACACCTCAGCTTACCCTTGTTGAAGTCCACTTTCATATCTACGTTCACTCCCAGTTATTCTTTCCAGTTCGCTGAGTGAACTTCTTCGCCCTGAACACCGCCATAGTAATTTGCCATGATATGTCCATCTCTTCAACATCCTCAGGGTGAATTTGATCGAGTTGTCTAATCATAACTGGAGGAAAAAATTCACCAGCAACAAAGGCATTGTAGCAGTTCATGAATCCAGCCATCATAGCCATGTTTTCTTCAGCTCCTTTGGTAGCGGCTGGAGTCTGCGAGGTGGTTTTGGTGGTCGAACTGGACGCATAAGAGTTGGGAGATGCCATTGGTATACCAAAAGATGGAGGAGCATGATGCGATGGTACAACTGAAAATGCATTGTTAGTGGATGCTCCTAAGCTTGCAGTTGAGTAGGAATTGACATGATCGATATCTCTCTGCTTGTCATCCATGTCACATGCCTTGATGATAGCCATCACTTCGGCAAGAGAGAGTTTGCTCAGGTCCTTTGTCTTCTTGATCAAAGATACATTCATATCCCAATTTCTGGGAAGTGAATTGAGCGGCTTCTTATTTATCTGAGAGCGAGACAACACAATTCCAGCAGTGCTCATTTCTGAGCTGAGAGTAATAAAACGCTGCAACTGGACTTCTAGAGTCTCCCCAAAAACATGATTAAACATGTTGAATCTTTGACGAAGCAAATTCTGTCTGCTTTGCTTCATATCCTCATTCCCTTCATACACCTTAATCAAGGCTTCCCACAAAGCCTTAGCAGATTTATACTCCCGAAAACCTTGAGCAATGTCAGGGGACAAAGCCATGGTAAGAATAGCCAGTGCTTTCTCATCATATTCAATCTTGTCGAAATCCTCATTAGTGTAGTCCTCGATTGGCTTATCAACCACGGTTTTAGCTTCATCATCTAGGGTGGTTGTGATCTTGACTTGACCTCTCAGGAAGCTTCTCCAAACTTTGCTATCCTTCATCTTAACATACTTCTTAAATTTGAATTTCCACTAAGGAAATCCATTAGCAGTCAGCAGCTGGGGAATTCGAGTTGTTGTCCCCATAACTGAATCAAGATCACTTTGCATTGTTGAAAGAGAGGTGTTGTTGTTGGGTTTTATATACTCTAACATCCCTATGGTGCACATACAACCCAAATGCTTTGGATCTAAGTTTTCTCTAATTATACATGCAATATTCATTTTACAAAGCATGAAGCCTACCTATCATCCAAAGGTGATATTTAAATCATAAAAAACTAGTTAGAAGATTACCTCTTATTTGTAGCTTGTAGTTCTTGGCTTTTCAAGAGCTTAGCACCACATGTGTGATGCCTCAAACGGTTCACAAGACACCATGAACAAAGGATGAACATGAGATAAAAATTATGAAGCTCAAATCAGCTAGGTTTACACCTTAGGAGGCTTAGGGCCGATTTTACAAGCTTAGGGGTTCAATATATAGTTTGAAATTCCTAGGATTTCAACTTGTAAAGCCTAATTCACTTGGGCCTTTAATCCATTAACTCATTAGCCTTATGGAGTAACACTTCATGGACTCTCACATAAACTTAGTCCATCACTAATCAATCATGGATCATTGGCCCAAACTATATGTATCACTTATTTACGTAATCAGTACTCGTTAATTTAATTAGTCTCTTTTGATCACTAAATTAATTCCAAATTAATTCTTGATCAATACTAATTAAATAATATGATTTCTCAATTAATATATTATACTTGTAATATATTATAAATCAGAAATAACTTCTTTCTCAAATATCCATCCTATCAAATTGTTCTGGTGAATGCAACCCGAAATGGACCATGCTACTATCGGGTCAAGTACATACCAATTATAGTTATGGGCTTAGACACCTAATCCAACAGTCTCCCACTTGGATAAGTCTAATAACTATTATTGCAAGTACAACTTCAAAACCCGATTAGCAATCGTAACTCTCAAAAGCCGCTGTCAACTTTGATCAATAATGCGTCCATTAGATAAGGGATCATATATTCCTCCATTCTAGATATCGTATGGACATGAGACATGTATTATAATCATTCTCTCTATCCATGTGTTGTTTCCTGATTTCCGATTTATGACGACCGACTAATTGAACAAATCAAATCAGTCCAAGCTTGGCCAAGCGCTTAGGGTTGTCATCACTAAATCATTGAGGGGCCCACATATATCGCTTTTAGCCCTCTTAGGGTAAAAGGAACGGATAAACTTCGACTCATATGCTTGCTCTATTTACTCATCAAATCACACACAACAATACGTTTTATAACACGAAGTTACTGGTGCGTTTACATATCATCAATGTGCAATCGACTTGTAAACTGCAACTATATGTCTCCGTTTCAAGAATATAAGATATTATCATCTCACTAATCACTCGTGATAAAATCCATGAAGTGATTAAGTGAGCGTGGGTTTAATCCAATACTCAGATCTTATTACAGGAGTACTCATGAACACTGCAACAAACTTGTGCTATGTGTAAATACTTTAGACAATCTACAGACAGATTCATGACAGTCTTACCTCAATACCCACTTCCAAAGTATGATCGACTGTGGATAGTTTGAATAATCTTATTACTCGGGAAGTCAAAACATGCAAAGTGAAACACAAGAATAATTGAATTTAATATGGACTCAAAACTTTTGAATATAAATAAAACACCTTTTATTTAATCACCATATTGATTACACATTATTCATTGTATAATGTTTCGATTAATCAACTTAATACTTGAATTAAAACAATAGTTATCCCATGCTCCAAGCATGCACACTATATTTACCCATGGTCCTTACTTTGTGAAATAGATCAATTGAAAACATTTCAATGATGCTCATTTCACAAATCCAAATCCTTAGTGTAAGAATACCTAATTCAAGGATGTTAGGAAAACATCGAATGACACCTGAGTTTAGATGAAATACTTACCAAAAGGTGAGGTAATAGCTCAAGAACACTTCCAAAAAGTGGCTAGAAGTAGAGAGAAAAAGAGGTTCTTGTAGTGGTTTGAGAAGTGTGTAAGTGAAGGATTTGATCAAAGTGAACAAAGAAATCCTCCAGGGATTTCTTTATATAGATGTTGCTGGAGCAAGTGGCAAAGTTGAAAGGATGTTTGTCTTGGTTTGTGTGATGTGGATAAGATTGGGCTAATGAGAGGATGACACATGGAGGCAAGTGGGCACACTTGACCCACTTGTGGGTAGAATACTCCTCTTCATATAAAATAATGATTTTTAATTAATAAATCCTTGAGAAATAAATAAAATATGAGTTTTGGGGGTTTAAAATGGTAAAAGTAAGAATTTGGTGAAAAAATCCAGTCAAAAACGTCAAAAACGGGCTTAGGAAGCGAAAGTAGTCGAAAATCGGGCATTATGGACCGAACCTGCGAGGTTCGGCTCTTGGAGGTGTTGAGGACCGAAGGTAGGGAAGGAACCGAGAGAAGGGAGAAGGGACCGAAGGTGGAGGTCTCGGTCCGACGTGGTGAGGGAAGCGAAATAGACCGAGCCCTCGGTTTATTTCGGTTGCATGGAGGTTTGGTCCTGCTGAGGTTCGGTCCACTGAGGTTCGGTCCGAGGAGGCTGTTTCGCTTCTGACAACTTCGGTTCTGACATCTTCGGCCCTAATAGAAGGGTTCGGTTCCTAAGAGGTTCGGTTCCTAAGAGGGGTTTCGGTCCAATTTAGCTGTTTTTCAATATAACTTCCCGTTTTGAGTGATTTTTGGCCAAGTTAAAGGTCGGGATGACCCGGATGACTATAAAAAGTTGAGAGAGATTTGGGAGAGATTTCACATACTTGGAGAGATTTCACATACTTGGAGAGATTTGGGAGAGATTTCACATACTTGGAGAGATTTGGGAGTGATTTCATTTTTAGCCATTATTATCGTATAATCTCGTAATGCAAGGTTCGTGAACCCCGTTATGATTGTTTTAAGTCCCCAAAAGGGTCCATAGTCGTGTTTTGATGCGTTTAACTCCCTTTTTAGGGTTTTTACATTGCTAAACACATATATTCTTCGAGACACTTGAATTCTTGACATACAAATGCACATTTGTGCTATGTGTAAATACTTTAGACAATCTGCAACTATATGTCTCCGTTTCAAGAATATAAGATATTATCATCTCACTAATCACTCGTGATAAAATCCATGAAGTGATTAAGTGAGCGTGGGTTTAATCCAATACTCAGATCTTATTACAGGAGTACTCATGAACACTGCAACAAACTTGTGCTATGTGTAAATACTTTAGACAATCTACAGACGGATTCATGACAGTCTTACCTCAATACCCACTTCCAAAGTATGATCGACTGTGGATAGTTTGAATAATCTTATTACTCGGGAAGTCAAAACATGCAAAGTGAAACACAAGAATAATTGAATTCAATATGGACTCAAAACTTTTGAATATAAATAAAACACCTTTTATTTAATCACCATATTGATTACACATTATTCATTGTATAATGTTTCGATTAATCAACTTAATACTTGAATTAAAACAATAGTTATCCCATGCTCCAAGCATGCACACTATATTTACCCATGGTCCTTACTTTGTGAAATAGATCAATTGAAAACATTTCAATGATGCTCATTTCACAAATCCAAATCCTTAGTGTAAGAATACCTAATTCTTGCCACTATAAGAGTGTGTTAGATTCTAAACTATCATGCAATGATGCTTTTGTAATGTCGAGGTACCAAAGTCACAGAGACTTTGCCAACGATATTACAAAACATTCCACTGGAGATTAATAACAATAATCCCAAGGAACCGAAGTCTCAAATTCAAAGTACATTCCTTTGAACATCCTTCTTGCATAAGGTTTCTAACCTACACATAGATTCTTAATATCCAACTCCCATTATGAAAACATTTCCATATTTCCCATATGACAATGCATTATTAATAGATTTCTGTCTATTCATAATAATGTTAATATGGTCCATCCATAACTATACTTCCAACTGTCCTTAAGAAACCAATCATTTGCGAACCTTAGATTGTCCTTGACAGTTGTTTAACCACTTTAGTCATATCTGGTTCTAGTCCTTTTTTTTTCCTCTTAATGCCCTAGGCATTTGTAAAATTAGAACACACGAATATTATAGCATATGCAATCGATCCTATATCTAAAGCATATGGGACACGATTCATAATGTCTTACATAAAGACATGATACTTGACCAATCTTTTGCTATAATATTTCCATATATAGAATTTCCAATGTTGAAATATTTCAACATGGTATTCATATATATCCATGACTATGTTTGATTAATACTTCAATCTAAACTTTCAGATTCGAAATAAAGTATAAGTATCCTCTCCCTTACTATAACGAAACAACTTTTCAACCTTTGCAACTTTGCAAATTAGAACTTTGTTTCCGATAAATAGTATTGCTAACTTGCAACACTTACCATACTAATTATGCTCCCACTAGCATAACATTTATGCTCCCACTAGGTTTGACATGTATCCAAAACCAGCTGGACTTTTAGAAATCAATACTTATTGATTTTCTTTCCAAAGTTCAGATTTCTGATACGAGATGCTTCGATAAGCCTTTATCTAAGCTCATACACCCTTTATTAGAAAGCTTATTTGTGTGTCTAAACTATCTCAGAACTTATAGCAATAAGTTCCAAATGTTCAAACTATTTGCCATTTCTCACAATTCGAACTATGAAGAGGGATGCCGTAATCATAATCGAATTTGAGAATGCAGTTAACACAACTGCTATCTTCTCAAAATCTACTTAGTGAAAGTGTTTCCTCACAATCATTTTCATGAATTAGAGAGAAACCTTTGTCACTTAGATTTAATGGTGTATGTGTTCCTATCCATGTGAATTTGTCAATTCCAACCATTATCATAAGACAAGATCTATGACAAATTCAAACTCATATGGACTGAACTTACTCAATCTTAATTTCTTGCCGCTTGGCAGTACAAGGGCCTACCATGTCTTCCAAGTTGTTGAGCAGATCACCCTTACTGATCAATGAACTTTCACTGATCAAGGTGCTTTGTCTTATGCAAACAATTGAGAACTCATAGAACTCACATGCATAGTCAACTTTAACTGGAATGAGAACAGAAACAAGAATATGTCAACACGATATGTTACAAACATCAAGTCGTGTGCTAGTGATAAACGATAGGTTTATTCTTGATTAGTTCTTGAACCTTTTTCAAGTTCTTTAAGACTCCCACTGACTTCTTGAGATATAAAATTCTCTGTCAAGAAACATTCCTTGACAAACAAATATCCAAGAGTTAGTGCGGATTCTTATCAAGAATGACACTTCATATAATTGGTCTTAGTTGGTCTTTGTCTTATCTAAACATCACAACTACCAATTTCAAATGTGCAAGAGAAAGAAACATTTCTACTCCACATCCTATAAGGTGGTATAAACCTGCTTAAGATATGTCACTCAAGTCACAATCTTGGAGTGAAGTATGATTTCTAGGAACATCATCTTCATGAGGAAAGCTTTTTCCAAAAGATTCGGGAAGACCATAGTTGTTAGAATTTGACTTCTACAAGGGAGAAATTAAAGTTAGTTGATTTTAAGTCCTTAATATAACACACAAACTGGAATATTAAGGCTAGGACCCAACACAATATTCTGCAATTCGGAAGAGGGATGCCGTAATCCAATTGCAAAATATTTGAAGGTAGGTAAATGATGATTTACCAATTTCCACCATGAAAAACGAAAATAAACATTAGGTTTTAAATGAATTGAAATTCCTAGATTCTTTGATATTCATTGAACTTTCCAATGGCATGTTTAATCTCGATTATGCCCTTCAAGTTTGTGATTTGGATACCGAGGATCACAAACAAGGTGTCAATAACCATGCAAATTAGCTTGGTACTCTCGATGTCATTAATCACCTGATCAATGTGTCGGTTAACCATACACGCTCCATTGATCAATGATAATTTACGAGAAATCTATTGCCATCCTTCATTAGTCCACATTAGTGTTCCGGTTAACCACACACACTCCACTAACTGACCAATAAGGTGTAATGTGCAATTTCATGGGTTAGCATCAAATTCACATTTTTCCTAAAGTAACTAAGAGTGAGAATTTATAAAGTGTTTAGTTACTTTTTATTTCAATATACTTTTAATGAGGATTTAAGTGTCCTATCCAACCCGTTCGGCTAACGACCATCCACTGGTCAAGAGTGTGGTGGGTAAGAGTGAATACCCATTCAATCGCCATTTTATAGGCAATTTCCTTAAATGCCCTTATAGACCAGCTTCGTGAATGAGGCCTACTAAAGGTAAGACTAACTTTTTACTTATACATATATATTATATTCAACTTTTAATTTTATATAGTATAAGGGTGTATTTTAAACATTTAAAATACTAGGTGGTTTAATCTATTAATTAAATTAGACTTTTAATTTAATTAAACTCAAACCTTATAATTATGGATTTATTAATACTCTTTTAATTAATTATCAACAAAACCATAATGAAAAAACTTTTAATTCTAAACTTAAGTTATGAAGTCAAAAGGATTAGTATTTAATATTTCACAATTAAAACTTTTTTAATCAAATTTTAAATTCCAAAACTTGAGGGCAAGTTTTGTAACTCTTCAAAACCTTTTGGATTCCAAAACTTGATGACAAGTTTTGTAACCTTTCAAGACTCTTGAATTCCATAACTTAAAGAGTTAATTTGTTTCATGAATGAGACTTTACAAGGTCCATAACTTGAGGACAAGTTATGAAACTCTTCAAGAAACATTTGGATCAAATTTTAACTAATGCAATTATTATATAATTTATCATTTACCAATTTGACCTAATACTTGTGTAGTAAGATAATTTCAAATTTTACAAATAGTTAGTTTTTCATATAAACTATCAATTATCTTAGAATTTTGACAATTATCTTTTAATTAAGATGAGGATACTTATTTTCTTAACATAAAAATCGAATTATTTGATCAAAAAAACAACTTATAGTAGTTATCCAAATCCAAAATAAGCCAAGAAATCTGAAAAATATGCGAGACCCGTCACCACCTCGTGTTAATTTTGACCACCTCATGGTGATCAGGCAGAGTCCAAAAAAAAGATTTTCTCAGCTTTGAACAAAACAACAATTGCATCAAATAACAGAAAACACCCATGGCTCTAATACCACTGTTGGGTTTTATGTACTCTAACATCCTTATGGTGCACATACAACCCTAATGCTTTGGATCTAAGTTTTCTCTAATTATACATGCAATATTCATTTTCCAAAGCATGAAGCCTAACTATCATGCAAAGGTGATATTTAAATCATAAAAAAACTAGTTAGAAGATCACCTCTTATTTGCAGCTTGTAGTTCTTGGCCTTTCAAGAGCTTAGCACCACATGTGTGATGCCTCAAACGGTTCATAAAACACCATGAACAAAGGATGAATATGAAAGAAACGTTATGAAGCTCAAATCGGCTAGGCTTACACCTTAGGAGGCGTAGGGCCGATTTTGCAAGCTTAGGGGTTCAATATATAGTTTGGAATTACTAGGGTTTCAACTTGTAAACCCTAATTCACTCGGGCCTTTAATCCATTAACTCATTAGCCTTATGGACTAACACTTCATGGACTCTCACATAAACTTAGTCCATCACTAATCAATCATAGATCACTGGCCCAAACTATATGTATCACTGATTTACGTAATCAGTCCCCGTTAATTTAATTAGTCTCTTTTGATCACTAAATTAATTCCAAATGAATTATTGATCAATACTAATTAAATAATATGAATTCTCAATTAATATATTATACTTGTAATATATTAATAAATCACAAAAAAAATCTTTCTCAAATATCCATCCTATCAAACTGTTCTGGTGAATGCAACCCGAAATGGACCATGCTACTATCGGGTCAAGTACATACCAATTATAGTTATGGGCTTAGACAGCTAATCCAACAGTTGTATGAGTCCATTGTAAACCGAAAAGTATATGATTTAACCAAAAACAACTAGGTTTGACCGAAAAGTCAAAAAATCAAGATCGTTTACGTTGACCGAGATTGTTGACCAAACACAAAGTCAGACCGAAAACTCGATCTGAAATCCTGTCTGACCAAAAACTAGACGTTTGACCTAGTTGCTGACCGAGAACTCCAGTAGCCGCCAAAATCACTTGACCTAGCCGAGAACTTGAAGTCTGCCGCCGAAACGTCTAGACCTGGCCGAAAAACTCCCAAAAATACCGAAAACACGAAATTGGTAATTTATCAAAACCAATTTCGATCAAAGTCTCCAATGAAGTGAAGAACACAAAGAACAACATCAACAATTTTCGTCAAAGATAACTTAAAAACACCAAAAACACCAAGAAAAACTCCAAGAAACATTTATTATTTAGCCAATTCGATTGATACCAATCCTTGCTCTGATACCAATTGTAAAACCACGAGCTAGGTATCAATCGAAATCACTAGAATTGGTGCGGAATTCCAATCTAATGATTAACACAAAACAGTTATAACGAATTAAGAACACAATATCGAATCTTCAATGGGCACTTTATTGATCAATAATCTAGTACATAAGATCTCTATGTCTCTCGGTTCTCTTTTTCTCTTTCTAAACTCGATATCAGCTAATTAGAATGACCAACCCTTTAAATGGCTGAAACAATACTATATATACCTAGACCTAAATACAAAAGCCCATCCCAAAGCCCAACCGAAAGCATCATTAAGCCCACCGAAATCACATGGTGATTTCGGTCCAAACACCACCGAATTCATGGTGTTTTCGGTCCTAGACCGAGAACTCTAAAAGCTATGTAAAGTAAAGTATAAACCACAAATCATGTCCCAACATAGTTTCAATTTTGACTTAAGTTCCTACGAGACTTGGATCTAATTTATACTACTAGGTCAAGTGCATGATGTTTCTACATGATTCATGCAAAGATGTTCAAGTCAAGGAATTACCTGAATTTGGATAGTCGCTACAGTTAAAGTAGTTGTAGAAATCACATATCAATGTGAAATCTAAGTACACTATCCTTTGATTCTCCTTGTTTCCAAGTTTTTAGCAGGTTATAACTTAGCATATAGTTACTAAGTCTAGTATGTGTTGTGCTTATATGTGCAACTAAGTTTAGTCAAGTCTAGAACTAACTCATATTTGACGGTTATCACAGTCTGCCCCAGTTGAAAGAATTTCACCCCGAAATTCAATTAGTGTTGTATTCAATTAGAAATTAGTCGAATACAAGTGTATAGTTGGATAGGGGTGACTGGAAGAACCTTTTGATAATATTCGATTAATTCGTCAAGGGAGAGTACAATCCTTTAGCTATAATCAGGTTAGTGTTTCTCTAATTTGAGTTCTATAGTCTAGATTGTGAGAAATTAAGATCATGTAAATCATGATCTAACCATGGCAACCTAGTCGAAAAATAATATCTAGTTAGATATTATCTAACTTAAACGATCGTTATAAGTTTTTCTGAACCACTAATTGTATTCAGTGCTAAGTCCGCATTGATCCTTAAGTCGCATTCTAAATCAACACTAACTGTGAGTTCGCCGCCTAATAAAGAAGAGATTAGGGACTATTTGCTCACTTTCGGGATGGCCACTAAATCTGTAAAAGATATATCCTGAAAAGGGAAGAGGTAGCACGAATGAAAGAAAAGCAATCAAGGGTATGTTCCAAAGCATACGTACTAAGGGTAGGCAACAATGTTTTGGTGCATTTCAAATGTAAAGATTATCCAAGTGTCGTCTACACAATAAATTACGAAATTATCGAGGATCTTCGAGACTATATTTACTACTACAAGTGCTCTTACTATACTAAAACCACCTTCTAATAATATATATATTTAGAGAGTCATTGTTGCAAATGGAGGCAATGAAAGTTTATGATAAATTAAGTCACATTATCTAGATAGCATTAGGAGTATTTAGAAATGCTAAGAAATCTCACTGTTATCAAAATGTGTCATAATTCCATGAGAATGAAGATACATGTGTGGTGATCAAACAAAGTAGTAAAATAATAAAGAGATTTATTAAGGTTAAAGGTTTAAGTCGTCAATAAGGGAATTTATACAAAAATATTTAGATTACTCTTTTGAAAAACTGTCTAATTGTTTACGTCAAGACAAACACAAGTTTACGAGGAGTCAGGGTATTTACGAAAACAAGTTTGAGAGTTTAGGAACTCACTTAAAATTTCAAAGTAGAATGCTATTTTAAGAAATGTGTAAAAATGTTGATCATTGAAAATAGTGCATTCTTAATTTAGTGATTCTACAAAAACTATTATTTGAATGATAGATAATCATAACATTTAAAACTTTTTATGTTTTTAAAGAAAATAAGAAACATAAGAAAATGTAATATTCACATATATTTTCTAGATTTAGAAAAACGATAAGAACCAAGTCACCTTGTGTATTAATTATAAGGGAAAACAATGAAAATTGCACTTTTAATCAAATTTCTAAATTTATAACAAAAGAACAATGAAAATAAGGATTACTCGTTTATGGTAGATTTCATAATAAAAGCAAAATGTATATGATAAGAGGTGTAGTTGAATATATCAATGTTGACCAAGTTAAAATTATACCTTATGAATATACACATATCAATTGCTTAAAACGAAAGGGTAGACTTCTAGTCTATATGTGTACGAGTATGGTACCAAGGGAAGTAGATTAGACAAGATCAAATTTAGACCATGCATTATGTTATTATAGGTATGTGAGATCTCAAATTAGTTAGAGAACAAGAATTCAACTGCGGGGGAAAGAAAAGGATGGTGATAGCAACAATGATTGTTATTGTTAAGATTATAAGAACAATAACTATAGGTAGATTTAAAATCAGGTTAGGATATATTTCAAACTCCAATATTTGATGTATGTTGATGATTACATAGACATGTGGAAGTTTTAAAGTGTTTGCTAAGGTTTGATAAAAATTCATGAGTTCTCTATTAAGTTAAACTTCATTTATGAAAAAGAAGAAACACTAAAACTGGTAATTGAAAATCTGACAGTTATGACCTTTTAGACTAGAGTACAAGATTGGTTATAACGGATAAGATAAAGGCTTAAATTATTTAGAAGAATAATTGTACATTGTTGAAAGTGCGTCACTAGAAGTTTAAAAGTGAACACTAAGTTTTGCAATGCATTAAATTTTGTAAACTTTACATATTATAAAACTAATTTGAAATAAAATAAACAAATGAGGTATATTTTGAAATGTAGGCATTAGAGATGTCTTATAAACATGTTTGAATTAGAAAGTGGCAGAAATATTGTCACACCCCAAAACCGAGAATGGCGGAAACTTTCTGGGGCGGAGGACGTCATGTAAAGTATCACAACAATGCAAAGTAGTAAACAAGCAACAACATCATCCATTGCATTAATAGTATAATTTTAAATACAAGTGTGTTCTTTCATAGAATAAATCAATATAACGAATATTCAAAATAAAAGACGAGTCTTGACTGCTCCGTCTTCACAAAACCTGGTCGTCGTACCTGTCTACTGGTGACCTGAGAATACAAGTTATTTTGAAAGCGAGTATCAGCTTTAAAGCTGGTGAGAACATAAGTAATTTTAGTGTCATTGCTTTGTAAAACTGTAAAGAAAAGCTTTGTAATTGTTTTATGAAAACTTGGTATAAGTATGAAAAACCCTAGAAAATCCCATATTTCCAACTAGTATTAAAAAGCAGTCTTCTACCAAGAC
This sequence comes from Lactuca virosa, assembly GCF_052849685.1. Taxonomy (NCBI): domain Eukaryota; kingdom Viridiplantae; phylum Streptophyta; class Magnoliopsida; order Asterales; family Asteraceae; genus Lactuca; species Lactuca virosa. Next base: position 254,610,079 of record NC_136434.1, read on the forward strand.
CCGACTGTTTTGAAGATTTGCACCTCTGTAAAAATGATGGTTTTTCCCCTAGTATAACTATTATTATCTAAATATAGCTATACATAAACGTGTGTGTGATAAATTCACAAAGTAACTGTAATAGGGAAAATAATATTTTACCTCAGCAGTAATACTGTTGGCTATAAAGTGAATAAGAAACATAGACTCCAGGTGGTATCGAATGGACAATACGCCTCGAAAAGTCTGAGTGAAAGAAGGGTAGACTCCAGGTGGTATCGAATGGACAATACGCCTCGAAAAGTCTGAGTGAAAGAAGGGTAGACTCCAGGTGGTATCGAATGGACAATACGCCTCGAAAAGTCTGAGTGAAAGAAGGGTAGACTCCAGGTGGTATCGATTGAACAATACGTCTCGAAAGGTCTAAATTAACCTTTAATTCTTAATTGGATAAATAAAGGGTTGAATGTGAACTCGTATGTAACCATACTGATTGACGATCGAATAACTGATGACCCTCCAGGTCACACGTAGTATGGTGACATTTTGTCACTCCTGGGCCTAGTCGGCTCGGACTGTAGCTAGCAGTCGGGATGTGGAAGTGTCTGTCTCGTATAGATCTATACACATAATGCCCGCTCTCCCTCCAGGAGACTCTGGTTACAAGGTGATACCACTAAGAAGTGTCGTATCGAGAAGTAGTATGTCACATTCTATTTATAGTATTTAAAATAATTGTATAGACTCATGAATGAACTGACTCTGGTGCGATTCCTTGTACTAGGAATAGTAATTAGTATCTCCTTAACTATACCTATTATAGTTACTATTAATGTACGTGTATAACCGAAGGTATACCTTTGCTACCCAAAGGTACTGAATTGACCGATAGAACTTTTATGACTATACCGCAGGCATGAGGCCAACAGGGAAAGCAACCACACAGATCAAAGGATGACACAGGCTGGCTTGAATAGTTTCTATCTATGTAAGTAATACTCCTACTCCAAAACACTTATTGATTAAATGAGTTTTCTCTTTACAATTTTTGCATCTATTCCCTCTCGAGTTAAGAAAACAGATTTAAAAATAAAGAAAGAAAACATTTTCAAAAATGTTCCTTCTAAACTTAGTATTTTAAATCCACTTAAAAGCAAAAAATGAAATTTTCTACTTTGGATTTGAAATCTGCAAATATAGATAAAACTTTATCTTTTATACATCACTTTGAAAGAAGTGACCTTATGAACCCAGGTGATAAACCATTCACCATAACCTATCTCATAGGATATGCCCTGACCAATAGTTACCATAACATAGACTACAAGAAAGACGAGTACATCGAACTTGATGATGTCTTTTCAGAAATAGCTAGAAACAATTCTACGACATAAATCCTCAAGAAAACTCTTGGGTTTTAAATATAGCTAGAAACAAAAAAGCTCTAGGAGAAACTCTTAGACCAAGAATTTCTATGGATTCACTCCATATAGGAGAAAGCTCAAAAAGAAAAGATAGTAACTTGATAAGAAACATGTCTTTAAAAATTGATAGTCTACGTCAGAATATCAAACAAATCTCTGAAGTTATATTTGACCAATTCCAGATGACATCTTTTTTCAATTTTACCTGTAAAGGTTTTCTCATGGCTGCAAGTTTTTCAATATATGTTTCAGCATAAGTTAAAACACCAAGAAATCTTTGCAGTTGTTTTTTGTCTTCTAAAACATTTGGAAAGTCATGTAAATGTTCAAGAATATGCTTTTGAGGACAATGAGTACCCTCATTTGTTTCTAAACCCAAAAAATTAATTTTTGTTTTGAAAAGATGAGCTTTCTTTTTTGAAAGTATTATTCCATATTTTAAAATGGTTCTGAGAACCTGTGTAACATGAACATAGTGCTCTTGTTCATTTTTGTTGAAGACCATGATGTCATCAACGTATACAGTACAGAAACCTTCAAGTCCTCGAAGGGCGTTCTGCATGTGTCTTTGAAAAATACTAGGAGCTTGTTTAAGCCCAACGGGTAGTACTTTCCATTGAAAGAGTCCATCAGGACATGTGAAGGCAGTGAGAAGCTGTGATTCTTCATCAAGTAGGACTTGCCAGAAACCTGACTTACAGTCAAAACTTGAATACATATTTTTTCCTCGTAGAAGTGTCAAAAGTTCGTGCATATTGGGAAGATTATGTGAGTCTCCAATAGTTGCATCATTGATTGCTTTGTAGTTGACAACCATGCGCTTCTTTCCTATTCTTTTTTCTGCTTCTTTATTGACAAGAAAGGCAGGGGACATATGAGGGGATTTTGATTCTATAATTAGTCTCATTTTCAAGTAATTCCTTGATTTGTTTGGAGAATTCTTCTCTATCTTGTAGAGAGTAAACCATAGGTTTTTTTCTAATAACCGTTTTGGGATTAATGAGCTTAATTGAAGCTTTCATCCATCCTTTGGTTTTATCTGGATCAATAGGATTTTCAGAACAAACTTTTTCAAGAAGATCTTCAATCTGTTTGAACCTGGTAGTTTGAATAGAAATAATCCTTTCTTTATTAATTCCTTCTTGGGTTATATTAGTACCCGGAATTTGTTTTTCTTTAGAGCCTTTTTCTTGAGTTTCAAGAAAACCTGGTTTTCCTTTGCTATAGGCTTCTGTAACCTTTTTTATAATTACCATATCATTATTAAGATGAAAGGCAATTCTATCTATCCATTGTATAAATGGTCCATAAACTTGACAAAAGTTGTTACCAATTATGATATCAATTCCTGAATTTTGTTGGTAAATAGTGGGAACGTTGAAATGTTCTCCTGAAAGTTCGAGATTAATATTTCTACAAACTTTATTTATCTTTATGGTTTCACCATTTGCAATAGTGGCACTAATTTCTTTGGGAGCATTTTCCCAGAGCTCATCCGGAATGATGAATTTGCTTGCAAGACATAAAGATGAACCTGTGTCTACAAAACAATGTACTCTAAATTTCTTATATCCTTTAAAGTTAAGGAAGGCAGAAACATAAATAGAGTTTGGATTAGTGAGATTCATGATAAGGGAATCATTAATCTTCTGGAGGTTTGCGCAAAAATGGTTAAACTCCTCCTCCCTAAAAAGTGGAGCCTGTATGAGACTAGTCTGAGTCATCCGTGGTTGATTCGTTTTCATCAGAATTTGATGAAGAATCAGTTTCAACAAGAAATGTAAAGACATGTTGTATACCTTCATACCCCTCTTCAAGAGCTTCATAACCTCCATTATTAGCGGTTTGTAAAACCTTGACTTTGTCAGGGTATTTTTTTCTATTTGGACATTCATTGGCATAGTGTCCTTCTTCATTGCAGATCCAACATCTACATTTTTTCTTTCCTTGTGGACAGGAAGTAGTCTTCTTAGGTGATTCTTTTGAAGGTTTTTTGAAGTATTTTCCTGGTGAAAATTTTCTTCTTTTCTTTTTCCAGAAAGATTTGTATTTCTTTTTGTTTTTATATTTTTTCTTAGTATAAGTTTTCCTTCCAATATCAAAGTTTTTGAAATCAGAGAGAATGCTACAACAATCTTTACTTATTGTTTTGAGCTTTTGTTGTTTATATCTGTCTTGACAGATTCTATCAATTTCTTCCTTTGCAATTTTTGTTGCATAAGAAAGACTGGTTTGCTGGATTTCACCAGTAGCTTCTTTTTTCCATCTTTCAGTACAGATTTCTCCAGTAATTGGAATTTTCATTAGATAAGAAGATATCCATTGTGCATATTCACTTCTCTGGGGAATATCATATAGATATGATTCATACATACATGTGTATTTGTCGAGAAGACTAATATCATGTAATTGGAGTTTTGTCATTGAAACTCTTGCTACGTCAACTTTCTTATTAATGGTAAAGTCTTTACTAGAAATATAATCAAGACCTAAGAAAGTAGTGTATATGACATTTATGAGATTATCAAAAAGATCTGAACCATGCAAATCTTCATTCCAATTATTGTTTCTTAGGATCTTTTGCACAATTCCATCAGTTTTGTGTTCTAAAAGTAGAAGAACACTTTTTGCTTTTTCAAATTCATCTGGGTTTGTCTGTAAGATTAGTGAAATCTCAGTAACCCATTTTTCTACAACTCTTTCTCTGAGTTTTAGATCTTGGATACAATCAATATTGAGTATATTGATCGTATTGGGTCCTTTGCTACTATCTGGAATACCATTGTGTACAGGCATTTTGAACTCATATTTCTTTTTATTGCCTCTTCTTGTGGCTGTATAAGAAGATTCTGCTTCATCATCTTCCATATCTGAATATTCGAACTTAACAGTCTTTGTATTAGTTTTAAAGTTATCTTCTTGTTCTGATTCAGTATCAGGTTCATCTATTTTAGTCATTCTAAAATATTGATCAAAAAGTTTGGGTTCTTTTTGATACAATTCTTCGCATTCTTTAGTTTCTAAAGATAAAAGTTGAATAAGTTTTTGGTCAGCCTTATCATAATCTTCATATTGAAGGTTAAAGAAATATTTCTCAAGTTTCTCAGAGATTGCTTCTTTCATTTTTGCTCTTTTTGAAAATATCAATTTTCTGGGAGTCTTTTGAGCTTCCTAAGTCAGGGTTTCCAATACTAGGATTGGGAGGTGAGTATTTCTTAAGACCTGAATATTTTCCAGGTTTGGTTTTTTGCTCTATGATGGAAATATTCTTGATGTGTTCAAGAATGTCTTTATTACAAGGGCAAGAGTCAATCTTTTCAGATAACTCTTTAGTAATGTCTGCAATAATTTTTGCAGATGCTACTTCCAACTGTGTAGTGGTTACGTATTTATTGACTGTTAAGTCAAAGTTTATGATCAGCCCATCTATTTTTTCATTAAGGAGGTTGATTGATCTATTGAGCTCGGGAATCGAGGTCATCCTATTAGTTGTTTTAACTGATCTTGTATATTAGTGATCTTAAGGTTGTTTTCCTTAAGAGTGCCTTCAATATTTGCCTTTTTGGCGACTTCTTCAACAAAATGGTTGTTTTTTAAAGAGTTTTCTAAAAGAATAGAATGTTTGTCAATAGACTGGGTTAGCTTGATAGTTAATTTATTTTGCCTTTCAATAACTTCGAAGAATTTTTCAAAATCATTTTTATCAAGACTGTTTTTAACCAAAAAGGCTAAATCGTTTTTATAATTGGTTAAAAGGTATTTTATTTTTTGAAATATCTTTAGAAATATCTTTTGAAATACCAAGGTAATGACTTATTTTTGAAGTTTTTAAGAGACATCTTGCAATGATCTGGTTGAGATTATTGCAATGATTTACAATTGTTTGAATACCAGCTTTTCCAGAAGTAGAGAAAATGTATTCTTTCTTTTCAGTATTGTCGTCAAGAGTTTTAATTTTTACTGTTTTACCTTTTTATAAAAATGAGGAAAATCTATTTTATTACTCATTTATAACTTCAGAGATTTGTTTGATATTCTGACGTAGACTATCAATTTTTAAAGACATGTTTCTTATCAAGTTACTATCTTTTCTTTCTGAGCTTTCTCCTATATGGAGTGAATCCATAGAAATTCTTGGTCTAAGAGTTTCTCCTAGAGCTTTTTTGTTTCTAGCTATATTTAAAACCCAAGAGTTTTCTTGAGGATTTATGTCGCAGAATTGTTTATCTTTGACATTGATCCGTGTACGGATAATGAAGGCCCAAAAGGTTATGGGTAGCTTAATATTGGGCTAGAAAGTTGTTTGGGCTTAATGGCCTATGGGGTGTGCATGGTGAGGTAGTTGTTGGATTAGGGTTTTCTTAATTAAATTAATAAAAGTTTAATAAATCCAAGACTTCATTGATTGTTTGATTCAATGCTTGGATGGTTATGGAAGCATTTGGAAGGGTAATATTGATGGCCCTCTTTAAACTTTGGGAGTTACATTATTATCATTGATGGCTCTCTTTAATCCTTGGGAGTTACACTCTTTACATCTTCTCATAACCAATTACTAGCAATTGAAGAACAATTGAAGACATGGACGTATTTTTGTCATTCTTAAGGGTGGTAGACGTTTTTTTGTGTTATTTCAAGAGTTTCCTTAATTTTCATTTACTAGCTTTAATGAGTAGTTGGTTGGTTGGCTTGTAACCACCAACTTTGTAATAAAGGCTTCATATAAAGCCAAGTTTATGCATGGAAAAAGTAATAGACGAATTTTAATCAAAGAACCCTTTTGTTGACTTTGAATTAGTGTCATAGTTCACAAATTATCATCTTTTGGACGTGATCCTTGAGTTGATCGAATTCAAGCTAATAGGTCTTAGTTTGTCTTCAGATTTACAAGCTATAGGTCTAGTTTGTTTATCAAATCTATCCTTTTATTGTTTTTGTCTCAAACATTATTCCATCTCAATACAAAACAGCCCATACACGTATCATAAGTGGTATCAGAGCTTGAATAATGTTTGAGACAAAAACAAGATTGGGTGTTGTTGAGTTCTTGTTGAAAAAAATCCTGCTAAGATTGTTTGATTTTAGTTCCTGTTCAGAAATTGTTTTCCAAACATGCTGCGTAAGATATATGATGAAGAAGAGATAGAGGAAGAGAAAATTGATGAATATGAGGAAGAAGATTCCGGTCCCATCTACGACACTGATGGGGAAGGGGAAATTTGTGAAAGAATAAATTTCTTTGTTGAAGAGGAATTTGTAGAAAAAATCAATTTCGTGGTTGAAGAAAAAATTGTTGAAGACTCTAGCCCTACCTACGACGCTGACGGGGAAGAGGATCATGAAGAAGTTGAAGAAGAAAAAAATTTCGTGGTTGGAAACGAAAATTTTGAAATGTTTGTGAAAGAAATAGATTTTGTTGTTACAAACAAACTTGTTGAAGAAAAGGTTGAAGAATCAGAAGAGGTCGAGCAGGTTCTTGACCACGAAGATGTGGTTGTGGTTAAGAAGGATGATAACTATCTTATAACAAACTCTCTTTCTAAGAGCCTAGAAGAAGGAGTGACCCATCAAGTTCCAAGTTCCAAGGAGTTACGAGGGAGGGAGTTCATACTGCTTATATTCCTATTCTTATGGTGTACCTTCAATTGGGAAGCCATGTTATTGGAACATGCTTGTGATCAACCCATAAACACAAGCCATGATCCATTATTTCATATGAGCATTTTTAATCCTTTAAATTATTACAAGGATAATTTACAAGGTCTAAATCTTGTTCGTGGGAGTGTACAAAAGTGGTTTTTGATCCACAAATGGAAGATATGGTTAGAAGTGAATTCAACGAGTTCTTTGAGTTATTTGAAGAAGAACATGTGTATATGGAGGAGAGACACTATAAGGCTGTTTGCAATGAATGAAAAACATGTGGTTGCTGCTCCTACGTTAATATGGCCAAATTTATTTTATATTTTCAAGTTCTAGAACATTAATCGTGGGATGATCCTTTTGTGCAACACCCTATCTCATGAAGATACTTATGTCCATGATTTACACTTTTCACAAGTGTTAAAACATAAAACAGGAGGTTGGAAGCATGGATCAAGGCATGGGTCAAAAGAGGAGCTCGTATCAGCTAACCATCTAAAAATAATTACACATGGGTGGAATTCAAAACCGAAGGCCATGTGGTGCATCAATCATGATCAACTTTGGAAAATGAATGTTGTGGAAGTTTACAAACTTGTGAATGGGTATGTAGAGGGACAAGAGGATTTTGTGCTTAGTTTCTATGGTGGTTTGTCCAAAATAATGCAAGTATTGATTCATACTTCTATGGATCAAAAGGAGAGTGAGATTGATGACATGAGAGCTGCTAAGCCAAAGCAAATGGTTAGTTTGAAAAAAGAACAGTCGAGTGATGATACTTCCGGTATGGATAAAACTAATTTTAAGAAGGGTAATGTCCTCTTGAAATGTCCTTCATTTGAAAGAAGATACCAACTTGGAGTAAAGAAAAGGTTACATTTTGTAATAAATATTTGTTTTCAAGACTTATTGTCATGGAAGGTTCATATGCGAGAACAACATAATCTGGTCCCTACTGAATTGAGGACAATTCCTTTCGAAGAAGAAGGGAATGATCCGTGTACGGATAATGAAGGCCCAAAAGGTTATGGGTAGCTTAATATTGGGCTAGAAAGTTGTTTGGGCTTAATGGCCCTCTTTGATTCAATGCATGGTGAGGTAGTTGTTGGATTAGGGTTTTCTTAATTAAATTAATAAAAGTTTAAGAAATCCAAGACTTCATTGATTGTTTGATTCAATGCTTGGATGGTTATGGAAGCATTTGGAAGGGTAATATTGATGGCCCTCTTTAAACTTTGGGAGTTACACTATTATCATTGATGGCTCTCTTTAATCCTTGGGAGTTACACTCTTTACATCTTCTCATAACCAATTACTAGCAATTGAAGAACAATTGAAGACATGGACGTATTTTTGTCATTCTTAAGGGTGGTAGACGTTTTTTTGTGTTATTTCAAGAGTTTCCTTAATTTTCATTTACTAGCTTTAATGAGTAGTTGGTTGGTTGGCTTGTAACCACCAACTTTGTAATAAAGGCTTGATATAAAACCAAGTTTATGCATGGAAAAAGTAATAGACGAATTTTAATCAAAGAACCCTTTTGTTCACTTTGAATTATTGTCATAGTTCACAAATTATCATCTTTTGGACGTGATCCTTGAGTTGATCGAATTCAAGCTAATAGGTCTTAGTTTGTCTTCAGATTTACAAGCTATAGGTCTAGTTTGTTTATCAAATCTATCCTTTTATTGTTTTTGTCTCAAACATTATTCCATCTCAATACAAAACAGCCCATACACGTATCAGACATGGCCTATTTCTGAAAAGACATCATCAAGTTCGATGTACTCGTCTTTCTTGTAGTCTATGCTATGGTGACTATTGGTCAGGGCATATCCTATGAGATAGGTTATGGTGAATGGTTTATCACATGGGTTCATAAGGTCACTTCTTTCAAAGTGATGTATAAAAGATAAAGTTTTATCTATATTTGCAGATTTCAAATCCAGAGCAAATTTTGGATAGACTGAAAACATAAATTTTTGGTAAGCAAGGTTTCCCCTAGCAGCACCTAAGATGCAGTCCTGTCTGTCAGTTAAAGCCATTTTTATGGGAGAATTTATTCCTGCTTGGAATTGGGATTTTATCAAAAATTTTACAGCTCCGATATGGACCATTCTTATTTTTGATCTAATCTCAACTGGAATACTTTTCAAGTTATTGTTTACTTGTTCTTTAGTTAAAAGGGGTAGAAAAATGGGATTTTATCAAAATTTTTACAACTCCGATATGGACCATTCTTATTTGTTCTTTAGTTAAAATCCCAATTCCAAGCAGGAATAAATTCTCCCAAGATCTAAAACTCAGAGAAAGAGTTGTAGAAAAATGGGTTACTGAGATTTCACTAATCTTACAGACAAACCCAGATGAATTTGAAAAAGCAAAAAATGTTCTTCTACTTTTAGAACACAAAACTGATGGAATTGTGCAAAAGATCCTAAGAAACAATAATTGGAATGAAGATTTGCATGGTTCAGATCTTTTTGATAATCTCATAAATGTCATATACACTACTTTCTTAGGTCTTGATTATATTTCTAGTAAAGACTTTACCATTAATAAGAAAGTTGACGTAGCAAGAATGGTCCATATCGGAGCTGGAATACTTTCTCTGAGTTTTCTACCCCTTTTAACTAAAGAACAAATAAACAATAACTTGAAAAGTATTCCAGTTGAGATTAGATCAAAAATAAGAATGGTCCATATCGGAGCTGTAAAAATTTTGATAAAATCCCAATTCCAAGCAGGAATAAATTCTCCCAAGATCTAAAACTCAGAGAAAGAGTTGTAGAAAAATGGGTTACTGAGATTTCACTAATCTTACAGACAAACCCAGATGAATTTGAAAAAGCAAAAAATGTTCTTCTACTTTTAGAACACAAAACTGATGGAATTGTGCAAAAGTTCCTAAGAAACAATAATTGGAATGAAGATTTGCATGGTTCAGATCTTTTTGATAATCTCATAAATGTCATATACACTACTTTCTTAGGTCTTGATTATATTTCTAATAAAGACTTTACCATTAATAAGAAAGTTGACGTAGCAAGAGTTTCAATGACAAAACTCCAATTACATGATATTAGTCTTCTCGACAAATACACATGTATGTATGAATCATATCTATATGATATTCCCCAGAGAAGTGAATATGCACAATGGATATCTGCTTATCTAATGAAAATTCCAATTATTGGAGAAATCTGTACTGAAAGATGGAAAAAAGAAGCTACTGGAGAAATCCAGCAAACCAGTCTTTCTTATGCAACAAAAATTGCAAAGGAAGAAATTGATAGAATCTGTCAAGACAGATATAAACAACAAAAGCTCAAAACAATAAGTAAAGATTGTTGTAGCATTCTCTCTGATTTCAAAAACTTTGATATTGGAAGGAAAACTTATACTAAGAAAAAATATAAAAACAAAAAGAAATACAAATCTTTCTGGAAAAAGAAAAGAAGAAAATTTTCACCCGGAAAATACTTCAAAAAACCTTAAAAAAGAATCACCTAAGAAGACTACTTCCTGTCCATAAGGAAAGAAAAAATGTAGATGTTGGATCTGCAATGAAGAACGACACTATGCCAATTAATGTCCAAATAGAAAAAAATACCCTGACAAAGTCAAGGTTTTACAAACCGCTAATAATGGAGGTTATGAAGCTCTTGAAGAGGAGTATGAAGGTATACAACATGTCTTTACATTTCATGTTGAAACTGATTCTTCATCAAATTTTGATGTAAACGAATCAACCACGGATGACTCAGACTAGTCTCATACAGGCTCCACTTTTAGGGAGGAGGAGTTTAACCATTTTTGCACAAACCTCCAGAAGATTAATGATTCCCTTATCATGAATCTCACTAATCCAAACTCTATTTATGTTTCTGCCTTCCTTAACTTTAAAGGATATAAGAAATTTAGAGTACATTGTTTTGTAGACACAGGTGCATCTTTATGTCTTGCAAGCAAATTCATCATTCCGGATGAGCTCTGGGAAAATGCTCCCAAAGAAATTAGTGCCACTATTGCAAATGGTGAAACCATAAAGATAAATAAAGTTTGTAGAAATATTAATCTCGAACTTTCAGGAGAACATTTCAACGTTCCCACTATTTACCAACAAAATTCAGGAATTGATATCATAATTGGTAACAACTTTTGTCAAGTTTATGGACCATTTATACAATGGATAGATAGAATTGCCTTTCATCTTAATAATGATATGGTAATTATAAAAAAGGTTACAGAAGCCTATAGCAAAGGAAAACCAGGTTTTCTTGAAACTCAAGAAAAAGGCTCTAAAGAAAAACAAATTCCGGGTACTAATATAACCCAAGAAGGAATTAATAAAGAAAGGATTATTTCTATTCAAACTACCAGGTTCAAACAGATTGAAGATCTTCTTGAAAAAGTTTGTTCTGAAAATCCTATTGATCCAGATAAAACCAAAGGATGGATGAAAGCTTCAATCAAGCTCATTAATCCCAAAACGGTTATTAGAGAAAAACCTATGGTTTACTCTCTACAAGATAGAGAAGAATTCTCCAAACAAATCAAGGAATTACTTGATATGAGACTAATTATAGAATCAAAATCCCCTCATATGTCCCCTGCCTTTCTTGTCAATAAAGAAGCAGAAAAAAGAAGAGGAAAGAAGCGCATGGTTGTCAACTACAAAGCAATCAATGATGCAACTATTGGAGACTCACATAATCGTCCCAATATGCACGAACTTTTGACTCTTCTACGAGGAAAAAATATGTATTCAAGTTTTGACTGCAAGTCAGGTTTCTGGCAAGTCCTACTTGATGAAGAATCGCAGCTTCTCACTGCCTTCACATGTGCTGATGGACTCTTTCAATGGAAAGTACTACCCTTTGGGCTTAAACAAGCTCCTAGTATTTTTCAAAGACACATGCAGAACGCCCTTCGAGGACTTGAAGGTTTCTGTACTGGATACGTTGATGACATCATGGTCTTCAGCAAAAATGAACAAGAGCACTATGTTCATGTTACACAGGTTCTCAGAACCATTTTAAAATATGGAATAATACTTTCAAAAAAGAAAGCTCATCTTTTCAAAACAAAAATTAATTTTTTGGGTTTAGAAATAAATGAGGGTACTCATTGTCCTCAAAAGCATATTCTTGAACATTTACATGACTTTCCAAATGTTTTAGAAGACAAAAAACAACTGCAAAGATTTCTTGGTGTTTTAACTTATGTTGAAACATATATTGAAAAACTTGCAGCCATGAGAAAACCTTTACAGGTAAAATTAAAAAAAGATGTCATCTGGAATTGGTCAAATGCTGATACAGACTACATCAAAAAGATAAAGAAAATTTTAATCAATTTTCCAAAACTTTATCTTCTAAACATTGAAGACAGTTTAATTATAGAAACTGATGCTTCTGATGAATTTTGGGGAGGTGTTTTAAAAGCTAAAACCCCCAAAAACGAAGAACAAATTTGCAGGTACACCTCTGGCAGTTTCAAGGCAGCCGAGAAAAACTACCATAGCAATGAAAAAGAATTACTCGCTGTAAAAAGAGTTATTACAAAATTCTCTGTATATTTAACACCAGTAAATTTCCTGGTTCGTACAGATAAAAAAAATTATACTTATTTCCTCCGAACTAAGATTGCAGGAGACAACAAATTAGGCCGACTAATACGTTGGCAAGAGTGGTTCTCACGATATACTTTCACTGTTGAACATCTCGCAGGAAATAAAAATGTACTGGCAGACTGCCTCACCCGTGACTTCAGGTATACCTTACATCATCCATGATCTCACTTGCTCCTCTCGAGCCCTATAAAAGGATATGATCCTCATGACATATTCCTCACAAAAAACTTCACCTACAAAAAAGAGAGGGGGAGATTAGAGAGAAAAGTAAACAAAAATTGAGTTTACAAAAATGGAAGACCTCAACACTTTGAGGATAAAGAAACAAATGCTCCTCATTGAGCTATCTGCAATTGAGCAGAAAATCAACTTGTATGAACAAGTAACAACGGTCACCAATGTACCGGAAAGCGAAAGCTTAAAAACAAAGGCTATTCCAGTGCAAACGGCACCTGGTAAAGAATTGACAAATCCGTTGAAAGCTGATGCTTTGCTAAAAAACATAATAAAGGAGACAGCTACTCCTCTTCCTGAAGGAAAAACTAGCTTATTGGTTAACCCCAATCCTTGTACTGAAGGAATCAGTAAAACGACAACTTTGTCACCCACCAACAAATCTGTGCAGGAGTTTACACCAGATTACAAAAAAGCTCTTAACAAAGAAGCTGAAAGATTTTATGTAATCTACAAAGGACCACATGCCGGTGTTCATACTGACTGGGAATTACAGAAACTTTCTGTAAAGCTGATAAAGTTACTTGCAAAAAATTCAGAAATGAAGCATCTGCAAGATTAAGCCTTGCCACCTATCAAGATGATACAAGCAAAACTAACCAACCACTTCTTCGACCAAAAATCCAAAAAGTCAAAGAAGCTCACAGAGACCAAAGGTTTGACGTTCAACAAACGGTTAACTATCCTGAAATCTCTTTTGAAGATTTCGGAACAATCTGGAAGAAAGCAAGAGCTGCATGCCCAGAAGATCTTATTTATGAAAAGTTTTTCACTACGGATAAGAAGACAAAAAGTCTGTTCAACTTCCTTGAAGGAGCAGATGCAAATTTAGTCTACCATGCCTTTCAAGCTGGACTAATCGACAATATCTACCCAAGTTGCAACCTTCAAGAACTCAAATTCTTCGCAAGCAGCATGGTAGAATCTATTAAGAACTTTCGAAAGAAAGTACTTAAAGCAAAAGATAACCCGATCTACATCAGATGCATCTCTTCACTCCCAGAATGGATTCAAGAATCAACTCTTTCTTCATACCATTTTCTGGAAATTGGTCTTTCTAAAACCAATAGAGAAATTGAACAATCTCGACCAATGGAGGATAAAGATCTACCATTCACATAAATTCTTCATCCCAATCGCATCAATGGGTTAAGAAGAATCTCAGAAAAAATCATTGAGATTATCTCTGGTTCAAAAAAGAAGATTAATTATACCAACTCACATTGTATAATTACAAGCTGGAGTTACAACAACACCAGTCAAGAAGATCTTCGTCAAGCCTCTATGTTTGGCGAAAAATTCATGAACAATACCATGGAAGTCTCCAACGCTACACACCAACACTTCTGCCGACATGCAGAACAACTTTTCGAAGAACATCTCTGTCACTTTTGCGAAAGCAAAGATTCGGAGACAAAGGAGGGGCCCTCCTCTGAAGATGACAAATCCTCATCATCTTAATAGAAGATGCTCCGCACACTTCCATCCACTTAGAAAAATAATGCGTCTTACCTTTTAGAGATGCCTTCCAGCTATCCACAATAATGTAATTCGTTAGTGGAGAGAAACGTCATGCCTGACGTAACAAGCAATTATCAGACCCTCTTAATGTATCTATAAATTGAGAGTTATGTTTTCATTAAGGGCATCGCAAGAACGAGTGCAAAAAAAAAACACTCTCTATCTTATAAATTTTTAATGTCTTGTGAGTAAAATCTCCCTTAGAGGGGAGAAGATGTAAAATATTGTAAGAGTACTCCCATCTTGGGAGCTCTTTTATCAATAAATCCATGTTTTGTTATACTTGAGTGTTCATACAAAATAGAGGAATGAAACATGTAAGTGACAGAGTGTCAGGTCGACGATGGTCAACAGTACCGCAGGCATGAGGCCAACTGGGAAAGCAACCACACAGACCAAAGGATGACACAAGCTGGCTTGAATACTTTCTAGCTATGTAAGTAATACTCCTACTCCAAAACACTTATTGATTAAATGAGTTTTCTCTTTACAATTTTTGCATCTATTCCCTTCTTCTTGTCAAAAAACAAGGAAACTGGTATCAGAGCCTTTGTTAAAATGGTATTACATTATAATGAAACACTTTACAGTGGAATTTTCGATAAAATTCGTAATAAAGAGAATGAGATTTCTCAACATAAAGAAATACTTTTAAGTAATAAAAAAGATTTAGTGCATATAAATTTCAGAATTCTACAAGCACAAAATAAACATACTCACGAATATATACCACCCATTGTTAATATACGTAAGTACCTCCTTCATATGCAAAAAATGCATCAAGAACACCTTGATAAAGCTTTAAACTCAGTTTCAGAACTCAGAAAAAGGATTTTAACTTGTTAACATTTCTTAAAATGAATAAAGAAATTTTCAACAATTCTGAAGAAAATGATTCAGAAGAAAAACAAATCCTAACTTATGTTGAGGATGAAGACGGCTTTCATGCAAACCTCTTAATAAAACAAGACCTTCTCTCTCGAGTTAAGAAAACAGATTTAAAAATAAAGAAAGAGAACATTTTCAAAAATGTTCCTTCTAAAAGAAAACAGATTTATAAAAAAGGTAAAACAGTAAAAATTAAAACTCTTGACGACAATACTGAAAAGAAAGAATACATTTTCTCTACTTCTGGAAAAGCTGGTATTCAAACAATTGTAAATCATTGCAATAATCTCAACCAGATCATTGCAAGATGTCTCTTAAAAACTTCAAAAATAAGCCATTACCTTGGTATTTCAAAAGATATTTCTAAAGATATTTCAAAAAATAAAATACCTTTTAACCAATTTAAAAACGATTTAGCCTTTTTGGTTAAAAACAATCTTGATAAAAATGATTTTGAAAAATTCTTCGAAGTTATTGAAAGGCAAAATAAATTAACTATCAAGCTAACCCAGTCTATTGACAAACATTCTATTCTTTTAGAAAACTCTTTAAAAAACAACCATTTTGTTGAAGAAGTCGCCAAAAAGGCAAATATTGAAGGCACTCTTAAGGAAAACAACCTTAAGATCACTAATATACAAGATCAGTTAAAACAACTAATAGGATGACCTCGATTCCCGAGCTCAATAGATCAATCAACCTCCTTAATGAAAAAATGGATGGGCTGATCATAAACTTTGACTTAACAGTCAATAAATACGTAACCACTACACAGTTGGAAGTAGCATCTGCAAAAATTATTGCAGACATTACTAAAGAGTTATCTGAAAAGATTGACTCTTGCCCTTGTAATAAAGACATTCTTGAACAAATCAAGAATATTTCCATCATAGATCAAAAAACCAAACCTGGAAAATATTCAGGTCTTAAGAAATACTCACCTCCCAATCCTAGTATTGGAAACCCTGACTTAGGAAGCTCAAAAGACTCCCAGAAAATTGATATTTTCAAAAAAGAGCAAAAATGAAAGAAACAATCTCTGAGAAACTTGAGAAATATTTCTTTAACCTTCAATATGAAGATTATGATAAGGCTGACCAAAAACTTATTCAGCTTTTATCTTTAGAAACTAAAGAATGCGAAGAATTGTATCAAAAGGAACCCAAACTTTTTGATCAATATTTAGAATGACTAAAATAGATGAACCTGATACTGAATCAGAACAAGAAGATAACTTTAAAACTAATACAAAGACTATTAAGTTCGAATATTCAGATATGGAAGATGATGAAGCAGAATCTTCTTATACAGCCACAAGAAGAGGCAATAAAAAGAAATATGAGTTCAAAATGCCTGTACACAATGGTATTCCAGATAGTAGCAAAGGACCCAATACGATCAATATACTCAATATTGATTGTATCCAAAATCTAAAACTCAGAGAAAGAGTTGTAGAAAAATGGGTTACTGAGATTTCACTAATCTTACAGACAAACCCAGATGAATTTGAAAAAGCAAAAAATGTTCTTCTACTTTTAGAACACAAAACTGATGGAATTGTGCAAAAGTTCCTAAGAAACAATAATTGGAATGAAGATTTGCATGGTTCAGATCTTTTTGATAATCTCATAAATGTCATATACACTACTTTCTTAGGTCTTGATTATATTTCTAATAAAGACTTTACCATTAATAAGAAAGTTGACGTAGCAAGAGTTTCAATGACAAAACTCCAATTACATGATTAGTCTTCTCGACAAATACACATGTATGTATGAATCATATCTATATGATATTCCCCAGAGAAGTGAATATGCACAATGGATATCTGCTTATCTAATGAAAATTCCAATTATTGGAGAAATGCAGATCATTGCAAGATGTCTCTTAAAAACTTCAAAAATAAGCCATTACCTTGGTATTTCAAAAGATATTTCTAAAGATATTTCAAAAAATAAAATACCTTTTAACCAATTTAAAAACGATTTAGCCTTTTTGGTTAAAAACAATCTTGATAAAAATGATTTTGAAAAATTCTTCGAAGTTATTGAAAGGCAAAATAAATTAACTATCCAGCTAACCCAGTCTATTGACAAACATTCTATTCTTTTAGAAAACTCTTTAAAAAACAACCATTTTGTTGAAGAAGTCGCCAAAAAGGCAAATATTGAAGGCACTCTTAAGGAAAACAACCTTAAGATCACTAATATACAAGATCAGTTAAAACAACTAATAGGATGACCTCACAAGAAAACTTTTTCGCTTTCTCTCTCTACTTTCTCTCTCTTCCCCTGATTCTCTCTATCGGTGGTGCGATCTAGTTTTTGGTTCATCGGTGCTGCTTTTCCGACGAATTTCATTTAGTCGTTGAAGCAATTTCTCTTCTGTTTCCGTTGTCCTAATGGGTGCGTCATCTAAAGCGGATCGATTGAAGGAAGTGAAAGTTAAGCCACCGGATAAAAGTGCTGCTGTCCGGTACGTTAGGACTGAAGTGGATGTGAAAGATCTAGTTCCCCCTGGGGTCATTGATCAGTCCTCAGCTACGATTTATAAAGCTCGTCGTAAGCCAAGTGCTTCTGGAGCTGTTGCTTCGGGGATTGGAAAAGTTGAATGGAAAATGGAGGGGAAAGCTTTCAGAGTGAAGAACAGAGCTCGGAAAATTGTGGATGGGATATCACCGATGGATGCAAAGGAATACTACAATGAAGAAGCTAATGAGGAGGAAACTGAAGATGACTCGGAGTCTGTATCGGCCTGGGAGTCGGATTCTAATATTTCAATTCCTGGAAATGATAGCAATATGAAGGGGTTGAAGGATGGGGGTTCTGGTGAGCTGAAGACTATTGGAGTTCAAGTTGTCTCTATTCCTTCAGGTAATACTGCTAATTTGTTGAAAAATTGGGATGGTTCTAAGGTGAATGATGAATTATTAAGCCCTAGTTCGGAATTGAAGAGTGTTACTAGTGAAATGATTAGGGTGAATCCTAACATTGCTGTGATTGATGTCAATAAACCTATATGCCCTGATTTGGTTGATGATGAAGTTGAGAAGTCTAGATCTAATGGTGATAAGAAGGTTATCAGTAATGAAGAATTTATTCTGGGAGTTGGCTTTCAATTTCTTAATGAGTTGAAGGTGGAAACACCTAAGAGGAAGGATTTAGATAGTAAGTTGAATAAGGAAATGGATGTCGATATGTCAAATTTGAATAAGCAAGTTAATGAGGAAGGAGATGATTCTGAAGATGATGGTTCTTCTGAAGAGGATGGGGAAGATGAATCTAGTGAGGATGAGTCTAGTGAAGATGAGGAAATTGTGATGGAAGAGGAGGTTAATACGAAGATGAGTAAAGAGCCTAGTTTAAAGATGAAGTCTGGTACTGTTATTAATAGTATTAATATGCTTCCTTCTATTTTGGGTGATGCTAATAGTTGTAAAAAGGTGGATGGTGATAGTCAGGGGAACTTGTTGAACTCTTATGCAGGTGTGTTAAAAGGTAATAGACATAAGGGTAAGATTGATGTCAAGTTTATTCCAGGGGAAAAAGGCAAAGAAGAAGGACCTGTTATTATCCCGATTGAGAATTTAAAGAAAGCGAGTATTCCATATACTAATACTTTATATGGGTATATGATTGATAAGAAGTTAGCGTTTCCTGTGATTCAGCAAGAGGTTAGAAAGCTATGGAAGAATGTGGGTCTTGAAGAGATATTCATGAACAGTAAAGGGTTTTTCTTTTTTACATTTAGTGATGAGCAGGGGATGTTATCTATATTGGAGGGAAGCCCATGGTTGATGTTCAATAATATGCCATTATTTCTTCAAAGGTGGAGACCAGGTCTGAAATTAACCAAGAATAGTCATGATAAAATTCCGGTGTGGATCAAAATCTTTGATTTACCTTTGGAAGTATGGAGTGGAGAGAATTTGTGTATTATAGCGAGTAAGTTGGGGGTGCCTCTGGCTTTTGATTCTTTTACTGAGGAGATGTGTTTGGAACACAAGGGTAGAAACGCTTATGCTCGAATTCTTGTTGAAATGGCGGCTGATAAGGAATGGATGAGGAAAATTGAGGTTTCTACTTGGGATTTTGTTACTAATTCTGCTGTGGTTCAGAGTTTTGATGTGGAGTATGCTTGGATGCCTTCTAGATGTAATCACTGTAAGGTTTATGGGCATACGGATAAAGTTCGTTTGGCAGCTTTGAATGAAGAGAAAGTGGTAAAGAATGGGGATAATGGGAACAATAAGAGAAATAAAGGGAAGGAAATGGTTAATGATGATGGATTTACGGAGGTTGTTTATAAGAAGGTTGCAGGAAATAATGATGGTGAAGGTACTAGTAAATCTAAGTAGGGTCATGCTCAATTGTATAATCAAAGATATAGTGGGAAGAATGGAAATTTTAACAGGGGAAATAATTTCAGAGGCAATTATGGGAATAGAGGTGGTAATGGAAGGGGACAGAATGGGAATTGGAATAATAAAGGGGTGGGTCATTGGAATTTGGAAAAGAATAGAAGATATGAGAAGTTTGTTAATGGTCAGGCTTTGGTTGGTAATCAGGGGAAAATGGAGAATAAGATGCAGGGGAATGCTATAAAGGATGATAACATAAAAGTGGGTGTTAACAAGAGTCAAGAAAATAAGACTGTTTCTAGTGATGGTTGCAGTATTAAAAATAGTTTTGAAATCCTGGGAAGGATTGACGAGGAAGTTATGGATAGAATGGAAGAGGATGCTAAGGGAGGCAAAGTTGATGGTTATCAGGAAGGTGATTGTGTTGATTATTCTTCTGATGTTGTTGGAATAATGAATAATAAGTTGGATCCTTCTAAGTTTGTTGGGAAGGGTAATGTAGGGAATGAAAGTAATAAAATGAAGAATAGTATGATGGTTCAGGGGAATAGTAAAAGCAAAGATGGGATTTCTCAGGCATTTGAGGAGGTAAATGCCAAAAACTCTATTATTTCCCAATGATGTCTATAGGGGTATGGAATGTCAGGGGCTTGAATAAAGCTATTAAGCAGAAGGAGGTTATTGATGTTATTAGGAGTAATAACCTTGGTATATGTGCTGTGGTGGAGTCTCATGTCAAGGTCTTAAATCTTAAGAATGTTTGTGTTAAGACCTTTGGTCAATGGGATTGGGTTTCTAATAATAGTAGCTGTGAGGCTGGAACTAGAATAATTGTTGGATGGAATCCAAGACTTTTTGATGTGATGGTGATTTCTCAGTCTAGACAAGTAATTCACTGTTATGTTAGATTCTGTGATTCCAATTATAGCATGTATTTGTCTTTTATATATGCTGCTTCGAATTATCTAGAGAGAAGGTTATTATGGGATAATTTGAAGAAACATAGTTTGGTTGTTAAGAAGGAAGCATGGGGAATATTAGGTGATTTTAATGTTGCTTTAAAACCATCGGAATATTCTGAAGGTTGTTCCAAAACGCCTAAAGGAGTTGATGATTTTATTGACTGTATAAACTTTATTGAAGTTGAGGATCTGAATTCCTCTGGGTTTCAGTTTACTTGGAATAAAACTCCTGCTGGGAATAAGGGCCTTTTGAAGAAGTTAGATAGGGTGATGGCCAATTTGAAATTTGTTTTGGATCATCCTTTAGCTCATGCTGTTTCTAAACCTTATAGGGTGTCGGATTATTGTCCTGCTATTTAAATGTTCCTATTCGCAAATTGAGATGGAAACCTTCTTTTAGGTTTGCTAATTTTATCACTGAAAAGGTGGAGTTCTTACCCCTGGTTAGGGAAGTTTGGGATGCTAATATTGAAGGTTTTTTTATGTTCAAAGTGTGCCAAAAGTTGAAGATTCTTAAAAAGCATTGTAGGGAGCTTTGCAATAAGCACAGGGGTTCTGGGAAGAGAATCCAAATGTTAAGAAAGGAGTTGGAAAGTAAACAATCTGAAATTGATCTTAATCCTTTTGATTGTAAGATTAGGGAGGAGCATACTAATATTCTTTTTGATTTTAATGTTGCTTGTAATGATGAAGAAAAGCTTCTTTTCCAGAGATCTAAGATAAATTGGTTACAGGAAGGGGACAATAATACAAAGTTTTTTCATAGAGTTGTGAAGAGCAGGGGCAATAGAAATCGTATTCTGATGGTTATTGATGAAGATGGAAGATGGGTTAGTGGGAAGGCTATGAAGGATAAATTTGTTACTCATTTCAATAAGTTTTTGGGTTGTAAAGATGTTACTGAGTTTTCGTGTTTAAATGATGGTTTCTTTCATAATAAATTGGATAGTAGGGTGGCTGCTAATATGATTAGAGTGGTGACTGATGAAGAAATCAAAGTGGCGATGTTTGATATTGATGAAAATCGTGCCCCTGGACCTGATGGGTACTCCTCCAAATTTTTTAAAAGTTCTTGGAACATTGTTGGGCCGGAGGTGTGTAAAGCTGTGAGGGAATTTTTTTGGACTGGTAAATTGTTGAAGGGGATTAATGCTACGAGAATAGTGCTGGTTCCTAAAGTGGAGTTCCCGGGGAAAGTTTCTGATTTCCGTCCTATAGCCTGCTGTAACACTTTATATAAGTGTATTAGTAAGATTATAGTGAACAAAATTAGAAATAGTTTGGGTGATATTGTGAGCAAAAATCAATCAGCTTTCATTCCTGGAAGATCTATTGTGGATAATATTCTCCTTGCTCAGGAGCTGATGGTGGGGTATAAAAATAAGAGGGGAGTTCCCAAATGCACCATAAAGATTGATATTCAAAAGGCATATGATACGGTGGATTGGAATTTTCTTAGTAGAATTCTGCAGGGGTTTGGTTTTCATACGATAATGATTCAGTGGATTATGGCTTGTGTTTCTACTCCTTGGTTCATGCTTAACTTTAATGGTGAAGATCATGGGTATTTTGAAGGAAAGAGGGGTCTTAGGCAGGGTGATCCTCTATCTCCTTACCTATTTACTATAGTTATGGAGGTGTTTAATATCATCCTTTTGAAGAAAATTGAAGCTGGCCAGAATTTTAAATTTCATAGTAAGTGTATGTCCCTTAAAATTACTCATTTATGCTTTGCTGATGATTTGTTAGTATTTTCTTATGGAAATGGGAATTCTGCTAGAGTTATAAGGGATGCTCTTGATGAGTTCAAAAAAGTTTCAGGGTTGAAGGTGAGCATGGAAAAAAGCCAGATTTTCTTCAGTTGTGTTAAACCCAATATGAGAAGGATTATCTTGGGCATTCTTCCTTTTGATATTGGGAGATTTCCTTTTAAGTATTTGGGCATTCCTATGTGTGTTACAAAATTATTTGATAGAGATTGTAAACAGCTTATTGATAAGATTAAGATGAGAATTTTCAATTGGAAAAGCAAGGCTTTATCGTTTGCTGGAAGGCTGCAGCTCATTAATTCTGTTTTGACATCTATTCATGTGTATTGGGCTTCGATTTTTAAAATTCCCATTGCTACTATTAAAGAGATTGAAAAGCTTTGTAGAAGTTTCTTGTGGGCGAATGGTGAGGTAGTCAAAGGGAAAAGGTAAAGTCAAGTGGAATGATATTTGTAAGCCGAAAATTTATGGTGGTTTAGGAGTGAAGAATTTAAGGAAACGGAATGATGCTTTGTTAGCTAAACATGTGTGGAATGTGATTAATAGCAAAAATTCTCTGTGGGTTCAGTGGGTGAAATCCAATTACATTGGAAACAGGAATTTTTGGGATATTTTGCAGAAGAAGAGTATGAGCTGGACTTGGAAGAGGTTCCTTGAGGTGAGAAAAATTGTTAGGCCCCATGTTGTTTCGTGTGTGGGAAACGGGATGAATACTTCTTTCTGGCATGATTGGTGGCACCCAATTGGTATTTTATGTTCTATTATATCTAGAAGAGATTGGGTTAGCAATGGGTTTAGTGATTCTTCCATGGTCAGTGATGTTCTAGTCTTGATTGCTATACTTGGCCGGTTGAGTGGGTTAATATATTCCCTGGATTGAAGGATGCTCCCATGTTTTGTATTGAGCCTAATCTGAGGGATGTTGCAGGTTGGAGAGATAAGAAAGGAATATGTAAACAATTTTCATGCAAACAGGTGTGGTGCGATATAAATAATTTTGGAGACCAAGTTCCTTGGCATGATATTGTTTGGTATGGTAATTACATTCCTCGAAATTCATTTATTTTGTGGATGGCTATTTTGAATAGATTGAAGACCCATGATCGTGTCAGAGGTTGGGAAGTTTCTGGTAACTTACTTTGTCCTTTTTGTGCTGTTACTCCTGATTCACATGTTCATCTCTTCTTTAAATGTGATTATTCTCAACTTATTTGGAGGTATTTTTGTAATAAGATGGGTCTTAATCTTTTTATGGATGATTGGAATGAATTGATTATGAAGCTGTGCACCTTGTTTAAAAGGAATTATGGTGAGAATCTGGTTAATAAATGTGTTTTTGCTAGTTGTGTTGCACATATTTGGAAGGAGAGAAATTCTAGACTATTTAGTAACAGGAGAAATTCGTATAAGGGGCTGATTGCTTGTATTGAAAGTGAAATACATTTAATGTTGTTGGGGTTGAGCAAAAAGGCTAAGATGGTCAATGATAAAGTTTTTAAGGCCTGGGGTATTTCTGGAATGGAAAAAGTTTAAGTAATGGATGCTATTTTCTGGTTTTTTAGTTTGTTGGTTGGTGGCTATTGGTTTTGGGGTTGGCATAGAAGGATGTTTAACTTTGGTGATCTACTAATTTCTTTGGGAGCATTTTCCCAGAGCTCATCCGGAATGATGAATTTGCTTGCAAGACATAAAGATGAACCTGTGTCTACAAAACAATGTCCTCTAAATTTCTTATATCCTTTAAAGTTAAGAAAGGCAGAAACATAAATAGAGTTTGGATTAGTGAGATTCATGATAAGGGAATCATTAATCTTCTGGAGGTTTGCGCAAAAATGGTTAAACTCCTCCTCCCTAAAAAGTGGAGCCTGTATGAGACTAGTCTGAGTCATCCGTGGTTGATTCGTTTTCATCAGAATTTGATGAAGAATCAGTTTCAACATGAAATGTAAAGACATGTTGTATACCTTCATACTCCTCTTCAAGAGCTTCATAACCTCCATTATTAGCGGTTTGTAAAACCTTGACTTTGTCAGGGTATTTTTTTCTATTTGGACATTCATTGGCATAGTGTCCTTCTTCATTGCAGATCCAACATCTACATTTTTTCTTTCCTTGTGGACAGGAAGTAGTCTTCTTAGGTGATTCTTTTGAAGGTTTTTTGAAGTATTTTCCTGGTGAAAATTTTCTTCTTTTCTTTTTCCAGAAAGATTTGTATTTCTTTTTGTTTTTATATTTTTTCTTAGTATAAGTTTTCCTTCCAATATCAAAGTTTTTGAAATCAGAGAGAATACTACAACAATCTTTACTTATTGTTTTGAGCTTTTGTTGTTTATATCTGTCTTGACAGATTCTATCAATTTCTTCCTTTGCAATTTTTGTTGCATAAGAAAGACTGGTTTGCTGGATTTCTCCAGTAGCTTCTTTTTTCCATCTTTCAGTACAGATTTCTCCAATAATTGGAATTTTGAATTAGATAAGCAGATATCCATTGTGCATATTCACTTCTCTGGGGAATATCATATAGATATGATTCATACATACATGTGTATTTGTCGAGAAGACTAATATCATGTAATTGGAGTTTTGTCATTGAAACTCTTGCTACGTCAACTTTCTTATTAATGGTAAAGTCTTTATTAGAAATATAATCAAGACCTAAGAAAGTAGTGTATATGACATTTATGAGATTATCAAAAAGATCTGAACCATGCAAATCTTCATTCCAATTATTGTTTCTTAGGAACTTTTGCACAATTCCATCAGTTTTGTGTTCTAAAAGTAGAAGAACATTTTTTGCTTTTTCAAATTCATCTGGGTTTGTCTGTAAGATTAGTGAAATCTCAGTAACCCATTTTTCTACAACTCTTTCTCTGAGTGTTAGATCTTGGATACAATCAATATTGAGTATATTGATCGTATTGGGTCCTTTGCTACTATCTGGAATACCATTGTGTACAGGCATTTTGAACTCATATTTCTTTTTATTGCCTCTTCTTGTGGCTGTATAAGAAGATTCTGCTTCATCATCTTCCATATCTGAATATTCGAACTTAACAGTCTTTGTATTAGTTTTAAAGTTATCTTCTTGTTCTGATTTAGTATCAGGTTCATCTATTTTAGTCATTCTAAAATATTGATCAAAAAGTTTGGGTTCTTTTTGATACAATTCTTCGCATTCTTTAGTTTCTAAAGATAAAAGTTGAATAAGTTTTTGGTCAGCCTTATCATAATCTTCATATTGAAGGTTAAAGAAATATTTCTCAAGTTTCTCAGAGATTGTTTCTTTCATTTTTGCTCTTTTTTGAAAATATCAATTTTCTGGGAGTCTTTTGAGCTTCCTAAGTCAGGGTTTCCAATACTAGGATTGGGAGGTGAGTATTTCTTAAGACCTGAATATTTTCCAGGTTTGGTTTTTTGCTCTATGATGGAAATATTCTTGATGTGTTCAAGAATGTCTTTATTACAAGGGCAAGAGTCAATCTTTTCAGATAACTCTTTAGTAATGTCTGCAATAATTTTTGCAGATGCTACTTCCAACTGTGTAGTGGTTACGTATTTATTGACTGTTAAGTCAAAGTTTATGATCAGCCCATCTATTTTTTCATTAAGGAGGTTGATTGATCTATTGAGCTCGGGAATCGAGGTCATCCTATTAGTTGTTTTAACTGATCTTGTATATTAGTGATCTTAAGGTTGTTTTCCTTAAGAGTGCCTTCAATATTTGCCTTTTTGGCGACTTCTTCAACAAAATGGTTGTTTTTTAAAGAGTTTTCTAAAAGAATAGAATGTTTGTCAATAGACTGGGTTAGCTTGATAGTTAATTTATTTTGCGTTTAAATAACTTCGAAGAATTTTTCAAAATCATTTTTATCAAGATTGTTTTTAACCAAAAAGGCTAAATCGTTTTTAAATTGGTTAAAAGGTATTTTATTTTTTGAAATATCTTTAGAAATATCTTTTGAAATACCAAGGTAATGGCTTATTTTTGAAGTTTTTAAGAGACATCTTGCAATGATCTGGTTGAGATTATTGCAATGATTTACAATTGTTTGAATACCAGCTTTTCCAGAAGTAGAGAAAAATGTATTCTTTCTTTTCAGTATTGTCGTCAAGAGTTTTAATTTTTACTGTTTTACCTTTTTTATAAAAATGAGAAAAATCTATTTTATTACTCATTTATAACTTCAGAGATTTGTTTGATATTCTGACGTAGACTATCCATTTTTAAAGACATGTTTCTTATCAAGTTACTATCTTTTCTTTCTGAGCTTTCTCTTATATGGAGTGAATCCATAGAAATTCTTGGTCTAAGAGTTTCTCCTAGAGCTTTTTTGTTTCTAGCTATATTTAAAACCCAAGAGTTTTCTTGAGGATTTATGTCGCAGAATTGTTTATCTTTGACATGGCCTATTTCTGAAAAGACATCATCAAGTTCGATGTACTCGTCTTTCTTGTAGTCTATGCTATGGTGACTATTGGTCAGGGCATATCCTATGAGATAGGTTATGGTGAATGGTTTATCACCTGGGTTCATAAGGTCACTTCTTTCAAAGTGATGTATAAAAGATAAAGTTTTATCTATATTTGCAGATTTCAAATCCAGAGCAAATTTTGGATAGACTGAAAACATAAATTTTTGGTAAGCAAGGTTTCCCCTAGCAGCACCTAAGATGCAGTCCTGTCTGTCAGTAATTATGTTGTCAATTAAAGCCATTTTTATGGGAGAATTTATTCCTGCTTGGAATTGGGATTTTATCAAAAATTTTACAGCTCCGATATGGACCATTCTTATTTTTGATCTAATCTCAACTGGAATACTTTTCAAGTTATTGTTTATTTGTTCTTTAGTTAAAAGGGGTAGAAAGACAGCTCCTATTGTGTCTTTTATGTCTACAGACATTTCTTTAGTACTAACAAAGTAAAAAATTTCATTTTTTCTTTTAAGTGGATTTAAAATACTAAGTTTAGAAGGAACATTTTTGAAAATGTTTTCATTCTTTATTTTTAAATCTGTTTTCTTAACTCGAGAGAGAAGATCTTGTTTTATTAAGAGGTTTGCATGAAAGTCGTCTTCATCCTCAACATAAGTTAGGATTTGTTTTTCTTCTGAAACATTTTCTTCAGAATTGTTGAAAATTTCTTTATTCATTTTAAGAAATGTTAACAAGTTAAAATCCTTTTTCTGAGTTCTGAAACTGAGTTTAAAGCTTTATCAAGGTGTTCTTGATGCATTTTTTGCCTATGAAGGAGGTACTTACGTATATTAACCATGGTTGGTATATATTCGTGAGTATGTTTATTTTGTGCTTGTAGAATTCTGAAATTTATATGCACTAAATCTTTTTTATTACTTAAAAGTATTTCTTTATGTTGAGAAATCTCATTCTCTTTATTACGAATTTTATCGAAAATTCCACTGTAAAGTGTTTCATTATAATGTAATGCCATTTTAACAAAGGCTCTGATACCAGTTTTCTTGTTTTTTGACAAGAAGAAGGGAATAGATGCAAAAATTGTAAAGAGAAAACTCATTTAATCAATAAGTGTTTTGGAGTAGGAGTATTACTTACATAGATAGAAAGTATTCAAGCCAGCCTGTGTCATCCTTTGGTCTGTGTGGTTACTTTCCCTGTTGGCCTCATGCCTGCGGTACTGTTGACCATCGTCGACCTGACACTCTGTCACTTATAGGTTTCATTACTCTATTTTGTATGAACACTCAAGTATAACAAAACATGGATTTATGGATAAAAGAGCTCCCAAGATGGGAGTACTCTTACAATATTTTACATCTTCTCCCCTCTAAGGGAGATTTTACTCACAAGACATTAAAAATTTATAAGATAGAGAGTGTTTTTTTTTGCACTCGTTCTTGCGATTCCCTTAATGAAAACATAACTCTCAATTTATAGATACATTGAGAGGGTCTGATAATTGTTTGTTACGTCAGGCATGACGTTTCTCTCCACTAACGAATTACATTATTGTGGATAGCTGGAAGGCATCTCTAAAAGGTAAGACGCATTATTTTTCTGAGTGGATGGAAATATGCGGAGCATCTTCTATTAAGATGATGAGGATTTGTCATCTTCAGAGGAGGGCCCCTCCTTTGTCTCCGAATCTTTGCTTTCGCAAAAGTGACAGAGATGTTCTTCGAAAAGTTGTTCTGCATGTCGGCAGAAGTGTTGGTGTGTAGCGTTGGAGACTTCCATGGTATTGTTCATGAATTTTTCGCCAAACATAGAGGCTTGACGAAGATCTTCTTGACTGGTGTTGTTGTAACTCCAGCTTGTAATTATACAATGTGAGTTGGTATAATTAATCTTCTTTTTTGAACCAGAGATAATCTCAATGATTTTTTCTGAGATTCTTCTTAACCCATTGATGCGATTGGGATGAAGAATTTCTATGAATGGTAGATCTTTATCCTCCATTGGTCGAGATTGTTCAATTTCTCTATTGGTTTTAGAAAGACCAATTTCCAGAAAATGGTATGAAGAAAGAGTTGATTCTTGAATCCATTCTGGGAGTGAAGAGATGCATCTGATGTAGATCGGGTTATCTTTTGCTTTAAGTACTTTCTTTCGAAAGTTCTTAATGGATTCTACCATGCTGCTTGGGAAGAAATTGAGTTCTTGAAGGTTGCAACTTGGGTAGATATTGTCGATTAGTCCAGCTTGAAAGGCTTGGTAGACTAAATTTGCATCTGCCCCTTCGAGGAAGTTGAACAGACTTTTTGTCTTCTTATCCGTAGTGAAAAACTTTTCATAAATAAGATCTTCTGGGCATGCAGCTCTTGCTTTCTTCCAGATTGTTCTGAAATCATCAAAAGAGATTTCAGGATAGTTAACCGTTTGTTGAACGTCAATTGGAACGTCAAACCTTTGGTCTCTATGAGCTTCTTTGACTTTTTGGATTTTTGGTCGAAGAAGTGGTTGGTTAGTTTTGCTTGTATCATCTTGATAGGTGGCAAGGCTTAATCTTGCAGATGCTTCATTTCTGAATTTTTTGCAAGTAACTTTATCAGCTTTACAGAAAGTTTCTGTAATTCCCCAGTCAGTATGAACACCGGCATGTGGTCCTTTGTAGATTACCTAAAATCTTTCAGCTTCTTTGTTAAGATCTTTTTTGTAATCTGGTGTAAACTCCTGCACAGATTTGTTGGTGGGTGACAAAGTTGTCATTTTACTGATTCCTTCAGTACAAGGATTGGGGTTAACCAATAAGCTAGTTTTTCCTTCAGGAAGAGGAGTAGCTGTCTCCTTTATTATGCTTTTTAGCAAAGCATCAGCTTTCAACGGATTTGTCGATTCTTTACCAGGTGTCGTTTGCATTGGAATAGCCTTTGTTTTTAAGCTTTCGCTTTCTGGTACATTGGTGACCGTTGTTACTTGTTCATACAAGTTGATTTTCTGCTCAATTGCATATAGCTCAATGAGGAGCATTTGTTTCTTTATCCTCAAAGTGTTGAGGTCTTCCATTTTTGTAAACTCAATTTTTGTTTACTTTTCTCTCTAATCTCCCCCTCTTTTTTTTGTAGGTGAAGTTTTTTGTGAGGAATATGTCATGAGGATCATATCCTTTTATAGGGCTCGAGAGGAGCAAGTGAGATCATGGATGATGTAAGGTATACCTGAAGTCACGGGTGAGGCAGTCTGCCAGTACATTTTTATTTCCTGCGAGATGTTCAACAGTGAAAGTATATCGTGAGAACCACTCTTGCCAACGTATTAGTCGGCCTAATTTGTTGTCTCCTGCAATCTTAGTTCGGAGGAAATAAGTAAAATTTTTATTATCTGTACGAACCAGGAAATTTACTGGTGTTAAATATATAGAGAATTTTGTAATAACTCTTTTTACATCGAGTAATTCTTTTTCATTGCTATGGTAGTTTTTCTCGGCTGCCTTGAAACTGCCAGAGGTGTACCTGCAAATTTGTTCTTCGTTTTTGGGGGTTTTAGCTTTTAAAACACCTCCCCAAAATTCATCAGAAGCATCAGTTTCAATAATTAAACTGTCTTTAATGTTTGGAAGATAAACTTTTGGAAAATTAATTAAAACTTTCTTTATCTTTTTGATGTAGTCTGTATCAGCATTTGACCAATTCCAGATGACATCTTTTTTCAATTTTACCTATAAAGGTTTTCTCATGGCTGCAAGTTTTTCAATATATGTTTCAGCATAAGTTAAAACACCAAGAAATATTTGCAGTTGTTTTTTGTCTTCTAAAACATTTGGAAAGTCATGTAAATGTTCAAGAATATGCTTTTGAGGACAATGAGTACCCTCATTTATTTCTAAACCCAAAAAATTAATTTTTGTTTTGAAAAGATGAGCTTTCTTTTTTGAAAGTATTATTCCATATTTTAAAATGGTTCTGAGAACCTGTGTAACATGAACATAGTGCTCTTGTTCATTTTTGCTGAAGACCATGATGTCATCAACGTATACAGTACAGAAACCTTCAAGTCCTCGAAGGGCGTTCTGCATGTGTCTTTGAAAAATACTAGGAGCTTGTTTAAGCCCAAAGGGTAGTACTTTCCATTGAAAGAGTCCATCAGGACATGTGAAGGCAGTGAGAAGCTGCGATTCTTCATCAAGTAGGACTTGCTAGAAACCTGACTTGCAGTCAAAACTTGAATACATATTTTTTCCTCGTAGAAGAGTCAAAAGTTCGTGCATATTGGGAAGATTATGTGAGTCTCCAATAGTTGCATCATTGATTGCTTTGTAGTTGACAACCATGCGCTTCTTTCCTCTTCTTTTTTCTGCTTCTTTATTGACAAGAAAGGCAGGGGACATATGAGGGGATTTTGATTCTATAATTAGTCTCATATCAAGTAAATCCTTGATTTGTTTGGAGAATTCTTCTCTATCTTGTAGAGAGTAAACCATAGGTTTTTCTCTAATAACCGTTTTGGGATTAATGAGCTTAATTGAAGCTTTCATCCATCCTTTGGTTTTATCTGGATCAATAGGATTTTCAGAACAAACTTTTTCAAGAAGATCTTCAATCTGTTTGAACCTGGTAGTTTGAATAGAAATAATCCTTTCTTTATTAATTCCTTCTTGGGTTATATTAGTACCCGAAATTTGTTTTTCTTTAGAGCCTTTTTCTTGAGTTTCAAGAAAACCTGGTTTTCCTTTGCTATAGGCTTCTGTAACCTTTTTTATAATTACCATATCATTATTAAGATGAAAGGCAATTCTATCTATCCATTGTATAATATGGTCCATAAACTTGACAAAAGTTGTTACCAATTATGATATCAATTCCTGAATTTTGTTGGTAAATAGTGGGAACGTTGAAATGTTCTCCTGAAAGTTCGAGATTAATATTTCTACAAACTTTATTTATCTTTATGGTTTCACCATTTGCAATAGTGGCACTAATTTCTTTGAGAGCATTTTCCCAGAGCTCATCCGGAATGATGAATTTGCTTGCAAGACATAAAGATGAACCTGTGTCTACAAAACAATGTACTCTAAATTTCTTATATCCTTTAAAGTTAAGGAAGGCAGAAACATAAATAGAGTTTGAATTAGTGAGATTCATGATAAGGGAATCATTAATCTTCTGGAGGTTTGCGCAAAAATGGTTAAACTCCTCCTCCCTAAAAAGTGGAGCCTGTATGAGACTAGTCTGAGTCATCCGTGGTTGATTCGTTTTCATCAGAATTTGATGAAGAATCAGTTTCAACATGAAATGTAAAGACATGTTGTATACCTTCATACTCCTCTTCAAGAGCTTCATAACCTCCATTATTAGCGGTTTGTAAAACCTTGACTTTGTCAGGGTATTTTTTTCTATTTGGACATTCATTGGCATAGTGTCCTTCTTCATTGCAGATCCAACATCTACATTTTTTCTTTCCTTGTGGACAGGAAGTAGTCTTCTTAGGTGATTCTTTTGAAGGTTTTTTGAAGTATTTTCCTGGTGAAAATTTTCTTCTTTTCTTTTTCCAGAAAGATTTGTATTTCTTTTTGTTTTTATATTTTTTCTTAGTATAAGTTTTCCTTCCAATATCAAAGTTTTTGAAATCAGAGAGAATGCTACAACAATCTTTACTTATTGTTTTGAGCTTTTGTTGTTTATATCTGTCTTGACAGATTCTATCAATTTCTTCCTTTGCAATTTTTGTTGCATAAGAAAGACTGGTTTGCTGGATTTCTCCAGTAGCTTCTTTTTTCCATCTTTCAGTACAGATTTCTCCAATAATTGGAATTTTCATTAGATAAGCAGATATCCATTGTGCATATTCACTTCTCTAGGGAATATCATATAGATATGATTCATACATACATGTGTATTTGTCGAGAAGACTAATATCATGTAATTGGAGTTTTGTCATTGAAACTCTTGCTACGTCAACTTTCTTATTAATGGTAAAGTCTTTATTAGAAATATAATCAAGACCTAAGAAAGTAGTGTATATGACATTTATGAGATTATCAAAAAGATCTGAACCATGCAAATCTTCATTCCAATTATTGTTTCTTAGGAACTTTTGCACAATTCCATCAGTTTTGTGTTCTAAAAGTAGAAGAACTTTTTTTGCTTTTTCAAATTCATCTGGGTTTGTCTGTAAGATTAGTGAAATCTCAGTAACCCATTTTTCTACAACTCTTTCTCTGAGTTTTAGATCTTGGGAGAATATATTCCTGCTTGGAATTGGGATTTTATCAAAATTTTTAGAGCTCCGATATGGACCATTCTTATTTTTGATCTAATCTCAACTGGAATACTTTTCAAGTTATTGTTTATTTGTTCTTTAGTTAAAAGGGGTAGAAAGACAGCTCCTATTGTGTGTGTGTGTGCGGTTTTCTTCTTTCTACCCCTTTTAACTAAAGAACAAATAAACAATAACTTGAAAAGTATTCCAGTTGAGATTAGATCAAAAATAAGAATGGTCCATATCGGAGCTCTAAAAATTTTGATAAAATCCCAATTCCAAGCAGGAATAAATTCTCCCATAAAAATGGCTTTAATTGACAACAGAATTACTGACAGACAGGACTGCATCTTAGGTGCTGCTAGGGGAAACCTTGCTTACCAAAAATTTATGTTTTCAGTCTATCCAAAATTTGCTCTGGATTTGAAATCTGCAAATATAGATAAAACTTTATCTTTTATACATCGCTTTGAAAGAAGTGACCTTATGAACCCAGGTGATAAACCATTCACCATAACCTATCTCATAGGATATGCCCTAACCAATAGTCACCATAGCATAGACTACAAGAAAGACGAGTACATCGAACTTGATGATGTCTTTTCAGAAATAGGCCATGTCAAAGAT
Organism: Lactuca virosa; assembly: GCF_052849685.1. Lineage (NCBI taxonomy): Eukaryota > Viridiplantae > Streptophyta > Magnoliopsida > Asterales > Asteraceae > Lactuca > Lactuca virosa. Next base: position 254,643,794 of record NC_136434.1, read on the forward strand.
AAACAATTCTGCGACATAAATCCTCAAGAAAACTCTTGGGTTTTAAATATAGCTAGAAACAAAAAAGCTCTAGGAGAAACTCTTAGACCAAGAATTTCTATGGATTCACTCCATATAGGAGAAAGCTCAGAAAGAAAAGATAGTAACTTGATAAGAAACATGTCTTTAAAAATTGATAGTCTACGTCAGAATATCAAACAAATCTCTGAAGTTATAAATGAGTAATAAAATAGATTTTTCTCATTTTTATAAAAAAGGTAAAACAGTAAAAATTAAAACTCTTGACGACAATACTGAAAAGAAAGAATACATTTTCTCTACTTCTGGAAAAGCTGGTATTCAAACAATTGTAAATCATTGCAATAATCTCAACCAGATCATTGCAAGATGTCTCTTAAAAACTTCAAAAATAAGCCATTACCTTGGTATTTCAAAAGATATTTCTAAAGATATTTCAAAAAATAAAATACCTTTTAACCAATTTAAAAACGATTTAGCCTTTTTGGTTAAAAACAATCTTGATAAAAATGATTTTGAAAAATTCTTCGAAGTTATTGAAAGGAAAAATAAATTAACTATCAAGCTAACCCAGTCTATTGACAAACATTCTATTCTTTTAGAAAACTCTTTAAAAAACAACCATTTTGTTGAAGAAGTCGCCAAAAAGGCAAATATTGAAGGCACTCTTAAGGAAAACAACCTTAAGATCACTAATATACAAGATCAGTTAAAACAACTAATAGGATGACCTCGATTCCCGAGCTCAATAGATCAATCAACCTCCTTAATGAAAAAATAGATGGGCTGATCATAAACTTTGACTTAACAGTCAATAAATACGTAACCACTACACAGTTGGAAGTAGCATCTGCAAAAATTATTGCAGACATTACTAAAGAGTTATCTGAAAAGATTGACTCTTGCCCTTGTAATAAAGACATTCTTGAACAAATCAAGAATATTTCCATCATAGATCAAAAAACCAGACCTGGAAAATATTCAGGTCTTAAGAAATACTCACCTCCCAATCCTAGTATTGGAAACCCTGACTTAGCAAGCTCAAAAGACTCCCAGAAAATTGATATTTTCAAAAAAGAGCAAAAATGAAAGAAACAATCTCTGAGAAACTTGAGAAATATTTCTTTAACCTTCAATATGAAGATTATGATAAGGCTGACCAAAAACTTATTCAGCTTTTATCTTTAGAAACTAAAGAATGCGAAGAATTGTATCAAAAAGAACCCAAACTTTTTGATCAATATTTAGAATGATTAAAATAGATGAACCTGATACTGAATCAGAACAAGAAGATAACTTTAAAACTAATACAAAGACTGTTAAGTTCGAATATTCAGATATGGAAGATGATGAAGCAGAATCTTCTTATACAGCCACAAGAAGAGGCAATAAAAAGAAATATGAGTTCAAAATGCCTGTACACAATGGTATTCCAGATAGTAGCAAAGGACCCAATACGATCAATATACTCAATATTGATTGTATCCAAAATCTAAAACTCAGAGAAAGAGTTGTAGAAAAATGGGTTACTGAGATTTCACTAATCTTACAGACAAACCCAGATGAATTTGAAAAAGCAAAAAATGTTCTTCTACTTTTAGAACACAAAACTGATGGAATTGTGCAAAAGTTCCTAAGAAACAATAATTGGAATGAAGATTTGCATGGTTCAGATCTTTTTGATAATCTCATAAATGTCATATACACTACTTTCTTAGGTCTTGATTATATTTCTAATAAAGACTTTACCATTAATAAGAAAGTTGACGTAGCAAGAGTTTCAATGACAAAACTCCAATTACATGATATTAGTCTTCTCGACAAATACACATGTATGTATGAATCATATCTATATGATATTCCCCAGAGAAGTGAATATGCACAATGGATATCTGCTTATCTAATGAAAATTCCAATTATTTGAGAAATCTGTACTGAAAGATGGAAAAAAGAAGCTACTGGAGAAATCCAGCAAACCAGTCTTTCTTATGCAACAAAAATTGCAAAGGAAGAAATTGATAGAATCTGTCAAGACAGATATAAACAACAAAAGCTCAAAACAATAAGTAAAGATTGTTGTAGCATTCTCTCTGATTTCAAAAACTTTGATATTGGAAGGAAAACTTATACTAAGAAAAAATATAAAAACAAAAAGAAATACAAATCTTTCTGGAAAAAGAAAAGAAGAAAATTTTCACCAGGAAAATACTTCAAAAAACCTTCAAAAGAATCACCTAAGAAGACTACTTCCTGTCCACAAGGAAAGAAAAAATGTAGATGTTGGATCTGCAATGAAGAAGGACACTATGCCAATGAATGTCCAAATAGAAAAAAATACCCTGACAAAGTGAAGGTTTTACAAACCGCTAATAATGGAGGTTATGAAGCTCTTGAAGAGGAGTATGAAGGTATACAACATGTCTTTACATTTCATGTTGAAACTGATTCTTCATCAAATTCTGATGAAAACGAATCAACCACGGATGACTCAGACTAGTCTCATACAGGCTCCACTTTTTAGGGAGGAGGAGTTTAACCATTTTTGCGCAAACCTCCAGAAGATTAATGATTCCCTTATCATGAATCTCACTAATCCAAACTCTATTTATGTTTCTGCCTTCCTTAACTTTAAAGGATATAAGAAATTTAGAGTACATTGTTTTGTAGACACAGGTGCATCTTTATGTCTTGCAAGCAAATTCATCATTCCGGATGAGCTCTGGGAAAATGCTCCCAAAGAAATTAGTGCCACTATTGCAAATGGTGAAACCATAAAGATAAATAAAGTTTGTAGAAATATTAATCTCGAACTTTCAGGAGAACATTTCAACGTTCCCACTATTTACCAACAAAATTCAGGAATTGATATCATAATTGGTAACAACTTTTGTCAAGTTTATGGACCATTTATACAATGGATAGATAGAATTGCCTTTCATCTTAATAATGATATGGTAATTATAAAAAAGGTTACAGAAGCCTATAGCAAAGGAAAACCAGGTTTTCTTGAAACTCAAGAAAAAGGCTCTAAAGAAAAACAAATTTCGGGTACTAATATAACCCAAGAAGGAATTAATAAAGAAAGGATTATTTCTATTCAAACTACCAGGTTCAAACAGATTGAAGATCTTCTTGAAAAAGTTTGTTCTGAAAATCCTATTGATCCAGATAAAACCAAAGGATGGATGAAAGCTTCAATTAAGCTCATTAATCCCAAAACGGTTATTAGAGAAAAACCTATGGTTTACTCTCTACAAGATAGAGAAGAATTCTCCAAACAAATCAAGGAATTACTTGATATGAGACTAATTATAGAATCAAAATCCCCTCATATGTCCCCTGCCTTTCTTGTCAATAAAGAAGCAGAAAAAAGAAGAGGAAAGAAGCACATGGTTGTCAACTACAAAGCAATCAATGATGCAACTATTGGAGACTCACATAATCTTCCCAATATGCACGAACTTTTGACTCTTCTACGAGGAAAAAATATGTATTCAAGTTTTGACTGCAAGTCAGGTTTCTGGCAAGTCCTACTTGATGAAGAATCGCAGCTTCTCACTGCCTTCACATGTCCTGATGGACTCTTTCAATGGAAAGTACTACCCTTTGGGCTTAAACAAGCTCCTAGTATTTTTCAAAGACACATGCAGAACGCCCTTCGAGGACTTGAAGGTTTCTGTACTGTATACGTTGATGACATCATGGTCTTCAGCAAAAATGAACAAGAGCACTATGTTCATGTTACACAGGTTCTCAGAACCATTTTAAAATATGGAATAATACTTTCAAAAAAGAAAGCTCATCTTTTCAAAACAAAAATTAATTTTTTGGGTTTAGAAATAAATGAGGGTACTCATTGTCCTCAAAAGCATATTCTTGAACATTTACATGACTTTCCAAATGTTTTAGAAGACAAAAAACAACTGCAAAGATTTCTTGGTGTTTTAACTTATGTTGAAACATATATTGAAAAACTTGCAGCCATGAGAAAACCTTTACAGGTAAAATTAAAAAAAGATGTCATCTGGAATTGGTCAAATGCTGATACAGACTACATCAAAAAGATAAAGAAAGTTTTAATCAATTTTCCAAAACTTTATCTTCTAAACATTGAAGACAGTTTAATTATAGAAACTGATGCTTCTGATGAATTTTGGGGAGGTGTTTTAAAAGCTAAAACCCCCAAAAACGAAGAACAAATTTGCAGGTACACCTCTGGCAGTTTCAAGGCAGCCGAGAAAAACTACCATAGCAATGAAAAAGAATTACTCGCTGTAAAAAGAGTTATTACAAAATTCTCTGTATATTTAACACCAGTAAATTTCCTGGTTCGTACAGATAAAAAAAATTATACTTATTTCCTCCGAACTTAGATTGCAGGAGACAACAAATTAGGCCGACTAATACGTTGGCAAGAGTGGTTCTCACGATATACTTTCACTGTTGAACATCTCGCAGGAAATAAAAATGTACTGGCAGACTGCCTCACCCGTGACTTCAGGTATACCTTACATCATCCATGATCTCACTTGCTCCTCTCGAGCCCTATAAAAGGATATGATCCTCATGACATATTCCTCACAAAAAACTTCACCTACAAAAAAGAGAGGGGGAGATTAGAGAGAAAAGTAAACAAAAATTGAGTTTACAAAAATGGAAGACCTCAACACTTTGAGGATAAAGAAACAAATGCTCCTCATTGAGCTATCTGCAATTGAGCAGAAAATCAACTTGTATGAACAAGTAACAACGGTCACCAATGTATCGGAAAGCGAAAGCTTAAAAACAAAGGCTATTCCAGTGCAAACGGCACCTGGTAAAGAATTGACAAATCCGTTGAAAGCTGATGCTTTGCTAAAAAACATAATAAAGGAGACAGCTACTCCTCTTCCTGAAGGAAAAACTAGCTTATTGGTTAACCCCAATCCTTGTACTGAAGGAATCAGTAAAACGACAACTTTGTCACCCACCAACAAATCTGTGCAGGAGTTTACACCAGATTACAAAAAAGCTCTTAACAAAGAAGCTGAAAGATTTTATGTAATCTACAAAGGACCACATGCCGGTGTTCATACTGACTGGGGAATTACAGAAACTTTCTGTAAAGCTGATAAAGTTACTTGCAAAAAATTCAGAAATGAAGCATCTGCAAGATTAAGCCTTGCCACCTATCAAGATGATACAAGCAAAACTAACCAACCACTTCTTCGACCAAAAATCCAAAAAGTCAAAGAAGCTCACAGAGACCAAAGGTTTGACGTTCCAATTGACGTTCAACAAACGGTTAACTATCCTGAAATCTCTTTTGAAGATTTCAGAACAATCTGGAAGAAAGCAAGAGCTGCATGCCCAGAAGATCTTATTTATGAAAAGTTTTTCACTACGGATAAGAAGACAAAAAGTCTGTTCAACTTCCTCGAAGGGGCAGATGCAAATTTAGTCTACCAAGCCTTTCAAGCTGGACTAATCGACAATATCTACCCAAGTTGCAACCTTCAAGAACTCAATTTCTTCCCAAGCAGCATGGTAGAATCCATTAAGAACTTTCGAAAGAAAGTACTTAAAGCAAAAGATAACCCGATCTACATCAGATGCATCTCTTCACTCCCAGAATGGATTCAAGAATCAACTCTTTCTTCATACCATTTTCTGGAAATTGGTCTTTCTAAAACCAATAGAGAAATTGAACAATCTCGACCAATGGAGGATAAAGATCTACCATTCACAAAAATTCTTCATCCCAATCGCATCAATGGGTTAAGAAGAATCTCAGAAAAAATCATTGAGATTATCTCTGGTTCAAAAAAGAAGATTAATTATACCAACTCACATTGTATAATTACAAGCTGGAGTTACAACAACACCAGTCAAGAAGATCTTCGTCAAGCCTCTATGTTTGGCGAAAAATTCATGAACAATACCATGGAAGTCTCCAACGCTACACACCAACACTTCTGCCGACATGCAGAACAACTTTTCGAAGAACATCTCTGTCACTTTTGCGAAAGCAAAGATTCGGAGACAAAGGAGGGGCCCTCCTCTGAAGATGACAAATCCTCATCATCTTAATAGAAGATGCTCCGCACACTTCCATCCACTTAGAAAAATAATGCGTCTTACCTTTTAGAGATGCCTTCCAGCTATCCACAATAATGTAATTCGTTAGTGGAGAGAAACGTCATGCCTGACGTAACAAACAATTATCAGACCCTCTCAATGTATCTATAAATTGAGAGTTATGTTTTCATTAAGGGAATCGCAAGAACGAGTGCAAAAAAAAAACACTCTCTATCTTATAAATTTTTAATGTCTTGTGAGTAAAATCTCCCTTAGAGGGGAGAAGATGTAAAATATTGTAAGAGTACTCCCATCTTGGGAGCTCTTTTATCAATAAATCCATGTTTTGTTATACTTGAGTGTTCATACAAAATAGAGTAATGAAACCTGTAAGTGACAGAGTGTCAGGTCGACGATGGTCAACAGTAGCGCATGCATGAGGCCAACAGGGAAAGCAACCACACAGACCAAAGGATGACACATGCTGGCTTGAATAGTTTCTATCTATGTAAGTAATACTCCTACTCCAAAACACTTATTGATTAAATGAGTTTTCTCTTTACAATTTTTGCATCTATTCCCTTCTTCTTGTCAAAAAACAAGAAAACCGCACACACATGCCAACTGGTATCAGAGCCTTTGTTAAAATGGCATTACATTATAATGAAACACTTTACAGTGGAATTTTCGATAAAATTCGTAATAAAGAGAATGAGATTTCTCAACATAAAGAAATACTTTTAAGTAATAAAAAAGATTTAGTGCATATAAATTTCAGAATTCTACAAGCACAAAATAAACATACTCACGAATATATACCAACCATGGTTAATATACGTAAGTACCTCCTTCATAGGCAAAAAATGCATCAAGAACTCCTTGATAAAGCTTTAAACTCAGTTTCAGAACTCAAAAAAAGGATTTTAACTTGTTAACATTTCTTAAAATGAATAAAGAAATTTTCAACAATTCTGAAGAAAATGATTCAGAAGAAAAACAAATCCTAACTTATGTTGAGGATGAAGACGGCTTTCATGCAAACCTCTTAATAAAACAAGACCTTCTCTCTCGAGTTAAGAAAACAGATTTAAAAATAAAGAAAGAAAACATTTTTAAAAATGTTCCTTCTAAACTTAGTATTTTAAATCCACTTAAAAGAAAAAATGAAATTTTCTACTTTGTTAGTACTAAAGAAATGTCTGTAGACATAAAAGACACAATAGGAGCTGTCTTTCTACCCCTTTTAACTAAAGAACAAATAAACAATAACTTGAAAAGTATTCCAGTTGAGATTAGATCAAAAATAAGAATGGTCCATATCGGAGCTGTAAAAATTTTGATAAAATCCCAATTCCAAGCAGGAATAAATTCTCCCATAAAAATGTCTTTAATTGACAACAGAATTACTGACAGACAGGACTGCGTCTTAGGTGTTGCTAGGGGAAACCTTGCTTACCAAAAATTTATGTTTTCAGTCTATCCAAAATTTGCTCTGGATTTGAAATCTGCAAATATAGATAAAACTTTATCTTTTATACATCACTTTGAAAGAAGTGACCTTATGAACCCAGGTGATAAACCATTCACCATAACCTATCTCATAGGATATGCCCTGACCAATAGTCACCATAGCATAGACTACAAGAAAGACGAGTACATCAAACTTGATGATGTCTTTTCAGAAATAGGCCATGTCAAAGATAAACAATTCTGCGACATAAATCCTCAAGAAAACTCTTGGGTTTTAAATATAGCTAGAAACAAAAAAGCTCTAGGAGAAACTCTTAGACCAAGAATTTCTATGGATTCACTCCATATAGGAGAAAGCTCAGAAAGAAAAGATAGTAACTTGATAAGAAACATGTCTTTAAAAATTGATAGTCTACGTTAGAATATCAAACAAATCTCTGAAGTTATAAATGAGTAATAAAATAGATTTTTCTCATTTTTATAAAAAAGGTAAAACAGTAAAAATTAAAACTCTTGACGACAATACTGAAAAGAAAGAATACATTTTCTCTACTTCTGGAAAAGCTGGTATTCAAACAATTGTAAATCATTGCAATAATCTCAACCAGATCATTGCAAGATGTCTCTTAAAAACTTCAAAAATAAGCCATTACCTTGGTATTTCAAAAGATATTTCTAAAGATATTTCAAAAAATAAAATACCTTTTAACCAATTTAAAAACGATTTAGCCTTTTTGGTTAAAAACAATCTTGATAAAAATGATTTTGAAAAATTCTTCGAAGTTATTGAAAGGCAAAATAAATTAACTATCAAGCTAACCCAGTCTATTGACAAACATTCTATTCTTTTAGAAAACTCTTTAAAAAACAACCATTTTGTTGAAGAAGTCGCCAAAAAGGCAAATATTGAAGGCACTCTTAAGGAAAACAACCTTAAGATCACTAATATACAAGATCAGTTAAAACAACTAATAGGATGACCTCGATTCCCGAGCTCAATAGATCAATCAACCTCCTTAATGAAAAAATAGATGGGCTGATCATAAACTTTGACTTAACAGTCAATAAATACGTAACCACTACACAGTTGGAAGTAGCATCTGCAAAAATTATTGCAGACATTACTAAAGAGTTATCTGAAAAGATTGACTCTTGCCCTTGTAATAAAGACATTCTTGAACACATCAAGAATATTTCCATCATAGAGCAAAAAACCAAACCTGGAAAATATTCAGGTCTTAAGAAATACTCACCTCCCAATCCTAGTATTGGAAACCCTGACTTAGGAAGCTCAAAAGACTCCCAGAAAATTGATATTTTCAAAAAAGAGCAAAAATGAAAGAAACAATCTCTGAGAAACTTGAGAAATATTTCTTTAACCTTCAATATGAAGATTATGATAAGGCTGACCAAAAACTTATTCAGCTTTTATCTTTAGAAACTAAAGAATGCGAAGAATTGTATCAAAAAGAACCCAAACTTTTTGATCAATATTTTAGAATGACTAAAATAGATGAACCTGATACTGAATCAGAACAAGAAGATAACTTTAAAACTAATACAAAGACTGTTAAGTTCGAATATTCAGATATAGAAGATGATGAAGCAGAATCTTCTTATACAGCCACAAGAAGAGGCAATAAAAAGAAATATGAGTTCAAAATGCCTGTACACAATGGTATTCCAGATGGTAGCAAAGGACCCAATACGATCAATATACTCAATATTGATTGTATCCAAGGTCTAAAACTCAGAGAAAGAGTTGTAGAAAAATGGGTTACTGAGATTTCACTAATCTTACAGACAAACCCAGATGAATTTGAAAAAGCAAAAAATATTCTTCTACTTTTAGAACACAAAACTGATGGAATTGTGCAAAAGTTCCTAAGAAACAATAATTGGAATGAAGATTTGCATGGTTCAGATCTTTTTGATAATCTCATAAATGTCATACACACTACTTTCTTAGGTCTTGATTATATTTCTAATAAAGACTTTACCATTAATAAGAAAGTTGACGTAGCAAGAGTTTCAATGACAAAACTCCAATTACATGATATTAGTCTTCTCGACAAATACACATGTATGTATGAATCATATCTATATGATATTCCCCAGAGAAGTGAATATGCACAATGGATATCTGCTTATCTAATGAAAATTCCAATTATTGGAGAAATCTGTACTGAAAGATGGAAAAAAGAAGCTACTGGAGAAATCCAGCAAACCAGTCTTTCTTATGCAACAAAAATTGCAAAGGAAGAAATTGATAGAATCTGTCAAGACAGATATAAACAAGAAAAGCTCAAAACAATAAGTAAAGATTGTTGTAGCATTCTCTCTGATTTCAAAAACTTTGGTATTGGAACGAAAACTTATACTAAGAAAAAATATAAAAACAAAAAGAAATACAAATCTTTCTGGAAAAAGAAAAGAAGAAAATTTTCACCAGGAAAATACTTCAAAAAACCTTCAAAAGAATCACCTAAGAAGACTACTTCCTGTCCACAAGGAAAGAAAAAATGTAGATGTTGGATCTGCAATGAAGAAGGACACTATGCCAATGAATGTCCAAATAGAAAAAAATACCCTGACAAAGTCAAGGTTTTACAAACCGCTAATAATGGAGGTTATGAAGCTCTTGAAGAGGAGTATGAAGGTATACAACATGTCTTTACATTTCATGTTGAAACTGATTCTTCATCAAATTCTGATGAAAACGAATCAACCACGGATGACTCAGACTAGTCTCATACAGGCTCCACTTTTTAGGGAGGAGGAGTTTAACCATTTTTGAACAAACCTCCAGAAGATTAATGATTCCCTTATCATGAATCTCACTAATCCAAACTCTATTTATGTTTCTGCCTTCCTTAACTTTAAAGGATATAAGAAATTTAGAGTACATTGTTTTGTAGACACATGTGCATCTTTATGTCTTGCAAGCAAATTCATCATTCCGGATGAGCTCTGGGAAAATGCTCCCAAAGAAATTAGTGCCACTATTGCAAATGGTGAAACCATAAAGATAAATAAAGTTTGTAGAAATATTAATCTCGAACTTTCAGGAGAACATTTCAACGTTCCCACTATTTACCAACAAAATTCAGGAATTGATATCATAATTGGTAACAACTTTTGTCAAGTTTATGGACCATTTATACAATGGATAATTAGAATTGCCTTTCATCTTAATAATGTTATGGTAATTATAAAAAAGGTTACAGAAGCCTATAGCAAAGGAAAACCAGGTTTTCTTGAAACTCAAGAAAAAGGCTCTAAAGAAAAACAAATTTCGGGTACTAATATAACCCAAGAAGGAATTAATAAAGAAAGGATTATTTCTATTCAAACTACCAGGTTCAAACAGATTGATCTTGAAAAAGTTTGTTCTGAAAATCCTATTGATCCAGATAAAACCAAAGGATGGATGAAAGCTTCAATTAAGCTCATTAATCCCAAAACGGTTATTAGAGAAAAACCTATGGTTTACTCTCTACAAGATAGAGAAGAATTCTCCAAACAAATCAAGGAATTACTTGATATGAGACTAATTATAGAATCAAAATCCCCTCATATGTCCCCTGCCTTTCTTGTCAATAAAGAAGCAGAAAAAAGAAGAGGAAAGAAGCACATGGTTGTCAACTACAAAGCAATCAATGATGCAACTATTGGAGACTCACATAATCTTCCCAATATGCACGAACTTTTGACTCTTCTACGAGGAAAAAATATGTATTCAAGTTTTGACTGCAAGTCAGGTTTCTGGCAAGTCCTACTTGATGAAGAATCGCAGCTTCTCACTGCCTTCACATGTCCTGATGGACTCTTTCAATGGAAAGTACTACCCTTTGGGCTTAAACAAGCTCCTAGTATTTTTCAAAGACACATGCAGAACGCCCTTCGAGGACTTGAAGGTTTCTGTACTGTATACGTTGATGACATCATGGTCTTCAGCAAAAATGAACAAGAGCACTATGTTCATGTTACACAGGTTCTCAGAACCATTTTAAAATATGGAATAATACTTTCAAAAAAGAAAGCTCATCTTTTCAAAACAAAAATTAATTTTTTGGGTTTAGAAATAAATGAGGGTACTCATTGTCCTCAAAAGCATATTCTTGAACATTTACATGACTTTCCAAATGTTTTAGAAGACAAAAAACAACTGCAAAGATTTCTTGGTGTTTTAACTTATGCTGAAACATATATTGAAAAACTTGCAGCCATGAGAAAACCTTTACAGGTAAAATTGAAAAAAGATGTCATCTGGAATTGGTCAAATGCTGATACAGACTACATCAAAAAGATAAAGAAAGTTTTAATCAATTTTCCAAAACTTTATCTTCCAAACATTGAAGATAGTTTAATTATTGAAACTGATGCTTCTGATGAATTTTGGGGAGGTGTTTTAAAAGCTAAAACCCCCAAAAACGAAGAACAAATTTGCAGGTACACCTCTAGCAGTTTCAAGGCAGCCGAGAAAAACTACCATAGCAATGAAAAAGAATTACTCGCTGTAAAAAGAGTTATTACAAAATTCTCTGTATATTTAACACCAGTAAATTTCCTGGTTCGTACAGATAATAAAAATTTTACTTATTTCCTCCGAACTAAGATTGCAGGAGACAACAAATTAGGCCGACTAATACGTTGGCAAGAGTGGTTCTCACGATATACTTTCACTGTTGAACATCTCGCAGAAAATAAAAATGTACTGGCAAACTGCCTCACCCGTGACTTCAGGTATACCTTACATCATCCATGATCTCACTTGCTCCTCTCGAGCCCTATAAAAGGATATGATCCTCATGACATATTCCTCACAAAAAACTTCACCTACAAAAAAGAGAGGGGGAGATTAGAGAGAAAAGTAAACAAAAATTGAGTTTACAAAAATGGAAGACCTCAACACTTTGAGGATAAAGAAACAAATGCTCCTCATTGAGCTATCTGCAATTGAGCAGAAAATCAACTTGTATGAACAAGTAACAACGGTCACCAATGTACCGGAAAGCGAAAGCTTAAAAACAAAGGCTATTCCAGTGCAAACGGCACCTGGTAAAGAATCGACAAATCCGTTGAAAGCTGATGCTTTGCTAAAAAGCATAATAAAGGAGACAGCTACTCCTCTTCCTGAAGGAAAAACTAGCTTATTGGTTAACCCCAATCCTTGTACTGAAGGAATCAGTAAAATGACAACTTTGTCATCCACCAACAAATCTGTGCAGGAGTTTACACCAGATTACAAAAAAGCTCTTAACAAAGAAGCTGAAAGATTTTATGTAATCTACAAAGGACCACATACCGGTGTTCATACTGACTGGGGAATTACAGAAACTTTCTGTAAAGCTGATAAAGTTACTTGCAAAAAATTCAGAAATGAAGCATCTGCAAGATTAAGCCTTGCCACCTATCAAGATGATACAAGCAAAACTAACCAACCACTTCTTCGACCAAAAATCCAAAAAGTCAAAGAAGCTCACAGAGACCAAAGGTCTGACGTTCCCATTGACGTTCAACAAACGGTTAACTATCCTGAAATCTCTTTTGAAGATTTCAGAACAATCTGGAAGAAAGCAAGAGCTGCATGCCCAGAAGATCTTATTTATGAAAAGTTTTTCACTACGGATAAGAAGACAAAAAGTATGTTCAACTTCCTCGAAGGGGCAGATGCAAATTTAGTCTACCAAGCCTTTCAAGCTGGACTAATCGACAATATCTACCCAAGTTGCAACCTTCAAGAACTCAATTTCTTCCCAAGCAGCATGGTAGAATCCATTAAGAACTTTCGAAAGAAAGTACTTAAAGCAAAAGATAACCCGATCTACATCAGATGCATCTCTTCACTCCCAGAATGGATTCAAGAATCAACTCTTTCTTCATACCATTTTCTGGAAATTGGTCTTTCTAAAACCAATAGAGAAATTGAACAATCTCGACCAATGGAGGATAAAGATCTACCATTCATAGAAATTCTTCATCCCAATCGCATCAATGGGTTAAGAAGAATCTCAGAAAAAATCATTGAGATTATCTCTGGTTCAAAAAAGAAGATTAATTATACCAACTCACATTGTATAATTACAAGCTGGAGTTACAACAACACCAGTCAAGAAGATCTTCGTCAAGCCTCTATGTTTGGCGAAAAATTCATGAACAATACCATGGAAGTCTCCAACGCTACACACCAACACTTCTGCCGACATGCAGAACAACTTTTCGAAGAACATCTCTGTCACTTTTGCGAAAGCAAAGATTCGGAGACAAAGGAGGGGCCCTCCTCTGAAGATGACAAATCCTCATCATCTTAATAGAAGATGCTCCGCACACTTCCATCCACTCAGAAAAATAATGCGTCTAACCTTTTAGAGATGCCTTCCAGCTATCCACAATAATGTAATTCGTTAGTGGAGAGAAACGTCATGCCTGACGTAACAAACAATTATCAGACCCTCTCAATGTATCTATAAATTGAGAGTTATGTTTTCATTAAGGGAATCGCAAGAACGAGTGCAAAAAAAAAACACTCTCTATCTTATAAATTTTTAATGTCTTGTGAGTAAAATCTCCCTTAGAGGGGAGAAGATGTAAAATATTGTAAGAGTACTCCCATCTTGGGAGCTCTTTTATCAATAAATCCATGTTTTGTTATACTTGAGTGTTCATACAAAATAGAGTAATGAAACCTATAAGTGACAGAGTGTCAGGTCGACGATGGTCAACAGTACCGCAGGCATGAGGCCAACAGGGAAAGCAACCACACAGACCAAAGGATGACACAGGCTGGCTTGAATACTTTCTATCTATGTAAGTAATACTCCTACTCCAAAACACTTATTGATTAAATGAGTTTTCTCTTTACAATTTTTGCATCTATTCCCTTCTTCTTGTCAAAAAACAAGAAAACTGGTATCAGAGCCTTTGTTAAAATGGCATTACATTATAATGAAACACTTTACAGTGGAATTTTCGATAAAATTCGTAATAAAGAGAATGAGATTTCTCAACATAAAGAAATACTTTTAAGTAATAAAAAAGACTTAGTGCATATAAATTTCAGAATTCTACAAGCACAAAATAAACATACTCACAAATATATACCAACCATGGTTAATATACGTAAGTACCTCCTTCATAGGCAAAAAATGCATCAAGAACACCTTGATAAAGCTTTAAACTCAGTTTCAGAACTCAAAAAAAGGATTTTAACTTGTTAACATTTCTTAAAATGAATAAAGACATTTTCAACAATTCTGAAGAAAATGATTCAGAAGAAAAACAAATCCTAACTTATGTTGAGGATGAAGACGGCTTTCATGCAAACCTCTTAATAAAACAAGACCTTCTCTCTCGAGTTAAGAAAACAGATTTAAAAATAAAGAAAGAAAACATTTTCAAAAATGTTCCTTCTAAACTTAGTATTTTAAATCCACTTAAAAGAAAAAATGAAATTTTCTACTTTGTTAGTACTAAAGAAATGTCTGTAGATATAAAAGACACAATAGGAACTGTCTTTCTACCCCTTTTAACTAAAGAACAAATAAACAATAACTTGAAAAGTATTCCAGTTGAGATTAGATCAAAAATAAGAATGGTCCCTATCGGAGCTGTAAAATTTTTGATAAAATCCCAATTCCAAGCAGGAATAAATTCTCCCATAAAAATGTCTTTAATTGACAACAGAATTACTGACAGACAGGACTGCATCTTAGGTGCTGCTAGGGGAAACCTTGCTTACCAAAAAATTATGTTTTCAGTCTATCCAAAATTTGCTCTGGATTTGAAATCTGCAAATATAGATAAAACTTTATCTTTTATACATCACTTTGAAAGAAGTGACCTTATGAACCCAGGTGATAAACCATTCACCATAACCTATCTCATAGGATATGCCCTGACCAATAGTCACCATAGCATAGACTACAAGAAAGACGAGTACATCGAACTTGATGATGTCTTTTCAGAAATAGGCCATGTCAAAGATAAACAATTCTGCGACATAAATCCTCAAGAAAACTCTTGGGTTTTAAATATAGCTAGAAACAAAAAAGCTCTAGGAGAAACTCTTAGACCAAGAATTTCTATGGATTCACTCCATATAGGAGAAAGCTCAGAAAGAAAAGATAGTAACTTGATAAGAAACATGTCTTTAAAAACTGATAGTCTACGTCAGAATATCAAACAAATCTCTGAAGTTATAAATGAGTAATAAATTAGATTTTTCTCATTTTTATAAAAAAGGTAAAACAGTAAAAATTAAAACTCTTGACGACAATACTGAAAAGAAAGAATACATTTTCTCTACTTCTGGAAAAGCTGGTATTCAAACAATTGTAAATCATTGCAATAATCTCAACCAGATCATTCCAAGATGTCTCTTAAAAACTTCAAAAATAAGCCATTACCTTGGTATTTCAAAAGATATTTCTAAAGATATTTCAAAAAATAAAATACCTTTTAACCAATTTAAAAACGATTTAGCCTTTTTGGTTAAAAACAATCTTGATAAAAATGATTTTGAAAAATTCTTCGAAGTTATTGAAATGCAAAATAAATTAACTATCAAGCTAACCCAGTCTATTGACAAACATTCTATTCTTTTAGAAAACTCTTTAAAAAACAACCATTTTGTTGAAGAAGTCGCCAAAAAGGCAAATATTGAAGGCACTCTTAAGGAAAACAACCTTAAGATCACTAATATACAAGATCAGTTAAAACAACTAATAGGATGACCTCGATTCCCGAGCTCAATAGATCAATCAACCTCCTTAATGAAAAAATAGATGGGCTGATCATAAACTTTGACTTAACAGTCAATAAATACGTAACCACTACACAGTTGGAAGTAGCATCTGCAAAAATTATTGCAGACATTACTAAAGAGTTATCTGAAAAGATTGACTCTTGCCCTTGTAATAAAGACATTCTTGAACACATCAAGAATATTTCCATCATAGAGCAAAAAACCAAACCTGGAAAATATTCAGGTCTTAAGAAATACTCACCTCCCAATCCTAGTATTGGAAACCCTGACTTAGGAAGCTCAAAAGACTCCCAGAAAATTGATATTTTCAAAAAAGAGCAAAAATGAAAGAAACAATCTCTGAGAAACTTGAGAAATATTTCTTTAACCTTCAATATGAAGATTATGATAAGGCTGACCAAAAACTTATTCAGCTTTTATCTTTAGAAACTAAAGAATGCGAAGAATTGTATCAAAAAGAACCCAAACTTTTTGATCAATATTTTAGAATGACTAAAATAGATGAACCTGATACTGAATCAGAACAAGAAGATAACTTTAAAACTAATACAAAGACTGTTAAGTTCGAATATTCAGATATAGAAGATGATGAAGCAGAATCTTCTTATACAGCCACAAGAAGAGGCAATAAAAAGAAATATGAGTTCAAAATGCCTGTGCACAATGGTATTCCAGATAGTAGCAAAGGACCCAATACGATCAATATACTCAATATTGATTGTATCCAAGGTCTAAAACTCAGAGAAAGAGTTGTAGAAAAATGGGTTACTGAGATTTCACTAATCTTACAGACAAACCCAGATGAATTTGAAAAAGCAAAAAATATTCTTCTACTTTTAGAACACAAAACTGATGGAATTGTGCAAAAGTTCCTAAGAAACAATAATTGGAATGAAGATTTGCATGGTTCAGATCTTTTTGATAATCTCATAAATGTCATACACACTACTTTCTTAGGTCTTGATTATATTTCTAATAAAGACTTTACCATTAATAAGAAAGTTGACGTAGCAAGAGTTTCAATGACAAAACTCCAATTACATGATATTAGTCTTCTCGACAAATACACATGTATGTATGAATCATATCTATATGATATTCCCCAGAGAAGTGAATATGCACAATGGATATCTGCTTATCTAATGAAAATTCCAATTATTGGAGAAATCTCATACTGAAAGATGGAAAAAAGAAGCTACTGGAGAAATCCAGCAAACCAGTCTTTCTTATGCAACAAAAATTGCAAAGGAAGAAATTGATAGAATCTGTCAAGACAGATATAAACAACAAAAGCTCAAAACAATAAGTAAAGATTATTGTTTCAGAAAAACTCCATCAGTTTTGTGTTCTAAAAGTAGAAGAACATTTTTTGCTTTTTCAAATTCATCTGGGTTTGTCTGTAAGATATATAACTAATATTTAGACGACCTTCGGACGGATAACCGATACCCTAAAGCCTCATTCAAACAAGGAAAAGGAATTAAAGCGAGCTAGCCTTCCTAAGTCCTTTAAACATTACTTATATAACTATACATATATAGGCATGCATTTGACAATATAAAAGTATAAAGGAGTTTTGTAAAACCTTTGAAAAGTTTAATAAATAAGCATCGATGACTTGATGTCATTTTATAAAAATGATTTGAAAGCAGTTTGTTTGATAAGAACATTTTGAGGTATAAGAAATCATTTGTTTGAAACATAATTGTAACAGAATTTGAAAGGAAAGATTTAGTAAATAAAACAAGTTTGATAAAGAGTTCAACATGTAAAAACGTTTGAGAAATCATTTTGAAGTAGTTTACTTGGCAAAACAGCTAAAAGTGTAGAAAATCCATTTGTGTACTAGTTATTAATCACATGTGATAGATATAATAACTAGTATGATTCAACTTGTATCCCCCCATAAAAGCATTCAAAAACATTTAAAAGGTTAATTAAGGGGTATGAACTCACATGTAGTGAGTGGATCGGATGGAAGTGTCGGACAAGTGCTTGGTGTCAAGTGAAGACTTGAACACACACAAAGATCCTAATAACATATAAAGACATATGTATGTAAACAATTAGTGATTATAACACTAGTTGGACAAGTATAAACACCCTAATGGGTGGAAAACACTTTGGTCAAAGTGTTAAGAGGCCATTGGGTTGCAACAAAAGATTGCAAGGCATTGTAAGTGAGTTTATGGTCAATGGACCATACTTAATGGAGTTTACGGCCCAGGGGAGTTTACTCCTGGCCGTAAACTCTCTAATGGGTCTCCATTTGAGGCTTAAAGGTATGATATCTTAAGTGGTTAAGTGTTCCAAGGCTAAACAAGAGGCTAGGTGAGTTTAAGGTCCAAGAATTGACCTTAACATGAGTTTACGGCCAAAGGACCATTCCTTCATGAGTTTACGGCCGTAAACTCATGGTACTAAGTGCCATGTGGTGTTTTGAGGTCTTATAAGTCATAAAGAAGCATCCTTACTTCAAGTCTAAGCCTTAGGAAGTCATGGAGGAACAATTTCACCCCTTTATAGAGTTTACGGCCCATGGACCATTCCTCATGGGTTTACGGCAGTAAACTCTATATGTTCATGGCCTTTTTGATGTTTAAGGTCCCTAGTTCAATGGTGGTTGGTTCTAGACTAAGTTCCAAGGCTTGGTAAAGGACTAGGGTGCAATTTGCCCCACTTATAGGGGTTTACGGCCCAAGAACATGTATTGGCCGTAAACTCCTTTGATCTTGTGTTTCTTTGTGATTTCTAAGCTCTAAACATGTTAAACCTAGTGTACAACGAGTTAGAACAAGAGTACTTACGATCTAGGAGCTTGAATGGTCGTTTTTGGCCAAGAACACTAGTGTGTGTTCTTGGTGTTCTTGGTGCAACTTGAAGATCTACACAAATGGAATGATTTCACGGATGAAATCATGTAAGATCACTAGTTCATGTAAGATATCAACTAGTTAGGGCAAGAAACTTACGAGTTTTGAAGATCGGGGACGAAGATCGGGATGAGAGTCGAGCGGATTTGGGAGGAAATCAGCCAAGGGAAAGAAAGAAATGAACAAATGGCCTTCACTTGATCATATAAGGTGGAGTTTACGGCCGTAAACTCCCATGTGGTGGCCGTGAACTCCAGGTCAAGGTGTTTCAGGCTCGTTCTTTGTACTATAGATCCAGCAGATAAACCCCGACACTTATCCGTTAAGTGTACAAGGCTCAGAACATTCAAACAGGTTCCAAATTATGCTAAAAGTTAGCAGGAATGAGTTTGACTTCCAATGAACTGTTTGACTGTACAAGATAGAAAATTTCGGGTTGTCACATCATCCCCCCGTTAGAGGGAATTTCGTCCCGAAATTATAGTTTAGGTAAGGAAGTAGGTATGAGTAATCGAGCAAAGAGATGGGGATACTTCCTAATCGATTGAGTCCTCGCGCTCCCAAGTGAGTTCAGGTCCTCGCTTGGCATTCCAGCGAACCTTCACTAATGGGATGCGGCGTTGCTTCGTTCGTCTGATCTCTCGGTCTATGGTCACTATGGTTCTTTCACGAAGGTGAGGCTCTCGTTGGACTCGATCTCGGCGAGTGGGATTACAAGAGTCCTGACGGAAAGGTACTTTTTCAAGTTCGAGACGTGGAGGGTAAAATGTACGTTACTGAGTTCGCGAGTAGGTTGAATTTGTGAGTTATAGGGCCGATTCTGGCAAGAATCTCGGAGGTCCTAACTATCTTGGATTTAGCTTTCCACGCTTTCTGAAATGTATTAAGCCTTCCCAGGGTGAGATTTCCAAAAGAATTTGGTCTCTCACTTGGAATTCCAAAGGTTTCTTCCTCTTGCTTCTCTTCCCAGTCAAGGGCCGCTCCCTTCTGGGTCAAAGTCGTAAGAGGTTCCGTAATTTGCGAGGAGTTCTAAATGAATTACGACCGTAGGTAAGCGAGACCTAGAATTTGGCGAATTCCCGTCGGCGTCTTCGGTGCTGACAAATTCTCAACGGTTTTGATTATTTGAAGGGTCCTCAAGAATTCCCACATTACTAATAGTGTGCTTTAGAAATTCGACTCTTCAATTCCGAAACTCGTATTTAGAGAACTTCGCGTAAAGCTTCTCTGGTCGTATTGTTTCCATGGTTTGTTGTAGATGCTCTTTATGATTTCCTTCTTACTACGAGAGTAGATAAGTAAGTCATTTACAAGGACAATGACGAACTGATCCAAGTAAGAATGGCGTACCCTATTCATTAAGTTTATGAATACTACGGGCGTATTGGTCCTATCCGAGGGGTATCACTACGGACTCGTAGCGTCCGCATCGAGTTTGGAAGATTGTCCTCGGGACATCCTTCTCTAATACTCGCAACTGGTGATATTCGGATCTTAGGTCCATTTCTTAAGGGTACATCTTTCCTTGCGGTTGGTCGGCCAATTCATCTATGCGAGGCAGATAGTAATGATTTCTACTGGAGATCTTGTCGAGGTCTCTGAAGTCGATGGACCTACGAAACAATTCGTCTTTCTTCTTGAAGAACAAGACCGGAGCTCTCCATGGTGAGGAGCTTGGTCTTTCAATTCCATTGCTGAGTAGTTCGTTAGGTTTGACCTGACAGTTCTTGCAGCTCAGTGGGTGTTAGACTGTAGGGCGATCTGGTTACGGGAGTCGTAATGGGTTCTAAGTTTGTTCGCATGACGATGCGATTACTCGTAGTCTTGGGCAGTCTCCGTCCTTAAGTTCATATTAGAAATCATACATGGTTCATCAATCACTGTCTCGTGTATACGAGTCGTATATATAATTAAGATTGAAAAGGTAGTCGAATAAATGATTCTTCTTTAAGCTCACATCCAAACAAGGAAAAGAAGTTAAAGCGGAATCATCAATTCTAAACCTTTAGAACCTTGATTATATACCACCCTTGTGTATACATTCTTCAGCGATGGATCAACCGTAAGGGTCTTTGGATTGGACTTGACGTACTGTACGAGTGGTATCCCGGGGAGGTTTGCTGAGGTTTCTTCGGGAAGGATACGAAACATAAGGTACTCTATGCATGAGTACCTCGGAGTTCCGGAATGAAGGCTTCGCTAGAAAGGCGATTACGGAGAATGAGATGTACGCACGAACTGGTATTGTGAGGGTCGAATTGACTCAAGTTATCTGATAGTATCGGACTCACTTGGAAAATAAAGGCATTAGATTAGATCATAAAGGCGTTACAGACAAAAGACAACAGTGCAACGTTTAACAAAGTTACAGTACTTCGGATTAACTACAAGACTACTGCTGCGAACAAGGTATACTATAAGAGGCAAGTATACGCGGCACAAGGGTCCCTTTGACTGACGGGATCTCGCAAAAGATAAGACTCGAGTTGCACAAGTTTTAAACAGTTTAGGAGTCTGTTACAACGAAACGCCTTAATTACTTTAACGTGGGTCCGGAGTAGTCTCTCCTGCGGCAGTGATCCTTAGTATCTTCCCGTCTGCACCGGAGTTCTTTGTTATTGGACAATCCTTCTTGAGGTGTCCAATCTCACCGCATTGGTGACATATCTGGCTAACACCAACATCGGTGGTGGAGGTGATGTGTCGGGTAGGAGTTATGTGGACATGGTTGCTTTCGTTGTTCCTCCTTTTCGAACAATTCCTCTTAAAGTGTCTGATTTCACCGCAACTATAGCAAGCCTGGTTGACTTCGATGTCAGG
Organism: Lactuca virosa; assembly: GCF_052849685.1. Lineage (NCBI taxonomy): Eukaryota > Viridiplantae > Streptophyta > Magnoliopsida > Asterales > Asteraceae > Lactuca > Lactuca virosa. The sequence goes on from NC_136434.1 coordinate 254,665,799, forward strand.
GACTTGAGTGATGGGTCGTGCCGGTGCTCCACAGCTACGAGCATGGTGCCCTATTTTGTGGCAATTGCAGCATTGCATTTCATGGCAAGCCCCATTATGATGAAAGCTACACTTGTCACACTTCGGAAGTTTTCCTTCGTATGGTCTGATCGGTGCTGGGATGGCAGGGGTTGCCACCCATTGCTGCTGCATAGCAAGCCTTTGGGATCGCTTGCGCTCCTTTGGGCTTGGCACTTTCGTTTCCTACTCTCAGTTTTATGACTTTGCAAGCCCGTGCCTGTTATCATTTGTTGGCTTCCCGGATTGATACAACAATCGGAATCGTCAACTCCTTTGCCAGTCGTGTTTGCATTGCCAGAGTTGAGGTTTGCAAGGACAGCTGTCACGGCAGCTGTTACCGCGGCTTGGAATGTAGCGGCGTCGATATGAAGGATAGGGGTTTCGTTGTTCGGCTGACTATTTCTGGATGACGACATGGTTCTGTTATATGAAAGAAAAGGAGTTCGTGAGCGATTATGGTTGAACCTAGATGTATTCCGATCATTCATGTAAAGAGTAAAAATATGTTCTCGAGGGTTTGACCTACATCCCTATGATGCAGTCCTAGTAAAGAATAGAGTTAAGTTCATAGAATGGTTACAAGACGTTTGTCGTCCAAACCGGGGTGCCATTGGTTGGTGGATAACATGATCCAACCTTTGAAAGAGAATTGGGAATGATCCCTGAGCTAAATTTCCCTAGTCCAATAACTTGACTAGAGTGAGTTTCAAATAGACTCCAACGATAGTATGACGAAAGTATTTAAACAAAGGGTGACACAGAAATTTGCCGACTATCAATATCATTGATATTTATGATGTAATAAGTTCGGGAAAATTGACCTTGTAGTAGGTCTTACATCATTTCCGGAGTAGAAAAACCTTTGACAGCATAAAGGCCTACTAAAAGTACTTACAGTACAAGGTAGTTACATAGAAAAATGCCACATAGGACATAGACAGGAACACGGTCCTTTAAAACGAAGAAGGAAAGTAAAGCATCTCTTACTGGCGACGGTCACCCCTATGGTGAACCCTTAGTTCAGCTAGTTGACGTTCCATATCGAGCAGGTATCTTTCGTACACCCCCTGGCGTACTCGGAGCTCTATGACTTCGGCTCGTGTTTCAGCTAGTGCTTGAAGCAGGGTCTCATGGTCTCTCTCAGATCTCTCATGAGTGTGTTCAAGGCGATTGGTGCGAAAGGTATGCATTCTTGCATTGGCATCAACTTCTGCGATGCGATGGAGAGCTGTCCTGCCCTGAATTTCGTTTCGGGCAACTCTACGGACCAGGATTGGCAGAACTTTGTCTGCTGAGCCCCCTTCGCTTAAGTTGTAGAAGCTTCGGTCTCCATTAAACGACATAGGTTGATCTTGCTCTTCGCTTCATGTCTCCAAACATTCTACCTAAGGAGGCGTCGGGCCTTGAGAAGTCGGACGAGGGTTGGGATTTGGGACAGGAGTCATCGGGGGTAGGTTCTCAACCTCAGGTTCGGAGTAAGAACCATTTGCAAAGCCTTCAGCCTGGTGATCACCCACGGGGATTGGGTGATCATTTTCTGGCTCTGCTTCAAACCCTCCTTCATTACCTTGGTTAGGGAAGTACAAATTGCCGTGGGGATGGAATCCAGCCATATTATCTATGCGAGAAAAGGGATATAAGAAATAATCACATAAGTAATTTATAGTTACACAAAATACTCCTATAGTATTTTAGGTTTATGTTTTATTGTTCCCATTGTGGTATTCTGGGTAAGTTTTTAGACTTGTTGCAACCTCACAACCACACTTAGGCACATGCTAGTCAACCCTCGGATAATATAGTTGATCAGGCTATATCTTCCCAGTTTTGACTATATGTCTCTAAGTCTACTTGTGCTGCCCAACAATCGTAATACTTTTGTTCTGTCCTAGTGACATGGATTTTAGTATGAATGCAGGCATGTATACTTAACTAAATATTTTATTATTTAAAAGTATAAACTCTTGGTCAGAGTATTTTAATCCCATTGTATTTATAGTTTGTATATCTTTTATGGGTTGATATACTCAATTCACTATAAACAATGCTCTGATACCAATCTGTCACACCCCAAAACCGAGAACGGCGGAAACGTTCTGGGGCGAAGGACGTCATGTAAAGTATCACAACAATGCAAAGTAGTAAACAAGCAACAACATCATCCATTGCATTAATAGTATAATTTTAAATACAAGTGTGTTCTTTCATAGAATAAATCAATATAACGAATATTCAAAATAAAAGACGAGTCTTGACTGCTCCGTCTTCACAAAACCTGGTCGTCGTACCTGTCTACTGGTGACCTGAGAATACAAGTTATTTTGAAAGCGAGTATCAGCTTTAAAGCTGGTGAGAACATAAGTAATTTTAGTGTCATTGCTTTGTAAAACTGTAAGGAAAAGCTTTGTAATTGTTTTATGAAAACTTGGTATAAGTATGAAAAACCCTAGAAAATCCCATATTTCCAACTAGTATTAAAAAGCAGTCTTCTACCAAGACCCGACTGTTTTGAAGATTTGCACCTCTGAAAAATGAAGGTTTTTCCCCTAGTATAACTATTATTATCTAAATATAGCTATACATAAACGTGTGTGTGATAAATTCACAAAGTAACTGTAATAGGGAAAATAATATTTTACCTCAGCAGTAATACTGCTGGCTATAAAGTGAATAAGAAACATAGACTCCAGGTGGTATCGAATGGACAATACGCCTCGAAAAGTCTGAGTGAAAGAAGGGTAGACTCCAGGTGGTATCGAATGGACAATACGCCTCGAAAAGTCTGAGTGAAAGAAGGGTAGACTCCAGGTGGTATCGATTGAACAATACGCCTCGAAAAGTCTAAATTAACCTTTAATTCTTAATTGGATAAATAAAGGGTTGAATGTGAACTCGTATGTAACCATGCTGATTGACGATCGAATAACTGATGACCCTCCAGGTCACACGTAGTATGGTGACATTTTGTCACCCCTGGGCCTAGTCGGCTCGGACTGTAGCTAGCAGTCAGGATGTGGGCGTGTCTGTCCCGTATAGATCTATACACATAATGCCCGCTCTCCCTCCAGGAGACTCTGGTTACAAGGTGATACCACTAAGAAGTATCGTATCGAGAAGTAGTATGTCACATTCTATTTATAGTATTTAAAATAATTGTATAGACTCATGAATGAACTGACTCTGGTGCGATTCCTTGTACTAGGAATAGTAATTAGTATCTCCTTAACTATACCTATTATAGTTACTATTAATGTACGTGTATAACCGAAGGTATAGCTTTGCTACCCAAAGGTACTGAATTGACCGATAGAACTTTTATGACTATATATGTATGCAAGATATATAACTAATATTTAGACGACCTTCGGATGGATAACCGATACCCTAAAGCCACATCCAAACAAGGAAAAGGAATTAAAGCGAGCTAGCCTTCCTAAGTCCTTTAAACATTACTTATATAACTATACATATATAGGCATGCATTTGACAATATAAAAGTATAAAAGGAGTTTTGTAAAACCTTTGAAAAGTTTAATAAATAAGCATCGATGACTTGATGTCAGTTTATAAAAATGATTTGAAAGCAGTTTGTTTGATAAGAACATTTTAAAGTACAAGAAATCATTTGTTTGAAACACAATTGTAACAGAATTTGAAAGGAAAGATTTAGTAAATAAAATAAGTTTGATAAAGAGTTCAACATGTAAAAACGTTTGAGAAATCATTTTGAAGTAGTTTACTTGGTAAAACAACTAAAAGTGTAGAAAATCCATTTGTGTACTAGTTATTAATCACATGTGATAGATATAATAACTAGTATGATTCAACTTGTATCCCCCCATAAAAGCATTCAAAAACATTTAAAAGGTTAATTAAGGGGTATGAACTCACCTGTAGTGAGTGGATCGGATGGAAGTGTCGGACAAGTGCTTGGTGTCAAGTGAAGACTTGAACACACACAAAGATCCTAATAACATATAAAGACATATGTATGTAAACAGTTAGTGATTATAACACTAGTTGGACAAGTATAAACACCCTAATGGGTGGAAAACACTTTGGTCAAAGTGTTAAGAGGCCATTGGGTTGCAACAAAAGATTGCAAGGCATTGTAAGTGAGTTTATGGTCAATGGACCATACTTAATGGAGTTTACGGCCATGGGGAGTTTACTCCTGGCCGTAAACTCTCTAATGGGTCTCCATTTGAGGCTTAAAGGTATGATATCTTAAGTGGTTAAGTGTTCCAAGGCTAAACAAGAGGCTAAGTGAATTTAAGGTCCAAGAATTGACCTTAACATGAGTTTACGGCTAAAGGACCATTCCTTCATGAGTTTACGGCCGTAAACTCATGGTACTAAGTGCCATGTGGTGTTTTGAGGTCTTATAAGTCATAAAGAAGCATCCTTACTTCAAGTCTAAGCATTAGGAAGTCATGGAGGAACAATTTCACCCCTTTATAGAGTTTACGGCCCATGGACCATTCCTCATGGGTTTACGGCCGTAAACTCTATATGTTCATGGCCTTTTTGATGTTTAAGGTCCCTAGTTCAATGGTGGTTGGTTCTAGACTAAGTTCCAAGGCTTGGTAAAGGACTAGGGTGCAATTTGCCCCACTTATAGGGGTTTACGGCCCAAGAACATGTCTTGGCTGTAAACTCCTTTGATCTTGTGTTTCTTTGTGATTTCTAAGCTCTAAACATGTTAAACCTAGTGTACAACGAGTTAGAACAAGAGTACTTACGATCTAGGAGCTTGAATGGTCGTTTTTGGCCAAGAACACTAGTGTGTGTTCTTGGTGTTCTTGGTGAAACTTGAAGATCTACACAAATGGAATGATTTCACGGATGAAATCATGTAAGATCACTAGTTCATGTAAGATATCAACTAGTTAGGGCAAGAAACTTACGAGTTTTGAAGATCGGGGACGAAGATCGGGATGATAGTCGAGAGGATTTGGGAGGAAATCAGCCAAGGGAAAGAAATAAATGAACATATGGCCTTCACTTGATCATATAAGGTGGAGTTTACGGTCCACATGAAGTTTACGGTCATAAACTCCCATGTGGTGGCTGTGAACTCCAGGTCAAGGTGTTTCAGGCTCGTTCTTTGTACTATAGATCCAGCAGATAAACCCCGACACTTATCCCTTAAGTGTACAAGGCTCAGAACATTCAAACAGGTTCCAAATTGTGCTAAAAGTTAGCAGGAATGAGTTTGACTTCCAATGAAGTGTTTGACTGTACAAGATAGAAAATTTCGGGTTGTCACAAATATCATATTGGATTTCAAGAAAACACATTTAAGTAAATTACAATGTCTAAATGAGAAAGTGGTCAAAAGAGTCAAAACAAAAGTGGTTTGAAAGATCCGATTATCCTTTTACACATAACATGAACTTCAATGTAGTATGTTTAGGTTTTATCATAGGGTTTAAACACTTTTATAAAAGAAAGTGTTTTTAAGTTTTCGAAATGTAACAAAATCGTGACAATTTTTAAAATGATTTATATGCCTTGGAAAGCACAAATAGCTATTGAAATATTTTTGAAACGAAATTGGAACGGCAAGGTTAAGATCAACATCAGTTAAATTAAGTTTTGAAGAAAAGTGCTAAGTTGAAGCAATTTAGCAAAATTAAAATCGGTTGTTCTTAGCAAGAAATATGGCTTGCATGGTTAGGAAAGTTGTAGTAAATTGTATGAAGTGGTTATAAAGTATTGTATTGATGAAAAATAAAACCAATGAAGCGAAATAAGTTTTCGATGGAAGATTAAGAAGTAAGGAATAAGTGGATTTGTGTAGCTAATCATACCTGATACTACGGTGAGTATAAGGCGTGTATCGGTGGCATTTCCCCAAAATAGAGGACATGAGTAATTGTTTGCAAAACGTTTTATGTTGTAGATGTAGTTTCACACCTTTTATAGGGGTCAAGGGTTAATTCATAGGTTTAGCGTATGGCGTAAGAGGATGCAATTCTTTATCACGATAGGAATGTTGGTAATGTCGCTAAGGCTCAAACGAATGTATGAAAATAATAAGGTTCAAAGGAGAATTCGAAATTATAGGAAAGATTCGTACAATGAAGTTATGTGATGTTTGATCGGGTATGTAAATTTAAGGTTGAAGGTTTGTGTATGAAATATGTTTATAATTTACAAAGTGTAAGATGATGACATACTTGAGAAGATCACTAGTGCATCTGGGGGTCTTGAACTAAGACTTGTAAATTTTTCCATAATGGGATGGTTTGTGCTTTAATACAAAGTAAAGATGGTAGGCTAAGAATCACCAAAGATAAAGTTTTGGGTCAATGAGATATCCTATGCTAAGTTTTAATCTCAAGGTAGAAACAATAGAAAGCTAAAACGATATCGTAGAAAGAAGGTCTCACATATTGGTAACAATGGGTTAAAACTCCATGTCTCCTCGTGAGTCGAATCGGGAATGCTTGCCAATGGTATTCAGGTGACCATTTGTGGTAACTCGTCTACCTTCTAACGCGATGATCTAATTCTCATATGTGTCGGTATCGGAACGATTTCCTAGTTGTAACTCTTGTACCAAGATGATAAAGAAGTATTGAGGTATAATTGTTATTGGTTTTGACTTAAGATTATCACTAGTGGCAATCTAGTTACTAACCTTACGTTTAAAGTTAATAGCTACCGAGGAATACTCATCCTCAGTACTAAGTGGATTGCTCCTAGAGTGGCTAGTGATATAACCTAACTGGTTAGCCTAGTACTTGAGAAGCGATAAGAATATTTCTAAATAAAGGCATTGTGATAAAAGTGAACCTAGTTTCTAAATGTACCTAGATGAATGCCTATAATATGCAATGCCCATACGCACACCGAAAAATTTTGTTTTTCAAAAGTTTAAGTTGCAAAATCATTTTGAAGATAACTCTACTATAACTGTTTCCAGCCTCGCATTAATTTTCCTTAATTAAGCATAATTGGCCAGGCTATACTAAATTAAAGTCCAATAATGCATACTCGGATTATTTATACCAGTAGTATGTTCAGTATTTTAAAAACGTTTTGAAATTTTTTGGATATAGTTGTGGTTCTCCAAAGAAAAATCGGTATTCTCTATAACCTTCGGCTTTGATACTATTTGTCACATCCCTATTTGGCACGTATCACAATATTGTCCGCTTTGGGCTACAAGCTCGCAAAGCTTCCAAGGGGTCATCCATCCCTGAATTGATCTCGCCCAGACACACTTAACTGCAAAGTTCTTATGGGATCTGTTGCCGTCACGGCTTTCAAATGCGTTGTGAAAAGGAAGGTATCCACACCCCTTATAAGGAAATGTTTCGTTCTCCTTCCAAGTCGATGTGGGATCTGGTGCAACCCACCTTCACCCCCCATTATAGGGTCCAACGTCCCTATCGAACACATCGACCCGTGCCCTAGCTCTGATACCATTTCTGTCACACCCTGCTAAAGCGGAAACACGGGACGCGACAGTACATCCGGTCCCATAGCAAAAGTTAAAAGACAACACCAACAATAGTATAAAAAAAGCATTACAATTTATAATGAGTTTGAACAACTTTTCAAAAGAAATTACAATGTATTTGAAAGACAACACATGTGAATGCTCCTACAAGTGTTGTGCCTTTAGGTTCCTCTTACTAGATGATTCCTGAAAAAGCATGTAAAACGAGCGTCAACTATAAAAATTGTTGGTGAGCTCACAGGTTTACAAAAATATTTGTTTCATGAAGCATAATCAAAGTTTTGATAGAAGTTTCCATATATAAAAGTACATTGCTAAAATGAGTAAATAAGTTTGCATAAACAAAGTTCGTTGTCATCATGAGAAATAAAGTATGTTGCCAAAATGAGATGCAAAGTTCATATTCTCATGGGAAATAAAGTTTGTTGCTAACATGAGTATACAAGTTTCATATGTGCATAAAGATTTCATCCATGAGTTCACAACCGAAGCCTAATGACCGAATCCTGACCTATTGACTACTATGTGTATCGCAAACATAGTGAATAACATGGTAAAATGCACTCAAGCGAATCGTACGAGTGAGGAGTTGTCTACCTCCTAATAGCGTTATTCATAATGACCATGGGCTTAAAAGAGTTAATGAGTAGTGTTAAATGATTCCAGGAACTTAACCACGATACAATCCTCATGAATTAAAGTAACATACACATACATGCAAAATATAGCAACCAAGTTTATAGAGTCAAAATAAATACAACGAACATAAATAGTTTAGGACATGCTTTTTCACCCCCAAACATTTAAAAACCGAAAATAGGGGGAGGCATGAATACTCACTATGCTTTAAGATAATGCAAATGGTGCCTTGAACTATGATCCACTCGTACCACTACCGATTCCTACAACGATGTTACATACTGATGAGTCTCTACTCGAAATCTAATGCTAGTATACTTACTACTATAATAGAATTATGCCAATATTATGTCAAATTTTTTATATTGATAAGTTACAAACATTTTCCTGTGAAATTTAGACATCTATTAATCAATTTGTTATATAACAAATTCAAGTGGAAATTTTCATTGTTGAAATGTTAAAAGTTAACATTTTAGGAGGTGTTGCAATGATTAAATATTCAAAAACTATATCAATTTAGTTCTAAAATTTCCTAAAATTTGTATTTTAGTTTTAACTGAAGATAAAGATTTAAGATAATTTTTCTTGAATTTTTAAATTGTCTAACTATTTTTCACAAATTTAATTCCTTGAAAATATCATAAAATAGGGGAAAATAGTATATTATCATGGAAAATTCTTAGAAATGTTGTGTTACATCAATACAGTGTCCCTAAACTGGGAAAATTAATAAATGCCACATTGGATTAATAAAACCTGATTTTTGTAATTTAATTGTGTTTTATATCAAGAAATTCTAATTAATTATAAAATAGAAAATAAAAATCACCAAATGTTTTATTTGTGTTCCAACTGAAGTCAAAGACTTCCCGAAAATGTTCCATAAATTTTAGATATGTATAGCTATTTTTCCTTTGTTTAAACACTTAAATCCTCACAAATTCAGGAAAAATAACAACCAGTTAATAAATTTCTCCAAAATATTTGTCATACTTCTATTCATCCTATATAATCTAAGAAAATTATAAAACTTGGTTTTTAAATAGATTAACGTGATTTTATGATTTTTGTGTATTTATTATAGCAAATATCGAAATAATTAGGAAACAGTTTGTAAATTCTCAAAACTTTTTTTTTTCCACTGTTATTTAATATATATATATATATATATATATATATATATATATATATATATATATATATATATATATATATATATATATATATATATATATATATATATATAAGCAAGGAAAGATATCAAAGTTGGTTTTTGTCACACCCCCAAACCAAAACGGTGGAAACGTTCGAGAGTGGATGACGTCATATGTAGTATCACAACAATTGCATCATAGTAATCAAGTAAACACAACCATTACATTGAATAAGTAAAATATTTACATCTGTTTGATACATATTTGTATACACCAAAAGTATAGTAAAATATAAAGACATGACTCTATACGCTCCGTCTTCTCAAAAGTCTGCTGGAGTACCTGTCTACTGATTTCCTGAGAATACAAGCGATTTTGAAAAGAGTATCAACATTAAGATGGTAAGTTCATAAGAATGTTTTTGCATGTAAACCTGTCTTTGAATCTGTAAAAGAATGTTTGTATGCTTTCCAAGAAAATCCAATATTTTCTAACATATGTGTTTGTTACTGGGTTCCATAATGTACTAGTTCGTATGCCTGGTTACCACCAGATGTATTGTATAATGTTGTTTTGAATAAAAACTCTTTTGTATGAAAACCCTGGCTATCACCAGTATGTATAATAGTTTTATTAATTAAAATAAAACCATGAGTTGAAATCCCTGGAATCCTCCAGTTGTAGTATGAAGTAGTTCTATTAATGAAAATAAAACTAATGAAGAATGAAATCCCGTAAACAAAAATGTTAGTTTATACTATTGTGAGTCGTATAACCATGCTTGATACGACCTAGTGACCTTTATGACATTCTTCAAGTGTCGGATATATGACATTTGTCACCCCAGGCATGCCTGCCTAACTGTAGCTAGTAGTTCAGGTGTGGTATTGTGAGTCCCGAATAGATCTATTCACAACTCTCACGCTCTCCCTCCAGGAAACTCTGGTTAAACTATGATAGGATTTAGTTCAGTACCCCGAAGGGTACAAATTGAAGTAGTGTCTCACAATCATGTATTAACTAGTTTACGTGTTGATTAGTATCGTTCTCATTACTTGAAATCGTGTATATGCTTTATAGAGTAGTAATAATTATACTTAAATAATTATTTATTAATGTAATCTTGTTACCCGAGAAATATCATTGAATATCATAAACTAAGTTTGTCATAGTTTATATGCCCGTAAATGTAAAACTGTGTATTGAAATCCCAAACTATACCTATTATAGTTTGTATGTATGTTATGTACTTGGTTTGTGTATTGATCTGAAAACTGTGCAATTATACTTATAAGTTGAGAACGTCCCTTATGCTCAGCATGTTACAAAAGGGCTAAAATATCTAAATATTTTATAAATATGTGGAAACCGTATGGTTGTATCAATTGCATCAGTTTAAGCTTGTTGAAATCCTTTTGTATAAGTTCACAAAATCATTTGTGTTTGGCTTGTATTCCCCCCCCCCCCCCCCTTGAAAATGTTAAAATAGTAAAAGCATAGGGGTATGAACTCGCAGTTAGTTGCGTGAAAGTGTTGGACAACGAAACTGGGAATGAAGACCCTCGGGTTGATGTACGCGGCACTTAAGGGGATCCTAATAACAATTAAATGCATATATGCATTTTATTAGCGAAACCATTAATTATAGTGTTGGAAAAACACTTGCTTTTGGTTAAGGAATGTTACCGAGACTCGATCGAAGTGGAAAAGTAGGTTTGCAGCCATGATTCACGATGTAGGGCAGATTACGGCCGTGAAAGGGATTACAGCTGTGAACTGTTCTCGGCCGTGAACAGTTTTCTGTCTTTGAAGGGTTTACGGCCTTTGAAGGTTTGAAGGGTTCATGGCCTGTTCTTGGTGAAATATGAAGATTTGAAGGGTTCACGGCCGTGAACTCAAGAACAACAATACTTGATTTGATGAAAACGGATGTTTCGATGCTCCAAAACGAGTCCCAAGGCGGATAGAGTGATAGATGAAGAGAAATCTTGTGTTTTCGGGTGATAAAATGGTAAAATGCACTCTTTCTTTCCGTTAGCCATCTCAACGGTAAATGTTTCGGTTAAAGGTTGGGATTTATGCTTGAGAAGATGCTTAAATGCATGACTAACAAAACTCCTCTCTGCACCACTATCGAAAAGAATGCATGCATAAGAGTTGTCGAGGAGAAACGTACCCGTAACTACGGTGGGATCAACAACTGCCTCCTCCTGGCCCATCGCTAGCACTCTCCCTGTGTTTCCAGCATTTGTTGCCTTGGGGCAATTTCTCTTGAAGTGCCCGGTTTCTCCACAACCATAGCAGACTTGGCCTACTCCCGCTCCGGGATCTTGATTGGCTAGTTGTGCTGGAGTCTTGAAAAAACGAGGTGTGTGTCCCTTCTTGCCACAACTGTTGCATTGCAAATCACGGCAAGGTCCGTGATGATGAAAGTTGCACTTGTCGCACCTTGGAAGAGTACCGGCATATCTACTGGCAGGTGCTTGGGCGGTTGGAACAGCAGCAGGAGTAGTAGCAGCGTGGACTGCCACTGTTTGTTGTTTCTTAGTGGGGTCCTGCGAAGACTGGCCCTTACGCTTGTTCCAAAACTTTTTCTTCCCACCACTCACCTTTGGTGATTCGGGAACGGCTGCCACTGTTTCATGATCAACCCCGTGATCTATAAGAGTCTGCGCTAGAGATTTGGCGCTGTCAAATGTGAGGGGTTTTTGTCACACCCCCGAATCGTCAGAAATAACGGCGGAAACGTCCGAAGGCGGGTGACGTCATGCGTAGTATCACAACAATTGTATCATAGTAAGCATAGTACACACAACCAAACATTGAATACATACATGAAAAAGGTTTACCTAGTCTTAGTACATAGTTTTATACATATCAAAGTGAAATGAAAAGACGAGATTCTATCGCGCAGACTTCTCCAAAATCCTGGAAGTACCTGTCTACAAATTCCTGAGAATACAAGCAGTTTGAAAGAGTATCAGCATAAAGCTGGTGAGTTCATAAGCGTTTATGTTTTAGAAAACTATTCTTTATTGTTTCAAAATAAAAATACGTTATGTTTCACCTGAAAACCTTATATTTTCTGGTGTAAAGAATGTTAGGTAAAAAAAATGATTCTTTTGATGTCTTTGAAAAGTATTTCCCAAGAAAATCCTATATTTTCTTAGGAAAGATGTTTGATTATCCATTAGTTATTTGTTAAACAGTCTGTTTATGAAAGGTTGAGTTATTCCAGGAAAATCCTATATTTTCCTTAAGGTTGATGGTTGGTTATCTGTTTCTAGTCTGAAGTGTACAAGTATCTATCATACTTATATCGTTAGACGTAGTTTTCTTGAAGAACCCTGTTTGCTCCTGGTGAGGTGTATTAGTCTTATTACATAAATAAAACTAAAGAATACGAGATGAACTAAAATCCTAAGAGTATTACTACTACTATTAGTAGTCAAATCGATTATTACTTTGAAATTAGTTTACTTGTTTCATTATTACAAATGTAAATTACTGTTATCTAGGTTGTGAGTGTCATAACCGTACTTAGACTTGATATGACACGTAACGGGGTCAGTATCTTTTTATAACTTTGTCACCCTTGGCCTTATCGGTCCAACTGTAGCTAGCGGCCAGGTGCGGGATAGTCAGTTCCGTATAGATCTATACACAGTAGTCACGCTCTCCCTACAAGAGATTCTGGTTACAAGTGTTAGTCCTACACTCTCGAATTCGGTGGGAGTGTTACGAAGGACGTGTCTCCAACTTTAGACTAACAATTTGCATGTAATAATACCGAAAATCCTGTTTATGATTTGTATGAATCCTTTATAAAATATCACAATTTATTAACAAGATTCACAAGTTCATTACTTTAGTTATGAAAATGTTTCTACGAATTGATTTCTTAATCGTTTGGTAAAACTGTTTCTGTGTTAAAAGTATACTGGAAATATAATTATTTTAAACAAAATAATATATTTTGAGCACAGATTTCCTTGTACTTTTGCTTGTATTCCCCCCCTGAAAACATGAAAAACTCGTAAAAGAGTAGGGGTATGAACTCACCTGATGTGGGTGATTCAACGAATACGCGTGTAAGGATGAGAAGTTCCACGAATGAAGTCCCGAGATACAACAAGTCCTAAATGACATATATTGGCATATACTGACGTAAATATAGTGTTTGGAAGCAACCCAATGCAAGGAAACACCTCACGGGACTAGGAAACACTTTGACCAAGGGTTGGAATCACATGTGATTCATCAAAGGAAAGTGGAATGGCACTACCATGAGTTTACGGCCATGGGTTTACGGCCAAGGGAGTTTACGGCCGTAAACCCATGGTCAAACATGCATAAGAGGGTGTTTGAAGGCTAGGGAAACTTGAGGGACCATTGCTCTTCACATGGATGAGCAAAACCAATGTTTTGGAGGGTGTTAAGGTGTTTACGGCCAGGGTTCAAACCCTATGGCCGTAAACTCACCAAATGGTCTTATTTTGAGTCTTAAAGGCAAGGAGTTTCAAGGGTTCAAGTGTTCTAAGGTTTAGCAAGGGTCTAGAAGTGTTTAAGGCTCAAAACACCACACTTATAAGGGTTTACGGCCAAGGGAGTTTACTCCTGGCCGTAAACTCTCTTTGATGATGAGTTTGGTGATGATTCAAGGTCTTACAAAGCACAAGGGAGTGTTCTAGCCTCAAATCCAAGCCTTAGGAAGAGTTTATGGCCAAAATGGCATACTTATAGGGGTTTACGGCCAAGGGAGATGGCTTGGCCGTAAACTCCTTTTGGTCTTGCATTCTTGATGATTTCAAGGTTCTAAGCATGAGTCTTAACTAGATATCAAGTATAGGGAAGAATACTTACGATATAGAGGCTTGAAATGGTGGTTAAGGTCCAAGAACACTAGTGTGTGTTCTTGGTGTTCTTGGTGTTTCTTGAAGATCTAAGATGAGATGATTTCCATGGATGAAATCATTAGATGAAGCTAGCTAAGAAGGATTAACATCAAACTAAGGAAGAACACTTACAAGTTTTGAAGATCTTGGAGAGAATTCGGTGGTAGAGAGAGAGTAGAGAGAGAAAGTCTCTTGAGTGCTTAAAGTGTGAAATGAAGGCACTCATCCCTTATATAGGGGTGAGTTTCCGGCCATGGGGTGGGGTGGGGGGTGTACGGCCGTAAACTCGAGTTTGCGGCCGTACACTCCTCTCGAAGGGGTGTTTGGCCTGTATGCTATGCTTTGACTTTGAAACCTCGTTTTTGAATCCAAAACTCGATTGAACTGAGCTTAGAATATTCTGTTAGACCAAAAATAATACTAATGTGAATGGAAATAAATCCGAATTGATTTATTGATTTATTTATTTGTTTTTCAACGGTATAAACGGAAGAAATTTCGGGTTGTCACAGTTTTGCAGCCAAGACGTTCCCTTGAGTTGGGGGTGTCAATCCCCAAATGTACCTCTCAATTTTCTTGCTTTCCGGGATGACCATCCCGGGACACAGAAGTGTCAGGTCGCAGAACCTAGCAGTGTACGCAGCAATGTCGGAACTCTTCATCTTCAGGTTCCAGAGCTCGTGCTCCAACTTTTGCATCTCGCCCCTTGGGCAGTACTCAGCAAGCATTAGTTCCTTCAATCTCTCCCAACCCATGGCATTGGCTACCGACAGAGCTAAGGATTTGACTCGGCTATTCCACCAAGTCAATGCTCTATTAGTGAAGGTGCAGGCGGCGAACTTCACCTTGCTTGTCTCGGAGCACGCATAAATCTCGAAAATTGATTCGATCTTCTCGAAAATATAACCGGTTAGGGCAATGACACCTCCATTGTCGTCGAAGGATTTGGGTTTCGCATTCATGAAATCTTTATAGGAACACTCCTTCTGGTGTCGCTGACCACCATCAAGGTTATGGGGATGGGTACCACTTCCCGATCCGGTAGAGCCACTAGGATTGATTTGCGACATCGCGGCAGCCACAGCGGCTGTAACTGCTGCCTAGAACATGGCAGGATCAAACTGAGGAGGTGGTGGTTGCGGATCTGTCAGGGGATTGTTGCTCTTTCTGTTGGGTCTCTTCCTGGGATGCATCTTTCTCTAAAAGATACAAGGGGAAAATGACGATAAGCCTTCTACTGATCATGAATCAGATATTTTCGATCAAGATATATCTAAATCCTATAGCGATAACAGAGATCTACAATAAAGGTTTATTAACATAAACAAGGAATTACAGGTCTTTCATTTATGATGATTAGTACTACTTGTGCAGTGTTATAGAACCATAAAATACTCCTATAGTATTTTAACTATGTGCTTCATTAGTATAGGATTTGGTGAGTTTTAGACTTGTCGCAACACCACAGTCACTCCCAAACACATGTTGGTCATATCTCGGACAAATATAGTTGATCAGGTTATATTGGCCCCACTTATGACTACATAACTATTCAGGTTTAACCGTAGTGTCCAACTCGCCCTAAATACTTTTATGTAGTTCTTAGTGTGTTATAGCTTCTTGTACGTATGTATACCAGTATACTTCTTGTAAAATACTTATATTTTAAAGTATACTTTTAGTTTCAGAGCACTTCGGCCCCTTTAGTGTTTATAGTTGTATATCATGTAAGGTTCGATATACTTAGTTCACTATAAACAATAGCTCTGATACCAATCTGTCACACCCCCAAACCGAAACGGCGGAAACGTTCGAGGGTGGATGACGGCATATGTAGTATCACAACAATTGCATCATAGTAATCAAAGTAAACACAACCATTACATTGAATAAGTAAAATATTTACATCTGTTTGATACATATTTGTATTCACCAAAAGTATAGCAAAATATAAAGATGTGACTCTATACGCTCCGTCTTCTCAAAAGTCTGCTGGAGTACCTGTCTACTGATTTCCTGAGAATACAAGCGATTTTGAAAAGAGTATCAGCATTAAGCTGGTGAGTTCATAAGAATGTTTTTGCATGTAAACCTGTCTTTGAATCTGTAAAAGAATGTTTGTATGCTTTCCAAGAAAATCGAATATTTTCTAACATATGTGTTTGTTACTGTGTTCCATAATGTACTAGTTCGTATGCATGGTTACCACCAGATGTATTGTATAATGTTGTTTTGAATGAAAACACTTTTGTATGAAAACCCTGGCTATCACCAGTATGTATAATAGTTTTATTAATTAAAATAAAACCATGAGTTGAAATCCCTGGAATCCTCCAGTTGTAGTATGAAGTAGTTCTATTAATGAAAATAAAACTAATGAAGAATGAAATCCCGTAAACAAAAAGGTTAGTTTATACTATTGTGAGTCGTATAACAATACTTGATACGACCTAGTGACCTTTACGACGTTCTTCAAGTGTCGGATATATGACATTTGTCACCCCAGCCATGCATGCCTAACTGTAGCTAGCAGTTCAGGTGTGGGATTGTCAGTCCCGAATAGATCTATTCACAAATCTCACGCTCTCCCTACAGGAGACTCTGGTTATACTATGATAGGATTTAGTTCGGTACCCCGAAGGGTACAAATTGAAGTAGTGTCTCACAATCCTGTATTAACTAGTTTACGTTTTGATTAGTATCGTTCTCTTTAGTTGAAATGTTTACAGAGTAGTAATAATTATACTTAAATAATTGTTTATTAATGTATTCTTGTTACCCGAGAAATATCATTGAATATCATAAACTAAGTCTGTCATAGTTTATATGCCCGTAAATGTAAAACTGTGTATTGAAATCCCAAACTATACCTATTATAGTTTGTATGTATGTTATGTACTTGGTTTGTGTATTGATCTGAAAACTGTGCAATTATACTTATAAGTTGAGAACGTCCCTTATGCTCAGCATGTTACAAAAGGGCTAAAATATCTAAATATTTTATAAATATGTGGAAACCGTATGGTTGTATCAATTGCATTAGTTTAAGCTTGTTGAAATCCTTTTGTATAAGTTCACAAAATCATTTGTGTTTGACGTGTATTAACCCCCCCCCCCCTTGAAAATGTTAAAATAGTAAAAGCATAGGGGTATGAACTCACAATTAGTTGCGTGAAAGTGTCGGACTACGAAACTGGGAATGAAGACCCTTGGGTTGATGTACGCGGCACTTAACGAGATCCTAATAACAATTAAATACATATATGCATTTTATTAGTGAAACCATTAATTATAGTGTTGGAAAAACACTTGCTTTTGGTTAAGGTTACCGAGACTCGATCGGAGTGGAAAAGTAGGTTTGCAGCCAAGATTCACGACGTGGGGCTGATTATGGCCGTGAAAGGGATTACGGCCGTGAACTGTTCTCGGTCGTGAACTGTTCTCGACCGTGAACACTTTGTTGTCTTTGAAGGGTTTAACGACCTTTGAAGGTTTGAAGGGTTCACGACCTGTTCTTGGTGAAATATGAAGATTTGAAGGGTTCACGGCCGTGAACTCAAGAACAACAATACTTGATTTGAAAAAAAAACGGATGTTTCGATGCTCCAAAATGAGTCCCAAGGCGGATAGAGTGATAGATGAAGAGAGATCTTGTGTTTTCGGGTGATAAAATGGTAAAATGCACTCAAGCGAATCGTGCAAGTGAGGAGTTGTCTACCTCGTAATAGCGTTATCCATAATGACCATGGGCTCACAAGAGTTAATGAGTTGTGTCAAATGATTCTAGGGACTTAACCGCGATACAGTCCTCATGAATTAAAGTAACATACACATACATGCAAAATATAGCAACCAAGTTTATACGAGTCAAAATAAATACACCGAACATAAATAGTTTAGGACATTCTTTTCCACCCCAAAACGTAAAAACAGAAACAAGGGGAGGCGTGAATACTCACAATGATGTGTGAAGGTAATTGTGATGCCTTGAGCTAACTTCCCTCACGCCCTACTACCGATTCCCTACGATAAGGTTACACACTAGTAAGTCTCTAGTCGAAAATCTAACACTAGTATACTTAATTTCTCTAATAGACTTATGCAAATATTGTGTCAAAATTAGGTTTTGTATAAATTACAAACATTTTTCTATAAATTCAGATTTCCATGGATCAATTTGTTAAATAACAAATTTAAGTGAAAAATCTCATTTTTGGCAATGTCAATTAAAGTGTAACTATAACAATTTAGAAAGTGTTTCAAACGGTTAAATATTCAAAACTAAGTCAAATAAGTTATAAAGTTTTCCAAACTTTGTATTTCGGTTTTAGCTGAAGTCAAAGACATTAAAATAAGCTTTATTGAATTTTTGATTTGTCTAACTATTTTTTCCTTATTTAATTGCTCATATCAACACTAATTCATGAAAAATAGCAACCAGTTAAGATAATTATCCAAAAAATTTGTAACACTGATATTAATTATATATAATCTGGGAAAAATATAAAACTTGATATTTAAGCAGATTAACGTGATTTTATGATTTTTCTGTATTTATTATAGAAAAAATCGAAATAAATAGGAATCAGTTTATAAAATTCTCAAAGCATTTTATGCCACTGTTATGTAACATATATCAGCTTGGAAAAATATCAAAGCTGGTTTTAAAATAGTCTAACTATTTTTCTTTGTTTTATTCATTTAAATAAGCGTTAATTCGTGAAAAATATTAAAAAGTAGCTAAAATTCACCAAATATTTTATTTATGATTAATATGTAGTATACGATGATCTGATGAAGTTTCATAATTTGTGGAGAAGTATATCTATTTTTCATCAATTTAATCCCTTAAACATTCATTAAATCGGGAAAAATAAGAAAACGTCTTGGAAAAATCTGAATATTTTTTCATGGAGTCTTTAGAATTTCCAGAGGATATTCAACTTATCAAATATGGTTTTGGACATTCGTAAGTGTATTTTACAATTTATTTCTCTTAAAAAAAATAAATTTGAAATCAACACAAAACCGTCATAGAAATGCATACAACTTCATGAAACGTATTTAGGTAGTACTTAGGTCATATCCTAAATTTACCAGAATTTATTGACCATAACTGAAAACAAAATTTGATTTTGTTAATTGTAATGCTTCAAACAAAACTGAAAACAAAGATGGATGAAAACCTTAGACTATTTTTATAAAATTGATTTGGCTGTCAATTAATTTGTTATTTGTCAATTTGATTTGGCTGTTAATTTGTCAATTTGATTTGGTTTCACTTTTCAGTTTTCACACACTGTTAATTGTTAAATGAGTTATTGGTTATTGTTCTAATTTTGATTTTGATTGAATCAATTGTTCCTTCATTTTGATTTTTATAGATATAATCATGTGAAAGATGAAAATCTTAGACTATTTTTACAAAATAAAGGTAGATGATAAAGAAACTAATCATGAAAGTGAAGAGAGTAAACGTCACAAATTGAAAACATTGATTCGAAGTCTGTAATTATGAATTTAAAGACATTAAAGGTAGTCAGGCTGAGTTGTAATTCTTTTTCTAGGTATTTTTGGTGTTTATTTGTTGAAAACAATTTGTTTTTTTAAGAACGTTAATTTCAATTTATGATACTTTCGCCCCCCCCCCCTAGTTAATTGTTCAAGCTCCGCCACTGCTCTCATCGTCTCTTTGGGGTTTTTCTCCACCAAAATTGGCCACCAAAATACAGAGATGTATTTGAACTCATGAAGAATTGAATGTAAAAATCTCTCTCGGTTATTCTGCTTCTAAATTCAACATTTTTAGAGAAAATGAAGAGAGAAGTTTTAGAGAGAGAAAAGTGGGAGGTGGAGTGAAATGGAAGTAAAAATGATTAGGATTGTTGGGAAGTGGAAGAGTGGCCGATTGTGAGTGAGTGAGAGGGAATTTTAGTTTATTTATTTTGTATTGATTCCTTAATTTTTATAAAATTTCTTTCAATTTATATAAAATATGTATTTTATACAAATTTTGTTCATAACTCTTGGATTTTTAGCTTATAAATGTAAAGTTAATGTTAATGAATTAAATTAATTTCCTTGATTATATTTCCACATTTTAAATATATTAATTTGATATTATAGTGTTTATAAATTTTTTATGGGATTTTAATATAAAACTTCATAAATTTAAGTTTTTATGACTTCTAGGGTTTTAAGGAGTTTGTAAATCTTTGGATATCAAAATTAATTGAATTTTGAGACTTCAAACTATTTTAGAGTTTCATAACTCATATTCAAGTTGTAAATAATGTTTGTAATTTATTTTTATCGGTTTATTGGCATTTCTATATAGTGGTTTTTGATGGGATTCGAGCATTACAACATTCCTATGGTGTATATGCAACCCTAATTGCTTTGGATCTAAGTTTTTCTCTATTGGACATGCAAATACAAACTCCAAAGCAATAACCCTATGACTAGCATACAATTTTCGAAATTAACATATAAACTAGGGCTAGATGATTACCTCACTTGTTATATTGTAATAACAAGAACAATCTTTGACTTCTGAACGCCTAGTGCCCCAAGTGTTGCACCTCCAATGGAGTCACAAACACCCAATGCAAAGAATGACTTGGAGAGGGAAGGATTTTCGGCTAGGTTTCTCATAGAATCTCATAGGGTCGAAATCCTTAGGTATAAGGGTCTTTAAATAGCTGTGGCTGCTAGGGTTTTTAGGTGGAAACCCTAATTCCTTGCTTAGGCAACAAGCAGTCCATGAACTCCTTCTTTAGAGCCCTTGGACGAATTCTTATGGGCTTACCCATAAATTTCGTCCACTCCACTCCATGGAGTCCATCAGCCCAGTTTTGCAACTATCAATGATTTGCAAAACAGTCCCTCCATTATTAATCAGTTCCTTTAATCCCAAAATTAATATCAAATTAATTTCTGATTAATCACCAATTAATAATATGATTTCCAAATAATATATTAATCTTATAATATATTAATAAAATCATTTTGAGTACCAATTATTATTCATATAATAAATCCTACTCTTCTCTCTCCACTAGTCATCCTATCAAGTTGCATGAGTGAAGGCAACCCAAAAGGACCATCCTCATAATCAAATCAAGTACATACCAAATATAGTTATGGGCTTAGACACCTAATCCAACAGTTTCGAGATTCAAGTGAAACTGAGGAATCATGTATACTAGTCCTAGTTTCAACTTTGACTTAAGTTTCTATGAGACTCTAACCTAATTTATACTACTAGGTCAAGTTCATGATGTGTTTACATAATTCATTCAAAGATGTTCAAGTCAAGGAATGACTTGAATTTGGATAGTCGCTCCAGTTAAAGTAGTTGTAGAATTCACATATCAATGTGAAATCTAAGTACACTATCCTTTGATTGTACTTGTTTCCAAGTTTCAAGTAGGTTATGACTTAGTCTCTAGCTAATAAATCTAGCATGTGTCGTGCCTACACGTGCAACTAAGTTTAGTCAAGTCTAGAACCGACTCGAATTTTGATGGTTGTCACAGTCTCCCCCAGTTGAAAGAATTTCGCTCCAAAATTCAATTGGTGTTGTATTCAATTAGAAATTAGCGGAATACAAGTGTATAGTTGGAGAGGGGATGACTTGAAGATCCTTTTGACCATATTGGATTAATTACTCATGGGAAAGTCAAATCCTTTAGCTACAATTAGGTTAAGGTTTCCTTAATTCGAGTTCTTCAGTTTAGGTTGTGGGAAATTAGGATCATGGGAATCATGATCTAACCATGGCGACCTAGTTGAACAATATTATCTAGTTAGATATTATCTAACTTAAAAGATCGTTATAAGGTTTTTCTAACGCACCAACAGCGTTGAGTGCTAAGTCCGCATTGATCCTTAAGTCGCATTCTAAATTAGCACTAAGTGTAAATTTGCCGCCTAATAAAGAAGAGATTAGGGACTAATTGCTCACTTCCGGGTTGGCTACTAAATCTGGAAAAGAAATATTCTAAAATGGAAAGATGTAGCATGAATGAAAGAAAAGCAATCGAGGGTAAGTTCCTAAGGATACGTACTAAGGGTAGGTAATGATGTTTTGGTATATCTCCAATGTAAAGACTATTTAAGTGTCGTCTACAAAATAATTTACGAAATGATCGAGGATTTCCGAAGCTATATTTACTACTACGGTTACTCTCGCTACAATAGAACTATATTCGAAGAATATATATTTAGAGAGTCCTTAAGGGGATTTATAGAAAAATATTTACATTTTTGAAAAATTTCCCAATTGTTTAAGTCAGGACAAATTCAAATTTACGAGTCAGAATATTTATGAAAACAAGTTTGGGAGTTTAGGAACTCACTGAAAATTGCAAAGTAATATGCTATTTTATGAAAGGTGTAAAAATGCCGATCATCGAAAATAGTGCTTTCTTAATTTAGTGTTTCTACAATAACAATCATTTAGAGGATAGATAATCATAAAATTCAAAACTTTTGATGTTTTTAAAGAAAAGAAGAAACATAAGAAAATGTATTATTGACATATATTTTCTAGATTTAGAAAAATGATAAGAAGAAGGGTAGTCACCTTGTGTATTAATTGTAAGGGAAATACAATGAAAATTGCACTTTTAATCAAATTTCTAAATTTTGAAAAAAAGAACATTGAAAATAAGGATTACTCGTTTACGGTAGATTTCATAATAAAGGCAAAATATATATGATAAGAGGTGTAGGTGAATATATCAAGGTTGACCTAGTCAAAATTATTCCTCATGACTATACATGTATTAATTGCTCAAAACGAAAAGGTAGACTTTTATTTTGTATGCGTACGAATATGGTACCAAGGGAAGTAGATTAGACCAGAACAAATTTAGACCATGCATTATGTTATTATTATGGATATGTGAGATATCAAACCAGATAGAGAGCAAGAATTCAAGTGCGGGGAAAAAAAGGATGATAGTAGCAGCAATGATTGTTATTGTTAAAATTATAAGAACAATATCTATAGATAGATTTAAAACTAGGTTGAGATATACTTCGAACTTCAAGCCTTGATGTATGTTGATGGTTACATAGACATGTGGAAGTTTGAAAGTGTTTGCTAAGGTTTTCTAAAAATTCACGAGTTATCTATTAAGTTAAACTCCATTTGTGCAAAAGATGAAGCACTAAAACTGGTAATTGAAAATCTGACATGTTTGACCTTTTATACTACAGTCCAACAATGGTTAAAATGGATAAGGTAAAGACTCAATATATTTAGAAGAATAATTATACATTGTTGAAAGAGTGTCACTGGAAATTTAAAAGTGAACACTAAGTTTTGCAATGCTTTAAATTTTAGAAACTTTGTAGATTATAAAACTAATTTTAAATAATTATACAAATAAGGTATGTTTGAAATGTAGGAATTAGAGATGTCATATAAACATGTTTGAAGTAGAAAGTTGCAGAAATATCATATTGGATTTCAAGAAAATACATTTAACTAATTACAATGTTTAAATGAGAAAGTGGTCAAAATAGTCAAAACAAAGTGGTTTGAAAGATCCGATGAAGCTTTTACACATCATATGAACTTCACTGTCATATGTTTATGTTTTATCATAGGGTTTAAACACTTTTATAAAAGAAAGTGTGTTATTTTTTTAGTTTTTGAAATGAAACAAAATCGTGACAATGTTTAAAATGATTTATAAGCATTGGAAAGCACAAATAGCTATTGAAATATATTTGAAACGAAATTGGAACAGCATGGTTAAGATCAACATCAGTTAAATTAAGTTTTGAAGAAAAGTGCTAAGTTGAAGCAATTTAGAAAAAGTAAAATCAGTTGTTCTTAGCAAGAAATATGGCTTACATGGTTAGGAAAGGTCTAGTAAACTACATGAAGTGGTTATAAAGTATTATATCGATGAAAAATAAAACCATTGAAGCGAAATAAGTTTTCGATGGAAGATTAAGAAGTAAGTGGATTTGTGTAGCTAATCGTACCTGCTCCTAAGGTGAGTATAAGGCGAGTACCAGTGACATTTTCCCCAAAGTAGAGGACATGAAAAATTGTTTGTAAAACATTTTATGGTGTCAATGTAGTTTTGCGGCCTTTTATATGGGTCAAAGGTTAAGTTATAGGTTTAGCGTTTGGCTAACATCATAAGAGGATGTAATCATTTATAATGGTAGGAATGTCAGTATTGCCAATAAGGACTCAAACGAATGTATGAAAATGATAAGGTTCGAAGGAGGATTCAAAATTATAGGAAAGATTCATACAACAAAGTTATGTGATGTTTGATTGGGTATGTAAATTTAAGGTTGAAGGTTTGTGTATGAAACATGTTAGTAATTTAGAAAGTGTAAGATGATGGCATACTTGAAAAGATCACTAGTGCATCTGGGGGGGTCTTGAACTAAGACTCGTAAATTTTGTCATAAAGGGATGGTATGTGCTTTAATATAAAGTAAAGATGGTAGGGTAAGAATCACCAAAGATAACGTTTTCGTTCAATGAGATATCCTATGCTAAGTTTTAATCTCAAGGTAGACACGACGGAAAGCTAAAACCATAGCGTAGAAAGAAGGTCTCATATATTGGTAACAATGGGTTAAACCTCTGTGTCTCCTCGTGAGTCGAAACGGGAATGCTCGCCAATGGTATTCAGGTGACTACTTCTGGCGACCCATCTACTTTCTAACACGATGATCCAATTCTCATTTGTGTCGGTATCAGAATGCTTTTCCTAGTTGTAACTCTAATACGAAGACGATTGTGACAACCCGAAATTTCTATCTTGTAAAGCCATTCAATTCAATCAAAAGTCAGACTTGTTTCTGTTATCTTTTAGCATTGTTTAGGGTCTGTTTGAGTGTTCTAAGCCTATTACATTCAAGGATTGAGTGTTAGGATGTATCTACTAGAGTTCATTGTGCAACATTCAAGCCGAAAAACTCCATCACTTGGAGTTTACGGCCGTAAACTAGAGCTTACGGCCGTAAGCTCTTGTTTGGTCGTAAACTAGCTCCATAAGTATGATATTCCTTCATTTTTCTTCACTTCTCACACTTCCAAGTCAAGAACACTCATTTCTCTCTCAAGTATCATCAAGAACACTTCTATTTTTCACAAAAGTTGTAAGTGATTCTTTCTTTATTTGTTGATATCCTTCTTGATCTAGTAAAACCCCATGATTTTATCCGTGAATTCATCTCTTTTTGGGGTTAGATCTTCAAGAACACCAAGAACACACACTAGTTC
Source organism: Lactuca virosa (assembly GCF_052849685.1). Classification (NCBI taxonomy): domain Eukaryota; kingdom Viridiplantae; phylum Streptophyta; class Magnoliopsida; order Asterales; family Asteraceae; genus Lactuca; species Lactuca virosa. The sequence goes on from NC_136434.1 coordinate 254,691,284, forward strand.
TTTGGGCTGTAATCACCTCTTTTAGCTTCCAAATCGTAAGTATCCTTTCCATATACTTTATAGTCATTATAAGCTCTTGATTAACATCCTAGAAACAACCATTTTAGTAAGATCATCAAGACTTTACGGCCGTAAACTCTTGCATGGCCGTAAATGTAACACCCGTCAAAAGTAGGTCAATAACAATCACATGTGATTATATCAATCATGTAATGTGATTTTGTTAAAACTAGTAATGTAGTAAACTTACTATGTATTTCATGATAATTCTAATATAAATATGAATTTTCATACATACTTTATAGTATAAATCAAAGTATACATCCATACGATTCCAAAAATATAGAGAACGTCTGAATCTGACTTCGCGTGAAGAAGTTATGATAAACCGAACACTATAAATCTCTATAATAAGAGGAATTTAAAATAGACTTAGAATTAGCTATTTAATTCTCAAAGAGAGTTGTAGTACTCGGAATTACCTACGCGTGCATATAAAGAACGTCAAAAACGGAGTTCGTATGCAAAAGTTATGGTCTTCCGAAGATGTCGCTGTCAGAAACCCTAATTTGACTGAACTCACGACGTGAGCATAAAAACTCACGACGTGAGGAGTCAAACCGTCATATTTCGGATCTAGAAGGTGTGACGAGGCTGCGAGGGGATAAGATCCAAACTCACGACGTGAACAAGGCATTTTTCACGTCGTGAGGAGTCATTTTGCCACCTTCGGAAGCTAGAAGACGGATGGCAAGTCTACGAAGAGATAAGTTTGGAACTCACGACATGAACAATGAGTTTCTCACGTCGTGAGGGTCCAAAATCCTTCCTATAAATAGCAGGTCCGACTTCAGCTATTCCTTACACCATTTCCCTTTCTCCTCTCTCTTGTGCTGAAGCCATCTTGCATCCCGAGCCCCGACGACCTCGTACGCTGACCATTTCTGCTTAGATTACATAAAATCACGCTATTAAGGTGAGTTTCACGGCCCCACTTTCTAATATTTTCGGGGGAAAACGCATGCTAAATATTGTATATACGTTATTATTATGTCTATATGATAGTATATTAGTATCAACGTAGATAGTTATAATGACCGGGATATAGTTATTTCGTATCTGAAAATATACAACTATCGTAAAGTTGTTAGCATGTTATTGTTATAGTAGTATACTAATGTAGATCTTGAGTTATACTTAGGATTCTATATATATGTTGTGTGCGATATAGTTCCAGAGTTATACTCGGAAGTTCTATATGTTAATTGATAAGTATGTTGTTATTGGTTTTATGTCAAGATAAAACCAGGTATGTTATATGTTGTTGTTATTGGTTTTATGTCAAGATAAAACCTGGTTTAAATTCTAATTATAGCTGTTGTACTACCGCAAGGTGTAATCCTTGTACTACCGCAAGGTGTGATCCTTGTACTACCGCAAGGTTAAATCCTTGTACTACCGCAAGGTGTGATCCTTGTACTACCGCAAGGTGTACTCCTTGTACTACCGCAAGGTGTGATCCTTGTACTACTCAAGGTGTGATCCTTGTACTACCGCAATGTGTGATCCTTGTAATAATAATAATAGGTATAAAACTAAGTCATACAGTCACAGCTACAGACTCATGGTAGCACAACTTTAGAAGCATTATACTTTGTCGATATACAAGTATGAATGTTAAGTATAAGTTCCCCAAAGACTTATACTCTAAGTATAAGAATCTAGTAGGTATATTACTTGTATATTAAGTAGACCACTACACCTATCATACTTACTCGTATAGAATTGAAATAGATTTATACGTAGCGGTTTTACTCGTATAGAATTGAAATAAGATTTATACGTAGTAACTTTCGTTTGTATGGAATTACAAACACTTATATTCATAGTATATGAGACTTATAGGTAAACTACTTATTTGGTAAGTAAACTTTTATACCTATGATATATATGCTAAACGTTGGTGAGTCAAAATGATACTTTCAAAACTATACTTTTAAACATGGAAAATGTATTATTTTATGGAGTCAAAACCTGTGAACTCACCAACTTTATGTTGACGTATTTTTAAATGCATGTGTTTTCAGGAATTTGATAACTATGATACGAGAAATGACGTTACACTGTCCGGTGTTTCCGCCGACGGCCGGGGTGTGACAGTAAACCCTTGTGTGGCCGTGAACTCCTTCAACTCTTGGCCATAAACTCCTTGCTATTTCATGTGTTGGTTGTAAACTCATTGGACGTGAACACATCTTGGCCGTAAACACACACTTGTGTGGCCGTGAACACCTTTAGTACAATCATATGTAATTGTAACACTTCATTCCAAGAATTTCCTAGACCCTAAGGTTGTTCCCTATCATGATTGGTTGTTATATACACTAATTATATACATATATGTGTCCTTATATGCTTAATAGGATCCGTTTGTGCTCGAGACTTCACTTGACACTTAGCATCCTATATCGATCTTACATTCGAATCACTCACTACAGGTGAGTTCATACCCCTAACTTATCTTTTAAATGATTTTAAATGCTTTTATGGGGGAATACAAGTAGAAAACCTTATAGTTATTGTATCAATCACATGTGATTAATAACTATCAAACAAGTGGATTTCTTATACTTCAAAACTGTGTTAAACATTTTATAAAATGACATCAAGTCATCTATAACCATTCAAATGGTTAAAACTCTTTTATATGCTAAACTCTTTATCAAACTCTTTTAAACTTATATATTGTCAAAATCATGTCTATATAGATATATAAATAAGGTTGAAAGGGCTTAGGACTGATAACTCGCTTTATTTCCTGTTCCTTGTTTGGTTGTAGACTTAGGTTATCGGTTGTTTGTCCAAGTGTCGTTTGGATCTTAGTTATCTATTATGTATATGTGTATAGATATAAAAGTTCTTACATCATTTCAATACCTTTGGGTAGCAAAGGTGTACAAACATGATCAGTCATTCAAACATCTTTACTAGTAAACTATAATAGGTATAGTTTAGAGGATTACTACTCATTATTTCTAGTACAATGAAACATACAAGAGTCAGTTCATACATGAGTCAGTTCAAACATACTATAACGAGAAACAGAGAGAACATACTATAACGAGAAACAGAAAGAACATACTATAATGAGAAACAGGGAGGAACATACTATACACTAGAACATAGAGAACATACAATACACTAGAACAGAGAGAACATATTATACAAATACAAGAATACTATAACATTAATGTGAGCCACTACTTCATGGCATGGCAATATACTGTTGTGTCACATTTTGTAACCAGAGTCTCCTGGAGGGAGAGCGTGAATTTGTGTATAGATCTATACGTGATTGACTATCCTACACCTTGCTGCTAGCTACAGTGGGACCTGCAGGTCTACGGGTGACGAATGTCATACCATTTTGATGTCTTCGAACGTCGTGTTTTACTAGTAAATCAAGCATGGTTATAATCTCATCACATTTTACCTTAATTAAACAATTGGTTTAAGGTAGTTAGTACAATGGTAGTTACTATATACAATACTATAGTACATCTTTATTTTCCCATTACATTCACATTGTTATATTCTCACATAAACGGAAAAGTAAACTATATTTTGGTAATGATAGTCATACTTGGGAAAAACACTCACTTTTACAATAGAACAAACATACAGAACAGTCCGGTCTTGGTAGAAGACTACATTTCATTATAAGTAGAAAACATAGGATTTTCTAGGAGATACAAACATTTACATCAAACGCTTACAAACATTTACATCAAACATTTACAAACACTTTCATCAAACTTATACAAACATTTGACAATAAAATACTTATGAACTCACCAGCTTAGATGCTGATCTTCTCTTTCAAAATAACTTGTATTCTCAGGTCACCAGTAGACAGGTACACTGGACCAGGTTTTGAGAAGACGGAGCACATTCGAGACTCGTGTTTTATTTTGATTCATATTTTGGTGTCTTTAAAACTATACACAAAAGACACTTGTATTGAATTATATTATTAATGCAATGGATGATGTTGTTGCTTGTTTACTATTGTGCATTGTTATGATATTGTACATGATGTCCTCCGCCCCCGAACGTTTCCGCTGTTCTGGTTTGGGGGTGTGACAGATTGGTATCAGAGCTTTGTTTATAGTGAATTGAGTATATCAACCCATAAAAGATATACAACTATAAACACATCGAGATTAAAATACTCTGACCAAGAGTTTATACTTTTAAATAATAAAATATTTAACCAATGTATACATACATGCATTCATACTAAAATCAGTGTCATACTAGATCAGAACAAAAGTATTGCAGTTGTTGGATAGCACAAGTAGGCTTGGGGACATATAATCATATTTGGGAGTGATATAGCCTGATCAACTATATCTTTCCGAGAAGTTATTAGCATGTGCCTAGGAATGGTTGTGGTGTGGCAACAAGTCTAAAAACTTACCAACACTACAACATTGAAAACTTTAGAACAGAACATAAACTTAAAATACTATAGGAGTATTTTGTGTTACTATAATTACTTATTTGAGAACTAAAAGGTCTTTATTAGTAGGTCAATAGTTGCTGAGTGGATACGCTAAGGTTATATGTGACTAGGGTGTCATAGACTTAGAATCTGTGATCTTTGCTTTATTTCCTGTTCCTTGTTTGGTTGTGGACTTAGAGTTAGGGTCACTTATTCGAAGGTCTATCATCTTTTGGTTACATATGACTGGTATGCACTACGCGAGTATTGAAGTAACTGGTAAGGATCATCCTATAATTATCTTAAGTAGTACGTCTATTAACTATCTCTTTTATCCTTATTCTTGCGTAGATAACATGGTTGGATTCAATCTCCCCGGCGACCCGTACTTTCCCAACCAAGGTAATGGTGGATGGCTCGATGCAGAGCCATAATAGAATCATGCAATTCCATTGGATGATAACTTCGTAGAGAACTTCCCGCAGGATTCTGACTCCGAGCCGGAAGTTAATGATCTACCCTTAGTGGCTCCAATCCCAAATCCTAACCCTCGTCCAACTTTTTAAGGATCGACGCCTCAGTGGGCTGAGAACTTGGGTAGGTGGAGCCGTCAGCAGGGTCAACCTTTACCATACAACGGAGACCGAAGCTTCTACAACATAAGCGAGGGAGGATCTGCAGACAGAATTCTTCCCATTTTGGTTCGCCGTGTGGCTCGAAATGTTGAGCTTGGAACGACAGCCATTTAACAAACCATCGAGCTAGATGCGGATCTGTCACACCCCCAAACCAGAACGGCGGAAACGTTCGGGGGCATAGGACGTCATGTACAGTATCATAACAATAGAATAGTAAAGAAAGTACACACCACCATAACATATATATTTGAAAAGTTTACATGATTGTAAGTGTTACATGTTTAAATATCAAATACAATATGGTGTTCCAAAAATATGTTACTAACGCCAGCGCGTTAGTCATCAAAAGTAGTTGCCACCTGGCTTAGCGATTTCCTAAGAATACAAGTTATTTCAAAGAAAAAGTGTCAACATTTAAGTTGGTGAGTTCATAACTATATATTTGTATGCCATTTGAAAGTTCGTGTTTGTTTTCTAGAAAATCCGATATTTTCTCATAAAAGGAGTTATGAATCTTTGTTTGTATAGAATGAATGCATCGAACCAGGAAAAACCTATATTTTCCTAACAGTGAGGAGTAGTCTCAAATGTCCAAGACTATGATTTTGTAAGTAAATATGTCATACTTAAAATAATGATGCATAGTTTTATTAGTAAACAAAACTATAAGAAGTTTGTAATTTCGCGTAAAGATAATTGTGATATTACTTTTCTCGCAAAAACATAAATACCATAATAATTGTCTATCCTGTGAGTTTTCATAACCGTACTATGATGGGTTTGCCTGCGGCGACGTTCTTTAGGCGTCAAAGCGATATGATATTTGTCACCCCACGGACTGTAGCTAACAGTCAGGGCGCGGGATCATCAGTCCCGTATAGATCTTTACACACGTATCACGTTCTCACAACAGAGACTCTAGTTATAAAACAGGGCTTTCTAGTGGTACCTTGACAGGTATGGTGAAGACGATTGACTCACATATTCTCAATTAAGTCACGTATTTGGAAAGATATATGAATGATTTCTGAAATGATTACCCTCTCTACAGTGTTAACAAAGGCATAATAATGAGTTGTATTTTCTTGTACAAACATGATGTTATAGTTGAAATAGTTACCGTTGGTATGATGTAGTATGCAGATATATAAATAAAACATATTTCTATTTATAAAACATATTGTACCCCATGAGGGTAAAGTTGCGATGTATGATGTTTTGCATGATAATAATTTCATAAGATAGTTAAAACAACAGTATGAAGAGTATAGCAAAAGATTTGTGTTTCACACGAGTTTAACCGTGTGTTTACTTGTATTCCCCCCCCCCCCCTAAAAGCGTTTAAAAGAATTTAAAAAAAAACATTCGAAAACTTAGTGATAGGGGTATGAACTCACTTGGTAGGTTGAAGAAGGTGAGACAAAGATCGAGCAGAACTTCGACTGGAGAAGGCTGATTTCTCGGGATTCTCGGGAATCTTTGGAATCTCGGGAATCTCGGGAGCGTAACACTTACTTCGAGACTTGGATGTGCAAACCGGGATGGCTTCAAGGGGTTAAACGCAGAGCATAAGCACGAGAAAGAAGAGAATTGAGCAATGAAACCCGGAGCCCTTTGAGCTCTATTTATAGCCCAATTTTTGGGTCCCACGTCGTGGCAAAAGGGTTGCCCACGTCGTGGAGTCGATCCTATCCTCTTCCATGGACGAGACGTCTGCTGCCAAGCCTGAAAACCCATCAGTCATGGTCCCACGTCGTGGCCATCTGTGCCATGTCGTGGCCAGCCTGACAGCCTCAGATTTTGTGTCTCAAACTTGTAAAATCCGTAACTTCCGCGTACGAGCTCCATTTTCGACGTTCTTTATATGCACGCGTAGGTGAGATTATGCTCTACAACTTTCGTTTAGACTCTGTCGGCTAATTTTGACTTTATTTTAATATTCTTTTTTTAACAGGCCGGGACTGGAAAAGTCCGTTAAAAATCCATAACTTCTTCATCCGACGTCCGATTTTGTCTGTCTTTTTACCGTTGTACTACCATTGTTGAGATCTTCGATTCTCGTTAAGGTTGCGTTGGCTAAAAGTCGCTCGATCTCTATTTCGAGTTTTTAGCTGTCTACTGCTATGCCTGAAACTTCGAAAAATCATAACTTCCTCATACGAAGTCAGATTTGGGCGTTCCTTTAGTGTATGTTTACGGTTAAATGATATCTACAACTTTCATTTATATACCTAAGGTTCAAAAGTATTTTATTGAAATTTCGTATTTTACGCTTAACAGTGTCTTGCCGGTTTTGTTGCGGATTTTCGATTGGTCATAACTTCTTCGTTATAACTCGGATTTTTGTGTTCTTTATATTTTTGAAAACCTTGATACGATATCTACCACTTAGTACATTTACATTGAGGTTTTTGAACATTTCATTTATGACGTTATTCCTATTATATTAAGATAGGTTATCAAACTTGACTTTGGATCGTTATATTGATTCGAAATATCGGGTTGTTACAGGATACAAACACCAACACTGATCGTATTGACAATCTGGAGGTTGATCACGGGAGAGCTATGGGAGACAATGAGGCTTTGCAGTAAGAGCTAGCTGTAACCCGAGCCGAAGTCATAGAACTCCGAGCACGCCAGACAGTGTATGAACGACACCTCCTTGATGTGGAGCGTCAACTAGCTGAACTAAGGGTCCATCGAAGGGGTGCCCGTCGCCAATAGGAGATGCTCTGCTCACCCTTTATTTTGGTTTAAAGAATAGCCTTCTTATCTATGCTCTAAGTAGCACTTTTCCCTGTAAATATTCCTGTACTGCAAGTACTGTTGCTAGGTATCTATGCTGTTAAAATTTTCTTGTTATAGTTTGATGTAAGACCTACTTCTAGGTCATTCTTCCCGAACTCGTTGCATCTATAATTCCAATATTATTGACAGACATCTAGTCTTTTGGGAAATCTTTATCCAAGTGCTTTCATCCTTCTACTGTTAGATCTCTATTTCAATCATACTCTCATCTGTTTTGTTGGGCTATGACGACTTAGTTCATGGACCACTCTCATTATAATCACAATTGATTCTTACTATCATCTTCATCTTTGTAAACTTTTAGTTGAAAGATGCCTCCACGCCGATCACCGAGACGCAATCCACCGATAACTCCAACTCAACGACCACCTCCTCCACAATATAATCCAGCAGCTATCCTAGTTGCAGTGGTTGCGGCTGTTTCGGCAACCTTAGCTCAATTTAGTGCTAGTGGTACTAGCGGAAGTGGAACAACTGTTCATTCCACTCAAGGTGATGCTCCAGTGCGCTCTAGAGAGTGCTCGTATAAGGACTTCACCAACTGCAAGCCCAGGACCTTTAACGGGACTGGTGGAATCATTGCCCTCTCGCAATGGTTCGAGAAAATGGAGTCGATCTTTGAGATCTGCTCCTGTCCGGAAGGGAGCAAAGTTAAATTTGCTGCCTGCACCTTCGCGGACAGAGCCCTAACGTGGTGGAATAGCCATGTCAAGTCACTAACCCTAATAGTGGCTAATGTTATGGGCTGGGAAGCTCTGAAGGAGCTCATGATTGAAGAGTACTGCCCGAGGGGCGAGGTTCAGAAACTTGAACAGGAACTCTGGAGCCTAACCATGAAGGGCTCCGACATAGTTTCCTACACTGCCAGGTTCAGCGATCTGGTAGCACTATGTCCGGGAATGGTCCCTACTGAGGGAAATAAAATTGAGAGGTATATCTGGGGGCTGGTGCCTCCATTTCAGGGGAATGTCTTAGCTTCAAACCCCACTACCTTCGACAGTGACAAGCGACTGGCACAGCGGCTCATTGACCATGGAGTCTGCATCCCGACAACGACAACAACCCTAGCCATCCCAGAACCATCCAAAGCCGCTGACAACAAGCGGAAGTTCTGGGATAACAAGGAGAACAAGGCGGCGCAGAACTCTACCAAAAAGCAGCAGGTCGTGGTTGTTCATGCTACGATAACACCTACTGCTACTGCGCCAATGAAGCAGTATGCTGGAAGCTTACCCAAGTGCAACAAATGCAGTTTCCACCATAATGGACCCTGCCGGGAAATGCAGTGCGCTAACTGCAACAACAAAAGGGCACACTGTCCATTTTGCAAGTTTCCGACAAGGCCAATCAACCAAGTCCCCGGCGTTGGCGTGGGCCAGGCTTGCTACAGATGTGGCGAGGTGGGTCACTACAAAAGAAACTGCCCGAAGGCAGGGAACGCGGGTGGAGTAGGAAGAGTTTTGGCTATAGGCCACAAGGAAGCTACTCACCCTACAGTGGTCACTGGTACGTTTCTCCTCGATAACTCATATGCATGCATACTGTTTAATAGTGGAGCGGAGAGGAGTTTCGTGAACCAGAAATTTGCTCACTTACTTAAACAAAAACCACGTGCACTGAAAGAACCATTCACTGTATAAATGGCTAACGGAAAAACTGAGAGCACTAGCAATATATACATACGATGTACTCTAACTCGATATAGCCATTCATTTCCAATTGACCTCATGCCGGTCTCAATTAAAAGTTTCGACGTCATAATCGGCATGGATTGGTTGAGTCCTCATCGTGCCGACATCATGTGTTACGAGAGGGTCGTTCACCTTAATATACCGTCTAACGAAACTCTTGTTATCTATGTCGACAAACCCGACACAATCCTTCGTATCATCTCGAGTATACAAGCCCAGAAGTACTTACGAAAGGAATGTCATGCATTCCTTGCTCATGTGGTTGATATGAGACAAGAGACGAAAGACATAAAGAACATCCCAGAAGTACGCGACTTTCCCGATATCTGTCCAAAAGAACTACCAGGATTACCACCACAGCGTCAAGTCGAGTTCTGAATCGACTTAGTTCCAGGGGCTACCCCCATGGCCAAAATCGCCCTATCGTCTAGCACCAGCTGAGATGCAGGAGCTATCCGGTCAACTTAACGAACTGCTCAGCAAGGGCTTTATTAGACCAAGCTTCTCACCCTGGGGAGCACCGGTCTTGTTCGTGAAGAAGAAAGACAGATCGCTCCCTATGTGCATCGACTACAGAGCACTGAACAAGCTTACCATAAAAAATCATTACCCTCTGCCTCGCATAGACGATTTGTTCGACCAACTGCAAGGGGCGAATTACTTTTCAAAGATAGATCTGAGATCCGGGTATCACCAGTTACGAGTGTTAGAGGAGGATGTTCCCAAGACAGCCTTCCGAACTCATTATGGACACTACGAGTTTGTAGTGATGCCTTTCGGATTGACCAATGCACCCGCAGTATTCATGGACTTAATGAATAGGGTGTGGCGTCCTTACTTGGATCAGTGCGTCATTGTATTCATCGATGACATACTTATCTACTCCCGAACTAAGGAGGAGCATAGTCAACATCTACGACAGGTCTTAGAAATGTTACGATCAGAGAAGCTCTACGCAAAGTTCTCTAAGTGCGAATTTTGGATTCGAAGAGTTGAATTCTTGGGTCACGTTGTTAGTGAAGCGGGAATTCACGTATACCCTTCCAAAGTAAAGGCCATTGAGAACTGGTCAGCACCGAAGACGCCTACAAAAATTCATCAATTTCTAGGCCTCGCTGGCTACTATTGTAGGTTAATTCAGAATTTCTCTAGGATCGCGAAACCGCTTACTACATTGACCCAGAAGGCGTGGCCTTTGACTGGGAAGAGAAACAAGAGAAGGCGTTCCAAACGTTGAAGCGAGCCTTATGCAGGGCACCGATACTATCCCTCCTAGAAGGGATAGAAGACTTCATGGTTTATTGCGATGCATCCAACCAAGGGCTTGGCTGTGTTCTTATGCAACGAGGTAAGGTCATCGCCTATGCCTCAAGACAACTAAAGACACAATAAGTCAACTACACCACACATGATCTTGAGTTAGGAGCAGTAGTATTTGCTCTGAAGAACTAGAGACACTACCTGTATGGTACAAAAAGCACTATCTTTACAGACCACAAGCGCCTTCAACATATATTTGACCAGAAGGAGCTCAATATCAGACAAAGACGGTGGGTCGAGCTACTCAATGACTACGAATGCGAAATTCGTTATCATCCCAATAAAGCCAACGTAGTAGCTGACGCCCTAAGTTGGAAAGAATACTCTGGTCGTAGAGTCAAATCATTGACTATGACTATCCATTTACATCTGTCCACACAAATTAAGGAGGCTCAACTTAAAGCCTTGAAACCTGAAAATGTGGCGGGTGAATCCCTGAGAGGGATCGATAAAAACTTGGAAGTCAAGGGTGGCGGAGCCTTATATCTCATGGATCGGATCTGGACACCGAGACACGGTGGTTTCAGAGACTTGGTCATGACCGAAGCGCACAACACTTGATATTCCGTCCACCCAGGTTCAGATATGTCACACCCCCAAACCGGAACGGCGGAAACGTTCGGGGGAGGAGGACGTCATGTATAGTATCACAACAATTGAATAATAGTAATCAAAGCAACAACAACCATTGTATTAATAGTATAGTGTTTACATTACATTTGAATCATACACGATTGACTCCAAAAGTAAATGCAAGTAAAGACTCGAAACTACAATGCTCCGTCTTCTTGAACCCGGGCGTGTACCTGTCTACTAATGTCCTGAGAATACAAGTAGGTTTTGAAGGAGTATCAGCATAAAGCTGGTGAGTTCATAAGCGTTTTGTTTTGGAAAACAGTTCTTTATTCTTTCGAAAAGTGCGTTATTTTTCTTCAGAAAACCTTATATTTTCAAATGTAATGAATGTATAAACCTTAAGTAAAAATGATTCTTACAAGTTCCTCCTGCGAGTACTTAGTGTATACAAATCATATACAATCCATATCGAACAAACAATCGATTGTGTGATTCTGCCCCAAGCCCACAACCAAACAAGGAACAGGAAATGGGGCGGAGGCCGCACATTCTACTGGTTGTTGGATCCTCATGTACATAATCCTAAAGTATTCACTAGATACTTACAATGTTAACTACTATATTGATCCTTTGATATCTATTGAAAGTGTTCCTCAAGAAAATCCATTATTTTCTTATTGAATGCATGATTAACCAATTCTTTTTATAACTACTTAGCTCATACTAGCTATGTATAAACCAATATCGAACAGACGATTGATTGTGTGGATCTTCCCTAAGTCCACAACCAAACAAGGAACAGGAAATGAGGCGGAAACCACACATCCCATGGTTTGTCGGATATTCTTCACACATAGCCTCGATGCATAAACTAAGGAATTACAGAATTATTGGTAATGTTCATTACTAAAAGGAATAACCGCTTGTTTGTAAAGTACTAACGTTTACCCTGGAAAATCCTATATTTTCCCTAAGTGTAAGTTATTGAATTATCTGTTCCAAACCAAATAGTATAAGCATCTACCATACTTATGTTGTTAAGCATTGTTTTGTTTGAAAACCAATATGAAAACCTTTGTATGAATACCTTTGTATGAAAACCTTTGTATGAATATCGTAGTGTGAATACCGTAGTGTGAATACGGTAGTGTGAATACCCTCCTGTGATCACTTAGTACATACGAGTTATAGAAATCTGGATCGAACAGACAGTCGATTGGGTGATTCCACCCTAAGCCCACAACCAAACAAGGAACAGGAAATGAGGCGGAGATCACACATCCCACTGCAAGTTGGATGCTAATTTCATATTACCCTAGTGTATATACTAAATAATCACATAGTTACTAACCCTAGTGTCTGTTTGTTAGGTTTATTATTATCTGAACGAGTCGTTGTTTCACCTGTGGATTCTTATAACCATACCATTGACGATCAACAATACAACGTACTCGGACGTACGTCGATAAAAATGACGTTTGTCACCCTAGGTTGACTGTAGCTAATAGTCAGGGTGCGGGATTGTCACTCCCGTATAGATCTATACACAAACTCACGCTCTCCCTCCAGGAGACTCTGATTACAAGGCGTCTCGCACTGTTGGCTCTCTCAACGAATTCACGAATAATACACTGAAAACCCTTTTTGTTATGAATCCTTATAAATTAATATCTTTTATTTCATAATTTATAAGTTTGTTTCCTCTGTTCTGAAAGCTGGGTTTGTAATGTTTGTATTTTAACATGTTTTGTAAAACTGATTTCAAGTCTAGTAGTGACGATGCTTACCATGTATGCAAGTTCTATGTTCAATGTATACTAGCGATAGGAAAATATAATAAATCAAATTATATTTTTAAACACAAGATTACTTGTGCTTTTACTTGTATTCCCCCTGAAAACATTAAAAACTCAGAAAATATAGGGGTATGAACTCACCTTATGTGTTTGATTCGATTGAAGGTTCGCGTAGGGATGAGAAGTTCCAGGAATGAATTCCCGAGACACAAACAAGTCATTTTTTGGAGCCTTGGGTTGTTCACGGCCGATGATAGTTGAGAGAGAATGGGAGTGATCTCGGTTGGGAGGAGGGAAAAATGAGAAGAAATGAGCACCACATATATATAGAGGGTGGTGTACGGCCGTAGACCCTGTATACGGCCGTATACACCTTGGGAATGGTTTCTGGAACGAGTCAAACTCTCCAGTCTCGAGTAAACACTAAGGTTAGAAGCTCTTGAGGTGAAAGTGAAGAAATATGATACATATGGGGTGAGTTCACGGCCACCTCGAGTGTACGGCCGTACACCCATGTGTGCGGCCGTACACTCCTCTTGAAGGAGTGTTTGGCTTGATTTCAACTCGATGAACTTAAAATAACTCATCCCCAGACCCAATCCTTGAATGTACTAGGCTTAGAACACTCAAACAGACCCTAAACAATGCTAAAAGATAGCAGAAACGAGTCTGACTTTCTATGATCGAGGTAACTTACAGACAGAGATTTCCGGGTTGTCACATCATCCCCCCGTTAGAGGGAATTTTGTCCCGAAATTCAACCAGAGAATACAAATCATGGGCTTAGAAAAAGATGAGGATGTTTCTGCTTCACCTGATCTTCGCGCTCCCAAGTGACTTCAGGTCCTCGCTTGTCATTTCAGCAGACCTTCACTTGTTGTATCTGTTTTTCTGGTCTGTGCATGGTGTGTAGGTTTAGTTTGCTCAACTATGTTCATCCAACTGGTAGAATGTCCTTTCATAGTTCTGAGCAGCCTTTGTCCTGAAGTTCATGGTAGGACTCATACCTGGTCCATCTACCATTGCCTCATGTACACAAGTCGTATATAACCAAGATTGATAAGACGGTCGGATGGGTGACTCTTCCCCACGTCCACAACCAGACAAGGAACAGGAGATAGGATGGAAACACACATCCTAAGTCCGTAGAATCTTAATTATATACCACCCTCGCGTGTACATTTAACATCGATAGGCTAATCGTATCTGTCCCTAGCCTCTGTGCTTGAACTTGACTTGCTGCGCGAGTGGTGTTTCCAAAATGGTCTGCTGAGAGTACTTAAGGAAGGTTACGGGTGGATACCATACTCCTCGCATGAGTATTTTCGGGGGTTTGAAGCGAGAGATAATTCCTAGGTTCGCATCTAGTTTGTCGTTATGAGTGACGAGAGTTTTGTTATTCGGTCTGTTTAAGGCAAAAGGTTCTCCTCGGTGACACGTAGGTTTGGTATAACGCAAAATCAGTCGGACTAAGCGGGATGACATCGTCGAATTGCGTGTTAAGTTAGTTCGGAGAGAGTGTTTCGTTAGAATATCGATGCGTCTGAGTGTATGTTTCTGGTGCTTTCTGTTTTGATCCTGATATTACTACTACGATAGTTTTGCATTGCCTTACGTTTGTATTAACTGAAAGATTGTTCTCGTGACTGATACTTGATATTATGATCTCTATCCAGTCCCTCTATAATCGCTTGGTGTCTACAAGTCATATATAATTAAGGTTGATAAGACCGTCGACTGAGTGACTCTGCCCTAAATCCACAACCAGACAAGGAACAGGAAATAAGGCGGAATCACGCACTCTAAGTCTATTGGTTCTTAATTATATATGGCCCCAATGTTTACACCAAGTCATTATAGCTTACTAGAAAGAGTATTTAGTTTCTACATAAACTATGTGCTTTGTTTAGACGAGGAAGAAATTATTATAGTCAGAATTTAGTTGGGAAACGTACTGCTGCTCTCAGGGGTTTTCGGGGTAGACTCTCCTGCAGTGATCATTAGCACTCTTCCTTCTTCACCAGGGTTCCTGACCAATGGAAAATCTCTCCTGAAGTGTCCCATTTCACCATATTCGTGGCAGGTCTGACTCACTTCCTCGAATCGGACCTGAGAGATTGGTCGTGTCGGTGCCTTACAGAAGCGGATGGTGTGTCCCCTTCTGAGGCAGTTCTTGCAATACAACTTCCGACACCTTCCGATATGATGGAAGTTGCACTTATTACATTTAGTAAGGGTTCCGGCGTAACGACTGTCGGGTGCTGCTGTGGCTGGGGTCGTGGCAGTATAGGCTGTGCTTGTTTGTTGCTCCTCGGAGGGTTCTTGTGTTGATTATCTCCTCTTTCTGCTCTCGGACCTTTGATTACCATCGCCTCCTTTGGTTGACTCATGAACGGGGTCCATTATGCCTTGGCGGATCCCATAATCCACCAATGTTCGAGCCAGATGTTTGGCACTGTCAAACGTAAGAGGTTTCGCTGCCAATACGTTTCCTTGGATTGGAGAAGGTAGTCCCCAAATGTATCTCTCTACCTTCTTACTCTCCGGGGTAACCATCCCCAGGCATAATGCAACTAAGTCGCTGAATTTGTCGGTGTATGCTACAATGTATGAGCCTACCATGGTAAGATTCCACAGCTCATGCTCTAGTTTCTGTACTTCGCCCCTCGGGCAGTACTCTTCTAGCATCATCTCCTTTAGATTTTCCTAGCCCATTGCGTTTGCTATAGGAAGAGTCAATGACTTGACATGGCTGTTCCACCATGTAAGGGCTCTGTCAGAGAAGGTGCAGGCAGCAAACTTCACTTTGCTCCCTTCTGGGCACGTGCATAGCTCAAAAATCGATTCTGTCTTCTCGAACCATCGCATTAGGGCGATGACTCCCCCATTTCCATCGAAGGATTTGGGTCCACAAATCATGAAGTCCTTGTATGAGCATTCCCTTGTGTGTCCGTGGTTAAAGCTGTTGGTACCACTACCCAATCCACCGGTACCACTTGCATTGATTTGAGTCATGACAACTATCACTGCAGCTGTTACTGCCGCCTGAAAGACAACCGGGTCATACTGAGGAGGTGGTGGCGGTGGTGTGTTGTTTTTGTTTTTGTTCGACTTCTTCGGTGGCATCTTTCTGCCAAAAGGTTTAAAAGACGAAACGAGGGTAAGTCCTTAGATGTTACGAATCGAGTGTATTCTGAATCGAAGTTATCTTAGTCCTGAGTGTTTCATGTTCTGACGTTTGAAGCAATTCATAACAGAGGTCTACACAACATAGACTTATGAACTTGGTAGTGACTGCCCTCTTAATGAAGTTATGGAATCTGGTTTACTGTTACTTAGCTGGTATGGTAAAGGCAATAAGCCTGACACATAGTGTGAGCAGTGTAATCACTAACTCACTAGATCATATTAGTTAGTTACTTATTAGTATGACGTATATGGTGCTCTACCACCTTGCGCGCCTCGGGAGGGGTTTCTGTCCTAGTTATGATGGTCCTGAATTCAGCTCGGAGGGTTTGTTGTCTCTGAACTTTCTTATAGTTTTTCCTATTCACTGCAACACATGCTTCGGGTTCTATCACAGATCTCCATCACCTCCTGATGGGAGATTTGCCTCCTCGTATGATTCCTTCTCGGAATCCACTTTACGAACCCTCTCTTATTCCTCATTGACTTCTCTGTTGGCGGTTGGAGTGGCTATCTATATCTAGGTTGTTCGCGCGAGAATGGGGATGTCTAAAGAATCCTATGAGATTAAGTAGAACATTTCTTCTGTAGTTATTGATGATCCAAACTGGGTCCTCCTATAGTCAAGCAGTGCATGCAAGATGTATATAACCAAGATCAAATAGACTTTCGAATAGGTGATCCTACTCCAAAACCACAACCAAACAAGGAACAGGTAGTAGAGCGTAGATCACCAATTCTGAGTCTATAAGATCCCAATTATATATAACCCTGGAAGCATGCACTTCGCAACTATAGACCTGCCAGTAAAGGTCTTTTAGTTCTCATTCAAGTTTGTTATAGTGCCTAAAATACTCATATAATATTTTATCTTTATGTTTTGTTCTAAGGATACTTTTATATATGGAGTTAGGTAAGTTTTAGGCTCGTTGCAACACCACCATCACTCCCAAACACATGTTGGTCGTATCTCGAATAAATATAGTTGATCAGGTTATATTTATTCCAGATATGATTACATAATTGCTTAGGTTTGACTGTAGTGTCCAACATCTAAATACTTTTATTCGTTTTGTTCTTACTTGTTCTTATTGTGATACTTGTTCTTAGTATGCATGCTTATTAGTATACTTATCGTAAAATACTTATATTTTAAAAGTATACTTTTAGTCAGAGCACTCCGGCCCCATTGTATTTATAGTTGTATATCTTTTACTGGTTGATATACTAAGTTCACTATAAACAATGCTCTGATACCAATCTGTCACACCCCCAAACCGGAACGGCGGAAACGTTCGGGGGTGGAGGACGTCATGTATAGTATCACAACAATTGAATAATAGTAATCAAAGTAACAACAACCATTGTATTAATAGTATAGTGTTTACATTACATTTGAATCATACACGATTGACTCCAAAAGTAAATGCAGGTAAAGACTCGAAACTACAATGCTCCGTCTTCTTGAACCCGGTGCGTGTACCTGTCTACTAATGTCCTGAGAATACAAGTAGGTTTTGAAGGAGTATCGGCATAAAGCTGGTGAGTTCATAAGCGTTTTGTATTGGAAAACAGTTCTTTATTCTTTCGAAAAGTGCGTTATTTTTCTTTAGAAAACCTTATATTTTCAAATGTAATGAATGTATAAACCTTAAGTAAAAATGATTCTTACAAGTTCCTCCTGCGAGTACTTAGTGTATACAAATCATATACAATCCAGATCGAACAAACAATCGATTGGGTGATTCTGCCCCAAGCCCACAACCAAAAAAGGAATAGGAAATGGGGCGGAGGCCACACATTCTACTGGTTGTCGGATCCTCATGTACATAATCCTGTAGTATTCACTAGATACTTACAATGTTAACTATATTGATCCTTTGATATCTATTGAAAGTGTTCCTCAAAAAAATCCATTATTTTCTTATTGAATGCATGATTAACCAATTCTTTTTATAACTACTTAGCTCATACTAGCTATGTATAAACCAATATCGAACAGACGATTGATTGTATGGATCTGCCCTAAGTCCACAACCAAACAAGGAACAGGAAACGAGGCGGAAACCACACATCCCATGGTTTGTCGGATATTCTTCACACATAGCCTGGATGCATAAACTAAGGAATTACAGAATTATTAGTAATGTTCGTTAGTAAAATGAATAACCGCTTGTTTGTTAAGTACTAATGTTTACCCTGGAAAATCCTATATGTTCCCTAAGTGCAAGTTATTGAATTATCTGTTCCAAACCAAATAGTATAATCATCTACCATACTTATGTTGTTAAGCATTGTTTTGTTTGAAAACCAATATGAAAACCTTTGTATAAATACCTTTGTATGAAAACCTTTGTATGAAAACCTTTGTATGAATACCGTAGTGTGAATACCGTAGTGTGAATACCCTCCTTTGATCACTTAGTACATACGAGTTATAGAAATCTGGATCGAACAGATAGTCGATTGGGTGATTCCGCCCTAAGCCCACAACCAAACAAGGAACAGGAAATGAGGCGGAGATCACACATCCCACTGCAAGTTGGATGTTAATTTCATATTACCCTAGTGTATATACTAAGTAATCACATAGTTACTAACCCTAGTGTCTGTTTGTTAGGTGTATTATTATGTGAACGAGTCGTTGTTTCACATGTGGATTCTTATAACCATACTATTGGCGATCAACAATACGACATACTCGGACGTACATTAAATGACGTTTGTCACCCTAGGTTGACTGTAGCTAATAGTCAGGGTGCGGGATTGTCACTCCCGTATAGATCTATACACAAACTCACGCTCTCCCTCCAGGAGACTCTGATTACAACGCGTCTCGCACTGTTGGCTCTCTCAACGAATTCACGAATAATACTCTAAAAACCCTTTTTGTTATGAATCCTTATAAAATAATATCCTTTATTTCATTTATAAGTTTGTTTCCTCTGTTCTGAAAGTTGGGTTTGTAATGTTTGTATGTTAACAAGTTTTGTAAAACTGATTTCAAGTCTAGTAGTGACGATGTTTACCATGTATGCAAGTTCTATGTTCAATGTATACTAGCGATAGGAAAATATAATAAATCAAATTATATTTTAAACACAAGATTACTTGTGCTTTTACTTGTATTCTCCCCTGAAAACATTAAAAACTCGGAAAATATAGGGGTATGAACTCACCTTATGTGTTTGATTTGATTGAAGGTTCGCGTAGGGATGAGAAGTTCCAGGAATGAATTCCCGAGACACAAACAAGTCGTTTTTTGGAGCCTTGGGCTGTTCACGACCGATGATAGTTGAGAGAGAATGGGAGTGATCTCGGTTGGGAGGAGGAAAAAATGAGAAGAAATGAGCACCACATATATATAGAGGGTGGTGTACAGCCGTAGACCCTGTATACGGCCGTACACACCTTGGGAATGGTTTCCGAAACGAGTCAAACTCTCCAGCCTCGAGTAAACACTAAGGTTAGAAGCTCTTGAGGTGAAAGTGAAGAAATATGATACATATGGGGTGAGTTCACGGTCACCTCGAGTGTTCGGCCGTACACCCATGTGTGCGGCCGTACACTCCTCTTGAAGGAGTGTTTGGCTTTGTTTCAACTCGATGAACTTAAAATAACTCATCCCTAGACCCAATACTTGAATGTACTAGGCTTAGAACACTCAAACAGACCCTAAACAATGCTAAAAGATAGCAGAAACGAGTCTGATTTTCTATGATCGTGGTAACTTAGAGACAGAGATTTCCGGGTTGTCACAAGATAAGATGTATCTGGATCTCAAAAAGCTTTACTGGTGGCCTAACATGAAAGTAGAGATTGCTACCTTCGTGAGTAAGTGTCTTACTTGCGCCAAGGTTAAGGTCGAATACCAGAAACCCTCAGGTTTACTACAGAAATCGGAGATACTGATCCGTGTATGGATAATGAAGGCCCAAAAGGTTATGGGTAGCTTAATATTGGGCTAGAAAATTGTTTGGGCTTAATGGCCTATGGGGTGTGCATGGTGACCTAGTTGATAATTAGGGTTTTCTTAATTAAATTAATAAAAGTTTAATAAATCCAAGACTTTATTGATTGTTTGATTCAAAGCTTGGGTGGTTATGGAAGCATTTGGAAGGGTATCATTGATGGCTCTCTTTAAACTTTGGGAGTTACACTCTTATCATTGATGGCTTTCTTTAATCCTTGGGAGTTACACTCTTTACATCTTCTCATAACCAATTACTAGCAATTGAAGAACAATTGAAGACATGGACGTTTTTTTTGTCATTCTTAAGTGTGGTAGACGTTTTATTGTGTTATTTCAAGAGTTTCCTTAATTTTCATTTACTAGCTTTAATGAGTAGTTGGTTGGTTGGCTTGTAACCACCAACTTTGTAATAAAGGCTTCATATAAAGCCATGTTTATCCATGGAAATGTAATAGACGAATTTTAATCAAAGAACCCTTTTGTTCACTTTGAATTATTGTCATAGTTCACAAATTATCTTGTTGGGACGTGTTCTTGACTTGATACGAACTCAATCCAATAGGTCTTGGATTGTTTTCACCGGTATACAACTTAATAGGTCTTGAGTTGTTACTAATCTATCCATTTCTTTCCATTCACATATCATTTGTGGTTGCTATTCTCTCTTAATTTACCTAAACACTACCCTACTCGCTAAATCAAGCCCATACACGTATCAGATACCAGAATGGAAGTGGGAGCGGATCACAATGGACTTCATAACCAAGTTGCCCAATACAACGGGTGGTCTCGATACCATTTGGGTGATCGTGGACAGGTTAACAAAGTCCGCACACTTCCTGCCTATCAAACAAACTGACAAGATGGAGAAACTAACAAGAACCTACATTAGGGAGATCATACGAATGCATGGTGTTCCCATATCCATTATCTCTGATAGAGATAGTAGATTCACTCCAAGGTTCTGACAGTCGCTACAAGGTTCCCTAGGAACTAGGCTGGACATGAGTACGACCTACCATCCGCAAACCGACAGACAAAGTGAGAGGAATATTTAAACTTTGGAAGATATGTGGCCAGCCTATGTGATTGACTTTGGGAAGGCATGGGATACTCATTTACCACGTGTCGAGTTCTCCTACAATAACAGTTATCACACGAGCATAAAGGCTGCTCCATTTAAAGCCCTCTATGGCCGAAAGTGCAGATCCCCTCTGTGATGGGCTGAGGTGGGTGACACACAGTTAGCTAAAGGACGAGTTCCTGACAGCACTCTCACAGGTCCGGAGATCATACGGGAAACGACGAAGAAGATCGTTCAAATTCGTGAACGATTGAAAGCCTCTAGAGACCGACAGAAAAGCTACGCAGACAAGAGAAGGAAACCTTTGGAATTCCAGGTTGGTGACCGTGTTCTATTGAAGGTCTCGCCCTGGAAGTGCTTGATACGCTTTGGAAACCGTGGAAAGCTAAATCCAAGATACGCAGGGCCTTTCGAGATTCTCGCTAGAATCGGCCCTGTAGCTTACAAACTCAAACTACCTCACCAACTTAGTAACGTACACCCTACTTTCCACGTTTCGAACTTGAAAAAGTGTCTATCCGACGAGACTCTTGTTATCCCACTCGACGAGATCGAGATCAACGAGAGCCTCAACTTCGTGGAAGAACCAGTAGAGATCATGGACCAAGAGGTCAAGCAAACGAAGCAAAGTCGTATCCCGATGGTGAAGGTTCGCTGGAATGCCAAGCGAGGACCTGAATTCACTTGAGAGCACGAGCATCAAATGAAACTGAAATATCCTCATCTTTTTAGTTAGTTATTTTTAATTGCTTAAACTCTAATTTCGGGACGAAATTCTCTCTAACGGTGGGGTGATGTGACAACCCAAAATTTCTATCTTGTAAAGCCATTCAATTCAATCAAAAGTCTGACTTGTTTCTGCTATCTTTTAGCATTGTTTAGGGTCTGTTTGAGTGTTCTCAGCCTAGTACATTCAAGGATTGAGTGTTAGGATGTATCTATTAGAGTTCATTGTGCACCATTCAAGCCGGAAAACTCCATCACATGGAGTTTACGGCCGTAAACTAGAGCTTACAGCCGTAAGCTCTTGTTTGGCCGTAAACTAGCTCCATAAGTATGATATTCCTTCATTTTTCTTCACTTCTCACACTTCCAAGTCAAGAACACTCATTTCTCTCTCAAGTATCATCAAGAACACTTCTATTTTTCGGAAAAGTTGTAAGTGATTCTTTCTTTATTTGTTGATATCCTTCTTGATCTAGTAAAACCCCATGATTTCATCCGTGAATTCATCTCTTTTTGGGGTTAGATCTTCAAGAACACCAAGAACACCAAGAACACCAAGAACACACACTAGTTCTTTGGGCTGTAATCACCTCTTTTAGCTTCCAAATCGTAAGTATCCTTTCCATATACTTGATAGTCATTAGAAGCTCTTGATTAACATCCTAGAAACAACCATTTTAGCAAGATCATCAAGAGTTTACGGCCGTAAACCCTTGCATGGCCGTAAACCCTTGTGTGGCCATGAACTCCTTCAAGTCTTGGCCGTAAACTCCTTGCTATTTCATATGTTGTCGTAAACTCATTGGTCGTGAACACATCTTGGCCGTAAACACACACTTATGTGGCCGTGAATGTCACACCCCAAAACCGGAACGGCGGAAACGTTTGGGGGTGGAGGACGTCATGTTTAGTATCACAAGACATGTATCATAGTAAGCAAGTAATGAACAACCATTTCATTAGAAAGAAAGTGTTTACAATGTGTGTGTTCATAAAACATAGAATACATAAGCAAATAACAAAACAAGACTTGAAGCTATTATGCTCCATCTTCTGAATTCCCAACGCGAGTACCTGTCTAATAGTCTCCTGAGAATACAAGTTATTTGAAAGAGTTGATCAGCAATTAAGCTGGTCAGTTCATAAGATTTTAGTGATGTAAGTAAGTTGTAGAAAGTTGTTGAAAAATGTAGTTGAAATGTAGTAATTTGTAAGTTCTGTTTAGAAAAGTTCGCCTGTTCCTCTAGAAAATCCTATATTTCCTACTTTGATGAAAGATACGTAAAAATGATTCTACAAACCTTTCTATGAGTACTAAATGGATACAATTTATATAAAACTCAAAGTAATAGTTAATTGTAATAGTTCATTGTTGTATATAACCCTGGCGTATTCACTTGTTACTCATGGAGTTAATTGTAATAGTTCCTTTATATTTAATGAAAAGATTTTTTAAGAAAACCCTTATTTCTTATAATAAAATGGTGACCACAGTGATTACTTCTATAATCACTTAGTTTTTACTGGATATATATGATCTAATATCGAATAGATAGTTAATCGGGTGAATCTGCCCTAAGCCCACAACCAAACAAGGAACAGGAAGTAAGGCGGAAAACACACATCCAACTACTTATTTGGTATCAATGATATATAACCATGATGTATAAACTAAGGTAATATAGAGTTAATCACCTAAGGTCCTTTAAGTTTATACTGGTTTAATAAAATGGATTAAACCCTTTACTGGAAAGTTTCTAGTTTTGTATACCAAAAGTTCTGATTTGGAAAGTATGTTTTGTACTAGAAAACTGTGCATTGACTTTGTGTCCTATGACTTAACCCATACCTGGTACCCTTATGATGACTTAATGCATACTGAACATATATATATATATATATATATATATATATATATATATATATATATATATATATATATAATCGAATAGATAATAGACTGGGTGAATCCGTTCCAAGCCCACAACAAAATAAGGAACAGGAAGTGAAGCGGAGAGCACACATCCTATTATCTGTCGGATCCTATTACATATATATATATATATATATATATATATATATATATATATATATATATATATATATATATATATATATATATATATATATATATATATATATCCTTTGATGTATACATTAAGGAATCATAAGGTTAGCATTATGGTCCCTTTCTACTGAATGTACTAGACTCAACTGTTCTGTTTGTCGTTTGTAAAATGTAAGTTTTCCCTAGTTTATAACTATCTTAACTCGAAAATAGTTTGCATTTGACTTTCAAGTGGTACTGTCACTTTATGAAAGTAATGGGAAATGTAAGTACACAGTTGTCGTTTAAAATGACATACGGATGTACTGATGACCTTAAAACATGTTTGTTTTATACTGGTCATAATGTGAAGGCTAGTACCCCTACTATACGCTCTCCCTGTCTGGAGATTAAGGGAACCAAACGCGACTTTTTAGCAAACCAGTTGCTACGCCGTGTAATTCACATTAAAGTTTTATGATCATGTATACCCAATATAACTATCACCTTTTGTTTAGAACAATGAGTTAGTGATTCATTGGTGTAATTAGATCCTGTAGTAGTTCCATGCTATAGCAACTTAATATGTTCGTTCTGTTTCTCATATAGTATGTTGTGTTTCTCATATAGTATGTTCGTTCTGTTATCGTGTATTGTATCTAGTATGAACTGAATCTCTAAACTATACCTATTATAGTTTACTAATGTTTTACTTGAACTGTTATTGAAAAGACTCATTTGTCTACTAAGTTATGCTTGTACTTTAAAAACGGAGTTTTGTTAAACTATGAAGTAACATAACTTTAAAAGAGTTTTTGAAATGTTTTGATCACTTATAAAAGACATAAGCAATCTTTTGAAAGATGCATATATAACAAACATTTACACAATTATCATTGTGTTCAACTTGTATTCCCCCCCCCCCCCCTTAATAGCATTTAAAATAGTTAAAAGATTTATTACGGCGTATGAACTCACCTGATGTGGGTGATTCAAGCGAATATGTGTGTAAGGATGAGAAGTTCCACGAATGAAGTCCCGAGACTTAACAAGTCCAAATGACATATAATGGCATATATTGGCATAAATATAGTGTTTAAAAGCAACCAAATGCAAAGAAACACCTCACGGGACTAGGAAACACTTTGTCTAAGTGTTGGAATCACATGTGATTCATCAAAGGATAGTGGAATGGCACTGTCATGAGTTTACGACCATGGGTTTGCGGCCAAGGGAGTTTACGGCCGTAAACTCATGGTCAAACATGCATAAGAGGGTGTTTGAAGGCTAGGGAAACTTGAAGGACCATTGCTCTACACAAGGTTGATAAAGACCATCATAATGGAGGCTTTTAATGAGTTTACAGCCATGCAAGGAGTTTACGGCCATAAACTCATGGACATTATGAAATTGAGAGTGGTTTAAGGTCCTATTTTCGTCAAGGAAGGTTTCTAGGGCACAAGCTTTGCATCTAGGAGGGTTTATGGCCACAATGGCACCTTTATATGGGTTTACGGCCATGGGAGATGGCTTGGCCGTAAACTCCTTTTGGTCTTGCATTCTTGATGATTTCAAGGCTCTAATCAGGTGTTTCAACTAGATAACAAGCTAAGGAGTGAGTACTTACGATATAGAGGCTTGAAATGGTGATTAAGGTCCAAGAACACTAGTGTGTGTTCTTGGTGTTCTTGGTGTTTCTTGAAGATCTAAGAAAAGATGATTTCCATGGATGAAATCATTAGATGATACTAGATTAAGAGATGTATCAACAAATCAAGGAAGAACACTTACAACTTTTGAAGATCAAGGATGAAAATCGGGATGATAGTTGAGAGAGAAATGGGGTGTTCTTGAGGTGAAAGTGAGATAATGAATGAAAATGAAGGATATGAGTCTTAAAGGGGGAGTTTACGGCCCACCTTGAGTTTACGGCCGTAAACTCAAGTGTTGTGGCCGTGAACTCTAAATGAAGAGGTTAAGGCTTGATTTGTTGAACAATGTCTCTAGCAGGTACATTCTACCACCCATTCCTTAAGTGTATTAGGCTTAAAACTCCTTAGAATGACCTTTAACCAGGCTAGAACTCATTACCAATGAGTCTGACACTCATTTGAGTTGTCTGACTGAGCTTTCAAAGCAAAAAATTTTCGGGTTGTCACATCATCCCCCCGTTAGATGGAATTTCGTCCCGAAATTAGCTTTCTTATAGCATTACTGGGGTTGCGCTCCTCTGATTTGCAGAATACCCACTTGTAGACCTGGCAACTTTCTCTGGTGTTCATGATAGGATTCGTACTTGGTCCATCTATCATTACCTCGTGTATACAAGTTGTATATAGTTAGGATTAGTAAGACGGTCGGATGTGCGACTCTGCCCCAGGTCCACAACCAAACAAGGAATAGGAGATAGGGCGGAACACACATACTAAATCTGCGTAATCATAATCATATACCACCCTCGCGTATACATTGAATAGTGATAGGTGGGCTGTATTCGTCCTTAGCCTCTGTGCTTGAACTTGGTCTGCTGGACGAGTGGTATTTCGTGACAGTCTCCGGACCTCTGACGACAAGGCTTCGGAGGACAAAGTACTCTTCGCATGAGTACTTCGAGGTTTAGAATACGAAAGATAAAACTGAGGTTTAGGTCGGACTGTCGATACGAATGACGAAGGTTTCGAGAACTTGACGATCAAGGCGATAGAAATATATGAACTTAGTATGGTGAGGACCACGCAAACTCATGACGAAAGATAGCAACAGACTCTTTACTGAACAAAGTCTGGCCGATTTGAAAGAAATGTATGTTATACGATGATGTATCCCTAGTGTATTCGACAATGTACTCTTTGTGTGTTCCAGTGCTTTCTGTTTTCCTTTTGATGTTAACACTCCTATGTATCGTACCGCTATGTGTGCATACATACAAATGAAAGTGCTTTGATAACTGGTGATGATACTTTATATCATGATCCTCCTCGGTACCACTACGATCGCCTGTCATATACAAGTGATGAATATTTAAGATGAATAAGACAGTCGACTGAGTAACTTTGCCTCAAATCCACAACCATATAAGGAACAGGAATTAAGGCGGAATCACTCACTCTGAGTCTGCAACATCTTGGTTATGCACAACCTTGATGTATATGCTAAGCCATCATAGCTTCTCTAAACGGATCTTTTAGTCCTCTCGAATACTGTGATCTATTTCAATATGTGAGTTACTATAATTACTTTTTTACTTTTTTTTAAGTGTTTTCCCCAAGTCTTAATCTTATATAAATATAAGTTAATTTTTAAAGTAATTACTATTACGAAAACGTACCACTGCTTGTTGACGACTCCGGGGTTGACTCTCCGGCGGTGATCATCAGAATTCGTCCATCGGCTCCTGAGTTCTTTGCTATCGTGCAGTCCCTCTGATTGTGTCCAATCTCACCACAGCTATAACAGGCTTGGTTTTCTTCAGCTCCGGGGACTTGGGAGATCGGTTGAGCCGGTGCCCTGCAGAAACGGACTGTGTGTCCCTTTCTGTGGCAGTTCAGACACTACATTTCTCGGCATACTCCGGTGTGGTGATAGTTGCACTTTCCACACTTCGGGAGGGTTCCAACATATCGACTGGCAGGTGCTGGAGCAGCAGGCATTATAGCGGCGTACATAGTACTCGCTTGTTGCTCTTGCGGGGATTCTTGTGTTGTTCGCTTCTTTTTCCTCTTATTCCCCGACTTCTGTTGATAGTCATTTCCCTTTGATGGCTCGGGAACGAGGACTTCTACACCATGGCAGACTCCATGGTCAATGAGTCGTTGGGCCAGACGTTTGGCACTATCGAATGTGGCTGGGTTAGAAGACAACATATCTCCTTGGGTCGGGGCAGTCAGACCCCAAATGTATCGTTCTATCTTCTTGCTCTCCGGGGTAACCATCCCGGGGCATAGTGCTGCCAGGTCACTAAACCTGTCAGTGTAGGCCACTATGTCTGAGCCGACCATCTTGAGCTCCCATAGTTCTTGTTCCAGTTTTTGTACTTCGCCCCTTGGGTACTACTCTTCCAGCATTAACACTTTTAGGTTTTCCCAACCTAATGAGTTAGCCACTGATAGGGTCAGTGACTTAACATGGCTGTTCCACCATGTCAGGGCTCTGTTGGAGAAGGTGCAGGCAGCAAACTTCACTTTGCTCCCTTCTGGGCACGAACAGATTTCGAAGACCGAATCTATTTTCACGAACCATCGCATCAGAGCGATGACTCCACCATTTCCATTAAAGGAAAGGGGTTTGCAATTGGTGAAGCCCTTGTAGGAGCACTCTCTCGAGCGCACAGGGACCTCACCTTGAGTAGAATAAACAGGTGTTCCACCTGCGCTGGAACTGGTAGGATGATATTGAGCCATGGATGTTGCCACAGCTGCAGCTACTGCAGCATTTAGAGCTGTCGTATCGATTTGTGGAGGAGGTGTTGGAGTTATCGGAGTAGTGCGCCTGTTTGATCTGCGAGGAGGCATCTTTGCTAAAAGAATACAAAGATGAGATGGGAATGAGTCTATAGCAGTGGAGATAAGTCGAAAGCTGAAAGACAAGGTTATCCTAGTTCTGAGTGTATCTGATCCTGACTTCCACAGGGTTTTGGAAGCAATTCACAAAAAGTCTATACCACATAAACTTTATGAATTAGAAATGGCTATCCTCGAATGAATATCTGTTACCTGAATAACTGTTACTAGCTGCATGTAAGAAAATAATCCTAACACATAATGTGAGCAGTGTTTCCACTAACTCAATAAGTTAACCAAGATTATTATTTGTTAGTGTGACTCATAAGACGTTCTGGTTACTCCGGTTGATCATTCTTTGAAAACTTCTCATGAACTTGCTCTTGTTCCTCCTTGACTCTTCTGTCGACTCCTATGAGGAAGTGGTTACATCTATCTGGGTTTGTCGTGCGAGAATGGACGTGACTAAAGAATCTATGAGATTTATGTGAAACATTATGGGGGTGATCCTTATAGAGTCCTCCTATAATTGTACAATGTATACAAGTTGTATATAATTTAAGATGAGATAGACCTTCGAATAAGTGATCCTACTCCAAAACCACAACCAAACAAGGAACAGGTAGTGAAGCGTAGATCACAAATTCTAAGTCTATAAAATCTCAATTATATACAACCTTGGGAGTATACATTGCAAGATTATAGACCTATCCGTAAGGGTCTTTTAAGTTATCACATAAGTTGTTTACATGGCCTAAAATACTCCTATAGTACTTTAATGTAATGTACTTGATCTAGAATTCTCTTGACTGGTGTTTAGGTAAGTTTTAAGACTGTTGCAACACCACATCGCTCCCAAACACATGTCGGTCACATCTCGAATGAATATAGTTGATCAGGCTATATTGATCCTAGCTATGATTACATAACTGTTCAGGTTTGACGATAGTGTTAAGCCTTTAAATACTTTAGTTCTGTTCTTCTTGTGATACTTGGTCTACATGTATAAGCAAATAGGTATATTTTTTATAACTTATCGTTATACTCTCAAAATATATCATTATCCAGAGCACTTACGCCCCATTGTATTTATAGTTGTATATCTTTTATCGGTTGATATACTTAGTTCACTATAAACGATGCTCTGATACCAATCTGTCACACCCCAAAACCGGAACGGCGGAAACTTTCGGGGGTGGAGGACGTCATGTTTAGTATCACAACACATGTATCATAGTAAGCAAGTAATGAACAACCATTTCATTAGAAAGAAAGTGTTTATAATGTGTGTGTTCATAAAACATAGAATACATAAGCAAATAACAAAACAAGACTTGAAGCTATTATGCTCCATCTTCTGAATTCCCAACGCGAGTACCTGTCTAATAGTCTCCTGAGAATACAAGTTATTTGAAAGAGTTGATCAGCAATTAAGCTGGTGAGTTCATAAGATTTTAGTGATGTAAGTAAGTTGTAGAAAGTTGTTGAAAAATGTAGTTGAAATGTAGTAATTTGTAAGTTCTGTTTAGAAAAGTTCGCCTGTTCCTCTAGAAAATCCTATATTTCCTACTTTGATGAAAGATACGTAAAAAATGATTCTACAATCCTTTCTATGAGTACTAAATGGATACAAATTATATAAAACTCAAAGTAAACAAACAATCGACTGTGCGCATTTGCCCTAAGCCCACAACCAAACAAGGAACAGGAAGTAAGGCGGATAGCACACATCCCATTGTTTGTTAGATCATTGTTGTATATAACCCTGCCGTATTCACTTGTTACTCATGGAGTTAATTGTAATAGTTCCTTTATATTTAATGAAAATATTCTTTAAGAAAACCCTTATTTCTTATACTAAAATAATGACCACAGTGATTACTTCTATAATCACTTAGTTTTTAATGGCTATATATGATCGAATATCGAATAGATAGTTAATTGGGTGAATCTGCCCTAAGCCCACAACCAAACAAGGAACAGGAAGTAAGGTAATATAGAGTTAATCACCTAAGGTCCTTTAAGTTTATACTAGTTTAATAAAATGGATTAAACCCTTTACTGGAAAGTTTCTAGTTTTGTATACCAAAAGTTCTGATTTGGAAAGTATGTTTTGTACTAGAAAACTGTGCATTGACTTTGTGTCCTATGACTTGACCCATACCTGGTACCCTTATGATGACTTAATGTATACTGAACATATATATATATATATATATATATATATATATATATATATATATATATATATATATATATATATATATATATATATATAATCGAATAGATAATAGACTGGGTGAATCCGTTCCAAGCCCACAACCAAACAAGGAACAGGAAGTGAAGCGGAGAGCACACATCCTATTATCTGTCGGATCTTATTTTATATATCTATATATATATATATATATATATATATATATATATATATATATATATATATATATATATATATATATCCTTTGATGTATACATTAAGGAATCATAAGGTTAGCATTATGGTCCCTTTCTACTGAATGTACTCGACTCGACTGTTCTGTTTGTCGTTTGTAGAATGTAAGTTTTCCCTAGTTTATAACTATCTTAACTCGAAAATAGTTTGCATTTGACTTTCAAGTGGTACTGTCACTTTATGAAAGTAATGGGAAATGTAAGTACACAATTGTCGTTTAAAATGAGATACGGATGTACTGATGACCTTAAAACATGTTTGTTTTATACTGGTCATAATGTGAAGGCTAGTACCCCTACTATACGCTCTCCCTGTCTGGAGATTAAGGGAACCAAACGCGACTTTTTAGCAAACCAGTTGCTACACCGTGTAATTCACATTAAAGTTTTATGATCATGTATACCCAATATAACTATCACCTTTTGTTTAGAACAATGAGTTAGTGATTCATTGGTATAATTATATCCTGTAGTAGTTCCACGCTATAGCAACTTAATATGTTAGTTCTGTTTCTCATATAGTATGTTTTATTTCTCATATAGTATGTTCGTTCTGTTATCGTGTATTGTATCTAGTATGAACTGAATCTTTAAACTATACCTATTATAGTTTACTAATGTTTTACTTGAACTGTTATTGAAAAGACTCATTTGTCTACTAAGTTATGCTTGTACTTTAAAAACGGAGTTTTGTTAAACTATGAAGTAACATAACTTTAAAAGAGTTTTTGAAATGTTTTGATCACTTATAAAAGACATAAGCAATCTTTTGAAAGATGTATATATAACAAACATTTACACAATTATCATTGTGTTCAACTTGTATTCCCCCCCCCCCCTTAGTAACATTTAAAATAGTTAAAAGATTCATTACGGCGTATGAACTCACCTGATGTGGGTGATTCAAGCGAATATGTGTGTAAGGATGAGAAGTTCCACGAATGAAGTCCCGAGACTTAACAAGTCCTAAATGACATATAATGGCATATATTGGAATAAATATAGTGTTTAGAAGCAACCAAATGCAAAGAAACACCTCACAGGACTAGGAAACACTTTGTCCAAGTGTTGGAATCACATGTGATTCATCAAAGGAAAGTGGAATGGCACTATCATGAGTTTACGGCCATGGGTTTGCGGCCAAGGGAGTTTACGGCCGTAAACTCATGCTCAAACATGCATAAGAGGGTGTTTGAAGGCTAGGGAAACTTGAAGGACCATTGCTCTACACAAGGATGATAAAGACCATCATAATGGAGGCTTTTGATGAGTTTACAGCCAGGCAAGGAGTTTACGGCCGTAAACTCATGGACATTATGAAATTGAGAGTGGTTTAAGGTCCTATTTTCATCAAGGAAGGGTTATAGGTCACAAGCTTTTCATCTAGGAGGGTTTATTGCCACAATGGCACCTTTATAGGGGTTTACGGCCATGGGAGATGGCTTGGCCGTAAACTCCTTTTGGTCTTGCATTCTTGATGATTTCAAGGCTCTAATCAGGTGTTTCAACTAGATAACAAGCTAAGGAGTGAGTACTTACGATATAGAGGCTTGAAATGGTGATTAAGGTCCAAGAACACTAGTGTGTGTTCTTGGTGTTTCTTGAAGATCTAAGAAAAGATGATTTCCATGGATGAAATCATTAGATGATACTAGATTAAGAGATGTATCAACAAATTAAGGAAGAACACTTACAACTTTTGAAGATCAAGGATGAAAATCGGGATGATAGTTGAGAGAGAAATGGGGTGTTCTTGAGGTGAAAGTGAGATAATGAATGAAAATGAAGGATATGAGTCTTAAGGGGGAGTTTACGGCCCACCTTGAGTTTAGGGCCGTAAACTCAAGTGTTGTGGCCGTGAACTCTAAATGAAGAGGTTCAGGCTTGATTTGTTGAACAGTGTCTCTAGCAGGTACATTCTACCACCCATTCCTTAGAATGAAAGAATGGGTTTGTGGGCCATTAGGCCCAATGGCACGAATAGAAGGTATTTGGGCCCAACCATTGAATCACCTATGTTTTATCGAGTTTAAGTTCGTATTGTTGGTATTTGTTGTATGCTAAATGTTTATTCACAATGTTTTTAAAAATATCTCAACGTTTGAATTATAACGAAGCTTTAGTTATATATATATATATATATATATATATATATATATATATATATATATATATATATATATATATATATATATATATATATATATATATATATATATATATATATATATATATATATATATGCGTTATAAGCTTGATATTTTTAACCCAAATATTAATAATTGTTTATCTGGCCCAAAAACATTTAGATTGACCATTTTGGCCCCTTTTTCTTTAAAAATGGCACTTTTAGTCCTTTTTTATGAAAATTGACATTTTTGGTCCTTAAACCATTTTTCTTGACATTTTCCACCCAAACTTTATTTGCATAGTAATTTCAGTCCAAAACTATTGCATTTGTCATTTCCAGCCTTTATTTGTAAAGGGTTTACATTTTTGGCCTAATTTCCGTAAGTTTTACAATTTTGACCCCAAAATCAAAAACTTTGCATTTTTAGTCCAATTTGGTAATAAAATCATTTTCAACCCCTGAAATAGTTTATTTACTTTTTAGACTCATAGTTTGTTAAGTTTTACATTTCAGCCCCTCAAAACTTCATTTTTTTGCAACCTTGTCCCTAAAACTTGTGAGGCCCAATTTAAAGCCCAATAAGCTAAAATTTATGTTTTTGACCCTTTAAGAAGTATTATTTTCATAAAAATCAGCTTTTATACAAATAAATACCTTATAGCCCTCATAAAACCGATAATTATCAATTTACACCCAATCTTTTTTATTTTTGCAAAAATGACACTTGTAAAATTCTGTGGCTTTGTTTTTCACTTTTTAAACTTAAGGACCCTTAGATCTATGATGTATGTTGTTTATTTTTTTTCTGTTTATGATTCTTTCCCCGTTTTTGCTATAGATCTCGAAATATCACAAGTATTACATATTATCACAACCAAAAACTAAAGAAAACACACATAACATGCAAACACACATAGATCATCACATAATACTTGTATTCTCCCCCAAAAACAAGTAAAAACCGAAAACAAGGGGGTATGAACTCACCTTGCTTAGTTGTTTCGGTTTTGAAGAAGATGTGAAGAAGATTTTTGGTCCTAGCAACACCTTGATGTGGATCTAGAACTTGAGATGATTCTAGGAGTATGATTACCACAAATGTTTAAGAGAAGGGATCTAACATGAGAAAAGAGTTATATAATTCTTGGATATGTATAACTTACCAAGAAATGATGATGTTCTTGTGAAAATCCTCTTGATACACAAGCAAAACTTCGAGATTTTGGAGGGAGAAGGAAGAGAATACTTGAGAGAGTTTGAAGGAAGTTTGAAGGTGTGTGTGTGTGTTTTCCTCTTGCTCTCGGCCGAAGAAGAAAAAGAGAGGGGAAGAAGAGAGAGAGAGAGAGTGAAGTGATAGATGCATGGGAGTATGGGAATGCTTGGTTACATGTTGAGTAATTTCCTAATTATCCCCTAAACAAAAATGAGGTGTCAAGGCATTATAATCCCCATTAATCCCTTCTCTTTTTTTTGTATATATATAGTTGGGCCGAGAGGGAGAAAGAAGAGAGATGGAATGGGCCTTTAATGCTTGGTTCTAATAATAGGAGGCCCATTTTGATGGTTTTCGGCCCATTTGGCCCTTAGGAGGGTTTACGGCCCAATTAGAATGAAAGAATGGGTTTGTGGCCCATTAGGATTAATTGGATTTGTTATGGCCCAACAAGGCCCATTAAGGTAAACCAATTCATTTGGGGTCCATTATGGCCCAAAATGTTAAGTTTCATGAAAGTGGGTCCAATTAGGGCCCATTTAAGGGACCTAAGCCCAAAATAGTCAAATTGGAAGCTTATTGGTCCATTAGGCCGAATAAGGAAATCCTAGTCCATAATGGACTTAAACCGGGATTTTTAGGGTTTCCAATCTTTTGTTGACCATTTGAAGTGTTTGTATAGAGTGTTTGATGAAATTTTGTTGTCATTGAATAAACATCATGCATACTTTCAAGTTTTAGCCACAAATGTTACTCTTGTTAATGTTTACAAAAACCTTAGAATTCCTAGTTGTGACAATGCGAGTGAGGAGTTGTCTACCTCCTAATAGTGTTATCCATAATGACCATGGGCTCAAAAGAGTTAATGAGTTGTGTCAAATGATTCTAGGGACTTAACCGCAATACATTCCTCATGAATTAAAGTAACATACA
The DNA here is from genome assembly GCF_052849685.1 of Lactuca virosa. NCBI lineage: Eukaryota > Viridiplantae > Streptophyta > Magnoliopsida > Asterales > Asteraceae > Lactuca > Lactuca virosa. The sequence continues at coordinate 254,726,863 of NC_136434.1, forward strand.
CATACATGTAAAATATAGAAACCAAGCTTATACAAGTCAAAATAAATACAACGAACATAAATAGTTTAGGACATGCTTTTCCACCCCAAAACGTAAAAACAGAAAACAGGGGGAGGCGTGAATACTCACAATGATGAGTGAAGGTATTTGTGATGCCTTGAGCTAACTTCCCTCACGTCCTACTACCGATTCTCTACGATAAGATTACACACTAGTAAGTCTCTAGTCGAAAATCTAACACTAGTATACTTAATTTCTATAATAGAATTATGCCAATATTGTGTCAAAATTAGGTTTTGTATAAGTTACAAACATTTTTCTATAAATTCAGATTTCCATGGATCAAATTGTTAAATAACAAATTTAAGTGAAAAATCTCATTTTTGGCAATGTCAATTGAAGTGTAACTATAACATTTTGGAAGGTGTTTCAAATGGTTAAATATTCAAAACTAAGTCAAATAAGTTATAAAATTTTCCAAACTTTGTATTTTAGTTTTGACTGAAGTCAAAGACATTAAAATAATTTTTCTTGAATTTTTGATTTGTCTAACTATTTTTTTCTTTATTTAATTGCTCAAATCAACACTAATTCATGAAAAATAGCAACCAGTTAATACAATTCTCCAAAAAAAGTTGAACACTGATATTCATCATATATAATCTGCGAAAAATATAAAACTTGGTTTTTAAACAGATTAACATGATTTTATGATTTTTGTGTATTTATTATAGAAAAAATCGAAATAAATAGAAATCAGTTTATAAAATTCTCCAAATATTTTGTGCCACTGTTATTTAACATATATAACCTGGGAAAAATATAAAAGTTGGTTTTCAAACAGTTTAACTATTTTTCGTTGTTTTATTCATTTAAATAAGCATTAATTCGCGAAAAATTATTAAACTGTAGGTAAAATTCACTAAACTTTTTATCTACTATTAATTTGTAATACAAATTATTCTTATGAAGTTTTATAATTTTGGATAAGTGTAGCTATTTTTCATCAATTAATCCCTTAAACATTCATTAAATCCGGAAAAATAAGAAATTGTCTTGGAAAAATCTGAAATTATTTTCATGGAGTCTTTATGATTTCCAGAAGGTTCGAAAATTATCAAATATGGATTTGAACATTAATAACTATATTTTACAATTTATTTCTCTTCAAAACAAATAAATTTGAAATCAACACAAAACTATCATAGGAATGCATGCAACTTCATGAAACATATTTAGGCAGTGCGTAGGTCATATCAGAAATGTACCACAAATTATTGACCATAAAAAGTGTTTTATGTTAATTATTGCTCTATTTTCTTACAAAAACTACAATAAATCGATAAAAATTATTTATTTTCTGAAAGTTTCCAGATCATCTTATGTTGTTGTTGTTAGGATTCTGAGAAAAATCGGATTTGAGCAGAAATTAATTTTTATATATTTATTTATGAATAAATCATTTATAAGCATTCTTAACAATGTACTTTGATCATCAAGCCTTTAAGCTTGATGTTCATCACATTCATTATGATTTGAAGACCATGAATGAACTTATTTTGTTCAAAATGATGTTTCTAAATGAAAAACTTGAATGCATGTGCTTTTGGATCTTTAAAACTTGTAAAACTCAAGTTGATGGATTTGATTTAGGTTTTGATCATTGGATTTCACTCAAGTTGATGCATTGCATGTTGTTTTTGGGTAAAATCCTACCACCATCATCATCAAATTCGACATGCATGAACATGCATGTGAATAATCTCAAAGAAAAGTGTAGAGGAGGGAGAAAAATACAATAAAACATGAAATTTTTCAAAGAAAAGTAAAGAAAATATAAGGAAATTAATTTTACCTTGAATATCCACTTCAAATGATAAAGATTTTTGAGTAAAATGAGGGATATCTTCTGGAAATTTTGTAGGTTTTGGAGCTAATTCATAGTGGTAAATAATAGGGGTTTTAGAAAGAAGAAAAGAGAGATTACGTTTATCTGGATACCCAATCTCTCTCGTCATCTCTTTGGGGTTTCTCTCCACCGAAATTGGCCACCAAGCTATAGACATGTATGTGAACTCATGAAGAATCGAATGTAAAAATCTCTCCTGGTTATTCTGCTTCTAAATTTTTTATTTTTAGAGAAAATGAAGAGAGAAGTTTTAGAGAGAGAAAAGTGGGAGGTGGAGTGAATTGAAAGTGAAAATGATTAGGACTATTGGGAAGGGGAAGAGTGGTTGAACTTGAGGGTGTGAGAGGGGATTTTATTTATTTATTTTATATTAATTCCTTAATTTTTATAAAATTTCTTTCAATTTATATAAAATGTGTATTTTATATAAATTTTGTTCATAACTCTTGGATTTTTAGCTTATAAATGTAAAGTTAATGTTAATGAATTCAATTAATTTCCTTGATTATATTTCCACATTCTAAATATATTAATTTGATATTATAGTGTTTATAAATTTTTTTATGGGATTTTAATATAAAACTTCATACATTGAATTTTTTTATGACTTCTAGGGTTTTAAGGAGTTTGTAAATCTTTGGATATCAAAATTAATTGAATTTTGAGACTACAAACTATTTTAGAGTTTCATAACTCTTATTCAAGTTATAAATAATGTTTGTAATTTATTTTTATCGATTTATTGGCATTTCTATGTAGTGGTTTCGAGATTCAAGTGAAATTGAGGAATCAGGTATACTAGTCCTAGTTTCAACATTAACTTAAGTTTCTATGAGACTCTGACCTAATTTATACTACTAGGTCAAGTGCATGATGTGTCTACATAATTCATGTAAAGATGTTCAAGTGAAGGATGACTTGAATTTGGATAGTCGCTACAGTTAAAGTAGTTGTAGAATTCACATATCAATGTGAAATCTAAGTACACTATCCTTTGATTCTACTTGTTTCCAAGTTTCGAGTAGGTTATGACTTACTCTCTAGCTAATAAATCTAGCATGTATCGTGCCTACACGTGCAACTAAGTTTAGTCAAATCTAGAACCGGCTCGAATTTTGACAGTGACCATTTCTATCACACCTTGCTAAAGTGGAAACACAGGGCGTGGCTGTACAAAGGGTCTTATGGCAAAAGTTAAAAGACACACCAACCATAGTATTAAAAAGCATTATAATTTACAATGAGTTTTAACAACTTTGTAAAAGAAATTACAATGTATTTGAAAGACTACACATGCGAATGCTCCTACAAAAGATGTGTCTTTAAGTGCCTCTAACTAGATGATTCCTGAAAAAGCATGTAAAACGAGCGTCAACTATAAAAATAGTTGGTGAGTTCATAGGTTTACAAAAATATTGGTTTCATGAATCGTAATCAAAGTTTTGATAGAAGTTTCCATAAATAAAAGTACATTGCTAAAATGAGTAAATAAGTTTGCATAAACATAGTTCGTTGTCATCATGAGAAATGAAGTATGTTGCCAAAATGAGATGCAAAGTTCATATTCTCATGGGAAATAAAGTTCGTTGCTAAAACGGGTAAACAAGTTTCGTTGCTAAAATGAGTATACAAGTTTCGTTGATAAAATGAGTATACAAGTTTCTTCGCTAAAATGAGTATACAAGTTTCGTTACTAAAATGCGATGTAAGATTCGTATGTGCATCAAGTTTCCATTCATCAGTTCATAACCCAAGCATAATGACTGAATCGTTCCCTATTAACTACTATGTTGTGACAACCAGAAACTTTTATTTTGTACGCTTGGTCAACTTTATCAACATTGAACTTGATTTCGTTACCTTTTAACGTCGTTTAAGAGTTAGTTTAAGTGTTCTAAGCTTGAGTACAGCCGGGAATGAGATTAGAAATGAGTCAACAAGTCGTATAGAGACAAAACCGGGCCATACACCCTCTTGAGAGGTGTGTACGGCCGCACACCCATCTCCCAGCCGCACACTCATCCCTATATATATATAGGGTGACCCCTTCACTCATTCCTTTCTTTTGGCTGCACTCTACTTTCTCTCTCTACTTTCTCTCTCTAGAAACTTCATCCAAGAACACTCTAAGGGCCTAAAAAACGTGAAGTACTCCATCTTTCAGCTTGTTATTCTGGTAAGACACCATGATCTAAGCTTAAAACTCTTCATGTTCTTCGTGTTCTTCATCACTTGAAGGTGTACGGCCGCACACCTTCATAAGGTGGCCGTACACACCTTAAAGACTCTCCAAAGTGAGAGTTTGGCCTCAATTTTGCTAGTTGGACTTGGTATTGGCTTTGAAACACCTGGAAATCGACATTTTGAGCATGAATGAAGAGTGTACGGCCGCACACGCCTATGTACGGCCGCACACTCCCATGTACGGCCGCACACGCCCTCTGTACGGCCGCACACTCCTGTGTGCAACCGCACACACATGCTGACCGCACACCCTGGCCGCACACACACTCTTTTGGCCGTACACCTCCCTTGTTTGATCATATAGGGTCCCGACAAGCATTTCCAAGTCTTAAGTTGGTTTCCCGTCATGTTTAGTCATGAAACACCCTAATTCTAACACATATATGCGTTACCATATGTTAATAGGATCCACTTGCGTGCGAAACCCACATCTTTCGACGGAAAAGGAGGGGTTATTGCCCTGACTCAATGGTTCGAGAAAATCGAGTCCATTTTCAAAATCTGTTCCTGTTCTGAAGCCAACAAAGTAAAATTCGCCGCTTGCACTTTCGCCAACAGAGCACTGACCTGGTGGAATGGTCGAGTCAAATCCCTAACCCTGCCTGTGGCGAATGCTATGGGTTGGGAAAGTTTAAAGGAACTCATGCTAGCTGAGTACTGCCCACAGGGCGAGATGCAGAAACTAGAGCACGAACTTTGGAACCTAAAGATGAAGGAATCCGACATTGCTGCCTACACTTCTAGGTTTGAAGACCTAGCACTTCTTTGCCCGGGAATGGTCACCCCGAAAAGCAAAAAGATTGAGAGATACATTTGGGGACTGACACAACCCACCAAAGGAAATGTCTTGGCTGCTAGGCCAAACACCTTTGACAGCGCTAAGTGTCTGGCGCAAACTCTCATAGATCACGGAGTTGATCTTGATAATGTAACGGCCGCTCCTGAGCCAGCAAAAGGGAGTGGTGAGAAAAGAAAGTTCTGGAAGCAGCGGAAGGGCCAGTCTTCACAGGAGCCCTCAAAGAAACAGTAAATGGTGGCAGTCCACGCTGCTACTACTCCTGCCGCTGCTCCTGCCATTCAAGCACCTACCAGTAAATATGCTGGTACCCTTCCTCGGTGCGACAAGTGCAATTACCATCATAATCCCGGTCCATGTCGTGAAATCTCATGCACTAACTGTGGCAAAAAGGGGCACACAGTTCGATTTTGCAAGACACCAATCCAACCAACCAATCAGGCATCTGGAGCAGGCGTCGGTCAAGCCTGTTATGGTTGTGGAGAGGTCGGGCACTACAAGAGAAACTGGCCCAAGGCAACAACAACAGGTAGCACAGGGAGAGTACTAACGATGGGCCAAGAAGAGGCAGTTGCAGATCCCACCGTTGTTTCGGGTACGTTCCTCCTCGACAACTCTTATGCATGCTTTCTTTTCGATTCTGGTGCGGAGAGAAGTTTTGTTAGTCATGCATTCAAACATCTTCTCAAACATAAACCTCAACCACTAACTGAAACATTTACCGTCGAGATGGCTAACGGTGAAAAAGAGAGCACTAATGATATATACGTAGGCTGTATCCTTACCTTGAACGATCATTCTTTTCCTATCGACCTTATGCCAGTTTCCATAAAAAGCTTTCGATGTCATCATCGGCAAGGATTGGTTGAGCCCCAATCATGCTGATATCCTTTGTTACGAAAAAGCTATCCGTCTCAATCTTTCCTCTGATGAAACCCTTATGATTTATGGCGATAAACTTAGCACAAACCTTCGTATCGTTTCGTGCATCAAAGCCTAGAAACTCCTGCGAAAGGAGTGTCATGCATTCCTAGCCCACGTCATTAACGAGAAGCAGGAAGTTCAAGACCTCGAGAGCATCCCCGAAGTTTGCAACTTTCCCGATGTTTTTCCCGAAGATCTCCCGGGAATCCCTCCCGAGCGCCAAGTCGAGTTTCGCATCGACTTAGTCCCTGGAGCTACCCCCGTAGCTAAATCCCCATACCGATTAGCGCCGGCAGAAATGCAGGAGTTATCCAGTCAGCTCAATGAGCTGCTCAGCAAAGGATTCATCAGACCGAGTTCCTCACCCTGGGCAGCCCCGATCTTATTTGTGAAAAAGAAGGATGGATCCTTTCGGATGTGCATTGACTACCGCGAGCTGAACAAGCTTACAGTCAAAAACCGTTACCCTCTTCCTCGAATCGACGACCTCTTCGATCAACTTCAAGGAGCCAGTTACTTCTCCAAAATAGACCTAAGATCAGGGTACCATCAGCTGCGAGTCCATGAGAGTGATGTTCCTAAGACATCATTTCAGACTCAATATGGACACTACGAATTTGTAGTAATGCCTTTTGGTCTAACCAACGCATCGGCGGTATTCATGGACCTAATGAATCGGGTGTGCCGTTCTTTCCTGGACAAGTTTGTAATCGTGTTCATCGACGATATACTTGTCTATTCTCGGAGTGAGGAAGAGCACCGACAGCACTTGAGATCGGTGCTGGAAACCTTAAGGACAGAGAAGCTGTACGCGAAATTCTCCAAGTGCGAATTCTGGATTCGAAAAGTAACCTTCCTAAGTCACGTTATAAGCGAGGAAGGCATACACGTGAACCCCTCCAAAAATCAAAGCGATAGACAACTGGTCAGCACCGAAGACGCCCACAGAAATCCGTCAATTCTTGGGTCTCGCTGGCTATTATCGCAGATTTATCTAGATTTTTTCCAGAATTGCCAAACCCTTAACCACTCTGACTCAGAAAAGCGTACCCTTTTGTTGGAGTGAAAATCAAGACACTACGTTCCAAACGTTGAAGCAGGCCCTGTCTAGCGCACCTATCTTGTCCCTGCCCGAAGGGACGAAGGACTTCGTTGTCTACTGTGATGCATCCAATTAGGGCCTAGACTGTGTGCTCATGCAACGGGAAAAAGTCATTGCTTATGCCTCAAGACAGTTGAAAGCACACGAAGTCAACTACACAACGCACGACCTGGAATTGGGAGCAGTGGTCTTCGCATTGAAGTATGGAGAAATTATCTCTACGAAACCAAGTGCACTATCTTCACTGACCATAAAAGCCTGCAGCATATTTTCTACCAGAAGGAGTTGAACATGAGACAACGACGATGGGTTGAGCTACTCAACGATTACGAGTGCGAAATCCGCTACCATCCCAGCAAGGCCAATGTGGTGGCAGATGCCCTCAGTCGGAAGGAGTACTCAGGTCGTAGAGTGAAGGCACTGACCATGACTATCCATTCCCATTTATCCGCGCAAATCAAGGAGGCTCAGCTGGAAGCCTTAAAACCAGAGAACATGCTTGGTGAAGTCTTGAGAGGAATGGAAAAGAACCTAGAGATCAAGGGAGACGGAGTCTATTATTTCATGGATCGGATCTGGACCCCAAAGTTCGGTGGTTACAGAGAGGTTGTAATGAACGAAGCTCACAAGACTAGATACTCCGTTCATCCAGGCTCGGACAAAATGTACCTCGATCTCAAGAAACTGTATTGGTGGCCGAACATGAAAGCAGAGATCGCTACCTTCGTGGGCAAGTGCCTGACTTGCGCCAAGGTGAAGGTCGAATATCGGAAGCCCTCAGGTCTACTCCACCAGCTGGAGATACCTGAGTGGAAGTGGGAGAGAATTAGTATGGATTTTATCACCAAATTACCCAAGTCTCCGAGTGGGCACGACGCCATTTGGGTAATAGTCGACCGACTGACTAAATCCGCCCACTTCCTGCCGATCAAGGAAAACTTCAAAATGGAGAGACTCACACGAATCTACATCCGAGAGATAGTTCGACTGCATGGTGTGCCTGTGTCTATTATCTCCGATCGAGATAGCAGGTTCACTTCGAGGTTTTGGCAGTCACTACAGAAAGCTCTTGGAACTAAGCTGGATATGAGCACAACTTACCATCCTTAGACAGACGGGCAGAGTGACAGAACCATCCAAACCTTGGAGGACATGTTGAGAGCATGTGTCATTGACTTCGGTGAATCGTGGGACACCCATTTGCACTTGGTAGAGTTTTCCTATAACAACAGTTACCACACCAGCATCAAGGTTGCGCCTTTCGAAGCCCTCTATGGTCGCAAGTGCAGATCCCCTATGCGTTGGGCTGAGGTGGGCGACACGCAGCTAGCCAAGGGGCAAGTCCCTGACAGCACTCTCACTGGCCCAGAAATCATCCGCAAAACCACAGAAAAGATCGTACAAATCCAAGAACGACTGAAAGCCTCACAAGATAGACAAAAGAGCTACGCCGATAAACGACGAAAACCCTTGGAGTTCCAGGTTGGAGACTGTGTCCTGCTAAAGGTCTCACCCTAGAAAGGCATGATACGCTTCGGAAAGCGTGGAAAGCTAAATCCAAGATACGTAGGACCATTCGAGATCCTCGCTAGGATCGGTCCCGTAGCCTACAAACTTCGTCTACCGTAAGAACTTAGCAACATTCATCCTGTCTTCCATGTCTCGAATCTTAAAAAGTGTCTATCTGATGAAACCCTTACGATTCCCCTCGACGAGATTGAGATCAACAAGAGCCTGAACTTTGGGGAAGAACCAGTCGAAATCATGGATAGAGAGATCAAACGAACAAAGCAAAGTCGCATCCCGATAGTGAAGGTTCGCTGGAATGCCAAGCGGGGACCCGAATTCACTTGGGAGCGCGAAGATCAGATGAAACAGAAATATCCGCATCTCTTTTCTAATCCATGATTTGTATTCTATGTTTGAATTTAGGGACGAAATTCCCTCTAACGGGGGGATGATGTGACAACCCGAAACTTTTATTCTGTATGCTTGGTCAACTTTATCAACATTGAACTTGATTTTGTTACCTTTTAACGCCGTTTAAGAGTTATTTTAAGTGTTCTAAGCTTGAGTACAGCCGGGAATGAGATTAGAAATGAGTCAACAAGTCGTATAGAGACAAAACCGGGCCATACACCCTCTTGAGAGGTGTGTACGGCCGCACACCAATCTCCCAGCCGCACACTCATCCCTATATATATATATATATATATATATATATATATATATATATATATATATATATATATATATATATATATATATATATAGGGTGACCCCTTCACTCATTCCTTTCTTTTGGTTGCACTCTACTTTCTCTCTCTAGAAACTTCATCCAAGAACACTCTAAGGGCCTCAAAAATGTGAAGTACTCCATCTTTCAGCTTGTTATTCTGGTAAGACACCATGATCTAAGCTTAAAACTCTTCATGTTCTTCGTGTTCTTCATCACTTGAAGGTGTACGGCCGCACACCTTCATAAGGTGGCCGTACACACCTTAAAGACTCTCCAAAGTGATAGTTTGGCCTCCATTTTGCTAGTTGGAGTTGGTATTGGTTCTGAAACACCTGAAAATCGACATTTTGAGCATGAATTAAGAGTGTACGGCCGCACACCCCTATGTACGGCCGCACACTCCCATGTACGACCGTACACGCCCTCTGTACGGCCGCACACTCCTGTGTGCAACCGCACACACATGTTGACCGCACACCCTGGCCGCACACACACTCTTTTGGCCGTACACCTCCCTTGTTTGATCATATAGGGTCGAGACAAGCATTTCCAAGTCTTTAGGGTGGTTTCCCGTCATGTTTAGTCATGAAACACGCTAATTCTAACATATATATGCGTTACCATATGTTAATAGGATCCACTTGCGTGCGAAACACCTGTTGACATTCAGCATCCACACCGATCATACGCTCGAATCCTACGTCAAACAGTGAGTTCATACCCCTACGCTTTTCCGAGTTTTCGTGTTTTCTGGGGGAGAATACAAGCAAAAGTACAAGGAATCTTGTGCTCAAGTTATTTCATTTTGCATAAAATAATTATATGTTCAGTATGCTTTTAACACAGAAAACCGTTTTACCAAACGATTAAGAAATCAACTCGTAGAAACAGTTTTCAAAACTAAAGCAAGGAACTTGTGAATCTTGTCATAAAATGTGATATTTTACAAAGGATTCATACAAAACATAAACAGGATTTTTTATATTATTACTTGTAAGTTTGTTATTTTAAGTTGGAGACACGTCCTCGGTAACACTCCACCGGATTCGAGAGTGTAGGACTAACTCTTGTAACCAGAATCTCTTGTAGGGAGAGCGTGACTATTGTGTATAGATCTATACGGGACTGACTATCCCGCACCTAAACTGCTAGCTACAGTTAGGCAGCCATGCCTGGGGTGACAAAGTCATAAAAGGATACTGGCCCCGTTACGTGCCATATCTAGTTTAATGTATGGTTAAAAAACTTGCAACCTAGAAAACAGAGATTTACTTTTGTAATAATGAAACAAGTGAACTAACCTCAAAGTAATAACCGATTTGATTACTAGAGGGCATTAGTAATACCCTTAGGATCTAGTTCACTTCTTATTTATTAGTTTTATTTATGTAATAAGGCTAATACATCTCACTGAGAGCAAACAGGGTTTTTCAAGAAAACTACATCCAACGATACAAGTATGGTAGATACTTGTACACCTCATACCAGAACAGATAACCAACTATCAACTTTTAAGGAAAAATAAAGGATTTTCCTAGGATAACTCAACCTTACATAAACAGGCTATTAAACAAATAACGAATAGATAATCAAACATCTTTTATAAGAAAATATAGGATTTTCTTGGGAAACACTTTTCAAAGGATCAAGGAAACATTTCTTTCACCAGAACTAAACGCTTATGAACTCACCAGCTTTATGCTGATATTTTAAAACTGCTTGTATTCTCAGGGCAACAATAGACAGGTACTCTTGCCAACTTTTGGAGAAGATGGAGCATTTTGGAGTCACGTCTTTTACTTTTGTTATATATTGTTATGTACAAACCATGTTTTCAAACAATGTAAATATTCTTATTATAATGTAATGGTTGTGTTTACTTCGCTTACTATGATACAACTGTTGTGATACTACGCATGACGTCACCCCGCCCCCGGACGTTTCCGCCGTCCGTTCCGAAGGTTCGGGGGTGTGATATATGTGTATCGCAAACATAGTGTATAAAATATGGTAAAATTCACTCAAGCGAATCATGCAAGTGAGGAGTTGTCTACCCGCAATACAGGCCTCATGAATTAAAGAGTTAATCAGTTGTGTCAAATGTTTCCAGGGACTTAACCGCGATACAGGCCTCATGAATTAAAGTAACATACACATACATGAAAAATATAGCAACCAAGTTGGATATGAGTCAAAATAAATACAACGAACATAAATAGTTTAGGACATGCTTTTCCACCTCAAAATATTTAAAAACCAAAAATAGGGGGAGGCATGGATACTCACTATGATGCGTGAAGGTATTTGTGATGCCTTGAGCTAACTTCCCTCATGTCCTACTACTGATTCCCTACGATAAGGTTACATACTAGTAAGTCTCTAGTCGAAAATCTAACACTAGTATCTACAATAGAATTATGCCAATATTGTGTTAAAATTAGGTTTTGTATAAGTTACAAACATTTTTTTTCTGTAAATTCAGATTTCCATGGATCAATTTGTTAAATAACAAATTTAAGTGAAAAATCTCACTTTTGGCAATGTCAATTGAAGTGTAACTATAACATTTTGGAAGGTGTTTCAAATGGTTAAATATTCAAAACTAAGGAAAAAAAGTTATAAAATTTCCCAAACTTTGTATGTTAGTTTTAACTGAAGTCAAAGACATTAAAATAAATTTTCTTGAATTTTTGATTTGTCTAACTATTTTTCACCAATATAATTCTTTGAAAACATCATAAAATTTGGGGAAAATAGTAAATGACCATGGGAAATTATTATAATTGTTGTGTTACTTACACTAATTATATACATATATGTGTCATTATCATGATTGGTTGTTATATACACTAATTATATACATATATGTGTCATTATATGCTTAATAGGATCCGTTTGTGCTCGAGACTTCACTTGACACTTAGCATCCTATATCGATCTTACATTCGAATCACTCACTACAGGTGAGTTCATACCCCTAACTTATCTTTTAAATGATTTTAAATGCTTTTATGGGGGAATACAAGTAGAAAACCTTATAGTTATTGTATCAATCACATGTGATTAATAACTATCAAACAAGTGGATTTCTTATACTTCAAAACTGTGTTATCAGACAAACTATTTCAAAACATTTTATAAAATGACATCAATTCATCTATAACCATTCAAATGGTTAAAACTCTTTTATATGCTAAACTCTTTATCTAACTCTTTTAAACTTATATATTGTCAAAATCATGTCTATATAGATATAGTTATATAAATAAGGTTGAAAGGGCTTAGGACTGATAACTCGCTTTATTTCCTGTTCCTTGTTTGGTTGTGGACTTAGGGTATCGGTTGTTTGTCCGAGTGTCGTTTGGATCTTAGTTATATATTATGTATATGTGTATAGATATAAAAGTTCTTACATCAGTTCAATACCTTTGGGTAGCAAAGGTGTACAAACATGATCAGTCATTCAAACATCTTTACTAGTAAACTATAATAGGTATAGTTTAGAGGATTACTACTCACTATTTCTAGTACAATGAAACATACAAGAGTCAGTTCATACATGAGTCAGTTCAAACATACTATAACGAGAAACAGAAAGAACAAACTATAATGAGAAACAGGGAGGAACATACTATACACTAGAACAGAGATAACATACAATACACTACTAGAATAAAGAGAACATACTATACAAATACAAGAATACTATAACATTAATGTGAGCCACTACTTCATGGCATGGCAATATACTGTTGTGTCACGTTTTGTAACCAGAGTCTCCTGGAGGGAGAGCGTGAATTTGTGTATAGATCTATACGGGATTGACCATCCTACACCTTGCTGCTAGCTACAGTGGGACCTGCAGGTCTACGGGTGACGAATGTCATACCATTTCGATGTCTTCGAACATTGTGTTTTACTAGTCAATCAAGCATGGTTATAATCTCATCACATTTTACCTTAATTAAACAATTGGTTTAAGGTAGTTAGTACAATGGTAGTTACTATATACAATACTATAGTACATCTTTATTTTCCCATTACATTCACATTGTGATCTTCTCACATAAACGGAAATGTAAACTATATTTTTGGTAATGATAGTCATACATGGGAAAAACACTCACTTTTACAAAAGAACAAACATACAGAACAGTCGGGTCTTGGTAGAAGACTACATTTCATTATAAGTAGAAAATATAGGATTTTCTAGGAGATACAAACATTTACATCAAACGCTTACAAACATTTACATCAAACATTTACAAACACTTTCATCAAACTTATACAAACATTTAACACTAAAATACTTATGAACTCACCAGCTTAAATGCTGATCTACTCTTTCAAAATAACTTGTATTCTCAGGTCACCAGTAGACAGGTACACTGGACCAGGTTTTGAGAAGACGAAGCACATTCGAGACTCGTTTTTATTTTGATTCATATGTTGTTGCTTGTTTACTATTGTGCATTGTTATGATACTGTACATGACGTACTCCACCCCCGAACGTTTCTGCAGTTCTGGTTTGGGGGTGCGACAACGATGAAGAAGTATTAAGGTATAATTGGAATTGGTTTCGACTTAAGATTATTACTAGTGGCTATCTAGCTACTAAACTTACGTCTAAAGTCAACAGCTACGAGGAATACTCATTCCTAGTACTAAGTGGATTGCTCGTAGAGTGGCTAGTGATATAATCTAATTGTTAGCCTAGTACTTGATAAGGGATAAAAATATTTCTAAATAAGGCATTGTGGTAAAAGTGAACTTAGTTTCTAAGTGTACCTAGATGAATGCCTATAATATGGAATGCCCCTACGCACACCGAAAAATTTTGCATTTCAAAAGTTTAAGTTGAAAATCGTTTAGAACATAATTCTACTATAACTGTTTCTAGCCTCACATTAGTTTTCAGTAATTAAACATAGTTGGCCAAGCTATACCTAATTAAAGTCCAATAATGCGTACTCGAAATAGTTATACCAGTAGTATGTTCGGTATTTTAAAACTTTTTTGAAATTTTTTGGCTATAGTTGTGGTTCTCCAAAGGAAAACCGGTATTCACTATAACCTTCGGCTCTAATACCATTTCTGCCACACATCGCTAAAGCGTAAACACGGGACGCGACACTACAATGGGTCTCATAGAAAAAGTTAAAAGACAACACCAACCATACTATTAAAAAGCATTACAAATTACAATGAGTTTGAACAACTTTTTAAAAGAAATTACAATGTATTTAAAAGACAACACATGTGAATGCTCCTCCAAGTGATGTGTCCTTAGGTGCCTCTTACTAGATGATTCCTAAAAAAACATACAAAACGAGTATCAACTATAAAAATAGTTGGTGAGTTCACAGGTTTACAAAAATACTGGTTTCATGAACGTAATCAATGTTTTGATAGAAGTTTCCATAAATAAAAGTACATTGCTAATATGAGTAAATAAGTTTGCATAAACAAAGTTCGTTCTCATCATGAGAAATAAAGTATGTTGCCAAAATGAGATGCAAAGTTCATATTCTCATGGGAAATAAAGTTCGTTACTAAAACGAGTAAACAAGTTTTGTTGCTCAAATGAGTATACAAGTTTTGTTTATAAAATGAGTATACAAGTTTAATCGCTAAAATGAGTATACAAGTTTCATCACTAAAATGAGTATACAAGTTTCATCGCTAAAATGAGTATACAGGTTTCGTTACTAAAATGCAATGTAAGATTCATATGTGCATCAAGTTTCTATTCATGAGTTCACAACCCAAGCCTAATGACGAATCTTGCCCTATTGACTACTATGTGTATCAAAAACATACTGTATAAAATGGTAAAATGCACTTAAGTGAATCGTGCGAGTGAGGAGTTGTCTACCTCCTAATAGTGTTATCCATAATGACCATGGGATCAAAAGAGTTAATGAGTTGTGTCAAACGATTCTAGGGACTTAACCGCAATACAGTCCTCATGAATTAAAGTAACATACACATACATGCAAAATATAGAAACCAAGTTTATACAAGTCAAAATAAATACAACGAACATAAATAGTTTAGGACATGCTTTTCCACCCCAAAACATAAAAACAGAAAACGGGGGGAGACGTAAATACTCACAATGATGAGTGAAGGTATTTGTGATGCCTTGAGCTAATTTCCCTCACGTCCTACTACCGATTCTCTACGATAAGATTACACACTAGTAAGTCTCTAGTCGAAAATCTAACACTAGTATACATAATTTCTATAATAGAATTATGTCAATATTGTGTCAAAATTAGGTTTTGTATAAGTTACAAACATTTTTCTATAAATTCAGATTTCCATGGATCAAATTGTTAAATAACAAATTTAAGTGAAAAATCTCATTTTTGGCATTGTCAGTTGAAGTGTAACTATAACATTTTGGAAGGTGTTTCAAATGGTTAAATATTCAAAACTAAGTCAAATAAGTTATAAAATTTTCCAAACTTTGTATTTTAGTTTTGACTGAAGTCAAAGACATTAAAATAAATTTTCCTGAAATTTTGATTTGTCTAACTATTTTTTCTTTATTTAATTGCTCAAATCAACACAAATTCATGAAAAATAGCAAACAGTTAATACAATTCTCCAAAAAAAATTTAACACTGATATTTATCATATATAATCTGCGAAAAATATAAAACTTGGTTTTTAAACAGATTAACATGATTTTATGATTTTTATGTATTTATTATAGAAAAAATCGAAATAAATAGGAATCAGTTTATAAAATTCTCCAAACATTTTGTGCCACTGTTATTTAACATATATAAGCTGGGAAAAATATCAAAGTTGGTTTTCAAACAGTTTAACTATTTTTCGTTGTTTTATACATTTAAATAAGCATTAATTCGTGAAAAATTATTAAACTGTAGGTAAAATTCATTAAACTTTTTATCTACAATTAATTTGTAATACAAATTATTCTTATGAAGTTTTATAATTTTTGGATAAGTGTAGCTATTTTTCATCAATTAATCCCTTAAACATTCATTAAATCCGGAAAAATAAGAAATTGTCTTGGAAAAATCTGAAATTATTTTCATGGAGTCTTTATGTTTTCCAGAAGGAATGCATGCAACTTCAAGAAACATATTTAGGAAGTACGTAGGTCATATCAGAAATGTACCATAAATTATTGACCATAAAAATTATTTTACGTTAATTATTGCTCTATTTTCTTACAAAAATTACAATAAATCGATAAAAATTATTTATTTTCTGAAAGTTTCCAGATCATCTTATGTTGTTGTTGTTAGGATTCTGAGAAAAATCGGATTTGAGCAGAAAATAATTTTTATATATTTATTTATGAATAAATCATTTATAAGCATTCTTAACAATGTACTTTGATCATCAAGCCTTTAAGCTTGATGTTCATCAGATGCATTATGATTTGAAGACCATGAATGAACTTATTTTGTTCAAAATGATGTTTCTAAATGAAAAACTTGAATGCATGTGGTTTTGGATCTTTAAAACTTGTAAAACTCAAGTCGATGGATTTGAGTTAGGTTTTGATCATTAGATTTCACCTTCTAACAACATGCAATGCATGTTGTTTTTGGGTAAAATCCTACCACCATCATCATCAAATTCGACATGCATGTGAATAATCTCAAAGAAAAGTGTAGAGGAGGGAGAAAAATGCAATAAAACATGAAATTTTTTAAAGAAAAGTAAAGAAAATATAAGGAAATTAAATTTACCTTGAATATCCACTTCAAATGATAAAGATTTTTGAGTAAAATGAGGGATATCTTCTGGAAATTTTGTAGGTTTTGGAGCTAATTCATAGAGGTAAATAATAGGGGTTTTAGAAAGAAGAAAAGAGAGATTACGTCTATCTGGATACCCAATCTCTCTCTTTATCTCTTTGGGGTTTCTCTCCACCGAAATTGGCCACCAAGCTATAGACATGTATGTGAACTCATGAAGAATCGAATGTAAAAATCTCTCCTGGTTATTCTGCTTCTAAAATTTTCTTTTTTAGAGAAAATGAAGAGAGAAGTTTTAGAGAGAGAAAAGTGGGAGGTGGAGTGAATTGGAAGTGAAAATGATTAGGACTGTTGGGAAGGGGAAGAGTTGTTGAACTTGAGGGAGTGAGAGGGGATTTTATTTATTTATTTTATATTAATTCCTTAATTTTTATAAAATTTCTTTCAATTTATATAAAATGTGTATTTTATATAAATTTTGTTCATAACTCTTGGATTTTTAGCTTATAAATGTAAAGTTAATGTTAATGAATTCAATTAATTTCCTTGATTATATTTCCACATTCTAAATATATTAATTTGATATTATAGTGTTTATAAAAAATTTTATGGGATTTTAATATAAAACTTCATACATTGAAATTTTTTATGACTTCTAGGGTTTTAAGGAGTTTATAAATCTTTGGATATCAAAATTAATTGAATTTTGAGACTACAAACTATTTTAGAGTTTCATAACTCTTATTCAAGTTATAAATAATGTTTGTAATTTATTTTTATCGATTTATTGGCATTTCTATGCAGTGGTTTCGAGATTCAAGTGAAATTGAGGAATTAGGTATACTAGTCCTAGTTTCAACTTTGACTTAAGTTTCTATAAGACTGTGACCTAATTTATACTACTAGGTCAAGTGCATGATGTGTCTACATAATTCATGTAAAGATGTTCAAGTGAAGGATGGCTTGAATTTGGATAGTCGCTACAGTTAAAGTAGATGTAGAATTCACATATCAATGTGAAATCTAAGTACACTATCCTTTGATTCTATTTGTTTCCAAGTTTCGAGTAGGTTATGACTTACTCTCTAGCTAATAAATCTAGCATGTATCGTGCCTACACATGCAACTAAGTTTAGTCAAGTCTAGAATCGACTCGAATTTTGACAGTGACCATTTCTATCACACCTTGCTAAAGTGGAAACACGGGGCATGGCTGTACAAAGGGTCTTATAGCAAAAGTTAAAAGACACACCAACCATAGTATTAAAAAAGCATTATAATTTACAATGAGTTTTAACAACTTTTTAAAAGAAATTACAATGTATTTGAAAGACTACACATGCGAATGCTCCTACAAAAGATGTGTCTTTAAGTGCCTCTAACTAGATGATTCCTTAAAAAGCATGTAAAACGAGCGTCAACTATAAAAATAGTTGGTGAGTTCATAGGTTTACAAAAATATTGGTTTCATGAATCGTAATCAAAGTATTGATAGAAGTTTCCATAAATAAAAGTACATTGCTAAAATGAGTAAATAAGTTTGCATAAACATAGTTCGTTGTCATCATGAGAAATGAAGTATGTTGCCAAAATGAGATGCAAAGTTCATATTCTCATGGGAAATAAAGTTCGTTGCTAAAACGGATAAACAAGTTTTGTTGCTAAAATGTGTATACAAGTTTCGTTGATAAAATGAGTATACAAGTTTCTTCGCTAAAATGAGTATACAAGTTTCGTTGCTAAAATGCGATGTAAGATTTGTATGTGCATCAAGTTTCCATTCATCAGTTCACAACCCAAGCCTAATGACCGAATCGTTCCCTATTGACTACTATGTGTATCACAAACATAGTGTATAAAATATGGTAAAATGGACTCAAGCGAATCATGCGAGTGAGGAGTTGTCTACCCGCAATACAGGCCTCATGAATTAAAGAGTTAATGAGTTGTGTCAAATGTTTCCAGGGACTTAACCGCGATACATGCCTCATGAATTAAAGTAACATACACATACATGCAAAATATAGCAACCAAGTTTGATACGAGTCAAAATAAATACAACGAACATAAATAGTTTAGGACATGCTTTTTCACCTCAAAATATTTAAAAACCAAAAATAGGGGGAGGCGTGGATACTCACTATGATGCGTGAAGGTATTTGTGATGCCTTGAGCTAACTTCCCTCATGTCCTACTACTGATTCCCTACGATAAGGTTACACACTAGTAAGTCTCTAGTCGAAAATCTAACACTAGTATCTACAATAGAATTATGCCAATATTGTGTTAAAATTAGGTTTTGTATAAGTTACAAACATTTTTTTTCTGTAAATTCAGATTTCCATGGATCAATTTGTTAAATAACAAATTTAAGTGAAAAATCTCACTTTTGGCAATGTCAATTGAAGTGTAACTATAACATTTTGGAAGGTGTTTCAAATGGTTAAATATTCAAAACTAAGGAAAAAAAGTTATAAAATTTCCCAAACTTTGTATGTTAGTTTTAACTGAAGTCAAAGACATTAAAATAAATTTTCTTGAATTTTTGATTTGTCTAACTATTTTTCACCAATATAATTCTTTGAAAACATCATAAAATTTGGGGAAAATAGTAAATGACCTATGGAAATTATTATAACTGTTGTGTTACTTACTCACAATGTCCCTAAATTGGTAAAATTATTAAACGCCAATTTTGACCAATAAAACCTAGTTTTATAATTTAAATGTCTTTTGCGCCAAGAAATTTCAATTAAATATCACAAAGTAATTAAAAATCACCAAACTTTTTATTTTTTTTTCAACTGAATTCAAGGACTTCCACAAAATTTTCCATGAATTTTAGATATGTAAAGATATTTTTCCTTTATTTAACCACTTGAATACTCATAAATTCACGAAAAATAGTAACCAGTTAATAAAAATTTCCAATCTTTTTGTACAACTTATATACAATGTATATAATCTGGGAAAAATATCAAAAGTGTTTTTCATATAGTAGAGTCCGATTTTTATGATTTATGTGTATTAAATGAGAGAAATATAGCATAAATAATAAACAGATTTGATAATTCTTTAAAAATATTTTACAATTGTTATTTAATGTAAACAAATTAGGAAAAATATCAAAATTGGTTTTTGAACAACTTAACATGTTTTTATGATTTTTGTGTATTTATTCTGTTAAAAATGAAAATAAATATCAAACAGTTATAAAATTTCCCAAACTTTTTATTTGTGTTTACAATGTAATAAATAATGTTATAATGATTTCTTGTGATTTTTAGAATAGTTTAACTACGTTTCCTTTATTTATTCTCATAAATAACTATTAATTCTTGAAAAATTACTATACAGTAAGAAAAATTCACTAAACTTTTTATTTACGATTAACATGTAATATAAGATATTCTAATGAAGTTGTATAATTTTTGGGTAAGTGTTATTTTTCATCAATTTAATCCTTTAAACATTCATTAAATTGGAAAAATACGAAATTGTCATTGAAAAATCTGTAAATTTTGTCATGGAGTCTTTATGATGTATAAAAGGTGCGGAAATTATCGAATGAGGTTTTTAACATTCATAACTGTATTTTACAAATTATTTCTCTTCAACAAAAATAAATTCAAAATAAACAAAAAACAGTAATAGAAATTCATGAAACTTTACAAAATGTCTTTAATCAGTGTATGACTCATCCCCAAATTTTTCTCAAAATTTATTTACCGAAAAAAGTATTTTATGTCAATTATTGGTCTATTTTCTTGCAATAATTATAATAATACTAGAAAATGAATTATTTTCTGAAAATTTCCAGATCATCTTATTTTGTTGTTTGGATTATGGGAAAAATCGGATTTGAGCATAAAAAAAGTTTTAGATATTTATTTGTGAATAAATTGTTTATTACATATTTGAAAGCTTTTTAACAACATACTTTGATCATCTAGCATCTAAGCTTGAAGATCATCACATGCATGTTGGTTTGAAGACCATGCATGAGTTTGAAATGTTCAAAATTCATTTTTGAAAGAAAAATCATAGTGCATGTGGTGATTTTCCACCAAAACTTGTAGAAAAGTGCATCATTATCTTGATTTTGACTTAGGTTTTAGTCATGGGACTTCACCATTTTCAACATGCATGTTCATACATGTCGTTCTTTTCTGCTCAAATCAGAAGTGTCCCAGAATCCAAACAATAAAATAAGATGATCTGGAAATTTTCAGAAAATAACTTGTTTTTCTCGATTTATTGTAATTTTTGAAAAACAATAGAGAAATAATTCATATAAAATAGTTTTTTTGGTCAATAAATAGTGAGAAAATTTTTGGACTACCCATACACGGATTAAAGACATGTTGTAAAGTTTCATGCAATTCTATGACTGTTTTCTTTTAATTTCAATTTTATTTTGTTGAAGAGGAATAGATACTAAAATATAGTTATGAATGTCGAAAACCAAATTTGATAACTTCTGCACCTTATGGACATCATAAAGACTCCATTCAAAAATTTACAGATTTTTCCATGACAAATTCTTATATATATATATATATATATATATATATATATATATATATATATATATATATATATTAAATAATAGTGGAAATTATTTTTGGAGAATTTTATAAAATGTTTGCTAATTATTTCGATATTTGCTATAAAAAATACACAAAAATCATAAAATCACGTTAATTTGTTTAAAAACCAACTTTTATATTTTTCCCAGATTATATAGGTTGAATAGAAGTGTTATAAAAATTTTGGAGAAATTTATTAACTAGTTGCTAGTTTTCCTGAATTTGTAAGGATTAAAGTATTTAAATAAAGGAAAAATAGCTATATATATCTAAAATTTATGGAACATTTTCTGGAAGTCTTTGACTTCAGTTGGAACACAAATAAAATGTTTGGTGATTTTTATTTACTATTTTATTTTGACTTTATAAACTTGGTTGCTATATTTTGCATATAAGTGTATGTTACTTTAATTCATGAGGATTGTATCGCGGTTAAGTCCCTGGAATCATTTGACACAACTCATTAACTCTTTTGAGCCCATGGTCATTATGGATAGCGCTGTTAGGAGGTAGACAACTTCTCACTCGCACGATTCGCTTGAGTGCATTTTACCATGTTATTCACTATGTTTGTGATACACATAGTAGTCAATAGGGCACGATTCGGTCATTAGGCTTAGGTTGTGAACTCATGGATGAAATCTTTATGCACATACGAAACTTGTACACTTATTTTTGCAACAAACATTATTTCCCATGAGAATATGAACTTTGCATCTCATTTTGGCAACATACTTTATTTATCATGATGACAACGAACTTTGTTTATGCAAACTTATTTACTCATTTTTGCCATGTCCTTTTATTTATGGAAACTTCTATCAAAACTTTGATTATGATTCATGAAACCAATATTTTTGTAAACCTGTGAACTCACAAACTATTTTTATAGTTGACGCTCGTTTTACATCCTTTTTCGGGAATCATCTAGTAAGAGGCACCTAAAGACACATCACTTGTAGGAGCATTCGCATCTGTTGTCTTTCAAATACATTGTAATTTCTTTTGAAAAGCTGTTCAAACTCATTATAAATTGTAATGCTTTTTTATACTATGGTTGGTGTTGTCTTTTAACTTTTGCTATGAGACTCGTTGTACTGTTGCGTCCCGTGTTTCCGCTTTAGTTGTGTGTGACACAAATGGTATGAGAGCTAGGGCACAGGTCGATGTGTTCGACATAGACGTTGAACCCTATAATGGGGGGGGGGGGGTGAAGTGTGTTGCACCTGATCCCACAACGGCTTGGAAGGAGAACAAAACATTTCCTTATATGCGGTGTGGATACCTTCCTTGTCACAATGCGTTTTAAATCCGTGAGGGCAGGAGATCCCATAAGAACTCTGTGGTTAAGCGTGTCAGGGCGAGAGCAATTCAGGGATGGGTGACCCCCTGGGAAGTTTTCGTGCCGGGAGCCAAAAGCGAACAATATTGTGATACGTGCCAGAAGGGGATGTTACAATATGTCTCTTCTCCTTATCTCTTTTTTTTTCAGAGGGGGATGTTACAATATGTATCTTCTCCTTATCTATTTTTTTATGTTGATTTCCCTGCTCATATTTATGTGCTTTATCTTTAGGATTGTTCCTTATGAATGGTATTTATGCTTTGGTATTGTTTGATTCGGGGGCTACCTGATCATTTGTATCGCTTGCTCTTAGCAAGAGGTTTGTTGGAGCTTCGGGGGAGCTGGATTGTCCTTTAGATGTCGAGATTGAAGATGATCTGTAATGCCCGCATATTCGGACTAGTCAATTTAAAGACCTTAAGCGTCAAAAATGACTTTTTGATAGAAAATTATTTAGAATAAATAATCTTAACTTAGTATATGTCACAAGGGTTTCGTACATATAAAGTGTCACACCCCTGAACCTGAACGGCGGAAACGTCCGGAGGCGGGTGACGTCATTGTGCAGTATCATAACAATTGAATATAAATGAAGCATAGGAAATCCAAACATCATACATAAAGATATCAAACTTACATTGTTTTACATCATGTTTATGTTCTCGAATTACACAAAAGAGACAATAGTGAGTAAATTCAAAACTACGTCAAAATAATTTTGCATCCGCGTTCCACTAACCTGCTTACTGATTTCCTGAGAATACAAGTCGTTTGAAAAGCGTCAACATAAAATATGTTGGTGAGTTCATAAATATTTTGTAGAAAAATCTATGATAGTTGGAAAACCAAAAAAAATCCAATATTTTCTTGTCAAAATAGTTGTAAGTCTTGTTTCCAATCAAGTATAGTTGCATGTGTGTTTTAGTTTACCGTTTTCGAAATCGTATAAAATCGTTTTCCCCAGAAAATCTTATATTTTCTGATGTACAAAATAGTAGTTTTAAAAACCCTAAGACTTGTGTGGTAAAAGCTTCGTTTAATGTATCCAAACAATAGTTGTTTATAATCGAAAGGTGTAACTTGCGTAAATTTCTAAATAATACTATTATATTCTAAGTGAGTCGTTATAACCATACTAATATGACGGAGTGCCTGTCCTAACGTTCTTCAGGCGTCGGTTTCGTTTAAGACATTTGTCACCCTAGACTGGCCAGTCTAGCTGTAGCGAACAACGAAGGTGCGGGGTGTCAACCCCGTAGAGATGTATACACAAATTCTCGTTCTCCCGCCAGGAAAATTGGAAAATTGTGACACTACCACAAACGAAAGAATCTTTCCTTATTTGGAAAATTGTGACACTACCACAAACGAAAGAATCAAATCCATTTCTCAATATTGCTATCAATGAAATCATATAAACAACAAATTTTCACAAATGCCATCGTAAGGATACTTAAAATAAATAAAATCAAAAGTTTTCTTTTATTTTAAAACTTGCAAAAAAACTTATCCTTACGATGTAAATACATATGAAAACATGTTGTTATCTATTCCTAAGCAATCTATCACAACTCTTTAAGCAACAGCTCAAAATTCTGATCATCGAATCATGCGATCAAAATCCATCTTCGTGATTAGAATCAGCTTACTCTTCTTTAAGCTTCCTCTCTTTTCTTTGATTCTTAAAACTTCAACATGTGACCCAGTCACATCATGTAATACGAATCTCCAAATAGGAACTTAACAGAGTTAGATAGTGGACTTTACCTGAAGTAGAGTCAAACCTTTTTGACTTTACCATCCTTATGATCTTTCAGGTAAAATGGGTAGCTTCGCAACCAATGTCCCTTCTTTTGGCAAAAGAAACAAACGGACTCTTTGAAAATGGTACACTTGATTGTCCAGACTTAGCCTTTCTCTTTACAATTGAGTCAAACGACTTGACCATGGCCGATCCCTTTCCATTGGGAAGAGAAAGTTGTTCTGGACTTTCAATGTTACCATTACCAATGTCCATGGAAGCATGGGAAGTAGATCTTTCAATCAATTTTGCTTTACCATTGCTCCAAATCATTGTTGATTCAGTAGCGTTGTGCAAATATGTAAGATCATTAAGGGTCATGTCATGGTCTGTCACATAGTAGTCCTTAAAGAACTCACTATATGACTTAGGAAGTGATTGAAGAACCTAGTTAACTGTCAACTCCCTTAAGACTTTGACACCCAACTCTCCCGGCTTGCCAATATGTGACTTAATCTCCAAGATGTAAGCACATATAGACTTTGCTTGCCAATTAGGGATTGAGTGACCTTGAACTTGTGGGTCAGGGAGAATTATTGGAGGAGGTGGAGGAAGTGAAGCTCGATCCAAAAGGATGAGGAAGACCATAGTTGTCTGAACTTAGACATCTATGAGGGAGAAATTCAAGTTTCAGTTGATTTAAGTCATTAACATAACACCCAATATGAAATATTAAGGCTAGGACCCAACAAACTATTTTATAACTTGGAAGAGGGATGCTGTCACACCCCCAAACGAAGGATGGCGGAAATGTCCGGGGGTGGAGGACTTCATGTATAGTATCACAACAACGAGTATAATAGTGCTCAAAGTAAATACAACCATCATAAATATAATTGAAAAAGTTACACCATAGTATGTGTTTGCATGTTTCAAAATCAATTACATTATGATGACAAAATGAACTGTTTGACGATTTAACGTCCCATCCTCAAAATGCTGTTGATTTCCTGTTTTACTGATTTCCTGAGAATACATGTAGTTTTGAAAAGTGTCAACAATTAAGTTGGTGAATTCATAAGAATTTTATTTGAGAAAGAAGCCGTTTTCCTTGTAAAAGCGATAGAGTATGATTCCAGAAAATTCAATATTTTCTTTTTTTAAGTGTGAAATGAAAGCTCCTATGTTATGCCATAATGTACCCTAGAAATACCCGTAGATTCCTTCTATAATCACCCAGTGTATATAAGTTATATAAAATTTAAGTTAAATAAACCGTCGAATATAATAGGTCTGCCCTAGGTCTACAACCAAACAAGGAACATGAAGTAAGGCGGGCTCACCAATTCTAAGTCGATTGCGACTAAATTCATATATAACTCTAACATGTACATTTAGCAATTATAGCTGAAGTCTAACAATTCTAGATGAAATGTAGTTTTCATAGAATAAAAGCCATTTTGTGTAAACCTGGTACTTTGTAATGTATACTTCAAGAAAAATCCCTTATTTTCCTTATAAAAAGTTATGTAGCCTTAAATCTCAAGGCCGAGAGTATGTGCGTATTTTGTACTTATAACGTTTATAGTTTTAAATAGATAAAACCCCTTTTTAAAGTAGAATTTTCCCCGTAAACTTGAAAGGTTGTTAACTCCCTATGTGAGTCGTTATAACCATACTATAACGAGAATTAACCTGCAACAATGTTTTTCAGACGTCAAGATCCTATGACTTTTGTCACCCGTAGACCTGCAGGTCCTGCTGTAGCTAGCAGCGAGGTGTGGGGTGTCAATCCCAATATAGATCTATACACAATTATCACGCTCTCCCTAGAAGAGGCTCTGGTTATAACTTACAGGAATTTGAACCCGTACTCTAAGAGTACGATGGAAGAATTGTCTCACAACTTACGTTAACTAGTTTACAAATAGTTTGAGTATAAAACCTCTTCCGTGGTGGAAGTGAAATCACCCATTATGAAATAAATTAGTGATATGAAATCCATAAACTATTACTATTATAGTTTATCATGTAGTATATGAAAAACCCATTTGTTTTGAGAGTAAAACTTTTTTCATGTAGTATGCTTTTATTGTAAAATCCATAAACTATACTTATTGTAGTTTATTATATATGTTCGAAATGAATGAAAAACCTTATCATGAATGACTAATTTCAGTTTATGATGATAAACTAACAAGAAATACATCCAAAATTTAGAAACTTATTGTTATTCACTTTGCTCAACATACTACAAAGTGTTCTTAATACTGTAAGCTATGTAACTAGTTTTTAACCTTTCTGCACTGCTTTACGAAAATCATATAAAAATCATACGAAGTCGAAAACTTAATCCGCAAACTCTGTGAGTTTAGAAAATGTGTCTAGTTTATTCATAATTTTTATTATGATTTTTAGAAGTCTCTAACTTGTGTGAAAATGTTCATATTCACAGACTGGTCCGAATTCGTTTATGAAATGATAGGCGGTTTTATAAAAATCACCATACATTGTAGAAAAATCGTATGGAGATGTGTAACTAGTAATTTTAAAGGTATGAACTTGAACTATTTTCATATTAAATAGTTTTGAAAGATATTAAGTTTAAGATTGTCAAAACAGTCCTTGAATAGAACTCAACTTTTCTGTTGAAAGCTGATGTTTGAGTTTAGTTAAGTTTTTGGTGTTTTAACTTGTATCCCCCCCCCCAAAACTGAATAAAAACATGAAAATATGGGGTATGAACTCACCTTGAGTTATTCCCTGAGATGAAGGTGGAAGAAGAGAGGTTTCCAAGTCAAGAACACTTGGGAGACACTTGAAGATTTGAAGATCGAGCAACAAATATGACGATATTTGTGTGAGAAATCCATGACTTGAGTGAAGAAGTATGGGATAATAAGGTGAAGGGTGATATTTACTTACCAAAAGAGGGTGAAAAGCTCAAAACTCCTGGAGAATCTCGAAATCTTGGAGAGAAAATGAGAGAGAAAAGTGTATTTGCTTTTAGCTGAAGTGTTTGTGATCTAGAGGATGTGAGTAGTATAGGTTCTTTGTGTGTGTGGGTTTAAGGAGACTTGTGGGGGAAGGATAAGAGTACAATGAGTGGACAAGGCTGATGTGAATAGTGACTGAGGGTGTCATGGAGTGGGTATGGGAGGTAGCTTGTGTCTTTGCATTATGGAAAAGTCAACACTCCACCTTTTGTACTTTGCCTTTGCTCTTAAGAAAAGTGTGGGTTTTAATACAAGAATCCTTAGAACATGCATATTTTATGATCTTGGAAGGTTAAAAATAATAAAATATAGATTTATACGGAAAATCCTGCGTTAAAATAACCAAAAACGGGCTTTAAACGTGAAAATAGTCGAAAACCGGGAATAAGGAGCGAATCTGCGAAAATCCGAGCTCAGGAGGTGAAGCTCGGTCCTTGGAGCTTAGAACCGAGGGTTGGTTCGTTCCATGGTGTTGAGAACCGAAAGCAGGTTCGGTCCGAGAAGGGTTCGGTTGCGTGGGTAGGACCGAAGGTGGCTTGGAAGCGAAATAGACCGAAAGCGGAAGAAGCGAAATGGACCGAGAGGCGCTTCAGGAATCCGAACCGAAGGTACAAGGAGCCGAACCCGAAGGTGACTTCGGTCCTATAAGAGGAGTTCGGTCCTATAAGGGGAGTTCGGTTTGTTGGATAAGGTGTCTAAGTCCATAACTATTTCTGGTATGTACTTGACCCGACCCGGCATGGTCCATTTGGGTTGCATGACATCATGCATTTGGATAGACTAAATGAGAGAAATAACACTTGTGGTTTATTAATATATTATAAGTTCTAATATATTAATAATATTATTTAATTTGTATTGATCAAGAATTAATCTAGAATTAATTAAGTGATCAAAAGAAGACTAATTAGATATATGGGTTGATTATGTAAATCATCCATAAGTTGTATAGTGGGCTAAAGGCTCCATGGGTTATCAAGATGGGCTAAGGTCCATAGGATGTTCCATGGGAGTTACAAACCCATGGGTCATGGAAATGAAGAGCCATTTTACATTAGGGTTTACATGGTGTAACCCTAAATGTAACACACTATATAAAGAACATGTTATCTACCAAAATCGGCTACACAAGTAGTTGCAAGAGGGCTAGGCCGATTTTTCAAGTGTTCTATATTCTCTCAAAGTCATTCCAAAGCATTTGGTGTTGTGTGAAACATTTGAGGCATCACACTTGGGGTGCTAGGCTCTCAAGGTTTTTTCAAGGAATCAAACAACTACAAGGTATGTAATTCTAGCCATCTTTTATGTTTAAAGTTCCCCATGTATGCTAGATAGGTTTATGAACCTTGGAAAAAGTATTTTGCATGTATTTTAGACAAACATAGATCCAATGTTTTCTAGGGTTGTATGTACACTTAGGAGTGTTAGAATGCTCAAAACCTATCAGTGGTATTAGAGCCTAGGCTTGTTTGTTGATACTTGATGCAAAATAGTGAAAAAAGTCGAATTTCTTGCTGTCTGCACAGGGGACTCGCCGAGTCCATGGGGGGACTCGACGAGTCCAAGCGTATCTGCAACCAACTCGGCGAGTCAGTTGTTGCACTCGACGAGTTGGCCAGGCAGAGTGCAAATTTTTTATTTTTGCTGCTGGAAATGGAATAGAAACATTACCCTAAACTGTTTTGGTGTTATTAAACTTGTTTTAGATGGTGTAATGATTGTTCTAATCCATTTACAATGGCTAATATCAAAATTACATGATTATATGTGTTCATATGTTCTTGAAATTTTGATATGATTATTCATGTTCTTATGAGTTCTTGATAGATCATAGGGATTACTTGGTTAATGCTGAATTCATGATCTTTATGTGTTTTAATGGAGTCCATAACTTGTCATCAAGTTATGGATAACCAAAAGCCTCTTTGTTTTAAAGCCATTAAAAGAACACATAAGTTACAAAAATTAAGAGTCTTCATTTTAATAACTCATAAGTTATGAATTGAAAGGTTTTGTAAAGTTACAAAACTTGCCCTCAAGTTTTGGAACATGTAAAGTCATCTAGTAAACTTTAAGTTTCAACCCCTAGAATTTTAAAAGTTAAAATCCAACCCTTATACTTTACAATATTATAAGTTTAATATATAGGAGGTATAAGGTTTTTGCCTATAAAATGGCAGCTTAATGGGTGTCCACTCTCACCCACTGCTTCCTTGACTGGTGGAGGGTCGTTAGCCGAACGGGTAGGACAATGACATAAAATTCTCATTAAAAGTATAATGCTTATTATAAAGTAACTAAATGTTTTAAATTCCCAATATTAGTTACTTTAGGAAAATGTGAATAAGGTGCTAACCCATGAAATTACACTTTGCACTTTGATTAAGTCGTTAGTGGAGCGTGTGTGGTTAACCGGCACACTAACTTGAACTTAACAAGGTAGGCAAAGGGTGACTTAAGGTTTTTCATAGGTCGGTGGAGCGCGTGTGGTTTACCGGCACATCGATTAAGTGAAAAACATTAAGGGTACCAAGTAATTTGCATGGTTACTTCACACCTTGTTTTATGATCCTCGGTATCCTAGTCACAAAACATGAAGGGCACACTCGAGATTGAAACATGCCATTGAAAAGTTTAATGAATCTCAAAAGAATCTAGGAGTTTCTAAAAACCAAATAAAACCTAATAATTTATATATTTCGTTTTCATGGTGGAAATTGGTGAATCATCATTCACCTACCTTTCAAATATGTTTTAGCTTAGATTACGACATCCCTCTTCTAAGTTATAATATATTGTGATTGGATCCTAGCCTTAATATTACATTTGGGTGTTTTATTAAGGACTATCTTTATATCTAAACTAAACTTGTTTTTTCTTCTTTTCAGATGTCTACCAACAATGCTGCTCCTAGCTCAAACCCTACCGGCTCCTTCTCTCTCATGAACCTTTGTGGGAGAGTCATCTTTGATGGGTCCAACTTTACAGATTGGATCAGGAACATCAGGATGGTCACTCTGTATGAGAACAAAGAATATGTTCTTGACAAGGAGCTTAAGGTACCCAAGCCGACTGCTACTCCTGAGGAGTTTGCTGAATATGAGGCACATGAAAGAGATGCTACCAAAGTGGCATGCATCATGATGGCCACTATGACAGCCGAGCTCCAAAAGTCCTATGAGGACTACTATCCTTTTGAGATGCACCAGGATTTGATGGACCGCTACCATCAGAGTGCTCGTCAATCCTCCATGATAACAACCCGAATGAAAGATGGTGAACCCATCACGGGCCACACGCAGAAAATGCAAAGGTTTGTGGACCGTTTGATGAAGCTGAATGTGAACTTGCCAGAGGAGTTAGCAATAGATATCATTTTGCACTCCTTACCACCGTGTTATGATCAATTCCGCATGACATACCACATGGACAAGGAAGAAGTTACCCTCAGCAAACTTCAAGGACACCTAAAGACTACAGAATCAGGTCTTAAAGGTAAGTCGGTTGTTACCACTCCTACTCCTACTCCAAACTCCGCACCTGTCCTGGCAATCGGGACAGGTAGAGGGAAGAAGAGGAAGAACCCTTCGAAGGGTACCAAGGGTAAGACCCTTGATGGCTCCTCTTCAATCGGAACCAAGAAAGGTTTCGTCACTCCTTCTTCTGACCCAAAAGAGGCTGAATGCTTCTATTGCCATGAAAAGGCGCACTGGAAGCGGAACTGCCCAAAGTACCAGCAAGATTTGAAGGATGGGAAAGTGAAACCCAACCATGAAGGTATTTACACTATATTATCTCTTAACTCACCCTATTCTAACTCGTGGGTCCTTGATACCGGCTGTGGTATTTATATTTGTTCTGATTTGTAGGGACTAAGAAGAAGTGAGAATGTGGAGCATGGAAAGATAAACTTGATCATGGGAAATAGGAAAGTTTCACCTGTCACCAAGATTGGAGTTTATACTTTGTTGCTAAGTAGTGGGTTTACTTTAGATTTGAATAAATGTTGTTATTCACCTGAAATGGCAAGAAATGTTATTTCTTTCATGCTTTGTACAAACAAGGGTTTACCTTTTCTTTTGATAATGAAGTTGGTGGAATAAATGCTTTCTTTAATAATGTGTTTTATTTTAAAGCATTACCTTATGATGGTGTGTATGAAGCTGTGTCTGTTGTAGATAATTTAGGAAGTAATGTGTTGTGTATTGATTCTACTAATGATAATAACTTGGATAAAGCATCATTATGGCATTGTCGTCTTGGACATGTAAGCAAGAAACGTATAGGCCAACTCCAAAAGGATGGAGTCTTGGAGTCATTTGACCTAAAGTCAGATGATAGTTGTGAATCATGCTTACTTGTAAAAATGACAAAGTCACCCTTCACAGGTTCTTGTGCTAGGGGTGAGGGTTTGTTGGATCTAGTACACACAGATGTGTGTGGACCCTTCAAAACTGCCACAAGGGATGCTAATCGTTATTATGTGACTTGTACAGATGATTATAGTAGATATGGATATGTCTACTTAATCAAGCATAAGTCATAGACTTTCGATAGGTTTAAAGAGTTTAAACAGGAAGTAGAGAATCAATTGGGCAGGAACATTAAGATGCTTCGATCCGATCGTGGTGGTGAGTATCTTAGTACAGATTTCCTCGACTATCTTAGGGAATGTGGGGTTGTCTCACAATTGACACCACCCAGGATACCACAGTTGAATGGTGTATCTGAGAGGCGTAATCGAACCTTGTTGGACATGGTTCGTTCCATGATGAGTCGAACTTCGCTACCAATCTCATTCTGGGGGTATGCCTTAGAGATTGCCGCCCATATCCTTAATTTGGTCCCTACAAAGAAGGTTGCCAAAACACCTCAGGAGATGTGGACTGGAAAAGTTCCTAATTTAGCTCACATCAAGATTTGGGGTTGTGAGGCTTTCGTAAGGCGCGAGACTCACGATAAGCTCGAACCTCGAAGTGAGAGGTGTATTTTCATCGGCTACCCACAGAAATCCTTTGGTTACCTCCTCTACAGACCTAGTGAGAATGTGGTCTTTGAAGCAAGGAGGGCTGTCTTTCGAGAGAGAGAGTTCATAAGCCAAGGAAACAGTGGGAGGCAAATTGACCTTGAAGAAATTCAAGAGTCAGGTGGTGAAGGAACCTCAAACCCTAGCATTCAACTTGAGGAGGAAACTCCTGTTGATCCAATTAATAAGTCTGTACCTCTGAGGCGTTCCACAAAGGTAAGGAATGCACCTGAGCACTACTATGGTTTCCATATTACTGCGGAAGGTGAGACACTTATTAGTGATGAGACCTAACAGCTACACGGAAGCCATGGCAGGCCCCGAGTCTGCTAAATGGAAAGAGGCAATGGACAGCGAGATACAGTCCATGTATGACAATCAAGTTTGGAACTTGGTTGACAATAGTGTACCAGGTTGTAAGACAGTTAGGTGCAAATGGATGTTCAAGAAGAAGACCGACATGGATGGTAATGTACACACTTATAAGGCGCGACTGGTTGCAAAGGGCTTTTCTCAAACTCCAGGAGTTGATTATGATGAGACCTTTTCACCAGTAGCCAAGATTAAGTCTATTAGGGTATTGTTAGCCATTGCTGTATTTCATGACTATGAAATATGGCAAATGGATGTCAAAACCGCTTTCCTTATTGGAAAGTTGGCTGAGGATGTTTACATGAGTCAGCCTGAGGGTTTTTTCAGCACAGAGTACCCTAATAGAGTGTGTAAGCTTGAGAAATCCATTTATGGATTAAAGTAAGCACCTCGCAGATGGAATCTTTGCTTTGATGAGAAAGTCAAAGAGTTTGGCTTTTCGAGGAGTGAAGATGAATCTTGTGTATATATCAAGGCTAGTGGGAGTATAGTTAGCTTTTTGGTACTGTATGTGGATGACATACTACTCATAGGAAATGACATCCCAACCCTGCAGGAAGTGAAGTCCTGGCTTGGGAAGTGTTTCGCTATGAAAGACCTAGGAGAAGCTGCCTATATTCTGGGGATAAGGATTATGAGAGACCAGAATAAAAGACTAATTGGACTTAGTCAGAGTACATACCTGGATAAGGTGTTAAAGAGGTTCAGCATGCAAGATTCCAAGAAAGGAGAGTCACCCATCCAAAGTAACGCTAGATTGAGTAAAACTCAGAGCCCGAGTACCGAGGTTGAGATAGCAGAAATGAGTCGAGTACCTTAGGCTTCTGCAGTAGGCTCGATCATGTATGCTATGACCTGCACTCGTCCTTATGTAACCTTTGCTTTGAGCATGGTTAGCAGGTATCAGGGGAACCCTGGTAAGGCTCACTGGACGGCGGTAAAGAACATTCTCAAGTACCTACGGAGGACTAAGGACTGGGTCCTTACCCTTGGTGGGAGTGATGACTTGAGAGTTGTAGGGTATAGTGATGCTAGCTTCCAGAGTGATAGGGATAATTTCCGCTCTCAGTCGGGCTGGGTCTTTACCTTAAACAGAGGAGCAATTTCTTGGAAAAGTTCCAAGCAGGAGACAGTGGCTGATTCAACTTGCGAATCAGAGTATATAGCGGCAAGCGAGGCAGCAAAGGAGGCGATATGGCTAAAGAACTTCATTGGAGACCTTGGAATTGTACCAGCTATAAAGGAGCCCATAGAGATTTTCTGTGATAGTGAAAGTGCAGTTGCCTTAACAAAGGAACCAAGGGATCACGGGAGATCCAGACACATTGACAGAAAATACCATTTCATCAGACATCGAATAGAGGAAGGACTCCTCTCGACAAAAAGGGTATCATCGGATGAGAACCCATCAGATCCCCTCACGAAGGGACTGGGTAGGGTTAAGCATCTCCAGCATGCAAGAAGCATAGGGCTGAAGCATGATATTAGTTTTATTAGTTAGATAATTTTGAAATTTGTAAAGTGTAATTGACATTTGATGATGAATAAAAGTTGTGTTTATTTATGAGTAAAGTGTTGCTATCTTTTGTCAATCGTTTACTATTATTTCTTTTGCATGTTTTGACTTCCAGCATGCCCGATGCTTCTCGCATGCTGCAAATGCCTAACCCTAGTCAGTCCCTTCGTGAGGGGATCTGCAGGATTCTCTTCCGACGATACCCTCTTTGCCACGAGGAGTCCTTCTTCTATTTTGTCTCTTATGAAGTGATATTTTCTATCAATGTGTCTGGATCTACCATGATCTCTTGGTTCCTTGGCTAAGGCAACCGCACTATTGCTGTCACAGAAAATCTCCATAGGCTCATGTATAGCTGATACAACTCCAAGGTCTCCAATGAAGTTCTTCAGCCATATTACCTCCTTTTCCGCTTCACTTGCTGCAATGTACTCTGATTCACAAGTAGAATAAGCTACTGTCTCCTGCTTGGAACTTTTCCAAGTATATGCTCCTCCATTTAGGGTAAAGACCCAGCCTGACTGAGTGCGGAAATTATCCCTATCAGTCTGAAAGCTAGCATCACTATACCCTGCTACTCTCAAGTCATCACTCAACCCAGTCCTTTGTCCTCCCTAGGTACTTGAGAATGTTCTCTACTGCAGTCCAGTGAGCCTTGCCAGGGTTTCCCTGATATCTGCTGACCATGCTCAAAGCAAAGGCCACATCAGGGTGAGTACAAGTCATAGCATACATGATCGAGCCAAGAACGGAAGCATATGGTAATCGACTCATCTCTGCTATCTCAGCCTATGTACTCGGACTATGAGTTTTACTCAGTATGGCATTGTGCTGGATCGGTAAGTCTCCTTTCTTGGAATTCTCCATGTTGAACCTTTTCAACACCTTATCCAAGTAGGTACTCTGACTCAGTCCAATTAGTCTTTTACTCCTGTCTCTCAGTATCCTTATCCCTAGGATATAGGTAGCTTCTCCAAGGTCCTTCATAGCGAAGCACTTCCCAACCCAGGACTTAACCTCCTGCAAAGTTGGGATGTCATTTCCTATGAGTAGTATGTCATCCACATGTAGTATATACACGGGACTCATCCTCGCTCCTTGAAAAAACAAACTCCTTGACTTTCTCATCGAAGCAAAGATTCCATCTGCGAGATGCTTGTTTCAATCCATAAATGGATTTCTCAAGCTTACACACTATACTAGGGTACTTTGCATCGACAAAACCATCTGGTTGAGCCATGTAAACATCCTCAGCAAACTTTCCATTAAGGAAAGCGGTTTTGACATCCATTTACCATATTTCATAATCATGAAATGCAGCTATGGCTAGCAGAACCCTAATAGACTTAATCTTCGCTACTGGTGAGAAGGTCTCATCACAGTCAACTCCCGGAGTTTGAGTAAAGCCCTTCGCTACCAGTCGCACTTTGTAAGTGTGCACCTTCCCATCCATGCCGGTCTTCTTCTTGAAGATCCATTTGCACCCAACTGTCTTACGACCTGGTACATTGTCAACCAAGTTCCAAACTTGATTGCGATACGTGGATTGAATCTCGCTGTCCATTGCCTCCTTCCATCTAGCAGACTCGGGGCTTGCCATGGCTTCCTTGTAATTATTAGGTTCATCCAAATCTACCAGTGTACTGTCACTGATAAATGTATCACCTTCAGTAGTGATGTGATAACCATAATAAAAATTAGGTGTGTTCCTAACTCTAGTGGAACGCCTCGGAGGTACGGACTCATCTATCGGCTCAACAGGAGTTTACTCCTCAGGTTGGTCGCTAGTGTTTAAGGTTCCTTCACCGCTTGACTCTTGAAGCTCTTCAAGATCAATTTGCCTCCCACTATCTCCTTGGCTTATAAGTTCTCTCTCACGAAAGACTCCTCTCCTTGCCACAAAGACCACATTCTCACTGGGTCTGTAGAAGAGGTAACCAAAGGATTTATGTGGGTAGCCGATGAAAATACACCTCTCGCTTCGAGGCTCGAGCTTGTCGTGAGACTCGCGCCTCACGAAAGCCTCGCAACCCCAAATCTAGATGTGGTCCAGATTGGGAACTTTTCCGGTCCACATCTCATGAGGTGTTTTGGCAACCTTCTTTGTAGGGACTAGATTAAGGATGTGGGCGGCAGTCTCTAAGGCATACCCCTAGAATGAGATTGGTAACGAAGCTCGACTCATCATGGAACGAACCATGTCCAACAAGGTTCGATTGCGCCTCTCAGCCATACCATTCAGCTGTGGTGTCCTAGGAGGTGTCAATTGTGAGACAATCTCACATTCCTTAAGATAGTCAAGGAACTCAATACTAAGATACTCTCCTCCCCGATCGGATAAGAGCATCTTGATGTTCCTGCCCAGTTGATTCTCCACTTCCTGCTTGAACTCTTTGAACTTTTCAAAGGTTTCTGACTTATGCTTGATTAAGTAGATATATCCATATCTACTATAATCATCAGTAAAAGTCACATAATAGTGATTAGCATCCCTTGTGGCAGTTTTCAAGGGTCCACAAACATCAGTGTGTATGAGGTCCAACAAACCCTCACCCCTCTCACAAGTACCAGTGAAGGGTGACTTTGTCATTTTTCCAAGTAAACAAGACTCACAACTATGATCTAATTTTAGGTCAAATGATTCCAAAACTCCAGCCTTTTGGAGTTGGCCTATGCGCTTCTTGTTGACATGTCCAAGAAGACAATGCCACAAGGATGCTTTATCCAAAGTAACAGAAGAATCAATATGAAATACATTATTTCATAAGTCGTCTACAATCGATACAGTTTCATATACACCATCACAAGGTAATGCTTTAAAATAAAACACATCATTATAAAAAGCATCAATAGCACCAATTTTATTATCAAATGAAAATGTGAATCCTTGCTTTTACAAACTATGAAAGGAAATAATATTTCTCGCCATTTCTAACGAATAATAACATTTATTCAAATCTAAAGTTAACCCATTATTAAGCAATAAAGAATAAACTCCAATCTTGGTCACAAGTGATGCTTTCCTATTGATCATGATTAAGTTTATCTTCCCGTGCTCCACTTCTTCACTACTTCTTAGGCCCTGCAAATCAGTACAAATTTGAATACCACAACATGTATCAAAGCACCCAAGAGTTAGTATGCAATGAGTTGTTAGACAATATGGTATAAATTCCTACATGGGTGGGTTTAACTTTCCCATCCTTTACATCCTACAAGTATTTGGGGCAGCTTCGCTTCCAGTGCCCCTTTTTCTGGTAGTAGAAGCATTGTGATTCCTTTGGGTTTGAAGAAGGAGGAATGGAACCATTCTTGGTTCCACTTGAAGAGGAGCCATCAAGAGACTTTCCCTTGGTACCCTTCAAAGGGGTCTTTCTCTTCTTCCCCTTTCCATGCCCAATTGCCAAGACAGGAGCAGTAGTAGGAGTAGGAGTAACAGCTGATTTACTTTTAAGGCCACTTTCAGCGGTCCTTAAAAGTCCTTGAAGCTTACTTAGTGTGACTTCCTCCTTGTTCATATGATAAGTCATACGAAACTGATCATAACTTGGAGGTAAGGAATGGAGAATGATGTCAATCGCCATGTCCTCAGGAAAGTCAACATTAAGCTTCAATAACCGGTCCACGAACCTTTGCATTTTCTGCAAGTGACCGGTGGGGGGTTCTCCTTCTTTCATCCTAGTTGTTATCATGGAGGAAATGATTTCATACCTCTCCTGACGAGCACTCTGATGGTACCTATCCATCAGATCCTAGTGCATCTCAAAAGGGTAGAAATCTTCATAGGATTTCTGGACATCTGCTATCATTGTGGCCAACATGATGCAAGACACCTTAGTGGCATCTTTCTCATGGGTAGTGTACTCAGCAATCTCCTCAGGAGTAGCAGTTGACTCATCGATAAGCTTTAGCTCCTTATCGAGGACATACTCTTTGCCCTCGTAGCGAGTAATCATTCTGATGTTCCTAATCCATTCATTGAAATTGGAACCATCAAAAGTGACTTTCCCACACAAGTTCATTAGGGAAAAGGAGCCTGTAGGGTTTGAGCCAGTAGCAGTGTTGGAAGACATCTGAAAGAAAGAAAGACAAGTTTTATTAGATAAAGAGTCCTTAATAAGTCACCCAAAATGAAATATTAAGGCTAGGACCCAACAAACTATTTATAGTTGGAAGAGGGATGCCGTAATCCAAGCTATAAAATATTTGAAGGTAGGTAAATGACGATTTACCAATTTCCACCACAAAAACGAAATAGATTATTAAGTTTTATTGGATTTGAAATTCCTAGATCTTTTGAGATACATTGAACTTTCAATGGCATGTTTGAATCTCGATTGTGCCCTCTCAAGTTTGTGACTGGGATGCCGAGGATCACAAACAAGGTGTGAATAACCGTGCAAATTGACTTGGTACCCTTAATTTTATCACCTAATCGATGTGCCGGTTAACCACACGCGCTCCACCGATCTATGATAAAACTTAAGTCACCCTTTGCCACTCTTACTAGTCCTTGTTAGTGTGCCGGTTAACCACACA
Source organism: Lactuca virosa (assembly GCF_052849685.1). Classification (NCBI taxonomy): domain Eukaryota; kingdom Viridiplantae; phylum Streptophyta; class Magnoliopsida; order Asterales; family Asteraceae; genus Lactuca; species Lactuca virosa. The sequence continues at coordinate 254,765,944 of NC_136434.1, forward strand.
CGCTCCACTAACGACTTGGTAAGGTACAAAGTGTAATTTCATGGGTTAGCACCTATTTCACATTTTTCCTAAAGTAACTAAGATTTGGAATTAATAAAGATTTAGTTACTTTATAATTTCATTATACTTTTAATGAGTATTAAGGTCCTATCTTACCCGTTCGGCTAACGACCCTCCACCAGTCAAGGAAGCGGTGGGTGAGAGTGGACACTCATTAAGCTGCCATTTTATAGGCAACAACCTTATACCCCTCTTATAGACCGACTTCGTGAATGAGGCCTACTAACGGTAAGACTGACTTATTCTTATACATATATATATATAATAATTAAACTTTTAATATTATAGAAGTATAAGGGTTGAATTTTAAACTTTTAAAATTCTAAGGTTCAATTTGGAATTTAAAGTATTAATGTGTGAGACTTTAAAAATTCCAAACTTGAGGGCAAGTATTGAAACTATTCAAGATTTTTCATTTCATAACTTATGAGTTTAATGGTCCATTAAAGTGAAGACTCTTCACTTTATGTAACCTCTTATTCTTCAATGACACTTTTAAAGAAGTGACTTTTGGTTATCCATAACTTGAGGACAAGTTATGGACTCCATCATTAGGCATTAAGATCAAGAATCAATTATCAAACAATTCAGCAAATAATTCCTATGATCTAACCATAACTCATAAGAACATGAACATTCATATCAAAATTTCAAGAATCACATTAACACATATAAAACATGGAATTTTGATATTATCCATTGTAAATGGATTAGCATAAGCATTACACCATCTAAAACAAGTTTTAAAACACCAAAACAGTTTAGGGTAATGTTTCTAGTCCATTTCCAGCAGCAAAACTCTAAAATCTGCATTCAGGGGCTCCTACTCGTCGAGTGCAAGAACCTACTCGACGAGTAGGATGAATTTACACATGGACTCGTCGAGTCCCCCCATGGACTCGGCGAGTTCATGCTGCAGAGCGCAGATTTTTGAGCTTTTTCAACAAGTTTGCATCAAGTATCAAGAAAACAAGCCTAGGCTCTGATACCACTGTTGGGTTTTCAGCATTGCAACACTCCTATGGTGTACATGAAACCCTAGAAACTTTGATCTATGGTTTCTCTAAAATACATGCAAATTTGATTTCCGAGGTTTACAACCTAACTAGCATGTTATGGGGTACTTGTAATATAAAACTTTAAGTAGAATAACATACCTTTCTTTTATGGTTGATGGCTTGGAGTTTTAGAGCCTAGCACCAATAGTGTGGATGCCTCAAGTGGTGCCACAAATCACCCAAAACAACTTGGAAATAGTTGAGAGAATCTAATGCTTGCTAGAATCGGCCCACCCTTGTTTCTCACACACCCTCGTGCCAATTCTAGAACCAAGGACCTCTTTATATACTATGGAGGATTAGGGTTACACCCTAATACCCATGACTCTTCATTTACCTAGGATCCATGGGTTAAAAGCTCCATGGACTATCCATAGACTTCCACATACTCTTAGCCCATCCTAAATAAATCTTAGCCCATTCCATATATATGCAAGAGTCCATATTTAATTAGTTCCATTTGATCATTAAATTATTTCCAAAAATCATATCTTGATCAACACTAATTAAATAATATTAATATATTATAACATATAATATATTAATGGATCATAAACATATTATTCTAAAAAATATATCCATACAAATTGTTAGGTGAAGTGCAACCCAAACGGACCATGCTGGGTCGGGTCAAGTTATACCAAATATAGTTACGGACTTAGACACCTTATCCAACAAACATATCCAAAACTTATCAATTGTAAATCAAAAAGAGCGTAAGAACAAAACTAAAAGACATAAAATACTATAGGGGTATTTTAACATTCTATCTATTTTCTCGTACTTATATAATCTCGTGCAGACACTATGGCAGACTTCCATCACCCAGGGGACCCATACTTCCCCAATCAGGGAAATGAGGGATGGATTGAAGAGGATCCGGAAGAGATCGAAGAGGAGGAGATAGACGAGGAGATTGGCGATGAGGAAGAAGAGGACGATGATTCGGACGCCTAGTCCGAAGCCATCGACCCTCCCTACATGGCAAGGGTACCAGCGCATCGTTTGGGCCCCAATGGCCCTACGCCCCTTGGGCCTACGACCTGGAGTGATGGAGCAGGAACCAGGGACAACGTCCACCATTCGAGATGGAGCGAGGGTTCTACGACCTTCGCCATGGAGGGCCAGCAGAGCGAGCACTTCCTGTTATGGTCCAGAGGATTTCCGACATCGGAGACCAGGCGTAGATAACAGCCCATCGGGTCTTGGAGATGAGGGTTGCTCTGTAGGTCACCACCGCACGCACTCGGGATCTCCAGAGAGACCACTATCTGAGGGAGCAGCTCATTGATGATCTTACCACTGCGCGAGCAGAGGTAAGGGAGTACCAGGAGCGACATTTTGCTCTGGAGGAGAGGATACGCATCGTCGAGCGCCGACTAGCCGAGCTTCAGGGCGCTTCTACCTCATCACAAGCACCACCAGGGATCACTCGTCGTGAGTAGGACTTATCCTACCCACCGCTTTGCTGTAGATTTAGTTATGGGTATGCGTTGGTGTTACCCCTTTTCTTTCTCTATGTATGTAGGATCGACCCTACGTTTAAGTGATTACACTACTCGCAGGGTCGTTATGCTGTCAGATCTTATCCTCGATGTACTGTAGACCTTTTCAAAGGTCAATTTTCACACATTATGTACTAAAATTTTATCATTTATGGAACAAATATGTGTTTTATTTGTGATGTTGTTATCTGCTATGTTCTCTCTTTCCACTTTTATTTGATGTAATACAGTTTCAATTATAAGTACAATTGAACCACCGTAACCGCTGAAAACAAAGGGTGTCCATAAACTTATCGTCATTCCTACTTTATAGCAGGAAATGCCCCGAAGGTACAATCACAAAAACAACACAACAGTACCACCACCACCGCCACCTCCACCAGAAATGGAGTCTGCTGCATTCCAGGCGGCAGTCTCAACTGCAGTTACTGCAACACTGGCGCATATCAACAACAATGGCGCAAACGCAGGAGGAAATGGAAATGGGACGAGGAGTTCCAATCACGGAGATAACCCAGGACAGTAGAGAACATACACGTATAAGAATTTCACCAACGCAAAGCCAAGGCCATTTAACGGGAGTGGAGGGGTGACAACTCTCACCCGATGGTTTGAAAAGATCGAATCTGTCTTTGAAATCTACGGTTGTCCGGAAGAAAGTAAAGTGAAGTTCGCAGCTTGTATATTTTCCGACAGGGCCCTCTCATGGTGGAACGGCCATGTCAAGGCTCTAACTCTACTAGTAGCAAACTCCATGGCGTGGGGGGAAATCAAAAACATGATGCTTGATGATTACTGCCCCAGGGGTGAATTGTAGAAGCTTGAACAAGAGCTATGGAATCTCACTGTAAAGGATTCCGACATTGAAGCTTACATTTCCAGGTTCAGCGATCTGGCGCTCTTGTGCCCAGGAATGATCACTTCCGAGAGTAAGAAGGTCGAACGATTCATTTGGGGGCTAACTCCCCCGATTCAGGGGAACATGATTGTTGTAAACCCAACAACATTCGATAGTGCCAAGCGCCTGGCGCAAAAGCTTTACGACCATGGAGAACAAAAGGGCACGAAGACTTCTGTCACTGAACCAAAGAAGGGGGATGATAACAAGAAAAATTGGGGAAAGAAGAGGAAGGGACAACAGACTCAAGAGTCGGGGAAGAAGCAACAAATTGTAGCAGTTCACGCTGCAACCACTCCTGCTACATTAACAACAGCTGCACCAGCACCTGCAAAGCCATATGAAGGCTCTCTCCCAAAATGCGATAAATGTAATTTCCACCATAACGACACATGCCGAGATATGCAGTGCGCCAACTATAACCGAAGAAGGCACACCACCCGGTATTGCAGAGCACCACCACAATAAAACAACCAAGCCAACAACGTTGGGGCCATTCAATCATGCTATGGGTGCGGGGAGACTGGCCACTTCAAAAGAAACTGTCCCAATGCTAACAATCGTCATGCAGGGGGCAAGCAGAATCCTAACAATGGGACACGAGGAGGCTGTAAGGGATCTGGCTGTAGTCACTGGTACGTTCCTCATAAAAAACATCTATGCATGCATTTTATTTGATAGTGGGGCGGAACGAAGTTTCGTGAGTCATAAATTTAAACACTTAGTCAATCAAAGTCCCCAAAAGTTAAACGAAACCTTCACGGTAGAAATGGCTAATGGGAAAACTGAAACAACCAACGACGTATTTCTAGGGTGCACACTAACTTTAAATAATCACTCATTTCAAATCAACTTAATACCGGTTACTATTAGAAGCTTTGATGTCATCATCGGCATGGATTGGTTTGTTGGATTAGTGTCTAAGCCCATAACTATAATTCGTATATACTTGACCCGACCAGGCATGGTCCATTTGGGTTGCATGGCATCGGAACATTCGGATAGACCTTTTGTTAGAAGAGGATATTTGTGACATATTAATATATTATAAGTTCTAATATATTAATATGAAATCATATTATTTAATTAGTATTGATCAAGAATTAATTTGGAATTAATTTAGTGGTCAAAAGAGACTAATTAAATATATGAGGATTGATTGTGTAAATCATTCATTCTTATATATGTGGGCTTATGATCCATGATTCCTTATGTTGGGTTTAACCCATGTGGTGACCCATGGATACTCCATGGAGGTTAAAACCCATGGAGCATAAGGAATGGGTAAAGTCATGGGTTACATGGTGTAACCCTAATGTGCACACTATATAAAGACCCCATTGGTTGGTGAAATCGACACTAGTGCATACACAAGAGGGCAAGCCGATTTCTAGAGTGAAGTATCTCTTCTCATGGTTATTCCAAGTTGTTTTGATGTTGTGTGAACCATTTGAGGTGTCACACTTGGGGAACTAGGCTCTTGAGCTCCATGGAATCAAGCTACAACAAAGAGGTATGTAATTCTACTAGATTTTATATTACATGTATTTTATATTATGCTAGTTAGAACAATACCTTGGAAAATTCATATTTTCATGTATAATAGAGAAAACATAGATCCAATGTATTTAGGGTTACATGTACACCATAGGAGTGTTAGAATGCTCATAACCCAATAGTAGTATCAGAGCCTAGGCTTGTTTTCTTTTATACTTGATGCAATTGGCTGAAAATCGAAGTTTATATGTTGTCTGGTCAGCTGCTTCGACGAGTCCAGTAAGGGACTCGACAAGTCCATGCCTAAATTCATCCAACTCGTCGAGTTGGTTCATGCACTCGACGAGTTGGACCCCCTGACAACATATCTTCGAGTTTTAAGGCTGGAATTAGTCTAGAATCATTACCTTAAACTGTTTTTGAACTTATAAACTTGTTTTTTAATGTGGTAATGATTATGGTAAACCAATTTCAAAGTTGTTATCAATGTTTCAAGTTTTATATATGTTTATATGATTCTTGAAAATTGTTGATATGGATTGTTCATGCTTATGAGTTTTGGTAGATCATAGGAATTATGTGCAAATTGTTTGTTAGTCTAATTCTTGATCTTAATTACATTGTATGGACTCCATAACTTGTCCTCAAGTTATGGATTACCAAGTTTTTTGTGTCACCTTGTTTTATGAGTTAATTTAGATTAATGAAAAAATTATGTGTTAGTTGTTTTCAATCCAAATTGATCTAAAAGTAGTTCATAAAATGTGTTTTTGTAACTTGTCCTCAATTTATATGAAAAGTCACATTTATGAATCTTAAAACTCATAAAAGTGCCATAGGTTACAAAATGAAGAGTCTTTTTCTCATAAATAGTTTTATGGACTTCATAACTTGTCCTCAAGTTATGGATGTTCAAGAGTCTCTTCATTAAAGTTTTTAAAAACTTTAGTTAAACTCATAACTTATGAAAATCCAAGAGTTTTGAATAGTTTCAATACTTGCCCTCAAGTTTTGGAATTTGTAAAGTTTACCCCTTATGTATACTTTAATTCCAAATCAAACCCTAGAATTTTAAAAGTTTAAAATTCAACCCTTATACTATTATTATATTAAAAGTTTAATTATATAGATATGTATAAAAATAAGTCAGTCTTACCGTTAGTAGGCCTCATTCACGAAGCCGGTCTATAAGGGGGGTATAAGGTTACTGCCTATAAAATGGCAGTTTAATGGGTGTCCACTCTCACCCACCGCTTCCTTGACTGGTGGAGGGTCGTTAGCCGAACGGGTAGGATAAGGACTATAATTCTCCCTTCATCAAAAGTATAATGATAAATACTAAGTAACCAAACACTTAGGAAAATGTGAAAATGTGCTAACCCATGAAATTGCACTTTGCACCTTTGCTAAGTCGTTAGTGGAGCGTGTGTGGTTAACCGGCACACTAACATGGGACTGACAATGTGTGGCAAAGGGTAACTTAATGTTTATCATAGATTGGTGGAGCGCGTGTGGTTAACCGGCACATCAATTAGGTGATAAAGTTAAGGGTACCAAGTAAATTTGCATGGTTATTCACACCTTGTTTGTGATCCTCGGCATCACAGTCACAAACTTGAGAGGGCACAATCGAGATTTAAACATGCCATTGAAAGTTCAATGAATCTCAAAAGATCTAGGAGTTTCAATCCAATTAAAACTTAATAATTTATTTTGTTTTTTCATGGTGGAAATTGGTAAAACATCATTTACCTACCTTCAAATATTTTATAACTTGGATTGCGGCATCCCTCTTCCAGTTATAAATATTTTGTTGGGTCCTAGCCTTAATATTTCATATTGGGTGTTATATTAAGGACTTAAATCAACTAAACTTGAATTTCTCCCTCATAAATGTCTATTTCAGACAACTATGGTCTTCCCAAATCTTTAGGAACAAGCCTTCCCAATGAAGATGATATCCCACATGGCAATCAAGGTGAAAGATTAATCCCTTTGTTGTGCATTAATGGGACTGGAAATCATGCTTCACTTCCTCCACCTCCTCCAATAATTCTCCCTATCCCACAAGTTTCAAGACTTGAAAAGTTCTAAGTCACTCAATCCCTATTGGCAAGCAAAGACTATATGTGCTTACATCTTGGAGGTTAAGTCACATATTGGCAAGCCAGGAGAGTCGGGTGTCGAAGTCTCGAGGTAGCTGGCTGTTGACTTGGTTCTTCAGTCACTCCCTGATGACAGATCACGACATGACCCTTAGTGATCTTACCTATTTGCTTGATGCTGCTAAATCATCAATGATTTGGAGGATTGGTAAAGCAAATTAGATTGGAAGATATACTTCCCAAACCTATTTGGACATTGACAATGGTGACATTGGAAGTCCAGAAAAGCTTTCTCTTCCCAATAGAAAGGGATTGGTTTTGATTTATTTTAAGTATCCTTACAATGACATTTGTGAAAAATTGTTGTTTATATGTTTCCATTGATAAGCAATATTGGAAAATTGATTTGAGTCTTTCATTTGTGGTAGTGTCATAATTTACCAAATAAGGAAAGATTCTCATCACCCAAGTTTCAGTTGGATAAAAACTTGGAATCATGCAAGTTGTATTGTGTGATGAATGAGAATTTTCATCTTTGGGAAATTAAGACTAAGTCCTTGCTCAGATGTATATGTGAGTAAAGTGAAGGACTAAAAGATTGGGTACACTTGATTGTGCGCTGGTCAAGTCGACCACAAGGAATGATAAGATTATTCATCATGATTTACTAAAATTTAGTAAATATGGTTATACTTACAAGTTAAGTGTAATTCTGAAACATTGGAAAAGTTTCAATGTATGGCAGGACGAAGGAGAAGAATCAAATTAGGCAGAAAGATAAAAGTTTCTCCAATCTGAAAAGGTGGGAGAGTGCTTAAGTATCTTGGTTTATGGTTATCTTGGTGATTATGAAACCATATCACAATTGATCCTCTAAGGACACATTAGTGCATTTGTTTGGCTAAGGAGAGGAATCATGAATTATTGAAATGGTTAAATCAAAAGATAAATCATACTTTGTTCCAAAATCAAATCTTAGAGTCATACTCCAAGATTGAGCCTTGAGTGACATAATCTTAAAAAGGTGTAAAACACTTGTCAAATGTAGAGTAAAATGTTTTCTACTCTTGTACATTTGAGATTGGTAAATTGTGATGTTTTGGATAAGACAAAGACCAACTAAGACCAATTGTGAGAAGTGTTTAACTTGATAAGAATCCGCACTAACTCTTGAATATTTGTTTTGTCAAGGAATGATTCTTGACAAAAGAGAATCTTATATGTCAAGAGGTCAGTGGGAGTCTTTAAAAATCTTGAGATGGTTTCAAGAACTAATCAAGAGTATTGTTAATCACTAGCCCACGACTTGAGGTTTGTAACCTATCGTGTTGACATATTCTTATTTCTGTGCCTATTCCAGTTAAAGTTGACTATGCTTGTGAGTTCTATGAGTTCTCAATTGTTTGCATAACAATGTGGAAGCAATGGTAGGCCCTTGAGCTGCCAAGTGGCAAGAAATTAAGATTGAACAAGTTCAGTCCATATGAGTTTGGGTTTGTCACTAACCCTGTCTTGTGATTATGTTTTTGCCAAATTCACATGGATAGGAATACATACACCATAAAAATCTAAGTGTCATAAGGTTTCTCTCCGATTCATGAAAATGATGGTGAGGAAACGCTTTCCCTAAGGAGATTTTAAGTAGATAGCAATTGTGATATTTACATTCTCATGTCGTTAGTGGAGTGTGTGTGGTCAACCGACACACTAACTAGTGAGAATGGCAAAAGGTCTAGACAAACATGTGAGCCATCTAAGGAAAGGTGTATGATTTTGATAAAATCTTATCAAAGAAATCTTGTATCAGAAATCTGAACTTTGGCAAGAAAGTCAATAAAGTATTGATTTCTAGAAGTCCAATTGATTTCTGAGTACATGTCAAAACTAGTGGGAGCATAAGTGTTGTGCTAATAAGATAATAATCATTGTGCTAGCGGGAGCATGATTATTATGGTTAGTGTTGCAAGTTAGCAATGTTAATTATAGAAAACAAAAGGTTCAATTCGCTTTGAAAAGTTGTTTTGCTATAATTAAGGGAGAGGATTTATACTTCATTCCAATTCTAAAAGCTTATATTGAGATTTTAATCAACTTTAGTCAATGATATATATGAATGTTATGTTGGAATGGTTCAACATAAGGAAATTCTATATATGTTGCATTCTCAAAATTCAATTATGATTACAACATCCCTCTTCATGGTTCGAATTTTGAGAACATGGAAAATAAAAAAAAAATTATAGCATGAATCGAGTCCCATATGCTTCGGGTATAGGATCGATTACATGTGCTATAATATTTATCCATTCTAAATTTTCCAAATGCCTAGGGCGTTATGTAACAAACCGTTATTTCAAACCTATGTAATAATGTAGGTCAATTTGTATTTCTATTTAAAATAATAAAAAGAAATTTTAGCATACTGTGTATATTTACATAATTGACCCTCAAAGTTTCAGTATAGCAGTGTACAGCTAAAAACTCGAAATAAAGATCGAGTGATTTTTAGCAAACACAACCTAAACGAGAATTGAAGGTCTCGTCAATAGTAGTACAACGGTAAAAAGACAGACAAAAACGGACGTCGGATGAAGAAGTTATGAATTTTTAACGGATTTCCTGTCCCGGTCTGTTAAAAATAATAATATTAAAAATAAAGACAAAAACCTACGCGTGCATATAAAGAACGTCGAAAACGGAGCTCGTATGCGAAAGTTATGATTTTCTCAAGTTTTTGGCACAAAAATCAAGAAATATTGAAAACCGGGCAATTTCGCAAGGCTGACCTTCAGCCACGTCACCTCGTGTGCGAGGCCTCCACGTGTCACCTTTTGATTGGACCGCAGTTCACTGTGTCGCCTTCTGATTCGACTAAGTCCGAGGTCCAATAAGCAGCCGACACCCTCGCATGAGACACCCCTGGACACCCCTCGGACACCCCCTCGGACACATGCCCTCTTCCCATTGGACCGAAGTCCGGTCCACTCAGAAGCCAACACCTCCGAGCCACCTGTCCGATGCGAGCCTCCTTCCTTCGCCACCTGTCCGAACACGCGGCAGCCTCGCATAGCTTCGGATCCAAGGCTTCGGCCTATATAAGGCATGCGAGGGCTTCCGAGAATTTTACACTTTTCACCCCAAATTTCACACACTTTCATATTTTTCACTTCCACAAACTTATATACAACCCCTAAAGCCCCGGTATCAAGTCTCAAACCCTAAGCAAGTCTCGAAGCCCCAAGATTCCCGAGAAGTTAACCTCTCTCCAGTCGAAACCCTGCCCGATTTGAGCCGGTTTCTCGTCAAATAAACTCCTTTCCGGGAAATGAAACGCTGCCCAAATCACCGTCTAACAAGTGAGTTCATACCCCCGTATTTTCATAATTTCTACTGTTTTAAGGGGGGGAATACAAGCATAACACAAGAGCTTTGTGTGATAAAATCATGATTTCAAATCATGATAAAACGACATTAAAATCATCAAAAATACTCAAAACATTAAACTCTTTTATAAACTTATATTTTTCCCCAAAATTCATATTTGTATATAGGACTAATATTATAAAAGTCCTAAATAATCAACTTATTACTTGAATTATAACAACAATTGTCCCATGCTCTTAGCATGCACACTATGTTTACCTATGGTCCTTACTTTGTGAAATAATATATTTGAATAACATTTTCAATCACACTCATCTCACAATTCCCAATCCTTACCACAAGTGTAAGAATACCAAATTCTTGTCACTTATAGAATATGTTAGATTTTAACATTTTATGCAACGATCCTTTCGTAATGTCATAGCGCCAAAGTCATAAAGACTTTGCCAATGAAATTACAAAGTCATCTATTGGAGATTGTTGCAAGACAATTCCATAGATATGAAGTCTCACATTCAAAGTACATTCCTTTGAACATCCTTCTTGCATAAAAGTTTCTAATCTAGACATATAGATTCTTAATGTCCAACTCCGAATAAGAAAACATTTCCATATTTGCCATATGACAACTCATCGTATCTAATAATAATAATGTCAGTATGGTCCTTCCATTACTATACTTCCAACTGCTCACAAGCGACCAATCCTCGGCGAACCTTAGATTGTCCTCTTAACAGTTGATTAACCACTTTTAGTCATATCTGGTTCCAATCCTTTTTCCCTCTTAATGCCTTAGGCATTTGGAAAATTTTAGAACACGCGAATATTATAGCATATGCAATCGATCCTATGCCCGAAGCATATGGGATACGATTCATAATGTCTTACATAAAGACGTGATACTTGACCAGTCTTTTGCTACAATATCTCTATTTTCCATGTCCTCATAATTCGAACTATAAAAAGGGATGCCGTAATCATAATCGAATTTGAGAACACAATCTTAATTTTATATGACTAAATTATATTAAAAAAATCAATCCAAGCTTTTAGAACTGAAATGAAGTATAAAATTCTCTCCCTTAATTATAGCAAAACAACTTTTCAACTCTTGCAACTTTGCGAATTGAACCTTTTGTTTTCTATAATTAATATTGCTATCTCGCAATACTTACCATAATTATCATACTCCCACTCACATAATGATTATATCTTTTCCAAGCATAACACTTATGCTCCCACTAGCTTTGACACGTATTCAGAAATTAGCTGGACTTCTAGAAACCAATACTTATTGACTTTCTTTACAAAAGTTCATATTTCTGAAACCAAGACGCTTCGATAAGCTTTTATCAAAGCTTTTCGAATTGTGTTTAAACAATTTTAGAACTTATAACAATAAGTCTAAAATGTTCAGACCCATTTGCCATTTCCTACAATTCGAACTATGAAGAGGGATGCCGTAATCATAATCGAATTTGAGAAATGCAAATTACATAATGCTATCTTCAAAATCTCTCTTAGTGAAAGCATTTCTTCACAATCATTTTCATGAATGAGAGAAACCTTATGACACTCAGATTTTGTGATGTATGTGTTCCTATCCATGTGAATTTGTCATAACCATAATCATAAGACAATAATTGTGACAAATCCAAACTCTTATGGATCGAACTTGTCCATTCTTAATTTCTTGCCATCAAGGGTCCCACCATTGCTTCCAAGTTATTGAGCAGCTCACCCCTACCTTTCAATGTGCTTTCCATTGATCAAGGTGCCTTGCCCCTATGCAACCCATTGAGAACTCATAGAACTCACATGCATAGTTGACCAAATTGGAATGGCACAAAAATAAGAATATGTCAACACGATAGGTTAGAAACCTCAAGTCGTGTGCTAGTAATTAGCAGCAGGTTTACTCTCGATTAGTTCTTGAAACTTTTCAAGATTTTTAGACTCCCACTGATCTCTTGACATATTAGATTCTCTTATCAAGAAACATTTCTTGACAAAACAAATATTCCAGAGTTAGTGTGTGTCTATATCAAGACAAAACCTACACGCAATTTGGTACTAGTTGGTATTTGTCTTATTCAAGACATCACAATTTACCAAATTTTGCAAGTGTAAAAACATTCCTACTTAAGATTATGTCACTCAGGTCACAATCTTGGAGTATGACTCTAAGACTTGATTTTGGAACGAAGTACGATACATCTTATTGACTTAACCACTACAACAATTCTCGATTCCTCTACTTAGCCAAACTAGTGCACTAAGGTGTCCTTAGAGGATGACTTGTAATATGGTTCCTACGATTACCAAGATGATAATAAAACATGATACAAAAGTACTCTCCCTTCTTCTTAGATTGGAGAAACCTTTTATCTTTCTGCCTTCATTGATTCTACTTATTCGTTCTGCAGAATTACACTTAATCTTGTAAGTATAACCACATTTACTAGACTTTTAGTAAATCAGGACGAATAATGTTATTGTTATTTATGGTGGACTTGACCAGTGCACAACATTGTGAACTCGATCTCCTAGTCCTTCACTTGACTCTTTGTCAAGGAATTAGCCTTAAAATTTCTAAGTACCAAGATTTCCATACATCACATGATTCAAATCATATAATTCCAAGCTTCTGTCCAATTGAAACATGGGCGATGGGAATCTTTCCTTACTTAGAAAATTATGACATTACCATAAATAACATAACTAAGAATCACATCCATTTATATTGCTTATAATAGAAACACACAGACACCAATTTTCACAATTGCCATTGCAAGGAAATATAAATAAGACAAAATCAAAATTTATTTTATTGCGGAAAAAATATATCCTTACAATGCAAATGAAAACTATGTTATTACATATTCCTAAGCAATTTATCATAACTCTAAGCAGCAGCTCAAAAACCCGATCATCGAATCCATGCGATCGTAATCCATTTCTTCGCGATCAGACTCAGCTCGCTCCTTCCTTTAAGCTTCCTTTATTTTCTTCGATCCTTCAAAACATCTAATGTAATCTTATCACATCATGTATTAAGAATCTCCAAATAGGAACTTAATGGAGTTAGATAATGGATTTTACCTGAAGTAGAGTCATACATCTTGACTCTCCCATCTCTTAGATCTCTTAGGTAGTCAGGGCAGCTTCGTAACCAATGCCCCTTCTTTTGGCAGTAGAAAGATATGGACTCTTCTGGAATGGCACACGGGACTATCTCAGACTCAGCCTTTCTCTTACGTAGAAAATACTTTTCTGGACTTCCAATGTTGCCATTGCCCGTAGAAGGTTAGGATATTGATTTATCAGACCAATTTGCTCCACCAATGCGCCAAATCATTTCTGATTCAGCAGCAATAAGCAAATAAGTCAAATAAATAAGGGTCATGTCGTGGTCCATCATATAATACTCTCTAACAAACTTACCATATGATTCGGGAAGTGATTGAAGAACCAATTCAACAACCAACTTCCTTGAGACATCGACACTTAACATCCTTAACCTGTCAATGCGTGACTTCATGTTTAAGACGTGTGCACACACAAACTTTCCATCTTTGTGTCTTATTGCCAATAGGGCTTGAGTGACCTTGAACTTTTCAAATCTTTGAACACGTGGGTCAGGGAGAATTATTGGAGGAGGTGGAGGAAGTGAAGCATGAATTCTATTTCCACAATCCAATCGTGGAACATCATCTTCACGTGGAAAACTTTTTTCAACGGATTCAGGATGATTATAGTTGTCAGACTTTGACATCTATAAAACGGGAGAAAATTCAAGTTAGTTGATTGAGTCCGTAATAAAACACCCAAATGAGATATTAAGGCTAGGACTCATCACAATATTCTACAAACTGGAAGAGGGATGTCGTAATCCAATCTGCAGAATATTTGAAGGTAGGTAAATGAAGATTTACCAATTTCCACCATGAAAAACGAAAAAGAAGGTTAAGTTTTAAATGTATTGGAAACTCCTAGATCTTTTGAGACTCATTGAACTTTTCAATGGCATGTTTAAATCTCGATATGCCCCTCGATTTGTGACTGGGATGCCGAGGATCACAAAACAGGGTGTGAATAACCATGCAAATATACATGGTGCCCCCAATGTTACAGTTACCTATTCGATGTGCCGGTTAACCACACACGCTCCACCGAACTGTGACAAACATCGAGTCACCCTTTGCCACCTTTGCTTAGAACCTATAGTGTGCCGGTTAACCACACACGCTCCACTAACGTCTTAGCAAGGGTAACAAAGTGTAATTTCATAGAATTGCATCAAATTCACTTTTGCCTAAAGTAACTAAGATTGGGAATTTAATAAAAGCATTTAGTTACTTTATTAATCATTATACTTTTAATGAAGAATTAGTTTTCCTATCCTACCCGTTCGGCTAATGACCCTCCACCAATCAAGGAAGCGGTGGGTGAGAGTGGACACCGATTAAACGGCCATTTTATAGGCCATAACCTTATACCCCCTTATAGATCGGCTTCATGAATGAGGCCTACTAACGGTAAGACTAGCTTAATCTTATACATATATATAATTATTAATCTTATAATATTATAATAGTATAATGGTGTATTTTAAACATTTCAAAATACTAGGGTTTTAATCATATTTAAAAATTTTTCGAAAATTAAAACCTTTTAATTTTAAAATCTTAAATATTAAAACTTTGATTTAATAATTATCTCAATTAAACAATTAATTTAAATTATTAAATCTTGGAGGATAAATTTTTTAACCTAATCCCTTTATCCCCTAAAATTCGAAAATTTGGGATCGGATAATTCAAAAGATCTTTAATTATCTATTTAAACAATTAAGGGATAATTACAAGATATAGCATTATCCAAATCCCTAAAATTTGGGAATCTTATCATGGGGACAAGGCAAATTTCGAAATCCTAGGGTTAGACAACCCTAATTTCGAAATCTTGGTGGCTAGGGAAAGGGTTTAGGAAACCCTAATACAATTCGAAAACTAGGGTTTTGTAACCCTAATTTCGAAAATCTAAGCCCTAGGGTTTATTAGTCATAAACCCTAATTTGTCAAATTCATACATTTGTATCAAATCTAAATGAAAACAAAAACCAAAGGCTCTGATACCACTGATGGGTTTTATACAAACAATCCTATGTGTGCATGCAACCCTAATTGGATCTATGTTTTCACTATTAGACATACAACTTTGTGAACACAAAATGAAACCTAGCATGCATCTACTATTTTCGAAATTGACATAGGAGAATAGAATACATACCTTTTGTTGTTATATAGTAATAACAACTAATTCCTTAAGTTTCCTTAGCTCTTGAAAGCAAGTACCACAAGTGTAGTACCTCTAATGGCTCACAAACACACTTTGAGTGAGAGGATGAATATGAGAGAGAGGAGGAAGGGTACTAAGCTCCAAAATTCGGCTCTAGTAGGGTTTTCCCAAGGGGTGGCCGAATTCTAGTGCCTTAGGGTGCTATTTATACTTGAGGCTAGCTAGGGTTTCAAGGTGGAAACCCTAATCCCTTAGCTTAGGGACTAAGCAAGTCCATGGACTCCTTTCCTTAAGCCCTTGGACGAAAACTCCTAGATCCTTCGAGTATTTTTGTTCAAGCCTTAATAAAGGTGATCCAATAGCCCAAAGTCTCAACTATCAAATAATTATAAAACAGCCCCTGTACTTTTAATTAATTCCTTTAATCCCGAAATTAATTCCTAATTAATTTCTGATTAAATACTAATTAATAATATGATTCCAAATTAATATATTATTCATATAATATATTAACAAATCATATTTATACCCCAATTCATTATTCATAACAATAAACCAGCCTCTCTCCTCAACAATCATCCTGTCTAGTCACCAGTGTGAAGGCAACCCAAAAGGACCATGCTCACAATCGGGTCAAGTACATACCAAAATAGTTATGGAATTAGACACTAATCCAACATAAAATGATTAAGCAATTGTCGAGGACAATTGGAAGTATAGAGATAGGACCATATTGACATATTCTGAAAGGAGGCAACTCTTGTTCAGAAGTGATAGTCAAAATGGGAATATGGAATTGTCTCCATAGGTGGAAGTTATTCTTTGAATCTATGTAAGATTAGAGAACTTAATGCAAAAAAGGTGATTAAAGGAATGTACTTTGAATGTGAGACTTCGTTTCTATGGAATTGCTCTCCATTGGAATACTTTGTAATGTCTGTTGCCAAGTCTTTGTGACTTGTGTGCATATTCATTGCAAGGGGATCATTGCATATAAGTTTAGAATCTAATAGATTATAGTAAATGGCAAGAGTTTGGTATTCTTACATTTACAATAAGGATTGGGATTGTGAAATGAGCATCATTGAAATATTGTCAATTGATCTGTTTCACAAAGTAAGGATCATAAGACAAACATAGTGTGCATACTTGGAGTATGGCATAGCTATTGTTTAGACAAACATAGTGTGCATGCTTGGAGCATGGCATGACTATTGTTTTTATTCAAGTATTAAGTTGATAAATCGAAACATTATACAATGAATAATGAGTAATCAATATGGTGCTTAGATAAAAGGTGTTTTATTTACACTCAAGTGTTGGGGCCATATAGGATTAATATTATTCTTGTGTTTCACTTTGCATGTTTTGACTTCCCGAATAACTAAGTTATTCAAACCATCCACATTCGATAATACATTGGAAGTAGGTATTAAGGCAAGACTGTCATGAAGTTGGTTTGTAGACGTCTAAGGTTTTGGACATAGCATAAGTTGCTACAACATTCATGAGTGTTCATAAGTTCTGAGTATTGGATTAAACCCATGCTTATTTGAATCACTTCAAGGATTTTATCACGAGTGAATCATGGGACGATAATATCTCTTATTCTTCAAACCTAGAGATATGAGTTGTTGACTATGAGTTGGTTATACATTGATTGCACGAAAACGCATTGGTAACTCGATGTTATAAAACGTGCTTTGTGTATGATTCAACAAGTAGTTAGTACAAGCATATGAGTCAAAGTTTATCCATTCCTTTTACCCTTAAAGGGATAAAAGCGATATCTGTGGGCCCCTCGATGATTTAGTGATGACACCCTAAGTGCTTGGCCAAGCGAGGACTGATTTGATTTGTTCAATTAGTCGGTCATCATAAATCAGAAATCAGGAAACAATAAATTGACAGAGAGAATGATTATAATCCATGTCTCAGTCCATATGATATCTAGAATGGAGGAATATATGATCACTTATCTAATGGACGCGTCAGTGATTTGTTCAGAGTTCGACATCAGCTTTTAAGAGCTACGATTGCTGGTCAGGTTGGAGTCATACTTGCAATAATAGTTATTAGACTTATCCAAGTGGGAGACTCTTGGATTAGTGTCTAAGCCCATAACTATAATTGGTATATACTTGACCCGACCCGGCATGATCCATTTGGGTTGCATGGCATCGGGACATTTGGATAGACCTTTTGTGAGAAGAGGATATTTGTGACATATTAATATATTATAAGTTCTAATATATTAATATGAAATCATATTATTTAATTAGTACTGATCAAGAATTAATTTGGAATTAATTTAGTGATCAAAAGAGACTAATTAAATATATGGGGATTGATTGTGTAAATCATTCATTCTTATATATGTGGGCTTATGATCCATGATTCCTTATGTTGGGTTTAACCCATGTGGTGACCCATGGATACTCCATGGAGGTTAAAACCCATGGAGCATAAGGAATGGGTAAAGCCATGGGTTACATGGTGTAACCCTAATGTGCACACTATATAAAGACCCCATTGGTTGGTGAAATCGGCACTAGTGCATACACAAGAGGGCAACCTGATTTCTAGAGTGAAGTATCTCTTCTCATGGTTATTCCAAGTTGTTTTGATGTTGTGTGAACCATTTGAGGTGTCACACTTGGGGCACTACGCTCTTGAGCTCCATGGAATCAAGCTACAACAAAGAGGTATGTAATTCTAATAGATTTTATATTATGCTACTTAGAACAATACCTTGAAAATTGATATTTTCATGTATAATAGAGAAAACATAGATCCAATGTATTTAGGGTTGCATGTACACCATAGGAGTGTTAAAATGCTCATAACACAACATGGTTAAGCCCCCACCATGCCGATATTATGTGCTACGAGAAGGTCGTTCTCCTCCACCTACCTAACAACGAAACCCTGGTTATATATGGCGATAAACCCAGTACGAGCCTCCGTCTGATCGCGTGCATCAAGGCACAAAATTGCTTGCAAAAAAAGAACCAAGCCTTCCTAGCCCACGTGGTGGATAAAAAGAAGGAAGAGAAGAGCACCAAGGACATCCCGAAGGTATGAAATTTTCCAGATATGTTTCCTGAAGACCTCCCGGGAAAACACCCTGAATGACAGGTCGAATTTTGGATTGACCTGGTTATCGGAGCCACGCCAATTGCCAAATCACCATATAGATTAGGCCCTGCAAAAATGCAAGAGCTCTCCAGCCAATTGAGCGAGTTACTAGACAAAGGGTTCATAAGACCGAGCTTCTTTCCTTGGGGAGCTCCGATTTTGTTTGTCAAAAAGAAAGATGGTTCCTTTCGCATGTGTATCGATTACCGTGAACTCAACAAGCTCACTGTCAAGAATTGATACCCTCTTCCTCGGATCGATGATCTATTTGACCAGTTACAAGGAGCCAGTTACTTCTCGAAAATAGATCTGAGGTCTGGATACCACCAACTGTGAGTCCGAGAAGAAGATGTCCCCAAAACCGCCTTCCGAACTCGTTACGGGCATTATGAATTCGTGGTAATGCCTTTCGGTCTAACGAATGCGCCTGCAACATTTATGGACTTGATGAACCGAGTCTTTCGACCTTTCTTTGACAACTTCGTGATAGGTATTCTCAGAGCAAGGAATGCGGTAGGTTTTGGAAACACTTAGAGCGGAGAAGCTGTACACAAAATTCTCCAAGTGCGAGTTCTGGATCCGCGTAGTGGATTTTATAGGGCACGTGGTCAGTGAAGAGGGAATACATGTGGACCCATCCAAGATCAAAGCAATTGAGGGCTGGGCAACCCCGAGAATCCCAACGGAGATCAGGCAATTCTTAGGCCTCGTTGGTTATTACAGGAGGTTCATACAGAATTTCTCCAAGATTGCCAAGTCACTCACCACTCTAACCTAGAAGGGTGTACCCTTCACCTGGGAGGTGAAACATGAGGCTGCCTTTCAAACCCTGAAACAAGCCCTCTGCAGTGCTCCGGTGTTGTCTATTCCAGAGGGACCAAAAGATTTTGTAGTTTATTGCGACACATCCAATCAGGGGTTAGTGTCACACCCCCAAACCGGAGCGGCAGAAACGTCCGGAGGTGGATGACTTCATGTTAAGTATCACAACACATGCATCATAGTAATCAAAGTACAACAATCATTGCATTAATAATGTATAAGTTTTACATAGAGTTCAAGTTATTGTATATATGAAATCAAAAGTTATATATAGCAAAAGATAGAAGACATGACTCTATACTGCTTCGTCTTCTCAAAATCCTGGGAATGTACCTGTCTACTGGTTCCCTGAGAATACAAGTATTTTGAAAAAGAGAGTATCAACATTTAAGTTGGTGAGTTCATAAGTATTTATGTTTAGAAGTTTGTTATTTGATTCTTGAAATAGCAATCATGTTTTATTGTTCCAGAAAATCCAATATTTTCTAATATAATTAAAAAGTAGTTTTAATACCATAAAACCGCTCTGTGTAATTGTTATTGTACTATAAAATAGAGTAACATAGTTTTAGTTCACAATAAAACTATAAAAAGAATGTTTTCTGTGTTGTTTATGTTTCTCATTGTTGTAACTAGTATGATGTAATTGTATTCTTTGAAAACTCTGTAAATGTGAGTATGCCTGGTTCCACCAGCTGTAATTGTAAGTCGTAGTATTATACTGTAAATCGTATTGTTGTAAAACCAGCACGTTGTATTTGTACTCTATGGTTTAATTATTCATACACTAATCGTATTGTTCATATCTTTTTGGGAGTTATTATAACCATACTAAGACTATTAAGCCTGATACAACGCTTTACGGGCGTTAGAACTGTAACGACATTTGTCACTCACATGCATAACAACCTAACTGTAGCGAACAGTCTGAGTGCGGGATTGTCAATCCCATATAGATCTATACAGATTTGTCTCGCTCTCTGTCGGGAGATTCTAGTTATAATTATCAGGTCTTTAATAGTATTGCTTAAATAATTAAGCGAGAAAACTTTGTCTCACAAAAACCATATTGATGATTACGTGTATAATAATGATGAAAAGTCATTCTGAAATAAATGAACTGATAGTATGATCCTTTTCTAGTATACTTGAATGTTAAGTATTTGTACGAGAGTATGATGTTAAACTTTGTAAAACTAACTAGTGAAAATTGAATGAAAGTTCCATAAATTATACCTATTATAATTTATATTAGTATTCTGTTTGATATGAATTGTTCGTGAAAGTACCCCCTTTGCTCGGCATGTTACAAAGGGTAATGAACTTGATTGAAGTAACTTATATATATATATATATATATATATATATATATATATATATATATATATATATATATATATATATATATATATATATATATATATATATATATATATATATATAGGTGAGGTTCAATAGAGAACCATAATTAACAAGGAACCAATGAACCAATCGTGAGCGTCGGAAATTATAATGATCAACGGCCAAGGAAATGGATGTACACTTTTATATTGGACGCACACACGCCGGATTATACCAAAAAATTCACCTCTTTATCAAAAAACCCACCTCTTTTTTTCATTTAAAATTTTTTTAGGCCACAATTTTTATCAAAAAAAAAACTGAATATACCGTTGTTCTCGATTTTTCGTCCTCTTTCCATAGAGATCTTTATTGATATATAAAAAACGAACTTTTTTTTTTCGAAAAAAAACCCACTTCATTTTGTTAGTTTTTTCAATATTTAAGTTTATTTTTATAAAAAAAAATTAATTATACCAAAAATATTAATTTTTTGTACTCTATTAATAAACATCAACACCGACAAAAAAAAAACCTCGAACAGTGTAGATTCACACTGTGAATCTAAACTATAAATATTTCAATTTTCAACATTCACAATATGAAAAAGCTCGATCAGTTCAGATTCACATTGTGAATCTGACTTACTATTATACATACTATGAATCTGAGAAAGTTCAAAAAAATAAAAAAATTTGATCAGTGTAGATTCACACTGTGAATCTAAACTGTAAATATTTCAAATTTTAACATTCACAATGTGAAAAAGCTCGATTAGTTCAGATTCACACTGTGAATCTGACTTACTATTATGCACACTATGAATCTGAGAATGTTCACACTATGAATCTGAACAGGTTCACAATATGAATCTGAACAGGTTCACAATGTGAATCTGAACTGAAACATAGTTTTTTTACCCGAATATGAATCTATGTTTAAAAAGTATAAAAAAAACATGAATTTTGTTATATTTATTATTTTTTTTCTATAAAAAATAGACCTTAACTTTTCAATAAAGAAAATGAAGTGAGTTTTTTTCGAAAAAAAATTCTTTTTTTATATATCATCATGGATCTCTTTGGAAAGAAGACGAAAAATCGTGAACAACGGTATACTCGGTTTTTTTTCGATAAAAAACATGGCCTAAAAAAAATTTAAACTAAAAAAGGAAGTGAAATTTGTTATAATTCGGTGCATGTGCGTCCATTGTAAAGGTCTACAACCCTTCCTTTTGCCGTCTATCCTAAGCCCACGTCCAAACAAGGAAAAAGAAATAAAGCGAATTATTAGTCCTAAGCCATTTAAATCTTATATATATATATATATATATATATATATATATATATATATATATATATATATATATATATATATATATATATATATATATATATATATATATGTATATAAAATTTTTGGTAAAATATATGTTAAAAAGAGTTTATAAAACATTTAAATGAGTTTAACGATATTTAAAAGAGTTTCAGTAAATTAAAGTCGTTTTAGAAATATTTAGAAATCATTTATTTGTAAACACATTATTCTTGTGTTAGACTTGTATCCCCCCCCCCCCCCTTAAAACATTGAAAAATAGTAAAAACCCAGGGGTATTAACTCACCTTATGTGAGTATTCTAGTGAAGATCCGAAATGCTAGTGTTAATTCCACAAGTAAGATCCCGTATAAAACCGAGTCCTAATAGCATATCACGCAATATATGTGTACATAATTAGCGAAAATAGTGACAAATATGTTATGGAATAGTCTTAGATGTAAGAATCACTTACAAAAGGAGTGTTAGAAGTAATTCGTGAGGCTGTTTGGAGTTTTCGGTCAACCTTGAGTTTTCGGCCACTTGATGATTCAAGTGGTGTTCTTGGTGTTCTTGGTGAAACCAAGAAGATATGAGTGTTTTCGGCCCAATATAAGGAGATTCGAAGGTGTTTTTGGGTGTGAATTAACAAGGTTGGAAGGTGTATTTAAAAGATGTTAAGAACACTTACTGATTCTCGTAAGATCCTAAGAAGATTCATACCAATTTCGCATGATTTTAAAGGGAAAAGGAGGAATTTTCGGTTGGAGTTCTTGAGAGGATTTGAGATGATTTCGGTTGAAAGATGTAAGAATGAGCTTATGTTTTTGGCCATATGTATTTATAGTAAGGGACATTTGATGTGATACTTGCATTGGGAAGTGTATCACATCCTCTTAAAATGCGAGCCATGAGATAAGACCGAGAGATTTCGGTCCTTGCACATGCGAGTTTGCGGTCCGATGAGGATAAGATGCGAGGTTTACTGCTGCCTCGCACGTTTGCTGTCCGAGGGTTCTCGGTCGTAAACAGTTTGCTGTCCTCTGGTTTGCGGTCCGAAGAAAGAAGTGAATTGCGAGACTTCTCGGTTTAAGGCACTTCACTCCTAATTTCTGTAACACTTTTACTAAAGGGTTTATGCAAACTAATATTATTAATTTAACTTAATTAAATTAACGAAACAAAAATTTTGACTTTTATTTGGCATGTTTGACTTTTACAAGATAGAAAATAACGGATTGTCACATTATCCCCCCGTTAAAGGGAATTTTGTCCCGAAATTTAAGACTATAGAGATACAATAAGACTAGGGAAAGAGATGCGGGTATTTTTGTTTCATTTAATCCTCCCGCTCCCAAGTGAACTCAGGTCCCCGTTTTGCGTTCCAGCGAACCTTCACTATCGGGATACGGCTTTGCTTAGTTCTCTTGACTTCCCTATCTAGGATTTCTACTGGTTCTTCCATGAAGTTGAGGCCCTCATTTAGCTCGATTTCATCGAGTGGGATAACAAGAGTCTCGTCGGATGAGCACTTCCTTAGGTTAGACACGTGAAAGGTAGGATGTATGTTACTGAGTTCTTGAGGTAGTTTGAGTTTGTAAGCTACTGGACCGATTCTAGCGAGAATCTCAAACGGTCCGATGTACCTTGGATTTAGTTTTCCACGCTTTCCGAAGCTTATCATGCCCTTCCAGGGTGAGACCTTCAACATGACGCGATCACCAACCTAGAATTCCAAGGGTTTTCTTCTCTTGTCTGCGTAGCTTTTCTGTCTGTCACTGGAAGCTTTAAGTCGTTCTCGGATTTGTACTATCTTCTTAGTAGTTTCTCGAGTGATCTCCGGACCAGTGAGAGTGTTGTCAGGAATTTGACCTCTAGCGAGTTGCGTGTCACTCACTTCAGCCTAACACAGAGGTGATCTACACTTGCAACGATATAGGGCTTCGAATGGAGCAACCTTAATGCTAGTATGGTAACTGTTATTGTACGAGAACTCAACTAGTGGTAAATGGGTATCCCATGCTTTACCAAAGTCGATCACACATGCTCTCAGCATGTCTTCTAACGTTTGAATCGTTCTCTCACTCTGTCCGTCACTTTGTGGATGGTAGGCTATACTCATGTCCAGCCTTGTTCCCAGAGATGTCTGCAGTGACTGCCATAATCGTGAGGTGAATCTACTATCTCGGTCATAGATAATAGATATTGGTACACCATGCAGTCTAACTATCTCTCTGATGTATGTTGTAGTTAACTTCTCAATCTTGTCTGTTTCCTTTATTGGTAGGAAGTGCGCGGATTTGGTTCATCTGTCGACGATTACCTAAATGGTATCATGACTACCCGTTGTCTTGGGTAACTTAGTTATGAAATCCATTGTAATCCGTTCCCACTTCCATTCGGGGATTTCTGGTTGCTGCAGTAGACCCGAAGGCTTTTGATATTCTACCTTAACTTTGGCACAAGTGAGACACTTGCCCACATAGGTAGCAATCTCAGCTTTCATGTTAGGCCACTAATAAAGTTTCTTAAGGTCCAGATACATCTTGTCTGAACTCGGGTGAACGGAGTATCGTGTCTTGTGTGCTTCATTCATGACAACCTCTTTGTAACCACCGGACTTTGGTGTCCAGATCCGGTTCATGAGATATCAGGCTCCATCACCTTTGATTTCTAAATTCTTGTCCATTCCTCTCAAAGTCTCACCTGTCACATTCTCAGGTTTCAAGGCCTCAAGTTGAGCCTCTTTGATCTGTGTGGACAGGTGTGAATGGATTGTCATGGTCAACAACTTTACTCGACATCCCACGTATTCTTTAGTAGCTACTATATTGGCTTTACCGGGATGATAATGAATTTCACATTCGTAATCATTTAGTAGCTCCACCCAACGTCGTTGTCTCATGTTCAATTCTTTCTGGTCGAAGATATGCTGAACACTTTTATGGTCCGTGAATATTATGCATTTTGTGCCATACAAGTAATGTCTCTAGATATTCAGAGAAAATATCACTGCTCCTAGTTCAAGGTCGTGAGTCGTATAGTTGATCTCATGTGTCTTAAGCTGTCTCGAGGCATAGGATATGACCTTTCCTCGCTGCATAAGAACACATCCTAGCCCTTGGTTAGACGCATCGCAGTATACTATGAAGTCTTATGTCCCTTCTGGTAGAGACAAAATAGGTGCGCTGAACAGGGCTCGCTTTAGCGTTTGGAACGATGTTTCTTGTTTCTCTCCCCAGCTAAAAGTTACACCCTTCTGAGTCAGAGTGGTAAGCGGTTTAGCAACTCGTGAGAAATTCTGAATAAATCTGCGATAGTAGCCAGCAAGACCTAAGAATTGGCAGATTTTTGTAGGCGTTTTGGGTGCTGACCAGTTCTCGATTGCCTTTATTTTGCAAGCGTCAACGTGTATTCCTTCTTCACTAACCACGTGATCTACGAAATCTACTTTCCTAATCCAAAATTCGCACTTTGAGAACTTCTCATATAGCTTCTCTACTCTCAATGTTTGCAAGACTTGTCGGAGATGTTGGCTATGCTCCTCCTAACTTCGTGAGTAGATAAGGATATCATCTATAAAGACTATTATGACCTTGTCCAAGTATGGACGACACACCCTGTTCATCAAGTCCATGAACACTGCGGGCGCATTTGTTAATCCGAAAGGCATCACTACAAACTTGTAGTGACCATAACGAGTTCGAAAGGCTTTTTTTGGGAAAATTTTCCTCTAAAACTCGTAACTGGTGATACCCGGATCTTAAGTTTGTTTAGCTCGCGATAGCCTATGCACATACGGAAATATCCATCCTTCTTCTTCACGAACAAGAGAGGTGCTCCCCAAGGTAAGAAGCTTGGTCTAATGAAACTTTTACTAAGAAGTTCGTTTAGTTGGCTGGATAGTTCCTGCATTTCTGCCGGTGCAAGACGATAAGGTGATTTGGCTACGGGGGTAGCTCCAGGGTTTAAGTCGATTCTGAACTCGACTTGTCTTTCAGGTGGGACTCCTGGAAGATCATTGGGGAAAATGTCGGGGAAATTACAAACTTCGGGAATGCTCTCGAAGTCCTTCACTTATTGTTTCTTGTCTACTACGTGAGCTAGAAAAGCACAATACTCCTTGCGAAGATACTTTTGCGCCTTGATACATGAAATGATTTGTAGGCTCACGTCGGATTTGTCACCGTAAATGATAAGGGTTTAGTTATTTGGCAGGTTAAGGTGAATGGCTTTCTCGTAACATAGGATGTCAGCACGATTAGGACTTAACCAATCCATACCAATGATGACGTCAATACTTTTCACTAAGAAGTTCCAGGACTTTTTCTTCCTGTTGTTGTTGTTGTTGTTGTTGTTGTTGTAGTTGTTTGTTTTGGGTTGTTCTGGAGCAACAGTCATGAAGCCTTGACGCACTCCATGATCTACTTGTGACTGTGCCAGTTGTTTGGCACTATCGAATGTAACAGGTTTTGAAGCTAACACACTCCCTTAGATTTGAGGTGATAGTCCCCAGATATACCTTTCGATTTTCTTGCTCTCCAGAGCAACCATTCCAGGACATAGGATCGCTAGATCACTGAATCTATTGACGTAAGTTGCTATGTCTGTACCTGTCATGGTAAGGCCCCAAAGCGCTTGTTCGAGCTTTTGTACTTCACCCCTCGGGCAGTACTCTTGCATCATCATTGATTTCAGATTTTCCCAGCTCATTGAATTAGCCAGTATAAGAGTTAGTGACTTTACATGGCCATTCCACCATGTGAGAGCTCGGTTAGAAAAGGTGCAGACAACAAATTTCACTTTGCTCCCTTCAGGGCATGAGCAGATTTCAAAGACTGCTTTAGTTTTCTCTATCCATTGAGTTAGAGCCATGACTCGCCCAGTCCCATTAAAGGTTCTCGATTTGCCATTTGTGAAGTCCTTATAAGAACACTCCCGTGGGTGTCCATGACTTTCACCATGATTGGAGGAATGAGCACCACTCCCAGATCCACTGGCACCGGTTGTATTTATGTGTGACATGACGGCTGCCACAGCTACAGTGATCGCTGCCTAAAACATAGTAGCGCAAACTGTGGAGGTGGCGGCAGATGTGGAGGTGGTGTCGGAGCTGCATTAACATTGATATGCCTAGGATTTCTTCTTGGAGGCATCTTTTGCTTTAAGATTTAAAAGATGGAAAGGTAGTAAGACATCAATAATGATTATAAATCATATGTATTTGAACTAATCACAGTAGTTCATCATATATTCTCAAAGGAGTTTATATAGTAGTCTACCAAAAGGAATAACTTGCAAAGTGATAATGTGAAATTGGATAGTGATTTTTCAAAGGAAATAAGATGCCTGTCAATTTCATTGGTATATTTGATACATAGAGTTCGGAAAATTTGACCTTGTAGGAGGTCTACAATATACCAACTTAATGGAAAACTTGACAGCATATAGACCTATCGAGAAATGAAATTTCTAGGTCGTACTATGAACATAAAAACATCACTAGTGTATATACGTAGACTTAATCTATATCCAAAAGAGTGAGTAGAGTATGCTCTACTCGCAAGGAGTGTCGTTTGGTTTCCTACTAGTTTTAGCCCTAGTTTTAGCCAACTGGCGTTCTGTTTCAAACATGTGCCTTTCCAATGATACTTGGCGTTCCCGAAGTTCTTTGACTTCAACTCGGGTTGCAGTTAGTTCCCTTTGCAAGGCCTCGATGTGATTTCTGGTTAACTCTTGGTATTCGTTCAAGTGGCGGAGGCGAACTGTGTTAGCTACTGAGGTAGAATCGACCTCCACAACTCAATGGATGGCTGCCCTTGCTTGCTCGTCGTTACGAGCAACTCGACGTACTATCACAGGGAGGGCTTTGTCTGCTGAGCCTCCCTCATCAAGATTGTAGAAGCTTCAGTCTACATTGTAAGGACGGTCCTGACCCTGCTCATGACTCCACCTATCTAAGTTCACTGCCCATTGAGGCGTCGGGCCTTGGAAGTTCTGACGAGGATTGGGGTTTTGGGCAACTTAAGGTGGATCATAGACTTCTGGTTCTGAGTTAGAGTCTTCTTTAATATCCTCTTCATCTTTCTCCTCGAAGTCTTCTTCTATTGGAACCACAGGGTCATCCTCTGGTTCATCTTCAATCTAACCACCGTTTCCTTGATTAGGAAAGTACGGGTCTCCTGGTAGATGAAATCTAGCCATGTTATCTATGCGAGAATAGGGGTGTAAGAGACATCTAATTGTGACAACCCGAAATCTCTCTCTGTAAGTCAGACTTGTTTCCGCTATCTGTCACTGTGTTTAGAGTCAGTTTGAGGGTCTCTAAGCCTAGTGCACTCAAGGGTTGAATGTTGGGAAGCGTTATCTGAGAATCAATAGTTTGCACTCGAACCTGGAACACCCTCAAAGGGAGTTCACGACCGCAAACTAGGTTCACGGCCGTGAACCCATGCTTGGGCCGTGAACCACCCTCTATATATATGTAATTCACACATTTTTCTCCTCATTTCTTCAAGCTCCAGCCGTGAACATCCCTATTCTCTCTCAACTATCTTCAACCGTGAACACTCTTAAAGGCCTCAAAACGTAAGTATTTCATTCCTTACTTGTTCATGCTTAGAAACCCCTTCATTCTAGCCTTGATTCATCACTTTTTCATCACCATCTTTATGAGCTTGAAGAGTTCACGACCGTGAACCCTTCATAGCGCCGTGAATCCTTCATAAATGGGTCGTAAACCCATCAAATGTTCATGTGTTCTTGGGCCGTGAACACATCCTGGGCCGTGAACCCTTCATGTGTTCATGGGCCGTGAACACATCTTGGGTCGTAAACCCATGGTGGTTTGGCTGTGAACTCCATTTCATCCCTCATTCTTGGTTCTAACACTTCATTGCAAGTGTTTCCTACATTCTAAGGGTGTTTCCTATGATCATTACTGGTCTTAGACACTAACTTTAAGCCTATACATGTTAATATGTGCTTAATAGGACCGTACTGTGCTCGGGACTTCACTTAGCATACCAAGCATCCTATCTTTTTCATTCGTTCAAGTCATTCACAATCAGGTGAGTTCACACCCCTATATTTTTCGAGCTTTTAATGTTTTTAAGGGGGGGAATACAAGTAAAAGCACAAGTAATCTTGTGTTTGAAAATATAATTTGGTTTAATATATTTTCCTATCATTAGCATACATTGAACGTAGAACGTACTAAACATGGTAAACATTGTTACAACTAGACTTAAAATCAGTTTTACAAAACATGTTAAGATACAAACATTGCAAATACAGTTTTCAAAACAAAGGAAACAAACTTATGGATTATGAAATAAAAGGTACTACTTTATAAGGATTCATGTTAATAACAAAAAAGGTTTTCATAGTATTATTCGTGAATTCGTTGAGAGAACTACAATGTGAGACACGTCTTCTGGGAAGTCTACCCCTTGTAAGCAGAGTCTCCTAGAGGGAGAGCGTGAGTTTGTGTATAGATCTATAAGGGAGTGATAATCCTGCACCTTGACTATTAGCTACAGTCAACCTAGGGTGACAAACGTCATTCAGTTCACGAAGTCCAAAGTACATCGTCATGTTTATCGTCCATAGTATGGTTATAAGAACTCACCGAGGAAACAACGACTCGTTCACGTAATAATGTACTTAACAATCAGTCATCAGGGTTAATAACTAGAGGATTACTTAGTGTATACATCAGGTGATATGAAATTAACATCCGGCATGCAGTGATATGTGTGACTTCCGCCTCATTCCCTGTTCCTTGTTTGGTTGTGGGCTTAGGGCAGAATCACCCAATCGACTGTCTGTTCGATCTTGATTTCTATAACTCGTATGTACTAAGTGATCATAGGAGGGTATTAACAACACTTTCAGTATACAAAACAACACGTTTTCAAATAGTTTTATTTATGTAATAAAACTACTATACATCACTGGTGGCAGCCGGGGTTTTAAAACAGAACAATGCTTAAACAACATAAGTATGGTAGATACTCGTACTCTTCGATTTGGAACAGATAATTCAATAACTTACACTTAGGGAAAATATAGGATTTTCCAAGGTAAACATCAGTACTTTACAAACAATGGGATTATTATTCACTTAACAAATATTCATTATTAATTATATAATTCATTAGTTTATGCAACCGGGTTACGTATGAAGAGTATACGATAGACTGTGGAATGTGTGGTTTCCGCCTCATTCCATTTTCCTTGTTTGGGTGTGGGTTTAGGGTAGATCCACACAATTAACTGTCTATTCGATATTGGTTTATACATAACTAGTATCAACTAAGTAGTCATAGAAGGAATGGGTTAATCATGCTTTTAATAAGAAAATATTGGATTTTCTTGAGGAACATTATCAACAGATATCAAAGGACCAGAACAGTTAAATCTGTAAGTATCTAGTGAATACTTCAGGGTTATAAACATGAGGATCCGGAAACCAGTGGGATGTGTGGCCTCCGCCTCATTTCCTGTTCCATGTTTGGTTGTGGGCTTGGGGCAGAACCACCCAATCGATTGTTTGTTCGATTTGGATTGTATATGATTTGTATACACTAAGTACTCGCAGGAAGAACTAGTAAGAATCATTTGTTTTTACTTAACATTTCTTACATAAGAAAATATAAGGTTTTCTGGAGAAACACAACACGCTTTTTGAAACAACACAAAACAGTTTTCTAAAACAAAACGCTTATGAACTCACCAGCTTAATGCTGATACTATTTCAAAACCTACTTGTATTCTCAGGACATTAATAGACAGGTACACGCGCCGGATTCAAGAATATGGAGCATAGTAGCCTTGAGTCTTTACTTGTATTTACTTTTGAAGTCAGTATTATATGAATCAATGTAATGTAAACACTATACTATTAATACAATGGTTGTTGCTGCTTTGATTACTATTATTCAATTGTTGTGATACTGTACACGACGTCCTCCGCCCCCGAACGTTTCTGTGACAACCGTCAAATTTCGGTAAATTCAAAGTCAACAAGTCAAACCGGTCAACTCCAATAACCCTTGTATGCTAGGGTTTACGTTATGTAATCACTATACAATTCGCTATTTTAATGAGAAATCATCATTTGGAAAGTTCATGTGTTTGATTTTCCTTAGCCTTAACAGTGCTAAACAACGAACCAAAGCGATAAAACACTATTGCACAATCATCGGGATTGTGTACGACACTAAAACACGGTTTAATGGGGTTTACGAACCTTGCGTTGTGAAGCCGGACACTCAAATTAATCACAAACGAAACCTCTCTAAATCGTTTTCACTCTATCTCTTTCTAATTGAAATCTCTCCCAAATCTCTCTCAAAAGTTACTTTAACTTTTTGTAATCATTTGGGTCATCTCGACCCTTAACCGGGTCCAAAATCGCTTGAAACAGGATAAAAACGAGTAAAATAGCTTTAAGGATCCGAAACCAAAGCTTCTGGTCCGAAGCTGTGTCCGAGGTCCGAGGTCCGAAGTCCGAGGTCCGAGGTCCGAAGGACCAGTGTCCGAAGTCCCGTCCGTCCGAAGCCGTGTCCGAAGCCATGTCCGAAGTCCGAAGCCGTGTCCGAAGTCCGAAGGTCCGAAGCGAAGCCTCGCAGACAGGCCCTTTTTACCGGTTTTTCGACTACGACTTCGTTTTAACTCCGTTTTTCATTATTTTAACGTGGGATTTTCACCCAAAACTTTATTTTATAAACTAAGGCCCCAAAATATATAAATCTCCAGGGTTTTTATAAACTAAGGCCCCAAAATTTATAAAACTTTATTTTAGTTTTCAAAGCTGTTTCAGGTGCAAGTAGTTCAAACTCTTAGCTTTAAAATGACTACTTGCACATCTCCAAATGATTTTTCTACAATTAATGGTGATTTTTACAAAACTGCCTGTCATTTCAGAGGCAAACCCGGACCAGTCTGTGATTATGAACATTTTCACCTCTGTTAGAGATCACTAAAAATCATGATAAAATTTATGAACAAACTAGACTCATATTCCAAACTCTCAAAATTTGCGGATTTGGATTTAGAGCTGTGATGATTTTTCTATAAATTTTCTAAGAACGGTAACAGAAACTGTTTTTAACGAAAAGTTGCTGTTAATTTCATTTCACCTTGTAACATGTTGAGCAAGGTGTATATCTTTATGTGACTATATGTTACTGCAATATATGACATTTTATCTTAATATTTAGACACACATCAGTTTACAACTGGATTTGGTCATATAAAATATAAAGAATAACAAGTGATTATAATCAAAGTACAATCGATACATTCAAACATAAAATAAACTATTTTGAATATAGTTTGCATACATTACCACGTACTACCCTTGGTTGATAAACTATAATAGGTATAGTTTATGATACATTACATAACACATACATTTAAAAAGGGTACATTTATACAAAGGATATTTTCATTAAGCAAGGTACGACCATACGGTACCAAGTTTTCATAACACGTAATTCCGTTAATGACTTTGTGAGACATTTACTTCAAATTACCATTAAGTCCTGTATTGTAACCAGAGTCTCCTTAAGGGAGAGCGTGATACTTGTGTATAGATCTATATTGGGTTTGACAAACCCACACCTAAACTGCATGCAACAGTTAGACCGATAGGTCTGGGGTGACAAATGTCATAACATTTCCGACGCTTGAAGAACGTCGTTTTAGGCAACCTTGGTCATAGTATGGTTATAATAAACTCACATAAAGTATTAACAAACATTGGAATTTACAGGAACTTCATTAAAAATTTAACGAGTTTATGTCGATTTAAACTTGCATTGTTTTACTATAAATATGACAAATTACTTGTACATTTCGGTCTTTGGGTTTTAAGACTACATTTACACATTAAGGAAAATATTGGATTTTTCTAACACAAATACTACTTTTACAAACGAAAGGCTTTTAATAATACCAAACAGAAGCTTATGAACTCACCAACCTTTGTGTTGACACTTTTTCAAACAACTTGTATTCTCAGGAAATCATTAAACAGGTAATCAAGTGCATTTGAGGATGGGACGCTAAGGCGTCTACTATTTCATATTTTATCAACATATTGTGATTGATTCGTAAACATGTAATTCATACAATGATGTAATTTTTTTCAATTATATATATATGTTGGTTGTGTTTGCTTGAATTACTATTACAATTGCTGTTATGATACTATACATGAAGTCCTCCACCCCCGGACGTTTTCGCCATCCTTGGTTTGGGGGTGTGACAGATTGGTATCAGAGCGCAGTTTATAGTGAATTAAGTATATCAAACCACATAAGATATACAAACTATAAACACAATTGGGACTAATAGTCTCTGATTTGTGCATTTTTCAAATAAATATACTTTTAGAAAATAAATGATTCTTTTTATTAAAAAGTATAAATACATGCATACATGCTCACATAGTGTCATAACTAGAAGAACATAAAATAAAAGAAGAGGAGTTGTACATTATGGGTATGCCTTGGTATATGTAAATCAAGTCTGGGAAGGATATAGCCTGATCAACTATATCTGTCCGGGAATTGACTTGCATATACCGGGGGATGGTCAGGATGGACAACAAATCTAACAAAATCGTCTTACCGCTAGTACGCCTCATTCACGAAGCCGGTCTATAAGGGGGGTATAAGGTTGTTGCCTATAAAATGACAACTTAATGGGTGTCCACTCTCACCCACCGCTTCCTTGATCAGTGGAGGGTCGTTAGCCGAACGGGTAAGACAAGGACTTATAAATTCTCATTAAAAGTATGATGAATATTATAAAGTAACTAAATGCTTTAAGAACTCAAAACTAAACATTTACAAATACTATAGGAGTATTTTGTGTTACTATAATAAAAATATTTTATACTTTCATTTTACCTCATAACCCAATGTA
Source organism: Lactuca virosa (assembly GCF_052849685.1). NCBI lineage: Eukaryota > Viridiplantae > Streptophyta > Magnoliopsida > Asterales > Asteraceae > Lactuca > Lactuca virosa. Next base: position 254,800,305 of record NC_136434.1, read on the forward strand.
TTGGGTCAATAAAAAGTATAAAATCGTATGTATCGTAAACATACCGGAAAACAACGTAATAATATACTTTATGTATAAAAGATTTCTCTCCCTATAAATACACTTTTACTAAAAGTACATTGGTTTACGACTTATGACAGAACCATGCCGCCAAGAAGAAGACCAAGACCTTCCAGCAACACAGCAACACCTCCTCCGCCGCCGCCTCCACAGTTTGATCCCGCGATGTTCCAGGCTGCAGTAACAGCAGCCGTAGCGGCCGCAATGTCGCAGATAGGGACCAACGGAGCTGGTGGTTCGGGATCGGGAGCTACACACTCTAACCACGGAGACAGTACGTGGCGTGCAAAAGAGTGTTCATACAAAGACTTCACAAATGGCAAACCCGACAACTTCAATGGAAGCGGGGGAGTCATCACGTTGATGCAATGGTTTGAAAAGACCGAAGTAGTCTTTCAGGTGTGCTCCTGCCCCGAAGCGAGCAAAGTTAAGTTCGCAACCTTAACCTTCACCGGCCGGGCCCTTACTTGGTGGAACTGCCGGGTTAAGTCACTTACTCTCGAAGTGGCTAGCTCCATAACCTGGGCAGAACTAAAAACGTTGATGATGAAGGAGTACTGCCCGAGAGGTGAAATTCAAAAGCTGGAACAAGAACTCTGGAACCTCAGGATGACGGGCTCTGACCTTGAAACCTACACCACCCGATTCAATGAATTGGCTCTCCTCTGCCCAACAATGGTTACTCCGCAGGAGAAAAAGGTGGAGCGATACCTTTGGGGACTGTCTCTCTACGTGCAAAGTAGTGTCCTGGCTTCAAGGCCAACTACTTTTGACAGTGCTAGGGAGCTGGCACAACAACTTGTTGACCACCGAGCCGGTCATAATACTACAACCACCACCACTGATAAATCAAAAGGGGGAAACAACAAAAGGAAGTTCTGGAACGAAAAGAAGAGCCAACCAGCACAGGACCCCGCTAAGAAGCAACAAATTGTTGCTGTCCATGCTGCCACTAATGCTGCCACTACTGCTACCACTCCAGCACCACCGAAGCCATATGCGGGAAAACTACCTAAGTGCAACAAGTGCAACTTTCACCACAATGGTGCTTGTAGGGAGATGCACTGTAACAACTGCGACAGGAAGGGGCACACTGCTCGTTTCTGTAAAGCGCCGGCTCAACCAATCAACCAAGTCGCCAGTACGGGGGCAACCCGGACCTGCTACAACTGTGGAGACGCAGGTCACTTCAAAAGAGACTGCCCCAAAGCACAAGCCCCTAATGCTGGTGGAGTAGGAAGAGTCCTGGCAATAGGACATGGGGAAGCAGTCGAGGATCCCACGGTGGTTACCGGTACGTTTCTCCTCAATAACTCTTATGCATGCGTACTATTCGATAGTGGAGCGGAGAGGAGTTTCGTGAGCCACCAATATAAACATTTACTTGAACAAAATCCCCAATCACTAAAGGATACTTATGTAGTAGAAATGGCAAATGGGAAAGTAGAACGCACTAGCGATATATACTCAAAATGTACTCTCACTCTAGACAATCATACATTTAAAATTGACCTGATGCCAGTCACCATAAAAAGTTTCGACGTAATCATCGGGATGGATTGGTTAGTTCCTCACCGTGCCGACATTCTATGTTACGAAAGGGCCGTTCGCCTCAATCTACCAAATGACGAAACCCTTCTTATCTATGGTGACAAACCTAGTGCGAATTTACAAATCATCTCATGCATCAAAGCCCAAAAGTATCTCCGGAAGGAGTACCACGCCTTCTTAGCCCATGTAGTAGACAAGAAACAAGACGTGAAAGACATCAAGGACATCCCCGAAGTGTGTAACTTCCCGGATGTGTTCCCAGAGGATCTTCCTGGTGTACCACTCGCACGACAAGTCGATTTCAGAATTGACTTAATACCCGGAGCTACCTCCGTAGCCAGAGCTCCATACCGCCTCGCACCATCAGAAATGCAGGAGTTGTCCAGTCAGTTGACCGAGCTTTTGAACAAAGGGTTCATCAGACCAAGCTTCTCACCTTGGGGAGCACCAGTCCTTTTTGTAAAGAAGAAGGACGGATCCTTTCGCATGTGCATCGACTATCGGGAACTAAACAAGCTCACCATCAAAAACCGATATCCTCTGCCCCGAATCGACGACCTTTTCGACCAACTCCAAGGAGCAAATTTCTTCTCAAAGATCGACCTAAGGTCAGGCTACCATCAGCTACGAGTTCAAGAAGAAGATATTCCCAAAACTGCATTCAGAACTCGCTATGGGCACTACGAGTTTGTGGTGATGTCCTTCGGTTTAACAAACGCACCTGCGGTATTCATGGACCTAATGAATAGAGTGTGTCGACCCTACCTAGACAAGTTTGTAATCGTATTCATCGACGATATCTTGATCTACTCGCGAAGCGAAGAAGAGCATCGCCTACATCTACGCCAAGTGTTAGAGACGCTAAGAGCGGAGAAGCTTTATGCTAAGTTCTCTAAGTGTGAATTCTGGATTAGAGAAGTGGATTTCCTTGGACATGTGGTAAGTGAGAAAGGCATACATGTGGACCCCTCCAAGATCAAGGCAATCGAGAATTGGTCAGCACCCAAGACGCCAACCGAAATTCGACAATTCCTTGGGCTTGCTGGCTACTACCGAAGATTTATACAAAACTTCTCCAAGATTGCGAAACCACTCACCACCTTGACGCAGAAAGGTGTGATATTCAAGTGGGAAAATAAACAAGAAACTGCTTTCCAAACGTTAAAACAAGCCCTATGCAGCGCACCGATCTTGTCTCTCCCAGAGGGAACCGAGGACTTCATAGTGTACTGTGATGCTTCGAATCAAGGCCTCGGATGTGTGCTCATGCAGAGAGGGAAGGTTATCGCGTATGCATCAAGACAGCTTAAGACGCACGAGGTTAATTATACTACGCACGACCTGGAATTAGGAGCAGTGGTATTCGCTTTGAAGATCTGGAGACACTACCTCTACGACACGAAATGCACTATCTTCACTGATCACAAAAGTCTTCAGCATATCCTCAATCAGAAAGAGCTCAACATGCGACAGAGGAGATGGGTGGAGTTGCTGAATGACTACGAGTGCGAAATTCGTTATCATCCGGGCAAGGCCAATGTAGTGGCCGATGCTCTAAGCAGGAAGGAGTACTCGGGCCGCCGAGTAAAATCCTTAACAATGACAATCCATTCCCACCTGACCATACAAATCAAGGAAGCTCAACTGGAAGCTTTGAAACCAGAAAAGGTGGCAGGAGAGACATTAAGGGGAATGGATAAAAACTTAGAAGTCAAGGATGATGGAGCACGTTATATCATGAACCGGATTTGGACACCGAAGTTCGGTGGACTCCGAGATGTCGTCATGAATGAAGCACACAAGACTCGATACTCCATCCATCCCGGGTCGGGTAAGATGTATCTGGACCTCAAGAAATTATACTGGTGGCCGAACATGAAAGCTGAGATTGCTACCTATGTGAGCAAGTGCCTGACTTGCGCTAAGGTCAAAACCGAATACCAGAAACCATCCGGGCTATTACAACAGCCGGATATACCTGAGTGGAAGTGGGAACGAATAACAATGGACTTCATAACCAAGCTGCCTAAGACATCGGGCGGTCTTGACACAATATGGGTAATTGTAGACAGATTGACCAAATCAGCACACTTTCTACCAATAAAAGAAACCGACAAGATGGAGAAGCTGACTAGAACGTACATCAGAGAGATTGTACGACTCCATGGTGTGCCGATATCCATTATCTCCGATAGAGATAGTAGATTTACCTCACGGTTTTGGCAGTCTCTACAAAAATCATTGGGAACTAGGCTTGACATGAGTACGGCCTACCACCCACAAACCGACGGACAGAGTGAGCGAACCATTCAAACGTTGGAAGACATGTTAAGAGCTTGTGTGATAGACTTCGGTAAAGCATGGGATACCCATCTACCGCTTATTGAATTCTCCTACAATAACAGCTATCATACTAGCATCAAAGTCGCTCCATTCGAAGCTCTTTACGGTCGCAAATGCAGATCACCCCTGTGTTGGGCTGAGGTGGGGGATACACAGCTAGCTAGAGGGCAAGTCTCTAATAGCACCCTCACTGGCCCTGAAATCATAAGGGAAACCACAGAAAAGATCGTTCAAATTCGAGAGAGACTGAAAGCGTCTCGCGATCGGCAAAAGAGTTACGCAGACAAACGACGCAAACCCTTGGAATTCCAGGTGGGTGATCGAGTACTACTAAAAGTTTCCCCTTGGAAAGGAATGATACGATTCGGCAAACGCGGGAAACTAAATCCAAGGTACATCGGGCCATTTGAAATCCTTGCTAGGATTGGGCCAGTAGCATACAAGCTTCGATTACCTCAGGAACTTGACAAAGTACATCCCACGTTTCACGTGTCTAACCTAAAGAAGTGTTTGTCTGATGAGACACTCGTAATACCACTCGACGAAATCAAAGTTAACGAAAATCTCCACTTCGTGGAGGAACCAGTCGAAATCATGGATCGGGAAATCAAACGAACGAAACAAAGTCGTATTCCCATCGTGAAGGTACGTTGGAACGCTAAACAAGGACCCGAATTCACCTGGGAACGCGAGGATCAGATGAAACAAAAGTATCCACATCTCTTTCCAAACTCTTGAAATCCCAGTCAAAATGAAAATTTCGGGACGAAATTCCTTCTAACGGGGGGATGATGTGACAACTGTCAAATTTCGGTAAATTCAAAGTCAACAAGTCAAACCGGTCAACTCCAATAACCCTTGTATGCTAGGGTTTACGTTATGTAATCACTATACAATTCGCTATTTTAATGAGAAATCATCATTTGGAAAGTTCATGTGTTTGATTTTCCTTAGCCTTAACAGTGCTAAACAACGAACCAAAGCGATAAAACACTATTGCACAATCATCGGGATTGTGTACGACACTAAAACACGGTTTAATGGGGTTTACGAACCTTGCGTTGTGAAGCCGGACACTCAAATTAATCACAAACGAAACCTCTCTAAATCGTTTTCACTCTATCTCTTTCTAATTGAAATCTCTCCCAAATCTCTCCCAAATCTCTCTCAAAAGTTACTTTAACTTTTTGTAATCATTTGGGTCATCTCGACCCTTAACCGGGTCCAAAATCGCTTGAAACAGGATAAAAACGAGTAAAATAGCTTTAAGGATCCGAAACCAAAGCTTCTGGTCCGAAGCTGTGTCCGAGGTCCGAGGTCCGAAGTCCGAGGTCCGAGGTCCAAAGGACCAGTGTCCGAAGTCCCGTCCGTCCGAAGCCGTGTCCGAAGCCGTGTCCGAAGTCCGAAGCCGTGTCCGAAGTCCGAAGGTCCGAAGCGAAGCCTCGCAGACAGGCCCTTTTTACCGGTTTTTCGACTACGACTTCGTTTTAACTCCGTTTTTCATTATTTTAACGTGGGATTTTCACCCAAAACTTTATTTTATAAACTAAGGCCCCAAAATATATAAATCTCCAGGGTTTTTATAAAATATATTAAAAGAATTGGTGATTGATCTAATTATTGAGGGAATATTTGCTTTTCCTTAATTTATGGCAAAAGCAACCCACTACCACCTCACTCTATGATCAGCCACTCTTTCCCACTACCCCTTGTCTCCTTAGTGGACCTTTACAGCCAATCTCCAGCTCTTCCCACGTTCTAAGAGCTGGTTGATTGATCCTCTCTCCTCATTCTCCATAAAAACTCTTTCATTCTACACTTAGCAACCAAGAACACTCTCCAAAATTCTCTCATCTTTTCTCTTAACTTCAAGAACTTCAAGGCTTTCTCCAGGGATTTCTTTCTTCAATTAGTAAGTATCTTCATCATTCACATAATTATTAAACTCCATTCTACTCAAATTATTGATATCTTACACAAGTTCCATCTTATTCGGTGTTAGATTTTCGAATCATCAAGACATCTTCTTAGTGTTCTTGAGTTGAACACTTCCTTTCTCTCACTTTCATCTACTGAAACCACATAAGGTGAGTTCATACCCATACATTTACATGTTTTTCTTAAGTTTTAAGGAGGGAATACAAGTAAAATCATCAAGAACACAATTAAACTTTTTCTAACAGATTGCATCAGAAAAGATGGACGTTAATCACGGACTGTTTTGGTCAACTTAAATATTTTAGTTTTCAAAGCTGTTTCAGGTGCAAGTAGTTCAAACTCTTAGCTTTAAAATGACTACTTGCACATCTCCAAATGATTTTTCTACAATTAATGGTGATTTTTACAAAACTGCCTGTCATTTCAGAGGCAAACCCGGACCAGTCTGTGATTATGAACATTTTCACCTCTGTTAGAGATCACTAAAAATCATGATAAAATTTACGAACAAACTAGACTCATATTCCAAACTCTCAAAATTTGCGGATTTGGATTTAGAGCTGTGATGATTTTTCTATAAATTTTCTAAGAACGGTAACAGAAACTGTTTTTAACGAAAAGTTGCTGTTAATTTCATTTCACCTTGTAACATGTTGAGCAAGGTGTATATCTTTATGTGACTATATGTTACTGCAATATATGACATTTTATCTTAATATTTAGACACACATCAGTTTACAACTGGATTTGGTCATATAAAATATAAAGAATAACAAGTGATTATAATCAAAGTACAATCGATACATTCAAACATAAAATAAACTATTTTGAATATAGTTTGCATACATTACCACGTACTACCCTTGGTTGATAAACTATAATAGGTATAGTTTATGATACATTACATAACACATACATTTAAAAAGGGTACATTTATACAAAGGATATTTTCATTAAGCAAGGTACGACCATACGGTACCAAGTTTTCATAACACGTAATTCCGTTAATGACTTTGTGAGACATTTACTTCAAATTACCATTAAGTCCTGTATTGTAACCAGAGTCTCCTTAAGGGAGAGCGTGATACTTGTGTATAGATCTATATTGGGTTTGACAAACCCACACCTAAACTGCATGCAACAGTTAGACCGATAGGTCTGGGGTGACAAATGTCATAACATTTCCGACGCTTGAAGAACGTCGTTTTAGGCAACCTTGGTCATAGTATGGTTATAATAAACTCACATAAAGTATTAACAAACATTGGAATTTACGGGAACTTCATTAAAAATTTAACGAGTTTATGTCGATTTAAACTTGCATTGTTTTACTATAAATATGACAAATTACTTGTACATTTCGGTCTTTGGGTTTTAAGACTACATTTACACATTAAGGAAAATATTGGATTTTTCTAACACAAATACTACTTTTACAAACGAAAGGCTTTTAATAATACCAAACAGAAGCTTATGAACTCACCAACCTTTGTGTTGACACTTTTTCAAACAACTTGTATTCTCAGGAAATCATTAAACAGGTAATCAAGTGCATTTGAGGATGGGACGCTAAGGCGTCTACTATTTCATATTTTATCAACATATTGTGATTGATTCGTAAACATGTAATTCATACAATGATGTAATTTTTTTCAATTATATATATGTTGGTTGTGTTTGCTTGAATTACTATTACAATTGCTGTTATGATACTATACATGAAGTCCTCCACCCCCGGACGTTTCCGCCATCCTTGGTTTGGGGGTGTGACAGTTTCCACCGTTCCGGTTTGGGTGTGTGACAGATTGGTATCAGAGCATTGTTTATAGTGAACTTAGTATATCAACCAGTAAAAGATATACAACTATAAATACAATGGGGCCGGAGTGCTCTGACTAAAAGTATACTTTTAAAATATAAGTATTTTTCGAGAAGTATACTAATAAGCATACATACTAAGAACAAGTATCACAATAAGAACAAATAGGAACAAAACAAACAAAAGTATTTAGATGTTGGACACTACAGTCAAACCTAAGTAGTTATGTAATCATATCTGGAATAAATATAACCTGATCAACTATATTTATTTGAGATACGACCAACATGTGTTTGGGAGTGATAGTGGTGTTGCAACGAGTCTAAAACTTACCTAACTCTATATACAAAGTATCCCTAGAACAAAACATGAAGATAAAATAGTATAGGAGTATTTTAGGCACTATAAAAAACTTACATGAAAACTAAAAGACCTTTACTGGCAGGACTATAGTTGCGAAGTGCATGCTTCCAGGGTTATATATAATTGGGACCTTATAGACTTAGAATTGGTGATCTTCGCTCTACTACCTGTTCCTTGTTTGGTTGTGGTTTTAGAGTAGGATCACCTATTCGAAGGTCTATTTGATCTTGGTTATATACAGCTTGCATGCACTGCTTGATTGTAGGAGGACCCAGTTTGGACCATCAATAGCTACAGAAGAAATGATTTACTTAATCTCATAAGATTATTTAGACATTCCCATTCTCGCGCGAACAACCTAGACATAGATAGCCGCTCCACTACAACCACCAAAAGAGAAGCCAATGAGGAATCATACGAGGAGGAAAATCTTCCATCAGGAAGTGATGAAGATCCGTGGTAAAACCCGAAGCATGATCTACAGAGAATAAGAAAACCATAAGAGAGTCCAGAGACAACAAATTCCAACAGCTGAATTCAGGACCATCATAACTAGGATAGGAAACGCATCCCGAGGCACGCAAGGTGGTAGAGCACCATATACGTCATACTCATAATTAACTAACTAATATGATCTAGTGAGTTAGTGATTACATTGCTCACACTATGTGTCAGGCTTATCGCCTTTATCATATCAGCTAGTAACAGTAAACCAGATCCCATAACTTCATTAAGAGGGTAGTCACTATCAAATTCATAAGTCTATGTTGCATAGACCTCTGTTATGAATTACTTTAAAAAGTCAGAACGTGAAACACTCAGAACTAAGATAACTCCGATTCAGATAACACTCGACTTGTAACCACTAAGAGGGCCAGAGTTGGAAAGGAAAAGATCACTTTATGGGAGACATTAAAGAGGAAGCTTCAGAAAAGATATGTCCCTACCAGCTATATGATTACCATCTATAGAAAGATAGTCGATTTAAAGTAGGGGAAGCTAAGTGTTGGGTAGTATATCAATGAATTAGAAAGAATCTCATTGAAGGGTGATATTAGAGGAGATCGAGGAACAGAAGATGGCTCGTTTTATAAGGGGCCTTAATTACAACATCGCGCATACAATAGAACTTTACCCCTATGCCGATTTTAAGACACTATGTAACTTTTGTTTGAAGGTGGAAGCGCAAGGAAAGTCGAGGTATGGAGCCATTTCAAGCTCCATAGTTATGAAACCCAAGGTCGATGTGAACGAAAATGCAGTCGCAACACCCGGTCCTACTGTTGCTAGTAGTTCCAATGAGAATACAAAAGAAAGTGCTACGAACAAAGAAGTTAGTGATGGCTTTTGAGCACTCTAACAACCTTATGGTGCACATGCAACCCTAAATGCTTTGGATTTATGTTTTCTCTAATTATACATGCAATTTGATTTTCCAAAGCATTCATCCTAACTAGCATACAGTTTTAACAATTGAACAAGATAACTAGTTAGATAACTTACCTCTTAAAAGGACTTGTAGCTCTTGGCCTTCAAAAGCTTTAGCACCTCAAATGTGATGCCTCTAATGTGTCACAAACACCAAGTGAAAAAGGAGGCTTGAGAGAATAAGTTACTTAACTCAAAATCAATACACACTCTCCAAGAATGTTGTGTCAACTGATTTTGTCTCTACGGGGTCTATTTATAGTGTGGCAAGTGCTAGGGTTACACCCATGCAAACCCTAATGCACCATGACTCTTCATCTTACTTAGGCTCCATGAGTTAACCTCCATGGACTATCCATGTTGATTTAGCCCACCCAAATAACCATGGATCATTGGCCCACACTATAAGAAGCATTGATTTACCAAATCAGTCCCCATATATTTAATTAGTCTCTTTTGATCACTAAATTAATTCCAAATTAATTCTTGATCAATACTAACTAAATAATATGATTTCATATTAATATATTATACCTGTAATATATTAACAAATCACAAATAACATTATTCTCAAAAGTCCATCCTATCAAGTTGCATTGGTGAAGGCAACCCAAAAGGACCATGCTACTCTCGGGTCAAGTACATACCAATTATAGTTATGGGCTTAGACACCTAATCCAACAGTGTCCCACTTGGATAAGTCTAATAACTATAACTACAAGTACGACTAAAACACCGACTAACAATCGTAGCTCGTAAAAGCCGTTGTCGAACTCTGACCCAGTCAGTGACGCATCCTTTAGATAAGGGATCATATAATCCTCTGTTCTTCAACATAACAGTCGGACAAATACATGGAACAATGTCATACTTATTGTCCAGCAGTTTGTTTCTCGATCTCCGATTTGTTTGACAGAGAACTTAATTGAACGCATCAATTTAGTCCCGACCGGGCCCGACACATAAGTCAAAACAAAATCATTGAGGGGCCCAAGATATTGCTTTTAATCCTCCAAGAATTAAAAGGAACAGATAAACGTCGCATTATATGCTTGTACTAACACTTCATCAAATCATACACAACAGTGCATTTTAATCCAATACTCAGACCTTATGAGCACTCATGAATGCTGTAGCAAACTTTGCTATGTCTATTACACTTCAGACAATCTACAAGCCAAATTCATGACAGTCTTGCCTCAGTACCTACTTCCAAAGTATGATCGACTGTGGACAGTTTGAATAATATAATTATTCTAGAAGTCAAAACATGCAAAATGAAACAATAGTAAACAATTGACATAAGATAGTAACTTTACTCATTTATAAAAACACCTTTTATTTAATCATAAAATGTCAATTACATTTTATCTATTACAAGTTTTAAAATAGCTATCTAATCATTAAAACTAATATCATCCTTCAGCCCAATGCTCCTCGCATGCTGCAAATGCTTAACCCTACTCAGTCCCTTCGTGAGGGGATCTATTGGGTTCTCATCTGATGATACCCTCTTTACCAAGAGGAGTCCTTCTTCCACCCGATGTATGTCATCCACATACAACACTAGAAAGCTAATTGTACTTCCACTAGCCTTGACATACACACATGACTCATCCTCGCTTCTCGAAAATCCAAACTCTTTGACTTTCTCATCGAAACAAAGATTCCATCTGCGAGATGCTTGTTTCAATCCATAAATGGATTTCTCAAGCTTACACACTCTATTAGGGTACTTTGCATTGACAAAACCCTCTCGCTAACTCATGTAAACATCTTCAGCCAACTTCCCATTAAGGAAAGCGGTTTTGGCATCCATTTGCCATATTTCATAGTCATGAAATGCAGCTATGGCTAACATAACCGTAATAGATTTAATCTTCGCTACTGGTGAGAAGGTCTCATCATAGTCAACCCCGTGAGTTTGAGTAAAGCCCTTCGCAACCAATTGCGCCTTATATGTGTGTGCTTTCCTATCCATGTCGGTATTCTTCTTGAAGATCCATTTGCACCCGACTATCTTACGACCCGATACATTGTCAACCAAGTTCCAAACATGATTGCCATACATGGACTGAATCTCGCTGTCCATAGCCTCTTTCCACTTTGCAGACTCGGGGCCTGCCATGGCATCCTTGTAATTGTTAGGTTTATACAAATTTACCAGTATGCTATCACTGATAAGTGTATCACCCTCAGATGTTATATGGAAACCATACAACACAGGTGGAACACTAACTCTACTGGAGCACCTCAGAGGTACGTATTCGTCAACTGGTTCAACAGGAGTTTCCTCCTCAGGTTGATTGCTAGTGTTTGAGGTTCCTTCACAGCTTGACTCTTGAAGCTCTTCAAGGTCAATTTGCCTCCCATTGTCTCCTTGGCCTATGATTTCTCTCTCGCGAAAGACTCCTCTCCTCGCAACAAAGACAACATTGTCACTCGGTCTATAAAAGATATATCCAAAGGATTTCTGTGGGTAGCCGATGAAAATACACCGCTCACTACGAGGTTCAAGCTTGTCGTGAGTCTCGCGTCTCATGAAAGCCTCGCAACCCCAAACCTTGATATGTGCTAACGAGGGAACCTTCCCAGTCTACATCTCGTGAGGTGTTTTGGCAACCTTCTTAGTTGGGACTAGATTAAGGATATGGGCGGCAGTCTCTAAGGCATACCCCCAGAATGAGATAGGTAACGAAGCTCGACTTATCATGGAACGAACCATGTCCAACAAGGTTCCATTGCGCCTCTCAGCCACACCATTAAGCTGTGGTGTCCTAGGTGGCGTCAATTGTGAAACAATCCCATGTTCCTTAAGATAGTCTTGGAACTCGATACTAAGATACTCACCACCCCGATCGGATCAGAGCATTTTTATCTTCCTGCCCAACTGATTCTCCACTTCTTGTTTAAACTCTTTGAATCTGTCAAAGGTTTCTGACTTATGTTTGATTAAGTAGATATAGCCATATTTGATGTAATCATCAATAAAAGTCACATAGAAGCGGTTAGTATCCCTTGTGGCGGTTCTGAAAGGTCCACACACATCGGTGTGTATGAGATCCAACAAACCTTCACCCCTTTCACAAGTAGCAGTGAAGGGTGACTTGGTCATCTTTCCAAGTAAACAAGATTCGCAAGTAAGAATTAAACAATGCTAATGCTGATGCTAAACTTTTTCGCTTTCTCTCTCTACTTTCTCTCTCTTCCCCTGATTCTCTCTATCGGTGGTGCGATCTAGTTTTTGGTTCATCGGTGCTGCTTTTCCGACGAATTTCATTTAGTCGTTGAAGCAATTTCTCTTCTGTTTCCGTTGTCCTAATGGGTGCGTCATCTAAAGCGGATCGATTGAAGGAAGTGAAAGTTAAGCCACCGGATAAAAGTACTGCTGTCTGGTACGTTAGGACTGAAGTGGATGTGAAAGATCTAGTTCCCCTTGGGGTCATTGATCAGTCCTCAGCTACGATTTATAAAGCTCGTCGTAAGCCAAGTGCTTCTGGAGTTTTTGCTTCGGGGATTGGAAAAGTTGAATGGAAAATGGAGGGGAAAGCTTTCAGAGTGAAGAACAGAGCTCGGAAAATTGTGGATGGGATATCACCGATGGATGCTAAGGAATACTACACTGAAGAAGCTAATGAGGAGGAAACGGAAGATGACTCGGAGTCTGTATCGGCCTGGGAGTCGGATTCTAATATTTCAATTCCTGGAAATGATAGCAATATGAAGGGGTTGAAGGATGGGGGTTCTGGTGAGCTGAAGACTATTGGAGTTCAAGTTGTCTCTATTCCTTCAGGTAATACTGCTAATTTGTTGAAAAATTGGGATGGTTCTAAGGTGAATGATGAATTATTGAGCCCTAGTTCGGAATTGAAGAGTGTTACTAGTGAAATGATTAGGGTGAATCCTAACATTGCTGTGATTGATGTCATATAAACCTGTATGCCCTGATTTGGTTGATGATGAAGTTGAGAAGTCTAGATCTAATGGTGATAAGAAGGTTATCAGTAATGAAGAATTTATTCTGGGAGTTGGCTTTCAATTTCTTAATGAGTTGAAGGTGGAAACTCCTAAGAGGAAGGATTTAGATAGTAAGTTGAATCAGGAAATGGATGTCGATATGTCAAATTTGAATAAGCAAGTTAATGAGGAAGGAGATGATTCTGAAGATGATGGTTCTTCTGAAGAGGATGGGGAAGATGAATCTAGTGAGGATGAGTCTAGTGAAGATGAGGAAATTGTGATGGAAGAGGAGGTTAATACTAAGATGAGTAAAGAGCCTAGTTTAAAGATGAAGTCTGGTACTGTTATTAATAGTATTAATATGCTTCCTTCTATTTTGGGTGATGCTAATAGTTGTAAAAAGGTGGATGGTGATAGTCAGGGGAACTTGTTGAACTCTTATGCAGGTGTGTTAAAAGGTAATAGACATAAGGGTAAGATTGATGTCAAGTTTATTCCAGGGGAAAAAGGCAAAGAAGAAGGACCTGTTATTATCCCGATTGAGAATTTAAAGAAAGCGAGTATTCCATATACTAATACTTTATATGGGTATATGATTGATAAGAAGTTAGTGTTTCCTGTGATTCAGCAAGAGGTTAGAAGGCTATGGAAGAATGTGGGTCTTGAAGAGATATTCATGAACAGTAAAGGGTTTTTCTTTTTTAAATTTAGTGATGAGCAGGGGATGTTATCTATATTGGAGGGAAGCCCATGGTTGATGTTCAATAATATGCCATTATTTCTTCAAAGGTGGAGACCAGGTCTGAAATTAACCAAGAATAGTCATGATAAAATTCCGGTGTGGATCAAAATCTTTGATTTACCTTTGGAAGTATGGAGTGGAGAGAATTTATGTATTATAGCGAGTAAGTTGGGGGTGCCTCTGGCTTTTGATTCTTTTACTGAGGAGATGTGTTTGGAACACAAGGGTAGAAACGCTTATGCTCGAATTCTTGTTGAAATGGCGGCTGATAAGGAATGGATGAGGAAAATTGAGGTTTCTACTTGGGATTTTGTTACTAATTCTGCTGTGGTTCAGAGTTTTGATGTGGAGTATGCTTGGATGCCTTCTAGATGTAATCACTGTAAGGTTTATGGGCAACGGATAAAGTTTGTTTGGCAGCTTTGAATGAAGAGAAAGTGGTAAAGAATGGGGATAATGGGAACAATAAGAGAAATAAAGGGAAGGAAATGGTTAATGATGATGGATTTACGGAGATTGTTTATAAGAAGGTTGCAGGAAATAATGATGGTGAAGGTACTAGTAAATCTAAGGAGGGTCATGCTCAATTGTATAATCAAAGATATAGTGGGAAGAATGGAAATTTTAACAGGGGAAATAATTTCAGAGGCAATTATGGGAATAGAGGTGGTAATGGAAGGGGACAGAATGGGAATTGGAATAATAAAGGGGTGGGTCATTGGAATTTGGAAAAGAATAGAAGATATGAGAAGTTTGTTAATGGTCAGGCTTTGGTTGGTAATCAGGGGAAAATGGAGAATAAGATGCAGGGGAATGCTATAAAGGATGATAACATAAAAGTAGGTGTTAACAAGAGTCTAGAAAATAAGACTGTTTCTAGTGATGGTTGCAGTATTAAAAATAGTTTTGAAATCCTGGGAAGGATTGATGAGGAAGTTATGGATAGAATGGAAGAGGATGCTAAGGGAGGCAAAGTTGATGGTTATCAGGAAGGTGATTGTGTTGATTATTCTTCTGATGTTGTTGGAATAATGAATAATAAGTTGGATCCTTCTAAGTTTGTTGGGAAGGGTAATGTAGGGAATGAAAGTAATAAAATGAAGAATAGTATGATGGTTCAGGGGAATAGTAAAAGCAAAGATAGGATTTCTCAGGCATTTGAGGAGGTAAATGCCAAAAACTCTATTATTTCCCAATGATGTCTATAGGGGTATGGAATGTCAGGGGCTTGAATAAAGCTATTAAGCAGAAGGAGGTTATTGATGTTATTAGGAGTAATAACCTTGGTATATGTGCTGTGGTGGAGTCTCATGTCAAGGTCTTAAATCTTAAGAATGTTTGTGTTAAGACCTTTGGTCAATGGGATTGGGTTTCTAATAATAGTAGCTGTGAGGCTGGAACTAGAATAATTGTTACATGGAATCCAAGACTTTTTGATGTGATGGTGATTTCTCAGTCTAGACAAGTTATTCACTGTTATGTTAGATTCTGTGATTCCAATTATAGCATGTATTTGTCTTTTATATATGCTGCTTCGAATTATCTTGAGAGAAGGTTATTATGGGATAATTTGAAGAAACATAGTTTGGTTGTTAAGAAGCAAGCATGGGGAATATTAGGTGATTTTAATGTTGCTTTAAAACCATCGGAATATTCTGAAGGTTGTTCCAAAACGCCTAAAGGAGTTGATGATTTTATTGACTGTATAAACTTTATTGAAGTTGAGGATCTGAATTCCTTTGGGTTTCAGTTTACTTGGAATAAAACTCCTGCTGGGAATAAGGGCCTTTTGAAGAAGTTAGATAGGGTGATGGCCAATTTGAAATTTGTTTCGGATCATCCTTTAGCTCATGCTGTTTTTAAACCTTATAGGGTGTCGGATCATTGTCCTGCTATTTTAAATGTTCCTGTTGGCAAATTGAGATGGAAACTTTCTTTTAGGTTTGCTAATTTTATCACTGAAAAGGTGGAGTTCTTACCCCTGGTTAAGGAAGTTTGGGATGCTAATATTGAAGGTCTTTTTATGTTCAAAGTGTGCCAAAAGTTGAAGATTCTTAAAAAGCATTGTGTGGAGCTTTGCAATAAGCACAAGGGTTCTGGGAAGAGAATCCAAATGTTAAGAAAGGAGTTGGAAAGTAAACAATCTGAAATTGATCTTAATCCTTTTGATTGTAAGATTAGGGAGGAGCATACTAATATTCTTTTTGATTTTAATGTTGCTTGTAATGATGAAGAAAAGCTTCTTTTCCAGAGATCTAAGATAAATTGGTTACAGGAAGGGGACAATAATACAAAGTTTTTTCATAGAGTTGTGAAGAGCAGGGGCAATAGAAATCGTATTCTGATGGTTATTGATGAAGATGGAAGATGGGTTAGTGGGAAAGCTATGAAGGATAAATTTGTTACTCATTTCAATAAGTTTTTGGGTTGTAAAGATGTTACTGAGTTTTCGTGTTTAAATGATGGTTTCTTTCATAATAAATTGGATAGTAGGGTGGCTGCTAATATGATTAGAGTGGTGACTGATGAAGAAATCAAAGTGGCGATGTTTGATATTGATGAAAATCGTGCCCCTGGACCTGATGGGTACTCCAAATTTTTTAAAAGTTCTTGGAACATTGTTGGGCCGGAGGTGTGTAAAGCTGTGAGGGAATTTTTTTGGACTGGTAAATTGTTGAAGGCGATTAATGCTACGAGAATAGTGCTGGTTCCTAAAGTGGAGTTCCCGAGGAACGTTTCTGATTTCCGTCCTATAGCCTGCTGTAACACTTTATATAAGTGTATTAGTAAGATTATAGTGAACAGAATTAGACATAGTTTGGGTGATATTGTGAGCAAAAATCAATCAGCTTTCATTCCTGGAAGATCTATTGTGGATAATATTCTCCTTGCTCAGGAGCTGATGGTGGGGTATAAAAATAAGAGGGGAGTTCCCAAATGCACCATAAAGATTGATATTCAAAAGGCATATGATACGGTGGATTGGAATTTTCTTAGTAGAATTCTGCAGGGGTTTGGTTTTCATACAATAATGATTCAGTGGATTATGGCTTGTGTTTCTACTCCTTGGTTCATGCTTAACTTTAATGGTGAAGGTCATGGGTATTTTGAAGGAAATAGGGGTCTTAGGCAGGGTGATCCTCTATCTCCTTACCTATTTACTATAGTTATGGAGGTGTTTAATATCATCCTTTTGAAGAAAATTGAAGCTGGCCAGAATTTTAAGTTTCATAGTAAGTGTATGTCCCTTAAAATTACTCATTTATGCTTTGCTGATGATTTGTTAGTTTTTTCTTATGGAAATGGGAATTCTGCTAGAGTTATAAGGGATGCTCTTGATGAGTTCAAAAAAATTTCAGGGTTAAAGGTGAGCATGGAAAAAAGCCAGATTTTCTTCAGTTGTGTTAAACCCAATATGAGAAGGATTATCTTGGGCATTCTTCTTTTGATATTGGGAGATTTCCTTTTAAGTATTTGGGAATTCCTATGTGTGTTACAAAATTATTTGATAGAGATTGTAAACAGCGTATTGAGAAGATTAAGATGAGAATTTTCAATTGGAAAAGCAAGGCTTTATCGTTTGCTGGAAGGCTGCAGCTCATTAATTCTTTTTTGACATCTATTCATGTGTATTGGGCTTCGATTTTTAAAATTCCCATTGCTACTATTAAAGAGATTGAAAAGCTTTGTAGAAGTTTCTTGTGGGCGAATGGTGAGGTAGTCAAAGGGAAAGCTAAAGTCAAGTGGAATGATATTTGTAAGCCGAAAATTTATGGTGGTTTAGGAGTGAAGAATTTAAGGAAATGGAATGATGCTTTGTTAGCTAAACATGTGTGGAATGTGATTAATAGCAAAAATTCTCTGTGGGTTCAGTCGGTGAAATCCAATTACATTGGAAATAGGAATTTTTGGGATATTTTGCAGAAGAAGAGTATGAGCTGGACTTGGAAGAGGTTCCTTGAGGTGAGAAAAATTGTTAGGCCCCATGTTGTTTCGTGTGTGGGAAACGGGATGAATACTTCTCTCTGGCATGATTGGTGGCACCCAATTGGTATTTTATGTTCTATTATATCTAGAAGAGATTGGGTTAGCAATGGGTTTAGTGATTCTTCCTTGGTCAGTGGTGTTCTAGTCTATGATTGCTATACTTGGCCGGTTGAGTGGGTTAATATATTCCCTGGATTGAAGGATGCTCCCATGTTTTGTATTGAGCCTAATCTGAGGGATGTTGCAGGTTGGAGAGATAAGAAAGGAATATGTAAACAATTTTCATGCAACCAGGTGTGGTGCGATATAAATAATTTTGGAGACCAAGTTCCTTGGCATGATATTGTTTGGTATGGTAATTGCATTCCTCGAAATTCGTTTATTTTGTGGATGGCTATTTTGAATAGATTGAAGACCCAGGAACGTATCAGAGGTTGGGAAGTTTCTGGTAACTTACTTTGTCCTTTTTGTGCTGTTACTCCTGATTCACATGTTCACCTCTTCTTTAAATGTGATTATTCTCAACTTATTTGGAGGTATTTTTGTAATAAGATGGGTCTTAATCTTTTTATGGATGATTGGAATGAATTGATTATGAAGCTGTGCAGTTTGTTTAAAAGGAATTCTGGTGAGAATCTGGTTAATAAATGTGTTTTTGCTAGTTGTGTTGCACATATTTGGAAGGAGAGAAATTCTAGACTATTTAGTAACAGGAGAAATTCGTATAAGGGGCTGATTGCTTGTATTGAAAGTGAAATACATTTAATGTTGTTGGGGTTGAGGAAAAAGGCTAAGATGGTCAATGATAAAGTTTTTAAGGCCTGGGGTATTTCTGGAATGGAAAAAGTTTAAGTAATGGATGCTATTTTCTGGTTTTTTAGTTTGTTGGTTGGTGGCTATTGGTTTTGGGGTTGGCATAGAAGGATGTTTAACTTTGGTGATCTTAATGCTGTGGATTGGTGGGGGCATTTTTGGAATAAGTTTCTTTACAAAGGAATTGACGGATTGTGTTACTGGTTTGAGAGTTTGCTCTCAAATCATGTTACTTGTACCTATGGGATTTTCTGTTTGGATATGATCTTTATTGAGATTATCCAAATGGAGAATCCTAGACATGTGATTGATGCCATGTCTAGTATGAAACTTGTTCTGATTTCTTGGAGTTTTGGTGTAAGTTTGTTGTGGTTTGGCTTGTGCTTGATATGCAGGAATTTTTTGCAAAGGTCGGGTTTGGATCATGTTTGCAAGGAGATGGAGTCTTTTCTGTTGAAGACTAAGTGGAGGATTGATGAGAGGAGAAGTGACAGAAGATGCGGGATTGATAAATTGATGGGGTTTTTTCATAGTTGCAATTATGAGTGTTATAATTGTGTTATCTTTTATTGGTTCTATGTTATGTATTGTGTAGGGAGTATTGTGGTTTTGTTGGGTTTTTTCTTAAAGCTTGGCCTTCGGACTGTGGGTTTTTTTAAGGGCCTTACCCCTTGCTTAGGTATTAATGATCTTTGGGGATTTTGGTGGTGCAAGGGGGTGAAGTTACCTTTTTTCCCACTTTCAATAAGTCTTTGGGCTAGCTTTAAGGATAATAAGGTTTTTTGGGTTTTTGGGTGGTTAAGTCTGGTTATTAAAAAGTGGCTTGGTAGTTGGCTATGGATAGGTTGGTTAGATTTGTATTTTGTTTGACTTTTTTATTTCCGTTTGTTTTTGTATTCTTTTATTCTTTTTAATAAAGTTTGCTGAGCTTTGGCTCTTTCAAAAAAAAAAAAAGATTCGCAAGTGTCATCCGACCTTAAGTCGAATGACTCCAAAACTCCAGCCTTTTGGAGTTGGCATATGCGCTTCTTGCTGACATGTCTAAGACGACAATGCCACAAGCATGCCTTATCCAAACTATTGGAAGAATCAATATGCAACACATTATTTCCTAAGTTGTCTACAACCATCACAGTTTCATATACACCATTACAAGGAAATGCTTTAAAATAAAAAAACACCATTATAAAAAGCATTAATACCACCAATTTCATTATCAAATGAAAAACTAAAACCTTGTTTGTACAAACCATGAAAGGAAATAATATTTCTCGCCATATCAGACGAGTACCAACAATTATTCAAATCTAATTCTAACCCACTACTAAGCAATAAAGAATAAACTCCAATCTTGGTGACAGGTGAAACCTTCCTATTCCCCATGATCAAGTTCATCTTCCCGTGCTCCACATCCTTACTTCTTTTTAGTCCCTGCAAATCAGAACAAATGTGAAATCCACAACCTGTATCAAGGACCCAAGAACATGAATGTGATGAGTTATTAAATAGAGTAGTATAAATACCTACATGGGTGGCCTTAACCTTCCCATCTTTGACATCCTGCAAGTATTTAGGGCAGCTTCGCTTCCAGTGCCCCTTTTCATGACAATAGAAACACTCTGCTTCCTTAGGAATGGTAGAGGGAGCAGCAAAACCAACTTTGGTTCCACTTGAAGAGGATCCATCAAGAGACTTTCCCTTGCGGCTCTTAGAGGGAGCCTTCCTCTTCTTCCCTTTCCCATGTCCAATTGCCAAGACAGGGGCAGTAGCAGTAGGAGTAGAAACAACAGATTTACCTTTGAGACTACTTTCAGCAGTCCTCAAAAGGCCTTGAAGCTTGCTAAGAGTGACCTCCTCCTTGTTCATATGATAGGTAATACGGAACTGATCATAACATGGAGGTAAAGAGTGTAGAATGATATCTATGGCCAACTCTTCATCGAAGTTAACATTCAACTCAGCAAGCGGTCCATAAACCTTTGCATTTTCTGCAAGTGGGCGGCGATGGGTTCTCCATCCTTCATCTTTGTAGTTATCATGGAGGCGATGATTTCATACCTCTCTTGACGAGCACTCAGATGAGTATCTTTACATAAGGTCTTGGTGCATCTCAAAAGGGTATAAGTCCTCATAGGACTTTTGGAGTTCAACTGTCATAGTGGCCAACATGATACAAGACACCTTGGTGGCATCCTTCTCATGAGTCCTAAACTCAACGATCTCCTCAGGAGTAGCAGACGACTCATTAATTTCCTTAAGCTCTTTGTCGAGGACATATTCCTTGTCCTCATAACGAGTAACCATCCTGATGTTCCTGATCCAATCATTAAAGTTGGAACCATCAAAGATAACTCTCCCACATAATTTCATTACGGAGAAAGAGCCGGTAAGGTTTGAGCCAGAAGCAGTGTTGGAAGACATCTGAAAAAGAAAGACAAAGTTTAGATTAGATAAGAGCCCTTAATATAACACCCAAATGAAATATTAAGGCTAGGACCCAACATAATATTTTACAATTTGGAAGAGGGATGCCGTAATCCAATTGCAAAATATTTGAAGGTAGGTAAATGACGATTTACCACTTTCCTCCATGAAAAGTGAAATTGATTAATAAGTTTTAATTGGATTGAAATTCCTAGATTCCATTGAGATTCATTGAACTTTTTAATGGCATGTGTAGATCTTGATTATGCCCTTCAAGTTTGTGACTGGGATACCGAGGATCACAAACAAGGTGTGAATAACCATGCAAATGTGCTTGGTACACTCGATGTCATTTATCACCTAATCAATGTGTCGGTTAACCACACATGCTCCATTGATCTATGACTAAATCAAGCTACCCTTTTCCACCCTTACTAGTCCAAGTTAATGTGCCGGTTAACCAAACACGCTCCATTAACGACTTGGCAAGGTGAAAAGTGCAATTTCATGGATTAGCATCAATTTCACATTTTTCCTAAAGTAACTAAGATTGGGAATTTAATAAAACATTTAGTTACTTTATTTATTATCATTATACTTTTAACGAGATTTATTGTCCTATCCTACCCGTTCGGCTAACGACCCTCCACCAGTCAAGGAAGCGGTGGGTGAGAGTGGACACCCATTAAAGCACCATTTTATTGGCAGTAACCTTATACCCCCCTTATAGACCGGCTTCGTGAATGAGGCCTACTAACCGTAGGACTGACTTGTCTTATACATATATATATATATATATATATATATATATATATATATATATATATATATATATATATATATATATATATATATATATATATATATATATATATATATATATATATATATAATTATTAAACTTTTAATATTATAATAGTATAATGGTTGAATTTTAAACTTTTGAAATTCTAGGGTTTGGAATTAAAGTATTCATAAGTGTGACTTTACAAATTCCAAAACTTGAGGACAAGTTTTGAAACTCTTCAAAACTTTTCATTTCCATAACTTATGAGTTTAATGACTTTTAAAGAAAAAGACTTTTCATTTTCCATAACTTGAGGACAAGTTATGGAGTTCATTAAAGGCATTTAGATCAATATTTTAATTAACAAAAGAATCAAATAATTTTTCTATGATCTAGTTAAACTCATAAGTCAAGATAATTCATATCAACAATTTGCAAGAAATTAGCCTAATCATATAAACTAATACAAATCTTGAAATTTTGACAATTATCTTTTAATTGGATAAGCATGATCACTACCATATCAAGAAAATAGATTTAATGTTTCAAAAAACAGTTTGTGGTAATGATCCTAATCCAATTCTGGCCAAAAACTCGAAAACCAGCAACCAGAGCAATCAACTCCACGAGTGCATGAACCTAACTCGTCGAGTTGGTCATTTACTAAGTGGAATCGTCAAGTCGTCTAGTGGCAGATTTTGAGCACTCTAACAACCTTATAACAGAAAACAATCCTTGGCTCTGATACCACTGACAGATTTTGAGCACTCTAACAACCTTATGGTGCACATGCAACCTTAAATGCTTTGGATCTATGTTTTCTCTAATTATACATGCAATTTGATTTTCCAAAGCATTCATCCTAACTAGCATACAATTTTAACAATTGAACAAGATAACTAGTTAGATAACTTACCTCTTGATAGGACTTGTAGTTCTTGGCCTGCAAAAGCTTTAGCACCTCAAATGTGATGCCTCTAATGTGTCACAAACACCAAGTGCAAAAGGAGGCTTGAGAGAATAAGTTACTTAGCTCAAAATCAATACACACTCTCCAAGAATGTTGTGTCAACCAATTTTGGCTCTAGGGGGTCTATTTATAGTGTGGCAAGTGCTAGGGTTACATCCATGCAAACCCTAATGCACCATGACTCTTCATCTTACTTAAGCTCCATGGGTTAACCTCAATGGACTATCCATGTTGGTTTAGCCCACCCAAATAACCATGAATCATTGGCCCACACTATAAGAATCATTGATTTACCAAATCAGTCCCCGTATATTTAATTAGTCTCTTTTGATCACTAAATTGATTCCAAATTAATACTAATTAGATAATATGATTTCATATTAATATATTATACTTGTAATATATTTATTAACAAATCACAAATAACCTTATTCTCAAAAGTCAATCCTATCAAGTTGCATTGGTGAAGGCAACCCAAAAGGACCATGCTACTCTCGGTCAAGTACATACCAATTATAGTTATGGGCTTAGACACCTAATCCAACAAAATTCATACATGTTAGCGATTGCATTAAAAACATTGTCATCGACTTAAACAGGAATAATTTCCATGAGGAGTTGTTGCCCATTGAGTTGAACGATTTCGACATTGTACTAGGAATGGATTGGCTTAGTACGAACGTTGCCGAGATACTATGCAGAAAGAAGATGGTGAGAGTAAACCCACCTGGAAAAGAGTCGTTTATGGTGTACGGGGACAAACGTAGAGTAAATTCTGGAATCATTTCCCTGATGAAAGCTAGAAAATGTTTGTCCAAAGGATGCACATGATACTTGGAATTTGTGATCGATGCAAAGAAAGAAAAGAAAGAGATGCAAAGAATACGAGTGGTGTGTGACTATTCGGAATTCTTTCCCGAAGATCTTCCTGGATTACCCCCTGGTAGACAAGTAGAGTTTCGAATAGACTTGTTTCCAGGATCGATGCAAATAGCGAAAGCACCATATCGATTAGCGCCGACAGAGATGAAGGAGCTTATAATGCAAATTCAAGAGTTTTTGGACAACAGTTTCATTAGACCTATTTCGTCACAGTGGGGGGCTCCGGTGTTATTCGTGAAGAATGGGAGCATGAGGATGTGCATGGACTATAGAGAGCTGAACAAGTCAACGGTGAAAAAAAAGTATCTATTGGGAAGGATTGAGGAATTGTTCGATCAGCTGCAAGGTTCATGCTATTTCTCAAAGATCGATCTTAGGTCAGGATATCATCAGCTGAATGTGAGAGAGCAAGATATTGAGAAGACCGCATTTAGAACGAGATACGAACACTATGAGTTTTTGGTTATGTCATTAGGACTAACCAATGCTCCACAACATTCATGGATTTAATGCATAGAGTTTGTAAAACATTCCTCAATAAATCTGCAATAGTGTTCATAGATGACATTCTGATTTACTCAAAGAGCCAGCAGGAACATGGCAAGCACTTATGTCACACCCCCAAACCGGAACGGCGGAAACGTTCGGGGGCGAAGGACGTCATGTTTTGTATCACAAGACATGCATCATAGTGATCAAAGTAACATAAACAACCATTTAAATAGAAAGAAAGTGTTTACAAAGTATGTGATTCACATAAGATAGACTACAAAAGTAAATAACAAAAAAAGACATGAAGCTACTATGCTCCATCTTCTGTATCCCAGTGCGCGTACCTATCTACTAGTTTCCTGAGAATACAAATTATTTTGAAAGAGTAGATCAGCATTTAAGCTGGTGAGTTCATAAGATTTTAGTGATGTAAAGTAAGTTGTAAGTTCTTTTAGAAAAGTTCGCCTGTTCCTCCAGAAAATCCTATATCTTCTGATATGATGAAAGATAAGTAAAAATGACTCTACAATCCTTTCTATGAGTACTAAATGGATACAAGTTATATAAAACCCATAGTAAACAAACAATCGGTTGTGTGAATCTGCCCTAAGCTCACAACCAAACAAGGAACAGGAAATGAGGCGGAAATCACACATCCCATTGTTTGTTAGGTCTTCGTTTTATATAACTCTGGTGTATTCACTTGGTACTCATGGAGTTAACTGTAATAGTTCCTTTATATTTGATGAAAACATTCTTTAAAAAAAACCTTATTTTCTTTAGTAAAATTGGTAACCACAATAGTTCCTTCTATAATCACTTAGTTTATACTAGCATATATAATCTAATATCGAACGGATAGTTAATTGTGTGAATCTGCCCTAAGCCCACAACCAAACAAGGAATAGGAAGTAAGGCGGAAATCACACATCCAACTACCTATTGGATATTAATTATATATAACCCTGATGTATAAACTAAGGTATTATAGAATTAACCAATTAAGGTCCTTTAAGTGATATTGGTTTAATAAATTGGATTAGTTCCTTTAGTAAAACTGGTAACCACAATAGTTCCTTCTATAATCACTTAGTTTATACTAGTTATACATAATCTAATATCGAACGGATAGGTAATTGTGTGAATCTGCCCTAAGCCCACAACCAAACAAGGAACAGGAAGTAAGGCGGAAATCACACATCCAACTACCTATTGGATATTAATTATATATAACCCTGATGTATATAAACTAAGGTATTATAGAATTAACCACCAAAGGTCCTTTTTCTGATAAGTTTCTAGTTTAGCCTACTAAATGTTCTAACTGAAAAGTATGTTCTTGTACTAGAAAACGATGTATTGAATTTGTATACTATGACCGGACCTATACATGGCACTCCTTATGATTACTTGGTGTATACGGAATATATATATAGCTAAGATCGAATAGATAGTAGACTGGGTGCACCTGCTCTAAGTCCACAACCAAACAAGGAAGAGGAAATGAAGCGGAAAGCACACATCCTACTATCTGTCGGACCCGATTAATATATATCCCTGATGTATGCACTAAGGAATCATAAAGTTAGCATTATAGGCCCCTTTCTAAGTGAATGTACTAGGACTCGACTGTACTGTTTGTCTTTTGTAATAATGAAAGTATACAGTAGTATTTTAAAGTGACTACCGAAGTACCGACTATCTTAAAACCAATTCGTATTAACCATACTAATAACGCTCTCCCTCCAGGAGACTCTGATTACAAAACGCGACTTAACAAACAAATTGCTAAGCCGTGAAGTAGTCTCACATTTAATGTTATCTTGTTCTCGTTATAGTATGTTCCTCCCTGTTTCTCTTTATAGTATGTTCCTCCCGGTTTCTCTTTATAGTATGTTTCCTCCCTGTTTCTCTTTATAGTATGTTCTGAATCCCTAAACTATACCTATTATAGTTTTCTAGTATGTTTACTTGAACTGACTCTGAATTGTAGAAAAGACTCATTTATCTATCCAGTTATGCTCGTACTTTAAAAACGGTGTTTGATAAACAATAAAGTAACATAACTTTAAAAGAGTTTTTGAAATGGTTTTTATCACTTATAAAGCATAAGAAATCCTTTGAATATGATAGTTATCACAAATAACATTTACATAATTACCATTGTGTTCAGCTTGTATCCCCCCTTAAAAGCATTTAAAACATTTAAAAGATTGATTATAGGGGTATGAACTCACCTTATGTGGGTGATTCAATCGAATATGCGCGTAAGGATGAGAAGTTCCACGAATGAATTCCCGAGACACAAACTAGTCCTAAATGATATATAATGGCATATATAGGCATGAAATTAGTGTTTTACACAACTAATATTCAAGGCAAACACCCTTCGGGACTAGGAAACACTTGGACTAAGTGTTACAGTCACATGTGATTGATCAAAGGGGGTTTAAGGCTACAACATGGAGTGTACGGCCAATGGGTGTACGACCTTGGAGTGTACGGCCGTACACTCATGGTAAAACATGACAAAAATGGGTGTTTGATCCATGGGGAAGCTAGTGTGACAAGTGCTCAACAAAAGGATGAATAAGGCTTTCATTTTGGAGGGTTAAGAGGTGTGTATGGCCACACCAAGTGCATACGGCCGCACACTCTCCAAGATGGATGCATTTTGGGTCTTGATTCAAAGGGGTTCAAGGTTTCAAGAGTTCTAAGGGGTACCAAGTGACTAGCAAGTGTTCTAAGCCTTAGATTATGGTCTTAACAAGGGTGTACGACCATAGATAGAGTGTACGGCCGTACACTCTTGATGTTCTTGAGTTTTGAAGATGTTTCATGGATGGAATCATGGATCCTTACTAGATATAGCAATGAATCAACTAACAATGGAAGGAATGCTTACTTTCTTTGAAGATCTAGGTGAAAGTTTGATGAAAGTTGAGAGAGAACTCGAGTTCTTGACTTGGAAGTTGAAGAAATGAATAAAAAATGAAGTGATAGCTTATATATGGGAGGTGGTGTACGGCCACATTGCGTGTACGACCGTACACCCATGTGTATGGCCATACACTCCTATTGAAGGAGTGTATGGCTTGAATACAACTCGATGAACTGAAGATAATATATCCCTACACCCAATCCTTAAGTGTACTAGGCTTAGAACTCATAAAACGATCCTTAACAATGCTAAAAGATAGCAGAAACGAGTCTGACTCTCGATTGATTGGCTGGACAAACAAATTTTTTTTGGGTTGTCACAACTTACGAGAAGTATTAGAAGTTTTGAAGAAGGAGAAGTTGTACGCAAAGTTCTCCGAATATGATTTTTGGATTCAAGAAGTCCAATTCTTGGGTCATGTGGTTGACTAGGAAGGAATAATGGTTGATCCATCAAAGATTGAATCTATGATGAAATAGGAACGACCAAAAAGTCCCACTGAGATTCATAGTTTTTTGGGATTAGCTGGATATTACCGAAGGTTTATCCAAGGCTTTTCTTCGATTGCTGCTCCATTGACAGCTTTGACCCATAAAGGAGCTACATAGACATGGAGTGAGAAACATGAAGAAGCATTCGAGAAATTAAAGAAGAAGTTGTGTGAAGCACCGATTCTTTCTTTACCTGACGGAGTTGAAGATTTTGCAGTCTATAGCGATGCATCTGGAGTTGGGTTAGGTTCTGTTCTGACCCAGAGAGATAAAGCGATAGCATATGCATATTGACAATTGAAAGAACACGAAAAGAACTACCCCACTCATGATCTGGAGTTGGTAGCAGTGGTATTCGCATTAAAGATATGGAGGCATTATCTTTATGGCACAAAGTGCAAAATCTTCACTGATCATAAAAGTCTCCGGTATCTCTTTGATCAAAAGGAATTGAATATGAGACAACGACGCTGGCTAGAATTACTCAAGGATTACGACTGTGAGATACTTTACCACCCTGGTAAAGCAAATGTTGTAGCTGATGCTCTAAGTCGAAAAGTAAACTTGGAAAGAAAAAGGCCAAGAGCATTAAGAATAGAAGTTGTCTCGACAATTATGGAAAACATCAACAAAAGCTCAGGAAGAAGCTTTGGAGAATAATGACCAAAAGGAAGAACGTTTAGGCAAAACGTTGGTATTCGATACAAATAGTCAAGGATTGAAGGTATTCCAAAACAGGATTTGGGTGCCTAAGGTGGGAGGAATAAGAGACTGTTTGATGGAAGAAGCTCACAAGACCATGTACTCGATTCATCCCGACAGCACTAAGATGTATAAGGATCTGAAACCTTACTACTGGTGGCCGACGATGAAGCTCGATGTTGCAAAGTATGTGGTAGAGTGTGTAACATGTGCGAGAGTTAAAGAACAACATCAGAAACCGTATGGGAGTTTAGAACCTTTACCTGTACCCATGGGTAAATGGCAAGACATCACCATGGATTTTGTGACTAAACTGCTCAGGACAAAGAACGGTCACGACATAATTTGGGTAGTCATGGATTGGTTCACAAAGAGTGCACACTTCATAGCATCCAATGAGAGATAATCTATGGATAAGCTTGCAAATGCTTACGTGAAGGAGATAGTAAGATTTCGTGGTGTTCCCTAAACGATTGTATCGGATCGTGACAGTCGTTTCACATCAAGATTTTGGAAAAGTCTACAAGAGGAAATGGGTACGAAGTTGTGTTTAAGTACAGCCTACCATCCGCAGACTGCTGGTCAAAGCGAAAGAACAATTCAAACATTGGAAGATATGTTAAGAGCATGTACCCTAGAAATTCAAGGTAACTGCGATGAGCATTTACCCCTGGTAGAGTTTTCCTACAACAATAGTTACCATTCAAGCACTAAGATGGCACCTTATCAAGCCTTGTACGGACAGAAGTGTCGTACCATGTCTTGTTGGCTTGAGGCTGGAGAAAAGAAATTTATGGGCCTCGAAACAGTCTGTCAGACCGCTGAAAAGTAAAAAGTGATTAGAGAAAAGATGTTTGCAGCACATGATCGCCAAAAAGAGCTATGCTGACAAGAAGCGACGACCAATGAAATTCAAAGTTGGGATTCGGTATTGCTTAAAGTCTCACCGTGGAAGTGACTTATAAGATTTGGAAAGAGAGGAAAGTTGAGTCCAAGATTTATTGGACCATTCAAGGTTCTTAGAGGATTGGGAACCAAGCTTACAAGCTAGAATTATCGGAAGAACTGCATGGTATTCATAACACTTTCCATGTGTGTTCTTTGAGGAAGTTTACGGGAGAAGTTCCCGATATAATTCCACTTTCGGAATTAAGGATGGATGAAGATAAGAGATTAATCGAAGAGCCTAAAGCGATTGTTGACCGTAAGACAAAGAAGTTGCGACGCAAGATGGTCGAATTAGTGCTTGTGTGATGGAAACATACGAATGGGCCAAACCTCACTTGGGAGACAAAGAGTGACATTATGAGTCGCTATCCACATCTGTTTGCTGATGCATGATTCCGGGACAGAATCATCCTAAGGATGAGAGAATTGTAATGCCCGTGTTTCTTGGATAAGCATTATTATAATGATGTAGTAGTTAGGGTCAATAATTGTAACCTATTTTGAAGTAATGAAGAAGAATTATTTGAGTATTATGTGAGTTATGTGATTTATGTACAACATATGTGCTTATAACGATATAATAAAATAATAATAAAAATATATGTCAAAAATAAAATAATAGATAGACCCAATATCTCTGTAGAAAGTTGAAGTAGTTGTAACAAGGATTCTGGAGATATAAAGAATGCTAAAATTCGACTTATAACGATGAAGTTCTGACCTGTCGAAGTTTTGCGACTAAACCGGCACGACAAAACGTATTGCAAAAAGTGAATTTTTGATAAGCTACTTCTTAGCCTTAGTAACCTAAACGAAAGTCGTAGTATACGTTAAAATGAGAATGTACAGAAAAAAACGTCCAAATCTGACTTCGTTTGAGGAGGTTATGATTTTTCTAAGATTTAGCATAACAGTGCACAACCCATAAGTCGAATTTTAGATCGATCGATTTTTAGCCGACACAACCTAAACAAGAATTGAATATATCGTTAATAGGAGTTCAACGATATAAAGACAGTTACAATCAGACATCAGATGACAAAGTTATGAATTTTTAACGGACTTTAACTGTCTAAGCCTGTTAAAATACAACTTTAAGAATAAATTCAAAATTTACCGATGGAGTCTTAACGAAAGTTGTAGATCACATCACTAAATATGCGTGGATATAAAGAACGTCAAAAACGGAGGTCGTATGCGAAAGTTACGGATTTTAGAAGATAATTAATTTTCTATTAAGTTCCAGAGGTGACACGTGGCACCATCTCAGCCACACCTTCCTCCCCACGGCTTTGCATGCGATCTTGACACGTGGTGCCGGTACACCCCGTGTAGCGCTTGGTATGCTCCGCATACCAAGTACGCCCAACGTACATGTCTATTACGCCCCGTGTAAGTTGAATTCTCAGCCTATAAATAGAGGCATAAATCACTTATTTTTCTTCACACTTTATCAAACCTTCTTTCCCAAACACCCCAACCCTTCTAAAATTTTCCCTAGCACCTCCTAGGTGCTAGCAGCGAGTCTCGAAGCGCCAGAAGGCCCCGAGAAGAAGAGTTTTCAGCTCAGAAGTTCTGCCCGTGCAGAGCTCGGTTCCTCGCTAAACCCCTTTGTAAGTGAGTTATGCTTACCTTATTTTAAGTATATCTTATGTTTAAGTTCATTATTGTTATTATGAACCTATAAACAAGATTCATCAATGATT
The DNA here is from genome assembly GCF_052849685.1 of Lactuca virosa. Taxonomy (NCBI): domain Eukaryota; kingdom Viridiplantae; phylum Streptophyta; class Magnoliopsida; order Asterales; family Asteraceae; genus Lactuca; species Lactuca virosa. Next base: position 254,831,652 of record NC_136434.1, read on the forward strand.
CAAAGTCGTTATACTGATTGATCTACTTACGGTGATGATGTCTAGGCTGTGATTTAGTGGGGTTAAAGTGGGCTTTCCAAACAGTATACTTCGTATACCAAACGAACCCTACCTCTGATATGATCCTACTTGGTTGTTCCTTACTTGATAGATTATTAAAGTAGACTTTGAGGTAATGATGAATCTAGACAAATAATTAGTCGCAATAAATATTAGATTAAAATCTAGTAATAATGATACTAGGTTTCATCGCAGGAAAAGAAAACTGTTAGAAGCGAAGCGCTGCCCGAATTACGAATCATCACTTTAACAAGTGAGTGCGTAGTTAATTTCATCTTACACATAGATATGAAGTATTTGGTATAAATTATGTGCTATAAATGCATATTTTCTGTGTTCTTGATATCTATGCTGGGTGAACGATGTATACATGTTTTACTTGATTTAAACTGTATATATGTATTTTATACCTCTCAATATGTTGGGAAAAGATGGGTAGATGAAATAGATGATGAAAGACGAAATAAAATGATGAGATGCCTCAATGTTGAAAGCTGACCCAGTCATCTAGCGAAGTATAGATGACGACCACGGACTATTCTAGACAATCTAGTGGAACGCTAGCAGGTTCGCAACCAGTAGGTGTTTGTGAATGATGTGTTCACCAGGTGTACTCCATCCCCCTCGTAGTTGCCTTACTGGCATATATTGTTGAGGAATTCCCTAAGCAGTATTGTCTATCCCGATGATGATCCTTAGGACATGTCCCTTAATTTAGATACTTTAGGGATGGGAAGTGTGGATAACGGGTTCGGGTAATCAGGTTGAATGATTTGATGAAATTAAAGAACTTAGTTATTATGGGTTGAAAACCCTATGTGCTCACCGGGCTCCCAAGCCTAACCCATTAAGTTTCTTTTATTACAGGCAGTGGCAAAGAGCATAGGTGTGATGATCATATGAGAGATCTATAGATTATAGGTCATTAGAATAATAGATGTTTGTAAGTCCTGTACTATTTCTGTTTATGATTATGCACTGTATTGACGATGACATCCCAACGTTTTTAATATAATGAAAACACATTTCTTTGGAAATGCTTTGATAATCTACTTATCATATTTTTGGGAACAAATTCCACAATGTTATTCTTAAAAAGGATACTCTGATTTTAAATAAAGCATAAACAGATCGGTCTTTTATGGCCGTGAAATTGGGGATGTCACAGAGGTACGGTCAATGCAAAATCAGCAAGGAAAGAAGCCATGTCTTACTATACTGGCCATTGAAAAGGAAGTAGAGAAAGTTTTGGGCCGGGGAGAGATAGTTTACATGATGGTTGCGAAAGGCGATGTGAATACGAAAGAGGTTTCGGAACAAGGGACCCCAATCACAATGTTGCTTGAAGAATATAAAGATGTGTTCCCAGCCGACCTACCACCGGAGTTACCACTAGTCCGGGGAATTGAACATCATATAAACCTTATTACAGGTGCCCCTTTACCTAATAAGGTTGCGTATCATTGTAACCCTAAAGATCTGAAGAAATTACAACGCCAAATCAAAGAACTCATGAAGATGGGTTAAAGTTTGAGTCCATGTTTTGTACCGGTTTTGTTAGTTCCAAAGAAAGATGAAGGGTCGAGAATGTGTTTCAACAGTAGAGCCATCAATAATATCACTATCAAGTATCGATTTACCATTCTGAGACTTGATGATATGTTGGATGAATTACATGGAGCAGTTATTTTCTCGAAGATCGATTTGAGAAGTGGTTACCGTCAATTAAAGGATGAAAGAAGGAGACAAATGGAAGATGACGTTTAAAACCAAGCATGGTCTATACGAATGGACAGTGATGCCTTTCGGCCTTTACGAATGCACCAAGTATATTTATGAGGTTAATGAACAAAGTCCTCAAGTCATTCTTGGGAAGATTTGTCGTGGTGTATTCGGATGATATCTTGGTTTATAGCAAGAGCAGGGAGGAACACGTATCGCATCTAAGGCAGATATTTGAAACCCTTAGTGTTCAAAAGCTCTATGGAAAACGAGATACGTGCTCATTCTTTGTTGATGAAGTGATATTTTTGGGTATATGGTATCGAAGGATTTAGTGGCAGTAGATCAATCCAAGATTGAAGCAATCCAATCATGGCTCAGTCCTACTAGTATTAGTGAAGTTTGTTCTTTTCATGGGTTGGCATTGTTTTATAGACGATTCATTCATGATTTCAGCACTATTGCAAGTCCCATTACGAATTGCTTGAATAAAGGTTCTTTCTCATGGGGAGAAGATGCCCAAAGGGCATTCGAGAAGATTAAAGAGTTGTTGTGTGTCACTCCAGTGTTAGTGCTCCTAGACTTTTTGCAACCCTTTAAGGTTGAATGTGATGCGAGCGGTGGTGGGATTGGTGCAGTGTTAATTCAAGTGAAGCGCCCTATCTCCTACTTTTATGAGAAACTTGGAGGAACATGCTTGAACTACTTCACATACGACAAGGAGTTCTATGCGATCGTCCGTGCTTTGGATCATTGGAGTCACTATCTTCATGCTAATCACTTCATTTTACATTCTGATCACGAATCATTAGAGTATATTCATGGGAAACAAAATTTAAGTCCAAGACATGCGAGAAGGGTGGAGTTTTTGCAATCTTTCCATTTCTCTTCAAAATGTAAAGATTTCAAAAACAATGTTGTGGCTGATGCCTTATCAAGACGTTATGCACTGTTAATAATTTTGGATGTTTTCTTGCTAGGATACGGAAGTTTGAAGAATTATTACGGAGGTGGTGATAATGTTTTGTGAAGTATTCGAAAAGTGTGAAGGAGGTCCAAGTGGAGAATTCGTTCTACAAGATGGATTTTTGTTTAAGGCGACCATCTATGTGTGCCAAAGCATCCAATTCGAGAGTTATTGGTCCAAGAAGCGCATGGTTGACGCATAGTTGGTCATTTTGGAGTGAGTAAGAAAATAGAAGTGCTAAAGGAACATTTTTACTAGCCAAAGATGCTTGGGGATGTAAACAACATCGTGGGGAAGTATGTAACTTGTCATATGGCAAAAAGCTCGTTTAAACCCGAACTATACAATCCATTAGCTGTCCCAGTCCATCCTTAGGAGGATGTTTCTATGGAAAATATTCTATTATCGTTGTTGTTGACAGGTTCTCGAAGATGGCGCATTTAGTAGCTTGTTACAAGACAGATGATGTGAGCTACGTGACAGATCTGTATTTCAAGGAAATTGTGCGATTACATGGAGTTCCAAAGAAGATTGTTTACGATCGTGATGCGAAGTTTCTAAGTGATTTCTGGAATACATTAAGGAGAAAGTTGGGCACAAAGTTACTGTTTAGTACCTCTCGTCACCCCCAAACCGATGGGAAAACTGAGGTCACCAACCAAACCGCGGGAGTATTGCTGAGAGGATTGGTGAATAAAACGCAAAAGGATTGGGATTTGAAGCTGGCATTGAAGAATTTGCTTATAATCGCTCTTGTACTTTTGCCACTGGTCATTCACCGTTTGAAGTTTTTTACGGTGTGAATCCTTATCTGCCTATGGATCTAATTCCATTGCCTAAAGTGGAGCTAGTCCATAAAGACGATGAGGCGAAACATAAGTCCATGATGAAACTTCATCAATAGATCCAAGATCGCATTAAGGCAGTTAATGAAGTTTACAAGAAGAAGTCCAAAAAGTACAAAAGACCTCAAGTTTTTGCTGTAGGTGACTTGGTTTGGTTACATTTGAGGAAGGAGCGCTTTCCAAACAAACGCAAGAACAAGCTCATGCTAAGAACCATAGGTCCTTATAAAGTGGTGGCAAGAATGGGTAAAATGCATACAACATCGAATTTCTAGGGGAGTATGGAGTTCATGCAACTTTTAATGTTAGAGACTTTTCACCCTATCTTGATGATGATGGTCTTACAAAATTTGGGTCAATTCCTTTTCAAGAGGGAGGGATTGATGCAAAATTAGGGGATAGTGCAAACGCCGAGTCACCCATGTTGGATGTGAACATGAATGTTATGTTAGATGCGAACAGTTGTTAGGACTGATGGGTTTTGAGCATAACAACAATTCCTATGTGTGCATGCAACCCTAATGGTTTGGATCTAGGTTTTCTCTAATTGAACATGTAAACTTGAACACAAAAGGAGAATCCCTAGGTAGTAATTACTATTTTTGAAAACTATATAAAACTAGGGTTTGTTCACATACCTTGATTGTTATATTGTAATAACAATAATTCCCTTGTAGATCTTGAAGCTTGAGAACTTAGTGTCACAAGTGTAACACCTGTAATGGCTCACAAACACACAATGCAAGAGAATGATATGAGAGAGGAGGAGGAGATCAAATTTTCGGTTGTAGATTCTTTCAAAGAGTGGCCGAAATTCCAAGGGTTTCGAACGCTTTATATAGTGCACCAAGGATGCTGTGGATAACCCTAATCTTAATTATGGCAATTACCCACCTCCTTTGATTATCCATATATAATATGATATTCTAGAAATTCTAGAATAATGTTATACATACACTTCATTTTCGTCCACCACCTTCCCTAGGAAGGTTCTGGACCCTTTTTCTCAACTATTAAACAATTGCACTTTTAATCCCTGCACTTTTAATTAATTCCTTTAACCCCAAAATTAGTTCAAAATTAATTTCTGATTAAATATTAATTAATAGTATGATTACTGATGGGTTTTGAGCACTCTAACAACCTTATTGTGTACATGCAACCATAAATGCTTTGGATCTATGTTTTCTCTAACTATACATGCAATTTGATTTTCCAAAGCATTATCCTAACTAACATACAATGCATGGCTACCTAAACAACAAAAACTAGTTAGATGACTTACCTCTTGTTGTAGCTTGTTAACTTGGACCTTTAAGAGCCTAGCACCCCAAGTGTGATGCCTCAAATGCTTCAAAAAACACCACCAACAATGGAGGACTTGGGAGAGAGTGACTTGCATAAAAATCGGCTCTTATGATCTCTTAGAACAACTTAGGCGGATTTTAGGAGCTAAGGGACTCCTTTTATAGTGTGGCACTGTCTAGGGTTACATCCATGTAAAACCTAATGGACATGACCTTTCATATTACTTAGGCTCCATGGGTTAAAGTTCCATGGACAATCCATGGACTAACTTATTGGTTTAGCCCATCCTAAATAACCATTTGCCCACACTATAAGAATCATTGATTTACTAAATCAGTCGCCGTATATTTAATTAGTCTCTTTTGATCAATAAATTAATTCCAAATTAATTCTTGATCAATACTAATAAAATAAAATGATTTCACATTAATATATTAGAACTTATAATGTATTAATAAATCATAAATAACCTCTTCTCAAACTCCATCCTGTCAAATTGTTCCAGTGAAATGCAACCCAAATGGACCATGCTATTTTTCGGGTCAAGTACATACCAATTATAGTTATGGACTTAGACACCTTATCCAACAGTCTCCCACTTGGATAAGTCTAATAATTATAGCTGCAAGTACGACTTCAGGAACCGACTAGCAATCGTAGCTCTTAAAAGCCTCTGTCAAACTCTGACATGCCATTTAGATAAGGGATCACAGAATCCTCTGTTCTCAAGATATCAGCCAGACAAATAGATGGAACATAGTCAATCTAATTGTCCAACATATGTTTCCCGATTTCCGATTTGTTTGACATAGAACTTAATCGAACACATCAATTGAGTTCTGACCGGGCCCGACACATAAGTCAAAACAAAATCATCGAGGGGCCCAAGATATCGCTTTTAATCCTCCAAGGACTAAAAGGAACATATAAACTTCGACAATATATGCTTGTACTAACTACTTGTTAAATCATACACAATAATACGTTTTATAACATCAAGTTACTAATGCGGTTTCACACTATCAATGTAAAACCAACTTATAGTTAACAACTCATATATCTTGGTTTGAAGACTACATGATATTATCGTCTCACAATCACTCGTGATAAATTCCATGAAGTGATTCCAGTGAGCGTGGGTTTAATCCAATACTCAGAGCTTATGAGCACTCATGAATGTTGTAGCAAAATTTTTCTATGTCCAAAAACCTTAGACAATCTACAAGCCAAATTCATGACAGTCTTGCCTCAATACCTACTTCCAAAGTATGATTGACTGTGGACAGTTTGAATAATATAATTATTCTGGAAGTCAAAACATGCAAAATGAAACAATAGTAAACAATTGACACAATACAATAACTTTACTTATAAATAAAACATCTTTTATTTAATCATCAAATGTCAATTACAATTTATCTATTATAAGTTTCTGAACAGATATCTAGTCATTAAAACTAATATCATCCTTCAGCTCGATGCGCCTCGCATGCTGTAAGTGCTTAACCCTACTTAGTCCCTTCGTGAGGGGATCTGCTGGGTTCTCCTCTGACGATACCCTTTTTGCTACGAGGAGTCCTTCTTCTATTCGATGTCTTATGAAGTGATATTTTCTGTCGATGTGCCTGGATCTGCCATGATCCCTTGGTTCCTTGGCTAAGGCAACCGCACTCTCGTTGTCACAGAAAATCTCTATAGGCTCCTTTATAGTTGGTACAACTCCAAGGTCTCCGATGAAGTTCTTCAACCATATTGCCTCCTTCGCCGTTTCGCTCACTGCTATGTACTTTGATTCGCACGTTGAATCAGCTACAGTCTCCTGCTTGGAACTTTTCCAAGTTATTACACCTCCATTCAGGGTAAATACCCATCCCGACTGAGAACGGAAATTATCTCTATCGGTCTAGAAGCTGGCGTCACTATACCCCGTTACTCTCAAGTCATCACTCCCACCGAGGGTAAGGAACCAGTCCTTAGTCCTCCGTAGGTACTTGAGAATGTTCTTTACCCCAGTCCAGTGAGCCTTACCAGGGTTCCCCTGATATCTGCTGACCATTCTCAAAGCAAAAACCACATCAGGGCGAGTACAAGTCATAGCATACATGATTGAACCAACTGCGGAAGCATATGGTACTCGACCCATCTCAACTATCTCAGCCTCTATACTCGGACTCTGAGTTTTACTCAATTTGGTATTGCCTTGGATGGGTAAGTCACCTTTCTTGGAATCCATCATGTTGAACCTTTTCAACACCTTATCCAAGTAGGTATTTTGACTAATTCCAATTAGTCTCTTACTCTTGTCTCTCAATATCCTTATCCCCAGAATATAGGCAGCTTCTCCGAGGTCCTTCATAGCGAAACACTTCCCAAGCCAGGACTTAACCTCCTGCAAGGTTGGGATGTCATTTCCTATGAGAAGTATCTCATCCACATACAACACCAGAAAGCTAACTGTACTCCCACTAGCCTTGACATACACACAAGACTCATACCGCTTCTCGAAAAACCAAACACTTTGGCTTTCTCATCGAAACAAAGATTCCATCTGCGAGATGCTTGTTTCAATCCATAAATGGATTTCTCAAGCGTGCACACTCTATTAGGATACTTTGCATTGACAAAACCCTCTGGCTGACTTATGTAAACATCCTCAGCCAACTTTCCATTAAGGAAAGCGGTTTTGACATCTATTTGCCATATTTAATAATCATGAAATGCAGCTATGGCTAGCATAACCCTAATAGACTTCGCCACTGGGGAGAAGGTCTCATCATAAACATCGCCCGGAGTTTGAGTAAAGCCCTTCGCAACCAGTCGTGCCTTATATGTGTACTTTCCCATCCATGCCGGTCTTCTTCTTGAAGGTCCATTTGCACCTGACTATCTTACATTCCGGTACATTGTTAACCAAGTTCCAAACTTGATTGTCATACATGGACTGAATCTCGCTGTCCATAGCCTCTTTCCATTTAGCAGACTCGAGGCCTGCCATGGCTTCCTTGTAGTTGTTAGGTTCATCCAAATTTATTAGTGTGCTATCACTGATAAATGTATCACCCTGAGATGTTATATAGAAACCATATAACACAGGTGGAACACTAACTCTACTGGAATGCCTCAGAGATACGGACTCGTCAATCAGCCCAATAGGAGTTTCCTCATCATGTTGCTTGCTAGTGTTTGAGGTTCCTTCACCGCTTGACTCTTGAAGCTCTTCAAGGTCAATTTACCTCCCACTGTCTCCTTGGCCTATGAGTTCTCTCTCGCTAAAGACTCCTCTCCTCGCAATGAAGACACCTTTGTCACTCGGTCTATAGAAAAGATATTCAAAGGATTTCTGTGGGTAGCCGATGAAAATACACCACTCACTACGAGGTTCGAGCTTGTCGTGAGTCTCGTGTCTCACGAAAACCTCGCAACCTCAAACCTTGATGTGTGCTAACGAGGGAACCTTCCTTGTCCACATCTCGTGAGGTGTTTTGGCAACCTTCTTAGTTGGGACTAGATTAAGGATATGAGCGGCAGTCTCTAAGGCATACCCCCAGAATGAGATAGGTAACGAATCTCGACTCATCATGGAACAAACACGTAATCGTCAATATGGTTTTTGTGAGACATAGTTTTATCGCTTAATTATTTAAGCAATACTATTAGAGACCTGATAATTATAACCAGAATCTCCCTGTAGAGTCGAAGTTTGTTGTAATATGTCGAATCTATGTAATTGACTTTTTCGTATGTTTGTTATGTATTTACTAAGGCATCTGTTTGTACGAAGCGTGAATGTCTAGCCTTAGAATTTTTTGTACTTTCAGCCTCCTATAAATAGGAGCTGAACATAGAGTAGATGATAGAGTTTTTCCCAGTTTCTATTACCATTTTATACTCGTGTTCATTGGAAGTAATGAGAGCTTACCAGACCTTATTTACTTCTCGTGTTCATCTATACTCTGATTTTGATTTACATACTCGATTAATCACTTCTACAATTGGTATCAGAGCAGGAATCTATACTGCTAAGATCTGATTTTCAATTGAATCTCTAGTTTTTGAGTCACGAATCTGTCTCAAAAGTTTCCGCACTGTTTGATTCTGAAAATCATCTCTGATCTACAATTTTGATTTGATTATGCGTTTGAATTGTGTAATCGATTAATCAATTTTGAGTTTTTGATCAATTCAGTCATTCAATTTCAAGTTTCTTCAAGTTTTTCTGAAAAATCTCATCCGTACGTTAACGGCGAATTTCAACATGAACATGATGACTTCATTTTCTCATCTGTTAGGATCTTCTACGAAGATTCCTAGGTTGATTCCGGAGTACTATGATCAGTGGGCTGATCGAATGGAGGATTACTTGAACTGATTGGACGAGGAACTCTGGAGCTGCATAACAGGAATCGCTCAACCTCCACCAAATGTTCAACATATTGGATCATCTGGAACAACACCTGCAGTTTCTGATCAACTCACCAGGATGAAGAACAATGAAAAACGTTGTTTGAGGGAATTGCGAGGTGCCTTGCCACCTGTTGTTTACAATTACATCCGTGGTTGTAAAACTGCAAAAGATATCTGGAATACTCTTAAGGAAAAGTATCAGGGAAGCGAGAAAATGAAGATCAACTCTGTTAAACAATGTCTTGTAGAGCTGAAAGAGTTCAGACAAAAAGAGAGTGAAACGATTGAAGTTTACTATGATCGTCTTAATGAATTAATCTATAGGTGCAATCATTATGGAATCATAAGGTCATCAATGGAGTTCAATCTCACTTTTGTGATGGGACTTCGTAAGGAGTGGAGAAGTGTCAGCATGATGGTGAAGAATCAACAAAGCTTCGATACTTCATCTCTGAATGATGTGTATAATCAGTTGAAAACTCACGAAAGTGAAGTGAATGAGATGGCTGAAGAGTTGAAACTGAGTTTGGGAGGTCCATTAGCTCTAGTTTCGAAAGTGTCTGAGAAAGAAGCTGTTGAGAAAGATAGTTCTAATGAAGAAGGCTTTATTATAAATTCTGATGATGAAGTTGTTGCTTGATACTCGAACAACCGAGTTAAAAAGTTTTTTAAGAAACCTTTCAATCCTAAAGTGAAGCCAAGTGATGTGAAAGGAAGTTTCGTGAACAAGTCTGTGGGTGAGGAGAAGAAGAAATTTGAGAAGAATGAAGTGAAGGCAATTGACGTCAAAAGCGAGAAGAAATTGAAGGGAGATTCGGGCATTGACTGTCATTACTTCAACGGAGCAAATCATTTGGCAAATGATTGCATGCTTCGTAAGAAAGACGAGAAAAAGAATAGGGTCAAGGACGAAGCCTATTATGTGGAAAGATTGGAAGAAGTACGTGCAAAGACGAAGGGGGTGTCTTTGGTTGCACAAGGTGAAGGAGAGGAGGATGGAACTTATCAGATATGGTCTTCAGGATCTGACGATGAAGAGATGCGTAGTCCGACGCATGGTGCTATGTTCGCACAGTTTGAAGAGGAAGAGGACGAAATGGTGATTGGTCGCTGTTTCATGACCAAATCAGGAGACAAATCACCAATGACAACCAAGGTACGTGCTACTCTTAAGTCTTTTAACATTCCTTTACAGGCTTATGATTCTGAAATAATTGCATTTGATGATACTGTTGCTTACTTTGATACAATTGTGGTGTCTGCTAGTAATGAAGCTAAGAAACTGAACATCCAGTTGCTAGAGACCCAGAAATTGTTAGATTCGAAACGTAGCAGGGTAGAGTATTTGGAATTACAGTTGAATAATGTAAATAATGATAGGGAAAATCTAGACAAGGATGTTCGTATGTTACTTGCTCAAAGAAACATCTACTGTAATTCTGCAAAGAGATTATATGTTAAATTGACTTCATTGCATCATTCGTCTGGCAATAGCAAAGAACAACATAGGAAATTGTTGCCTTTTCTTGTTTTCGAAAGAGAGAAAGTTGATAGTTTGTCCTATGATTGTGAGAAAACCACAGCAGAATTCGATAAAGTGCATGACAATCGATTTGCTTATGGTATTGTTAAGATAGATGAATATTTGAATGCAGATGAACTTGTTGAGATTGTGAATGATACTTTGACCAAAAGTGAACAAATCAAAATTTTGAAAAGAACTGAAAATTCGAAACTTGACTCTCAATCAAATTTTGCTGATGTCGATGATAATTCTGATAGTTTTAGCGAAATCAGCGAAATTGAGGAGGAGGAAAGTATCGATTGTTCTCAGTTATCTGTCATTAATGTCACATATATGTCAAAAGGTAAAGAAATTTGTAAAGATTCGATGGTTGAGGATGACACTGATAGACCCTCTTCTTCGAAAGTGTGTGAATTTGATAATGTGAGTGTAAGAGATAGCCACACAGATAGTAGTGATGATGAGAATGAAGAAAACGTTAAGAAGGTTTCGAAAAATTCTGAGCCAGAAAAGAATGTTTCGAATGAGACATCCGTTCCAAGGGTTGTTGTTGATCACGTGTATGGAGACACTGAAAATTTCGACAAAAATCGTATCTAACAAAGGAGCTCATTATTTGGAAACAAATACTGTTGTGTATCCAAATTTTAAGTGTACAGATGATGTTGTATTTCCGAATCAAGTGTTTGTCACTACTGGAAATGTTGAAAACATCAAACCTGAGTTCAACAAAATGGTCGAAGACGATAACCAGAAAACATCAGAGGAAGGATTCTTTTCAAACCAAAGCACTGTCGAAAACAATCTAACAAAGAATTCGTATGTTTTTCAAAGACAAAAACCACAACGAAAATGGGTTGATAAACAACAAATTACAAAAGAGGTTTTGAAGCAAGAATCTAATGAAACAAATGAAAATGTGAAACTTAATTCACAAGAATTTAAGGATCTTGTTGAAAAATTTTCAAAAGAAAAAGGAATTTCAAAAAGACAGGCACGAAAAAGAATTTTTTGGCAAGTTGTGTCCAATGAAAAACAAACAAACTTACCAACCAAGAAAATGTCTGAAAACGAGTTGCCTAAATCAGTGAAAACAAAGATTTCAACCTGTTCATATAACAAGAAAAATCCCGCTCAACCAATTTCATCTGATACTGAAAAATCTTCAACAAAATCTTCAAAATCAACATCTTCATAGTCTTTTCAAACAAATGTGCAACAAAAGAATTTTCAATCACAAAACCAACAAAAGTTTTCAACTCCAAATTCATCATTTCCAAAACCAGCAAATAAACAAAACCAATTTTCTTCAAATAGAACAAATCGAACTTTTGAGAATGTTCGTCATTTTGACATTGTTTGAAAATTTGAAAATGGTCGAAAATTTGACAATGTTCAAAAATTTGAGAATACTCGTCATTTTGACAATGTTCGAAAATTTGAGAATGTTCGAAAATTTGACAATGTTCAAAAATTTGAAAATGATCGAAAATTTGAAATTGTTCGAAACTTTGAAACCATCAAACAGTTGTGCATGATAAATCCTCAAAAACTGCAAAAGGTTTATACCACAAGAACCAAATTTTCCGAATCCTTCAATCAACAAAGCCACTAAAGTTTCGTACACAAGAGGTTCATCTGGGGAGAAAACAATCAGTCATTGGCTTGACAACAAAGGGATAAAGTATCAATCGGGAAAGTTTTCTCAACATCAAATCCAGAAGGAATATGAACAGTATTTGAATGATACTTCATCTGGAAGTTCATCTTCGAAAGAATCAAATACTCCAGTTCAAAAATGGCAACCAATCCCAAAGGAAAGACACACTGAGAAACATGAGAAGAAAATCAGTGAAAATCCAAAACTATCGAAAAATTATGTTTCGGCACCTTTAAATGATGATGTCGACTTAATTGATTCTTTCAAAACTATAGTTCGAAATTGGGCTTTAGGATCTAAATTTCATTCGCTTTTTCAAACTAATAACCAAGGACCCAAACAGCCTTGGGTACCTAAATTCTTTTAATAAATGCAGGTACTGTGTGACGAGCAATATGATGAGAAATGGTACATTAATAGCGGTTGCTCGCGTCACATGACTGGAAGAAAGGAGAATTTGAGAGATTTTCTATGTTTGGAAAATGCTGGTGTTGTGAAGTTCGGAAATAATCACAAGTGTCAAGTCAAAGGATATGGGAAAGTAACGAATGGACAGTTTACTGTAAATCGTGTTGCCTATGTCGAAGGTCTTCAACATAATTTGATTAGTGTTTCACAACTTGTTGTGGGCACTGGTAATCAAGTTGTGTTTAACGAAGAAGGAAGTATCATTTCCAATGTTGATACGAAAGAATTGTTGCTAAATCAAAACAATATGGCGATATGTTCATGTGACAACCCGAAATTTATTCCGTCACTGTAACCCTTTCCGTTAATAAAATTATTTTATTATTAAAATTGTCCATTAACTTTTAAGTTAAATAACTCATCTAGGGTTATTGTCATAATTTCCTACGTGTAGGAAATCAATAAAATCACATATAATACCCTCGATAATCCTTTGGAAAAATTTCTAGTTTACGACTAAGTCGGGTTACGGTCATTTAATCGGGTAAAATCTTAAACTCCGTTTAATGTCGGGATTGGGTGTGTCCCCACCTAACCGTGGACTCAACCCCATATAAGGGTTGAGTGGACTCCATTTGAACCTTTTCACCCACCTTGGAACTTTCTCTCTCTACTCTCTCTCTAAAAATCGGGTTTTGATCAAGAATCACCTCATTCAAGCTCCAAAATCGTAAGTAATCCTTCCTAGCTTGTTGTTTAACTTAACATGCATGAAAATCTACGGGTTAAACTCTCAAAAACCCCAAAAACTTGTGTTTACGGTTTGGGAACACCTCCCAAAACCGTAAACTCCCATAAGGGGGTTTTGAAGCCCCAAAACCCTTTCAAACCTCTTCTAATGTTTAGCTATGGCTTAGGAACTTGCATGCATGAACTTAGAACACCAAAATCATGTCTTTATGGGACTAGACATGAGTTTACAGTCCATGAACATTCATGAACCGTAAACACCCTAAAAAGGGGTTTTGATGCCCCAAAACCTTTCCAATGCTTGGCTAATGACCTAGAAACTTGCTTGAATGATCTTACAACCCTAAAACATGGATTGAGAAGTGTAAACATGAGTTTACGGTTTGGGAAGGTCTCCCAAAACCGTAAACACCTCCAAAGGGTGTTTAAGTGCCCTTAACACCTTGTATGGCTTACATTTGGGTCTAGAACCTTGCATGCACTACCTACAACCACCAAAACACATGAAAAATGGACACACATGAGTTTACGGCCGTAAACCCATGTGTTTACGACCGTAAACTCCCCAAGGAGTGGTTCAGAAACCGTAAACTCCATAAAGGGTCCATTCCAAGCCCCAAACACTTCCTAAGCCCTTGAATCAACCCTAGAACCCTTCCTTGTGAAGCATGAGACCTTGAAGCACCCAAATGCACCATTCCCATGAGTTTACGGCCGTAACATGGGGGATATGGTCTTTGGACCGTAAACACCCCTAAGGGCTTACACTTGAAGAGTAAACTCCATATCAAGGCCCAACACTCCTTAGATGCAACCCGAATCATTCCTAACACTTGAAATAAAGTGTTTTCGCGCCTCGGGTGTATCATCTTACTTAATTAGTAGTTCAATGTCTAATTAGATACAATTATGTATCTCCTCTTGTTACATAGGATCCTCATGCGTGTTCAAGCTCTAAATTGACACTTAGCATCCTATCCGGCACATTTATCGTTTGGTGAGTTCATACCCCTACACTTTTTCCGAGTTTTTCATGTTTTCAGGGGGGGAATACAAGCAAATCATAAAGGTTTTCGTAACTTAAAAACTGATGTAATTATATGATTTCCTGACAAACTTTAGATACTGTATCCCTTTTGTAACGTGCGGAGCATAAGGGACGTTTTCTAAATATAATTACATAGTTTTCAGAACAGCGTGGAAACTTCTCAAACCATTCATATTATTATGGGAATAATTTGGGATCTTTATTACTTGTATTACGGATTCAAATTTCATGCAAAGTCAATATATATAAACTATGTCTGATTTAGTTTATCCATGTTAAACCTAGAGTATCATGCTAAATAATTACTTTGTATTTAATTATTTATACTCTACTTTGTTCCAAACGATTTCGAAATTCGATAAACGACCAGTTATTTCGTGAATTAGTTCATTCTAGCTTGTGAGACTTGTCTTCGTTATACCCTTCGGGGTACCAGTAAATCCTCTCCGGAAGTATAACCAGAGTCTCCTGGAGGGAGAACGTGAAATTTGTGGATAGATCTATTCGGGACTGACAATCCCACACCTAAACTGCTAGCTACAGTTAGGCGGGCACGCCTGGGGTGACAAATTTTGGAAATCGAACGACGCCTGAAGAACGTCAAGGAGGTCACGGGTCCAATCAGTATGGTTATACGACTCACAATACGTACTAAATTAACTAACTCTATTCACGGATTCCTTTCTTTCATCTATAGTTTTATGTATTAAAACTACCTACTTCGTACTGGAGGGAATTTCCAGGATCATAACTTATGGTTTTCTTAACTTATTGATGATTAGTCAAGGTTTTTCTCATTCTATGGAAATGAGCTTACATGTTAGAAATATGGGATTTTCTGGGAAAACATGCTTATGTATATTCATAACTCAGTAACAATGGTTTTCGATATAACAGCAATCTTGATTAAAGGAAATGAAGTATTTATCACAAGATTAAATAACCGGTTTTTCCTTACATAACATGCTTATGAACTCACCAGCTTTATGCTGATATTTTAAAACTGCTTGTATTCTCAGGTTCTCGTTAGACAGGTATCCCGTTACTTTTGGAGAAGACGGAGTGTATAGAAGTCTCGTCTTTACTTTTGATATACTGATGTATATAAACTATGTATTTCTCCACTCTCAAACAAATGTAACTTTTCTTATGTAATGTAATGGTTGTGTTTACTATGATTACTATGTTCAATGGTTGTGATACTACGTATGACGTCCTCCGCCCCGGAACGATTCCGAAGCCGGTTTCGGGGTGTGACTGTTCACCCTTGACATCAAACCTATTGTTGGTAAACCCTCAGTTTGTTTGCTTTCGAAAGCTTCATCTGATGTCAGCTGGCTATGGCATCGACGTTTATCACATTTAAACTTTCGAAATCTCAATAAGTTGGTGATTGATGATCTTGTTCGAGGTTTACCTGTTCTAAAGTTTGATAATGATACATTATGTGCAGCTTGAGAACAAGGAAAACAGCATCGCAAAGGACATCCAATTGTCATAGATTCGAAAATTATTGAACTGCTGGAACTTCTTCATATTGACCTTTGTGGACCATCAACTGTTGAAACTCTCAACAAGAAATGATACATTTTGGTTATTGTTGATGATTTTTCACGATTCACTTGGGTGTATTTTCTCAGGTTAAAATCTGAAGTCGCTTAAACAATGATCGATTTTATAAAGAAAATTGAGACAAGTCTGAAAAGGAAAGTTCGAAAAATCAAAAGTGATAATGGTTCGGAGTTTAAAAATAATGTGCTCGATTCGTTCTTAACTGAGAAAGGAATTTCGCATAATTTCTTATCGCCATATACACCACAGCAAAATGGTGTGGTTGAAAGGAGGAATATGTCTCTTTACGAAGCAGCAAGAACAATGTTGACATATGCGAATCTTCCTCAATATCTATGGGCAGAAGCAGTTTCGACAGCCTGCCTTACTCAGAATAGATCTTTCATTCGTCGTCGTTTCAATATAACTCCTTATGAAATCATCAGTAACCGAAAACCTAATGTCAAATTCTTTCATCTGTTTGGTTGCAGGTGTTTTATAATGAATCTCAAAGATAATCTTTCGAAATTTCAAGCTAAGGCTGATGAAAGAATATTTTTGGGATATTCGACTAATTCGGTTGCATACAGAGTGTTGAATAAACGAACAAGAAAAGTAGAAGAAATGTTTAACCTCACTTTTGATGAATACTATGTGAAACAAGTTGAAAAACATTTCGAACAAAAACCAATTCTTAATGAATCAAATGATGAATCTGAAAGTTCTAATTCATCTGATTTTGATTATGATTTAATTTTTGGTGTTCCAGATAGGGCAGTCGATGTTGAAGTACATGCTGCTGATAATCAAACTCCTGAATATTCGAAACATATTGATGATTCGACAATCACGTCAGATACAACTGCTAATGGCGAAAGTATACTAGATGCTCAAGTGGAGGAGCAGCACTTGAATAATCCTTCAAATGTTGAGGGGGAGCATCCTTTCGAGGGAGAGAATAGCAGTGTAAATGAAAGTTTCAAGGGGGAACATCAGAATGACAATTATGTTGAGGGGGGGCATAATGAAACTGAAACCATAAATCTTGATGAAAATGATGAATTTCATGATCTAAATGATAATAATTCTTTTGCAGGATCCGAAAATGAAGAGGTGTACGAAGATGCACCTTTAGACTTTGATCCAGCATATCCACCATTGGAAAAGTGGACAAGAAATCATCCGAAAGAACAAGTCATTGGAAATCCACAAGATGGAGTTTTGACTAGAGCTCAAATTCGTTGAGGTGCTAAATACTCATCAAGAATTTTGCATGTTTAATGTTTTCATCTCGAAAATTGAACCAAAGACAGTTAAGGTTGCAATGGAACACTCAGATTGGGTTGTTTCAATGCAATTCGAACTAGCTGAGTTCGATAGAAACAAGGTGTGGAGGTTAATTCCTAAACCCGAAAATGTTTCGATTGTCGGTTTAAAATGGATTTTCAAAAACAAAACCGACAAGGATGGAAATATTGTTCGAAATAAAGCACGATTGGTAGTTAAAGGATATTCGCAACAAGAAGGTATCGATTATGAAGAAACCTTTGCCCCTGTCGCAAGACTCGAGGCTGTTCGAATATTTTTGGCTTATGCAGCTCACTAAGATTTTGATGTTTATCAAATGGATGTGAAATGTGCTTTTCTCAATGGTGAACACGAAGAAACAGTGTATGTTGAACAACCTCCAGGTTTCGTGAATGAAGAATATCCTGATCATGTGTATATTTTAGATAAAGCAGTATATGGGTTAAAACAAGCACCAAGAGCATGGTATGCAACTCTCACCAGTTTCTTAAAACAATCGAAATTTTAACAAGGATCAGTTGACCCTACATTATTTCGAAAGAAAGTTGGGAATCATCTAATGCTTGTTCAAATTTATGTCGATGATATTATTTTTGGCTCTACTGACCCTGCTTTGTCTAGTGAATTCGAATGTTTGATGAAAAGCCAATTCGAAATGAGCATGATGGGTAAAATCAATAATTTTCTTGGTTTAAACATTCATCAAAGCAGAGAAGGAATTTTCATCAATCAAGAAAAATATACAAGGAATTTGCTCAAAAAACTTGCAATGACAAATAGCACGAAGTTAAGAGCACCAATGGCAGTTGGAACAAGGCTAACACCTTCGTTAGAAACACCTACGGTTGATCTTACTTTATACAGGAGTATGATAGGTTCATTGCTTTATCTTACAGCAAGTCGACCTGATATCATGTTTTTTGTATGTAATTGTGCTAGGTATCAAGCAAATCCATGAGAACCACACTTGAATGTTGTGAAAAATATCTTTCGTTATCTCAAGGGAACAATTTCGTTAGGATTGTGGTATCCTTCGAAATCAGGATTTTTTATTCAGGCGTTTTCAGATGCAGATCTGGGATGATGTACACTGGATTGAAGAAGTACAAGTGGTGGATGTCAATTCTTGGATGGAAAGTTAGTAAGCTGGCAATCGAAAAAGCAAACGTGTGTTTCGATTTCTACTGCTGAAGCTGAATATGTTGCAGCTTCTGCTTGCACTTCGCAAATCATTTCGATCCAGAGTCAATTGCGTGATTATGCAATTAATATGAAAAAGATTCCACTGTATTGTGATTCACAAAGTGCTATACGCATTTGTCATAATCCAGTACAACATTCGAAAACCAAACATATTACACTTCGTTATCATTTTATTAAAGATTGTCACACCCCGGAACCGAAGGCGGAAACGCTCCGAGGCGGAGGACGTCATGTGTAGTATCACAACAATCGTATCATAGTAATCAAAGTAAACACAACCATTACATTGATTTAAGAATATTTACATCTGTTTGGAAACATAATTTGTACATATCGTATGTTTAGAAGAAACAAAAGATAAAGACTGGACTTCAAGATGCTCCGTCTTCTCCAAAAATGAGCAGAGGTACCTGTCTATCGATGTCCTGAGAATACAAGCGGTTTTGAAAACGGGTCAGCATAAAGCTGGTGAGTTCATAAGCATGTTATTGTATTGGAAACTAGTCACTGAATTTGTACAAATTATTTCGTTGTACTATAAGTAAATATCATTTGGTATCGAAAACATTCGTTATTGACTTTAGAAATAGATATGCATGCTTTCCAAAAAAATCCCATATTTTCTAACATGTTCGTTGAATAAGAGTAAGTTTCATTCGAAAACGCTGGTTGCCACCAGTAGATAAGTAGTTTCATCATAAAACCAAGAATTTAATCGTTGGACGCCCCTCCAGTAAGTAGATAGATAGTTTTAACTAATTATTAAAACTATTGAAGAAAATATCGTGTAAACAACGGTTAGTTATACATATTGTGAGTCTGATAACCATTCTAATTTGACCCGAGACCTTCTTGACGTTTCTTCAGATGTCTTACGATTACAAAATTTGTCACCCCGGGCGTGCCCGCCCCACTGTAGCTAACAGTGCAGGTGTGGGATTGTCAGTCCCGAATAGATCTATTCACAAATTTCACGCTCTCCCTCCAGGAGACTCTGGTTATACTTCCGGAAAGGATTTATTGGTACCCCGAAGGGCAAAAACGAAGATTAATCTTACAATCCTGTATTAACTAGTTTACGAGTAATTCGGTTGTTCTCGAGTTCGAGATCATTGATAAACGATGTGGAGTATAATAATTATACAAAATAATTATCTGGTAAGATACTCTCGTTATTCGTATGGATAAACTAAATCGATCATAGTTTATATGTTTGACTTGCTTGGAGTTTGATTCTGAAAACTGATAATGAAATCTCCAAACTATACCTATTATAGTTTGATTGATAAGTTACGTTTATGAACGTTTCGGAAAACTATGCAATTATGTTTAGAAAATGTCCCTTATGCTCCACATACTACAAAAGGGATAAAATAACTAAATGTTTAACGTAAAACCATTGTAATTGCATTAGTTTTTATGTTGTGAAAACCTTTATGTTTGGCTTGTATCCCCCCCTGAAAACGTTATAAAACTCATAAAAGCGTAGGGGTATGAACTCAGTTTATCGTAGGATCCGAAAGCACAATTGGTTACGAGTGTTGAGTGTCAACCGATGTTTCATATGCAAGTGGATCCTATTAACATATAATAATGATTATACGTATTAGATTAAGGCATTTCATGATAAAACACGATGGGAAACCACCCTAGGGACTTGAAAATGCCTGGAACTAAGTGTCGGAGCCATAATTGATCGAATAAAGGAAGTGTGCGGCCATTAGTATGTGTGCGGCCAGACTGTGTGTGCGGTTGCACACAGGAGTGTGCGGCCGTACAGAGGGTGTGTGCGGCCGTACACAGGAGTGTGCGGCCGTACACTCCTCATTTGTGTCAGAAATGTCGATTTTGAGGTGTTCTTGAGGTGTTATTGTGCTAATACCAGGTTCTACTATTGAATGGAGGCTAAACTCTTCACTTTGGAGAGTTTTAGGGTGTGTACGGCCACCTCATGAAGGTGTGCGGCCGTACACCTTCAAAGGATGAAGAACATGAAGAACACTATGAATTTTAGGCTTTGATTCAAGTGTCTTACCGATATAATGAGCTGATTGATGAAGTAGTTCACGTTTTTGAGCCCTTTTGAGTGTTCTTGGATGAAGTTTTTAGAGAGAGAAAGTAGTGAGAGAAAGTAGAGTGCAGCCAAAGGAAAAGGAATGAGTGAAGGGGTCCCCTTATATATATATATATATATATATATATATATATATATATATATATATATATATATATATATATATAAGGGTGTGTGAGGCTGGAGAGTGGGTGTGCCGCCGCACACCCATGTGTGCGGCCGTACACACCTCTCATGAGGGTGTATGGCCCGATTTTGCTTCTAAACGACATGTTGACTCATTCCTAAACTCATTCCCAACTGTACTCAAGCTTAGAACACTAAAACTAACTCTTAAACGGCGTTAAAAGATGATAAAAATCGAGTTTAATATTGCTATAAAGATCGATTGCACAGGATAAAAGTTTTGGGTTGTCACATCATCCCCCCGTTAGAGGGAATTTCGTCCCGAAATTCAAATATAGAATACAAATCATGGATTAGAAAAGAGATGCGGATACTTCTGTTTCATCTGATCTTCGCGCTCCCAAGTGTATTCAGGTCCCCGCTTGGCATTCCAGCGAACCTTCACTATCGGGATACGACTTTGTTTTGTTCGTTTAATCTCTCGATCCATGATTTCGATTGGTTCTTCCACAAAGTTTAGATTCTCGTTGATTTCAATCTCATCGAGAGGGATAGTAAGAGTCTCGTCGAATAAGCACTTCTTAAGGTTCGAGACGTGGAAGACGGGATGAATGTTACTAAGTTCTTGAGGTAATCGGAGTTTGTAGGCTACGGGACCGATCCGAGCGAGGATCTCGAATGGTCCTACGTATCTTGGATTTAGCTTTCCACGCTTTCCAAAGCGTATCATGCCTTTCCAGGGCGAGACCTTTAACAGAACGCGATCTCCAACCTGGAATTCCAAGGGTTTTCGTCGTATGTCGGCATAGCTCTTTTGTCTATCTCGTGAGGCTTTCAATCGTTCTCGGATTTGGACAATCTTTTCTGTGGTTTTGCGAATGATTTCAGGACCAGTGAGAGTGCTATTTGGGACTTGTCCCTTGGCTAACTGCGTGTCGCCCACCTCAGCCCAGCACAGAGGGGATCTGCACTTGCGGCCATAGAGGGCTTCGAAAGGCGCAGTCTTGATGCTGGTATGGTAACTGTTGTTGTAGGAGAACTCGACCAAGGGTAAATGGGTGTCCCACGACTTTCTGAAATCGATAACACACGCTCTCAGCATGTCCTCTAGGGTCTGGATAGTTCTCTCACTCTGCCCGTCTGTCTGGGGATGATAAGCTGTACTCATGTCCAGCTTAGTTCCAAGAGCCTTCTGTAGTGACTGCCAGAATCTCGATGTGAACCTGCTATCTCGATCAGAGATAATGGACACAGGCACACCGTGTAGTCGGACTATCTCTTGGATGTAGATTCGTGTAAGTCTCTCCATATTGAAGGTTTCTTTGATAGGTAGGAAGTGAGCGGATTTAGTCAGTCGATCGACAATTACCCAGATGGCGTCGTGCCCACTCGGATATTTAGGTAATTTTGTGATAAAATCCATAGTGATCCTCTCCCACTTCCACTCCGGTATCTCCAGCTGGTGGAGTAGACCTGAGGGTTTCTGATATTCGACCTTTACCTTGGCGCAAGTCAGGCACTTGCCCACGAAGGTAGCGATCTCTGCTTTCATGTTCGGCCACCAATATAGTTTCTTGAGATCGAGGTACATCTTGTCCGATCCTGGGTGAACGGAGTATCTGGTCTTGTGAGCTTCGTTCATCACAACCTCTCTGTAACCACCGAATTTTGGGGTCCAGATCCGGTCAACGAAATAATAGACTCCGTCTCCCTTGATTTCTAGTTTCTCTTCCATTCCTCTCAAGGCTTCACCCGGCATGTTTCCTGGTTTTAAGGCTTCCAGCTGAGCCTCCCTAATTTGCGCGGATAAATGAGAATGGATAGTCATAGTTAGTGCCTTCACTCTGTGACGTGAGTACTCTTTTCGGCTGAGGGCATCTGTGTGACAACTGTCAATTCAGGTCATTCTCGGACTCATGCATCTTTATAATAACCATTCATGCACATCATGCCATGGCCTAGTAGTATAAATTAGGTCAAAATCTTACATAAACTAGGATCCATCTAAGACCTAGGACTAATATACTTGACACTTACGATTCTAGTAAGTTGCTTAACTACAATAGGAAATGCCAATGCTATAATTTGAATGAAACTTTCAAGCTTTGTTATAATTGAAAAAGGGTATAAAACCCTAAAAATAAATTAAAATATTCTAATTATACTTCATTATGATGATGAATATCAAACAATATTCCAAAAACCCTAAGAGAGCTAAAAATCCAAATTTATAAATCATAAAGCTTAAAAACTTTATAAAATTTGGCTATAAACTTTCTAATATCAAATTTTTATTAATCAAATTATGGATTATAATCATTGAAATAGAAATTAAATTATCATGCAATAATCATAATTTATTAGTTAAAAACAAGATTTTTTACAAATAAATCAAGAATTGCTTAATAAATATTTTTATAAAAATTAGGGTTTTTATAAAATTATTGGAGGGAATTTTATAAAATTTGAAATTAGGAGAGAGGAGGCCTAATGCATGATAGAGCCAGCCATTCTCCCCTCCCCATGCACTCTCTCTTCCCAAAACTCAATCATTAGACTTAAACCTTCACTCTACCTCTTCTCTCTTCACTCTCTCACACTCCACCCTCCTAACACACAAACTCTCTTCCTCTCTCTCTCTAACTCACGAAATTTCTCTCATTTCTCTGCCAAATTTCAAGATTTTGAAGACTTTGAATGTGTTCTTACTTCCCTCAAGATCAAAACCAAGGTAAACAACAACATCTTCTTCCATAATTTCATGATTCTACTACCTCTTCTTCTTAGTTTTCTCTTCTTTTCGGATTCTATGCCTTTCCATGGCTAGAAATCTTTATTTTTCCCTTGTGGTTTGTAGATTGTCACCATAACACAATGCATGTGTTTGAAATGGTGAAAATCCGGGATCAAACCCATGCAAGGAGTGAAAATGATGCACATATGTTCATGTGACTTCAAAAACAAGTATTACATCTTCTTCTCCATTTCTTTTGTGTTCTTGCATGGTCAAAAGCATTTAAACCATTTCTAGTACATCTTGGATGCTCATTCACTCCATGCATGTGCTAGAAATCGGACCTTATCAAAGGCATGCATGATGTTCTTGTCAAAATGTCCTAAGGATGCACTCAAAGCAAACATGAAATCTGCCAGATTACTTTATTCAGCTTTGAACGACCATATCTCGGTCATTCCTTAACCAAATCATGATATTCTTTTTGCATTGGATAGCTCCATGAGTTAACTTTCAAACCCAACTGGTCTTACTGTAAAATATTAAATATCCGATTTTTGGTAATTTTTACAAAATGGTTGCGCAAACAGCTCTTTTTCTATGATCACCATTTTTGCCTTGCATGATCAATGGCCTTAAACCCAACCATAAATCTGGGGAAAAATACTTTAGAAACTTAACATATCCAGTGAATGATGGCTGAAATTTCGTGGCTTAAAACCCCACAGAATGTGCTTCACAAATTCATGAACTTCAGCCACATTTACATCTCATGCACCATTGCATGCAACATTTCTTATCTTGTTTGGGTTCAATACCCCTATTTCCCTTCTGAATAAATTTCGAACATTTTTCCTTTTGAAAGCCCTCACATGCATGTGATAATCTGTAAAATACCAAAAGCTTTTATTATTTCTTTGATTTATTAAAATTATTGCTAGAAACCAAGGGCATAAATCACATAAAATACTTCCAGAGGTCAATAAATTCGGAACAAATTCATGAATGACCCTTATGATGGATAATGACCCCTCACTAAATTTCATCAATTTTTGTTGCTGTTTGGTATGATTTCCAATTTTCTTTTTGTTAGGATATAATAAATCACAAAACCACTTTGGAGAGTGTGAAAATTTTATCTAACAATTTTCGCATACCTTACCTGTGATGGATGGCTCAGAAAAATAATTTCAACATTTTTCATCATGCCTTGCTATTTTTCCCAATTTTTGGTAATTATAATGGTTTAAAAATAGGAAAAATAGTTCAGATTATCCAAAATTCATGAAAATTTACCAGAACATCATGTTTTACAGTAGGAGGTTACATAAAACTTTTAAGGATTTTTCTCCACTGTAAACTATTTTTCTCTTAATTTCTAAAGTTAATTACACTTAAATACACATTAATACCCAAAACCGGATTATA
The DNA here is from genome assembly GCF_052849685.1 of Lactuca virosa. Taxonomy (NCBI): domain Eukaryota; kingdom Viridiplantae; phylum Streptophyta; class Magnoliopsida; order Asterales; family Asteraceae; genus Lactuca; species Lactuca virosa. The sequence goes on from NC_136434.1 coordinate 254,856,773, forward strand.
TAATATGAAGACCACTTTTGATATTTTTCTCAGGTTATTTATACTGTAAATGATGTTACAAAAATTTTTGGTAATTTATTTTAACTGTTTAATATTATTTCTTCAATTAAAGATTATTTAAAGGAATAAAACAAGGAAAAATAGAAATACCCACTGAAAAATATCTTTTATATTTTTCCCAGCCTATTTATGTATAATAACAGTTAAATAAAAAGTTTGGGTAATTTTGGAAACTGTTTTCTATTTATTTCAATTTTTATTGGAATAAATGCTCAAAAATCATAAAATATAATTAAACAGCTTGGAAATCCATTTTTATAATTTTCCCAGCTTAGTATTGTGTAATAACAGTTAAATAAAAAGTTTGAGAATTTTTATCCTTTGAATGTTATTTCCGTGAATTTATGTTGTAATAAGGACTTAAAAATTTGGAAAATTTATATTCCAATGTTGTAATTAATCGCACGATTTGTAGAATTTCATCATTTCAGAAAAAGTGTAACCAATTAATATAAAATCAAATACTAAAACATAAATTGGCATTTCACTATATGTAGAATTTAGTATATTAGCATTAGATTTCGACATGGAAACTCACTAGTGTGTGTTTGATGTCGTAGGATCCCGGTAGTAAGACGTTGGTGCATTCCGAAGTACCACTTGTACCTACTCGAAACGTTGTGAGTATTCACGCACTCCCCTATTTTCAGTTTTTATGTTTTGGGGTGGAAAAGCATGTCCCTAAAAACTATTATTTGAATGTTGTATTTAAATTGATTTGTATCAAACATGATTGCTATTTTATTGCTATGTCTCTCTATGTATGTCTATGCAACACGGAACATGAGAACTTATCGTACTAAGGCCCTTCCCTTATCTCTAACCATTAACTCTTTGAGCCAATGGTCATTATGGATAGCGCTATTAGGAATTGACAACTCCTCACTCGCCCTATTGCTGGTGTGCATGATACCATATTCATCTATGGAACGATAAGCATAGATCTTGATAGGGCTTCAGTCATAGGTTTGGTTGAGACTCATTGTTTGCTCATACACATACAAACTCGTTACACATTATAGCAATAAACTTGTTATCTATTATGGCAATAAACTCGTTTATCAATTTTAGCAATCAACTTTGTTTCTCATTATAGCAATGAACTTTGTTCTCATTAAAGCAATGTACTTGTATTTATGAAAAGTCTTATACCAAATCTTGATTTTATAAACCTGTGAACTCACCAACTATTTTCACAGTTGATGCTCGTTTTACATGCTTTTTCAGGAAATAATTAGTAAGTGGATATAGAGATTCATCATCATAGAGCATGCTGCATCGTGTGGAAGTTATTTTATGAAGTTATATTTTGAACAATGTCATTTTGGAAAACTTGTACTTTGTTTTGTTTAAGCTATGGGTTGTAAACTTTTAAATATTGCTATGGTTATGTATCTTTATCTTTTGCAATGAAACCTTTGTCGCTGTCATACCTTGCGTTTCCGCTTTAGCGGGGTGTGACAGAAATGGTAATTTTGGTGTGTGTAAGCATTGCATATTATAGGTATACATTGTTATTTATTTCATATCTCATTGAAATTATGTCTCAGTCCACTATGTCAACATCGTCATCTTCCCACGCTGCCGCCTCAGCCGATGAGTCCGGCTACGTCACTATTATCCCTCGACGTAATCCCCCCGCCTCGGTAGAAGAAGACCCATCAGAGGATACGGAAGATACAGGGAACTCGGTGGAGATCAGCAATGACAACGCCCCGAGTCAACGACGCGAGGCATCACCTACATCAGTGTTGCCACAGCCACCACTTTATGGGCTTCGTATTCGGAGGACAGCAAGGAAGAGTGTCCCTATCCCGGGAAGGATAGCAACCAGTACAGCAGGACTTGGCACGGCAGGAACCAGTCAGGTAGGACCCAGCATGGCAGGACCGAGAGCACCCCCACCTCAGCGAGTTATAGGGATACCTGTCAGGCAGTCAGGTATGACCCCGGAGGATGCATTCGATGGCAGCGGGCCTACATCACAGTCTTGCTGTGATAGCTGAGCATCGGGAAGTTTTGGATGAAGTGATAACAAGGATGGAAATCCTGTTTCAGCATTCGATGGAGACTGCTGACACTGCTAGTGCTGCTAGACGAGTGGCAGGTCGTGCGATGACCGCATGTTATGTGTTTGGAGGGCTGTTACTGATTGTGGTATGGATGTTTCTTGTTGGGATAGCGATTCGTACTTGGTTCTGATTTTAGTATTTTATTGTGTCATGAAATGAAAACCCATGTTGGGTATCTTTTGGGGAAAGACATTAAAACTTTATTTTGGGATTGATGTATTGTTTTGGTTTTAAGACTATTTCAAATGGTAATGAAGAAGTTTATTTTATGTTTGAAAACTTTTACTATGAGGTCAAACCCTAGAACTTATTTAGTCAATAGTTGAATAAAAAGATTTTTCTTTTCTTTCCTTTCTAAAATCTATATGCCTAGTATTAATGCAAACCATTAATTTGACAACACTTACGGTTTTCAAAATAGTAGTGAACTAAATATTATACATTATTTTATGTATTTATATGTATTTCTTCTCTTGTGTCTTAGAACCATGTCAGGAAGGCCTAATCGCGGGCGCCCACAGAACGAAACATCCGATGTTGCTCAAATTGTAGCACAACAACTCATGGAAGCAACCCCAAACATTGTTACTCAAGTAACTGCAGGACTTAATGCTAACCAAGGAAGTAGTGGAGGAAATCGGGGAAACAATGAAAGAGAATGCAACTACAAGTCCTTTATGGCCTGTAAACCTAAGGAGTTCCATGGAAAGGAAGGTGCGGTCGGGTTGCTGAAATGGATTGACAGCATGGAGTCGGTCCTTCACATTAGCAAATGCCTCGAGCGCATCAAAGTTGAGTATGAATCTTGCCTATTCCAAGATAGGGCATTAACCTGGTGGAATACTCTAGTGCAAACCCGAGGCCGTACAGCGGCATATCAGCTAACTTGGGAAGACCTAAAGAAGCTGCTGATAGAGGAGTATTGTCCCAAGGATGAACTTCAGAAGCTTGAATCTGAATTCTGGAACCATTCTATGGTTGGAACACAAATAGAGAAGTACACAGTCCGATTTCATGAACTAGCAAAACTGGTACCTCACATGGTTACTCCTGAGGAGAAACCGATAGATCGTTACATCTGGGGTCTGGCACCAGAGATTCGGGGAATGGTTACCTCAGCAAACCCAACTACTATTCAAAGTGCAGTAAGCCTAGCAAATCGACTAACCAATGATGTGATAAGGATGGGAGCATCAACAAAGGAAAGCTCTAGTAGCAAGAGGAAGCCAGCAGATCAGGGAGAGAAGAAGTATGGAGGCAAGTCAGGGAGGAAGCAGAAAGTCTCAAGAAACTTTATGGTAAGAGCCCAGGAGCAAGAACCAGTGAAAACTTAGGAACAGAAAGTCATGGAAGTGCAGGAGCGAAAGCAGTACACGGGACCGCACCCGAAGTTCAATAAGTGTAACTTCCATCACAAGGGAGCTTGCCCAGTATGCCAAAACTGTAAACAGACAGGCCATTACCCGAAGTATTGTAAGCTGAATAAGGATGGAAAAAGGGCATGTTACGAGTGCGGGAGTACTGATCATCTGCGTAGTGCTTGTCCCAAACTGAACAAGGGGCCTGGTAACAATGGACAAGGCCAAGCTAGGCAAAATTTCCAAGGAAATCAAGGTGGGCGGCCAAGAGGTGTAGCCTTTGTGATTGGTGCAGAAGAAGCTCGTCAGAACCCTGAAGTGATAACAGGTACGTTTCTCCTGAACAATCATTTTGCATCAGTAATATTCGATGCGGGAGCAGATATGAGTTTCGTTTCTTTAACATTTAGACCGGTACTCGACTTGAAATCAAGAAAGATGAGGAATACTCATACTATTGAACTTGCCGATGGGTATGAAATTAGGGCTGATGATATAATTCCTGGTTGTACTCTGAATTTAGCTGATAAACTCTTTAGCATTGACCTAATTCCTATAGAGCTAGGTAGTTTTGATGTGATAGTAGGGATGGATTGGTTATCCAAAAATAAAGCAGAAATTGGTTGTTACGAGAAAGTCATTAGAGTGCCTCTTCCTAATGGAGAAACCCTTATCATACACGGTGAGAAGCCAGGAAGAAGTTTAAACATAGTATCAAGCGTGAAGGTTCACAAGTACCTGAAAAAGAAGTGTATTGCATTCATGGCCCACGTGCTAGAAAGAGAACCTGAAGCTAAGCAACTCAAGGAGCTTCCAGTGGTTCAAAACTATCCCGAGGTGTTTCCGGAGGAATTGCCCGGTCTACCCCCTATCTATCATTTCTGATAGAGATAGTCGTTTTACATCTCGATTTTGGTGGATGTTACAGAAGGCACTAGGAACCAAGATAGATTTGAGCACAGCTTACCACCCTCAGACAGATGGGCAAACAGAGAGAACAATACAAACATTGGAAGACATGCTACGAGCGTGTGTCATTGAGTTCAAAGGAAATTGGGATACTCATTTGCCTCTAATTGAGTTTTCCTACAATAACAGTTACCACACGAGTATCCAATGTGCTCCATATGAAGCATTGTATGGACGCAAGTGTCGTTCGCCCTTATGCTGGACAGAAATCGGAGACAGACAGTTGACTAAAGTCGAACTTATCCAGGAAACATCTGACAAGATTGCTATCATCAAGGATAGGCTTAAAGCTGCTAGAGATCGTCAGAAAAGTTATGCAGATAATCGTCGAAAAGCATTAGAATTCCAAGTAGGAGACAAGGTACTTTTAAAAGTGTCGCCTTGGAAAGGGCTTGTGCGTTTTGGTAAGAAAGGAAAACTAAGCCCGAGATATGTTGGACCCTTTGAAGTCATTGAAAGGATTGGTCCGGTAGCTTATAAACTCCAGTTGCCCCAAGAGTTAAGCACCATTCATGACACATTCCACGTCTCCAATCTTAAGAAATGTCTAGCCAACGAAACATTGATAGTACCCCTGGAGGAAATTAAGATCAATGATAAGCTAAACTTCGTTGAGGAACCGATAGAAATCCTTGGCAGGGAGGTAAAACAACTTAAGCGGAGTAAGATCCCGATTGTGAAAGTTCGATGGAACTCAAAACGCGGATCGGAGTACACCTGGGAGCGTGAGGACTTCATGAAGGAAAAGTATCCACAACTTTTCCCATACGATGACAAGCGATGACATAGAATGAATTTCGGGACGAAATTCTTTTTAAGTGGGTGATACTGTGACAACTGTCAATTCAGGTCATTCTCGGACTCATGCATCTTTATAATAACCATTCATGCACATCATGCCATGGCCTAGTAGTATAAATTAGGTCAAAATCTTACATAAACTAGGATCCATCTAAGACCTAGGACTAATATACTTGACACTTACGATTCTAGTAAGTTGCTTAACTACAATAGGAAATGCCAATGCTATAATTTGAATGAAACTTTCAAGCTTTGTTATAATTGAAAAAGGGTATAAAACCCTAAAAATAAATTAAAATATTCTAATTATACTTCATTATGATGATGAATATCAAACAATATTCCAAAAACCCTAAGAGAGCTAAAAATCCAAATTTATAAATCATAAAGCTTAAAAACTTTATAAAATTTGGCTATAAACTTTCTAATATCAAATTTTTATTAATCAAATTATGGATTATAATCATTGAAATAGAAATTAAATTATCATGCAATAATCATAATTTATTAGTTAAAAACAAGATTTTTTACAAATAAATCAAGAATTGCTTAATAAATATTTTTATAAAAATTAGGGTTTTTTATAAAATTATTGGAGGGAATTTTATAAAATTTGAAATTAGGAGAGACGAGGCCTAATGCTTGATAGAGCCAGCCATTCTCCCCTCCCCATGCACTCTCTCTTCCCAAAACTCAATCATTAGACTTAAACCTTCACTCTACCTCTTCTCTCTTCACTCTCTCACACTCCACCCTCCTAACACACAAACTCTCTTCCTCTCTCTCTCTAACTCACGAAATTTCTCTCATTTCTCTGCCAAATTTCGAGATTTTGAAGACTTTGAATGTGTTCTTACTTCCCTCAAGATCAAAACCAAGGTAAACAACAACATCTTCTTCCATAATTTCATGATTCTACTACCTCTTCTTCTTAGTTTTCTCTTCTTTTCGGATTCTATGCCTTTCCATGGCTAGAAATCTTTATTTTTCCCTTGTGGTTTGTAGATTCTCACCATAACACAATGCATGTGTTTGAAATGGTGAAAATCCGGGATCAAACCCATGCAAGGAGTGAAAATGATGCACATATGTTCATGTGACTTCAAAAACAAGTATTACATCTTCTTCTCCATTTCTTTTGTGTTCTTGCATGGTCAAAAGCATTTAAACCATTTCTAGTACATCTTGGATGCTCATTCACTCCATGCATGTGCTAGAAATCGGACCTTATCAAAGGCATGCATGATGTTCTTGTCAAAATGTCCTAAGGATGCACTCAAAGCAAACATGCAATCTGCCAGATTACTTTATTCAGCTTTGAACGACCATATCTCGGTCATTCCTTAACCAAATCATGATATTCTTTTTGCATTGGATAGCTCCATGAGTTAACTTTCAAACCCAACTGGTCTTACTGTAAAATATTAAATATCCGATTTTTGGCAAGTTTTACAAAATGGTTGCGCAAACAGCTCTTTTTCTATGATCACCATTTTTGCCTTGCTTGATCAATGGCCTTAAACCCAACCATAAATCTGGGGAAAAATACTTTAGAAACTTAACATATCCAGTGAATGATGGCTGAAATTTCGTGGCTTAAAACCCCACAGAATGTGCTTCACAAATTCATGAACTTCAGCCACATTTACATCTCATGCACCATTGCATGCAACATTTCTTATCTTGTTTGGGTTCAATACCCCTATTTCCCTTCTGAATAAATTTCAAACATTTTTCCTTTTGAAAGCCCTCACATGCATGTGATAATCTGTAAAATACCAAAAGCTTTTATTATTTCTTTGATTTATTAAAATTATTGCTAGAAACCAAGGGCATAAATCACATAAAATACTTCCAGAGGTCAATAAATCCGGAACAAATTCATGAATGACCCTTATGATGGATAATGACCCCTCACTAAATTTCATCAATTTTTGTTGCTGTTTGGTATGATTTCCAATTTTCTTTTTGTTAGGATATAATAAATCACAAAACCACTTTGGAGAGTGTGAAAATTTTATCTAACAATTTTCGCATACCTTACTTGTGATGGATGACTCAGAAAAATAATTTCAACATATTTCATCATGCCTTGCTATTTTTCCCAATTTTTGGTAATTATAATGGTTTAAAAATAGGAAAAATAGTTCAGATTATCCAAAATTCATGAAAATTTACCAGAACATCATGTTTTACATTAGGAGGTTACATAAAAATTTTAAGGATTTTTCTCCACTGTAAACTATTTTTCTCTTAATTTCTAAAGTTAATTACACTTAAATACACATAAATACCCAAAACCGGATTATATAATATGAAGACCACTTTTGATATTTTTCTCAGGTTATTTATACTGTAAATGATGTTACAAAAATTTTTGGTAATTTATTTTAACTGTTTAATATTATTTCTTCAATTAAAGATTATTTAAAGGAATAAAACAAGGAAAAATAGAAATACCCACTGAAAAATATCTTTTATATTTTTCCCAGCCTATTTATGTATAATAACAGTTAAATAAAAAGTTTGGGTAATTTTGGAAACTGTTTTCTATTTATTTCAATTTTTATTGGAATAAATGCTCAAAAATCATAAAATATAATTAAACAGCTTGGAAATCCATTTTTATAATTTTCCCAGCTTAGTATTGTGTAATAACAGTTAAATAAAAAGTTTGAGAATTTTTATCCTTTGAATGCTATTTCCGTGAATTTATGTTGTAATAAGGACTTAAAAATTTGGAAAATTTATATTCCAATGTTGTAATTAATCGCACGATTTGTAGAATTTCATCATTTCAGAAAAAGTGTAACCAATTAATATAAAATCAAATACTAAAACATAAATTGGCATTTCACTATATGTAGAATTTAGTATATTAGCATTAGATTTCGACATGGAAACTCACTAGTGTGTGTTTGATGTCGTAGGATCCCGGTAGTAAGACGTTGGTGCATTCCGAAGTACCACTTGTACCTACTCGAAACGTTGTGAGTATTCACGCACTCCCCTATTTTCAGTTTTTATGTTTTGGGGTGGAAAAGCATGTCCCGAAAAACTATTATTTGAATGTTGTATTTAAATTGATTTGTATCAAACATGATTGCTATTTTATTGCTATGTCTCTCTATGTATGTCTATGCAACACGGAACATGAGAACTTATCGTACTAAGGCCCTTCCCTTATCTCTAACCATTAACTCTTTGAGCCAATGGTCATTATGGATAGCGCTATTAGGAGTTGACAACTCCTCACTCGCCCTATTGCTGGAGTGCATGATACCATATTCATCTATGGAACGATAAGCATAGATCTTGATAGGGCTTCAGTCATAGGTTTGGTTGAGACTCATTGTTTGCTCATACACATACAAACTCGTTACACATTATAGCAATAAACTTGTTATCTATTATGGCAATAAACTCGTTTATCAATTTTAGCAATCAACTTTGTTTCTCATTATAGCAATGAACTTTGTTCTCATTAAAGCAATGTACTTGTATTTATGAAAAGTCTTATACCAAATCTTGATTTTATAAACCTGTGAACTCACCAACTATTTTCATAGTTGACGCTCGTTTTACATGCTTTTTCAGGAAATAATTAGTAAGTGGATATAGAGATTCATCATCATAGAGCATGCTGCATCGTGTGGAAGTTATTTTATGAAGTTATATTTTGAACAATGTCATTTTGGAAAACTTGTACTTTGTTTTGTTTAAGCTATGGGTTGTAAACTTTTAAATATTGCTATGGTGATGTATCTTTATCTTTTGCAATGAAACCTTTGTCGTTGTCATACCTTGCGTTTCCGCTTTAGCGGGGTGTGACAATCTGCCACCACATTGGCCTTGCCGGGATGGTAGCGGATTTCGCACTCGTAATCGCTGAGTAGTTCAACCCATCGTCGTTGTCTCATGTTCAGCTCCTTTTGGTCGAAGATATGATGCAGGCTTTTATGGTCGGTGAAGATAATGCACTTGGTTCCGTAGAGGTAATGCCTCCATATTTTCAATGCGAAGACCACTGCTCCCAATTCTAGGTCGTGCGTCGTGTAGTTGACTTCGTGTGCTTTCAGCTGTCTTGAGGCATAAGCAATGACTTTTCCCCGTTGCATGAGCACACAGCCCAGGCCCTGATTAGATGCATCACAGTAGACAACGAAGTCCTCCGTCCCTTCGGGCAGAGACAAGATAGGTGCGCTGCATAGGGCCTGTTTTAATGTTTGGAACGCAGTGTCTTGTTTTTCACTCCAACAAAAGGGCACGCCTTTCTGAGTCAGAGTGGTTAAGGGTTTGGCAATTCGGGAGAAATTCTGGATGAATCTGCGATAGTAGCCAGCGAGACCCAAGAATTGACGGATTTCTGTGGGCGTCTTTGGTGCTGACCAGTTCTCTATCGCTTTGATTTTGGAGGGGTCCACGTGTATGCCTTCCTCGCTTACCACGTGACCTAGGAAGGTTACTTTTCGAATCCAGAATTCGCACTTGGAGAATTTTGCGTATAGCTTCTCCGTCCTTAATGTTTCCAGTACCGATCTCAAGTGCTGTTTGTGATCTTCCTCGCTTCTGGAGTAGACAAGTATATCGTCGATGAACATGATGACGAACTTGTCCAGGAAAGGACGGCACACCCGGTTCATCAGGTCCATGAACACTGCCGGGCGTTGGTGTCACACCCCGAAACCGAAGGCGGAAACGTTCCGGGGCGGAGTGACGTCATGCGTAGTATCACAACAGTTGTATCATAGTAAGCATAGTAAACACAACCATTACATTATAATATGAATATTTACATTGTTCAAAAACATGATTTATACATAACAGTATAGCAAAAGTAAAAGACGTGACACCAAAACGCTTCGTCTTCTCAAAAAGTCGGCGGGAGTACCTGTCTATTGATTCCCTGAGAATACAAGCAGTTTTAAAGAATATCAGCATAAAGCTGGTGAGTTCATAAGCGGTTAATTCTGGTAAAAGAAATGTTTCCTTGATTCTTTGAAAAGTTATTTCCCAAGAAAATCCCATATTTTCTTATGAAAGAGGTTTGATTATCCATTAGTTACACATTAAAAAGACTATTTGTGAAAGATTAGGTTATCCCAGAAAATCCCATATTTTCTTAAAGGTTGATAGTTGGTTATCCATACGCGAGTATTTACCATACTCGAACGGCAGTTTTCTTTTCGAAGCTCTGGTTACACCCAGAGGAATGTATTATTCGAAGCTCTGGTTACACCCAGAGGAGTATATTATTTGAAGCTCTGGTTACACCCAGAGGAGTATATTATTCGAGGCACTGGTTACACCCAGAGGAGTATATTATTCGAAGCTCTGGCTACACCCAGAGGAGTATATTATTCGAAGCCCTGGTTACACCCAGAGGAGTATATTATTCGAAGCCCTGGTTACACCCATAGGAGTATATTATTCGAAGCCCTGGTTACACCCAGAGGAGTATATTATTCGAAGCCCTGGTTACACCCAGAGGAGTATATTATTCGAAGCTCTGGTTACACCCAGAGGAGTATATTATTCGAAGCTCTGGTTACACCCAGAGGAGTATATTATTAAAGTAAATTCTCGTTACCTAAGTTATGAGTGCCATAACCATACTGAGACTAGATAAGGCACGTAAATGGGCCAGTATCTTTTATGACTTTGTCACCCCTGAACCAAATGATTCCGCTGTAGCTAGTAGCGAGGGTGTGGGATAGTCAGTCCCATATAGATCTATACACAATAGTCACGTTCTCCCTCCAAGAGATTCTGGTTATAAGTCGTAGTCCTCCACTCACGAATCCGGGGGAGTGTTACCGAGGACATGTCTCATACTTAGCCTAACGAACTTACAAGTAACAATGTTGAAAATCCTGTTTATGATTTGCGTAAATCCTTTATGAAATAATACATATTATGATAAGGTTCACGAGTTCATTGCTTTAGATTCGAAAACTGTTTCTACGAGTTGATTTTCTAAATCGAGTGGTAAAATGGTTTTCTGTGTTTGAAAGCATACTGAACATGTAATTATTTTAAACAAAATAATATATTTGAGCACAAGTTTCCTTGTACTTATTGCTTGTATTCCCCCCCTGAAAACATGAAAAACTCGGAAAAGTATAGGGGTATGAACTCACAGTTTATCGTAGGATCCGAAAGCACAATTGGTTACGAGTGTTGAGTGTCAACCGATGTTTCGTACGTGAGTGGATCCTATTACCATGTGATAACACATATGTGTGTTAGAATTACGGTGTTTCATGACTAAATATGACGGGAAGCCACCCTAAAGACTTGGAAAGGCTTGTCGGGACCCTATATGATCAAATAAGGGATGTGTACGGCCATTTGAGTGAGTGTGCGGGCAGGGTGTGCGGCCAGGCTGCGTGTGCGGTTGCACACAGGAGTGTGCGGCCGTACAGAGGTTGTGTGCGGCCGTACACTCCTCTTTTGTGTCCGAAACGTCGATTTTGAGGTGTTTTCGAGGTGATCTTGTGCTAATACCAAGTCCTATTAGTAAATGAATGCCAAAACTCTTCACTTTGGAGAGCTTAGTGTGTGTGCGGCCACCTTATGAAGGTGTGCGGCCGTACACCTTCAAAGGACGAAGAACACGAAGAACACTATGAGTTTTAAGCTCAGATTCAAGTGTCTTACCACTATAACGAGTTGAAGGATGAAGTGGTTCACGTTTTTTAGGCCTTTTGAGTGTTCTTGGATGAAGTTTTTAGAGAGAGAAAGTAGTGAGAGAAAGTAGAGTGCAGCCAAAGGAAAGGAATGAGTGTAGGGGGGTCTCCTTATATATATATAAGGGTGTGTGCGGCTGGAGAGTGGGTGTGCGGCCGCACACCCATGTGTGCGGCCGTACACACCTCTCATGAGGGTGTAAGGCCCGGTTTTGTCTCTATACGACTTGTTGACTTATTCCTAACCTCATTCCCAACTGGACTCAAGCTTAGAATGCTTAAACGGACCCTTAAATGACGTTAAAAGGTAACGAAATCGAGTTTAATGTTGATATAAAGATCGATTGTACAGGATAAAAGTTTCGGGTTGTCACATCATCCCCCCGTTAGAGGGAATTTCGTCTCGAAATTCGAATATACAATACAAATCATGGATTAGAAAAGAGATGCGGATACTTCTGTTTCATCTGGTCTTCGCGCTCCCAAGTGTATTCAGGTCCCCGCTTGGCATTCCAGCGAACCTTCACTATCGGGATGCGACTTTGTTTCATTGGTTTGATCTCTCGATCCATGATTTCGATTGGTTCTTCCATAAAGTTTAGATTCTCGTTTATTTCAATCTCATCAAGAGGAATAGTAAGAGTCTCGTCGGATAAGCACTTTTTAAGGTTCAAGACGTGGAAGACAGGATGAATGCTACAGAGCTCTTGAGGTAATCGGAGTTTGTAGGCTACAGGACCAATCCTGGCGAGGATCTCAAACGGTCCAACGTATCTTGGATTCAGCTTTCCACGCTTTCCGAAGCGTATTATGCCTTTCCAGGGCGAGACCTTCAACAGGACGCGGTCTCCAACCTGGAATTCCAAGGGTTTTCGTCGTTTATTGGCGTAGCTCTTTTGTCTATCTCGCGAGGCTTTAAGTCGTTCTCGGATTTGGACGATCTTTTCTGTGGTTTCGCGAATGATTTCTGGTCCAGTGAGAGTGTTGTCGGGGACTTGTCCCTTAGCTAACTGCGTGTCGCCCACCTCAGCCCAACATAGAGGGGATCTGCACTTGCGGCCATAGAGGGCTTCGAAAGGCGCAACCTTGATGCTGGTATGGTAGCTATTGTTATAGGAGAACTTGACCAAGGGTAAATGAATGTCCCACGACTTACCGACATCGATGACACATGTTCTCAACATGTCTTCCAAGGTTTGGATGGTTCTCTCACTCTGCCCATCTGTTTGAGGATGATAAGTTGTACTCATGTCCAGCCTAGTTCCAAGAGCCTTCTGCAGGGACTGCCAGAATCTTGAAGTGAACCTGCTATCTCGGTCGGAGATAATGGACACAGGTACACCGTGCAGTCGGACTATCTCTTAGATGTAGATTTGTGTCAGCCTCTCCATTTTGAAGCTTTCCTTGATCGGTAGGAAGTGAGCGGATTTAGTCAGTCGATCGACTATCACCCAGATGGCGTCGTACCCACTCGGAGATTTGGGTAATTTGATGATGAAATCCATAGTAATCCTCTCCCACTTCCATTCGGGAATTTTTGGCTGTTGGAGTAGACCTGAGGGTTTCTGATATTCGATCTTCACTTTGGCGCAAGTCAGACACTTGCCCACGAATGTAGCGATCTCCGCTTTCATGTTTGGCCACCAATATAACTTCTTGAGATCGAGGTACATCTTGTCCGAACCTGGGTGAACGGAGTATCTGGTCTTGTGAACTTCGTTCATTACAACCTCTCTGTAACCACAGAACTTTGGGGTCCAGATTCGGTTCATGAAATAATAGGCTCCGTCTCCCTTGATCTCTAGTTTCTTATCCATTCCTCTTAAGGCTTCACCCGGTTCATCAAGTCCATGAACACTTCCGTTGCGTTGGTTAGACCGAAGGGCATTACTACGAACTCGTAGTGACCATATCGAGTCCGAAATGCTGTCTTAGGAACATCACTCTCATGGACTCGCAGCTGATGGTACCCTGATCTTAAATCTATTTTCGAGAAGTAGCTGGCTCCTTGAAGTTGGTCGAAGAGATCATCGATTCGAGGAAGAGGGTAACGGTTTTTGACAGTGAGCTTGTTCAGCTCTCGATAGTCAATGCACATCCGAAAGGATCCATCCTTCTTTTTCACGAATAAGATCGGGGCTCCCCAGGGTGAGGAACTCGGTATGATGAATCATTTGCTGAGCAGCTCATTGAGCTGACTAGATAGCTCCTGCATTTCTGCTGGTGCTAGGCGATATGGAGATTTAGCTACAGGAGTAGCTCCGGGGACTAAGTCGATACGAAACTTGACTTGACGTCCGGGAGGGATTCCCGGAAGCTCCTCGGGAAAGACGTCCGAAAATTTACAGACTTCGGGAATGCTCTCAAGGTCTTTAACTTCCTGCTTCTCGTTGATGACGTGGGCTAGGAATGCATAACACTCCTTTCGCAGAAGTTTCTGGGCTTTGATGCACGAAATGATGCGGAGGTTTGACCTGAGTTTATCGCCATAGATCACGAGGGTTTCTCCGGAGAGAAGATTTAGATGGATAACTTTTTCGTAACAAAGGATATCAGCGCGATTGGGGCTCAACCAGTCCATGCTGATCATGACATCAAAGCTTTTTATAGAGACCGGCATAAGATCGATAGGAAAAGAATGATCGTTCAGAGTGAGGATTTAACCTACGAATATGTCTTTAGTGCTCTCTTTCTCACTGTTAGCCATCTCGACGGTAAACGTTTCGGTTAAAGGTCGGGATTTATGCTTAAGAAAATGCTTGAATGCATGACTAACAAAACTTCTTTCAGCACCGGAATCAAAAAGAATGCATGCATAAGAGTTATCGAGGAGGAACGTACCCGTCACATCGGTAGGGTCAGCCACAGCTCCCTCTTGACCCATCGTTACCACTCTCCCTGCGCCACCTGCTGTTGTTGCCTTGGGGCAGTTTCTCTTGAAATACCCGACTTCCCCACAGCCATAACAGGCTTTACCGACACCTGCTCCAGAGGCCTGGTCGGTTGGTTGGACTGGTGTCTTGCAGCTTCGAGCCAGGTGACCCTTCTTGCCACAGTTGCTGCAGAGCGTTTCACGGCATGGGCCGGGGATACAGTGATGATAGTTGCATTTGCTGCACCAACGAAGGGTACCAGTATATCCACTGGTAGGTGTTTGAGTTGCAGGAGTAGCAGCAGGAGTAGTAGCAGCGTGGACTGCTATCGTTTGCTGTTTCTTTGAGGGCTCCTGCGAAGACTGGCCCTTCTTCTGTTTCCAGAATTTTCTTTTCTCACCACTCCCTTTAGCCGGTTCAGGAGTGGCTGTCACTTCATCGAGATCGACTCCATGATCTATGAGGGTCTGCGCCAGACACTTAGCGCTGTCGAAGGTGTTTGGCCTGGTAGCCAGGACATTTCCTTTGGTCGGTTGGGTCAGCCCCCAAATATATCTTTCAACCTTCTTGCTTTCCGAGGTGACCATTCCCGGGCAGAGAAGCGCTAGGTCTTCAAACCTAGATGTGTAGGCGGCAATGTCGGAACCCTTCATCTTTAGGTTCCAGAGTTCGTGCTCCAGTTTCTGCATTTCGCCTCGTGGGCAGTACTCAGCAAGCATGAGCTCTTTCAAGATCTCCCAACTCATAGCATTTGCTATTAGCAGGGTTAGGGATTTGACCCGACCATTCCACCAGGTCAGTGCCCTGTTGGCGAAAGTGCAAGCGGCGAACTTTACTTTGTTGACCTCCGAGCAGGAACAGATTTCGAAAATGGACTCAATTTTCTCGATCCATTGAGTCAGGGCAATGACACCTCCAGTGCCGTCGAAGGATGTGGGTTTTGCGTTCATGAAGTCCTTATAGGAACACTCCTTCTGGTGTCCCTGACCACCTTCATGATTTTGGGGATGCGTACCACCTCCCTATCCACCAGACCCGCTAGGGTTCATCTGTGACATCGCGGCTGCCACAGCAGCAGTAACAGCTGCTTGGAACATAACGGGATCGAACTGAGGGGGCGGTGGCGGTGGTGGAGTGTCGTCATTTCTTCTGATGGGTCTTCTTTGTTGAGGCATCTTGTTCTAAAAAGAATCAGGAAGAAGAGGGTGGTAAGTCCTCTGAATCGAACCAAGAGATATGAAGCAAGAATATATATCTCATTACGATGGTTGGAGTGTTCTACTAAGCGATAAGCAAGGGAAACTTACTAATGCAAGTAAGTTATCGCTAAGAGGAATGAGTAGCAACACTTGGAATGAATTTCTACGAAGTATTCGGCTCTAACTAAAATACTCCTATAGTATTTTAAGTTATATGGATACGGGGTAAGTTTTAGGCCTGTTGCAACACCAAAGTCATTCCCAAGCACATGTTGGTCATGTCTCGAATAAATATAGTTGATCAGGCTATATTGACCCTAGACATGATTACATAACTGCCCAGGTTTAACCGCAGTGTTCAACATCCAAAATACTTTTGTTTTGTTCTACTTATGGCACGGTTCCTGGAATACGGGTATACTTGTATACTCTTTGTAAAAACACTTATATTTTAAAAGTATACTTTTAGTTTAGAGCACTTAGGCCCCTTAGCGTTTATAGTTGTATACCATGTAAGGTTCGGTATACTTAGTTCACTATAAACAATAGCTCTGATACCAATCTGTCACACCCCGAAACCGAAGGCGGAAATGTTCCGGGGCGGAGTGACGTTATGCGTAGTATCACAACAGTTGTATCATAGTAAGCATAGTAAACACAACCATTACATTATAATATGAATATTTACATTGTTCAAAAACATGATTTATACATAACAGTATAGCAAAAGTAAAAGACGTGACACCAAAACGCTCCGTCTTCTCAAAAAGTCGGCAGGAGTACCTGTCTATTGATTCCCTGAGAATACAAGCAGTTTTAAAGAATATCAGCATAAAGCTGGTGAGTTCATAAGCGGTTAATTTTGGTAAAAGAAATGTTTCCTTGATTCTTTGAAAAGTTGTTTCCCAAGAAAATCCCATATTTTCTTATGAAAGAGGTTTGATTATCCATTAGTTACAATTTAAACAGACTATTTATGAAAGATTAGGTTATCCCAGAAAATCCCATATTTTCTTAAAGGTTGATAGTTGGTTATCCATACGCGAGTATTTACCATACTCGAACGACAGTTTTCTTTTCGAAGCTCTGGTTATACCCAGAGGAATGTATTATTCGAAGCTCTGGTTACACCCAGAGGAGTATATTATTCGAAGCTCTGGTTACACCCAGAGGAGTATATTATTCGAAGCTCTGGTTACAACCAGAGGAGTATATTATTCGAAGCGCTGGTTACACCCAGAGGAGTATATTATTCGAAGCTCTGGTTACACCCAGAGGAGTATATTATTCGCAGCTCTAGTTACACCCAGAGGAGTATATTATTCGAAGCTCTGGTTACACCCAGAGGAGTATATTATTCGAAGCTCTGGTTACACCCAGAGGAGTATATTATTAAAGTAAATTCTCGTTACCTAAGTTATGAGTGCCATAACCGTACTGAGACTAGATAAGGCACGTAAATGGGCCAGTATCTTTTATGACTTTGTCACCCCTGAACCAAATGATTCCGCTGTAGCTAGTAGCGAGGGTGTGGGATAGTCAGTCCCATATAGATCTATACACAATAGTCACGTTCTCCCTCCAAGAGATTTTGGTTATAAGTCGTAGTCCTCCACTCACGAATCCGGGGGAGTGTTACCGAGGACATGTCTCATACTTAGCCTAACGAACTTACAAGTAACAATGTTGAAAATCCTGTTTATGATTTGCGTAAATCCTTTATGAAATAATACATATTATGATAAGGTTCACGAGTTCCTTGCTTTAGATTCGAAAACTGTTTCTACGAGTTGATTTTCTAAATCGAGTGGTAAAATGGTTTTCTGTGTTTGAAAGCATACTGAACATGTAATTATTTTAAACAAAATAATATATTTGAGCACAAGTTTCCTTGTACTTATTGCTTGTATTCCCCTCCTGAAAACATGAAAAACTCGAAAAAGTATAGGGGTATGAACTCACAGTTTATCGTAGGATCCGAAAGCACAATTGGTTACGAGTGTTGAGTGTTAACCGATGTTTCGTACGCGAGTGGATCCTATTACCATGTGATAACACATATGTGTGTTAGAATTAGGGTGTTTCATGACTAAATATGACGGGAAACCACCCTAAAGACTTGGAAAGGCTTGTCGGGACCCTATATGATCAAATAAGGGATGTGTACGGCCATTTGAGTGAGTGTGCGGGCAGGGTGTGCGGCCAGGCTGCGTGTGCGGTTGCACACAGGAGTGTGCGGCCGTACAGAGGTTGTGTGCGGCCGTACACAGGAGTGTGCGGCCGTACACTCCTCTTTTGTGTCCGAAACGTCGATTTTGAGGTGTTTTCGAGGTGATCTTGTGCTAATACCAAGTCCTATTAGTAAATGAAGGCCAAAACTCTTCACTTTGGAGAGTGTGTGTGCGGCCACCTTATGAAGGTGTGCGGCCGTACACCTTCAAAGGACGAAGAACACTATGAGTTTTAAGCTTAGATTCAAGTGTCTTACCACTATAACGAGTTGAAGGATGAAGTGGTTCATGTTTTTGAGGCCTTTTGAGTGTTCTTGGATGAAGTTTTTAGAGAGAGAAAGTAGTGAGAGAAAGTAGAGTGCAGCCAAAGGAAAGGAATGAGTGTAGGGGGGTCTCCTTATATATATATAAGGGTGTGTGCGGCTGGAGAGTGGGTGTGCGGCCGCACACCCATGTGTGCGGCCATACACACCTCTCATGAGGGTGTGAAGCCCGGTTTTGTCTCTATACGACTTGTTGACTTATTCCTAACCTCATTCCCAACTGTACTCAAGCTTAGAATGCTTAAACGGACCCTTAAATGACGTTAAAAGGTAACGAAATCGAGTTTAATGTTGATATAAAGATTGATTGTACAGGATAAAAGTTTCGGGTTGTCACAGTTGGTTAGACCGAAGGGCATAACTACGAACTCGTAGTGATCATATCAAGTCCGCAATGCTGTTTTAGGAACATCACCCTCATGGATTCGTAGCTGATTGATCTTAGATCTATTTTCGAGAAGTAGCTGGCTCCTTGGAGTTGGTCAAAGAAATCATCGATTCGAGGGAGAGGGTAACGGTTTTTGACAGTGAGCTTGTTCAGCTCTCGATAATCGATACACATTCGAAAGGACACATCCTTCTTTTTCACGAATAAGATAGGGGCTCCCCAGGGTGAGGAACTCGGTCTGATGAATCCTTTGTTGAGCAGCTCATTGAGCTGACTCGATAGCTCCTGCATTTCTGCTGGTGCTAGGCGATATGGAGATTTAGCTACGGGGGTAGCTCCGGGGACCAAGTCGATGCGAAACTCGACTTGTTGTTTGGGAGGGATTCCCGGGAGATCTTCTGGAAAAACATCGGGAAAGTTGCAGACTTCGGGGATGCTCTCGAGGTCTTTAACTTCCTGCTTCTCGTTAATGACGTGGGCTAGGAATGCATAACACTCTTTCCGTAGAAGTTTCTGGGCTTTGATGCACAAAATGATACGGAGGTTTGAACTAAGTTTATCGCCGTAAATGACAAGAGTTTCATCTGGGGAAAGATTGAGACGGATGGCTTTTTCGAAACAAAGGATATCAGCACGATTAGGGCTCAACCAATCCATGCCGATGATGACATCAAAGCTTTTTATGGAAACTGGCATAAGATCGATGAGAAACGAATGACCGTTCAGGGTAAGAGTACAACCGCGGATTATTTCATTAGCGCTCTCCTTCTCACCGTTAGCCATTTTGACGGTAAATGTTTTGGTTAAGGGTTGAGGTTTATGTTTTAGAAAATGCTTGAATGCATGACTAACAAAACTTCTTTCAGCACCAGAATCGAATAGAATGCATGCATAAGAGTTATCGAGGAGGAACGTACCCGACACAACGGTAGGGTTAGCCATAGCCTCCTCTTGCCCCATGGATAGTACTCTCCCGGTGTTGCCAGTTGTTGCTGCCTTGGGGAAGTTCCTCTTGAAATGTCCGACTTCCCCACAGCCGTAGCAGGCTTGACCAACACCTGCTCCAGAGGCCTGATCGGTTGGTTGGACTAGGTTCCTACAGCCTTTAGCCAGGTGGCCCTTTGTACCACAGTTGTTGCAGACCATCTCGCGACATGGACCAGGGATGCGGAGATGATAATTACACTTATTGCACCAAGGGAAGGTACCAGTATATCTACTGGTAGGTGCTTGAGTTGCTGGGGCAACGACAGGGGTAGTAGCAGCGTGAACTGCTACCGTATGTTGCTTCTTTGAGGGCTCCTGCGAAGACTGACCTTTTTCTGTTTCCAGAATTTTCTTTTCTCACCACTCCCTTTAGCCGGTTCAGGAGTGGCTGTCACTTCATCGAGATCGACTCCATGATCGATCAGAGTCTGCGCCAGGCACTTGGCGCTGTCGAAGGTGTTTGGCCTAGCAGCCAGGACATTTCCTTTGGTCGGTTGGGTCAGCCCCCAAATGTATCTTTCAACCTTCTTGCTTTCCGGAGCGACCATACCCGGGCAGAGAAGCGCTAGGTCTTCAAACCTAGATGTGTAGGTGGCAACGTCAGAACCCTTCATTTTTAGGTTCTAGAGTTCGTGCTCCAGTTTTTGCATTTCGCCCCGAGGGCAATACTCGGCTATCATGAGTTCCTTTAGGCTTTCCCAACACATAGCATTTGCCACTGGTAGGGTTAGGGATTTGACCCGACCATTCCACCAGGTCAGTGCCCTGTTGGCGAAGGTGCAAGCGGCGAATTTTACTTTGTTGGCCTCGGAACAAGAACAGATTTCGAAAATGGACTCAATTTTCTCGATCCATTGAGTCAGGGCAATAACACCTCCAGTGCCATCGAAGGATGTGGGTTTTGCGTTCATGAAGTCTTTATAGGAGCACTCCTTCTGGTGTCCCTGACCATCTTCATGATTTTGGGGATGAGTACCACCTTCCTGTCCACCAGATCCGCCAGGATTCATCTTTGACATCGTGGCAGTCACAGCAGCAGTAACAGCTGCTTGAAACATAGCGGGATCAAACTGAGGGGGCGGTGGTGGTGGTGGAGTGTCGTTGTTCCTTTTGATAGGTCTTCTTCGGGGAGGCATCTTGTTCTAAAAAGAATCAGGAAGAAGAGGATGGTAAGTCCTCTGAATCGAACCAAGAGATATGAAGCAAGAATATATCTCACTATGATAACTAGAGTGTTCTACTAAGCGATAAGCAAGGAAAGACTACCAATGCAAATAAAATATCGCTAAAAGGAATGAGTAGCAACACTCGGAAATGAATTTCTGCGATGAATTTGACTTTAGTATAATACTCCTATAGTATTTTAAGTGTGATTGTTTCGTTCTTTCGATGTATTGGAGTATGGATACTTGGTAAGTTTTAGGCCTGTTGCAACATCACAATCACTCCCAAGCACATGTTGGTCATGTCTCGAATGAATATAGTTGATCAGGCTATATTGACCTTAGACATGATTACATAACTGCCCAGGTTTGACCGCAGTGTACAACACTCAAATACTTTTGTTTTGCTCTATTCATAAGACTGTTTCTGGTAAGTAGGTATACTTGTATACTTTTGTAAAATACTTATACTTTGGAAAGTATACTTTTTAGTTCAGAGCACTTTAGCCCCTTTGTGTTTATAGTTGTATACCATGTAAGGTTCGGTATACTCAGTTCACTATAAACAATAGCTCTGATACCAATCTGTCACACCCCGGAACCGAAGGTGGAAACGCTCTGGGGCGGAGGACGTCATGTGTAGTATCACAACAATCGTATCATAGTAATCAAAGTAAACACAACCATTACATTGATTTAAGAATATTTACATCTGTTTGGAAACATAATTTGTACATATCGTTATGTTTAGAAGAAACAAAAGATAAAGACTGGACTTCAAGATGCTCCGTCTTCTCCAAAAATGAGCAGAGGTACCTGTCTATCGATGTCCTGATGTGACAACCCGAAATTTATTCCGTCACTGTAACCCTTTCCGTTAATAAAATTTATTTTATTATTAAAATTGTCCGTTAACTTTTAAGTTAAATAATTCATCTAGGGTTATTGTCATAATTTCCTACGTGTAGGAAATCAATAAAATCACATATAATTCCCTCGATAATCCTTTGGAAAAATTTCTAGTTTACGACTAAGTCGGGTTACGGTCACTTAATCGGGTAAAATCTTAAACTCCGTTTAATGTCGGGATTGGGTGTGTCCCCACCTAACCGTGGACTCAACCCCATATAAGGGTTGAGTGGACTCCATTTGAGTCTTTTCCCACCTTAGAACTTTCTCTCTCTACACACTCTCTCTCTAAAAATCGGATTTTTGCTCAAGAATCACTCATTCAAGCTCCAAAATCGTAAGTAATCCTTCCTAGCTTGTTGTTTAACTTAACATGCATGCAAATCTGTGGGTTAAACTCTCCAAAGGACCCAAAAACTTGTGTTTACGGTTTGGGAACACCTCCCAAAACCGTAAACTCCCAAAAGGGGGTTTTGAAGCCCCAAAACCCTTCCAAACCTCTTCTAGTGTTTAGCTATGGCTTAGAAACTTGCATGCATGAACTTAGAACCCCAAGATCATGACTTTTTGGGGGTAAACATGAGTTTACGGTCCATGAACATTCATGAACCGTAAACACCCCAAAATGGGGTTTTGATGCCCCAAACCCTCTTCAATGCTTGGCTAATGACCTAGAAACTTGCTGGAATGATCTTAGAACCCTAAAACATGGATTGAATGGTGCAAACATGAGTTTACGGTTTGGGAAGGTCTCCCAAAACCGTAAACACCTCCAAAGGGTGTTTAAGTGCCCTTAACACCTTGTATGGCTTACATTTAGGTCTAGAACCTTGCATGCACGACCTACAACCACCAAAACACATGAAAAATGGACACACATGAGTTTACGGTCGTAAACCCATGTGTTTACGACCGTAAACTCCCCAAGGAGTGGTTCAGAAACCGTAAACTCCATAAAGGGTCCATTCCAAGCCCCAAACACTTCCTAAGCCTTTGATTCAACCCTAGGACCCTTCTTTGTGAAGCATGAGACCTTGAAACACCCAAATGCACCATTCCCATGAGTTTACGGCCGTAAACTCATGGGGGATATGGTCTTTGGACCGTAAACACCCCTAAGGGCTTATACTTGATGAGTAAACTCCATATCAAGGCCCAACACTCCTTAGATGCAACCCTAATCATTCCTAACACTTGAAATAAAGTGTATTCGCGCCTCGGGTGTATTATCTTACTTAATTAGTAGTTCAATGTCTAATTAGATACACTTATGTATCTCCTCATGTTACATAGGATCCTCGCACGTGTTCAAGCTCTAAATTGACACTTAGCATCCTATCCGGCATATTTCTCGTCTGGTGAGTTCATACCCCTACACTTTACCGAGTTTTTCATGTTTTCAGGGGGGGAATACAAGCAAATCATAAAGGTTTTCGTAACTTTAAAACTGATGTAATTATACGATTTTCTGATAAACTCTAGATACAGTATCCCTTTTGTAATATGCGGAGCACAAGGGACCTTTTTGTGAATATAATTACATAGTTTTCAAAACAGCATAGAAACCTATCGAAAATTATTATGGGAATAATTTGGGATCTTATTACTTGTTTTACGGATTCAGATTTCATACAAAGCCAAGATATAAACTATGTCTGATTTAGTTTATCCATATCTGATCTAGAGTACCATGCTAAATAATTATGTTCTGTTTAATTATTTATACTCTACTATGTTCCAAACGATTTCGAAACTCGATAATGACCAATTATCTCGTAAATTAGTTAATACTAGCTTGTGAGACTTGTCTTCGTTATACCCTTCGGGGTACCAGTAAATCCTCTCCGGAAGTATAACCAGAGTCTCCTGGAGGGAGAACGTGAAATTTGTGGATAGATCTATTCGGGACTGACAATCCCACACCTAAACTGTAAGCTACAGTTAGGCGGGCACGCCTAGGGTGACAAATTTTGGAAATCGAACGACGGCTGAAGAACGTCAAGGAGGTCACGGGTCAAATTAGTATGGTTATACGACTCACAATACGTATTAAATAAACTACCTTTGGTCACAGATTCCTTTCTTTCTTCTATAGTTTTATGTATTAAAACTACCTACTTTCGTACTGGAGGGTAATTCCAGGATCATAACTTATGGTTTTCTTAACTTATTGATGATTAGTCAAGGTTTTTCTCATTCTATGGAAATCAACTTACATGTTAGAAAATATGGGATTTTCTGGGAAAACATGCTTATGTATATTCATAACTCAGTAACAATGGTTTTCGATATAACAGCAATCTTAATTAAAGGAAATGAAGTATTTATCACAAGATTAAATAACCGGTTTTTCCTTACATAACATGCTTATGAACTCACCAGCTTTATGCTGATATTTTAAAACTGCTTGTATTCTCAGGTTCTCGTTAGACAGGTATCCCGTTACTTTTGGAGAAGACGGAGGGTTAGAAGTCTCGTCTTTACTTTTGATATACTGATGTATATAAACTATGTATTTCTCCACTCTCAAACGAATGTAACTTTTCTTATGTAATGTAATGGTTGTGTTTACTATGATTACTATGTTCATTGGTTGTGATACTACGTATGACGTCCTCCGCCCCGGAACGATTCCGCCGTCGGTTTCGGGGTGTGACACCTGAGAATACAAGCGGTTTTGAAAACGGGTCAGCATAAAGCTAGTGAGTTCATAAGCATGTTATTGTATTGGAAACTAGTCACTGAATTTGTACAAAATATTTCTTTGTACTATAAGTAAATATCGTTTGGTATCGAAAACATTCGTTATTGACTTTAAAAATAGATATGCATGCTTTCCAAGAAAATCCCATATTTTCTAACATGTTCGTTGAATAAGAGTAAGTTTCATTCGAAAACGCTGGTTGCCACCAGTAGATAAGTAGTTTTATCATAAAACCAAGAATTTAATCGCTGGACTCCCCTCTAGTAAGTAGATAGATAGTTTTAACTAATTATTAAAACTATTGAAGAAAATATCGTGTAAACAACGGTTAGTTATACATATTGTGAGTCAGATAACCATGCTAATTTGACCCGAGACCTTCTTGACGTTTCTTCAGACGTCGTACGATTACAAAATTTGTCACCCCGGGCGTGCCCGCCCCACTGTAGCTAACAGTGCAGGTGTGGGATTGTCAGTCCCGAATAGATCTATTCACAAATTGCACGCTCTCCCTCCAGGAGACTCTGGTTATACTTCTGGAAAGGATTTATTGGTACCCCGAAGGGCAAAAACGAAGATTAATCTTACAATCCTGTATTAACTAGTTTACGAGTAATTCGGTTGTTCTCGAGTTCGAGATCATTGATAAACGATGTGGAGTATAATAATTATACAAAATAATTATCTGGTAAGATACTCTCGTTATTCGTATGGATAAACTAAATCGATCATAGTTTATATGTTTGACTTGCTTGGAGTTTGATTCTGAAAACTGATAATGAAATCTCCAAACTATACCTATTATAGTTTGATTGATAAGTTACGTTTATGAACGTTTCGGAAAACTATGCAATTATGTTTAGAAAATGTCCCTTATGCTCCACATACTACAAAAGGGATAAAATAACTAAATGTTTAACGTAAAACCATTGTAATTGCATTAGTTTTTATGTTGTGAAAACCTTTATGTTTGGCTTGTATCCCCCCTGAAAACGTTATAAAACTCATAAAAGCGTAGGGGTATGAACTCACAGTTTATCGTAGGATCCGAAAGCACAATTGGTTACGAGTGTTGAGTGTCAACCGATGTTTTGTATGCAAGTGGATCCTATTAACATATAATAATGATTATACGTATTAGATTAAGGCATTTCATGATAAAACACGATGGGAAACCACCCTAGGGACTTGAAAATGCCTGGAACTAAGTGTCGGAGCCATAATTGATCGAATAAAGGAAGTGTGCGGCCATCAGTATGTGTATGCAGCCAGGGTGTGTGGCCAGACTGTGTGTGCGGTTGCACACAGGAGTGTGCGGCCGTACAGAGGGTGTGTGCGGCCATATACAGGAGTGTGCGGCCGTACACTCCTCATTTGTGTCTGAAATGTCGATTTTGAGGTGTTCTTGTGCTAATACCAGGTTCTACTATTGAATGGAGGCTAAACTCTTCACTTTGGAGAGTTTTAGGGTGTGTGCGGCCACCTCATGAAGGTGTGCGGCTGTACACCTTCAAAGGATGAAGAACATGAAGAACACTATGAGTTTTAGGCTTTGATTCAAGTGTCTTACCGATATAATGAGCTGATTGATGAAGTAGTTCACGTTTTTGAGCCCTTTAGAGTGTTCTTGGATGAAGTTTTTAGAAAGAGAAAGTAGTGAGAGAAAGTAGAGTGCAGCCAAAGGAAAAGGAATGAGTGAAGGGGTCCCCTTATATATATAAGGGTGTGTGCGGCTGGAGAGTGGGCGTGCGGCCGCACACCCATGTGTGCGGCCGTACACACCTCTCATGAGGGTGTATGGCCCGATTTTGCTTCTAAACGACATGTTGACTCATTCCTAAACTCATTCCCAACTGTACTCAAGCTTAGAACACTAAAACTAACTCTTAAACGGCGTTAAAAGATGATAAAAATCGAGTTTAATATTGCTATAAAGATCGATTGCACAGGATAAAAGTTTCGTTAGTTTGGTAATTTTTCTTAAATTCTCGTTTCTTCGTTAATTTTGAAAAATCAAAAATACCAAAAATATTTTCGTTACTTTATTTTCTTTTCGAAAAATTGGAAAAACCAAAAATATTTTCGTTTGTTTGTCTTCTTTTCGAAATATGAAAAATTCCAAAAAGATTTTCTTTTGCTATTTGTTTTAATTTTTGGAAAAACTTAAAAACACAAAAATATTTTCGTTCTTTTCAAAAACATAAAATACCAAAAAGATTTTTGTTATTTTGTATTTTGTTGTTTCTTTCTTAGTGCAGATTTCACGAATGTTTTACAAGGGTCATGCTTGCGTTTCTAGGGTCAGGTAAAATTTCGACAACTTTGTACTAGTTAGAATGTCCCTAGAAGCATGCTGCAGCATGTCGAACCAAGCCTCCATTGACTCAATGTGTGATTTCGAAAGCCTTAATGAAAATTTTCACTACGAAAATTTCTTCCCAATCAGGCTTGCATTCACATTAGTCTACTGAGCTACCTAACTCTTCTCACATGAGTTAAGAGTTTTCTGTTTGGTCCCAGAATAACAGAGGTACAATTGAATTCGTGAACCAACCTTTTTCATCTCCAACTTCTAACACATTTCACACACAATGACATATGTCCAAGAGGTCATTGATCAAACCAATCATGACTTAGACATATAAAAACTCTGTGTTTATGATCTTGAATCATGAGGTCGTGATGAAAGTGAAACCCAATTTTCTAAACTTTTAAGGAATTGACGGGGAACTTCGTTCCAGATTTAAAGAAACATTTGTTTCAGTACAAAACTTTCGAAACTCCAAATCATATTCAATTCTCTTGCGTGATCTTGATCAAATTGTCGAAATCCACGATATTTGTTACCCAACAGGATCCAGCTCAATTTTTTTCTTGAATATGATTTCCGGGTGAGTTTAATTTGCAATTCGAAGTCACTTTCACTTTAATCCAAAGCATATTTGTCACTGACTACACTGGTCAAACAAGTAATTTCGGTTACAATTACTCACCTTATGTTTAGGTTGATATGTAACGAAATTTGTAAGCCACCCACGAAGCCTTGGAAAAGAAGCCCTTCGATACTTCTTTACAAGTATTCGATTGAAATTCGCGGGAACATACACAAGCAGTTGATTATCTCTCTTGATAATTAACGAAGCAACCTTTGCCCGGGGTTTAACTGCAGTTGTGTCGAAATTTTATTTTTCGACATCACAGATCCCAAATTTTCATTAGTTTGCTTCTTATCTTATTCCCTTGGCACACTGCACTCACGAAATCCTTGAGGTTCTGAGTATTACCAACACAGTCTGATGATTTCGAAAGTCTGGCAAATGACTTCGTCTTTAATCCCAAAGATGAAAGAGCCTTACCTCCATGCCGACGGTTTTCGATCTTATCCAATGGTACTAACGAACAGTCTGGTGTGACGGTTTGGCAATGTGGCTCGAGTTTTAAGGAACTTTATCTGACATGGCGCGTTTAACGGCTAGTGGTGCGACTTTCTAGGACAGTCGTGGCTTTCTCTTTCCAGAAGACGTTTGGCATTCAATAGGGGTTACATATAAAAGGAAATTCTAATCTCCTTTACAATTACGCGTTCAAATTTTCAGAAGTTCAAAAAGCCCTAATTTTCTCTGTTCTTCAAGACGTTTTCAAAACCCTAATCAATGGCGGCTGATCCAAATTCCACTACTGAAGAAGTTGTTTCTCAACCACTGATGAAGATCCAAAGTACCAACTATCAGGTTGAAGGAGATGTGTTACTGTCTCCAGAAGAGCTCAAGATGCTGATTGTTGCTCTTAAACATTCTGGTCTAGCAACTGCAATGTTTAATGCTTTTGCAGTTCCGTTATCATGGTTATATATGGCTGGTTCTACTGCTTCTTACAGCAAAGCCACTGACCTTATCACATTCAATCTGGTGAATGAAAAGAGAATTAGTCTCTCGAAGAAGTTGTTTACTCAAATCTTGGTAATTCCCAATTCCCCTCCATTCTTTAAACCTAATGCTGATCAAGTGATGTTCATGTTTAACGAGATGGGTCATCAACCACCACTCGTTAAGATAAGTGATTTCAAGAAATCTGGTCTTCCTTGCATTTGGAAATTTCTGTTTGGGATATACCTTCGTTGCTTAACTGGGCGAAGTGTAGGGCTTGATAAGGGGAGAATGGAAGTTTATGCAATGGTAGCAGGGTTGTACTACGATCTCAAAGTTGCTTATGCTACTCAGATTTGGAAGGAGTTTATCAAGAGCTTGGAGAACACGAATGTGGTGAAAGGCATTTCGTGTGCACATTACTGGAGTTTGATTCTGCAGTATATGTATGACAAAGAAGGTATTCATGTTCCTGCTGATGAGGTTAAGGCAGAATTCGCAAAGTATCACTTTCCAAAGAATGTTGCCGATGATTCAGACGAATTCCCAAACGTTGCTTGAATTCCTGATGGCATGTTAAAGAAGGTTGATCCCACAAATTCTGTGTTGGTGGCATATTTGCAGCATATTAATCCTTCGATCGAAACTGGAGTTTTGCTGAAAACCAGTGATGAAGGGTCATCTAAGAAGCCGAAGAAATCAATGAAGGTTCCTGAAGAGGCTGTTGTTAACGAAAGTCCCAAAAAACAATCAAAGACTAAGTCTCCTAAAGAAGTTTTCAAGTGAAACAGAGAAGCCTAAAGAGAAAGTAGTTTCTGAATCTTCGAAGGAATTCATCCCTTCGAAATTAGGTGTCTTTAAAAGATTACGGAATTTCACATATCATAAACGAACTTCGTCAAAAGATCAGTCTCCTAATGTTCGTAAACCTCATCTTAACCACCAAGGTGTGAAAGTGAGCTGAATTCAAATTATTCGACACTCCAGTCGAATGTTGATACTATTGTTGCTGCTGTTCGAACGATTGTTGAGTGGTATCAAGCTTTAACTCCGAAGTTTGATGCAAAGGATAAAGCTGATGTTCAACATTTTGAAAAGATGGGTGTTATGCTTGGGGAATTAAAGGAGTTAGTGTCGAAGCCAGCTCCTACATCGTTTTTAACTCCTAAGTTTTTAACTCAGAAGTTACATTCGTTGGATCAAGCCATTCAGAAGGTTGTGGATCCTATTTCGAAGTTTGCTCATATGTTACCAACTGGTGCCCCGCCTGTTGTCACAGGGGTGCAAGGGGGAGAGAAGAAAAATCCAGAAAGCAAACCTTTGAAAGTTACAAAAGTGGTGGAAAAGCCGAAAGAGATTGAGAAGATTGTTACGACCACTGGTGAAGTAACGAAATCTGTATCTACTCAAGTCACAGTTCCTATTGTTCCAAAGACGAATACAACAGAAGCAATCAAGACAACTACAAGATCCATTCTGAAGGGGATTATGTTTAATTTGACAACTAAAGGAGGAAGCTCAAGTTCGTCAAAACCAAAAGTTTCAGAAGGTGATAGAGATAAAGGAAAAGTGATAGTAGTTGAAAAATCAAAGGAAGAGAAAAAGGCTGAAGTGGAAGCAGAAATGGAGAAGCAAAGGAAAATTCAAAGCATACTGAGACTTCGTGAAAGTGATCTACCTGGCATGGAAAAAGGAGATCTGAAGAAGTTGTACAGTTATGAGAACATTGAAGCAAGAGTGTCTTACAATCGTATGTATGCTTTTGAGAAGAAGCCTAAGAAAAGCTACTCTATCACTAACACTGATATGAGTCAGCTTGATTTCCCTATAAACGAAATGATGTTTATAATGGCTCAGTACAAGGTTGTTGAGAAGTTCGACAATGAAGACGATTTTATTCATATGAAACTTAGGTTTCATGCAGTCGTTGGGAAAGAACCGGAAGAGATATGGTCTTTGGTAAAGATCAAGAAAGTTGTCAGCATAACGAAGGATGTGATGTTCGAGAATATGATACAAAACTTTCGGTATCATGTTGTAAGAGCGAACAATCGAGTTTGTGATTTCTCAGTTGCTAATTTTCCTCTAATGAACTTGAATGATCTGATTCAAGTTGCATTGATTCTAAAGGACATAGAGGTTTCGCAACTTCAGGGAACTGACAAAGAAGTTTTGAGGCTTGGTCTTGGGCATATTAAAATCTTCATATAGACAATTACTATGATTGTCTGGCATTGACTGATGTGGAGTTGTTGAATACCCAAGCTGAATTGAAGAAGTATGCTGATGGGGAAATTTGCTTAAAGCCTTTTGGAATGGTATTTGCTGGAAAAGACAAGAATGGCAAAGCAAAGAGATTTTTGTTCCAGACTTCTGAGATTGAAAGATATACCACTTAATGTGACAACCCGAAATTTATTCCGTCACTGTAACCCATTCCGTTAATAAAATTGATTTTATTATTAAAATTTTCCGTTAACTTTTAAGTTAAATAATTCATTTAGGGTTATTGTCATAATTTCCTATGTGTAGGAAATCGTTTAATCACATGGAATACCCTTAAATTCTTTCGGGAAAATTTCTAGTTTACGACTAAGTCGGGTTACGGTCATTTAATCGGGTAAAATCTTAAACTCCGTTTAATGTCGGGATTGGGTGTGTCCCCACCTAACCGTGGACTCAACCCCATATAAGGGTTGAGTGGACTCCATTTGAACCTTTTCACCCACCTTGGAACTTTCTCTCTCTACTCTCTCTCTAAAAATCGGGTTTTGATCAAGAATCACCTCATTCAAGCTGCAAAATCGTAAGTAATCCTTCCTAGCTTGTTGTTTAACTTAACATGCATGCAAATCTACGGGTTAAACTCTCAAAAACCCCAAAAACTTGTGTTTACGGTTTGGGAACACCTCCCAAAACCGTAAACTCCCATAAGGGGGTTTTGAAGCCCCAAAACCCTTTCAAACCTCTTCTAATGTTTAGCTATGGCTTAGGAACTTGCATGCATGAACTTAGAACACCAAAATCATGTCTTTATGGGACTAGACATGAGTTTACGGTCCATGAACATTCATGAACCGTAAACACCCTAAAAAGGGGTTTTGATGCCCCAAAACCTTTCCAATGCTTGGCTAATGACCTAGAAACTTGCTTGAATGATCTTACAACCCTAAAACATGGATTGAGAAGTGTAAACATGAGTTTACGGTTTGGGAAGGTCTCCCAAAACCGTAAACACCTCCAAAGGGTGTTTAAGTGCCCTTAACACCTTGTATGGCTTACATTTGGGTCTAGAACCTTGCATGCACGACCTACAACCACCAAAACACATGAAAAATGGACACACATGAGTTTACGGCCGTAAACTCCCCAAGGAGTGGTTCAGAAACCGTAAACTCCATAAAGGGTCCATTCCAAGCCCCAAACACTTCCTAAGCCTTTGATTCAACCCTAGGACCCTTCTTTGTGAAGCATGAGACCTTGAAACACCCAAATGCACCATTCCCATGAGTTTACGGCCGTAAACTCATGGGGGATATGGTCTTTGGACCGTAAACACCCCTAAGGGCTTACGCTTGAAGAGTAAACTCCATATCAAGGCCCAACACTCCTTAGATGCAACCCGAATCATTCCTAACACTTGAAATAAAGTGTTTTCGCGCCTCGGGTGTATCATCTTACTTAATTAGTAGTTCAATGTCTAATTAGATACAATTATGTATCTCCTCTTGTTACATAGGATCCTCGCGCGTGTTCAAGCTCTAAATTGACACTTAGCATCCTATCCGGCACATTTCTCGTCTGGTGAGTTCATACCCCTACACTTTTCCGAGTTTTTCATGTTTTTCAGGGGGGGAATACAAGCAAATCATAAAGGTTTTCGTAACTTAAAAACTGATGTAATTATACGATTTTCTGTCAAACTTTAGATATTGTATCCCTTTTGTAATATGCGGAGCATAAGGGACGTTTTCTAAATATAATTACATAGTTTTCAGAACAGCGTGGAAACTTCTCAAACCATTCAAATTATTATGGGAATAATTTGGGATCTTTATTACTTGTTTTACGGATTCAGATTTCATGCAAAGACAATATATATAAACTATGTCTGATTTAGTTTATCCATGTTAACCCTAGAGTATCATGCTAAATAATTACTTTGTATTTAATTATTTATACTCTACTTTGTTCCAAACGATTTTGAAATTCGATAAACGACCAGTTATTTCGTGATTTAGTTAATACTAGCTTGTGAGACTTGTCTTCGTTATACCCTTCGGGGTACCAGTAAATCCTCTCCGGAAGTATAACCAGAGTCTCCTGGAGGGAGAACGTGAAATTTGTGGATAGATCTATTCGGGACTGACAATCCCACACCTAAACTGCTAGCTACAGTTAGGCGGGCACGCCTGGGGTGACAAATTTTGGAAATCGAACGACGCCTGAAGAACGTCAAGGAGGTCACGAGTCAAATCAATATGGTTATACGACTCACAATACGTACTAAATTAACTAACTCTATTCACGGATTCCTTTCTTTCATCTATAGTTTTATGTATTAAAACTACCTACTTCGTACTGGAGGGAATTTCCAGGATCATAACTTATGGTTTTCTTAACTTATTGATGATTAGTCAAGGGTTTTCTCATTCTATGGAAATCAACTTACATGTTAGCAAATATGGGATTTTCCGGGAAAACATGCTTATGTATATTCATAACTCAGTAACAATGGTTTTCGATATAACAACAATCTTGATTAAAGGAAATGAAGTATTTATCACAAGATTAAATAACCGGTTTTTCCTTACATAACATGCTTATGAACTCATCAGCTTTATGCTGATATTTTAAAACTACTTGTATTCTCAGGTTCTCGTTAGACAGGTATCCCGTTACTTTTGGAGAAGACGGAGCGTATAGAAGTCTCGTCTTTACTTTTGTTCGTACTGATGAATATATAAAACATGTATTACCTTGCTCTCAAACGAATGTGACTTTTCTTATGTAATGTAATGGTTGTGTTTACTATGATTACTATGTTCAATGGTTGTGATACTACGCATGATGTCCTCCGCCCCGGAACGTTTCCGCCGCCGGTTTCGGGGTGTGACAAATTGGTATCAGAGCTATTGTTTATAGTGAACTAAGTATACCGAACCTTACATGGTATACAACTATAAACACTAAGGGGCCTAAGTGCTCTAAACTAAAAGTATACTTTCAAAATATAAATATTTTTACAAAAGTATACAAGTATACCCGTATCCCAGGAACCGTGCCTTAAGCAGAACAAAACAAAAGTATTTTGGATGTTGAACACTGCGGTTAAACCTGGGCAGTTATGTAATCATGTCTAGGGTCAATATAGCCTGATCAACTATATTTATTCGAGACATGACCAACATGTGCTTGGGAGTGACTTTGGTGTTACGACAGGCCTAAAACTTACCTAATATCTATCCAACTCAAAATACTATAGGAGTATTTTAGTCAAAACCGAATGCATTGTAGAAGTTCATCCCAAGTGTTGCTACTCATTCCTTCCTTAGCGATAGTTTACATGCTTTAGTAACTTTTCCTGTTCTATCGCTTTGTAGAACACTCTAACTGCCATAATGAGATATCCCTTGTTTCATATCTCTTAATTCTATCCAGAGGGCTTACCATCCTCTTCTTCCTGATTGTTTTAGAACAAGATGCCTCCCCGAAAAAGACCTATCAGGAGAAACGACGACACTCCACCACCACCGCCTCCTCAGTTTGATCCTGTCATATTCCAGGCAGTTGTTACTACCGCAGTGGCTGCCACAATGTCACAAATGAATCCTGGTGGATCTGGTGGTCAGGGAGGTGGTATGCATCCCCAAATCCAGGACGGTGGTCAGGAACGCCAGAAAGAATGCTCTTATAAGGACTTCATGAACGCAAAACCCACACTTTTCGACGGCAAAGGAGGTGTTATTGCCCTGACTCAATGGTTCGAAAAGATTGAGTCCATTTTTGAAATTTATGCCTGTTCTGAAGCCAACAAAGTGAAATTTGCCGCTTGCACTTTCGTTAATAAAGCATTAACCTGGTGGAACGGCCGAGTCAAGTCTTTAACCCTACCGGTGGCAAATGTTATGGGTTGGGAAGGCCTAAAGGAACTTATGATGGCCCAGTACTGCCCACGGGGCGAGATGCAGAAACTCGAACACGAACTTTGGACCCTAAGGATGAAAGGTTCCGACATTGCTACCTACACTTCTAGGTTTGAAGACCTAGCACTCCTTTGTCCGGGAATGATATCCCCGGAAAGCAAAAAGATTGAACGATTCATTTAGGGGCTAACCCAGCCAACCAAGGGAAATGTTTTGGCTGCGAAGCCAGACACCTTCGACAGCGCTAAATGTTTGGCGCAAACTCTGATTGATCATAGTGACGATCTCGAGGAAGTGGCCACCGTTCCTGAACCGGCTAAAGGGAGCGGTGAAAATAAAAAGAAATTCTGGAACAAACGAAAGGGTCAGGGTTCGCAAGGACCCTCAAAGAAACAACAAACTGTGGACAAACTGTGGCAGTTCATGCTGCTACAACTCCTGCCGCCGCTCCTACAACTCAAGCTCCTACCAGTGGATACACTGGTACGCTCCCCTGGTGCGACAAGTGCAGTTACCACCATCGTACTCCTGGACCTTGTCATGAAAGGTTTTGCAACAACTGTGGCAAGAAGGGCCACATTGCTCGAAACTGCAGAAACCCAGCCCAACCAACAAATCAAGCTTCCGGAACAGGTGTCGGTCAGACCTGCTATGGTTGCGGTGAAGTCGGACATTTCAAGCGAAACTGCCCCAAAGCAGCATCAACCAACAACACCGGGAGAGTTCTAACTATGGGACAAGAGGAGGCAGTCACCGACCCCACCGTTGTCACGGGTACGTTCCTTCTCGACAACTCTTATGCATGCATCCTTTTCGATCCTGGTGCGGAACGAAGCTTTGTTAGCCATTCATTCAAACATCTTCTTAAACATAATCCTCAACCATTAACCGAAAAGTTTACCGTCGAGATGGCTAACGGTGAGAAAGAGAGCACTAACGTGATATACGTAGACTGCACCCTTACCTTAAACGATCGTTCATTTCCCATTGACCTTATGCCAGTCTCCCTAAAAAGCTTTGATGTCATCATCGGCATGGATTGGTTGAGCCCCAATCGTGCTAATATCCTTTGTTTCGAAAAGGCTATACGTCTCAATCTTTCCCTCGACGAAACTCTTGTAGTCTACGGTGATAAACTCAGTTCAAACCTTCGCATCATTTCGTGCATTAAAACCCAGAAACTCCTGCGGAAGGAGTGTTATGCATTCCTAGCCCACGTCATTAACGAGAAACAGGAAGTTAAAGACCTCGAGAGCATCCCCGAAGTCTGCAACTTTTCCGATGTTTTTCCAGAAGATCTCCCAGGAATCCCTCCTGAACGCCAAGTCGAGTTTCGTATCGACTTAGTCCCCGGAGCTACCCTCATAGCCAAACCTCCCTACCGATTAGCACCAGCAGAAATGCAAGAGTTATCTAGTCAGCTCAACGAGCTGCTCAGCAAAGGATTCATCAGACCGAGTTCCTCACCCTGGGGAGCCCCGATCTTGTTTGTGAAAAAGAAGGATGGATCCTTTCGAATGTGTATCGATTATCGGGAGCTGAATAAGCTCACAATCAAAAACCGTTATCCTCTTCCTCGGATAGACGACCTTTTCGATCAACTTCAAGGAGCCAGCTACTTCTCGAAAATAGATTTAAGATCAGGGTACCATCAGCTACGAGTCCATGAGGGTGATGTTCCTAAAACAGCCTTTGGGACTCGATATGGTCACTATGAGTTCGTAGTTATGCCCTTCGGCCTAACCAACGCACCGGCAGTATTCATGGACCTGATGAATCGGGTGTGTCGTCCTTTCCTAGACAAGTTCGTCATCGTATTCATTGACGATATACTTGTCTATTCCAAAAACGAGGAAGACCACAAACAGCACTTGAAATCAGTACTGGAAACCTTAAGGACGGAGAAGTTGTACGCGAAATTCTCCAAATGTGATTTCTGGATCCGAAGAGTAACTTTCCTAGGTCACATAGTAAGCGAGGAAGGCATACACGTGGACCCCTCCAAAATCAAAGCGATAGAGAACTGGTCAGCACCAACGACACCCACTGAAATCCGTCAATTCTTGGGTCTCGCTGGCTACTATCGCAGATGTATCCAAAAATTTTCTAGAATTGCCAAACCCTTAACCACTCTAACTCAGAAAGGCGTACCCTTTTGTTGGAGTGAAAAGCAAGACACTGCGTTCCAAACATTAAAGCGGGCCCTATGCGGCGCACCTATACTGTCTCTGCCCGAAGGGACAGAAGACTTCGTTGTCTACTGTGATGCATCTAATCAAGGCCTAGGTTGTGTGCTCATGCAACGGGGAAAAGTCATTGCTTATGCCTCGAGGCAGCTGAAAGTACACGAAGCCAACTACACGACGCACGACCTAGAATTGGGAGCAGTGGTCTTCGCATTGAAAATATGGAGACATTATCTCTACGGAACTAAGTGCACTATCTTCACTGACCATAAAAGTCTACAGCACATCCTCGACCAGAAGGAGCTGAACATGAGACAACGGCGATGGGTTGAACTACTCAACGACTACGAGTGTGAAATCCGCTACCATCCCGGCAAGCCCAATGTGGTGGCAGATGCTCTCAGCCGAAAAGAGTACTCAGGTCGTAGAGTGAAGGCACTGACTATAACTATCCATTCCCATTTATCTGCACAAATCAAAGAGGCTCAGTTGGAAGCCTTAAGACCAGAGATCATGCCAGGCGAAGCCCTGAGAGGAATGGATAAAAATCTTGAGATCAGAAGCGACGGAGTCTATTGTTTCATGGACCGAATCTGGACCCCGAAGTTCGGAGGTTTCAGGGAGGTTATCATGAACGAAGCTCACAATACTAAATACTCCGTACACCTAGGTTCGGATAAGATGTACCTGGATCTCAAGAAACTATACTGGTGGCCAAACATGGAAGCAGAGATCGCTACCTTCGTGGGCAAGTGCCTGACTTGCGCCAAGGTGAAGGTCGAATATCAGAAACCCTCCGGTCTACTCCAACAACCAGAGATACCTGAATGGAAGTGGGAGAAGATTACTATGGATTTCATTACCAAACTACCCAAATCTCCGAGTGGGTACGACGCCATTTGGGTAATTGTCGATCGACTAACCAAATCCGCTCACTTCCTTCCTATCAAGGAAAACTTCAAAATGGAGAGACTCACGCGAATCTACATCCAAGAGGTAGTCCGACTGCACGGTGTGCCTGTGTCCATTATTTCCGATCGGGATAGCAGGTTCACTTCGAGATTCTGGCAGTCACTACAAAAGACTCTTGGAACTAAGCTGGATATGAGCACGACTTACCATCCTCAAACAGATGGACAGAGTGAGAGGACCATCCAAACCTTGGAAGACATGTTGAGAGCCTGCGTCATCGATTTCGGCGCATCATGGGACACTATCTTCCTTTGGTTGAATTTTCTTATAATAACAGCTACCATACCAGCATCAAGACTGCGCCTTTCGAAGCCCTCTATGGCCGCAAGTGCAGATCCCCTCTGTGCTGGGCTGAGGTGGGCGACACGCAGCTGGTCAAGGGACAAGTCCCTGACAGCACTCTCACTGGTCCAGAAATCATCCGCGAAACCACCGAAAAGATCGTACGAATCCGAGAACAACTTAAGGCCTCCCGAGATAGACAAAAGAGCTACGCCGATAAACGACGAAAACCCTTGGAATTTTAGGTTGGAGACCGTGTCCTGTTGAAAGTCTCACCCTGGAAAGGCATGATACGCTTCCGAAAGCATGGAAAGCTGAATCCAAGATACATAGGACCCTTCGAGATCCTCGCTAGGATCGGTCCCGTAGCCTACAAACTCCGATTACCTCATGAACTTAGCAATATCCATCCTGTCTTCCACGTTTCTAATCTTAAAAAGTGTCTTTCCGATGAGACCCTTGTGATCCCTCTTGATGAGATCGAGATCAACAAAAATCTGAACTTTGTGGAAGAACCAATCGAAATCATGGATCGAGAAATCAAACGAACGAAACAAAGCCGCATCCCGATAGTGAAGGTTCGCTGGAATGCCAAGCGGGGACCTGAATTCACTTGGGAGCGCGAAGATTCAATGAAACAGAAGTATCCGCATCTCTTTCCAAATCCATGATTTGTAACTTAATTCTAAATTTCGGGACGAAATTTCCCTTAACGGGGGGATGATGTGACAACCCGAAATTTATTTCGTCACTGTAACCCATTCCGTTAATAAAATTGATTTTATTATTAAAATTTTCCGTTAACTTTTAAGTTAAATAATTCATTTAGGGTTATTGTCATAATTTCCTACGTGTAGGAAATCGTTTAATCACATGGAATACCCTTAAATTCTTTCGGGAAAATTTCTAGTTTACGACTAAGTCGGGTTACGGTCATTTAATCGGGTAAAATCTTAAACTCTGTTTAATGTCGGGATTGGGTGTGTCCCCACCTAACCGTGGACTCAACCCCATATAAGGGTTGAGTGGACTCCATTTGAACCTTTTCACCCACCTTGGAACTTTCTCTCTCTACTCTCTCTCTCTAAAAATCGGGTTTTGATCAAGAATCACCTCATTCAAGCTCCAAAATCGTAAGTAATCCTTCCTAGCTTGTTGTTTAACTTAACATGCATGCAAATCTATGGGTTAAACTCTCAAAAATCCCAAAAACTTGTGTTTACGGTTTGGGAACACCTCCCAAAACCGTAAACTCCCATAAGGGGGTTTTGAAGCCCCAAAACCCTTTCAAACCTCTTCTAATGTTTAGCTATGGCTTAGGAACTTGCATGCATGAACTTAGAACACCAAAATCATGTCTTTATGGGACTAGACATGAGTTTACGGTCCATGAACATTCATGAACCGTAAACACCCTAAAAAGGGGTTTTGATGCCCCAAAACCTTTCCAATGCTTGGCTAATGACCTAGAAACTTGCTTGAATGATCTTACAACCCTAAAACATGGATTGAGAAGTGTAAACATGAGTTTACGGTTTGGGAAGGTCTCCCAAAACCGTAAACACCTCCAAAGGGTGTTTAAGTGCCCTTAACACCTTGTATGGCTTACATTTGGGTCTAGAACCTTGCATGCACGACCTACAACCACCAAAACACATGAAAAATGGACACACATGAGTTTACAGCCGTAAACCCATGTGTTTACGACCGTAAACTCCCCAAGGAGTGGTTCAGAAACCTTAAACTCCATAAAGGGTCCATTCCAAGCCCCAAACACTTCCTAAGCCTTTTATTCAACCATAGGACCCTTCTTTGTGAAGCATAAGACCTTGAAACACCCAAATGCACCATTCCCATGAGTTTACGGCCGTAAACTCATGGGGGATATGGTCTTTGGACCGTAAACACCCCTAAGGGCTTACACTTGAAGAGTAAACTCCATATCAAGGCCCAACACTCCTTAGATGCAACCCGAATCATTCCTAACACTTGAAATAAAGTGTTTTCGCGCCTCGGGTGTATCATCTTACTTAATTAGTAGTTCAATGTCTAATTAGATACAATTATGTATCTCCTCTTGTTACATAGGATCCTCGCGCGTGTTCAAGCTCTAAATTGACACTTAGCATCCTATCCGGCACATTTCTCGTCTGGTGAGTTCATACCCCTACACTTTTCCGAGTTTTTCATGTTTTTCAGGGGGGAATACAAGCAAATCATAAAGGTTTTCGTAACTTAAAAACTGATGTAATTATACGATTTTCTGTCAAACTTTAGATACTGTATCCCTTTTGTAATATGCGGAGCATAAGGGACGTTTTCTAAATATAATTACATAGTTTTCAGAACAGCGTGGAAACTTCTCAAACCATTCAAATTATTATGGGAATAATTTGGGATCTTTATTACTTGTTTTACGGATTCGGATTTCATGCAAAGACAATATATATAAACTATGTCTGATTTAGTTTATCCATGTTAAACCTAGAGTATCATGCTAACTAATTACTTTGTATTTAATTATTTATACTCTACTTTGTTCCAAACGATTTTGAAATTCGATAAACGACCAGTTATTTCGTGATTTAGTTAATACTAGCTTGTGAGACTTGTCTTCGTTATACCCTTCGGGGTACCAGTAAATCCTCTCCGGAAGTATAACCAGAGTCTCGTGGAGGGAGAACGTGAAATTTGTGGATAGATTTATTCGGGACTGACAATCCCACACCTAAACTGCTAGCTACAGTTAGGCGGGCACGCCTGGGGTGACAAATTTTGGAAATCGAACGACGCCTGAAGAACGTCAAGGAGGTCACGAGTCAAATCAGTATGGTTATACGACTCACAATACGTACTAAATTAACTAACTCTATTCACGGATTCCTTTCTTTCATCTATAGTTTTATGTATTAAAACTACCTACTTCGTACTGGAGGGAATTTCCAGGATCATAACTTATGGTTTTCTTAACTTATTGATGATTAGTCAAGGTTTTTCTCATTCTATGGAAATCAACTTACATGTTAGAAAATATGGGATTTTCCGGGAAAACATGCTTATGTATATTCATAACTCAGTAACAATGGTTTTCGATATAACAGCAATCTTGATTAAAGGAAATGAAGTATTTATCACAAGATTAAATAACCGGTTTTTCCTTACATAACATGCTTATGAACTCATCAGCTTTATGCTGATATTTTAAAACTGCTTGTATTCTCAGGTTCTTGTTAGACAGGTATCCCGTTACTTTTGGAGAAGACGGAGTGTATAGAAGTCTCGTCTTTACTTTTGTTCGTACTGATGAATATATAAAACATGTATTACCTTGCTCTCAAACGAATGTAACTTTTCTTATGTAATGTAATGGTTGTGTTTACTATGATTACTATGTTCAATGGTTGTGATACTACGCATGATGTCCTCCGCCCCGGAACGTTTCCGCCGCCGGTTTCGGGGTGTGACACTTAACAATATACGAACTTCATTGTTCGTATGAATAATTGCAAGAAAAACAATGATGGTGATAAGGTGGAGTTGAGGAAGATTATTACATGGTATTCTGAGATACGAAGGATGATGCATTTTGCTGCACAGATTCTCACGAATTGAGAATTTTCGACATGATTACAAAGGGGGAGATGATACATGTGTGGAAGTGACAAATTCTGAAAATGATAATGGTTACAAGGTGGATTTGGGAGGAGACCATGGAATGCATGCTACCTTTAATGTGGGAGATCTTTCACCTTATCTTGATGATGATGGCCTTCATGAATTGAGGTCAATTCCTTTCAAAGGGGGAGGGGATGATCCATGCATGGATCATGAAAGCCCAAATGGTGATGGATTAGTTATTACTAGTGGGATAGAAGGTGGTTTGGGCTTAATGGTTGGGTTGTGCATTGTAACCCACAAATTGAATTAAGGTTGCATGAAGGCTACGGAAACACTTTCAAGCCTTCATAAGTGCTAAAAAAACGTTACTCTTTGCTTCATAAAACCTCCTAGTCGTTTTTGACACTCTTTGGTGGATTAGGGTTACACTTTAATGCTTCTTATGGCTCCTTAATGAAGCATAGACGTTTTTTTTTCATTCTCAAGTGCGTTGGATGTTTTTTTGTGTTATTTCAAGAGTTTCCTTAATTTTCATTTACTAGTTTTAATGAATAATTGGT
This sequence comes from Lactuca virosa, assembly GCF_052849685.1. Classification (NCBI taxonomy): domain Eukaryota; kingdom Viridiplantae; phylum Streptophyta; class Magnoliopsida; order Asterales; family Asteraceae; genus Lactuca; species Lactuca virosa. The sequence goes on from NC_136434.1 coordinate 254,899,129, forward strand.
TGGTTGGCTTGTAACCACCAAATTTGTAATAAAGGCTTCATATAAAGCCAAGTTTATGCATGGAAAAAGTAATAGACGGATTTTAATCAAAGAACCCTTTTGTTCACTTTGAATTATTGTCATAGTTCACAAATTATCATCTTTTGGACGTGATCCTTGAGTTGATCGAATTCAAGCTAATAGGTCTTAGTTTGTCTTCAGATTTACAAGCTATAGGTCTAGTTTGTTTATCAAATCTATCCTTTTATTGTTTTTGTCTCAAACATTATTCCATCTCAATACCAAACAGCCCATACACGTATCATAAGTGGTATCAGAGCCCAGTTCTGATTGGGTGTTGTTGAGTTCTTGTTCCAAAAAAAATCTTCTAAGTTTATTTGATTTCAGTTCCTATTCGAAAGTTTTTGTCCAAAAATGTAGCGAAAGTTATATGATGAAGAAGAAATAGAGGAAGAGAAAATTGAAGAAGATGATGAGGAAGAAGATTATGGTCCCATCTACGACACCGATGGGGAAGGGGAGTTTTGTGAAAGAATAAATTTCTTGGTTGAAGAGAAACTTGTTGATGAAATTGAAGAAGAAGCTAATTTCGTGATCGGAGATGAAATTGTTGAAGCATTTGTGGAAGAAATCAATTTTGTTGATATGCACAACATTCTTGAAGAAATGGTGATTTTTGTTGAGCATCAAAAATCATTCCAAGAGCCCACAACCTCGAGGACCAATGAATATAAGTGCCACAAAAATTCAGCTTCTCGTATCTTTTATGAACTTAATTCCTTTTCTAAAGATCTTAAAGAAATCCAAATTGGAAGCTTTATTGATCAAGAAGGTTTATTCGTTTTTCATCTTCATTTTCGTTTCAAAGTGTGGGAGATTTTTACACTTTGGAGGCCATGGAATGCTTATATTTTGCATTTTGAAGGCCTTGGTGACAGGAGGAAGTATGGTGAGAGGTTGGATTTTACTAATTATGATCTTACTAATGATGTTTTTATTTTGTCTTTGTTCATTGATCAAAAGGAGAAAAAAGACTTGCGTATTACTTTTGATAAAAAGTTTTGTGCAATTAGAGATGGAGACTTTTCATTCGTGGCTCAAAAACAGCAAGACCAATTATTTTTGGATGATGGCAGAATTTTGTACCCTCCAAAAGACAATATGATGATTTCCAAAAAAATATGTGTTCATGGTGGTAGCAATCAATCACAAAAAGAGGCATTGTGTGGCAATTATTATGCCAAGTTTTCATGGTGTCCACAAATAAAAAATATTTTTATTAATTTTTCATTCATTGTTCAAAAACACCAAGAACAATGGTGTGAAGTGTGTGGCGAAAGAAAGAAGGATGATATCCATCTTTTTACAAACCATCTTTCTAAGAGCAAAGAAGAAAGAATTATTCAATATGAAGATCCAAGTCCCAAGTATTTACGTAGGAGGGAGCTCATGATGTTGGGACTCATATTCTTTTGGGGTGCCTTAAATTGGGAAGCCATGATATTGGGGCGTGCTGCTCATCAACTTACAAATACAAATGATGTTCCATTTGTTAAAATGACTGCAATTAGCCATTTAAATTATTGCAAGGTTAATTTGCAGGGTCGAGTTCATGGGAAGGTACGAAAATGGTTTTTGATCCACAAATGGAAGATACGGTTAGGATTAAATTCTATGAGTTGTTTGAGTTGTTTGAAGAACATGTGTATGTGGAGAAGAGACCAGCTTGGAGTAAATAAAATGTCACATTCTGCAATAAAAAATTGTTTTCAACACCTGTTGTCTTGGAAGGTTTGCATGGGAGAACAACACAATTTGGTTCTTACCGAATTGAGGGCAATTCCTTTCGAAGAAGGAGGGAATGATACATGTGTGGAAGTGACAAATTCTGAAAATGATAATGGTTACAAGGTGGATTTGGGAGGAGACCATGGAATGCATGCTACCTTTAATGTGGGAGATCTTTCACCTTATCTTGATGATGATGGCCTTGATGAATTGAGGTCAATTCCTTTCAAAGGGGGAGGGGATGATCCATGTATGGAACATGAAAGCCCAAAAGGTGATGGATTAGTTATTACTAGTGGGATAGAAGGTGGTTTGGGCTTAATGGTTGGGTTGTGCATGGTAACCCACAAATTGAATTAAGGTTGCATGAAGGCTACGGAAACACTTTCAAGCCTTCATAAGTGCTAAAAAAACGTTACTCTTTGCTTCATAAAACCTCCTAGTCGTTTTTGACACTCTTTGGTGGATTAGGGTTACACTTTAATGCTTCTTATGGCTCCTTAATGAAGCATAAACGTTTTTTTTTCATTCTCAAGTGTGTTGGATGTTTTTTTTGTGTTATTTCAAGAGTTTCCTTAATTTTCATTTACTAGTTTTAATGAATAATTGGTTGGTTGGCTTGTAACCACCAAATTTGTAATAAAGGCTTCATATAAAGCCAAGTTTATGCATGGAAAAAGTAATAAACGAATTTTAATCAAAGAACCCTTTTGTTCACTTTAAATTATTGTCATAGTTCACAAATTATCATCTCTTGGACTTGATCCTTGAGTTGATCGAATTCAAGCTAATAGGTCTTAGTTTGTCTTCAGATTTACAAGCTATAGGTCTAGTTTCTTTATCAAATCTATCCTTTTATTGTTTTTGTCTCAAACATTATTCCATCTCAATACAAAACAGCCCATACACGTATCAGGAGATTGTAGAGTTGAAGTTTGCTGTAATATGTCGAATCTATGTAATTGTCTTTTTCGTATGTTTGTTATGTATTTACTAAGGCATCTGTTTGTACGAAGCGTGAATGTCTAGCCTTAGTATTTTTTGTACTTTCAACCTCCTATAAATAAGAGCCGAACATAGAATAGATGATAGAGTTTTTCCCAGTTTCTATTATCATTTTGTACTCGTGTTCATTGGAAGTAATGAGAGCTTAAACCATACCTTATTTACTTCTCGTGTTCATCTATACTCTGATTTTGATTTACATACTCGATTAATCACTTCTACACTCCCAACAAAGAGCGAGAAAAATATGTATAGATCTATACGAGATTGACAATCCCGCACCCAGACTGTTCGCTACAATTAGGCTGTTATGCCTGTGAGTGACAATGTCGTTACAGTTCTAACGCCCGTAAAGTGTTGTATCAGGCCTACTAGTCTTAGTATGGTTATAATAACTCACAAAAAGATATGAACAATACGATTAGTGTATGAATTATTAAACCAAAGAGTACAAATACAACGTACTGGTTTTACAACAACACAATTTACAGTATAATACTATGACTTACAATTACAGCTGGTGGAACCAGGCACACTTACAATTACAGAGTCTTTCAAAGAATACAATTACAACATACTAGTTACAACAAAGAGAAATACAAACAATACATAAAACATTCTTTTTTATGGTTTTATTGTGAATTAAAACTATGTTACACTATTTTATAGTACAACAAAATTACACAGAACGATTTTATGTTTTTAAAACTACTTTTCAATTATATTAGAAAATATTGGATTTTCTGGAACAATAAACATGATTACTATTTCAAGAAACAAACAACAAGCTTCTAAACATAAATGCTTATGAACTCACCAACTTAAATGTTGATACTCGTTTTTTCAAAATGCTTGTATTCTCAGGGATTAGTAGACAGGTACATTCCCAGGATTTTGAGAAGACGAAGCAGTATAGAGTCATGCCATCTATCTTTTGCTATATATAACTTTTGATGTCCTATATACAATGACATGAACACTATGTAAAACTTATACATTATTAATGCAATGGTTGTTGTACTTTGATTACTATGATGCATGTGTTGTGATACTTAACATGAAGTCATCCACCCCCGGACGTTTCCACCGCTCCGGTTTGGGGGTGTGACAGATTGGTATCTGAGCATTGTTTATAGTGAACTCAGTATATCAATTCATAAAAGATATACAACTATAAATACATTGGGGCTAAAAAGCTCTGACTACAAGTATACTTTTAAAATATAAGTATTTTATAAGAAGTACACTAACACTCATACATACTAGAACAACAGCACAGTCGTAACAACATAAAAGTATTTGGATGTTGGACACTGCAGTTAAACCCGGACAGTTATGTAATCATATTTTGGATAAATAGAGCCAGATCCACTATATTTATTTGAGATACGACCAACATGTGTTTGGGAGTAATAGTAGTGTTGCGACAAGTCTAAAACTTACCAACTCTACATATACCAAAGAACTCTAGAACAGAACATAAAATTTAAAATACTATAGGAGTATTTTAGGCACTATAATACTAAGAACCAACTATATGAAAACAAAGGACCCATGCTGGTAGATCTATAAGTACTAATTGCATACATTACGGTTATATATAATTAAGGTTTTATAAACTTAGAATTTGTGGTTTAGCTTTACTTCCTTTTCCTTGTTTGGATGTGGATATAGAGTAGGATCATTTATTTGAAGGTCTATTAAACCTGACTTATATATAATTAGTATACACTATGTAGTTATAGGGGAACCCAGTATGGGTCATACCATACAGAATACATTAACTGTTAACTGTAAGTTTCTTATATGGAAACTTGAATTTGTTTACTTGCCTTTGATAAGTCTATTAGATGTCTCTTACACCCCAAATTCTATCATATATAACATGGCTGGATTTCAACTACCGGGAGACACGTACTTTCCCAATCAAGGAAACGGTGGTTGGATTGAAGACGAACCAGAGGATGACCATGTGGTTCCAATAGAAGAAGACTTCGAGGAGGAAGATGAAGAGGATATGCAAGAAGACTCTAACTCAGAACCAGAAGTCTATAATCCACCTCAAGTTTCCCAACACCTCAAGACCATGTGGTCGTAAAGTCAAGTGCATATACATGATAATTGGCCATTTCTAGTCATTTCTTCCTTCCTTGGCCGATTTTCCTTCAAATCCTCTCAAGTATCATCAAGACTTTCTTCCTAGATCTTCAAAAGATGTAAGTATTCTTCCTAGATTTGTTGATACATCTCTTAATCTAGTATCCTTCCATGATTTCATCCATAGTAATCACTCTTTTCTTAGATCTTCAAGTTTCACCAAGAACACACACTAGTGTTCTTGGCGAATATCAACCATTTCAAGCTTCTAGATAGTAAGTGTAACACTAGTCAAAATAGGTCAATAGACAATCACATGTGATTACGCCAATCATGTAATGTGATTATGTTAAACTAGTAATGTGGTAAGAGTGTTATGTAGTTCATGATAAATTCTAATACAAATATGAACCTTCTTTATGATACAATTCCAAAAATATAGAGAATGTTTGAATCTGACTTCGCATGAAGAAGTTATGATAAACCGAACACTATAAATCTCTATAATAAGAGGAATTTAAAATAGACATAGAATTAGCTATTTAAGTCTAAAAGAGAGTTGTAGTACTCGTAAATACCTACGCGTGGATATAAAGAACGTCAAAAACGGAGTTCGTATGCAAAAGTTATGGCCTTCCGAAGATATCGCTGTCAGAAACCCTAATTTGACTGAACTCACGACGTGAGCATAAAAACTCACGACGTGAGGACTCAAACCGCCACATTTCAGATCTAGAAGGTGTGACGAGGCTGCGAGGGGATAAGATCCAAACTCACGACGTGAACAAGGAGTTTTTCACGACGTGAGGAGTCACATGGCCACCTTCCGAAGCTAGGGACGCAAATGGCAAGTCTACGGGATGAACATGCAGGACTCACGACGTGAGCCTTATAAAACTCACGACGTGAGGTTCTAAAATCATTACTATAAATAGCAGGTCCGACTTCAGCCATTCTTACACCTAAACGTCTTCCATTTCTCTCCTTTGCTGAGGCCCTCTTGCATCCCGAGCCCCGACGACCTCGTACGCTGACCGTTTTTGCTTAGATAACATAAAATCACGCTACTAGGGTGAGTTTCACGGCCCCACTTTCTAATATTTCGGGGGAAAACGCATGCTAGATATTATATATATGTTATTATTATGTCTATATGATAGTATATAGTTATAATAGCCGGGGTATAGTTGTTCTAAATATAATATTTTGAATATATACAACTATTATCAACTTATCAGTATGTTAATTTACTAATGTAGATCTTGAGTTATACTTAAGATTCTATATATATGTTGTGTGCGATATAGTTCCGAAGTTATATTCGGAACATTTATATGTTAAGTTACAAAGTATGTTGCTATTAATAGTTTTATGTCAAGATAAAACTGGATATGTTATACGTTGTTATTGTTAGTTTTATGTTAAGATAAAACTTGGTATTGTTATTGATAGTTTTATGTCAAGATAAGACTAGGAACGTTATATGTTGTTATTATTGGTTTTAGGTCAAGATAAAACCTGGTTTTACTTCAAGATATAGCTGTTATACTGCCTAAATATTATGAAGTTAGGAGTAATGTTTAAAAGCATAGTCTAGTAACTTAGGGTTTTAGACATAAAGATGCTTTTGTTGTTAGAGCTATAGGAAGCCGTCAAAGTCTACATGAGTAATTGTATTCATCAACTAAGATTGGGGATCTTAGTGGAAATCCTCTGAATTGTAACCGTTAATCCCGTGTGAGCGAGGAAGTCGTGTATAATTAGTATACGGGTTGACCACCCCACTTGTGACTGTTAGCTACAGTCAACCAAAAGCAAGTGATGAACTATCCTTTTATTTGTTATTGTTCCGGCGTCGATGAAGCGTACGGTGTTGTTTCTCATGGTAAATCATGAGTGTGTTTGTTTCTCATGGTAAATCATGAGTGTGTTGTATCAGAGGTATTATGTCATAGCAGCGGTTACAGGCTCATGGTAGCAAATTGTTAGAAACATTATACTTTGTCGTATACAAGTATTAATGTTAAGTATAAGTTTCCCCTACTTATACCTTAGGATTAAGGAATGTTTAGGTATAACACTTAATTGATAAGTAAACTATTATACCTAATATACATACTAATGTTGGAGAGTCAAAATGATACTTTCAAAAACTATACTTTTGAATGTGGAAAATGTATTATTTTATGGAGTCAAAACCTGTGGACTCACCAACTTTATGTTGACGTATTTTAAAATGCATGTGTTTTCATGAACTTGAAAAGCTGGTATGTATTTGAACAGAAGAAGTTTTACTATTACCTTTATGTTCATTAAGAAGTATGCCATAGTCGGATATTATGTAATAGGTTCTAGAAAAACAGTTATGTAACTTTCAGTTATCAATAAAGGTATGTATTTTCTTTAGTACTGTTCAATGTATGTTATATAACTGTGATATGAAGAATAACGTTACACTACCCGGTGTTTCCGCCGATGGCTGGGGGTGTGACAGAAATTGGTATCAGAGCTATTAACTATAATGAACTAGTACTTTCTTAGGAAAGTACGTCTATAGTTTAGGACTTACTCTATTTGGTTTAGGTATATCCCTTAGCCTATAAATAAAAAGTATTATTAATTATTCTACTGAAGGACTACTTACGGGAGCGGTGACAAGGATAGACATGTCGATTTGGGTTGCTGGATTTCAGAACGGCTATATGCTAAAATGATCCTGCCCTTTCGACTGTCCTGACTGGTCGGAGCCTTATCAGATAGACCTGAAGTAACAAACAATAGTTAAAGCATAAATACAATAAATAAGAATATAGAGTCATATGTAAAGACTCAGACCCGCGATGAGAATACACCTTAATACCCGGAATGTTTTTGATCTCAAGGATTTAGATCAAATATTTCAACTAAAGTTTGTATGTGCATATATCCTATCACAACTAGGTGTAGGTGCGCAACTACATTTTATTATGATCAGATCATATGAACTATTTAATTTGGGAGTAATATTTGATAGACTAAAACTTTTTGGTGATCCAAAACGTATAGGAATTCGGCATGGCACATTCAAGAGAATGGATAATCATCGAGGACACAGATGAAGAAGAGGAAGTTTCATTCCCCATGATGGTAGGCGATCCTTACTACCCTATAAATCCAACCACCTTTCATCCAATACCTTCTGACGATGGAGCACCTTTACCCTCCAACGAATGGGAAGAGAGTGAACCAATGGAAGGAAGTGAATCCATGGAGGAGACAGAGTGGGTGGCATCATCTTTACCACCACTGAACACTCTTTACCATAAAGTTCCAGGAGGAGTAAAAATGAAACGCACGACACGTAAATCCATACCGATATGGCCAAAGATTAAGAAGAGTCAGAAGGCGACATCTTCAGGAAGTCATAGAGTTCAAGATGAACCTGCACGGATCGCACAAACCGTTGATAGGTGGGTGGCGGAAGAAAGAGCTGCCAAGATGTATGAGACTGGTCAATCATCTTGACCACATCTCCCACATTCTTCTGAAGATAACACTTTATCTCAATTGTTTGAGAAAAGTGTCAAAATTGAAGACAAAATGGAAATTGTCGAAGGGAGGGCTACTCATCTCTCTGGAAGAGTGCGAAGGCTAGAAGGACAAAGGACACGAGATCAGGAATCGGTGATGTATGTCCATCATCGTATAAATTTTGCTTATAATGACATGATTACTCACGATGCCAGGATTGCAGAGTTAGAGCTCTACAATCAAACCTCAAGAAATGAAGAACGCACGGGAAGTCTTGAGCAGAGAACTCAAGCACTTGAAGAGCAAGTGGTTAATGTCACTGACGTGCTGGGTCATCACTTAGGTTTATGGTAGATAAGCTCCAACTAGTGGTTATGTAAATAGAGAAAATCAGACTAGTTAAGGCGAAAAGAGGAAAGTTTATAGCAAGGATGTAGAAAACCTTGCAAATTTTGCAATGTTTATAGAAACTTTTCTCTTATAACCTAAATAAACTGATGTAACCACTGGTAATAATATAAAGCATATGTTACAGTAATCATTGTGTTGTCTATTACGTTTTACACTGTGAATAATAACTGGAGTATTTAGTACTCGTGTATTAAATGATTAACAAAACTCATAAAATTCTTATTATTTATAATAGGAACTAAAACAAAATGCCTAGAAGGAGTAATCGGCCAAACCCTAACCGACCATCAGTACCACAACAACAACAACCGCAACCACCACCATAAATAAACCCCTCAATAAGTACAGTACAACTTGAAGAAATCATAGCTCAAAGAATTGCTGCGGCTCTATCTAATGGCACAAGAGATGGAGTTAGAAATGAAGGCCATGTAGGGACCACTAGAACATGTACCTACAAAGATTTTATGAATTGCAAGCCAAAAAGCTTTCATGGAAATGAAGGGGTAGTTAATTTGACGAGGTGGATAGAAAAGACAGAGTCCGTCTTTCAAATAAGCTTCTGTCCAGATGATTGTAAAGTACGATTTGCAGCATGTACTTTCGCTGATGCAGCACTCACCTGGTGGAACAACCATGTGAATACCATGAGAATTGATACTGCAAATTCCATGAAATGGGAGGAGCTAAAAATGATGCTAGTAGAGGAGTATTGTCCTAGGGAGGAGATACATAAACTGGAACAAGAACTGTGGACCCTAACCATGAAGGGTTCAGAGATAAAAGCTTATACCGCTAGATTTAATGATCTTGCTGTAATGTGTCCAACACTTGTAACCTATGAATATAAAAAGATTGAGCGATATATCTGGGGTTTAGCATCGAAAATTAAAGGCATGGTGATCGCATCAAAGCCTACGACTTATGACAGCACCAAGAGGATAGCTCATCAGCTAACCCTCACAGAGATCCAAGGAACAGAAGTGGTCTCAAAGGCTGAGTCTCCCAAATCTAGAACAAACAAGCGCAAGTTTAATAGGAAGAATCCCAAACAATCATCTGAGAAAAGACAAGAAGTGGTAACTAATTATGCAGCCACAACAGCAGTACCTACACAACCAAAATCTTCATGGTGCAATCAGTGCAACCGTCATCATCCAGGTGACTGCTTTGTCTGCATGAAGTGCAAGAAAAAGGGGCATACTGCTAGTTACTGCAGGAGCACAACACCTGCAACAGTCGATCAACAAACCAATAATGGGACAGGCCGTGGTGAAGGAAGAAAATGCTACGGGTGTGGGGAGGTTGGGCATATCAAGAAAGAATGTCCAAAGTTAAGGAGTCAGGGAGGCATAGGATGTGGCAGGGCGTTTGTGATTGGAAGCAGAGAGGCTATCCAGGACCCTTCGGTCGTATCTGGTACGTTTCTTATAGATAATTTATATGCTTCTATACTCTTCGACTCTGGAGCATATCGAAGTTTTATAACTCCAACATTTAGAAAATTGTTAAGTCATACGCTAGCATATTAAAAGAAATCTATGAAGTAGAAATCGCTAACGGTCAAACTGAGAAAACACATGAAATCCTAGAAAACTATCTGTTAACTCTTAATCACCACCTTTTTCACGTCAACCTCATGCCAATGCCTATCGGTAGTTTTGATGTCATAATTGGTATGGATTGGTTATCTTCACACCGCGCTGAAATTCTATGTCATGAGAAAGCCATACGACTACCCTTACCAAACGGCGAAGCCCTGATTATCTATGGTGATAAATCTGGGAAGAACCTCAAAGTCATCTCTTGTACTAAGACACCCAGAAATATCTACATAAGAAATATAGCGCATTCTTAGCCCACATTGTAGATAGGAAGAGATAGACAAAAGAAATCAAGGACATACCTCAAGTATGTGATTTCCCTGACGTGTTTCCTAAAGATCTACCTGGAATACCTCCCGTCCGACAAGTCGAGTTTCGAATCGACTTAATTCCAGGAGCAACACCAGTAGCGAAATCTCCTTATCGGTTGGCTCCATCTGAAATGCAAGAATTGTCTAGCCAACTACAAGAACTTCTTGACAAAGGCTTTATCCGACCAAGTTTTTCACCTTGGGGAGCACCAATCTTGTTTGTCAAGAAGAAGGACGGATCCTTTCGAATGTGTATTGATTATCGGGAGCTAAACAAGCTAACAATCAAGAATCGTTATCCACTTCCGAGAATTGATGATTTATTCGATCAACTGCAAGGATCCAGCTACTACTCAAAGATAGATCTTAGATCAGGATACCATCAACTCAGAGTACAAGAAGATGACATTCCAAAAACAGCATTTAGAACATGTTATGGTCATTATGAGTTCTTAGTTATGTCTTTTGGATTAACCAATGCCCCAACAGTGTTTATGGATCTCATGAATCGTGTTTGCAAACCATACTTGGATAGATTCGTGATTGTATTTATCGATGATATATTGATATATTCACGAACCAAGGAAGAACATGGTCAACACCTGCAAATAATCTTGCAACTACTAAGAAAAGAAAAGTTGTACGCTAAATTCTCCAAATGTGAGTTTTGGATTAGAGAAGTACAATTTTTAGGTCATGTAGTTAGCAACGAAGGAATTCATGTTGACCCATCCAAAGTTGAAGCAATCAGGAATTGGGAAGCACCAAAAACGCCAACAGAGGTGCGTCAATTCCTAGGACTTGTTGGCTATTACCGTAGATTCATAGAGAATTTATCCAAAATAGCCAAGCCACTTACAGCACTAACCCAGAAGAATACGAAGTTCAACTGGGAAGACAAACAAGAAGCTGCTTTTCAGAAACAGAAGCAAATGATGTGTAGTGCACCAATCCTATCCCTTCCAGATGGAACAGAAGATTTCATTGTATACTGCGACGCGTCAAATCAAGGATTGGGATGTGTGTTGATGCAAAGAGGAAAAGTTATCGCCTATGCATCACGACAACTTAAGATGCATGAGAATAATTACACTACCGATGATCTTGAATTGGGAGCTGTAATTTTTGCACTAAAAATTTGGAGACATTACTTATACGGTACTAAGTGTACTATTTTTACCGACCACAAGAGTCTCCAACACATCTTCGACCAAAAAGATCTTAATATGAGACAAAGAAGATGGGTTGAATTGTTGAATGATTACGAATGTGAGATTCGTTATCATCCCGGAAAGGCAAACGTGGTAGCAGATGCCTTGAGCTGGAAATAATATATTAAACCCCGACGAGTACGAGCATTAACTATAACTATCCATTCTAACTTTACCGCACAAATTAGAGAAGCTCAGCTTGAGGCTCTAAAAGAAGAAAACATTAAGAACGAAGCTTTGCGAGGAATGGAAAAGCAACTTATACGAAAAGATGACGGAATACAATACTTTATGAACCGAGTTTGGACGCCTAGGTTCGGTGGAGTCAGGGACTTGGTCTTAGAAGAAGCCCACAAGTCCAGATATTCCGTGCATCCAGGTTCTGACAAAATGTACTTAGATTTAAAAGTACATTATTGGTGGCCAAACATGAAGGCAGAAATTGCTACTTATGCAAATGTTTGACTTGTTCTAGAGTAAAGGCAGAACATCAAAAGCCTTCAGGTTTACTTCAACAATCGGAAATACCTAAATGGAAATGGGAGCAGATATCAATGGACTTCATCACTAAGTTACCTAAAACTCCTAGTGGGTCCGACACTATTTGGGTGATAGTCGATAGGTTGACTAAGTCCGCCCATTTCTTACCAATTGAGGAGAACGACAAGATGGAGAAGCTGACTAGAGTTTATCTTAAGGAAATTGTCAGATTGCATGGAGTTCCAAATTCTATTATTTCTAACCGAGATAGTAGATTCACTTCACGATTTTGGCAATCTCTACAAAAATCCTTAGGAACACGTCTAGACATGAGTACCGCTTACCATCCACAGACTGATGGTCAGAGTGAGAGAACCATTCAGACTTTAGAAGATATGCTCCGAGCCTGTGTAATAGACTTTGGAAATGCGTGGGATACTCATTTACCGTTAATTGAGTTTTCCTACAACAATAGTCATCACACCAGCATCAAGGCTGCACCATTTGAGGCTCTTTATGGACGAAAATGTCGTTCCCCAGTGTGTTGGGCAGAAGTTGGAGATACGCAGATGGCCAGAGAACGTACAGGCGATACCTTACGTACTGGACCAGAAATAAACCACGAGACAACTGAAAAGATCGTGCATATTAAGGATCGATTAAAGGCTGCACGTGATCGTTAAAAGAGCTATGCTGACGTAAGACGTAAGCCTTTAGAATTCCAAGTTGGAGATAAAGTAATGTTGAAAGTCTCTCCTTGGAAAGGTGTAATTCGATTAGGGAAACGAGGCAAACTAAACCCACGATATATAGGACCTTTTGAAATTCTGGCAAGAATTGGTTCTGTCGCATACCAACTCAAGTTGCCTCAAGAACTAAGAAATGTGCACGATGTTTTTCACATATCAAACCTCAAAAGATGTCTATCCGATGACACTCTTGTTATACCTCTCGAAGAGATACAAGTCAATACGAAACTCAACTTTGTAGAAGAACCTGTTGAGATTATGGATCGAGAAGTCAAATGATTAAAGCAAAGTCGTATTCCCATAGTGAAAGTTCGATGGAACTCTTTGCGAGGACCTGAATTTACTTGGGAACGTGAAGATCAGATGAAAGAAAAATACCCCCAACTGTTTAACGAAACCCCATCCATAAGATAAATTTCGGGACGAAATTATTCTAACGGGGGGAGAATGTAACACTAGTCAAAATAGGTCAATAGACAATCACATGTGATTATGCCAATCATGTAATGTGATTATGTTAAACTAGTAATGTGGTAAGAGTGTTATGTAGTTCATGATAAATTCTAATACAAATATGAACCTTCTTTATGATACAACTCAAAGTATACGTCCATACGATTCCAAAAATATAGAGAATGTTTGAATCTGACTTCGCATGAAGAAGTTATGATAAACCGAACACTATAAATCTCTATAATAAGAGGAATTTAAAATAGACTTACAATTAGCTATTTAAGTCTAAAAGAGAGTTGTAGTACTCGTAAATACCTATGCGTGGATATAAAGAACGTCAAAAACGGAGTTTGTATGCAAAAGTTATGGCCTTCCGAAGATATCGCTGTCAGAAACCCTAATTTGACTGAACTCACGACGTGAGCATAAAAACTCATGACGTGAGGACTCAAACCGCCACATTTCGGATTTAGAAGGTGTGACGAGGCTGTGAGGGGATAAGATCCAAACTCACGACGTGAACAAGGAGTTTTTCACGACGTGAGGAGTCACATGGCCACCTTCCGAAGCTAGGGACGCAAATGGCAAGTCTACGGGATGAACATGCAGGACTCACGACGTGAGCCTTATAAAACTCACGACGTGAGGTTCTAAAATCATTACTATAAATAGCAGGTCCGACTTCAGCCATTCTTACACCTAAACTTCTTCCCTTTCTCTCCTTTGCTGAGGCCCTCTTGCATCCCGAGCCCTGACGACCTCGTACGCTGACCGTTTTTGCTTAGATAACATAAAATCACGCTACTAGGGTGAGTTTCACGGCCCCACTTTCTAATATTTCGGGGGAAAACACATGCTAGATATTATATATATGTTATTATTATGTCTACATGATAGTATATAGTTATAATAGCCGGGGTATAGGTGTTCTAAATATAATATTTTGAATATATACAACTATTATCAACTTATCAGTATGTTAATTTACTAATGTAGATCTTGAGTTATACTTAAGATTCTATATATATGTTGTGTGCGATATAGTTCCGAAGTTATATTCGGAACATTTATATGTTAAGTTATAAAGTATGTTGCTATTAATAGTTTTATGTCAAGATAAAACTGGATATGTTATACGTTGTTATTGTTAGTTTTATGTTAAGATAAAACTTGGTATTGTTATTGATAGTTTTATGTCAAGATAAAACTAGGAACGTTATATGTTGTTATTATTGGTTTTAGGTCAAGATAAAACCTGGTTTTACTCCAAGATATAGCTGTTATACTGCCTAAATATTATGAAGTTAGGAGTAATGTTTAAAAGCATAGTCTAGTAACTTAGGGTTTTAGACATAAAGATGCTTTTGTTGTTAGAGCTATAGGAAGCCGTCAAAGTCTACATGAGTAATTGTATTCATCAACTAAGATTGGGGATCTTAGTGGAAATCCCCTAAACTGTAACCGTTAATCCCGTGTGAGCGAGGAAGTCGTGTATAATTAGTATACGGGTTGACCACCCCACTTGTGATTGTTAGCTACAGTCAACCAAAAGCAAGTGATGAATTATCCTTTTATTTGTTATTGTTCCGGCGTCGATGAAGCGTACGGTGTTGTTTCTCATGGTAAATCATGAGTGTGTTTGTTTCTCATGGTAAATCATGAGTGTGTTGTATCAGAGGTATTATGTCATAGCAGCGGTTACAGGCTCATGGTAGCAAATTGTTAGAAACATTATACTTTGTCGTATACAAGTATTAATGTTAAGTATAAGTTTCCCCTACTTATACCTTAGGATTAAGGAATGTTTAGGTATAACACTTAATTGATAAGTAAACTATTATACCTAATATACATACTAATGTTGGAGAGTCAAAATGATACTTTCAAAAACTATACTTTTGAATGTGGAAAATGTATTATTTTATGGAGTCAAAACCTGTGGACTCACCAACTTTATGTTGACGTATTTTAAAATGCATGTGTTTTCATGAACTTGAAAAGCTGGTATGTATTTGAACAGAAGAAGTTTTACTATTACCTTTATGTTCATTAAGAAGTATGCCATAGTCGGATATTATGTAATAGGTTCTAGAAAAACAGTTATGTAACTTTCAGTTATCAATAAAGGTATGTATTTTCTTTAGTACTGTTCAATGTATGTTATATAACTGTGATACGAAGAATAACGTTACACTACCCGGTGTTTCCGCCGATGGCTGGGGGTGTGACAGTAAGTACTCTTCCCTATACTTCATATCTAGTTAGGACTCATGCTTAGAGACCTGAAACATGCATTCCCCAAGAACATCTTGAGTTTGCGGCCCAAGATCTCCCTTGGCCGTAAACTCAATGTTGTAGCATGTATGGACCATAAACCCTATAAGATGCAAAGCTAGTGACCCAGAACCCTTCCTTGATGATTGAAGGACCTTAAACTTCTCTCAAACACATAAATGATTATGAGTTTACGTCCGTAAACTCCTTTGGGCTGTAAACTCATCAAAAGCCTTCAATGGGTTGGTCTTTTTCATACAAGTGTAGAACAAAAGTCCCTAAAGTTTCCATAGCTTTCAAACCAACATTAGGCATGTTTGACCATGAGTTTACGGCCGTAAACTCCCTTGGGACGTAAACCCATGGTAATAAACTCAAGTTAGTGCCATTCCACTTCCCTTTGATGAATAACATGTGATTCCAACACTTGGTCAAAGTGTTTCCTAGTCCCGGAAGGTGTTTCCTTTCATATAGTTGTTTATAAACACTATATTCATGTCAATATGTGTCCTTATATGTCATTTAGGACCTATTGTGTCTCGGGACTTCATTTGTGGAACTTCTCATCCTTACACGCATACCCGTTTGAATCACCCACATCAGGTGAGTTCATACCCCGTAATGAATCTTCATTTGTGGGTTTTAAATGTTTTAAGTGTGGTAGATGTTTTTTTGTGTTATTTCAAGAGTTTCCTTAATTTTCATTTACTAGCTTTAATGAGTAGTTGGTTGGTTGGCTTGTAACCACCAACTTTGTAATAAAGGCTTCATATAAATCCAAGTTTATGCATGGAAAAAGTAATAGATGAATTTTAATCAAAGAACCCTTTTGTTCACTTTGAATTATTGTCATAGTTCACAAATTATCATCTTTTGGACGTGATCCTTGAGTTGATCGAATTCAAACTAATAGGTCTTAGTTTGTCTTCAGATTTACAAGCTATAGGTCTAGTTTGTTTATCCAATCTATCATTTTATTGTTTTTGTCTCAAACAATATTCCATCTCAATACAAAATAGCCCATACACGTATCATAAGTATATGATGCGAATATGGGAGGTTTTGTTTTCGAGTGTTTGTGATTGCAGCAGGATAATAACAAATAGAGAAGAAACAATGCAAATGGGACTGTTATTGGTTATATTTGGAACAATTTTGGCAAGGTGGTAAACACGAACAAGTAACAAAGGATAGGTTGATTAACAGATTAGACCTATAATCTGCCAATCATGATAACAAGCCAAGACCTATTGACTTGAAATCAAAAATCACGAATGAGATCACGTCCCAAACGATAACACAAATCTGAATTATAAGCAATAATTCAAGAAAGGGATGAACAGAGTTCTGAATTTTCTTCAAAATATAGCTGATTTGCAAGTACAACTATGAACTCTATTTATAGTGCTAAAAACATAACTCTCGGAAATATCAAAAGTCTAAAACAATTAAAGAACTATTAAAGTACCATAATTAAACTAGTTAAAGACCCATTATTAAAATATTAAATATCCATTATAGCAGCAATTAATAAGCCAATTATGAAGACTCTTCAACTCTTTTAAGCTACTTATGATCATTTCCATGAATCCCTTCTTGTCACTCAATCATGGAACTTTAGAAAACAAAAGGGTCAAGTCATCCTCATTAGAGCACGCATCAATAAATCAGTCTTTTCAATAACAGTCCAAGTAGAACATTAGTAACTATAATAGGTATAGTTTAGGAGAATGCTATTCATTACTTATAGTACAATGAAGCATACAAAGAGTCAGTTCATTCATGAGTCAAACACACAGTGAAGAGAAACAAACAATACCATACAGAACATATAGTGAAGAGAAACAAACAATACCATACAGAGAGAACACACAATTATGAGAAACAAACAGAGCGTACAACATACAGTACAAAACAAACAAGTTAGGTTGCTATAGCATGAGAACACACACAGGATCTAATTATACCAATTAATCACTAACCCATTGTTTTAAACAAAAGGTGATAGTTATATTGGGTATAAATGATCATATAACAAATGTGAATTACACGGCTTGCAAGAATTTGCAGAGGTCGCGTTTGGTTCCCTTAATCTTTAGGCATGGAGAACGTTTAGTAGGGGTTCTAGCCTTCACATTATGATCGTATTAAAACAAACATGTTTTTAGGTTATCAGTACATCCGCATGTCATTATAAATGACAATGGTGTACTTACATTTCCCATTACTTTCATAAAGTGACAGTAGAAAGTCAAACTCAAACTATTTTCGAGTTAAGATAGTTATAAACTAGGGAAAACATACATTTTTACAAACGACAAACGGAACAGTCGAGTCTAGCACATAACAGAAGATGCCTTGGTAGAAGGCTACGTTTAAAAGGAAGGACCATAATGCTAGTCTTATGATTCCTTAATGTATACATCACAGGATATATATATACCAATAGGGTCCGACAGGTAATAGGATGTGTGCTCTCCGCTTCACTTCCTGTTCCTTGTTTGGTTGTGGGCTTGGAACGAATTCGCCCAATCTATTTTCTATTCGATTCTATATATATGTATGATTAGTATACATTAAGTCATCATAAGGATACCAGGTATGGGTCAGGTTATAGGACACAGAGTCAAAGCACAGTTTTTCTAGTACAAAACATACTTTCCAAAATCAGTACTTTTGGTATACAAAACTAGAAACTTCCCAGTAAAGGGTTTAATCCATTTTATTAAACCAGTACAATTTAAAGGACCTTAGGTGAGTAACTCTATTATACCTTAGTTTATACACCATGTTTATATATAAAACTAATACCCGATAGGTAGTTAGATGTGTGCTTTCCGCCTTACTTCCTGTTCATCGTTTGGTTGTGGGCTTAGGGCAGATTCACCCAATTAACTTTCTATCCGATATTAGATTATATATATCAGTATAAACTAAGCTATTATAAAAGTAGTCACCGTGGTCACCATTTTATTATAAGAAATATAGGTTTTCTTAAAGAACATTTTCATTAGATATAAAGGAAACATTACAATTAAATCCATGAGTAACAAGTGAATACACCAGGGCTATATACGACGATGATCTAACAACCAATGGGATGTGTGCTATCCGCCTTAATTTCTGTTCCTCGTTTGGTTGTGAGCTTGGGGCAGATGCGCACAATCGATTGTTTGTTTACTCTGAGTCTTATATAATTCGTATCCGCTTAGTACCCATAGAAAGGGTTGTAGTGTCATTTTACTTAAACTTCCATCAAAGTAGGAAATATAGGATTTTCTAGAGGGACATGTGAACTTTTCAAAACAGAACTTACAACTTACAACATTTTACAACTACATGTTACAACTACATTTTCAACACCATTTTACATCTACATTTTCAACAACACTTTACAACTTACTCACATCACTAAACTCTTATGAACTCACCAACTTAATTGCTGATCAACTCTTTCAAATAACTTGTATTCTCATGAGACTATTAGACAGGTGCTAGTGCTGGGAATTCAGAAGATGGAGCATTATAGCTTCAAGTCTTGTTTTGTTATTTGCGTATGAATTCTATGTTTTGTGAACACACACATTGTAAACACTTTCTTTCTAAATGAAATGGTTGTTCATTACTTGCTTACCATATACATTTCTTGTGATACTAAACATGACGTCCTCCACCCCTGAACTATTCTGCCGTTACGGTTTTCGGGTGTGACAGATTGGTATCAGAGCATTGTTTATAGTGAACTAAGTATATCTCAGCCGATAAAAGATATACAACTATGAATACAATGGGGCTTAAGTGCTCTGGATAATGATATATTTTTAGAGTATAATTACAAGTTATAAAAATATACCTACTTGCTTATACATGTACATACTAGAACAAGTATCACAAGAAGAACAGAACTAAAGTATTTAAAGGTTGAACACTGTCGTCAAACCTGAACAGTTATGTAATCATAGCTAGGATCAATATAGCCTGATCAACTATATTCATTCGAGATGTGACCGACATGTGTTTGGGAGTGATGTGGTGTTGCAACAGTCTTAAAACTTACCAAATACTAAGCCAAGAGAACACCAGAACAAGTACGTTTAGAGTTAGAATACTATATGAGTATTCTATGATACGATAGCGCGATAACGAGTTTAGAACATACCAAGTACATTACGTTGAAATACTATAAGAGTATTTTAGTCCATATAAATAACTTATGTGAAAACTTAAAAGACCCTTACGGATAGGTCTATAATCTTGCAATGTATATTCCTAAAGTTTTATATATAATCAAGATCTTATAAACTTAGAATCTGTGGTCTACGCTTCACTATCCATTCCTCTTAAGGGTGTAGTTTGGAGTAGGATCACTTATTCGAAGGTCTATTTAATCTTCAACTATATACAAACTTGTATACATTGTACAATTATAGGAGGACTCCGTAAGGATCACCCCATAAAGTTACCTTAAAGCTCATAGATTCTTTAGTCACTTTCATTCTCGCACGCAAGCCCAGATAGATGTAACCACTTCCTCATAGTAGACAACAGAAGAGTCCAGGAGGAACAATAACAAGTTCATGAGAAGTTTTCAAAGAGGGATCAGCCGAAGTAACCAAAACGTCTTACACGTCACACTATTAAATAATAATCTTGTTAAATAAGTGAGTGGAAACACTGCTCACATTATATGTTAAGATTATTTTCTTACATGCAGCTGGTTACAGTTATTCAGGAAACAGATATTCATTCGAGGATAGTTATTTCAAATTCATAGAGTTTATTAGGTATAGACTCTTTTATGAATTGTTTCTAGAACCCTGTCGAAGTCAGGACCCGATACATCCAGAACTAGGATAACCTGGTCTTTTCAGCTTTCGACTTATGTCCATTGCTTTAGACTTATTCTGTCTCATCTTTGTATTCTTTTAGCAAAGATGCCTCCTCGCAGATCTAACAGACGCACTACTCCGATAACTCCAACGCCGCCTCCTACGTAAATCGATATGGCAGCTATAAACGCTGCAGTAGCTGCAGCTGTGGCAACAGCCATGGCTCAATATCACCCCATCAGTACCAGCGGAGGTGGAACGCCTACTGATTCTACTCAGGGTGAGGTCCCCGTGCGCTCGAGAGAGTTCTCCTACAAGGACTTCACCAAATGCCAGCCATTGTCCTTTAATGGGACTGAAGGAATCATTTCCCTCTTGCAATGGTTCGAGAAAACAGAGTCGATCTTTGAAATCTGTTTATGCATAGAAGGAAGCAAAGTGAAGTTTGTTGCCTGCACCTTCTCTGGCAAGGCCCTAACATGGTGGAACAGCCATGTTAAGTCACTAACTCTATCAGTGGCTAACTCAATAGGTTGGGAAAACCTAAAAGAGTTAATGCGGGAGGAATACTGCCCGTTAGGCAAAATTCAAAAACTGGAACAAGAGCTGTGGGATCTCACTATAGTCGGCTCTGACGTAGTGACCTACACGTACCGGTTCAGCGAGCTAGCAGCTCTATGCCCCGGGATGGTTACCCCGGAGAGCAAGAAGATAGAAAGATACATTTGGGGTCTGACTGCTCCGACCCAAGGAAATGTGTTGTCTTCTAACCCAGCCACGTTCGATAGTGCTAAACGCCTGGCTCAGCGGCTCATCGACCACAGAGTCCGCCATGGTGTAAAAGTCCCTATTCCGGAGCCATCGAGGGAAGAGGACTATAATCAGAATTCGGGGAACAAGAGGAAGAATAAGCGAACAACACAGGACACCCCGCAAGGGCAACGAGCGAGTACTATGCACGCCGCTACAACGCCTACTGCTCCAACACCTGCCAGTCGATATGCTGGAACCCTCCCGAAGTGTGGAAAGTGCAACTTTCACCACACCGGAGTATGCCGGGAAACACAATGTCTGAACTGCCACAGAAAGGGACACACAGTCCGTTTCTGCAGGGCACCGGCTCAACCGATCTCCCAAGTCCCCGGAGCTGAAGAAAACCAAGCCTGCTATGGCTGTGGTGAGGCTGGACATTTTCAGAGGGACTGCCTGATAGTAAAGAACTCAGGCGCGGATGGACGCATTCTGATGATCACCGCATGAGAATCTACCCCGGAGTCGTCGACGAGCAGCGGTACGTTTTCGAAATAGTAATTACTTTAAAAATTAATTTATATTCATATAAGATTAAAATTTGGGGATAACACCTAAAAGTAATTATAATAACTCATATGTTGAAATGGGTCACAGTATTCAAGAGAACTAAAAGATCCGTTTAGAGAAGCTATTATGGCTTACCATATACATCAGGGTTGTGCACAACTAAGATGTTGCAGACTTAGAGTGAGTGACTCCGCTTAGGTCCCCATTCCTTAATTGGTTGAGGATTTGAGGCAGAGTTACTCAGTCGACTGCCTGATTCATCTTAAATATTCATAACTTGTATATGGCAGGCGATTGTAGTGGTACCAAGGAGGATCATGATATAAAGTATCCCCACCAGTTATTAGAGCACTTTCGTTTGTATGTATGCGCACATAGCGGTACGATACGTAGGAGTGTTAACATCAAAGAGGAAACAGGAAACACGAGAACATTTACAAAGAGTACATTTTCGAACATACTAGGAGTACATTGTCAAACATACTAGAAGTACAGTATCGATCATACAAGGGATACATCATCGTATATCAAACGTTTCTTTCATTTGACCAAAACTTTGTTCAGTAAAGAGTCCGTTGCTTTCATTCGTCATGAATTGGCGTGTTCCTCACCATACTGAGTTCATATGTTTCTATCGCCTCGATCGGCAAGTTCTCGAAACTTTCGTCTTTCGTATCGAAAGTCCGACCTAAACCTCAGTTTTATCTTTCATATTCTAAACCCCCGAAGTACTCGTGCGAATAGTACTTTGTCCTCCGAAGCCTGATCGTCAGATGTCCGCAGACCGTCACGAAATACCACTCGTCCAGCAGACCAAGTTCGAGCACAGAGGCTAAGGACGAATACAGCCCACCTATCACTATTCAGTGTATACGCGAGGGTGGTATATGATTATGATTACGCAGATTTAGTATGTGTGTTTCCGCCCTACCTCCTGTTCCTTGTTTGGTTGTGGACCTGGGGCAGAGTCGCACATCCGAACGTCTTACTAATCCTAATCATATACGACTTGTATGCACGAGGTAATGATGGATGGACCAAGTACGAATCCTATCATGAACACCAGGGCAATGTTGCCAGGTCTACGAGTAGGTATTCTGCCAATCAGAGGAGCGCAACCCCAGTAGTAATGCTAAGAAAGCTAATTTCAGGACGAAATTCCATCTAACGGGGGGATGATGTGACAAGCCGATAATTTTTTACTTTTAAAAGCCCAGTCAATCAACTCAACGGAGTGTCAGACTCATTGGTAATGAGTTCTAGCCTGGTTAAAGGTCATTCTAAGGAGTTTTAAGCCTAAAACACTTAAGGAATAAGTGTTAGAAAGTACCTGCTAGAACCACAGTATAGCAAATCAAACCTTAACCTCATCAAAATGAGTTCACGGCCACAAGACCATGAGTTTACGGCCGTAAACTCATGTGGCCGTAAAGTCAAGTGCATATATATGATACTTGGCCATTTCTAGTCGTTTCTTCCTTCCTTGGCCGATTTTCCTTTAAATCCTCTCAAGTATCATCAAGACTTTCTTCCTAGATCTTCAAAGATGTAAGTATTCTTCCTAGATTTGTTGATACATCTCTTAATCTAGTATCCTTCCATGATTTCATCCATACAAATCACTCTTTTCTTAGATCTTCAAGTTTCACCAAGAACACACACTAGTGTTCTTGGCGAATATCAACCATTTCAAGCTTCTAGATCGTAAGTACTCTTCCCTATACTTCATATCTAGTTAAGAATCATGCTTAGAGACTTGAAACATGCATTCCCCAAGAACATCTTGAGTTTACGGCCCAATATCTCCCTTTGCCGTAAACTCAATGTTGAAGCATGTATGGACCATAAACCCTATAAGATGCAAAGCTAGTGACTCAGAACCCTTCCTTGATGATTGAAGGACCTTAAACTTCTCTCAAACACATAAATGATTATGAGTTTACGGCCGTAAACTCCTTTGGGCCGTAAACTCATCAAAAGCCTTCAATGGGTTGGTCTTTTTCATACAAGTGTAGAACAAAAGTCCCTAAAGTTTCCATAGCTTTCAAACCAACATTAGGCATGTTTGACCATGAGTCTACGGCCGTAAACTCCCTTGGGCCATAAACCCATGGTAGTAAACTCAAGTTAGTGCCATTCCACTTCCCTTTGATGAATCACATGTGATTCCAACACTTGGTCAAAGTGTTTCCTAGTCCCGGAAGGTGTTTCCTTTCATATAGTTGTTATAAACACTATATTCATGTCAATATGTGTCCTTATATGTCATTTAGGACCTATTGTGTCTCGAGACTTCATTCGTGGAACTTCTCATCCTTACACGCATACCCGTTTGAATCACCCACATCAGGTGAGTTCATACCCCGTAATGAATCTTTTAACTGTTTTAAATGTTTTAAAGGGGGGGAATACAAGTTGAACACAATGAAAATTGTGTAAATGTTTGTTATAAACATCTTTCAAAATGTTACTTATGTCATTTATAAGTTGTCAAAACATTTCAAAAACTCTTTTAAAGTTATGTTACTTTATAGTTATACAAAACTCCGTTTTTAAAGTACAAGAATAACTTAGTAGATAAACGAGTCTTTTCAATAACAGTCCAAGTAGAACATTAGTAAACTATAATAGGTATAGTTTAGGAGAATGCTATTCATTACTTCTAGTACAATGAAGCATACAAAGAGTCAGTTCATTCATGAGTAAAACACATAGTGAAGAGAAACAAACAATACCATACAGAACATGCAGTGAAGAGAAACAAACAATACCATACAGGGAGAACACACAATTATGAGAAACAAACAGAGCGTTACAACATACAGTACAAAACAAACAAGTTAGGTTGCTATAGCATGAGAACACACACACAGAATCTAATTATACCAATTGATCACTAGCTCATTGTTTTAAACAAAAGATGATAGTTATATTGGGTATACATGATCATATAACAAATGTGAATTACACGACTTGCAAGAATTTGCAGAGGTCGCGTTTGGTTCCCTTAATCTCTAGACAGGGAAAACGTTTAGTAGGGGTTCTAGCCTTCACATTATGACCGTATTAAAACAAACATGTTTTTACGTCATCAGTACATCCGCATGTCATTATAAATGACAACGGTGTACTTACATTTCCCATTACTTTCATAAATTGACAGTACCACTTGAAAGTCAAACTCAAACTATTTCCGAGTTAAGATAGTTATAAACTAGGGAAAACATACATTTTTACAAACGACAAACGGAACAGTCGAGTCTAGCACATAACAGAAGATGCCTTGGTAGAAGGCTACGTTTAAAAGAAAGGACCATAATGCTAGTCTTATGATTCCTTAATGTATACATCACAGGATATATATATACCAATAGGGTCCAACAGGTAATAGGATGTGTGCTCTCCGCTTCACTTCCTGTTCCTTGTTTGGTTATGGGCTTGGAACGAATTCGCCCAATCTATTTTCTATTCGATTCTATATATATATGTATGCTTAGTATACATTAAGTCATCATAAGGATACCAGGTATGGGTCAGGTTATAGGACACAGAGTCAAAGCACAGTTTTTCTAGTACAAAACATACTTTCCAAAATCAGTACTTTTGGTATACAAAACTAGAAACTTCCCAGTAAAGGGTTTAATCCATTTTATTAAACCAGTACAATTTAAAGGACCTTAGGTGAGTAACTCTAATATACCTTAGTTTATAAACCATGTTTATATATAAAACTAATACCCAATAGGTAGTTGGATGTGTGCTTTCCGCCTTACTTCCTGTTCCTCGTTTGGTTGTGGGCTTAGGGCAGATTCACCCAATTAACTTTCTATCCGATATTAGATTATATATATCGGTATAAACTAAGCTATTATAAAAGTAGTCACCGTGGTCACCATTTTATTATAAGAAATATAGGTTTTCTTAAAGAACATTTTCATTAGATATAAAGGAAACATTACAATTAACTCCATGAGTAACAAGTGAATACACCAGGGCTATATACGACGATGATCTAACAACCACTGGGATGTGTGCTATCCGCCTTAATTTCTGTTCCTCGTTTGGTTGTGAGCTTGGGGCAGATGCGCACAATCGATTGATTGTTTACTCTGAGTCTTATATAATTCGTATCCGCTTAGTACCCATAGAAAGGGTTGTAGTGTCATTTTACTTAAACTTCCATCAAAGTAGGAAATATAGGATTTTCTAGAGGGACAGGTGAACTTTTCAAAACAGAACTTACAACTTACAACATTTTACAAGTACATGTTACTCCTACATTTTCAACACCATTTTACATCTACATTTTCAACAACACTTTACAACTTACTCACATGATCTAAACTCTTATGAACTCACCAGCTTAATTGCTGATCAACTCTTTCAAATAACTTGTATTCTCAGGAGGCTATTAGACAGGTGCTAGTGCTGGGAATTCAGAAGATGGAGCATTATAGCTTCAAGTCTTGTTTTGTTATTTGCGTATGAATTCTATGTTTTGTGAACACACACATTGTAAACACTTTCTTTCTAAATGAAATGGTTGTTTATTACTTGCTTACCATATACATATCTTGTGATACTAAACATGACGTCCTCCACCCCTGAACGATTCTGCCGTTCCGGTTTTGGGGTGTGACAGTCAGGACCGTCCGTACAACGGAGACCGAAGCTTCTACAACCTTGATGAGGGAGGCTTAGCAGACAGAGCCCTCCCTGTGATAGTACGTCGAGTTGCTCGTAATGATGAGCAAGCAAGGGCAGCCATCCATCGAGTTGTGGAGGTCGGTGCTACCTCAGTTGTCACACCCCCAAACCGGAGCGGCGGAAACGTTCGGGGCAGAGGACGTCATGTATAGTATCACAACAATTGATTAATAGTAATCAAAGCAACAACAACCATTGTATTGATAATATAGTGTTTACATTGTATTTGAATCACATATGATTGACTCCAAAGTAAATAGCAACACAAGACTTGAAGCTACTATGCTCCGCCATCTGGAACCCTGTACATGTACCTGTCTACTAGTGACTTGAGAATACAAGTGGTTTTGAAAGTGTCAACATTAAAGTTGGTGAGTTCATAAGCATTTGTATTTGGAAAGTATGTTCTTTGTTCCTTGAAAACCTTACTTTGTTTTTTCAGAAAATCCTATATTTTCTGACGTAATGAAATGTATGTTCTGCTGATTCGTACTTATAAAACTGATGTATTATTGTTGTGTATGTATGCAACTTTGTTTGTATGTATGCCCCTAGTTAACGTTCTTTCGGAAAAGTATGTTTGGTACTAAACACTAGTAAGGTGTACTTGTATTTAATGATCCTGGTTGTACTTGTGCTTAGATTTTTAATTATATCAGTGTACTTGGTGCTAGAAAATAGTGAATTTCAGTAGTGCCAATAGAACTGTTTATACTGTAGTGGTGTCTTTAGTATCCATAGTGTCTGCAATAGTGTCTGGAATCCACCAGATATAGTGTAAAGTAGTGTACTGTAGTATCTGTAATAATGCCTGGAATCCACCAGAAGTAGTGTAAAATAGTGTACTGTAATGTCTGCAATAGTGCCTAGAAACCACCAGAAGTAGTGTAGAATAGTGTACTGTAGTGTCTGTAATAGTGCCTGGAATTCACCAGAAGTAGTGTAAAATAGTGTATTGTAGTGTCTGTAATAGTGCCTGGAATCCACCAGAAGTAGTGTAAAATAGTGTACTGTAGTTTGATTAATTATCAAAACATTTGTATGAATGATTTTCCAAAATGTAAGTGTATTGTACTAGGAAAGTAGTGTAGAGAAGATCTAATATTAAAATAAAAACTTTGAAGTAGGGTTGATCCCGTAAACCTTGTTTATACTATTGTGAGTTTCGTATACCTATGCTAATATGACCTAGTGGCTTCTACGACGTTCTCCAGGCGTCAGTATTTTATGACATTTGTCATCCCCAGGCATGCCTGCCTAACTGTAGCTAGCAGTTTGGGTGTAGGATTGTCAGTCCCGTATAGATCTATACACAAACCTCACGCTCTCCATCCGGGAGACTCTGGTTAAAATTTATAGGACTTGAACCTGTACCCTGGTGGGTACCCGAAGTAGTGCCTCACAACCCTGTATTAACTAGTTTACGTGTAGTGTTATAGTGTTCTCTTGTAATTGAAACTGTATGTATTACTTTGTAGTGTAAAATAATTATACTTAAATAATTATTTTAGTAGTGTATCCATGTAGTAGTGAAATAGAGTAGTGTTCCATAAATTATACTTAATATAGTTTATATACTTGTTTATGTGTTGTGTCCTTGAATTTTGTAATATCATGTTGCGTTTTCCCCAAACTATACTTCTAGTAGTTTGTACGTATATTATTGTAGGTTTCTTGAACTTAGTAAAATAGTGTATTGGTTCACAAACTTTACCTATTATAGTTTAAATGCATGCCTGGTATGCAATGAAAGTCTTAGTAATTTAACAGTTTGAATAACACAATAAAACGATGAGATAGGTACCCTTTTTCTCGACATGTTACAAAAGGGTTAAACCTTTATTTAGATAAAATTATATGCATATATGCAGAAGGCATACATATAAAGATGTACTTTGGGAAATAAATGTATAAAACATTTGCCGTAGTTTGAAGTATAATTTAGAATAGTTTGAATCGGTTGAAACGACTTGATATGCTTTAAAACTGTTTGAAATCTTTTGAAAGTTAACCCACAATTCTTTTGTGTTTTACTTGTATTCCCCCCCTAGAACATTGAAAAAATAGGGAAAACGTAGGGGTATGAACTCACAGATAGTGTGTGCTTGCAGCTGGATA
The DNA here is from genome assembly GCF_052849685.1 of Lactuca virosa. NCBI lineage: Eukaryota > Viridiplantae > Streptophyta > Magnoliopsida > Asterales > Asteraceae > Lactuca > Lactuca virosa. The sequence goes on from NC_136434.1 coordinate 254,927,996, forward strand.
GCGGACTGAAAAGATGACCCTCGAGTTGGCGTACGCGGAACTAACGGTATCCTAATAGTATTTAAACACATAATTGTATTTAAATTAGTGAAACCATTAATTAAAGTGTTAGAAAAACACTTGTATTTGTGTTAGGAATAATTACCGAAAATAGTGCAAGTGTTAAAGGCGTTTTCGGTTCCAAGGAGTTCTCGGCCGAAAACTGATTTTCGGACGAACATAGGTTTTCGGCCGAAATCAAGTGTTCGGTTCTACTGCTGTTTTCGGCCCCCCTAAAGATATTAAGGTTGTTCTTGGTGTTCTTGGTGTTCTTGAAGAAAAATATGAAGATTCAAAGGTTTCTTCTTTAAGATATGAGTGTTCTTGGATGATCCTTGGGAGCAAAATGAGAGAGTTTTCGGGTGAAATGAGTGAGAAATGATCAAGTTTCCGAGGAAAAACCTTTATAGCGGTTGGGTTTTCCGCCGGAGATGGGTTCTCGGCCGAAATCTGTTTTCGGCCCGAGGGTTTTCTGCCGAAAACGAGCTGTTGAACAAGGTTCATTGTTTTGAGGGAAAAATTTTGGTTTTTCAAGTGTCTTTGGCTTCGAAAACATATATAAATATTATCTATATATAATAAATTATTTTCTAACCCTTATGAACTTAACGGAATAATAGTAAAAGCTCAAATTTTATTTATCGGGTTTGACTTTTATTGACTGGAAAAATAACAGGTTGTCACATCATCCCCCTGTTAGAGGGAATTTCGTCCCGAAATTCGAATCCTGAGAGGTTACTCATGAACTTAGGGAAGAGGTGGGTACTTCTGTTCCATATGATCTGCTCGTTCTCAAGTGAATTCTGATCCTCGCTGGTGTTCCAGCGGATCTTCACTATTGCGTCTGTTGTCTAGATTGGTAGGGAGAGTATGGGTTCGGTTTACTTGTCTAGGTTCATCCAAATGGTAGAATGTCCACTCGTAGTCCTGGGCAACTTCTGTCCTACAGTTCATGGTAGAACTCATACCTGGTCATTTATCATCGCCTTATGTATACAAGTCGTATATACTTAAGATTGATAAGTCGGTCTATGGGTGACTCTGCTCCAAATCCACAATCGATCAAGAAACAAGAGATAGGGCGGAAACACACATTCAAAGTCCGTAGAATCTTAATTATATACCATCCTCGCGTAAGAACCTAACAGTGATGGGTTAACCGTATTTGTCCCTAGCCTCTGTGCTTGAACTTGACTTGCTGCATATGTGATATTCCTGAAAGGTCTGCTGGAATACTTCGGGAAGATTACAGCAGGATATAATACTCTTCGCGTGAGTAATTTCGAGGTTTGAAGTGAGAGACAATTCTGAGGTTCGTATCTAGTTTCTCGTTAAAAGTGACGAGAGCTTTGATAATCGGTTGGTTAAAGCGAAGGGTCGTTTCGATAGAACACGTGAGTGGTATGGTGATGACCAAGCCAATCCATGTCGGATGACGACATCGGATCTTCTTAGTGAAACATGTGTTAAGCTGGTTCGAGAGAGGGATGTTTGTTAGGGCGATAGTGCGTCTTGCGTGTACGTGATAGTGCATTCTGTTTTATCCTTGTTATTATGACTACAAACGATTCGTACCTAAGAAAGCGAATACTAGCAGTAAGAGTGTTCTGATAACTAGTGATGATACTTCATATTATGATCCCTATCAGGTCCCTCTATGATCGCTTGGTGTATACAATCAATATGTAATTAAGATTGATAAGACCGTGAACTAAGTGACTCTGCCCTAAATCCACAACCTGACAAGGAACAGGAATTAAGGCGGAATCACTCACTCTAAGTCTACAAAATCTTAATTATAAGTAACCCTGATGTATACTCTAAGTCATCACAGCTCACCTGCAAGGATCCTAAGTTTATATATAAGTGTTGTGATATGATTGAATGAGAGAGTATTTTAACTACTTTTAAATGACAGTAGTCTTAGCAAACATACCACGTACCATACAAACATACGATACTTAAATATTCTTGTTTTTGAAACACTCCCAAAAGTCCTAGTAAGGTTCCTTGTTGCTTCTACTAGTGTCACACCCCCAAATCGAGACGGCGGAAACGTTCGGGGGTAGAGGACGTCATGTACAATATCACAACAATTACATCATAGTAATCAAAGTAAGCACAACCATTACATTGAATATATATAAGGTATTTACATCTGTTTGATACATAGTTTGTATATAGCAAAAGTATAACAAAAGTATAAAAGAGGCGACTCTATAAGCTCCGTCTTCTCAAAAGCCTGCGGGCGTACCTGTCTACTGATTCCCTGAGAATACAAGCGATTTTGAAAGTGTATCAACATTTAAGTTGGTGAGTTCATAAGTATGTTTTTGTAATGAAAACCTGTCGTTGGAATTTGTGAAAATGTTTGTATGTTTCTCAAGAAAATCCAATATTTTATTTAGTATTGAAAAATAGTCTTAGCCCTAAGGCCCAAAATGTAAGTTTATTACTGTGCTCTGTGATGATATATGAAAATGTTAGTCTGTTTGCTCGGTTGCCATCAGGTATATTGTGTAGTGTGTTCTGTATGAAAACCCTGGCTACCACCAGTATGTATAGTAGTTTTATTACTTAAAATAAAATCATGTATTTGTATTCCCTAGAATCCTGCAGTGTAGTGCGTAGTAGTTCTATTAATTAAAATAAAACTAATGAAGAATGAAATCCCGTAAACATATGGTTAGTTTATAATGTTGTAAGTTTGGTAGAACCATGCTTGATATGACCTAGTGACCTCTACGACGTTCTTCAGGCGTCGGAACAATATGATATTTGTCACCCCAGGCATGCCTGCCTAACTGTAGCTAGCAGTTTAGGTGTGGGATTGTCAGTCCCGAATAGACCTATTCACAAATCGCACGCTCTCCCTCCATGAGACTCTGGTTATACTGTGGTAGGATTTAGTCCGCACCCAAAAGGGTACAATTGAAGTAGTGTCTCACAACCCTGTATTAACTAGTTTACGTGTAGTATTGTAGTGTTCTCTTGTTCTTGAACTGTATGGACACTTGTATAATAAAAATAATTATACTTAAATAATTATTTAGTAGTGTACTCTCGTGTTCAGAAAAATAGTATTGTAGCTTTGAATCCCAAACTATACCTATTATGGTTAACATGTATGTTATGTATTCAATTCACATATTGTCCTGGAAACTTTGCAATTATGGTTGTAAGTTGGAAAACTTCCCATATGCTCAACATGTTACAAAAGGGATACAATATATAAATATTTTATAAAATGCAATGATCTCTTGGTTGTATCAATTGCATAAGTTTTAATTATGTTGAAATCCTTTGGATAAGAACACAAAATTCTTTATGTTTGGCTTGTAGTACTCCCCCGCCCCCTTGAAAACGTTAAAAATAGTAAAAGCGTAGGGGTATGAATTCACAATTGATTATGTGCACGTGCTCGACAGCAAAACCGGAAGATCACCCTCGAGTTGGAGTATGCGGAATTAACGGTATCCTAATGATAATTAAACACATAATTGTATTTTAATTAGCGAAAACATTAATTATAGTGTTAGAAAATACTTGATTTTGGGTTAGGAATGTTACCGAGACTTGTTTGAAGTGGGAAAAGTGGGTTTTCAACCGAGGTTCACGGTTCAAGGCTGTTTGCGGTTGGGATCCTGGGTTTGCGGGCGTGAACTGGGTTTGCGGCTGTGAACGGTTTGCAGCTGTGAACGGTTTGCGGCTGTGAACAGGTTTGCAGGTGTTAACAGGTTTGCAGCCCTTGAAGATATGAAAGCTGTTCTTGGTGTTCTTGAGGAAAAACTTGAAGATTTGAAGATTTGATCTTGAAGATATGAATGTTCTTGAGAGGTTCTTGGGAGCAACTTGAGAGAGTTTTTGGGTGAAAAAGATGAAAAATAAAAAATCTCTCTGGGAAAAACCTTTATACAAGTCGGGTTTGCGGTTGGAATTGGGTTCTCGACGGTAAACGGGTTTACGTCCCCAGGGTTTGCGGCCTAAGGGTTTACGACCCAGGGGTTTACGGCCGTAAACGCATGGTTGAACGAGTTTCGCTGATTTTTCGAGGGAAAACTTGATTTTTCCAGCGATTTTGGTTCCGACAGTTATATAAATTTTATTTATACAGTTTAAATGATTTTCCAACCCTTATGAACTTAACGGAATACGCGAAATTCGGAAATTTATTTAACGGAAACTTGACTTTTGATGACTGAAAAGATTCGGGTTGTCACAATTGGTTCGATTGTTAAACTCCTCCTGCCCCTCCGTCATTCATCTCGATTGGACAGTCCCTCTTCAAGTGCCCTGTTTCACCATATAGATGGCATACTGGGCTCGTACTGGCATTGGTGGTCGAAGTGATGTGACGGGCCAGAGTCCTACAGAAACAGGCAGTGTGTCCCTTCCTGTTGCAGTTCTTGCAATGCATCTCCCTGCATATTCCCTTGTGATGGAAATTACACTTGTCACACTTCGGAAGTGTTCCAACATATCGACTGACAGGGGCTGGAGTGACAGAAGTAGTGGTGGATGTTGAGGCAGACGTTGTGACTGTTGTGGTGACTGGAGGGACAACCACGGGCTGTTGTCTCTTAGTGGGACCTTGAGTCGAGTATTTCCCTTTCTTGTTCCAAAATTTATGTTTCTTGTTCTTAGGTGTCCTGGTCGGTAGACACTTACTGGTGCCCTTGATTGTTACTGCGATTAGCATTACCGGCACCGCTTCAGCCTCCGCTGGCGTTGTTAGCATTAAATTGTGCCATAACGGTTGTTACGGCTGCTGTGACTACAGCTTGAAAAGTAGCGGAGTCTATCTGCAGAATTGGTGTCTCACCGGTTGGCTGATTTCCTCCTTGTGAAGACATGATTCTGTTGCATGGCGAGAAACGATCTCATGAGTAGCGATGATCGCACCCTATAGGTCTATGAAGAGGCATCTTTCAACCATAAGGTTCACAAGATGAAATGGTAATAAGTCTTTAGTAGGTGCTATAAGTCGAGTGTTATTTAAACTAATCTATCTTAGTTCCGAGTGTATTATGTTCTGACTTTTATAGTGTTCTGAAAACACTTCATAACAGATGTCTATATAAAGTAAACTTATGAATTAGTAGTGGCTACCCTCAAATGAATTTCCTGTGGATTGAATAATCGTTACTAGTTGCTACGAAAGGCGAGATAAACCTTACACACAGTGTGAGAAGTGTAATCACTAACTCACTAGGTTATATTGGTTTATTAAGTTTTGCTGCGACGTATACAGTGTTGGGTCTCTTCGCGTATCTCGTGAGTGGTTTCCCCTGTTCTATATCCTTACTGTGATTGTCCTAGTTTCGGTTAGTAGGGATTGGTTGTCTCTGAGCTTTCCCATAGTGTTCGTGTCCTCTACGGGTGTGTTGAATCTTTGCTATATCCCGCTGCAGGCTTTGTTACTGATCTCCATTAATTTCACAATGGAGGGTCGGACCCCGAATGTCCGAGTGAATTTCTTATGTCTAATCTCGCTATGGTAAGGTTCAGTAGTGATTACTCTGGTGCCTTTCTCTACGACTGGTCCCTTCTCAGAATCCTCCTCACGAACCTCTTCTTGTTCTTCCTTGACTCATCTGTTGGTTGTTGTTTTTGCGAGAATAGGAGTGTCTAAAGAATCTATGAGATTAAATAAAACAATTTTATCTTATGGGTGACCCTTACCGGGTCCTCCTATAATCACGCAGTGTATACAAGTTTTTTTTGAAAGAGCCAAAGCTCAACAAACTTTATTAAAAAGAAAAAAAGAATACAAGAACAACAAGGAACAAATCAACCTACAAAGTCTATAGTAATCCAACCTATCCATAACCAACTCCCTAACCATTTTTTAATAACCATAAAAAACCTAAATCTACCCCAATTGACCTTATTAACCCTAAGACTAGTCCACAGCCTTATTAAAGGTGGGAAAAAAAGGTAACTTCACCCCCTTGTAACACCATAACCATAAAACATCATTAAGACCAATGCAAGGGGAAAGGCCCTTAAAAAAACCCGCAGTCCAATAGACTAATCTTAAGAACCAACCCAACAAACCAAACACAATAGTCAAACTACTAATAAAGCATTATAAAAGAAAAAACAAATAACCCACAAATCAGCCCAATGAAAAAAAGACTCCCATAATGCCCTTAGTCCAGGATCTGCTGCCATTCTACCACACTTCAGTCCACCACCTATCATTGTTCAGCCACTTAGCTTGCACAATCAGAATGCACTTCCCCTTGATCCGCACCAACTGATTAACCTAATACCAGATATTAAGATTACAATCATCCGTGTGTCTCCAATTTAGCATCAACCCCCAAAAATAATCCCAATCATCAAAGTGATTAAATAGCTGATTGCTAATATACATCTTCATCTTCCACAGCAAATTAATCCTGCAAACCAAACACAAACCAAAACACAAAAATTCTCCAACAATCCACCTGGAAGTAACAACAAGTTTCATACTAGACATGGCATCAATCACATGTCTAGGATTCCCCATTTGAATAATCTCAAAAATGATCATATCCAAACAGAAAATCCCTCAGGTACAAGTCACAATATTTGAAAGCAAGCTTTCAAATAAGCAACAAAATCCGTCAATTCCTTTATTTATGAACCTGTTCCCAAAATACCCCCACCAGATCCCAATTAACACTCCCAAAAACCTCATTCTCAGCCCCACCCTGCACCACAAACAGAAAACACCTCCCAACTCTCTACTTATCAACATTTTTATACTCATCTTTACACCTTCTATCCCTTCCATGGATTCCCCAATTCTTATAATCTTTATCATTCACCATAATAGACTTTTTTCTCAACCCCAACAGCTTCAGCTGAACTTCTTTTTCAATACAGAAAATCACCTCCTTGTGTAATTTGCTAATATTACTAAAAAGTCTAGAATTTCTCTCCTTCCAAATATGAGCAACACAACTGGCCAACACAATTTTCTTGACCAAAGACTCAACAGCCTTCCCTTTAATGAAACCACAAAGCTTCAAAATAAGCTCATTCCAATCATCATAACTGATACAAAGATCCATCTTATTACAGAAATGGCTCCAAATAAGATGAGAGAACTCACATTTGAAAAAAAGATGGTCATGGGAATCATTTGTAACTAAACAAAAAGGACATAGCAAATTACCCTTGACTTCCCAGCATTTGACCTGATCCTGAGATTTCAGTTTATTCAAGATAGCCATCCATAAAATAAACGAATTTCTAGGAATGCTATTACCAAACCACACAATATCATATCAAGGAACTGTAACACCAAAGCTATTAATATCCATCCAAACCTGTTTACTTAAAAAATGTTTACTTATCCCATTCTTATCTCTCCAAACAGTAACATCCAACTGATCAGCATTATTACAAAACATAGGACCATCCCTCAATCCTGGAAAATCATTCATCCATTCAACAGGCCACAAATAGTGATCATTAACCATGACATCACTGACCAAATACATATCATTAAACCCTTTACTGACCCATTCCCTTGTAGATATAATAGCACTTAGAATTCCAATAGGATGCCACCAGTCATGCCAAAGTGAAGTATTCATCCCATTTCCAACACAAGACACCACATGTGGCCTAATAGCTTTCCTTACTTCAAGGATCCTTTCCCAAGTCCAATTCATATTCTTTTTCTGCTTAATATCCCAAAAACATCTGTCCCTGATATAATTCCTTCTCACGCATTGGACCCAAAGAGAATTTTTATTTTTAATAACATTCCAAACATGTTTAGCTAAAAGGGCATCATTCCATTTCCTCAAATCCTTCACTCCAAGACCACCATATTCTTTATGCTTACAGATATTGTTCCAACTGGCTTTAGCTTTCCCTTTAACCACTTCCACATTAGCCCAAAGGTAACTTCTACACAGCTTCTCAATCTCCTTGATGGTGGTGACATGAATTTTAAAAATAGAAGCCCAATACACATGAATTGAAGTCAAAACAACATTAATAAGATGCAACCTCCCCGCAAAAGATAAAAATTTGCTTTTCCAGTTAAAAACTCTCATTTTTATTTTCTCAACTAATTGTTTACAATCTCTACAAAATAGCTTCGTAATACACATCGGAACTTCAAGATACTTAAAAGGAAATTTACCAACATCAAACGGGAGGATGCCCAAGATAATTCTTCGCATATTAGGCTTAACACAGCTAAAGAAGATCTGACTTTTGGCCAAGTTAGCATTCAAACCCGACATGTTTTTTGAAATCATCTAGAGACTCCTTTATGACTCTAGAAAAACTACCATTCCCATAACAAAAAACCAACAAATCATCCGCAAAGCATAAATGGGTAATACTTTAGGCTCTACATTTAATGTGAAATTTAAAATTTTGACACCATTCAATCTTCTTCTTAAGAATGATATTAAAAACTTCCATCACAATAGTAAACATGTAAGGAGATAGAGGATCTCCCTGCCTTAGGCCCCTTTTTCCTTCAAAAAATCCATGATCCTCACCATTAAAATTCAACATGAACCACGGAGATGACACACAAGCCATAATCCATTGTGTCATTATCGGATGAAACCCAAACCCCAAGAGAGCCCTATTAAGAAACTTCCAATCCACCGTATCATAAGCCTTCTGGATGTCTATTTTTAAGGCACATTTAGGAGCTCCCATCTTTTTTATATCCCACCATTAAATCCTGGGCAAGAAGAATATTATGTAAGATAGATCTCCCATGAATGAAAGCGCACTGATTCAAATCAACAATATCTCCCAAATAGTTTCTCATTATGTTCACTATAATCTTGCTAATACACTTGTAAATAGTATTGCAACAAGCTATAGGACAGAAATCCGTAAATTTCCTAGGAACATCCACCTTAGGAACCAACATAATTCTCGTAACATTTAGGCCCTTCAACAATTTTCCAGTCCAAAAAAATTCCCTCACAACTTTGCATACTTCCACACCAACAATACTCCAAGTACTCTTAAAAAATTTAGACGAGAAGTCATCTGGACCAGGAGCATGGTTGTCATCTATATCAAACATCGAAACTTTAATCTCATCATCAGTCACCACTCTTATCATATCCATCGCTACCCTCATATCCAACTTTTTACAAAAAAATCCGTCATTTAAAATAGAAGTGTCAGTCACATCTTCAAATCCCAAAAAATTCCTGAAATGATCAACGAATTTCTCTTTCATAGCCTTCTCACTTATCCATCTGCCCTCTTCATCAAACACCATAGATATACGACTTTTATTAACCCTACTATTGACAACTTTATGAAAAAAAATTGGTATTTTTATCCCCTTCCAATAACCAATTTATTTTAGATTGTTGAATAAGGAGCTTTTCTTCATCTTCACAAGCAATATTGTACTCAAAAAGAATATTGCAGTGTTCCTCTCTGATCTTGACATTAAAAGGATCCAAGTCAATATCAGCTTGTTTAGACTCCAGATCCTTCCTCAGCTCTTGAATTCTTATTCCAGAACCCCTATATTTACTGTATAACTCATGACAGTGCTTTTTAAGGATCTTCATTTTCTGAAAAACTTTAAACATGAAAAACCCCTCAATATTAGCACCCCAAATCTCTTTAGCCATAGGTAAAAACTCTTCCTTATCCGTAATAAAATTAGCAAACCTAAAAGAAGGTTTCCATCTAGTTTTACAAACAGAAATATTTAAAATAGCAGGGCAATGATCCGAAATCCTGTAGGGTTTGAACACAGCATGAGCCAAAGAATAATCTTCAATGAATTTCAAATTAGCCATCACCCTGTCTAATTTCTTCAAAAGACCCTTATTACCAGCTGGAGATTTTGTCCAAGTAAATTGAAATCCTGAACAATTTATGTCCTCAACTTCAATATTGTTTATACATTCAATAAAATTTGCAACACCTTCTGGGATTCTGGAACAGTACTTAGAATATTCCGAAAGTTTCAAAGCCACATTAAATCACATAAAATTCCCCATGCATCCTTCTTAACAACCAAACTATGCTTCTCCAAATTATCCCACAACAACCTTCTCTCTATATAACTCGAAGCAACATACACAAAAGACAAGCACATGCTATAGTTAGAATCACAAAATCTAACATAAGAATGAATAAATTGTCTAGATTGTGATATCACCATCACATCGAATAATCTAGGATTCCATCCAACAATTGTTCTAGTGCCAGAAACACAACTACTAGAATTTGAAACCCATTCCCACTGTCCAAAAGTCTTAAGACATACCTTCTTAAGGTTTAAGACCTTCACATGAGACTCCACAACAGCATAAATCCCAAGATTATTGCTCCTAATAACTTCAATAACCTCCTTTTGCTTAATAATTTTATTCATCCCCCTAATATTCCAAACACCAATAGACATTATTGGATAATATTAGAAATTTTGGCATTTACCTCCTCAAATGCCTGAGAATTCTTTCTCTCCCTGCTACTATCCTCCTCAATGCTATTATTTCTCAACATACCATAATTTTCTTTCACCACTTCAACCATCCCATTACTATTAGAAGACCCCAAAATATTCTTAGTCTCTCTAACAGCAAACATAGAAATGTCTTTACTTTCAGCAGCCTTTTGTTCATTAACCTTACCCCCCTTAACATCCTCCTCCATGCAATCCATAACTTCATCACCAATCATTCCCAGAATTTCAAATCTATTTTTATTACTGTTAACATCAACAACTTCAGCATTCTTACTTAAAATCTTTTTAACACCCTCCATATTATTTGTGACCTGTTTAACTTCCCCTGATTACTATTCACCTTATTCCCTTGATTATTAACCTTAACAGGAACAACATTATACTTCTTAAATCTTTGATTTTTTTTCCAAGTTCCAATGACCCACCCCTCTATTGTTCCAATTTCCATTTTGACCCCTTCCATTACCTCCTCTGTTCCCACCATTACCCCTGAAATTGTTTCCCTTATTAGACTTACCATTCTTCCTAATATTCTTTTGTTTATACATATTTGCAGAACCATCTATAGATCTACTAGTACCAACTCCATCAGCACCTCCTTTGACCTTCTTATTAACAACCTCAGTATAACCTTCATCGTCCACCACATCTTTACCCTTATTCTCCTTATTTTTCCCATTATCCAATTCCTTCAATAATTTTTCTTCATTCAAGACTGCCATACAAACCTTATCCATATGCCCATATACCTTACAATGAGAACACCTAGAAGGCATCCAGACATACTCCACAACAAAACTCTAAACAACAGCATAATTTGTTACAAAATCCCATATAAAAATCTCTATTTTCTTCTTCCATTCTTTTTCAGCCGACAATTCAACCAAAATTCTAGCATACGCAATCCTCCCCTTATGTTCTAAGCATATCTCCTCAGTAAAAGAATCAAACGCTAAAGGCACTCCCAACTTACTAGCAATAATACACAGATTTTCCCCACTCCATACTTCCAAAGGCAAATCATATATTTTAATCCATATAAGAATTTTATCATGTCTATTCTTTGTTAGTGTAAGCCCAGGTCTCCAACGCTGTAAAAATATAGGAATATTATTAAACATAAGCCATAGACTTCCTTCCAAAATCGACATCATCCCTTGCTCATCACTGAACTTGAAAAAGAAGAATCCTTTACTATTCATAAAGATCTCCTCCAGCCCCACATTTCTCCACATACGTCTCAGTTCCTTTTGAACAACTGGGAATGCTAACTTCTTGTCAATCATATACCCATATAAAGTATTGGTATAAGGAATACTAGCCTTCTTTAAATTCTCAATCGGAATAACAACAGGCCCATCCTCCTTTCCCACCTCCCCTGGAATAAATTTAACATCAATCTTCCCCATATGCCTTTTACCTTTTAACACTCCTGCATAAGAATTCATTTTGCTCCCCTGTCAAGATCCACCCAATTCCTTATACACTTCAGACAATCCATCTGCAAGATCCTTCTTTCTTTTATTCGCATCACCCAATAAAGAAGGCTCCAAGTTAATAGTGTTAATAACAGTTCCAACCTTCACCTTAGTAGTTGAAACATCATTCACAATGGCTTTACCCTTTCCTTCCACAATAATATCCTCATCTTCACTAGAATCATCAGCAGAATCACCTATAACATTTCCATCCTCATTCCAGTTAGATTGCCTATTCAAGTACGACAAATCACCTTCCACTTCCATATTCATACCACTATGTATCTCCTTCTTATCAGATTCATCTTCCTTCAATTTACTGAGAAATTGAAATCCAACTCCAAGGATAAATTCGTCATTTAGTTTCAGATTCTTATCAACATCCTTGATATTAATCTTATCAATTCCTTCAACCCTAGAATTCTCAACATGACACTCAACAGAATCAGGGCATATAGAAGTAGAATCAACATTCACAGATATAGTAGGATTAACCCTAATCATTTGGCTAGTAACTTGTTTCAATTCCGAATTTGGACTTAAAAATTCCTCATTAACCTTTGAACCATCCCAATTCTTCAATAGATTAGCAGTATTACCTGAAGGAATAGAGACTTCAAAGATCCCAGCAGCCTTCAACTCGCCAGATTCACCAGCCATTGGATCCTTCAGCTTAGAACGATTTTCAGACACCGAAATACTTGCATCCGATTCCCAAGAAGATACTGATTCCGAATCACCCTGAGTATCATCCTCTGAAGCTTCCTCATCATAATACTCCACCACATCCATTGGAATACTATCATCATTTCCTTTATGCCTAGATTTCCTTTCAACATAAACCTTGCCTTCAGAATTCCATTCTGATTTGCCAATACCAGTAGCTACAGCTCCCGAAGCACTTGGCTTCCTTCTAGCTCTATAGATGGTAGCAGAAGATTGCTCAACCACCCCAGGCGGAACAACCTCACTCAAGTCAACTTCCGTCCTAACATATCGAACCGCAACGCTCTTATCAGGAGGCTTCACTTTCACATCCTTCAATCGATGCTTATTAGAAGAAGCACCCATCAGCACACCAAAAATATGAAGAGGAAAATGCTTTTACGATGTAAAGAGGAACATCGGAGAAGCAGCTCCAGCGAAACACGAACTAGATTGCAATACCGTCAGAGAGAATCACGAGAAGAGAGAGAAAGTAGAGAGAGAAAGCGAAAAAGTTCTGGGTCATTGCAGTGTATACAAGTTGTATATAACTTAAGATTAAATAGACCTTCGAATAAGTGACCCTACTCTAAAACCACAACCAAACAAGGAACATGATGTAGTAGGTCACAAATTCTGAGTCTATAAAATCTCAATTATACACAACTCTGGAAGTATACACTCCGCAATCATAGGCTTACTAATAAGGGTCTTTTAATTTTCACATATGTTATTTAATATGCCTAAAATACTTCTATAGTATTTTTAATTGTATGTCAGATTCTAGAGCTTCTTGGTATATGTACTCGGTAAGTTTTAAACTTGTTGTTATCTTATAGTACCATAAAATACTCCTATAGTATTTTAACTTTATGTTTTCTTCTAGATACTCTTTGTATATAGGATTGGTAAGTTTTAGGCTTGTTCCAACACCACGACCATTCCTAGGCATATGCTAATCACATCTCGGTTAAATATAGTTGATCAGGCTATATCCTTCCTAGATCTGATTATATATCTCTAGACCTACTCGTGCTTTCCAATTTCCTAAATACTTGTGTATTGTACTTCTTGTGATACTTGTTCTAATATGTATGCTTGTTTGTATACTTCCCATAAAATATTTATATTTTAAAAGTATACTTTTAGTCAGAGCACTTTGGCCCCATTGTATTTATAGTTGTATATCTTTTAGAGGTTGATATACTTAGTTCACTATAAACAATGCTCTGATACCAATCTGTCACACCCTATCACAACTGGCAAAATTATGTTAAGATGTGAGATCGTGAACAATATAATCTCCTTGTATAAGCCCAAAACCTAACCCCATAAGCTAAGATTTACCCAACTTGGGCCAAGACTCTCTTATTGGACCCTAACGGGCCGATAACATCTCAAATGGGTTCTAATGGGCCGAAATTTTTTATTTAACATTGTTCTGGGCCTATTTGGGTCGTGAACATCTCTTTTATACCATAATGGGCCAAATACCTCTATTAGATAATATGTTGGGCCGAAACCCCCTCTAATGGACCAAAAAAAAGAGAAAGGAAAAACACAAGAGGTTGACACCTTATTAATACATAACATATAACCATGTTATTAACTTGCATACATCTAGGATATAAGTGTAATACCCAACATGTTTCCATGCTTCTCTCCCCCTCTCTTTCCTCTTGAAATCTCGGCCAAGCACTCCCTCACCACCCTCATTTCAAGTTTTCATCCAACTCATTTTCTCTCCTTACTCTCAAGAACATCACCCACTTTCCTCTCCAAAATCGTGATTTGTGTGTGTGTTCTTCAATGAAGATTTCTTCAAGAGTCCTAAACTTGGTAAGTTCATGTCAAACTCCATTGTTTATTTCAAGTTTTTACAAAGATCTTTCTCTTATAACCTCATTTTTGTGTATAAACTCCTTAGAACAACCACCACTTCGAAAGTTCCCTCAAGAAGGCAATCTAGGCTCAAAAATCCTTTTTCTCCTTTATCTACATCACAAAAACCTCAAGGTGAGCTTCATACCCCCATATCTTTCGTATTTTTCATGTTTTCGGGGGAGAATACAAGTCAACTCTCGTTTAACCGTTGGATATTTGCATGTACCATTGTGTTCAGTGTTTAACTTTTGGATCTTTACTTGAACATGAAGTTTATCACTTAGATCTACATAAAAACCATGATAAAAGTATGATTTGTCTTATATATTACATGAAAACTTGTAGATCTGAGATTATACACTCTAAATAGCAAAAACAAGTGTTGTGTTCAAACATCTATAACCTAAACTCAAAAATCAGCTTTTAACAGGAATTTTTTGGTCCAATTACAAACAGTTTTGAACACCTTGATGGTAATATTTTTCAAAACTGTTTTACATGCAAAGATTTCAGGTTATACCTTTAAAATGACTACTCTCACGCGTTCCTACGATTTTACCACAAGTTTTGGCGATTTTTACAAAACTGCCTACCATTTCAGGAATGATTTCGGACAGGTCTGTGAAGATGAACATTTTCACACTGGTTTAAGGCCATTAAAAATCATAATAAAAATTATGAGTAAAGTAGACTCATTTTCCAAACCTTCAAAGTTTACGGATTTGAATTTCGACTTACGATGATTTTTCTATAATTTTTCTAAAAACAGGGACAGAAAGGTCAAAAACAAGAAATTATTTTTATCATGCTAAAAGCTCTTATACATGTTTTAGATGCAAGTTTGTATAACTTATATATATACTTTTAAAACATCTAGACATGTTAACTTATATGTACTTTATATATATATATATATATATATATATATATATATATATATATATATATATATATATATATATATATATATATATATATATATATATATATATATATATTTACGTCCTTATTGGGCCTGGATATAATATACATGTTTAGTGAGCTTTATTGTCCTTTTACATGCTTAGTGGGCCTTAGTGTCCTTTTGCATGTTTAGTGGGCGTTAGTGTCCTTTTACATGTATATTGGGCCCGGGATATATATATATATATATATATATATATATATATATATATATATATATATATATATATATATATATATATATATATATATATATATATATATATATACCTTATATGTTCTTCTTGAGCCTAGAAATACTTTACATGCTTAGTGGGCCTTAGTTGTCCACTTACATTTTTATTGCGCCTGGAATATACCTTATATGTTCTTCTTTCTTTTTCAGCGTAAATTTGATTAAGGATCGAGTGAGACGTGACACCTATTTAGTGTACGATCGTAGCCTGTAGTTATAACCAGAGTCTCTTGGAGGGAGAGTGTGAGTTTGTCTATAGATCTATATGGGGGTGACGCCCCACACCTGAGTTGTTCGCTACAGTTAGACTAGGTCAGTCTAGGGTGACAAACCGTACCTTATTCCGCCAGCGTCCCAAAGACGTCATGACAGGCGAAATTGTCATTATCAAGTATGGTTATAGCAGCTCACTTAGTGGAATTACCGTTATAAAATTTATGGGAAACCATTCCCTTTTCTCTTTGGATAAAACGGTAACCTATACGTGCTGGTACTCAACCTTGGGGGTTGAGATTCCAGCATTCTCTTATGCAGACAACATCGGGTTGTCTGGGATCATTCTCTTTCTATTTTCGCAAACATTAACACACATGCATTAACATAAGATCGGACACCAATATTTCAAATCATTTCTTTTTAGAAAATATCGGATTTTCTGGGAATATTCTCTTTACTCTTACAAACAAAAGATAACAAAGGATAGACATGCATATATTCACAATTTTAGAACGAGACTTACAAATTATTTTATAGAAATATCGGATTTTCTGAAAACATTATGAGAACTACTCTAAAACAGTACAAAACCATTTTATACAAAAATACTTATGAACTCACCAACTTTTTAGTTGACGCTTTTCAAAACGACTTGTATTCTCAGGGATCCAGTAGCAGATAATAAGCTCGACTATGAGATCAAGTGGTGCGACTTCAAGAAATTTTACTTTTCTTACTTTTGTGTAACTGATGAACAAATTCAATATGTAAACTATGTAAGTGTGTATTTCCAATGTATGATGTTTGGTTGCTATGTTTCATTCATATTCAATTGTTATGATACTGTACATGAAGTCATCCCCCCCCCCCCCCGGACGTTTCCGCCGTCCCGGTTCGGGGGTGTGACAGATTGGTATCAGAGCATTGTTTATAGTGAACTAGTATATCTAACCATACGAGATATACAACTATAAATACAATGGGACTAAAAACACTCTGACTAAAAGTATGCCTTAAGAATATAAGTATCTTCTAAAAGTATACATAGTTGCTAGAACCTTATCATAATAAGAACAAAACAAAAGTATTTAGATGTGGAACACTACAGTCAAAATTGGACAGTTATGTAATCATATCTGCGATAAATATAGCCTGATCAACTATATTTATTTGAGATATGACATACATGTGTTTGGGAGTGAGGGTAGCATTGCAACGAGTCTAAAACTTATCGACCTTGCATGCAAAGGAGCATTAGAGCCAAACCTAAGGTTTAAAATACTATAGGAGTATTTTATGATACTAAACAATAACAACAAGTCTAAAAAGCATATCGATTTCGTACATCAGGAAACCCTAGGATCAAACATATGATACTATAGTGGCGTTTTAGAATACCATATGACCTCCACACTTAAATCTTCTACATGTATCTCATACCTCCATTCTCATAAAGGCAACATGGCTGAGCTTCATCCCAAAGACCCCTACTACCCAGCGGTGATAGCCAACGAATGGGTCGAAGGAGAACCAGAAGAAGTGCAAGGGGAGAACCCAGAAGTGGGCCCCGAAGAGTACCAAGTGATGGACTACGAGGGAGAAGACTATGATGAGGAATCAGACAGGGGTGAAGAAGCTAGAGAGATCCTTAGCGAGCCTTACCCCTCGGAAGCAATACCGAACCAACACGCAGAACAAGAAGACCTTACCGATCATCTCTGCTCCTTAGAAGAGGAGGTGACCACACTAAGGCAACAACTCATGGAAGCTGAGACTAGGGCAGCCTACAGAGCAGAGAGCGAAAGAAGCCACTCGTGAAATAAGCGAAATCGTTGGACACCGTGTACGCTATTTAGGCATATGAGAGTCACTACCCTATTCGCACAAAGTCCTAGGTTTACCATGTAATTCTTCACAACTAGTAGTAGTAAATCAAGAGAGGTACGCCCTCCAAGAACTCATGTAACCTGAGCCAACTTAAGGATATGATATCTATGATCTATTAGGATAACTTAACATTTGTACAATACCTAATTCTACATACTACCATTAATACATCATAGGGATGTAGGTCGAGACAACGAGAATCGTGCAACAAAACATGTGATTTATATCCATACATGCATAGGTTCATATCAATAATCATAGATGAGATATGACTAGAAATAACCATAGTTACTCACGAACCTGTCTCTCATCATGCAACAGAATCATGTCTTCCCATGGAAACAACCAACTATCCGGTGAAACACCAATTTTATAGATGGACCCACAACCTTCCAAGCCGCTATAACAGCTACCGTGACAGCCGTCATGGCACAACTCAACGCCAACAACCCAAATGGAAATGGAGACGGTGTCGACAATCCCAACCGTAGTAACAACCAAGGACACCAATGAGGGACAATTTACCAAGGCACCCCAAACTCCAAACCTAACGTCATGAAGCGAAAGCTAGGGAACAAGAAAGGAAGCGGATCGACTCAAAGGCCTACCAAAAGGCAACAAGTTGTAGCAGCCCCTACCACCACTAGCCTCCCTACCCCAACACTGAGAAGACCATATTATGGAAACCTCCCGCTCTGCAGCAAGTGCAACTACCATCATCAGGGAGTCTGTCGAGAATTTCATTGAAAAAGGTGCAACAAGAAGGGGCACACCCGCCCCCTACTGCAGGGCCCCGACCCCATGCGTCACTCCAACCCCCAACCCAGAAGTAAGTCCCGTATGCCACGCATGCAGTGAAACGGGACACTTCAAGAGGAATTGTCCAACATAGCAGAATGACGGAGGACCATGAGGAGTTTAACAAATGGACGTGAAAGCGACAACGAGGAACCCTACCGAGAATTTTGGTATGTTCCCCAAACCACTCCGTCTAACTTAGTACGAACGTAAGGCCGTGTGTAATTAAGATTCTACAAGCTTAGAGTGCGTGGTTCGGCCTTAATTCCCGTTTATTATCTAACTGTGGAATTTGGACATGACCACTCAGTCTACAATCTTTTCAATCTTAAATTATGTACGACTAGGCTACATCAAACCATCATAGAAAGGTCTATTAGAAATAAGACTAAGTGTTAAGAGAAAAACTTGAGACACACTTGAACAAACGTTAGAACAAGTATAGTTGCGGAATATTATATCTCAAAGGATCTAAAAGCTCAACAATAATAATAAGTTAACGAGTTAGATAATTAGAGAGTTAGTTGCGGAAATGTAAGGAAATATAAATGACAGCAGGTGTTATATCAAGTATACACATAAGTTGATTCTTAACAAGGAATGCATTCAGACCAAGTTAGTAAGTGAGATCAAACTTAGTGATTAAGTCACGAATGACTTGCTCCGAAGAGAAATAATATTCAGTTATATTCAAGTGAACTTTGATAGTAAGAAGGAGAGAGTAATAATAACATAAGATTCAAGATGCGTAATCAGATAGATGTAAGAGATGTAATTGAGGTATTCGAATAACAAAGATTGAGCTCTATTTATAGAGACTCAAATATTACATTGGATCAACTCTCTAAGTGTAGCCATGCAAGGCATACTGGACAATAGAGAGTACTCTAACAAAAGTAGATAAAGAGTTAAACTAAGTAAACTAGAAAGTAAACTGCGGTTGATGATGACTTCGGATGAGGTTGCTGATAAGAGTTGACTGCGGATCCTTGAGGGTTGCGGTAGATCAAGTTCAAGAGGGTCACTTTTATGATTCAACAATTTCCCCCTAAGTGACCTCTTTAACTTCTCTTCAGTTATCAAGTTTTAGGAACTTGATGAGAATCCACCAAAACTTTCTGACATTCTCCAACCAGGTGATCCTCCTTAAAATTTCGAACTTGACTTCGGCAGTTGTGTGTTTTGACTTTTGAACTGCGGTTCGACAAATTTCAATTTGATTCCTTGTAAGACGATTCATGGCAGTCATAGGAATGAAGTATTTGGTTTCATTGAGCTTTCGCTTAAAGATGACTCCAAGATCAGGGAAGTTTGTTTCACCCAGAGATCTTTCTTGATAACCTTCAGTAAGCATCGGTGCAGGATCAAGTGGTGGTAGATCGAAATTTTTGGCAACGACAGGGTGAATATCCGCATCTATCTTTGCGAAGTCACAGACAGTTTCCCTAAGGAATGCAATTGCCCTTTCAAATGCTATCTTCATCTTAGGATACTTTTCAGATTTGTTTTGGAACACCTTAGCTATCAGGAAGACTTCTTTTGGATTCATGCATGGGAAGTCAGCTTGGGTGCGGACGTAGTCCTGATTCCTTCTTGTAAGAGTATACTGGATAAAGTCAGCTTTCATGAATTTTCGGGGCTTAAAGTTCTTGATTGCGGATGGTCTCTCATTAGACCAGATTTTTTCTATGGAAGAAGCATGTTTAGCATAGAATCGATTGAGTCTTTCGAATTCCATGGGCAGTCTCTTGTGATCATGTAGGCTGCGGTCAAACTGCTCAAATACAGTGAAGTATTTAGCATTTGGGGAGATTGGAACATCCCAGTAACCGTTAGAAGGAGGTTCAGCAAAGGTAAGATAGGGTTTATAGTCATCATCCAGCAGTCTTCGGTGGGGATTGATCCAGGAATTGACTAAGGATTCATCCATGGTGATGTCGAATCCGTTTTCTCTCCAGATGAGTTCAGCAAATTTGGCTGCTTTCCAATCTGCTTTCTTCTGTTTCGTTGCGGGAGAGTCATTGGAATGTTCGGATGACATGTTGGATGCTAGATTCTTGAAGTGGGGGGGAGTCTCCGGTCGCTCAGGAGAAGTTTCTTGAATGATTTTCTGTTGCGGTGGAGACTGATGTTGCGGTGGTGTCTGATGACTTGGATTCTTGTGAGGAGATGGTTGCGGAGAGGGAATTTTTTCATTGATGACAGGGGGCTCCTATGTTGAGAGAAGTTGTTTGAATGATGGTCTTCATCACTTCCCCCTCTTGAGGAATGCAAAACCGGAGCATCCTCAAGCCATTGCTTAAGACCTTCGACTTTGGCACACACCTCCTGGAATTGAACTTTGAGAGCATCAGCCAGTTGCTGATTGTCAGGGATGGCGGTGTTGAAGAGTAGTCGATGAATCTCCTTGGTAAGTTGAAGAATCTCAGGACAATGAAAGTTTGAAGACAGGAAGCGTTGAAGTCTGTTGATGGTAGATTGAAGAACCGAGATCGTGTACTCATAGGCAGTATGAGTTTCAGCTATCAGCTTCTGTGAGTGAGTTGATTGGTCCGTAATGGCTGTTTGTAAATCTGCCTTGATTACAGATACCTCAGAGATGAGGCGCTCTGCAGCAGCCATGAACTGCTTATGATCAGCCTGACGACTTGTATCTAGGGATCGAATTCCCATTTCAACTTTTAAAGAAATTTGCTCAGCAGCTAGGCGTTCACGAGTTTCCAGTCGTTCGATTCTTTCAATGAGTGACTACGGTCCTGGTAAGTCTTCAGGTTGCGGTTGAGTGGGCTTAACCGCAGCAAGAATTTGATCTACTTTGGCTTGTAGACTCAGAAATTCTTTTCTGGACACAGCGTTCTTCTTTTTGTTCTTTTTCTCTTTCGGCTTGGAGGTTGAGTGTAGAGAGCCACTCGAAGCTTCTTCCTCATCAAAAATCATTAAATCGTCATCAGAAGGGTTAGGCTGATTTACCTCATTGAGATCAATGTCATCGAATCCGAAGGTAGGAGCGGAGCTAACTTCTATTGCGGTGCCATCGTCTTGAGAATCTCTAAAAGTTGGAGTTTGAGGGAGTTTAGATGTACCTTCACCACCACGAGTGGACTGAGCATTGCGGATTGTTTCAGCCATTGAGGACATCCACTCTTCTACTTTAAGAATGGTGGCTACGGTATTGGCGTTATTGATGGCGTCCGCCGAATACTTGGCTACGGATTGAATCTCGTGCTGTTTCTGTTGAAGTTGCTTGATTTGCTGGGCTTTCTTGCTTGAAATGCCCTACGGAAAGCGGCATATTTCTTGATATCGGATTCTGAGACCGGATTGTAGTGTAACCATGAATCATTTGATTCGTCACCGTCAAATCCTTGGAATCGCACCGAGGTGTCCCTCGGGCCACGGATCCTTGCACAATGGTGCTCATCGTGCGTAAACCACCTGGAAATGATGTAAGCAGGTTAGGATTTCCTGAGCTCCCTAGGTCTCCTTGACCCGTGGTCAAGTCTGGCCTCAGCTCAGTTCTGGCAAGGGCGGAAGAATTGCCCTGCGGTTGGGAAGGTGTTTGAAGTGTTTGGGTTACAGACAAAAGGATGGAGTTCAACTCCTCGGGAGAAAAGAAATGTATACGGGAAGCCCTGGAGACCTTAGGGCGAGAACCAGTTCCATCCCCTTGGGAGTGAGGTGGGGGCGAGTCTCCACGTTCAGTTGAAACATACACACTTTCTGTGTCTGAATGGAATTTGATGGTGGTATTGAATGGGTCTGCGGCCACCCCAAGGACTACCGGAGCCTTTTGAGAGGCTGCGACATTAGTCCGGTCACGCATTTGGTCAGTGGGATTGGTCTTTCTTTTTTTTAGGATAGAAATGGGTTGTGCATCCTCATCAGAATCACTCATAGAGGGAGAGTGAGATCGATTTTCAGTTGATTCGTCATCTGAGGACATAGTTTGTTTGAGTTTCCTTTTTTTTGATGGTTTAGAGTGTTTGGGAGCATCTTTCTTCTTTGGGGTTCCATGTTTCTTGGTGATGTTGCGGGGGCCTTGGTGGGCTGAGGCTAATTGCTTGCGTCTTTTTGATAAAGATAAGTTGGATAGAGTGGTGGAGGATGGGGCTGCGGATGTGGCTTGTCTAGGTAGAGGCAGGGTAGGAAGGTATGGGTCAATACCTTCCGTAGCCTCTATGTAGTCTGTGACATCAGTGGTTTCAAGTCCAAGGGTAGACAATATGTGGAATGGTAGTCGTCTAATGGGTCCAAAAATAGATTGATTCGTAGAGGGGTTGTACCTTTTTAGATCTTTGGTGATGAAGTGGTTGACATCGTTGCCCATGCTTAGTCCTGCATCCGCATGAAGGTCTGAGATGCATAGAGACCAGAATCTAGCAAAGGTGAGCTCGGTAGGGTTTTCTCTTGGACTTTCATTGGGAATGTACTGCAAGAAGTCATCCCACAAGATCTGACCGTAATTGACATCGTGGCCAGTGAAAATACTCCATACTAACTCTAACAGCTTGAGGCCCATGTTATTAGTGCCTCCGGTTCTGCCTGACAGGCTGCGGATCACGAAGTGGCAAACGAACTGCCACACCGCAGGCAACTGATTTTTATTGAACTCGCATATGCCTTTAAGCTTCTTTTGGTAACCCATTTGGTAGAGTGCAGAAAGAATGTCCGCCATGCTTGGAGTGAAGACCTTGGTTGAAGGATGAACTAACAGGTTGATGACATTGAGGAATTTTTCTTTGGTCAGAATAACCAAAGAATCGTTCACCAGATTCAGATGCACTTCTTGAAGATTTTTGAGGGGTCGATATGCAGAGAAGGCACATTTGAAGAGGGTTGATAGAGCAACCACATCTGTGAAGGAATCGAAGGGACCAAACAATGGGTGATTGGACAGGAACTTGATCATCAACTTGATCATCAACTTGATCGGAGCATTATAAGAGGAATGCTCTTCGAACACAGCCCTAAAATTGCTTGAAGCAATTGATGGCATTTGGTTTCTTGAGGCAGAGTCTGAACCAGTTGGGTGTGCTGAGGCAGATGCCTTGGAATGTTTCTTCGAGATACCGGATTTCACCATTTTTGAGGAGTTGAAGAACTTGCAGGAAAACAGAGTGCAAGAAGATGAAGGAGAAGAAGTTCGTCGAGTTTACAGAAAGCGTAAAAGTTTCTTGGGGAAGAAGAAGGGGGTTTTATAGTGGCGGATTTGAAACAGTTATTGTTTTTACCCTAAGTGAAATTGGATAAGGTAAAAACGTTTGGGTTGTTTTCTTTGATTAGGAAAGGAAATCTCAGCCACAGATAAGAAAAGGTTTAATTTATTTTTTGAGATTTTCCAAAAGGGGTTAGCATTTAATGAAATGTCAGTCCCTAAAAGATCACGTCTGAAGAACGTGTGGTGAGGGGGGGGTTAATCCGTTGGATAAAAGGGGAAGATGTAACGGATTTGACGTTTTGGGGTAATAGGAAGAGACAGTTTAAAAAGGGATTTTTTTATGGAAAATCGTTCTTTTTGTCATCATACCCAAAATAGGTCTGACACAAGGTTTATTAAAAAAAGTAGAACTGAGACAGTGATATGCTACACAAGGAATGTTTTTGAATATTTTTCTTATTTAATGAAGGATCATTAAATAGCACACCATGTTTCAAGAATTTATGAAGCAGTTGAGGAATCAATCAATGTGATTGCGGATTGAGACTTCATTGCGGATGGATCTTTTGTCATTGCGGATGGATGGTTAGATGACTGTAGTAGAAGAACTGAGGAGAGCACTTGAACAAAAATTAGTAACAACAGACAATAGGGACCATTGAAAGATAGATATGATATATAGTTGCGGTACATAGAATATACTGCGGTACACAGGATATACCAAAATTATCTATCATAAATAACTTCAATTAGGACCGCAACAGAGACCAAGGATGGTATGCGGTACCTATCAATTCAAGAAGAATTGTGGGTCCAGATTCATCATTCCTAACATTTGTAAGAAACTGTTGAGTTTTGTAGAGTCAAGTGCCTTTGTGAATACATCAGCAATCTCTTCATGAGTATGGACAAAAATTAGTTCAATGTTACCTTTCAGGATGTGGTCTTTGATGAAGTGATACTGTAGTTCAATATGCTTTGTCTTAGAGTGCTGAATTGGATTGTGGGAAATTGCTATAGCACTCTCAAAGTCACAATAAATTGGTATCCGCAGCATTCTGTATCTGTAGTCCATAAGTTGTGTTTTCATCCACAATACTTGTGAACAACAGCTGGCTGCGGCCACATATTCAGCTTCTGCGCTAGACAGTGATACACAATTTTGTTTTCTTGATGACCAGCTGACGAGTCTTCCACCCAGAAATTGACATCCACTAGAGGTGCTTTTTCGATCTAGTCTGCATCCGGCATGATCCGCATCAGTGAATGCTTGTAGGCTGAAGTCGTTCCCTGCGGGGTACCATAAACCAAGAGTCTTGCTACCCTTTAAGTATCTTAGAATCTGCTTGGCTGCGGTCATGTGTGACATTTTTGGATCAGCCTGGTACCTTGCGCATACACCTGTTGCAAAGACAATGTCTGGTCGGCTTGCGGTGAGGTACATCAATGAGCCAATTATACCTCTATAAGTCTTGTTTCCACTGATTCGCCTGAGGGATCAGCAGATATCTTATATCCGAAGGCCATGGGGACCTTAGCCGAAGAACAGTTGTCCATTGAGTATTTCTTTAACAGTTCAGTGGTGTATTTCTCCTGATGGATGAATATCCCTTGAGGAACTTGTTTCACTTGAAGTCCTAGAAAGAAGTTAATCTCTCTATTCATGCTCATTTGGAACTTGTTGGTCATGAGTTTAGCAAATTCATCCACCATTTTTTGATCAGTTGATCCGAAGATGATATGATCCACATATATTTGTACAAGCATAAGGTGATTACCATTTGCTTTTCTAAATAAAGTCGGATCAATCACTCCTCTTTTGTATCCGGACGAGACAAGAAATTCAGAGAGTGTCTCGTACCACGCTCTTGGGGCTTGCTTTAGACCGTAGACTGCTTTTTCAAGCTTGTAGCAGTAGTCTGGGAATTCAAGACTTTCGAAGCCCAAAGGTTGCTGTAGATAAACCTCCTCTTTTAATTCACCGTTGAGAAAAGCACTTTTCACATACATTTGATGTACCTTGATGTTCTTGTGAGCTGCGTATGCTAAGAAGATTCGGATGGCTTCCATTCGTGCCAACCTAGCATACGTTTCATCATAGTCAATACCTTCAAGTTGACTATATCCCTTAGCAACTAGCCTTGCCTTGTTTTTGACTACCGCACCGGATTCATCCAACTTATTCTTGTACACCCATCTAGTACCAACAATAGTGTGACCTTGCGGCTTCGGAACAAGCTGCCACACTTTGTTTCTTTTGAATTCTTCTAGCTCTTCTTGCATTGCGGATATCCAGTCTGCTTCTAGTAATGCTTCTCTGATCATTCGGGGCTCGACCGAGGACATAAACGCTGCGTAGTGACAGTGATCAGATAAATCCTTGGAAGATCGAGTCTGGATACCTGCGGATGGGTTGCCCATGATTTGACCTGGTGGGTGGTCCTTTGTCCATACGTGTAGACAGGGTTGCAGATGATCAGCAGTTGTAGTAGAGGGAATGCCTTTAATATCGGAAGACTCTGCGGTTGGAGATGGCAGTTCCCCCTGGACTTGAGAACATCCTGCTGAATTGTCTTGAACTGGAAAGGTGGGATCAGAGTTTTCTTGGGCAGATGGTGAAGGTTCCCCTGGATTGCGGATGGGAGTGTGATAATCCTCGAGTCTGTTCTTGTGTCAATGTTCTCTATGTTTTCATCATCCGAGTCCGAAGAGACGTTTGATGATTGAAATCCTCTACGGAGAGGGATTGGAGCTGCATCTTCTAGTACTGGAACCTCGATGGTTGTTGTATGGTCCGGAGTTGAGTTTTCCCCCTCAACCGGCGAGGTGGAAGTATTTAGTGATACCTCATCGAATGGTGTAGGACCAGATACGTCAGCATGCTCCTATAGAGCTTCCGGGGACACACGAACTTCAGATAACTTGGCTGTTTCTACAGGGTCAAAGAGATCGTCATAGTTTACTTCAACTAGGTTTAATGGACCCGAAGAAGCAGGAATATCACTTTCTAGGATTGTTGTGGTTTCGGTTGATGGAGCGGTGTTGCGGATGTGATAGTCATCAAATTTCACATCGAAGCTTTCAATTATTAGCCTTGTGCGTCTAATGAGAACCCTATAAGCAACTTTGTTTGTTGAGTAGCCAAGGAAGATGCCTTCATCAGACTTCGGTGCGAATTTATTAAGGTGATCTCTGTTGTTGATTACGAAACATCTACACCCAAAGATATGGAAGAATCAGACATTTGGCTTGCGGTTGTTAAGGCCCGCATAAGGAGTTTTACTGAGACACTTGCACACAATGCTTCGGTTGTGCACAAAACATGATGTGGCTACTGCTTCACCCCAGAAGTAGAGAGGAAGGTGTGCGAATTTAAGCATAGATCTGGCTGCTTCTACCAAAGTGCGGTTCCTTCGCTCTACTACCCCCATTTTGTTGCGGTGTGTAGGGAGCTGAGAAGTGGTGAGTGATGCCCTTTGAAACCAAGAAACTATTTAAGAGATGGTTAGTAAACTCGGTTCCATTATCACTTCGGATGCGTCGTACTGGTAACTTGATCTGAAGTTCAATTTCCTTGATGAAATTGATCAGTATTTGCAGAGTTTCTGATTTGAGCCATAAGAAAGAAACCCAGGTGAACCGTGTGAAGTCATCAACTATAACTAGTATGTATTTCTTATGATGAAGACTGGCTACGGTAGATGGACCGCAGAGATCAATGTGAAGGAGTTCCAGTGGTTCAGAAATTGAGGAATCAATCACCATAGGGTGACTTGCTTTTGATTGCTTTCCACATTCACATGCAGGACAGAGAGTATCATTGCTGAACTTGAGGATTGGAAGACCTCGGACTAGTTCTCCGGTGACCAAATTGTTGATGTATCTGAAGTTGAGATGAGCTAGCTTGCGGTGCCATAGCCAGCTGACTTCGGATACTGCTTTGGATAGGAAGCATAACTGCGGTTTGCCTATGATCAGAGACACGTCCAGAGGATACATAGTACCTTCGGATCGGGATTTGATCAGACATGTGCTCCTATCGCTTGTCATTACATAGCAAAATTGGTCATCAAATTCAACTCGATGTCCTGCCTTACATAGTTGGCCAACACTGATGAGATTGTGTTTAAGGCTTTCTACATAAGCAACCTTTTGAATAGAGAAGTTTCCCGTAGTAAGAACACCATAACCTCGGATTACCCCATTCACATTGTTGCCGAATGTGACATTTCCACCGTTGCAAATTGGCCTGAAATCCCGAAGGTATTCTAACCTTCCTGTCATGTGCAAGGAGCAGGCACTGTCTATTAACCATTCTTCTTCTTGTTCCTCCTTGCACAAGGCCTGAGAATTTGTCACACCCCGAAACCGATGGCGGAAACGTTCCGGGGCGGAGGACGTCATGCGTAGTATCACAACAATTGTATCATAGCAAGCATAGTAAACACAACCAAACATTGAATACATACATGAAAAAGATTTACATTGTCATAATACATAGTTTATACATATCAGTGTATAGTAAAAGTAAAAGACGTGAATCCAAAACGCTCCGTCTTCTCAAAAGTCGGCAAGAGTACCTGTCTATTGATGCCCTAAGAATACAAGCGGTTTTAAAGAATATCAGCATAAAGCTGGTGAGTTCATATGCGGTTAATTCTGGTGAAAGAAATGTTTCCTTGATTCTTTGAAAAGTATTTACCAAGAAAATCCCATACTTTCTTATGAAAGATGTTTGATTACCCATTAGTTATATGATAAACCACCTGTTTATGAAAGTTTGAGTTATCCCAAGAAAATCCCATATTTTCTTATGAAAGATGTTTGGTTATCGATTCTGAAAGAGAAGTACAAGTATCTACCATACTTGTGTCGTTAGATGTAGTTTCCTTGAAAGACCCTGTTTATTCTCCGTGAGATGTATTAGTCTTATTACAAAAATAGAACTAATAAGTAGGTAGTGAACTAGATCCTAAGGGTATTATCAATACCCTATAGTAATCAAATCGGTTATTACTTTGAGGTTAGTTCACTAGATTTATTATTACCAAAGTAAATCTCTGTTATCTAGGTTGCGAGTTTCATAACCATACATTAAACTGGATGGTAAGCTGTGCTCATATCCATCTTAGTTCCAAGAGCTTTCTGAAGGGACTGCCAGAATCTCGAAGTGAACCTGCTATCTCGATCGGAGATAATGGACACAGGTACACAGTGCAGTCGGATTATCTCTTGGATGTAGATTCGTATCAGCCTCTCCATTTTGAAGCTTTCCTTGATTGGCAGGAAGTGAGCGGATTTAGTCAGTCGATCGACTATTACCCAAATGGCGTCGTACCCACTCGGAGATTTGGGCAGTTTGGTGATGAAATCCATAGTAATCCTTTCCCACTTCCATTCGGGAAATTCCGGCTGTTGGAGTAGACCTGAGGGTTTCTGATATTCGATCTTCACTTTGGCGCAAGTCAGACACTTGCCCACGAATGTAGCGATTTCTGCTTTCATGTTTGGCCACCAATATAACTTCCTGAGATCGAGGTACATCTTGTCCGAACCTGGGTGAACGGAGTATCTGGTCTTGTGAGCTTCGTTCATTACAACCTCTCTGTAACCACCGAACTTTGGGGTCCAGATTCGGTTCATGAAATAATAGACTCCGTCTCCCTTGATCTCTAGTTTCTTATCCATTCCTCTTAAGGCTTCCAGCTGAGCCTCCTTGATTTGCGCGGATAAATGAGAATGGATAGTCATAGTTAGTGCCTTCACTCTGCGACCTGAGTACTCTTTTCGGCTGAGGGCATCTGCCACCACATTGGCCTTGCCGGGATGGTAGCGGATTTCGCACTCGTAATCGCTGAGTAGTTCGACCCAACGCCGTTGTCGCATGTTCAGCTCGTTCTGGTCGAAGATGTGTTGTAGGTTTTTATGGTCAGTGAAGATAGTACACTTGGTTCCGTAGAGATAACGTCTCCATATCTTCAATGCGAAGACCACTGCTCCCAACTCCAGTTTGTGCGTTGTGTAGTTAACTTCGTGTACTTTCAGTTATCTTGAGGCGTAAGCAATAACTTTTCCCCGTTGCATGAGCACACAGCCTAGGCCCTGATTGGATGCATCACAGTAGACAACGAAGTCCTCCGTCCCTTCGGGCAGAGACAGGACAGGTGCGCTGCATAGGGCCCGCTTCAACGTTTGGAACGCAGTGTCTTGTTTTTCAGTCCAACAAAAGGGTACGCCTTTCTGAGTTAGCGTGGTTAAGGGTTTGGCAATTCTGGAGAAATTCTGGATAAGTCTCCGATAGTAGCCAGCGAGACCCAAGAATTGACGGATTTCTGTGGGCGTCTTCGGTGCTGACCAATTTTTTATCGCTTTGATTTTGGAGGGGTCCACGTGTATGCCTTCCTCGCTTACCACGTGACCTAGGAAGGTTACTTTTCGAATCCAGAATTCGCACTTGGAGAATTTTGCGTAAAGCTTCTCCGTCCTTAGAGTTTCCAGCACTGCTGTCAAGTGCTGTCGATGATCTTCCTCGCTTCTGGAATAGACAAGTATATCGTCGATGAATACGATGATGAACTTGTCCAAGAAAGGACGGCACACCCGGTTCATCAGGTCCATGAACACTGCCGGTGCGTTGGTTAGACCGAAAGGCATTACTACGAACTCGTAGTGACCATATCGAGTCCGAAATGCTGTCTTAGGAACATCATTCTCATGGACTCGCAGCTGATGGTACCCTGATCTTAGATCTATTTTCGAGAAGTAGCTGGCTCCTTGAAGTTGGTCGAAGAGATCATCGATTCGAGGAAGAGGGTAACGGTTTTTGACAGTGAGCTTGTTCAGCTCTCGATAGTCAATGCACATCCGAAAGGATCCATCCTTCTTTTTCACGAACAAGATCGGGGCTCCCCAGGGTGAGGAACTCGGTCTGATGAACCCTTTGCTGAGCAGCTCATTGAGCTGACTTGATAGCTCCTGCATTTCTGCTGGTGCTAGGCGATATGGAGATTTGGCTACGGGAGTAGCTCCGGGAACTAAGTCGATGCGAAACTCGACTTGACGTTCGGGAGGGATTCCCAGAAGCTCCTCGGGAAAGACTTCCGGAAAGTTGCAGACTTCAGGAATGCTCTTAAGGTCTTTAACTTCCTGTTTTTCGTTAATACGTGGGCTAGAAATGCATAACACTCCTTTCGCAAGAGTTTCTGGGCTTGGATGCATGAAATGATACGGAGGTTCGAACTGAGTTTATCACCGTAAATTATGAGAGCTTCACCAGAGGAGAGATTGAGACGGATAGCTTTTTCGTAACAAAGGATATCAGCATGATTGGGGCTCAACCAATCCATGCTGATGATAATATCAAAGTTTTTTATGGAGACCGGCATAAGATCGATGGGAAATGAATGATCGTTCAAGGTAAGGGTACATCCTACGTATATCTCATTAGTGCTCTCCTTCTCACCGTTAGCCATCTCGACGGTAAATGTTTTGGTTAAGGGTCGGGATTTATGTTTAAGAAAATGCTTGAATGCATGACTAACAAAACTTCTTTCAGCACCAGAATCGAAAAGAATGCATGCATAAGAGTTGTCGAGGAGGAACGTACCCGAAACAACTGTGGGATCAGCGACTGCCTCCTCGCGTCCCATCGTCAGTACTCTTCCTGTGCCACCAGCTGTTGTTGCCTTGGGGCAGTTTCTCTTGTAGTGTCCGACTTCTCCACAATTATAGCAGGCTTGACCGACGCCTGCTCCAGATGTTTGGTTGGTTGGTTGAGCTGGTGTTTTGCAAAATCGAACCGTGTGTCCCTTTTTGCCACAGTTAGAACATGACATTTCATGACATGGGCCGGGGTTATGGTGGTAGTTACACTTGTCGCACCGAGGGAGGGTACCAGCATATTTACTGGTAGGTGCTTGCACGGCAGGAGTAGCAGCAGGAGTAGTGGCAGCGTGGATTGCTACCGTTTGCTGTTTCTTTGAGGGCTCCTGCGAAGACTGGCCCTTCTTCTGTTTCCAGAATTTTCTTTTCTCACCACTCCCTTTAGCCGGTTCAGGAATGGCTGTCACTTCATCGAGATCGACTCCATGATCTATGAGGGTCTGCGCCAGACACTTAGCGCTGTCGAAGGTGTTTGGCCTAGCAGCCAGGACATTTCCTTTGGTCGGTTGGGTCAACCCCCAAATGTATCTTTCAACCTTCTTGCTTTCCGAGGTGACCATTCCCGGGCAGAGAAGCGCTAGGTCTTCAAACCTAGATGTGTAGGCGGCAATGTCGGAACCCTTCATCTTTAGGTTCCAGAGTTCGTGCTCCAGTTTCTAGATTTCGCCGCGTGGGCACTACTCAGCAAGCATGAGCTCTTTCAAGCTCTCCCAACCCATAACATTTGCTATTGGCAGGGTTAGGGACTTGACCCGGCCATTCCACCAGGTCAATGCTTTGTTGGCGAAAGTGCAAGCGGCGAATTTCACCTTGTTGACCTCCGAACAGGAACAGATTTCGAAGATGGACTCAATTTTCTCGATCCATTGAGTCAGGGCAATGACACCTCCAGTGCCGTCGAATGATGTGGGTTTTGCGTTCATGAAGTCCTTATAGGAACACTCCTTCTGGTGTCCTTGACCACCTTCATGATTTTGGGGATGCGTACCACCTTCCTGTCCACCAGATCCGCCATGGTTCATTTGTGACATCGCGGCTGCCACAGCAGCAGTAACAGCTGCTTGGAACATAACGGGATCGAACTGAGGGGGCAGTGGTGGTGGTGGAGCGTCGTCATTCCTTCTGATGGGTCGTCTTCGAGGAGGCATCTTGTTCTAGAAACAACCAGGAAGAAGAGGATGGTAAGTCCTCTGAATCGAATCAAGAGATATGAAGCAAGGATATATCTCATAATGATTGTTAGAGTGTTCTACTAAGCGATAAACAAGGAAAACTACCAATGCAAATAAGTTATCGCTAAAAGGAATGAGTAGCAACACTTGGAATGAATTTCTACGAGGTATTCGGCTCTGACTAAAATACTCCTATAGTATTTTAAGTTATACGGATACTGGGTAAGTTTTAGGCCTGTTGCAACACCAAAGTCACTCCCAAGCACATGTTGGTCATGTCTCGAATGAATATAGTTGATCATGCTATATTGACCCTAGACATGATTACATAACTGCCCAAGTTTAATCGCAGTGTTCAACATCCAAATACTTTTGTTTTGTTCTATTTATGACACGGATTCTGGTACTCGGGTATACTTGTATAGTTTGTTATAAAAATACTTAAATTTTTGAAAGTATACTTTTAGTTTAGAGCACTTAGGCCCCTTAGTGTTTATAGTTGTATACCATGTAAGGTTCGGTATACTTAGTTCACTATAAACAATAGCTCTGATACCAATCTGTCACACCCCGAAACCGATGGCGGAAACGTTCCGGGGCGGAGGACGTCATGCGTAGTATCACAACAATTGTATCATAGCAAGCATAGTAAACACAACCAAACATTGAATACATACATGAAAAAGATTTACATTGTCATAATACATAGTTTATACATATCAGTGTATAGTAAAAGTAAAAGACGTGAATCCAAAACGCTCTGTCTTCTCAAAAGTCGGCAAGAGTACCCGTCTATTGATGCCCTGAGAATACAAGCGGTTTTAAAGAATATCAGCATAAAGCTGGTGAGTTCATATGCGGTTAATTCTGGTGAAAGAAATGTTTCCTTGATTCTTTGAAAAGTATTTACCAGAAAATCCCATACTTTCTTATGAAAGATGTTTGATTACCCATTAGTTATATGATAAACCACCTGTTTATGAAAGTTTGAGTTATCCCAAGAAAATCCCATATTTTCTTATGAAAGATGTTTGGTTATCGATTCTGAAAGAGAAGTACAAGTATCTACCATACTTGTGTCGTTAGATGTAGTTTCCTTGAAAGACCCTGTTTATTCTCCGTGAGATGTATTAGTCTTATTACAAAAATAGAACTAATAAGTAGGTAGTGAACTAGATCCTAAGGGTATTATCAATACCCTCTAGTAATCAAATGGGTTATTACTTTGAGGTTAGTTCACTAGATTTATTATTACCAAAGTAAATCTCTGTTATCTAGGTTGCGAGTTTCATAACCATACATTAAACTGGATATGGCACGTACGGTGGCCAGTATCATTTTATTACTTTGTCACCCGTAGACCTGACGGTCCCACTGTAGCTAGCAGCGAGGTGCGGGATAGTCAGTCCCGTATAGATCTATACACAATAGTCACGCTCTCCCTCCAAGAGATTCTGGTTACAAGGGTAGTCCTACACTCACGAATCCGGTGGAGTGTTACCAAGGACGTGTCTCCCATCCTTAAACTAACAAATTTACAAGTAATAATACATAAAACCCTGTTTATGGTTGGTATGAATCCTTTGTAAAATATCACAATTTATGACAAGATTCATAAGTTTCGTGCTTTAGTTTTGAAAAATGTTTCTACGAGTTGATTTCTAAATCAAATGGTAAAACGGTTTTCTGTGTTTGAAAGCATACTGAACATGTAATTATTTTAAACAAAATAATATATTTGAGCACAAGTTTCCTTGTACTTTTGCTTGTATTCCCCCCCCCCCCCGGAAAACATGAAAAACTCGGAAAAGTATAGGGGTATGAACTCACAGTTTGACGTAGGATTCGGATGTACGATCGGTTTCGAGCACTGAGTTTCAACTGATGTTTTGTACACGAGTGGATCCTATTAACATATAATAATGATTATACGTATTAGGTTAAGGTATTTCATGATAAAATACGATGGGAAACCACCCTAGGGACTTGGAAATACTTGGAACTAAGTGTCGGAGCCATAAGTGATCGAATAAAGGAAGTGTGCGGCCATCAGTATGTGTGTGCGGCCAGACTGTGTGTGCGGTTGCACACAAGAGTGTGCGGCCGTACAGAGGGTGTGTGCGACCGTACACTCCTCGTTTGTGTCCGAAATGTCGATTTTGAGGTGTTTTCGAGGTGTTCTTGTGCTAATACCAAGTCCTACTAGAAAAGGAAGGCCAAACTCTTCACTTTGGAGAGTTTTAAGGTGTGTGCGGCCACCTTATGAAGGTGTGCAGCCGTACACCTTCAAAGGATGAAGAACACGAAGAACACTATGAGTTTTAGGCTTAGATTCAAGTGTCTTACCACTATAACAAGCTGAATGATGAAGTGGTTCATGTTTTTGAGGCCTTTTGAGTGTTCTTGGATGAAGTTTTTAGAGAGAGAAAGTAGTGAGAGATAGTAGAGTGCAGCCAAAGGAAAGAAATGAGTGAAAGGGGTCTCCTTATATATATAAGGGGGGTGTGCGGCTGGAGGATGGGTGTGCGGCCGCACACCCGTGTGTGCGGCCGTACACACCTCTCATGAGGGTGTATGGCCCGATTTTGCTTCTAAACGACATGTTGACTCATTCCTAATCTCATTCCCAACTGTACTCAAGCTTAGAACACTTAAACTAACTCTTAAACGGCGTTAAAAGATGATACAATCGAGTTTAATATTGCTATTAAGATCGATTGCACAGGATAAAAGTTTTAGGTTGTCACATCACACGGTTAGTTTAGGCATCCAAACTAGTTTGGAGCCTGGGACAAAAGATGAATTTCTGATTGATGCATGAACCGAGGTTGCAGGGACTGGTTTCATGTCAACTTTTGATCCTAGTCCTGGATGTTTGTGAATTTTTGGAGTGTTGCGATTTTTAGAAAAGTTACTAGGTTTCTGAAAAGAACCAGATTTGACATGAGATGATCCTTTTTGACAACTACATTGACATTGACATGCTGAAATTTTGTTTTTTGTTCTGACACCTTGTTTGGTCAGCGGTCTAAATGATGAGGTGGGCTTGTGACCGGTCCGAGGGTGGTAAGATCTGACATTGGTGCTGTTGGACGTTGAAAAAGTTTGTTTCGAAAAAGATTTAGCACGTGTAGATTTTTTGGACCTTTTGTTGGATTTGGTAAAATACCCTTCCACTTGTTAAAATTTTGATGTGATTTCAAAAGTGTTGGAGTGGGTAAGATACCCTTCCATTTTGGATCATCTGAGGAATAGATTTGAAAACCATTGCTTCGAAAAGACCTTACTTTCTTTTGGGTTGTGTCAGATGAGTTTGGAATGACTGTTGAAACTGTACATTCCTTTTTGTATGTTTTCTTGATGGGAGAGTTTTTTGAAAAATAGTGCGAGAAAACAAACTTTTCTGGAGTCTTAGATTGCGGAAATCTGATATGTCTTTTGTTTTTAGAAAAGATTTGTCGATTTGTGCCTCGGGATCGGATTTCCTCTTTGAAAGCCTTTTTAGCTAAGGTTTTTGGAGAACCGCAGTCATTGGTGTTCAGCTGCGGTTTCCTGGAAACCTTTGAAAATTTTTGAAAACGAGGGCTAGATTCATCTGAACTTGAAAATTCAGGGTTTTGAGAGCATTGACCCACTTCAAAGTTTTCTATGGGTAGTTCATGATGAATTGGATGAAGAGTCACAGAGCTTTTGATTGAGGACTGCGGTAAGGATGATTTGACTACCGCAGAGTAAGACTGAGTTGGGACTTCAGTGGGACTTTTGTGGGACTTCTGCGGCTCATGACTACAGTGAGAGACACTGCGGTCTGAGGGCAGAGATGGGAAACCCTGTGAGATTTCGGGACTCTCTACGACAATTTCTTCATCAACCACTGATGAATTCTGAGAATTTGGATAGATTGTGCCACAGATAGGAGTTTGACCACTTGTGTGACCCGAAACCTCAGGCACAACTTCCTCAATGACACAATTATTACTTAGATTATGAAGTCTACCGAATTGTGTTCTGATGTCTTCGGGAAAAGTTTTGTCATTGACTGGGAAATGAAATTCTCGGTCCGGAGGGACTTACAGTCGATCTTTGTTAAACCGGGGTGAGGAATCCTTTGCGGTAGGATATCCATTGGACCAACCCCAATTGTATGTATTGTCCACAGTTCCATTACTCACCAAATTTTCAATAGCTTCACTTTCATTGAACAGTTTTTCTATTAATAGATTTAAGCGTACAATCTCACTCTGAGCTAAATCTCTTTGGTTCAAAGTTATATCTAGTTGTGTTTCACTCAACATTCTTGCATCTTTTTCTAACTCTAAGTCCTTTTCTAACATAGCCATTTTGAGTCTTTTGTTGTCCAGTCGTCCTCTTACATGAAACATCTCTTGGGATGCTATGTTCTTCTCATCTAAAGCTTTGTTATAGTCTTTAAGGACGGCAGCACATGTGTCATTAAGATTGTCTATGAAGGGTTGACAGTCATGCATGCTATAGTTTAGAGTTTGAATCATGAGTTTTACATGTTCGACGATGCTTAGAGTTCCATCCTTTGCCATGTAGCAGTAGTTCTTTTCCAGCTTTGTAGACCCATCATCATCCGCAGTTGCCAGCATGCGGATTTTGCCTTTTCCTTTGACATTGCTGATGGCTTCTTCTTCATCTCCGGATGACCAAACTTGATGGTCTCTTTTGACATGGGCTACGTATGCCTTAGCCTTTTCCTTTTCTTCCAATTCTTGAGCCATTCTCAGGTAGAATGCTCTGTCTTTCACTACATTTGCCTTGCAATCTTTTGCAAAATGATTCTCTTTGTTGCACTTGTGACAAATTACAACATCAGTTTTGTCTTCTGAGGGAGTACCGGAGTCAGTGGTTTGGATGGACTGCGGTGCCTCCACTGGTTGAGTATTTTGAGATTGCGGTGGTGGATGAGAACTTTTGGGATATCGAGAATGGTTATTCTGCGGGTTGAAGGTACGGTTGAATGGAGGTTTGTTGAACTGCTGATTCTTACGAAAAGAAGGAGGTGGTAGCCGGTTGAACTGTTGACTAACAAGAGCAATAGCCTTTTGATATTCTTCTTCATCATCATACTCTGAGTCGGCTTCGTATGACCGTAGAGTATCTCTTTTACTCTATTTCTCGTGTCTTATCGAGACCCTTCATACGTCTAGGGAGAGCTCTTTTAGCTCTTGGTATCCGACACTCTCCATCCGATGATTTGTTGATTTTTGATATCCGGTCATTGGTTATCAAAAATAGGGAGAGAATATCATCCGGATTTGGTTCTTATGATTGTTTGAGTTTGGATTTTTGAAGACTTCTGAAGACGATTATTTATTTAGTGATGCGATGTGGCACTTATTTTTGGTCTTTACGGATCAAATTTTTGGCATTACTCGATGTTTTCCGATTCAGATTATTTATTATTCGGACTCTACCACAGGATGATTTTGTGTTCGCATCCGGTTCAGATCTTATGGTTTCACGAGTTTGGATTTGTGATATGTTGAAGACGAAGATTATTTTGGCGATGTGACGTGGCACTTATTTTTGATCCTTGGATCAAATTTTTGACATTGCTGAACCATGTTTTTGGACTCACATTATTTTTATCCGGACTTCATTTTATGGATGCTTCACATTTTTAGCAGGTTATTCTTTGAAGAATTTTGGTGTATTATGATTCGAGAACTCGAGATGTTTTTCAGACTTTTTGAAGCCGAAGTGTTTCTTTTATTGGATCTTCTACTTGCTCATGGTGACCCTTTTCTTCTGGTGATTATGACTGGTTTGAAGATTTGGATCTTATTTTTTCTACTTCATTGGTTGTGCTTTGAAGCCGAAGACCTTCATTATTAGAGATTCATGGCCAATTTCAGACTTCACAAACACTTCAGAGTTTCAGAGACATTTCAGCATTTGGTTCTCAGTATGTTTCATCTTATTACCACACTTGCTAGTCGGATTACTGTATTATAGCCTTGTATCACTTATTGGATCTCTCATCATTTGTAAGCATTTAGGGAGAGAATGTTGGAGCATGGAAATGCTCTACAAATAATGAGTGGTATTTAGGTTGTATTTTCCCTTTATTTGTATTGTTGGTGTATTTGTCTTTCCCTCATATATAAAGGGAGAGATGGTCATTTCTTATTAAGCATCTTTTCTAAAATGTAATCTCTAGAGAGAGAAAGTGGTGGGATTTCTCCCATCCAGGGAGAGTTTCTCTCCCACCAATGTTCTTCATGGAAATATATTTTATCTCTCTTTCTTTCTCATCTTTTAAGAATTCTCATTATGTTCTTCATATTTTTATATTTTGTTACACGATAAATCTCGAGATACTATTCTTCCGCATCCACCGTTCGTATAAAAATGGGTTCCTACACTAAGAAATCACATCGTTTATACTAAGGCACTCGTATTACTAGGACACCCAAAAATTCAGAACGAAATAACCACAATAGTAATACCAAGGACGAAATTGGTAACATTACAAATGTGTACATAGAACACACTATCATTTCGAACAACCATCCCTTACAGATCAATCCAATATCTATTACAATAAGGAGCTCAACGGTGTCAATTGACATGGGCTGACTTGATCCTCACCATACGAAATTCATGTGCCAACTAGGCTTTTCGCCTTAACGAATCGATTAACGAAACCCCTACAACTTGTAACGACAATCCTCGAACTATCTCGGGCATCTAGACCTTTAGGTACCCGTGCAAGTAATACCACACTCTTTCCTAACCCTTAATAGGGATAAGAAACAAGGAGCAAAGGATACCGAGGGTAACCTAGAGATTTATAACCCCCCCCCTAAGATGTTTCCAAAGCCCTTTCGGAAATATCACTTACATGCCAAGTTGAGTTCGGAGATCGACTCAACTCATGGAGCCATTCTCGTAGCCAGACCGCCAAGACCACTTAGCACC
The DNA here is from genome assembly GCF_052849685.1 of Lactuca virosa. Lineage (NCBI taxonomy): Eukaryota > Viridiplantae > Streptophyta > Magnoliopsida > Asterales > Asteraceae > Lactuca > Lactuca virosa. Next base: position 254,967,609 of record NC_136434.1, read on the forward strand.
AACATGAACACCGAAGGTATCCGGTCGATGGAACGACCCAGTAAGTATGAGGTTATCAAACCAAGACTTGAACCTTAGAGAACGCCTATCCAACTCATAAACAGGAAAGGCTAAGTGTCCATAGGACCACTAATTACTAAGAATCGAACGAACCCATCCTCAAGGATCGATACCTCCTACCCCGACTCGAAGACTTACTCAGATACAATCAAAGATCGACCTCCCACTAGTTCAGAATTCCGTAGTAGGAAACTCCAAAGACAGCTTAAGAATTATAGGACCAACTACATCGCGCGACCTTAACCTTAGTAGCAATAGTGTTTGCCCTAAGGTTTAGAGGCACTACTTTGGGGCGTCAAATACGTGATCCTTATTAACCATGACCATCCATTCACTTCGCCATATAGGACGCAAAGGCAGAATACCTCTGTGTTGGGCTGAGATGACCAACACCCAACTAACCAGAGGAGCAAGGTCAAGGGCCAGTAGCAAAGGTCCACTAGATCACTAAGAAAGGACTTAAATTCTCCTAGGAACTAAGAGACTAAATGAAACCGAGAAACTCACACTTTTTCCTTAGTACTTGGGATGCTGCTTTAGAATAAATTTCGGGAAGAAATTCCCTCTAACGGGGGATGATGTCACAACTGGCAAAATTAGGTTAAGATGTGAATTCCTGAACAATATAATCTCCTTGTATAAGCCCAAAACCTAACCCGATAAGCTAAGATTTACCCAACTTGGGCCAAGACTCTCTTATTGGGCCCTAACGGGTCGATAACTTCTCAAATGGGTTCTAATGGGCCGAATTTTTTTATTTAACATTGTTTTGGGCCTATTTGGGCCGTGAACATCTCTTTTATACCATAATGGGCCAAATACCTCTATTAGATAATATGTTGGGCCGAAACCCCCTCTAATGGACCAAAAAAAAAAGAGAAAGGAAAAACACAAGAGGTTGACACCTCTTTAATACATAACATATAACCATGTTTCCATCTACGAAATGAGTGTAATACCCAAGATGTTTCCATGCTTCTCTCCCCCTCTCTTTCCTCTTGAAATCTCGGCCAAACACTCCCTCACCACCCTCATTTCAAGTTTTCATCCAACTCATTTTCTCTCCTTACTCTCAAGAACATCACCCACTTTCCTCTTCAAAATCGTGATTTGTGTGTGTGTTCTTTAAAGAAGATTTCTTCAAGAGTCATAAACTTGGTAAGTTCATGTCAAACTCCATTGGTTATTTCAAGTTTTTACAAAGATCATTCTCTTACAACCTCATTTTTGTGTATAAACTCCTTAGAACAACCACCACTTCGAAAGTTCCCTCAAGAAGGCAATCTAGGCTCAAAAAACATTCTTCTCCTTTATCTACATCACAAAAACCTCAAGGTGAGCTTCATACCCCCATATCTTTCGTATTTTTCATGTTTTCGGGGGAGAATACAAGTCAATTCTCGTTTAACCGTTGGATATTTGCATGTACCATTGTGTTAAGTGTTTAACTTTTGGATCTTTACTTGAACATGAAGTTTATCACTTAGATCTTCATAAAAACCATGAGAAAAGTATAATTTGTATTATATATTACATGAAAACTTGTAGATCTGAGATTATACACTCCAAATAGCAAAAACAAGTGTTGTGTTCAAACATCTATAACCTAAACTCAAAAATCAGCTTTTAACAGGAATGTTTTGGTCTAATTACGGACTGTTTTGACCACCTTGATGGTAATATTTTTCAAAACTGTTTTGCATGCAACACGTTCAGGTTTATACATTTAAAATGACTACTCTCATGCATTCATACGATTTTTCCACAATGTTTGGCGATTTTTACAAAACTGCCTATCATTTCAGGAATGATTTCGGACCAGTCTGTGAAGATGAACATTTTCACACTAGTTTGAGGCCATTAAAAATCTTAATAAAAATTATGAGTAAACTAGACTCATTTTCCAAACCCTCAGAGTTTACGGATCTGAATTTCGACTTACGATGATTTTTCTATAATTTTTCTAAAAATAGGGACAGAAAGGTCAAAAACAAGAAATGATTTTTATCATGCTAAAAGCTCTTATATATGTTTTAGATACAAGTATGTATAAATTATATATACTTTTAAAACATCTAGACATGTTAACTTATATGTACTTAATATATATATATATATATATATATATATATATATATATATATATATATATATATATATATATATATATATATATATATATATATATATATATATATATATATATATATATATATATATATATTTACGTCCTTATTGGGCATGGATATAATATACATGTTTAGTGGGCTTTAGTGTCTTTTTACATGCTTAGTGGGCCTTAGTGTCCTTTTGCATGTTTAGTGGGTCTTAGTGTCCTTTTACATGTTTAGTGGGCCATAGCTTCGTTTTACGTGTTTAATTGGCTTTAGTTGTTCTTTTACATGTATATTGGGCCCGGGATATATATAATCTCATTCATTTTGAGCCTAGAAATACTTTACATGCTTAGTGGGCCTTAGTTGTCCACTTACATGTTTATTGGGCCTGGAATATACCTTATATGTTCTTCTTTCTTTTTCTACGTAAATTTGATTAAGGATCTAGTGAGACGTGTCGGTTGACACCTATTGAGTGTTCGATCGTAGCTTGTAGTTATAACCAGAGTCTCTTGGAGGGAGAGCGTGAGTTTGTTTATAGATCTATACGGGGGTGACGCCCCACACCTGAGTTGTTCGCTACAGTTAGACTAGGCCAGTCTAGGGTAACAAACCGTATCTTATTCCATTGGCGTCCCAAAGACGTCATGACAGGCGAAATTGTCATTATCAAGTATGGTTATATCGGCTCACTTAGAGGAACTAACGTTATAAAATTTATGGGAAACCATTCTCTTTTCTTTTTGGATAAAACGGTAACCTATACGCGCTGGTACTGAACTTCGGGGGTTGAGATTCCAACATTCTCTTACGCAGACAACATCGGGTTGCCTGGGATCATTTTCTTTCTATTTTCACAAACATTAACACCCATGCATTAACATAAGATCGGACACCAATATTTCAAATCATTTCTTTTTAGAAAATATCAAATTTTCTGGGAATATTCGCTTTACTCTTACCAACAAAAGATAACAAAGGACAAACATGCATATATTCATAGTTTTAGAACGAGACTTACAAATTATTTTATAGAAATATTGGATTTTCTTAAAACACTATGAGAACTACTCTAAAACAGTACAAAACCATTTTATATAAAAATACTTATGAACTCACCAACTTTTTAGTTGACGCTTTTCAAAACGACTTGTATTCTCAGGGATCCAGTAGCAGGTAATAAGCTCGACTATGAGATCAAGTGGTGCGACTTCAAGAAATTTTACTTTTCTTACTTTTGTGTAACTGATGAACAAATTCAATATGTAAACTATGTAAGTGTGTATTTCCAATGTATGATGTTTGGTTGCTATGTTTCATTCATATTCAATTGTTATGATATTGTACATGAAGTCATCCGCCCCCGGACGTTTCCGCCGTCCCGGTTCAGGGGTGTGACACACCCCCAAACCGGAGCGGCGGAAACGTTCGGGGCGGAGGACGTCATGTATAGTATCACAACAATTGATTAATAGTAATCAAAGCAACAACAACCATTGTATTGATAATATAGTGTTTACATTGTATTTGAATCACATATGATTGACTCCAAAGTAAATAGCAACACAAGACTTGAAGCTACTATGCTCGGCCATCTGGAACCGTGTACATGTACCTGTCTACTAGTGACCTGAGAATACAAGTGGTTTTGAAAGTGTCAACATTAAAGCTGGTGAGTTCATAAGCATTTGTATTTGGAAAGTATGTTCTTTGTTCCTTGAAAACCTTAGTTTGTTCTTTCAGAAAATCCTATATTTTCTGACGTAATGAAATGTATGTTCTGCTGATTCGTACTTATATAAGTGATGTATTACTGATGTGTATGTATGCCCCTAGTTAACGTTCTTTCGGAAAAGTATGTTTGGTACTAAAAACTAGTAAGGTGTACTTGTATTTAATGATCCTGGTTGTACTTAAGCTGAGATTGTTAATTATATCAGTGTACTTGGTGCTAGAAAATAGTGAATTTCAGTAGTGCCAATAGTACTGTTTACACTGTAGTAGTGTCTGTAGTATCCATAGTGTCCGCAATAGTGTCTGGAATCCACCACATATAGTGTAAAGTAGTTTACTGTAGTATCTGTAATAGTGCCTGGAATCCACCAGAAGTAGTGTAAAATAGTGTACTGTAATGTCTGTAATAGTGCCTGGAAATCACCAGAAGTAGTGTAAAATAGTGTACTGGAGTGTCTGTAATAGTGCCTCGAATTCACCAGAAGTAGTGTAAAATAGTGTACTGTAGTGTCTGTAATAGTGCCTGGAATCCACCAGAAGTAGTGTAAAATAGTGTACTGTAGTTTGATTAATTATCAAAACATTTGTATGAATGATTTCCCAAAATGTAAGTGTATTGTACTAGGAAACTAATGTAGAGAAGATCTAATATTAAAATAAAAACTTTGAAGTAGGGTTAATTTCGTAAACCTTGTTTATACTATTGTGAGTTTCATATAACCATGCTAGTATGACCTAGTGGCCTCTACGACGTTCTTCAGGCGTCGGTATTTTATGACATTTGTCATCCCCAGGCATGCCTGCCTAACTGTAGCTAGCAGTTTGGGTGTGTGATTGTCAATCCCGTATAGATCTATACACAAACCTCACACTCTCCATCCGGGAGACTATGGTTATAATTTATAGGACTTGAACCTATACCCTGGTGGGTACCCGAAGTAGTGCCTCACAACCCTATATTAACTAGTTTACGTGTAGTGTTATAGTGTTCTCTTGTAATTGAAACTGTATGTATTACTTTGTAGTGTAAAATAATTATACTTAAATAATTATTTTAGTAGTGTATCCATGTAGTAGTGAAATAGAGTAGTGTTCCATAAATTATACTTAATATAGTTAATATACTTGTTTATGTGTAGTGTTCTTGAATTTTGTAATATCATGTTGCGTTTTCCCCAAACTATACTTATAGTAGTTTGTACGTATATTATTGTAGGTTTCTTGAACTTAGTAAAATAGTGTATTGGTTCACAAACTTTACCTATTATAGTTTAAATGCATGCACGGTATGCAATGAAAGTCTTAGTAATTTAACAGTTTGAATAACACAATAAAACGATGAGATAGGTACCCTTTTGCTCGACATGTTACAAAAGGGTTAAAACTTTATTTAGATAAAATTATATGCATATATGCAGAAGGCATATATATAAAGATGTACTTTGGGAAATAAAAGTATAAAACATTTGCAGTAGTTTGAAGTATAATTTAAAATAGTTTGAATCAGTTGAAACGACTTGATATGCTTTAAAACTGTTTGAAATCTATTGAAAGTTAACCTAAAATTATTTTGTGTTTTACTTGTATTCCCCCCCCCTCCCCTAGAACATTGGAAAAATAGTGAAAATGTAGGGGTATGAACTCACAGATAGTGTGTGCTTGCAGCTGGATAGCGGACTGAAGATGACCCTCGAGTTGGCGTACGCGGAACTAACGGTATCCTAGTAGTATTTAAACACATAATTATATTTAAATTAGTGAAACCATTAATTAAAGTGTTAGAAAAACACTTGTTTTTGTGTTAGGAATAATTACCGAAAATAGTGCAAGTGTTAAAGGGGTTTTCGATTCCAAGGAGTTCTCAGCCGAAAACTGATTTTCGGCCGAACACAGGTTTTCGGCCGAAATCGAGTGGTCGGTTCCGCTGCTGTTTTCGGCCCCCCTAAAGATACGGAGGCTGTTCTTGGTGTTCTTGAAGAAAAATATGAAGATTCAAAGGTTTCTTCTTGAAGATATGAGTGTTCTTGGATGATCCTTGTGAGCAAAATGAGAGAGTTTTCGGGTGAAATGAGTGAGAAATGATCAAGTTTCCGAGGAAAAACCTTTATAGCAGTTGGGTTTTCGGTCGGAGATGGGTTCTCAGCCAAAATCAGTTTTCGGCCGAAAACGAGCTATTGAACAAGTTTCGTTGTTTTTGAGAGAAAATCTTGGTTTTTCAAGTGTTTTTGGCTTCGAAAACATATATAAATATTATATATATATAATAAATTATTGTCTAACCCTTACGAACTTAACGGAATAATAATAAAAGATCAAATTTTATTGACTGCAAAAATACCGGGTTGTTACATTAGTAGTCAACACAGTAAGGAGGAGCATAGTCAACACGTACGTCAGGTATTAGAAACACTACGATCGGAGAAACTCTACGCGAAGTTCTCTAAGTGAGAATTTTGGATTCGAAGAGTCGAATTCTTGGGTCACGTGGTTAGCGAAGAGGAATTCACGTGGACCCTTCCAAAATTAAGGCTATCGAGAATTGGTCAGCTCCAAAGACGCCTACAGAAATTCGTCAATTTCTAGGTCTCGCTGGCTACTATCGCAGGTTTATTTAGAACTTCTCTAGGATCGCGAAACTGCTTACTACATTGACCCAGAAAGGTGTGACCTTTTGACTGGGAAGAGAAACAGGAGAAGGCGTTCCAAACGCTGAAGCGAGCCTTATGCAGCGCACCGATACTATCCCTCCCAAAAGGGATAGAAGAATTTGTGGTTTATTGCGATGCATCTAACCAAGGGCTTGGCTGTGTTCTTATGCAAAGAGGAAAGGTCATCGCCTATGCCTCAAGACAGCTAAAGACACACCAAGTGAACTACACCACACATGATCTTGAGTTAGGAGCAGTGGTATTTGCTCTGAAGATCTAGAGACACTACTTGTATGGTATGGAAAGCACTATCATTACAGACCACAAAAGCCTTCAACATATTTTTGATCAGAAGGAGCTCAACATAAGACAACGACGGTGGGTCGAGCTACTCAATGACTACGAATGCGAAATTCGTTATCATCCCGGTAAAGCCAACGTAGTAGCTGACGCCCTAAGTCGGAAAGAATACTCTGGTCCTAGAGTCAAATCATTGACTATGTCTATCTATTCTCATCTGTCCACACAAATTAAGGAGGCTCAGCTAGAAGCCTTGAAGCCTGAAAATGTGGCCGGTGAATCCCTTAGAGGGATGGATAAGAACTTAGAAGTTAAGGGTGGCGGAGCCTTGTATCTCATGGATCACATCTGGACACCGAAACTCGGTGGTTTCAGAGACGTGGTCATGACCGAAATGCACACTACTCGATATTTCGTCCACCCAGGTTCAGATAAGATGTATCTGGATCTCAAAAAGTTATACTGGTGGCCTAACATGAAAGCAGAGATTGCTACCTTCGTGAGTAAGTGTTTTACTTGCGCCAAGGATAAGGTCAAAACCAGAAACCCTCAGGTTTGCTATAACAACCGGAAATACCTGAGTGGAAGTGGGAGCGGATCACAATGGACTTAATAACCAAGTTGCCCAAGACAACGGGTGGTCTCGATACCATTTGGGTGATCGTAGACAGGTTAACCAAGTCCGCACACTTCCTGCCTATCAAAGAAACTGGCAAGATGGAGAAACTAACAAGAACTTACATTAGGGAGATTGTACGAATGCATGGTGTTCCCATATCGATTATCTCTGATAGAGATAGTAGATCACTTCAATATTCTGGCAGTCGCTACAAAGTTCCCTAGGAAGTAGGTTGGACATGAGTAAAACCTACCATCCGCAAACCGACGGACAAAGTGAGAGGACTATTCAAACTCTGGAAGATATGTTGCGAGCCTGTGTGATAGACTTTGGAAAGGCATGGGATACTCATTTACCCCTTGTCGAGTTCTCCTACAATCACGGTTATCACACAAGCATAAAGGTTGCTCCATTTGAAGCCCTCTTGACAGTAATCTCACGGGTCCAGAAATCATTCGGGAAACGCCAGAGAATATTGTTCAAATTCATGAACGATTGAAAGCCTCTAGAAACAGACAGAAAAGCTACGATGACAAGAGACGGAAACCTTTGGAATTCAAGGTTGGTGACCGTGTTCTATTCAAGGTCTCACCCTGGAAGGGCTTGATACGCTTCGGAAAGCGTGGGAAGCTAAATCGAAGGTACATAGGACCTTTTGAGATTATCGCTAGGATCGGCCCTGTAGCTTACTGTGACAACCCGGAACTTTTTCCGTTATCCTTACTCAATTTCCGTTAATCAAATTTGGGTTTTTATTTAATTCCGTCAAATTTGATAGTTTAGGAAGGACTTTACGTTTAAATAAATCAATTCGAATTTATTTCCGTTCACGTTAGTATTATTTTTGGTCTAACGGAATATTCTAAACTCAGTTCGATCGAGTTCCGTATTCGAAAACGAGGTTTTCTAAGTCAAAACATAGCATTCGGGCCAAACAACCCTTCAAGAGGAGTTTACGGCCGCAAACTCAGTTTACGACCGTAAACTCTGTTTACGACCGTAAACACTGTTCACGGCCGTAAACCCTCCACCCCACCCCTTGGCCGTAAACTCACCCCTATATAAGGGATGAGTGGCCTTCATTTCTCACTTTACACACTCCAGAAGCTTTCTCTCTCTACTCTCTCTCTCTCTCTCTCTCTACAAACTTCGATTTTGCCCAATGATCCTCAAGAATGTAAGTGATTCTTCACCTTGATTGTGTTTCTATCTCACTCCTAGTGGTAAATCCATGCTCCTATCTCATGAATCTCATCTTTTTCTAGATTTTCTCTCTCACCAAGAACACACACTAGTGTTTTTGGACTCTAACCACCCTTTCAAGCTTCCATTACGTAAGTACTCTACCCTTAGCTTGTTGGATACAAGAATCACTTGTTAAACATCTAGAAATCGTGACCACAAGGGTGTTTACGGTCAAGGCAATCTCCCTTGACCGTAAACTCTATTTAAGTGGTGCAAAGTTGCCACAACACCCTCCTAAGCCTAGAAACTAAGCCTAGAACACTTCCAGAAGGCTAGAAAGGACCTTGAAACACCAAAAATCGCACTTTTTGCCAAGAGTTTACGGCCGTAAACCCATAGACCGTAAACTCATGGACCGTAAACCCATGGGCCATAAACCCATGGACCGTAAACCCATGGGTCGTAAACGCATGGACCGTACACTCCTTTTACGACCGCAAACTCCCCATTTTCAAATCACATGTGATTCTAACACTTAGTTTTAAGTGTTTCCTAGTCCCTAAGGTGGTTTCCTTCCATAACGAATAGTGTTATGCCCTCACCTAATGTATATAAGTACTTCTTCATGCTAAATAGGATCCGTTTGTGTCCGAAGCTTTAGTGACACTCAACAATTCCTAGCAACTTACACTCGAATCCCACGTCAAATAGTGAGTTCATACCCCTACGCTTTTCTGAGTTTTCATGTTTTCAGGGGGAGAATACAAGTAAAAGTACAAGGAAACTTGTGCTCAAGTATATTATTTTGTTTAAAATAATTATATGTTCAGTATGCTTTTAACACAGAAAACAGTTTTACCAAACGATTAAGAAATCAACTCGTAGAAACAGTTTTCAAAACTAAAGCAAGGAACTTGTGAATATTGTCATAAAATGCGATATTTTGCAAAGGATTCATACAAAACATAAACAGGATTTTCAGTATTATTACTTGTAAATTTGTTAGGCTAAGTTTTGAGACACGTCCTTGGTAACACTCCACCGGATACGAGAGTGTAGGACTAACCCTTGTAACCAGAATCTCTTGGAGGGAGAGCGTGACTATTGTGTATAGATCTATATGGGACTGACTATCCCGCACCTTCGCTGCCAGCTACAGCGGGACCATTAGGTTCAGGGGTGACAAAGTCATAAAAAGATACTGGCCCCGATACGTGCCATATCCAGTCTAAGTACGGTTATGACACTCACAACCTAGATAGCGAAAATTTACTTTTGTAATAATGAAACAAGTGAACTAACCTCAAAGTAATAACCGATTTGATTACTAGAGGGCATTAGTAATACCCTTAGGATCTAGTTCACTACTTATTTATTTGTTTTATTTATGTAATAAGGCTAATACATCTCACTGAGAACAAACAGGGTTTTCAAGGAAACTACATCTAACGATATAAGTATGGTAGATACTTGTACACCTCACACCAGATCAGATAACCAACTATCAACTTTTAAGGAAAATATAGGATTTTCCTGGGATAACTCAACCTTACATAAACAGGCTGTTAAACAAGCAACGAATGGATAACCAAACATCTTTCATAAGAAAATATAGGATTTTCTTGGGAAACACTTTTCAAAGGATTAAAGAAACATTTCTTTCACCAGAACTAAACGCTTATGAACTCACCAGTTTTATGCTGATATTTTAAAACTGCTTGTATTCTCATGGCAACAATAGGCAGGTACTCTTGTCAACTTTTGGAGAAGACGGAGCATTTTGGAGTCACGTCTTTTACTTTTGTTATATACTGTTATGTATAAACCATGCTTTCAAACAATATAAATATTTTTATTATAATGTAATGGTTGTGTTTACTTCGCTTACTATGATACAACCGTTGTGATACTACGCATGACGTCCTCCACCCCAGAACGTTTCCGCCGTTCCGGTTTTGGGGTGTGACAGATTGGTATCGAAGCTATTGTTTATAGTGAACTAAGTATACCGAACCTTACATGGTATACAACTATAAACACTAAGGGGCCAAAGTGCTCTGAGCTAAAAGTATACTTTTAAAAATATAAGTATTTTTAAAAAAAGTATACAAGTATACCTACGTACCAGAAACAATATCATGAGTAGAACAAAACAAAAGTATTTTGGATGTTGAACACTGCGGTTAAACCCGGGCAGTTATGTAATCATGTCTAGGGTCAATATAGCGAGATCAACTATATTTATTCGAGACATGACTAACATGTGCTTGGGATTGACTTTAGTGTTGCAACAGGCCTAAAACTTACCCAGTATCCACTCAACAAGATATCAAAAGAACAAAACATGCAACTTAAAATACTATAGGAGTATTTTAGCGAGAGTCGAATACATTGTAGAAATTCGTTTCTAATGTTGCTACCTATTCGTTTCTTAGCGATAATTTACTTGCATTAGTAACCTTTCTTTGCTTATCGCTTGGTATAACACTTTATTATCAGGACGAGATATATTTTGTTTCATATATCTTGAGGACTTACCATCCTCTTCTTCCTGATTGTTTCTAGAACAAGATGCCTCCTCGAAAAAGACCCATCAGAAGAAATAACGACACTCCACCACCACCACCGCCCCCTCAGTTCGATCCCGTTATGTTCCAGGCAGCTGTTACTGCTGCTGTGGCTGCCGCGATGTCACAGATCAATCCTGGCGGATATGGTGGGCAAGGAATTGGTACTCATCCCCAAAATCAGGAAGGTGGTCAGGGACACCAGAAGGAGTGCTCCTATAAGGACTTCATGAATGCGAAACCCACATCTTTCGACGGAAAAGGAGGTGTCATTGCCCTGACTCAATGGTTTGAAAAGATCGAGTCCATTTTTGAAATCTGTTCCTGTTCTGAAGCCAAAACAGTAAAATTCGCCGCTTGCACTTTCGCCAACAGGCCACTGGGTGGTGGAATGGTCGAGTCAAATCCCTAACCCTGCCAGTGGCAAATGCTATGGGTTGGGAAAGTTTAAAGGAACTCATGCTAGCTGAGTATTGCCCAAGAGGCGAAATGCAGAAACTAGAGCACGAACTCTGGAACCTAAGGATGAAGGAATCCGACATTGCTGCCTACACTTCTAGGTTTGAAGACCTAGCACTTCTTTGTCCGGGAATGGTCACCCTAGAAAGCAAGAAGATAGAGAGATACATTTGGGGACTGACACAACCCACCAAAGGAAATGTCTTGGCTGCTAGGCCAACCACCTTTGATAGCGCTAAGTGTCTGGCGCAAACTCTCATAGATCATGGAGTTGATCTTGATAAAGTGGCAACTGCTCCTGAGCCAGCAAAAGGGAGTAGTGAGAAAAGAAAGTTCTGGAAGCAGCGGAAGGGCCAGTCTTCACAGGAGCCCTCAAAGAAACAACAAACGGTGGCAGTCCACGCTGCTACTACTCTTGCCGCTGCTCTTGCCACTCAAGCACCTACCAGTAAATATGTTGGTACCCTTCCTCGATGCGATAAGTGTAACTATCATCATAATCCCGGCCCATGCCGAGAAATGTCATGCACCAGCTGTGGCAAAAAGGGGCACACAGCTCGATTTTGCAAAATACCAGTCCAACCAACCAATCAGGCATCTGGAGGAGGCGTCGGTCAAGCCTGTTATGATTGTGGAGAAGTCGGGCATTTTAAGAGAAACTGCCCCAAGGTAACAACAGCAGGTGGCACAGGGAGAGTGCTAACGATGGGTCAAGAAGAGGTAGTTGCAGATCCCACAGTTGTTTCGGGTACGTTCCTCCTCGACAACTCTTATTCATGCATTCTTTTCGATTCTGGTGCGGAGAGAAGTTTTGTTAGTCATGCATTCAAACATCTTCTCAAACATAAACCTCAACCACTAACTGAAACATTTACCGTCGAGATGGCTAACGGTGAGAAAGAGAGCACTAATGATATATACGTAGACTGTACCCTTACCTTGAACGATCATTCTTTTCCTATCGACCTTATGCCAGTCTCCATAAAAAGCTTTGATGTCATCATCGGCATGGATTGGTTGAGCCCCAATCATGCTGATATCCTTTGTTACGAAAAAGCTATCCGTCTCAATCTTTCCTCCGGTGAAACCCTCATGATTTACGGTGATGAACTCAGTTCAAACCTCCGTATCGTTTCCTGCATCAAAGCCCAGAAACTCCTGCGAAAGGAGTGTTATGCATTCCTAGTCCACGTCATTAACGAGAAGCAGGAAGTTAAAGACCTCGAGATCATCCCCGAAGTCTGCAACTTTCCCGATGTTTTTCCCGAAGATCTCCCGGGAATCCCTCCCAAACGCCAAGTCGAGTTTCACATCGACTTAGTCCCCGGAGCTACCCCCGTAGCTAAATCCCCATACCGACTAGCGCCGACAGAAATGCAGGAGTTATCCAGTCAGCTCAATGAGCTGCTTAGCAAAGGATTCATCAGACCGAGTTCCTCACCCTGGGGAGCCCCGATCTTGTTCGTGAAAAAGAAGGATGGATCCTTTCGTATGTGCATCGATTATCGAGAGCTGAACAAACTCACAGTAAAAAACCGTTACCCTCTTCCTCGAATCGACGACCTCTTTGATCAACTTCAAGGAGCCAATTACTTTTCCAAATTAGACCTAAGATCAGGGCCTAGGCTGTGTGCTCATGCAACGGGGAAAAGTCATTGCTTATGCCTCAAGACAGCTGAAAGCACACGAAGTCAACTACACAACACACGACCTGGAATTGGGAGCAGTGGTCTTCGCATTGAAGATATGGAGACATTATCTTTACGGAACCAAGTGCACTATCTTCATTGACCATAAAAGTTTGCAGCATATCTTCGACCAGAAGGAACTGAACATGAGACAACGGCGATGGGTTGAGCTACTCAGCGATTACGAGTGCGAAATCTGCTACCATCCCGGCAAGGCCAATGTGGTGGCAGATTCCCTCAGCCGGAAGGAGTACTCAGGTCGTAGAGTGAAGGCACTGACCATGACTATGCATTCCCATTTATCCGCGTAAATCAAGGAGGCTCAGTTGGAAGCCTTAAAACCAGAGAACATGCCGGGTGAAGCCTTGAGAGGAATGGAAAAGAACCTAGAGATCAAAGGAGATGGAGTCTGTTATTTCATGGACTGGATCTGGACCCCAAAGTTCGGTGGTTATAGAGAGGTTGTAATGAACGAAGCTCACCAGACTAGATACTCCATTCATCCAGGCTCGGACAAGATGTACCTCGATCTCAAGAAACTATATTGGTGGCCAAACATGAAAGCAGAGATCGCTACCTTCGTGGGCAAGTGCCTGACTTGCGCCAAGGTGAAGGTCGAATATCAGAAACCCTCAGGTCTACTCCACCAGCCGGAGATACCTGAGTGGAAGTGGGAGAAAATTACTATGGATTTTATCACCAAATTACCTAAGTCTCCGAGTGGGCACGACGCCATTTGGGTAATCGTCAACCGATTAACAAAGTACGCCCATTTCCTGCCGATCAAGGAAAACTTCAAAATGGAAAGACTCACGCGAATCTACATCCGAGAGATAGTTCGATTGCATGGTGTGCCTGTGTCCATTATCTCCGATCGAGATAGCAGGTTCACTTCGAGGTTCTGGCAGTCACTACAGAAGGCTCTTGGAACTAAGCTGGATATGAGCACAGCTTACCATCCTCAAACAGATGGGCAGAGTGAGAGAACCATCCAGACCTTGGAAGACATGTTGAGAGCATGTGTTATTGACTTCAGTAAGTCGTGGGACACCCATTTGCCCTTGGTCGAGTTTTCCTACAACAACAGCTACCATACCAGCATCAAGGCAGCGCCTTTCGAAGCCCTCTATGGTCGCAAGTGCAGATCCCCTCTGTGCTGGGCTGAGGTGGGCGACACGCAACTAGCCAAGGGGCAAGTCCCTGACAGCACTCTCACTGGTCCAGAAATCATCCGCGAAACCACCGAAAAGATCGTACAAATCCGAGAACGACTGAAAGCCTCTCGAGATAGACAAAAGAGCTACGCCGATAAACGACGAAAACCCTTGGAGTTCCAGGCGGGTGACCGTGTTCTGTTGAACGCCTCACCCTGGAAAGGCATGATACGCTTCGGAAAGCGTGGAAAGCTAAATCCAAGATACATAGGACCCTTCGAGATCCTCGGTAGGATCGGTCCCGTAGCCTATAAACTTCGTTTACCGCAAGAACTTAGCAACATTCATCCTGTATTCCACGTTTCGAATCTTAAGAAATGCGTATCCGACGAAACCTTTACGATTCCTCTCGACGAGATTGAAATCAATGAGAATTTGAACTTCGTAGAAGAACCAGTCGAAATCATGGATAGAGAGATCAAACGAACGAAACAAAGTCGCATCTGATAGTGAATGTTCGCTGGAATGCCAAGCGGGGACCTGAATTCACTTGGGAGCGCGAAGATCAGATGAAACAGAAGTATCCGCATCTCTTTTCTAATCCATGATTTGTATTCTATGTTCGAACTTCGGGACGAAATTCCCTCTAACGGGGGGATGATGTGACAACCCGAAACTTTTTTCATTATCCTTACTCAATTTCCGTTAATCAAATTTGGGTTTTTATTTAATTCCGTCAAATTTGATAGTTTAGGAAGGACTTTACGTTTAAATAAATCAATTCGGATTTATTTCCGTTCACGTTTGTATTATTTTTGGTCTAACGGAATATTCTAAACTCAGTTCGATCGAGTTCCGTATTCGAAAACGAGGTTTTCTAAGTCAAAACATAGCATTCGGGCCAATCAACCTTTCAAGAGGAGTTTACGGCCGCAAACTCAGTTTACGACCGTAAACTCTGTTTACGACCGTAAACACTGTTCACGGCCGTAAACCCTCCACCCCACCCCTTGGCCGTAAACTCACCCCTATATAAGGGATGAGTGGCCTTCATTTCTCACTTTACACACTCCAGAAGCTTTCTCTCTCTACTCTCTCTCTCTCTCTCTCTCTACAAACTTCGATTTTGCCCAAAGATCCTCAAGAATGTAAGTGATTCTTCACCTTGATTGTGTTTCTATCTCACTCCTAGTGGTAAATCCATGCTCCTATCTCATGAATCTCATCTTTTTCTAGATTTTCTCTCTCACCAAGAACACCAAGAACACACACTAGTGTTTTTGGACTCTAACCACCCTTTCAAGCTTCCATTACGTAAGTACTCTACCCTTAGCTTGTTGGATACAAGAATCACTTGTTAAACATCTAGAAATCGTGACCAGAAGGGTGTTTACGGTCAAGGCAATCTCCCTTGACCGTAAACTCTATTTAAGTGGTGCAAAGTTGCCACAACACCCTCCTAAGCCTAGAAACTAAGCCTAGAACACTTCCAGAAGGCTAGAAAGGACCTTGAAACACCAAAAATCGCACTTTTTGCCAAGAGTTTACGGCCGTAAACCCATAGACCGTAAACTCATGGACCGTAAACCCATGGGCCATAAACCCATGGACCGTAAACCCATGGGTCGTAAACGCATGGACCGTACACTCCTTTTACGACCGCAAACTCCCCATTTTCAAATCACATGTGATTCTAACACTTAGTTTTAAGTGTTTCCTAGTCCCTAAGGTGGTTTCCTTCCATAACGAATAGTGTTATGCCCTCACCTAATGTATATAAGTACTTCTTCATGCTAAATAGGATCCGTTTGTGTCCGAGGCTTTAATTGACACTCAACTGTTCCTAGCAACTTACACTCGAATCCCACATCAAACAGTGAGTTCATACCCCTACGCTTTTCTGAGTTTTCATGTTTTTAGGGGGAGAATACAAGCAAAAGTACAAGGAAACTTGTGCTCAAGTATATTATTTTGTTTAAAATAATTATATGTTCAGTATGCTTTTAACACAGAAAACAGTTTTACCAAACGATTAAGAAATCAACTCGTAGAAACAGTTTTCAAAACTAAAACAAGGAACTTGTGAATATTGTCATAAAATGCGATATTTTGCAAAGGATTCATACAAAACATAAACAGGATTTTCAGTATTATTACTTGTAAATTTGTTAGGCTAAGTTTTGAGACACGTCCTTGGTAACACTCCACCGGATACGAGAGTGTAGGTCCAACCCTTGTAACCAGAATCTCTTTGAGGGAGAGCGTGACTATTGTGTATAGATCTATATGGGACTGACTATCCCGCACCTTCGCTGCCAGCTACAGCGGGACCATTAGGTTCAGGGGTGACAAAGTCATAAAAAGATACTGGCCCCGATACGTGCCATATCCAGTCTAAGTACGGTTATGACACTCACAACCTAGATAGCGAAAATTTACTTTTGTAATAATGAAACAAGTGAACTAACCTCAAAGTAATAACCGATTTGATTACTAAAGGGCATTAGTAATACCCTTAGGATCTAGTTCACTACTTATTTATTTGTTTTATTTATGTAATAAGGCTAATACATCTCACTGAGAACAAACAGGGTTTTTTCAAGGAAACTACATCTAACGATACAAGTATGGTAGATACTTGTACACCTCACACCAGATCAGATAACCAACTATCAACTTTTAAGGAAAATATAGGATTTCCTGGGATAACTCAACCTTACATAAACAGGCTGTTAAACAAGCAACGAATGGATAACCAAACATCTTTCATAAGAAAATATAGGATTTTCTTGGGAAACACTTTTCAAAGGATTAAAGAAACATTTCTTTCACTAGAACTAAACGCTTATGAACTCACCTGCTTTATGCTGATATTTTAAAACTGCTTGTATTCTCAGGGCAACAATAGGCAGGTACTCTTGTCAACTTTTGGAGAAGACGGAGCATTTTGGAGTCACGTCTTTTACTTTTGTTATATACTGTTATGTATAAACCATGCTTTCAAACAATGTAAATATTCTTATTATAATGTAATGGTTGTGTTTACTTCGCTTACTATGATACAACCGTTGTGATACTACGCATGACGTCCTCCACCCCAGAACGTTTCCACTGTTCCGGTTTTGGGGTGTAACACTTACAAACTCAAACTGCCTCAAGAACTTAGTAACGTACACCCTACCTTCCATGTTTCGAACCTGAAAAAGTGCCTATCCGATGAGACTCTCTTTATCCCGCTCGATGAGATCTAGATCAATGAGAGCCTCAACTTCGTGGAAGAACCAGTAGAGATCATGGACCGTGAGGTCAAGCAAACGAAGCAAAGCTGTATCCCGATAGTGAAGGTTCGCTGGAATGCAAAGCGGGGATCAAATGAAACATAAATATCCTCATCTTTTTCCCTTAGTCTATCTGTATTTGCTTAAACTCAAATTTTGCGACGAAATTCCCTTTAACGGGGGGATGATGTGACAACACGAAATTTCTATCTTGTAAAGTCAATCAATTCAATCAAAAGTCAGACATGTTTATGTTACCTTTATGCCGTGTTTAGGGTCTATTTGAGAGTTCTAAGCCTAGTACACTCAAGGATTGTGTGTTAGTAAGTGTTAGCTTGAGATCATTGAGTTGCAATCGAGCCGGAAACACCATCAAAAGGAGTTCACGACCACATCTAGGTTCACGGCCGTGAACCAATCCTTGGCCGTGAACAACTCTTATATATTTAAAGTTGGCTCATTTTTCTTCACTTCTTCAAACTCTAGCCGTGAACATCACTTCTCTCTCAACTATCTTCAACCGTGAACACTTCTAAAGGCCTCAAAAACGTAAGTATCTCATCCATCTTCTTGTTGTCCCATTAAAGCATTTGATTTCCACCTTTGATTCAACACCTCTTTGCAAGATCATTAAGAGTTCACGGCTGTGAACCCTTCATAGGGCCGTGAACCCTTCATAGATGCAAGATAGGACCGTGAACCTTCCATCTTTGGCCGTAAACCCTTCATAGGATCAAGCTTGGGCCGTGAACAGATCATGTGTTCTTAGGTTGTGAACCATTTTAAGGTCGTGAACACTCATAAGTTTGGCCGTGAACACCCCTTTGTTTGGTCGTGAACACTTTTCAACCAATCATTTGTGATTCTAACACTTCATTGAAAGTGTTTCCTAGTTCCTAAGGTTGTTTCCCTTACATGTTAGTTGTTATATACACTAATTGTATACATATATGTGTTATTATATGCTTAATAGGATCCGTTTGTGCTCGAGACTTCACTTGGCATACTTAGCATCCTATATCGATCTTTCATTCGAATCACTCACTACAGGTGAGTTCATACCCCTACAACTACACTTTGAAATGCTTTTTAAATGCTTTTAGGGGGGAATACAAGTAGAACACAATGAAATTGTGTTAACCATTTACATGTGAAAATAACATCCAAAAGGATTTCTTATACTCAAAACTTGTTGAAAACTCTTTTAAAGCTTTTATAAACTTCTTTTATATCAAATCATATTCGTCTATCTATTTACATATAAGTATGCTTTAACAGACTTAGGACTATGGCTAGATACCTTGACTCCCATTCCTTGTTTGGTTGTGGGCTCGGGGTAGGATCACTAGTCCGAATGTCGGTTAAATCATAGTTATACTTATTAAATACATATATGAATATTAAACCCATTTTTAAGGATTATACTTAACTTAGTTGCTTGGTGAGTAATTGAGTCTTTTCTACAAATCAGTAACAGTCAAGCTATCATACTAGTAAACTATAATAGGTATAGTTTAGAGGATTACTACATACTACTTCTAGAACAATGAAACTTACATGAGTCACTTCATACATGAGTTAGTTCTTACATACTATAACTAGAACAGAAAGGAACATACATACTATAACTAGAACAGGAAGGAACATACATACTATAACAAGAACAATATAACAATAATGTGAGCCGCTACTTTATGGCATAGCAATATACTTGTTGTGTCACGTTTTGTAAGCAGAGTCTCCTAGAGGGAGAGCGTGATTTTGTGTATAGATCTATATGGGATTGACCATCCTACACCTTGCTGCTAGCTATAGTGAGAGCTGCAAGTCTACGGGTGACAAATGTCATACCATTTCGACGTCTTTTGATCATCGTGTTTTATACTAGTCAATGAAGCATGGTTATAACCTCATCACATTTTACTTTAATTTAACTAATTGGTTTTAAAGTAGTTAGTACTTCAGTAGTTACTTCATACAATACTACGGTACATCTTCATTTTTCCCATTACATTCATATTGTGATCTTCTCATATAAGAGTGATGCAAACTATTTTCTAGTAAAGATAGTCATAAACTTGGGAAAACAGTCATTTTTACGAGAGAACAAACATACAAAACAATCGGGTCTTGGTAGAAGACTACTTTCCATTTTAGTAGAAAATATAGGATTTTCTAGGAAGTATACAAACATTTACATCAAAACACTTACAAACCTTTTCATCAAACTAATCCAAATATTTGACACAAAAATTCTTATGAACTCACCAGCTTTAATGTTGATCTACTCTTTCAAAGTAACTTGTATTCTTAGGTCACCAGTAGACAGGTACAGATGACCAGGTTTTGAGAAGACGGAGCTTATTCAAGACTCGTCTTTATTTTGATTATATATTTTTGATATCTTACAAACTTTACACAGAACACACTTGTATTAACTATATTATTAATGCAATGGATGATGTTGTTGCTTGTTTACTATTGTGCATTGTTATGATACTGAACATGACGTCCTCCGCCCCCAAACGTTTCCGCCGTTCTGGTTTGAGGGTGTGACAGATTGGTATCGCTGCTTTGTTTATAGTGAATTGAGTATATCAACCCATAAAAGATATACAACTATAAATACATCAGGATTAAAACACTCTGACCAAGAGTGTATACTTTTTAAATAAAAAACATTTTATTAAAGTATACATACATGCATTCATACTAGGATCAGTGTCACACTAGAACATAACAAAAGTATTGCGGTTGTTGGACAGCACAAGTAGGCTTGGGGACATATAATCAGATCTGGGAATGATATAGCCTGATCAACTATATCTTTCCGAGAAGTGATTAGCATGTGCCTAGGAATGGTTGTGGTGCTGCAGCAAGTCTAAAAACTTACCAACTCTACCACAATGAAAACTTTAGAACATAACATAAACTTAAAATACTATAGGAGTATTTTGTGATACTATAATTACTTATGTGAAAGCTAAAAGGGTCTTTAATATCTTCAAAGGCCGTAAACCCTGTTCTTGAGTTTACGACCGTAAAATCATCGAGTCTTTAAAGGCCGTAAACCCCAGTTCACGGCCGTAAACCCTGTTCACAGCCGTAAACTGCCTGTCAACCGTAAACCACCCTTCACGGTCGTAAACCCTTATTCACGACCGTAAACTGCCTGTCAACCGTAAACCACCCTTCACGGTCGTAAACCCTTAATATCTTCAAAGTCCCGGTAACATCCCTTAACCGAGCACAAGTGTTTTTCTAACACTTTATCTAACGAAATCGCTAATTTAGATACTTATATGTATTTATTTGATATTACGATTCCGTTAAGTGCCACGTACAACAACTCGAGGATCTTCATTTTCCGTCGACGTTTTCACACAACAACAGTGAGTTCATACCCCTACACTTTTACGATTTTTGAACGTTTTCAGGGGGGAATACAAGCCAAACACAAATGCTTTTGTCAACTAATACAAAAGGACTTTTAACAAGTATAAACTCATGCAATTGATTCAGACAACGATTTTCATATATTTAGATATCTTATCCCTTTTTGTACTATGTTGAGCATAAGGGATGCTTTCAACTTACAACCAAAAATGCATAGTTTTTCAGATCCAACATTCACATCAGATACATGTAAACTATAATAGGTATAGTTTGGGGTTTTCAAAACATAACTTTTACGAATTCAGAGTTATTCACCACTAAACATATAAACTATGGCAAATTTAGTTTATGGTATTCTTTACTACAAGGAATGGCATTTAATAATTATTTAAGTACAATTATTACCATTTACCGCATCCAACGGATTCTAATACAAGAAAACACTTTAGAATTGCATGTAAACTAGATTGTACAACATTGTGAGGCTCTACTTCAAAACTGTACCCTTGGGTGTACTGAATTAAATCCTATCCTAGTATAATCAGAGTCTCCTGGAGGGAGAGCGTGAGATTTGTGAATAGATCTATTCGGGATTGACAATCCCACACCTGAACTGCTAGCTACAGTTAGGCAGGCATGCCTGGGGTGACAAATGTGATTTAACCAACACTTGAAGAACGTTGTAAAGGTCTCTAGGTCATATCAAGCATGGTTATACGACTCATAATAAGTATAAACTAATCATATGTTTACAGGATTTCACTCTTCCATGGTTTTATTTAAGTAATTAAACCTACTATACATACTAGTGTTAACCAGGGTTTTCACACTATATGATACTTACGTTACTGATAGTAGCCACGGATTTCATGCAAGTACTTTCAAATATAAGAATAGAATTCAATAACGAACTTACATTGGGTCTTAGGGTTTAAGACTACTTTTCATAACTTAAGAAAATATTGGATTTTCTTGGAAGCATACAAACCTTTCTACAAATTCATAAACAGATTTTACTACATAACCTCGCTTATGAAATCACCAGCTTTATGTTGATACTATTTCAAAACTGCTTGTATTCTCAGGAAATCAGTAGAAAGGTACCTTCTGGAGTTTTGAGAACTTGGAGCAACTAGAGTCATGTCTTTAAATTTTACTTTCACTTTTGATGTAATTACACAAGACTTAAACAGATGTAATCCTTTTCGTATATGTATTCAATGTAATGGTTGTGTTTACTATGATTGTTATGATACAATGGTTGTGATACTATACATGACGTTATCCACCCCCGAACGTTTCCGCCGTTCTGGTTTGGGGGTGTGACAGATTGGTATCAGGGCTCTTGTTTATAGTGAACTAAGTATACCGAACCTTGCATGGTATACAACTATAAACACTAAGGGGCTGAAGCGCTCTGAAACTAAAAGTATATTTTCAAAATATAAGTATTTTATAAGAAGTATACAAATATACATACTTAACAGAACCAGAGTCATAGGTAGAACAAAACAAAAGTATTTGGATGTTGGACACTATGGTTAAACCTGGCCAGTTATGTAATCATGTCTAGGGTCAATATAGCCTGATCAACTATATTTACTCGAGACATGACCAACATGTGCTTGGGAGTGACTGTAGTGTTGCAGCAAGCCTAAAACTTACATCAGATATCGATAGAACAAAAGCATACAACTTAAAATACTATAGGAGTATTTTAGCTAGAGCCAGATACAACATATAGATTCATTTCAAGTGTTACTACATATTGTTTTTAGCGATATTAACTTTCAGAATGAGATATATCTTGTTTCATATATCTTGATTTAAATTCAGGGGACTTATCATCCTCTTCTGCCTGATTGTTCTAGAACAAGATGCCTCCCCGAAGAAGACCCATCAAAAGAAACAACAACACTCCGCCACCGCCACCTCCACAATTCGATCCTGCCATGTTCCAGGCAGCAGTTACCGCCGCCGTGACTGCAGCAATGGCGCAAATCAATCAGGGAAGCTATGGTGGATCAGGAGGTGCACCAGATCCCCAAAATCTTGGTGGAGGCCAGGGACACCAGAAGGAGTGTTCTTATAAAGACTTCATGAATGCCAAACCCAAGTCCTTCGATGGCAATGGTGGAGTCATTTCCTTGACTCGATGGTTCGAGAAGATCGAATCCATCTTCGAAATCTGCGTTTGTTCCGAAGCAAACAAGGTGAAATTCGCTGCTTGCACCTTCACCGACCGAGCACTGACCTGGTGGAATGGTCGAGTCAAATCCCTAACCTTGCCGATCGCCAGTGCCATGGGTTGGGAGAGCTTGAAAGAACTCATGATGGCTGAGTACTGCCCAAGGGGCGAGATGCAGAAGTTGGAACATGAGCTTTGGACCCTGAAGATGAAGGGTTCCGACATCACTGCCTACACCGCTAGATTCTGTGATCTGGCTCTCCTCTGTCCGGGAATGGTCACCCCGGAAATCAAGAAGATTGAGAGGTACATCTGGGGACTGACGGCCCCAACCAAAGGAAATGTTTTGGCTGTTAGGCCCACTACATTTGATAGCGCCAAGTGCCTGGCGCAGACTCTGATAGATCATGGGGTCGATCTTGATGAGGTGACAGCCGTTTCCAAACCACAACAGGAAAGTGGAGAGAAGAATACGAAATTCTGGAACAAGCGAAAGGGGCAGTCTTCGCAGGAACCCTCTAAGAAACAACAAACAGTGGCAGTTCATGCTGCTACTACTCCTGCTGCTACTCCAGCTGCTGTTCCACCCACCCAAGCTCCTACTGGTGGTTATGCTGGAAACCTACCTTTGTGCAACAAGTGTAACTTTCATCATCACGGGCCCTGCCGTGAATTGAAATGCAACAGCTGTGGAAAGAAGGGACACACGGCTCGATACTGCAAGACACCCGTTCAACCAACCAACCAGGCTCCTGGGGCAGGCACTGGTCAAGCCTGCTATGGATGTGGAGAGGTTGGGCACTTCAAAAGAGATTTCCCCAAAGCAACAACAGCTGGCAACACAGGGAGGGTACTAGCTATGGGTCAGAAGGAAGCAGTTGCCGATCCTACCGTTGTTACGGGTACGTTCCTCCTCGACAACTCTTATGCATGTATTCTTTTTGATTCTGGTGCAGAGAGGAGTTTTGTTAGTGATGCATTCAAACATCTACTCAAATGTAAATCCCAACCTTTAACTGAAACGTTTACCGTCGAGATGGCTAACGGAAAGAAAGAGAGCACTAACGACATATTCATAGGCTGTACTCTTACCTTAGGCGATCATTCCTTTCCCATCGACCTTATGCCAGTTTCCATAAAAAGCTTCGATATCATAATCGGCATGGATTGGTTGAGCCCCAATCGTGCTGATATCCTCTGCTACGAGAAAGCCATCCGCCTCAAACTTCCCTCTGGCAAAGCCCTCACTATTTTCGGGGATAAACTCAGTTCGAACCTTCGTATCATTTCATGCATCAAAGCTCAGAAGTATCTGCGAAAGGAGTGCCATGCATTCCTAGCTCATGTTGTTGATGAAACGCAAAAAGTTAAAGACGTCGAGAGCATCCCCGAAGTCTGCAACTTTCCTGATGTCTTCCCTGAAGATCTTCCAGGGATTCCTCACGAGCGCCAAGTCGAGTTTCGTATCGACTTAATCCACGGAGCTACTCCTGTAGCTAAATCCCCATACCGACTAGCACCGGCAAAAATACAAGAGTTATCCAGCCAACTCAACGAGCTGATCAGCAAAGGATTCATAAGACCGGGTTCCTCACCTTGGGGAGCCTCGATCTTATTCGTAAAGAAGAAAGATGGATCCTTTCGGATGTGCATTGACTACCGAGAACTGAACAAGCTGACCATCAAGAACCGTTATCCTTTACCCAGAATCGACGACCTCTTTGACCAACTTCAGGGAGCCAGTTATTTTTCAAAGATAGACCTTAGATCAGGGTACCATCAGTTACGAGTTCACGAGAATGATGTTCCCAAAACAGCATTCTGAACTCGCTACGGACACTACAAGTTCGTAGTAATGCCCTTCGGTCTAACCAACGCACCAGTAGTATTCATGGACTTGATGAATCGGGTGTGCCGCCCTTTCCTAGACAAGTTCGTGATCGTTTTCATTGACGGTATACTTGTTTATTCACAGAGCAAAGATGATCATAAACAACACTTGAGACTAGTGCTAGAAACATTAAGGACGGAGAAGCTATATGCAAGATTCTCAAAGTCTGAGTTCTGGATCAGGAAGGTAACTTTCCTTGGTCACGTGGTTAGCGAGGAAGGCATACACGTGGACCCTTCCAAAATCAAAGCGATTGAGAATTGGTCAGCACAAAAGACACCCACAGAAATCCGCCAATTCTTGGGTCTCGCTGGCTATTATCGCAGGTTTATCCAAAACTTCTCCAAAATCGCTAAGCCTTTAACCACCCTGACACAGAAAGGTGTAACCTTTAGTTGGGGAGAAAAGCAAGACGTGGTCTTCGCGTTATAGATCTGGAGACATTATCTCTACGAAACCAAGTGCACTGTCTTCACCGACCATAAGAGCCTACATCATATCTTCGATCAGAAGGAGTTAAACATGAGACAACGGCGATGGGTAGAGCTACTCAGTGATTACGAGTGCGAAATACGCTATCATCCCGGTAAGGCCAATGTGGTAGCAGATACCCTCAGCCGAAAGGAGTATTCAGGTCGTAGATTGAAGGCACTGACAATGACCATCCATTCTTAATTATCCGCGCAAATCAGAGAGGCTCAGCTGGAAGCCTTAAAACCAGAGAACATGTCAGATGAAGCCTTGAGAGGAATGGAAAAGAACTTAGAGGTAAAGGGAGACAGAGTTTACTATTTCATGAACCGGATCTGGACCCCAAAGTACGGCGGGTACAGGGAGGTTGTCATGAATGAAGCCCACAAGACTAGATACTCCGTTCACCCAGGTTCAGATAAAATGTATCTGGATCTCAAACAACTCTATTGGTAGCCGAATATGAAAGCAGAAATTGCTACTTTCGTGGGCAGGTGCTTGACTTACGCCAAGGTGAAGGTAGAATACCAAAAGCCCTCAAGTTTACTTCAGCAGCCAGAAATACCTGAGTGGAAGTGGGAAAGGATTACAATTGATTTTATCACTAAGTTACCCAGATCTCCGAGTGGGCACGACGCTATCTGGGTAATTGTTGATCGACTGACTAAATCCGCCCATTTCCTACCAATCAAAGAAAACTTCAAAATGGAGAGACTGATACGAATCTACATTCGAGAGATAGTCCGCCTTCATGGTGTGCCTGTATCCATCATCTCCGATCGAGATAGCAGGTTTACCTCAAGATTTTGGAATTCACTACAGAAGGCTCTTGGAACTAAGCTGGATATGAGCACAACTTATCATCTACACACAGATGGGCAGAGTGAGAGGACCATTCAGACATTAGAAGATATGTTGAGAGCCTGCGTCATCGACTTTGGCGTGTCGTGGGACACTCACTTACCCTTGGTCGAATTTTCTTACAACAACAGCTACCAGCATCAAGGTTGCGCCGTTTGAAGCCCTTTATGGCCGCAAGTGCAAATCACCTCTGTGCTGGGCTGAGGTGGGGGACACGCAGCTAGTCAAGGGTCAAGTCCCTGATAGCACTCTCACGGGCCCTGAAATTAACCGAGAAACGACCGAAAAGATCATACAAATCCGAGAACGACTAAAAGCGTCAAGAGATAGACAAAAGAGTTACGCCGATAAGAGACGAAAACCCTTGGAGTTCCAGGTTGGTGACCGTGTTCTGTTGAAGGTCTCACCCTGGAAAGGCATGATATGCTTCGGAAAGTGTGGAAAGCTGAATCCAATATACATTGGACCATTCGAGATCCTCGCTAGGATCGGTCCCGTAGCATACAAACTTCTCCTACCACGAGAACTTAGCAACGTACATCCCGTTTTCCACGTGTCGAACCTGAAGAAGTGCCTGTCCGATGAGACACTTGTGATACCTCTCGATGAGATCGAACTAGACGAGAGCTTACACTTCGTGGAAGAACCCGTAGAAATCATGGATCGGGAAGTCAAACGAACAAAACAAAATCGCATCCCGATAGTAAAGGTTCGCTGGAATGCCAAGCGGGGACCTGAATTCACTTGGGAGCGCGAAGATTCAATGAAACAGAAGTACCCTCATCTATTTCCTAGTCCATGATTTGTATTCGGTGTCTGAATTTCGGGACGAAATTCCCTCTAACGGGGGGATGATGTGACCACCCGAAACTTTTTCCGTTTCCGTTATGCGATTTCCATTAATAAAATTTGAATTTTATTAATTTTTCCGTCAAACTTCTTGGTTTAGAAAATCATCTAGTTTTATATAATAATATTTATATACGAGTTGGAACCAAAATCGCGCGAAAACCCGAATATCTCAAAAAATCAAACAATTTCCGGCATAAGTGAGTTTATGGCCGTACACCCGTTTACGGCCAGCAAAGGGTGGACCCCCACCACCGACCACGAAGACCCCTATATATACGAGACCCCCACCCTCATTCTGACCTTCTTGGCCGCAAACTCTCTCCTCCTACCTCTAAAACTCTTAACCGTAAACTCCTAAAACACCTTTATTTTTCCGGAAAATCATCGAGAAGCACCATTTGGAGTCATTTCGGAGCATCTAGAGCACGTTTCACGTCGAAATCAGCATCTTTGTTCTTGAGTTTACGGCTGTACACACTTCATATCTTCAAAGGCCGTAAACCCTGTTCTTGAGTTTACGACCGTAAACTCATCGAGTCTTCAAAGGCCGTAAACCCTTGTTCACGGCCGTAAACCCTGTTCATGCCCCGAAACTGCCTGTCGACCGTAAACCACCCTTCACGGCCGTAAACCCTTGTTCACGGCCGTACACGCCTCCTAAGTGGTGAAAAACCCGATCCCTCGATTCAGTCAAGTCCCGGTAACATCCCTTAACCGAGCACAAGTGTTTTTCTAACACTTTATCTAACGAAATCGCTAATTTAGATACTTATATGTATTTTTTGATATTAGGATTCCGTTACGTGCCACGTACAATAACTCGAGGATCTTCATTTTCAGTCGACGTTTTCACACAACAACAGTGAGTTCATACCCCTATGCTTTTACGATTTTTAATCGTTTTCAGGGAGGAATACAAGCCAAACACAAATGCTTTTGTGAACATTACAAAAGGACTTTTAACAAGTATAAAACTCATGCAAAGACAACGATTTTCATATATTTAGATATCTTATCCCTTTTTGTACTATGTTGAGCATAAGGGATGCTTTCAACTTACAACCAAAAATTGCATAGTTTTTCAGATCCAACATTCACATCAGATACATGTAAACTATAATAGGTATAGTTTGGGGTTTTCAAAACATAACTTTTACGAATTCAGAGTTATTCACCACTAAACATATAAACTATGGCAGATTTAGTTTATGGTATTCTTTACTACAAGGGAATGGAATTTAATAATTATTTAAGTATAATTATTTCCATTTACCGCATCCAACGAATTCTAATACAAGAAAACACTTTAGAATTGCATGTAAACTAGATTGTATAACATTGTGAGGCTCTACTTCAAAACTTTACCCTTGGGTGTACTGAATTAAATCCTATCCTAGTATAACCAGAGTCTCCTGGAGGGAGAGCGTGAGATTTGTGAATAGATCTATTCGGGATTGACAATCCCACACCTGAACTACTAGCTACAGTTAGGCAGGCATGCCTGGGGTGACAAATGTCATTTAACCAACACTTGAAGAACGTTGTAAAGGTCTCTAGGTCATATCAAGCATGGTTATACGACTCACAATAAGTATAAACTAATCATATGTTTACGGGATTTCACTCTTGAATGGTTTTATTTAAGTAATTAAACCTACTATACATACTAGTGTTAACCAGGGTTTTCACAATATATGATACTTACGTTACTGATAGTAGCCAGGGAATTCATGCAAGTACTTTCAAATATAAGAACAGAATTCAATAACGAACTTACATTGGGTCTTAGGGTTTAAGACTACTTTTCATAACTTAAGAAAATATTGGATTTTCTTGGAAGCATACAAACCTTTCTACAAATTCATAAACAGATTTTACTACATAACCTCGCTTATGAACTCACCATCTTTATGGTGATACTATTTCAAAACTGCTTGTATTTTCAGTAAATCAGTAGACAGGTACCTTCTGGAGTTTTGAGAAGTTGGAGAAACTAGAGTCATGTCTTTAAATTTTACTTTCACTTTTGATGTAATTACACAAGACTTAAACAGATGTAAACATTTTCGTATATGTATTCAATGTAATGGTTGTGTTTACTATGATTTCTATGATATAATGGTTGTGATACTATACATGAGTCATCCACCCCCGAACGTTTCCGCCGTTCCGGTTTGGGGGTGTGACAGTATCTCATGGATTGGATCTGGACACCGAAACTCGGTGGTTTCAGAGACGTTGTCATGACCGAAGCGCACAATACTCGATATTCCGTCCACCCAGGTTCAAATAAGATGTATCTGGATCTCAAAAAGTTATACTGGTGGCCTGACATGAAAGCAGAGATTGATACCTTCGTGAGTAAATGTCTTACTTGCGCCAAAGTTAAGGTCGAATACCAGAAACCCTCAGGTTTGCTACAACAACCGGAAATACCTGAGTGGAAGTGGGAGCGGATCACAATGGACTTCATAACCAAGTTGCCCAAGACAACGGGTGGTCTCGATACCATTTGGGTGATCGTAGACAGGTTAACCAAGTCCGCACACTTCCTGCCTATCAAAGAAACCGACAAGATGGAGAAACTAACAAGAACTTACATTAGGGAGATTGTACGACTGCATGGTGTTCCCATATCGATTATCTTTGATAGAGATAGTAGATTCCCTTTAAGATTCTGGCAGTCGATACAAAGTTCCCTAGGAACTAAGTTAGACATGAGTACAGCCTACCATCCGCAAACCGACGGAAAAAGTGAGAGGACTATTCAAACTCTGGAAGGTATGTTGTGAGCCTGTGTGATATACTTTGGAAAGGCATGGGATAATCATTTACCCCTTGTCGAGTTCTCCTACAATAAGAGTTATCACACAAGCATAAAGGATGCTCCATTTGAAGCCCCTCTATGCTGGGCTGAAGTGGGTGAGACGTAGTTAGGTAAAGGACGAGTTCCTGACAGCACTCTCACGGGTCCATAAATCATTCGGGAAACGACAGAGAAGATTGTTCAAATTCGTGAACGATTGAATGCCTCTAGAGACCGACAGAAAAGCTACGCTGACAAGAGACGGAAACCTTTGGAATTCCAGGTTGGTGACCGTGTTCTATTGAAGGTCTCACCCTGGAAGGGCTTGATACGCTTCGGAAAGCATGGGAAGCTAAATCCAAGGTACATCAGGCCATTTGAGATTATCGCTAGGATCGGCCCTGTAGCTTACAAACTCAAACTACCTCAAGAACTTAGTAACATACACCCTACATTCCACGTTTCGAACCTGAAAAAGTGCCTATCCGATGAGATTCTTGTTATCCCACTCGATGAAATCGAGATCAATGAGAGCCTCAACTTCGTGGAAGAACCAGTAGAGATCATGGACTGTGAGGTTAAGCAAACGAAGCAAAGTCCTATCCCGATAGTGAAGGTTTGCTGGAATGTAAAGCGGGGAACAAAATTCACTTGGGAGCGGGAGGATCAAATGAAACATAAATATCCTCATCTTTTCCCTTAGTCTATCTGTATTTGCTTAAATTCTAATTTCGGGAAGAAATTCCTTTTAACGGGGGGATGATGTGACAACCCGAAATTTCTATCATGTAAAGTCAATCAATTCAATCAAAAGTCAGACTTGTTTCTGTTAGCTTTATGCTGTTTTAAGGGTCTGTTTGAGAGTTCTAAGCCTAGTACACTCAAGGATTGTGTGTTATGAATTGTTAGCCTGAGATCATTGTGTTGCAATCGAGTCGAAAACTCCATCAAAAGGAGTTCACGGCCACATCTAGGTTCACAGCCGTGAACCCATCCTTGGCCGTGAACAACTCTTATATATATAAAGTTGGCTCATTTTTCTTCACTTCTTCAAACTCTAGCCGTGAACATCACTTCTCTCTCAACTATCTTCAACCGTGAACACTTCTAAAGGCCTAAAAAACATAAGTATCTCATCCCTCTTCTTGTTGTCCCTTTAAAGCACTTGATTTCCACCTTTGATTCAATACCTCTTTGCAAGATCTTCAAGAGTTGACGGCCGTGAACCATTCATAGGGTCGTGAACCCTGCATAGATGCAAGATAGGACCGTGAACCCTCCATCTTTGGGCGAAACCCTTCATAGGATCAAGCTTGGGCCGTGAACACATCATGTGTTCTTAGGCCGTGAACCATTTCAAGGCCGTGAACACTCATAAGTTTGGCCGTGAACACCTCATAAGTTTGGCCGTGAACACCCCTTTGTTTGGCCGTGAATACTTTTCAACCAATCATTTGTGATTCTAACACTTCATTGAAAGTGTTTCCTAGTTCCTAAGGTTGTTTCCCTTACATGTTAGTTGTTATATACACTAATTGTATACATATATGTGTTATTATATGCTTAATAGGATCCGTTTCGAGACTTCACTTGGCATACTTAGCATCCTATATCGATCTTTCATTCGAATCACTCACTACAGGTGAGTTCATACCCCTACAACTACACTTTAAAATGCTTTTTAAATGCTTTTAGGGGGAATACAAGTAGAACACAATGAAATTGTGTTAACCATTTACATGTGAAAACAACATCCAAAAGGATTTCTTATACTTAAAACTTGTTGAAAACTCTTTTAAAGCTTTTATAAACTTCTTTTATATCAATTCATATTCGTCTATCTATTTACGTATAAGTATGCTTTAACAGACTTAGGAGTATTGCTAGATACCTTGACTCATGTTCCTTATTTAGTTGTGGGCTCAGGGTAGGATCACTAGTCCGAAGATCGGTTAAATCATAGTCATACTTATTAAATATATATATGAATATTAAACCCATTTTTAAGGATTATACTTAACTTAGTTGCTTGGTGAGTAATTGAGACTTTTCTACAAATCAGTAACAGTCAAGCAATCATACTAGTAAACTATAATAGGTATAGTTTAGAGGATTACTACATAATACTTCTAGAACAGTGAAACTTACATGAGTCAGTTCATAAATGAGTCAGTTCTTACATACTATAACTAGAACAGAAAGGAACATACATACTATAACTAGAACAGGAAGGAACATACATACTATAACAAGAACAATATAACAATAATGTGAGCCACTACTTCATGGCATAGCAATATACTTGTTGTGTCACGTTTTGTAACCAGAGTCTCCTGGAGGGAGAGCGTGAGTTTTTGTTTAGATATATATGGGATTGTGCATCCTACACCTTGCTGCTAGCTACAGTGGGACCTGCAAGTCTACGGGTGACAAATGTCATACCATTTCGACGTCTTTTGATCATCGTGTTTTATACTAGTCAATCAAGCATGGTTATAACCTCATCACATTTTACCTTAATTTAACTAATTGGTTTTAAGGTAGTTAGTACTTCAGTAGTTACTTTATACAATACTACGGTACATCTTCATTTTTCCCATTACATTCATATAGTGATGCAAACTATTTTCTAGTAAAGATAGTCATAAACTTGGGAAAACATTCATTTTTACGAGAGAACAAACATACAAAACAGTCGGGTCTTGGTAGAAGACTACTTTCCATTTTAGTATAAAATATAGGATTTTCTAGGAAATATAGAAACATTTACATCAAAACACTTACAAACCTTTTCATCAAACTAATGCAAATATTTGACACAAAAATGCTTATGAACTCACCAGCTTTAATGTTGATCTACTCTTTCAAAATAACTTGTATTCTCAGGTCACCAGTAGATAGGTACAGATGACCAGGTTTTGAGAACACGGAGCTTATTCAAGACTCATCTTTATTTTGATTATATATTTTTGATGTCTTACAAACTTTACACAGAACACACTTGTATTAACTATATTATTAATGCAATGAATGATGTTGTTGCTTGTTTTACTATTGTGCATTGTTATGATACTGAACATGACGTCCTCCGCCCTCGAACGTTTCCGCCGTTCTGGTTTGGGGGTGTGACAACCGGTGCCAGTGGATCTGGGAGTGGTGCTCATCCCTCCAATCATGGTGAAAGTCATGGACACCCACGGGAGTGTTCTTATAAGGACTTCACAAATGGCAAACCTAGAACCTTTATTGGGACTGGGGGAGTCATGGCGCTAACTCAGTGGATAGTGAAAACTAAAGCAATCTTTCATATCTGATCGTGACCTGAAGGGAGCAAAGTGAAATTTGCTGCGTGCACCTTTTTTGATCGAGCTCTCACATCGTGGAATGGCCATGTTTAAGTCACTGACTCTTATAGTGGCTAATTCAATGAGCTGGGAAAATCTGAAATCGATGATGATGCAAGAGTACTACCCGAGGGGTGAAGTACAAAAGCTTGAGCAAGAGCTTTGGGGCCTTACCATGATAGGTACAGACATAGCAACTTACACCAATAGATTCAGTGATCTAGCGATCCTATGTCCTGGAATGGTTGCTCTGGAGAGCAAGAATATCGAAAGGTATATCTGGGGACTATCACCTCAGATTCAAGGGAGTGTGTTAGCCTCAAAACCTGTTACATTCGATAGTGCCAAACAATTGGCACATTCACTAGTAGATCATGGAGTGCGTGAAGGCTTCATGATTGTCGTTCCAGAATAACCCAAAGGAAACAACAACAACAACAACAACAACAACAACAACAAAAAGTCCTAGAACAAAAGGAAGGGTCAATCTTCCGAAGATCCCTCCAAGAAGCAACAGATAGTGGCAGTTCATGCTGCTACTGCTCCGACTGATGTTCTTGTTACCCCTACCCCAGCAAAAGTAGTATGCTGGAAATTTACCGAAGTGCAACAAGTGTAATTTCCATCACACAAGAAATTGTCGCGAGATGCACTGTAAGAACTATAACAGAAAGGGGCACACTGCCCGTTTCTGTAGATCACCTGCGCAAACGATCACTCAAATTCCTGCCGTTGGAGTGAGCTGGGCATGTTATGAGTGTGGTGAAACTGGACACTTCAAAAGGGACTGTCCAAAGACGAGGAATACCGGTGGTGTGGGAAGAATATTTGCTATTGGTCATGAGGAAGCCGTTGCAGACCCTACTGTGGTCATGGGTACGTTTCTTCTCAACAATTCATATGCATGCATTCTATTTGATAGTGGTGTTGAGAAAAACTTCGTGAGCCATAAATTCGAACACCTACTTAAACAAAATTCCTAACCACTAAAAGATACCTTCACTGTAGAAATGGCCAACGGGAAAACCGATAGCACTAACAATATATACATAGGATGTACCCTTACTCTAAATAACTTTTCCTTCCCAATTGACCTTATGCTGGTCTCCATAAAAAGTTTCGACGTCATCATTGGTATGAATTGGTTAAGTCCTAATCGTGTCAACATCCTATGTTACGAGAAAGCCATTTGTAACATCCCGCTATTTTCTATATGTAAAGTCAACCCTAGTCAACCAAAGTCGAACTTGGGTCAACTAGAGTCAACTTAAATCTTATTTTTATCTTAAATAAGTTAGAATGATGTTTTAATAAGTGCTTACATCTTGTATTCTAAAGTGTTATTCGTTTAGGGAATTATAGCAGTCGAAAAACTTTACATTCTTTTCCTTTTTCTCTTCTCTTCGGACTGTACACGAGGGCCGCAAACCCTCGCAACCGTACACGAGAACCGCAAACCCTCACAACCGTAAACGAGGGCCGCAGACCCTCGGACCGTAAACGAGGTCGTAATCATGCTTCGGCCGCACAGACCTCGGATCCTATCGCCTCGGAAGAACCCAACCTTATCGCATTGGGGCACGTTCTCGGTCGCAAATCTTCGGACCGTAAACGAGGTTCACGGTCGTGAACCCCTCGGACCGTGAACCCTCGTGTATATACATGGTCCAGCCGACTTTTCTTCATTTCTTACACTTCCAAACACAATTCTAAGCCTTTTTCTCTCAAGTATCATCCACCAAGAACATCATATCTCCTCAAGAACACACTAAGATCATCCTTGTACATCTTATTCAAGTGTTAAACACTAGTTCTTCACAAGATCTAACAGGTATCAATTCTTGATATTGTTATCACTTCAAGAACACCCTTCCATCTTCATATACTAGGTTAAAATCCATTAATTTTACTAGTTTTCACGAAGAACGCAAAGAACACGTGAAGAACACGAAGAACAACCACCTGAAAACCTTTGAATCTTCTTAGCAAATCGCTTAGAATCATCAAGTGTTCTTCATTCATCAAGAACACAGGATAGTGAACTCCTGGCCGTAAACTCCTGGTCGTGAACTCCTGGCCGTAAACTCCTGGCCGTGAACACCTATCAGTTTCCAATTTAGCTTCTAACACTCAAATTCGTAAGTTATACTTACAAACTAACCCAATTTCCAATCATTCCTATGATTATAATAGCTAATTAGATGCATATATGCTATACAAATTGCTTTATAGGAATTTTTTTGCTACAAGATTACACTTGTGGAACTAAACATCCTATGTCAATTCATCATTTGAATCACCCTCCAAAAGGTGAGTTCATACCCCCGTATTTTCATAGTTTTTACTGTTTAAGGGGGGGGGGGAGAATACAAGTCTAACACAAAGATTTTGTGTTATAAACAAATGGTTTCAAAATATCTTATCAAAATGTACAAATTACTTTATAGGACTTGTTTTGCTACGGGATTACACTTGTGGAATTAAACATCCTATATCAATTCATCATTTGAATCACCCTCCAAAAGGTGAGTTCATACCCCCCGTATTTTCATAGTTTTTACTATTTTAAAAGGGGGGGGGGGGAATACAAGTCTAACACAAAGATTTTGTGTTATAAACAAATGGTTTCGAAATATCTTATCAAAATGGATTTCAGTTTTATATATATATATATATATATATATATATATATATATATATATATATATATATATATATATAAGATTTAAAAGGCTTAGGACTGATAACTCACTTTGGTTCCTTTTCCTTGTTTGGATGTGGGTTTATAGTATCGGTTATTTGTCCGAATGTCGCTTAAATTTTAGTTATATATAATTGTATATGTATATAAATATAAAAGCTATTTCATTCAGTTTAGATACCCTTTGTAACATGTTGAGCAAGGGGTTGCATTCATGAATACTTAGTATCAATTCAGAAATTACATATAAATTATAATAGGTATAATTTATGATTCACAAAACATTAGTTCATGATTTAAGTATACTAAATTACACTGTTTTACAAGAACAAGGGTTTGATTCAAAACTAAACAAGAGTATACATCTTTCATATACTAATTCAGGGGCATTTTATCAATCATTCATTTCAGAATGATTGGGTTTTCATAACTGTTATACATGTAACGTCTATATGCTTTTTATGAGTCATTTGATTCAGGTTGTTTAATTCATTTAAACAACATAGTTAAAGTCCTGATATTATAACCAGAATCTCCAGTCGGGGGATCGAAACAATGTGTGTATAGATCTATATTGGGATTGACAACCCCGCACTCAGACTGCTAGCTACAGTCAGACATACACGCCTACGAGTGACAGTTGTTATCAACAGTTTTTGACGCCTTCAAAGCGTTGGGTCAGGCCATCTAGTCTCAGTATGGTTATAATAACTCATTAAAAAGATATTAACAATACGTTAGTGTATAATTAACTACACATAAGTACATTTTCAAAGTACTAGTTTACAAGATACAATTCACAGTATTACGTTACAGTTTACAATAACAGCTGGTGGAACCAGGCACACTCACAATTACAAGTTTTACATAAAGGAATACAAATACAGAACATTGGTTTAGAAACAGAACGGTTTTATATGATTAAAACTACTTTTCATATACAATAGAAAATATAGGATTTTTTGGAACAGTTTACATATTCAAGAAACAGAAAACATACTTTCAAACATAAATACTTATGCACTCACTCAACTTTATGTTGATACTCTCTTTTCAAATTACTTGTATTCTCAGGGAATCAGTAGACAGGTACTCCCCGAGCTTTTGAGAAGATGGAGTTATTTTGAGTCATGTCTTCTTCTTTTGTACAACTATTTTGGTTTCAATATACAGTGATTGAACACATGTAAATACTTATACTTTCCAAATACAATGGTTGTTTTACTTTGATTACTATGATGCATGTGTAGTGATACTACAAATGAAGTCATCCACCCCCGGACGTTTCCGCCGTCTGGTTTGGGGGTGTGACAGATTGGTATCAAAGCATTGTTTATAGTGAACTCAGTATATCAATCCATAAAAGATATACAAACTATAAATACATTGGGGCTAAGAGCTCTGACTACAAGTATACTTTTTAAAAATTTAAGTATTTTTACAAGAAGTATACTAACACTCATACCTACAAGTACAGTATCACAATCATAAGAATTTAAAAGTATTTAGATGTTGGACACTGCAATCAAACCTGGGCAGTTATGTAATCATATCTGGGATTAATATAGCCTGATCAACTATATTGGTTTGAGATATGACCAACATGTGTTTGGGAGTGATGGTAGTGTTGCGGCATGTCTAAAACTTACCAACTATACATATACAGAAGAACTCCAGAACATAACATAAAGATTAAAATACTATAGGAGTATTTTAGGCACTAAATACTAATAACAAACATGTGAAAACAAAAGAACCATTGTGGGTAGAACTATAAATATTAAGGGTATATTATGGTTATATATATAATTAAAGTTATATAGACTTAGAATATGTGATCTAGCTTCATTTCCTGTTCCTTGTTTGGTTGTGGATTTAGAGCAGGATCATTTAATCAAAGGTCGATTGTACCCAAGTTATATATAATTAGTATACACTTTGTAGTTATAGTAATATCTAAAACAAGTCATACATAATACATTACTTGTTAACAAACTTTTTCTCTAGTAGAAACTCGTATTTGCAATCTATCGTTACTAACTATATTTTATATCTCTTATCCCTATTCTCGTTTAGATATCAATGGCTGGATTTCATCTACCCGAAGACCCGTACTTTCCCAATCAGAGAAATGGAGGATGGCTTGAGGATGAGCCAGAAGAGAATCTTGAAATCCCCTTAGACGACGATTTTGCAGAAAATCTTCCATTGGATTCTAACTCCGAGCCAGAAGTCAATGATCTACCCCTGGTGGCTCCAATCCCAAATCCTAACCCTCGTTCGGCTTTACAAGGCCCGATGCCTTCATGGGCTGAGAACTTGGGTAGGTGGAGCCGGGAGCAGGGTCATACCTTACCCTACAACGGAGACCGAAGCTTCTACAACCGAAGTGAGGGAGGCTTTATAGACAGAATTCTTCCCATCTGGATTCGTCGAGTGGCTCGAAATGTTGAGCTAGGAATGACAGCCATTCAACAAACCGTAGAGCTTGATGCGGACACGAACGCCAATACGGATCGTATTCGCAATCTTGAATTTGCTCATGGGAGAGCTATGAGAGACAATGAGGCTCTGCAGCAAGAGCTAGCTGCAACTCGAGCTGAAGTCATAGAGCTCCGAGCACACCAAACAATGTATGAAAGACACCTGCTTGATGTGGAGCGTCAGCTGGCCGAATTAAGGGTTCATCCTAGTGGTGCCCGTCGCCCGTAGTAGATGCTCTACTCATCCTTTCTTTTAGTTTAAGAGATAGATTATACTCTACTCGCCCTTTGTTTACTCTTTTGGTTATAGTTAAGTCTACGGATATGTTCTAGCGTTATTTTTCATGTTCTTCAGTACGACCGCGAAAATCTCATTTTCGGTAGGTCGATTTGGTGCCGATGTTTTCCCAGTATAGTGGGGTATTGTAGACATGTTTAAGGTCAATTTTTCCAAACTCTATGTACTCAATATACCAATATAATCGACATGCATTTTCATACTCTCTAAAAAATAACCACTCAATTTCATATTATCTTGTTCCAAGTTGTACTTGCAGTAGACTTCTATTTCCAATTCCTTACAAGATTCATATTGAACTAAGTGTTTTAGTTCAGAAATGTCATATTCATGTTCATCCTTGATATTTGATTGTCTTTTCATCTTATAATTCTCAAGGTGAAAGATGCCTCCTCGGAGAAACCCAAGGTGTAACCCTGCTACTGAAGCGCCAATACCACATCCGCCACCACCTCCTCAATTCGACATTGCCATGTTTCAGGTGGCGGTCACGACAGTTGTTGCAGCTACTATGTCTCATATAAACACCCCTGGTGCAAGTGGATCAGGAGTTGGTGCGCATCCCTCTAACCATGGCGAGAGTCACGGGCACTCACGAGAGTGTACCTATAAGGATTTCTCGAACGCCAAACCCAGGACCTTTAACGGGACTGGAGGAGTGATGGCGTTAAGACAATGGATTGAGAAGACAGAGGTAATTTTCGAAATCTGCTCCTGTCCGGAGAGCAGCAAGGTCAAATTCGCTGTTTGTACCTTTGCTGATAGAGCCCTAACATGGTGGAACGACCATGTTAAGTCACTGACCATGGTATGGATAACACTATAAGTTGGGAGAACTTAAAGACCATGCTGATGCGGGAGTACTGTCCGCGAGGGGAAATTCAGAAGCTCGAGCAAGAGCTCTGTGGTCTTACTATGGTTGGTTCGGACATAACAACCTACACAAATTGATTCTGTGACTTAGCGATACTTTGTCCAGAAATGGTTGCTCTGGAGAGCAAAAAGATAGAGAGGTATATTTGGGGGCTGTCACCCCAGATTCAGGCAAGTATCATAGCTTCGAGGCATGTTACCTTTGACAGTGCCAAGGAACTGGTGTCACACCCCCGAATCGTCAGAAATGACGGCGGAAACGTCCGGGGGCGGGTGACGTCATGCGTAGTATCACAACAGTTGTATCATAGTAAGCATAGTAAACACAACCAAACATTGAATACATACATGAAAAAGGTTTACATAGTCATAGTACATAGTTTTATACATATCGAAGTAAAATGAAAAGACGAGATTCTATCGCGCAGATTTCTCCAAAATCCTGGAAGTACCTGTCTACAAATTCCTGAGAATACAAGCAGTTTGAAAGAGTATCATGTGACAACCCGAAATTTTTTTTTGCTTGCTTTTAAATCACAGTCAGTCAACTCATCAGAGTGTCAGACTTATTGGAAATGAGTCCTAGTCTGGTTAAAGGTCATTCTAAGGAGTTATTAGCCTAGTACACTTAAGGAATGAGTGTTAGAATGCACCTGCTAAAGACACTGTACAACACTAAAACCCTAAACTCCAACATGTGGTGTTTACAGCCGTAAACATGGAGTTTACGACCGTAAACATGGAGTTTACGGCCGTAAACCCAATCCTGGCCGTAAACCCAAGAGTATATATATGGTCCTTGATCATTTTCAACCATTTCTCACATTCCAACCTCAAGAATTCTCTCTCAACTATCATCCTGATCTTCACTCGAGATCTTCAAAAACGTAAGTGTTCTTTCCTAGATTTGTTGTTACACTTCATCTTCTAGTCACACTCTTTGATTCCATCCATGAAAACATCCATTTTTGACTAGATCTTCAAATCTTCAAGTTTCACCATAAACACCAAGAACACACACTAGTGTTCTTGGCCAAAATCGGCCATTTCAAGCCTCTACATCGTAAGTACTCTTCCATATACTTGATATCCAGTTAAGGTTCGTGCTTAGGACCTTGAAAACATCAAAATTGAAGGATCAAAAGGAGTTTACGGGCAAGCCATCTCCCTTGACCGTAAACCCCTATAAGTGTGTCATTTGAGCCTTAAACTCTTCCTAAGGCTTGGACTTGAGGCTAGAACACTCCCAGGTGCTTTGTAAGACCTTAAACCACACTCACTTCATAATTTCCATGAGTTTACGGCCGTAAACTCCTTTGGGCCGTAAACTCATCAAAAGCCTCCAATGAAATGGTCTTCCTCACCATTGTGTAGAGCAAAAATCCCTCAAGCTTCCCTAGCATTCAAACCCACAATTATACAACTTTGACCATAAGTTTACGGCCGTAAACTCCCTTGGCCGTAAACTCAGAACCGTAAACACCAAACCATGGCCTTAAACACTCTTTAGTTGAATCACATGTGATTCCAACACTTGGTCAAAATGTTCCCTAGTCCCGCGAGGTGTTTCCTTGCATTTGGTTGCTTCTAAACACTATATTTATGTCAATATATGCCATTATATGTCTTTTAGGACTCGTTAAGTCTCGGGACTTCATTCGTGGAACTTCTCATCCTTACACGCGTATTCGTTGAATCACCCACATCAGGTGATTTCATACCCCGAAATGAATCTTTTAACTGTTTTAAATGTTTTAAGGGCGGGAATACAAGTTGAACACAATGATAATTGTGTAATTGGTTGTTTTAAATATTTCAAGAGGATTACTTATGTCATTTATAAGTCGTCAAGACATTTCAAAAACTCTTTTAAAGTTATGTTACTTTATAGTTTCACAAAACTCTGTTTTTAAAGTACTGGCATAACTTGGTAGATAAAAGAGTCTTTTCAATATCAGTTCAAGGAAAACAATAGTAAACTATAATAGGTATAGTTTAGAAATCCAGTTCATGCTAGATACAATATACGATAATATAAAGAGAACCCACTATAAAGAGAAACAAGGAGGAATACACCATACTAAGTACCGGGAAAAATCACGTTATATATCTTGCCGGGTTTGCATTGACACTGGTACGATTTCACGTACTAGGACTAGCAGGCACGAGGTGATAAACCTAATAATATATCTTGCCGGGTTTGCATTGACACTGGTACGATTTCACATACTAGGACTAGCAGGCACGAGGTGATAAACCCAATAATATATCTTGCCGGGTCTGCATTGACACCGGTACGATTTCATGTACTAGGACTAGCAACCAGCAGTGCCATTGCTGAGGTGAAACATTATTTTCCCTATTACATTTACTTGTGATCTTCTCACATATTCATTAATGTATAAACTATATTTAGTTAAAGATAGTCCCATTTGGGAAAATACCTACTAATACAAGGAGTGAACACCCATAACACTTGATGCCTTGGTAGAAGGCTACGTTTAGTAGAAAGGACCATAATGCTAACCTTATGATTCCCTAATGTATACATCAGAGGATACATATATATCAATAGGATCCGACAGGTAATAGGATGTGTGCTTTCCGCTTCATTTCCTGTTCCTTGTTTGGTTGTGGGCTTGGAGCAGATTCACCCAGTCTACTATCTATCTGATTCTAGATATATATGTCCAGTATACATTGAGTCATCATGAGGGTACCAGGTATGGGTCAAGTCATAGGACACAGAGTCAATGCACAGTTTTCTAGTTCGGAATATACTTTCCAAATCAGAACGTTTGGTATACAAAACTAGAAACTCACCAGCTGAGGGTTTAATCCATTTTATTAAACCAGTCTAAACTTAAAGGACCTTAAGTGATTAACTCTATAATACTTTAGTTTATACATCACGGAGATATATATTATTAATACCCAATAGGTAGTTGGATGTGTGCTTTCCGCCTTACTTCCTGTTCCTTGTTTGGTTGTGGGCTTAGGGCAGATTCACCCAATTAACTCTCTATTCGATAGTAGATCATATATAGCCAGCATAAACTAAGTGATTATAGGAGTAATCACTGTGGTCATCATTTTATTATGAGAAATAAGAGTTTTCCTTAAAGAATCCCTTCATTAAATATAAAGGAACCATTGCAATTAACTCCATGAGTAACAAATGAATACGGGGGTATATACTACAATGATCAAACAAACAATGGGATGTGTGCCTTCCGCCTTAGAGCAAATGCGCTCAATCGATTGTTGGTTTACTCTGAGTTGTATATCACTTGTATCCATTTAGTACTCATAGAAAGGATTGTAGAATCATTTTTATGTATCTTTCACCAAAGTAGAAAATATAGGATTTTCTAAGAGGAACTGGCGAGTTCATAAGCGTTTATGTTTTAGAAAAGTATTCTTTATTGTTTCGAAAATACGTTATGTTCTATCATAGTAATGCGTAGTATCACAACAGTTGTATCATAGTAACGACGGAAACGTCCGGGGGCGGGTGACGTCATGCGTAGTATCACAACAGTTGTATCATAGTAAGCATAGTAAGCACAACCAAACATTGAATACATACATGAAAAAGGTTTACATAGTCATAGTACATAGTTTTATATATATCAAAGTAAAATGAAAAGACAAGATTCTATCGCGTAGACTTCTCCAAAATCCTGGAAGTACCTGTCTACAAATTCCTGAGAATACAAGCAGTTTGAAAGAGTATCAGCAAAAAGCTGGTGAGTTCATAAGCGTTTATGTTTTAGAAAACTATTCTTTATTGTTTCGAAAATACGTTATGTTTCTCCTGAAAACCTTATATTTTCTGGTGTAAAGAATGGTAGGTAAAATGATTCTTTGATGTCTTTGAAAAGTGTTTCCCAAGAAAATCCTATATTTTCTTATGAAAGATGTTTGAGTATCCATTAGTTATTTGTTAAACAGTCCGTTTATGAAAGGTTGAGTTATTCCAGGAAAATCCTATATTTTCCTTAAGGTTGATGGTTGGTTATCTGTTTCTAGTCTGAAGTGTACAAGTATCTATCATACTTATATCGATAAACGTAGTTTTCTTTTAAAAACCCTGGTTACTCCCAATGAGGTATATTAGTCCTATTACATAAATAAAACTAATAAAAGAAAACGTGATGAACTAAATCCTGAAGGTACCATTAGTACCTTCCAGTAATCAAATCGGTTATTACTTTGAGGTTAGTTCACTTGATTCATTATTACAAAAGTAAATCTATGTTAGCTACATTGTGAGTTTTATAACCATACATTAACTTGATATGGCACGTATCGGAGCCAGTATCCTTTATGACTTTGTCACCCGTAGACCTGCCGGTCCCATTGTTGCTAGCAGCGAGGTGCGGGGTAGTCAGTCCTGTATAGATCTATACACAACAGTCACGCTCTCCCTACAAGAGATTCTGGTCATAAGTGCTAGTCCTACACTCTGTTTCGGTGGTGAGTGTTACCAAGGACGTGTCTCCAACTAGACTAACAAATTTACAAGTAATAATATGGAAAATCCTTTTTTATGATTTGTAGGAATCCTTTATAAAATGATACATTTTACGACATGATTCACAAGTTTGTTACCCTAGTTTTGAAAACTATTTCTACGAGTTGATTTCTTAATCGTTTGGTAAAAACTGTTTTCCATGTTAAAAGCATACTAGAAATATAATTATCTTAAACAAAATAATATATTTTGAGCACAAGTTTCCTTGTACTTTTGCTTGTATTCTCCCCCTGAAAACATAAAAACTCAGAAAAGCGTAGGGGTATGAACTCACCTGATGTGGGTGATTCAACGAATACGCACGTAAGGATGAGAAGTTCCACGAATGAAGTCCAGAGATACAACAAGTCCTAAATGACATATATTGGCATATACTGACGTAAATATAGTGTTTGGAAGCAACCCAATGCAAGGAAACACCTCACGAGACTAGGAAACACTTTGACCAAGGGTTGGAATCACATGTGATTCATC
Organism: Lactuca virosa; assembly: GCF_052849685.1. Lineage (NCBI taxonomy): Eukaryota > Viridiplantae > Streptophyta > Magnoliopsida > Asterales > Asteraceae > Lactuca > Lactuca virosa. Next base: position 255,012,593 of record NC_136434.1, read on the forward strand.
AAAGGAAAGTGGAATGGCACTACCATGAGTTTACGACCATGGGTTTACGGCCAAGGGAGTTTACGGCCGTAAACCCATGGTCAAACATGCATAAGAGGGTGTTTGAAGGCTAGGGAAAATTGAGGGACCATTGCTCTTCATATGGATGAGCAAAACCAATGTTTTGGAGGGTGTTAAGGTGTTAACGGCCAGGGTGTAAACTCTATGGCCGTAAACTCACCAAATGGTCTTATTTTGAGTCTTAAAGGCAAGGAGTTTCAAGGGTTCAAGTGTTCTAAGGTTTAGCAAGGGTCTAGAAGTGTTTAAGGCTCAAAACACCACACTTATAAGGGTTTACGACCAATGGAGTTTACTCCTGGCCGTAAACTCTCTTTGATGATGAGTTTGGTGATGATTCAAGGTCTTACAAAGCACAAGGGAGTGTTCTAGCCTCAAATCATGGCCTTAGGAAGAGTTTATGGCCAAAATGGCATACTTATAGGGGTTTACGGCCAAGGGAGATGGCTTGGCCGTAAACTCCTTTTGGTCTTGCATTCCTGATGATTTCAAGGTTCTAAGCATGAGTCTTAACTGGATATCAAGTATAGGGAAGAATACTTACGATATAGAGGCTTGAAATGGTGGTTAAGGTCCAAGAACACTAGTGTGTGTTCTTGGTGTTTCTTGAAGATCTAAGATAAGATGATTTCCATGGATGAAATCATTAGATGAAGCTAGCTAAGAAGGATTAACATCAAACTAAGGAAGAACACTTACAACTTTTGAAGATCTTGGAGAGAATTCGATGGTAGAGAAAGAGTAGAGAGAGAAAGTCTCTTGAGTGCTTAAAGTGTGGAATGAAGGCCACTCATCCCTTATATAGGGGTGAGTTTCCTGCCATGGGGTGGGGTGGGGGTGTACGGCCGTAAACTCGAGTTTGCGGTCGTACACTCCTCTCGAAGGGGTGTTTGGCCCGTATGCTATGCTTTGACTTTGAAAACCTCATTTTTGAATCCAAAACTCGATTGAACTGAGCTTAGAATATTCCGTTAGACCAAAAATAATACTAACGTGAACGGAAATAAATCCGAATTGATTTATTTATTATTTATTTTTTAACGGTATAAACGGAAGAAATTTCGGGTTGTCACATCATCCCCCCCGTTAGAGGGAATTTCGTCCCGAAATTCAAGAATAATGATACGACTCAAGGATCTAAAAGAGATGGGAGTACTTGTATTTCCTTGGGTTCTCGTGCTCCCAAGTGAATTTCAAGTTCTTGATTGGTATCCCAGGGAACTTTCACTAACCGGATACAACGTTTGTTTCGTCCGCTAGACTTCCTGATTCCTGAGTTCAATGATTCCTACATGAAGTGTAGATTCTCGTGGAATTCGATATTGTCGAGGGGAATCGCGAGTGTCTCATCGGGCAAACATTGATTTAAGTTCAACATGTGAATGACGGAATGTATGTTACTAAGTTCTCTAGGTAACTTGCAACTCAGTCGGAGGTAATGATTACAGGTATACTATGAAAAAGGATTACTATAGTATCTGCTATTCTGATTTGTGAATGATGTGTAGGTTGGACTTGCCTGACCACGTTCATCCAACTGGTAGGATGTTCTTTTGTAGTTCTGAGCAACATTTGTCCTTGAGTTCATGGTAGGACTTATACCTGGTCCGTCTATCATTGCCTTATGTACACAAGTCGTATATAATTAAGATTAATAAGACGGTCGGATGGGTGTCACTGCCCCAGGTCCACAACCAAACAAGGAGCAGGAGATAGGGCGGAAACACACATCCTTAGTCTGCGGGATCTTATTTATACACCACCCTCGCGTGCATATTTAACATTGATAGGTTAACCGTATGCATCCCTAGCCTCTGTGTTTGAACTTAACTTGTTGCGTGAGGGGGTATTTCCAAAATGGTATGTTGAGGGTACTTAAGGAAGGTTACGATTTGATACCATACTCCTTGTATGAATACTTTCGAGAGTTTGAGGCGAGATGGAATTTCGGGGGTTCGCATCTAGTTTATCGTTATGAGTGACGAGAGTTTTGCGATCGGACGATTTAAGACAAAAGGGTTTGGTATGGCATTGATTCAGTCGGGCTAAGCAGGATGGCGACGTAGAATCGCGCGTTAAGTTGGTTTGGAAGGATCGCTTTGTTAGAACATTGATGCCCCTGGGTGACTGTCTCTGGTGTTTTTATGTGTTTGACTCGAAGTTAGCAGGTACTACTAACACGAGGGTTCTGATGTTTTGAAGCTATGAACTTTCATGAAATGGTTCTTACTAGATCTCTCTATGATTGTCTGGTGTACACAAGCCAGGTATAACTACAACTGAACCTAACGTATTCACTAAGGTATCATAATTTACTCGTTAGGGCTTTAAATCTAATAAGAACATCGTGATTCAATTTGGACGAGGGAGTTAATCACGATTATGAGCAATTATTGGGGTTTGCGAAAACATACCAAAACATAGCAGGTTTCTTTGATGCTTCCTCGTTCCCTGAGGTCGGACTCCTCCCGTTTCCTCATTGTTCTTCTCTGTTGGGCAGTCTCTTTTGAAATGTCTCATTTCTCCACATGTACCGCACACTTGAACTAAGCTAACATCGGTAGTGGAAGTGATGTGTTGGGTCGGGGTCTTTGCGAAGCGAGCTTCCTTGCCATCCTTAGCCTTAGGACAATTTCTTTTGGAATGTCCTACACTACCACAGAGGTAACAGGTTGGACTTGTCCCAACATTGGTAGTCGGAGTGATGAACTTGACTAGGGTCCTACAACTGCTGGAGGTGTGCCCCTTCCTGTTGCATCTGGTGCAATGCAGCACTCGACAGACTCCATGATGATGGTAGTTGCATTTGTTGCAGTGCGGGATGTTTCCACAGTAGGGTATGGTTGGTGTTGGAACAGCAGGGATGACTGGGGTACTGACTATCCCAATTCGTTGCATCTTAGTAGGTCTTTGGGTCGAACAACTCCCTTGAACTTTCGTTTTAGGATGTTAGGTTGGAGATCAGATGTGTCCTTTCTAGTAGGCACTTGTTGTTGAGATTGGTTAACACCAAGATTTGGATTGTCATTAACACTTCCACCCACATTTGTGTTGTTAGCGTTAAGAACAGCTAGGGCGGCTGCTACAGCTGCTGTGACAGTAGCTTGGAACGTAGCTGAGTCCATCTGGAGGATTGGTGTCTTACCGGTGGGTTGGTTACGTTTCTTCGGAGGCATGATCTGCTACTTGTCAAGAAAAGAAGCTTGTGAGCAACAATGGTTGCCTCTGGATGTATCCTAAATGTTTATCTATGTATTAAGGTTTCCTGTTTTGCTATCTGACTCTCAATGATTCGACCCACATCCCCATGATGTGGTCCTAGCAAGAATAGAAAAAGATTTGAACGCAATAAAGTTCACATACAATAAACTTACGAACTCCTTGTTGTTCAGCTCATTGCGCTGGCTGGATAACTCTCACATTTTCGTCGGCTCTAGACGATATGGAGATTTAGCTATAAGGGTAGTTCCGGGGATCAAGTCGATACGGGATTCAACTTTGACACTCAGAAGAAATCCTGGGAATGTATTTGGGGAAGACATCAGGAAAGTTGCAGACTTCGGAGATGCTCTCGAGGCCTTTAACTTTTTGCATCTCATCGACAACATGAGCCAGGAATGCATGACATCCCTTTCGCAGATACTTCTGGGCTTTGGCGCAGGAAATGATACGAAGGTTCGAACAAATCTTATCACTATAACCAGTGAGGACTTCGTCAGAGGGAAAGATTGAGACGAATCGCCCTTTCGAAGCAAGGGACATCAGCACGATTTGGGGCTCAACCATCTCATGCCGATTATGACCTCGTAGCTTTTTATGGAGACTGATATGAAATCGATAAAAGGAATGATCGTTCTTAAGGTAAGAGTACTTCCTATGACACATGCTTTTAAGACGAAACGGTGATAGGGCTTTGATAAAGTTACTTAATTTGCATGCTACCGATCTAAGGTATACTTTTGACAATGATAATCCTTAACCGAAATATGATTGTTGCCATCATAACTGAAACTGAGAATACACATTTTTCAGAACCCTTGACCTAAAAATAGGTCTAAGTCATTCTAACAGAGAAAGAATCTTGGCAACATGAAGGACAGAGATGTTTACGGAAAAGAACTACTCAGAACATAGATATGAAAGTTATTCCTTAGACCAAAAAGGAAGGATGAGTAGAGTATCCCCCTATCGGCGACGGGTACTCCTCAAGTGAAACCTTAATTCGGCCAGCTGACGCTCCACACCAAGCAGGCGTCTCTCGTACTCTGACTGACGTGCTCGGAGCTCTATGACTTCGGCTCGGGTTGTAGCTAACTCTCGTTGCAGAGCTTCATTGTTCCTTACAGCTCTCGCATGAGAAATCTTGAGGCGACGAATGCGGTCTGTGTTGGCGTTCGAATCCGCTTCGAGATCCATAGTTCGCTGAAGGGTTGCCATACCCAGTTCCTCATTGCGAGTCACTCGGCGTATCAGGATTGGAAGGGCCCTGTCCGCGGGGCCTCCTTCGTTCAGATTGTAGAAGTTGCGGTTTTCGTCGTATGGGAGGGTTTGGTCTTGCTCGTGGCTCCACCTATTCAAACTCTCGACCCACGTAGGCGTTGGACCTTGGAATCCAACTTGAGGGTTAGGATTTGGGACAGGAGCCATCGGGGGTAGATTATTGAGTTCGGGCTTGGAGTCGGAGCCTTCCGAATAGTTTTCGGCGGAATGATCATCTAAGGGAATTGCAGGTTCTTCTGACTCATCATCGAGCCATCCACCATTTCCTTGGTTGGGAAAATACGGGTCACCATGGAGATGAAATCCGGCCATGTTATCTATGCGAGTAAAGGGATAGTTAATAGACATTGACTCTAATAATACTTCCAGAGTATTATAGCTATATGATTGATTCTTGGGTAAGTTTCTGGTTCGGTCGTTATAGCATCCTAAAATACTCCTATAGTATTTTAATCCTTATGTTTGACTCTAGGACTCTTCTGGTATTTAGGTAAGTTTTAGGCTTGCTGCAACACCACAGTCACTCCCAGGCACATGTTGGTCATGACTCGAATGAATATAGTTGATCAGGCTATATTGACCCTAGACATGATTACATAACTGCCCAGGTTTAACTGCGATGTCCAACATCCAATTACTTTTGTTTTGTTCTACTTATGCCACTGGTTCGGGTACTTAGGTATACTTGTATACTTTTTATAATAATACTTATATTTTTGAAAGTATACTTTTAGTTTAGAGCACTTAGGCCCCTTAGTGTTTATAGTTGTATACCATGTAAGGTTCGGTATACTTAGTTCACTATAAACAATAGCTCTGATACCAATCTGTCACACCCCCGAACCGTCAGAAATAACGACGGAAACGTCCGGGGGCGGGTGATGTCATGCGTAGTATCACAACAGTTGTATCATAGTAAGCATAGTAAGCACAACTAAACATTGAATACATACATGAAAAAGGTTTACATAGTCATAGTACATAGTTTTATATATATCAAAGTAAAATGAAAAGACGAGATTCTATCGCGTAGACTTCTCCAAAATCCTGGAAGTACCTGTCTACAAATTCCTGAGAATACAAGTAGTTTGAAAGAGTATCAGCAAAAAGCTGGTGAGTTCATAAGCGTTTATGTTTTAGAAAACTATTCTTTATTGTTTCGAAAATACGTTATGTTTCTCCTGAAAACCTTATATTTTCTGGTGTAAAGAATGGTAGGTAAAATGATTCTTTGATGTCTTTGAAAAGTGTTTCCCAAGAAAATCCTATATTTTCTTATGAAAGATGTTTGAGTATCCATTAGTTATTTGTTAAACAGTCCGTTTATGAAAGGTTGAGTTATTCCAGGAAAATCCTATATTTTCCTTAAGGTTGATGGTTGGTTATCTGTTTCTAGTCTGAAGTGTACAAGTATCTATCATACTTATATCGATAAACGTAGTTTTCTTTTAAAAACCATGGTTACTCCCAATGAGGTATATTAGTCCTATTACATAAATAAAACTAATAAAAGAAAACGTGATGAACTAAATCCTGAAGGTACCATTAGTACCTTCCAGTAATCAAATCGGTTATTACTTTGAGGTTAGTTCACTTGATTCATTATTACAAAAGTAAATCTCTGTTATCTACATTGTGAGTTTTATAACCATACATTAACTTGATATGGCACGTATCGGGGCCAGTATTCTTTATGACTTTGTCACCCGTAGACCTGTCGGTCCCACTTTAGCTAGCAGCGAGGTGCGGGATAGTCAGTCCCGTATAGATCTATACAAAACAGTCACGCTCTCCCTACAAGAGATTCTGGTCATAAGTCCTAGTCCTACACTCTGTTTCGGTGATGAGTGTTACTAAGGACGTGTCTCCAACTAGACTAACAAATTTACAAGTAATAATATGGAAAATCCTTTTATATGATTTGCATGAATCCTTTATAAAATGATACATTTTACGACATGATTCACAAGTTCGTTACCCTAGTTTTGAAAACTGTTTCTACGAGTTGATTTCTTAATCGTTTGGTAAAAACTGTTTTCCATGTTAAAAGCATACTAGAAATATAATTATCTTAAACAAAATAATATATTTTGAGCACAAGTTTCCTTGTACTTTTGCTTGTATTCTCCCCCTGAAAACATAAAAACTCAGAAAAGCGTAGGGGTATGAACTCACCTGATGTGGGTGATTCAACGAATACGCACGTAAGGATGAGAAGTTCCACGAATGAAGTCCCGAGATACAACAAGTCCTAAATGACATATATTGGCATATACTGACGTAAATATAGTGTTTGGAAGTAACCCAATGCAAGGAAACACCTCACGGGACTAGGAAACACTTTGACCTAGGGTTGGAATCACATGTGATTCATCAAAGGAAAGTGGAATGGCACTACCATGAGTGTACGGACATGGGTTTACGGCCAAGGGAGTTTACGGCCGTAAACCCATGGTCAAACATGCATAAGAGGGTGTTTGAAGGCTAGGGAAACTTGAGGGACCATTGCTCTTCATATGGATGAGCAAAACCAATGTTTTGGAGGGTGTTAAGGTGTTTACGGCCAGGGTGTAAACTCTATGGCCGTAAACTCACCAAATGGTCTTATTTTGAGTCTTAAAGGCAAGGAGTTTCAAGGGTTCAAGTGTTCTAAGGTTTAGCAAGGGTCTAGAAGTGTTTAAGGCTCAAAACACCACACTTATAAGGGTTTACGGCCAAGGGAGTTTACTCCTGGCCGTAAACTCTCTTTGATGATGAGTTTGGTGATGATTCAAGGTCTTACAAAGCACAAGGGAGTGTTCTAGCCTCAAATCCAAGCCTTAGGAAGAGTTTATGGCCAAAATGGCATACTTATAGGGGTTTACGGCCAAGGGAGATGGCTTGGCCGTAAACTCCTTTTGGTCTTGCATTCTTGATGATTTCAAGGTTTTAAGCATGAGTCTTAACTAGATATCAAGTATAGGGAAGAATACTTACGATATAGAGGCTTGAAATGGTGGTTAAGTTCCAAGAACACTAGTGTGTGTTCTTGGTGTTTCTTGAAGATCTAAGATAAGATGATTTCCATGGATGAAATCATTAGATGAAGCTAGCTAAGAAGGATTAACATCAAACTAAGGAAGAACACTTACAACTTTTTAAGATCTTGGAGAGAATTCGATGGTAGAGAGAGAGTAGAGAGAGAAAGTCTCTTGAGTGCTTAAAGTGTAGAATGAAGGCCACTCATCCCTTATATAGGGGTCAGTTTCCGGCCATGGGGTGGGGTGGGGGGTGTACGGCCGTAAACTCGAGTTTGCGGCCGTACACTCCTCTCGAAGGGATGTTTGGCCCGTATGCTATGCTTTGACTTTGAAAACCTTGTTTTTGAATCCAAAACTCGATTGAACTGAGCTTAGAATATTACGTTAGACCAAAAATAATACTAACGTGAACGGAAATAAATCCGAATTGATTTATTTATTATTTATTTTTTAACGGTATAAATGGAAGAAATTTCGGGTTGTCACAACTGGCACAGTCGCTCATTGACCATGGAGCTCGTCAAAACTCCGTGGTTGCTACCCCAGAACAACCCAAGGGAAACAACAACAACAACAAGAAGAAGAAAGGTTGGAATAAGAGGAAGGGCAAATCTTCACAAGAACCCTCGAAAAAGCAACAGCTAGTGATGGTCCATGCTGCTACTGTACCTGCGGCTGTTCCTGCTAATCCTGCACCAGCTAAGCCTTATGCTGGTAATCTCCCCTAATGCAACAAGTGCAATTTTCACCACAATGGAAATTGCCAGGAAATGCAGTGTCGTAACTGCAACAGAAAAGGGAATACTGCCCGATTCTGTAGATCACCACCCCAACCGATTAACCAAGTACCTGCCGCTGGAGTAGGTCAAGCATGCTATCAATACGGTGATGTGGGGCATTTCAAAAGAGATTGTCCGAAAGCTGGAAATGCTGGTGGAGTTGGGAGGATTCTAGCATTGGGTCACGAAGAAGCAGTGGCAGACCCTGTGGTGGTCACGGGTACGTTTCTTCTCAACAACACTTATGCATGCATTCTATTTGATTGTGGTGATGAGAAGAGCTTCGTGAGCTATAATTTCAAACACCTGCTAAATCAAAACTCCCAACCACTAATTGAAACTTTCACAGTCGAAATGGCTAACGGGAAATCCGAATCCACCAACGATATATACATAGGATGTACCCTTACCTTGAATAACTTTTCTTTCCCAATAGACCTTGCCAGTCTCTATCAAAAGTTTTGACGTCATAATAGGTATGGATTGGTTGTGCCCTAACCACGCTGACATCCTATGCTATGAAAGAGCTATTCGCATGAACTTGCTAACTAACGAAACTCTTATCATCTACGGTGACAAACCCGGAACGAACCTCCAGATCATTTTTTGCATCAAGGCACGGAAGTACCTTCGTAAAGTGTACTGTGCTTTCTTGGCTCACGTGGTAGACAAAAAGCAAGAAGTAAAAGACATTGCGAGCATTCCTGAGGTCTGCAACTTTCCCGACATCTTTCCCGGCTACCTTCCAGGAGTGCCTCCCGAACGACAAGTCGAATTGAGAATCGACTTAATCCCTGGGGCCACCCCTGTAGCCAAATCCCCCTATCGTCTTGCACCTTTTGAAATGCAGGAATTATCCAGCCAGCTAAACGAACTCCTTAGCAAGGGTTTCATAAGACCAAGCTTCTCACCCTGGGGGGCACCGGTTTTGTTTGTGAAGAAGAAGGATGGATCATTTCGTATGTGCATAGACTACAGCGAGCTGAATAAACTTACCATCAAGAATCGATATCCTTTTCCTCGCATTGACGATCTGTTCGACCAACTTTAAGGTGCGAGCTACTTCTCGAAAATAGACTTAAGATCCGGGTATCATCAGTTACAGATTTTGGAGGAGGACATTCCCAAAACTGCGTTCAGAACTCGTTATGTCATTACGAGTTTGTAGTGATTCCATTCGGATTGACGAATGCACCTGTTGTGTTCATGGACCTAATGGACAGAGTGTGTCGTCCATTCCTGGACAAATTTGTCATAGTCTTCATTGGCGACATCCTTATCTATTCAAGAAGTGAAGAGGAGCATGGCCAACATCTTCGTCAAATATTGCAAACTCTTAGAACAGAGAAACTCTATGCGAAGTTCTCAAAGTGAGAGTTTTGGATCAGGAAGGTTGATTTCCTAGGTCACGTGGTTAGTTCAGAAGGAAACACGTGGACCCTTCCAAAATAAAGGCAATTGAGAACTAGTCAGCACCTAAACCTATAGAAATCCGTCAATTCTTAGGTCTTGCTGGCTACTATCGCAGATTCATCCATAATTTCTCCCGAATTGCTAAACCTCTTACCACCCTGACGCAAAAGGGTGTAACTTTTAGTTGGGGAGTGAAACAAGAAACAATGTTCCAAACGATGAAGTGAGCTCTGTGCAATGCACCGATCCTGTCTCTTCCTGAAGGGACAAAGGATTTCGTAGTATACTGTGATGCTTCTAATCAAGGGCTTGGGTGTATTCTTATGCAAAGAGGAAAGGTTATATCCTACGTCTCAAGACAACTTAACACACATGAGGTTAACTATACAACACATGACCTTGAACTCGGAGCAGTGGTATTTGCTCTGAAGATCTGGAGACATTACTTATATGGCACGAAATGCAGTTCAGCACCTTTGGGTAGCAGAGGTGTACAAACTTACTCAATCACTCAAACAATATTACTAATAAACTATAATAGGTATAGTTTAGAGGATTACTAATCACTATTTCTAGTAGAATGAAACATACAAGAGTCATTTCATACATGAGTCAGTTCAAACTTACTATAATGAGAAACAGAAAGAACATACTATGATGAGAAACAAAGAGAACATACACTACACTATACAAAGAGAACATACAATACACTAGAACAGAGAGAACACATTATACAAATACAAGAACACTATAACACTAATGTGAGCCACTACTTCATGGCATGACAATATACTGTTGTGTCATGTTTTGTAACCAGAGTCTCCTGGAGGGAGAGCGTGAATTTGTGTATAGATCTATACGTGATTGACCATCCTACACCTTGCTGCTAGCTATAGTGGGACCTGCAGGTCTACGGGTGACAAATGTCATACCATTTCGATGTCTTCGAACATCTTGATTTATTAGTCAATCAAGTATGGTTACAACTATATCACATTTTACCTTAATTAAAACAATTGTTTTAAGGTAGTTAGTACAACGGTAGTTACCATATACAAATACTACAAGTACATCTTTATTATTTTCCCATTACATTCAAATTGTGAGCTTCTCACATAAACGGTAATGTAAACTATATTTTTGGTAAATGATAGTCAGTCTTTGGGAAAAAACACTCACTTTTACAAAGGAACAAACATACAGATCAGCCGTGTCTTGGTAGAAGACTACATTTCAGTGAAATTAGAAAATATAGGATTTTCTAGGAGATACAAACATTTACGAACAAACATTTATAAACAAACATTTACAAACAAACACTTTCATTAAACATATACAACATCTGACACTAAATACTTATGAACACACCAGCTTCAATGCTGATCTACTCTTTCAAAATAACTTGTATTTTCAGGTCACCAGTAGACAGGTACATTGGACCAGGTTTTGAGAAGACGGAGCATATTCAAGACTCATCTTTTATTTTGATTCATATTTTGGTGTCTTTCAAATTATATACATAACACACTTGTATTAAATTATATCATTAATGCAATGGATGATGTTGTTGCTTGTTTACTATTATGCATTAATATGATACTGTACATGACGTCCTCCGCCCCCGAACGTTTCTGCCGTTCTGGTTTGGGGGTGCGACACGGTTCATGAAATAACGAACTCCGTCTCCCTTGATCTCAAGGTTATTCTCCATTCCTCTTAAGGTTTCACCCTCCACATTTTCCTATTTCAAGGCTTTTAGCTGAGCCTCTTTGACTTGTGTGGACAGATGGGAATGGATGGTCATGGTTAGTGCCTTCACCCTACGACCTGAGTACTCTTTTCAACTAAGGGCATCTGTCACACCCCTAAACCGAGATGGCGGAAACATTCGGGGGTGGAGGACGTCATGTACTTGTCTACTAGTGTGTTCTGTGTAAAGTTGTAAGACACCAAAAATTATATCAAAATAAAAAGACGAGTCTTGAACATGCTCCGTCTTCTCAAAAACCTGGTCATATGTACTTGTCTGCTAGTGACCTGAGAATACACATTATTTTGAAAGAGAGTATCAACATAAAATTTGAGTGAGTGCATAAGTATTTTTGTGTCAAATGTTTGCATTTGTTTAGTAAAAATGTTTGTATATGTAAAGTAAAAATGTTTGTATCTTTCCAAAAAATCCTATATTTTCTACTTAAATGAAAAGTAGTCTTCTACCAAGACTCGACTGTTTGTATGCTCTGTTCTTTTGAATAAAGTGTAAAATGTATGTTTGTACTTGAAATAGTATAAATGTATGTTTTTCCATATTGGTAACTATCTTTACTTGAAAAATAGTATGCATTTCTCTTGTGAGAATATCACTGTATGAGTGTAAATGAAAAAATGAAGACTTATAGTAGTATTGTATAAATTACACTACTGAAGCATTAACTACCTTGTAACCCATTTGGTTAATTTTAAGGTTAAAATGTGATAAAGTTATAACCATGCTTGCTTGACTAGTGTGAAACACGACGTTCTTCAGGCGTCGAAAAGTTATGACATTTGTCACCCGTAGACCTGCAGGTCCTACTATAGCTAGCAGCAAGGTGTATGATTGTCAATCCAGTATAGATCTATACACAAACTCACGCACTGCCTACAGGAGACTCTGGTTATAAGAGTGTGACATAGCAAGTATATTGCTATGTCCTGAAATAGTTTCATCACGTTTTAGTTATCTTGTTCCTGTTATAGTATGTATGTTCTTTCATGTTCTTGTTATAGTATGTATGTTCCTTCTTGTTCTTGTAAATGTATAATGATAGTATGTATGTACTGACTCATGTATGTTTTCTCTGATCTAGAAATAGTATGTAGAAATCCTCTAAACTATACCTATTAAATGGGTTTAATATGTTTGTTTGAACTGTTACTAATTTGTAGAAAAGACTCAATTGTTCAACATAAGCAACCGAGCTAGTATGTTCTTTTAAATGGGTTTAATATTCATCTACGTATTCATTGAGTATAACTATGACTTAGCTGACAGTCGGACTAGTGATCCTACCCTAAGCCCACAACCAAACAAAGAATATGAGTCAAGGTATTTAGCAATAGTCCTAAGTCCATTAAAGCATACTTATACGTAAATAGATACACGAATATGAATTTGATAAAAACAGAAGTCTAAGAATAGTTTTAAAATGGTTTTAACAAGTATTTGAGTATAAGAAATCCTTTCGTTTGATGGTTTCACACGTAAGTGTTTTAACACAATTATATCGTGTTCTACTTGTATTCTCCCCCTTAAAGCATTTAAAAAGCATTTAAAAGCATAACACTGAAATTTGTAGGGGTATGAAATCCCCGTGTGCAAGTGATTTGAATGAAAGCGCGATATAGGAAGTTTGATTTCACAAGCTAGTTCTCGGGTCAAAACAAGTCCTAAATAGCAATATACATAGCATATATGTACACAATTAGTGAATATAACCTCTAAGGTATTAGGAAAACAACCTAGGATGCAAGAAACAGTTACAAAAGAAGTGTTATAAGCAAAGATGGGAGACTGCAAGGAGTTCACGGCCCAAGAAGGGTTCACGACCCAAGAAGGGTTCACGGCCCACTGATCTTGAAGATTTGGTGAATAAGTGAAGGTCCTAAGCAAGTTCCCTTGAAGAAGAAGAGGAAGAGGATGATATTTGAGAGGGAAAATGTGTTCATGGTTGATGATCTTGAGAGAGAAGGCTCGAGTTCACGGTCAGAAATGAAGAAGTGAAGTAAAAATCAACTAATTCTTGTATATATAGGAAGGGAAGGTTCACGGCCCAACCAAGGTTCACGGCCCAATCGAGGTTCACGGCCCAACCGGTGTTCACGGCCCGAAGGCTCGTTCACGGGCCAAGGCTTCGGTCCAAATGGTTTTAAAGGCTATCCTTCCAAAATACATAACAGTTAAGAATGCTATATCGAAACATATTTAGCTCTTTCATCTAACTACATTAAGATAATAAAAGAAGTAGGTTTGACCCTTGATTGAATGTTTGACTTTAGTTGACCAAGTTTAACTTTTACAAGAAAGAAATTACGGGTTGTCACAACATCCGCTACTACATTGGCTTTATCGGGATGATAGCAAACTTCACATTCGTAATCATTGAGTAGTTCTACCCATCGTCGTTGTCTCATGTTAAGTTCTTTCTGATCAAAGATATGTTGAAGGCTTTTGTGGTCGGTGAAGATGGTGCACTTGGTACCATAAAGGTAATGTCTCCAGATTTTTAATGCGAAGACTACTGCTCCCAAGTCAATATCGTGAGTGGTGTAGTTGACTTCGTGTGCCTTAAGCTGTCTCGAGGCATAAGCAATAACCTTTCCTCGCTGCATAAGCACACAACCTAGCCCCTGATTGGATGCATACTAGTATACAACGAAATCCTTTGTCCCTTCTGGAAGAGACAAGATAGGTGCGCTGCACAGGGCTTGCTTCAGTTTTTGGAATGCAATGTCTTGTTTTTCTCCCCAACTAAAAGTTACACCCTTCTGAGTCAGGGTAGTAAGCGGTTTAGCAATTCTGGAGAAGTTTTGTATGAATCTACGGTAATAGCCAGCAAGACCCAAGAATTGACGAATTTTTGTGGGCGTTCTCGGTGTTGAACAGTTCTCGATTGCCTTTATTTTGGAAGGGTCCACGTGTATGCCTTCTTTGCTGACCACGTGACCAAGGAAAGTTACCTTCCTAATCCAAAACTCGCACTTTGAGAATTTTGCGTATAGCTTCTCTGCCCGTAATGTTTCTAGAACTTGTCTTAAGTGCTGACTATGTTCTTCCCCACTTCGTGAATAGATAAGTATATCATTTATGAATACTATCACGAATTTCGTCACACCCCCAAACCGGAGCGGCGGAAACGTTCGGGGGTGGATGACTTCATGTTAAGTATCACAATACATGCATCATAGTAATCAAAGTACAACAACCATTGCATTAATAAAGTATAAGTATTACATAAGTATTCAAGACATCAAAAGTTAGGTAACAAAAGATAGAAGACATGACTAAATACTGCTCCGTCTTTTCAAAATCCTGAGGATGTACCTGTCTACTGGTTCCCTGAGAATACAAGTGTTTTAAAAAAGAGAGTATCAACATTTAAGTCGTGAGTGCATAAGTATTTATGTTTAGAAGTTTGTTGTTTGTTTCTTGAAATAGTAATCATGTTTATTGTTCTAGAAAATCCAATATTTTCTGATATAACTGTAAAGTAGTTTTAATACCATAAACTGTTCTGTATAAGTATTGTTGTACTATCAAATAGTGTAACATAGTTTTAATTCAATAAAACTATAAAGTAGCGTAACATAGTTTTAATTCAATAAAACGATAAAAAGAATGTTTTTTGTAGTGTTTATGTTTTCCAAGTTCTGTAATTGTACTCTTTGAAAACCCTGTATAAGTGAGTATGCCTGGCTCCACCAGCTGTAAATTGTAATGTAATACTGTAAATTGTATTATTGTAAAACCAGTACTTTGTATTCGTACTCTTTGGTTTAATTAATTATACACTAATCGTATTTGTTCATATCTTTTTTGTGAGTTATTATAACCATGCTATGACTAGATGGCCTGATAGGACGCTTTGTAGGCGTCAGAACTGTTAACAACATTTGTCACTCATAGGCATACCAGCCTCATTCTAGCTAACAATCTGAGTGCGGGATTGTCAATCCCGTATAGATCTATACACATTTCTCTCGCTCTCTGTCGGGAGATTGTGGTTACAATATCAGGACTTTAATTGTATTGCCTAAATGAATAAGCAACTAAACTGTGACATCCCCATTTTCACGGCCAGAAAAGACCGATTTTGTTTATGCTTTACAAAAATCAGAGTACTTCTTTTAATAAATATCTTGTGGAATTTGTTCCCAAAAAAACATGATAAATACGTTATCAAAGCATTTCCGAAGAAATGTATTTTTATTCATTTTAAAACATTTGGGATGTCATCGTCAATACAGAAACATAAGCATAAACAGGACTTACATTCATTTACACTAGTGATCTACATCTCTTTTAAATCTCTCAGTGTAAAGTAACTTCATATCGACACATGTGATACAAATAAACTGAGTGGGTCAGGTTGGGAAACCTGGTGAGTACATAGGGTTTTCAACCCACAATAATATAATTATTATGTTTAATCATCAAATAATTAACCCAATTACCCATCCCCATTATCTTATTTACTCTTAAGGATCTACCCTAAGAATCAACTATCTCTTGTTCATTCATTCCTAAGGATCATCCTAAGGAATCGACACGAAGTCCATCATCACCGGGGTTTAGGCACTAAGTCTGCATAGTCGCCAGGGTTTATACTACAGGCACTAAGTCCGCATAGTCGCTAGGGTTTTGGCACTAAGTCTGCATAGTCGCCAGGGTTTATACAACAGGCACTAAGTCCGCATAGTCGCCAGGGTTTTGGCACCAAGTCTGCATGATCGCCAAGGTTTAGGCACCAAGTCTGCATGATCGCCAAGGTTTAGAGTACACCGGGTGAACACATCGTTCACAACACCTACAGGCTGCGAGCCTGCTAGTGTTCCACTGGACTGTCTAGAATAGTCCGTGGTTGTCATCCATACTTTGCTAGATGACGGGGCCATCATTTGGGAAAGGCTTCTCACATCGTCCACCTCTCACACTCACCTCGTGATCTATAACACCTCTCAACTCATCATCCAACTCATATTCCATCTATTACATCTACCCATGTTTTACCCAACATATTATCGTATATATATATATATATATATATATATATATATATATATATATATATATATATATATATATATATATATATATATATATATAGTTTAAATCATTTAAAACATGTATAAAATCGTTCATCCAGCATAGACAGCAAGTACTCAGATAATATACACACATAGCACGCAGTTTATATAAAATACTTCATATATATGTGTAAGATGAAAGTAACTATGCACTCACTTGATAAGGTGGTGACTCGGTACTCGGACAGCGCTTCGTTTACTTTAAAATAATTTCTTTCGACGAAACCTAGTATTATTACCACTAGATTTTAGTCTAATATTTACCGTGACTAATTATTAGTCTTATTATTATTATTATATAAGTGTTTAAACAATCTTTTCCAACTACTATATACAGACAGGGGCTAGACATAAAACACCGGAGGGCAAGACCATTTTGGCATATAGCACTTCTGAAATCCAACAACCCTATGCGGCCCTTTAAACCAGATTCCCCGTACCGCGAGTAGTTAAAAAGATATTATAACGACACTTATATAAGTCATAATAATAGCTCAAATATTTATTATAAGTTCATAATAACAATACTAATTTTTAATATAAGCTATATTAAAATAGGTAAGCATAACTTACTTACAAGGGGGTTTTAGCTAGGAGTCGGGCTCTGCAGGGGCAAAACTTCGGCGCTGAATCTTTCTAAGAAAGATTCGTGCAGCGCTTCAGCGCTCACCTTACTATACTAAAACTACAGAAAGAGAAGTCGAATCACGAGGGACCGAAATGCTCGGGGATAAGAAGAGAAAGACTCTTGAATCAAGAGAATGGTGCAAGAAATATGAGAGTCCAAGCCTCTTATTTATAGTAATTGAATTTACAAAAACTACCCTCCATAATTACTTAATGACCTTATAGTTATATAAACGACTAAACACCCCTTCATAATACTATTTTAAATAGATTTAACGATATTTGTACTAAACTAATGTCGAAAGTACTCAACACTAGTCTTATAATAACTGCATCGTCGATACCTTTCTAATGATATATACATTTGTATATATATGTGTACGTATATATGATTTATACTTTATTTTAATACGTAAATATGCTATTATAATTTGTAACTCGTTCATACAAACTCCATTTTTGACGTTCTTTATATCCACGCGTTGGTATTTACGAGTACTACAACTTTCATTTAGACGCCGTCAGCTAATCCTCATTCTATCTCAAATTTACAAAACTGTATCGAATTTATCGCGCTCGAAGAGTAGGGACCAAGTTTCGTCCATATCTTTAGCATACGAGCTCTACTCTCGACATTCTTTATATCCACGCGTAGGTAAAAACAAGATCTAAAACTTTCATTTAGACTCCGTCGGCTATTTCTCGACCGATCTTAAATTTAACAGTAGGAGGAGATTAGACTGTTAAATGACCGTGAAGAATTCGTAACTCCTTCATACAGACTCCGTTTTCGTCTGTCATTTTACCGTTGAGTTCCTATTAATGAGATCTTCAACTCTCATTTAGGTCGCATAAGCCAAAAACCGCTCGAACTAAAATTCAAGTTTCGGGCCGTTCACTGCTAAGCCGAATCTTAGAAAAATCATAACTTCCTCATACAAAGTCAGATTTGGGCGTTCTTTTTATGGATGTTCTCGGTTTAACATATTCTACAACTTCGTTTAGATTACTAAGGTCAAAAAGTCCTCTATCGCAAATTTGCTATTTACGCTTCCCGGTACCGTGTCGGTTCCGTCGCGAAACTTCGACGGGTCATAACTTCTTCATTATAACTCGGATTTATGCGTTCTTTATATGCACGGAACCCTTGAGACATATTCTACAACTTGTTTAAGATTATTTATTCTAAATAATCTTTTGTCGAAAAGTCGTTTTCGACCCCCTATTATCTCTAAATTGACTAGCCCGGATCTACGGGCGTTACATGAACATTGTCTCACAAAAAGCATATTGACGATTACGTATAAAACAAATGATGAAAAGTCAATTTGAAGTAAATGAACTGATAGTATGATCTTTCTCTAGTATTCTTGAATGTAATGTATTTGTACGAGAGTAATCTGTTAAACTTTGTATAACTGATTCGTGAAAATAGTTTGAGAGTTCCATAAATTATACCTATTATAATTTATATGTGTGTTCTGCTTGATATGTAATATTCATGAAAGTATCCCCTTTGTTCGACATGTTACAAAGGGAATATGAATCTGATTGAAATAACTTTTATATTCATATATATATATATATATATATATATATATATATATATATATATATATATATATATATATATATAAACGTTTCAGACAAATAATTTTACCTAAGACCACATCCAAACAAGGAAAAGGGAAATAAAGCGAATCATTACTCTTAAGCCCTTTAAATCTTATTTATATATATATATATATATATATATATATATATATATATATATATATATATATATATATATATATATATATATATATATATATATATATATATATATATATATATATATATATATGATTTTGGCAAAATATAAGTTTAAAAGAGTTTTTAAAACATTTAAAAGAGTTTGACAATATCTAAAAGAGTTTCAGTAATTTAAAGTCGTTTTAGAAATATTTAGAATTCATTTGATTGTAAACACAATATTCTTGTGTTAGACTTGTATCCCCCTAAAACAGTGAAAAGTAGTAAACATGCAGGGGTATGAACTCACCTTTTGTGAGTTTCCGGTTGTAGATATGATGTAGTAGAGCTAAATCCACAAGTTAAAACTCGTGATAAAGGCCGAATCCTATATTATATTAATATAAAATTAAGTATAAATTAGATAGTCTAGAAATGTTTAAAGTGTTAGACAACACTTAATTATTGTAAAAAGACATACAATAATCATTAGAATAGTGTGTAGGTGTTTTTCTTGTTCTTCGCGTTCTTCGTGAAATTTAATGTGTTTTGGTGTTTTCGGCCCAAAATAAGAAGATTGGAAGGTGTTTCTGCGTTATAACAAGATCAATAGATGATACTTGCAAGATCCTTAAGAAGAATCAAGTGATTTTCGAATGTTCTTGAGAGGAGAGGGGAGGCTTCGGTTGATGATACTTGAGAGAGAAGTGTTATTTTCGGCTGAAATATGTAAGAATGAGAGAAGATTTCGGCCATCTTATATTTATACAAGAAAGTTTTCGGTTGTAAATGGTTCTCGGCTGAGAACACAAACCGAGGAAGGGTTCTCGGTTGGGAACTCAAATCGAGGAGGATAAGGATGTTGAAACCGAGGAGATAAGACTGCTGAGTCGGGAGTCGGTCTCGCACGTTTTCGGTCGGAGGTTCTCGGCCGAAAACGTGTTTGCGTCCGAGGATTTTGTGGCCGAAAACTGGATTGCTACCTTCGGTTTGCGGTCCGAAGAAAGAAAGAAGAAGAAGACTGCGAGGGTTCTCGGTCCAAGCGAGTATCCTCGGTTTTCCTTGGATTTCAACTTCTTATTTCTACAACACTTTTACTAAGTGTTTATATGTATCAAAAACATTAATTTAAATTTATTAAATTAATAAATCAATAAGTTTGACTTTAATTTGATATGTTTGACTTATGTTGACCTGTGTTGACTTTTACAAGATCGAAAATAATGGGTTGTTACAAATTTGTCTAGAAAAGGATAGCACACCCGATTCATTAAGTCCATGAACACGGCGGGTGCGTTGGTTAGACAAAAGCGCATCACTACAAACTCGTAATGACCATATCGAGTTCGTAATGCCGTCTTGGGAACATCACTCTCCTGGACTCGTAATTGATGGTACCCTGACCTCAGGTCTATCTTCGAGAAGTAGCTCGTTCCTTGGAGTTGGTCGAACATATCATCTATTCTGGGTAGGGGTAACGATTCTTAATGGTGAGCTTGTTTAGTTCGCGGTAGTCTATGCACATTCGGAAAGATCCATCCTTCTTCTTGTCGAACAAGACCGGTGCTCCCCAGGGTGAGAAGCTTGGTCTAACGAACCCCTTACTGAGCAGTTCGTTTAGTTGGCTGGATAATTCCTACATTTCTGCTGGTGCTAGACGATACAGGGATTTTTCTACGGGGGTAGCTCCAGGAATCAAGTCGATTCGGAACTCGACTTGGCGTTCAGGAGGGACTCCTGGAAGATCTTCGGGGAAGATATCAGGAAAGTTGCAGACTTCGGGGATGCTCTCGAGGTCTTTAACTTCTTGTTTTTCATTAACTACATGAGCTAGGAATGCGTGACACTCCTTTCGCATATATTTTTGGGCTTTGATACACGAAATGATGTGAAGGTTCGTGCTGAGTTTGTCACCGTAGATAACGAGGGCTTCGCCATTTGGCAGATTGAGACGAATGGCTTTTTCATACCAAAGGATGTCAGCACGATGAGGACTTAGCCAGTCCATGCCGATGATGACATCGAAGCTTTTTATGGAGACCGACATAAGATCGATTGGAAAGGAATAGTCGTTTAGAGTGAGGGTACAGCCTATAAATACGTCGTTAGTGCTCTCTTTCTTCCTGTTAGCCATCTCGACAGTGAATGTCTCGTTTAGTGGTTGGGGTTTGTGTTTGAGTAAGTGTTTGAATTTAGGACTAACAAAACTCCATTCTGCACCACTATCAAAGAGAATGCATGCATAAGAGTTGTTGAGGAGGAACGTACCCGTGACTACGGTGGGATCTGCTACTGCTTCCTCCTGGCCCATGGCTAGCACTCTCCCCGTGTTGCCAACATTTCTTGCTTTGGGGCAATCCCTCTTGTAATGCCCTGTTTCACCACACCCATAATAGGCTTGGCCTACTCCAGTTCCGGAGGTCTGAGCATTAGGTTGTGCAGGTGTCTTGCGGAAGCGGGATGTATGCCCCTTCTTGTTGCAGCTAGTGCATTGCAATTCCTAACAAGGTCCATGATGATGGAAATTGCATTTGTCACACCTCGGGAGGGTTCCAACATATCGACTGTTAGGTGCTTGAGTAGTAGGAACAGCAGCAGGAATGATAGCAGCATGGACCGCCACTGTTTGCTATTTCTTTGAGGGCTCTTGCGAAGATTGGCTCTTTCGTTTGTTCCAGAACTTCTTTTTACTGCCACTCTCCTTGGGCTGTTCGGGAATGACTGTCACTAGGTTGTGGCAATCCCCGTGATCCACCAAGGTCTGTGCTAGACGCTTGGTACTATCAAAAGTGAATGGTTTGGTAGCTAAGACGTTCCTTTGAGTTGGGGGTGTCAGTCCCCATATGTACCTTTCAATTCTCGCTCTCCGGAGTGACCATCCCGAGACACAGAAGAGCCAGGTCACTGAACCTAGCAGTGTAAGCAGCGACATCGGAGTCCTTCATCTTCAAATTCCAAAGCTCCTGCTCCATTTTTTGCATTTCGCCCCGCGGGTAGTATTCAGCTAACATTAGTTCCTTCAAATCGTCCCAACTCATAGCATTGGCTATCGGGAGAGTCAGGTATTTGACTTGGCTATTCCACCAAGTTAGAGCTCTATCGGTGAAGGTGCATGCTGCAAACTTTACTTTGCTAGACTCGGGGCACACACGGATCTCGAATATTGATTCGGTCTTCTCGAACCAACGCATCAAGGCAATAACACCTCTAGTGCCATCAAAAGATCGAGGTTTAGCGTTGGTGAAGTCCTTGTATGAACACTCCCCCGGGTGTCCATGACTGTCTCCCTTATTAGAAGGGTGGGCACCACTACCGGCCCCGCTAGCGCCACTCGCGTTTATTTATGTCATGGTTGCTGCCACTGTAGCAGTTACTGCTGCTTGGAACACAGCAAGGTCGTACTGAGGAGGTGGCGGCGGTGATGGATTCGTTGGTGGGTTATTTTTCTTCCTGTTGGACTTCTTTGGAGGCATCTTTCTCTAAAATAATTTAAGAGAAAAATGATGATAAGTCCCCTATAGTGATCATGAGTTAGGTGATATTGAACAAGGTATATCTCATCTTGATAGTTATAGTGTTTTATTAAGCAATTTACAGTGGAAGTCTACTTAATATAAGTAAACCATCGCCTTGAAATTAATAGCAAACACTTGGAATGAATTTTGTATGATGTGATTTGTGCCTGATCCCCCTATAATCACATAGTGTACATAAATTATATATAACTAAAACCAAATAGGCCTTCAATTGAGTGATCCTACTCTAAGTCCACAACCAAACAAGGAACAGGAAGTAAAGCTAAATCACCTATTCTAAGTCTATAAAGCCTTAATTATATATAACTTATATGTATACACTTAGCAATTACAGATCTATCAGCAAAAGGGTTCTTTGTTTTCACGTGTTTGGCTCTAGTATTGTAGTGCTATAAAATACTCCTATAGTATATTAACTGTATGTTCGGTTCTAGTGTTTCCATTGTATGGAGTTATGGTAAGTTTTAGACTTGTTGCAACACCACAATCACTCCCAAACACATGTTAGTTGTATCTCAAATAAATATAGTTGATCAGGCTATATTTATTCCAGGAACAAATTATTGAAATCGTCCCTGTGGTTTGTCAAAAATTACGTGTTTGATCCCTATCTTTTTTTTGCACTCGGACCGTCCTCAGATTTTGATTTTGTTACAATGTAAGTCCCTGTCCGATAAGAAATGACTATAATACCCTTGTTAATTTTTTTTTTCAGTTAATTTTTTTATTTTTTATTTAAAGAAAACAAATTAATTGATTTATTGATAGGTGGAACCACTTGCACTCCCACTCCACCTCCCACTCTAACCACTCTGACCATCGGCCGCAATCAGCCACCGACAACCGACACCGGCTACCGGAGAATAGATCCACAACCTGTAACACCACCGGAATCAAACCTTAAACTGTAATCTAACCTCAAACCTGAAAATCAACTAACCCTTCTAAAAATCAAACCAAAATCAAATCTTAAAAACCAAAAATCCTTAACCAAATCAAACCCCCAAACTCAGTTACCGCCATGAAAGCCACCCAGAAAGTCGAGAGTCAGAATTTGGATGTTGAGAGGGAAGAAGAAGAAAAAAAGGGATGTTAGCAATGCTGTTATGTTTACCGGTAGATGGTGGTGGTTTCCGTCTGAGTTTAAAGATGGCAGCGGTTGGGTTAGGTTTACTGGAAGATGAGCGATTGGGAAGAAATCACCGCCCTTAATCACCTCCCACTGTCATTAACCACCGGCTTAACCACCTCCCACCTGTGTTAGATTTACCCAAATGCAATACACTAATACAAGATCGATAAACAGACCAGATACACCTTATGCAATATCAGTTCAACAAACCCTAAGTCCCTAAGCATTGACTTCCTGGTTCATGGTTCATCAGGTATAAGATGGAGATGGAGTCAATGAAGACTAAGGAGAAAGAATGAGAGAGACGGTGTTGATTTTTCCTGGTTCACGTTTTCTGGTAACGGCGACATCGTGGTTAACATTTTTCCAGAGACGATGAGGTTGAGATGGATCGATGACATGTATGGGGAGATAAAGGTGATACAAAAGCATGGTTTTGATGGTGGTATACTGGGTCCATGATTCTGGAATATTTTTGGGTTAAACTCAGTTTCACGCGATGAAAGGAATAGAGACGGAGATAGGTGGTGGTTGGAAGACGGGAAAAAGATGATGAACAACAATATAGGGCTGACGAAACTTTGAGGGTGAGATAAAGTTTAAAGGGTTGGCCCTTTTCCTTTTTTAATTATATATATAATAGAAGTTATAAAAAAATCTGAAGAAAATAAAACAAAAGGGCAATATAGTCTTTTTATGTGTACGGGGGACCAAAAACGCAACAAAATAAAACTGTAAAGACGGTCCGAGTGCAAAAAAAAGATAGGGACCAAACACGTAATTTTGGGCAAACCACAAGGACCATTTTAGTAATTTGTTCTTATTCCAGATATGATTACATAACTATCCAGGTTTAACCGTAGTGTCCAACATCTAAATACTTTTGGTTTGTTCTTCTTGTGATACTGTTCCTGGTATGTATGTATACTTGTATACTTCTTATAAAATACTTAGATTTTAAAAGTATACTTTTAGTTCAGAGCGCTTCGGCCCCATAGTGTTTATAGTTGTATATCATGTATGGTTTGATATACTTAGTTCACTATAAACAATGCTCTGATACCAATCTATCACACCCCCAAACCGGAACGACGGAAACGTTCGGGGGTGGAGGACGTCATGTACAATATCACAACAATTGTATAATAGGAATCAAAGCAAAGACAACAATTACATTGATAAAGTAATATATTTACATCTGTTCGATACATAGTTTGTATGACATCAACATGTATAGAAAAAGTATAAAAGACGCGACTCTAAAAGCTCCATCTTCTCAAAACCTGTGGGTGTACCTGTCTTACCGGTTCCCTGAAAATACAAGTGGTTTTGAAACCGTATCAACATTTAAGTTGGTGAGTTCATATGTTTTTGATATGGAAAATGCATGTCTTTGTTACTTGAAATTCTTATATTGCTCTTCCAGAAAATCCAATATTTTCTTTAGTGAATGTAATGTAGTCATGTATGTTCCTTGTAAATGTATACTGTATTAGTGTACTCAGTACTAGAAAATATTGTACTGTAACTGTATTTGTATGAAAGTCTTTGTATGAATGCCTGGATACCACTAGCTGTAATATATAGTAGTGTACAATAATAGTGTTTGTATGAAAACCTTTGTATGAATGTCTGGTTACTACCAGCTGTAGTGTAAAGTATTGTACTGTAGTTTCATTAATAAAAATAAAAATGTTGAAGTAGTGTTAATCCCGTAAACAAATGATTTAGTTATACTGTTGTGAGTTTCATATAACCATGCTTGATATGACCTAGTGACCTCTACGATGTTCTTTAGGCGTCCGAATGTTATGACATTTGTCACCCCAGGCCTGCCGGCCTAACTCTAGCTAACAGTTTAGGTGTGGGATGACAGTCTCGTATAGATCTATACACAAATCTCACGCTCTCCCTCCAGGAGACTCTGGTTATACTGTATAGGATTTAGTTTCGTACCCTATAAGATACAATTGAAGTAGTGCCTCACAACCAGTGGCGAGTCTAGAATAGAAAACCACATGGTTCATTAATTTATATATATATATATATATATATATATATATATATATATATATATATATATATATATATATATATATATATATATATATATATATATATATATATATATATATATATATGTATATATATATATATATGTATATATATATATATATATATATATATATATATATATATATATATATATATATATATATATATATATATATATATGTTTCTATGTAAATTCAAAGATTTTTATTGGTAAAGTAGGTCCTAAATATTTTTTAAGGTAGTTCCCTAAAAAATTTCTATAGAAATTTTAGATAAATTAAAAAAATTAGGTGGGTCCTATGACCCACCATCCTTACACATAGCCCTGCCACTACTCACAACCCTGTATTAACTAGTTTACGTGTAGTGTAGTAGTGTTTTCTTGTACTTGAAATTGTATGTATTGCCTTGTATTAATGTACTTTGCAGTGCAAAATAGTTATACTTAAATAATTATTTTAATAGTGTATCCTTGTATCAATGTATTAGAGTAGTGTTTCCCAAACTATACGTATTATAGCTTGAATGTATGTTCTTATTCTATGTATTGGACTTAGCAAAATAGTGTAGTGATTCTCAAACTATACGAATTATAGTTTAACTGTCATGTTCTGTAATGTACTGAAAACATTTGCAATCTAGTTGTATGAAAGTAAAATACCCTTATGCTCAACATGTTACAAAAGGGTTAAAAATATATGAATATTTTTAAGAATTGTAGTGAATACTCGATTTGAATAAATTGCAAAGGTTTTTAAACTGTTTGAAAACGTTTGTATAAAAACACAAAGGTCCTTGTGTTTTACTTGTATCCCCCCCCCCCCCCCCTAAAAACATATAAAACATTGATAGTTCCTTCTACGAGTACTTAGTATACACAAGTTATATACAGTTTGGATAGAACAGACAATCGACTGGGTGGTTCTGCCCTAAGCCCACAACCAAACAAGGAATAGGAAATGAGGTGGAAATCACACATTCCACTGTAATAGTCCTTTTATAAATGTAAGTATATTCCTCCAGAAAATCCTATATATTCTGATGTAATGACATGTAAGTTCCGTTGACTCATACTTGGAAAAGTAATGTAATATGACTGTATTTGTAGTGCAACCCTTTTTGTATGCATGTACCATGTTATACGTTCTTTCAGGAATGCATATTTTTTACTAGAAAATAGTGTACTGTACTTGTATATAGCGACTTGACCTGATCCGTGTATGGATAATGAAGGCCCAAAAGGTTATGGGTAGCATAATATTGGGCTAGAAAGATTGTTTGGGCTTAATGGCCTATGGGGTGTGCATGGTGAGATAGTTGATGGATTAGGGTTTTCTTAATTAAATTAATAAAAGTTTAATAAATCCAAGACTTCATTGATTGTTTGATTCAAAGCTTGGGTGGTTATGGAAGCATTTGGAAGGGTATCATTGATGGCTCTCTTTAAACTTTAGGAGTTACACTCTTATCATTGATGACTCTCTTTAAACTTTGGGAGTTACACTCTTATCATTGATGGTTTTCTTTAATCCTTGGGAGTTACACTCTTTACATCTTCTCATAACCAATTACTAGCAATTGAAGAACAATTGAAGACATGGACGTTTTTTTGTCATTCGTAAGTGTGGTAGACGTTTTATTGTGTTATTTCAAGAGTTTCCTTAATTTTCATTTACTAGCTTTAATGAGTAATTGGTTGGTTGGCTTGTAACCACCAACTTTGTAATAAAGGCTTCATATAAAGCCATGTTTATCCATGGAAATGTAATAGACGAATTTTAATCAAAGAACCCTTTTGTTCACTTTGAATTATTGTCATAGTTCACAAATTATTATCTTGTTAGGACGTGTTCTTGACTTGATACGAACTCAATCCAATAGGTCTTGGATTGTTTTCACCGGTATACAACTTAATAGGTCTTGAGTTGTTACTAATCTATCCATTTCTTTCCATTCACATATCATTTGTGGTTGCTATTCTCTCTTAATTTACCTAAACACTACCCTACTCGCTAAATCAAGCCCATACACGCATCATAAGTGGTATCAGAGCCTAGTTCCGATTGGGTGTTGTTGAGTTCCTGTTTAAAAAAATCCCTACTAAGTTTGTTTGATTTCAGTTCCTGTTCAGAAGTTGTTGTCCAAAAATGTTGTGCAAGTTATATGATGAAGAAGACATTAAGGAGGAAGAGGAAATTGAAGAAGAGGAGGAAGAAGATTTCGGTCCCATCTACGACACCGATGGGGAAGGGGAAATTTGTGAAAGAATAAATTTCTTTGTTGAAGAGGAATTTGTAGAAAAAATCAATTTCGTGGTTGAAGAAAAAATTGTTGAAGACTCTAGCCCTACCTACGATGCTGACGGGGAAGAGGATCATGAAGAAGTTGAAGAAGAAAAAAATTTCGTGGTTGGAAACGAAAATTTTGAAATGTTTGTGAAAGAAATAGATTTTGTTGTTACAAACAAAATTGGTGAAGAAAAGGTTGAAGAATCCGAAGAGGAGGAGCAGGTTCTTGACCACGAAGATGTGGTTGTGGTTAAGAAGGATGATACCTATCTTATAACAAACTCCAAGGAGTTACGAGGGAGGGAGTTCATAATGCTTGGATTCCTATTCTTTTGGTGTACCTTCAGTTGGGAAGCCATGTTATTGGAACATGTTGTTTATCAACCCATATATACAAACCATGATCCATTATTTCATATGACCATTGTCAATCCTTTAAATTATTACAAGGATAATTTACTAGGTCCTAATCTTGTTCATGGGAGTGTACAAAAGTGGTTTTTGATCCACAAATGGAAGATATGGTTAGGAGTGAATTCAGCGAGTTCTTTGAGTTATTTGAAGAAGAACATGTGTAAATGGAGGAGAGACACTACAATGCTGTTTGCAATGAATGAAAAAATCATGGTTGCTTCTCCTACGTTAATATGGCCAAATTTCTTTTATCTTTTCAAGTTCAAGAACATTGATCATGGGATTATTCTTTTATGCAATACCCTATCTCATGAAGATTCTTATGTCCATGATTTGCACTTTTCACAAGTGTTAAAACATAAAACAGGAGGTTTGAAGCATGGATCATGGCGTGGGTCAAAAGAGGAGCTCGTATCATCTAACTATCTAAAAATAATTACACATGGGTGGAATTTAAAACCCAAGGCCATGTAGAAAATGAATGTTGTGGAAGTTTACAAACTTGTGAATGGGTATGTAGAGGGACAAGAGGATGTTGTGCTTACTTTCTATGGTGGTTTGTCCAAAATAATGCAAGTATTGATTCATACTTCTATGGATCAAAAGGAGAGTGAGATTGATGACATGAGAGCTGCTAAGCCAAAGCAAATGGTTAGTTTGAAAAAAAGAACAGTTGAGTGATGATACTTCCGGTATGGATAAAACTAATTTTAAGAAGGGTAATGTCCTCTTGAAATGTCCTTCATTTGAAAGAAGATACCAACTTGGAGTAAAGAAAAGGTTACATTTTGTAATAAATATTTGTTTTCAAGACTTATTGTCGTGGAAGGTTCATATGCGAGAACAACATAATCTGGTCCGTACTGAATTGAGGACAATTCCTTTCGAAGAAGGAGGGAATGATCCGTATATGGATAATGAAGGCCCAAAAGGTTATGGGTAGCATAATATTAGGCTAGAAAGATTGTTTGGGCTTAATGGCCTATGGGGTGTGCATGGTGAGATAGTTGATGGATTAGGGTTTTCTTAATTAAATTAATAAAAGTTTAATAAATCCAAGACTTCATTGATTGTTTGATTCAAAGCTTGGGTGGTTATGGAAGCATTTGGAAGGGTATCATTGATGGCTCTCTTTAAACTTTAGGAGTTACACTCTTATCATTGATGACTCTCTTTAAACTTTGGGAGTTACACTCTTATCATTGATGGCTTTCTTTAATCCTTGGGAGTTACACTCTTTACATCTTCTCATAACCAATTACTAGCAATTGAAGAACAATTGAAGACATGGACGTTTTTTTGTCATTCGTAAGTGTGGTAGACGTTTTATTGTGTTATTTCAAGAGTTTCCTTAATTTTCATTTACTAGCTTTAATGAGTAATTGGTTGGTTGGCTTGTAACCACCAACTTTGTAATAAAGGCTTCATATAAAGCCATGTTTATCCATGGAAATGTAATAGACGAATTTTAATCAAAGAACCCTTTTGTTCACTTTGAATTATTGTCATAGTTCACAAATTATTATCTTGTTGGGACGTGTTCTTGACTTGATACGAACTCAATCCAATAGGTCTTGGATTGTTTTCACAGGTATACAACTTAATAGGTCTTGAGTTGTTACTAATCTATCCATTTCTTTCCATTCACATATCATTTGTGGTTGCTATTCTCTCTTAATTTACCTAAACACTACCCTACTCGCTAAATCAAGCCCATACACGCATCAACTATGAACTCTATTTATAGTGCTAAAAACATAACTCTCGGAAATATCAAAAGTCTAAAACAATTAAAGAACTATTAAAGTACCATAATTAAACTAGTTAAAGACCCATTATTAAAATATTAAATATCCATTATAGCAGCAATTAATAAGCCAATTATGAAGACTCTTCAACTCTTTTAAGCTACTTATGATCATTTCCATGAATCCCTTCTTGTCACTCAATCATGGAACTTTAGAAAACAAAAGGGTCAAGTCATCCTCATTAGAGCACGCATCAATAGTTGTACTTGCAAATCAGCTATATTTTGAAGAAAATTCAGAACTCTGTTCATCCCTTTCTTGAATTATTGCTTATAATTCAGATTTGTGTCATCGTTTGGGACGTGATCTCATTCGTGATTTTTGATTTCAAGTCAATAGGTCTTGGCTTGTTATCATGATTGGCAGATTATAGGTCTAATCTGTTAATCAACCTATCATTTGTTACTTGTTCGTGTTTACCACCTTGCCAAAATTGTTCCAAATATAACCAATAACAGTCCCATTTGCATTGTTTCTTCTCTATTTGTTATTATCCTGCTGCAATCACAAACACTCGAAAACAAAACCTTCCATATTCGCATCATATATTGAAAATTAAGGAAACTCTTGAAATAACACAATAAAACGTCTACCACACTTACGAATGACAAAAAAACATCCATGTCTTCAATTGTTCTTCAATTGCTAGTAATTGGTTATGAGAAGATGTAAAGAGTGTAACTCCCAAGGATTAAAGAAAGCCATCAATGATAAGAGTGTAACTCCCAAAGTTTAAAGAGAGTCATCAATGATAAGAGTGTAACTCCTAAAGTTTAAAGAGAGCCATCAATGATACCCTTCCAAATGCTTCCATAACCACCCAAGCTTTGAATCAAACAATCAATGAAGTCTTGGATTTATTAAACTTTTATTAATTTAATTAAGAAAACCCTAATCCATCAACTATCTCACCATGCACCTTTTGGGCCTTCATTATCCATACACGGATCATTAATGATGCGTGCTCTAATGAGGATGACTTGACCCTTTTGTTTTCTAAAGTTCCATGATTGAGTGACAAGAAGGGATTCATGGAAATGATCATAAGTAGCTTAAAAGAGTTGAAGAGTCTTCATAATTGGCTTATTAATTGCTGCTATAATGGATATTTAATATTTTAATAATGGGTCTTTAACTAGTTTAATTATGGTACTTTAATAGTTCTTTAATTGTTTTAGACTTTTGATATTTCCGAGAGTTATGTTTTTAGCACTATAAATAGAGTTCATAGTTGTACTTGCAAATCAGCTATATTTTGAAGAAAATTCAGAACTATGTTCATCCCTTTCTTGAATTATTGCTTATAATTCAGATTTGTGTCATTGTTTTGGACGTGATCCTTGAGTTGATCGAATTCAAACTAATAGGTCTTAGTTTGTCTTCAGATTTACAAGCTATAGGTCTAGTTTGTTTATCAAATCTATCATTTTATTGTTTTTGTGTCAAACACTATTCCATCTCAATACAAAACAACCCATACACGTATCATAATATATGATGCGAATATGGGAGGTTTTGTTTTCGAGTGTTTGTGATTGCAGCAGGATAATAACAAATAGAGAAGAAACAATGCAAATGGGACTGTTATTGGTTATATTTGGAACAATTTTGGCAAGGTGGTAAACACGAACAAGTAACAAAAGATAGGTTGATTAACAGATTAGACCTATAATCTGCCAATCATGATAACAAGCCAAGACCTATTGACTTGAAATCAAAAATCACGAATGAGATCACGTCCCAAACGATGACACAAATCTGAGTTATAAGCAATAATTCAAGAAAGGGATGAACAGAGTTCTGAATTTTCTTCAAAATATAGCTGATTTGCAAGTACAACTATGAACTCTATTTATAGTGCTAAAAACATAACTCTCGGAAATATCAAAAGTCTAAAACAATTAAAGAACTATTAAAGTACCATAATTAAACTAGTTAAAGACCCATTATTAAAATATTAAATATCCATTATAGCAGCAATTAATAAGCCAATTATGAAGATTCTTCAACTCTTTTAAGCTACTTATGATCATTTCCATGAATCCCTTCTTGTCACTCAATCATGGAACTTTAGAAAACAAAAGGGTCAAGTCATCCTCATTAGAGCACGCATCATGACCCATACCTGTTTCCCCATTTAATTACTTAGTTTGTATAGGTCATATATATAACCAAGATCGAACAGGTGATAAACTGTGTGAATCTGCTCTAAGCCCACAACCAAACAAGGAACAGGAAATGAAGCGGAAATCACCCATCCTATTACCTATCGGACCCTATAATTATAAATAACCTTTGACACATAAGCCAAGAATTCATAGTGTTAACATTATAGGTCCCTTTTGATTTGTATGCTCATGTTACTTGTAAAACTGTGTGGTCATATTATTAGGATAAAACCTATGAAGTAGTGTTAATCCCGTAAACATCGTTTAGTTGATATTATTGTGAGTTTCATATAACCATACTAATTGACTAGTGACCTCTACGACGTTCTTCAGGCGTCGAAACGTTATGACGTTTGTCACCCCAGGCCTGCCGGCCTAGCTGTTGCAAGCAGCTCAGGTGCGGGATTGTCAGTCCCGTATAGATCTATACACAAACTCACGCTCTCCCTCCAGGAGATTCTGGTTATAATTTGTAGGATTTGAACCTGTACCCTGGTGGGTACAATGAAGTAGTGCCTCACAACCATGTATTAACTAGTTTACGTGTAGTGTTATAGTGTTCTCTTGTATTAGTAATCGTTTGTATTATCCTGTAGTGATGCACTTTGTAATATAAAATAATTATACTTAAATAATTATTTAGTATTGTACTCTTGTATTCGGGAAATCGTATTGTATACCATAAACTATATCTACCATAGTCTATATGTTCGTTTCTATATAATGTTATATGAAATAGTAAAACAGTGTAATGTATCCCAAACTATACCTATTATGGTTTAAATGTATATTCTCGTTTCGTGTATTGGATTCTGTAAAAGTAATGTGATGTTCCCAAACTATATCAACTATAGTTTAAATGTATGTTAGGTACTATACTGAAAAATTTGTAATTTTGCCTATATGTGGGAAATTACCCTTATGCTCGACATATTACAAAAGGGTTAAAAATATCTAAATATTTTCATAAAACGTAGTGATTACTCGGTTTGTATCAATTGCGAAAGTTTTTAATTTGTTTGAAACCGTTTATCTAAAAACACAAACGTCTTTATGTTTTACTTGTATTCCCCCTGAAAACATTAAAATAGTGAAAATGTAGGCGTATGAACTCACCTCGAATGTGTGTGCTCGGTTGAGTTGCGAAGTGCTAACGGTGATCCTCGGATTAGAATACGTGACAGTAGTCGTATCCTAAAAATAATTAACCCCCGACGCCGAATTTAAATTAATAAGATATTAATTTAAATAATAGATCAAATAATGTAGTAAATTATAATTAAAGTGTTAAACAACACTTTAATTATGTAAGGAATACCTACAATAATTATTTGGAATTATTTGAAATGTCGAAATGGGTTTTCGGTGAACAAATATAGTTTTCCGTGGGGTTTTTGGGTTTTCAGTCAAGGCTTGAAGACTTGAAGATCTTGTTGAATGTTCTTGGTGTTCTTGGTATTCTTGGTGGATTTATGAAGATTTTAAGATCTTCTGGGTAAAAACATATGAGTTTTGAGAGAAAAATTGGCAAGGATTCTGTGTGAAAAAGTGGGGAAATGAAGTTGAATTCGGCTGAATATAGCATTAGGGAATTCGATCTTAAGGGGCTTGGGCCCTTGTGTGTTCGGTCCTTAATGGGCTATATCCATGTGAATTCGGTCATACCAAGACCAAATTCTCTCTTAGTTTGATTTAGTGGCCGAAAACTCCATTTGTAATTGATTCCAAAAACCAATTTCATCATTTAACTGATTTCCATGACCGAATTCTCCAATATATGATGTTTGTTTATGTTTTAAACTTTAACCTTTTGCTAAAACATGAATTTTACTAACTTAAACTATTTAGGTTTCAATTTATGTTTAGTTACTAGCTTATAAACAAGCCCTTAAGGCTATAGAGGCTACAATGCAACAAGGAGTGCAATGTAGATTCACTTGTGCTAGATTAGGTTTTAGACTTTGCTAGGTTTAAAATTTCGAGTTGTGACATCATCCCCCCGTTAGAGGGAATTTCGTCCCGAAATTCAAATTCTGAATGGTTACTCGGAACTAGGAAAGAAATGGGTACTTCGGTTCCCTCTGAACTTCTCGTTCTCCAGCGAATTCAGATCCTCGCTTGGCGTTCCTACGGATCTTCACTGTTGAGTCTGTGGTTCTAGTCGGTAGAAAGGTTGTGGGTTCGGATTACTTGTCTATGTTCATTCGAATGGTAGCATGTTCACTCGTAGTCCTAGGCAACTTTTGTCCTGAAGTTCATGGTAGGACTCATATCTGGTCATTTATCACCGCCTCGTGTATACAAGTCGTATATAATTAATATTGACTAGACGGTCGGATGGGTGACTCTGCCCCAAGTCCACAACAAGACAAGGAACAGGAGATAGGGCAGAAACAAACATCCTGAGTCCTTAAAATCTTAATTATATACCACCCTCGTGTATACACTTAACAGCGATAGGCTAACCGTATTTGTCCCTAGCCTCTGTGCTTGAACTTGACTTGCTGCACGCGTGGTATTCCCGAAGGGTCTGTTGGAGATACTTCGGGAAGGTTACGGAAGGTGAGGTACTCCTCGCATGAGTGCTTCAGAGGTTTGAAGCGAGAGAAGAGTCTGAGGTTCGTATTTGGTTTATCGTTATGAGTGACAAGAGTTTCGTTTGTCGGTCAGTTTAGGGCGAAGGGTCGTTCTGGTAACACATGCGATTGTTACAGCGAGGACCCAGCCAATCCATTTCAGATGACGTCAGAACTTCTTAGTGACACGTATGTTAAGTCGATTCGAAAGAAGTGTTTGCTAGAGCGATAATGCATCTGTGTGTACGTTTCTAGTGCTTTCAGTTTTAACCTTGTTATTACTACTGCGAACGTTTTGTACTGCGTTAAGCAAATACTGGCAGTAAGAGTGTTCTGATAGATAGTGATGATACTTCATACTATGATTCCCACTAGGTTCGTCTATAATCGCTTAGTGTCTACATGTCACATATAATTAAGGCTGAGAAGACGGTTGACTGAGTGACTCTGCCTTAAATCCATAATCAAACAAGAAACAGGAAATAAGGTAGAATCACACACTCTATGTCTATGGGTTCTTAATTATATATGACCCTAGCGTATACATCAAGCCATCACAGCTTACCTACGATGGTCGTTAGTTTTATATGCGTGTTGTAATTTATTGAGACGAGAGTGCAATTTATGATTATGATTTAGGTGTTGATCGTTTCCGTAGAAAATTTTTAAATTTTTTTTTTTGGAAAACGTATTGCGGTCTATAGGTGGTTCGGGAAGAGTCTCCCTTGCGGTGATCATCAGCACTCTTCCGTCGGCGCGAGAGTTCTGTGTTATCGGACAGTCCCTCCTGTAGTGTCTCGTTTCGCCACACCCGTAACAGGCCTGGCTTACTCCTGTGCATGGGACTTGGGAGATCGGTCGTGTCGGTGCCCTGCAAAAACGAGTAGTGTGCCCCTTGTGGAGACAGTTCTTGCAATTTAACTCTCGGCACGCTCCGGTGTGATGGAAACCGCACTTGTTACACTTCAGGAGGTTTCCGGCATATTGTCTGGCTGGTGCTGGAGTGGTAGGTGTTGTGGTAGCATGAACCGTAACAACCTGTTGTTCTTCCGAGGGTTCTTACGTTGGTTGCCTCTTTTTTTTGTTCTTGGACTTTTGGTCATAGTCGTCCCCTCTCGTCGGCTCGGGAGTATGAGTCATCAAGCCTTGGCGAACTCCATTGTCCACCGGTGTTTGAGCCAGACGTTTGGCACTGTCAAACGTGAGGGGTTTCGTCGCTATCACGTTTCCTTGGATAGGAGAAGATAGTCCCCAAATGTATCTCTCTATCTTCTTGCTCTCCGGGGTAACCATCCTGGGGCATAGTGCCGCTAGATCACTGAATCTATTAGTGTAGGCTACTATGTCTGAGCCTGCCATGATAAAAGTCCACAGCTCTTGCTCCAGTTTTTGTATCTTGGCTGTCACAGCCCCAAACCAGAATGGCGGAAACATTCCAGGGCGTAGGACGTCATGTACAGTATCATAACAATGCACAATAGTAAAACAAGCAACAACATCATCCATTGCATTAATAATATAATTTAATACAAGTGTGTTCTGTGTAAAGTTTGAAAGACACCAAAATATGAATCAAAATAAAAGACGAGTCTTGAACATGCTCTGTCTTCTCAAAAACCTGGTCATCAGTACCTGTCTACTGGTGACCTAAGAATACAAGTTATATTGAAAGAGTATATCAGCATTTAAGCTGGTGAGTTCATAAGTATTTAATGTCAAATGTTTGTATAAGTTTGATGAAAAAGTTTGTGAATGTTTGATGTAAATGATTGTATAATCCCTAGAAAATCCTATTTTTTCTACTAAATTGCAAAGTAGTCTTCTACCAAGACCCGATTGTTTTGTATGTTTGTTCTTTTGTAAAAGTGAGTGTTTTCCCAAGTATGACTATCATTACCAGAAAATATTTTACATTACCGTTTACGTGAGATCACTATATGAATGTAAATGGGAAAATGAAGATGTACAGTAGTATTGTATAAAGTAACTACTGATGTACTAACTACCTTAAACCAATTGTTTAATTAAGGTAAAATGTGATGAGATTATAACCATACTTGATTGACTAGTAAAACACGAAGATCAAAGACGTCGAAATGGTATGACATTCGTCACCCGTAGACCTAGAGGTCCCACTGTAGCTAGCAGCAAGGTGTAGGATGGTCAATCCCATATAGATCTATACACAAACTCACGCTCTCCCCCCAGGAGACTCTGGTTACAAAACGTGACACAGCAGTATATTTCCATGCCATGAAGTAGTGGCTCACATTAATGTTATCTTTGTTATTGTAATAGTATGTATGTTCCTTCATGTTCTAGTTAGTATGTTCCTTCTTGTTCTAGTTATAGTATGTTCCTTCTTGTTCTAGTTATAGTATGTTCCTTCTCGATCTAGTTATATTATGTTTGAACTGACTCATGTATGAACTAACTCTTGTAAGTTTCATTGTTCTAAAAGTAGTAAGTAGTAATCCTATAAACTATACCTATTATAGTTTAGTAGTATGATTGTTTGACTGATACTGATGTATAGAAAAGACTCAATTACTTACCAAGCTACTAAGTTAAGTATAATCCTTTAAAATGAGTTTAATATCCACATATGTATTTAATAAGTATAACTATGATTTAACTGACATTCGGACTAGTGATCCTACCCCGAGCCGACATGTGACAACTCGAAAATTTTTGCCTTGTAAGTCCAGCCATTCAATTCAACCGAGAGTCAGACTCGTTTCTGCTATCAATTAGCATTGTTCAGGATCATTTTAAGGGTTCTAAGCTTAGTACAATCAAGTTTTGGGTTTAGGGAAGTGTTATCTTAGGTTCTTCGCATTGCAATCGAGCCAAACACTCCATCAACGGGAGTGTACGACCGTACACCCATGATGGCCGTGAGCACAACCCCCATAAGTATCATATCCCTTCATTTACTTCATTTCTTACACTTCCAAGTCTTGAAAATCAGTTCTCTCTCAAGTATCATCAAGATTCTTCATCCTAATCCTCCAAAATCGTAAGTGATTCTTCTATCCTTCTTGATATCTTCCCTAGTTATGTATCATCTCATGATTCATCCATGAAAACATCTCTTTATGATAGATCTTCAAACATTCATCCATTTCACCAAGAACACCAAGAACACACTCTTGTTCTTGGTGGTCGTGAACCCTCTTCAAGCTTCCAAATCGTAAGTATCCTTTCCATATGCTTAGTATATACATTAGAAACTCATGATTAACACCCTAGAAATGACCATATTTCATGAACAAAAGGAGTGTACGACCGTACACCCT
Source organism: Lactuca virosa (assembly GCF_052849685.1). Lineage (NCBI taxonomy): Eukaryota > Viridiplantae > Streptophyta > Magnoliopsida > Asterales > Asteraceae > Lactuca > Lactuca virosa. Next base: position 255,050,845 of record NC_136434.1, read on the forward strand.
TGCATGGCCGTACACACCTCAAGACCCTCCAAAATGAGAACTTTGTTCATATTCTTGTTGTACAATAGACCCACTAGTTTCCCCATGGATCGAATACCCTCTTTTACATGATTTACCATGAGTGTACGATCGTACACTCCATGGCCGTCCACCCCTTCGCCGTACACTCCATGGTGTGGCCGTATACTCCCTTTAGTTAATCACATGTGATTGTAACACTTAGTCCAAGTGTTTCCTAGTCCCTAAGGTAGTTTCCTTGCATGTTAGTTGCTTTTAAACACTAATTACATGCCTATATATGCCATTATATGTCATTTAGGACTCGTTTGTGTCTCGGGAATTCATTCGTGGAACTTCTCATCCTTACATGAAACTGCAATTGAATCATCCTTCGCCGTACACTCTGGGTTTTATATAACTTGTATCCGTTTAGTACTCATAGAAATGATTGTAGAGTCATTTACTTATCTTTCATCAAATCAGGAAATATAGGACTTTCTGGAGGAACATGTAAACTTTTCTAAAAGAACTTACAACTTACTTTACATCACTAAAATTTTATGAACTCACCAGCTTAAATGCTAATCTACTCTTTCAAAATAACTTGTATTCTCAGGAAACTAGTAGACAGGTACGCGCACTGGGATTCAGAAGATGGAGCATAGTAGCTTCATGTCTTGTTTTGTTATTTACTTTTGAAGTCTATCTTATGTGAACCATAGGCGCCCAAGACGGTATTCCCATCTTGTGGTTATGGGGCTAAAATTGCTCTCTCCTTCTTACCCGCTTGATTTCTGGTTGGGTAAGGGACGACCACTCAGTCCAGAAGCTCATGGGCGTTTGGTGAGACTCCTTCGAGCCAAACTTAAGCCCCGGGAGCTGATATTGCCCCCCGATGAGCTGTTCGAGACTGAGGAATCTAGATATTTCCTAGAGTACTCTCTCCTTTATGGATGGATGCGCCACTGGTTAAACTACCTTAAATGGTATCTAAAGGAGGTACAGACCCCTCCCATAGTACGATACGATGCAGCTGAAAAACTTAATAGGCTACCGCGGCTCGCTTCGCTTTTGTTGCGGAGCTCACTGCTTTTGGAGTAGTGCTTGCAGCTTGCTGCTTTCTGTTCAAGCGGAGCTTGCTGTCTACTCCACGAGTCGCCACAGCTTCGCCAGCCTACAAAGCAAACGGAAATCACGCACCGAATAACGGTGAGCAACAGCCATCAACCCGTAGGGGTGGAAAGTGTTTAATAACGCTTTTTAATGGATACCGGGGGGAGATCGACTGTCAAATCTCGAACCCTAAAGTTATTCGCGAATTCCGCGGACCCACTTCTTGATATTAGTGATTTCTCTTTCGAAATAACCACCTACAGGAGGTCAAGGGACTCCTTGTAATGGGTCGCGACATTCTTATCCGCGATTACTACGTCATCCCCGGGGACGGCGTAGTTGGTAAACACCCTTCCCGGGTACACAAGTTCTGCACACCACCAAATAATTAGGTGGTGGGACAACGCGAAAAGAGGCCACGCGCCAAGATAGCCCAACCGGTACCCACTCAGAAATCTGACAGTAGAGCCCGGGGTCATCACCCACGGGGCATCAAATTCACCACCAGATAAGATAACAGGAAACTAACCGCTTCAGATAAATCCTGGTCGAATAACTTGGATACAACCCTCTCAAGAAACACGATCGGCCACCTATCGGTGGCAGACCGCGGATCAAAAGAACATGACGTCCTTCACCCCCGAACGTTTCCGCCGTTCCAGTTTGGGGGTGTGACACCACAACCAAACAAGGAACAGGATTCAATGTATATAGCAATAGTCCTAAGTTTGTTAAAGCATATTTATACGTAAATAGATAGACAGATATGATTTGATATAAAAGAAGTTTATAAAATGATTTGAAACAGTTTGTTTGATAACACAGTTTTGAAGTCTAAGAAATCCTTTTTGTTTGATAGTTATAAATCATATGTGATTGATACTATAACTATATTGTTTTCTACTTTATCCCCCCCATAAAAGCATTTAAAATCATTAAAAGATAAGTTTAGGGGTATGAACTCACCTGTAGTGAGTGATTCGAATGTAAGATCGATTAGGATGCTAAGTATGCCAAGTGAAGTCTCGAGCACAAACGGATCCTATTAAGCATATAATTACACATATATGTATATAATTAATGTATATAACAACTAATCCTATAAGGGAACAACCTTAGGTGCTAGGAAACACTTGGAATAAAGTGTTACAATCACATATGATTGTATAATAGGGTGTTCACGGCCACACTATAAGTGTTTACGGCCATAAGAGAGTTTACGGCCACACATGAAGTGTTTACTACCCTAGGCTTGATCCTATGAAGGGTTTACGGCCATGGGTTGAAGGGTTCACGGCCACCATATGATCTATGAAGGGTTTACAGCCCAATGAAGGGTTTACGTCGGTAAACTCTTGAAGATCATGCATAAAGTGGTTGTTTCTTGGTTGGAAATCAAGAGCTTCTAATGGATAACAAGTGTATGGAAAGGATACTTACTTAATGGAAGTCTTGAAGGTGTTTACGGCCCCAAGAATAAGTGTATGTTCTTGGTGAAAAGATGATGATTTAAAGATCTAAACCCAAAAGAGTTGAATTCATGGATGAAATCATAGGGTTTCACTTGAATAAGAAGGATATCAAGAAAGAATGGAAGAATCACTTACACTTTTGAAGATAAAGGAGGATATCCTTGATGATACTTGAGAGAGAAAGGATAATTATTGACTTGAAGATGTGACAAATGAATGAATAATGAAGGAACACCGTTCATATGAAGAGGGGTTCACGGCCAACATGGGTTTACGGCCGTAAACCCTAGTTTGCGGCCGTGAAATCCTTGTGAAGGTGCTTCCTGTCACACCCCCAAACCGGAACGGCGAAAACGTTCGGGGACGGAGGACGTCATGTTTAGTATCACAAGACATGCATCATATTAATCAAAGTAACACATAACCATTACATTAATATTAAAGTGTTTACAAGTAGTGATTGACAAAAGATTGAGTCCAGAAGTAAATAACAAAACAAGACATGAAGCTACTATACTTCATCTTCTGAATCCCAGCGCGCGTACATGTCTACTAGTTTCCTGAGAATACAAGTTATTTTGAAAGCGTAGATCAGCATTTAAGCTGGTGAGTTCATAAGTATTTTAGTGATGTAAAGTAAGTTGTAAGTTCTTTTTAGAAAAGTTCGCCTGTTCCTCCATAAGATCCTATATCTTATGATATGATGAAAGATAAGTAAAAATGACTCTACAATCCTTTCTATGAGTACTAAATGGATACAAGTTATATAAAACCCAGAGTAAACAAACAATCGGTTGTGTGAATCTGCCCTAAGCCCACAACCAAACAAGGAACATGAAATGAGGCGGAAGTCACACATCCCATTGTTTGTTAGGTCTTCGTTTTATATAACCCTGGTGTATTCACCTGGTACTCACGGAGTTAACTGTAATAGTTCCTTTATATTTGATGAAAACATTCTTTAAGAAAAACCCTTATTTTCTTTAGTAAAAACGGTAACCACAATAGTTCCTTCTATAATCACTTAGTTTATACTAGCTATATATAATCTAATATCGAACAGATAGTTAATTGTATGAATCTGCCCTAAGCCCACAACCAAACAAGGAACAGGAAGTAAGGCGGAAATCACACATCCAACTACCTATCGGATATTAATTATATATAACCCTGATGTATAAACTAAGGTATTATAGGATTAACCACTTAAGGTCCTTTAAGTTATACTGGTTTAATAAAATGGATTAAACCCTTTACTGGTAAGTTTCTAGTTTAGTTTAATCAATGTTCTATCTGGAAAGTATGTTTTTGTACTAAAAAAAACGGTGTATTGAATTTATATCCTATGACATGACCCATACCTGGTACTCCTTATGATTACTTGGTGTATACAGAATATATATATATATAGCTAAGGTCGATTAGATAGTAGACTGGGTGAATCTGCTCTAAGCCCATAACCAAACAAGGAACAGGAAATGAAGCGGAAAGCACACATTCTATTGTCTACGGGACCCGATTAATATATATCCCTGATGTATAAACTAAGGAATCATAAAGTTAGCATTATAGGCCCCTTTCTAACTGAATGTACTAAGACTAGACTGTCCTGTTTGCCCTTTAAAATGATGAAAGTATTCAGTAATGCTGTAAAAAGTGACTACTGAAGCACTAACTACCTTAAAAACAGTTTGTTAATTAAGGTTTAAAATGTGATGTGGTTATAACCATACTGATACGACACATGATAACACGAAGGACCTAATGGCGTCGAACTTATGTGATATTTGTCACCCGTAGACTTGCAAGTCCCACTGTAGCTAGCAGCAAGGTGTGGGGTGTCAATCCCGTATAGATCTATACACAAACTCATGCTCTCCCTCCAGGAGACTCTGGTTACAAAACGCGACCTAACAAGTATATTGCTAAGCCGTGAAGTAGTGGTTTCACATTATTATTATAGTATTATTGTATATGTATAGTATGTTCCTCCCTGTTTCTCTTTATAGTATGTTCCTCCCTGTTTCTCTTTATAGTATGCTCCTCCCTGTTTCTCTTTATAGTATGAACCGAACCCCTAAACTATACCTATTATAGTTTACTAGTATCTTCACTTTGAACTGCTAATGACTTGAAAAGACTCATTTATCTACTGAGTTATGATTGTACTTTAAAAATGGAGTTTTATAAACTATAAAGTAACAGAACTTTAAAAGAGTTTTTGAAATGATTTGATCACTTATAAACACATAAGAAATCCTTTAAAATGATGTTTATCACAGATAACATTTACACAATTATCATTGTGTTCAACTTGTATTCCCCCCCCCCCTTAAAAGCATTTAAAACATTTAAAAGATTGATTATAGGGGTATGAACTCACCTTATGTGGGTGATTAAATTGCAAATTCGCGTAAAGATAAGAAGTTCCACGAATGAATTCTCGAGACACAAACGAGTCCTAAATGACATATAATGGCATATATAGGCATGAAATTAGTGTTTTACATAACTATCATGCAAGGAAACACCCTTAGGGACTAGGAAACAATTGAACTAAGTGTTACAATCACATGTGATTGACTAAAAGGGGTTTATGGCCACACAATGGAGTGTACAGACAATGGGTGTATGGCCATGGAGTGTACAGCCGTACACTCATGGGAAAACATGCAAAAAGAGGGTGTTTGATCCATGGGGAAACTAGTGTGACAATTGCACAATAATTGGATGAACAGAGCTTTCATTTTGGAAGGACTTGAGGGGTGTACGGCCACACCAAGTGTGTACGGTCGTACACACTCCAAAATGTATGCATTTTTGGGTCTTGGTTCATAGGGATTCAAGGGTTCAAGAGTTCTAATGGATAACAAGTACCTAGCAAGTGTTTGAGGCCTTAGTTTATGATCCTAACAAGGGTATACGGTCGTAGATAGAGTGCATGGCCGTACACTCTTGATGTTCATGAGTTTGGTGATGTTTCAAGGCTTTGAATCATGGATCTTTACTAGATAACACAATGTATCAAATAATCAATGGAAGGAATACTTACATTTTTGAAGATCAAGGTGAAAAGCAGAGATGATAGTTGAGAGAGAACTCGAGTTCTTGACTGGAAGATGAAGGAATAAATGAAAAAAATGAAGGGATGGCTTATATATGGGCATTGGTTCACGGCCACCATGGGTGTACGGCCGTAAACTCCTCTTGAAGGAGTGTTTTGCTCGAGTGCAACATGAAGAAACTAAGCTAACTCATCCCTAAACCCAAAACTTGAATGTACTAGGCTTAGAACACTCAAACAGGCCCTAAACAATGCTAAACGATAGCAGAAACGAGTCTGACTCTCGATTGATTGGCTGGACTTAGAAGGCAAAAAATTTTGGGTTGTGAGACATCCGGCTCAATTGCAACTCAATGAACTCAAGAAAATACTTCCTAACACCCAATCCTTGAGTGTACTAGGCTTAGAACTCTCAAATAGACCCTTAACAAAGCTAAAAGTTAACAGAAACAAGTCTGACTTTTGATTGAATTGATTGGTTGTACAATAAAGAAATTTCGGGTTGTCACATCATCCCCATGTTAAAGGGAATTTCGTCCCGAAATTAGAGTTTAAGCAAATACAGATAACTAAGCAAAAAGATGAGGATATTTCAGTTTCATTTGATCATCCCGCTCCCAAGTGAATTCAGGTCCCCGCTTGGCATTCCAACGAACCTTCACTATCGGGATACGGCTTTGCTTCGTTTGTTTGACCTCACGGTCCATAATCTCTACTGGTTCTTCCATGAAGTTGAGGCTCTCGTTGATTTTGATTTCGTCGAGTGGGATAACAAGAGTCTCATCGGATAGACACTTTTTCAGGTTCGAAACGTGGAAGGTAGGGTGTACGTTACTAAGTTCTTGAGGTACTTTGAGTTTGTAAGCTACAGGGCCGATTCTAGCGAGAATCTCAAAAGGCTCTACGTATCTTGGATTTAGCTTCCCACGCTTTCCGAAGCGTATCAAGCCCTTCCAGGGTGAGACCTTCAATAGAACACGGTCACCAACATGCAATTCCAAAGGTTTTCTTCTCTTGTCTGCGTAGCTTTTCTGTTGGTCTTTAGAGGCTTTCAATCGTTCACGAATCAAAACGATCTTCTCTGTTGTTTCCCGAATGATTTCCGGACCTGTGAGAGTGCTGTCAGGAACTAGTCCTTTAGCTAACTGTGTGTCGCCAACCTCAGCCCAGCACAGAGGAGATCTGCACTTTCGGCCATAGAGGGCTTCAAATGGAGCAACCTTTATGCTTGTGTGATAACTGTTATTGTAGGAGAACTCGACAAGGGGTAAATGAGTATCCCATGCCTTCCCAAAGTCTATCACACAGGCTCGCAACATATCTTCCAAAGTTTGAATAGTCCTCTCACTTTGTCCGTCGGTTTGCGGATGGTAGGCTGTACTCATATCCAGCCTAGTTCCTAGGCAACCTTGTAGCGACTGCTAGAACCATGAAGTGAATCTACTATCTCTATCAGAGATAATGGATATAGGAACACCATGCAGTCATGCGATCTCCCTAACGTAGGTTCTCATTAGTTTCTCCATCTTGTCAATTTCTTTGATAGGCAGGAAGTGTGCGGACTTTGTTAACCTGTCTACGATCACCCAAATGGTATCGAGACCACCCGTTGTCTTGGGCAACTTGGTTATAAAGTCCATTGTGATCCACTCCCACTTCCATTCCGGTATCTCCGGTTGTTGTAGTAAACCTGAGGGTTTCTGGTATTCGACCTTAATCTTGGCGCAAGTAAGACACTTACTCACGAAGGTAGCAATCTCTGCTTTCATGTTAGGCCACCAGTATAACTTTTTGAGATCCAGATACATCTTATTTGAACATGGGTGGATGGAATATCGAGTGTTGTGTGCTTCGGTCATGACCAAGTCTCTAAAACCACCTTGCCTTGGTGTCCAGATCCGATCCATGAGATATAAGGCTCCGCCACCTTTGACTTCCAAGTTTTTATCCATCCCTCTCATGGATTCACCCGCCAGATTTTCAGGTTTCAAGGCTTCTAGCTGAGCCTCCTTAATTTGTGTGGACAGAAGTGAATGGATAGTCATAGTCAATGATTTGACTCTACGACCAGAGTATTCTTTCCGACTTAGGACGTCAGCTACTACGTTGGCTTTACAGGGATGATAACGAATTTCGCATTCGTAGTCATTGAGTAGCTCGACCCACCGTCGTTGTCTCATGTTGAGCTTATTCTGGTCGAATATATGTTGAAGGCTCTTGTGGTCTGTAAAGATAGTGCTTTTTGTACCGTACAAGTAGTGTCTCTAGATCTTCAGAGCAAATACCACTGCTCCTAACTCAAGATCATGTGTGGTGTAGTTGACTTCGTGTGTCTTTAGCTGTCTTGAGGCATAGGCGATGACCTTTCCTCATTGCATAAGAAAATAGTCGAGTCCTTGGTTGAATGCATCACAATAAACCACGAAGTCTTCTATCCCTTCTAGGAGGGATAGTATCGGTGCGCTGTATAAGGCTCGCTTCAGCGTTTGGTACGCCTTTTATTGTTTCTCTTCCCAGTCAAAGGCCACGCCTTTCTGGGTCAACGTAGTAAGCGGTTTCGCGATCCTAGAGAAGTTCTGAATGAACCTGCGATAGTAGCCAGCGAGGCCTAGAAATTGACGAATTTATGTAGGCGTCTTCGGTGCTGACCAGTTCTCAATGGCCTTTATTTTGGAAGGGTCCACATGAATTCCCTCTTCGCTAACCACGTGTCCCAAGAATTCGACTCTTCGAATCCAAAATTCACACTTAGAGAACTTCGCGTAGAGTTTCTCTGATCGTAGTGTTTGCAAGATCTGATGTAGATGCTGACTATGCTCCTCCTTACTTCGAGAGTAGATAAGTATGTCATCGATGAATACAATGACAAACTGATCCAAGTAAGGACGGCACACCCTATGTGACAACCGTCAAAATTCGAGTCGGTTCTAGATTTGATAAATTTAGTTGTACATGTAGGCACGACACATATTAGATTTAGTAACTAGAAACTAAGTTATAACCTACTAGAAACTTGGAAACAATTAGAATCAATGGATAGTACACTTAGATTTCACATTGATATGTGAATTCTACAACTACTTAACTAAAGTGAATATCCATATTCGGGCCACTCTTTGACTCGAACACCTTCTCATGAATCATATACACACATCATGCATTTGACCTAGTAGTAGAAATTAGGTCCGAGTCTCGTTGGAACTTAAGTCAAAGTTGAAAGGTAGGACTAGTATACTTGATTCCTCAATTTCACTTGAATCTCGAAACCACTACATAGAATGCCAATAAACCAATAAAATAAGTTACAAACATTATTTATAACTATAAAAGAGTTATAATACCATAATATAAATTGAACTCTCAAAGATTCTATTGATTTTGATATCTAAAGATTTATTAAATCTCAAAACCCTAAAAGCCTTAAAACCTAAATTTTATAAAGTTTAACATCAAGAATTCTATAAAAATAGTTATTAAACTTATAATATTAACTTAAAATAATTAAATTCAGGGAAATATAATCAAGGAAATAAAAATTTAAGTCATTAACATTTACCCTTAATTTATAAGTAAAAAATCAAGGTTTCATGAATAAAAAGTAGGTTAGGGTGTATATTTTATAAAAAGTTTAATATTTTTATAAAATAATTGAAATTTTTATAAAAGAAAAAGAGAAGGAGGACATTATACCCCCAAGATTTCGGCCTCCCCTCTCCCAAAACACTCCTCCTCATCCCTTTCCAACACTCATAATCATTCTTCACCTCTCTTACACTCCATCTTCTCTCATCTCTCTCTTGTTTCTCTCTCACACTCCACCATACATTTTCTCTAATCCTCTCTCTATACCCTTTTGGCGGATTTGACGGAAATGTGATATGATACTTGAGAGAAAACTTGGGTGTTCTTGGAGTTGGAAGTGAAAAGTGAAGGATGAAGTGTAAACTCATGCTATATGCATGAGTTCATGGGAAATGGGAGTTTACGGCCCAAACACCCCTTGTTTGGCCGTAAACACCTAGTCAAGGTGTTTATTGTTTATTCGTTACACAACACACCTAACGGACACTTCCATTTATTTGTTCGTTTGACGATAAATTAAAATAAAATACTCAAACGGACTTAAAACCGGCCAAAAATGTTCTGAAATAAATTTGGCTAATTTTTGATGTGCTTGATTGCGGAGTTTATACAAATGAAAATTTCGGGTTGTCACAGAATCCAAGGTAGATTTTCTTTTGTTAAATCTTGTTATGTTTATAAAATCTTTCTAACAGTAACATTAAATGAACTAAACCAAAATTATTCAGGTTCACAACACGTTTCTTGATCTTGAGGAGTCGATTATTCTTCACCTGTATATGAGTGATGCAATAATAGATGTATCTAAAGCCTGTGAAGCTTTTGAAGCAAAAGAAGCAGCACCATCGGTTGCAGGTACGGAGAGGGGTATTTCTGTCTTTTTTTTTCATTTTTTCTGTTAACTTATAATGGATCCATACCATATGATGCAAATTATTAGGTTACTTGGAGCAAATTGGAAGCGAGATTGGTCAAAATATATTAAATAAAGAAAAATCATCTTTTCAAAATGGGTATCATTTTGATGATCTGGAAGAAATTTTATTTGATCCTCTTCCTGGAAGTATTACACATCCACACCTTCTAGATGTCAGTATGTATTATTACAAAATACCAGCCAATCAGATGCTGACAAGTGTCTGGTTTGTTGCAAGAAAAGAATAAATAACTTACCAGTGGATTCCCATTTCGTATACAGGCAATCAGGAAGGGCCAGATTTCATTCATTGCTGGGAGTAATCTGTTTTCTTGAGTTACATCATCGTTTTCTGCCTCGAGAGTATCTGCAAGATCATGGAGTGAATTTCCTTGACTATGATTGGTAATGTTGTATCTGTCTTCATGATTGATGTGCAATAACGATGGAACATTTGAGTTCTTGGAAAGGGAGTAATGGAGTCTTCAACTTGATGATGGTTTTATGCACAGGAACCAGAGACTTTCCTATAAAGGTTGTGGTCAGAGAAGATCCATAAAACCATCTTAGTTGTGTTATTTTCTCACTAATCTTAGCCATATCCACAGTGAAAGTGGGTACAAATATTTATTGGGGAGAAAACTATCACTATTAGGATAAAGAAACACACACACACACACACACAATTATATGAAAAAAAGATCATTTTACTTACCTCGACTATCTCCAAGGCTACCAAACATGTTGTTTACTTGATGGAAGTAAGCAGAGGAGTAGCAGTTGTGCTACATGAACTAGAAATTGAGCTGACAGTTTGTCTGTAGCTTTTGGAGTCCTTCAATTTGAAAAAGATATCCTCCCATTAACCCTTCTTATATATCTCTGCTTCAGAGGGCAGTGAACAAGCCTCAAGCTTTGAAGTCTTTCCAATTTTTGCCACCGCCTATACAGTAGTAATTTTCATTATTAAACAAACATAACTTACTTGCACATTTCAACAGAATAAATAGCCTAGCGTTTGGCATGCAGTTGCAGTCGAGCATTCAGAATGAAAATATGCTGTTTGTTTGCATTTGCAATATAGGAATGATTTCTATTCCATAGAGTAGAGGGGTATTTTTTTCATCACTTGATGGAATGTAATGATATATATTATATATTATATCATTTGAATATATATATATATATATATATATATATATATATATATATATATATATATATATATATATATATATATATATATATATATATATATATATATATATATATATATATATCAAAACTTCAATTAAACAAACTACTTTTTGTAGAGAGAGAGAGAGAGAGAACAGAACCTGATACAATGGATGCTGGTGAAAGATACAAATTATGATGCAAAGTATATGAAATATACTAATTATGAGGTTAGTCCCATGTGACTTTTATGATGCAAAGTATATGAAAGATACAAATTATGGTAACTTGTTTCTGTCTTTTCAGCAGACTAACTATGTTCCAATTAAACGTGGGAGTCTTGTTGTACTTATGACTAACGGGTATGCAATGTAATCTCTCTTGCGTAGTTGCTTCTTGCCCTTTGATAAGTGGTATCTTACCCTAGCCTATGTTAGCATTTTAAGGGAAGTCAGAACTCAAAAGCTATCTATATGCATATTGTTTTATCTTTTTCAAAGTAAATAAGATTACTAATTATGTATTTCTTTTTGACAAATTGGATTTGTGATTTGAAAATTGTAAATCTCATATTAGGGGGGACACCTGTAATGGAACTGATGATTGTTGCTGGAAAGGTTGTTCCTATTTTACAGCTGGAACATGGAGTAGCTGTTGTTAGAGTGTATACAGGGTCATTCATGACTTCTCTTGATATGGAAGGTTTGTTAAGTTCATTTTGTTTTCTGATGCAAAAAAAGTGGCTAATATCTTTGTGTTGTGTTAGAGCAAGAATTCTGCAAGGATACACACTTATGCAAATATTTTCAATGCAGAGCAGGTTTTAATGCAAACCCGGAACACCACATTGATCAAATATCATATCTCAAGTGCGGTCCCAAATTCTTTGGATGGAGAAAAGGGTAATTTTGTCTTTTACAACTAACATTCCATGTTTGATTCTTCTAATAATTATATTAGCATATTAATTTTTTGACTTTTATTTGATCAGGTCATAAGAATTATCGGAGCAGGGGTTCATTAGTCTTAAAGAATTATGAAAGGCAAGATGCAACTCTACTTAGTTGGAATTTGATGTTTATCATCTTTGTGTATAACTTTTTAGTTTGTATAGCATTACATTGCAGAAGGTGTCCCATAATAGAAATGTAGTATTAGGTTATATAGTTAGGGAAAACCTCTTAATAACAATGTACAATTAGATCCCTTTAATATCAATGTATTACAATTTTTTGACATGATGTTATTGGATGAAATTTATTGTTTTGGTATATATTTGTTTACATATTTTTGTATTATGCGTAAATGAGTATCGTAAAGACGCGTCGTAAATGCATATTGAAAATGGTTACTGAAGTTTATGACACGCAAATGTGTGTCATCTTCATTTATGACAGTGGCTTCCTTGATACGCAATGCGTGTCATAAACACGCGCGTCGTAAGGTTACGACATGCAAATGCGTGTCGTCTTCCTTAATGACAGGGCCTTCCTTGATACGCATTGTGTGTCATTACTGCGTGTCGTAAATGCGCACCGCAAAATGGGCGCCGTTAATAGACAACGTGCAAAAGCGTGTCGTCTCTTGTTATGGCCTTCCTTGACACGCATTGCACGTCGTAAAAGGCTGTTTTTCTAATAGTGATTCTCATCAAATCTTTGCTAAATTGCATAGACTACTTCTATGATGGAACTCAAGAATTAAACTATACTCATCAAAGATTTGCTAAATTGCATAGACTTCTATTGTGGAATTCGAGAATTAAACAATGCTCATCAAATCTATGCTAAATTGCATAGACTTCTATTGTGGAACTCACGAATTAAACAATGCTCATCAAACCTTTTCGTAAATTGCATAGACTTTTATTGTGGAACTCAAGAATTAAACAATGCTCATAATAGCTTTGCTAAATTACATAGAATACTTCTATCGCGGAAGTCAAGAATTCTTTATGCTTATCAAAGCTTTGCTAAATTACATAGACTTCTATTGTGAAACTCAAGAATTAAATAATGCTCATCAAAGCTTTGCTAAATTGCATAGACTTCAATTTTTGAACTCAAGAATTAAACAATGTACATCAAAGTTTTGGTAAATTTCATAGATTACCTCTATTGTTGAACTCAAGAATTAAGCAATGTTCATCAAAGCTTTGCTAAATTGAATCGACGTCTATTGTGGAACACAATAAATAAAACAATACTCATAAAAGCTTTGCTAAATTGCATAGACTTCTATTGTACAACTCAAGAATTAAACAATGCTCATCAAAGCTTTGCTAAATTGCATAGACAACTTCTATTATGGAAATCAAGAATTAAACAATGCTCATCAATGCTTTGCTAAATTGCATAGACTTCTATTGTGGAACTCCAGAATTAAACAATGCTCATCAAATCTTTCCTAAATTGCATAGAATACTTCTATTGTGGAACTCAAGAATTAAACAATGCTTATCAAAGCTTTGCTAAACTGCATAGACTTCTATTATGGAACTCAAGAATTAAACAATGCTAATGCAAGAATTAAACAATGCGCTAACTTTTTCGCTTTCTCTCTCTACTTTCTCTCTTTTCCCCTGATTCTCTCTATCGGTGGTGCGATCTAGTTTTTGGTTCATCGATGCTGCTTTTCCGACGAATTTCATTTAGTCGTTGAAGCAATTTCTCTTCTGTTTCCGTTGTCCTAATGGGTGCGTCATCTAAAGCGGATCGATTGAAGGAAGTGAAAGTTAAGCCACCGGATAAAAGTGCTGCTGTCCGGTACGTTAGGACTGAAGTGGATGTGAAAGATCTAGTTCCCCCTGGGGTCATTGATCAGTCCTCAGCTACGATTTATAAAGCTCGTCGTAAGCCAAGTGCTTCTGGAGCTGTTGCTTCGGGGATTGGAAAAGCTGAATGGAAAATGGAGGGGAAAGCTTTCAGAGTGAAGAACAGAGCTCGGAAAATTATGGATGGGATATCACCGATGGATGCAAAGGAATACTACACTGAAGAAGCTAATGAGGAGGAAACGGAAGATGACTCGGAGTCTGTATCGGCCTGGGAGTCGGATTCTAATATTTCAATTCCTGGAAATGATAGCAATATGAAGGGGTTGAAGGATAGGGGTTCTGGTGAGCTGAAGACTATTGGAGTTCAAGTTGTCTCTATTCCTTCAGGTAATACTGCTAATTTGTTGAAAAATTGGGATGGTTCTAAGGTGAATGATGAATTATTGAGCCCTAGTTCGGAATTGAAGAGTGTTACTAGTGAAATGATTAGGGTGAATCCTAACATTGCTGTGATTGATGTCAATAAACTTGTATGCCTTGATTTGGTTGATGATGAAGTTGAGAAGTCTAGATCTAATGGTGATAAGAAGGTTATCAGTAATGAAGAATTTATTCCGGGAGTTGGCTTTTAATTTCTTAATGAGTTGAAGGTGGAAACACCTAAGAGGAAGGATTTAGATAGTAAGTTGAATCAGGAAATGGATGTCGATATGTCAAATTTAAATAAGCAAGTTAATGAGGAAGGAGATGATTCTGAAGATGATGGTTCTTCTGAAGAGGATGGGGAAGATGAATCTAGTGAGGATGAGTCTAGTGAAGATGAGCAAATTGTGATGGAAGAGGAGGTTAATACTAAGATGAGTAAAGAGCCTAGTTTAAAGATGAAGTCTGGTACTGTTATTAATAGTATTAATATGCTTCCTTCTATTTTGGGTGATGCTAATAGTTGTAAAAAGGTGGATGGTGATAGTCAGGGGAACTTGTTGAACTCTTATGCAGGTGTGTTAAAAGGTAATAGACATAAGGGTAAGATTGATGTCAAGTTTATTCCAGGGGAAAAAGGCAAAGAAGAAGGACCTGTTATTATCCCGAATGAGAATTTAAAGAAAGCGAGTATTCCATATACTAATACTTTATATGGGTATATGATTGATAAGAAGTTAGCGTTTCCTGTGATTCAGCAAGAGGTTAGAAGGCTATGGAAGAATGTGGGTCTTGAAGAGATATTCATGAACAGTAAAGGGTTTTTCTTTTTTAAATTTAGTGATGAGCAGGGGATGTTATCTATATTGGAGGGAAGCCCATGGTTGATGTTCAATAATATGCCATTATTTCTTCAAAGGGGGAGACCAGGTCTGAAATTAACCAAGAATAGTCATGATAAAATTCCGGTGTGGATCAAAATCTTTGATTTACCTTTGGAAGTATGGAGTGGAGAGAATTTGTGTATTATAGCGAGTAAGTTGGGGGTGCCTCTGGCTTTTGATTCTTTTACTGAGGAGATGTGTTTGGAACACAAGGGTAGAAACGCTTATGCTTGAATTCTTGTTGAAATGGCGGCTGATAAGGAATGGATGAGGAAAATTGAGGTTTCTACTTGGGATTTTGTTACTAATTCTGCTGTGGTTCAGAGTTTTGATGTGGAGTATGCTTGGATGCCTTCTAGATGTAATCACTGTAAGGTTTATGGGCATACGGATAAAGTTTGTTTGGCAGCTTTGAATGAAGAAAAAGTGGTAAAGAATGGGGATAATGGGAACAATAAGAGAAATAAAGGGAAGGAAATGGTTAATGATGATGGATTTACGGAGGTTGTTTATAAGAAGGTTGCAGGAAATAATGATGGTGAAGGTACTAGTAAATCTAAGGAGGGTCATGCTCAATTGTATAATCAAAGATATAGTGGGAAGAATGGAAATTTTAACAGGGGAAATAATTTCAGAGGCAATTATGGGAATAGAGGTGGTAATGGAAGGGGACAGAATGGGAATTGGAATAATAAAGGAGTGGGTCATTGGAATTTAGAAAAGAATAGAAGATATGAGAAGTTTGTTAATGGTCAGGCTTTGGTTGGTAATCAGGGGAAAATGGAGAATAAGATGCAGGGGAATGCTATAAAGGATGATAACATAAAAGTGGGTGTTAACAAGAGTCTAGAAAATAAGACTGTTTCTAGTGATGGTTGCAGTATTAAAAATAGTTTTGAAATCCTGGGAAGGATTGATGAGGAAGTTATGGATAGAATGGAAGAGGATGCTAAGGGTGGCAAAGTTGATGGTTATCAGGAAGGTGATTGTGTTGATTATTCTTCTGATGTTGTTGGAATAATGAATAATAAGTTGGACCCTTCTAAGTTTGTCGGGAAGGGTAATGTAGGGAATGAAAGTAATAAAATGAAGAATAGTATGATGGTTCAGGGGAATAGTAAAAGCAAAGATGGGATTTCTCAGGCATTTAAGGAGGTAAATGCCAAAAACTCTATTATTTCCCAATGATGTCTATAGGGGTATGGAATGTCAGGGGCTTGAATAAAGCTATTAAGCAGAAGGAGGTTATTGATGTTATTAGGAGTAATAACCTTGGTATATGTGCTGTGGTGGAGTCTCATGTCAAGGTCTTAAATCTTAAGAATGTTTGTGTTAAGACCTTTGGTCAATGGGATTGGGTTTCTAATAATAGTAGATGTGAGGCTGGAACTAGAATAATTGTTGGATGGAATCCAAGACTTTTTTATTCCAATTATAGCATGTATTTGTCTTTTATATATGCTGCTTCGAATTATCTTGAGAGAAGGTTATTATGGGATAATTTGAAGAAACATAGTTTGGTTGTTAAGAAGGAAGCATGGGGAATATTAGGTGATTTTAATGTTGCTTTAAAACCATCGGAATATTCTGAAGGTTGTTCCAAAACGCCTAAAGGAGTTGATGATTTTATTGACTGTATAAACTTTATTGAAGTTGAGGATCTGAATTCCTTTGGGTTTCAGTTTACTTGGAATAAAACTCCTGCTGGGAATAAGGGCCTTTTGAAGAAGTTAGATAGGGTGATGGCCAATTTGAAATTTGTTTCGGATCATCCTTTAGCTCATGCTGTTTTTAAACCTTATAGGGTGTCGGATCATTGTCCTGCTATTTTAAATGTTCCTGTTGGCAAATTGAGATGGAAACCTTCTTTTAGGTTTGCTAATTTTATCACTGAAAAGGTGGAGTTCTTACCCCTGGTTAAGGAAGTTTGGGATGCTAATATTGAAGGTTTTTTTATGTTCAAAGTGTGCCAAAAGTTGAAGATTCTTAAAAAGCATTGTAGGGAGCTTTGCAATAAGCACAGGGGTTCTGGGAAGAGAATCCAAATGTTAAGAAACGAGTTGGAAAGTAAACAATCTGAAATTGATCTTAATCCTTTTGATTGTAAGATTAGGGAGGAGCATACTAATATTCTTTTTGATTTTAATGTTGCTTGTAATGATGAAGAAAAGCTTCTTTTCCAGAGATCTAAGATAAATTGGTTACAGGAAGGGGACAATAATACAAAGTTTTTTCATAGAGTTGTGAAGAGCAGGGGCAATAGAAATCGTATTCTGATGGTTATTGATGAAGATGGAAGATGGGTTAGTGGGAAGGCTATGAAGGATAAATTTGTTACTCATTTCAATAAGTTTTTGGGTTGTAAAGATGTTATTGAGTTTTCGTGTTTAAATGATGGTTTCTTTCATAATAAATTGGATGGTAGGGTGGCTGCTAATATGATTAGAGTGGTGACTGATGAAGAAATCAAAGTGGCGATGTTTGATATTGATGAAAATCGTGCCCCTGGACCTGATGGGTACTCCTCCAAATTTTTTAAAAGTTCTTGGAACATTGTTGGGCCGGAGGTGTGTAAAGCTGTGAGGGAATTTTTTTGGACTGGTAAATTGTTGAAGGGGATTAATGCTACGAGAATAGTGCTGGTTCCTAAAGTGGAGTTTCCGAGGAAAGTTTCTGATTTCCGTCCTATAGCCTGCTGTAACACTTTATATAAGTGTATTAGTAAGATTATAGTGAACATAATTAGAAATAGTTTGGGTGATATTGTGAGCAAAAATCAATCAGCTTTCATTCCTGGAAGATCTATTGTGGATAATATTCTCCTTGCTCAGGAGCTGATGGTGGGGTATAAAAATAAGAGGGGAGTTCCCAAATGCACCATAAAGATTGATATTCAAAAGGCATATGATACGGTGGATTGGAATTTTCTTAGTAGAATTCTGCAGGGGTTTGGTTTTCATACGATAATGATTCAGTGGATTATGGCTTGTGTTTCTACTCCTTGGTTCATGCTTAACTTTAATTGCATAGTCTTCTATTGTGGAACTCAAGAATTGAACAATGGTCATCCAACCTTTGCTTAAATTGCAAAGACTTCTATTGTGGAACTCAAGAATTAAACAATGCTCACCAAATCTTTGCTAAATTGCATAGACTTCTTTTGTGGAACTCATGAATTAAAAAAATGCTCATCAAACCTTTGCTTAAATTACATAGACGTCTATTGTGGAACTCATGAATTAGACAATGCTCATCAACCCTTTTCTTAAACTGCATAGAGTTCTATTATGGAACTCAAGGATTAAGCAATGCTAATCAAAGCTTTGCTAAATTGCATCGACTTCTATTGTGGAACTCAAGAATTAAATTATACTCATCAAAGCTTTGCTATATTGTACAGACTTCTATTGTAGAACTCAAGAATTAAACAATACTCATTAAAGCTTTGCTAAATTGTATAGACTACTATTATGGAACTCAAGAGTTAAACAATGCTCATCAATGCTTTGCTAAATTGCATAGACTTCTATTGTGGAAATCAAGAATTAAACAATGCTCATCAAAGCTTTGCTAAATTGCATAGACTTCTATTATGGAACTCAAGAATTAAACAATGCTCATCAAAGCTTTGCTTAATTGCATAGTCTTTTATTGTGGAACTCAAGAATTGAACAATGCTCATCCAACCTTTGCTTAAATTGCATAGACTTCTATTGTGGAACTAAAGAATTAAACAATACTCATCAAAGCTTTGCTAAATTGCACAGACTTCTATTGTGAAACTCACGAATTAAACATTGCTCATAAAACCTTTGCATAAATTGCATTGTATTCTATTGTGGAACTCCTGAATTAAACCATGCTTATCAAAGTTTTGTTAAATTGCGTAGTATACTTCTACTGTGGAAGTGAAAAATTAAACAATGCTTATCAAAGCTTTGCTAAATTGCATAGACTTCTATTGCGGAACTCAAGAATTAAACAATGCTCATCAAAGCTTTGGTAAATTTCATAGATTACTTCTATTGTGGAACTCAAGAATTAAGCAATGCTCATCAAAACTTAGCTAAATTGCATCGACTTCTATTGTGGAACACAGGAATTAAAAAATACTCATCAACACTTTGCTAAATTTCTTAGACATCTATTGTAGTACTCAAGAATAAAGCAATGCACATCAAATCTTTGCTAAATTGCATAGACTACTTCTATTATGGAACTTAAGAATTAAACAATGCTCATCAAAGCTTTGCTAAATTGCATAGACTTCTATTGTGGAACGAAAGAATTAAACAATGCTCATCAAAGCTTTGCTAAATTGCATAGACTTCTATTGTGCAACTCACGAATTAAACAATGCTCATGAAAGCTTTGCTATATCGCATAGACTTGTATTGTGGAACTCAAGAATTAAACAATGCTCATCCAACGTTTGCTTAAATTGCATAGCGTTCTATTGTGGAACACAAGAATTAAACAATGCTCGTCAAAGCTTTGCTAAATGGCATAGACTACTTCTATTATGGAGCTCGCGAATTAAACAATGCTCGTCAAAACTTTGCCAAATTTCATAGACTTCTATTGTGGAAATCAAGAATTAAACAATGCTCATCAAAACTTTGCTAAATTGCATAGACTTCTATTGTGGAACTCAACAATTAAACGATGCTGACCCAACTTTTGCATAAATTGCATAGACTTCTATTGTGGAACACAAGAATTAAACAATGCTCATCAAATCTTTGCTAAATTGCATAGACTTCTTTTGTGGAAATCATGAATTAAAAAATGCTCATCAAACCTTTGCTTAAATTGCATAGACGTCTATTGTGGAACTCATGAATTAGACAATGCTCACCAACCCTTTTCTTAAACTGAATAGACTTCTATTATGGAACTCAAGAATTAAGCAATGCTCATCAAAGCTTTGCTAAATTGCATCGACTTCTATTGTGGAACTCAAGAATTAAATTATACTCATCAAAGCTTTGCTAAATTGTACAGACTTCTATTGTAGAACTCAAGAATTAAACAATGCTCATCAAAGCTTTGCTAAATTGTATAGAGTACTATTATGGAATTCAAGAGTTAAACAATGGTTATCAATGCTTTGCTAAATTACATACACTTCTATTGTGGAAATCGAAAATTAAACAACGGTCATCAAAGGTTTGCTAAATTGCATAGACTTCTATTGTGGAACTCAAGAATTAAACAATGCTCATCAAAGCTTTGCTTAATTGCATAGTCTTCTATTGTGGAACTCAAGAATTGAACAATGGTCATCCAACCTTTGCTTAAATTGCAAAGACTTCTATTGTGGAACTCAAGAATTAAACAATGCTCACCAAATCTTTGCTAAATTGCATAGACTTCTTTTGTGGAACTCATGAATTAAAAAAATGCTCATCAAACCTTTGCTTAAGTTACATAGACGTCTATTGTGGAACTCATGAATTAGACAATGCTCATCAACCCTTTTCTTAAACTGCATAGAGTTCTATTATGGAACTCAAGGATTAAGCAATGCTAATCAAAGCTTTGCTAAATTGCATCGACTTCTATTGTGGAACTCAAGAATTATATTATACTTATCAAAGCTTTGCTAAATTATACAGACTTCTATTGTAGAACTCAAGAATTAAGCAATGCTCATTAAAGCTTTGCTAAATTGTATAGACTACTATTATGGAACTCAAGAGTTAAACAATGCTCATCAATGCTTTGCTAAATTGCATAGACTTCTATTGTGGAAATCAAGAATTAAACAATGCTCATCAAAGCTTTGCTAAATTGCATAGACTTCTATTATGGAACTCAAGAATTAAACAATGCTCATCAAAGCTTTGCTTAATTACATAGTCTTTTATTGTGGAACTCAAGAATTGAACAATGCTCATCCAACCTTTGCTTAAATTGCATAGACTTCTATTGTGGAACTAAAGAAATAAACAATACTCATCAAAGCTTTGCTAAATTGCACAGACTTCTATTGTGAAACTCACGAATTAAACATTGCTCATAAAACCTTTGCATAAATTGCATTGTATTCTATTGTGGAGCTCCTGAATTAAACCATGCTTATCAAAGTTTTGTTAAATTGCGTAGTATACTTCTACTGTGGAAGTGAAAAATTAAACAATGCTTATCAAAGCTTTGCTAAATTGCATAGACTTCTATTGCGGAACTCAAGAATTAAACAATGCTCATCAAAGCTTTGGTAAATTTCATAGATTACTTCTATTGTGGAACTCAAGAATTAAGCAATGCTCATCAAAACTTAGCTAAATTGCATCGACTTCTATTGTGGAACACAGGAATTAAAAAATACTCATCAACACTTTGCTAAATTTCTTAGACATCTATTGTAGAACTCAAGAATAAAGCAATGCACATCAAATCTTTGCTAAATTGCATAGACTACTTCTATTATGGAACTTAAGAATTAAACAATGCTCATCAAAGCTTTGCTAAATTGCATAGACTTCTATTGTGGAACGAAAGAATTAAACAATGCTCATCAAAGCTTTGCTAAATTGCATAGACTTCTATTGTGCAACTCACGAATTAAACAATGCTCATGAAAGCTTTGCTATATCGCATAGACTTGTATTGTGGAACTCAAGAATTAAACAATGCTCATCCAACGTTTGCTTAAATTGCATAGCGTTCTATTGTGGAACACAAGAATTAAACAATGCTCGTCAAAGCTTTGCTAACTTCTATTATGGAGCTCGCGAATTAAACAATGCTCGTCAAAACTTTGCCAAATTTCATAGACTTCTATTGTGGAAATCAAGAATTAAACAATGCTCATCAAAACTTTGCTAAATTGCATAGACTTCTATTGTGGAACTCAACAATTAAACGATGCTGACCCAACTTTTGCATAAATTGCATAGACTTCTATTGTGGAACACAAGAATTAAACAATGCTCATCAAATCTTTGCTAAATTGCATAGACTTCTTTTGTGGAAATCATGAATTAAAAAATGCTCATCAAACCTTTGCTTAAATTGCATAGACGTCTATTGTGGAACTCATGAATTAGACAATGCTCACCAATCCTTTTCTTAAACTGAATAGACTTCTATTATGGAACTCAAGAATTAAGCAATGCTCATCAAAGCTTTGCTAAATTGCATCGACTTCTATTGTGGAACTCAAGAATTAAATTATACTCATCAAAGCTTTGCTAAATTGTACAGACTTCTATTGTAGAACTCAAGAATTAAACAATGCTCATCAAAGCTTTGCTAAATTGTATAGAGTACTATTATGGAATTCAAGAGTTAAACAATGGTTATCAATGCTTTGCTAAATTACATACACTTCTATTGTGGAAATCGAAAATTAAACAACGGTCATCAAAGGTTTGCTAAATTGCATAGACTTCTATTGTGGAACTCAAGAATTAAACAATGCTCATCAAAGCTTTGCTTAATTGCATAGTCTTCTATTGTGGAACTCAAGAATTGAACAATGGTCATCCAACCTTTGCTTAAATTGCAAAGACTTCTATTGTGGAACTCAAGAATTAAACAATGCTCACCAAATCTTTGCTAAATTGCATAGACTTCTTTTGTGGAACTCATGAATTAAAAAAATGCTCATCAAACCTTTGCTTAAGTTACATAGACGTCTATTGTGGAACTCATGAATTAGACAATGCTCATCAACCCTTTTCTTAAACTGCATAGAGTTCTATTATGGAACTCAAGGATTAAGCAATGCTAATCAAAGCTTTGCTAAATTGCATCGACTTCTATTGTGGAACTCAAGAATTATATTATACTTATCAAAGCTTTGCTAAATTATACAGACTTCTATTGTAGAACTCAAGAATTAAGCAATGCTCATTAAAGCTTTGCTAAATTGTATAGACTACTATTATGGAACTCAAGAGTTAAACAATGCTCATCAATGCTTTGCTAAATTGCATAGACTTCTATTGTGGAAATCAAGAATTAAACAATGCTCATCAAAGCTTTGCTAAATTGCATAGACTTCTATTATGGAACTCAAGAATTAAACAATGCTCATCAAAGCTTTGCTTAATTACATAGTCTTTTATTGTGGAACTCAAGAATTGAACAATGCTCATCCAACCTTTGCTTAAATTGCATAGACTTCTATTGTGGAACTAAAGAAATAAACAATACTCATCAAAGCTTTGCTAAATTGCACAGACTTCTATTGTGAAACTCACGAATTAAACATTGCTCATAAAACCTTTGCATAAATTGCATTGTATTCTATTGTGGAGCTCCTGAATTAAACCATGCTTATCAAAGTTTTGTTAAATTGCGTAGTATACTTCTACTGTGGAAGTGAAAAATTAAACAATGCTTATCAAAGCTTTGCTAAATTGCATAGACTTCTATTGCGGAACTCAAGAATTAAACAATGCTCATCAAAGCTTTGGTAAATTTCATAGATTACTTCTATTGTGGAACTCAAGAATTAAGCAATGCTCATCAAAACTTAGCTAAATTGCATCGACTTCTATTGTGGAACACAGGAATTAAAAAATACTCATCAACACTTTGCTAAATTTCTTAGACATCTATTGTAGAACTCAAGAATAAAGCAATGCACATCAAATCTTTGCTAAATTGCATAGACTACTTCTATTATGGAACTTAAGAATTAAACAATGCTCATCAAAGCTTTGCTAAATTGCATAGACTTCTATTGTGGAACGAAAGAATTAAACAATGCTCATCAAAGCTTTGCTAAATTGCATAGACTTCTATTGTGCAACTCACGAATTAAACAATGCTCATGAAAGCTTTGCTATATCGCATAGACTTGTATTGTGGAACTCAAGAATTAAACAATGCTCATCCAACGTTTGCTTAAATTGCATAGCGTTCTATTGTGGAACACAAGAATTAAACAATGCTCGTCAAAGCTTTGCTAACTTCTATTATGGAGCTCGCGAATTAAACAATGCTCGTCAAAACTTTGCCAAATTTCATAGACTTCTATTGTGGAAATCAAGAATTAAACAATGCTCATCAAAACTTTGCTAAATTGCATAGACTTCTATTGTGGAACTCAACAATTAAACGATGCTGACCCAACTTTTGCATAAATTGCATAGACTTCTATTGTGGAACACAAGAATTAAACAATGCTCATCAAATCTTTGCTAAATTGCATAGACTTCTTTTGTGGAAATCATGAATTAAAAAATGCTCATCAAACCTTTGCTTAAATTGCATAGACGTCTATTGTGGAACTCATGAATTAGACAATGCTCACCAATCCTTTTCTTAAACTGAATAGACTTCTATTATGGAACTCAAGAATTAAGCAATGCTCATCAAAGCTTTGCTAAATTGCATCGACTTCTATTGTGGAACTCAAGAATTAAATTATACTCATCAAAGCTTTGCTAAATTGTACAGACTTCTATTGTAGAACTCAAGAATTAAACAATGCTCATCAAAGCTTTGCTAAATTGTATAGAGTACTATTATGGAATTCAAGAGTTAAACAATGGTTATCAATGCTTTGCTAAATTACATACACTTCTATTGTGGAAATCGAAAATTAAACAACGGTCATCAAAGGTTTGCTAAATTGCATAGACTTCTATTGTGGAACTCAAGAATTAAACAATGCTCATCAAAGCTTTGCTTAATTGCATAGTCTTCTATTGTGGAACTCAAGAATTGAACAATGGTCATCCAACCTTTGCTTAAATTGCAAAGACTTCTATTGTGGAACTCAAGAATTAAACAATGCTCACCAAATCTTTGCTAAATTGCATAGACTTCTTTTGTGGAACTCATGAATTAAAAAAATGCTCATCAAACCTTTGCTTAAATTACATAGACGTCTATTGTGGAACTCATGAATTAGACAATGCTCATCAACCCTTTTCTTAAACTGCATAGAGTTCTATTATGGAACTCAAGGATTAAGCAATGCTAATCAAAGCTTTGCTAAATTGCATCGACTTCTATTGTGGAACTCAAGAATTAAATTATACTCATCAAAGCTTTGCTATATTGTACAGACTTCTATTGTAGAACTCAAGAATTAAACAATGCTCATTAAAGCTTTGCTAAATTGTATAGACTACTATTATGGAACTCAAGAGTTAAACAATGCTCATCAATGCTTTGCTAAATTGCATAGACTTCTATTGTGGAAATCAAGAATTAAACAATGCTCATCAAAGCTTTGCTAAATTGCATAGACTTCTATTATGGAACTCAAGAATTAAACAATGCTCATCAAAGCTTTGCTTAATTGCATAGTCTTTTATTGTGGAACTCAAGAATTGAACAATGCTCATCCAACCTTTGCTTAAATTGCATAGACTTCTATTGTGGAACTAAAGAATTAAACAATACTCATCAAAGCTTTGCTAAATTGCACAGACTTCTATTGTGAAACTCACGAATTAAACATTGCTCATAAAACCTTTGCATAAATTGCATTGTATTCTATTGTGGAACTCCTGAATTAAACCATGCTTATCAAAGTTTTGTTAAATTGCGTAGTATACTTCTACTGTGGAAGTGAAAAATTAAACAATGCTTATCAAAGCTTTGCTAAATTGCATAGACTTCTATTGCGGAACTCAAGAATTAAACAATGCTCATCAAAGCTTTGGTAAATTTCATAGATTACTTCTATTGTGGAACTCAAGAATTAAGCAATGCTCATCAAAACTTAGCTAAATTGCATCGACTTCTATTGTGGAACACAGGAATTAAAAAATACTCATCAACACTTTGCTAAATTTCTTAGACATCTATTGTAGAACTCAAGAATAAAGCAATGCACATCAAATCTTTGCTAAATTGCATAGACTACTTCTATTATGGAACTTAAGAATTAAACAATGCTCATCAAAGCTTTGCTAAATTGCATAGACTTCTATTGTGGAACGAAAGAATTAAACAATGCTCATCAAAGCTTTGCTAAATTGCATAGACTTCTATTGTGCAACTCACGAATTAAACAATGCTCATGAAAGCTTTGCTATATCGCATAGCCTTGTATTGTGGAACTCAAGAATTAAACAATGCTCATCCAACGTTTGCTTAAATTGCATAGCGTTCTATTGTGGAACACAAGAATTAACCAATGCTCGTCAAAGCTTTGCTAAATGGCATAGACTACTTCTATTATGGAGCTCGCGAATTAAACAATGCTCGTCAAAACTTTGCCAAATTTCATAGACTTCTATTGTGGAAATCAAGAATTAAACAATGCTCATCAAAA
Source organism: Lactuca virosa (assembly GCF_052849685.1). NCBI lineage: Eukaryota > Viridiplantae > Streptophyta > Magnoliopsida > Asterales > Asteraceae > Lactuca > Lactuca virosa. Next base: position 255,077,496 of record NC_136434.1, read on the forward strand.
CTTTGCTAAATTGCATAGACTTCTATTGTGGAACTCAACAATTAAACGATGCTGACCCAACTTTTGCATAAATTGCATAGACTTCTATTGTGGAACACAAGAATTAAACAATGCTCATCAAATCTTTGCTAAATTGCATAGACTTCTTTTGTGGAAATCATGAATTAAAAAATGCTCATCAAACCTTTGCTTAAATTGCATAGACGTCTATTGTGGAACTCATGAATTAGACAATGCTCACCAACCCTTTTCTTAAACTGAATAGACTTCTATTATGGAACTCAAGAATTAAGCAATGCTCATCAAAGCTTTGCTAAATTGCATCGACTTCTATTGTGGAACTCAAGAATTAAATTATACTCATCAAAGCTTTGCTAAATTGTACAGACTTCTATTGTAGAACTCAAGAATTAAACAATGCTCATCACAGCTTTGCTAAATTGTATAGAGTACTATTATGGAATTCAAGAGTTAAACAATGGTTATCAATGCTTTGCTAAATTACATACACTTCTATTGTGGAAATCGAAAATTAACCAACGGTCATCAAAGGTTTGCTAAATTGCATAGACTTCTATTGTGGAACTCAAGAATTAAACAATGCTCATCAAAGCTTTGCTTAATTGCATAGTCTTCTATTGTTGGAACTCAAGAATTGAACAATGGTCATCCAACCTTTGCTTTAATTGCAAAGACTTCTATTGTGGAACTCAAGAATTAAACAATGCTCACCAAATCTTTGCTAAATTGCATAGACTTCTTTTGTGGAACTCATGAATTAAAAAAATGCTCATCAAACCTTTGCTTAAATTACATAGACGTCTATTGTGGAACTCATGAATTAGACAATGCTCATCAACCCTTTTCTTAAACTGCATAGAGTTCTATTATGGAACTCAAGGATTAAGCAATGCTAATCAAAGCTTTGCTAAATTGCATCGACTTCTATTGTGGAACTCAAGAATTATATTATACTTATCAAAGCTTTGCTAAATTATACAGACTTCTATTGTAGAACTCAAGAATTAAGCAATGCTCATTAAAGCTTTGCTAAATTGTATAGACTACTATTATGGAACTCAAGAGTTAAACAATGCTCATCAATGCTTTGCTAAATTGCATAGACTTCTATTGTGGAAATCAAGAATTAAACAATGCTCATCAAAGCTTTGCTAAATTGCATAGACTTCTATTATGGAACTCAAGAATTAAACAATGCTCATCAAAGCTTTGCTTAATTACATAGTCTTTTATTGTGGAACTCAAGAATTGAACAATGCTCATCCAACCTTTGCTTAAATTGCATAGACTTCTATTGTGGAACTAAAGAATTAAACAATACTCATCAAAGCTTTGCTAAATTGCACAGACTTCTATTGTGAAACTCACGAATTAAACATTGCTCATAAAACCTTTGCATAAATTGCATTGTATTCTATTGTGGAGCTCCTGAATTAAACCATGCTTATCAAAGTTTTGTTAAATTGCGTAGTATACTTCTACTGTGGAAGTGAAAAATTAAACAATGCTTATCAAAGCTTTGCTAAATTGCATAGACTTCTATTGCGGAACTCAAGAATTAAACAATGCTCATCAAAGCTTTGGTAAATTTCATAGATTACTTCTATTGTGGAACTCAAGAATTAAGCAATGCTCATCAAAACTTAGCTAAATTGCATCGACTTCTATTGTGGAACACAGGAATTAAAAAATACTCATCAACACTTTGCTAAATTTCTTAGACATCTATTGTAGAACTCAAGAATAAAGCAATGCACATCAAATCTTTGCTAAATTGCATAGACTACTTCTATTATGGAACTTAAGAATTAAACAATGCTCATCAAAGCTTTGCTAAATTGCATAGACTTCTATTGTGGAACGAAAGAATTAAACAATGCTCATCAAAGCTTTGCTAAATTGCATAGACTTCTATTGTGCAACTCACGAATTAAACAATGCTCATGAAAGCTTTGCTATATCGCATAGACTTGTATTGTGGAACTCAAGAATTAAACAATGCTCATCCAACGTTTGCTTAAATTGCATAGCGTTCTATTGTGGAACACAAGAATTAAACAATGCTCGTCAAAGCTTTTCTAAATGGCATAGACTACTTCTATTATGGAGCTCGCGAATTAAACAATGCTCGTCAAAACTTTGCCAAATTTCATAGACTTCTATTGTGGAAATCAAGAATTAAACAATGCTCATCAAAACTTTGCTAAATTGCATAGACTTCTATTGTGGAACTCAACAATTAAACGATGCTGACCCAACTTTTGCATAAATTGCATAGACTTCTATTGTGGAACACAAGAATTAAACAATGCTCATCAAATCTTTGCTAAATTGCATAGACTTCTTTTGTGGAAATCATGAATTAAAAAATGCTCATCAAACCTTTGCTTAAATTGCATAGACGTCTATTGTGGAACTCATGAATTAGACAATGCTCACCAACCCTTTTCTTAAACTGAATAGACTTCTATTATGGAACTCAAGAATTAAGCAATGCTCATCAAAGCTTTGCTAAATTGCATCGACTTCTATTGTGGAACTCAAGAATTTAATTATACTCATCAAAGCTTTGCTAAATTGTACAGACTTCTATTGTAGAACTCAAGAATTAAACAATGCTCATCAAAGCTTTGCTAAATTGTATAGAGTACTATTATGGAATTCAAGAGTTAAACAATGGTTATCAATGCTTTGCTAAATTACATACACTTCTATTGTGGAAATCAAAAATTAAACAACGCTCATCAAAGGTTTGCTAAATTGCATAGACTTCTATTGTGGAACTCAAGAATTAAACAATGCTCATCAAAGCTTTGCTTAATTGCATAGTCTTCTATTGTGGAACTCAAGAATTGAACAATGGTCATCCAACCTTTGCTTAAATTGCAAAGACTTCTATTGTGGAACTCAAGAATTAAACAATGCTCACCAAATCTTTGCTAAATTGCATAGACTTCTTTTGTGGAACTCATGAATTAAAAAAATGCTCATCAAACCTTTGCTTAAATTACATAGACGTCTATTGTGGAACTCATGAATTAGACAATGCTCATCAACCCTTTTCTTAAACTGCATAGAGTTCTATTATGGAACTCAAGGATTAAGCAATGCTAATCAAAGCTTTGCTAAATTGCATCGACTTCTATTGTGGAACTCAAGAATTATATTATACTTATCAAAGCTTTGCTAAATTGTACAGAATTCTATTGTAGAACTCAAGAATTAAACAATGCTCATTAAAGCTTTGCTAAATTGTATAGACTACTATTATGGAACTCAAGAGTTAAACAATGCTCATCAATGCTTTGCTAAATTGCATAGACTTCTATTGTGGAAATCAAGAATTAAACAATGCTCATCAAAGCTTTGCTAAATTGCATAGACTTCTATTATGGAACTCAAGAATTAAACAATGCTCATCAAAGCTTTGCTTAATTACATAGTCTTTTATTGTGGAACTCAAGAATTGAACAATGCTCATCCAACCTTTGCTTAAATTGCATAGACTTCTATTGTGGAACTAAAGAATTAAACAATACTCATCAAAGCTTTGCTAAATTGCACAGACTTCTATTGTGAAACTCACGAATTAAACATTGCTCATAAAACCTTTGCATAAATTGCATTGTATTCTATTGTGGAACTCCTGAATTAAACCATGCTTATCAAAGTTTTGTTAAATTGCGTAGTATACTTCTACTGTGGAAGTGAAAAATTAAACAATGCTTATCAAAGCTTTGCTAAATTGCATAGACTTCTATTGCGGAACTCAAGAATTAAACAATGCTCATCAAAGCTTTGGTAAATTTCATAGATTACTTCTATTGTGGAACTCAAGAATTAAGCAATGCTCATCAAAACTTAGCTAAATTGCATCGACTTCTATTGTGGAACACAGGAATTAAAAAATACTCATCAACACTTTGCTAAATTTCTTAGACATCTATTGTAGAACTCAAGAATAAAGCAATGCACATCAAATCTTTGCTAAATTGCATAGACTACTTCTATTATGGAACTTAAGAATTAAACAATGCTCATCAAAGCTTTGCTAAATTGCATAGACTTCTATTGTGGAACGAAAGAATTAAACAATGCTCATCAAAGCTTTGCTAAATTGTATAGACTTCTATTGTGCAACTCACGAATTAAACAATGCTCATGAAAGCTTTGCTATATCGCATAGACTTGTATTGTGGAACTCAAGAATTAAACAATGCTCATCCAACGTTTGCTTAAATTGCATAGCGTTCTATTGTGGAACACAAGAATTAAACAATGCTCGTCAAAGCTTTGCTAAATGGCATAGACTACTTCTATTATGGAGCTCGCGAATTAAACAATGCTCGTCAAAACTTTGCCAAATTTCATAGACTTCTATTGTGGAAATCAAGAATTAAACAATGCTCATCAAAACTTTGCTAAATTGCATAGACTTCTATTGTGGAACTCAACAATTAAACGATGCTGACCCAACTTTTGCATAAATTGCATAGACTTCTATTGTGGAACACAAGAATTAAACAATGCTCATCAAATCTTTGCTAAATTGCATAGACTTCTTTTGTGGAAATCATGAATTAAAAAATGCTCATCAAACCTTTGCTTAAATTGCATAGACGTCTATTGTGGAACTCATGAATTAGACAATGCTCACCAACCCTTTTCTTAAACTGAATAGACTTCTATTATGGAACTCAAGAATTAAGCAATGCTCATCAAAGCTTTGCTAAATTGCATCGACTTCTATTGTGGAACTCAAGAATTAAATTATACTCATCAAAGCTTTGCTAAATTGTACAGACTTCTATTGTAGAACTCAAGAATTAAACAATGCTCATCAAAGCTTTGCTAAATTGTATAGAGTACTATTATGGAATTCAAGAGTTAAACAATGGTTATCAATGCTTTGCTAAATTACATACACTTCTATTGTGGAAATCAAAAATTAAACAACGCTCATCAAAGGTTTGCTAAATTGCATAGACTTCTATTGTGGAACTCAAGAATTAAACAATGCTCATCAAAGCTTTGCTTAATTGCATAGTCTTCTATTGTGGAACTCAAGAATTGAACAATGGTCATCCAACCTTTGCTTAAATTGCGAAGACTTCTATTGTGGAACTCAAGAATTAAACAATGCTCACCAAATCTTTGCTAAATTGCATAGACTTCTTTTGTGGAACTCATGAATTAAAAAAATGCTCATCAAAACTTTGCTTAAATTACATAGACGTCTATTGTGGAACTCATGAATTAGACAATGCTCATCAACCCTTTTCTTAAACTGCATAGAGTTCTATTATGGAACTCAAGGATTAAGCAATGCTAATCAAAGCTTTGCTAAATTGCATCGACTTCTATTGTGGAACTCAAGAATTAAATTATACTCATCAAAGCTTTGCTATATTGTACAGACTTCTATTGTAGAACTCAAGAATTAAACAATGCTCATTAAAGCTTTGCTAAATTGTATAGACTACTATTATGGAACTCAAGAGTTAAACAATGCTCATCAATGCTTTGCTAAATTGCATAGACTTCTATTGTGGAAATCAAGAATTAAACAATGCTCATCAAAGCTTTGCTAAATTGCATAGACTTCTATTATGGAACTCAAGAATTAAACAATGCTCATCAAAGCTTTGCTTAATTGCATAGTCTTTTATTGTGGAACTCAAGAATTGAACAATGCTCATCCAACCTTTGCTTAAATTGCATAGACTTCTATTGTGGAACTAAAGAATTAAACAATACTCATCAAAGCTTTGCTAAATTGCACAGACTTCTATTGTGAAACTCACGAATTAAACATTGCTCATAAAACCTTTGCATAAATTGCATTGTATTCTATTGTGGAACTCCTGAATTAAACCATGCTTATCAAAGTTTTGTTAAATTGCGTAGTATACTTCTACTGTGGAAGTGAAAAATTAAACAATGCTTATCAAAGCTTTGCTAAATTGCATAGACTTCTATTGCGGAACTCAAGAATTAAACAATGCTCATCAAAGCTTTGGTAAATTTCATAGATTACTTCTATTGTGGAACTCAAGAATTAAGCAATGCTCATCAAAACTTAGCTAAATTGCATCGACTTCTATTGTGGAACACAGGAATTAAAAAATACTCATCAACACTTTGCTAAATTTCTTAGACATCTATTGTAGAACTCAAGAATAAAGCAATGCACATCAAATCTTTGCTAAATTGCATAGACTACTTCTATTATGGAACTTAAGAATTAAACAATGCTCATCAAAGCTTTGCTAAATTGCATAGACTTCTATTGTGGAACGAAAGAATTAAACAATGCTCATCAAAGCTTTGCTAAATTGCATAGACTTCTATTGTGCAACTCACGAATTAAACAATGCTCATGAAAGCTTTGCTATATCGCATAGACTTGTATTGTGGAACTCAAGAATTAAACAATGCTCATCCAACGTTTGCTTAAATTGCATAGCGTTCTATTGTGGAACACAAGAATTAAACAATGCTCGTCAAAGCTTTGCTAAATGGCATAGACTACTTCTATTATGGAGCTCGCGAATTAAACAATGCTCGTCAAAACTTTGCCAAATTTCATAGACTTCTATTGTGGAAATCAAGAATTAAACAATGCTCATCAAAACTTTGCTAAATTGCATAGACTTCTATTGTGGAACTCAACAATTAAACGATGCTGACCCAACTTTTGCATAAATTGCATAGACTTCTATTGTGGAACACAAGAATTAAACAATGCTCATCAAATCTTTGCTAAATTGCATAGACTTCTTTTGTGGAAATCATGAATTAAAAAATGCTCATCAAACCTTTGCTTAAATTGCATAGACGTCTATTGTGGAACTCATGAATTAGACAATGCTCACCAACCCTTTTCTTAAACTGAATAGACTTCTATTATGGAACTCAAGAATTAAGCAATGCTCATCAAAGCTTTGCTAAATTGCATCGACTTCTATTGTGGAACTCAAGAATTTAATTATACTCATCAAAGCTTTGCTAAATTGTACAGACTTCTATTGTAGAACTCAAGAATTAAACAATGCTCATCAAAGCTTTGCTAAATTGTATAGAGTACTATTATGGAATTCAAGAGTTAAACAATGGTTATCAATGCTTTGCTAAATTACATACACTTCTATTGTGGAAATCAAAAATTAAACAACGCTCATCAAAGGTTTGCTAAATTGCATAGACTTCTATTGTGGAACTCAAGAATTAAACAATGCTCATCAAAGCTTTGCTTAATTGCATAGTCTTCTATTGTGGAACTCAAGAATTGAACAATGGTCATCCAACCTTTGCTTAAATTGCAAAGACTTCTATTGTGGAACTCAAGAATTAAACAATGCTCACCAAATCTTTGCTAAATTGCATAGACTTCTTTTGTGGAACTCATGAATTAAAAAAATGCTCATCAAACCTTTGCTTAAATTACATAGACGTCTATTGTGGAACTCATGAATTAGACAATGCTCATCAACCCTTTTCTTAAACTGCATAGAGTTCTATTATGGAACTCAAGGATTAAGCAATGCTAATCAAAGCTTTGCTAAATTGCATCGACTTCTATTGTGGAACTCAAGAATTATATTATACTTATCAAAGCTTTGCTAAATTGTACAGAATTCTATTGTAGAACTCAAGAATTAAACAATGCTCATTAAAGCTTTGCTAAATTGTATAGACTACTATTATGGAACTCAAGAGTTAAACAATGCTCATCAATGCTTTGCTAAATTGCATAGACTTCTATTGTGGAAATCAAGAATTAAACAATGCTCATCAAAGCTTTGCTAAATTGCATAGACTTCTATTATGGAACTCAAGAATTAAACAATGCTCATCAAAGCTTTGCTTAATTACATAGTCTTTTATTGTGGAACTCAAGAATTGAACAATGCTCATCCAACCTTTGCTTAAATTGCATAGACTTCTATTGTGGAACTAAAGAATTAAACAATACTCATCAAAGCTTTGCTAAATTGCACAGACTTCTATTGTGAAACTCACGAATTAAACATTGCTCATAAAACCTTTGCATAAATTGCATTGTATTCTATTGTGGAACTCCTGAATTAAACCATGCTTATCAAAGTTTTGTTAAATTGCGTAGTATACTTCTACTGTGGAAGTGAAAAATTAAACAATGCTTATCAAAGCTTTGCTAAATTGCATAGACTTCTATTGCGGAACTCAAGAATTAAACAATGCTCATCAAAGCTTTGGTAAATTTCATAGATTACTTCTATTGTGGAACTCAAGAATTAAGCAATGCTCATCAAAACTTAGCTAAATTGCATCGACTTCTATTGTGGAACACAGGAATTAAAAAATACTCATCAACACTTTGCTAAATTTCTTAGACATCTATTGTAGAACTCAAGAATAAAGCAATGCACATCAAATCTTTGCTAAATTGCATAGACTACTTCTATTATGGAACTTAAGAATTAAACAATGCTCATCAAAGCTTTGCTAAATTGCATAGACTTCTATTGTGGAACGAAAGAATTAAACAATGCTCATCAAAGCTTTGCTAAATTGTATAGACTTCTATTGTGCAACTCACGAATTAAACAATGCTCATGAAAGCTTTGCTATATCGCATAGACTTGTATTGTGGAACTCAAGAATTAAACAATGCTCATCCAACGTTTGCTTAAATTGCATAGCGTTCTATTGTGGAACACAAGAATTAAACAATGCTCGTCAAAGCTTTGCTAAATGGCATAGACTACTTCTATTATGGAGCTCGCGAATTAAACAATGCTCGTCAAAACTTTGCCAAATTTCATAGACTTCTATTGTGGAAATCAAGAATTAAACAATGCTCATCAAAACTTTGCTAAATTGCATAGACTTCTATTGTGGAACTCAACAATTAAACGATGCTGACCCAACTTTTGCATAAATTGCATAGACTTCTATTGTGGAACACAAGAATTAAACAATGCTCATCAAATCTTTGCTAAATTGCATAGACTTCTTTTGTGGAAATCATGAATTAAAAAATGCTCATCAAACCTTTGCTTAAATTGCATAGACGTCTATTGTGGAACTCATGAATTAGACAATGCTCACCAACCCTTTTATTAAACTGAATAGACTTCTATTATGGAACTCAAGAATTAAGCAATGCTCATCAAAGCTTTGCTAAATTGCATCGACTTCTATTGTGGAACTCAAGAATTAAATTATACTCATCAAAGCTTTGCTAAATTGTACAGACTTCTATTGTAGAACTCAAGAATTAAACAATGCTCATCAAAGCTTTGCTAAATTGTATAGAGTACTATTATGGAATTCAAGAGTTAAACAATGGTTATCAATGCTTTGCTAAATTACATACACTTCTATTGTGGAAATCAAAAATTAAACAACGCTCATCAAAGGTTTGCTAAATTGCATAGACTTCTATTGTGGAACTCAAGAATTAAACAATGCTCAGCAAAGCTTTGCTTAATTGCATAGTCTTCTATTGTGGAACTCAAGAATTGAACAATGGTCATCCAACCTTTGCTTAAATTGCAAAGACTTCTATTGTGGAACTCAAGAATTAAACAATGCTCACCAAATCTTTGCTAAATTGCATAGACTTCTTTTGTGGAACTCATGAATTAAAAAAATGCTCATCAAACCTTTGCTTAAATTACATAGACGTCTATTGTGGAACTCATGAATTAGACAATGCTCATCAACCCTTTTCTTAAACTGCATAGAGTTCTATTATGGAACTCAAGGATTAAGCAATGCTAATCAAAGCTTTGCTAAATTGCATCGACTTCTATTGTGGAACTCAAGAATTATATTATACTTATCAAAGCTTTGCTAAATTGTACAGACTTCTATTGTAGAACTCAAGAATTAAACAATGCTCATTAAAGCTTTGCTAAATTGTATAGACTACTATTATGGAACTCAAGAGTTAAACAATGCTCATCAATGCTTTGCTAAATTGCATAGACTTCTATTGTGGAAATCAAGAATTAAACAATGCTCATCAAAGCTTTGCTAAATTGCATAGACTTCTATTATGGAACTCAAGAATTAAACAATGCTCATCAAAGCTTTGCTTAATTACATAGTCTTTTATTGTGGAACTCAAGAATTGAACAATGCTCATCCAACCTTTGCTTAAATTGCATAGACTTCTATTGTGTAACTAAAGAATTAAACAATACTCATCAAAGCTTTGCTAAATTGCACAGACTTCTATTCTAAAACTCACGAATTAAACATTGCTCATAAAACCTTTGCATAAATTGCATTGTATTCTATTGTGGAACTCCTGAATTAAACCATGCTTATCAAAGTTTTGTTAAATTGCGTAGTATACTTCTACTGTGGAAGTGAAAAATTAAACAATGCTTATCAAAGCTTTGCTAAATTGCATAGACTTCTATTGCGTTACTCAAGAATTAAACAATGCTCATCAAAGCTTTGGTAAATTTCATAGATTACTTCTATTGTGGAACTCAAGAATTAAGCAATGCTCATCAAAACTTAGCTAAATTGCATCGACTTCTATTGTGGAACACAGGAATTAAAAAATACTCATCAACACTTTGCTAAATTTCTTAGACATCTATTGTAGAACTCAAGAATAAAGCAATGCACATCAAATCTTCGCTAAATTGCATAGACTACTTCTATTATGGAACTTAAGAATTAAACAATGCTCATCAAAGCTTTGCTAAATTGCATAGACTTCTATTGTGGAACGAAAGAATTAAACAATGCTCATCAAAGCTTTGCTAAATTGCATAGACTTCTATTGTGCAACTCACGAATTAAACAATGCTCATGAAAGCTTTGCTATATCGCATAGACTTGTATTGTGGAACTCAAGAATTAAACAATGCTCATCCAACGTTTGCTTAAATTGCATAGCGTTCTATTGTGGAACACAAGAATTAAACAATGCTCGTCAAAGCTTTGCTAAATGGCATAGACTACTTCTATTATGGAGCTCGCGAATTAAACAATGCTCGTCAAAACTTTGCCAAATTTCATAGACTTCTATTGTGGAAATCAAGAATTAAACAATGCTCATCAAAACTTTGCTAAATTGCATAGACTTCTATTGTGGAACTCAACAATTAAACGATGCTGACCCAACTTTTGCATAAATTGCATAGACTTCTATTGTGGAACACAAGAATTAAACAATGCTCATCAAATCTTTGCTAAATTGCATAGACTTCTTTTGTGGAAATCATGAATTAAAAAATGCTCATCAAACCTTTGCTTAAATTGCATAGACGTCTATTGTGGAACTCATGAATTAGACAATGCTCACCAACCCTTTTCTTAAACTGAATAGACTTCTATTATGGAACTCAAGAATTAAGCAATGCTCATCAAAGCTTTGCTAAATTGCATCGACTTCTATTGTGGAACTCAAGAATTAAATTATACTCATCAAAGCTTTGCTAAATTGTACAGACTTCTATTGTAGAACTCAAGAATTAAACAATGCTCATCAAAGCTTTGCTAAATTGTATAGAGTACTATTATGGAATTCAAGAGTTAAACAATGGTTATCAATGCTTTGCTAAATTACATACACTTCTATTGTGGAAATCAAAAATTAAACAACGCTCATCAAAGGTTTGCTAAATTGCATAGACTTCTATTGTGGAACTCAAGAATTAAACAATGCTCATCAAAGCTTTGCTTAATTGCATAGTCTTCTATTGTGGAACTCAAGAATTGAACAATGGTCATCCAACCTTTGCTTAAATTGCAAAGACTTCTATTGTGAAACTCAAGAATTAAACAATGCTCACCAAATCTTTGCTAAATTGCATAGACTTCTTTTGTGGAACTCATGAATTAAAAAAATGCTCATCAAAACTTTGCTTAAATTACATAGACGTCTATTGTGGAACTCATGAATTAGACAATGCTCATCAACCCTTTTCTTAAACTGCATAGAGTTCTATTATGGAACTCAAGGATTAAGCAATGCTAATCAAAGCTTTGCTAAATTGCATCGACTTCTATTGTGGAACTCAAGAATTAAATTATACTCATCAAAGCTTTGCTATATTGTACAGACTTCTATTGTAGAACTCAAGAATTAAACAATGCTCATTAAAGCTTTGCTAAATTGTATAGACTACTATTATGGAACTCAAGAGTTAAACAATGCTCATCAATGCTTTGCTAAATTGCATAGACTTCTATTGTGGAAATCAAGAATTAAACAATGCTCATCAAAGCTTTGCTAAATTGCATAGACTTCTATTATGGAACTCAAGAATTAAACAATGCTCATCAAAGCTTTGCTTAATTGCATAGTCTTTTATTGTGGAACTCAAGAATTGAACCATGCTCATCCAACCTTTGCTTAAATTGCATAGACTTCTATTGTGGAACTAAAGAATTAAACAATACTCATCAAAGCTTTGCTAAATTGCACAGACTTCTATTGTGAAACTCACGAATTAAACATTGCTCATAAAACCTTTGCATAAATTGCATTGTATTCTATTGTGGAACTCCTGAATTAAACCATGCTTATCAAAGTTTTGTTAAATTGCGTAGTATACTTCTACTGTGGAAGTGAAAAATTAAACAATGCTTATCAAAGCTTTGCTAAATTGCATAGACTTCTATTGCGGAACTCAAGAATTAAACAATGCTCATCAAAGCTTTGGTAAATTTCATAGATTACTTCTATTGTGGAACTCAAGAATTAAGCAATGCTCATCAAAACTTAGCTAAATTGCATCGACTTCTATTGTGGAACACATGAATTAAAAAATACTCATCAACACTTTGCTAAATTTCTTAGACATCTATTGTAGAACTCAAGAATAAAGCAATGCACATCAAATCTTTGCTAAATTGCATAGACTACTTCTATTATGGAACTTAAGAATTAAACAATGCTCATCAAAGCTTTGCTAAATTGCATAGACTTCTATTGTGGAACGAAAGAATTAAACAATGCTCATCAAAGCTTTGCTAAATTGCATAGACTTCTATTGTGCAACTCACGAATTAAACAATGCTCATGAAAGCTTTGCTATATCGCATAGACTTGTATTGTGGAACTCAAGAATTAAACAATGCTCATCCAACGTTTGCTTAAATTGCATAGCGTTCTATTGTGGAACACAAGAATTAAACAATGCTCGTCAAAGCTTTGCTAAATGGCATAGACTACTTCTATTATGGAGCTCGCGAATTAAACAATGCTCGTCAAAACTTTGCCAAATTTCATAGACTTCTATTGTGGAAATCAAGAATTAAACAATGCTCATCAAAACTTTGCTAAATTGCATAGACTTCTATTGTGGAACTCAACAATTAAACGATGCTGACCCTACTTTTGCATAAATTGCATAGACTTCTATTGTGGAACACAAGAATTAAACAATGCTCATCAAATCTTTGCTAAATTGCATAGACTTCTTTTGTGGAAATCATGAATTAAAAAATGCTCATCAAACCTTTGCTTAAATTGCATAGACGTCTATTGTGGAACTCATGAATTAGACAATGCTCACCAACCCTTTTCTTAAACTGAATAGACTTCTATTATGGAACTCAAGAATTAAGCAATGCTCATCAAAGCTTTGCTAAATTGCATCGACTTCTATTGTGGAACTCAAGAATTAAATTATACTCATCAAAGCTTTGCTAAATTGTACAGACTTCTATTGTAGAACTCAAGAATTAAACAATGCTCATCAAAGCTTTGCTAAATTGTATAGAGTACTATTATGGAATTCAAGAGTTAAACAATGGTTATCAATGCTTTGCTAAATTACATACACTTCTATTGTGGAAATCAAAAATTAAACAACGCTCATCAAAGGTTTGCTAAATTGCATAGACTTCTATTGTGGAACTCAAGAATTAAACAATGCTCATCAAAGCTTTGCTTAATTGCATAGTCTTCTATTGTGGAACTCAAGAATTGAACAATGGTCATCCAACCTTTGCTTAAATTGCAAAGACTTCTATTGTGGAACTCAAGAATTAAACAATGCTCACCAAATCTTTGCTAAATTGCATAGACTTCTTTTGTGGAACTCATGAATTAAAAAAATGCTCATCAAACCTTTGCTTAAATTACATAGACGTCTATTGTGGAACTCATGAATTAGACAATGCTCATCAACCCTTTTCTTAAACTGCATAGAGTTCTATTATGGAACTCAAGGATTAAGCAATGCTAATCAAAGCTTTGCTAAATTGCATCGACTTCTATTGTGGAACTCAAGAATTAAATTATACTCATCAAAGCTTTGCTATATTGTACAGACTTCTATTGTAGAACTCAAGAATTAAACAATGCTCATTAAAGCTTTGCTAAATTGTATAGACTACTATTATGGAACTCAAGAGTTAAACAATGCTCATCAATGCTTTGCTAAATTGCATAGACTTCAATTGTGGAAATCAAGAATTAAACAATGCTCATCAAAGCTTTGCTAAATTGCATAGACTTCTATTATGGAACTCAAGAATTAAACAATGCTCATCAAAGCTTTGCTTAATTGCATAGTCTTTTATTGTGGAACTCAAGAATTGAACAATGCTCATCCAACCTTTGCTTAAATTGCATAGACTTCTATTGTGGAACTAAAGAATTAAACAATACTCATCAAAGCTTTGCTAAATTGCACAGACTTCTATTGTGAAACTCACGAATTAAACATTGCTCATAAAACCTTTGCATAAATTGCATTGTATTCTATTGTGGAACTCCTGAATTAAACCATGCTTATCAAAGTTTTGTTAAATTGCGTAGTATACTTCTACTGTGGAAGTGAAAAATTAAACAATGCTTATCAAAGCTTTGCTAAATTGCATAGACTTCTATTGCGGAACTCAAGAATTAAACAATGCTCATCAAAGCTTTGGTAAATTTCATAGATTACTTCTATTGTGGAACTCAAGAATTAAGCAATGCTCATCAAAACTTAGCTAAATTGCATCGACTTCTATTGTGGAACACAGGAATTAAAAAATACTCATCAACACTTTGCTAAATTTCTTAGACATCTATTGTAGAACTCAAGAATAAAGCAATGCACATCAAATCTTTGCTAAATTGCATAGACTACTTCTATTATGGAACTTAAGAATTAAACAATGCTCATCAAAGCTTTGCTAAATTGCATAGACTTCTATTGTGGAACGAAAGAATTAAACAATGCTCATCAAAGCTTTGCTAAATTGCATAGACTTCTATTGTGCAACTCACGAATTAAACAATGCTCATGAAAGCTTTGCTATATCGCATAGACTTGTATTGTGGAACTCAAGAATTAAACAATGCTCATCCAACGTTTGCTTAAATTGCATAGCGTTCTATTGTGGAACACAAGAATTAAACAATGCTCGTCAAAGCTTTGCTAAATGGCATAGACTACTTCTATTATGGAGCTCGCGAATTAAACAATGCTCGTCAAAACTTTGCCAAATTTCATAGACTTCTATTGTGGAAATCAAGAATTAAACAATGCTCATCAAAACTTTGCTAAATTGCATAGACTTCTATTGTGGAACTCAACAATTAAACGATGCTGACCCAACTTTTGCATAAATTGCATAGACTTCTATTGTGGAACACAAGAATTAAACAATGCTCATCAAATCTTTGCTAAATTGCATAGACTTCTTTTGTGGAAATCATGAATTAAAAAATGCTCATCAAACCTTTGCTTAAATTGCATAGACGTCTATTGTGGAACTCATGAATTAGACAATGCTCACCAACCCTTTTCTTAAACTGAATAGACTTCTATTATGGAACTCAAGAATTAAGCAATGCTCATCAAAGCTTTGCTAAATTGCATCGACTTCTATTGTGGAACTCAAGAATTAAATTATACTCATCAAAGCTTTGCTAAATTGTACAGACTTCTATTGTAGAACTCAAGAATTAAACAATGCTCATCAAAGCTTTGCTAAATTGTATAGAGTACTATTATGGAATTCAAGAGTTAAACAATGGTTATCAATGCTTTGCTAAATTACATACACTTCTATTGTGGAAATCAAAAATTAAACAACGCTCATCAAAGGTTTGCTAAATTGCATAGACTTCTATTGTGGAACTCAAGAATTAAACAATGCTCATCAAAGCTTTGCTTAATTGCATAGTCTTCTATTGTGGAACTCAAGAATTGAACAATGGTCATCCAACCTTTGCTTAAATTGCAAAGACTTCTATTGTGGAACTCAAGAATTAAACAATGCTCACCAAATCTTTGCTAAATTGCATAGACTTCTTTTGTGGAACTCATGAATTAAAAAAATGCTCATCAAACCTTTGCTTAAATTACATAGACGTCTATTGTGGAACTCATGAATTAGACAATGCTCATCAACCCTTTTCTTAAACTGCATAGAGTTCTATTATGGAACTCAAGGATTAAGCAATGCTAATCAAAGCTTTGCTAAATTGCATCGACTTCTATTGTGGAACTCAAGAATTAAATTATACTCATCAAAGCTTTGCTATATTGTACAGACTTCTATTGTAGAACTCAAGAATTAAACAATGCTCATTAAAGCTTTGCTAAATTGTATAGACTACTATTATGGAACTCAAGAGTTAAACAATGCTCATCAATGCTTTGCTAAATTGCATAGACTTCTATTGTGGAAATCAAGAATTAAACAATGCTCATCAAAGCTTTGCTAAATTGCATAGACTTCTATTATGGAACTCAAGAATTAAACAATGCTCATCAAAGCTTTGCTTAATTGCATAGTCTTTTATTGTGGAACTCAAGAATTGAACAATGCTCATCCAACCTTTGCTTAAATTGCATAGACTTCTATTGTGGAACTAAAGAATTAAACAATACTCATCAAAGCTTTGCTAAATTGCACAGACTTCTATTGTGAAACTCACGAATTAAACATTGCTCATAAAACCTTTGCATAAATTGCATTGTATTCTATTGTGGAACTCCTGAATTAAACCAAGCTTATCAAAGTTTTGTTAAATTGCATAGTATACTTCTACTGTGGAAGTGAAAAATTAAACAATGCTTATCAAAGCTTTGCTAAATTGCATAGACTTCTATTGCGGAACTCAAGAATTAAACAATGCTCATCAAAGCTTTGGTAAATTTCATAGATTACTTCTATTGTGGAACTCAAGAATTAAGCAATGCTCATCAAAACTTAGCTAAATTGCATCGACTTCTATTGTGGAACACAGGAATTAAAAAATACTCATCAACACTTTGCTAAATTTCTTAGACATCTATTGTAGAACTCAAGAATAAAGCAATGCACATCAAATCTTTGCTAAATTGCATAGACTACTTCTATTATGGAACTTAAGAATTAAACAATGCTCATCAAAGCTTTGCTAAATTGCATAGATTTCTATTGTGGAACGAAAGAATTAAACAATGCTCATCAAAGCTTTGCTAAATTGCATAGACTTCTATTGTGCAACTCACGAATTAAACAATGCTCATGAAAGCTTTGCTATATCGCATAGACTTGTATTGTGGAACTCAAGAATTAAACAATGCTCATCCAACGTTTGCTTAAATTGCATAGCGTTCTATTGTGGAACACAAGAATTAAACAATGCTCGTCAAAGCTTTGCTAAATGGCATAGACTACTTCTATTATGGAGCTCGCGAATTAAACAATGCTCGTCAAAACTTTGCCAAATTTCATAGACTTCTATTGTGGAAATCAAGAATTAAACAATGCTCATCAAAACTTTGCTAAATTGCATAGACTTCTATTGTGGAACTCAACAATTAAACGATGCTGACCCAACTTTTGCATAAATTGCATAGACTTCTATTGTGGAACACAAGAATTAAACAATGCTCATCAAATCTTTGCTAAATTGCATAGACTTCTTTTGTGGAAATCATGAATTAAAAAATGCTCATCAAACCTTTGCTTAAATTGCATAGACGTCTATTGTGGAACTCATGAATTAGACAATGCTCACCAACCCTTTTCTTAAACTGAATAGACTTCTATTATGGAACTCAAGAATTAAGCAATGCTCATCAAAGCTTTGCTAAATTGCATCGACTTCTATTGTGGAACTCAAGAATTAAATTATACTCATCAAAGCTTTGCTAAATTGTACAGACTTCTATTGTAGAACTCAAGAATTAAACAATGCTCATCAAAGCTTTGCTAAATTGTATAGAGTACTATTATGGAATTCAAGAGTTAAACAATGGTTATCAATGCTTTGCTAAATTACATACACTTCTATTGTGGAAATCAAAAATTAAACAACGCTCATCAAAGGTTTGCTAAATTGCATAGACTTCTATTGTGGAACTCAAGAATTAAACAATGCTCATCAAAGCTTTGCTTAATTGCATAGTCTTCTATTGTGGAACTCAAGAATTGAACAATGGTCATCCAACCTTTGCTTAAATTGCAAAGACTTCTATTGTGGAACTCAAGAATTAAACAATGCTCACCAAATCTTTGCTAAATTGCATAGACTTCTTTTGTGGAACTCATGAATTAAAAAAATGCTCATCAAAACTTTGCTTAAATTACATAGACGTCTATTGTGGAACTCATGAATTAGACAATGCTCATCAACCCTTTTCTTAAACTGCATAGAGTTCTATTATGGAACTCAAGGATTAAGCAATGCTAATCAAAGCTTTGCTAAATTGCATCGACTTCTATTGTGGAACTCAAGAATTAAATTATACTCATCAAAGCTTTGCTATATTGTACAGACTTCTATTGTAGAACTCAAGAATTAAACAATGCTCATTAAAGCTTTGCTAAATTGTATAGACTACTATTATGGAACTCAAGAGTTAAACAATGCTCATCAATGCTTTGCTAAATTGCATAGACTTCTATTGTGGAAATCAAGAATTAAACAATGCTCATCAAAGCTTTGCTAAATTGCATAGACTTCTATTATGGAACTCAAGAATTAAACAATGCTCATCAAAGCTTTGCTTAATTGCATAGTCTTTTATTGTGGAACTCAAGAATTGAACAATGCTCATCCAACCTTTGCTTAAATTGCATAGACTTCTATTGTGGAACTAAAGAATTAAACAATACTCATCAAAGCTTTGCTAAATTGCATAGACTTCTATTGTGAAACTCACGAATTAAACATTGCTCATAAAACCTTTGCATAAATTGCATTGTATTCTATTGTGGAACTCCTGAATTAAACCATGCTTATCAAAGTTTTGTTAAATTG
Organism: Lactuca virosa; assembly: GCF_052849685.1. Lineage (NCBI taxonomy): Eukaryota > Viridiplantae > Streptophyta > Magnoliopsida > Asterales > Asteraceae > Lactuca > Lactuca virosa. Next base: position 255,096,727 of record NC_136434.1, read on the forward strand.
CGTAGTATACTTCTACTGTGGAAGTGAAAAATTAAACAATGCTTATCAAAGCTTTGCTAAATTGCATAGACTTCTATTGCGGAACTCAAGAATTAAACAATGCTCATCAAAGCTTTGGTAAATTTCATAGATTACTTCTATTGTGGAACTCAAGAATTAAGCAATGCTCATCAAAACTTAGCTAAATTGCATCGACTTCTATTGTGGAACACAGGAATTAAAAAATACTCATCAACACTTTGCTAAATTTCTTAGACATCTATTGTAGAACTCAAGAATAAAGCAATGCACATCAAATCTTTGCTAAATTGCATAGACTACTTCTATTATGGAACTTAAGAATTAAACAATGCTCATCAAAGCTTTGCTAAATTGCATAGACTTCTATTGTGGAACGAAAGAATTAAACAATGCTCATCAAAGCTTTGCTAAATTGCATAGACTTCTATTGTGCAACTCACGAATTAAACAATGCTCATGAAAGCTTTGCTATATCGCATAGACTTGTATTGTGGAACTCAAGAATTAAACAATGCTCATCCAACGTTTGCTTAAATTGCATAGCGTTCTATTGTGGAACACAAGAATTAAACAATGCTCGTCAAAGCTTTGCTAAATGGCATAGACTACTTCTATTATGGAGCTCGCGAATTAAACAATGCTCGTCAAAACTTTGCCAAATTTCATAGACTTCTATTGTGGAAATCAAGAATTAAACAATGCTCATCAAAACTTTGCTAAATTGCATAGACTTCTATTGTGGAACTCAACAATTAAACGATGCTGACCCAACTTTTGCATAAATTGCATAGACTTCTATTGTGGAACACAAGAATTAAACAATGCTCATCAAATCTTTGCTAAATTGCATAGACTTCTTTTGTGGAAATCATGAATTAAAAAATGCTCATCAAACCTTTGCTTAAATTGCATAGACGTCTATTGTGGAACTCATGAATTAGACAATGCTCACCAACCCTTTTCTTAAACTGAATAGACTTCTATTATGGAACTCAAGAATTAAGCAATGCTCATCAAAGCTTTGCTAAATTGCATCGACTTCTATTGTGGAACTCAAGAATTAAATTATACTCATCAAAGCTTTGCTAAATTGTACAGACTTCTATTGTAGAACTCAAGAATTAAACAATGCTCATCAAAGCTTTGCTAAATTGTATAGAGTACTATTATGGAATTCAAGAGTTAAACAATGGTTATCAATGCTTTGCTAAATTACATACACTTCTATTGTGGAAATCAAAAATTAAACAACGCTCATCAAAGGTTTGCTAAATTGCATAGACTTCTATTGTGGAACTCAAGAATTAAACAATGCTCATCAAAGCTTTGCTTAATTGCATAGTCTTCTATTGTGGAACTCAAGAATTGAACAATGGTCATCCAACCTTTGCTTAAATTGCAAAGACTTCTATTGTGGAACTCAAGAATTAAACAATGCTCACCAAATCTTTGCTAAATTGCATAGACTTCTTTTGTGGAACTCATGAATTAAAAAAATGCTCATCAAAACTTTGCTTAAATTACATAGACGTCTATTGTGGAACTCATGAATAAGACAATGCTCATCAACCCTTTTCTTAAACTGCATAGAGTTCTATTATGGAACTCAAGGATTAAGCAATGCTAATCAAAGCTTTGCTAAATTGCATCGACTTCTATTGTGGAACTCAAGAATTAAATTATACTCATCAAAGCTTTGCTATATTGTACAGACTTCTATTGTAGAACTCAAGAATTAAACAATGCTCATTAAAGCTTTGCTAAATTGTATAGACTACTATTATGGAACTCAAGAGTTAAACAATGCTCATCAATGCTTTGCTAAATTGCATAGACTTCTATTGTGGAAATCAAGAATTAAACAATGCTCATCAAAGCATTGCTAAATTGCATAGACTTCTATTATGGAACTCAAGAATTAAACAATGCTCATCAAAGCTTTGCTTAATTGCATAGTCTTTTATTGTGGAACTCAAGAATTGAACAATGCTCATCCAACCTTTGCTTAAATTGCATAGACTTCTATTGTGGAACTAAAGAATTAAACAATACTCATCAAAGCTTTGCTAAATTGCACAGACTTCTATTGTGAAACTCACGAATTAAACATTGCTCATAAAACCTTTGCATAAATTGCATTGTATTCTATTGTGGAACTCCTGAATTAAACCATGCTTATCAAAGTTTTGTTAAATTGCGTAGTATACTTCTACTGTGGAAGTGAAAAATTAAACAATGCTTATCAAAGCTTTGCTAAATTGCATAGACTTCTATTGCGGAACTCAAGAATTAAACAATGCTCATCAAAGCTTTGGTAAATTTCATAGATTACTTCTATTGTGGAACTCAAGAATTAAGCAATGCTCATCAAAACTTAGCTAAATTGCATCGACTTCTATTGTGGAACACAGGAATTAAAAAATACTCATCAACACTTTGCTAAATTTCTTAGACATCTATTGTAGAACTCAAGAATAAAGCAATGCACATCAAATCTTTGCTAAATTGCATAGACTACTTCTATTATGGAACTTAAGAATTAAACAATGCTCATCAAAGCTTTGCTAAATTGCATAGATTTCTATTGTGGAACGAAAGAATTAAACAATGCTCATCAAAGCTTTGCTAAATTGCATAGACTTCTATTGTGCAACTCACGAATTAAACAATGCTCATGAAAGCTTTGCTATATCGCATAGACTTGTATTGTGGAACTCAAGAATTAAACAATGCTCATCCAACGTTTGCTTAAATTGCATAGCGTTCTATTGTGGAACACAAGAATTAAACAATGCTCGTCAAAGCTTTGCTAAATGGCATAGACTACTTCTATTATGGAGCTCGCGAATTAAACAATGCTCGTCAAAACTTTGCCAAATTTCATAGACTTCTATTGTGGAAATCAAGAATTAAACAATGCTCATCAAAACTTTGCTAAATTGCATAGACTTCTATTGTGGAACTCAACAATTAAACGATGCTGACCCAACTTTTGCATAAATTGCATAGACTTCTATTGTGGAACACAAGAATTAAACAATGCTCATCAAATCTTTGCTAAATTGCATAGACTTCTTTTGTGGAAATCATGAATTAAAAAATGCTCATCAAACCTTTGCTTAAATTGCATAGACGTCTATTGTGGAACTCATGAATTAGACAATGCTCACCAACCCTTTTCTTAAACTGAATAGACTTCTATTATGGAACTCAAGAATTAAGCAATGCTCATCAAAGCTTTGCTAAATTGCATCGACTTCTATTGTGGAACTCAAGAATTAAATTATACTCATCAAAGCTTTGCTAAATTGTACAGACTTCTATTGTAGAACTCAAGAATTAAACAATGCTCATCAAAGCTTTGCTAAATTGTATAGAGTACTATTATGGAATTCAAGAGTTAAACAATGGTTATCAATGCTTTGCTAAATTACATACACTTCTATTGTGGAAATCAAAAATTAAACAACGCTCATCAAAGGTTTGCTAAATTGCATAGACTTCTATTGTGGAACTCAAGAATTAAACAATGCTCATCAAAGCTTTGCTTAATTGCATAGTCTTCTATTGTGGAACTCAAGAATTGAACAATGGTCATCCAACCTTTGCTTAAATTGCAAAGACTTCTATTGTGGAACTCAAGAATTAAACAATGCTCACCAAATCTTTGCTAAATTGCATAGACTTCTTTTGTGGAACTCATGAATTAAAAAAATGCTCATCAAAACTTTGCTTAAATTACATAGACGTCTATTGTGGAACTCATGAATTAGACAATGCTCATCAACCCTTTTCTTAAACTGCATAGAGTTCTATTATGGAACTCAAGGATTAAGCAATGCTAATCAAAGCTTTGCTAAATTGCATCGACTTCTATTGTGGAACTCAAGAATTAAATTATACTCATCAAAGCTTTGCTATATTGTACAGACTTCTATTGTAGAACTCAAGAATTAAACAATGCTCATTAAAGCTTTGCTAAATTGTATAGACTACTATTATGGAACTCAAGAGTTAAACAATGCTCATCAATGCTTTGCTAAATTGCATAGACTTCTATTGTGGAAATCAAGAATTAAACAATGCTCATCAAAGCTTTGCTAAATTGCATAGACTTCTATTATGGAACTCAAGAATTAAACAATGCTCATCAAAGCTTTGCTTAATTGCATAGTCTTTTATTGTGGAACTCAAGAATTGAACAATGCTCATCCAACCTTTGCTTAAATTGCATAGACTTCTATTGTGGAACTAAAGAATTAAACAATACTCATCAAAGCTTTGCTAAATTGCACAGACTTCTATTGTGAAACTCACGAATTAAACATTGCTCATAAAACCTTTGCATAAATTGCATTGTATTCTATTGTGGAACTCCTGAATTAAACCATGCTTATCAAAGTTTTGTTAAATTGCGTAGTATACTTCTACTGTGGAAGTGAAAAATTAAACAATGCTTATCAAAGCTTTGCTAAATTGCATAGACTTCTATTGCGGAACTCAAGAATTAAACAATGCTCATCAAAGCTTTGGTAAATTTCATAGATTACTTCTATTGTGGAACTCAAGAATTAAGCAATGCTCATCAAAACTTAGCTAAATTGCATCGACTTCTATTGTGGAACACAGGAATTAAAAAATACTCATCAACACTTTGCTAAATTTCTTAGACATCTATTGTAGAACTCAAGAATAAAGCAATGCACATCAAATCTTTGCTAAATTGCATAGACTACTTCTATTATGGAACTTAAGAATTAAACAATGCTCATCAAAGCTTTGCTAAATTGCATAGACTTCTATTGTGGAACGAAAGAATTAAACAATGCTCATCAAAGCTTTGCTAAATTGCATAGACTTCTATTGTGCAACTCACGAATTAAACAATGCTCATGAAAGCTTTGCTATATCGCATAGACTTGTATTGTGGAACTCAAGAATTAAACAATGCTCATCCAACGTTTGCTTAAATTGCATAGCGTTCTATTGTGGAACACAAGAATTAAACAATGCTCGTCAAAGCTTTGCTAAATGGCATAGACTACTTCTATTATGGAGCTCGCGAATTAAACAATGCTCGTCAAAACTTTGCCAAATTTCATAGACTTCTATTGTGGAAATCAAGAATTAAACAATGCTCATCAAAACTTTGCTAAATTGCATAGACTTCTATTGTGGAACTCAACAATTAAACGATGCTGACCCAACTTTTGCATAAATTGCATAGACTTCTATTGTGGAACACAAGAATTAAACAATGCTCATCAAATCTTTGCTAAATTGCATAGACTTCTTTTGTGGAAATCATGAATTAAAAAATGCTCATCAAACCTTTGCTTAAATTGCATAGACGTCTATTGTGGAACTCATGAATTAGACAATGCTCACCAACCCTTTTCTTAAACTGAATAGACTTCTATTATGGAACTCAAGAATTAAGCAATGCTCATCAAAGCTTTGCTAAATTGCATCGACTTCTATTGTGGAACTCAAGAATTAAATTATACTCATCAAAGCTTTGCTAAATTGTACAGACTTCTATTGTAGAACTCAAGAATTAAACAATGCTCATCAAAGCTTTGCTAAATTGTATAGAGTACTATTATGGAATTCAAGAGTTAAACAATGGTTATCAATGCTTTGCTAAATTACATACACTTCTATTGTGGAAATCAAAAATTAAACAACGCTCATCAAAGGTTTGCTAAATTGCATAGACTTCTATTGTGGAACTCAAGAATTAAACAATGCTCATCAAAGCTTTGCTTAATTGCATAGTCTTCTATTGTGGAACTCAAGAATTGAACAATGGTCATCCAACCTTTGCTTAAATTGCAAAGACTTCTATTGTGGAACTCAAGAATTAAACAATGCTCACCAAATCTTTGCTAAATTGCATAGACTTCTTTTGTGGAACTCATGAATTAAAAAAATGCTCATCAAAACTTTGCTTAAATTACATAGACGTCTATTGTGGAACTCATGAATAAGACAATGCTCATCAACCCTTTTCTTAAACTGCATAGAGTTCTATTATGGAACTCAAGGATTAAGCAATGCTAATCAAAGCTTTGCTAAATTGCATCGACTTCTATTGTGGAACTCAAGAATTAAATTATACTCATCAAAGCTTTGCTATATTGTACAGACTTCTATTGTAGAACTCAAGAATTAAACAATGCTCATTAAAGCTTTGCTAAATTGTATAGACTACTATTATGGAACTCAAGAGTTAAACAATGCTCATTAATGCTTTGCTAAATTGCATAGACTTCTATTGTGGAAATCAAGAATTAAACAATGCTCATCAAAGCTTTGCTAAATTGCATAGACTTCTATTATGGAACTCAAGAATTAAACAATGCTCATCAAAGCTTTGCTTAATTGCATAGTCTTTTATTGTGGAACTCAAGAATTGAACAATGCTCATCCAACCTTTGCTTAAATTGCATAGACTTCTATTGTGGAACTAAAGAATTAAACAATACTCATCAAAGCTTTGCTAAATTGCACAGACTTCTATTGTGAAACTCACGAATTAAACATTGCTCATAAAACCTTTGCATAAATTGCATTGTATTCTATTGTGGAACTCCTGAATTAAACCATGCTTATCAAAGTTTTGTTAAATTGCGTAGTATACTTCTACTGTGGAAGTGAAAAATTAAACAATGCTTATCAAAGCTTTGCTAAATTGCATAGACTTCTATTGCGGAACTCAAGAATTAAACAATGCTCATCAAAGCTTTGGTAAATTTCATAGATTACTTCTATTGTGGAACTCAAGAATTAAGCAATGCTCATCAAAACTTAGCTAAATTGCATCGACTTCTATTGTGGAACACAGGAATTAAAAAATACTCATCAACACTTTGCTAAATTTCTTAGACATCTATTGTAGAACTCAAGAATAAAGCAACGCACATCAAATCTTTTCTAAATTGCATAGACTACTTCTATTATGGAACTTAAGAATTAAACAATGCTCATCAAAGCTTTGCTAAATTGCATAGACTTCTATTGTGGAACGAAAGAATTAAACAATGCTCATCAAAGCTTTGCTAAATTGCATAGACTTCTATTGTGCAACTCACGAATTAAACAATGCTCATGAAAGCTTTGCTATATCGCATAGACTTGTATTGTGGAACTCAAGAATTAAACAATGCTCATCCAACGTTTGCTTAAATTGCATAGCGTTCTATTGTGGAACACAAGAATTAAACAATGCTCGTCAAAGCTTTGCTAAATGGCATAGACTACTTCTATTATGGAGCTCGCGAATTAAACAATGCTCGTCAAAACTTTGCCAAATTTCATAGACTTCTATTGTGGAAATCAAGAATTAAACAATGCTCATCAAAACTTTGCTAAATTGCATAGACTTCTATTGTGGAACTCAACAATTAAACGATGCTGACCCAACTTTTGCATAAATTGCATAGACTTCTATTGTGGAACACAAGAATTAAACAATGCTCATCAAATCTTTGCTAAATTGCATAGACTTCTTTTGTGGAAATCATGAATTAAAAAATGCTCATCAAACCTTTGCTTAAATTGCATAGACGTCTATTGTGGAACTCATGAATTAGACAATGCTCACCAACCCTTTTCTTAAACTGAATAGACTTCTATTATGGAACTCAAGAATTAAGCAATGCTCATCAAAGCTTTGCTAAATTGCATCGACTTCTATTGTGGAACTCAAGAATTAAATTATACTCATCAAAGCTTTGCTAAATTGTACAGACTTCTATTGTAGAACTCAAGAATTAAACAATGCTCATCAAAGCTTTGCTAAATTGTATAGAGTACTATTATGGAATTCAAGAGTTAAACAATGGTTATCAATGCTTTGCTAAATTACATACACTTCTATTGTGGAAATCAAAAATTAAACAACGCTCATCAAAGGTTTGCTAAATTGCATAGACTTCTATTGTGGAACTCAAGAATTAAACAATGCTCATCAAAGCTTTGCTTAATTGCATAGTCTTCTATTGTGGAACTCAAGAATTGAACAATGGTCATCCAACCTTTGCTTAAATTGCAAAGACTTCTATTGTGGAACTCAAGAATTAAACAATGCTCACCAAATCTTTGCTAAATTGCATAGACTTCTTTTGTGGAACTCATGAATTAAAAAAATGCTCATCAAAACTTTGCTTAAATTACATAGACGTCTATTGTGGAACTCATGAATAAGACAATGCTCATCAACCCTTTTCTTAAACTGCATAGAGTTCTATTATGGAACTCAAGGATTAAGCAATGCTAATCAAAGCTTTGCTAAATTGCATCGACTTCTATTGTGGAACTCAAGAATTAAATTATACTCATCAAAGCTTTGCTATATTGTACAGACTTCTATTGTAGAACTCAAGAATTAAACAATGCTCATTAAAGCTTTGCTAAATTGTATAGACTACTATTATGGAACTCAAGAGTTAAACAATGCTCATTAATGCTTTGCTAAATTGCATAGACTTCTATTGTGGAAATCAAGAATTAAACAATGCTCATCAAAGCTTTGCTAAATTGCATAGACTTCTATTATGGAACTCAAGAATTAAACAATGCTCATCAAAGCTTTGCTTAATTGCATAGTCTTTTATTGTGGAACTCAAGAATTGAACAATGCTCATCCAACCTTTGCTTAAATTGCATAGACTTCTATTGTGGAACTAAAGAATTAAACAATACTCATCAAAGCTTTGCTAAATTGCACAGACTTCTATTGTGAAACTCACGAATTAAACATTGCTCATAAAACCTTTGCATAAATTGCATTGTATTCTATTGTGGAACTCCTGAATTAAACCATGCTTATCAAAGTTTTGTTAAATTGCGTAGTATACTTCTACTGTGGAAGTGAAAAATTAAACAATGCTTATCAAAGCTTTGCTAAATTGCATAGACTTCTATTGCGGAACTCAAGAATTAAACAATGCTCATCAAAGCTTTGGTAAATTTCATAGATTACTTCTATTGTGGAACTCAAGAATTAAGCAATGCTCATCAAAACTTAGCTAAATTGCATCGACTTCTATTGTGGAACACAGGAATTAAAAAATACTCATCAACACTTTGCTAAATTTCTTAGACATCTATTGTAGAACTCAAGAATAAAGCAACGCACATCAAATCTTTTCTAAATTGCATAGACTACTTCTATTATGGAACTTAAGAATTAAACAATGCTCGTCAAAGCTTTGCTAAATTGCATAGACTTCTATTGTGGAACGAAAGAATTAAACAATGCTCATCAAAGCTTTGCTAAATTGCATAGACTTCTATTGTGCAACTCACGAATTAAACAATGCTCATGAAAGCTTTGCTATATCGCATAGACTTGTATTGTGGAACTCAAGAATTAAACAATGCTCATCCAACGTTTGCTTAAATTGCATAGCGTTCTATTGTGGAACACAAGAATTAAACAATGCTCGTCAAAGCTTTGCTAAATGGCATAGACTACTTCTATTATGGAGCTCGCGAATTAAACAATGCTCGTCAAAACTTTGCCAAATTTCATAGACTTCTATTGTGGAAATCAAGAATTAAACAATGCTCATCAAAACTTTGCTAAATTGCATAGACTTCTATTGTGGAACTCAACAATTAAACGATGCTGACCCAACTTTTGCATAAATTGCATAGACTTCTATTGTGGAACACAAGAATTAAACAATGCTCATCAAATCTTTGCTAAATTGCATAGACTTCTTTTGTGGAAATCATGAATTAAAAAATGCTCATCAAACCTTTGCTTAAATTGCATAGACGTCTATTGTGGAACTCATGAATTAGACAATGCTCACCAACCCTTTTCTTAAACTGAATAGACTTCTATTATGGAACTCAAGAATTAAACAATGCTCATCAAAGCTTTGCTAAATTGCATCGATTTCTATTGTGGAACTCAAGAATTAAATTATACTCATCAAAGCTTTGCTAAATTGTATAGACTTCTATTGTAGAACTCAAGAATTAAACAATGCTCATCAAAGCTTTGCTAAATTGTATAGAGTACTATTATGGAATTCAAGAGTTAAACAATGGTTATCAATGCTTTGCTAAATTACATACACTTCTATTGTGGAAATCAAAAATTAAACAACGCTCATCAAAGGTTTGCTAAATTGCATAGACTTCTATTGTGGAACTCAAGAATTAAACAATGCTCATCAAAGCTTTGCTTAATTGCATAGTCTTCTATTGTGGAACTCAAGAATTGAACAATGGTCATCCAACCTTTGCTTAAATTGCAAAGACTTCTATTGTGGAACTCAAGAATTAAACAATGCTCACCAAATCTTTGCTAAATTGCATAGACTTCTTTTGTGGAACTCATGAATTAGAAAAATGCTCATCAAACCTTTGCTTAAATTACATAGACGTCTATTGTGGAACTCATGAATTAGACAATGCTCATCAACCCTTTTCTTAAACTGCATAGAGTTCTATTATGGAACTCAAGGATTAAGCAATGCTAATCAAAGCTTTGCTAAATTGCATCGACTTCTATTGTGGAACTCAAGAATTATATTATACTTATCAAAGCTTTGCTAAATTGTACAGACTTCTATTGTAGAACTCAAGAATTAAACAATGCTCATTAAAGCTTTGCTAAATTGTATAGACTACTATTATGGAACTCAAGAGTTAAACAATGCTCATCAATGCTTTGCTAAATTGCATAGACTTCTATTGTGGAAATCAAGAATTAAACAATGCTCATCAAAGCTTTGCAAAATTGCATAGACTTCTATTATGGAACTCAAGAATTAAACAATGCTCATCAAAGCTTTGCTTAATTACATAGTCTTTTATTGTGGAACTCAAGAATTGAACAATGCTCATCCAACCTTTGCTTAAATTGCATAGACTTCTATTGTGTAACTAAAGAATTAAACAATACTCATCAAAGCTTTGCTAAATTGCACAGACTTCTATTCTAAAACTCACGAATTAAACATTGCTCATAAAACCTTTGCATAAATTGCATTGTATTCTATTGTGGAACTCCTGAATTAAACCATGCTTATCAAAGTTTTGTTAAATTGCGTAGTATACTTCTACTGTGGAAGTGAAAAATTAAACAATGCTTATCAAAGCTTTGCTAAATTGCATAGACTTCTATTGCGGAACTCAAGAATTAAACAATGCTCATCAAAGCTTTGGTAAATTTCATAGATTACTTCTATTGTGGAACTCAAGAATTAAGCAATGCTCATCAAAACTTAGCTAAATTGCATCGACTTCTATTGTGGAACACAGGAATTAAAAAATACTCATCAACACTTTGCTAAATTTCTTAGACATCTATTGTAGAACTCAAGAATAAAGCAATGCACATCAAATCTTTGCTAAATTGCATAGACTACTTCTATTATGGAACTTAAGAATTAAACAATGCTCATCAAAGCTTTGCTAAATTGCATAGACTTCTATTGTGGAACGAAAGAATTAAACAATGCTCATCAAAGCTTTGCTAAATTGCATAGACTTCTATTGTGCAACTCACGAATTAAACAATGCTCATGAAAGCTTTGCTATATCGCATAGACTTGTATTGTGGAACTCAAGAATTAAACAATGCTCATCCAACGTTTGCTTAAATTGCATAGCGTTCTATTGTGGAACACAAGAATTAAACAATGCTCGTCAAAGCTTTGCTAAATGGCATAGACTACTTCTATTATGGAGCTCGCGAATTAAACAATGCTCGTCAAAACTTTGCCAAATTTCATAGACTTCTATTGTGGAAATCAAGAATTAAACAATGCTCATCAAAACTTTGCTAAATTGCATAGACTTCTATTGTGGAACTCAACAATTAAACGATGCTGACCCAACTTTTGCATAAATTGCATAGACTTCTATTGTGGAACACAAGAATTAAACAATGCTCATCAAATCTTTGCTAAATTGCATAGACTTCTTTTGTGGAAATCATTAATTAAAAAATGCTCATCAAACCTTTGCTTAAATTGCATAGACGTCTATTGTGGAACTCATGAATTAGACAATGCTCACCAACCCTTTTCTTAAACTGAATAGACTTCTATTATGGAACTCAAGAATTAAGCAATGCTCATCAAAGCTTTGCTAAATTGCATCGACTTCTATTGTGGAACTCAAGAATTAAATTATACTCATCAAAGCTTTGCTAAATTGTACAGACTTCTATTGTAGAACTCAAGAATTAAACAATGCTCATCAAAGCTTTGCTAAATTGTATAGAGTACTATTATGGAATTCAAGAGTTAAACAATGGTTATCAATGCTTTGCTAAATTACATACACTTCTATTGTGGAAATCAAAAATTAAACAACGCTCATCAAAGGTTTGCTAAATTGCATAGACTTCTATTGTGGAACTCAAGAATTAAACAATGCTCATCAAAGCTTTGCTTAATTGCATAGTCTTCTATTGTGGAACTCAAGAATTGAACAATGGTCATCCAACCTTTGCTTAAATTGCAAAGACTTCTATTGTGGAACTCAAGAATTAAACAATGCTCACCAAATCTTTGCTAAATTGCATAGACTTCTTTTGTGGAACTCATGAATTAAAAAAATGCTCATCAAAACTTTGCTTAAATTACATAGACGTCTATTGTGGAACTCATGAATAAGACAATGCTCATCAACCCTTTTCTTAAACTGCATAGAGTTCTATTATGGAACTCAAGGATTAAGCAATGCTAATCAAAGCTTTGCTAAATTGCATCGACTTCTATTGTGGAACTCAAGAATTAAATTATACTCATCAAAGCTTTGCTATATTGTACAGACTTCTATTGTAGAACTCAAGAATTAAACAATGCTCATTAAAGCTTTGCTAAATTGTATAGACTACTATTATGGAACTCAAGAGTTAAACAATGCTCATTAATGCTTTGCTAAATTGCATAGACTTCTATTGTGGAAATCAAGAATTAAACAATGCTCATCAAAGCTTTGCTAAATTGCATAGACTTCTATTATGGAACTCAAGAATTAAACAATGCTCATCAAAGCTTTGCTTAATTGCATAGTCTTTTATTGTGGAACTCAAGAATTGAACAATGCTCATCCAACCTTTGCTTAAATTGCATAGACTTCTATTGTGGAACTAAAGAATTAAACAATACTCATCAAAGCTTTGCTAAATTGCACAGACTTCTATTGTGAAACTCACGAATTAAACATTGCTCATAAAACCTTTGCATAAATTGCATTGTATTCTATTGTGGAACTCCTGAATTAAACCATGCTTATCAAAGTTTTGTTAAATTGCGTAGTATACTTCTACTGTGGAAGTGAAAAATTAAACAATGCTTATCAAAGCTTTGCTAAATTGCATAGACTTCTATTGCGGAACTCAAGAATTAAACAATGCTCATCAAAGCTTTGGTAAATTTCATAGATTACTTCTATTGTGGAACTCAAGAATTAAGCAATGCTCATCAAAACTTAGCTAAATTGCATCGACTTCTATTGTGGAACACAGGAATTAAAAAATACTCATCAACACTTTGCTAAATTTCTTAGACATCTATTGTAGAACTCAAGAATAAAGCAACGCACATCAAATCTTTTCTAAATTGCATAGACTACTTCTATTATGGAACTTAAGAATTAAACAATGCTCGTCAAAGCTTTGCTAAATTGCATAGACTTCTATTGTGGAACGAAAGAATTAAACAATGCTCATCAAAGCTTTGCTAAATTGCATAGACTTCTATTGTGCAACTCACGAATTAAACAATGCTCATGAAAGCTTTGCTATATCGCATAGACTTGTATTGTGGAACTCAAGAATTAAACAATGCTCATCCAACGTTTGCTTAAATTGCATAGCGTTCTATTGTGGAACACAAGAATTAAACAATGCTCGTCAAAGCTTTGCTAAATGGCATAGACTACTTCTATTATGGAGCTCGCGAATTAAACAATGCTCGTCAAAACTTTGCCAAATTTCATAGACTTCTATTGTGGAAATCAAGAATTAAACAATGCTCATCAAAACTTTGCTAAATTGCATAGACTTCTATTGTGGAACTCAACAATTAAACGATGCTGACCCAACTTTTGCATAAATTGCATAGACTTCTATTGTGGAACACAAGAATTAAACAATGCTCATCAAATCTTTGCTAAATTGCATAGACTTCTTTTGTGGAAATCATGAATTAAAAAATGCTCATCAAACCTTTGCTTAAATTGCATAGACGTCTATTGTGGAACTCATGAATTAGACAATGCTCACCAACCCTTTTCTTAAACTGAATAGACTTCTATTATGGAACTCAAGAATTAAACAATGCTCATCAAAGCTTTGCTAAATTGCATCGATTTCTATTGTGGAACTCAAGAATTAAATTATACTCATCAAAGCTTTGCTAAATTGTATAGACTTCTATTGTAGAACTCAAGAATTAAACAATGCTCATCAAAGCTTTGCTAAATTGTATAGAGTACTATTATGGAATTCAAGAGTTAAACAATGGTTATCAATGCTTTGCTAAATTACATACACTTCTATTGTGGAAATCAAAAATTAAACAACGCTCATCAAAGGTTTGCTAAATTGCATAGACTTCTATTGTGGAACTCAAGAATTAAACAATGCTCATCAAAGCTTTGCTTAATTGCATAGTCTTCTATTGTGGAACTCAAGAATTGAACAATGGTCATCCAACCTTTGCTTAAATTGCAAAGACTTCTATTGTGGAACTCAAGAATTAAACAATGCTCACCAAATCTTTGCTAAATTGCATAGACTTCTTTTGTGGAACTCATGAATTAGAAAAATGCTCATCAAACCTTTGCTTAAATTACATAGACGTCTATTGTGGAACTCATGAATTAGACAATGCTCATCAACCCTTTTCTTAAACTGCATAGAGTTCTATTATGGAACTCAAGGATTAAGCAATGCTAATCAAAGCTTTGCTAAATTGCATCGACTTCTATTGTGGAACTCAAGAATTATATTATACTTATCAAAGCTTTGCTAAATTGTACAGACTTCTATTGTAGAACTCAAGAATTAAACAATGCTCATTAAAGCTTTGCTAAATTGTATAGACTACTATTATGGAACTCAAGAGTTAAACAATGCTCATCAATGCTTTGCTAAATTGCATAGACTTCTATTGTGGAAATCAAGAATTAAACAATGCTCATCAAAGCTTTGCAAAATTGCATAGACTTCTATTATGGAACTCAAGAATTAAACAATGCTCATCAAAGCTTTGCTTAATTACATAGTCTTTTATTGTGGAACTCAAGAATTGAACAATGCTCATCCAACCTTTGCTTAAATTGCATAGACTTCTATTGTGTAACTAAAGAATTAAACAATACTCATCAAAGCTTTGCTAAATTGCACAGACTTCTATTCTAAAACTCACGAATTAAACATTGCTCATAAAACCTTTGCATAAATTGCATTGTATTCTATTGTGGAACTCCTGAATTAAACCATGCTTATCAAAGTTTTGTTAAATTGCGTAGTATACTTCTACTGTGGAAGTGAAAAATTAAACAATGCTTATCAAAGCTTTGCTAAATTGCATAGACTTCTATTGCGGAACTCAAGAATTAAACAATGCTCATCAAAGCTTTGGTAAATTTCATAGATTACTTCTATTGTGGAACTCAAGAATTAAGCAATGCTCATCAAAACTTAGCTAAATTGCATCGACTTCTATTGTGGAACACAGGAATTAAAAAATACTCATCAACACTTTGCTAAATTTCTTAGACATCTATTGTAGAACTCAAGAATAAAGCAATGCACATCAAATCTTTGCTAAATTGCATAGACTACTTCTATTATGGAACTTAAGAATTAAACAATGCTCATCAAAGCTTTGCTAAATTGCATAGACTTCTATTGTGGAACGAAAGAATTAAACAATGCTCATCAAAGCTTTGCTAAATTGCATAGACTTCTATTGTGCAACTCACGAATTAAACAATGCTCATGAAAGCTTTGCTATATCGCATAGACTTGTATTGTGGAACTCAAGAATTAAACAATGCTCATCCAACGTTTGCTTAAATTGCATAGCGTTCTATTGTGGAACACAAGAATTAAACAATGCTCGTCAAAGCTTTGCTAAATGGCATAGACTACTTCTATTATGGAGCTCGCGAATTAAACAATGCTCGTCAAAACTTTGCCAAATTTCATAGACTTCTATTGTGGAAATCAAGAATTAAACAATGCTCATCAAAACTTTGCTAAATTGCATAGACTTCTATTGTGGAACTCAACAATTAAACGATGCTGACCCAACTTTTGCATAAATTGCATAGACTTCTATTGTGGAACACAAGAATTAAACAATGCTCATCAAATCTTTGCTAAATTGCATAGACTTCTTTTGTGGAAATCATTAATTAAAAAATGCTCATCAAACCTTTGCTTAAATTGCATAGACGTCTATTGTGGAACTCATGAATTAGACAATGCTCACCAACCCTTTTCTTAAACTGAATAGACTTCTATTATGGAACTCAAGAATTAAGCAATGCTCATCAAAGCTTTGCTAAATTGCATCGACTTCTATTGTGGAACTCAAGAATTAAATTATACTCATCAAAGCTTTGCTAAATTGTACAGACTTCTATTGTAGAACTCAAGAATTAAACAATGCTCATCAAAGCTTTGCTAAATTGTATAGAGTACTATTATGGAATTCAAGAGTTAAACAATGGTTATCAATGCTTTGCTAAATTGCATACACTTCTATTGTGGAAATCAAAAATTAAACAACGCTCATCAAAGGTTTGCTAAATTGCATAGACTTCTATTGTGGAACTCAAGAATTAAACAATGCTCATCAAAGCTTTGCTTAATTGCATAGTCTTCTATTGTGGAACTCAAGAATTGAACAATGGTCATCCAACCTTTGCTTAAATTGCAAAGACTTCTATTGTGGAACTCAAGAATTAAACAATGCTCACCAAATCTTTGCTAAATTGCATAGACTTCTTTTGTGGAACTCATGAATTAAAAAAATGCTCATCAAACCTTTGCTTAAATTACATAGACGTCTATTGTGGAACTCATGAATTAGACAATGCTCATCAACCCTTTTCTTAAACTGCATAGAGGTCTATTATGGAACTCAAGGATTAAGCAATGCTAATCAAAGCTTTGCTAAATTGCATCGACTTTTATTGTGGAACTCAAGAATTAAATTATACTCATCAAAGCTTTGCTAAATTGTACAGACTTCTATTGTAGAACTCAAGAATTAAACAATGCTCATTAAAGCTTTGCTAAATTGTATAGACTACTATTATGGAACTCAAGAGTTAAACAATCCTCATCAATGCTTTGCTAAATTGCATAGACTTCTATTGTGGAAATCAAGAATTAAACAATGCTCATCAAAGCTTTGCTAAATTGCATAGACTTCTATTATGGAACTCAAGAATTAAACAATGCTCATCAAAGCTTTGCTTAATTGCATAGTCTTTTATTGTGGAACTCAAGAATTGAACAATGCTCATCCAACCTTTGCTTAAATTGCATAGACTTCTATTGTGGAACTAAAGAATTAAACAATACTCATCAAAGCTTTGCTAAATTGCACAGACTTCTATTGTGAAACTCACGAATTAAACATTGCTCATAAAACCTTTGCATAAATTGCATTGTATTCTATTGTGGAACTCCTGAATTAAACCATGCTTATCAAAGTTTTGTTAAATTGCGTAGTATACTTCTACTGTGGAAGTGAAAAATTAAACAATGCTTATCAAAGCTTTGCTAAATTGCATAGACTTCTATTGCGGAACTCAAGAATTAAACAATGCTCATCAAAGCTTTGGTAAATTTCACAGATTACTTCTATTGTGGAACTCAAGAATTAAGCAATGCTCATCAAAACTTAGCTAAATTGCATCGACTTCTATTGTGGAACACAGGAATTAAAAAATACTCATCAACACTTTGCTAAATTTCTTAGACATCTATTGTAGAACTCAAGAATAAAGCAATGCACATCAAATCTTTGCTAAATTGCATAGACTACTTATATTATGGAACTTAAGAATTAAACAATGCTCATCAAAGCTTTGCTAAATTGCATAGACTTCTATTGTGGAACGAAAGAATTAAACAATGCTCATCAAAGCTTTGCTAAATTGCATAGACTTCTATTGTGCAACTCACGAATTAAACAATGCTCATGAAAGCTTTGCTATATCGCATAGACTTGTATGGTGGAACTCAAGAATTAAACAATGCTCATCCAACGTTTGCTTAAATTGCATAGCGTTCTATTGTGGAACACAAGAATTAAACAATGCTCGTCAAAGCTTTGCTAAATGGCATAGACTACTTCTATTATGGAGCTCGCGAATTAAACATTGCTCGTCAAAACTTTGCCAAATTTCATAGACTTCTATTGTGGAAATCAAGAATTAAACAATGCTTAAATTGAAGGGGTTTTTTTATAGTTGCAATTATGAGTGTTATAATTGTGTTATCTTTTATTGGTTCTATGTTATGTATTGTGTAGGGAGTATTGTGGTTTTGTTGGGTTTTTTCTTAAAGCTTGGCCTTCGGACTGTGGGTTTTTTTAAGGGCCTTACCCCTTGCTTAGGTATTAATGATCTTTGGGGATTTTAGTGGTGCAAGGGGGTGAAGTTACCTTTTTTCCCACTTTCAATAAGTCTTTGGGCTAGCTTTAAGGATAATAAGGTTTTTTGGGTTTTTGGGTGGTTAAGTCTAGTTATTAAAAAGTGGTTTGGTAGTTGGCTATGGATAGGTTGGTTAGATTTGTATTTTGTTTAACTTTTTTATTTCCGTTTGTTTTTGTATTCTTTTATTCTTTTTAATATAGTTTGCTGAGCTTTGGCTCTTTCAAAAAAAAAAAGAATTAAACAATGCTCATCAAAACTTTGCTAAATTACATAGACTTCTATTGTGGAACTCAACAATTAAACGATGCTGACCCAACTTTTGCATAAATTGCATAGACTTCTATTGTGGAACACAAGAATTAAACAATGCTCATCAAATCTTTGCTAAATTGCATAGACTTCTTTTGTGGAACTCATGAATTAAAAAATGCTCATCAAACCTTTGCTTAAATTGCATAGACGTCTATTGTGGAACTCATGAATTAGACAATGCTCACCAACCCTTTTCTTAAACTGAATAGACTTCTATTATGGAACTCAAGAATTAAGCAATGCTCATCAAAGCTTTGCTAAATTGCATCGACTTCTATTGTGGAACTCAAGAATTAAATTATACACATCAAAGCTTTGCTAAATTGTACAGACTTCTATTGTAGAACTCAAGAATTAAACAATGCTCATCAAAGCTTTGCTATATTGTATAGAGTACTATTATGGAACTCAAGAGTTAAACAATGGTTATCAATGCTTTGCTAAATTGCATACACTTCTATTGTGGAAATCAAGAATTAAACGCTCATCAAAGCTTTGCTAAATTGCATAGACTTCTATTGTGGAACTCAAGAATTAAACAATGCTCATCAAAGCTTTGCTTAATTGCATAGTCTTCTATTGTGGAACTCAAGAATTGAACAATGGTCATCCAACCTTTGCTTAAATTGCAAAGAATTCTATTGTGGAACTCAAGAATTAAACAATGCTCATCAAAGCTTTGCTAAATTGCACAAACTTCTATTGTGAAACTCACGAATTAAACATTGCTCATAAAACCTTTGCATAAATTACATTGACTTCTATTGTGGAACTGCTGAATTAAACCATGCTTATCAAAGCTTTGTTAAATTGCATAGAATACTTCTACTGTGGAACGCAAAAATTAAACAATGCTTATCAAAGCTTTGCTAAATTGCATAGACTTCTATTGTGGAACTCAAGAATTAAACAATGCTCATCAAAGATTTGGTAAATTTCATAGATTACTTCTATTGTGGAACTCAAGAATTAAGCAATGTTCATCAAAACTTAGCTAAATTGCATCGACTACTATTGTGGAACACAGGAATTAAAAGATACTCATCAACGCTTTGCTAAATTTCTTAGACATCTATTGTAGAACTCAAGAATAAAGCAATGCACATCAAATCTTTGCTAAATTGCATAGACTACTTCTATTATGGAACTTAAGAATTAAACAATGCTCATCAAAGCTTTGCTAAATTGCATAGACTTCTATTGTGGAACGAAAGAATTAAACAATGCTCATCAAAGCTTTGCTAAATTGCATAGACTTCTATTGTGGAACTCACGAATTAAACAATGCTCATCAAAACTTTGCTTAAATTGAATAGACTTCTATTGTGGAACTCAAGAATTAAACCATGATCATCAAAGCTTTGCTAAATTGCATAGAATACTTCTATTGTGGAGCTTAAGAATTAAACAATATTTATCAAAGCTTTGCCAAATTGCATAGACTTCTATTGTAGAACTCAGGAATTAAACAATGCTCATCAAATCTTTGGTAAATTTGATAGATTACTTCTATTGTGGAACTCAAGAATTAAGCAATGCTCATCAAAGCTTTACTAAATTGCATCGACTTCTATTGTGGAACACAAGAATTTAAAAATACTCATCAACGCTTTGCTAAATTGCTTAGACATCTATTGTAGAACTCAAGAATAAAGCAATGCTCGTCAAATCTTTGCTAAATTGCATAGACTACTTCTATTATGGAACTCAAGAATTAAACAGTGCTCATCAAAGCTTTGCTAAATTGCATAGACTTCTATTGTGGAACTCATGAATTAAACAATGCTCATCAAAGCTTTGCTAAATTGCATAGACTTCTATTGTGCAACTCACGAATTAAACAATGCTCATGAAAGCTTTGCTATATCGCATAGACTTGTATTGTGGAACTCAAGAATTAAACAATGCTCATCCAACGTTTGCTTAAATTGCATAGCGTTCTATTGTGGAACACAAGAATTAAACAATGCTCGTCAAAGCTTTGCTAAATGGCATAGACTACTTCTATTATGGAGCTCGCGAATTAAACATTGCTCGTCAAAACTTTGCCAAATTTCATAGACTTCTATTGTGGAAATCAAGAATTAAACAATGCTTAAATTGATGGGGTTTTTATAGTTGCAATTATGAGTGTTATAATTGTGTTATCTTTTATTGGTTCTATGTTATGTATTATGTAGGGAGTATTGTGGTTTTATTGGGTTTTTTCTTAAAGCTTGGCCTTCGGACTGTGGGTTTTTTTAAGGGCCTTACCCCTTGCTTAGGTATTAATGATCTTTGGGGATTTTAGTGGTGCAAGGGGGTGAAGTTACCTTTTTCCCACTTTCAATAAGTCTTTGGGCTAGCTTTAAGGATAATAAGGTTTTTTGGGTTTTTGGGTGGTTAAGTCTGGTTATTAAAAAGTGGTTTGGTAGTTGGCTATGGATAGGTTGGTTAGATTTGTATTTTGTTTAACTTTTTTATTTCCGTTTGTTTTTGTATTCTTTTATTCTTTTTAATATAGTTTGCTGAGCTTTGGCTCTTTCAAAAAAAAAAAATAAGAATTAAACAATGCTCATCAAAACTTTGCTAAATTACATAGACTTCTATTGTGGAACTCAACAATTAAACGATGCTGACCCAACTTTTGCATAAATTGCATAGACTTCTATTGTGAACACAAGAATTAAACAATGCTCATCAAATCTTTGCTAAATTGCATAGACTTCTTTTGTGGAACTCATGAATTAAAAAATGCTCATCAAACCTTTGCTTAAATTGCATAGACGTCTATTGTGGAACTCATGAATTAGACAATGCTCACCAACCCTTTTCTTAAACTGAATAGACTTCTATTATGGAACTCAAGAATTAAGCAATGCTCATCAAAGCTTTGCTAAATTGCATCGACTTCTATTGTGGAACTCAAGAATTAAATTATACTCATCAAAGCTTTGCTAAATTGTACAGACTTCTATTGTAGAACTCAAGAATTAAACAATGCTCATCAAAGCTTTGCTAAATTGTATAGAGTACTATTATGGAATTCAAGAGTTAAACAATGGTTATCAATGCTTTGCTAAATTACATACACTTCTATTGTGGAAATCAAAAATTAAACAACGCTCATCAAAGGTTTGCTAAATTGCATAGACTTCTATTGTGGAACTCAAGAATTAAACAATGCTCATCAAAGCTTTGCTTAATTGCATAGTCTTCTATTGTGGAACTCAAGAATTGAACAATGGTCATCCAACCTTTGCTTAAATTGCAAAGACTTCTATTGTGGAACTCAAGAATTAAACAATGCTCACCAAATCTTTGCTAAATTGCATAGACTTCTTTTGTGGAACTCATGAATTAAAAAAATGCTCATCAAACCTTTGCTTAAATTGCATAGACGTCTATTGTGGAACTCATGAATTAGACAATGCTCACCAACCCTTTTCTTAAACTGAATAGACTTCTATTATGGAACTCAAGAATTAAGCAATGCTCATCAAAGCTTTGCTAAATTGCATCGACTTCTATTTTGGAACTCAAGAATTAAATTATACACATCAAAGCTTTGCTAAATTGTACAGACTTCTATTGTAGAACTCAAGAATTAAACAATGCTCATCAAAGCTTTGCTATATTGTATAGAGTACTATTATGGAACTCAAGAGTTAAACAATGGTTATCAATGCTTTGCTAAATTGCATACACTTCTATTGTGGAAATCAAGAATTAAACGCTCATCAAAGCTTTGCTAAATTGCATAGACTTCTATTGTGGAACTCAAGAATTAAACAATGCTCATCAAAGCTTTGCTTAATTGCATAGTCTTCTATTGTGGAACTCAAGAATTGAACAATGGTCATCCAACCTTTGCTTAAATTGCAAAGAATTCTATTGTGGAACTCAAGAATTAAACAATGCTCATCAAAGCTTTGCTAAATTGCACAAACTTCTATTGTGAAACTCACGAATTAAACATTGCTCATAAAACCTTTGCATAAATTACATTGACTTCTATTGTGGAACTGCTGAATTAAACCATGCTTATCAAAGCTTTGTTAAATTGCATAGAATACTTCTACTGTGGAACGCAAAAATTAAACAATGCTTATCAAAGCTTTGCTAAATTGCATAGACTTCTATTGTGGAACTCAAGAATTAAAAAATGCTCATCAAAGATTTGGTAAATTTCATAGATTACTTCTATTGTGGAACTCAAGAATTAAGCAATGTTCATCAAAACTTAGCTAAATTGCATCGACTACTATTGTGGAACACAGGAATTAAAAAATACTCATCAACGCTTTGCTAAATTTCTTAGACATCTATTGTAGAACTCAAGAATAAAGCAATGCACATCAAATCTTTGCTAAATTGCATAGACTACTTCTATTATGGAACTTAAGAATTAAACAATGCTCATCAAAGCTTTGCTAAATTGCATAGACTTCTATTGTGGAACGAAAGAATTAAACAATGCTCATCAAAGCTTTGCTAAATTGCATAGACTTCTATTGTGGAACTCACGAATTAAACAATGCTCATCAAAACTTTGCTTAAATTGAATAGACTTCTATTGTGGAACTCAAGAATTAAACCATGATCATCAAAGCTTTGCTAAATTGCATAGAATACTTCTATTGTGGAGCTTAAGAATTAAACAATATTTATCAAAGCTTTGCTAAATTGCATAGACTTCTATTGTAGAACTCAGGAATTAAACAATGCTCATCAAATCTTTGGTAAATTTGATAGATTACTTCTATTGTGGAACTCAAGAATTAAGCAATGCTCATCAAAGCTTTACTAAATTGCATCGACTTCTATTGTGGAACACAAGAATTTAAAAATACTCATCAACGCTTTGCTAAATTGCTTAGACATCTATTGTAGAACTCAAGAATAAAGCAATGCTCGTCAAATCTTTGCTAAATTGCATAGACTACTTCTATTATGGAACTCAAGAATTAAACAGTGCTCATCAAAGCTTTGCTAAATTGCATAGACTTCTATTGTGGAACTCATGAATTAAACAATGCTCATCAAAGCTTTGCTAAATTGCATAGACTTCTATTGTGCAACTCACGAATTAAACAATGCTCATGAAAGCTTTGCTATATCGCATAGACTTGTATTGTGGAACTCAAGAATTAAACAATGCTCATCCAACGTTTGCTTAAATTGCATAGCGTTCTATTGTGGAACACAAGAATTAAACAATGCTCGTCAAAGCTTTGCTAAATGGCATAAACTACTTCTATTATGGAGCTCGCGAATTAAACATTGCTCGTCAAAACTTTGCCAAATTTCATAGACTTCTATTGTGGAAATCAAGAATTAAACAATGCTTAAATTGATGGGGTTTTTATAGTTGCAATTATGAGTGTTATAATTGTGTTATCTTTTATTGGTTCTATGTTATGTATTGTGTAGGGAGTATTGTGGTTTTGTTGGGTTTTTTCTTAAAGCTTGGCCTTCGAACTGTGGGTTTTTTTAAGGGCCTTACCCCTTGCTTAGGTATTAATGATCTTTGGGGATTTTAGTGGTGCAAGGGGGTGAAGTTACCTTTTTCCCACTTTCAATAAGTCTTTGGGCTAGCTTTAAGGATAATAAGGTTTTTTCGGTTTTTGGGTGGTTAAGTCTGGTTATTAAAAAGTGGTTTGGTAGTTGGCTATGGATAGGTTGGTTAGATTTGTATTTTGTTTAACTTTTTTATTTCCGTTTGTTTTTGTATTCTTTTATTCTTTTTAATATAGTTTGCTGAGCTTTGGCTCTTTCAAAAAAAAAATAAGAATTAAACAATGCTCATCAAAACTTTGCTAAATTACATAGACTTCTATTGTGGAACTCAACAATTAAACGATGCTGACCCAACTTTTGCATAAATTGCATAGACTTCTATTGTGAACACAAGAATTAAACAATGCTCATCAAATCTTTGCTAAATTGCATAGACTTCTTTTGTGGAACTCATGAATTAAAAAATGCTCATCAAACCTTTGCTTAAATTGCATAGACGTCTATTGTGGAACTCATGAATTAGACAATGCTCACCAACCCTTTTCTTAAACTGAATAGACTTCTATTATGGAACTCAAGAATTAAGCAATGCTCATCAAAGCTTTGCTAAATTGCATCGACTTCTATTGTGGAACTCAAGAATTAAATTATACTCATCAAAGCTTTGCTAAATTGTACAGACTTCTATTGTAGAACTCAAGAATTAAACAATGCTCATCAAAGCTTTGCTAAATTGTATAGAGTACTATTATGGAACTCAAGAGTTAAACAATGGTTATCAATGCTTTGCTAAATTGCATACACTTCTATTGTGGAAATCAAGAATTAAACAACGCTCATCAAAGCTTTGCTAAATTGCATAGACTTCTATTGTGGAACTCAAGAATTAAACAATGCTCATCAAAGCTTTGCTTAATTGCATAGTCTTCTATTGTGGAACTCAAGAATTGAACAATACTCATCCAACCTTTGCTTAAATTGCATAGACTTCTATTGTGGAACTAAAGAATTAAACAATACTCATCAAAGCTTTGCTAAATTGCACAGACTTCTATTGTGAAACTCACGAATTAAACATTGCTCATAAAACCTTTGCATAAATTGCATTGTATTCTATTGTGGAACTCCTGAATTAAACCATGCTTATCAAAGTTTTGTTAAATTGCGTAGTATACTTCTACTGTGGAAGTGAAAAATTAAACAATGCTTATCAAAGCTTTGCTAAATTGCATAGACTTCTATTGCGGAACTCAAGAATTAAACAATGCTCATCAAAGCTTTGGTAAATTTCATAGATTACTTCTATTGTGGAACTCAAGAATTAAGCAATGCTCATCAAAACTTAGCTAAATTGCATCGACTTCTATTGTGGAACACATGAATTAAAAAATACTCATCAACACTTTGCTAAATTTCTTAGACATCTATTGTAGAACTCAAGAATAAAGCAATGCACATCAAATCTTTGCTAAATTGTATAGACTACTTCTATTATGGAACTTAAGAATTAAACAATGCTCATCAAAGCTTTGCTAAATTGCATAGACTTCTATTGTGGAACGAAAGAATTAAACAATGCTCATCAAAGCTTTGCTAAATTGCATAGACTTCTATTGTGCAACTCACAAATTAAACAATGCTCATGAAAGCTTTGCTATATCGCATAGACTTGTATTGTGGAACTCAAGAATTAAACAATGCTCATCCAACGTTTGCTTAAATTGCATAGCGTTCTATTGTGGAACACAAGAATTAAACAATGCTCGTCAAAGCTTTGCTAAATGGCATAGACTACTTCTAATATGGAGCTCGCGAATTACACAATGCTCGTCAAAACTTTGCCAAATTTCATAGACTTCTATTGTGGAAATCAAGAATTAAACAATGCTCATCAAAACTTTGCTAAATTACATAGACTTCTATTGTGGAACTCAACAATTAAACGATGCTGACCCAACTTTTGCATAAATTGCATAGACTTCTATTGTGGAACACAAGAATTAAACAATGCTCATCAAATCTTTGCTAAATTGCATAGACTTCTTTTGTGGAAATCATGAATTAAAAAATGCTCATCAAACCTTTGCTTAAATTGCATAGACGTCTATTGTGGAACTCATGAATTAGACAATGCTCACCAACCCTTTTCTTAAACTGAATAGACTTCTATTATGGAACTCAAGAATTAAGCAATGCTCATCAAAGCTTTGCTAAATTGCATCGACTTCTATTGTGGAACTCAAGAATTAAATTATACTCATCAAAGCTTTGCTAAATTGTACAGACTTCTATTGTAGAACTCAAGAATTAAACAATGCTCATCAAAGCTTTGCTAAATTGTATAGAGTACTATTATGGAATTCAAGAGTTAAACAATGGTTATCAATGCTTTGCTAAATTACATACACTTCTATTGTGGAAATCAAAAATTAAACAACGCTCATCAAAGGTTTGCTAAATTGCATAGACTTCTATTGTGGAACTCAAGAATTAAACAATGCTCATCAAAGCTTTGCTTAATTGCATAGTCTTCTATTGTGGAACTCAAGAATTGAACAATGGTCATCCAACCTTTGCTTAAATTGCAAAGACTTCTATTGTGGAACTCAAGAATTAAACAATGCTCACCAAATCTTTGCTAAATTGCATAGACTTCTTTTGTGGAACTCATGAATTAAAAAAATGCTCATAAAACCTTTGCTTAAATTGCATAGACGTCTATTGTGGAACTCATGAATTAGACAATGCTCACCAACCCTTTTCTTAAACTGAATAGACTTCTATTATGGAACTCAAGAATTAAGCAATGCTCATCAAAGCTTTGCTAAATTGCATCGACTTCTATTTTGGAACTCAAGAATTAAATTATACACATCAAAGCTTTGCTAAATTGTACAGACTTCTATTGTAGAACTCAAGAATTAAACAATGCTCATCAAAGCTTTGCTATATTGTATAGAGTACTATTATGGAACTCAAGAGTTAAACAATGGTTATCAATGCTTTGCTAAATTGCATACACTTCTATTGTGGAAATCAAGAATTAAACGCTCATCAAAGCTTTGCTAAATTGCATAGACTTCTATTGTGGAACTCAAGAATTAAACAATGCTCATCAAAGCTTTGCTTAATTGCATAGTCTTCTATTGTGGAACTCAAGAATTGAACAATGGTCATCCAACCTTTGCTTAAATTGCAAAGAATTCTATTGTGGAACTCAAGAATTAAACAATGCTCATCAAAGCTTTGCTAAATTGCACAAACTTCTATTGTGAAACTCACGAATTAAACATTGCTCATAAAACCTTTGCAAAAATTACATTGACTTCTATTGTGGAACTGCTGAATTAAACCATGCTTATCAAAGCTTTGTTAAATTGCATAGAATACTTCTACTGTGGAACGCAAAAATTAAACAATGCTTATCAAAGCTTTGCTAAATTGCATAGACTTC
Organism: Lactuca virosa; assembly: GCF_052849685.1. Taxonomy (NCBI): domain Eukaryota; kingdom Viridiplantae; phylum Streptophyta; class Magnoliopsida; order Asterales; family Asteraceae; genus Lactuca; species Lactuca virosa. The sequence continues at coordinate 255,124,670 of NC_136434.1, forward strand.
TATTGTGGAACTCAAGAATTAAAAAATGCTCATCAAAGATTTGGTAAATTTCATAGATTACTTCTATTGTGGAACTCAAGAATTAAGCAATGTTCATCAAAACTTAGCTAAATTGCATCGACTACTATTGTGGAACACAGGAATTAAAAAATACTCATCAACGCTTTGCTAAATTTCTTAGACATCTATTGTAGAACTCAAGAATAAAGCAATGCACATCAAATCTTTGCTAAATTGCATAGACTACTTCTATTATGGAACTTAAGAATTAAACAATGCTCATCAAAGCTTTGCTAAATTGCATAGACTTCTATTGTGGAACGAAAGAATTAAACAATGCTCATCAAAGCTTTGCTAAATTGCATAGACTTCTATTGTGGAACTCACGAATTAAACAATGCTCATCAAAACTTTGCTTAAATTGAATATACTTCTATTGTGGAACTCAAGAATTAAACCATGATCATCAAAGCTTTGCTAAATTGCATAGAATACTTCTATTGTGGAGCTTAAGAATTAAACAATATTTATCAAAGCTTTGCTAAATTGCATAGACTTCTATTGTAGAACTCAGGAATTAAACAATGCTCATCAAATCTTTGGTAAATTTGATAGATTACTTCTATTGTGGAACTCAAGAATTAAGCAATGCTCATCAAAGCTTTACTAAATTGCATCGACTTCTATTGTGGAACACAAGAATTTAAAAATACTCATCAACGCTTTGCTAAATTGCTTAGACATCTATTGTAGAACTCAAGAATAAAGCAATGCTCGTCAAATCTTTGCTAAATTGCATAGACTACTTCTATTATGGAACTCAAGAATTAAACAGTGCTCATCAAAGCTTTGCTAAATTGCATAGACTTCTATTGTGGAACTCATGAATTAAACAATGCTCATCAAAGCTTTGCTAAATTGCATAGACTTCTATTGTGCAACTCACGAATTAAACAATGCTCATGAAAGCTTTGCTATATCGCATAGACTTGTATTGTGGAACTCAAGAATTAAACAATGCTCATCCAACGTTTGCTTAAATTGCATAGCGTTCTATTGTGGAACACAAGAATTAAACAATGCTCGTCAAAGCTTTGCTAAATGGCATAGACTACTTCTATTATGGAGCTCGCGAATTAAACATTGCTCGTCAAAACTTTGCCAAATTTCATAGACTTCTATTGTGGAAATCAAGAATTAAACAATGCTTAAATTGATGGGGTTTTTATAGTTGCAATTATGAGTGTTATAATTGTGTTATCTTTTATTGGTTCTATGTTATGTATTGTGTAGGGAGTATTGTGGTTTTGTTGGGTTTTTTCTTAAAGCTTGGCCTTCGGACTGTGGGTTTTTTTAAGGGCCTTACCCCTTGCTTAGGTATTAATGATCTTTGGGGATTTTAGTGGTGCAAGGGGGTGAAGTTACCTTTTTCCCACTTTCAATAAGTCTTTGGGCTAGCTTTAAGGATAATAAGGTTTTTTGGGTTTTTGGGTGGTTAAGTCTGGTTATTAAAAAGTGGTTTGGTAGTTGGCTATGGATAGGTTGGTTAGATTTGTATTTTGTTTAACTTTTTTATTTCCGTTTGTTTTTGTATTCTTTTATTCTTTTTAATATAGTTTGCTGAGCTTTGGCTCTTTCAAAAAAAAAAATAAGAATTAAACAATGCTCATCAAAACTTTGCTAAATTACATAGACTTCTATTGTGGAACTCAACAATTAAACGATGCTGACCCAACTTTTGCATAAATTGCATAGACTTCTATTGTGAACACAAGAATTAAACAATGCTCATCAAATCTTTGCTAAATTGCATAGACTTCTTTTGTGGAACTCATGAATTAAAAAATGCTCATCAAACCTTCGCTTAAATTGCATAGACGTCTATTGTGGAACTCATGAATTAGACAATGCTCACCAACCCTTTTCTTAAACTGAATAGACTTCTATTATGGAACTCAAGAATTAAGCAATGCTCATCAAAGCTTTGCTAAATTGCATCGACTTCTATTGTGGAACTCAAGAATTAAATTATACTCATCAAAGCTTTGCTAAATTGTACAGACTTCTATTGTAGAACTCAAGAATTAAACAATGCTCATCAAAGCTTTGCTAAATTGTATAGAGTACTATTATGGAACTCAAGAGTTAAACAATGGTTATCAATGCTTTGCTAAATTGCATACACTTCTATTGTGGAAATCAAGAATTAAACAACGCTCATCAAAGCTTTGCTAAATTGCATAGACTTCTATTGTGGAACTCAAGAATTAAACAATGCTCATCAAAGCTTTGCTTAATTGCATAGTCTTCTATTGTGGAACTCAAGAATTGAACAATACTCATCCAACCTTTGCTTAAATTGCATAGACTTCTATTGTGGAACTAAAGAATTAAACAATACTCATCAAAGCTTTGCTAAATTGCACAGACTTCTATTGTGAAACTCACGAATTAAACATTGCTCATAAAACCTTTGCATAAATTGCATTGTATTCTATTGTGGAACTCCTGAATTAAACCATGCTTATCAAAGTTTTGTTAAATTGCGTAGTATACTTCTACTGTGGAAGTGAAAAATTAAACAATGCTTATCAAAGCTTTGCTAAATTGCATAGACTTCTATTGCGGAACTCAAGAATTAAACAATGCTCATCAAAGCTTTGGTAAATTTCATAGATTACTTCTATTGTGGAACTCAAGAATTAAGCAATGCTCATCAAAACTTAGCTAAATTGCATCGACTTCTATTGTGGAACACATGAATTAAAAAATACTCATCAACACTTTGCTAAATTTCTTAGACATCTATTGTAGAACTCAAGAATAAAGCAATGCACATCAAATCTTTGCTAAATTGTATAGACTACTTCTATTATGGAACTTAAGAATTAAACAATGCTCATCAAAGCTTTGCTAAATTGCATAGACTTCTATTGTGGAACGAAAGAATTAAACAATGCTCATCAAAGCTTTGCTAAATTGCATAGACTTCTATTGTGCAACTCACAAATTAAACAATGCTCATGAAAGCTTTGCTATATCGCATAGACTTGTATTGTGGAACTCAAGAATTAAACAATGCTCATCCAACGTTTGCTTAAATTGCATAGCGTTCTATTGTGGAACACAAGAATTAAACAATGCTCGTCAAAGCTTTGCTAAATGGCATAGACTACTTCTAATGTGGAGCTCGCGAATTACACAATGCTCGTCAAAACTTTGCCAAATTTCATAGACTTCTATTGTGGAAATCAAGAATTAAACAATGCTCATCAAAACTTTGCTAAATTACATAGACTTCTATTGTGGAACTCAACAATTAAACGATGCTGACCCAACTTTTGCATAAATTGCATAGACTTCTATTGTGGAACACAAGAATTAAACAATGCTCATCAAATCTTTGCTAAATTGCATAGACTTCTTTTGTGGAAATCATGAATTAAAAAATGCTCATCAAACCTTTGCTTAAATTGCATAGACGTCTATTGTGGAACTCATGAATTAGACAATGCTCACCAACCCTTTTCTTAAACTGAATAGACTTCTATTATGGAACTCAAGAATTAAGCAATGCTCATCAAAGCTTTGCTAAATTGCATCGACTTCTATTGTGGAACTCAAGAATTAAATTATACTCATCAAAGCTTTGCTAAATTGTACAGACTTCTATTGTAGAACTCAAGAATTAAACAATGTTCATCAAAGCTTTGCTAAATTGTATAGAGTACTATTATGGAACTCAAGAGTTAAACAATGGTTATCAATGCTTTGCTAAATTGCATACACTTCTATTGTGGAAATCAAGACTTAAACGCTCATCAAAGCTTTGCTAAATTGCATAGACTTCTATTGTGGAACTCAAGAATTAAACAATGCTCATCAAAGCTTTGCTTAATTGCATAGTCTTCTATTGTGGAACTCAAGAATTGAACAATGGTCATCCAACCTTTGCTTAAATTGCAAAGACTTCTATTGTGGAACTCAAGAATTAAACAATGCTCATCAAAGCTTTGCTAAATTGCACAAACTTCTATTGTGAAACTCACGAATTAAACATTGCTCATAAAACCTTTGCATAAATTACATTGACTTCTATTGTGGAACTGCTGAATTAAACCATGCTTATCAAAGCTTTGTTAAATTGCATAGAATACTTCTACTGTGGAACGCAAAAATTAAACAATGCTTATCAAAGCTTTGCTAAATTGCATAGACTTCTATTGTGGAACTCAAGAATTAAACAATGCTCTTTAAAGATTTGGTAAATTTCATAGATTACATCTATTGTGGAACTCAAGAATTAAGCAATGTTCATCAAAACTTAGCTAAATTGCTTCGACTTCTATTGTGGAACACAGGAATTAAAAAATACTCATCAACGCTTTGCTAAATTTCTTAGACATCTATTGTAGAACTCAAGAATAAAGCAATGCACATCAAATCTTTGCTAAATTGCATAGACTACTTCTATTATGGAACTTAAGAATTAAACAATGCTCATCAAAGCTTTGCTAAATTGCATAGACTTCTATTGTGGAACGAAAGAATTAAACAATGCTCATCAAAGCTTTGCTAAATTGCATAGACTTCTATTGTGGAACTCACGAATTAAACAATGCTCATCAAAACTTTGCTTAAATTGAATAGACTTCTATTGTGGAACTCAAGAATTAAACCATGATCATCAAAGCTTTGCTAAATTGCATAGAATACTTCTATTGTGGAGCTTAAGAATTAAACAATATTTATCAAAGCTTTGCTAAATTGCATAGACTTCTATTGTAGAACTCAGGAATTAAACAATGCTCATCAAATCTTTGGTAAATTTGATAGATTACTTCTATTGTGGAACTCAAGAATTAAGCAATGCTCATCAAAGCTTTACTAAATTGCATCGACTTCTATTGTGGAACACAAGAATTTAAAAATACTCATCAACGCTTTGCTAAATTGTTTAGACATCTATTGTAGAACTCAAGAATAAAGCAATGCTCGTCAAATCTTTGCTAAATTGCATAGACTACTTCTATTATGGAACTCAAGAATTAAACAGTGCTCATCAAAGCTTTGCTAAATTGCATAGACTTCTATTGTGGAACTCATGAATTAAACAATGCTCATTAAAGCTTTGCTAAATTGCATAGACTTCTATTGTGCAACTCACGAATTAAACAATGCTCATGAAAGCTTTGCTATATCGCATAGACTTGTATTGTGGAACTCAAGAATTAAACAATGCTCATCCAACGTTTGCTTAAATTGCATAGCGTTCTATTGTGGAACACAAGAATTAAACAATGCTCGTCAAAGCTTTGCTAAATGGCATAGACTACTTCTATTATGGAGCTCGCGAATTAAACATTGCTCGTCAAAACTTTGCCAAATTTCATAGACTTCTATTGTGGAAATCAAGAATTAAACAATGCTTAAATTGATGGGGTTTTTATAGTTGCAATTATGAGTGTTATAATTGTGTTATCTTTTATTGGTTCTATGTTATGTATTGTGTAGGGAGTATTGTGGTTTTGTTGGGTTTTTTCTTAAAGCTTGGCCTTCGGACTATGGGTTTTTTTAAGGGCCTTACCCCTTGCTTAGGTATTAATGATCTTTGGGGAGTTTAGTGGTGCAAGGGGATGAAGTTACCTTTTTTCCCACTTTCAATAAGTCTTTGGGCTAGCTTTAAGGATAATAAGGTTTTTTGGGTTTTTAGGTGGTTAAGTCTGGTTATTAAAAAGTGGTTTGGTAGTTGGCTATGGATAGGTTGGTTAGATTTGTATTTTGTTTAACTTTTTTATTTCCGTTTGTTTTTGTATTCTTTTATTCTTTTTAATATAGTTTGCTGAGCTTTGGCTCTTTCAAAAAAAAAAAAATAAGAATTAAACAATGCTCATCAAAACTTTGCTAAATTACATAGACTTCTATTGTGGAACTCAACAATTAAACGATGCTGACCCAACTTTTGCATAAATTGCATAGACTTCTATTGTGAACACAACAATTAAACAATGCTCATCAAATCTTTGCTAAATTGCATAGACTTCTTTTGTGGAACTCATGAATTAAAAAATGCTCATCAAACCTTTGCTTAAATTGCATAGACGTCTATTGTGGAACTCATGAATTAGACAATGGTCACCAACCCTTTTCTTAAACTGAATAGACTTCTATTATGGAACTCAAGAATTAAGCAATGCTCATCAAAGCTTTGCTAAACTGCATCGACTTCTATTGTGGAACTCAAGAATTAAATTATACTCATCAAAGCTTTGCTAAATTATACAGACTTCTATTGTAGAACTCAAGAATTAAACAATGCTCATCAAAGCTTTGCTAAATTGTATAGAGTACTATTATGGAACTCAAGAGTTAAACAATGGTTATCAATGCTTTGCTAAATTGCATACACTTCTATTGTGGAAATCAAGAATTAAACAACGCTCATCAAAGCTTTGCTAAATTGCATAGACTTCTATTGTGGAACTCAAGAATTAAACAATGCTCATCAAAGCTTTGCTTAATTGCATAGTCTTCTATTGTGGAACTCAAGAATTGAACAATGCTCATCCAACCTTTGCTTAAATTGCATAGACTTCTATTGTGGAACTAAAGAATTAAACAATACTCATCAAAGCTTTGCTAAATTGCACAGACTTCTATTGTGAAACTCACGAATTAAACATTGCTCATAAAACCTTTGCATAAATTGCATTGTATTCTATTGTGGAACTCTTGAATTAAACCATGCTTATCAAAGTTTTGTTAAATTGCGTAGTATACTTCTACTGTTGAAGTGAAAAATTAAACAATGCTTATCAAAGCTTTGCTAAATTGCATAGACTTCTATTGCGGAACTCAAGAATTAAACAATGCTCATCAAAGCTTTGGTAAATTTCATAGATTACTTCTATTGTGGAACTCAAGAATTAAGCAATGCTCATCAAAACTTAGCTAAATTGCATCGACTTCTATTGTGGAACACAGGAATTAAAAAATACTCATCAACACTTTGCTAAATTTCTTAGGCATCTATTGTAGAACTCAAGAATAAAGCAATGCACATCAAATCTTTGCTAAATTGCATAGACTACTTCTATTATGGAACTTAAGAATTAAACAATGCTCATCAAAGCTTTGCTAAATTGCATAGACTTCTATTGTGGAACGAAAGAATTAAACAATGCTCATCAAAGCTTTGCTAAATTGCATAGACTTCTATTGTGCAACTCACAAATTAAACAATGCTCATGAAAGCTTTGCTATATCGCATAGACTTGTATTGTGGAACTCAAGAATTAAACAATGCTCATCCAACGTTTGCTTAAATTTCATAGCGTTCTATTGTGGAACACAAGAATTAAACAATGCTCATCAAAGCTTTGCTAAATGGCATAGACTACTTCTAATATGGAGCTCGCGAATTACACAATGCTCGTCAAAACTTTGCCAAATTTCATAGACTTCTATTGTGGAAATCAAGAATTAAACAATGCTCATCAAAACTTTGCTAAATTACATAGACTTCTATTGTGGAACTCAACAATTAAACGATGCTGACCCAACTTTTGCATAAATTGCATAGACTTCTATTGTGGAACACAAGAATTAAACAATGTTCATCAAATCTTTGCTAAATTGCATAGACTTCTTTTGTGGAAATCATGAATTAAAAAATGCTCATCAAACCTTTGCTTAAATTGTATAGACGTCTATTGTGGAACTCATGAATTAGACAATGCTCACCAACCCTTTTCTTAAACTGAATAGACTTCTATTATGGAACTCAAGAATTAAGCAATGCTCATCAAAGCTTTGCTCAATTGCATCGACTTCTATTGTGGAACTCAAGAATTAAATTATACTCATCAAAGCTTTGCTAAATTGTACAGACTTCTATTGTAGAACTCAAGAATTAAACAATGCTCATCAAAGCTTTGCTAAATTGTATAGAGTACTATTATGGAACTCAAGAGTTAAACAATGGTTATCAATGCTTTGCTAAATTGCATACACTTCTATTGTGGAAATCAAGAATTAAACGCTCATCAAAGCTTTGGTAAATTGCATAGACTTCTATTGTGGAACTCAAGAATTAAACAATGCTCATCAAAGCTTTGCTTAATTGCATAGTCTTCTATTGTGGAACTCAAGAATTGAACAATGGTCATCCAACCTTTGCTTAAATTGCAAAGACTTCTATTGTGGAACTCAAGAATTAAACAATGCTCATCAAAGCTTTGCTAAATTGCACAAACTTCTATTGTGAAACTCACGAATTAAACATTGCTCATAAAACCTTTGCATAAATTACATTGACTTCTATTGTGGAACTGCTGAATTAAACCATGCTTATCAAAGCTTTGTTAAATTGCATAGAATACTTCTACTGTGGAACGCAAAAATTAAACAATGCTTATCAAAGCTTTGCTAAATTGCATAGACTTCTATTGTGGAACTCAAGAATTAAACAATGCTCATCAAAGATTTGGTAAATTTCATAGATTACTTCTATTGTGGAACTCAAGAATTAAGCAATGTTCATCAAAACTTAGCTAAATTGCATCGACTACTATTGTGGAACACAGGAATTAAAAAATACTCATCAACGCTTTGCTAAATTTCTTAGACATCTATTGTAGAACTCAAGAATAAAGCAATGCACATCAAATCTTTGCTAAATTGCATAGACTACTTCTATTATGGAACTTAAGAATTAAACAATGCTCATCAAAGCTTTGCTAAATTGCATAGACTTCTATTGTGGAACGAAAGAATTAAACAATGCTCATCAAAGCTTTGCTAAATTGCATAGACTTCTATTGTGGAACTCACGAATTAAACAATGCTCATCAAAACTTTGCTTAAATTGAATAGACTTCTATTGTGGAACTCAAGAATTAAACCATGATCATCAAAGCTTTGCTAAATTGCATAGAATACTTCTATTGTGGAGCTTAAGAATTAAACAATATTTATCAAAGCTTTGCTAAATTGCATAGACTTCTATTGTAGAACTCAGGAATTAAACAATGCTCATCAAATCTTTGGTAAATTTGATAGATTACTTCTATTGTGGAACTCAAGAATTAAGCAATGCTCATCAAAGCTTTACTAAATTGCATCGACTTCTATTGTGGAACACAAGAATTTAAAAATACTCATCAACGCTTTGCTAAATTGCTTAGACATCTATTGTAGAACTCAAGAATAAAGCAATGCTCGTCAAATCTTTGCTAAATTGCATAGACTACTTCTATTATGGAACTCAAGAATTAAACAGTGCTCATCAAAGCTTTGCTAAATTGCATAGACTTCTATTGTGGAACTCATGAATTAAACAATGCTCATCAAAGCTTTGCTAAATTGCATAGACTTCTATTGTGCAACTCACGAATTAAACAATGCTCATGAAAGCTTTGTTATATCGCATAGACTTGTATTGTGGAACTCAAGAATTAAACAATGCTCATCCAACGTTTGCTTAAATTGCATAGCGTTCTATTGTGGAACACAAGAATTAAACAATGCTCGTCAAAGCTTTGCTAAATGGCATAAACTACTTCTATTATGGAGCTCGCGAATTAAACATTGCTCGTCAAAACTTTGCCAAATTTCATAGACTTCTATTGTGGAAATCAAGAATTAAACAATGCTTAAATTGATGGGGTTTTTATAGTTGCAATTATGAGTGTTATAATTGTGTTATCTTTTATTGGTTCTATGTTATGTATTGTGTAGGGAGTATTGTGGTTTTGTTGGGTTTTTTCTTAAAGCTTGGCCTTCGGACTGTGGGTTTTTTTAAGGGCCTTACCCCTTGCTTAGGTATTAATGATCTTTGGGGAGTTTAGTGGTGCAAGGGGATGAAGTTACCTTTTTCCCACTTTCAATAAGTCTTTGGGCTAGCTTTAAGGATAATAAGGTTTTTTGGGTTTTTAGGTGGTTAAGTCTGGTTATTAAAAAGTGGTTTGGTACCAGTGGTGGTGTACGGAATTTGTTTTGTATATTTTGTATGTTTAGAAGGAAATAGATGCAAAAAATTGTAAAGAGAAAACTCATTAATCAATAAGTGTTTTGTAGTAGGAGTATTACTTACATAGATAGAAACTATTCAAGCCAGCCTGTGTCAATCATTGGTCTATGTGGTTGCTTTCCCTGTTGGCCTCATGCCTGTGGTACTGTTGACCATCGTCGACCTGACACTCTGTCACTTACAGGTTTCATGACTCTATTTTGTAAGAACACTCAAGTATAACAAAACAAAGATTTATTGATAAAAGAGCTCCCGAAATGGGAGTACTCCTATAATATTTTACATCTCTCCCTTCTAAGGGAGATTTTTACTCACAAGACATTGAACTGAAAATTTACAAGATAGAGAGTGTTTTTGTTGCACTCGTTATTGCGATGATTTCTTTTTTTTCGAAAACATAACTCTCAATTTATAGATATATTGAGAGGGTCTAATCCTTGCCTATTATGTCAGGCATGACGTTTTTATCCACTAAAGATTACATTATTGTGGACAGCTGGAAAGCTTTTAATAATGGAGAAAAGGCATTATTATTTTGAGTGGTGGGGCCATTTGACACGTGAAGCATCTTTCTTTAAGATGATGAGGATTTGTCATCTTCAGAGGGGGGTCCCTCCTTTGTCTCCGAATCTTTGCAATCGCAAAAGTGACAAAGATGTTCTTCGAAAAGTTGTTCTGCATGTCGGCAGAAGTGTTGGCGTGTAGCATTGGATACTTCCATGCTATTGTTCATGAATTTTTCTCCAAACTTGGAGGCTTGACGAAGATCTTCTTGGCTGGTGTTGTTGTAACTCCAGCTTGTAATTATACAATGTGAATCGGTATAATTAATCTTCTTTTTTGAACCAGAGATAATTTCAATGATTTTTTCTGATATTCTTCTTAAACCATTGCTGCGGTTAGGATGAAGAATTTCTGTGAAAGGTATATCTTTATCTTCCATTGGTTGAGATTGTTCAATCTCTCTATTGGCTTTAGAAAGACCAATTTCCAGAAAGTGGTATGGAGAAAGAGTTGATTCTTGAATCCATTCTGGGAGTGAAGAGATGCATCTGATGTAGATCGGATTATCTTTTGCTTTAAGTACTTTCTTTCGAAAGTTCTTAATGGATTCTACCATGCTGCTTGGGAAGAATTTGAGTTCTTGAAGGTTGCAGCTTGGGTAGATATTGTCGATTAGTCCAGCTTGAAAGGCTTGGTAGACTAATTTTGCATCTGCTCCTTCGAGAAAGTTGAACAGACTTTTTGTTTTCTTGTCCGTAGTGAAAAACTTTTCATGAACAAGGTCTTCTGGGCATGCAGCTCTTGCTTTCTTCCAGATTGTTCTGAAATCTTCAAAAGAGATTTCAGGATAGTTAACCATTTGTTGAACGTCAATTGGAACGTCAAACCTTTGGTCTCTGTGGGCTTCTTTGACTTTTTGAATTTTTGGTCGAAGAAGTGGTTGGTTAGTCTTGCTTGTATCGTCTTGATAAGTGGCAAGGCTTAATCTTGCAGATGTTTCATTTCTGAATTTTTTGCAAGTAACTTTATCAACTTTACAGAAGGTTTCTGTAATTCCCCAGTCAGTATGAACACCGGCATGGGGTCCTTTATAGATTAGATAAAATCTTTCAGCTTCTTTGTTAAGAGCTTTTTTGTAATCTGGTGTGAACTCCTGCACAGATTTGTTAGTGGGAGACAAAGTTGTCATTTTACTGATTCCTTCAGTACAAGGATTGGGATCAACCAATAAGCTAGTTTTTCCATTAGGAAGAGGAGTAGCTGTCTCCTTTATTATGCTTTTTAGCAAAGCATCAGCTTTCAACGGATTTGTTGATTCTTTACCAGGTGCCGTTTGCACTGGAATAGCCTTTGTTTTTGAGCTTTCGCTTTCCGGTACATTGGTGACCGTTGTTACTTGTTCATACAAGTTGATTTTCTGCTCAATTGCAGATAGCTCTATGAGGAGCATTTGTTTCTTCATCCTCAAAATGTTGAGGTCTTCCATTTCTGTAAACTCAATTTTTGTTTACTTTTCTCTCTAATCTACTCCTCACTTTTTTGTAGGTGAAGTTTTTTGTGAGGAAATATGTCATGAGGATCATATCCTTTTATAGGGCTCGAGAGGAGCGAGTGAGATCATGGATGATGTAAGGCATACCTGAAGTCACGAGTGAGGCAGTCTGCCAGTACGTTTTTGTTTCCTGCGAGATGTTCAACAGCGAAAGTATATCGTGAGAACCACTCTTGCCATCGTATTAGCCGGCCTAATTTGTTATCTCCTGCAATCTTCGTTCGGAGGAAATAAGTAAAATTTTTATTATCTGTACGAACCAGGAAATTTACTGGTGTTAAATATACAGAGAATTTTGTAATAACTCTTTTTACAGCGAGTAATTCTTTTTCATTGCAATGGTAGTTTTTCTCAGCTGCTTTGAAACTGCCAGAGGTGTACCTGCAAATTTGTTCTTCGTTTTTGGGGTTTTTAGCTTTTAAAACACCTCCCCAAAATTCATCAGAAGCATCAGTTTCAATAATTAAACTGTCTTCAATGTTTGGAAGATAAAGTTTTGGAAAATTGATTAAAACTTTCTTTATCTTTTTGATGTAGTTTGTATCAGCATTTGACCAATTCCAGATGACATCTTTTTTTAATTTTACCTGTAAAGGTTTTCTCATGGCTGCAAGTTTTTCAATATATGTTTCAGCATAAGTTAAAACACCAAGAAATCTTTGCAGTTGTTTTTTGTCTTCTAAAACATTTGGAAAGTCATGTAAATGTTCAAGAATATGCTTTTGAGGACAATGAGTACCTTCATTTATTTCTAAACCCAAAAAATTGATTTTTGTTTTGAAAAGATGAGCTTTCTTTTTTGAAAGTATTATTCCATATTTTAAAATAGTTCTGAGAACCTGTGTGACATGAACATAGTGTTCTTGTTCATTTTTGCTGAAGATCATGATGTCATCAACGTATACAGTGCTGAAACCTTCAAGGCCTCGAAGAGCGTTCTGCATGTGTCTTTGAAAAATACTAGGAGCTTGTTTAAGCCCAAAGGGTAGTACTTTCCATTGAAAGAGTCCATCAGGACATGTGAAGGCAGTGAGAAGCTGCGATTCTTCATCAAGTAGAACTTGCCAGAAACCTGACTTGCAGTCGAAGCTTGAATAAATGTTTTTTCCTCGTAGAAGAGTCAAGAGTTCGTGCATATTGGGAAGATTATGTGAGTCTCCAATAGTTGCATCATTGATTGCTTTGTAATTGACAACCATGCGCTTCTTTCCTCTTCTTTTCTCTGCTTCTTTATTGACAAGAAAGGCAGGAGACATATGAGGGGATTTTGATTCTATAATTAGTCTCATATCAAGTAATTCCTTGATTTGTTTGGAAAATTCTTCTCTATCTTGTAAAGAGTAAACCATAGGTTTTTCTCTAATAACCGTCTTGGGATTAATAAGCTTAATTGAAGCTTTCATCCATCCTTTGGTTTTATTTGGATCAATAGGATTTTCAGAACAAACTTTTTCAAGAAGATCTTCAATCTGTTTGAACCTGGTAGTTTGAATAGAAATAATCTTTTCTTTATTAATCCCTTCATGGGTTATATTAGTACCTGGAATTTGTTTTTCTTTAGAACCTTTTTCTTGAGTTTCAAGAAAACCTGGTTTTCCTTTGCTATAGGCTTCTGTAACCTTTTTTATAATTACCATATCATTATTAAGATGAAAGGCGATTCTATCTATCCATTGTATGAATGGTCCATAAACTTGACAGAAGTTGTTTCCAATTATGATATCAATTCCTGAATTTTGTTGGTAAATAGTGGGAACGTTGAAATGTTCTCCTGAAAGTTCGAGATTAATGTTTCTACAAACTTTATTAATTTTTATGGTTTCACCATTTGCAATAGTGGCACTAATTTCTTTGGGAGCGTTTTCCCAGAGTTCATCCGGAATGATGAATTTGCTTGCAAGACATAAAGATGCACCTGTGTCTACAAAACAATGTACTCTAAATTTTTTATATCCTTTAAAGTTAAGGAAAGTAGAAACATAGATAGAGTTTGGATTAGTAAGATTCATGATAAGGGAATCATCAATCTTCTGGAGGTTTACGCAAAAATGGTTAATCTCCTCCTCTCTGAAAAGTGGGGTTTGTATGGGACTAGTCTGAGTCATCCGTTGTTGATTCGTATTCATCAGTGTCTGATGAAGATTCTGTCTCAACATGATATATAAAAACATGTTGTGTACCATCATACTCTTCTTCAAGAGCTTCATAGCCCCCATTGTTAGCGGTTTGTAAAACCTTGACTTTGTCTGGGTATTTTTTTCTATTTGGACATTCATTGGCGTAGTGTCCTTCTTCATTGCAGATCCAACACCTACATTTTTTCTTTCCTTGCGGACAGGAAGTAGTCTTCTTAGGTGTTTCTTTTGAAGGTTTTTTGAAGTATTTTCCTGGTGAAAATTTTCTTCTTTTCTTTTTCCAAAAAGATTTGAATTTCTTTTTGTTTTTATACTTTTTCTTATTATAACTTTTCTTTCCAATATCAAAGTTTTTGAAATCAGAGAGAATGCTACAACAATCTTTGCTTTTTGTTTTAAGTTTTTGTTGTTTATATCTGTCTTGACAGATTCTATCAATTTCTTCTTTTGCAATTTTTGTTGCATAAGAAAGACTGGTTTGCTGGATTTCTCCAGTAACTTCTTTTTTCCATCTGTCTGTACAGGTTTCTCCAATAATTGGAATTTTCATGAGGTAAGCAGATATCCATTGCGCATATTCACTTCTTTGTGGAATATCATACAGATATGATTCATACATACATGTGTATTTGTCGAGAAGACTAATATCATGTAATTGGAGTTTTGTCATTGAAACTCTTGCTATGTCAACTTTCTTATTAATGGTGAAGTCTTTATTAGAAATATAATCAAGACCTAAGAAAGTAGTGTATATGATATTTATGATATTATCAAAAAGATCTGAACCATGCATTTCTTCATTCCAATTATTGTTTCTTAGGAATTTTTGCACAATTCCATCAGTTTTGTGTTCTAAAAGTAGTAGAACATTTTTTGCTTTTTCAAATTCATCTGGGTTTGTCTGTAAGATTAGTGAAATCTCAGTAACCCATTTTTCTACAACTCTTTCTCTGAGTTTTAGATCTTGGATACAATCAATATTGAGTACATTGATCGTATTGGATCCTTGACCACTATTTGGAATACCATTGTGGACAGGCATTTTGAACTCATATTTCTTTTTATTGCTTCTTCTAGCGGCTGTATAAGAAGATTCTGCTTCATCATCTTCCATATCTGAATATTCGAACTTTACAGTTTTTGTATTAGTCTTAAAGTTATCTTCTTGTTCTGATTCAGTATCAGGTTCATCTATTTTAGTCATTCTAAAATATTGATCAAAAAGTTTGGGTTCTTTTTGATACAATTCTTCGCATTCTTCAGTTTCTAAAGATAAAAGCTGAATAAGTTTTTGGTCAGCCTTATCATAATCTTCATATTGAAGGTTAAAGAAATATTTCTCAAGTTTCTCAGAGACTGTTTCTTTCATTTTTGCTCTTTTTTGAAAATATCGATTTTCTGGGAGTCTTTTGAGCTTCCTAAGTCAGGGTTTCCAATACTTGGATTGGGAGGTGAGTATTTCTTAAGACCTGAATATTTTCCAGTTTTGGTTTTTTGTTCTATGATGGGAATATTCTTGATGTGTTCAAGAATGTCTTTATTACAAGGGCAAGAGTCAATCTTTTCAGATAACTCTTTAGTAATATCTGCAATAATTTTTGCAGATGCTACTTCTAACTGTGTAGTGGTTACGTATTTAATGGCCGTTAAGTCAAAGTTTATAATCAGCCCATCTATTTTTTCATTAAGGAGGTTGATTGATCTATTTAGCTCGGGTATCGAGGTCATCCTATCAGTTGTTTTAACTGCTCTTGTATATTAGTGATCTTAAGGTTGTTTTCTTTAAGAGTGCCTTCAATATTTGCCTTTTTGGCGACTTCTTCAACAAAATGGTTGTTTTTTAAAGAGTTTTCTAAAAGAATAGAATGTTTGTCAATAGACTGGGTTAGCTTGATAGTTAGTTTATTTTGTCTTTCAATAACTTCGAAGAATTTTTCAAAATTATTTTTATCAAGATTATTTTTAACCAAAATGGCTAAATCGTTTTTAAATTGGTTAAAAGGTATTTTATTTTTAGAAATATCTTTTGAAATACCAAGGTAATGGCATATTTTCGAAGTTTTTAAGAGACATCTTGCAATGATCTGGTTGAGATTATTGCAATGATTTACAATTGTTTGAATACCAGCTTTTCCAGAAGTAGAGAAAACGTATTCTTTCTTTTCAGTATTGTCGTCAAGGGTTTTGATTTTTACTGTTTTACCTTTTTTATAAAAATGAGGAAAATCAATTTTATTACTCATTTATTACCTCAGAGATTTGTTTGATATTCTGACGTAGACTATCAATTTTTAAAGACATGTTTCTTATTAAGTTACTATCTTTTCTTTCTGAGCTTTCTCCTATATGGAGTGAATCCATAGAAATTCTTGGTCTAAGAGTTTCTCCTAGAGCTTTTTTGTTTCTAGCTATATTTAAAACCCAAGAGTTTTCTTGAGGATTTATGTCGCAGAATTGTTTATCTTTGACATGGCCTATTTCTGAAAAGACATCATCAAGTTCGATGTACTCGTCTTTCTTGTAGTCTATGCTATGGTGACTATTGGTCAGGGCATATCCTATGAGATAGGTTATGGTGAATGGTTTATCACCTGGGTTCATAAGGTCACTTCTTTCAAAGTGATGTATAAAAGATAAAGTTTTATCTATATTTGCAGATTTCAAATCTAGAGCAAATTTTGGATAGACTGAAAACATAAATTTTTGGTATGCAAGGTTTCCCCTAGCAGCACCTAAGATGCAGTCCTGTCTGTCAGTAATTCTGTTGTCAATTAAGGCCATTTTTATAGGAGAATTTATTCCTGCTTGGAATTGGGATTTTATCAAAATTTTTACAGCTCCGATATGGACCATTCTTACTTTTGATCTAATCTCAACTGGAATACTTTTTAAGTTATTGTTTATTTGTTCTTTAGTCAAAAGGGGTAGAAAGACAGCTCCTATTGTGTCTTTTATGTCTACAGACATTTCTTTAGTACTAACAAAGTAGAAAATTATGGATAGGTTGGTTAGATTTGTATTTTGTTTAACTTTTTTATTTCCGTTTGTTTTTGTATTCTTTTATTCTCTTTAATATAGTTTGCTGAGCTTTGGCTCTTTAAAAAAAAAAAATAAGAATTAAACAATGCTCATCAAAACTTTGCTAAATTACATAGACTTCCATTGTGGAACTCAACAATTAAACGATGCTGACCCAACTTTTGCATAAATTGCATAGACTTCTATTGTGAACACAAGAATTAGACAATGCTCATCAAATCTTTGCTAAATTGCATAGACTTCTTTTGTGGAACTCATGAATTAAAAAATGCTCATCAAACCTTTGCTTAAATTGCATAGACGTCTATTGTGGAACTCATGAATTAGACAATGCTCGCCAACCCTTTTCTTAAACTGAATAGACTTCTATTATGGAACTCAAGAATTAAGCAATGCTCATCAAAGCTTTGCTAAATTGCATCGACTTCTATTGTGGAACTCAAGAATTAAATTATACTCATCAAAGCTTTGCTAAATTGTACAGACTTCTATTGTAGAACTCAAGAATTAAACAATGCTCATCAAAGCTTTGCTAAATTGTATAGAGTACTATTATGGAACTCAAGAGTTAAACAATGGTTATCAATGCTTTGCTAAATTGCATACACTTCTATTGTGGAAATCAAGAATTAAACAACGCTCATCAAAGCTTTGCTAAATTGCATAGACTTCTATTGTGGAACTCAAGAATTAAACAATGCTCATCAAAGCTTTGCTTAATTGCATAGTCTTCTATTGTGGAACTCAAGAATTGAACAATGCTCATCCAACCTTTGCTTAAATTGCATAGACTTCTATTGTGGAACTAAAGAATTAAACAATACTCATCAAAGCTTTGCTAAATTGCACAGACTTCTATTGTGAAACTCACGAATTAAACATTGCTCATAAAACCTTTGCATAAATTGCATTGTATTCTATTGTGAAACTCCTGAATTAAATCATGCTTATCAAAGTTTTGTTAAATTGCGTAGTATACTTCTACTGTGGAAGTGAAAAATTAAACAATGCTTATCAAAGCTTTGCTAAATTGCATAGACTTCTATTGTGGAACTCAAGAATTAAACAATGCTCATCAAAGCTTTGGTAAATTTCATAGATTACTTCTATTGTGGAACTCAAGAATTAAGCAATGCTCATCAAAACTTAGCTAAATTGCATCGACTTCTATTGTGGAACACAGGAATTAAAAAATACTCATCAACACTTTGCTAAATTTCTTAGACATCTATTATAGAACTCAAGAATAAAGCAATGCACATCAAATCTTTGCTAAATTGCATAGACTACTTCTATTATGGAACTTAAGAATTAAACAATGCTCATCAAAGCTTTGCTAAATTGCATAGACTTCTATTGTGGAACGAAAGAATTAAACAATGCTCATCAAAGCTTTGCTAAATTGCATAGACTTCTATTGTGCAACTCACGAATTAAACAATGCTCATGAAAGCTTTGCTATATCGCATAGACTTGTATTGTGGAACTCAAGAATTAAACAATGCTCATCCAACGTTTGCTTAAATTGCATAGCGTTCTATTGTGGAACACAAGAATTAAACAATGCTCGTCAAAGCTTTGCTAAATGGCATAGACTACTTCTAATATGGAGCTCGCGAATTACACAATGCTCGTCAAAACTTTGCCAAATTTCATAGACTTCTATTGTGGAAATCAAGAATTAAACAATGCTCATCAAAACTTTGCTAAATTACATAGACTTCTATTGTGGAACTCAACAATTAAACGATGCTGACCCAACTTTTGCATAAATTGCATAGACTTCTATTGTGGAACACAAGAATTAAACAATGCTCATCATATCTTTGCTAAATTGCATAGACTTCTTTTGTGGAAATCATGAATTAAAAAATGCTCATCAAACCTTTGCTTAAATTGCATAGACGTCTATTGTGGAACTCATGAATTAGACAATGCTCACCAACCCTTTTCTTAAACTGAATAGACTTCTATTATGTAACTCAAGAATTAAGCAATGCTCATCAAAGCTTTGCTAAATTGCATCGACTTCTATTGTGGAACTCAAGAATTAAATTATACTCATCAAAGCTTTGCTAAATTGTACAGACTTCTATTGTAGAACTCAAGAATTAAACAATGCTCATCAAAGCTTTGCTAAATTGTATAGAGTACTATTATGGAACTCAAGAGTTAAACAATGGTTATCAATGCTTTGCTAAATTGCATACACTTCTATTGTGGAAATCAAGAATTAAACAACGCTCATCAAAGCTTTGCTAAATTGCATAGACTTCTATTGTGGAACTCAAGAATTAAACAATGCTCATCAAAGCTTTGCTTAATTGCATAGTCTTCTATTGTGGAACTCAAGAATTGAACAATGCTCATCCAACCTTTGCTTAAATTGCATAGACTTCTATTGTGGAACTAAAGAATTAAACAATACTCATCAAAGCTTTGCTAAATTGCACAGACTTCTATTGTGAAACTCACGATAACATTGCTCATAAAACCTTTGCATAAATTGCATTGTATTCTATTGTGGAACTCCTGAATTAAATCATGCTTATCAAAGTTTTGTTAAATTGCGTAGTATACTTCTACTGTGGAAGTGAAAAATTAAACAATGCTTATCAAAGCTTTGCTAAATTGCATAGACTTCTATTGCGGAACTCAAGAATTAAACAATGCTCATCAAAGCTTTGATTAATTGCATAGTCTTCTATTGTGGAACTCAAGAATTGAACAATGGTCATCCAACCTTTGCTTAAATTGCAAAGACTTCTATTGTGGAACTCAAGAATTAAACAATGCTCACCAAATCTTTGCTAAATTGCATAGACTTCTTTTGTGGAACTCATGAATTAAAAAAATGCTCATCAAACCTTTGCTTAAATTACATAGACGTCTATTGTGGAACTCATGAATTAGACAATGCTCATCAACCCTTTTCTTAAACTGCATAGAGTTCTATTATGGAACTCAAGGATTAAGCAATGCTAATCAAAGCTTTGCTAAATTGCATCGACTTCTATTGTGGAACTCAAGAATTAAATTATACTCATCAAAGCTTTGCTAAATTGTACACACTTCTATTGTAGAACTCAAGAATTAAACAATGCTCATTAAAGCTTTGCTAAATTGTATAGACTACTATTATGGAACTCAAGAGTTAAACAATGCTCATCAATGCTTTGCTAAATTGCATAGATTTCTATTGTGGAAATCAAGAATTAAACAATGCTCATCAAAGCTTTGCTAAATTGCATAGACTTCTATTATGGAACTCAAGAATTAAACAATGCTCATCAAAGCTTTGCTTAATTGCATAGTCTTTTATTGTGGAACTCAAGAATTGAACAATGCTCATCCAACCTTTGCATAAATTGCATAGACTTCTATTGTGGAACTAAAGAAGTAAACAATACTCATCAAAGCTTTGCTAAATTGCACAGACTTCTATTGTGAAACTCACGAATTAAACATTGCTCATAAAACCTTTGCATAAATTGCATTGTATTCTATTATGGAACTCCTGAATTAAACCATGCTTATCAAAGTTTTGTTAAATTGCGTAGTATACTTCTACTGTGGAAGTGAAAAATTAAACAATGCTTATCAAAGCTTTGCTAAATTGCATAGACTTCTTTTGCGGAACTCAAGAATTAAACAATGCTCATCAAAGCTTTGGTAAATTTCATAGATTACTTCTATTGTGGAACTCAAGAATTAAGCAATGCTCATCAAAACTTAGCTAAATTGCATCGACTTCTATTGTGGAACACAGGAATTAAAAAATACTCATCAACACTTTGCTAAATTTCTTAAACATCTATTGTAGAACTCAAGAATAAAGCAATGCACATCAAATCTTTGCTAAATTGCATAGACTACTTCTATTATGGAACTTAAGAATTAAACAATGCTCATCAAAGCTTTGCTAAATTGCATAGACTTCTATTGTGCAACTCACGAATTAAACAATGCTCATGAAAGCTTTGCTATATCGCATAGACTTGTATTGTGGAACTCAAGAATTAAACAATGCTCATTCAACGTTTGCTTAAATTGCATAGCGTTCTATTGTGGAACACAAGAATTAAACAATGCTCGTCAAAGCTTTGCTAAATGGCATAGACTACTTCTATTATGGAGCTCGCGAATTAAACATTGCTCGTCAAAACTTTGCCAAATTTCATAGACTTCTATTGTGGAAATCAAGAATTAAACAATGCTTAAATTGATGGGGTTTTTTTATAGTTGTAATTATGAGTGTTATAATTGTGTTATCTTTTATTGGTTCTATGTTATGTATTGTGTAGGGAGTATTGTGGTTTTGTTGGGTTTTTTCTTAAAGCTTGGCCTTCGGACTGTGGGTTTCTTTAAGGGCCTTACCCCTTGCTTAGGTATTAATGATCTTTGGGGATTTTAGTGGTGCAAGGGGGTGAAGTTACCTTTTTTCCCACTTTCAATAAGTCTTTGGGCTAGCTTTAAGGATAATAAGGTTTTTTGGGTTTTTGGGTGGTTAAGTCTGGTTATTAAAAAGTGGTTTGGTAGTTGGCTATGGATAGGTTGGTTAGATTTGTATTTTGTTTAACTTTTTTATTTCCGTTTGTTTTTGTATTCTTTTATTCTTTTTAATATAGTTTGCTGAGCTTTGGCTCTTTCAAAAAAAAAAAAAAAAAATTTAAACAATGCTCATCAAAAGTTTGCTAAATTACATAGACTTCTATTGTGGAACTCAACAATTAAACGATGCTGACCCAACTTTTGCATAAATTGCATAAACTTCTATTGTGGAACTCAAGAATTAAACAATGCTCATCAAAGCTTTGCTAAATTGTATAGAGTACTATTATGGAACTCAAGAGTTAAACAATGGTTATCAATGCTTTGCTAAATTGCATACACTTCTATTGTGGAAATCAAGAATTAAACAACGCTCATCAAAGCTTTGCTAAATTGCATAGACTTCTATTGTGGAACTCAAGAATTAAACAATGCTCATCAAAGCTTTGGTTAATTGCATAGTCTTCTATTGTGGAACTCAAGAATTGAACAATGGTCATCCAACCTTTGCTTAAATTGCAAAGACTTCTATTGTGGAACTCAAGATTTAAACAATGCTCATCAAAGCTTTGCTAAATTGCACAAACTTCTATTGTGAAACTCACGAATTAAACATTGCTCATAAAACCTTTGCATAAATTGCATTGTATTCTATTGTGGAACTCCTGAATTAAACCATGCTTATCAAAGTTTTGTTAAATTGCATAGTATACTTCTACTGTGGAAGTGAAAAATTAAACAATGCTTATCAAAGCTTTGCTAAATTGCATAGACTTCTGTTGCGGAACTCAAGAATTAAACAATGCTCATCAAAGCTTTGGTAAATTTCATAGATTACTTCTATTGTGGAACTCAAGAATTAAGCAATGCTCATCAAAACTTAGCTAAATTGCATCGACTTCTATTGTGGAACACAGGAATTAAAAAATACTCATCAACACTTTGCTAAATTTCTTAGACATCTATTGTAGAACTCAAGAATAAAGCAATGCACATCAAATCTTTGCTAAATTGCATAGACTACTTCTATTATGGAACTTAAGAATTAAACAATGCTCATCAAAGCTTTGCTAAATTGCATAGACTTCTATTGTGGAACGAAAGAATTAAACAATGCTCATCAAAGCTTTGCTAAATTGCATAGACTTCTATTGTGCAACTCACGAATTAAACAATGCTCATGAAAGCTTTGCTATATCGCATAGACTTGTATTGTGGAACTCAAGAATTAAACAATGCTCATCCAACGTTTGCTTAAATTGCATAGCGTTCTATTGTGGAACACAAGAATTAAACAATGCTCGTCAAAGCTTTGCTAAATGGCATAGACTACTTCTATTATGGAGCTCGCGAATTAAACATTGCTCGTCAAAACTTTGCCAAATTTCATAGACTTCTATTGTGGAAATCAAGAATTAAACAATGCTTAAATTGATGGGGTTTTTTTATAGTTGCAATTATGAGTGTTATAATTGTGTTATCTTTTATTGGTTCTATGTTATGTATTGTGTAGGGAGTATTGTGGTTTTGTTGGGTTTTTTCTTAAAGCTTGGCCTTCGGACTGTGGGTTTCTTTAAGGGCCTTACCCCTTGCTTAGGTATTAATGATCTTTGGGGATTTTAGTGGTGCAAGGGGGTGAAGTTACCTTTTTTCCCACTTTCAATAAGTCTTTGGGCTAGCTTTAAGGATAATAAGGTTTTTTGGGTTTTTGGGTGGTTAAGTCTGGTTATTAAAAAGTGGTTTGGTAGTTGGCTATGGATAGGTTGGTTAGATTTGTATTTTGTTTAACTTTTTTATTTCCGTTTGTTTTTGTATTCTTTTATTCTTTTTAATATAGTTTGCTGAGCTTTGCCTCTTTCAAAAAAAAAAAAATTAAACAATGCTCATCAAAAGTTTGCTAAATTACATAGACTTCTATTGTGGAACTCAACAATTAAACGATGCTGACCCAACTTTTGCATAAATTGCATAAACTTCTATTGTGGAACTCAAGAATTAAACAATGCTCATCAAAGCTTTGCTAAATTGTATAGAGTACTATTATGGAACTCAAGAGTTAAACAATGGTTATCAATGCTTTGCTAAATTGCATACACTTCTATTGTGGAAATCAAGAATTAAACAACGCTCATCAAAGCTTTGCTAAATTGCATAGACTTCTATTGTGGAACTCAAGAATTAAACAATGCTCATCAAAGCTTTGGTTAATTGCATAGTCTTCTATTGTGCAACTCAAGAATTGAACAATGGTCATCCAACCTTTGCTTAAATTGCAAAGACTTCTATTGTGGAACTCAAGATTTAAACAATGCTCATCAAAGCTTTGCTAAATTGCACAAACTTCTATTGTGAAACTCACGAATTAAACATTGCTCATAAAACCATTGCATAAATTACATTGACTTCTATTGTGGAACTGCTGAATTAAACCATGCTTATCAAAGCTTTGTTAAATTGCATAGAATACTTCTACTGTGGAACTCAAAAATTAAACAATGCTTATCAAAGCTTTGCTAAATTGCATAGACTTCTATTGTGGAACTCAAGAATTAAACAATGCTCATCAAAGATTTGGTAAATTTCATAGATTACTTCTATTGTGGAACTCAAGAATTAAGCAATGTTCATCAAAACTTAGCTAAATTGCATCGACTTCTATTGTGGAACACAGGAATTAAAAAATACTCATCAACGCTTTGCTAAATTTCTTAGACATCTATTGTAGAACTCAAGAATAAAGCAATGCACATAAAATCTTTGCTAAATTGCATAGACTACTTCTATTATGGAACTTAAGAATTAAACAATGCTCATCAAAGCTTTGCTAAATTGCATAGACTTCTATTGTGGAACGAAAGAATTAAACAATGCTCATCAAAGCTTTGCTAAATTGCATAGACTTCTATTGTGGAACTCACGAATTAAACAATGCTCATCAAAACTTTGCTTAAATTGAATAGACTTCTATTGTGGAACTCAAGAATTAAACCATGATCATCAAAGCTTTGCTAAATTGCATAGAATACTTCTATTGTGGAGCTTAAGAATTAAACTTTGCTAAATTGCATAGACTTCTATTATAGAACTCAGGAATTAAACAATGCTCATCAAATCTTTGGTAAATTTGATAGATTACTTCTATTATGGAACTCAAGAATTAAGCAATGCTCATCAAAGCTTTACTAAATTGCATCGACTTCTATTGTGGAACACAAGAATTTAAAAATACTCATCAACGCTTTGCTAAATTGCTTAGACATCTATTGTAGAACTCAAGAATAAAGCAATGCTCATCAAATCTTTGCTAAATTGCATAGACTACTTCTATTATGGAACTCAAGAATTAAACAGTGCTCATCAAAGCTTTGCTAAATTGCATAGACTTCTATTGTGGAACTCATGAATTAAACAATGCTCATCAAAGCTTTGCTAAATTGCATAGACTTCTATTGTGTAACTCACGAATTAAACAATGCTCATCAAAGCTTTGCTAAATTGCATAGACTTCTATTGTGTAACTCACGAATTAAACAATGCTCATGAAAGCTTTGCTATATCGCATAGACTTGTATTGTGGAACTCAAGAATTAAACAATGCTCATCCAACGTTTGCTTAAATTGCATAGCGTTCTATTGTGGAACATAAGAATTAAACAATGCTCGTCAAAGCTTTGCTAAATGGCATAGACTACTTCTATTATGGAGCTCGCGAATTAAACATTGCTCGTCAAAACTTTGCCAAATTTCATACACTTCTATTGTGGAAATCAAGAATTAAACAATGCTTAAATTGATGGGGTTTTTTTATAGTTGCAATTATGAGTGTTATAATTGTGTTATCTTTTATTGGTTCTATGTTATGTATTGTGTAGGGAGTATTGTGGTTTTGTTGGGTTTTTTCTGAAAGCTTGGCCTTCGGACTGTGGGTTTTTTTAAGGGCCTTACCCCTTGCTTAGGTATTAATGATATTTGGGGATTTTAGTGGTGCAAGGGGGTGAAGTTACCTTTTTTCCCACTTTCAATAAGTCTTTGGGCTAGCTTTAAGGATAATAAGGTTTTTTGGGTTTTTGGGTGGTTAAGTCTGGTTATTAAAAAGTGGTTTGGTAGTTGGCTATGGATAGGTTGGTTAGATTTGTATTTTGTTTAACTTTTTTATTTCCGTTTGTTTTTGTATTCTTTTATTCTTTTTAATATAGTTTGCTGAGTTTTGGCTCTTTCAAAAAAAAAAAAGAATTAAACAATGCTCATCAAAACTTTGCTAAATTACATAGACTTCTATTGTGGAACTCAATAATTAAACGATGTTGACCCAACTTTTGCATAAATTGCATAGACTTCTATTGTGGAACACAAGAATTAAACAATGCTCATCAAATCTTTGCTAAATTGCATAGACTTCTTTTGTGGAACTCATGAATTAAAAAATGCTCATCAAACCTTTGCTTAAATTGCATAGACGTCTATTGTGGAACTCATGAATTGGACAATGCTCACCAACCCTTTTCTTAAACTGAATAGACTTCTATTATGGAACTCAAGAATTAAGCAATGCTCATCAAAGCTTTGCTAGATTGCATCGACTTCTATTGTGAAACTCAAGAATTAAATTATACTCATCAAAGCTTTGCTAAATTGTATAGACTTCTATTGTAGAACTCAAGAATTAAACAATGCTCATCAAAGCTTTGCTAAATTGTATAGTGTACTATTATGGAACTCAAGAGTTAAACAATGGTTATCAATGCTTTGCTAAATTGCATACACTTCTATTGTGGAAATCAACAATTAAACAACGCTCATCAAAGCTTTGCTAAATTGCATAGACTTCTATTGTGGAACTCAAGAATTAAACAATGCTCATCAAAGCTTTGCTTAATTGCATAGTCTTCTATTGTGGAACTCAAGAATTGAACAATGGTCATCCAACCTTTGCTTAAATTGCAAAGACTTCTATTGTGGAACTCAAGAATTAAACAATGCTCATCAAAGCTTTGCTAAATTACACAAACTTCTATTGTGAAACTCACGAATTAAACATTGCTCATAAAACCTTTGCATAAATTACATTGACTTCTATTGTGGAACTGCTGAATTAAACCATGCTTATCAAAGCTTTGTTAAATTGCATAGAATACTTCTACTGTGGAACGCAAAAATTAAACAATGCTTATCAAAGCTTTGCTAAATTGCATAGACTTCTATTGTGGAACTAAAGAATTAAACAATGCTCATTAAAGATTTGGTAAATTTCATAGATTACATCTATTGTGGAACTCAAGAATTAAGCAATGTTCATCAAAACTTAGCTAAATTGCTTCGACTTCTATTGTGGAACACAGGAATTAAAAAATACTCATCAACGCTTTGCTAAATTTCTTAGACATCTATTGTAGAACTCTCCATAAAGCAATGCACATCAAATCTTTGCTAAATTGCATAGACTACTTCTATTATGGAACTTAAGAATTAAACAATGCTCATCAAAGCTTTGCTAAATTGCATAGACTTCTATTGTGGAACGAAAGAATTAAACAATGCTCATCAAAGCTTTGCTAAATTGCATAGACTTCTAGTGTGGAACTCACGAATTAAACAATGCTCATCAAAACTTTGCTTAAATTGAATAGACTTCTATTGTGGAACTCAAGAATTAAACCATGATCATCAAAGCTTTGTTAAATTGCATAGAATACTTCTATTGTGGAGCTTAAGAATTAAACAATATTTATCAAAGCTTTGCTAAATTGCATAGACTTCTATTGTAGAACTCAGGAATTAAACAATGCTCATCAAATCTTTGGTAAATTTTATAGATTACTTCTATTGTGGAACTCAAGAATTAAGCAATGCTCATTAAAGCTTTACTAAATTGCATCGACTTCTATTGTGGAACACAAGAATTTAAAAATACTCATCAACGCTTTGCTAAATTGCTTAGACATCTATTGTAGAACTCAAGAATAAAGCAATGCTCATCAAATCTTTGCTAAATTGCATAGACTACTTCTATTATGGAACTCAAGAATTAAACAGTGCTCATCAAAGATTTGGTAAATTGCATAGACTTCTATTGTGGAACTCATGAATTAAACAATGCTCATCAAAGCTTTGCTAAATTGCATAGACTTCTATTGTGGAACTCATGAATTAAACAATGATAATCAAACCTTTGCTAAATTACATAGACTTCTATTGTGGAACTCAAGAATTAAACAATGCTCATCAAAGCTTTGCTAAATTGCATTTAATACTTCTATTATGGAAGTCAAGAATTAAACAATAGTTGTGTGTCACCCACTTCAGCCCAACACAAAGGGGATCTGCACTTACGGCCATAAAGGGCATCGAACGGGGCAACCTCAATGCTAGTGTGATAGCTATTGTTGTAAGAGAACTCGACAAGTCGCAAATGGGTATTCCATGCTTTACCAAAGTCGATCACACAGGCTCTCAGCATGTATTCTGGTGTTTGAATGGTTCTCTCACTCTCCCCGTCGGTTTGTGGGTGGTAGGTTGTACTCATGTCCAGCCTAGTTCCCCGAGCTTTCTGTAGTGACTTCCAGAACCTTGAGGTGAATCTACTGTCTCTATCAGAGATAATGGATATTGGCATACCGTGCAGTCGTATTATCTCTCTTATGTATGTTCTGGTCAGTTTCTCCATCTTGTTAGTTTCCTTTATTGGTAGGAAGTGTGCGGACTTCGTTAACCTGTCAACGATTAACCAAATGGTGTCATGACCACCCGTAGTCTTGGGCAACTTAGTAATTAAATCCATTGTAATTTGCTCCCACTTCCACTAAGGTATTTCTGGTTGTTGTAGTAAACCTGAGGGCTTTTGGTGTTCTACCTTGACTTTGGCGCAAGTTAGGCACTTGCCCATGTAGGTAGCAATCTCTGCTTTTATGTTCAGCCACCAATAAAGTTTCTTGAGGTCCAGATACATCTTGTATGAACCTGGGTGAACGGAGTATCGAGTCTTGTGTGCTTCGTTCATGACCACATCTCTGTAGCCACCGAACTTTGGTGTCAAAGTCCGGTCTATGAGATAACGAACTCCGTCTCCCTTGATCTCTAAATGCTTCTACATTCCACTTAAGGCTTCATCCGCCACATTTTTAGGCTTTAAGGCTTCCAGCTGAGCCTCTTTGATTTGTGTGGATAGATGTGAATGGATGGTCATGGTTAGTGCTTTTACTCTGCGACCTGAGTACTCCTTTCGACTAAGGGCATCAGTTACTACATTGGCTTTTTCGGGATGATAATGAATGTCGCATTCATAGTCATTAAGTAGTTCTACCCAACGCCGTTGTCTCATGTCAAGCTCCTTTTGGTCGAGTATGTGCTAAAGACTTTTATGGTGGGTGAAGATGGTGCACTTTGTGCCGTAGAGGTAGTGCCTCCAGATCATCAGAGCAAACACTATTGCTCCCAACTCAAGGTCAGGAGTGGTGTATTTGACATCGTGTGTCTTTAGCTGTCTCGAGTCATAAGCAATAACCTTTCCTCACTGCATAAGCACACAACCTAGCCCTTGATTGGATGCATCGCAGTATACTATGAAATCTTCTGTCCCTTCTGGAAGGGACAAGATAGGTGCGCTGCATAGGGCTTGTTTTAGAGTTTGGAACACAGTGTCTTGTTTTTCTCCCCAACAAAAAGTTACACCCTTCTGGGTAAGGGTGGTAAGTGGTTTAGCGATTCTAGAGAAGTTTTGTATGAATCTGCGATAGTAGCCAGCAAGACCCAAGAATTGACGGATCTTTGTGGGCGTTCTTGGTGCTGACCAGTTCTGTATTGCCTTAATTTTGAGGGGTCCACATGTATTCCTTCTTCGTCGACCACGTGACCGAGGAAGGTTACCTTCCTAATCCAAAACTCGCACTTAGAGAACTTCGCATATAGCTTCTCCGCCCTTAATGTTTCTAGAACTTGTCTCAAGTGCTGACTATGTTCTTCCTTGCTTCATGAATAGATAAGTATATCATATATGAATACTATCACGAATTTGTCTAGGAAGGGATGGCGTACCCTGTTCATTAAATCCATGAACACGGCGAGTGCATTTCTCAGACCGAAGGGCATCACTACAAACTCGTAGTGACCATAACGAGTTCGGAATGCTGTATTGGGAACATCACTATCTTGACCTCGTAATTTGTGGTACCCTGATCTCAGGTCGATCTTCGAGAAGTAGAGGGTATCGGTTCTTAATGGTAAGCTTGTTTAGTTCGCGGTAATCTATGCACATACGGAAAGATCCATCCTTCTTCTTCACGAACAGGACCGGTGCTCCCCAGGGTGAGAAGCTCGGTCTGATGAATCCCTTACTGAGCAGTTCGTTTAGTTGGCTGGATAATTCCTACATCTCTGCTGGTGCTAGTCGATATGGGGATTTGGGTCCAGGAATTTAGTCGACTCAGAACTCGACTTGGCGTTCAGGAGGAATTCTTGGGAGATCCTCGGGAAAGACGTCAGGAAAATTATAGACTTTAGGAATGCTCTCGAGGTCTTTTACTTCTTGATTCTCGTTCACTATGTGAGCTAAGAATGCGTGATACTCCTTGCGCATATATTTTTAGGCTTTGACGCAAGAGATGATGCGAATGTTAATACTGGGTTTGTCGCCGTAAATAACGAGAGTTTCGCCACTTGGCAGATTAAGGCGAATCGCCTTCTCGTAGCATAGAATATCAGCATGGTGCGGACTCAACCAATCCATGCTGATGATGATGTCGAAGCTTTTTGTTGAGACCGGCAATAGGTCGATTTGAAAGGAAAAGTCGTTTAGAGTAAGGGTACAGCCTCCATATATGTTGTTAGTGCTTTCGGTTTTCCTGTTGGCCATCTCGAAGGTGAATGTTTCGGTTAGTGATTGTGGTTTTTGTTTGAGAAGGTGTTTAAATTTGTGGCTGACAAAACTCCTCTCCGCACCACTATCAAATAGTATGCATGCATAAGAGTGATTGAGGAGAAACGTACCCGTGACCACTGTAGGATCCGCTATTGCTTCCATCTGTCCCATGGCCAGTACCCTTCCTGCACCGCCAGCATTCTTTGTCTTCGGGCAATCCCTCTTGTAGTGCCCTGGTTCAACACGCCTATAGCAGGCCTGGCTTACCCCAGTCCCGTGAGTCTGGGTGTTTGATTGTGTCGGTGCCTTACAGAAACGGGTTGTGTGCCCCTTCATGTTGCAGTTATTGCAATGCATCTCCCGACAGGGTCCGTGATGATGGAAATTGCATTTATTGCACTTTGTAGGTTCCCAACATAGCGACTGGGAGGTGTTGGGGCAGTCGGAACAACAGCAGGAACAGTAGCAGCGTGAACTGCAACTATTTGTTGCTTCTTCGAGGGATCCTGCGACGATTGCCCCTTTCTTTTGTTTGAGAACTTCTTCTTGCCACCACTTTCTATTGGTTACTCGGGGACGGCTGTCATGAATCCTTGACGAATCCCATGATCTACGAGGGTCTGTGCCAGATGCTTAGCGTTGTCGAAAGTAAGTGGATTGGCAACTATTACGTTCCCTTGGATTTGGGGAAAGAGTCCCCAGATGTATCTTTCTACTTTCTTGCTTTCTGGGGTGACCATCCCGAGGCAAAGAGTAGCCAGGTCACTAAATATGGCAGTGTATGCAGCAATATCGGAGTCCTTCATCGTCAGACCCCAGAGCTCCTACTTTAGCTTTTGCACCTCGCCCCTCGGGAAGTATTCTGCTAGCATTAGTTCCTTTAAGTCATCACAGCTCATGACATTGGTTATTGGGAGAGTCAATGACTTGACTTGACTGTTCCACCAAGAGTGGGCTCTTTCTATGAAAGTGCATGCTACAAATTTTACTTTGCTAGTTTCGGGGAACGCACAGATTTCAAATATTGATTCGGTCTTCTCGAACCAGCGTGTTAAAGCAATGACACCTCTGGTGCCATCAAAGGATTTGGGTTAGAAGGGTTGGCACCACTACCCGCCCCACTAGGAACACTCCCTCGGGTGTCCATGACTATCTCCACGGTTAGAAGGGTTGGCACCACTACCCGCCCCACTAGTGCCACTTGCATTGATCTACGTCATGGCTGCTGCCACGGTGGCGGTTACTGCTGCTTGGAACACAGCATGGTTATACTGAGGAGGGGGTGACGGTGGTGGATTCGTTGGCGGGTTGTTTTTGTTTCTGTTGGACTTCTTTGGAGGCATCTTTCTCTATTAATTATTAAAGAGAAAATGATGATAAGTCATCTATAGTGGTCATGAGTCAGGTGATATTGAACAAGGTATATCTTATCCTGACTATTATAGTGTTCTATTAAGCGATTTACAGTGGAAGTCTACTAATATAAGTAAACAATCGCCATTTCATTTCATGAAATTGATAGCAACACTTGAAACGAATTTGTATAGTGTGACTCGCACCGGGTCTCCTATAATCACATAGTGTATACAAATTATATATAACCAAGACCAAATAGACCTTCGAAAAAGTGATCCTACTTTAAGTCCACAACCAAACAAGGAACAATTCTAAGTCTATGAAATCTTAATTATATATAACTCTTACGTATACACTTAGTAATTATAGATCTACCAGCAAGGGTCCTTTGTTTTCACATGATTGATTTCTGGTATTATAGTGCTATAAAACACTCCTATAGTATTTTAACGTTATGTTTGGTTCTAGTGTTCCTTTGTATAGAGTTGGTAAGTTTCAGACCTGTTGCAACACCACAATCACTCCCAAACACATGTTGGTCGTATCTCAAATAAATATGGTTGATCAGGCTATATTTATCCCAAATATGATTACATAACTATCCATGTTTAACCGTAGTGTCCAACTCGTCCAAATACTTTTATGTAGTTTCTTACTGTGATACTATTTCTGGTATGTATGCATGTTCGTATACTTCTTATAAAATACTTATATTTTAAAAGTATACTTTTAGTCAGAGCACTTCGGCCCCATTGTATTTATAGTTGTATATCTTACAAGGTTTGATATACTTAGTTCATTATAAATAATTCTCTGATACCAATCTGTCACACCCCCAAACTGGAACGGAGGAAATGGTCGGGGGCGGAGGACGTCATGTACAGTATCACAACAATTGAATAATAGTAATCCAAGTAACAACAACCATTGCATTGATAATATAGAGTTTACATTGTATTTGTATCACTGTTTGTATAACACCCACAATGTATAGCAAAAACTATAGACGTGACACCATGGATGCTCCGTCTTCTCAAAAACTTGTAGTGTACCTGTCTACTGGTTCCCTGAGAATACAAGTGATTTTGAAAGTGTATCAACATTTAATTTGGTGAGTTCATAAGTATGTTTTGTGATGGAAAGCTTGTCATTGTTCCTTGAAAAAAACGTTAGTATGTTCCTCCAGAAAATCCAATATTTTCTTTAGTAAATGAAATGTAGTCTTAGGCCTTAAGACCAAAATGTATTTTTGTTACTGTACTCTAAAATAGTATACTGTAGTCTTATTAATGAATAAAACTATATCATGAATGTTTCCATGAAATATCTGTTGTACTGTATTAAGGAAATACTGTACTGTACTGTATTTGTATGAAAACCCTTTGTATGAAAGTGTCTGGAATCCACCAGTTGTACTGTAAAATAGTGTATTGTAATGTAGTTCTATTATAAAAATAAAACCATTGAAGTAGTGTAAATCCCGTAAACAATATTTTAGTTGATACTATTGTGAGTTTCATATAACCATGCTAAAATGACTAGTGGCCTCTACGGCGTTCTTCATGCGTCGGAATGTTATGACATTTGTCACCCCAGGCCTGTCGGCCTAGCTGTTTGTCACACCCCAAAACCGGAACGGCGGAAACGTTCGGGGGTGGAGGACGTCATGTTTAATATCACAACAAAGAATAGTAGTAAACAAGCAACAACATCATCCATTGCATTAATAATATAATTTCATACAAGTGTGTTATGTAAAGTTATAAGACACCAAAAATGTAAATCAAAATAAGAGATGAGTCTTGAACGAGCTCCATCTTCTCAAAAGCCTGGCATCGGTACCTGTCTACTGATGACCTGAGAATACAAGTTATTTTGAAAGAGTTTATCAGCTTTAAAGCTGGTGAGTTCATAAGCATTTTAGTGTCATTGTTTGTATGAAAGTGTTGGTATGTAGTTGATGTATAAGTTTGTAAATGTTTGTAAATGTTTGTGAATGTTTGTAAATGTTGTTATCTCCTAGAAAATACTATATTTTCTACTAAACGTAGCCTTCTACCAAGGCATCAAATGAAATGTATGTTTGTTTCTTGTAAAAGTGTGTATTTTCCCAAGTATGACTATCATTAACCAAAAATATAGTTTTACATTATCTTTTATGCGAAAAGATCACAATGTGAATGCAATGGGAAAATAATAAAGTACTGTAGTGTTGTATTATAGTAACTACTGCTGTACTAATTACCTTAAACCAATTGGTATTTAAAGTAACATGTGATATGCCTGTACCATACTACTGACTAAAACACGACGATGAAAGACGTCGGAAGAAATGACATTTGGCACCCATAGACTTGCAAGTCCCACTGTAGCGAGCATCAAGGTGTAGGATAGTCAATCCAGTATAGATCTATACACAAATTCAACGCTCTCCTTCTATGAGACTCTGGATACAAAACGAGCCATGACAGGCGATGCCATGCCCCGTTACGTGGCTCACATTTCTGTCGTAATGTTCTTGTATATGTATTGTATGTACTAGTGTAATGTATGTTCTCTCTGTCTAGTATGCTCCGTTTGTTTCTCATCATAGTATGTTATGTTTTTTTCTCATCATAGTATGTTATGTTTGTTTCTCATCATAGTATGTTATGTTTGTTTCTCATCATAGTATGTTATGTTTGTTTCTCATCATAGTATTCTCTATCTGTTTCTCGTTATAGTATGTATTGACTCATGTATAGACTCATTGTATGTTTCATTGTTCTAGTAATAATATTAGTAACTTCCTAAACTATACCTATATAGTTTACTAGTAATGTTGTTTGTATGTGTCAACATGATGGTGTACCTTTGCTACCCAAAGGCACTGAACTGAATGAAGGAACTTTTATATCTATACACATATACATAATATATAACTAAGATTCAAACGACCTTCGGACAAATAACCGATACCCTAAGTCCACAACCAAACAAGGAACAGGAAGCAAGGCGAGCTATCAGTCCTAAGTCCTTTCAATCCTACTTATATAACTATATCTATATAGATATGCATTTGACAAGATATGAGTTTGAAAAGAGTTTGAATAGAAAGTATTTAACATGTAAAAGAGTTTGTAAAATGATTTGAAGTAGTTTGTTTCATAACACAGTTTGAAAAGTAAGAAAATCCACTTGGTTGGTAGTTATTAATCACATGTGATTGATATAATAACTATAATAGTTCAACTTGTATCCCCCCCCCCCCATAAAAGCATTTAAAATCATTTAAAAGGTTGATTAAGGGGTATGAACTCACCTGTAGTGAGTGGTTTGGATGTAAGTGCTAGATAAGGTGCTAGTTGTCAAGTGAAGACTTGAACACACACACACTGATCCTATTTAACATATAAAGACACATATATGTATCTAATTAGTGATAATAACACTAATTAAGCAAGTAAAGACACCCTAAAACATGGAAAACACTTTGGTTCAAGTGTTAGAAGACCATAGGGTTGCATCTAAGGGTTATAGGGCTTTGCATTTTGAGTTTACGGTCCAAGAGTAAACTCTCCATGAGTTTACGGCCTAGGGTTTGCGGCCCTAATGGGTTTACGGTCGTAAACCCATGGTAACTTCTACCATTTAGATGTTCAAGGTCCTTAGTTCAAGTTGGAAGGGTTCTAGACCAAGTTTTAAGCCTTAGGAAGGAGTGGTGGCACATATGCACCACTAACTAGTGTTTACGGCCCAAGGTGTTTGCCTTGGCCGTAAACACCACCTGCTCTTGGTTCTTTTGATGTTTAAGTTCTTATACTCTTCTTGGAAGTATTCTAGACTTGGTTCCAAGGCTTTGGAAGAGATTAGGGCTCATAATGCCCCATTTATTAGTGTTTACGGCCCAAGGAGATTGCCTTGGCCGTAAACACCTTATGATCTTGTGTTCTTGATGTTTTCTAGGTGTAAACTAACTGATTCAAGCATATAACAAGCTAAGGCAAGTGTACTTACAATATAGAAGCTTGTATGGGTGCTTAAGGTTCAAGAACACTAGTGTGTGTTCTTGGTGAAATGAAGAACACTTGAAGATCTATCAAGATGAAGAGATTTCATGGATGAAATCATGTACAATCGCTAGATATTGAAGTATATCAACTAATCAAGGAAAGAATCACTTAAAAAGTTAAAGATCTTAAGGAAAAATCGGATGATACTTAAGAGAGAATGACTTCTAGGCTTGAAAATGGTAAAAATGACTAAAATGGCTAAGTGTCATATTTATACCTTAGAGTTTACGGCCGAAATCTTGGAGTTTTGAGACTTAAATGTTGCACAAATAACTCTAGAGTATACCTCCTATAATTACCTCTTGAAGGTACTAGGCTTAGAACACTCAAATAGACTCAAAACAGTGCTAAAAGTTAGCAGAAATAAGTCTGACTTAGATTGAAGTGAATGGTTGTACAAGATAGAAATTTCGAGTTGTCACATCATCCCCCCGTTAGAGGGAATTTCGTCCCGAAATTAGAGTTTAAGCAAATAAGTAGTTACAAATAACTAAGTAAAAAGATGAGGATATTTCAGTTTCATTTGATCCTCGCGCTCCCAAGTGATTTCAGGTCCTCGCTTGGCGTTCCAGCGAACCTTCACTATCGGGATACGGCTTTGCTTCGTTTGCTTGACCTCTCGGTTCATGATCTCTACAGGTTCTTCCACGAAGTTGAGGCTCTCGTTGATCTCGATCTCGTCGAGTGGGATTACAAGAGTCTCGTCGGACAGACACTTTTTCAAGTTCGAGACGTGGAAAGTAGAATGTACGTTATTGAGTTCGCGAGGTAAGTTGAGTTTGTAAGCTACAGGGCCGATTCTAGTGAGAATCTCGAAAGGCCCTATGTATCTTGGATTTAGCTTTCCACGCTTTCTGAAGCGTATCAAGCCTTTTCAGGGTGAGACTTTCAATAGAACACGGTCGCCCACCTGGAATTCTAACGGTTTCCTTCGTTTATCTGAGTAGCTTTTCTGTCGGTCTCTAGAGGCTTTCAATCGTTCACGAATCTGAACGATCTTCTCTGTCGTTTCCCGAATAATCTCCGGACCGGTGAGAGTGCTGTCAGGAACTCGTCCTTTAGCTAACTGGGTGTCACCCACCTCAGCCCAGCATAGAGGGGATCTGCACTTTCGGCCATAGAGGGCTTCAAATGGAGCAGCCTTTATGCTCGTGTGGTAACTGTTGTTGTAGGAAAACTCGACAAGGGGTAAATGAGTATCCCATGTCTTCCCAAAGTCGATCACACAGGCTCGCAACATATCCTCCAAGGTTTGGATAGTCCTCTCACTTTGTCCGTCGGTCTGTGGATGGTAGGCTGTACTCATGTCCAGCCTAGTTCCTAGGGTACTTTGTAGCGACTGCCAGAACCTCGAAGTGAATCTACTATCTCTATCGGAGATAATAGATATAGGAACACCATGCAGTCGTACGATCTCCCTAATGTAGGTTCTTGTTAGCTTCTCCATCTTGTCTGTTTCTTTGATAGGCAGGAAGTGTGCGGACTTGGTTAACCTGTCTACGATCACCCAAATGGTATCGAGACCACCCGCTGTCGTGGGCAACTTGGTTATGAAGTCCATCGTGATCCGCTCCCACTTCCATTCTAGTATCTCCGGTTGTTGTAGTAAACCTGAGGGTTTCTGGTATTCGACCTTAACCTTGGCGCAAGTAAGGCATTTACTTACGAAGGTAGCAATCTCTGCTTTCATGTTAGGCCACCAGTACAACTTTTTAAGATCCAGATACATCTTATCTGAACCTGGGTGGACGGAATATCGAGTTTTGTGTGCCTTGGTCATGACCAAGTCTCTGAAACCACCGTGTTTCGGTGTCCAGATCTGATCCATGAGATATAAGGCTCCGCCACCCTTGACTTCCAAATTCTTATCCATCCCGCTTAAGGATTCTCCCGCCATATTTTCAGGTTTCAAAGCATCGACCTGAGCCTCCTTAATTTGTGTGGACAAGTGTGAATGGATAGTCATAGTCAAAGATTTGACTCTACGACCAGAGTATTCTTTCCGACTTAGGGCATCAGCTACTACGTTGGCCTTGTCGGGATGATAACGAATTTCGCATTCGTAATCACTGAGTAGCTCGACCCATCGTCATTGTCTCATGTTGAGCTCCTTCTGGTCGAATATATGTTGTAGGCTTTTGTGGTCTGTAAAGATTGTGCTTTTTGTACCATACAGGTAGTGTCTCCAGATCTTCAGAGCAAACACTACTGCTCCCAACTCAAGATCGTGAGTGGTGTAGTTGACCTCGTGTGTCTTCAGCTGTCTGGAGGCATAGGCGATGACCTTACCTCGTTGCATCAGAACATAACCGAGTCCTTGGTTGGATGTATCGCAATAGACTACGAAGTCTTTTATTCCTTCGGGGAGGGATAGTATCGATGCGGTGCATAGGGCTCGCTTCAGCGTTTAAAACGCTTTCTCTTGCTTCTCTTCCCAGTCAAAGGCCACGCCTTCTGGGTCAAAGTCGTAAGAGGTTTCGCAATTCGCGAGAAGTTCTGAATGAACCTACGATAGTAGCCAACGAGGCCTAGAAATTGACGAATTTCTGTAGGCGTCTTCGGTGCTGACCAGCTCTCAATGGCTTTGATTTTGGAAGGGTCCACATGTATTCCTTCTTCGCTAATCACGTGTCCTAAGAATTCGACTCTTCGGATCCAAAATTCGCATTTCGAGAACTTCGCATAGAGCCTCTCCGATCGTAAAGTTTCTAAGACTTGTTGAAGATGTTGACTATGCTCCTCCTTACTACGAGAGTAGATAAGTATGTCATCGATGAAGACGATGACGAACTGATCCAAGTAAGGACGACACACCCTATTCATTAAATCCATGAACACCGCGGGAGCGTTGGTTAATCCGAACGGCATTACTACGAATTCGTAGTGTCCATAACGAGTTCGGAAGGCTGTCTTCGGAACATCCTCCCCTAACACCCGTAACTGGTGACACCCGGATCTTAGTTCGATTTTTGAAAAGAAGTTCGCCCCTTGAAGTTGGTCAAACAAATCGTCTATACGAGGCAGAGGGTAATGATTTTTTACGGTCAGTTCGTTGAGCTCCCTGTAGTCGATGCACATACGAAACGATCCGTCTTTCTTCTTGACGAACAAGACTGGAGCTCCCCAGGGTGAGAAGCTTGGTCTTATAAAGCCCTTGCTAAGCAGTTCGTTAAGTTGACCGGACAGTTGTTGCATCTCTGTAGGTGCTAGACGATAGGGCGATTTGGCTACTAGAGTAGCCCCTGGAACTAAGTCGATTCTGAACTTGACTTGACGTTGTGGAGGTAATCCTGGGAGTTCTTCTGGAAAGATGTCGGGAAAATCGCGTACTACCGGAATGTCCTTAATGTATTTCGTTTCTTGGCTCACATCGACAACATGAGCAACGAATGCGCGACATTCCTTTCGCAAGAATTTTTGGGCTTGAATGCTCGAGATGAGGCGAAGGTTAGTGTCGGGTTTGTCGCCGTAGATTACTAGAGTTTCGCTAGACGGTAGATTAAGGCGAACCGCCTTTTCATAACACATGATGTCGGCACGATGAAGACTCAACCAATCCATGCCGATAATGACGTCGAAACTTTTAATTGAGACCGGCATGAGGTCGATTGAAAATGAGTGGCTATCTAGAGTTAGAGTAGAACCTATGTATATGCAGTTAGTACTCTCTGTCTTTCTGTTAGCCATTTCTATAGTGAACGATTCATTAAGTGCTCGTGATTGTTGCTTAAGTAAATGAGCAAATTTTTGGTTCACGAAACTCCTCTCCGCTCCACTATCAAATAGAATGCATGCATAAGAGTTATCAGGAGGAACGTACCAGTGACCACTGTGGGGTCGGCAACCGCTTCCTCGTGGCAACCAAAACTCTTCCCACTCCGCCGGCGTTCCCTGCCTTCGGGCAGTTCCTCTTGTAATGGCCCACCTCGCCACAACTGTAGCAAGCTTGGCCCATGCCAGCGCCGGGGACTTGGTTGATTGGCCTCGCCAGAGCTTTGCAGAAACGGGAAGTGTGCCCTTTCCTGTTGCAGTTTGAACACTGTATTTCCCGGCAGGCTCCAGTGTGGTGGAAGTTGCATTTATTGCACTTGGGCAAACTTCCAGCGTACTGCTTTACCGGAGCAGCAGCGGCAGGTGCTATCACAGCATGAACTGTCACGACCTGCTGCTTTTTGGCAGCCTTCTTCTTTTTCTTGTCATCCCAGAATTTCCGCTTGTTGTCGGCGGCTTTGGAGGGTTTTGAGATGGCTAAGGTTGATGTTGCTGATGGGGTACGGACCCCATGGTCAATGAGCCGCTGTGCCAACCTCTTGGCACTATCGAATGTAGTGGGGTTTGAAGCTAAAACATTCCCCTGAAATGGAGGCACCAGCCCCCAGATGTACCTCTCTATTTTCTTTCCCTCTGTGTGTACCATGTTGGGACAGAGGGCCACCAGCTCGCAGAATCTGGCGGTGTAGGAAACTATATCGGAGCCCTTCATGGTTAGGCTCCATAGTTCTTGCTCCAGTTTCTGGATTTCGCCCTCGGGCAGTATTCTTCGATCATGAGCTCTCT
Organism: Lactuca virosa; assembly: GCF_052849685.1. NCBI lineage: Eukaryota > Viridiplantae > Streptophyta > Magnoliopsida > Asterales > Asteraceae > Lactuca > Lactuca virosa. The sequence goes on from NC_136434.1 coordinate 255,165,300, forward strand.
GAGAGCTTCCCAGCCCATGGCATTTGCCACTATTAGAGATAGTGACTTGACATGGCTATTCCACCATGTCAGGGCTTTTGCCTCGAAGGTGCACGCAGCAAATTTGACTTTGCTCCCTTCCAGGCATGAGCAGATCTCGAAGATCGACTCTGTCTTTTCAAACCATTGTGAGAGGGCAATGACTCCGCCAGTTCTTTTAAAGGATAGTGGCTTGCAGTTGGTGAAGTCCTTGTAGGAGCACTCTCTCGAGCGCACGGGGGCTTCACCGTGAGTAGAACGAACAGGTGTTCCCCCTCCGGTGGTACTTGAAGAATGATACTGAGCCATGGTTGTTGCCACAGCTGCAGCTACTGCAGCATTTAGAGCTGTCGTATCAATTTGAGGAGTAGGTGGTGGTGTTGGAGTTACCGGGGGATTGCGTCTCGTTTATCGGCGCGTAGGCATCTTTCAACTAAAAGTTTACAAAGATAACGATATTGGTAAGGATAGAGAAATTTATGAGAGTGACTCATGGACTAACTCTCCGTAGCCCAGCAACACAATTGAATAGTATGATTGAATGTAGATCTAGTACTAAAAGATGATAGCATTTGGATATTAAATTCCATGAGACTAGATATCTGTCAATTATACTGGTATTACAGATGTAATAAGTTTGGGAAAAACGACCTAGAAGTAGGTCTTACATCAAACCAAGATGGGAAAATTTTGATAGAATTAAGACCAAATCATGATTAAACAGATCTAAGGTCTTCACAAAGATAGGAACTTAAACTAGAGTTTTTACATAAACTAAGTTATATCCAAAAGAGAAAGTTGAGTAGGCTCTATCTACAACGAGAGCCACTAGAGTGAGTCCTTGATTCTGACAGACGGCGCTCCATGTCTCTCATGCGCCTTTCTGCCATTGCCTGTCGAGCTCGAAGTTCCCTGACTTCAGCTCGGGTTTCAGTAAGTTCTCTCTGCAGGGCTGCATTATGGATTTGAGTCCTTTCATGAGCAGACTCTAGCTGACAAATGCGAACTGTGTTAACGCCAGAGTTGGCGTCAATTTCCACTACTCGGTCGATGGCTGCTCGACCTTGCTCGGTGTTCCGAGCAATCCTACAGACCATGATGGGTAGGACTCGGTCAGCTAAACCTCCCTCGCTTAGATTGTAGAAGCTTCGGTCCCCATTGTAGGGTATGGGTTGACCCTGTTCCTGACTCCATCTGTTCAAGTTCGTTGCCCACAGAGGTGTGAGTCCTTGAAATGCTGGGCGAGGGTTAGGATTTGGGTTTGGGTTCTGAGCCACTGGGGGCAGGTTGTTGACTTCTGGCTCTGAGTCAGAACCATCAGAAAAGCCTTCAGCGTGGTGATCATCCAAAGAGATTGGATGGTCATCTTCTGGCTCCTCATCAAGCCATCCCGCATTGCCTTCGTTCGGGAAGTACGGGTCTCCAGGGATATGGAATCCAGCCATGATATCTACGCGAGAAAAGGGGTATAAGGTATAACTAAAATAGACGTACTAATTAGATAATTATACAATGATCTTTATCAGTTACTTCAACACTTGCATAGTGCATACCAGTCATATGTAACCAAGACAGGATAGACCTTCGAATAAGTGACCCTAACTCTAAGCCCACAACTAAACAAGGAACAGGAAGTAAAGCAAAGGTCACAGATTCTAAGTCTATGACATCCTAGTTACATATAACCTTAGCGTATCCACTCTGCAACTATTGACATACTAATAAAGACCTTTTTAGTTTGCACATAAGTAATTTTAATATCACAAAATACTCCTATAGTATTTTAAGTTTATGTTCTGTGCTAATGTTTTCATTGTAGTATTGTTGGTAAGTTTTTAGACTTGTTGCAACCTCACAACCACTCTTAGGCACATGCTAGTCACTCCTCGGAAAATATAGTTGATCAGGCTATATCCTTCCCAGGGTTGACCATATGTCTCTAAGTCTAATTGTGTTGTCCAACAATCGTAATACTTTTGTTCTGTCCTAGTGACACTCATTTTAGTATGAATGCAGGTATGTATACTTAGTTAAATATTTTATTATTTAAAAGTATAAACTCTTGGTCAGAGTATTTTAATCCCGTTGTGTTTATAGTTTGTATATCTTTTATGGGTTGATATACTCGATTCACTATAAACAATGCTCTGATACCAATCTGTCACACCCCAACACCGGAACGGCGAAAACGTTCAGGGGTGGAGGACGTCATGTTCAGTATCACAACAAAGAATAGTAGTAAACAAGCAACAACATCATCCATTGCATTAATAATATAATTTCATACAAGTGTGTTCTGTAAAGTTATAAGACACCAAAAATGTAAATCAAAATAAGAGATGAGTCTTGAACGAGCTCCATCTTCTCAAAAGCCTGGCATCGGTACCTGTCTACTAATGACCTGAGAATACAAGTTATTTTGAAAGAGTTTATCAGCTTTAAAGCTGGTGAGTTCATAAGCATTTTAGTGTCATTGTTTGTATGAAAGTGTTGGTATGTACTTGATGTATAAGTTTGTAAATGTTTGTGAATGTTTGTAAATGTTTGTGAATGTTTGTGAATGTTGGTATCTCCTAGAAAATCCTATATTTTCTACTAAACGTAGCCTTCTACCAAGGCATCAAATGAAATGTATGTTTGTTTCTTGTAAAAGTGTGTATTTTCCCAAGTATGACTATCATTAACCAAAAATATAGTTTTACATTATCTTTTATGCGAAAAGATCACAATGTGAATGCAATGGGAAAATAATAAAGTAATGTAGTGTTGTATTATAGTAACTACTGTCGTACTAATTACCTTACACCAATTGTTATTTAAAGTAACATGTGATATGCCTGTACCATACTACCGACTAAAACACGACGATGAAAGACGTCGGAAGAAATGACATTTGGCACCCGTAGACTTGCAAGTCCCACTGTAGCGAGCAGCAAGGTGTAGGATAGTCAATCCAGTATAGATCTATACACAAATTCAACGCTCTCCTTCTATGAGACTCTGGATACAAAACGAGCCATGACAGGCGATGCCATGCCCCGTTACGTTGCTCACATTTCTGTCGTAATGTTCTTGTATATGTATTGTATGTACTAGTGTAATGTATGTTCTCTCTGCCTAGTATGCTCAGTTTGTTTCTCATCATAGTATGTTATGTTTGTTTCTCATCATAGTATGTTATGTTTTTTTCTCATCATAGTATGTTATGTTTGTTTCTCATCATAGTATGTTATGTTTGTTTCTCATCATAGTATGTTATGTTTGTTTCTCATCATAGTATTCTCTATCTGTTTCTCGTTATAGTATGTATTGACTCATGTATGAACTGACTCATTGTATGTTTCATTGTTCTAGTAATAATATTAGTAACTTTCTAAACTATACATATTATAGTTTACTAGTAATGTTGTTTGTATGTATGAACATGATGGTGTACCTTTGCTACCCAAAGGCACTGAACTGAATGAAGGAACTTTTATATCTATACACATATACATAATATATAACTAAGATTCAAACGACCTTCGGACAAATAACCGATACCCTAAGTCCACAACCAAACAAGGAACAGGAAGCAAGGCGAGCTATCAGTCCTAATTCCTTTCAATCCTACTTATATAACTATATCTATATAGATATGCATTTGACAAGATATGAGTTTGAAAAGAGTTTGAATAGAAAGTATTTAACATGTAAAAGAGTTTGTAAAATGATTTGAAGTAGTTTGTTTCATAACACAGTTTGAAAAGTAAGAAAATCCACTTGGTTGGTAGTTATTAATCACATGTGATTGATATAATAACTATAATAGTTCAACTTGTATCCCCCCCCCCATAAAAGCATTTAAAATCATTTAAAAGGTTGATTAAGGGGTATGAACTCACCTGTAGTGAGTGGTTTGGATGTAAGTGCTAGATAAGGTGCTAGTTGTCAAGTGAAGACTTGAACACACACACTGATCCTATTTAACATATAAAGACACATATATGTATCTAATTAGTGATAATAACACTAATTAAGCAAGTAAAGACACCCTAAAACATGGAAAACACTTTGGTTCAAGTGTTAGAAGACCATAGGGTTGCATCTAAGGGTTATAGGGCTTTGCATTTTGAGTTTACGGTCCAAGAGTAAACTCTCCATGAGTTTACGGCCTAGGGTTTGCGGCCCTAATGGGTTTACGGTCGTAAACCCATGGTAACTTCTACCATTTAGATGTTCAAGGTCCTTAGTTCAAGTTGGAAGGGTTCTAGACCAAGTTTTAAGCCTTAGGAAGGAGTGGTGGCACATATGCACCACTAACTAGTGTTTACGGCCCAAGGTGTTTGCCTTGGCCGTAAACACCGCCTGCTCTTGGTTCTTTTGATGTTTAAGTTCTTATACTCTTCTTGGAAGTATTCTAGACTTGGTTCCAAGGCTTTGGAAGAGATTAGGGCTCATAATGCCCCATTTATTAGTGTTTACGGCCCAAGGAGATTGCCTTGGCCGTAAACACCTTATGATCTTGTGTTCTTGATGTTTTCTAGGTGTAAACTAACTGATTCAAGCATATAACAAGCTAAGGCAAGTGTACTTACAATATAGAAGCTTGTATGGGTGCTTAAGGTTCAAGAACACTAGTGTGTGTTCTTGGTGAAATGAAGAACACTTGAAGATCTATCATGATGAAGAGATTTCATGGATGAAATCATGTACAATCGCTAGATATTGAAGTATATCAACTAATCAAGGAAAGAATCACTTAAAAAGTTAAAGATCTTAAGGAAAAATCGGATGATACTTAAGAGAGAATGACTTCTAGGCTTGAAAATGGTAAAAATGACTAAAATGGCTAAGTGTCATATTTATACCTTAGAGTTTACGGCCGAAATCTTGGAGTTTTGAGACTTAAATGTTGCACAAATAACTCTAGAGTATACCTCCTATAATTACCTCTTGAAGGTACTAGGCTTAGAACACTCAAATAGACTCAAAACAGTGCTAAAAGTTAGCAGAAATAAGTCTGACTTAGATTGAAGTGAATGGTTGTACAAGATAGAAATTTCGAGTTGTCACATCATCCCCCCGTTAGAGGGAATTTCGTCCCGAAATTAGAGTTTAAGCAAATAAGTAGTTACAAATAACTAAGTAAAAAGATGAGGATATTTCAGTTTCATTTGATCCTCGCGCTCCCAAGTGATTTCAGGTCCTCGCTTGGCGTTCCAGCGAACCTTCACTATCGGGATACGGCTTTGCTTCGTTTGCTTGACCTCTCGGTTCATGATCTCTACAGGTTCTTCCACGAAGTTGAGGCTCTCGTTGATCTCGATCTCGTCGAGTGGGATTACAAGAGTCTCGTCGGACAGACACTTTTTCAAGTTCGAGACGTGGAAAGTAGAATGTACGTTATTGAGTTCGCGAGGTAAGTTGAGTTTGTAAGCTACAGGGCCGATTCTAGTGAGAATCTCGAAAGGCCCTATGTATCTTGGATTTAGCTTTCCACGCTTTCTGAAGCGTATCAAGCCTTTTCAGGGTGAGACTTTCAATAGAACACGGTCGCCCACCTGGAATTCTAACGGTTTCCTTCGTTTATCTGAGTAGCTTTTCTGTCGGTCTCTAGAGGCTTTCAATCGTTCACGAATCTGAACGATCTTCTCTGTCGTTTCCCGAATAATCTCCGGACCGGTGAGAGTGCTGTCAGGAACTCGTCCTTTAGCTAACTGGGTGTCACCCACCTCAGCCCAGCATAGAGGGGATCTGCACTTTCGGCCATAGAGGGCTTCAAATGGAGCAGCCTTTATGCTCGTGTGGTAACTGTTGTTGTAGGAAAACTCGACAAGGGGTAAATGAGTATCCCATGTCTTCCCAAAGTCGATCACACAGGCTCGCAACATATCCTCCAAGGTTTGGATAGTCCTCTCACTTTGTCCGTCGGTCTGTGGATGGTAGGCTGTACTCATGTCCAGCCTAGTTCCTAGGGTACTTTGTAGCGACTGCCAGAACCTCGAAGTGAATCTACTATCTCTATCGGAGATAATAGATATAGGAACACCATGCAGTCGTACGATCTCCCTAATGTAGGTTCTTGTTAGCTTCTCCATCTTGTCTGTTTCTTTGATAGGCAGGAAGTGTGCGGACTTGGTTAACCTGTCTACGATCACCCAAATGGTATCGAGACCACCCGCTGTCGTGGGCAACTTGGTTATGAAGTCCATCGTGATCCGCTCCCACTTCCATTCTAGTATCTCCGGTTGTTGTAGTAAACCTGAGGGTTTCTGGTATTCGACCTTAACCTTGGCGCAAGTAAGGCATTTACTTACGAAGGTAGCAATCTCTGCTTTCATGTTAGGCCACCAGTACAACTTTTTAAGATCCAGATACATCTTATCTGAACCTGGGTGGACGGAATATCGAGTTTTGTGTGCCTTGGTCATGACCAAGTCTCTGAAACCACCGTGTTTCGGTGTCCAGATCTGATCCATGAGATATAAGGCTCCGCCACCCTTGACTTCCAAATTCTTATCCATCCCGCTTAAGGATTCTCCCGCCATATTTTCAGGTTTCAAAGCATCGACCTGAGCCTCCTTAATTTGTGTGGACAAGTGTGAATGGATAGTCATAGTCAAAGATTTGACTCTACGACCAGAGTATTCTTTCCGACTTAGGGCATCAGCTACTACGTTGGCCTTGTCGGGATGATAACGAATTTCGCATTCGTAATCACTGAGTAGCTCGACCCATCGTCATTGTCTCATGTTGAGCTCCTTCTGGTCGAATATATGTTGTAGGCTTTTGTGGTCTGTAAAGATTGTGCTTTTTGTACCATACAGGTAGTGTCTCCAGATCTTCAGAGCAAACACTACTGCTCCCAACTCAAGATCGTGAGTGGTGTAGTTGACCTCGTGTGTCTTCAGCTGTCTGGAGGCATAGGCGATGACCTTACCTCGTTGCATCAGAACATAACCGAGTCCTTGGTTGGATGTATCGCAATAGACTACGAAGTCTTTTATTCCTTCGGGGAGGGATAGTATCGATGCGGTGCATAGGGCTCGCTTCAGCGTTTAAAACGCTTTCTCTTGCTTCTCTTCCCAGTCAAAGGCCACGCCTTCTGGGTCAAAGTCGTAAGAGGTTTCGCAATTCGCGAGAAGTTCTGAATGAACCTACGATAGTAGCCAACGAGGCCTAGAAATTGACGAATTTCTGTAGGCGTCTTCGGTGCTGACCAGCTCTCAATGGCTTTGATTTTGGAAGGGTCCACATGTATTCCTTCTTCGCTAATCACGTGTCCTAAGAATTCGACTCTTCGGATCCAAAATTCGCATTTCGAGAACTTCGCATAGAGCCTCTCCGATCGTAAAGTTTCTAAGACTTGTTGAAGATGTTGACTATGCTCCTCCTTACTACGAGAGTAGATAAGTATGTCATCGATGAAGACGATGACGAACTGATCCAAGTAAGGACGACACACCCTATTCATTAAATCCATGAACACCGCGGGAGCGTTGGTTAATCCGAACGGCATTACTACGAATTCGTAGTGTCCATAACGAGTTCGGAAGGCTGTCTTCGGAACATCCTCCCCTAACACCCGTAACTGGTGACACCCGGATCTTAGTTCGATTTTTAAAAAGAAGTTCGCCCCTTGAAGTTGGTCAAACAAATCGTCTATACGAGGCAGAGGGTAATGATTTTTTACGGTCAGTTCGTTGAGCTCCCTGTAGTCGATGCACATACGAAACGATCCGTCTTTCTTCTTGACGAACAAGACTGGAGCTCCCCAGGGTGAGAAGCTTGGTCTTATAAAGCCCTTGCTAAGCAGTTCGTTAAGTTGACCGGACAGTTGTTGCATCTCTGTAGGTGCTAGACGATAGGGCGATTTGGCTACTAGAGTAGCCCCTGGAACTAAGTCGATTCTGAACTTGACTTGACGTTGTGGAGGTAATCCTGGGAGTTCTTCTGGAAAGATGTCGGGAAAATCGCGTACTACCGGAATGTCCTTAATGTATTTCGTTTCTTGGCTCACATCGACAACATGAGCAACGAATGCGCGACATTCCTTTCGCAAGAATTTTTGGGCTTGAATGCTCGAGATGAGGCGAAGGTTAGTGTCGGGTTTGTCGCCGTAGATTACTAGAGTTTCGCTAGACGGTAGATTAAGGCGAACCGCCTTTTCATAACACATGATGTCGGCACGATGAAGACTCAACCAATCCATGCCGATAATGACGTCGAAACTTTTAATTGAGACCGGCATGAGGTCGATTGAAAATGAGTGGCTATCTAGAGTTAGAGTAGAACCTATGTATATGCAGTTAGTACTCTCTGTCTTTCTGTTAGCCATTTCTATAGTGAACGATTCATTAAGTGCTCGTGATTGTTGCTTAAGTAAATGAGCAAATTTTTGGTTCACGAAACTCCTCTCCGCTCCACTATCAAATAGAATGCATGCATAAGAGTTATCAGGAGGAACGTACCAGTGACCACTGTGGGGTCGGCAACCGCTTCCTCGTGGCAACCAAAACTCTTCCCACTCCGCCGGCGTTCCCTGCCTTCGGGCAGTTCCTCTTGTAATGGCCCACCTCGCCACAACTGTAGCAAGCTTGGCCCATGCCAGCGCCGGGGACTTGGTTGATTGGCCTCGCCAGAGCTTTGCAGAAACGGGAAGTGTGCCCTTTCCTGTTGCAGTTTGAACACTGTATTTCCCGGCAGGCTCCAGTGTGGTGGAAGTTGCATTTATTGCACTTGGGCAAACTTCCAGCGTACTGCTTTACCGGAGCAGCAGCGGCAGGTGCTATCACAGCATGAACTGTCACGACCTGCTGCTTTTTGGCAGCCTTCTTCTTTTTCTTGTCATCCCAGAATTTCCGCTTGTTGTCGGCGGCTTTGGAGGGTTTTGAGATGGCTAAGGTTGATGTTGCTGATGGGGTACGGACCCCATGGTCAATGAGCCGCTGTGCCAACCTCTTGGCACTATCGAATGTAGTGGGGTTTGAAGCTAAAACATTCCCCTGAAATGGAGGCACCAGCCCCCAGATGTACCTCTCTATTTTCTTTCCCTCTGTGTGTACCATGTTGGGACAGAGGGCCACCAGCTCGCAGAATCTGGCGGTGTAGGAAACTATATCGGAGCCCTTCATGGTTAGGCTCCATAGTTCTTGCTCCAGTTTCTGGATTTCGCCCTCGGGCAGTATTCTTCGATCATGAGCTCTCTGAGAGCTTCCCAGCCCATGGCATTTGCCACTATTAGAGATAGTGACTTGACATGGCTATTCCACCATGTCAGGGCTTTTGCCTCGAAGGTGCACGCAGCAAATTTGACTTTGCTCCCTTCCAGGCATGAGCAGATCTCGAAGATCGACTCTGTCTTTTCAAACCATTGTGAGAGGGCAATGACTCCGCCAGTTCTTTTAAAGGATAGTGGCTTGCAGTTGGTGAAGTCCTTGTAGGAGCACTCTCTCGAGCGCACGGGGGCTTCACCGTGAGTAGAACGAACAGGTGTTCCCCCTCCGGTGGTACTTGAAGAATGATAATGAGCCATGGCTGTTGCCACAGCTGCAGCTACTGCAGCATTTAGAGCTGTCGTATCAATTTGAGGAGTAGGTGGTGGTGTTGGAGTTACCGGGGGATTGCGTCTCGTTTATCGGCGCGTAGGCATCTTTCAACTAAAAGTTTACAAAGATAACGATATTGGTAAGGATAGAGAAATTTATGAGAGTGACTCATGGACTAACTCTCCGTAGCCCAGCAACACAATTGAATAGTATGATTGAATGTAGATCTAGTACTAAAAGATGATAGCATTTGGATATTAAATTCCATGAGACTAGATATCTGTCAATTATACTGGTATTACAGATGTAATAAGTTTGGGAAAAACGACCTAGAAGTAGGTCTTACATCAAACCAAGATGGGAAAATTTTGATAGAATTAAGACCAAATCATGATTAAACAGATCTAAGGTCTTCACAAAGATAGGAACTTAAACTAGAGTTTTTACATAAACTAAGTTATATCCAAAAGAGAAAGTTGAGTAGGCTCTATCTACAACGAGAGCCACTAGAGTGAGTCCTTGATTCTGACAGACGGCGCTCCATGTCTCTCATGCGCCTTTCTGCCATTGCCTGTCGAGCTCGAAGTTCCCTGACTTCAGCTCGGGTTTCAGTAAGTTCTCTCTGCAGGGCTGCATTATGGATTTGAGTCCTTTCATGAGCAGACTCTAGCTGACAAATGCGAACTGTGTTAACACCAGAGTTGGCGTCAATTTCCACTACTCGGTCGATGGCTGCTCGACCTTGCTCGGTGTTCCGAGCAATCCTACAGACCATGATGGGTAGGACTCGGTCAGCTAAACCTCCCTCGCTTAGATTGTAGAAGCTTCGGTCCCCATTGTAGGGTATGGGTTGACCCTGTTCCTGACTCCATCTGTTCAAGTTCGTTGCCCACAGAGGTGTGAGTCCTTGAAATGCTGGGCGAGGGTTAGGATTTGGGTTTGGGTTCTGAGCCACTGGGGGCAGGTTGTTGACTTCTGGCTCTGAGTCAGAACCATCAGAAAAGCCTTCAGCGTGGTGATCATCCAAAGAGATTGGATGGTCATCTTCTGGCTCCTCATCAAGCCATCCCGCATTGCCTTCGTTCGGGAAGTACGGGTCTCCAGGGATATGGAATCCAGCCATGATATCTACGCGAGAAAAGGGGTATAAGGTATAACTAAAATAGACGTACTAATTAGATAATTATACAATGATCTTTATCAGTTACTTCAACACTTGCATAGTGCATACCAGTCATATGTAACCAAGACAGGATAGACCTTCGAATAAGTGACCCTAACTCTAAGCCCACAACTAAACAAGGAACAGGAAGTAAAGCAAAGGTCACAGATTCTAAGTCTATGACATCCTAGTTACATATAACCTTAGCGTATCCACTCTGCAACTATTGACATACTAATAAAGACCTTTTTAGTTTGCACATAAGTAATTTTAATATCACAAAATACTCCTATAGTATTTTAAGTTTATGTTCTGTGCTAATGTTTTCATTGTAGTATTGTTGGTAAGTTTTTAGACTTGTTGCAACCTCACAACCACTCTTAGGCACATGCTAGTCACTCCTCGGAAAATATAGTTGATCAGGCTATATCCTTCCCAGGGTTGACCATATGTCTCTAAGTCTAATTGTGTTGTCCAACAATCGTAATACTTTTGTTCTGTCCTAGTGACACTCATTTTAGTATGAATGCAGGTATGTATACTTAGTTAAATATTTTATTATTTAAAAGTATAAACTCTTGGTCAGAGTATTTTAATCCCGTTGTGTTTATAGTTTGTATATCTTTTATGGGTTGATATACTCGATTCACTATAAACAATGCTCTGATACCAATCTGTCACACCCCAACACCGGAACGGCGAAAACGTTCAGGGGTGGAGGACGTCATGTTCAGTATCACAACAAAGAATAGTAGTAAACAAGCAACAACATCATCCATTGCATTAATAATATAATTTCATACAAGTGTGTTCTGTAAAGTTATAAGACACCAAAAATGTAAATCAAAATAAGAGATGAGTCTTGAACGAGCTCCATCTTCTCAAAAGCCTGGCATCGGTACCTGTCTACTGATGACCTGAGAATACAAGTTATTTTGAAAGAGTTTATCAGCTTTAAAGCTGGTGAGTTCATAAGCATTTTAGTGTCATTGTTTGTATGAAAGTGTTGGTATGTACTTGATGTATAAGTTTGTAAATGTTTGTGAATGTTTGTAAATGTTTGTGAATGTTTGTGAATGTTGGTATCTCCTAGAAAATCCTATATTTTCTACTAAACGTAGCCTTCTACCAAGGCATCAAATGAAATGTATGTTTGTTTCTTGTAAAAGTGTGTATTTTCCCAAGTATGACTATCATTAACCAAAAATATAGTTTTACATTATCTTTTATGCGAAAAGATCACAATGTGAATGCAATGGGAAAATAATAAAGTAATGTAGTGTTGTATTATAGTAACTACTGTCGTACTAATTACCTTACACCAATTGTTATTTAAAGTAACATGTGATATGCCTGTACCATACTACCGACTAAAACACGACGATGAAAGACGTCGGAAGAAATGACATTTGGCACCCGTAGACTTGCAAGTCCCACTGTAGCGAGCAGCAAGGTGTAGGATAGTCAATCAAGTATAGATCTATACACAAATTCAACGCTCTCCTTCTATGAGACTCTGGATACAAAACGAGCCATGACAGGCGATGCCATGCCCCGTTACGTTGCTCACATTTCTGTCGTAATGTTCTTGTATATGTATTGTATGTACTAGTGTAATGTATGTTCTCTCTGCCTAGTATGCTCAGTTTGTTTCTCATCATAGTATGTTATGTTTGTTTCTCATCATAGTATGTTATGTTTTTTTCTCATCATAGTATGTTATGTTTGTTTCTCATCATAGTATGTTATGTTTGTTTCTCATCATAGTATGTTATGTTTGTTTCTCATCATAGTATTCTCTATCTGTTTCTCGTTATAGTATGTATTGACTCATGTATGAACTGACTCATTGTATGTTTCATTGTTCTAGTAATAATATTAGTAACTTCCTAAACTATACATATTATAGTTTACTAGTAATGTTGTTTGTATGTATGAACATGATGGTGTACCTTTGCTACCCAAAGGCACTGAACTGAATGAAGGAACTTTTATATCTATACACATATACATAATATATAACTAAGATTCAAACGACCTTCGGACAAATAACCGATACCCTAAGTCCACAACCAAACAAGGAACAGGAAGCAAGGCGAGCTATCAGTCCTAATTCCTTTCAATCCTACTTATATAACTATATCTATATAGATATGCATTTGACAAGATATGAGTTTGAAAAGAGTTTGAATAGAAAGTATTTAACATGTAAAAGAGTTTGTAAAATGATTTGAAGTAGTTTGTTTCATAACACAGTTTGAAAAGTAAGAAAATCCACTTGGTTGGTAGTTATTAATCACATGTGATTGATATAATAACTATAATAGTTCAACTTGTATCCCCCCCCCCATAAAAGCATTTAAAATCATTTAAAAGGTTGATTAAGGGGTATGAACTCACCTGTAGTGAGTGGTTTGGATGTAAGTGCTAGATAAGGTGCTAGTTGTCAAGTGAAGACTTGAACACACACACTGATCCTATTTAACATATAAAGACACATATATGTATCTAATTAGTGATAATAACACTAATTAAGCAAGTAAAGACACCCTAAAACATGGAAAACACTTTGGTTCAAGTGTTAGAAGACCATAGGGTTGCATCTAAGGGTTATAGGGCTTTGCATTTTGAGTTTACGGTCCAAGAGTAAACTCTCCATGAGTTTACGGCCTAGGGTTTGCGGCCCTAATGGGTTTACGGTCGTAAACCCATGGTAACTTCTACCATTTAGATGTTCAAGGTCCTTAGTTCAAGTTGGAAGGGTTCTAGACCAAGTTTTAAGCCTTAGGAAGGAGTGGTGGCACATATGCACCACTAACTAGTGTTTACGGCCCAAGGTGTTTGCCTTGGCCGTAAACACCGCCTGCTCTTGGTTCTTTTGATGTTTAAGTTCTTATACTCTTCTTGGAAGTATTCTAGACTTGGTTCCAAGGCTTTGGAAGAGATTAGGGCTCATAATGCCCCATTTATTAGTGTTTACGGCCCAAGGAGATTGCCTTGGCCGTAAACACCTTATGATCTTGTGTTCTTGATGTTTTCTAGGTGTAAACTAACTGATTCAAGCATATAACAAGCTAAGGCAAGTGTACTTACAATATAGAAGCTTGTATGGGTGCTTAAGGTTCAAGAACACTAGTGTGTGTTCTTGGTGTTCTTGGTGAAATGAAGAACACTTGAAGATCTATCAAAATGAAGAGATTTCATGGATGAAATCATGTACAATCACTAGATATTGAAGTATATCAACTAATCAAGGAAAGAATCACTTAAAAAGTTGAAGATCTTAATGAAAAATCGGATGATACTTGAGAGAGAGAATGACTTCTAGGCTTGCAAATGGTAAAAATGACTAAAATGGCTAAGTGTCATATTTATACCTTAGAGTTTACGGCCGTAAACTCCATGTTATGGCCGTAAACTCCAAACTCTTGGAGTTTTGAGACTTAAATGTTGCACAAATAACTCTAGAGTATACCTCCTATAATTACCTCTTGAAGGTACTAGGCTTAGAACACTCAAACAGACTCAAAACAGTGCTAAAAGTTAGCAGAAATAAGTCTGACTTAGATTGAAGTGAATGGTTGTACAAGATAGAAATTTCGAGTTGTCACACTGTTACAAGAAGCTCAGGTGCGGGATTGTCAGTCCCTTAGATCTATACACAAAAATTCACGCTCTCCCTCCAGGAGATTCTGGTTATAATTTATAGGACTTGAACTTGTACCCTGATGGGTACAACGAAGTAGTGCCTCACAATCCTGTATTAACTAGTTTACGTGTAGTGTTATAGTGTTCTCTTGTACTTGAATATGTATGTTTTACCTTGTAGTAGTGTACTTTGTAATGTAAAAATAATTATACTTAAATAATGATTTTAGTAGTGTATCCTTGAATTAATGAAATAGAGTAGTGTTCCAGAAACTATACCTATAATAGTTTATATACTTGTTTCTGTATAATGTTCTTGAGCTTATAAAATAGTTTAGTGTTTCTCAAACTATACCCATTATAGTTTAAAAGTATGTTCTGTAATGAACTGAAAACCTTTGCAATTTAACAGTGTGTATAAAGTGGTAGTAAGAGATTTGCGAAAAACATCCTTTTGCTCGACATGTTACAAAAGGGTTAACAATATAATGAAATATATTTGATATTCATAAATATTCACAGCATATATAATTAAGAGTGAAAAGACAGTCGAATAAGTAATTATATCCTAAACCCAAAACCAGACAAGGAACAGGATTTAGGGCGGAATTGTCAATTCTAAGTCTGTTAGACCTTATTTATATATATAAATATATTTTTAATAAAATGTGGCAATAAATTAGTTTGAAACAATTGCAAACGGTTTGAAACGATTTGAAATCGTTTGAATGTTAACACACGATTCCTTGTGTTTTACTTGTATCCCCCCTAAAAACATTGAAAAATAGTGAAAACGTAGGAGTATGAACTCACCTCTAGTGCGTGTTCGTGTTCGGATAGCGAAACTGTAGAGATGATCGTCGGGCTAGCATACGTGGAAATAGTCGTATCCTAAAAATAATTATATCCGATGTTGTATTTAAATTAATAAGATATTAAATTAAATACTAAGTTAAATAATGATTTAAATAATAATTAAAGTTTTAGACAAAACTTTAATTATGTAAGAAATACTTACAAATATCCTTAGGAACTATATGGAATATTGCTAGGCGTTTTCGGTGTGCATGAGGAGTTTTCTGTGAGTTTGGGGCTTTTCGGTGGGAGATATGAATATTTGATGATGTTCTTGGTGTTCTTGAGAAACACTTGAAGATTTGAAGATTGTTTTTGATGTTCTAGGTGAAATTATGATGATCTGGGTGGAAAACTCTTGAAGATATGAAGATTTTGTATGACTTTTGAGAGCAAAATGAGGGTGTTTACGGTTGGGAAATTGAGAAATGAATTGAGTTTGTGGCTGAAACTATATATATAGGAGTAGTTTTCGGTCTTTAATGGGCCTCAAACTTGTGATTTCGGTCCTTCATGATCGGCCTTCGTATTGTTTTCGATCATAAAGTCAACAATGAATGAGATTTCGGTTTTTCGTCAAAAAGAAAAGTGTTTTTGGTCTAGCTTTCATCCATTAGTGTTTTCGGTTTGCTTTATTCCAAAGAAGGTGTTTTTGGTTTGCCATTGGGATTAGATTCCCAAAACCGAAAACTACATATATATTGTCACACCCCCAAATCGAAACGGCAGAAACGTTCGGGGGTGGAGGACGTCATGTATAGTATCACAACAATTGCATCATAGTAATCAAAGTAAACACATCCATTACATTAAATAAGTAGAATATTTACATCTGTTTGATACATAGTTTGTATACACCAAAAGTATAGCAAAATATAAAAGACGTGACTCTATACGCTCCGTCTTCTCAAAAGCCTGCGGGAGTACCTGTCTACTGATTTCCTGAGAATACAAGCGGTTTTGAAAAAGAGTATCAGCATTAAAGCTGGTGAGTTCATAAGCATGTTTTTTTTGTAATGAAAACCTGTTAATGAATCTGTGAAAATGTTTGTATGTTTCCAAGAAAATCCAATATTTTCTAACATATGTGTTCGTTACGGTGTTCCATAAAGTATTAGTTCGTATGCCTGGTTATGTCACACCCCCAAACCAGTCGGCGGAAACGTCAGGGGGTGGATGACTTCATTTGTAGTATCACAACACATGCATCATAGTAATCAAAGTACAAACAACCATTGTATTTAAAAAGTATAAGTATTTACATGTGTTCAATCACTGTATATTGATACCAAAATAGTTATACAAAAAAAGAAGACATGAATCAAAAATAGCTCCATCTTCTCAAAAGCTCAGGGAGTACCTATCTACTGATTCCCTCAGAATACAAGTAATTTGAAAAGAGAGTGTCAACATAAAGTTGAGTGAGTACATCAACATTTATGTTTGAAAGTATGTTTTCTATTTCTTGAATATGTAAACTACTCTAGAAAATCCTATATTTTCTGCTGTATATGAAAAGTAGTTTTAATCACATAAAACCGTTATGTTTGTAAACCAGTGTTCTGTTTTTGTATCCTTTTTGTATAAACTGTAAAAGTGAGTGTGCCGGGCTTCACCAGCTGTTATTGAATACTGAGATGTAATACTGTAAACTGTATTTTTGGTAAATTGGTACTTTGAAAATGTACTCGTGTTTAGTTAATTATACACTAACCGTATTGTTAATATCTTTTTACTGAGTTATTACAACCATACTGAGACTAGATGGCCTGAAACAACGCTCTGAAGGTGTTTAAACTGTTGAAAACAACTGTCACTCATAGGCGTGTATGCCTGGCTGTAGCTAGTAGTCTGAGTGCGGGGTTGTCAATCCCAATATAGATCTATACACACTTGTTTCGATCCCCGACTAGAGATTCTGGTTATAATGTCAGGACTTTAACTATGTTGTTTAAATGAATTAAACAACCTGAATCAAATGACTCATAAAAGCATATAGACGTTACGTGTATAATCGTTGTGAAAACCCAATCATTCTGAAATAAATAATTGATAGTATGTTCCTGAATTAGTATTCTTAACATGTATATGAAGGATGTATACCCTTGATTAGTATTGAATCAAAACCTTGTTCTTATAAAACGGTGTACTCTAGTAGACTTGAATCGTGAAATAATGTTCTATGAATCATAAATTATACCTATTATAATTTATATGTACTTTCTGAATTGGTACTAACTGTTCATGAATGCAACCCCTTGCTCAACGTGTTACAAAGGGTATCTAAACTGAATGAAATAACTTTTGTATTTATATACATATACAATTATATGTAAGTAAAATTTAAACGACATTCGGACAAATAACCGATACTATAAGCCCACATCCAAACAAGGAAAAGGAACCAAAGTGAGTTATCAGTCCTAAGCCTTTTAAATCTTATTTATATAAATATACATATACATATATAAATATGATTTTTGAGGAAAAACATAAGTTTATAAAATCATTTAAAGAATTTAACATTTTGAAATACTTTTGATGACTTGATGTCATTTTAACACAATTTAAAACCATGTGATTTGATAACAATTGAAATTCATTTTAGTAATATATTTTCAAACCATTTGCTTGTAACACAAATATCCTTGTGTTAATCTTGTATCCCCCCCCTTAAAACAGTAAAAACTATGAAAATACGGGGGTATGAACTCACCTGATAATGAATAAATCTGAAAGTTCGATATAGGATGAAAAGTCACACGAGTGAAGTCCTGAGTACAAATGGATCCTATTTAGCATATATAACAACATATATATGCTTACAATTAGTGGATTAACACTTAAAGTGTATAAGTAATAGCCTTAGGATGTAGGAAACACTTACCAAGAAGTGTTAGAATCAAAACTAGAAGGCTAAAGGAAGATCAGGGCCAACAAAGAAGGGTTCACGACCCTAAGGGGGTGTTCACGGCCACCTTGATCCTATGAAGATTTGATGGTTCATGGCCCAAAACTTGAATATTGGGTGGTTCACGGCCCAAGAACAAGTGTGTGTTCTTGGTGTTCTTGGTGAAACAGATGGTGATTTGAAGATCTAAACAAAAAGTGTTCTTGGCTGGAAGATGTGAGAAATGAAGGAAAAATGAACTAAATCTATATATATTGATCCGTGTATGGATAATGAAGGCCCAAAAGGTTATGGGTAGCATAATATTGGGCTAGAAAATTGTTTGGGCTTAATGGCCTATGGGGTGTGCATGGTGACCTAGTTGATAATTAGGGTTTTCTTAATTAAATTAATAAAACTTTAATAAATCCAAGACTTCATTGATTGTTTGATTCAATGCTTGGATGGTTATGGAAACATTTGGAAGGGTATGATTGATGGCCCTCTTTAAACTTTGGGAGTTACACTCTTATCATTGATGGCTCTCTTTAATCCTTGGGAGTTACACTCTTTCCATCTTCTCATAACCAATTACTAGCAATTGAAGAACAATTGAAGACATGGACGTTTTTTTTTGTGTTATTTCAAGAGTTCCCTTAATTTTCATTTACTAGCTTTAATGAGTAGTTAGTTGGTTGGCTTGTAACCACCAACTTTGTAATAAAGGCTTCATATAAAGCCATGTTTATCCATGGAAATGTAATAGACGAATTTTAATCAAAGAACCCTTTTGTTCACTTTGAATTATTGTCATAGTTCACAAATTATCATCTTTTGGACGTGATCCTTGAGTTGATCGAATTCAAGCTAATAGGTCTTAGTTTGTGTTCAGATTTACAAGTTATAG
Source organism: Lactuca virosa (assembly GCF_052849685.1). Lineage (NCBI taxonomy): Eukaryota > Viridiplantae > Streptophyta > Magnoliopsida > Asterales > Asteraceae > Lactuca > Lactuca virosa. The sequence goes on from NC_136434.1 coordinate 255,184,310, forward strand.
GTCTAGTTTGTTTATCAAATCTATCCTTTTATTGTTTTTGTCTCAAACATTATTCCATCTCAATACAAAACAGCCCATACACGTATCATAAGTGGTATCAGAGACAAGTTCCGATTGGGTGTTGTTGAGTTCTTGTTTAAAAAAATCTGCTAAGTTTGTTTGATTTTAGTTCCTGTTCAGAAATTATTTTCCAAACATGTTGCGTAAGATATATGATGAAGAAGAGATAGAGGAAGAGAAAATTGAAGAATATGAGGAAGAAGATTCCGGTCCCAACTACGACACTGATGGGGAAGGAGAATTTTGTGAAAGAATAAGTTTCTTGGTTGAAGAGGAATTTATTGATGAAATTGAAGAAGAAACTAATTTTGTGATCGAAGATGAAATTGTTGAAGCAATTGTGGAAGAAATCAATTTTATTGTTATGGACAATATTGTTGAAGAAATGGTGATTTTTGTTGAACAACAAAAATCATTCCGAGAGCTGACAACCTTGAGAACCAATGACTATAAGTCCCACAAAAATTCAGGTTCTCGTATCTTTTATGAACATAATTCCTTTTCTAAAGATCTTAAAGAAATCCAAATTGGAAGCTTCATTGATCAAGAAGGTTTATTCGTTTTGCATCTTCATTTTCGTTTCAAAGTGTGGGAGATTTTTAAACTTTGGAGGCCATGGAATGCTTATATTTTGCATTTTGAAGGCCCTGGTGAGAGGAGGAAGTATGGTGAGAGGTTGGATTTTGCTAATTATGATCTTACTAATGATGTTTTTGTTTTGTCTTCGTTCGTTGATCAAAAGGAGAAAAAAGACTTGTATATTACTTTTGATAAAAAGTTTTGTGCAATTAGAGATGGAGACTTTTCAATCGTGGCTCAAAAACAGCAAGACCAATTATTTTTGGATGATGGTAGAATTTTGTACCCTCCAAAAGACAATATGATGATTTCCAAAAAAATATGTGTTCATGGTGGTAGCAATCAATCACAAAAAGAGGCATTGTGTGGCAATTATTATGCCAAGTTTTCATGGTGTCCACAAATAAAAAATATTTTTATTAATTTTTCATTCATTGTTCAAAAACACCAAGAACAATGGTGTGAAGTGTGTGGCGAAAGAAAGAAGGATGATATCCATCTTTTTACAAACCATCTTTCTAAGAGCAAAGAAGAAGGAATTAATAAATATGAAGATCCAAGTCCCAAGTATTTACATGGGAGGGAGCTCATGATGTTTGGACTCATATTATTTTGGTGTGCCTTTAATTGGGAAGCCATGATATTGGGGCGTGCTGCTCATCAACTTACAAATACAAACCATGATTCATTCTTTAAAATGACTACAATTAACCATTTAAATTATTGCAAGGTTAATTTGCAGGGTCGAGTTCATGGGAATGTACGGAAGTGGTTTTTCATCCACAAATGGAAGATACGGTTAGGATTGAATTATGTGAGTTATTTTAGTTGTTTGAAGAACATATGTATGTGGAGAAAAGACCAACTTGGAGTAAAGAAAAGGTCACATTCTGTAATGAATATTTGTTTTCAAGACCTACTGTCATGGAAGTTTCATATGGGAGAACAACATAATCTGGTCCGTACTGAATTGAGGACAATTCCTTTCGAAGAAGGAGGGAATGATCCGTGTATGGATAATGAAGGCCCAAAAGGTTATGGGTAGCATAATATTGGGCTAGAAAACTGTTTGGGCTTAATGGCCTATGGGGTGTGCATGGTGACCTAGTTGATAATTAGGGTTTTCTTAATTAAATTAATAAAACTTTAATAAATCCAAGACTTCATTGATTGTTTGATTCAATGCTTGGATGGTTATGGAAACATTTGGAAGGGTATGATTGATGGCCCTCTTTAAACTTTGGGAGTTACACTCTTATCATTGATGGCTCTCTTTAATCCTTGGGAGTTACACTCTTTCCATATTCTCATAACCAATTACTAGCAATTGAAGAACAATTGAAGACATGGACATTTTTTTTGTGTTATTTCAAGAGTTCCCTTAATTTTCATTTACTAGCTTTAATGAGTAGTTAGTTAGTTGGCTTGTAACCACCAACTTTGTAATAAAGGCTTCATATAAAGCCATGTTTATCCATGGAAATGTAATAGACGAATTTTAATCAAAGAACCCTTTTGTTCACTTTGAATTATTGTCATAGTTCACAAATTATCATCTTTTGGACGTGATCCTTGAGTTGATCGAATTCAAGCTAATAGGTCTTAGTTTGTCTTCAGATTTACAAGCTATAGGTCTAGTTTGTTTATCAAATCTATCCTTTTATTGTTTTTGTCTCAAACATTATTCCATCTCAATACAAAACAGCCCATACACGTATCATATATGGCGAGCGGTTCACGGTCCGAAGGGTTCACGGCCGTGAACCTCGTTTCCGGTCCGAAGGGTATATGGCCGGAAGCTGTTTGCAACCTCGTTTACGGACGAAGTGTTCCCGGTCCGAGGTTGGTGTACGGTTCAAAGGAAAAGAAGAAAAGGCATGCGAGACTTTTCGGATTTCAAGCCATACCCTTCTTAACGCAACAACACTTTAAATACTATAATTAAACCCATAAAATACATTACTCTAACTTATAAAAGATAGAATAAAATTTTACTTTCTACAAGAAAATAACGGGATGTTACAGGTTACCACCAGATGTATTGTATAATGTTGTTTTGAATATAAACCCTTTTGTATGAAAACCCTGGCTGTCACCAGTATGTATAGAATATTCTATTTGAAAACCCTGGTTACCACTAGTATCTATAGTAGTTTCATTACTTAAAATAAAACCATGTATTTTATCCCCTGGAATCCTCAAGTATAATGTGTAGTAGTTCTATTAATTAAAATAAAAGTAATGAAGAATGAAATCCCGTAAACAAAGGTTAGTTTATACTATTGTGAGTCGTATAACCATGCTTGATATGACTGATGACCTCTGTGACGTTCTTCAGGCGTCAGACGGTATGATATTTGTCACCCCAGGCATGCATGCCTAACTGTAGCTAGCAGTTTAGGTGTGGGATTGACAGTCCTGAATAGATCTATTCAAAAATCTCACGTTCTCCCTCCAAGAGACTCTGGTTACACTAATGGTAGGATTTAGCCCACACCCCGAAGGGTACAAATGAAGTGATGTCTCACAACCCTGTACTAGGTAGTTTATGTGTAATGTATTGTTCTCTTGTACTTGAAACTATACGTATGTCTTGTAGAGTAAAAGTAATTATACTTAAATAATTATTTAGTATGGTACTCTGGTATTCAGAATGTAGTAATGTATACCATAAACTATATTTGTCATAGTTTATATAATTGTTAATGTATAATCCTGAGATGGTAAAACTGTGTATTGAAATCCCAAACTATATCTATTATAGTTTGCATGTTTGTTAAGTACTCGGTTCGTGTATTGTTCTGAAAACTATGCAATTATAGTTGTGAGTTGAAAACTTCCCTTATGCTCAGCATGTTACAAAAGGAATAAAATATCTAAATACTTTATAAAATATGATGATCTTTTGGTTGTATCAATTGCATAAGTTTTAATCATGTTGAAATTCCGTGTATAAAGTTGACAAAAACTATTTGTGTTTGGCTTGTATTCCTCCCTTGAAAACGTTAAAATAGAAAAAGCGTAGGGGTATGAACTTGCAGTTGGTTGCGTTTATGTGCCGGACAACGAGACTGGAAATGAGGACCCTCGAGTTTGTTGTACACGAAGCTAACGGAATCCTAATAATAATTAAACACATATTTGTATTTAAATTAGCCAATCCATTAGTTAAAGTGTTAGAAAAACACTTGCTTTTTTGCTTAAGGAATGTTATCGAAACTTGAAAGACCCTCACTTTCGTATTTCTGAAAGACCCAAACTTTCATACTTGACAATTGTTACTCCAAAACATGCTACATTCATATTTATAAAACAATATTTTACATTGATAAAGTGTTTACAAAAGATTGGATACAAACCGACTATGTTTTAATATTTTACATAACTACCCAGGATATTGTAATTTGATACAAACATAAACCGAAATACAAAAGTAATATTACAACTATTCTAAACCTTCCAACAGTATATGACTATACTGGTTACTTATCTCCTGCAAATTTGTTAAACATTGAGAGGGTAAGCGGTGACGCTTAGTGAGTTCAATAATAGATACAATATAACGTTATGCCATATATATACTTCAATATGACAGAAGCAAACAGGAACAAGGAACAACAAAGGCATATGTGAATCATGTGACAAACTTTCCATATCAATCATTGATTTGATTCAAAAATATACAATTAATGAGACATAACAATTTCCATACTTGATATACATCAATAAAGCTTTGGCCCAAATGGCACAGAAGACATACACTTTCTGATTAAACATTTTGGTAGATTTCAGGCTTTCAGCCCTGTCTAACCTTCTGCCAATGCCATAGAATAGAAGTCATTCTTTTACAGTGACATGCTCTACATGGCCAGAGGCTACATACCGGTACCAATATGAATCTAAGTCCTTTCACTGATCACATGGTCAAAGGAATTTTTTTGCTATTAAAAATATCGAATAAAAAAAATAACACTGGAAAATAACCCGGAATAATAACACTGAAAAACACATAGCACATATAACACATACCATACAATTGTTCTTATATATTAAACTCGCCTTGAAATAACCGGGGGTCAAAATAATAATTTGTGCAGCATTTCGACTCTAAATATGACTTTATTCGTTGAAAACCGAGAGATTTATTGAAAAACCGGGCCTTGCGAAGGTAGAGCTTCAAACCGAAAAGATAAATTTCTCGGGCTTCACGGGCACTTCGGGGCGTGTTTCGGGTGTTAAAAATGATATCGGGGCTTCGGGGGATGTCAAAATAATAAAAATATTAAAAAGGGGGGTGAAAACGGCTAATTTCCCATTCTTCTCGGGAGGGTTCGCAGCCCTCTTATTTATAGGGCGAATTTGCGAGGGTCGGATCCGAGGCTAGGGGAGTCAGCAGATGCAAAGGCCACGCGGCAGCAGGAGCTTGGTTCGGACGCCAGACGTCATGCATGCGAGGAGGCCAGGTGCGAGGCTCGGAAGTGTGACACGGGCGAGGCGCGTCAGACGCGCTTTGGACCGCTGTTCGGACGAATCAGAAGGCGACGCATCATCAGCTGGGTCTTCGGCTCGGAGACGTGGCGCGCATGACTCACCGAAATCGGCCTTATCCTTGCGAGGGTGACGTGGCCGGTTCCAATCCATGCGAATTTCTCGGAAATTGCACCCAAACCTTCTAAAATCCATAACTTTCGCATACGGGCTCCGTTTTTGACGTTCTTTATTTGCACGCGTAGGGAAAATTATGCTCTACGACTTTCGTTTAGACATCGTCGGCTTATTTTGACTTTATTTTTAATATTATTATTTTTAACAGACTGGGACAGGAAAATCCGTTAAAAATTCATAACTTCTTCATCCGACGTCCGTTTTCGTCAGACTTTTTACCGTTGTACTACTATTGACGAGACCTTCGATTCTTGTTTAGGTTGTGTCGGCTAAAAATCACTTGATCTAAAATTCGAGTTTTTAGTTGTCTACTACTAAGCTGAAACTTAGAAAAATCATAACTTCCTCATACGAAGTCAGATTTTGGCGTTCTTTTTATGAAAATTTTCGGTTTAACAAATACTACGACTTTCATTTAGATCACCAAGGCTAAAAAGTAGTTTATCAAAAACTCACTTTTTACGTCATTCGGTGCCGTGCCGGTTTTGTCGCGGATCTTCGATTGGTCATAACTTCTTCGTTATAACTCGGATTTCGACGAGGTTTTCGCCTAAATGTTTCTAACGAGATTCTTTACAACTTTAAATAATAAAATTTTACTTATTTCAAATTTTATATTTTCGCTAAATTTCACTATTTGGCTTTTAATTGGAATCTCATAAGACTTCCAATATTTTATGAGTGATTCTAAACATAGTTTTACTTCATTTCTAGTAAAAACTATCTGTTAGAACTCAAGACTCAATTTTACATAATATTTCATAATATTATTAACTTTTCAAATTACATAACACGATTTCAAAACGTGTATGTTACAAATACCTCCTCCTTTTGAGGATTTCGTCCCCGAAATCACAATGATTTAGACAAATGAGGATATTTCGCTCTTATCTCATTTTTATTTTTCCCTAAGTATAATTTGGGCCTCGATGGTGTTTCCACTTGACAAGCACCAACTTCACTTATTTATTACGTAGATTAGTCGTTCTTTCATTTACGATCTCTTCTACTTAATTTATTATCCAGTTTCACCTCGGATAATGGAACCGTTTCATCATATACGCTCAAGCATTTACGTAGATATCTTACACGAAATACATCTTGAATACCTGCCAAATCTTCAGGCAATTCCAAGCGGTATGCTTGTTGACCAATTCTCTAGATAATTTTGAAAAGTCCAACAAATCTAGGACTCAATCTCCTTTTCTTCTCAAATTTCATAATACCTTTCCACGGGGATACCTTCAGTATCACCCACTTGGAATTCTATGGGTCATCTTCTCTTTTCTACATAGAACTTTTGTCGATCCTGGGCCACTTTCATTCTTTCTCATACCAATTGAATCTTATCAGTGGTATATTAAATCAATCCAGGGCCTCCAAGTATTTTCTGTCCTACATTATGCCAACATAATGGTGTTCACAGTTACTACCGAACTCTAAGACACATGCACGAAGCATATCTTCTACGGTTTGGATTGTTCTCTCCATCTAACCATATGTCTGGGGATGATAAGCTGTGTTGAGAGCAACTCGAGATCCCAATTCACATTTCATACTCGCCCAAAAGTGAGAAGTGAAGCGAGTATCACGATCAGAAATAATCTTTAGTGGCACACCATGTCTCGCCACAATTTCGTATAAGTAAACTTGTGCGTATTTCTCCATTAGAACCGTTGTACGTATGGTGAGAAAATATGCATTCTTAGTTAGTTGGTCGACAATTACCCAAATGCTATCATTCTATATAGCAGTCTTTGGCAATTAGAATAGCACCAGGCATAAGGTCAATTCGGAATTCTACTTGCCTATTCGGGGTAGTCCAGGCAATTTATCAGGAAGATCATCAAGATTTTCATTAATAATGGAAACATCATTTACAATTTTCTTCCCCTCTTTTGAGATATCAAATGCATTAGCCGGATAAGTAGAATTCCCCTTCGATATAAATTTACGAGTTTTTAAGAAAGAAGTTATTATTTCAACGTAGACATAAATAGAATCCTCTTCTTCGATAGGGATGCATACTATCTCTTTGTAGCACAAGAGTTTTGCGTGGTTCTTTGAAAACCAATCCATGCCGAGAATAATATCATAGTTGGGCAAGGAGATAGGAATTAGGTTAGCAAGAAGATTATAACCTTCAATTCCTATGACACTATCTCTATAGACTTTATCAACAAGTAATGATATATTTCCTATGTTATCTATATGAAATGATTGGACAATTGCGTAACAAGCAATTTGAAAAGAATGTGCGAATTTATAAGGCACGAAAGAATCTGAGGCATCATAATCAAATAAGATGTGAGCAGATCTAAAGTTTACGAGAACATTACTAGTCACAACATTCGAGTCCTAACTTACTTCCACTGTGGTAATCTAAAATGTACGATATCTAACTTTTGGTTTGTCAAACGATTGTCAAACTCTTCAAACTTCTTAGTTACTAGCGGTGCTCAAACCTGCACCCGCTCATCATTCTCTATTGGGCCTTCGATCCTGATCTTTGAGTTAAAACTCAATTCTCATTGCAGACTCCTGCTCCTTCTTGGTTTATAGATTAAACCGAAGATAAGGTCTTTACTTTTGCTATAACAACAACTCGAATTGTCATATTCTAATGACCTTTGATTTTATAATGCACAAGACACATAACGAACCAAACTCCGTATTAGAATCAGATCGAATAAATCGAGCTGATGGAATAGAGAAAACAAAAAGAGTTTGATCAACATGTGGATGCTTCGGAACAGAAAGAATAGCACCACGTATCTCTAATTCGTGCTTTCGGACATACACATCAATTTTGTCAAATGACAGAATATTTTGATTGAGTACGAAATCACGGATTTCATTCTATAATCCTTCCATAAATAACTAAATTCTTCATCGCCTTCACAACAAGTGTGACAACCCGGAACTTTTTATCCTGTACAATTGATATTTATATCAACATTTAACTTGATTTCCGTTACCTTTTAACGCCGTTTAAGAGTTAGTTTAAGTGTTCTAAGCTTGAGTACAGCCGGGAATGAGATTGGAAATGAGTCAACAAGTCGTATAGAGACAAAACCGGGCCATACACCCTCTCGGGAGGAGTGTACGGCCGTACACATGAGTGTGCGGCCGCACACCCACCCTCCAACCGTACACCCACCTCCATATATAGGAGGAGACCCCTTCATTCACTCTTTTTCCATTTTGGCTGCACCCTACTTTCTCTCACTACTTTCTCTCTCTAAAAACTTCATCCAAGAACACTCTAAGGGCCTCAAAAACGTGAATTACTCCATCTTTCAGCTTGTATACTGGTAAGACACCTTGATCTAAGCCTAAAACTCTTCAAGTTCTTCGTGTTCTTCATCACTTGAAGGTGTACGGCCGTACACCTTCATAAGGTGGCCGTACACACCTTAAAGGCTCTCCAAGGTGAGATTTTGGCCTCCCTTTGCTAGTTGGACTTGGTTTTGGCTTTGAAACACCTGAAAATCGACATTCTAAGCATGAATGAAGAGTGTACGGCAGCACACCCCTGTGTACGGCCGCACACACACTCTGTACGACCGCACACTCCCATGTACGACCGCATACACATGCTGACCGCACACCCTGGCCGCACACACACTCTTTTGGCCGTACACCTCCCTCGTTTGATCGTATAGGGTCCCGACAAGCATTTCCAAGTCTTTAGGGTGGTTTCCCGTCATGTTTTAGTCATGAAACACCCAATTCTAACACACATATGTGTTACCATATGTTAATAGGATCCACTTGTGTACGAAACACCAGTTGACACTCAGCATCCGCACCGATCATACGCTCGAATCCTACGTCAAACGGTGAGTTCATACCCCTACGCTTTTCCGAGTTTTCATGTTTTCAGGGGGAGAATACAAGCAAAAGTACAAGGAAACTTGTGCTCAAGTTATTTCATTTTGCATAAAATAATTATATGTTCAGTATGCTTTTAACACAGAAAACCGTTTTACCAAACGATTAAGAAATCAACTCGTAGAAACAGTTTTCAAAACTAAAGCAAGGAACTTGTGAATCTTGTCATAAAATGTGATATTTTACAAAGGATTCATACAAAACATAAACAGGATTTTCTATATTATTACTTGTAAATTTGTTAGGCTAAGTTTGAGACACGTCCTTGGTAACACTCCACCGGATTCGCGAGTGTAGGACTACCCCTTGTAACCAGAATCTCTTGTAGGGAGAGCGTGACTATTGTGTATAGATCTGTACGGGACTGACTATCCCGCACCTTCGCTGCCAGCTACAGCGGGACCGTTAGGTTCAGGGGTGACAAAGTCATAAAAAGATACTGGCCCCGTTACGTGCCATATCCAGTCTAAGTACGGTTATGACACTCACAACCTAGATAGCGGAAATTTACTTTTGTAATAATGAAACAAGTGAACTAACCTCAAAGTAATAACCGATTTGATTACTAGAGGGCATTAGTAATACCCTTAGGATCTAGTTCACTACTTATTTATTACTTTTATTTATGTAATAAGGCTAATACATCTCACTGAGAGCAAACAAGGTTTTTCAAGGAAACTACATCTAACGATACAAGTATGGTAGATACTTGTACACTTCAGACGAGAACAGATAACCAAATATCAACTTTTAAGGAAAATATAGGATTTTCCTGGGATAACTCAACCTTACATAAACAGGCTATTAAACAAATAACGAATGGATAATCAAACATCTTTTATAAGAAAATATAGTATTTTCTTGGGAAACACTTTTCAAAGGATCAAGGAAACATTTCTTTCACCAGAACTAAACGCTTATGAACTCACCAGCTTTATGCTGATATTTTAAAACTGCTTGTATTCTCAGGGCAACAATAGACAGGTACTCTTGTCAACTTTTGGAGAAGACGGAGCATTTTGGAGTCACGTCTTTTACTTTTGTCATATGCTGTTATGAACAAACCATGTTTTCAAACAATGTAAATATTCTTATTATAATGTAATGGTTGTGTTTACTTCGCTTACTATGATACAACTGTTGTGATACTACGCATGACGTCGCCTCGCCCCCGGACGTTTCCGCCGTCCGTTCTGACGGTTCGGGGGTGTGACAGATTGGTATCAGAGCTATTGTTTATAGTGAACTAAGTATACCGAACCTTACATGGTATACAACTATAAACAAAAGGGGCTAAAGTGCTCTGAACTAAAAGTATACTTTTAAAAATATAAGTATTTTTACAAAAAGTATACAAGTATACCTACATACCAGAAACAATATCATGAGTAGAACAAAACAAAAGTATTTTGGATGTTGAACACTACGGTTAAACCTGGGCAGTTATTTAATCATGTCTAGGGTCAATATAACATGATCAACTATATTTATTCGGACTTTGGTGTTGCAACAGGCCTAAAACTTACCCAGTATCTATACAACAAAGTATAAAAAGAACAAACCATGCAACTTAAAATACTGTAGGAGTATTTTAGCCAGAGCCGAATACATTGTAGAAATTCATTCCTAGTGTTGCTACCTATTCGTTTCTTAGAGATAACTTACTTGTATTAGTAACCTTTCTTTGCTTATCGCTTGGTAGAACACTTTATTATCAGGATGGGATATATTTTGTTTCATTTATCTTGAGGACTTACCATCCTCTTCTTCCTGGTTGTTTCTAGAACAAGATGCCTCCCCGAAAAAGACCCATCAGAAGAAATGACGACACTCCACCACCACCACCACCGCCCCTTCAGTTCGATCCCGTTATGTTCCAGGCAGCTGTTACTGCTGCTGTGGCTGCCGCGATGTCACAGATCAATCCTGGCGGATCTGGTGGGCAAGGAAGTGGTACTCAACCCCAAAATCATGAAGGTGGTCAGGGACACCAAAAGGAGTGCTCCTATAAGGACTTCATGAACGCGAAACCCACGTCTTTCGACGGCAAAGGGGGGGTTATTGCCCTGACTCAATGGTTCGAGAAAATCGAGCCCATTTTCGAAATCTGTTCCTGTTCTGAAGCCAACAAAGTAAAATTCGCCGCTTGCACATTCGCCAACAGGGCACTGACCTGGTGGAATGGTCGGGTCAAATCCCTAACCCTGCCAGTGGCAAATGCTATGGGTTGGGAAAGTTTAAAGGAACTCATGCTAGCTGAGTACTGCCCACGGGGCGAGATGCAGAAACTAGAGCACGAACTCTGGAACCTAAAGATGAAGGAATCCGACATTGCTGCCTACACTTCTAGGTTTAAAGACCTAGCGCTTCTTTGCCAGGGAATGGTCACCCCGGAAAACAAAAAGATTGAGAGATATATTTGGGGACTGACACAACCCACCAAAGGAAATGTCTTGGCTGCTAAGCGAAACACCTTTGACAGCGCTAAGTGTCCGGCGCAAACTCTCATAGATCACGAAGTTGATCTTGATAATGTAACGGTCGCTCCTGAGCCAGCAAAAGAGAGTGGTGAGAAAAGAAAGTTCTGGAAGCAGCGGAAGGGCCAGTCTTCGCAGGAGCCCTCAAAGAAACAGCAAACGGTGGCAGTCCACGCTGCTACTACTCTTGTCGCTGCTCCTGCCACTCAAGCAACTACCAGTAAATATATTGGTACCCTTCCTCCGTGCGACAAGTGGAACTATCATCATAATCCCGGCCCATGCCGAGAAATGTCATGCACCAGCTGTGGCAAAAATGGGCACACAGCTCGAGTTTGCAAAACACCAGTACAACCAACCAATCAGGCATCTGGAGCAGGCGTCGGTCAAGCCTGTTATGGTTGTGGAGAAGTCGGGCACTATAAGAGAAACTGCCCCAAGGCAACAACAGCAGGTGGCACGGAGAGAGTGCTAACGATGGGTCAACAAGAGGCAGTTGCAGATCCCACCGTTGTTTCGGGTACGTTCCTCCTCGACAACTCTTATGCATGCATTCTTTTCGATTCTGGTGCAGAGAGAAGTTTTGTTAGTCATGCATTCAAACATCTTCTCAAACATAAACCTCAACCACTAACTGAAACATTTACCGTCGAGATGGCTAACGGTGAGAAAGAGAGCACTAATGATATATACGTAGGCTGTACCCTTACCTTGAATGATCATTCTTTTCCTATCGACCTTATGCCAGTTTCCATAAAAAGCTTCGATGTCATCATCTGCATGGATTGGTTGACCCCCAATCATGCTGGTATCCTTTGTTACGAAAAAGCTTTCCGTCTCAACCTTTCCCCTGGTGAAACCCTCATGATTTATGGCGATAAACTTAGCACAAACCTCCATTTTGTTTCGTGCATCAAAGCCCAGAAACTCCTGCGAAATGAGTGTTATGCATTCCTAGCCCACGTCATTAACGAGAAGCAGGAAGTTAAAGACCTCGAGAGCATCCCCGAAGTCTGCAACTTTCCCGATGTTTTTCCCGAAGATCTCCCGGGAATCCCTCCCGAACGCCAAGTCGAGTTTCGCATCGACTTAGTCCCCGGAGCTACCCCCGTAGCTAAATCCCCATACCGATTAGCGCCGGCAGAAATGCAGGAGTTATCCAGTCAGCTCAATGAGCTGCTCAGCAAAGGATTCATCAGACCGAGTTCCTCACCCTGGGGAGCCCCGATCTTGTTCGTGAAAAAGAAGGATGGATCCTTTCGGTCGTGCATTGACTACCGCGAGCTGAACAAGCTTACAGTCAAAAACCGTTACCCTCTTCCTCGAATCGACGACCTCTTCGATCAACTTCAAGGAGCCAATTACTTCTCCAAAATAGACCTAAGATCAGGGTACCAGCAGCTGCGAGTCCATAAGAGTGATGTTCCTAAGACAGCATTTCGGACTCGATATGGACACTACGAATTTGTAGTAATGCCCTTCGGTCTAACGAACGCACCGGCGGTATTCATGGACCTGATGAATCGGGTGTGCCATTCTTTCCTGGACAAGTTTGTAATCGTATTCATCGACGATATACTTGTCTATTCCAGTGAGGAGGATCATCGACAGCACTTGAGATCGGTGCTGGAAACCTTAAGGACGGAGAAGTTGTACGCGAAATTCTCCAAGTGCGAATTCTGGATTCGAAAAGTAACCTTCCTAGGTCACGTTGTAAGCGAGGAAGGCATACACATGGACCCCTCCAAAATCAAAGCGATAGAGAACTGGTCAGCACCGAAGACGCCCACAGAAATCCGTCAATTTTTGGGTCTCGCTGGCTACTATCGCAGATTTATCCAGAATTTCTCCAGAATTGCCAAACCCTTAACCACTCTGACTCAGAAAGGCGTACCCTTTTGTTGGAGTGAAAAACAAGACACTGTGTTCCAAACGCTGAAGCGGTCCCTATGCAGCGCACCTATCTTGTCTCTACCCGAAGGGACGGAGGACTTCGTTGTCTACTGTTGATGCGTGTATGGGTTGTTTTGTATTAAGATTGAATAGTGTTTGAGACAGAAACAATAAAAGGATAGATTTGATAAACAAACTAGACCTATAGCTTGTAAATCTGAAGACAAACTAAGACCTATTAGTTTGAATTTGATCAACTCAAGGATCACGTCCAAAAGATGATAATTTGTGAACTATGACAATAATTCAAAGTGAACAAAAGGGTTCTTTGATTAAAATTCGTCTATCACATTTCCATGGATAAACATGGCTTTATATGAAGCCTTTATTACAAAGTTGGTGGTTACAAGCCAACCAACCAACTACTCATTAAAGCTAGTTAATGAAAATTAAGGAAACTCTTGAAATAACACAAAAAAAAAAACGTTTAAGACACTTGAAAATGAAAAAAAAAACGTCTATGCTTCATTAAGGAGCCATATGAAGCATTAAGGAGCCATAAGAAGCATTAAAGTGCAACCATAATCCACCAAAGAGTGATAAAAACGGCTAGGAGGCTTTATGAAGCAAAAAGTAACGTTTTTAGCACTTATGAATCCTTAAAAATGTTGCCCTAGCCTTCATGCAACCCTAATTCAATTTGTGGGTTACCATGCATAACCCAACCATTGAGCCCAAGCCACCTTCTAGCCCACTAGTAATCACTAATCCATCACCTTTTAGGCTTTCATAATCCATGCATGGATCATCCCCTCCCCCTTTGAAAGGAATTGACCTCAATTCATCAAGTCCATCATCATCAAGATAAGGTGAAAGATCTCCCACATTAAAGGTAGCATACACTCCATGGTCTCCTCCCAAATCCACCTTGTAACCATTATCATTTTCAGAATTCGTCACTTCCTCACATGTATCATTCCCTCCTTCTTCGAAAGGAATTGTCCTCAATTCGGTAAGAACCAAATTGTGTTGTTCTCCCATGCAAACCTTCCATGACAGCAGGTCTTCAAAACAATTTTTTATTGCAAAATGTGACATTTTATTTACTCCAAGCTGGTCTCTTCTCCACATACACATGTTCTTCTTCAAACAACTCAAAGAACTCATAGAATTTAATCCTAACCGTATCTTCCATTTGTGGATCAAAAACCACTTTCGTACACTCCCATGAACTCGACCCTGCAAATTAACCCCGCAATAATTTGAATGGTTAATTGCAATCATTTTAATAAATGGAACATCATTTGTATTTGTAAGTTGATGAGCAGCACGTCCCAATATCATGGCTTCCCAATTTAAGGCACACCAAAAGAATATGAGTCCCAACATCATGAGCTCCCTCCTACGTAAATACTTGGGACTTGGATCTTCATATTGATTAATTCTTTCTTCTTTACTCTTAGAAAGATGGTTTGTAAAAAGATGGATACAATCCTTCTTCTTTCTTTCACCGCAAACTTCAAGGCTTCGCTCCTGGTGTTTTTGAACAACAAATGAAGAATTAATAAAACTATCTTTTGTTTGTGGCCAACATGAAAAATTGGCATAAGAATTGCCACACAATGCCTCTTTTCGTGACTGATTGCTACCACCATGAACACATCTTGTTTTGGAAATCTTCATATCGTCTTTTAGAGGGTACAAAATTCTGCCATCATCCAAAAAATTGGTCTTGCTGTTTTTTAGTCACGAATGAAAAGTCTCCATCTCCAATTGCACAAAACTTTTTATCAAAAGTAATACGCAAGTCTATTTTCTCCTTTTGATCAATGCACGAAGACAAAACAAAAACATCATTAGTAAGATCATAATTAGTAAAATCCAACCTCTCACCATACTTCCTCCTCTCACCAAGGCCTTCAAAATGCAAAATATAAGCATTCCATGGCCTCCAAAGTGTAAAAATCTCCCACACTTTGAAACGAAAATGAAGATGAAAAACGAATAAACCTTCTTGATCAATGAAGCTTCCAATTTGGATTTCTTTAAGGTCTTTAGAAAAGGAATTATGTTCATAAAAGATATTAGAACCTGAATTTTTGTGGCACTTATAATCATTGGTTCTCAAGGTTGTGAGCTCTTGGAATGATTTTTGTTATGGGTTGTTTTGTATTGAGATTGAATAGTGTTTGAGACAGAAACAATAAAAGGATAGATTTGATAAACAAACTAGACCTATAGCTTGTAAATCTGAAGACAAACTAAGACCTATAAGTTTGAATTCGATCAACTCAAGGATCACGTCCAAAAGATGATAATTTCTGAACTATGACAATAATTCAAAGTGAACAAAAGGGTTCTTTGATTAAAATTCGTCTATCACATTTCCATGGATAAACATGGCTTTATATGAAGCCTTTATTACAGAGTTGGTGGTTACAAGCCAACCAACCAACTACTCATTAAAGCTAGTAAATGAAAATTAAGGAAACTCTTGAAATAACACAAAAAAACGTCTAAGACACTTGAAAATGAAAAAAAAAACGTCTATGCTTCATTAATGAGCCATATGAAGCATTAAGGAGCCATAAGAAGCATTAAAGTGCAACCATAATCCACCAAAGAGTGATAAAAACGGCTAGGAGGCTTTATGAAGCAAAAAGTAACGTTTTTAGCACTTATGAATCCTTAAAAATGTTGCCCCAGCCTTCATGCAACCCTAATTCAATTTGTGGGTTACCATGCATAACCCAACCATTGAGCCCAAGCCACCTTCTAGCCCACTAGTAATCACTAATCCATCACCTTTTGGGCTTTCATAATCCTGCATGGATCATCCCCTCTCCCTTTGAAAGGAATTGACCTCAATTCATCAAGTCCATCATCATCAAGATAAGGTGAAAGATCTCCCACATTAAAGGTAGCATACACTCCATGGTCTCCTCCCAAATCCACCTTGTAACCATTATCATTTTCAGAATTTGTCACTTCCTCACATGTATCAACTGTGATGCATCCAATCAGGACCTAGGCTGTGTGCTCATGCAACGAGGAAAAGTCATTGCTTATGCCTCAAGACAGCTGAAAGCACACGAAGTCAACTACACAACGCACGACCTGGAATTAGGAGCAGTGGTCTTCGCACTGAAGATGTGGAGACATTATCTCTACGGAACCAAGTGCACTATCTTCACTGACCATAAAAGTCTGCAACATATCTTCGACCAGAAGGAGCTGAACATGAGACAACGGCGATGGGTTGAGCTACTCAGCGATTACGAGTGCGAAATCCGCTACCATCCCGGCAAGGCCAATGTGGTGGCAGATACCCTCAGCCGGAAGGAGTACTCAGGTCGTAGAGTGAAGGCACTGACCATGACTATCCATTCCCATTTATCCGCGCAAATCAAGGAGGCTCAGCTGGAAGCCTTAAGACCAGAGAACATGCCAGGTGAAGCTTTGAGAGGAATGGAAAAGAACCTAGAGATCAAGGGAGAAACAGTCTATTATTTCATGGACCGGATCTGGACCCTAAAGTTTGGTGGTTACAGAGAGGTTGTAATGAACGAAGCTCACAAGACCAGATACTCCGTTCATCCAGGCTCGGACAAGATGTACCTCGATCTCAAGAAACTATATTGGTGGCCGAACATGAAAGCAGAGATCGCTACCTTCGTGGGCAAGTGCCTGACTTGCGCCAAGGTGAAGGTCGAATATCAGAAGCCTCAGGTCTACTCCACCAGCCGGAGATACCTGAGTGGAAGTGGGAGAGAATTACTATGGATTTTATCACCAAATTACCCAAGTCTCCGAGTGGGCACGACGCCATTTGGGTAATTGTCGACCGGCTGACTAAATCCGCCCACTTCCTGCCGATCAAGGAAGACTTCAAAATGGAGAGACTCACGAGAATCTACATCCGAGAGATAGTTCGACTGCATGGTGTGCCTGTGTCCATTATCTCCGATCGAGATAGCAGGTTCACTTCGAGGTTCTGGCAGTCACTACAGAAGGCTCTTGGAACTAAGCTGAATATGAGCACAACTTACCATCCTCAGACAGACGGGCAGAGTGAGAGAACCATCCAAACCTTGGAAGACATGTTGAGAGCATGTGTCATTGACTTCGGTGAGTCGTGGGACACCCATTTGCCCTTGGTCGAGTTTTCCTATAACAACAGTTACCACACAAGCATCAAGGCTGCGCCTTTTGAAGCTCTCTATGGCTGCAAGTGCAAATCCCCTCTGTGCTGGGCTGAGGTGGGCGACACGCAGCTAGCCAAGGGGCAAGTCCCTGACAGCACTCTCACTGGCCCAGAAATCATCCGCGAAACAACAGAAAAGATCGTACAAATCCGAGAACGACTGAAAGCCTCACGAGATAGACAAAAGAGCTACGCCGATAAACGACGAAAACCCTTGGAGTTCCAGGTTGGAGACCGACTCACCTTGGAAAGGCATGATACGCTTCGGAAAGCGTGGAAAACTAAATCCAAGGTACATAGGACCATTCGAGATCCTCGCTAGGATCGGTCCCGTAGCCTACAAACTTCGTTTACCGCAAGAACTTAGCAACATTCATCCTGTCTTTCACGTTTCGAATCTTAAGAAATGCGTATCCGACGAAACCCTTACGATTCCTCTTGACGAGATTGAGATCAACGAGAACCTGAACTTCGTAGAAGAACCAGTCGAAATCATGGATAGAGAGATCAAACGAACAAAACAAAGTCGCATCCCGATAGTGAAGGTTCGCTGGAATGCCAGGTGGGGACCTGAATTCACTTGGGAGCGCGAAGATCAGATGAAACAGAAGCATCCACATCACTTTTATATTCCATGATTTGTATTCTATGTTCGAATTTGGGGACGAAATTCCCTCTAACGGGGGGATGATGTGACAAGCCGGAACTTTTTATCCTGTACAATTGATCTTTATATCAACATTTAACTTGATTTCCGTTACCTTTTAATGTCGTTTAAGAGTTAGTTTAAGTGTTCTAAGCTTGAGTACAGCCGGGAATGAGATTGGAAATGAGTCAACAAGTCGTATAGAGACAAAACCGGGCCATACACCCTCTCGGGAGGAGTGTACGGCCGTACACATGAGTGTGCGGCCGCACACCCACCCTCCAACCGTACACCCACCTCCATATATAGGAGGAGACCCCTTCATTCACTCTTTTTCCATTTTGGCTGCACCCTACTTTCTCTAACTTTGTAATTTGTACATTTGTTAGGGAGGAGGGAGTCGTTCCCTCCCAACCCACTACTTTCTCTCACTACTTTCTCTCTCTAAAAACTTCATCCAAGAACACTCTAAGGGCCTCAAAAACGTGAATTACTCCATCTTTCAGCTTGTATACTGGTAAGACACCTTGATCTAAGCCTAAAACTCTTCATGTTCTTTGTGTTCTTCATCACTTGAAGGTGTATGGCCGTACACCTTCATAAGGTGGCCGTACACACCTTAAAGTCTCTCCAAGGTGAGAGTTTGGCCTCCCTTTGCTAGTTGGACTTGGTTTTGGCTTTGAAACACCTGAAAATCGACATTTTGGGCATGAATGAAGAGTGTATGGCCGCACACCCCTGTGTACGGCCGCACACACACTCTGTACGGCCGCACACTCCCATGTACAACCGCACACACACTCTTTTGGCCGTACACCTCCCTCGTTTGATCATATAGGGTCCCGACAAACATTTCCAAGTCTTTAGGGTGGTTTCCCGTCATGTTTTAGTCATGAAACACCCTAATTCTAACACACATATGTGTTACCATATGTTAATAGGATCCACTTGTGTATGAAACACCAGTTGACACTCAGCATCCGCACCAATCATACGCTCGAGTCCTACGTCAAACGGTGAGTTCATACCCCTATGCTTTTTCGAGTTTTCATGTTTTCAGGGGGAGAATACAAGCAAAAGTACAAGGAAACTTGTGCTCAAGTTATTTCATTTTGCATAAAATAATTATATGTTCAGTATGCTTTTAACACAGAAAACCGTTTTACCAAACGATTAAGAAATCAGCTCGTAGATACAGTTTTCAAAACTAAAGCAATGAACTTGTGAATCTTGTCATAAAATGTGATATTTTACAAAGGATTCATACAAAACATAAACAGGATTTTCTATATTATTACTTGTAAATTTGTTAGGCTAAGTTTGAGACACGTCCTTGGTAACACTCCACCGGATTCGCGAGTGTAGGACTACCCCTTGTAACCAGAATCTCTTGTAGGGAGAGCGTGACTATTGTGTATAGATCTATAGGGGACTGACTATCCCGCACCTTTGCTGCCAGCTACAGCGGGACCGTTACGTTCAGGGGTGACAAAGTCATAAAAAGATACTGGCCCCGTTACGTGCCATATCCAGTCTAAGTACGGTTATGACACTCACAACCTAGATAGCGGAAATTTACTTTTGTAATAATGAAACAAGTGAACTAACCTCAAAGTAATAACCGATTTGATTACTAGAGGGCATTAGTAATACCCTTAGGATCTAGTTCACTACTTATTTATTAGTTTTATGTATGTAATAAGGCTAATACATGTCACTGAGAGCAAACAGGGTTTTTCAAGGAAACTACATCTAACGATACAAGTATGGTAGATACTTGTACACTTCAGACGAGAACGGATAACCAACTATCAACTTTTAAAGAAAATATAGGATTTTCCTGGGATAACTCAACCTTACATAAACAGGCTATTAAACAAATAACGAATGGATAATCAAACACCTTTTATAAGAAAATATAGGATTTTCTTGGGAAACACTTTTCAAAGGATCAAGGAAACATTTCTTTCACCAGAACTAAACGCTTATGAACTCACCAGCTTTATGCTGATATTTTAAAACTGCTTGTATTCTCAGGGCAACAATAGATAGGTACTCTTGTCAACTTTTGGAGAAGACGGAGCATTTTGGAGTCACGTCTTTTACTTTTGTCATATGCTGTTATGAACAAACCATGTTTTCAAACAATGTAAATATTCTTATTATAATGTAATGGTTGTGTTTTACTTCGCTTACTATGATACAACTGTTGTGATACCACGCATGACGTCGCCTCGCCCCCGGACGTTTCTGCCGTCTGTTTTGACGGTTCGGGGGTGTGACAACAGGTAACATCTCTAGTTAATGGTTGTTCAATTCTTTAATGAAGATAGTTATATTTCTATCGACCATCTCGATCATCTCCTTCTTGACTGAAGTTTCGTCATTACTAAATATATGGCTTTCTAAACCAATCAACTTTATCTTTGTAGATTTATATTAATCGGACTCCACTCTTTATGACATTAAGATTTGAACGATAATTATCTTCTTAGTCATTACTGAAACGAAGGTAACGACACACATGAATAAAACGGAATCATTTACTAGCTTCTTGGTAACCTTGTGACTTTTCCTGATCCAAGCGTGAGTCCTGTGCTTCCGATAGTATAGGCCTCTACTACCATTCACACCTACTCATACTCGTCCCAAGTATTGTCTCGCAGTTTTCCAAGTCACCATTTAAAATCACAAAACAACTTATCACACATGAATGTGTTCAAATTTCTCCTAGACTCAACTAGGGTTTTCGCGTTTCTATCAAACATATCTTGGATTACTTATACTCGCCTTCTAAGATTCTTCTCACGCATATGCTCGATCTAGCATATTCTAATACTTTTTCATAGGTCGATAGAATTTACTTCTAATTCTTCATATAAATTCTTTCTCGGGTAGTGTCTACTCTGCAAGACATACTACACCCAAAATTTACTCTATCAATGTAGAGACAAACGGTTTCCAACTACTTGCATCATCTTTTAACTTATGTAATTCACCATGCACATTTGTTCATTTCATTATCCTTCCATGACATCGTTATTCTTGTATTTGAGTAAGTCTAAGTCTACTTCATAGGAGTCTATCCTAAGAAGTCTACATTATAGTTGTATCTCAGCAAGCTCTACTAGCTTCAACTTGGTTCTCTGTCATTCCTGACTACAACATCTCTTCTCATACGATACTATGGTTGTATTGCTTCTTCAACTAAGCATTCTATCTTACTTAAACAAGTAAGTTACTTAACCTTTTATTACTAAATGACTTAATTCACCATCCTAATCATGTATGTTAAAGTCGGCTTAACACACAATGGAACTTTCATAAGGATGTGATAGAAGTGAATCATCACTCAGTATTATTAAATACTAAGTCTGAACATCTTATATAGGGTTACTACTCGAACTACATACTACATCACAAAGTCTTGGCTTATTGAGTCTGAAAACTTCATTAGCCTTTCCTTTGATCTTCATTTAATTCTTCTAAATCTTGTACCACATTAATTTCAATACTGTAGAAGTATTTATCACCATCTTCGGTTCTTCCGACACTATAAACAATCACTGCTTCAATCGGGACAGCGATGGAACAACTTCATGGATTTGTACCAACACATTTATCTCACCCAAACGTGTTTCAAACGCACATCTTTCCTCCAAAGATGTTATTATATATCAAACATACTTTAAATGTTTATTACCACTGTATTGGTATTAATACACTATTTACGATAACACTTCATATTTATTATTTTACGATATCCCGCGATCGTTTATTTATAAACTTATCGATGTCAACTAGCATAAGTCTCTTTATCACTTCGAAAAGTTTCATGTAAATTCTATACGAAAATTCTTAGAATTCTGAACATAAAATTTTCTAAACCAAGGTCAGCAACAGACCTTAAACTTTCTCAAATAATAGCAATATAGGTATGAAACCTAAAGCATGCTATATTTACTTATCATTTAGCACTTAATAGAATATAAGGCATATCTCCTCTTAATATTCTAGTGCTTGTCCCCATTAGGTATTCAACCTAAAGTATACTAGATACATATCGTATCATCTTTACTTAACAATCCATGTTTAAATCTAGAAATTCTCAAAATTCCTAGTTCACATAAACTAATTCTCTGAAAATTTTGAGGTAACTTAATATCTTAGAATACTAGAGTTTATCACTACCCAATACCCCACTTAAGTATTTCCTATGGTTTGTATCCATATAATTATTATGAATCCAGTTCATATATTGAACTTCCAACAGTTAAAGTCTAAATACCAATCTGTGGTATTTAGTTCACTTAAACTATTGCTCTGATACCATGACTGAAAAACCCTCACTTTCGTATTTCTGAAAGACCCAAACTTTCATACCTGACAATTGTTACTCCAAAACATGCTACATGCATATTTATAAAACAATATTTTACATTGATAAAGTGATTACAAAAGATTGGACACAAACCGACTATGTTTTAATATTTTACATAACTACCCAGGATATTGTAATTTTATACAAACATAAACCGAAATACAAAAGTAATATTACAACTATTTTAAACCTTCCAACAGTATATGACTATACTGGTTACTTATCTCCTGCAAATTTGTTAAACATTGAGAGGGTAAGCGGTGACGCTTAGTGAGTTCAATAATAGATACAATATAATGTTATGCCATATATATACTTCAATATGGCAGAAGCAAACAGGAACAAGGAACAACAAAGGCATATGTGAATCATGTGACAAACTTTCCATATCAATCATTGATTTGATTCAAAAATATACAAATCAATGAGACATAACAATTTCCATACTTTATATACATCAATAAAGCTTTGGCCCAAATGGCACAGAAGACATACACTTTCTGATTAAACATTTTGGTAGATTTCAGGCTTTCAGCCCTGTCTAACCTTCTACCAATGCCACAGAATAGAAGTCATTCTCTTATAGAGACATGCTCTACATGGCCAGAGGCTACATACCGGTACCAATATGAATCTAAGTCCTTTCACTGATCACATGGTCAAAGATATTTCTTTTGCTATTAAAAATATCGAATAAAAAAAATAACACGGGAAAATAACCCGGAATAATAACACTGAAAAACACATAGCACATATAACACATACCATACAATTGTTCCTATATATTAAACTCACCTTGAAATAACCGGGGGTCAAAATAATAATTTGTGCAGCATTTCGGCTCTAAATATGACTTTATTCGTTGAAAACCGGAAGATTTATTGAAAAACCGGGCCTTGCGAAGGTAGAGCTTCAAACCGAAAAGATAAATTTCTCGGGCTTCACGGGCACTTCGGGGCGTGTTTCGGGTGTTAAAAATGATATCGGGGCTTCAGGGGATGTCAAAATAATAAAAATATTAAAAAGGGGGGTGAAATGGCTAATTTCCCATTCTTCTCGGGAGGGTTCGCAGCCCTCTTATTTATAGGGCGAATTTGCGAGGGTCGGATCCGAGGCTAGGGGAGTCAGCAGATGCGAAGGCCACGCGGCAGCAGGAGCTTGGTTCGGAGGCCAGACGTCACGCATGCGAGGAGGCCAGGTGCGAGGCTCGGAAGTGTGACACAGGCGAGGCGCGTCAGACGCGCATTGGACCGCTGTTCGGACGAATCAGAAGGCGACGCGTCATCAGCTGGGTCTTCGGCTCGGACACGTGGCGCGCATGACTCACCGAAATCGGCCTTATCCTTGCGAGGGTGACGTGGCCGGCTCCAATCCATGCGAATTTCTCGGAAATTGCACCCAAACCTTCTAAAATCCATAACTTTCGCATACGGGCTCCGTTTTTGACGTTCTTTATATGAACGCATAGGGAAAATTATGCTCTACGACTTTCGTTTAGACTTCGTCGGCTTATTTTGATTTTATTTTTAATATTATTATTTTTAACAAACCGGGACAGGAAAATCCGTTAAAAATTCATAACTTCTTCATCCGACGTCCGTTTTCGTCAGACTTTTTACCGTTGTACTACTATTGACGAGACCTTCGATTCTCGTTTAGGTTGTGTCGGATAAAAATCACTCGATCTAAAATTCGAGTTTTTAGCTGTCTACTGCTAAGCTGAAACTTAGAAAAATCATAACTTCCTAATACGAAGTCAGATTTTGGCGTTCTTTTTATGAAAATTCTCGGTTCAACAAATACTACGACTTTCATTTAGATCACCAAGGCTAAAAAGTAGTTTATCAAAAACTCACTTTTTACGTCATTCGGTGCCGGCCGGTTTTGTCGCGGATCTTCGATTGGTCGTAACTTCTTCGTTATAACTCGGATTTCGACAAGGTTTTCACCTAAATGTTTCTAATGAGATTCTTTACAACTTTAAATAATAAAATTTTACTTATTTCAAATTTTATATTTTCGCTAAATTTCACTATTTGGCTTTTAATTGGAATCTCATAAGACTTCCAATATTTTATGAGTGATTCTAAACATAGTTTTACTTCATTTCTAGTAAAAACTATATGTTAGAACTCAACACTCAATTTCACATAATATTTCATAATATTATTAACTTTTCAAATTACATAACACGATTTCAAAACGTGTATGTTACAAAACTCGATCGAGGTGGAAAAGTGGGTTTGCAGCCAAGATTCACGATTTTGGGTGGTTTGCGGCCGTGAAAGGTTTTCGGCCGTGAACTGTTCTTGGCCGTGAACTGTTCTCGGCCGTGAACGGTTTTCTGTCCTTCAAGGGTTTACGGTCTTTGAATGGTTTACGGCGTGTTCTTGGTGAAATATGAAGATTTGAAGGGTTTATGGCCGTGAACTCAAGAATGAGGAGTGTTTTATTTGATGAAAGGATGAATGTTTGATGCTCCAAAACAAGATCCAAGGTGGATTGGGTGATAGATGAAGAGAAAACTTGAATTTTCGGTTGATGGTTTTAGAGAGAGAAAGTAGTGTTTTCGGCCAGAAAAGTAGGCTGGGTTCACGGTCGGTGGTGGGGTCCACCCAGCCGTGAACCTGTTTGCGGCCGTAAACATTGAGATGACGAGACTTGGCTGATTTTCGAAGAAAAACTTGATTTTTCGCACAATTTTAGACCTGACACTTATATAAATTTAATTTATACATTCTAAGTTGTTTTCAACCTTTACAAGTTTGACAAAATTGACAAAACAAAATAAAGTCAAAAATTTTATTTAACGGGATTTGACTTTCGTTGACTGAAAATGGTTCGGGTTGTCACATCATCCCCCCGATAGAGGGAATTTCGTCCCGAAATTCTAAAAGGAATATAATTATGGACTAGGGAAAGAGATGTGGATACTTCTGTTGCATCTGGTCTTCGTGCTCCCAAGTGAATTCAGGTCCCCGCTTGGCATTCCAGCGAACCTTCACTATCGGGATGCGACTTTGTTTCATTCGCTTGACTTCCCTATCCATGATTTCGACTGGCTCTTCCACGAAGTTGAGACTCTCATTGACCTCAATTTCATCGAGTGGGATTACAAGAGTCTCGTCGGATAGACACTTTTTGAGGTTTGACACGTGGAAGACGGGATGTACGTTGCTAAGCTCTTGGGGTAAAGGGAGTTTGTAAGCTACGGGGCCGATCCTAGCGAGGATCTTGAATGGCCCAATGTATCTCGGATTTAGCTTTCCACACTTTCTGAAGCGTATCATGCCTTTCCAGGGTGAGACCTTTAACAGAACACGATCACCAACCTGGAACTCCAAAGGTTTTCGTCTTTTTTCGGCGTAGCTCTTTTGTCTATCACTTGAAGCCTTTAGTCGTTCCCGGATTTGTACGATCTTTTCTGTGGTTTCTCGGATGACTTCTGGGCCAGTGAGAGTGCTATCAGGGATTTGACCTTTGACTAGTTGCATGTCACCTACCTCAGCCCATCACATAGGGGATCTACACTTACGACCATAGAGGGCTTCGAAAGGAGCAGCTTTGATGCTAGTCTGATAGCTGTTGTTGTAAGAGAACTCAACCAATGGCAAATGGGTATCCCACGACTTACCAAAGTCGATAACGCACGCTCTCAACATGTCTTCTAGGGTTTGAATGCTTCTCTCACTCTGCTCGTCGGTCTGTGGATGGTAAGTTGTGCTCATATCCAGCTTAGTTCCAAGAGCCTTCTGCAATGACTGCCAAAATCTCGAGGTGAATCTGCTATCTCGATCAGAGATAATGGACACAGGCACACCATGCAATCGAACTATCTCTTGGATGTAAATTCGGGTCAGTATCTCCATCTTGTATGTTTCTTTGATTGGCATGAAGTGGGCAAACTTAGTCAATCTGTCGATTACCGAAATAGTGTCATGGCCACTCGGACTCTTGGGCAATTTGGTAATGAAGTCCATTGTGATTCGTTCCCATTTCCACTCAGGTATTTTTGGCTGCTGAAGTAGATCTGAGGGCTTTTGATATTCCACATTCACCTTGGCGCAAGTCAGGCACTTGCCCACGAAAGTAGAATTTCTGCTTTCATGTTTGGCCACCAATATGGTTTTTTGAGATCCAGATACATCTTATCCAAACTTGGGTGAACGGAGTATCTAGTCCGATGAGCTTCGTTCATGACAACCTCCCTGTAACCGCCGAACTTTGGGGTCCAGATCCGGTTCAGGAAATAATAAACTCCGTCTCCCTTGATTTCTAAGTTCTTTTCCATTCCCCTCAAGGCTTCATCCATCATGTTCTCAGGTTTCAAGGCTTCCAGCTGAGCCTCTCTGATTTGTGCGGACAGATGGGAATGGATGGTCATTGTAAGTGCCTTCACTCTGCGACCTGAATACTCTTTCCGGCTGAGGGCATCTGCTACCACATTGGCCTTGCCTGGATGATAGCGTATTTCACATTCATAACACTGAGTAGCTCTACCCATCGCTGTTGCCTCATGTTCAACTATTTTTTTATCGAAATGTGTTGTAGGCTCTTATGGTCGGTGAAGACAGTGAACTTGGTTCCGTAGAGATAATATCTCCAAATCTTTAATGCGAAGACCACTGCTCCCAACTCCAGGTCGTGAGTTGTATAATTGACTTCGTGTGCCTTCAGCTGTCTCGAGGCATAGGCAATAACTTTCCTCGCTGCATAAGCACACAGCCTAGCCCCTGAATGGATGCATCGCAGTAGACCACGAAGTCCTCCGTCCCTTTTGGAAGAGACAAGATAGGTGCGCTGCATAGAGCTTGCTTCAATGTTTGGAACGCAGTGTCTTGATTTTCTCCCCAATTAGGTTACACCTTTTTGAGTCAGGGCGGTAAGAGGCTTAGCAATCCTCGAGAAATTCTGGATAAACCTGCGATAGTAGCAAGCAAGACCCAAGAATTGACGGATTTCTGTGGGTGTCTTCGGTGCTGACCAATTCTCGATCGCTTTAATTTTGGAAGGGTCCACGTGTATACCTTCTGCGCTAACCACGTGACCGAGGAAAGTTACTTTTCTGATCCAGAATTCGCACTTTGAGAATTTTGCATATAGTTTTTCCGCCCTTAGAGTTTCCAACACTTGCCTCAAATGATGCCTATGATCTTACTCACTTCGAGAATAAACAAGTATATCATCTATGAATACTATCACAAACTTGTCTAGGAAGGGGCAGCACACCCGATTCATCAGATCTAGGAATACCGCAGGTGTGTTGGTTAGACCAAAGGGCATTACTACAAACTCGTAGTGACCATATCGAGTTTGAAATGTTGTCTTAGGAACATCACCCTCATGGACTCGTAATTGATGGTACCCTGATCTTAGGTCTATCTTTGAGAAGTAGCTGGATCCTTGGAGTTGATCAAAGAGATCGTCAATTTTGGGTAGGGGTAACGGTTCTTGATAGTAAGCTTGTTCAGTTCGCGATAATCTATGTACATCCGAAAGGTCCCATCCTTCTTTTTCACAAATAAGACCGGGGCTCCCCAATGTGAGGAACTTGGTCTGATGAATCCCTTGTCGAGTAGTTCATTGAGCTAGCTGGATAATCTTGCATTTCTGTCGGTACTAGACGGTAAGGGGATTTGGCTACGGGGGTAGCTCCGGGGATTAAGTCGATTCGGAACTCGACTTGGCGCTCGGGAGGAATTCCGGGAAGATCTTCAGGGAAGACATCAAGAAAGTTGCAGACTTCAGGGATGCTCTCGAGGTCTTTAACTTCCTGTTTTTTGTTAACGACATGGGCTAGGAATGCATGACACTCCTTTCGCAGATATTTTTGGGCTTTGATGCACGAAATGATACGAAGGCTTGAGCTGAGTTTATCACCATAGATAATGAGGGCTTCGCCGGATGTCAGATTGAGGCGAATGGATTTTTCATAACAAAGGATATCAGCACGATTGAGGCTCAACCAATCCATGTCGATGATGACATTGAAACTTTTTATGGAAACTGGCATAAGGTCGACTGGAAAGGAATGGTCGTTTAGGGTAAGGGTACAACCTATGAATATGTCGTTAGTGCTCTCTGTCTTTTTGTTAGCCATCTTGAAGGTAAATGTTTCGGTTAAAGGTTGGGATTTATGCTTGAGTAGATGTTTAAATGCATGACTAACAAAACTCCTCTCCGCACCACTATCGAAAAGAATGCATGCATAAGAATCATCGAGGAGGAACGTACCCGTAACTACGGTGGGACCAGTGACTGCTTCCTCCTGGCCCATAGCTAGAACCTTCCCTGTATTGCTTGCAGTTATCGCTGTTGGGCAATTCCTCTTGTAATGCCCGGTTTCATCATAGCCATAGCAGACTTGACCAATTACATCTCCAGGAGCCTGATTGGTTGGTTGGACTTCTGTCTTGCAGAAACGGGCTGTGTGTCCCTTTTTTCCACAACTGTTGCATTGCATGTCACGGCAGGGTCCGTGATGATGAAAGTTACACTTATCGCACCTTGGAAGGGTTCCAGCATGTCACGGCATGTCAAATGTTAGAGGTTTAGCAGCCAAGACGTTCCCTTGAGTTGGGGGTATCAATCCCCATATGTACCTCTCAATTTTCTTGCTTTCCGGGGTGACCATCCCAGGACACAGAAGTGTCAGGTCGCTGAACCTAGCAGTGTACGCAGCAATGTCAGAACCCTTCATCTTCAGGTTCCAGAGCTTGTGCTCCAGCTTTTGCATCTCGCCCCATGGGCAATACTCCGCAAGCATTAGTTCTTTCAAATTCTCCCAACCCATGGCATTGGCTACCGACAGAGTTAGGGATGTGACTCGGCTATTCCACCAAGTAAGTGCTCTATCGGTGAAGGTGCAGGCGGCGAACTTCACCTTGCTTGCCTCGGGGGAAGCACAGATCTCGAAAATTGATTCGATCTTCTCGAACCAACGAGTTAGGGCAATGACACCTCCATTGCCGTCAAAGGATTTGGGTTTCGCGTTCATAAAGTCTTTGTAGGAACACTCCTTCGGGTGTCCCTGACCACCATCAAGATTAAGGGGATGGGTACCACTTCCCGATCCGCTAGTGCTGCCAGAATTGATCTGCGACATTGCGGCAGCCACAACGTCTGTAACTACTGCTTGGAACATAACAGGATCGAACTGAGGAGGTGGTGGCGGCGGATCTGTCGGAGGGTTATTGTTCTTTCTATTGGGTCTCTTCCTGGGAGACATCTTTCTCTAAAATATACAAGGGGGAAATGACGATAAGCCTTCTATATTGCTCATGAGTCGGATACTTTCGAACAATATATATCTAAATTCTAAATGCTTAATTTCTTGATCCTACAGCGTTAACAAAGATCTACAATAAAGGTTCACTAACACAAACAAGGAATTGCAGGTCTTTCATTTGTTGGGATTAGTACTACTTGTAATAATTTTTTGTAGTGTTATAAAGTTATAAAATACTCCTATAGTATTTTAACTATGGGCTTCATTAGTATCGGATTTGGTGAGTTTTAGACTTGTCGTAACACCACAGTTACTCTCAAACACATGTTGGTCATATCTCGGACAAATATAGTTGATCAGGTTATATTGGCCCCACATATGATTACATAACTATTCAGGTTTAACAATAGTGCCCAACTCGTCCTAAATACTTTTATGTAGTTCTTACTATGATACAGCTTCTAGTATGTATGTATACTTGTATACTTCTTGTAAAATACTTAAATTTTAAAAGTATACTTTTAGTTTCAGAGCGCTTCGGCCCCTTTAGTGTTTATAGTTGTGTACCATGTAAGGTTCGGTATACTTAGTTCACTATAAACAATAGCTCTGATACCAATCTGTCACACCCCCAAACCGAAACGACGGAAACGTTCGGGGGTGGAGGACGTCATGTATAGTATCACAACAATTGCATCATAGTAATCAAAGTAAACACAACCATTACATTGAATAAGTAAAATATTTACATCTGTTTGATACATAGTTTGTATACACCAAAAGTATAGCAAAATATAAAAGACATGACTCTATACGCTCCGTCATATCAAAAGCCTGCGGGAGTACCTGTCTACTGATTTCCTGAGAATACAAGCGGTTTTGAAAAGAGTATCAGCATTAAAGTTGGTGAGTTCATAAGCATGTTTTTTTTGTAATGAAAACCTGTTAATGAATCTGTGAAAATGTTTGTATGTTTCCAAGAAAATCCAATATTTTCTAACATATGTGTTCGTTACGGTGTTCCATAAAGTATTAGATCGTATGCCTGGTTACCACCATATATATTGTATAATGTTGTTTAGAATATAAATCCTTTTGTATGAAAACCCTGGCTATCACCAGTATGTATAGAATATTATGTTTGAAAAACCTAGTTACCACCAGTATGTATAGTAGTTTCATTACTTAAAATAAAACCATGTATTTTATCCCCTGGAATCCTCCAGTATAAGGTGTAGTAGTTCTATTAATTAAAATAAAAGTAATGAATAATGAAATCCCTTAAACAAAGGTTAGTTTATATTATTGTGAGTCGTATAACCACGCTTGATATGACTGATGACCTCTGCGACGTTCTTCAGGCGTCGTACGGTATGATATTTGTCACCCCAGGCATGCCTGCCTAACTGTAGCTAGCAGTTTAGGTGTGGGATTGTCAGTCCCGAATAGATCTATTCATAAATCTCATGCTCTCCCTCCAGGAAACTCTGGTTACACTAATGATAGGATTTAGCTCGCACCCCGAAGGGTACAAATGAAGTGATGTCTCACAACCGTGTATTAACTAGTTTACATGTAATGTATTGTTCTCTTGTACTTGAAACTATACGCATGTCTTGTAGAGTAAAAATAATTATACTTAAATAATTATTTAGTATGGTACTCTTGTATTCATAATGTAGTAATGTATACCATAAACTATATTTGTCATAGTTTATATAATTGTTAATGTATAATCCTGAGATTGTAAAACTATGTATTGAAATCCCAGACTATACCTATTATAGTTTGCATGTTTGTTAAGTACTCGGTTCGTGTATTGTTCTGAAAACTATGCAATTATAGTTGTGAGTTGAAAACTTCCCTTATCCTCAGCATGTTACAAAAGGGATAAAATATCTAAATACTTTATAAAATGTGGTGATCTTTTGGTTGTATCAATTGCATAAGTTTTAATCCTGTTGAAATTATGTATATAAAGTTCACAAAAACTATTTGTGTTTGGCTTGTATTCCTCCCCTGAAAACGTTAAAATAGAAAAAGCGTAGGGGTATGAACTCACAGTTGGTTGCGTGTATGTGCCAGACAACGAGACTAGAAATGAGGACCCTCGAGTTTGTTGTACGCGAAGCTAACGGAATCCTAATAATAATTAAACACATATTTGTATTTAAATTAGCGAATCCATTAGTTAAAGTGTTAGAAAAAACACTTGCTTTTGGTTAAGGAATGTTACCGAGACTCGATCGAGGTGGAAAAGTGGGTTTGCAGCCACGATTCATGATTTTGGGTGGTTTGCGGCCGTGAAAGGTTTTCGGTCGTGAACTGTTTTCAGCCGTGAACTGTTCTCGGCTGTGAACGGTTTTCTGTCCTTGAAGGGTTTACGGTCTTTGAATGGTTTACGGCCTGTTCTTGGTGTTCTTGGTGAAATATGAAGATTTGAAGGGTTTACGGTCGTGAACTCAAGAATGAGGAGTGTTTGATTTGATGAAAGGATGAATGTTTGATGCTCCAAAACAAGATCCAAGGTGGATTGGGTGATAGATGAAGAGAAAACTTTAGTTTTCGGTTGATGGTTTTAGAGGGAGAAAGTAGTGTTTTTGGCCAGAAAAGTAGAAATGAAGATGAAAACATATATATATATATATATATATATATATATATATATATATATATATATATATATATATATATATATATATATATATATATATATATATATATATATATATATAGGCTGGGTTCACGGACGGTGGTGGGGTCCACCCAGCCGTAAACGGTTTACGGCCCTGAACCTGTTTGCGGCCGTAAACACTGAGATGACGAGTCTTGGCTGATTTTCGAAAAAAAACTTGATTTTTCGCACGATTCTAGACCCGACACATATATAAATTTAATTTATACAATCTAAGTTGTTTTTAACCTTTACAAGTTTGACAAAATTGACAAAACAAAATAAAATCCAAAATTTTATTTAACGGGATTTGAATTTCAATGACTGAAAATTGTTCGGGTTGTCACATATACCTTGAATTATCATATATTAAGTGAAGTATTAGGATTGTATTTGCTCACATTAACAGTATTTTGCATATATACTTACATATAAGTTAAATAACCATGCACTCTTGGCATTTAAAGTTGTTATTGCATCAAGTCATGTTGTGAATTTACTGGTACATGGTTGTAGTCTAGACTTTTATTGACTTGAACAACGGGTTGTTACAGATGAGCATTGTTTAATTCTTGTTTTCCACAATATAAGTCTATGCAATTTAAGCAAAGGTTTGATAAGCATTGTTTAATTTGTGAGTTCCACAATAGAAGTCTATGCAATTTAGCAAAGCTTTGATGAGCAATGTTTAATTCTTGAGTTCCACAATAGAAGTTTATGCAATTTAGCAAAGCTTTAATGAGCATAGTTTAATTCTAGAGTTCCATAATAGAAGTAGTCTATGCAATTTAGCAAAGATTTGATGAGCATTGTTTAATTCTTTTTTTTTTTTAAAGAGCCAAAGCTCAGCAAACTTTATTAAAAAGAATAAAAGAATACAAAAACAAACGGAAATAAAATAGTCAAACAAAATACAAATCTAACCAACCTATCCATAACCAACTACCAAGCCACTTTTTAATAACCAGACTTAACCACCCAAAAACCCAAAAAACCTTATTATCCTTAAAGCTAGCCCAAAGACTTATTGAAAGTGGGAAAAAAGGTAACTTCACCCCCTTGCACCACCAAAATCCCAAAGATCATTAATACCTAAGCAAGGGGTAAGGCCCTTAAAAAAACCCACAGTCCGAAGGCCAAGCTTTAAGAAAAAACCCAACAAAACCACAATACTCCCTACACAATACATAACATAGAACCAATAAAAGATAACACAATTATAACACTCATAATTTCAACTATAAAAAAACCCCATCAATTTATCAATCCCGCATCTTCTGTCACTTCTCCTCTCATCAATCCTCCACTTAGTCTTCAACAGAAAAGACTCCATCTGCTTGCAAACATGATCCAAACCCGACCTTTGCAAAAAATTCATGCATATCAAGCACAAGCCAAACCACAACAAACTAACACCAAAACTCCAAGAAATCAGAACAAGTTTCATACTAGACATGGCATCAATCACATGTCTAGGATTCTCCATTTGGATAATCTCAATAAAGATCATATCCAAACAGAAAATCCCATAGGTACAAGTCACATGATTTGAGAGCAAACTCTCAAACCAGTAACACAATCCGTCAATTCCTTTGTAAAGAAACTTATTCCAAAAATGCCCCCACCAATCCACAACATTAAGATCACCAAAGTTAAACATCCTTCTATGCCAACCCCAAAACCAATAGCCACCAACCAACAAACTAAAAAAACCAGAAAATAACATCCATTACTTAAACTTTTTCCATTCCAGAAATACCCCAGGCCTTAAAAACTTTATCATTGACCATCTTAGCCTTTTTCCTCAACCCCAACAGCATTAAATGTATTTCACTTTCAATACAAGCAATCAGCCCCTTATACGAATTTCTCCTGTTACTAAATAGTCTAGAATTTCTCTCCTTCCAAATATATGCAACACAACTAGCAAAAACACATTTATTAACCAGATTCTCATCAGAATTCCTTTTAAACAAACTGCACAGCTTCATAATCAATTCATTCCAATCATCCATAAAAAGATTAAGACCCATCTTATTACAAAAATACCTCCAAATAAGTTGAGAATAATCACATTTAAAGAAGAGATGAACATGTGAATCAGGAGTAACAGCACAAAAAGGACAAAGTAAGTTACCAGAAACCTCCCAACCTCTGACACGATCCTGGGTCTTCAATCTATTCAAAATAGCCATCCACAAAATAAACGAATTTCGAGGAATGCAATTACCATACCAAACAATATCATGCCAAGGAACTTGGTCTCCAAAATTATTTATATCGCACCACACCTGTTTGCATGAAAATTGTTTACATATTCCTTTCTTATCTCTCCAACCTGCAACATCCCTCAGATTAGGCTCAATACAAAACATGGGAGCATCCTTCAATCCAGGGAATATATTAACCCACTCAACCGGCCAAGTATAGCAATCATAGACTAGAACATCACTGACCAAGGAAGAATCACTAAACCCATTGCTAACCCAATCTCTTCTAGATATAATAGAACATAAAATACCAATTGGGTGCCACCAATCATGCCAGAGAGAAGTATTCATCCCGTTTCCCACACACGAAACAACATGGGGCCTAACAATTTTTCTCACCTCAAGGAACCTCTTCCAAGTCCAGCTCATACTCTTCTTCTGCAAAATATCCCAAAAATTCCTGTTTCCAATGTAATTGGATTTCACCCACTGAACCCACAGAGAATTTTTGCTATTAATCACATTCCACACATGTTTAGCTAACAAAGCATCATTCCATTTCCTTAAATTCTTCACTCCTAAACCACCATAAATTTTCGGCTTACAAATATCATTCCACTTGACTTTAGCTTTCCCTTTGACTACCTCACCATTCGCCCACAAGAAACTTCTACAAAGCTTTTCAATCTCTTTAATAGTAGCAATGGGAATTTTAAAAATCGAAGCCCAATACACATGAATAGATGTCAAAACAGAATTAATGAGCTGCAGCCTTCCAGCAAACGATAAAGCCTTGCTTTTCCAATTGAAAATTCTCATCTTAATCTTCTCAATAAGCTGTTTACAATCTCTATCAAATAATTTTGTAACACACATAGGAATTCCCAAATACTTAAAAGGAAATCTCCCAATATCAAAAGGAAGAATGCCCAAGATAATCCTTCTCATATTGGGTTTAACACAACTGAAGAAAATCTGGCTTTTTTCCATGCTCACCTTCAACCCTGAAACTTTTTTGAACTCATCAAGAGCATCCCTTATAACTCTAGCAGAATTCCCATTTCCATAAGAAAATACTAACAAATCATCAGCAAAGCATAAATGAGTAATTTTAAGGGACATACACTTACTATGAAATTTAAAATTCTGGCCAGCTTCAATTTTCTTCAAAAGGATGATATTAAACACCTCCATAACTATAGTAAATAGGTAAGGAGATAGAGGATCACCCTGCCTAAGACCCCTCTTTCCTTCAAAATACCCATGATCTTCACCATTAAAGTTAAGCACGAACCAAGGAGTAGAAACACAAGCCATAATCCACTGAATCATTATCGTATGAAAACCAAACCCCTGCAGAATTCTACTAAGAAAATTTCAATCCACCTTATCATATGCCTTTTGAATATCAATCTTTATGGTGCATTTGGGAACTCCCCTCTTATTTTTATACCCCACCATCAGCTCCTGAGCAAGGAGAATATTATCCATAATAGATCTTCCAGGAATGAAAGCTGATTGATTTTTGCTCACAATATCACCCAAACTATTTCTAATTCTGTTCACTATAATCTTACTAATACACTTATATAAAATGTTACAGCAGGCTATAGGACGGAAATCAGAAACTTTCCTCGGGAACTCCACTTTAGGAACCAGCACTATTCTCGTAGCATTAATCCCCTTCAACAATTTACCAGTCCAAAAAAATTCCCTCACAGCTTTACACACCACCGGCCCAACAATGTTCCAAGAACTTTTAAAAAATTTGGAGGAGTACCCATCAGGTCCAGGGACACGATTTTCATCAATATCAAACATCGCCACTTTGATTTCTTCATCAGTCACCACTCTAATCATATTAGCAGCCACCCTACTATCCAATTTATTATGAAAGAAACCATCATTTAAACACGAAAACTCAGTAACATCTTTACAACCCAAAAACTTATTGAAATGAGTAACAAATTTATCCTTCATAGCCTTCCCACTAACCCATCTTCCATCTTCATCAATAACCATCAGAATACGATTTCTATTGCCCCTGCTCTTCACAACTCTATGAAAAAACTTTGTATTATTGTCCCCTTCCTGTAACCAATTTATCTTAGATCTCTGGAAAAGAAGCTTTTCTTCATCATTACAAGCAACATTAAAATCAAAAAGAATATTAGTATGCTCCTCCCTAATCTTACAATCAAAAGGATTAAGATCAATTTCAGATTGTTTACTTTCCAACTCCTTTCTTAACATTTGGATTCTCTTCCCAGAACCCCTGTGCTTATTGCAAAGCTCCCTACAATGCTTTTTAAGAATCTTCAACTTTTGGCACACTTTGAACATAAAAAAACCTTCAATATTAGCATCCCAAACTTCCTTAACCAGGGGTAAGAACTCCACCTTTTCAGTGATAAAATTAGCAAACCTAAAAGAAGGTTTCCATCTCAATTTGCCAACAGGAACATTTAAAATAGCAGGACAATGATCCGACACCCTATAAGGATTAAAAACAGCATGAGCTAAAGGATGATCCGAAACAAATTTCAAATTGGCCATCACCCTATCTAACTTCTTCAAAAGGCCCTTATTCCCAGCAGGAGTTTTATTCCAAGTAAACTGAAACCCAGAGGAATTCAGATCCTCAACTTCAATAAAGTTTATACAGTCAATAAAATCATCAACTCCTTCAGGCGTTTTGGAACAACCTTCAGAATATTCTGATGGGTTTAAAGCAACATTAAAATCACCTAATATTCCCCATGCTTCCTTCTTAACAACCAAACTATGTTTCTTCAAATTATCCCATAATAACCTTCTCTCAAGATAATTCGAAGCAGCATATATAAAAGACAAATACATGCTATAATTGGAATCACAGAATCTAACATAACAGTGAATAACTTGTCTAGACTGAGAAATCACCAATACATCGAAAAGTCTTGGATTCCATCCAACAATTATTCTAGTTCCAGCCTCACAGCTACTATTATTAGAAACCCAATCCCATTGACCAAAGGTCTTAACACAAACATTCTTAAGACTTAAGACCTTGACATGAGACTCCACCACAGCACATATACCAAGGTTATTACTCCTAATAACATCAATAACCTCCTTCTGCTTAATAGCTTTATTCAAGCCCCTGACATTCCATACCCCTATAGACATCATTGGGAAATAATAGAGTTTTTGGCATTTACCTCCTCAAATGCCTGAGAAATCCCATCTTTGCTTTTACTATTCCCCTGAACCATCATACTATTCTTCATTTTATTACTTTCATTCCCTACATTACCCTTCCCAACAAACTTAGAAGGATCCAACTTATTATTCATTATTCCAACAACATCAGAAGAATAATCAACACAATCACCTTCCTGATAACCATCAACTTTGCCTCCCTTAGCATCCTCTTCCATTCTATCCATAACTTCCTCATCAATCCTTCCCAGGATTTCAAAACTATTTTTAATACTGCAACCATCACTAGAAACAGTCTTATTTTCTAAACTCTTGTTAACACCCACTTTTATGTTATCATCCTTTATAGCATTCCCCTGCATCTTATTCTCCATTTTCCCCTGATTACCAACCAAAGCCTGACCATTAACAAACTTCTCATATCTTCTATTCTTTTCCAAATTCCAATGACCCACCCCTTTATTATTCCAATTCCCATTCTGTCCCCTTCCATTACCACCTCTATTCCCATAATTGCCTCTGAAATTATTTCCCCTGTTAAAATTTCCATTCTTCCCACTATATCTTTGATTATACAATTGAGCATGACCCTCCTTAGATTTACTAGTACCTTCACCATCATTATTTCCTGCAACCTTCTTATAAACAACCTCCATAAATCCATCATCATTAACCATTTCCTTCCCTTTATTTCTCTTATTGTTCCCATTATCCCCATTCTTTACCACTTTCTCTTCATTCAAAGCTGCCAAACAAACTTTATCCGTATGCCCATAAACCTTACAGTGATTACATCTAGAAGGCATCCAAGCATACTCCACATCAAAACTCTGAACCACAGCAGAATTAGTAACAAAATCCAAAGTAGAAACCTCAATTTTCCTCATCCATTCCTTATCAGCCGCCATTTCAACAAGAATTCGAGCATAAGCGTTTCTACCCTTGTGTTCCAAACACATCTCCTCAGTAAAAGAATCAAAAGCCAGAGGCACCCCCAACTTACTCGCTATAATACACAAATTCTCTCCACTCCATACTTCCAAAGGTAAATCAAAGATTTTGATCCACACCGGAATTTTATCATGACTATTCTTGGTTAATTTCAGACCTGGTCTCCACCTTTGAAGAAATAATGGCATATTATTGAACATCAACCTTGGGCTTCCCTCCAATATAGATAACATCCCCTGCTCATCACTAAATTTAAAAAAGAAAAACCCTTTACTGTTCATGAATATCTCTTCAAGACCCACATTCTTCCATAGCCTTCTAACCTCTTGCTGAATCACAGGAAACGCTAACTTCTTATCAATCATATACCCATATAAAGTATTAGTATATGGAATACTCGCTTTCTTTAAATTCTCAATCGGGATAATAACAGGTCCTTCTTCTTTGCCTTTTTCCCCTGGAATAAACTTGACATCAATCTTACCCTTATGTCTATTACCTTTTAACACACCTGCATAAGAGTTCAACAAGTTCCCCTGACTATCACCATCCACCTTTTTACAACTATTAGCATCACCCAAAATAGAAGGAAGCATATTAATACTATTAATAACAGTACCAGACTTCATCTTTAAACTAGGCTCTTTACTCATCTTAGTATTAACCTCCTCTTCCATCACAATTTCCTCATCTTCACTAGACTCATCCTCACTAGATTCATCTTCCCCATCCTCTTCAGAAGAACCATCATCTTCAGAATCATCTCCTTCCTCATTAACTTGCTTATTCAAATTTGACATATCGACATCCATTTCCTGATTCAACTTACTATCTAAATCCTTCCTCTTAGGTGTTTCCACCTTCAACTCATTAAGAAATTAAAAGCCAACTCCCGGAATAAATTCTTCATTACTGATAACCTTCTTATCACCATTAGATCTAGACTTCTCAACTTCATCATCAACCAAATCAGGGCATACAGGTTTATTGACATCAATCACAGCAATGTTAGGATTCACCCTAATCATTTCACTAGTAACACTCTTCAATTCCGAACTAGGGCTTAATAATTCATCATTTACCTTAGAACCATCCCAATTTTTCAACAAATTAGTAGTATTACCTGAAGGAATAGAGACAACTTGAACTCTAATAGTCTTCAGCTCACCAGAACCCCCATCCTTCAACCCCTTCATATTGCTATCATTTCCAGGAATTGAAATATTAGAATCCGACTCCCAGGCCGATACAGACTCCGAGTCATCTTCCGTTTCCTCCTCATTAGCTTCTTCATTGTAGTATTCCTTTGCATCCATCGGTGATATCCCATCCATAATTTTCCGAGCTCTGTTCTTCACTCTGAAAGCTTTCCCCTCCATTTTCCATTCAGCTTTTCCAATCCCCGAAGCAACAGCTCCAGAAGCACTTGGCTTACGACGAGCTTTATAAATCGTAGCTGAGGACTGATCAATGACCCCAGGGGGAACTAGATCTTTCACATCCACTTCAGTCCTAACGTACCGGACAGCAGTACTTTTATCCGGTGGCTTAACTTTCACTTCCTTCAATCGATCCGCTTTAGATGACGCACCCATTAGGACAACGGAAACAAAAGAGAAAATGCTTCAACGACTAAATGAAATTCGTCGGAAAAGCAGCACCGATGAACCAAAAACTAGATCGCACCACCGATAGAGAGAATCAGGGGAAGAGAGAGAAAGTAGCATTGTTTAATTCTTGAGTTCTACAATAGAGGTCTAAGCAATTTAGCAAAGCTTTGATGAGTATTGTTTAATTCTTGAGTTCCACAATAGAAGTCGATGCAATTTAGAAAAGCTTTGACGAGCATTGCTTAATTCTTGAGCTACACAATAGAAGTAATCTATGAAATTTACCAAAGCTTTGATGAGCATTGTTTAATTCTTGAGTTCCACAATTGAAGTCTATGCAATTTAGCAAAGCTTTGATGAGCATTGTTTAATTCTTGAGTTCCACAATAGAAGTCTATGCAATTTAGCAAAGCTTTGATAAGCATTGTTTAATTCTTGAGTTCCATAATAGAAGTATTCTATGCAATTTAGCAAAGCTTTGATGAGCATTATTTAATTCTTGAGTTCCACAATAGAAGTCTATGCAGTTTAAGCAAGGGTTTGATGAGCATTGTTTAATTCGTGAGTTCCACAATAGAAGTCTATGCAATTTACCAAAGCTTTGATGAGCAATGTTTAATTCTTGAGTTCCAGAATAGAAGTCTATGCAATTTAGCAAAGCTTTGATAAGCATTGTTTAATTCTTGAGTTCCATAATAGAAGTAGTCTATGCAATTGATATATGTTTGGACCTAGATAGCCCAATTAAAAATGGATTACTTGCCAAGGAGGTGGGCTTTAATAATTTGGGTTTTGGAGTGTGCTTAATTTCTTGGATTTGGACTTGAAATGGGGTGGGCCGATTTTTTTTGGCTACATGGAAGTTGTGGCCGAGTTTTTTGGACTTATTGGTGATCACTCATTATTTTCTAGTCTTTTGTGTAGCATGGCCGAAATTGGAAGAGTCTTTGGAGTTTCTAGTCTTTTCCTTGAAGTTATTTAATAAAGCTAGTTAAATAAAAGCTCTTAATGATGAGCCTTTTCACTATTGTAACCCACGACTCCTATCACCTATATATAGGGCCGATTTCTACGGAATAGAACATCACTTGAACTTGTTGCAATTTGCTCTCTTTATCAGGTAAGATAGGTGTCTTATCGTGTTTTGTCGCGTGTCAATAGGTCTTGTCATTCGAACTAGTTCTTGCTTCAATAGGTCTTGAGGTAAGAACTAACCCTATCCTTTTCTCTATCTTCACAATCTCGTGTTCTATCCCTCTCTCTCCCCACCTATCCAAAATCAGCCCCCATACACGTATCATAGTGGTATCAGAGCTGAAACAATCCTGCAGTTACTATGGATTTTAATGATCCCAATTTTCTCTACAATCTTATAGAAGCACTAAGGAACATCCAAGATGGCCAACCTCGAAC
This sequence comes from Lactuca virosa, assembly GCF_052849685.1. Lineage (NCBI taxonomy): Eukaryota > Viridiplantae > Streptophyta > Magnoliopsida > Asterales > Asteraceae > Lactuca > Lactuca virosa. The sequence continues at coordinate 255,226,396 of NC_136434.1, forward strand.
AGAAGCAAGGTGTGAACTTAGGACAAGTGAAGAATTCAAAGTCAACGAGTTGCCAGAATTCGCGGGTGGTACGGACCTGGAAAAATACTTGGAGTGGGAAAGAAAGATTGAATGCATGTTCGAGTTCAAAGATGTAGATGACAAAAAGGCATGTAAGTTTGCCTTCTTGAAACTTTGTGGGGGTGCCTCTTTGTGGTTCGAAGGGCTTAAAGCCAAGAGAACACGGGAGGGTAAAGATAAAATTGCATCGTGGGAATCATTAAAAAGAAAGTTAAGAAAAAGATATGTACCAATTAATCACCGCATGGCAACCTATAGAAAAATATCCGAGTTGAAACAAGGAAAAATGAACATGGCTGAATATATAGACGAGTTTGAAAAATTGTCACTTATGGGTGATATTGATGAAGTCGAGGAGCAAAAAACCGTCTCGGTTTTTACGCGGGTTGAACCTGAATATTGCTAACATTGTTGATTTGTATCCATATTCTGATTTTGACACTCTTTTGTGGCTTGTTTAAAAATTGGAAAATCAAGAAAAATACAGGAAAACCGGTGGCCCTCAATCCGAGATCGGGAAATCTAAGTCTTGGGGTAAACCCAAGAATGCAACCCATAATCCTTTTGTCGCGGGTAGTTATTCCAGAGTTCCCAAAACCACGACTCCTCCTAAAGATCCCAAGGACACTAGTTTGTGACAACCGTCAAATTTGAGAGAGTTCTAGATTTGAATAAACTTAGTTGCACATATAGGCACGACACATACTAGACTTTGTAACTAGATGCTAAGTTATAACCTACTAAAAACTAGGAAACAAGTAGAATCGATGGATAGTGTACTTAGATTTCACATTGATATGTGAATTCTACAACTACTTAACTGTAGTGACTATCCATATTCGGGTCGCTCTTTGACTCGAACACCTTTTCATGAATCATATACACACATTATGCACTTGACCTAGTAGTAGAAATTAGGTCGGAGTCTCGTGGAACTTAAGTCAAAGTTGAAACTATGACTAGTATACTTGGTTCTTCAAGTTCACTTGAATCTCGGAACCACTACATATAAATGCCAATAAACCGACAAAAAGGAATTACAAAGATTATTTATAACTATAAAAGATTTATAAGACTCAAAAATAATTTGATGCCTCCAAAATTCAATCTATCTTGATATCTAAAGTTTAGCAAAATCTGAAAACCCCTAAAAGCCCTACAAACTCATATTTATAAACTTTAACCCTAAAATTTTTATAAAAATAGTTATGAACCTTATAATATGATTTTATAATAATTAAAATTATGAAAATGCATTCAAGGAAAATAAAATTTAACTCATTAACATTTACCCTTAATTTATAAATAAAAAATCAAGAGTTTTATGCATAAAAAGTTGGTTAAGTTGCATATTTTATAAATAGTTGATATTTTTATAAAAGACTTAAATTTTATAAATAAAAAGGAGAAAAATATGGTAATAAACCTCTTAAATTCGGACCTCTCTCCTCTCTCTCTTACTTGAAAACCCTAATACTCTATTTCCCCAAAAATTTAAATCATTTCTCCTTTTCTCCACGCTTCACTCTCTCTCACACTCTCTAACACCAACTACATTCTCTATCTTCTCCACCCCTAAACCACGAAATTGCCAGAGAATAGGACTCAATAACACTCCTTAAACTCAAAATCTGAACCATCTTGTGGTGTTCTTGAAGGTAAAATCGATTTCTACTTCACTTTTCCTTCAACTTTTGTTATTTTTCTTACACTTTCTTCTTCTTCTACTCCATTCTATTGTAAAATCACGAACACTTGCACCTACTTACAGCTTTGATGATGATGGTGGAAGGAGTTAATCAAAAAACAGCATGCATGTTGTAGATGGTGAAGTCCCATGACCTAAACCTAAGTCAAAATCAAGGAAATGCACTTTTCTATATGTTTTGGTGGAAAAACACCACATGCATCCAAAGTTTTCTTTCAAAAACGAATTTTGAACATTTCAAACTCATGAATGGTCTTCAAACCAACATGCATCTGATGATCTTCAAGCTTAGATGCTAGATGATCAAAGTTTGTTGTTAAAAGCTTTCAAATATGTTCATAAAGGATTTATTCTCAAATAAATACCTAAAACTCTTTTCTGATCAAATCCGATTTTTGCACGAATTCCACTTATAAAATAAAATGATTTGTAAAGTTTCAGAAAATAATTCATTTTCCTCGAATTATTATAATAATTAAAATAAAATAGGACAATAAATAATATAAAATACTTTCCGATGTCTATAAATCCTAGGTAAGTTCATAGATGACATCTAAAGTAAATGATGACATGTCAATGAGTTTTATCGATTTTGGTTACTGTTTGGTATGGTTTTGAATTTTCTTTTTATTTAATTCAAATAAATCATAAAACCACTTTAGGGAATGTTAAAAGGCTACCTAATATTTTTCGCAGATCGCACTTCATGTGGAATGCTCAGACAAATAGTTTCGGACTTTTTCATAGTGCATACCTATTTTCCCAGATTTTTGTATTTATAATGGACTAATAATGGGAAAAATAGTTCTACTCATCCACAATTCATGAACATTTACCAGAAAACCTAATAATATTTTAGAACTCTAAATAAAAATTTGGATGATTTTTCTATTAAGTATGCTATTTTTATTCTATTTTCTAAGATTTAATACACTTAAATCCACAAAATCGGATTACAATATATAAAAATCACCATTGGTATTTTTCCCGGATTATGTACACTGTAAATGAAGTTTTCAAAAATTTTGGTAATTTACTTTAACTGTTTGATAACTATTCACCAATTAATGATTATGCAAGAGAATAAAACAAAGAAAAATAGCAAATCTAATTGAAAAATATCTTTTATATTTTTCACAGCTTCTATATGTACAATAACAGTGTTACAAAAATTTTGGGCTATTTTGGAAACTGTCTTCTAATTATTTCCATTTTAGTTAGAATAAATGCACAAAAATTGTAAAATCAGGATAAACGGTTTGGAAACTCATTTTTATATTTTTCCCAACTTAAGTATGTTTAGTGGCAGTACTATAAAAAGTTTGGAATTTTTTATCATCTGGATACTATTTTTCACGAATTTATATTTTTATGAAGGCTTAAAAATTTGGAAAAATAGTTAGTCACATCAAAAGTTCAAGGGAACATTTATGGAAGGCCTCTACTGTATTTAGATTGAAAATACAAAGTTTGAGAATTTTTGGAAACTGTTTGATAATATTTTGGATTTTTAGGAGTTTAAAACACCTTTAAATGTGTTGAAATACCCTCAATTAATATTACAGAAATCTGGAAAATAATATCCAAAATTATCTTAATCACATGAGTTATAAAATATCACCATTTCAGAAAATTGTTACCCATTTAATATAAAACCAATATTAGAACAAAAATTTGGCATTTCTCTATATGTAGAATTTAGTATATTAACATTAGATTTCGACATAAAAACTCACTAGCGTGTGTTTGATGTCATAGGATCCCGGTAGTAAGGTGTTGGTATATTCCGAGGCACCACTTGTAGCTATTTGAAATATTGTGAGTATTCACACATTCCCCTATTTTCGGTTTTTAAATGTTTTGGGATGGAAAAGCATGTCCTAAACTATTTATGTTCGTTGTATTTAATTGACTCGTATAAACTTGGTTGCTATATTTTGCATATTGTGAGTATTCACACATTCCCTTATTTTCGGTTTTTAAATGTTTTGGGGTGGAAAAGCATGTCCTAAACTATTTATGTTCGTTATATTCAATTGACTCGTATAAACTTGGTTGCTATATTTTGCATATTGTGACGCATTCCCCTATTTTCAGTTTATATGTTTTAGGGTGGAAAAGGACGTCCAAAAACCATTTATTGTTCATTGTATTTAAATTAATTTAGGGTTTAGGTCATTTTTGGTCACTTAACTTTTGGTTTTGTGCTCATTTGGTCACTTAACTATTTTTATGTTTTAAAAGGTCATCAAACTTTTGACTTTGTTCTCATTTAGTCACTTAACTTTTGGTTTGGTCACATTTAGTCACCTAACTTTTAGATTTGTGCTTATTTAGTCACCTAACTTTTAAAATTGTGCTCATTTAGTCACTAAACTTTTAAAAAAGTTTAAAAGTTTAGTGACTAAATGAGCACAATTTTAAAAGTTTGGTGACTAAATATGACCAAAACAAAAGTTAAGTGACTAAATGAGCAGAAAGCCAAAAGTTTGATGATCTTTTAAAACTTAAAAAGAGTTAAGTAACCAAATGAGCACAAAACCAAAAGTTAAGTGACCAAAAATGACCTAAACCGATTAATTTATATCAAACTTGATTGCTATATTTTGCTATGTATGTTTATGCAACACAAAACATGAGGCCTTATCGTCTTAAGTCCCTTCCCTTTACACTTTACTCCAACCATTAACTCTTTGAGCCAATGGTCATTGTGGATAGCGCTATTAGGAATTGACAACTGCTCACTCGCCTGATTGCTTGAGTGCATGATACCATATTAATCTATGGAACGATAAGCATAGATCTTGATAGGGCATCAGTCATAGGCTTGGTTGTAAACTCATTGTTTGATCATATACATACAAACTTGTTATTTATTATGGCAACAAACTCGTTTATTAATTATAGCAATGAACTTTGTTTCTCATTATAGCAATGAACTTTGTTTCTCATTACAACAACAAACTTTTATTACTGGAAAATTATATACATGTTTTAGCAATGAAATTGTTTGCTCCTTGTAGCAACGAACGTGATTGCTCATTTTACCAATGAAACTTGTTTACTCGTTTGAGTAACAAACTTTATTTCCCATGAGAATATGAACGTTGCATCTCATTTGGGCAACATACTTTATCTCTCATGATGACAACGAACTTTGTTTATATAAACTTATTTGCTCATTTTTGCAATATATTTTCATTTATGGAAACTTTTATCAAAACTTTGATTTCGATTCATGAAACCTATATTATTTTTAATATGTGAGTACTCACCAACTATTTTTATAGTTGACGCTCGTTTTACATGCTTTTTCAGGAATCATCTAGTAAGAGGCACGTAGAGACACTTTACTTTTATGAGCATTCGCATGTGTTGTATTTCAATTTACATTGTAACTTCAATTAAAAATTTGTTCTAACTTATTGTAAATTTGTAATGATTTTTAATACTATGGTTGGTGTTGTCTTTTAACTTTTGCTATGAAACCCTTTGTATTGCCACACCCCGTAATTCCGCTTTAGCGGGATGTGACAGAAATGGTATCAGAGCTGAAGGTTATAGAGAATACCGATTTTCCTTTGGAGAACCACAACTATAGCCAAAAAAATTTCAAAACGTTCTTAAAATACTGAACATACTACTGGTATAACTAATTCGAGTACGCATTATTGAACTTTAATTAAGTATAGCTTGGCCAACTATGCATAATTAAGGAAAGTTAATGTGAGGCTGGCAACAGTTATAATAGAGATATGTTCAAAACAGTTTTCAACTTGAACTTTTTGAAAAACAAAATTTTTCGGTGTGCGTACGGGCATTGCATATTATAGGCATTCATCTAGGTACACTTAGAAACTAAATGCACTTTTACCACAATGTCTTATTTAGAAATATTCTTATCTCTTATCAAGTGCTAGGTTAACCACTTAGGTTATATCACTAGCCACTCTAGGAGCAATCCACTTAGTACTGAGAATGAGTATTCCTCGGTAGCTATTGACTTTAGATGTAAGGTTAGTATCTAGATATACACTAGTAATAATCTTAAGTCGAAACCTATACCAATTATTCCTCAATACATCTTCATCGTCTTCGTACTAGAGTTACAACTAGGAAAGCGTTCCTATACTGACACGGGAGACAGTTGGAGCATCGTGTTAGGAGGTATATGAGTTGCCACGAGTAGTCACATGAATACCATTGGCGAGCATTCCCGATTCAACTCACGAGGAGACACAGAAGTTTAACCCATACGTGAGACCTTATTACTACGCTACAATTTAGCTCTAGGTTGTTTCCACCTTGAGCTTAAAACTTAACATAGGATATCCCTTTGACCAATATAAAAGGCCACGAAACTGCATTGACACCATAAAACGTTTTACAAACAATTTTTCTTGTCCTTTATTTTGGGGAAAAGACATCGGTACTCGCCTTAGACTCGCCTTGTACTCTCCTTAGTATTTAGGTACGATCAACTACACCAATATACTTATTCCTTACTTCTTAATCTTCCATCGAAAAGTTATTTCGCTTCATCGGTTTTACTTATCATCAATAAAGTATTTTATAACCACTTCATACTACTTACTAGACCTTTCTTAACAATGTAAGCCATATTCTCGCTAAAAATCTTTTGACAACTTGCTTTAACTTAACACTTTTCTTCAAAACTCAATTTAACCAATATTGGTTTTAACATTGTTATTTCAATTTCATTTCAAATCCATTTCAATGGATAGATGTGCTTTTAAGGGCATATAAACCATTTTAAACCTTGCTTACCATTTTGGTACGTTTTCGAAAAACTTAGAAACATTTTCTTTTATAAAGCGGGAAATCTCCAGAAAAGTCCTAAAATTTTACCCTAATTTACGAAAAAGTCCCAAACTAAATTTTGTTTACGAAAAAGCATGAATTACCGGTAAAAATGGCGATTTGACCCCTTTTTTCCAGTTTACCGGTTTTATTACTTACCTGTTTCACTAAAGTCCCATTATTTTACCCCAATTTGCGAATAAGTCCCAAAATAAAATTTACTGATGATTTGGCCCTTTTATCTATGTAACATACATTTTACCGGTTTCATTGCTGACCCGTACGCCTAGTCATTAAAAGAGATGATGAGATGTATATGTTGAGTTATATAATGTTATGTTTAGCATAAAACTTGGAATCCTGATGTATTGTATATCTTTTTGGAACATAAAATGCATCCAACGAAGACTACAATAATTACATAAACTAACAACAACTGCGTTATTTTTTTACGTTTATAAGAAATATCAAATTGTCTATCTAATCTTATGTAACCCAATATATCCATCTCATCAGACATCAACTCATTTTCTGCCCTTTTTTCTTGGAAACACACATTTTATTCGTTTCATTGCTGACGTAGATACATAGTCATAAATAAGCTGATGAGATGGGTATCAAATTTTATAGTAAATGTGGCATTATATAACCCATCGTATTCATCTTATCAGCTAATTTAATGACTAGGTGTCTAAGTCAGCAATGAAACCGATAAAATGTATGTTACATGAAGAAAAGGGCCAAATTATTAGTAAATTTTATTTTGGGACTTATTCGCAAATTAGGGTAAAATAATGGGACTTTAGTGAAACATGTAAGTAATAAAACCGGTAAACCGGAAAAAAGGGGTCAAATCGCCATTTCTACCGGTAATTCATGCATTTTCGTAAACAAATTTTAGTTTGGGACTATTTCGTAAATTAGGGTAAAATTTTAGGACTTTTCTGGAGATTTCCCTTTATAAAAGTGTTTAAACTCTATGCTATAAAACTTAAACATATGACGTTAAAGTTAATATTATGTGTAAAAGCTTCATCGGATCTTCAAACCACTTTTGTTTTAAGTCTTTTGACTACTTTCTCATTTAGGCATTATACTTTACTTAAATATGTTTTCTTGAAACCCAACATGATAATTTCACAACTTTCTACTTCACACATGTTTCTAAGATATCTCTAATTCCTAAATTTCCAACACACCTCATTTTTTTATTTTATTTCAAATTAGTTTTATAATTTGTGTTTATAAAACTTACAACATTGCAAAACTTAGTGTTCACTTTTAAACTTCCAGCGACGCACTTTTGACAATGCACAATTATTCATCTAAATATGTTAAGTCTTTACTTTATCCATTTTAACCATTGTTGGACCCCAGTCAAAAAGGTCAAAAATGTCAGATTTTCAATTACAAGTTTTAGTGTTTCTTCTTTTTCACAAATGGAGTTTAACTTAATAGATAACTCATTATTTCTAGCAAACACTTTAAAACTTCCACGTGTCTATTTAATCATCAACATACATCAATTATTGAAGATTGAAATATATCTTAACCTAAGTTTTAAATCTACATATAATTATTGATCTTAAAATTTTAACAATAGCAATCATTGCTGCTACCTTCCTTTTCTTTCCCCCACACTTGATTTCTTGCTCTCCTTCTTATTTTAGGTCTCGCACACCCATAATAATAACATAATACATTGTCTAACTTTGTTTCTGTCCATTTTGCTTCTCTTGGTACCATCTTCTTACGCATATATACAGACTAGAAGTCTACCCTTTCGTTCTGAGCGATTAATACGTGTATAGTTATGAGACATAATTTTGATTTAGTCAACTTTGTATTCAATTATGCCTTTTATCACATACATTTTATTTTTATTATGAAATCTAATGTACACAAGTAATCCTTATTTACATTTGCTCTTTCGTACTAAATTCGGAAACTTGATTTAAAGTGCAATTTTCATTGTATTTTCCTTACAATTAATACACAAGATGAATACCATTGTTCTTATCATTTTTCTATATCCGGAAAAATATATGTGAAGGATATGTTTTCTTGTGTTTCTTCTTTTCTTTAAATACCTCAAAGTCTTGAATTTTACTATTATCTATTCTCTAAATGATTGTTTTTGTAGAAACACTAAATTAAGAATGCACTATTTTCAATGATCGATATTTTTACACCTTTCTTAAAATAGCATTCTACTTTGTAATTTTCAGTGAGTTCCTAAACTCTCAACCTTGTTTTCATCAATATACTGACTCGTAAGCTTGAATTTGTCCTGACTTAGACAAATAAACAATTTTTCAAAAGGGGAATCTAAATATTTCTATAAAAATCCCCTTAATGACGACTTAAACTTTTAACCTTAATTAATCTTTATATCATTTTACTACTTCGTTTGATCGCCACACATGTATCTTTATTTTCTTGGAGTTATTACACATTTTGATAATAGTGAGATTACTTATCGTTTCTAAACACTCAAAATGCTATCTAGATAATGTGATTTAAAATATTATAAACGTTCACTTCCTTCATTAAAAACAACGAGTCTCTATATATACTCTTCAATTATGGTTCTATTATAGTAAGAGTACCCGTAGTAGAAATTATAGCTTCGGAAATCCTCGATTGTTTCGTAATTTCTTTTGTAGACGGGACTTAAATAGTTTTACGCTTGAGATGTACCAATAGCATGTATCATTAGGAAATTACCCCCGATTGCTTCTCTTTCATTCGTGCTACCCCTTCTTATTTCCGAATATACCCTTTTCAGATTTAGTAGCCAATTCGGAAGTGAACAAATTGTTCCTAATCCCTTCTTTATTAGACGGCGAAGTTACACTTAGTGATGATTTAGAATGCGACTTAAGGATCAGCGCGGATTTGGCAACCAATGCAGTTGGTGCTTCAGCAAAACTTATAATGCACTTTTAAGTTAGATAATATCTAACTAGATAATCTTTTCAACTATGTCGCCATGGTCGGATCATGATTTCCATGATCCTAATTTCTCACAATCTAGACTGTAGAACTCGAATTAAGGAAACATTAATTTTATTATAGCTAAACAATTGGGCTCTTCCCTTGAGGAATTAACCCAAAATAATCAAAGAGTTCTCCAACTCACCACCTCTCCAACTATAGAATTGTAGTTGGCTGAGTTCTAATAGAATACGTCACGAATTGAATTTCGGGATGAAATTCTTTCAACCGGGGGAGATTGTGACAACCGTAAAATTTGAGAGAGTTCTAGATTTGAATAAACTTAGTTGCAAATATAGGCACGACACATACTAGACTTTGTAACTAGATGCTAAGTTATAACCTACTAAAAACTAGGAAACAAGTAGAATCGATGGATAGTGTACTTAGATTTCAGATTGATATGTGAATTCTACAACTAATTAACTGTAGTGACTATCCATATTCGGGTCGCTCTTTGACTCGAACACCTTTTGCATGAATCATATACACACATTATGCACTTGACCTAGTAGTAGAAATTAGGTCCGAGTCTCGTGGAACTTAAGTCAAAGTTGAAACTATGACTAGTATACTTTGTTCTTCAAGTTCACTTGAATCTCGGAACCACTACATATAAATGCCAATAAACCGACAAAAAGGAATTACAAACATTATTTATAACTATAAAATAGTTATAAGACTCAAAAATAATTTGATGCCTCCAAAATTCAATCTATCTTGATATCTAAAGTTTAGCAAAATCTGAAAAACCCTAAAAGCCCTACAAACTCATATTTATAAACTTTAACCCTAAAATTTTTATAAAAATAGTTATGAACCTTATAATATGATTTTATAATAATTAAAATTATGAAAATGCATTCAAGGAAAATAAAATTTAACTCATTAACATTTACCCTTAATTTATAAATCAAAAATCAAGAGTTTTATGCATAAAAAGTTGGTTAAGTTGCATATTTTATAAATAGTTGATATTTTTATAAAAGAGTTAAATTTTATAAATAAAAAAGAGAAAAAGATGGTAATAAACCTCTTAAATTCGGACCTCTCTCCTCTCTCTCTTACTTGAAATCCCTAATACTCTATTTCCCCAAAAATTTAAATCATTTCTCCTTTTCTCCACGCTTCACTCTCTCTCACACTCTCTAACACCAACTACATTCTCTATCTTCTCCACCCCTAAACCACGAAATTTCCAGAGAATAGGAGTCAATAACACTCCTTAAACTCAAAATCTTCACCATCTTGTGGTGTTCTTGAAGGTAAAATCGATTTCTACTTCACTTTTCCTTCAAGTTTTGTTATTTTTCTTACACTTTCTTCTTCTTCTACTCCATTCTATTGTAAAATCATGAACACTTGCACCTACTTACAGTTTTGATGATGATGGTGGTAGGATTTAATCCAAAAACAACATGCATGTTGTAGATGGTGACGTCCCATGACCTAAACCTAAGTCAAAATCAAGGAAATGCACTTTTCTATATGTTTTGGTGGAAAAACACCACAAGCATCCAAAGTTTTCTTTCAAAAACGAAATTTGAACATTTCAAACTCATGAATGGTCTTCAATCCAACATGCATGTGATGATCTTCAAGCTTAGATGCTAGATGATCAAAGTTTGTTGTTAAAAGCTTTCAAATATGTTCATAAAGGATTTATTCTCAAATAAATAACTAAAACTCTTTTATGATCAAATCCGATTTTTGCAAGTATTCCACTTAAAAAATAAGATGATCTATAAAGTTTCAGAAAATAATTCATTTTTCTCGAATTATTATACTTATTGCAATAAAATAGGACAATAAATCATATAAAATAATTTCTGAGGTCTATAAATCCTAGGTAAATTTATAGATGACCCCTAAAGTAAAATATGAAATTTCAATGAGTTTCATCGATTTTGGTTACCGTTTGGTATGGTTTTAAAATTTCTTTTTGTTTAATTTAAATAAATCATAAAACCACATTCGGGAATGTTAAAAGGCTAATTAGTATTTTTCGCAGATCCTACTTCATGTGGAATACTCAGACAAATATTTTCAGAATTTTTCATAATTCATACCTATTTTCCCCGATTTTTGTATTTATAATGGACTAATAATGGGAAAAATAGTTCTACTCATCCCAAATTCATGTAAATTTACCAGAAGACCTAATAATATTTTAGAACTCTAAATAAAAAGTTGGATGATTTTTCTACTCAGTATGCTATTCTTATTCTATTTTATAAGATTAAATACACTTAAATCCACAAAATCGGATTACAGTATATAAAAATCACCATTGGTATTTTTCCTGGATTATGTACACTGTATATCAAGTTTTCAAAATTTTTGGTAGTTTACTTTAACTGTTTGATAATTATGCAGCAATTAATGATTATTCAAGAGAATAAAACAAAGAAAAATATCAAATCTAATTGAAAAATATCTTTTATATTTTTCACAGCTTCTATATGTACAATAACAGTGTTACAAACATTTTGGGCAATTTTGGATACTGTCTTCTAATTATTTCCATTTTTGATAGAATAAATGCACAAAAATCATAAAATCAGGATAAATGGTTTGGAAACCCATTTTTATATTTTTCCCACCTTAAGTATGCTTAGTGGCAGTACTATAAAAAGTTTGGGAATTTTTATCATCTGGATACTGTTTTTCACGAATTTATATTTTTATGAAGGCTTAAAAATTTGGAAAAATAGTGAGTCACATCAAAAATTCAAGGGAAAATTTCTAAAATACCTCTACTGTATTTATATTGAAAATACAAAGTTTGAGAATTTTTGGAAACTGTTTGATAATATTTTGGATTTTTAGGAGTTTAAAACACCTTTAAATGTGTTGAAATACCCTCAATTAATATTACAAAAATCTGGAAAAATAATATCCAAAATTATCTTAATCACATGAGTTATAAAGTATCACCATTTCAGAAAATTGTTACCCATTTAATATAAAACCAATATTAGAACAAAAATTTGGCATTTCTCTATATGTAGAATTTAGTATATTAGCATTAGATTTCGACATAGAAACTCACTAGCGTGTGTTTGATGTCGTAGGATCCTGGTAGTAAGGCGTTGGTATATTCTGAGGCACCACTTGTAGCTACTTGAAATATTGTGAGTATTCACACATTCCCCTATTTTCGGTTTTTAAATGTTTTGGGGTGGAAAAGCATGTCCTAAACTATTTATGTTCGTTGTATTTAATTGACTCGTATAAACTTGGTTGCTATATTTTGCATATTGTGAGTATTCACACATTCCCTTATTTTCGGTTTTTAAATGTTTTGGGGTGGAAAAGCATGTCCTAAACTATTTATGTTCGTTGTATTTAATTGACTCGTATAAACTTGGTTGCTATATTTTGCATATTGTGACGCATTCCCCTATTTTCAGTTTTTATGTTTTGGGGTGGAAAGCATGTCCAAAAACCATTTATTTTTCGTTGTATTTAAATTAATTTATATCAAACTTGATTGCTATATTTTGCTATGTATGTTTATGCAACACGAAACATGAGGCCTTATCGTCTTAAGTCCCTTCCCTTTACACTTTACTCCAACCATTAACTCTTTGAGCCAATGGTCATTGTGGATAGCACTATTAGGAACTGACAACTCCTCACTCGCCTGATTGCTTGAGTGCATGATAGCATATTAATCTATGGAACGATAAGCATAGATCTTGATAGGGCATCAGTCATAGGCTTGGTTGTGAACTCATTGTTTGATCATATACATACAAACTTGTTATTTATTATGGCAACAAACTCATTTATTAATTATAGCAATGAACTTTGTTTCTTATTATAGCAATGAACTTTGTTTCTCATTATAGCAATGAACTGTGTTTCTCATTACAACAACAAACTTTTATTACTGGAAACTTATATACATGTTTTAGCAATGAAATTGTTTGCTCCTTGTAGCAACGAACTTGATTGCTCATTTTAGCAATGAAACTTGTTTACTCGTTTGAGTAACGAACTTTTTGTCCCATGACAATATGAACGTTGCATCTCATTTGGGCAACATACTTTATCTCTCATGATGACAACGAACTTTGTTTATATAAACTTATTTGCTCATTTTTGCAATATATGTTCATTTATGGAAACTTTTATCAAAACTTTGATTTCGATTCATGAAACCTATATTATTTTTAATATGTGAGTACTCACCAACTATTTTTATAGTTGACGCTCATTTTACATGCTTTTTCAGGAATCATCTAGTAAGAGGCACGTAGAGACACTTTACTTTTACGAGCATTCGCATGTGTTGTATTTCAATTTACATTGTAATTTCAATTAAAAATTTGTTCTAACTCATTGTAAATTTGTAATGATTTTTAATACTATGGTTGGTGTTGTCTTTTAACTTTTGCTATGAAACCGTTTGTACTGCCACGCCCCGTAATTCCGCTTTAGCGGGGTGTGACATAGTTTGTCCAAGGTGCGGTGCTACAAGTGCCAAGGTTTCCGGCATTTCCAAATGTGACAACCGTCAAATTCAAGTCAAAGTCAAAGTCAACAAGTCAAACCAGTCAAACTTAATTAGTACTTGTATGTTAAAAGTTATTCTATGTATAAAAATGTGCATTTGTATGTCAAGAATTCAAGTGTCTCGAAGAATATATGCGTTTAGCAATGTAAAAATCCTAAAAAGGGAGTTAAACGCATCAAAACACGACTATGGACCCTTTTGGGGACTTAAAACAATCATAACGGGGTTCACGAACCTTGCATTACGAGATTATACGATAATAATGGCTAAAAATGAAATCACTCCCAAATCTCTCCAAGTATGTGAAATCTCTCCCAAATCTCTCCAAGTATGTGAAATCTCTCCCAAATCTCTCTCAAAATCTCTCTCAACTTTTTATAGTCATCCGGGTCATCCCGACCCTTAACTTGGCCAAAAATCACTCAAAACTGGAAGTTATATTGAAAAACAACTAAATTGGACCGAAACCCCTCTTAGGAACCGAACCTCTTAGGAACCGAACCCTTCTATTAGGGCCGAAGATGTCAGAACCGAAGTTGTCAGAAGCGAAACAGCCTCCTCGGACCGAACCTCAGCGGACCGAACCTCAGCAGGACCGAACCTCCATGCAACCGAAATAAACCGAGGGCTCGGTCTATTTCGCTTCCCTCACCACGTCAGACCGAGACCTCCACCTTCGGTCCCTTCTCCCTTCTCTCGGTTCCTTCCCTACCTTCGGTCCTCAACACCTCCAAGAGCCGAACCTCGCAGGTTCGGTCCATAATGCCCGATTTTCGACTACTTTCGCTTCCTAAGCCCGTTTTTGACGTTTTTGACGGGATTTTTTCACCAAATTCTTACTTTTACCATTTTAAACCCCCAAAACTCATATTTTATTTATTTCTCAAGGATTTATTAATTAAAAATCATTATTTTATATGAAGAGGAGTATTCTACCCACAAGTGGGTCAAGTGTGCCCACTTGCCTCCATGTGTCATCCTCTCATTAGCCCAATCTTATCCACATCACACAAACCAAGACAAACATCCTTTCAACTTTGCCACTTGCTCCAGCAACATCTATATAAAGAAATCCCTGGAGGATTTCTTTGTTCACTTTGATCAAATCCTTCACTTACACACTTCTCAAACCACTACAAGAACCTCTTTTTCTCTCTACTTCCAGCCACTTTTTGGAAGTGTTCTTGAGCTATTACCTCACTTTTTGGTAAGTATTTCATCTAAACTCAGGTGTCATTTGATGTTTTCCTAACATCCTTGAATCATCTACATACATTTAACACCAAAAGTCGTTCTTAGGATCATCCAAGCTTTCACGTGTTCATCAAGTGTTCTTGACTTGATACTCTTCGTCTTCGACCTTCCATGCTTCAAGAAATCACTCAAGGTGAGTTCATACCCCTACATTTTCCCGTTTTCTTTAGTTTTCAGGGGGGGGGGGGGGGGGAATACAAGCTAAAACACCAAAACATATTTGAAACTTAACTTGACAGCTTACAACAGAAAAGTTGTGACCTGTTCACGAACTGTTTTACCCAACTTAAACTTAATATTTTTCAAAACTGTTTAATATGCAAATAGTTCAGGTTTATACCTTTAAAATGACTACTTGCACATCTCCATACGAGTTTTCTACAATTTATGGTGATTTTTACAAAGCTGCCTATCACTGCAGCATCAAAGTCGGACCAGGTTGTGAAGATGAACATTTTCACCCTGGTTTGAGACCACCAAATAATTATAGGAAAATTTATGGATACAGTAGACTCTTTTTCCAAATACTCAGAGTTTACGGATTCAATTTTAGACTTACGATTATTTTTCTATAAATATTCTAAAACGGTGACAGTTAAGGGTAAAACTGTCAAACACAAATTTAAGAGTTAATTATACCTTGTAACTTGTTGAGCAAGGTGTGTAAGATTTACATTTAGTAGTTTCAATGTCATTTTATTGAAATACAAAGACATGCATAACAAGGTTTCATTCAAACACACAACACTTTCGATAAACTATAATAGGTATAGTTTGAGCACTTCGTTTGACAAAGAAAACAGTAACTCAATCGACTTACAAAACAAGTATTTCATTACAAATTACATGAACTTGTTAATAAATAAATTTGTGAGACATTCTCCTTCGGGGTACTCTTAAGTACCACAATAAAGTCCTGTAGTTATAATCAGAATCTCCTGGAGGGAGAGCGTGATAATTGTGTATAGATCTATATTGGGTCTGACAAACCCGCACCTAAGCTGCTTGCAACAGCTAGACCGGCAGGTCTGGGGTGACAAGTGTCATAACATTCCGACGCCTGAAGAACGTCGAGTACGAGGTCTTCGAGTTTAGTATGGTTATAACATCTCACATGGGAAATTAACAAAACACACAGTTCATGGGGATTTAAAGAGTTTTAGTTAAATATAAAACCACACACACACAAGTATGACAATTTACTTACATACACTAAGTCTTGGTTCAGTTAAGACTATAACAACCCTTTAGAAAATATTGGATTTTCTGGAAACAAACTTGTAACAAACAAAAAGGAACATCATTCATTTTTCATTCATAAATTTGCTTATGAACTCACCAGCTTTATGCTGATACTCTTTCAAAAACAAATTGTATTTTCAGGTAATCAGTAATACAGGTAACCACAAGATTTTTGAAGGCAAGACGCTAAGGCGCAGATTTCTTTGAACTATTTTGACATCATATGTAATTTATTTGGAAACATGTATTTTTGCAACGATGTAACCTTTTAAATTATATTTATGATGGTTGTGTTTACTTTCTTCACTATGGTTAATTGGTTATGATACTGAACATGACGTCCTCCGCCCCCGAACGTTTCCGCCGTTCTGGTTTGGGGTGTGACACCAAAGTTCGTGCCCAAATAAACGAGTCGTGACGTTACGGGAAACGATAAAATTTTGGGACGAGTTACTTTTAAGAAGAAAAAAAGACAAAGTCCCACCTTTGAGGAAGAGGCCAAACAAGAAGAATAAGAAGAGGAGTATGAAAGCTACGTAGCTCCCGTCTATGACTCGTTGTTGGTCCTTCAGGCATTACAAGCAAAGGTGACACACGAAGAGGCCGACCAAAGAACTCAACTGTTTCATACTAAATGTCTTGTAAATGATAAATGGTGTAGTGTAATAGTGGATGGTGGTAGTTGTACTAATGTGGCATCTAGCGAAATGGTGGCAAAACTGGGATTGGCCACAATGAACCATCCTAAACCTTATGCTCTCCATTGTGTCACACCCCCAAACCAGACGGCGGAATCGTCCGGGGCTCGTGTGGCTACCAATTGAAATATCATCACAATGAATATACATGAAACATAACACAATCATCACCAAATATTACATATTACAAATGGTATTGTTCACATCAAGTACATTGTCTTAGATTACATGTTCCCAAAATATTAATTGTACAATGATTTCCCTTACACAAAAATAAATTTCCTACACTTGAAAGTTCCCCTGCTTAACGGTTACCTGAGAATACAAGTTATTTTGAAAATGGTCAACATATATAATGTTGGTGAGTGGATTTCAAACTTAGGAAGTTCTAGGAAGCAAAATCACGAAAACATTTGTTGATAAGGAGTGATTTAGCTAAAGAATGAAGTAAACCAACTTAAGTTTACAAGATCTTACCAAGGATTGATGATATTAGTGAAGGATCCTCTTGAAAGCACTCTAGATCTTCGAAAATTTGAGGGAGGAAGGGGATGCTCTTGAGAGTGTTTGAGAGAGAGTTTTGAAAAAGTGTGTGTGTGTTTTGGGCTTGCTCTCGGCCGAGAGTGATAAAGAGAAGGAAGAAAAGGTTTTGCATTGGAGGGTAATGATCTCATGGATGTATGTGATTTCTAGATATTTGATATGTAATTGTGAGTTGTCATTAGCTTAATCCATGCTCTTTTCATTTCTTTTTTTTTACATATGGGCCGAAAATTTGGGCTAGAAAAAAAAAGAAGTGGATTAATTTGGGCCACTACTTGCCTTGGCTCGAAATTATGAGGCCCAAATAATTATTGTTTGGCCCATTGGGCCCTTAGGAGACTTCACAACCCATTTGAATAAAAGAAATGGAGTTTATGGCCCATTAGGGCTAATTAATTTATTTATGGCCCAATAAGGCCCATTAAGGTTAGAATGAATCATTCTAGGGCCAAATGGTCCAAAATGTTATAGATTTATGAATTGGGTCCATTTAGAATCCAAATAGGGTTTCTAAGCCCAAAATAGTCGAATTGAATGCTTATTGGTCCATTAGGCCCAATAAGAAAATCCTAGTCCATAAAGAACTTGAATCGAGATTTTTAGGGTTTTCAACTCCCAATTGACTTTCTGAAATGTTTTGCATAGAGTTTTGAACTACAATTGTGGATCTTGACTAAGTTTGTTGTCATAGAATGAACACAGTGCATATCATCAAGTTAGGGTTACAAGGATTATCATAATTAATGTTTACATGATCATAGAATTTCCTGGCTAAAATGCCAGTTGTGACATCATCCCCTCGTTAGAGGGAATTTCGTCCCGAAATTCTTTTGAAAACTAGGATTATGAAGGAGAGAATAAGTAAGGGTACTTTTGCTTCATTTGGTCTTCGCGTTCCCATGTGAATTCCGGTCCACGCTTAGCGTTCCACCGAACCTTCACAATTTGAATACGACTCTGCTTCGTACGCTTCACTTCTCTGTGCAATATCTCGACTGGTTCTTCGACGAACAAGAGATTCTCGTTGATCTCGATCTCTTCTACGGGAATGTCAAGAGTTTCATCTGATAGGCACTTTTTCAGATTCGAGACGTGGAACACGGGGTGTACGTTGCTGAGCTCGGCAGGTAGCTGCAGCTTGTAAGCCACTTGACCAATCTAGAAAAGAATCTCAAACGGTCCAATGTATCGTGGGTTCAGTTTTCCCCGTTTCCCAAAGCGGATTGTCCCTTTCCAGGGGGAGACCTTCAATAACACTCGATCCCCGACTTGAAATTCTAATGGCTTTCGCCGCTTGTCAGCATAGCTCTTCTGTCGATCTCGCGATGCTTGAAGTCGAGCTTTGATTTGGATTATCTTTTCGGTCGTTTCACAGATGATTTCTGGTCCTGTGAGAGTACTGTTTGGTGATTGCCCTTTTGCTAGCTGGGTGTCACCCACCTCAGCCCAGCATAGAGGTGATCTGCATTTGCGACCGTATAACGCCTCTAAAGGAGCAACCTTGATGCTTGTGTGATAATTGTTGCTGTATGAGAACTCGATTAGCGGTAAGTGGGTATCCCATGACTTGCCGAAGTCTATCACACATGCTCGAAGCATATCTTCGAGTGTTTGGATGGTTCGCTCGCTTTGGCCATCCGTCTGAGGGTGGTAAGCAGTGCTCATGTCAAGTTGCGTCCCTATTGCCTTTTGCAGCGACTGCAAAAATCGTGAAGTAAATCTACTATCTCGATCCGAGATAATAGATACAGGTATTCCAAGAAGTCTTCCAATCTCCTTGATGTAGATTCTAGTCAATCTTTCCATCTTGTAAGATTCCTTTATTGGCAGGAAATGAGCGGATTTAGTTAATCTATCGACAATTACCCATATGGCATCCAACCCATCAGTTTTCTTGGGTAATTTGGTTACAAAGTCCATAGTAATCCGTTCCCATTTCCACTCGGGTATCATTGGCTGTTGTAATAGTCCCGAGGGCTTTTGATATTCCACTTTTACCTTAGCGCATGTGAGACACTTGCTTACATAAATGGCAATCTCTGCTTTCATGTTTGGCCACCAATAATGTTGCTTGATATCCAGGTACATCTTATCTGAACTAGGATGTATGGAGTATCGCGTCTTGTGAGCTTCATGCATGACTACTTCTCTGAATCCCCCAATCTTAGAAACCCAGATTCTATTCATGAAGTAGTGAGTTCCATCCTCCTTAACTTCAAATCCCTTATCCATTCCACGCAGTGATTCACTAGTTACATTCTCCGGTTTCAATGCGTCCAATTAGGCTTCCTTGATCTGTGAGGTTAGGTGAGATTTGATGGTGATTGATAGAGTTTTCACGCGACGACTTGAATATTCCTTCCGGCTCAGGGCATCGGCTACCACGTTAGCCTTGCCTGGGTGGTATTTGATCTCACACTCGTAATCATTTAGCAGCTCAACCCATCTTCGTTGCCTCATGTTTAGTTCCTTTTGATTTAAAATGTGCTGGAGGCTTTTATGATCGGTGAAAATGGTGCACTTGGTACCATAAAGGTAGTGCCTCCAAATCTTCAAGGCGAATACCACAGCTCCCAGCTCGAGATCATGGGTGGTAAAATTTACTTCATGTGTTTTTAGTTGCCCGGACGCATACGGAATTACCCTCCCACGTTGCATAAGAACACAACCCAAAACTTCATTCGAAGCATCACAGTAGACTACGAAGTCTTTAATTCCCTCCGGTAAGGATATCACTGGTGCACTACAGAGGGCTTGCTTCAAGGTTTGGAAGGCAATCTCTTGCTTCTCGGTCCAGTTGAAAGTTACACCTTTTTGGGTCAGTGTGGTGAGAGGTTTGGCTATCTTGGAGAAGTTCTGAATGAATCTTCGGTAGTAGCCTGCAAGACCCAAGAATTGGCGAATTTTTGTTGGTGTTGTCGTAATTGCCCAGCCTACAATGGCTTTGACCTTGGAAGGATCTACATGAATTCCTTCCTTGCTGACAACATGTCCCAAGAAGTTCACACTGCGGAGCCAAAACTCACACTTGGAGAGTTTCGCGTACAACTTCTCAGCTCGCAGGGTTTCTAAGATCTGTCGGAGTTGTTGACTATGCTCTTCTTCGCTTCGAGAGTATACGAGAATATCATCGATGAAAATGATTACGAAATTGTCAAGGAATGGGTCGCAAACTCGATTCATGAGGTCCATAAATACAGCGAGGGCATTCGTCAGACCGAAGGGTGTGACAACCCGAAATTTCTATTTTGTACAACATGTCAAGTCAATACAAGTCAAATCAGTTACTGTTAAATTTTCAGACTTTTTGGAATAAGTTTGAGTATTTTAGGATCAATACTTTAGGAGATATGAGGAGAGAGGATGCCCTAGGGTTTATTGTGCAACAATAAAGTCCCGACACATCAAAAGTTTAGAGTTTACGGCCTAAACTTGGTGTTTACGGCCGTAAACCCTAAGGGAAAGGGGTATATAAGTGGCACTTAGCCATTTTTAACACTTTTCCACTTTTTCAAGAACAAATATCAAACTCTCTCAAGTATCACCCAAGTTTTATTCAAGATCTTCAATCTAGTAAGTGTTTCTAGCCCTTTTAAGTTAGTATATCACTTAATCTAGTGATTTAACACACTTCTATCCGTTAGATCTTTCCAAAAGATCAAATCTTCAAGTTTCACCAAGAACACCAAGAACACACACTAGTGTTCTTGGACTTTTGGCTCATTTCAAGCTTCTATATTGTAAGTACTTCTATCCTAGAGTATGTTTAAGCTTGCTACACATCTTTACATCAAGAAAACATAAGGAAACACCAAGATCAAAGGTGTTTACGGTCCAAGAACACCTTGGACCGTAAACCCTTCTTAAGGGGCCAAAGTGACCCTAGTCCCTTCCTTAGCCTTGGAAACTAGTCTAGACTTATACCTTAATGTGTTTAGGACTTGAAAACATCAAAATACCATCATCCATAGGGGTTTACGGCCGTAAACCCAAAGGGAAATGGTCCTAGGGCCGTAAACTCCAAATAGGAGTGAAATGGTGCCCTAACTTCTTCCATAGACTTATACTTCAAGTGGAAACACTTCTAAGGACTTAGAAACCTTCAAAACAACAAAAGGTCAAAGGGGTGTGAGTTTACGGCCATAAACTCATGGGTTTACGACCGTAAACTCATGTGGTTATGGTCAAGAAACCGTAAACTCATGAAAGGGGTTCCCTTGAACCCTAAACCCCATAGCTTGGTCCTACAACACTTAGATGCAATCCTAGGGACTTATAACACTTATATAAAGTGTTTAACTTGTCTTAGGATGTCTTAACTTTACAAATTAGTTGTTTAAAGACTAATTGAATACATATATGTGTATTTATATGTTAAATAGGATCATTGTGTGTGTACAAGTCTTCACTTGACACCTAGCAATCCTATCTCTTCAGTTCATCCAAACCTCTCACTACAGGTGAGTTCATACCCCTTAATTAACCTTTTAAATGTTTTTAAATGCTTTTATGGGGGGGGGATACAAGTTGAACAACTATAGTTATTATATCAATCACATGTGATTAATAACTACCAAACAAATGGTTTTATTACTTTTCAAACTGTTTATCAAACTGTTTTACCTCAAACTACTTTACAAACTCTTTTACTTATCAAATACTTTTACTTAAACTCTTTTAAACTTATGTTCTGTGTATCTCTATAGATATAGTTATATAAGTAGGATTGAAAGGACTTAGGACTGCTAGCCTACCTTACTTCCTGTTCCTTGTTTGGTTGTGGACTTAGGGTATCAAGGTTAGTTGTCCGAAGGTCGTTTAAATCCTAGTTATATATTATGTATATGTATATAGATATAAAAGGTTATTTCTTTCATTCAGTTCCATGCCCTTGGGTAGCAAGGGTATACAAACATGTTCATACATTGCTAGTAAGCTACCATAGGGGTAGTTTAGGAAGATACTATTACTAGAACAATGAAACATACAATGAGTCAGTTTATACATGAGTCAATACATACTATGATGAGAAACAAACATAAAACAGAGTGATGAGAAACAAACATAATACAGAGTGATGAGAAACAAACAATAGACACTATGACGAGAAACAAACATACAGGCTAGACAGAGAAAGAACACACAATACAGCTAGCACACAAATCACATAACATTTATGTGAGCCATTAAACAGGGCATGACACTACCTGCCATGACTGTTTTTGTATCAGAATCTCCTTAATTGGGGAGCGTATGAGTTTGTGTATAGATCTATACTGGATTGACTATCCTACACCTTGCTGCTCGCTACAGTGGGACTTGCAAGTCTACGGGTGCCAAACGTCATTTTTACGGCATCTTACATTGTCGTTTTACTATTGAGTCGATAGCAAGATACAGGCCGATCACATGTTACCTTAAAATTTTACGTTTGGCTTAAGGTAGTTAGCACAGCAGTAGTTACTTAATACAGCACTACAGTACTATAACATTTTCCCTTACATTTTACTTTGTGTTATTCACACAATAAACAATGATGTAAAAACTATATTTTTGGTTAATGATAGTCGGATTTGGGAAAATACACACTTTTACAAGAGATACACACACAAACACTAGATGCCTTGGTAGAAGGCTACTTTTAGTAGGAAACATAGGGTTTTCTAGGAGAGTTCAAACAAATACAAACTTTTTACAAACATATATAGTACATCTTACAAAACATCTTACAAATGCTTTCATACAAATACAGACACTAACATACTTATGATCTCACCAGCTTTAAAGCTGATAAACTCTTTCAAAATAACTTGTATTCTCAGGTCACCAGTAGACAGGTACCGGAGCCAGGTTTTGAGAAGATGAAGCTCGTTCCAGACTCATCTTATATTTTTGATGTATATTGTTTTGGTGTCTTTAAAACTTGACAGAACACACTTGTATGAAATTATATTATTAATGCAATGGATGATGTTGTTGCTTGTTTACTACTTGCATTGTTGTGATACTGTACATGACGTCCTCCACCCCAGAACGTTTCCGCCGTTCATAGGTTTTGGGGGTGTGACAGATTGGTATCAGAGCATTGTTTATAGTGAATCGAGTGTATCAACCCATAAAAGATATACGAACTATAAACACAAGCGGGATTTAAAATACTCTGATGAAGAGTTTATACTTTAAATAATAAAATATTTAATAAAGTATACATACCTGCATTCATACTAAAATCAGTGTCACTAGGACAGAACAAAAGTATTACGATTGTTGGACAGCACAAGTAGACTTAGAGACATATGGTCAACCCTGGGAAGATGTAGCCTGATCAACTACGTTATCCGAGGAGTGATTAGCATGTGCCTAAGTGTGATTGTAAGGTTGCAACAAGTCTAAAAACTTACCAACACTACTACAATGAGAACAGTAGAACATAACATTAAACTTAAAAATACTATAGGAGTATTTTGTGTTACAATAATTACTTATTTGAGAACTAAAGGTCTTTATTAGTATATCAATGGTTTTTTTTAGTGGATACATTAAGGTTATATGTGCTAGGATGTCATAGACTTAGAATCTGTGATCTTTGCCTTACTTCCTGTTCCTTGTTTGGTTGTGGGCTTAGGGTTAGGGTCACTTATTCGAAGGTCTATCCCGTCTGCATTACATGTAACTAGTATACTTTAAACAAGTATTGAAGCAACTAATAAAGATCATCTTATAATTATCTAATTAGTTAGTCTAATTTAGTTATTTCTTATATCCCTTTTCTCGCGTAGATATCATGGCTGGATTCCATCCCCACGGAGACCCGTGCTATCCCAACCTCGGCAACGCAGGATGGCTAGAAGGAGAACCAGAAGATAATCACCCAATCCCTTTAGATGATTTTGAAGCTGAAGGTTTTTCTGATGGTTCCGACTCGGAGCCAGAAGTCAACAACCAACCCCCAGCTGTTCAAAACCCAAACCCTCGTCCCGCATTCCAAGGACCCACACCTCTGTGGGCCACAAACTTGAATAGGTGGAGTCAGGAACAAGGTCAACCTTTTCCCTACAATGGAGACAGAAGCTTTTACAACCTTACTAAGGGAGGTTCAGCTGATAGGGTCCTACCTATCATGGTTCGTAGGATTGCTCGGAACACTGAGCAGGGTCGAGCAGCTATCGACCGGGTAGTAGAAGTGGACGCCAATTCTGGTGTTAACATTGTCCGCATTCGCCAGCTGGAGTCCGCTCATGAAAGGGCTCAGGTTAGCAATGCAATGCTTCAGAGGGAACTTGCTGAAACCCGAGCCGAAGTCAGGGAACTTCGAACTCGGCAAGCAAGATCTGATAGGCGTGTGAGGGACATAGAGCGTCTCCTATCGGATTCAAGAACTCACTCTAGCAGTTCTCGTCGCCGTTAGAGTCTTATCGACTTCTCTTTTGGATATAACCTAGTTTATGTAAAAACTTTAGGCTATTTTCCTATCTTGTTCAATCTTAGACCTGTTAGGTCAATTATTAGGTCGTAGTTCTGTCAAAATTTTCCAATCTTGGTTGATGTAAGACCTACTTCTAGGTCATTTTTCCCGAACTTGTTACATCTGTAATCCCAGTATCTTTGACAGATATCTAATCTAATGGAAATTATTATCCAAATGCTTTCATCTTCATTCAAGTATTCATTCAATTACGCTGTTGGGCTATGAAGAGTTAGTCCATGAGTCATTCTCATCATATTTCTATCAAATTCTTATCAATGTTTTCATCTTTCTAAACTTATAGTTCAAAGATGCCTCCACGTAAATCAACAAGATGCAATCCTCCCGCACCAACCCCACCTACTCCTCAATTTGATACAGCAGCTCTAAATGCTGTTGTAGCTGCGGCTGTGGCTACAGCCATGGCTGAATATCATTCCTCGAGTTCCACTAGAGAAGGGACTCCTGTTCCGACTATTCAGGTTGAAACCCCTGTGCGCTCGAGAGAGTGCTCCTACAAAGACTTCACAAACTGCAAGCCATTGTCCTTTAGGGGAACTGGCGGAGTCATTGTACTCTCACAATGGTTCGAGAAAACAGAATCGGTCTTTGAAATCTGCTCGTGCCCGGAGAGAAGCAAGGTCAAGTTTGCCGCTTGCACCTTCGAATCAAAAGCCCTAACATGGTGGAATAGCCATGTTAAGTCACTATCTCTAGTGGTGGCAAATGATATGGGCTGGGGCACCATGAAAGACCTCATGATTGAGGAGTACTGCCCGAGAGGCGAGATCCAAAAGCTGGAGGAAGAACTTTGGCGCCTAACCATGAAGGGCTCCGACATCGTCGCATATACCGCCAGGTTCTGTGAACTGGTGGCCCTCTGTCCGAACATGATTCATACAGAGGGAAAGAAGATCGAGAGATATATATGGGGGCTGGTGCCACCATACCAGGGAAATGTATTGTCATCACGCCCCACTACATTTGATAGTGCCAAGCGATTGGCACAGCAACTAATTGACCACGGGGTCCGTACCCCGGCTGCAACAACCACCCTGGCCATCTCAGAACCCGCCAGAACCGCAGAGTCCAAGCGGAAATTCTGGGATGACAAGAAAAAGAAAAAGGCTGCCAAGAAACAGCAGATCGTGGCAGTTCATAGTGCGACAGCACCTGCCACTGCTGCTGCTCCATTAAAGCAGTATTCAGGAAGTTTGCCGCTATGCAACAAGTGCAACTACCACCATGTGGGAGCCTGCCGGGAAATGCAGTGTGTAAACTACAACAGGAAGGGGCACACAGCCCGTTTCTGCAAATCTCCGGTGAGGCCAATCACCCAAGTCCCCGGCGCTGGAGTGGGCCAAGCTTGCTACAATTGTGGCGATGTGGGCCACTACAAAAGGAACTGCCCCAAGGCAGGGACTGCCGGTGGAGTAGGAAGAGTTCTGGCTATAGGCCATGAGGAGGCGGTTGCCGACCCCACAGTGGTCACTGGTACGTTTCTCCTCGACAACTCTTATGCTTGTATACTATTTGATAGTGGAGCGGAGAGGAGCTTCATGAACCAAAAATTTGCTCATTTACTTAAGCAAAAATCACGAGCACTCAAAGAACCGTTCACAGTAGAAATGGCTAATGGGAAGACAGAGAGCACTAGCTGCATATTCATAGGGTGTACCTTAACCTTAGATAGCCATTCATTCTCGATCGATCTCATGCCGGTCTCAATTAAAAGTTTCGACGTTGTCATCGGCATGGATTGGTTGAGTTTTCTTCATGCCGACATCATGTGTTACGAAAAGGCTGTCCGCCTTAATCTTTCGTCTGGCGAAACCCTAGTAGTATATGGCGACAAACCCGGCACAAACCTTCGTATTATCTCGAGCATTCAAGCTCAGAAATTCTTGCGAAAGGAATGTCGCGCATTCCTTGCTCATGTAGTCGATGTGAACCAAGAAACGAAACCTATTCAGAACATTCCAGTAGTACGCGACTTTCCCGACATCTTTCCAGAAGAGCTACCAGGATTACCTCCGCAACGACAAGTCGAGTTCAGAATCGACTTAGTCCCAGGGGCTACTCCCGTAGCCAAATCGCCTTATCGTTTAGCACCTGCAGAGATGCAAGAACTATCCTGTCAACTTAACGAGCTGCTCAGCAAAGGCTTTATAAGACCGAGCTTCTCACCCTGGGGAGCTCCAGTCTTGTTCGTCAAGAAGAAAGACGAATCATTTCGTATGTGCATCGACTACAGGGAGCTCAACAAACTGACCGACAAAAATCGTTATCCTTTGCCTCGGATCGACGATTTATTCGATCAACTACAAGGGGCGAATTTCTTTTCCAAAATCGACTTAAGATCCGGATATCACCAACTACGAGTGCTAGAGGAGGATGTTCCGAAGACGGCCTTCCGAACTCGTTATGGGCACTACGAATTCGTAGTGATGCCATTCGGATTAACAAACGCGCCCGCAGTATTCATGGATTTAATGAATAGGGTGTGTCGTCCTTACTTGGATCAGTTCGTCATCGTCTTCATCGATGACATACTTATCTACTCTCGAAGTAAGGAGGAGCATAGCCAGCATCTGCGATTAGTCTTAGAAACCCTGCGCGCGGAGAAGCTTTATGCGAAGTTCTCGAAATGCGAATTTTGGATCCGACGAGTCGAATTCTTAGGGCACGTGGTTAGCGAAGAGGGAATCCACGTGGACCCATCCAAAATCAAAGCCATTGAGAGCTGGTCAGCACCGAAGACGCCTACAAAAATTCGTCAATTTCTAGGCCTCGCTGGCTACTATCGCCGGTTCATTCAGAACTTCTCCCGCATTGCAAAGCCTCTTACAACGCTTACCCAGAAGGGCGTACCCTTTGACTGGGAAGAAAAGCAGGAGAGAGCGTTCCAAACGCTCAAACGAGCCTTGTGCACCGCACCAATACTATCCCTCCCCGAAGGGATAGAAGACTTCGTTGTCTATTGCGATGCATCGAACCAAGGTCTCGGATGTGTTCTGATGCAGCGAGGTAAGGTTATCGCCTATGCCTCGAGACAGCTGAAGACACATGAGGTCAACTACACGACCCACGATCTTGAACTAGGAGCAGTTGTTTTTGCTTTGAAGATCTGGAGACACTACCTGTACGGTACGAAGAGCACAATCTTTACAGACCACAAGAGCCTGCAACATATATTCGACCAGAAGGAGCTCAACATGAGACAACGACGGTGGGTCGAACTACTCAGTGACTACGAATGCGAAATTCGTTATCATCCCGGCAAGGCCAATGTAGTAACTGACGCCCTAAGTCGGAAAGAATATTATGGTCGTAGAGTCACATCATTGACTATGACTATCCATTCACACTTATCCACACAAATACAGGCAGCTCAGCTCGACGCTTTGAAACCTGAAAATGTGAACAGTGAATCCCTTCGTGGGATGGATAAGAACTTGGAAGTCAAAGGTGGCGGATCCTATTATCTCATGGATCGGATCTGGACCCCGAAACTTGGTGGTTTCAGAGACTTGGTCATGAACGAGGCGCACAACACTCGTTATTCCATCCACCCAGGTTCAGATAAGATGTATCTGGATCTTAAAAAGTTATACTGGTGGCCTAACATGAAAGCAGAGATTGCTACCTTCGTAAGTAAATGCCTTACTTGCGCAAAGGTCAAGGTCGAGTACCAGAAACCCTCAGGTCTTCTTCAACAGCCTGAGATCCCCGAATGGAAGTGGGAGCGGATCACTATGGATTTCATAACCAAGTTGCCCAAGACAACGGGTGGACTTGATACCATATGGGTCATCGGCGACAGATTGACCAAGTCCGCGCACTTCCTTCCTATCAAAGAGACAGACAAGATGGAGAAGCTTACAAGAACTTACATTAGAGAGATTGTACGACTGCATGATGTTCCTATATCCATTATCTCGGACAGAGATAGTAGGTTCACTTCTAGGTTCTGGAAGTCGCTACAAAATTCCCTAGGAACTAGGCTGGATATGAGTACAGCCTACCATCCGCAGACAGACGGGCAAAGTGAGAGGACTATCCAAACCTTGGAAGACATGTTACGAGCCTGTGTGATTGACTTTGGGAAAGCATGGGATACTCATTTACCCCTTGTAGAATTTTCCTACAACAACAGTTATCACACAAGCATAAAGGCAGCTCCATTCGAGGCCCTCTATGGCCGCAAGTGCAGATCCCCTCTGTGCTGGGCTGAGGTGGGTGATACCCAGTTAGCTAAAGGACAAGTTCTTGAAAGCACTCTCACAGGTCCGGAGATCATACGGGAAACGACGGAGAAGATTGTTCAAATTCGTGAACGATTGAAAGCCTCCAGAGACCGACAGAAAAGCTACGTTGATAAACGAAGGAAACCGTTGGAATTCCAGGTGGGCGACCGTGTTCTATTAAAGGTCTCACCCTGGAAGGGCTTAATACGCTTCGGAAAGCGTGGAAAGCTAAATCCAAGGTACATTGGGCCTTTCGAGATTCTTGCCAGAATCGGCCCTGTAGCTTACAAACTTAACTTACCGAGCGAACTCAGTAACGTACATTCTACCTTCCACGTCTCGAACTTGAAAAAGTGTCTGTCCGACGAGACTCTTGTAATCCCACTCGACGAGATCGAGATCAACGAGAGCCTCAACTTCGTGGAAGAACCAGTAGAGATCATGGACCGGGAGGTCAAGCAAACGAAACAAAGCCGCATCCCGATAGTGAAGGTTCGCTGGAACGCCAAGCGAGGACCTGAATTCACTTGGGAGCGAGAGGATCAGATGAAACTGAAATATCCTCGTCTTTTTACTTAGTTATCTGTAACTACTTATTTGCTTAAATTCTAATTTCGGGACGAAATTCCTTCTAAGGAGGGGATGATGTGACAACCCGAAATTTCTATTCTGTACAACATGTCAAGTCAATAGAAGTCAAATCAGTTACTGTTAAATTTTCAGACTTTTTGGAATAAGTTTGAGTATTTTAGGATCAATACTTTAGGAGATATGAGGAGAGAGGATGCCCTAGGGTTTATTGTGCAACAATAAAGTCCCGACACATCAAAAGTTTAGAGTTTACGGCCTAAACTTGGTGTTTACGGCCGTAAACCCTAAGGGAAAGGGGTATATAAGTGGCACTTAGCCATTTTTAACACTTTTCCACTTTTTCAAGAACAAATATCAAACTCTCTCAAGTATCACCCAAGTTTTATTCAAGATCTTCAATCTAGTAAGTGTTTCTAGCCCTTTTAAGTTAGTATATCACTTAATCTAGTGATTTAACACACTTCTATCCGTTAGATCTTTCCAAAAGATCAAATCTTCAAGTTTCACCAAGAACACACACTAGTGTTCTTGGACTTTTGGCTCATTTCAAGCTTCTATATTGTAAGTACTTCTATCCTAGAGTATGTTTAAGCTTGCTACACATCTTTACATCAAGAAAACACAAGGAAACACCAAGATCAAAGGTGTTTACGATCCAAGAACACCTTGGACCGTAAACCCTTCTTAAGGGGCCAAAGTGACCCTAGTCCCTTCCTTAGCCTTGGAAACTAGTCTAGACTTATACCTTAATGTGTTTAGGACTTGAAAACATCAAAATACCATCATCCATAGGGGTTTACGGCCGTAAACCCAAAGGGAAATGGTCCTAGGGCCGTAAACTCCAAATAGGAGTGAAATGGTGCCCTAACTTCTTCCATAGACTTATACTTCAAGTGGAAACATTTCTAAGGACTTAGAAACCTTCAAAACAACAAATGGTCAAAGGGGTGTGAGTTTACGGCCGTAAACTCATGGGTTTACGACCGTAAACTCATGTGGTTATGGTCAAGAAACCGTAAACTCATGAAAGGGGTTCCCTTGAACCCTAAACCCCATAGCTTGGTCCTACAACACTTAGATGCAATCCTAGGGACTTATAACACTTATATAAAGTGTTTAACTTGTCTTAGGATGTCTTAACTTTATAAATTAGTTGTTTAAAGACTAATTGAATACATATATGTGTATTTATATGTTAAATAGGATCATTGTGTGTGTACAAGTCTTCACTTGACACCTAGCAATCCTATCTCTTCAGTTCATCCAAACCTCTCACTACAGGTGAGTTCATACCCCTTAATTAACCTTTTAAATGTTTTTAAATGCTTTTATGGGGGGGGGGGATACAAGTTGAACAACTATAGTTATTATATCAATCACATGTGATTAATAACTACCAAACAAATGGTTTTCTTACTTTTCAAACTGTTTATCAAACTGTTTTACCTCAAACTACTTTACAAACTCTTTTACTTATCAAATACTTTTACTTAAACTCTTTTAAACTTATGTTTTGTGTATCTATATAGATATAGTTATATAAGTAGGATTGAAAGGACTTAGGACTGCTAGCCTACCTTACTTCCTGTTCCTTGTTTGGTTGTGGACTTAGGGTATCAAGGTTAGTTGTCTGAAGGTCGTTTAAATCCTAGTTATATATTATGTATATGTATATAGATATAAAAGGTTATTTCTTTCATTCAGTTCCATGCCCTTGGGTAGCAAGGGTATACAAACATGTTCATACATTGCTAGTAAGCTACCAAAGGGTAGTTTAGGAAGATACTATTACTAGAACAATGGAACATACAATGAGTCAGTTCATACATGAGTCAAGACATACTATGATGAGAAACAAACATAAAACAGAGTGATGAGAAACAAACATAATACAGAGTGATGAGAAACAAACAATAGACACTATGACGAGAAACAAACATACAGGCTAGACAGAGAAAGAACACACAATACAGCTAGCACACAAATCACATAACATTTATGTGAGCCATTAAACAGGGCATGGCACTACCTGCCATGACTGTTTTTGTATCAGAATCTCCTTAATTGGGGAGCGTATGAGTTTGTGTATAGATCTATACTGGATTGACTATCCTACACCTTGCTGCTCGCTACAGTGGGACTTGCAAGTCTACGGGTGCCAAACGTCATTTTTACGGCATCTTACATTGTCGTTTCACTATTGAGTCGGTAGCAAGATACAGGCCGATCACATGTTACCTTAAAATTTTACGTTTGGCTTAAGGTAGTTAGTACAGCAGTAGTTACTTAATACAGCACTACAGTACTATAACATTTTCCCTTACATTTTACTTTGTGTTATTCACACAATAAACAATGATGTAAAAACTATATTTTTGGTTAATGATAGTCGGATTTGGGAAAATACACACTTTTACAAGAGATACACACACAGACACTAGATGCCTTGGTAGAAGGCTACTTTTAGTAGGAAACATAGGGTTTTTACAAACATATACAGTACATTTTACAAAACATCTTACAAATGCTTTCATACAAATACAGACACTAACATACTTATGATCTCACCAGCTTTAAAGCTGATAAACTCTTTCAAAATAACTTGTATTCTCAGGTCACCAGTAGACAGGTACCGGAGCCAGGTTTTGAGAAGATGAAGCTCGTTCCAGACTCATCTTATATTTTTGATGTATATTGTTTTGGTGTCTTTAAAACTTGACAGAACACACTTGTATGAAATTATATTATTAATGCAATGGATGATGTTGTTGCTTGTTTACTACTTGCATTGTTGTGATACTGTACATGACGTCCTCCACCCCAGAACATTTCCGCCGTTCATAGGTTTTGGGGGTGTGACAAAGGGCATCACAACAAATTCGTAATGACCGTAGCGAGTTCGGAAAGCAGTCTTAGGAATGTCCTCATCTCGGACTTTGAGTTGATGATAACCGGATCTCAGATCTATTTTTGAAAAATAACTAGCCCCTTGAAGCTGGTCAAATAGATCATCGATTCGTGGAGTGGATACTGGTTTTTGATGGTGAGCTTATTCAGTTCTCTATAGTCAATGCACATCCTGAGGGATCCGTCTTTCTTTTTAACGAAAAGAACCGGAGCTCCCCATGGAGAGAAGCTTGGTCTTATGAATCCTTTATCCAAGAGTTCACTCAGTTGGCTTGATAATTCTTGCATTTCAGCGGGAGCCAACCTATAGGGTGATTTGGCGATCGGAGTGGCACCAGGCACGAGGTCGATTCGGAATTCAACTTGTCTTTCTAGGGGTATTCCCGGAAGATCTTCTGGAAATACATCCGGGAAATGACATGCCACTGGAATGTCTTGAATGTTCACTTACTCTTTGGTCTTATCCACCACATGAGCAAGGAATGCGTAGTTCCTTTTGAGTAGGCACTTATGTGTCTTGATGCACGAAATAAGGCGAAGGTTGGCACCGGGTTTATCTCCATAGATTATTAGGGTTTTGTGATAGGGGAGATGAAGGCGAACGGCCTTCTCGCAACACATTATATTAGCATGGTGGGGGCTTAACAAATCCATGACGATTATCACATCAAAACTCCTAATATTTACTAGCATCAAGTCTATTTGAAATGAATGATTGTTTAGCGTTAATGTGCACCCTACATAGATATCTTTGGTTGTTTTAGTTTTCCCATTAGCCATTTCCACCGTGAAGGCTTCGTTGAGCTTCTGGCGTTGTTGATTCAGTAAGTGTTTGAATTTTGTACTAACAAAACTTCGCTCCGCCCCACTATCAAATAAGATGCATGCGTACGAGTTGTTAAGTAGGAACGTACCAGTAACAACTGATGGGTCCTGCACTGCTTTGCCTTGACCCATTGTCAACACTCTTCCTGCTGTTCCTGCCCCTTGATTGTTTGCTTTGGGGCAGTTGCGCCGAAAATGGCCGGTTTCTCCACACCCATAACAGGTGTAATTGGCCCCAGCATTGTTGTTGTTGTTGTTGTTGTTGTTGTTGTTGTTGTTGCGATTGTTGTTGCGATTGTTGTTGCGGTTGTTGTTGTTGTTGTTGTTGATATTTGACTGTTGATTTTGTTGCGGATGAGTTCTATAGAATCTGGCGGCGTGACCCTTTCGGTTGTAGCTCGTGCAGTGCATCTCTCTGCATTCTCCCTGATGGTGAAAATTGCATTTTTCTGCACTTAGGTAGGGTCCCTGAGTATTGCTTGGGATTATTTGGCATGGTTGAGGCTGGAGCATGTGGTGTGGTGGTAGTTTGAGTTGCAGCATGGACAGTCACAGTTTGTTGTTTCTTTGATGATTCAGAGTTTTGTTTTCCATTCCGCTTGTTGTTTTTCCCTTTCTTGTTCTCACCTTCTTTCTTAATTTCCGATTCTCCTGTTTTGGCACCCTTTTTTGTTGCCATGATCGTACAATTTCTTGGCCAGCCTCTTTGCACTATCATACGTCTCAGGGTTTGCCGCAATGACATTCCCTTGGATAGGTGCGGTCAATCCCCAGATAAACCTCTCAATCTTTTTCCTTTCAGAGGTGATCATTCCAGGACACAGGAGAGATAGCTCACTGAACCTGGATATGTATGCGTCAATATCGAGGTTTTGAACCGTGTGGTTCCACAACTCTTGTTCCATCTTCTGAATTTCGCCTCTTGGACAATATTCAGCCAACATCATTTCCTTAAGCTCTTCTCATGGCATTGCGTTCGCCACCGGGAGTGTCATGGCCTCTACGTGACCATTCCACCAGGAGAGAGCTTGATCAATGAATGTGCAGGCCACAAACTTGACCTTCACCCATCCGGACACCCGCAAATTTCAAAAACTGATTCTACCTTCTCAATCCATCGCTTCAGGGCTATTACGCCTCCTGTTCCATTGAAGGTTCGAGGTTTGGCGTTGGTGAAGTCCTTGTAGGTGTAGGTTCGTGTGGTTCCGTGGTTTGTTCCTTGATTTGTGCTTTCGGTTCCCTGTCCGTTGCCTTCCCCGTTGTTTCCGTTGCGAATCTGCGTAAGTGCTGCAGTGACTACAGCGGACACTACTGCTTGGAATGCAACTGAGTTATTTCAGGTGGGGTTGGTGTTGCGTTGTTTCCACGGTTGGGTCTTTGAGGCATCTTTCTGTCAAAGAACGGAAAGATGTTGAGTACATATCGTATTCTGAGTTTAGAGTTCCATAGACTCGGCGAATCGAGTGTGCATCTAAGTGATTCTATGTATTAACGTAAAACAAGGAAATAAAACACATAACAGATAACAACATCACGATAAAAACATAGAGCATTTCCATTAATAATAATTGTTTTTAATACATGAAAATTTGCCAAAAGGCATACAGTACATGGGGTAGCATATAATCCGGCAGCATGACGACCCTATGAGTAGTGTAATCACTTAAACATATGGTCGATAGTACATAGAGTAAAACATAAAAAAGGAAATCGTAACGGGAGTATGTGAACAGGTGCTAACTACGATGGGATGGGTCTGCCAACAATATCATATGCCGAAATGCCGTACGACTAGATTAGCCATCTCGGTCATCTCTCTGACCACTTCGTCTCTCTCGTGCTCGGCGTGAACCGCTCGGGCCTCCGTCGCTAAAAGTTGTTGTCGAAGAGTGGCAACCTCCTCCTCTAGGGAGTGAGTCCTATCTACGGGATCCCGTGGTGCTATGGAGTGATCCTGCACTGTCTCAGAAGTAGAAAGTTCACTAGGTTCTTCATTCATTTTCCCATTCTCCTCTGTGATCTCATCGTATTCCCCAAACTCATAATCCGTCTCCACGTATTCTTCGGGCCCGACACCGGGGGCCGCCTCCACCACGTGGTCTTCCTCAACTACTCCGTGGGCCACTAGGTTTTGGTAGAAAAGAATGCCCTGTTGTGCTTCGTCCATGGTGACTGTGTGAGAAACTGGGAGTGAGAAGTGTGTAAAGGGGGTGTGTATAGAATTTCAAAATACTCCGATAGTATTTTAATTATTTATGTTTGAATTCCTGAGAAGTTTTGGATATGAGGTAAGTTTCTATGTCAATTTCCCGCCATGATTACCCCCAAACACATGTTGGTCATATGTTGAATAAATATAGTTGATCAGACTATATTTACCCCCAATATAACTACATAACTGCCCGGGTTTAATCACAATGTTCCATTTCCTCTAGAGACTTTTAATGTTATAGTTTTTAATGTATGCACTTTATTCAAAGTGTTTTAGTCCCATTGTACTTATAGTTGCATATCAAGTATGGTTAGATATACCAGTTCACTATAAACAATGCTCTGATACCAACCTGTCACACCCCCGAACCAGACGGCGGAATCGTCCGGGGGCTCGTGTGACTATCAATTAAAATATCATCACAATGAATATACATGAAACATAACACAATCATCACCAAACATTACATATTACAAATAGTATTGTTCACATCAAGTACATTGTCTTAAATTACATGTTCCCAAAATATTAATTGTACGATGATTGACATTACACAAAAATAAATTTCCTACAATTGAAAGTTCCTCTGCTTAACGGTTACCTGAGAATACAAGTTATTTTGAAAACGATCAACATATATAATGTTGGTGAGTTCATAAGCATGTTTGATTGAAAGAATTTGTATTGTTCGTGAAACCCATAAAATCCGATATTTTCTGTAAAAAGTCTGAAAAATGATGTGAAAATCGAGTATAGATGCATGCGTGAATTTCATAGTAAAACATGTATAAGTACACGATCCGAAATTTCCTTGTATTATATCTGTTGTAAGTAGAAGGTAATGAATAATAGTATTTCCCCCCAGAAAATCCGATATTTTCTGATTTATAAAAGTGTGGTAGTCCTTGCATTATCGTATGAATTATTTCGTATTAATATGATTTAAGCACTTGGATTCCCGTAATGTATTGATGACAATGGATCTCTATGGGAGCCGTTATAACCATGCATGATAGTGACTAATTTGCTTGTCTTGGCATTTTTCCAAACGCCGGTTTTTGATCAAGGTTTTGTCACCCTAGACCGGCATAGTCTAACTGTAGCGAACAACTCAGGTGTGGGGGAGTCACCCCCGTATAGATCTATACACAAACTCTCGCTCTCCCTCCAGGAGACTCTGATTATAACTACAGGCTACGACCATACACTCAATGGTGTCAACCGACAAGTCTCACTAGATCCCAATTATTGCCACATGAATATGTATAACGTTATATGTATTTAGAATTACGAACACGAGATGATACATGAATGTGAAAGGATAAGGCCCAACAAACATGAAAAAAAGACAACTGTGGCCCGTTAAACATGTAAGTTATTTTCCAGGCTTGTTATGTATGTAAATGGACACGTTAAAGCCCATTAAGCATATGATGAATTATTCCAGGCTAAATTAGCATGTAAATGGGCCACTAAGGCCCAATAACATGTAAAGGCTAATTTAAGCCCATTAAGTATGTAATTGGATCGCGAAGGCCCAATAGACATGAAATGATTATATTGGGCCCAATAAACATGCAAATGGATCACGAAGGTCCAATAAGCATGCTAATGAGTACTAGGCCCAATAGTCGTACCGTTATTGTATTTCGTTTGTTTGTGATAGTATAGTTCATTTAGTCGAAACATTTATCCATAATGTTATTTAAAAAAATCCAGTGTTTTGTTATAATGATATTTTTGGTTCGTTACGTCAAAATTCTATAATTTGAACTCGTGTTTAATAAAAATTACACTTTAGGTCCCTTAAGAACTAAATTGAACATTTAAAGGCTTATTTTTACATAAAATGTCATTTTTGGTCTATTTTAATTAAAAATAACATTTTAGCCCATTAATTTATAAAAATTTGTATTTTCGCCCCAAATGTTTAGTAATTTATGGATTTGGCCCAAAAATACATATATTGACATTTTCGGCCCATTTTTGCAGAAAATTACATTTTCAGCCCCTATTTGAATAAAATGACATTTTCGGCACAATTTTTATAAAATGAACAATTTTAGCCCAATTTTGAAATAAGAGTCATTTTCAGCCCTTATTTTCGTTTATTTTCATATTTGGCTCAAGTTTTGATTAAATAACATTTTAATCCCTAAAAATTGATATTTTTGCAAATTGGGTCCAAAAAGCCGTAAGGCCCAAATTGAGGCCCATAATGCTAAATATTACACTTTTGGCCCTTTGAAAAGTATGATTACTATAAAAACTCATTTTTATACAAATGTGACCTTTTTGATCCTTATAAAACCGCAAGTGGCAAAAATTATCCCAATCTTTTGTTTTCTTGTAAAAAATGATCCTTATACAAGATTTTTGCTTTGTTTTTCACATTTTAGGCATGTATAACACTTTTATATTTGTAGTATGATGTTTAGAGTGTCTTAGTTTATGAATGTCACCCATTTTTGTTAGAGTTTTCGAGATTCATCAAGATTTATCACATATTCACAACATAAACCAAGAAGATCACACATAACATGCTTATACATAGATCTACACATAAACACTTGTATTCTCCCCCAAAAACTTATAAAACCGAAAACAAGGGGGTTTGAACTCACAATGGGTTGATGATCTCGGTTGTGAAGAAGAAAGTGGAAAGATCTCGGCCTTTAGTAAGCTTTCTTGAGTGGATTTCAAACTTAGGAAGTTCTACGAAGCAAAATCACGAAAACATGTGTCGATAAGGAGTGATTTAGCTAAGAATGAAGTAAACCAACTTAAGTTTACAAGATCTTACCAAGGATTGATGATATTAGTGAAGGATCCTCTTGAAAGCACTCTAGATCTTCGAAAATTTGAGGGAGGAAGGGGATGTTCTTGAGAGTGTTTGAGAGAGAGTTTTGAAAGTGTGTGTGTGTTTTGGGCTTGCTCTCGGCCGAGAGTGATAAAGAGAAGGAAGAAAAGGTTTTGCATTGGAGGGTAATGATCTCATGGATGTATGTGATTTCTAGATATTTGATATGTAATTGTGAGTTGTCATTAGCTTAATCCATGCTCTTTTCATTTCTTTTTCTTTTTTTTTTTACATATGGGCCGAAAATTTAGGATAGAAAAAAATGAAATGGATTAATTTGGGCCATTACTTGCCTTGGCTCGAAATTATGAGGCCCAAATAATTATTTTTTGGCCCATTGGGCCCTTAGGAGAGTTCACAACCCATTTGAATAAAAGAAATGGAGTTTATGGCCCATTAGGGCTAATTAATTCATTTATGGCCCATTAGGGCTAATTAATTCATTTATGGCCCAATAAGGCCCATTAGGGTTAGAATGAATCATTCTAGGCCCAAATGGTCCAAAATGTTATAGATTTATGAATTGGGTCCATTTAGAATCCAAATAGGGTTTCTAGACCCAAATAGTCGAATTGAAAGCTTATTGGTCCATTAGGCCCAATAAGAAAATCCTAGTCCATAAAGAACTTGTACCGGGATTTTTAGGGTTTTCAACTCCCAATTGACTTTCTGAAATGTTTTGCATAGAGTTTTGAACTACAATTGTGGATCTTGACTAAGTTTGTTGTCATAGAATGAACACAGTGCATATCATCAAGTTAGGGTTACAAGGATTATCATAATTAATGTTTACATGATCACAGAATTTCCTGGCTAAAATGCCAGTTGTGACACATTGGTTAGATGACAATAAGAATATAAAAGTAACAAAGCAGTTAATGGTAGGTTTGACGATGGGCTCGTACTAAGATGATATCCTTTGTGACGTGGTTCCCATTAGGGATGTCAACGGGACCAAACGGAAGCGGAAATAGCTGCCCCCGCCCCCGCTCCCGAAATCAGATGTTGCCCCGCCCCCGGTCCCACCCCCGGATCCCCCGTTTACATAGCCCCCGGTCCCGTCCCCGGTTACCTCCATCGCCCCCGATCCCGCCCCCGTTCCCCCGATTTATAGGCTTAAAATTCGTTTTTTTTTTTCTAAAAAACTGCTTTGTTTTAGGCTAAAAAAACTATTTTTAATAACTTTAAAAGCTTAAAACCTAATATTTTAGAAACTAAAAAATTAAAAATCCAATATTATGAATCCAACATTACAAAACGACAATTCCAACAATCTTACAAATATAAAATACGACAAATCCAACATTACAAATATAAATACTTACATATCCAAAAATATATGATCAATTCGCTACATCTTCAACATCCATTAATTGGAAATGGGAAAGTGAAACCTACACTAAACCTAGAATTAGAAAATCTATTTTGTATATGTATTTTATATTAAATATATATTTTTTACATAAATGTACAACCGGGGCCCCCGCGGGAGTACAGGACAGAAATACCGACTCCCGACCCCAGTCCCGAAAATAAACGGAGTTTAATTCTTCCCCCGCCCCCGCTCCCGCTCCCGGTTTTTTTAACAATTTAGTCCCGTACGGTATCGGGGTCCCGCGGGAACGGGGTCCCACAGGGGTTTTTGACATCCCTAGTTCCCATGGATGCTTGCCACATACTTTTGGGTCGTCCTTGGCAATATGATCGAGACGTGACTCATAGAGGGCGGATTAATGAATATGAATTGAAACATAACAACAAAAAAATCATACTAAAACCAATGTCGTCGCAAGACATTCGCTCGGTAAAGACTAATGAAAAGAAACTGAATCTTGCGATTTTCGCCACTGAACGGGAGGTTGAAAAGGCGATTGATGACGGTGGCATGGTGTACCTAATGCTATCCAAAGATAATGAGGTGGGAACTCCTCTCTATGATGACGTGGCAGAATTCTTACAAGGGTTTAAAGATGTGTTCCCTGACGATTTACCACTGGGCTTGCCTCTGATTTGTGGCATCGAACACCAG
Source organism: Lactuca virosa (assembly GCF_052849685.1). Lineage (NCBI taxonomy): Eukaryota > Viridiplantae > Streptophyta > Magnoliopsida > Asterales > Asteraceae > Lactuca > Lactuca virosa. The sequence continues at coordinate 255,267,377 of NC_136434.1, forward strand.
ATCGATCTCATCCCAGGAGATCCATTACCAAACAAGGCGGCCTATCGGTACAATCCCGAGGAGAAGAAGGAGTTGCAAAGGCAAGTTGATAAGCTCGTGGAACAGGGATATGTTCGAGAAAGCCTAATCCCGTGTGTCGTACCGGTGTTGCTCATACCCTAGAAAGATGGAACGTGGAGGACGTGCATCGACAGCAGGGCGGTCAACAACATCACCATCAAATATCATTTCCCGATTCCCCGACTTGACGACATGTTAGATGAACTTCACGGGTCGGTTGTATTTTCGAAAATCGACTTACGAAGTGGGTACCATCAAATCCGAGTACGTGAAGGGGACGAATGGAAGACGACGTTCAAAACAAAGCATGACCTTTACGAATGGACTGTGATGCCTTTTGGCCTTACAAACGCCCCGAGCACGTTTATGAGACTAATGAACGAAGTTTTTAAATGTTTTCTTGGCAAGTTTGTGGTGGTTTATCTAGACGACATCTTGGTGTATAACAAGAGTCGTGATGAGAGAACCCATTCTCTAAACTTTACAATATTATTACTCCAAATATGCTACATGCATATTCATAATATAATTTACAAAAGTCCGGATACAAACCAACTATTAAGAATTTTATAAAGTTTTATATATTACATAACTTCCTAGAAATTTATACACTAAGTACAAAAGTGATAATATTAACTATTCTACACCTTCTTACAATACATGACTATACTGGATGCTTATCACCTGCAATAGTTAAACACTGAGAGGGATAAGCGGGAGACGCTTAGTGAGTTCAATAACAGTTACAATATAACGCTATGTCATATATATATATATATATATATATATATATATATATATATATATATATATATATAATATATATATATATATGACAGAAGCAAGGAGGGACAAAGAACAACAAAAGCATATGTGTATCATATGACAGGATTTCCATGTCAACCAATGATTTGTTTCAAAGATTTACAATCAATGAGATACAACAATTTCAACATGATATACATCAATAAGACTTCAGGCCAAGTGGCACAGAAAATAAACAATTTATGATTATCATTTTGCTAGAATATACAGGCTTTCAGCCCTACCTAGCCCGATGCCAATACCAAAAGTGATACGAGTCATGCTCTACATGGCCAAAGGCACAAAGCCAATACCATAAGTGATACGAGACATGCTCTACATGGCCAAAGGAATAAATCTAATATTAGAATAATACGAGACATGCTCTACATGGCCAAAGGCTCAAAGCCAATACCAAAAGTGATAAGAGTCATGCTCTACATGATCAATTATATACAACCAGGATAACACAGGAAAGCACATTGAACATATAACACATAACATACAATTGTTCCTATATTGAACTCACCATGAAATAACCGAATGATAAAATGATAATTTGAGCACCACTTCGTTTCTAAAATGACTTTCTTTGACGAAACCAGGAGTTTTTGTTGAAAATCGGGCTTTGTGCGAGCAGTGTTTCGATTGAAAATATTATTTTCTCGGGGTCTTCGGTGCTCCGGGGCTCCGGGGCTTGCTTCGGGTGTTGGGGTAGTTCCCTAGGCTTCGGGGGTGTTAGGTTAATTTGAGAGAGATTAGAGGGTGAAAGAGAGTGAAAATTGTAAACAAAATTTAGAAGGCTCGCTTTCTATTTATAGTAGGCCGAAGACTCTCTGTACGCTAGGCGTAATATCATGGTACGCGGGGCGTACTTGTGACAACCGTCAAAATTCGAGTTAGTTATAGATTTGATAAACTTAGTTGCACATATAGGCACAACACATATTAAACTTAGTAATTAGAAGCTAAGTTATAACCTACTAGAAACTTGGAAACAGATAGAAACAATGGATGGTGTACTTAGATTTCACCTTGATATGTGAATTCTACATCTACTAAGCTGTAGTGACTATCCATATTTGGATCACTCTTTGACTCGAACAACATTTCATGAATCATATACACACATCATGCACTTGACCTAGAAGTAGAAGTTAGTTCAAAGTCTCATAGAAACTTAAGTCAAATTTGAAGACTAGGACTAGTATACTTGATTCCTCAATTTCGCTTGAATCTCGGAATCACTACATAGAATGCCAATAAACCGATAAAAATAAATTACAAACATTATTTATAACTATAAAAGAGTTATAATACCATAAGATAATTTAAAGTCTCAAATATTCTATTTATTTTGATATTCAAAGTTTATTAAACTCCAAAACCCTAAAAGCCCTAAAAACTCATATTTATAAACTTTAACCTTAAAAATCCTATAAAAACAATTATGAACCTTATAATATTATCTTATCATAATAATTATTATGAAATAAAATTCAATGAAAAATAAAGATTTAGTTATTAACATTTACCCTTGATTTATAAGTCAAAAATCAAGAGTTTTATGCATAAAAACTAGGTTAAGGTGCACATTTTATAAAAAGTTGGATATTTTTATAAAAGATTTGAATTTTTATAAAAGAAACAAGAGAGAGAGAGCCTCTCCTCCCCTAAAATCGGATCCCTCTCTCCCCATATCTCTCTCACACTCTCATTCTCCAACACACACACATCTCTCTTCTTTCTCTCTCTAGAAAACTCTCTCTACCTTCTCTCTACTTTTTCTCTCCAAACACCACTCCATTCTCTCTTCCTCCCTCTAAGAACCAAGAAATTTTCCAGAAAACAAACCCAAGAACACTCCTCAAACTCGAAATCTTCATCATCTTGTGGTATTCTTGAAGGTAAAATCGATTTCTACTTCACTTTTCCTTCAAGTTTTGCTCTTTTTCTTACACTTTCTCCTTCTTCATCTTCTTAAAACTTGTTTTCTTTTTGTTAAAATGGTTTTTACAACATGATGGATGTGTTTTAACACCATGCATGTATGATAAACAAGGTTGCATGTTCATGATCTTAGTGCAAAAATCGATTTTAAGGATTAAAACATCAAACTCAAGTTAAGAGTTTTTGAGAAACAAAATTTTGTTCATAAATGCATGTATACATTTTGATAAGTTTTAATCTTTTGATCTCTTGAAACATGACTAAAATATGAGTTTATCATGATATATTTAAAATACTTGAAAAGATTTACTCAAGGAAATGATGAAAACCCACTTTTCTAACCAATCATCATGCATGCAATCTGCCAGATTTCTTTACCTGACTTTAAACTGTCATATCTCACTCATTTCTTAGCCAAAATTCGTGATTCTTTTTCTGAAATATAATATTTTGAGTTAGCTTTCAAACCCATCTGACCTCACAGGAAAATTCCAATATTTCGATTTTTACCAATTTTTACAAAACTGTTGCTCAAACAGCACTTTCCTTATGAACATTTGTTTTGTGTTGCATGTTCAAAGGACTTATTCATCACTAAAAATCATTCAAAAATTATTTTAAACTCTTAATATCATGTATTAATAGGAACAAAAAGATCTTGATTCAAAAGTCTTTGTAACATGTTGCAAAAATTGTCAAAGTAACATCAATGATCTTTACATAAATCACAAGAACCAAGTTTTCTCTATACATTTTATTGAGCCTTTAGGCATGGTTTTCAACATTAAAAATAAGAAAACAATTTTTCATTGTTGTTAAATTGTATGAAGATGCATTCTGGAAATTGTCAGCTCAATATATATTTTCTTTATTTTTATATGAAAATAATAAGAAAATAGAGTGTTAAATCATATAAAATACTTACACTAGTAAATAAATTCTGGAAAAATTCTTGGATGATTCTTTAAGTTAATAAACATCTGCCATGAAGTTTCAATGACTTTTGTTACTGTTTAATATGGTTTTGAATTTTCTTTTTGTTTAGCCCCAATAAATCATAAAACCACTTTAGACAAGTTGAAAAGGCTGTATAACAATTTTCGCAGCTTCTACCAGAGGTATAAGACTTAGAAAAATATTTTCCGAATTTTTCATAATGTATTCCTATTTTTCTCCGATTTTTGTATTTATAATGGACTAAAAATAGAAAAAATAGTTCTGCTCATCCAAAATTCATGCAAATTTACCAGAACACCTTGTAGTACATTAGGAGGCTACATAAAAATTGTGATGATTTTTCTCTTCTGTATACTATTTTTCTCCTATTTTCTAAGATTAAATACACTTAAATACACAAAATCGGATTTCAGTATATAAAAACCACATTTGGTATTTTTCCCAGATTATTTACTCTGAAAATGAAGTGTACAAAAATTTTGGTAATTTACTTTAACTGTTTAATAATTATTCTCCAATTAATGATTATTTAAGAGGATAAAACAAAGAAAAATAGAAAGACTAATTGAAAAATATCTTTTATATTTTTCACAGCTTCTAAATGTATAATAAAAGTGTTACAAAAATTGTGGACAATTTTGGAAACTGTTTTCTATTTATTTCAATTTTTATTGGAATAAATGCTCAAAAATCATAAAATTGGGTTAAACAGTTTAGAAATCAATTTTTATATTTTTCCCAGCTTAATAATGTTTAATAACAGTAATACAAAAAGTTTGGGTAATTTTGGAAACTGATTTCTATTTTTCATGAATTTGTATCTATTTAGAGAATTAAATATATAAAAAATGGTTATACATATTCATACCCCATGAAAATTTATCTAGAAGTCTTTTAGTACATTTAGAACCAAAATCTGAAGTTTGGTAATTTTTATTAACTGTTTAGTATTTTTCAAGATTTTATGGTTATTCAAGAAACTAAAATCGTGAAAAATAGTCAGACAAATCAAAAATTCAAGAAAATTTATCTTGAGGTCTTTCACTTCAATTAAAACTGAAATGCAAACTTTGGGAAATTTTAGAACTAAATTAATTTAGTTTTTGAATATTTAATCATTGGAACACCTCTTAAATTGTTAAATATTAGCATTTCAATAATGAGAAATTTCCACTTAAATTGTTATATAACAATTGATTCATTGAAATTTAATTTTCACAGAAAAATGTTTGTAACTTATCAATATTAAATTTTGACACAATATTGGCATAATTCTATTGTAGTAGTAAGTATACTAGTGTTAGATTTCGATTAGAGACTCACTAGCGAATACCATTATTGTAGGAATCGATAGTGGTACAAGTGGAACTTAGCTCAAGGCATCATTTGCATCATCTCAATGCATATTGTGAGTATTCATGCACTCCCCTATTTTCAGTTTTTATGTTTTGGGGTGGAAAAGCATGTCCCGAAAAACTATTATTTGAATGTTGTATTTAAATTGATTTGTATCAAACATGATTGCTATTTTATTGTTATGTCTCTCTATGTATGTCTATGCAACACGGAACATGAGAACTTATCGTACTAAGGCCCTTCCCTTATCTCTAACCATTAACTCTTTGAGCCAATGGTCATTATGGATAGCGCTATTAGGAATTGACAACACCTCACTCGCCCTATTGCTGGAGTGCATGATACCATATTCATCTATGGAACGATAAGCATAGATCTTGATAGGGCTTCAGTCATAGGTTTGGTTGAGACTCATTGTTTGCTCATACACATACAAACTCGTTTCTCGTTATAGCAATAAACTTGTTATTAATTATAGCAATGAACTTTGTTTCTCATTACAACAACGAACTTTTATTACTGAAAACTTATATACATGTTTTAGCAATGAAATTGTTTGCTCCTTGTAGCAACGAAACTGATTGCTCATTTTAGCAATGAAACTTGTTTACTCGTTTGAGTAACGAACTTTATCTTCCATGAGAATATGAATGTTGCATCTTATTTGGGCAACATACTTTATCTCTCATGATGACAAAGAACTTTGTTTTTACAAACTTATTTACTTATTTTAACAATATACTTTTATTATTGGAAACTTTTATCAAAACTTTGATTTCAATTCATGGAACCAATATTATTTTGTTTATCTGTGAGTACTCACCAACTATTTTTATAGTTGACGCTCGTTTTACATGCTTTTTCAGGAATCATCGAGTAAGTGGCACTTAGGGACACTTCACTTTTAGGAGCATTCGCATGTGTTGTATTTCAATTTACATTGTAATTTCTTTTAAAAGTTGTTCAAACCCATTGTAAAATTGTAATGATTTTAATACTATGGTTGGTGTTGTCTTTTAACTTTTGCTATGAAACCCTTTATACTGCCACGCCTCGTGTTTCCGCTTTAGCGGGGTGTGACAGAAAATGGTATCAGAGCCGAAGGTTATAGAGAATACCGGTTTTCCTTTGGAGAACCACAACTATAGCCAAAAAAAAAAATTTCAAAATGTTTTAAAAATAATGAACATACTACTAGTTTAACTAATTCGAGTACGCATTATTGGACTTTAATTAAGTATAGCCTGGCCAACTATGCTTAATTAAGGAAACTTAATGTGAGGCTTGAAACGGTTATAGTAGAATTATGTTCAAAACGATTTTCAACTTAAACTTTTGAAAAACAAAATTTTTCGGTGTGCGTACGGGCATTGCATATTATAGGCATTCATCTAGATACACTTAGAAACTAAGTGCACTTTTATAACAATGCCTTTATTTAGAAATATTCTTACCCCTTATCAAGTGCTATGTTAACCACTTAGGTTGTATCACTAGCCACTCTAGTAGCAATGCACTTAGTACTGAGAATGAGTATTCATCGGTAGCTATTGACTTTAGATGTAAGGTTAGTAGTTAGATATACACTAGTAATAATCTTAAGTCGAAACATATGCCAATTATTCCTCAATACCTCTTCATCGTCTTCGTACTAGAGTTACAACTAGGAAAAAGCGTTTCGATACCGACACGGATGAGAATCAGAGCATCGCGTAAAAAGGTAGATGAGTCACCACTAAGTAATCACTTGGATACCATTGGCGGGCATTATGGATTCGACTAACGAGGAGACACAAGGAGGTTTAACCCATACGTGAGACCTTATTACTACGTTACGACTTAGCTCTAGGTTGTTTCCACCTTGAGCTTAAAACTTAATATAAGATGTCCCTTTGACCTCTATAAAAGGTCGTAAACTACACTGACACCATAAAACGTTTTTTTCAAACAATTTTTCTTGTCCTTTATCTTTGGGAAAAAGACATCGGTACTCGTCTTATACTCGCCTTGTACTCGCCTTAGTATTTAGGTACGATCAGCTACACTAACATACTTATTCCTTACTTCTTAATCTTCCATCGAAAAATTATTTCGCTTCATCGGTTTTATTTATCATTGTCAAAATATTTTATAACCACTTCATTCAACTTAGTAGACATTTCCTAACAATGTAAGCCATATTCTCGCTAAAAAAAAAAAAACTTTTGACAACTTGCATTAATTTAACACTTTTCTTCAAAACTCAATTTAACCAATATTTGTTTTAACATTGCTATTTCAATTTCATTTCAATCCATTTCAATGGATAGATGTGCTTTTAAGGGCATATACACCATTTTAAACCTTGCTTACCATTTTGGCACGTTTTCGAAAAACTTAGAAACATTTTCTTTTATAAAAGTGTTTAAAGTTTATGCTATAAAACTTAAACATATGACGTTAAAGTTCATATTATGTGTAAAAGCTTCATCGGATCTTCAAACCACTTTTGTTTTAAGACTTTTGACTACCTTCTCATTTAGGCATTGTACTTTACTTAAATGTGTTTTCTTGAAACCCAACACGGTATTTTTACAACTTTCTAATTTAAACATGTTTATAAGAAATCTCTAATTCCTACATTTCCAACATACCTCATTTTTTTTATTTTATTTCAAATTAGTTTTATAATTTGTAAAGTTTCTAAAATTTAAAGAATTGAAAACTTAGTGTTCACTTTTAAATTTCCAGTGAGGCACTTTCAAATAAAAAAAAGTAATTATTCTTTTAAATATGTTAAGTATTTACCTTATCCGTTTTAACCATTGTTGGACCCCAGTAAAAAAAAGTCAAAATTGTCAAATTTTCAATTGCCATTTGTAGGGCTTCTTCTTTTTCACAAATGGAGTTTAACTTAATATGTGACTTATGAATTTTTAGCAATCCTTAGCAAACACTTTAGAACTCCCACATGTCTATTTAATCATCAATATACATCAAATATTGAAGTTTGAAATATATCTCAACTTGGTTTTAAATCTACCTATAGGTATTGTTCTTATAATTTTAACAATAGCAATCATTGCCGCCGCTATCTTCCTTTTTCTTTCCCCCCGAACTTGATTTCTCGCTCTCATTCTGATTTTAGATCTCGCACGCCATAATATTAACATAATACATCGTCTAACTTTGTTTCTGTCTATTTTGCTTCTCCTGGTATCATGTTCGTATACATAAAGACTAGAAGTCTACCCTTTCGTTTTGAGCGATTAATACGTGTATAGTCATGAGGCATACCTTTGATTTAGTCAACTTGGATATATTCAATTACGCCTTTTATCATATATATCTTGTTTTTATTTTGAAATCTACTATAAACAAGTGATCTTTATTTACATTTGCTCTTTCGTTCTAAGTTCGGAAACTTGATATAAAATGCAATTTTCATTGTATTTTTCCTTATAATTAATACACAAGATGAATACTCTTATGCTTATCATTTTTCTATATTCGAAAATTATATGTGAAGGATATGTTTCCTTATGTTCTTCTTTTCTTTAAATACATCAAAAGTTTTGTATTTTACGATTATCTATTCTCTAAATGATTGTTTTTATAGAAACACTAGACTATGAATGCACTATTTTCAATGATCGATATTTTTACACCTTTCTTAAAATAGTATTTTACTTTGCAATTTTCAGTGAGTTCCTAAACTCTCAAACTTGTTTTCATAAGTATTCTGACTCCTCGTAAACTTGAATTTGTCCTGACTTTGACAATTGGACAATTTCTCAAAAGTTTAATACAAATATTTCTATACAAATTCCTTTAATGACGTCTTAAACTTTTAACCTTAATTAATCTTTATATTATTTCACTACTTTGTTGGATCGCCACACATGTATCTTCATTATCTTGGAATTATTACACATTTTGATAATAGTGAGATTAATTATCATTTATAAACACATATTTTGATAACAATGAGATTTTTATCACTTCTAAGCACTTAAAATGCTATCTACACAATGTGATTTAATTTATCATAAACTTTCACCGCCTTCATTAGAAACAATGACTCTCTAATTATATATACTCTTCGAATATAGTTCTATTATTGTAAGAGTAACCGTAGTAGTAATTATAGCCTCGGAGATCCTCAATCATTTCGTGATTTATTTTGTGGACGACACTTAAATAGCCTTTACATTTGAGATGTACCAAAACTTCGTTGCCTACCCTTAGTACGTATTTTTAGGAACTTACCCTCGATCGCTTCCCTTTCATTCGTGCTACCCCTTCTTATTTCGAAATATATCTTTTCCAGAGGTAATAGCTAACCCGGAAGTGAACAAATTGTTCCTAATCTCTTCTTTACTAGGCGGCGAATTTACACTTAGTGCTAATTTAGAATGCGACTTAAGCATCAATGCCGATTTAACGCTCAGTGCAGTTGGTGCTTCAGCAAAACTTCTACCGCTCTCTTAATTTAGATAATATCTAACTAGATGATCTTTTTCAATTAGGTCGCCATGGTTGGATCATGATTTCCATGATCCTAATTTCTCGCAATCTAGACTGTAGAACTCGAATTAGGGAAACATTAATTTGATTATAGCTAAAGAGTTGGGCTGTTCCCTTGAGGAATTAACCCAAAATAATCAAAGAGCTCTTCAAGTCATCATCTCTCCAATTATACAATTGTATTCGGCTGAGTTCTAATAGAATGTGTCACGAATTGAATTTCGGGACGAAATTCTTTCAACCGGGGGAGACTGTGACAACCGTCAAAATTCGAGTTAGTTATAGATTTGATAAACTTAGTTGCACATATAGGCACAACACATATTAAACTTAGTAATTAGAAGCTAAGTTATAACCTACTAGAAACTTGGAAACAGATAGAAACAATGGATGGTGTACTTAGATTTCACCTTGATATGTGAATTCTACATCTACTAAGCTGTAGTGACTATCCATATTTGGATCACTCTTTGACTCGAACAACATTTCATGAATCATATACACACATCATGCACTTGACCTAGAAGTAGAAGTTAGTTCAAAGTCTTATAGAAACTTAAGTCAAATTTGAAGACTAGGACTAGTATACTTGATTCCTCAATTTCGCTTGAATCTCGGAATCACTACATAGAATGCCAATAAACCGATAAAAATAAATTACAAACATTATTTATAACTATAAAAGAGTTATAATACCATAAGATAATTTAAAGTCTCAAATATTCTATTTATTTTGATATTCAAAGTTTATTAAACTCCAAAACCCTAAAAGCCCTAAAAACTCAACCTTAAAAATCCTATAAAAACAATTATGAACCTTATAATATTATCTTATCATAATAATTATTATGAAATAAAATTCAATGAAAAATAAAGATTTAGTTATTAACATTTACCCTTGATTTATAAGTCAAAAATCAAGAGTTTTATGCATAAAAACTAGGTTAAGGTGCACATTTTATAAAAAGTTGGATATTTTTATAAAAGATTTGAATTTTTATAAAAGAAACAAGAGAGAGAGAGCCTCTCCTCCCCTAAAATCGGATCCCTCTCTCCCCATATCTCTCTCACACTCTCATTCTCCAACACACACACATCTCTCTTCTTTCTCTCTCTAGAAAATTCTCTCTACCTTCTCTCTACTTTTTCTCTCCAAACACCACTCCATTCTCTCTTCCTCCCTCTAAGAACCAAGAAATTTTCCAGAAAACAAACCCAAGAACACTCCTCAAACTCGAAATCTTCATCATCTTGTGGTATTCATGAAGGTAAAATCGATTTCTACTTCACTTTTCCTTCAAGTTTTGCTCTTTTTCTTACACTTTCTCCTTCTTCATCTTCTTAAAACTTATTTTCTTTTTGTTAAAATGGTTTTTACAACATGATGGATGTGTTTTAACACCATGCATGTATGATAAACAAGGTTGCATGTTCATGATCTTAGTGCAAAAATCGATTTTAAGGATTAAAACATCAAACTCAAGTTAAGAGTTTTTGAGAAACAAAATTTTGTTCATAAATGCATGTATACATTTTGATAAGTTTTAATCTTTTGATCTCTTGAAACATGACTAAAATATGAGTTTATCATGATATATTTAAAATACTTGAAAAGATTTACTCAAGGAAATGATGAAAACCCACTTTTCTAACCAATCATCATGCATGCAATCTGCCAGATTTCTTTACCTGACTTTAAACTGTCATATCTCACTCATTTCTTAGCCAAAATTCGTGATTCTTTTTCTGAAATATAATATTTTAGTTAGCTTTCAAACCCATCTGACCTCACAGGAAAATTCCAATATTTCGATTTTTACCAATTTTTACAAAACTGTTGCTCAAACAGCACTTTCCTTATGAACATTTGTTTTGTGTTGCATGTTCAAAGGACTTATTCATCACTAAAAATCATTCAAAAATTATTTTAAACTCTTAATATCATGTATTAATATGAACAAAAAGATCTTGATTCAAAAGTCTTTGTAACATGTTGCAAAAATTGTCAAAGTAACATCAATAATCTTTACATAAATCACAAGAACCAAGTTTTCTCTATACATTTTATTGAGCCTTTAGGCATGGTTTTCAACATCAAAAATAAGAAAACAATTTTTCATTGTTGTTAAATTGTATGAAGATGCATTATGGAAATTTTCAGCTCAATATATCTTTCTTTATTTTTATATGAAAATAATAAGAAAATAGAGTGTTAAATCATATAAAATACTTACACTAGTAAATAAATTCTGGAAAAATTCTTGGATGATTCTTTAAGTTAATAAACATCTGCCATGAAGTTTCAATGACTTTTGTTACTGTTTAATATGGTTTTGAATTTTCTTTTTGTTTAGCCCCAATAAATCATAAAACCACTTTAGACAAGTTGAAAAGGCTGTATAACAATTTTCGCAGCTTCTACCAGAGGTATAAGACTTAGAAAAATATTTTCCGAATTTTTCATAATGTATTCCTATTTTTCTCCGATTTTTGTATTTATAATGGACTAAAAATAGAAAAAATAGTTCTGCTCATCCAAAATTCATGCAAATTTACCAGAACACCTTGTAGTACATTAGGAGGCTACATAAAAATTGTGATGATTTTTCTCTTCTGTATACTATTTTTCTCCTATTTTCTAAGATTAAATACACTTAAATACACAAAATCGGATTTCAGTATATAAAAACCACATTTGGTATTTTTCCCAGATTATTTACTCTGAAAATGAAGTGTACAAAAATTTTGGTAATTTACTTTAACTGTTTAATAATTATTCTCCAATTAATGATTATTTAAGAGGATAAAACAAAGAAAAATAGAAAGACTAATTGAAAAATATCTTTTATATTTTTCACAGCTTCTAAATGTATAATAAAAGTGTTACAAAAATTGTGGACAATTTTGGAAACTGTTTTCTATTTATTTCAATTTTTATTGGAATAAATGCTCAAAAATCATAAAATTGGGTTAAACAGTTTAGAAATCAATTTTTATATTTTTCCCAGCTTAATAATGTTTAATAACAGTAATACAAAAAGTTTGGGTAATTTTGGAAACTGATTTCTATTTTTCATGAATTTGTATCTATTTAGAGAATTAAATATATAAAAAATGGTTATACATATTCATACCCCATGAAAATTTATCTAGAAGTCTTTTAGTACATTTAGAACCAAAATCTGAAGTTTGGTAATTTTTATTAACTGTTTAGTATTTTTCAAGATTTTATGGTTATTCAAGAAACTAAAATCGTGAAAAATAGTCAGACAAATCAAAAATTCAAGAAAATTTATCTTGAGGTCTTTCACTTCAATTAAAACTGAAATGCAAACTTTGGGAAATTTTAGAACTAAATTAATTTAGTTTTTGAATATTTAATCATTGGAACACCTCTTAAATTGTTAAATATTAGCATTTCAATAATGAGAAATTTCCACTTAAATTGTTATATAACAATTGATTCATTGAAATTTAATTTTCACAGAAAAATGTTTGTAACTTATCAATATTAAATTTTGACACAATATTGGCATAATTCTATTGTAGTAGTAAGTATACTAGTGTTAGATTTCGATTAGAGACTCACTAGCGAATACCATTATTGTAGGAATCGATAGTGGTACAAGTGGAACTTAGCTCAAGGCATCATTTGCATCATCTCAATGCATATTGTGAGTATTCATGCACTCCCCTATTTTCAGTTTTTATGTTTTGGGGTGGAAAAGCATGTCCCGAAAAACTATTATTTGAATGTTGTATTTAAATTGATTTGTATCAAACATGATTGCTATTTTATTGTTATGTCTCTCTATGTATGTCTATGCAACACGGAACATGAGAACTTATCGTACTAAGGCCCTTCCCTTATCTCTAACCATTAACTCTTTGAGCCAATGGTCATTATGGATAGCGCTATTAGGAATTGACAACACCTCACTCGCCCTATTGCTGGAGTGCATGATACCATATTCATCTATGGAACGATAAGCATAGATCTTGATAGGGCTTCAGTCATAGGTTTGGTTGAGACTCATTGTTTGCTCATACACATACAAACTCGTTTCTCGTTATAGCAATAAACTTGTTATTAATTATAGCAATGAACTTTGTTTCTCATTACAACAACGAACTTTTATTACTGAAAACTTATATACATGTTTTAGCAATGAAATTGTTTGCTCCTTGTAGCAACGAAACTGATTGCTCATTTTAGCAATGAAACTTGTTTACTCGTTTGAGTAACGAACTTTATCTTCCATGAGAATATGAATGTTGCATCTTATTTGGGCAACATACTTTATCTCTCATGATGACAAAGAACTTTGTTTTTACAAACTTATTTACTTATTTTAACAATATACTTTTATTATTGGAAACTTTTATCAAAACTTTGATTTCAATTCATGGAACCAATATTATTTTGTTTATCTGTGAGTACTCACCAACTATTTTTATAGTTGACGCTCGTTTTACATGCTTTTTCAGGAATCATCGAGTAAGTGGCACTTAGGGACACTTCACTTTTAGGAGCATTCGCATGTGTTGTATTTCAATTTACATTGTAATTTCTTTTAAAAGTTGTTCAAACCCATTGTAAAATTGTAATGATTTTAATACTATGGTTGGTGTTGTCTTTTAACTTTTGCTATGAAACCCTTTATACTGCCATGCCTCGTGTTTCCGCTTTAGCGGGGTGTGACAGTACTCCTTGAGAACTTCTACGCTGGGCGTACAACGATTACGCTGGGCGTAGGAAGGGATCATCTTGGACGTGTCATAGCTACGAATACGTGTGCAACATGCGAAGAAGTAGGCGACGTGGCTAACTTCGGACCATGTATACTTAAGTACGCTGGGCGTACGACCTCCTCGAAGTTTGTGTCTGAAACTTCAAAAATTCGTATCATTCGCATACGGACTCCGTTTTTGACGTTCTTTATATCCACGCGTAGGTGAGATTATACTCTACAACGTTCGTTTAGACTCCGTCGGCTAATTTTGACTTTATTTTTAAAGTTATATTTTTAACAGGCTGGGACAGGAAAAGTCCGTTAAAAATTTATAACTTCTTCATCTGATGTCCGTTTTCGTCTGTCTTTTTACCATTGAACTACTATTGACGAGATCTTTGATTCTCGTTTAGGTTGTGTCAGCTAAAAATTGTTCGATCTATAATTCGAATTTCGAGCTGCACACTGCTATGCCGATTCTTAGAAAAATCATAACTTCCTCATACAAAGTCAGATTTGGACGTTCTTTTTATGAAAGTTCTCGGTTTAACGAATACTACGACTTTCATTTAGATCACAAAGGCTAAAAAGTACTTTATCGTAAACTCACTTTTTACGTCATATGGCGTCGTGCCGGTTCTGTCGCGAAACTTCAATAAGTCATAACTTCTTCGTTATAACTCGGATTTTAGTGAGGTTTTCGCCTAAATGTTTCTAACGAGATAATTTACAACTTTCAATAACATTAGTTTTACTTATTTCCAACTTAAATTTTACATTTTCGTTAATTTCAATATTTGACTTTTGATTGGAATCTCGTAAGACTTCCCATCACTTTCCGAATGATTATAAACATAGTTTTACTTCAAATCTCATAAAACTATCTTGTTAGAACTCTACGCTCAAAATCATATATTATATAATAATATTCACTTTTAAGCTATCAAGCTTACAAAACACGATAATTATACATGGTTATTAACGTGTATGTTACAAATACCTCCTCCTTTTGAGGATGGGTAAATGTCACTGTAGCCCAACAAACTTACGTGTTTTGGTTTAAAAGGTCCCTCGTCTTATTTTTTTGCTTTCTAAGGGCATCAACTTGTGTTTTCCCTACTAATTTTGGTAAACAACCCATTATAACCGGTTAGATATGCCAAATAGGTTAGAAAATGATGACATGTAACCTCGTCAGCAACACTTGGAGCCTAGTAGACTTCTTCCTTGTTAGCAACTTTGGGGATTTATCTAAGCACTACTCCGACACTTTTTCTTTCCTAAAAAATGATTTCACCTTTTTTCTTCTATCTTTTTCAAAATTGGGAAATGGAAAAAGCTTAATTTCATTAACAATGGTGGCCTCTAATCACCACAGCGTGTCCAGGTTTTGAAGCTTCTCGATTTCCGGAGGAACTTCACCGGAGAGACCACAGTTGGCAGCGTCGAGGCGAATGAGGCTTGATAAATTACTGATTTCTAGAGGAATACCACATGTGTAACCATTGTAGTACCCAAGGTAGAGCTGTTGGAGGTTTGTTAAGTTTCCAATTTCGGGAGGGATAGAGCATGTGAGTTCGTTCGCAGGTGACACCGGACCAAGTACAATGACTGGTAGAAAGGTCCCAGCTGGAAAGGGAGGACTGATGGTCGTCGGAGATAGCGTATTTGAGGGAAATTAATGCTTGGTATTTCGTCAATCGGCCTGATTTGGTAGCGAATGAGTTGGGAATGCACTGTAACAACAGTAGGAGGAAGAGGAACCTCATCTTGTGGTCAATTTCTCTCACACACATACACACACTGATTATGTCAGAGAAAAAAATAGGGAAGAAGAAGAAGAAGGGTGGGTGAAGAATTAGGGAAAGAGTGCGAGTATGTCTCCAGCGGTGGCGGTGGTCGAATTCCTGATTCGGTTAGGGATTGACTCAACCGATTTATTAAATTGAAACGGTAATCAGATGGAGTGTTGGTAGTAGGATTAAAAGGAACGATGAACTTGAAGCAATATTGAAGTTCAACAGCTACTTGGTGGTCGACGGATGCAACTTGCTGAGGTGTGCCAAGGAGTGCGAGTATGTCTCCAGCGGTGGCGGTAGTCACTGAGGGTTTCTTGGAGTTGACTTTCAGAATTGAGATGGAATGATAACGAGGGTTGGGGTTGGAGGAGAGTAAGATGAAGAAGAAGCAGTGAGAGAGAAAGAGATGATGAATGTTATTTTGAGGGGAAGTGATGATAATGGCTATGGATTCCACATGGTTGTTCTCCCCCAAATTCGTGCTTTCCTGTTCGTCTCATTTAACGATACATTAGGTGGCATCTGATTTGGAAAATGAGTTGACTATTTTTAATGACGTGTACAAGATAACCAGCTGATTGGGAAAGGGGTGACCGGGTGACCCCTTCACTTTCTAGAAAATGGCCTTAAAAGCCGGTAAAAAGAGAATTCATGCCCTTACAATGCTAAAAAATAACAAGAGCGACCTTTTAAACCAGAATGGAAAAGTTCGTGGGACTACAGTGATATTTTCCCTTTGAGGATTTCATCCCCGAAATTACAACGATTTAAACAAATGGGGATTTTTCGCTCTTATCTCATTCTTATTTTCCCAAGTATAATTTGGGCCTCGATGGTGTTTCCACTTGACAAGCACCAACTCCATTTCTTTATTACGTAGATCAACCGTTCTTTCGTTTACGATCTCTTCATGTTCTTCTACATATCTTAATTTATTATCCAGTTTCACCTCGGATAACGGGACCGTTTCATCATATATGCTTAACCATTTACGCAGATAAATCACATGAAACACATCATGAACACCTGCCAAATCTTCCGGCAATTCCAAACGGTATGCTTGCTTACCAATTCTCTAGATGATTTTGAAAGGTCCAACAAATCTAGGACTCAATTTTCCTTTCTTCCCAAATCGCATAATGCCTTTCCGTGGACATACCTTCAGCATTACGAAATCACCCAACTAGAATTCTATGGGTCGTCTCCTCTTTTCTGCATAGGACTTCTGTCGATCCTGGGCCGCTTTCATTCTTTCTCGTACAATTTGAAGCTTGTCAGTGGTGTCTTGAATCCTTTCAGGGCGTCCAAGGATTTTCTGTCCTACACGCCAACATAATGGAGTGCGGCATTGACGGCCATATAATGCTTTATATGGTGGCATTTTGATTGAAGTGTAGTAACTGTTATTATATGAAAATTCCACAAGAGGTAAGTACTTGTCCCAGTTACCACAAAATTCCAGGACACATGCACGAAGCATATCTTCCACTGTTTGGATTGTTCTCTCCGTCTGACCATCTGTCTGGGGATGATAAGCTATGTTGAGAGCAATCTGAGATCCCAATTCACGTTGCATACTTGCCAAAAAATGAGAAGTGAAGCGAGTATCACGATTTGAAATAATCTTTAGTGGCACACCATGTCTTGTAACAATTTCATCCAAGTATACTTGTGCGTATTTCTCCATTGGAGCTGTTTCATGCATGGCAAGAAAATGTGCACTCTTAGTCAGTCGGTCGACAATTACCCAAATGTTATTATTCTGTCTTGCAGTCTTTCGCAATTTGGTAATAAAATCCATGGACAGCTCCTCCCATTTCCACATGGGGACATTAATACCTTCTGGACTACCATATGGCTTTTGGTGTTCCGCTTTGACTTGTAAGCATATTAAGCATTCCTACACGTATCTTCCAATGTCTCTCTTTAATCCAGGCCACTAATAATCAGCTCGTACATCATAGTACACTTTAGTTGTACCAGGATGTATTGATAGTTTAGACTTACGGGTTTCATCTATAAAATCTTCTGTCTTAATCCACCAATCTCTGGAATCCATGGCCGATTCTTAAATACTCTAAGTCCACGTGGATCATCGAGTAAAATATCAGCAGAATGTACCATCCCTTCCTTCTTCACATTTTTTGGCTTTAAGGCCTCTACTTGCCATTTTTCTAGTTCATCTAGAATAGTGAACTTTACGGTAGTGTGGGTAATAACATAACACACACTATTATGATAAACCTTCCTGCTAAGTGCATCGGCAACTACATTGGCCTTTCCAGGATGATACAGGATTTCACAGTCATAGTCTTTTGATCAGCTCCATGGCTCGCTGTTGTCTCATATTCAAAGTTTGCTGACTGAATATATGTAACATCCCAAAATCGAGACACAAATTTTTTTTTTAATTATATTACTTATAAAAATAGTTTACGGAAAACATCGTTATTATCATTTCAAAACATCAATTCACAAATCACAAGTCTCAAAAAACATAACATCAAATAGTAAAACGTCAGAGTACAATCCCAGGGTTCTCAAAGCGGAAATCATGTGTGTGCGATGCGCTGCTACCCTGCCGGCTCCTTCCCCTTAGCTGAAGAGGTACCTGAAACCAAAACTAAAAATTGTAAGCACGAAGGTTAGTGAGTTCCCCCATCATACCATATACCATACAATCATACATACTGCCGGGCAATTTTGGGGTGCCCGACCTACCCGTGTCAAGCCATTCTGGGGTGGTGACATACCCATGTCAAGCCATTCTGGGGTACTGACATACCCGTGTCAGGCCATTCCGGGGTGCCTGCTAACCCTCCGGTCTATCTCACCCGGTCACGAGGACTATTTCACCCCTACTACTATCACATAATAACATATCATAATCATGTTGTCAGACAGGTCTGGGGTGTCCGACCTACCCTTCGGTCCTAACGACCGAATTGGGGGACTATTCCCCTCCTAATACCACTATCACATAGAACGTATCATACTGGCACATAGAACACATCAAGTAATAGCAAACCAGACAATTATCACAAAGACAATTATCTCAACGGTAATCAACTACTAGTGGGTCGGCCTTGGTGCCTTAGACCCACTCCTACTGGAAGGTAACTCACCTCAATGTCATGTAGTGCCTGCACTGTCCTCGGTGTGAAAATCGACTCTCCTCAACTCCTCAATACCTATATGACAACCTTTCTAAGTTATCAATTCATACTCATAACCCTTACAAGGGTCACTCATGTCCAAGTCAAAGTCAAGGTCAAAACCATGGTCAAAGTCAACTTTGGTCAAAGTCAACATCTGGTTGACTCGACTCGCCGAGTTGGTCCACCAACTCGTCGAGTCCCCATGTCCACAAAATGCCATAATCTTGTCCCTACTCGTCGAGTCTAGCAAGAGCTCGACGAGTTCACCTTCAACAACACATCGGACTATCTTCAACCGACTCGCCGAGTTCGTCCTTGAACTCGTCGAGTCCATCTTCATTCATATAAAGGTGTTCAGTCTATGACTCGCCGAGTTCATCCTTGAACTCGTCGAGTCTGTCTTCATGTGGTTGGTACATTGCCTTGAACTCGTCGAGTCCTTCGATCTTCAAGTCCATAACAAACCCCTAACAGGCTGAGTGTTCCTTCCAGTCAAACAAAAACCATTTCCAGAAGACAGTTGGGGGAAAATGCGACCCGACTCACCGAGTCACCCAAGTGACTCACCGAATTCCTCTTTGTCCTAAACTATTCAGTCGATAATAATGGGTCTTAACGCATCAAAACCATAGATCTGGCCTCCTAGGGTCCATTTTATACGTAAAGCTACAAACTTGATGTCCATGCATGGGCTTTTGGCTCAAAAAGCCATAAAAAGGGGCTTATGTGGTGCATGGGCTTCCCATGGCCATAAAGTTGGCACCTTTATGCCATGGGAACCCTCAATGGTTCCAGATCTGAAGTGCAACTCAAAAGTGTACATCCTTATATGGCTCTATAATGCCCAAAAGGACAAGATTTAAGCCCTCAGGAAGATCTTTCAAATGGGAAGTCGAGGTTGGAGCTTTTTACCTTGAATGAGGTGGAAACGAAGAAAAACCTCTGGATCTACTAGCCTTTTCTTTATCTTCCAAGCTTCCTTCTCTTCCTCAAGCTTCAAACACACAAAAATGGCACCACAAGGCTCAAGAACACTCAACAATGGTTAGGGTTTCGAGTTAGGGTCTTATGGAAGTGAGAGGGACAAGGGAGGCTGGTTTGGGACGAGTTAGGTTGTTTAAATAGGGTGCAAACCCTAAATATTAGGGTTTCATCCATACAACTCCTACTCATCGAGTCGGTCCCCCGACTCGTCGAGTAGGTCCCCCGACTCGTCGAGTAGGTCACTCAAATCCCCGAAAAATGTCGAGTCTACTCGACGAGTTGAGCCTCCAACTCGCCGAGTCCCTGAGAAAATCATGAGTTTAGTTTAATTGAAATACGTACCAGGAACCGGGTGTTACAAATCTCCCACACTTATTTTAGACTTTGTCCTCGAAGTCTGTTGTTGAATCCGGAAAAACTCGGGGTAGTGCTCCCTCATCTCGTCCGCCGGCTCCCAAGTCCATTCCGAGCCCTTGTCGTGCTGCCATTGCACCTTCACCAGCTCCACCCTCTTGTTCCTCAGATCCTTCGACTTCGTGTCGAGGATCGCCACTGGCCGCTCGATGTAGTTCAGGTTGTCATCCACCTGAATATCCTCCAAGGGCACCACTGCCGAGTCGTCCACCAGGCACTTCCGCAACTGGGAGACGTGAAAAGTACTGTGAATCTGACTGAGTTCGACTGGCAGGTCCAGCCTATATGCCACCTTGCCCACCCGGGCTACAACCCTGAAAGTTCCAATGTACCTGGGGCCCAACTTGCCCCGCTTCCTAAACCGAATGACGCCCTTCCAAGGCGACACCTTCAGTAGTACCATATCCCCGACCTGGAACTCCAGGTCCGAACGGCCCTGTGATAACCCGAAATTTTTTATCATGTAAAGTCCAGCCTATCAACCAAAAGTCAAACCTAATTCCATTGCCTTCTAGCCTTGTTAAGGGTCATTCTAATGAGTTCCAAGCCTAGTACCCTTTTGGATTGGATGTTGAGAAGTGTTAGCTTAGGATTATGATGAGAATAAAGTTCTCTTAGATCGATAGATTCAAACAAATATCAATAATATAATAACAAGCAATAGAAGATAATGAACACCACTATGAATCAAACGAGTGTCGAATGATTAAAACAGCAACACCTCAGAAGAGCTCGATGAAGAACTTCTACTTTAGAGGCGTGCTAGGGTTACAATACTTGTTAAAGGAAATATTCAAGAAGCGTAATTAATATAATTCATGCATGCACTATATATACTAAACCCTAATAACAATACACGGTTGGACAGCCCCAAACCGTGAATACATATGGACCGAACTATCTAAGCCCAAAGGCGCAACCCATATACTCAACAATCTCCCCCTTTGCTCCAATTGAGGCGAGAGATCACTTCGGTTGAGTAACGGTGGTTTTCTTCACAGTCTTGAACAGCTTTGGAATGATGGCAAGAAGAGTTTGACGAAAGTTAATGTACCACCGAAGCATATCTGAAAACATCTTCTTATCTGCTTCACTGTTCTGATTGCACCTGTGTATGATATCGAGAATATGCTCCAAACAGGAAGTGGAGAACAAGTGTTTGTCAACAAGAGCGAACAAGCATTTTTGACCTTCGCCCCTGAGGAACATGACTGTATGAAACTGAGGTTCGATTTTACCCTTCATCATCAAGTTGATGTCGCTTGCCTTCCCTATTGGTTTGATAGTGGGCCTCCTTCTCAAGGAAGAGGCGATTTCCTGATCCATTTTTGCGACTTCAAGAATATAGCACACCAGCATTCACTTGATGTGATCTATGATAGGCTCATACTCCTTTTGATTTGTCAGCAAAATATTGTTCAGGAGAATCCAGTCATGAGGATTCAAATTTGGCAAATCAGCGAGGGAGATCATATGAACCGAACTGTCTGAGCCTCAGGTCACTTTGAATTTGATATTGATAAAATTCCCTGCCGGAGTGGGTTTCAACACCTTGACTGTTGTGATTTTCTGTTTACTCCAAGTCAGGTATTGAGGTTGAGAGAACTCAAGATAGTACTCGATCAAGTCTCGATCAACCTTCAGGCCAGGAGAGGGGATGGCAACAGTTGACTCAAAACAATGAAAGATGAATGCCTTTCGAGTGATTGGCATATCAAATTGAGAATCCTTGGAATTCTCAAGATCAAATGAAAGAACAGGTTCGAGCCAATATGTGCTTGGAGCTTCAATTATCTCCTTCAGAAGCTTTTCCATAGTCCATAGAGGGAACATAGATTTCCTCTGTTCTAAAACATCATTCGCTCCTTTTTGTTTCCTCTCCCTATCAAATTCTTCCTTCGCTTTCCGAACCTTTTCCTCAATCTCTTGATCATTAGGCTTGATTTTGAGATTTACAGTTTTGGAAGCTTTTTCTTATGTATCAGCCACATCATCGATTTCATCATCATCATCCACACCAATTTTCTTCTTTGGTTTGTCCGTCATACTGCCCGAAGCTTCATTAACCTTCGGTTCGGCAGTGACTTTCGGTTGGGTGATGGGTTTGCTTTTTGGAGGTGGTTTTGATTGACCCTGGGTAACATTTTCTCCCGCTTGTTTCGGAGGGACAACAGCCTCCGGAACACCTTCAATCCTGCTTAGAATGTCTAGACCAGGTCTCAATTTCTAAGCCAAGTGACGTCGAATCGAGATTGTAAGGTCCGAGTCATGGGCTTCCAGAAGATGTAAAAGAATAGAATGCACATCACCAACAGAGCTTTTGACGATTACTCGCTCATCAATTTCCTTGGTGGCCATCTTGAGCTTTAAGTTCTGAGTTTTGAGCTGAGAAGTTCGTTTATCCAGCTCATCCATAATCTTGCTTTTCACAGCTAGTTCGGCTTCAAGTTGAGTAAGTCGTGCATCAACAGATGTGTGAAGCTCGGTGTTGGCAGACTGAATGGCTTTGCGTGTTCCCTCAAAGTGCTTCTTTTCAGCTTGAAGCGAGCTGGTAAGAGTATCAAAAGAAGCATTCACCAGTTGAGCATTTTTCTGAGTTGCAGCCTGAAGAGAATCAAGAAAAATGTGAGTTTCAGAAACTAGTTTTTCGACGTTTGCGGTCGCTTGCTTGCAATCTTTGGATGATTCTTCAACGGCAGTAGAGGCTTTCTGACATGTAGAAGTGGAAGCATCGATAGCTTTGACATCATTAGAAATGGAAGTGTCAGGCTCATTTACAAAGGTTGCCAACAGAGCCTTGATAGCTGCTTCAGAGTATGCATTAGTGGGTCAGGTTGGGAAACCTGTTGAGTACATAGGGTTTTCAACCCACAATAATATAGTTAATTTTTTTCTTTACATAATACATGTCAAACAATTAACCCGATTGCCCATCCCCATTTTCTTCATTTAATATTCCCTAGAGAATTATCTTAAGGGTCATCTCCTATATCGTATTTACCTCTTATCTCTTTACATCACATTTCCTTATATGTTCATTCCTAAGGACTTTTCCTAAGGATCATTGCCTACAACGCATAGGCAGTAATGATTCGGGGATTACCCCCTCAATACGCGCTTAGTAAGGGTTGGATTATCATCGCATGAATACATAGTTACTGATGGGTTTTTGAGCATTCTAACACTCCTATGGTGTACATGCAACCCTAGAAACCTTGGATCTATGTTTGACTATGATACATGCAAATAATTATTTTTCCAAGGTTCTTATCCTATCTAGCATGGCATGGGGAACTTGAATCAAATAAAGCTAGTAGAATTACTTACCTTGTAGTTGTAGTTGATTACTTGGAGTTTTAGAGCCTAGCACCAATAGTGTGGATGCCTCAAATGGAAATCACAAATCACCACAAACTTGGAAACTTGAGAGAATAGTCACAAACTTCTTGAAATCGGCCCTCTTAGTTTACACACATCAACTAGTACAATTTCAAGAACCAAAGCCTCCTTTATATATAGTGTGGTGGATTAGGGTTACATCCATGTAAACCCTAATACCCATGTCTTTTCATTTCCATGAGATCCATGGGTTAAAGCTCCATGGAGTATCCATGGACTTTCCATGCAAGCCTAGCCCATTCCAAATAAGCATTAGCCCACACTATATAAATACAAGAGCCCATATTTAATTAGTCATACTTTTGATCTCTAAATGAATTCTAAATTAATTATAGATCAATACTAATTAAATAATATGATTTTATATTAATATATTAGGACTTATAATATATTAATAAATCATAACTTATACTATTCTCAAACGATTATCCATAAATTGTTCGGGTGAAGTGCAACCTAAATGGACCATGCCGGGTCGGGTCAAGTACATACCAAATATAGTTATGGACTTAGACACTATATCCAACAGTCTCCCACTTGGATAAGTCTAATAACTATAGTTGCAAGTATGACTTTAGGAACCGATCAGCAATCGTAGCTCTTTAAACTCTGTTGAACTATGAAGCGCCATTTTAGATAAGTGATCATATAATCCTCTGTTCTAGATATCAGCCGGACAAATACATGGAATATGGTCTTGCTTATTGTCCAGCATTTGTTTCCCGATTTCTGATTTGTTTGACATAGAACTTAACTGAACACATCAATTTAGTTCTGACCGGGCCCGGTACATAGGTCAAAACAAAATCATCGAGGGGCCCAGATATCGCTTCTAATCCTAGAAGGAACAGATAAACTTCGACTCATATGTTTGCTCTACTACTTGTTGAACTACACACAAAGGCACGGTTTATAACATCGAGTTACCAATGCGTTTTCGTGCAATCAATGCATAACCAACTCATAGGCAACAAATCATATCTCTAGGTTTGAAGACTTATATGATATTACCGTCTCACGATCACTCGAGATAAATTCCATGAAGTGATATAAGTGAGCGTGGGTTGAATCCAATACTCAGAACTTATGAGCACTCATGAGTGCTGTAGCCCCGCTTTGTCTAACATCTTAGACCTCTACAAGCCAACCCATGACAGTCTTGATTCATATCTACTTCCAACATATGACCGACTGTGGAGAGTTTGAATAATATGATATAAACCATAACATAATTATTCTGGAAGTCAAAACATGCAAAAAGAAATAATAGTAAACGATTGACAAGAGATAGCAACACTTTACTCATAAATAACAGGTTTTATTTATCATCAAATGTCAATTACATTTTACAAATTTCAAGATTATCTAACTACTAAAACTAATATCATCCTTCAGCCCTATGCTCCGAGCATGCTGGAGATGCTTAGCCCGAGTCAGTCCCTTCGTGAGGGGATCTGCTGGGTTCTCATCCGATGATACCCTCTTTGCCACGAGGATTCCTTCTTCTATTCGATGTCTGATGAAGTGATATTTTCTGTCAATGTGTCTGGATCTCCCATGATCTCTTGGTTCCTTGGCTAAGGCAACCGCACTATTGCTGTCACAGAAAATCTCCATTGGCTCCTTTATAGCTGGTACAACTCCAAGGTCTCCGATGAAGTTCTTTAGCCATATAGCCTCCTTTGCTGGCTCGCTTGCTGCTATATACTCTGATTCACAAGTGGAATCAGCCACTGTCTCCTGCTTGGAACTTTTCCAAGTAATTGCCCCTCCGTTTAGAGTAAAGACCCAGCCCGACTGAGAGCGGAAATTATCCCTGTCAGTCTGAAAGTTAGCAGCACTGTACCCTACAACTCTCAAGTCCTCACTGCCACCGAGGGTAAGGACCCAGTCCTTAGTCCTCCGTAGGTACTTGAGGATATTCTTTACCGCAGTCCAGTGTGCCTTGCCAGGGTTCCCCTGATACCTGCTAACCATGCTCAAAGCAAAGGCTACATCAGGTCGAGTACACGTCATAGCATACATGATCGATCCTACAGCTGAAGCATAAGGTATTCGACTCATTTCTGCTATCTCAGCCTCAGTACTAGGGCTTTGTGTCTTACTCAATCTAGCGTTACTCTGGATGGGTAACTCTCCTTTCTTGGAGTTATGCATGTTGAACCTTTTCAACACTTTGTCCACATAGGTGCTTTGACTAAGTCCAATTAGTCTTTTACTCCTGTTTCTCAAAATCCTTATCCCTAGGATATAGGCAGCTTCTCCAAGGTCCTTCATAGCGAAACACTTCCCAAGCCAGGACTTTACTTCCTGCAGGGTTGGGATGTCATTTCCTATGAGTAGTATGTCATCCACATACAGTACCAAAAAGCTGACTATACTCCCACTAGCCTTGATATAGACACAAGATTCATCTTCACTCCTTGAAAAGCCAAATTCTTTGACTTTCTCATCAAAGCAAAGATTCCATCTGCGAGGTGCCAGTTTTAATCCATAAATGGATTTCTCGAGCTTACACACTCTACTGGGGTACTCTGTACTGACAAAACCCTCTGGCTGAACCATGTAAACATCTTCAGCCAACTTTCCATTAAGGAAAGCGGTTTTGACATCCATTTGCCATATTTCATAATCATGAAATGCAGCAATGGCTAACAGAACCCTAATAGACTTAATCTTGGCCACTGGTGAAAAGGTCTCATCATAATCAACTCCTGAAGTTTGAGAATAACCCTTTGCAACCAGTCGTGCCTTATAAGTGTGTACATTACCATCCATGTCGGTCTTCTTCTTGAAGATCCATTTGCACCCAACTATCTTACGATCAGGTACATTGTCAACCAAGTTCCAAACTTGATTGTCATACATGGACTGTATCTCGCTATTCATAGCCTCTTTCCATTTAGCAGCCTCAGGGCCTGCCATGGCTTCCGTGTAGCTGTTAGGCTCATCCAGATTTACCAGTGTGTTATCACTGATAAGTGTCTCACCTTCTGCAGTAATATGAAAACCATAATAATGCTCAGGTGCATTCCTAACTCTGGTGGAACGCCTCAGAGGTATAGATTCTTCAGTCGGCTCAACAGGAGTTTCCTCCTCAGGTTGAGGGCTAGGGTTTGAGGTTCCTTCACCACTTGACTCTTGAATTTCCTCAAGGTCAATTTGCCTCCCACTATCTCCTTGGCTCATGAATTCTCTCTCTCGAAAGAATCCTCTTCTTGCTACAAAGACCACATTATCACTGGGTCTGTAGAAGATGTAACCAAATGATTTCTGTGGGTAGCCGATGAAAATACACCTTTCGCTTCGGGGTTCGAGCTTATCGTGAGTCGAGCGTCTCACGAAAGCCTCGCAACCCCAAATCTTGATGTGGTCTAGATTGGGAACTTTTCCAGTCCACACCTCGTGAGGTGTTTTGGCAACCTTCTTTGTAGGGACTAGATTAAGGATATGGGCGGCAGTGTCTAAGGCATACCCCCAAAATGAGATTGGTAGCGAAGCTCGACTCATCATGGAACGAACCATGTCCAACAAGGTCCGATTGCGCCTCTCAGCTACACCATTCAACTGTGGTGTCCTAGGAGGTGTCAATTGTGAGACAATCCCACATTCCTTAAGATAGTCAAGGAACTCAGTACTAAGATACTCACCACCACGATCGGATCAAAGCATCTTAATGTTCCTGCCCAACTGATTCTCCACTTCTTGCTTAAACTCTTTAAATTACTCAAAGGTTTCTGACTTATGCTTGATTAGGTAGACATATCCATATCTACTAAAATCATCAGTAAAAGTCACATAGAACCGATTAGCATCTCTTGTGGCGATTCTGAAAGGTCCACACACATCCGTGTGTATGAGGTCCAACAAACCTTCACCCCTAGCACAAGTGCTAGTAAAAGGTGACTTTGTCATTTTACCAAGCAAACAAGATTCACAACTATCATCTGACTTTCGGTCAAATGACTCCAAGACTCCATCCTTTTGGAGTTGGCCTATGCGTTTCTTGCTTACATGTCCAAGACGACAATGCCATAAGCATGCTTTATCTAAGCTAGTGGAAGAGTTAATACACAATACATTATTTCCTAGATTATCTACAACAGATACAGTTTCATACACGCCATCATAAGGTAATGCTTTAAAATAAAGAACATTATTAAAGAAAGCATCAATACTACCATTATTATTATCAAAATAAAAGGTAAAACCTTGTTTATACAATGCATGAAAGGAAATAACATTTCTTGCCATTTCTGGCGAATAATAACATTTATTCAAATCTAATGTAAACCCACTATTTAGCACTAAGGAATAAACTCCTATCTTGGTGACAGGTGAAGCTTTCCTATTTCCCATGATCAAGTTTATCTTTCCCTGCTCCACATTCTCACTTCTTTTTAGTCCCTGCAAATCACAACATACGTGAATACCACAACCTGTATCAAGGACCCAAGACTTAGAATGAGGTGAGTTATTAGACAATATAGTGTATATACCTGCATGGTTGGGTTTTACTTTCCCATCCTTCAAATCTTGCTGGTACTTTGGGCAGTTTCGCTTCCAGTGCGACTTTTCATGGCAATAGAAGCATTCAGCCTCATTAGGGTTAGCAGAAGGAGTGACAAAACCTTTCTTGGTTTTGCTTGAAGAGGAGCCTTCAAGGGTCTTACCCTTGGTACCCTTAGAAGGGTTCTTTCTCTTCTTCCCTTTGCCATGCCCGATTGCCAAGACATTGGCCGCAGTTGGAGTAGGAGTAGGAGTAGTAACAACCGACTTACCCTTTAGACCACTTTCGGCGGTCTTCAAGAGTCCTTGAAGTTTGCTGAGGGTGACTTCTTCCTTGTTCATGTGATATGTCATGCGGAATTGATCATAACACGATGGCAAGGAGTGCAAAATGATGTCTATTGCTAACTCCTCAGGGAAGTTCACATTCAGCTTCAGTAAACGGTCCACATACCTTTGCATTTTCTGCATGTGGCTCATGATGGGTTCACCATCCTTCATTTGGGTTGTTATCATGGAGGAGATTATTTCATATCGCTCTTCACGAGCACTTTGATGGTAGCGGTCCATCAAGTCCTGGTGCATCTCAAAAGGATAATAGTCCTCATAGGATTTTTGGAGCTCGGCTGTCATGGTGGCCATCATGATGCATGCCACTTTTGTAGCATCTCTTTCATGTACCTCATATTCAGCAAGCTCTTCAGGAGTAGCAGTTGGCTCGGGTACCTTCAGCTCCTTGTCGAGAACATATTCTTTGTTCTCATACCGAGTGACCATCCTGATGTTTCTGATCCAATCTGTAAAGTTGGACCCATCAAAGATGACTCTCCCACAAAGATTCATGAGAGAGAAGGAGCTAGTAGGGTTTGATCCAAAAGCATTGTTATTGGAAGACATCTGAAAAGAAGAGGGAATAGATTAGATTAGATATAGAGATAGTCCTTAACAAAACACCCAAATGTAATATTAAGGCTAGGACCCAACACAATATTTTATAACTTAGAAGAGGGATGCTGTAATCTAAGCTATAAGATATTTGAAGGTAGGTGAATGACGATTCACCAATTTCCACCATGAAAAACGAAATATTTAATTAGGTTTTAATTGGTTTAGAAACGAAGTTCACATTCAGCTTCAGTAAACGGTCCACATACCTTTGCATTTTCTGGATGTGGCCCGTGATGGGTTCACCATCCTTCATTCGGGTTGTTATCATGGAGGAGATTATTTCATATCGCTCTTCACGAGCACTTTGATGGTAGCGGTCCATCAAGTCCTGGTGCATCTCAAAAGGATAATAGTCCTCATAGGACTTTTGGAGCTCGGCTGTCATGGTGGCCATCATGATGCATACCACTTTTGTAGCATCTCTTTCATGTACCTCATATTCAGCAAGCTCTTCAGGAGTAGCAGTTGGCTCGGGTACCTTCAGCTCCTTGTCGAGAACATATTCTTTGTTCTCATACCGAGTGACCATCCTGATGTTTCTGATCCAATCTGTAAAGTTGGACCCATCAAAGATGACTCTCCCACAAAGATTCATGAGAGAGAAGGAGCTAGTAGGGTTTGATCCAAAAGCATTGTTATTGGAAGACATCTGAAAAGAAGAGGGAATAGATTAGATTAGATATAGAGATAGTCCTTAACAAAACACCCAAATGTAATATTAAGGCTAGGACCCAACACAATATTTTATAACTTAGAAGAGGGATGCCGTAATCTAAGCTATAAGATATTTGAAGGTAGGTGAATGACGATTCACCAATTTCCACCATGAAAAACGAAATATTTAATTAGGTTTTAATTGGTTTAGAAACTCCTAGATTCTTTGAGATTCATTGAACTTTCTTCAATGGCATGTTTCAATCTCGAGTGTGCCCTTCAAGTTTTGTGACTGGGATGCCGAGGATCACAAAACAAGGTGTGAAGTAACCATGCAAATTACTTGGTACCCTTAATGTATTACCCCTCAATCGATGTGTCGGTTAACCACACACGCTCCATCGATACTATGATAAACATTAAGTCACCCTTTACCTACCTTGTTAAGTTCAAGTTAGTGTGCCGGTTAACCACACACGCTCCACTAACGACTTAAACAAAGTGTAAAGTGTAATTTCATGGATTAGCACCTTATTCACATTTTCCTAAAATAACTAAGATTGGGAATTCAATAAAGTTTAGTTACTTTAGTATTATCATTATACTTTTAATGAGAATTTATAAGTCCTTGTCCTACCCGTTCAGCTAACGACCCTCCACCGATCAAGGAAGCGGTGGGTGAGAGTGGACACCCATTAAGTTGCCATTTTATAGGCAACAACCTTATACCCCCCTTGTAGACCGGCTTCGTGAATGAGGCGTACTAGCGGTAAGACAATTTGATCTTATACATATATAAATATTATTAAACTTATAATCTTATAAAGTATAAGGGTTGAATTTTAACTTTTAAAATTCTAGGGGTTGGAACTAAAGTTTTTAATATGACTTTACATGTTCCAAAACTTGAGGGTAAGTTTTGTAAACTTTCAAAACTTTTCATTTCTCATAACTTATGAGTTAATGGTTATTAAAAATGAAGACTCTTCATTTTTTTGTAACCTATGTGTTCTTTTAATGGTTATTTATAAATGTGACTTTTGGTTATCCATAACTTAAGAACTAGTTATGGACTCCATTAAAACACATAAAGATCAAGAATTAATCTAATCAATTATTAGCACATAATTTCTATGATCTTCTAAACTCATATGTTTATGAATGTTCATATCAAAAATTTCAAGAATCGTAAGTACATATACAAAACATGAAATTTTGATACGAGCTTTTTGAACAAAACTTCGATTTTCAAGTTTTTTTTTTTTTTGCATCAAGTATCAAATAAACAAACCAGGCTCTGATACCACTGATGGGTTTTTGAGCATTCTAACACTCTTATGGTGTACATGCAACCCTAGAAACCTTGGATCTATGTTTGACTATGATACATGCAAATAATTATTTTTCCAAGGTTCTTATCCTATCTAGCATGGCATGGGGAACTTGAATCAAATAAAGCTAGTAGAATTACTTACCTTGTAGTTGTAGTTGATTGCTTGGAGTTTTAGAGCCTAGCACCAATAGTGTGGATGCCTCAAATGGAAATCACAAATCACCACAAACTTGGAAACTTGAGAGAATAGTCACAAACTTCTTGAAATCGGCCCTCTTAGTTTACACACATCAACTAGTACAATTTCAAGAACCAAAGCCTCCTTTATATAGTGTGGTGGATTAGGGTTACATCCATGTAAACCCTAATACCCATGTCTTTTCATTTCCATGAGATCCATGGGTTAAAGCTCCATGGAGTATCCATGGACTTTCCATGCAAGCCTAGCCCATTCCAAATAAGCATTAGCCCACACTATATAAATACAAGAGCCCATATTTAATTAGTCATACTTTTGATCTCTAAATTAATTCTAAATTAATTATAGAACAATACTAATTAAATAATATGATTTTATATTAATATATTAGGACTTATAATATATTAATAAATCATAACTTATACTATTCTCAAACGATTATCCATAAATTGTTCGGGTGAAGTGCAACCCAAATGGACCATGCCGGGTTGGGTCAAGTACATACCAAATATAGTTATGGACTTAGACACTATATCCAACAGTTACAACATCGCCTGAACTCGTAATTCATAGTAAGGGTTAGAGTATCATCACATGAATACATAGTTACAACATCGCCTGAACTCGTAATTCATCACCTACATGTTATGAGCCTGCTGGTGTTTCCACGGGGTTGTCTAGAATAGTCCGTGGTCGCCATCTATACTCTGGTAGATGACTACATCTCCACATTGCCGGACAAGGTTATGGTATCTTTCATCCTACATCACCGATTCATCATCACCTATTTATCCTCACCTAATTATCATCACCTTCCTATCATCACCTATCTCTCATCATTTTATTTCATCACACACCGCTATTTCATCTACCCCGTTTTTATCCCAACATATTTGTAGATATAAAATAAATATACAGTTTGAATCATTTAAAACATGTATAAAATCATTCATCCAACATAGACAACAAGTATTAAGATAATATGCACACATAACACGTAATTTATATAAAATACTTCATATCTATGTGTAAGATGAAACTAACTATGCACTCACAACACATAATTTATACTAAATACTTCATATCTATGTGTAAGATGAAAGTAACTATGCACTCACCTGATAAGGTGGTTACTCGGTACTCGGACAGCGCTTCGTTAATCTTAAAACAATTTTCCTTGGACAAAACCTAGTATCATTACCACTAGAGTTTAGTCTAACGTTAACCGCGACTAATTAATAGTCTAGCTATTATTACTTTTATATAAGTGTTAAGCAACACACTTATATAACTCATAATAATAGCCCAAATAATTATTTTAAGGTCCTAATAATGTTACTATATTAAAACATAAGCTATACTAAAGATAGGGTAGGCATAGCTCACTTTTAGCGGGTTTTTCGCAAAACCGGGCTTCGCTGGAGCAGCGTTCCCGAGCCGAAAGGCTCTTTTATCAAGACTCCGGGAGCCTCGGGGCTTCCTTCGGGTGCTAGGGGGTTTACCTAGGCTTAGAGGGGGGGGGGTTAGGAACCCTTAGAGAGAGAGTGTAGAGAGAGAAAGTTGAAGGGGAGAGGTGTGGGAATGAAGGAACCCGACACCTCTATTTATAGGCTGATTTCCTGATGGACTCGCTGAGTCGGTTCACTGACTCGCTGGGTCAGTGCCATGTGTCATCACCTAGAAAGCCTTGGCCCATATTCAGCCACATCACCCCTTTTGCAGCAGCACCCTGCCGACTTCTAAACCCCGTAACTTTCGCATACGAGCTCTTTTTTCGACGTTCTTTTTTTCCACGCGTAGGTAAATACAAGATCTACAACTTTCATTTAGACTCCATCGGCTAATTCTCGACCGATCTTAAATTTAACAGTAGGAGGAGATTACACTGTTAAATGACCGCGAAAAATTCGTATCTCCTTCATACGGACTCCGTTTTCATCTGTCTTTTTACCGTTGAGTTCCTAGTAATGAGATCTTCAACTCTCATTTAGGTCGCGTAAGCCAAAAACCGCTCGAACTAAAATTCGAGTTTCGGGCCGTGCACTACTTTGCCAAATCTTAGAAAATTCATAACTTCCTCATACAAAGTCAGATTTGGGCGTTCTTTTTTTGTATGTTCTCGGTTTAACCTACACTACAACTTTTGTTTAGATCACTAAGGCCAAAAGTCGCTCTATCATAAATTCACTATTTATGTCTACCGGTGTCGTGCTGGTTTTGCCGAAAAACTTCGACGGGCCATAACTTCTTCGTTATAACTCGGATTTCGGCGTTCTTTATATGTACGGAACCCTTGAGACATATTCTACAACTCGGTTAAGATTATTTATTCTAAATAATCTTTTGTCGAAAAGTCGTTTTCGACCCCTATTATCTCTAAATTGACTAGTCCGGATCTACGGGCGTTACAATTATCTCCCCCTTAGGATGATTACGTCCCGGAATCATCAACGAAACAGGGCTCACATGATGACTTCATACGTTATCCCTTCATCCTAAGGAATAACCGTAACTTTGATGTTTCTTCGAACGAGTTTCTAACTCTTGGACTCCTTGACTGCAGGCGGTGCTCGATCTTGCACTTGCTCCCTATCTCACGTTAGACTCCAAATTATGACCTTCAAGTCACAATCTCGATCCTCACTGGATACGAACTTAAGATAAGTTATTTTATTACTACAATGGAACGATGTGTCGTATTCTAATGACCTATCATCGTATGTTGCAACGCTTAGACTCAGGTCTCTTAAAGTCAAATCCAGAACAGACTATACCTTCCTTCATGTTCTAATCATATCTTAAATGGTAGCATTTCTAGATACAAGCAACTATCGCGATACCTCTACCGATCGCTTTGATTTATCTTTTATTTCAATCTTACAGCTTAAGTCAGATGTTACATCAAACTTGGTTCTCCGAACCACGTAACATACTCCTCGTAGTCGGACTCAATTCGATATGCCCACTAGGGTCGGAATAACAACAATCTTCTTAGTCATTACCGAAATGATGGTAACGACATACTTGAATAAAACGGTATCAATTACTAGCTTCTTGGAAACCTTGTGACTTTCCTTGATCCAAGTGCGAGTCCTGTGCTTCCGATAGTATAGGCCTCTACTACCATTCACACCTACTCATACTCGTCCCAAGTATTGTCTCGCAGTTCTCCAAACTTCATTATCACAAAAACAATTTTAACACATACAAATGTGTCCAAACAATCATATAATTTTCCCTAGACTCTACTAGGACTTCTTCCATGCGTATCTTCAATCATCAATTCTGCTTCAACTCGGTTGATGATGGAAATGTCAGACGATGGGATAAGTTTATGGATAGGTACCACTGCTAATCGAAAGTGTACTTCTCCCGTACTAGACGTATAATTTCTTAGACGCGTTCTAAAGGCAAGATATCACTCTTACAATATCTTCTGATAGGTACCACTCAATATCGTAAACCTTCTCATTTCCTCCATTTATTCAATTAGCTACGAGTCTTCACCAAGACGTTATGTTCACAGAAGCATGCGTTCAGCGTATCGAGACGAGAATATAGATAGAGAAGATTTAGACGCGTATTCCACCTTATTACTCTGAAAAGTTACATTCCAGTTCTAATATCGTAATTAAACGTTTAGAAGTCTGAACACATAAAATTTCCAGATCCGGTCGGCAACAGACCATAGATCCGATCATATAATGCATATCATAAATTATTTAGCACATAAAAGCATGTTAGACATTTTCCTAAATAAGCTAGTGCTTGTGTCTATTCAGGTGTATTACCTAAATTTATTAGACATGCTCCTCACGATCATCACTTAGCATTCTAAGTTTAAGTCTAGAAATAAATCCATATTCCTAGTTCGCTTAAACTAATGCTCTGATACCAACTGTGACATCCCCATTTTCACGGCCAGAAAAGACCGATTTTGTTTATGCTTTATAAAAACCAGAGTACTTCTTTTAATAAAAATGTTGTGGAATTTGTTCCCAGAAAAACATGATAAATGTGTTATCAAAGCATTTCCGAAGAAATGTATTTTTATTCCTTTTAAAACCTTGGGATGTCATTGTCAATAAAGAAACATAAGCATACACAGAACTTACATTCGTTTACTCTAGTGATCTACATCTCTTTTAAATCTCTCAGTGTAAAGTGGCTTCGTATCGACACGTGTGATACAAATAAGCTTGAGTGGGTCAGGTTAGGAAACCTGGTGAGTACATAGGGGTTTCAACCCACAATAATATAGTTAATTTGTTTCTTCACATAATACATGTCAAACAATTAACCCGATTGCCCATCCCCATTTTCTTCATTTAATATTCCCTAGCGAATTATCTTGAGGGTCATCTCCTATATCGTATTTACCTCTCATCTCTTTACATCACATTTCCTTATATGTTCGTTCCTAAGAACTTTTCCTAAGGATCATTGCCTACAACGCATAGACAGTAATGATTCGGGGATTACCCCCTCAATACGCGCTTAGTAAGGGTTGGATTATCATCGCATGAATACGTAGTTACAACATCGCCTGAACTCGTAATTCATAGTAAGGGTTAGAGTATCATCACATGAATACGTAGTTACAACATCGCCTGAACTCGTAATTCATCACCTACAGGTTATGAGCCTGCTGGTGTTTCCACGGGGTTGTCTAGAATAGTCCGTGGTCGCCATCTATACTCTGGTAGATGACTACATCTCCACATTGCCGGACAAGGTTATGGTATCTTTCATCCTACATCACCGATTCATCATCAGCTATCTATCCTCACCTAATTATCATCACCTTCCTATCATCACCTATCTCTCATCATTTTATTTCATCACACACCACTATTTCATCTACCCAGTTTTTATCCCAACATATTTGTAGATATAAAATAAATATACAGTTTGAATCATTTAAAACATGTATAAAATCATTCATCCAACATAGACAACAAGTATTAAGATAATATGCACACATAACACGTAATTTATATAAAATACTTCATATCTATGTGTAAGATGAAACTAACTATGCACTCACAACACATAATTTATATTAAATACTTCATATCTATGTGTAAGATGAAAGTAACTACGCACTCACCTGATAAGGTGGTTACTCGGTACTCGGACAACGCTTCGTTAATCTTAAAACAATTTCCCTCGGACAAAACCTAGTATCATTACCACTAGAGTTTAGTCTAACGTTAACCGAGACTAATTAATAGTCTAGCTATTATTACTATTATATAAGCGTTAAGCAACACTCTTATATAACTCATAATAATAGCCCAAATAATTATTTTAAGGTCCTAATAATGTTACTATATTAAAACATAAGCTATACTAAAGATAGGGTAGGTATAGCTCACTTTCAGCGGGTTTTTCGCAAAACCGGGCTTCGCTGGAGCAGCGTTCCCGAGCCGAAAGGCTCTTTTCTCGGGACTCCGGGAGCCTCGGGGCTTCCTTCGGGTGCTAGGGGGTTTACCTAGGCTTAGGGGGGTTAGGAACCCTTAGAGAGAGAGTGTAGAGAGAGAAAGTTGAAGGGGAGAGGTGTGGGAAATGAAGGAACCCGGCACCTCTATTTATAGGCTGATTTCCTGATGGACTCGCCGAGTCGGTTCACTGACTCGCCAAGTCAGTGCCATGTGTCATCACCTGATGGCTTTTCTTGGGGAGAAAGCCTTGGCCCATATTCAGCCACGTCACCCCTTTTGCAGCAGCACCCTGCCGACTTCTAAACCCCGTAGCGTTCGCATACGAGCTTCTTTTTCGACGTTCTTTTTTTCCATGCGTAGGTAAAAACAAGATCTACAACTTTCATTTAGACTCCATCGGCTAAGTCTCGACCGGTCTTAAATTTAACAGTAGGAGGAGATTAGACTGTTAAATGACCGCGAAAAATTCGTATCTCCTTCATACGGACTCCGTTTTCGTCTGTCTTTTTACCGTTGAGTTCCTATTAATGAGATCTTCAACTCTCATTTAGGTCGCGTAAGCCAAAATCCGCTCGAACTAAAATTCGAGTTTCGGGTCGTGCACTGCTATGCCAAATCTTAGAAAATTCATAACTTCCTCATCCGAAGTCAGTTTTGGGCGTTCTTTTCTTTGTATGTTCTCGGTTTAACGTACACTACAACTTTTGTTTAGATCACTAAGGCCAAAAGTCACTCTATCGTAAATTCACTATTTACGTCTCCCGGTGCCGTGCCGGTTTTGCCGAAAAACTTCGACGGGCCATAACTTCTTCGTTATAACTCAGATTTCGGCGTTCTTTATATGTACGGAACCCTTGAGAGATATTGTACAACTCGGTTAAGATTATTTATTCTAAATAATCTTTTGTCGAAAAGTCGTTTTCGACCCCTATTATCTCTGAATTGACCCCTATTATCCACAACCA
Source organism: Lactuca virosa (assembly GCF_052849685.1). Lineage (NCBI taxonomy): Eukaryota > Viridiplantae > Streptophyta > Magnoliopsida > Asterales > Asteraceae > Lactuca > Lactuca virosa. Next base: position 255,305,549 of record NC_136434.1, read on the forward strand.
AACAAGGAACGGGAAATAAGCCGAGTTATCAGTCTTAAGCCCTTTCAACCTTATTCATATAACTATATCTATATAGACATGATTTTGACAATATATAAGTTTAAAAAGAGTTTTGTAAAATGATAAAGAGTTCAACATATAACAGAGTTTATAAACGATTTGAAGCAGTTTGTTTGATAACACAGTTTTGAAATATAAGAAATCCACTTGTTTGATAGTTATTAATCACATGTGATTGATACAATAACTATAATGTTTTCTACTTGTATTCTCCCCCATAAAAGCATTTAAAATCATTTAAAAGGTAAGTTAGGGGTATGAACTCACCTGTAGTGAATGATACGAATGTAAGTTCGATATAGGATGCTAAGTGTCAAGTGAAGCCTTTAGCACAAACGGGTCCTATTAAGCATATAATGACACATATATGTACATAATTAGGGTATAGACAACTAATCATGCAAGGAAACCACCTTAGGGACTAGGAAACACTTAGATTGAAGTGTTACAATCACATATGATTGCATAAAAGGGGTTTATGGCCACACAAGGTTGTGTACGGCCAAGATGTGTACGGCCAATGTGGTGTACGGCCAATGGGTGTACGGTCATGGAGTGTACGGCCGTACACTCATGGAAGAAGCATGAAAAAAGGGGTGTTTATGGCCCTATCTAGCATCCATTAAGTGTTCATGATCTTATGTTGGGACATGAGGTGAGTTTGAGGCCAATACATGCACTAAACAAGGGTTTACGGCCATATGAGGTGTGTACGGCCGTACACCCTTGGTGTTCATGCATTAGATGACGAATCAAGGCTAGGAATCAAGTGTTTCTCAAGCTTAACTAGCAGATAGAAGGGATACTCACACTTTTGAAGGCTTCTAAGGAGTTCACAACCCAAGAACAAGTAGGTGTTCTTGGTGAAAGTGAAGAAGACTTGAAGATCTAACCAAAAGAGGTAATTTCATGGATGAAAACATGGATCTTCACTAGATAAAGCAATGTATCAACTAATCAATGGAAGGAATATTTACATCTTTGAAGATCAAGGTTAAAAACTTGATGATAGTTAAGAGAGAATCGGATTTCTTGAGTGAGAAGTGTAAGAAATGAGGAATAATGAAGGATTATCCTCCATAAAGGCATGAGTTTACGACCAGTTTGGGTGTACGGCCGTACACCCATGTGTACGGCCGTACACTCCTTTTGAAGGAGTGTTTGGCTCGAATGCAATACGAAGAACATAAGATAACTCATTCCTAAACCTAAACCTTGAATACACTAGGCTTAGAACACTCAAACAGACCCTAAACAAAGCTAAAAGATAGCAGAAACGAGTCTGACTTTGATTGAATTGAATGACTATACAAGATAGAAATTTTGGGTTATCACAGTAGATGTCACTCAAAAAGGACCAACACTGTTAACTCTGTAATTACTGTATGCCAGAGTTACATACAATGTAGATCCGACAAACAGTGGAATGTGTGGATTCCGCCTCATTTCCTATTCCTTGTTTGGTTGTGGGCTTAGGGCAAAACCACACAATTGATTGTCTGTTCGATTTGTATTGTATATAACTTGTATCTACTAGGTGATTGTAGAAGGAACTTAAGGGTAACATTTTCTTACATTAGATTACATTAGAAAATATTGGATTTTCTTGAGGAACATACTAAGGTCTTCGAGGAACAAAGAACATGCTTTCTATAGCAAAATACTTATGAACTCACCAACTTAAATGTTGATACACTTTCAAAATCACTTGTATTCTCAGGAAACTAGTAGACAGATACATGCATAGGGTTCTAGAAGACGGAGCATAATAGTTTCATGTCTTTGTTTTGCTATTTACTTTTGGAGTCAATCATATCTGATTTGAATACAATGTAAACACTATAATATTAATGCAATGGATGCTGTTGCTTTTTTTACTATTCTACATTTATTGTGATATTGAACATGACGTCCTCCACCCCCGAATGTTTCCGCAATCTCCGTTTGCGGGATGTGACAACTTTGATGAGCATTGTTTAATTCATGAGTTCCACAATAGAAGTCTATGCAATTTAGCAAATCTTTGATGAGGATTGTTTATTCTTGAGTTCCACAAAAGAAGTAGTCTATGCAATTTAGCAAAGTTTTGATGAGCATTGTTTAATTCTTGAGTTAGACAATAGAAGTCTATGCAATTTAAGCAAATGTTTGATGAGCATTGTTTAATTCTCGATTTCCACAATAGAAGTCTATGCAATTTAGCAAAGCTTTGATGAACATTGTTTAATTCTTGAGTTCCACAATAGAAGTCTATGCAATTTAGCAAAGCTTTGATGAGCATTTTTTAATTTTTGAGTTCGACAATAGAAGTCTATGCAATTTAAGCAAAGGTTTGATGAGCATTGTTTAATTCTTGAGCTCCACAATAGAAGTCTATGCAATTTAGCTAAGCGTTGATGACCATTGTTTAATTCTTGAGTTCCACAATAGAAGTCTATGAAATTTAGCAAATCTTTGATGAACATTGTTTAGTTCTTGAGTTCCACAATAGAAGTAGTCTATGCAATTTAGCAAAGCTTTGATGAGCATTGTTTAATTTTTTAGTTCAACAATAGAAGTTTATGCAATTTAAGCAAAGGCTTGATGAGCATTGCTAAATTCTTAAGCTCCACAATAGAAGTCAATGCAATTTAGCAAAGCTTAGATGAGCATTGTTTAATTCTTGAGTTCGACAATAGAAGTCTATTCAATTTAAGCAAAGGTTTGAAGAGCATTGTTTAATTCTTGAGTTCCACAATAGAATTCTGTGCAATTTAGTAAAGCTATGATGAGGATTGTTTAATTCTTGAGTTCCATAATAGAAGTCAATACAGTTTAGCACAGTTTTGACGAGCATTGTTTAATTCTTGAGTTCCATAATAGAAGTAGTCTATGCAATTTAGCAAAGCTTTGATGAACATTGTTTAATTCTTCAGTTCCACAATAGAAGCCTATGCAATTTAGCAAAGCTTTGATAAGCATTGTTTAATTTTTTAGTAACACAATAGAATTAGTCTATGCAATTTAGCAAAGCTTTGATGAGCATTATTTAATTCTTGAGTTCACAATAGAAGTCTATGCAACTTTAGCAACGGTTTGATGAGCATTGTTTAATTCTGGAGTTCCACGATAGAAGTCTACGCAATTTAGCAAACCTTCGATGAGTATTGTTTAATTCTTGAGTTCCACAATAGAAGTCTATGCAATTTAGCAAAGCTTTGATGAGCATCGTTTAATTCTAGATTTCCACAATAGAAGTCTATGCAATTTAGCAAAGCTTTGATGGGTATTTATTAATTCATGAGTTCCACAATAGAAGTCTATGCAATTTAAAAAAGTTTTGATGAGCATTGTTTACTTTTTGTGTTCCACAATCAAAGTCTATGCAATTTAGCAAAGCTTTGATGAGCATTGTTTAATTCTTGAGTTCCACAAAAGAAGTAGTCTATACAATTTAGCAAAGTTTTAATGAGCATTGTTTAATTCTTGAGTTCCATAATAAAAGTCTATGCAATTCAACAAAGCTTTGATGAGCATTGTTTAATTCATGAGTTCGACAATAGAAGTAGTCTATGCAATTTAACAAAGCTTTGATGAGCATTGTTTAATTCTTGAGTTCGACAATAGAAGTCTATACAATTTAAACAAAGGTTTGATGAGCATTGTTTAATTCTTGAGCTCCACAATAGACGTCTATGGAATTTAAGTAAAGGTTTGATGAGCATTGTTTAAGTCTTGAGTTCCACAATAGAAGTCTATGCAATTTAGCAAAGCTTTGATGAACATTGTTTAATTCATGAGTTCCATAATAGAAGTCTATGCAATTTAGCTAAGCTTTGATCAGAATTGTTTAATAATTGAGTTCCATAATAGAAGTAGTCTATGCAATTTAGCAAAGTTTTGATGAGCATTGTTTAATTCTTGAATTTTACAATAGTAGTCTATGCAATTTAGCAAAGCTTTGATGAGCATTGTTTAATTCATGAGTTCCACAATAGAAGTCTATGCAATTTAGCAAAGCTTTGATGAGCATTGTTTGATTCTTGAATACCATAATAGAAGTCTATACAATTTAGCAAAGCTTTGATGAGCATTGTTTAATTCATGATTTCCACAATAAATGTCTATTCAATTTAGCAAATCTTTGATGAGCATTGTTTAATTCTTGAGTTCCATAATAGAAGTAGTTTATGCTATTTAGCAAAGCTTTGATGAGCATTGTTTAATTCTTGAGTTAGACAATAGAAGTCTATGCCATTTAAGCAAAGGTTTGATGAGCATTGTTTAATTCTTGAGTTCCACAATAGAAGTCTATGCAATTTAACAAAGCTTTGATGAACATTGTTTAATTCTTGACTTCCACAATAGAAGTATATGCAATTTAGCAAAGCTTTGATGAACATTTTTTAATTCTTGAGTTCGACAATAGAAGTCTATGCAATTTAATTAAAGCTTTGATGAGCATTGTTTAATTCTTGAGCTCCACAGTAGAAGTCTATGCAATTTAGCTTGTAACAACCCGTCGTTTTCAAGTCAATAAAAGTCAAACCCTCTAAATAATAATCAAGTTTTATTTATTTTGTTACGTTTATAAGGGTTAAATATATAGAAATGATTTTTATTATATAAGTGTTTTAAAGATTGGGATCAAAACCCACTCAACCGAAAACCTCTTTTCTGGAATGAAGCTTGGCCGAAAACCCTTTTACCATTTGACTTTAACCGAAAACTCTTGCTTTTCAAATGCCTTGACCGCAAACTTTTTTCCCTTTGACTTTAAGACCGTAAACACTTCCTTTATGAAGGTGTAGGACCGAAAACCCAAAGATTTAGGCCCATTAGGATCGAAAACCATCCCTATATATATGTGTTTAATCGTGAACCCAATTCATTTCTCAATTTCCCAACCGTAAACACTCCCATTTTGCTCTCAAAAGTCATCAGAATCCTCTCAAGTATCATACAAAATCTTCAACTCTTCAAACGAAATCCTTCAAATCTTCATAAGATCCTCAAGAACATTCATCCCATCTTCAAATCTTCATAATTTTACCAAGGACACCAAGAACACACCGAAAACACTATTACACCGAACCCCCCCCCCCCTAAACCCACCGAAAACGCCTAACACACCTCCAATTAATTCCAACAATTTTTTGTAAGTATTCCTTACATAAATAAGTGTTGTCTAACACTTAATTTATTATTTATTTATTTAAATTAATATTTTATTAATTTAAATGCGATTACGTGTCTAAATATTATTAGGATAACGCTATTTTCACGTACGCTAGTCCGATCATCGTCTCTACAGTTTCGCTATCCGAACACAAACACGGATTAGAGGTGTGTTCATACCCTTACGTTTTCACTATTTTTCAATGTTTTTAAGGGGGAATACAAGTAAAACACAAGGACTCTTGTGTTAACATTCAAACAATTTCAAAATCGTTCCAAACCATTTGCAATTGTTTCAAACTAATTTATTGCTACATTTTATCAAAATATATTTATATATATAAATAGGATTCAACAGATTTAGAATTGACAATTCTGTCCTAAATCCTGTTCCTTGTCGGGTTTTGGGTTTAGGATAGAATTACTTATTCGACTGTCTTTTCACTCTTAATTATATATGTTGGGAATATAAATTAGTATACAAATATATTTCATTATATTGTTAACCCTTTTATAACATGTCGAGCAAAAGGGTATTTTTCACCAATCTTTTATTACCGCCTTATACACACTGTTAAATTGAAAAAGTTTCAGTTTATTAGAGTGCATATATATAAACTATAATAAGTATAGTTTGTGAACCATTACACTACTTTGCTAAGTCAATAAACGAAACAAGAACATACATTTAACTATAAAAGGTATAGTTTGGGAAACACTACACTATTTTACAAGCTCAAGAACGCAATACAGAAACAAGTATATAAACTATAATAGGTATAGTTTATAGAACACTACTCCATTTCACTATTTCAAGGATACACTACCAAATAATTATTTAAGTATAATTATTTTACATTACAAAGTATAGTATACTACAAGGTAATACATATAGTTTCAAGTACAAGAGAACACTATAACACTACACGTAAACTAGTTAATACAGGGTTGTGAGGCACTACTTCATTGTACCCATCGGGGTACAGGTTCTAGTCCTACAGATTATAACTAGGGTCTCCTGGAGGGAGAGCATGAATTTGTGTATAGATCTATACAGGACTGACAATCTTGCACCTGAGCTGCTTGCAACAGCTAGGCTGGCAGGCCTGGGGTGACAAATGTCATAACATTCTGATGCCTGAAGAATGTCGTAGAGGCACTAGTCATTTTAGCATTGTTATATGAAACTCACAATAGTATTAACTAAAACATTGTTTACGGGATTAACACTACTTCAATGGTTTTATTTTAAATAATGAAATTACAATACACTATTTTACACTACAGCTAGTGGGTTCCAGGCATTCATACAAAAGGTTTTCATACAAACACTACAATGATACACTACTTCCCTAGTACAGAGTACACTAGTACAACATACAATTTACGGAACACTCATGATATTGTCACACCCCCAAACCGAGACGGCGGAAACGTTCGGCGGTGGAGGACGTCATGTACAGTATCACAACAATTGCATCATAGTAATCAAAGTAAGCACAAGCATTACATCGAATATATATAAGGTATTTACATCTGTTTGTTACATAGTTTGTATACAGCAAAAGTATGACAAAAGTATAAAAGACGCGACACTATATGCTCCGTCTTCTCAAAAGCCAACGGGTGTACCTGTCTACTGGTTCCCTGAGAATACAAGAGATTTTGAAAGTGTATCAACATTTAAGTTGGTCAGTTCATAAGTATGTTTTTTGTAATGAAAACCTGTTGTTGGAATCTATGAAAATGTTTGTATTTTTCTCAAGAAAATCCAATATTTTCTTTAGTATTGAAAAATAGTCTTAGCCCTAAGGTCCAAAATGTAAGTTTGTTACTGTGCTCTGTGATGGTATATGAAAATGTTAGTCTGTTTGCCCGGTTACCACCAGGTGTATTGTATAGTGTGTTCTATATGAAAACCCTGGCTACCACTAGTATGTATAGTAGTTTTATTACTTAAAATAAAATCATGTATTTGTATTCCCTGGAATCCTCCACTGTAGTGCGTAGTAGTTCTATTAATTAAAATAAAACTAATGAAGAATAAAATCCCGCATACATATGGTTAGTTTATATTGTTGTGAGTTTGGTATAACCATGCTTGATATGACCTAGTGACCTCTACGACGTTCTTCAGGCGGTGGAACGGTATGATATTTGTCACCCCAGGCATGCCTGCCTAACTGTAGCTAGCAGTTTAGGTGTGGGATTGTCAGTCCCGAATAGATCTATTCACAAATCTCACGCTCCCCCTCCAGGAGACTGTGGTTATACTGTGGTAGGATTTAGTCTGCACCCCGAAGGGTACAATTGAAGTAGTGCCTTACAACCCTGTATTAACTAGTTTACGTATAGTATTGTAGTGTTCTCTTGTACTTGAACTGTATGGATACTTCTAGAGTAAAAATAATTATACTTAAATAATTATTTAGTGTTGTACTCTCGTGTTCAGAAAAATAGTATTGTAGTATTGAATCCCAAACTATACCTATTATAGTTTACATGTATGTTATGTATTTGATTCACGTATTGTCCTGAAAACTTTGCAATTATGGTTGTAAGTTGAAAAACTTCCCTTATGCTCAGCGTGTTTCAAAAGGGATAAAATATCTAAATATTTTATAAAATGTAATGGTCTCTTGGTTGTATCAATTGCATAAGTTTTAAGTCTGTTGAAATCTTTTGTATAGGAACACAAAAATTCTTTATGTTTGGCTTGTATCCCCCCTGAAAACGTTAAAATAGTAAAAGCGTAGGGGTATGAACTCACAGTTGATTATGTGTACGTGCTCGACAGCAAAACCGGAAAGATGACCCTCGAGTTGGAGTACGTAGAATTATCGGTATCCTAATGATAATTAAACACATAATTGTATTTTAATTAATGAAACCATTAATTAAAGTGTTAGAAAACACTTGCTTTTGGGTTAGGAATGTTACTGAGTCTTGTTTGAAGTGGAAAAAGAGGGTTTTCAGCCAAGGTTCTCGGCTTAAGGATGTTTGCGGCCGTGAACAGAGTTTGCGGCCGTGAACTGGTTTGCGGATGTGAAGTAGGTTTGCGGCTGTGAACTAGGTTTGCGGCTGTGAACTAGGTTTGCGGCCCTTAAAGATATGAAGGTTGTTCTTGGTGTTCTTGAGGAAAAAAATGAAGATTTGAAGGTTTGTTCTTGAAGATATCAATGTTCTTGGGAGGTTCTTGGGAGCAACTTGACAGAGTTTTTGGGTGAAAAAGATGAAAAATGAAGAATCTCTCCGAGAAAAACCTTTACGCCAGTTGGGTTTGCGGTCGGGAATGGGTTCTCGGCGGTAAACGGGTTCACGACCCAATGGTTTACGGCCCAAGGGTTTACGGCCGTAAACGCATGGCTGGACGAGTTTGCTGATTTTTTTAGGGAAATCTTGATTTTTCGAGTGTTTTTGTTTTCGAAAACTTATATAACTTCTACTTATATATTTTAGATTATTTTCTAGCCCACAAGGAACTTAACGGAACAAATAAAATTCGAAATTTTATTTAACGAAAATTTGACTTTTGTTGACTAAAAAGTATCGGGTTGACACATCATCCCCCCCCCCCCCCGTTAGAGGGAATTTTGTCCCGAAATTCTTTCTAAAAATGAATACAATTATGGACTAGGGAAAGAGATGCGAATACTTCTGTTGCATCTAGTCTTCTCGCTCCCAAGTGAATTCGGGTCCCCGCTTGGCATTCCAGCGAACCTTAACTATCGGGATGCGACTTTTCTTCGTTCGTTTGACTTCCCTATCCATGATTTCGACTGGTTCTTCCACGAAGTTAATATTTTTGTTGATCTCGATCTCATCGAGTGGGATCACAAGGGTTTCGTCGGATAAACACTTTTTAAGATTTGACACATGGAAGACGGAATGAATGTTGCTAAGCTCTTGGGGTTTCTCGTATTTGCACGATCTTTTAGTCGTTCTCGGATTTGCACGATCTTTTCAGTGGTTTCTCGAATGATTTCAGGGCCAGTGAGAGTGCTATTAGGAACTTGACCTCTGGCTAGCTGCGTGTTACCCACCTCAGCCCATCACAGAGGGGATCTGCACTTACGGCCATAGAGGGCTTCGAATGAAGCAGCCTTAATACTAGTGTGATAGTTGTTGTTGTAGGAAAACTCGAACAGAGATAAATAGGTGTCCCACGACTTGCCAAGGTCGATAACACATGCTCTCAGCATGTCTTCTAGTGTTTGGATGGTTCTCTCACTCTGTCCGTCGGTCTATGGATGGTAAGTTGTGCTCATATCCAGCTTAGTTCCAAGAGCCTTCTGCAGTGACTGCTAAAATCTCGAGGTGAATCTGCTATCCCGATCAGAGATAATGGATATGGGCACACAGTGCAGTGGTATTATCTCTCGGATGTAGGTTCGGGTCAATCTCTCCATCTTGTATGTTTCTTTGATTGGCAGGAAGTGGGCGGACTTGGTCAGTCTGTCGACGATTACCCAGATAGTGTCATGGCCTCTCGGGGTCTTGGGAAATTTGTTGATGAAGTCCATTGTAATTATTTCCCACTTCCACTTAGGTATTTCATGCTGTTGAAGTAAACCTGAGTGCTTTTGATATTCCACCTTCACCTTGGCATTAGTTAGGAACTTGCCGACGAAGGTAGCAATTTCTGCTTTCAGGTTTGGCCACCAATAGAGCTTCTTGAGATCCAGATACATCTTATCTAAACCTGGGTGAATGGAGTATCGAGTTCTGTGAGCTTCATTCATGACAACCTCCCTGTAATCACCGAACTTTGGGGTCCAGATCCGGTTCATGAAATAGTAAACTTCGTCTCCCTTGATCTCTAAGTTCTTCTCAATTCCCCTCAAGGCTTCATTCGTCATGTTCTATGGTTTCAAGGCTTCCAGTTGAGCCTCTCTGATTTGGGCGAACAGATGGGAATGGGTTGTCACTGTTAGTGCCTTCACTCGGCGACCAGAGTACTCTTTCCGACTGAGGGCATTCGCTACCACATTGGGCTTGCCGGGATGATAGCGTATCTCATACTCATAATCATTGAGTAGCTCTACCCATCACCATTGCCTCATGTTAAGCTCCTTTTGATCAAAAATATGTTGGAGGCTTTTGTGGTCGGTGAAGACAATGCACTTGGTTCCGTAAAGGTAATGCCTCCAAATCTTTAATGTGAAGACCACTGCTCCCAACTCCAGATCGTGAGTTGTATAATTGACTTCGTGTGTCTTCAACTGTCTCGAGGCATAAGCAATAAATCTTCCTCGCTGCATGAGCGCACAACCTAGCCCCTGATTAGATGCATCGTAGTAGACAACGAAGTCCTCCGTCCCTTCTGGAAGAGACAAGATAGGTGCGCTTCATAGGGCCTGCTTCAATGTTTGGAACACAGTGTCTTGCTTCTCTCCCCAACTAAAGGTTACAACTTTCTGAGTCAGGGCGGTAAGAGGCATAGCAATCCTGGAGAAGTTTTGGATGAACCTGCGATAGTAGACAGCACGACCCAAGAATTGACAGATTTCTGTGGGCGTCTTCGGTGCTGACCAATTCTTGATTGCGTTAATTTTTGAAGGGTCCACATGTATGCCTTCTTCGCTAACCACGTGACCGAGGAAGGTTACCTTTCTGATCCAAAATTCGTACTTTGAGAATTTTGCGTGTAGTTTCTCTGCCCTTAAAGTTCCTAACACTTGCCTCAAGTGTTGTCTATGATCTTCCTCACTCCACTAATAGACAAGTATATCATCTATGAATACTATCACGAACTTGTCTAGGAAGGGGCGGCACACCCGGTTCATCAGATCCATGAGTACCGCGGGTGCGTTGGTAAGACCAAAGGGCATCACTACAAACTCGTAGTGACCATAACGAGTCCTAAATGCTGTGTTAAGAACATCACCCTCATGGACTCGTAATTGATGGTACCCTGATCTCAGGTCTATCTTTGAAGAGTAGCTGGCCCCTTGGAGTTGATCGAAGAGGTCGTCGATTCGGGGTAGAGGATAGCGATTTTTAATGGTGAGCTTGTTTAATTCGTGATAATCTATGCACATCCGGAAGGAACCATCCTTATTTTTCACGAATAAGACTGGGGCTCCCCAGGGTGAGAAGCTTGGTCTGGTGAATCCCTTGTTGAGCAGTTCATTGAGCTGACTAGATAACTCTTGTATTTCTTTCGGCGCTAGACGGTAAGGGGATTTGGCTACGGGGGTAGCTCCGAGGATTAAGTCGATTTGGAATTCGACTTGGCCTTCGGGAGGAACTCCTGGAAGATCTTCGGGGAAGACATGAGGAAAGTTGTAGACTTCGGGGATGCTCTCGAGGTCTTTAACTTACTGCTTTTCGTTTACGACATGGGCTAGGAATGCATGGCACTACTTTCGTAGATATTTTTTGTCTTTGATGCATGATATGATACGAAGGTTTGTGCTGAGTTTATCGCCATAGATGATGAGAGCTTCGCCATTTGGAAGATTGAGGTGAATGGTTTTTTCGAAACAAAGATTATTCGCATGATGAAGACTTAACCAGTCCATGCCGATGATGACATCGATGCTCTTAATGGAGACTGGCATAAGATCGATGGGAAAGGAATATTCGTTTAGGGTAAGGGTGCAGCCTATGAATACGTCGTTAGTGCTCTCTTTCTTTCTGTTAGCCATCTCGACGGTAAATGTTTCGGTTAGAGGTTGGGATTTATACTTAAGTAGGTGTTTAAATGCATGACTGACAAAACTCCTCTCCGCACCACTATAATAAAGAATTCATGCATAAGAGTTGTCGAGGAGGAACGTACATGTAACTACGGTGGGATCGGCGACTGCCTCCTCCTGGACCATTGCTAGCACTTTCCCTGTGTTTCCAGAAGTCGTTGCTTTGGGGCTACTGCTCTTGAAGTGCCCGGTTTCACCACAACCATAGCAGGCTTGGCCCACTCCAGGTCTAGGAGCCTGATTGGTTGGTTGGACTTGTGCTTTGCGAAAACGGGCTGTATGCCCCTTTTTGCCACAGTTGTTGCATTGCATGTCACGACAAGGTCTGTGATGATGGAAGTTACACTTGTCGCACCTTGGGAGGGTTCTAGCATATCTACTGGAAGGTGCTTGAGTTGTGGAAACAACAGCAGGAGTGGTAGCAGCATGAATTGCCACTATCTGTTGTTTCTTGGAGGGCTCTTGCGAAGGTTGGCCATTGCGCTTGTTCCAGAACTTTTTCTTTCCACCACTCTCTTTACTTGGTTCGAGAGCGGCTGCTACAGGTCAATGGCTATCCCCGTGATCTATCAAAGTCTGCGCCAGACGCTTGGTGCTGTCGAACGTGAGGGGTTTAGCAGCCAAGACGTTTCCCTGAGTTGGGGGTGTCAATCCCCATATGTATCTCTCAACCTTCTTGCTCTCCGGGGTGACCATCCCGGGACACAGAAGAGCCAGGACGATGAACCTAACAGTGTATGCATCTATGTCGGAAACTTTCATCTTCAGATTCCACATCTCTTGCTCCAGCTTTTGCATCTCGCCCCGTGGGCAGTATTCAACCAGCATCAGCTCCTTCAAATCGTCCCAACTCATGGCATTAGCCACTGGAAGAGTCAGGGGTTTGACTTGGCTGTTGCACCAAGTTAGTGCTCTGTCAGTGAAGGTGCAGGCTGCAAACTTCACTTTGCTTGTCTCGGGGCAAGCACATATCTTGAAGATTGATTCGGTCTTCTTGAACCAACGAGTTAGCGCGATGACTCCTCCGGTGTCGTCGAAGGATCGAGGTTTGGCATTGGTGAATTCCTTGTATGAACACTCCTTCGTGTGTCCATGACTGTCACCGAGGTTAGAGGGATTTGCACCACTACCCGACCCGCTAGTGCCACTCGCATTGATCTACGACATGGCGGCAGCCACATCGGCTGTCACTGCTGCCTAGAACACATCAGGATCGTACGGAGGAGGTGGCGACATATTTGTTGGAGGATTGTTGTTCTTTCTGTTGGACTTCTTCTTCGGAGGCATCTTTCTCTAGGAAGATTCAAGAGGTAATGACAATAAGTCCTCTATAGTGGTCAAGAGTCAGGTATTTCGAACAAAGTATATCTTAGTCCTAATCGTAACATAACCTGATTCTATAGAGTACTACCAGCGATCTACAATAGAATTTTACTAACATAAGCAAGTAATCGCAGACATTCAATGGTGAGAATTAGTAATACGTGAAATGAAACTGTGTAGTGTGATAATGCCATAAAATACTCCTATAGTATTTTTAAGTTTTTACGTTTCGTTCTAGTGCTTCTCTTTGTATAGAATATGGGTAAGTTTTAGACTTGTTGCAAGACCACAGTCACTCCCAAACACATGTTGGTCATATCTCGGATAAATATAGTTGATCAGGTTATATTTATCCCAAATATGATTACATAATTGTCCAAGTTTAACCGTAGTGTCCAACTTATCTTAAATAATTTTATGTAGTTCTTACTGTGATACTGTTTCTAGTGTTTATGTATACTTGTATACTTTTTATAAAATACTTAGATTTTAAATGTATACTTTTAGTTCAGAGCGCTTCGGCCCCTTAGCGTTTATAGTTGTATACCATGTAAGGTTTGATATACTTAGTTCACTATAAACAATAACTCTGATACCAATCTGTCACACCCCCAAACCGAGACGGCGGAAACGTTCGGGGGTGGAGGACGTCATGTACAATATCATAACAATTGCATCATAGTAATCAAAGTAAGTGTCACACCCCAAAACCGGAACGGCGGAAACGTTCTGGGGTGGAGGACGTCATGTCAAGTATCACAACATATGTAGTATAGTAATCAAAGTACAACAACCATTGCATTAATAGTAATAATTTTACATAGGTTACATTTAGCAACAACATCAAAAGTAAATACAGAAAATAACATATAATGCAGCTCGGTACAAGGCTGTCTTCACAAAAGCTTCCGGAGTGTACCTGTCTACGGATGACCTGAGAATACAAGTTATTTTGAAAGCGAGTATCAGCATTTTTAAATGCTGGTGAGTTCATAAGTATTTAATGACATTGGTATAAATACATGTTTTTCTTCAAAATAATCTCATAAAAGATGGTGGTTTAGAATCTACAGAGTGTTAGAATTCTTTCCAGAAAAACCTATATTTTCTAAATAAAGTAGTCTTTTACCAAGACACGATTGTTTTATGTTTAAGCAAATGAGTTTCTCTATTAAAAGCAGTCTTCTACCAAGACCCAACTGTTCTATGTTTAAAGAGTATTTTCCCCCTAAAGGTACTATCATTATCAAAATATAGTTTTTTTACTTTAAAGAAATTGTGAGAAAAATCACAAGTAAAAAGTAATAGGGAAAAATAATATTTTACTTCAGCAGTAACACTGCTGGCTAAAAGTAAATAAAACATAGACTCCAGGCGGGACGCCTCGCAAAGCCTAAAGGTAAATAAAACATAGACTCCAGGCGGGACGCCTAGCAAAGCCTAAAGGTAAATACAACAGAGACTCCAGGCGGGACGCCTAGCAAAGCCTAAAGGTAAATAAAACATAGACTCCAGGTGGGACGCCTAGCAAAGCCTAAAGGTAAATAAAGCATAGACTCCAGGCGGGACGCCTAGCAAAGCCTAAAGGTAAATAAAACATTGACTCCAGGCGGGACGCCTAGCAAAGCCTAAAGGTAAATAAAACATAGACTCTAGGCGGGACGCCTAGCAAAGCCTAAAATAAATAAAAGGGTGAATGTGAACTCGTATGTAACCATGCTGATTGACGATCGAATACCTGATGACCCTCCAGGTCACACGTAGTGTGGTGACATTATGTCACCCCTGGGCCTATTCGGCTCGGACTGTAGCTAGCAGTCGGGATGTGGGAGTGTCTGTCCCGTATAGATCTATACACATGATGTCCGCTCTCCCTCCAGGAGACTCTGGTTACAAGGTGATAGCGCTAGGAAGCATCGTATCGGGAAGTAGTACGTCACATTCTATTTATAGTATTAAAGTAATGGTATAGACTCACGAATGAACTGACTCTTGTGTAATTCTTCGTACTAGAAAGAGTAAATCGAATCTCCTAACTATTCCTATAATAGTTACTAGTATTTTAGGTATATGAATAATGGAAGGATGCCTTTGCTACCCAAAGGAAATGAACTGGCTGATAGAACTTTTATGACTATATATGTATACATGATATATAACTAATATTTAAACGACCTTCGGACGGATAACCGATACCCTAAAGCCACATCCAAACAAGGAAAAGGAGTTAGAGCGAGTTAGCCTTCCTAAGTCCTTTAAACATTACTTATATAACTATACATATACAGGCATGCTTTTGTCAATATAAAAGCATAAAAGAAATTTTGGTAAAACCTTTGGAAAAGCTTTAATACTCTAAAAAGGGATATTCATACTTTAAAAGAGATTTGAAAACAAGATTTGAAAACCTTTAGCTGGATAAAGCAGTTTAACATGCAAAAATCTATTTGCTATACAGTTATTAATCACATGTGATTGATATAATAACTCTATAGTTCAACTTGTATTCCCCCCATAAAAGCATTTAAAATCATTTAAAAGGTTGATTCAGGGGTATGAACTCACCTGACGTGGGTGATTCGGATGAACGGATGGTATAGGATGCTAAGTGTCAAGTGAGGACTTGACCACACATGCGAATCCTATTTAACATGTAATGATACATTTAAGTATCAGTCATTTAATAACTAATTATGCAAGCAAGGACATCCTAATGCATGAAAACACTTTGCTACAAGTGCTAGGAGTACCAAGGGTTGCATATAAAGAGAGTATGGCCTCACATTGGAGTTTACTCCTCAAATGGTGGCCCTTAGGGGTGTTTACGGTTTCTGGACGACTTCCCCCATGAGTTTACGTCCGTAAACTCATGGAAGTGGTGCCATTGGGTGCTCAAAAGACTTATATCACTCAAGGAAGTAAGCTAGACTCGAATCTAGGGCTTAGGAAGTGACTAGGGCTCCAAATGGACCCTTGGTGGAGTTTGCGGTCGTAAACACATGAGTTTACGGCCGCAAACTCATGTTTGCCCACTCATTCCATGTTTTGGTGTTTCTAGGTTAAGCATGCAAGGTTCTAGTCACTTATACAAGCCATAGGGGGTGTTAGGGACACAATATCACCCCTTTATAGAGTTTACGGCCCAAGGACCATTTCCTTATGAGTTTACGGCCGTAAACTCTATGTGGAAATGGTTTCTTTGATGTTTAAGGTCCCTAGTTCAATGGTGGTTGGTTCTAGGCTAAGTTCTGGGCATAAGGAAGGAAGAAAGCGCATCATTGCACCCTTAAAGGGAGTTTACGGTCCAAGAACATGCATTGGCCGTAAACTCTCATTCTTCCATGGATTCTTGATGTTTCTAAGCCCTAAACATGTTAAACCTAGTATACAACGAGTTAGAACAAGAGTACTTACGATCTAGGAGCTCGAATTGTCGATTTTGGCCAAGAACACTAGTGTGTGTTCTTGGTGTTCTTGGTGAAACTTGAAGATCTACACAAATGGAATGATTTCATAGATGAAATCATGTAAGATCACTAGACCAAGTAACATATCAACTAGTTGGGACAAGAAACTTACGAGTTTTGAAGATCAGGGACGAAGATCGGGATGATAGTTGAGAGGATTTCAGCCAAAGGACAAGGAAGGAATGAACAAATGGTCACATTTCTCCATATAAAGTGGAGTTTACGGCCCACATGGAGTTTACGGCCGTAAACTCCCATGTGGTGGCCGTGAACTCCGGGTCAATGTGTTTCCGGCCCGTTTGTCGTACTATAGCTTCGGCAGATAAATCCCAACACTTATTCCTTAAGTGTAATGGGCTCAGAACGCTCGAACAGACTCTAAATTGTGCTAAATGATAGCAGGAATAAGTCTGACACTAATTTGGGTTGACTGGCTGAGCTTTCAAAGCAATGGAAAATTTTGGGTTGTCACAGTAAGCACAACCATTACATCGAATATATATAAGGTATTTACATGTGTTTGATACATAGTTCGTATACAGCAAAAGTATGACAAAAGTATAAAAGACGCGACACTATATGCTCCGTCTTCTCAAAAGCCTGTGGGTGTACCTGTCTACTGGTTCCCTGAGAATACAAGGGATTTTGAAAGTGTATCAACATTTAAGTTGGTGAGTTCATAAGTATGTTTTTGTAATGAAAACCTGTCGTTGGAATCTATGAAAATGTTTGTATGTTTCTCAAAAAAATCCCATATTTTCTTTAGTATTGAAAAATAGTCTTAGCCCTAAGCCCCAAAATGTAAGTTTGTTACTGTGCTCTGTGATGGTATATGAAAATGTTAGTCTGTTTTCCCGGTTACCACCAAGTGTATTGTATAGTGTGTTCTATATGAAAACACTGGCTACCACCAGTATGTATAGTAGTTTTATTACTTAAAATAAAATCATGTATTTGTATTCCCTGGAATCCTCCACTGTAGTGCGTAGTAGTTCTATTAATTAAAATAAAACTAATGAAGAATGAAATCCCGTAAACATATGGTTAGTTTATATTGTTGTGAGTTTGGTATAACCATGCTTGATATGACCTAGTGACCTCTATGAAGTTTTTCAGGTGTCGGAACGGTATGATATTTGTCACCCCAGGCATGCCTGCCTAACTGTAGCTAGCAGTTTAGGTGTCGGATTGTCAGTCCCGAATAGATCTATTCACAAATCTCACGCTCTCCCTCCAGGAGACTCTGGTTATATTGTGGTAGGATTTAGTCCGCACCCCGAAGGGTACAATTGAAGTAGTGCCTCACAACCCTGTATTAACTAGTTTACGTATAGTATTGTAGTGTTCTCTTGTACTTGAACTGTATGGATACTTGTAGAGTAGAAATAATTATACTTAAATATTTATTTAGTGTTGTACTCTCGTGTTCAGAAAAATAGTATTGTAGTGTTGAATCCCAAACTATACCTATTATAGTTTACATGTATGTTATGTATTCGATTCACGTATTGTCCTGAAAACTTTTCAATTATGGTTGTAAGTTGAAAAACTTCCCTTATGCTCAGCATGTTACAAAAGGGATAAAATATCTAAATATATTATAAAATGTAATAGTCTCTTGGTTGTATCAATTGCATAAGTTTAAATTCCGTTGAAATCCTTTGTATAAGAGCACAAAAATTCTTTATGTTTGGCTTGTATCCCCCCTGAAAACGTTAAAAATAGTAAAAGCGTAGAGGTATGAACTCACAGTTGATTATGTGCACGTGCTCGACAGCAAAACCGGAAAGATGACCCTCGAGTTGGAGTACGCAGAATTATCAGTATCCTAATGATAATTAAACACATAATTGTATTTTAATTAATGAAACCATTAATTAAAGTGTTAGAAAACACTTGCTTTTCGGTTAGGAATGTTACCGAGTCTTGTTTAAAGTGGAAAAAGAGGGTTTTCAGCCAAGGTTCTCGCTTAAGGCTGTTTGCGGCTGTGAACAGAGTTTGCGGCCGTGAACTGGTTTGCGGCTGTGAACTGGTGGTTGCGGCTGTGAAGTAGGTTTGTGGCTGTAAACTAGGTTTGCGGCTTTGAACTAGGTTTGCGGCTGTGAACTGGTTTGCGACTGTGAACTGGTTTGCGGCTATGAACTAGGTTTGCGGCTGTGAACTAGGTTTGCGGCTATGCCCTTGAAGATATGAAGGTTGTTCTTGGTGTTCTTGGTGTTCTTAGTGTTCTTAGTGTTCTTGGTGTTCTTGTGGAAAAAACTTGAAGATTTGAAGGTTTGTTCTTGAAAATATGAATGTTCTTGGGAGGTTCTTGGGAGCAACTTGAGAGAGTTTTTGGGTGAAAAAGATGAAAAATGAAGAATCTCTATGGGAAAAGCCTTTATACCGGTTGGGTTTGCGGTAAGGAATGGCTTCTCGGCGGTAAACGGGTTCGCGGCCCAAGGGTTTACAGCCCAAGGGTTTATGGCGGTAAACGCATGGCTGGACGAGTTTGTTGTTTTTGTTTGAGGGAAATCTTGATTTTTCGAGTGTTTTTGTTTCCGAAAACTTATATAACTTCTAATTATATATTTTAGATAATTTTCTAACCCACAAGGAACTTAACAGAACAAATAAAATTCGAAATTTTATTTAACGGAAATTTGACTTTTGTTGAATAAAAAGTATCGGGTTGTCATAGATATGGTTTTATTCATTAATCATTTACTAAAGAAAATATTGGATTTTCTGGAGGAACATATTAACGTTTTTCAAAGAACAAAGACAAGCTTTCCATCACAAAAACATGCTTATGAACTCACCAACTTAAATGTTGATACACTTCCAAAATCACTTGTATTCTCAGAACCAGTAGACAGGTACACTACAGGTTTTTGAGAAGTCGAAGCATTCATGGTGTCTCGTCTATATTTTTTGCTATACATTTTGATGTTATACAAACAATGTTACAATACAATGTAAACACTATATTATCAATGCAATGGTTGTTGTTACTTTGATTACTATTATTTAATTGCTGTGATACTGTACATGACGTCCTCCACCCCCGATTTCCGCCGTCTCGGTTTGGGGGTGTGACAGATTGGTATCAGAGCATTGTTTATAGTGAATTAAGTATATCAAACCATGCAAGATATACAACTATAAATACAAAGGGGGCGAAGTGCTCTAGCTAAAAGTATACTTTTAAAATATAAGTATTTTATAAGAAGTATACGAACATGCATACATACCAGAAACAATATCACAGTAAGAAACTACATAAAAGTATTTGGATGAGTTGAACACTACGGTCAAACCTGAGTAGTTATGTAATCATATATGGGATAAATATAGCCTGATCAACTATATTTATTTGAGATACGACCAACATGTGTTTGGGAGTGATTGTGGTTTTGCAACAAGTCTGAAACTTGCCAACTCTATACAAAGGAACACTAGAACCAAACATAAAGTTAAAATACTATAGGAGTATTTTATAACACTATAATACTAAAATCAATCACGTGAAAACAAAGGACCCTTGCTGATAGATCTATAATTGCTAAGTGTATACATAAGAGTTATATTTAATTAAGATTTTATAGACTTAGAATTTGTGGTTTAGCTTTACTTCCTGTTCCTTGTTTGGTTGTGGACTTAGAGTAGGATCACTTATTCGAATGCCTATTTAGTCTTAGTTATATATAATTTGTATACACTATGTGATTTTAGGGGGATCAGGCACGAATCACACTATACAAATTCAATTCAAGTGTTGCTATAAATTTCGTGAAATGAAATGGCGATTGTTTACTTATATTAGTAGACTTCCACTGTAAATCGCTTAATAGAACACTACAATAGTCAGGATAAGATATATCTTGTCAATGTCTCCTGACTCATGACCACTATAGAGGACTTATCATCATTTTATCTTAAATTATTATAGAGAAAGATGCCTCCAGAGAAGTCCAACAGGAAGAAAAACAACCCACCGACGAATCCACCACCACCACCACCTCCTCAGTATGACCCTGCTGTGTTCCAAGCAGCAGTAACCGCCGCTGTGGCAGCAGCCATGACGCAGATCAATGCAAGTGGCACTAGTGGGGTGGGTAGTGGTGCCAACCCTTCTAACCATGGATATAGTCATGAACAGCCGAGGGAGTGTTCCTATAAAGACTTCACGAATGCTAAACCCAGTTCCTTTGATGGCACCGGAGGTGTTATTCCTTTAACATGTTGGTTCGAGAAGACCGAATCCATATTTGAAATTTGTGTGTGCCCCAAAACTAGCAAAGTGAAATTTGCAGCATGCACTTTCATAGATAGAGCTCTCTCTTGGTGGAACATCCAAGTTAAGTCGTTGACTCTCCCAATAGCCAATTCCATGAGCTGGGATGACCTGAAGGAACTAATCCTAGCAGAATACTGCCCGAGGGACGAGGTGCAAAAACTAGAGCAGGAACTTCGGGGTCTGACGATGAAGGAATCCGATATTGCTGCATACACTGCTAGATTTACTAACCTGTCTACTCTGTGCCCCAGGATGGTCACCCCGGAAAGCAAGAAAGTACAAAGATACATCTGGGGACTCTCTCCTCAGATCTAAGGGAATGTAATAGCTGCAAACCCACTTACTTTCGACATAGCTAAGCGTCTGGCACAGACCCTCGTAGATCATGGGGTTCGTTAAGGATTCATGACAGCCGCCCCCGAGCAACCCAAAGAAAGGGGTGGCAAGAAGAAATTCTGGAACAAAACAAAAGGGCAATCATCTCAGGAGCCCTCGAAGAAGCAGCAAATTGTAGCCGTTCATGCTACAACTACCCCTGCCACCCCAGCACCCGTGAAGCAATATGCTGGGAACTTACCAAAGTGCAATAAATGCAATTTACATCACCACGGACCTTTTCGTGAGATGCAGTGCAGCAAATGCAATAGGAATGGGCACATTGCCCGTTTCTGTAAAGCATCGGCACAATCCAACACCTAGACCCACGGAACTGGAGTAAGCCACGCATGTTATGGGTGTGGTGAAACTGGGCACTATAAGAGGGATTTCCCAAAGACAAAGAACGTTAGTGGTGCGGGAAGGGTTGTCACAACTAGAAAAAAATTAGGGTCAAACCAAGTCTAAGGGGTCTCGGGTACCAGTGTATCCACAATGTAAGATGTAACGCTATTGCAATAAAACATTTGAAAGCCGTATGGGCATTGATTTTATAAGCTGTCACATATATAAATAAGTATATATAAGTCTTGAGGAACCATGTTGTAATTAGCCTTCACAAGTCAACAAGAAAGCACACAGTAAACATTTTTTTATTCATAGCATATTACCCCACTAAGGCCGAAATCACTTTGTAGGGACAAGTTAGAACCTGTAACACCTGGTTTCCTGGTATGCATTTAATTTAATTATTTATCTATTTTGTAAGAAGGACTCGATGAGTTGGTGGCCCTAACTCGTCGAGTATAGGGTAGAATATGTGCGGGGTTTAAGCTATCTACTCGGCGAGTCAAGTCCCTGACTCGGCGAGTAGCCCGACCAGGGTGAAACCCTAATTTCTGGGTTTTGCACCCTATTTAAGCATCCTAAGCCCCACCCCTTAGCCTCATTTACAGCCTCCTTGTCCTAAACCTAAATCCACAAAACCCTAGACCATTTTGGGAGTGTGTGAGCCATTTTTGAGTGTGTTTTGTGTGTTTTGAAACCTAGAAGAAGAAGAAGAAGCTTGAAGGTTCAAGGAGAAGGTTATAGATCCAGAGATTTCGTTCCATTCTCATCACTTTCTGGTAATCAAGCTCTTAACTTGCCTTATAGTTCATTAGATCTCTTTGTAATAACTTTTATGGGGTTTTTGTCCAAGTAGCATGATTTATGAGTCATGGATGTCCCATTCAAATCTGGAGTCATTAAGGGCTGTAAAGGCATAAAGGTGCAAACTTTATGCCATTTGAGCCTCATGCAAACCCTAAGGATGTTGTTTTGGCCTTTTAAACCCCAAAGGGGCCATGCATGGAAGCAAGCTCGAGACTTTACGTGGTTATCTGGTATCTAGGCCCTAGATCTAGGTTTTCATGCCTTGGTTTGGGATACTAAGGCTGTTTGGACAAGATCTACGTCCTAAAGGAGTTAGGGTTTTAATTAAACCCCACAAAAGGGCTATGAACAAGGGCTTAATGTGTTAAGATGGCCAAACAGACAAAAGGACTCGTCGAGTCCATGAGGGAGCTCGAAGAGTCGGGTCATGTTGTCCCGTTCCAGTTTATGGTAGAACTCGACGAGTCTGTAGAGGGACTCGACGAGTTGATTTGCCAAGTCGCGACTATGAGTAGCTCGATAGGACTCGACGAGTCGGAGGACAACTCGGCGAGTTGTGTCGCTATTCCAGGATTTCTGAGTTATAGAACTCGGCGAGTTGAAAGGTTGACTCGGCGAGTTGGTCAACCCAGAATGTTGACTTTGACCAGAGCATTGACTTTGACCAGGGGTAAAATGGTCATTTTACCCTTAGATGGATTCCTGTTTTCTGAATAAGTATTGTTGTATAGAGTTAATCGGGGAGTCGTGGGAGCAACCAGCAGAGATTCCTCACGCATGAGATCAGCATCCAGTTTGAGACGTGAGTTTTCCTCCAATAGGAACGGGTCGAAGGCAACAATAACGTCCCGTTAATATATGTTAGTGTATGTCGGACTTAGGTTCGATGTCGGGGGTAGTCCGATGTAGTTTATATGTTCCGGACTCCGGTCCGATGTCGGGGCAAGCCCGAGGAATGTTGTATGCTTGATGTCTTTGTGATTCTTGCATGTACTTGTTTGTATGTTCCGGACTTCGGTCTGATACCGGGGCAAGCCCGGTGGAGATTTAGCTTATATGTTATGTGTTATGTGTTCCGGACTTCAGTCCGATGCCGGGGCATGCCCGAGGAAGCTTTACATGTTATATGTTATATGTTTATGTGTTATGTGTTGTTGTTATGGTATATGTATACCGGTCTTCGGTCCGATGCCCGGCGGGGACCGATATCAGGCGGGGCCCGAATCTGAACATGAGGCAGCGTCGGTGGTTAGATGTGGTGAAGGACTATGATTGTGAGATCCTTTACCACCCAGGAAAGGCTAACGTAGTAGCCGGCGCCCTGAGCCGCAAGGTGGTAGCGGCCCCGATCCGAGACATCTGTCTGAGGATAACAGTGATTACTCCATTGCTGGAGCAGATCCGAGAGGCGCAGGTCGAGGGCCTGAAGGATGAGCGCCGTAAGTGCGAGCAGATCATAGGCCATGTGGCCTCCTTTGATTACAGCAGCCGTGGGTTGTTGACCCTGCATGGGAGGGTCTGGGTACCGTACTGGAGCGGAGTACGAAATATATTGATGGACGAGGCCCACAAGTCCAGGTTCTCCATCCATCCCGGGGCGACGAAGATGTACAGAGATCTTCGACCCGATTACTGGTGGCCCTGCATGAAGCAGGATGTAGCCTGGTACGTAGAGAGGTGCCAGACCTGCAGGAAGGTCAAAGCAGAGCACCAGAGGCCACACGGCAAGATGCAGCCGTTAGACATCCCCGTGTGGAAGTGGGAGGACATTACTATGGATTTTATCACTAAGCTTCCCAGGACTGCACGAGGGGTTGATTCGATATGGGTTATCGTGGATCGGTTTGACCAAGAGCGCTCACTTTATCTCGATCCAGGAGAGCATATCGGCCGAGAAGCTGGCTGAGAATTATGTACGAGAGGTGGTGGCACGACATGGAGTGCCTGTCTCGGTAGTGTCAGATCGAGATGTCCGTTTTACTTCCATATTTTGGAAGCGGTTTCACGACGAGATGGGTATTCGTCTCCACTTCAGCACTTCTTTCCACCCCCAGACAGACGCACAGAGCGAGAGGAGGACTAAGACTCTCGAGGACATGCTTCGTGCATGTGTTTTGGATTTCGGTGGCAGTTAGGATACATATCTTCCGTTAGCAGAATTTTCGTATAACAACAGTCACCACGCCAGTATAGACCGACCTCCCTTCGAGATGCTCTATAGGAGGAAGTGTAGCACCCCAATCTATTGGGGTGAGGTCGTCAGCGGGTCATGGGGAGTACTAAGGTAGTACTCAAGACCATAGAGCGGATCCAGCAGGTCCGGAGCAGGCTCCAGACTGCTCAGAGTCGGCAAAAGAGCTACGCCGACAAGTGATGTTCGGATTTGGAGTTTTGGGAGGGCGACATGGTTCTCCTGAAGGTGTCACCCTGGAAGGGTATCATACGGTTCTGGAAGCGGGGTAAGCTGGGCCCCAGGTATATCGGTCCCTTCAGAGTCATTGCCCGGGTGGGCAAGGTAGTGTATCGATTGGATCTTTCCGCAAAGCTCAACCAGATCAACAACACTTTCCATGTTTCCCAGCTACGGAAGTGCTTCGTGTACGACACGACAGTTGTGCCCTTAAAGGATATTCAGGTTGATGACAGCCTGAAATACATTGAGAGACCGGTGGTGATTCTGGATTGCAAGACAAAGGAGATGAGGAACAAGAGGGTTAAGCTAGTGAAGGTGCAGTGGGAGCACCATAAGGGTTCGGAGTGGACGTGGGAGCCCGAGGAGGACATGAGGGAGCACTACCCAGAGTTGTTTCCAGATGCAGCAGACTTCGAGGACGAAGTCTAAGACAAGTGGAGGAGAATTGTAACGCATGGTTTCCTGGTACGCATTTAATTTAATTATTTATCTATTTTGTAAGAAGGACTCGACGAGTTGGTGGCCCTAACTCATCGAGTAGAGGGCAGACTATGCGCATGGTTTAAGCTATCTACTCGACGAGTCGAGTCCCAGACTCGGCGAGTAGCCCGGCCAAGGTGAAACCCTAATTTTAGGGTTTTGCAATCTATTTAAGCATCCTAATCCCCACCCCTTGGCCTCATTTGCAGCTTCCTTGTCCTCAACCCTAATCCACGAAACCATAGAGCATTTTGGGAGCGTGTGAGCCATTTTTGAGTGGTTTTGTGTGTTTTGAAGCCTAGACGAAGAAGAAGAAGCTTGAAGGTTCAAGGAGAAGGTTATAGATCCAGAGATTTCGTTCCATTCTCATCACTTTCTGGTAATCAAGCTCTTAACTTGCCTTATAGTTCATTAGATCTCTTTGTGGTCACTTTTATGGGGTTTTTGTCCAAGTAGCATGATTTATGAGTCATGGATGTCCCAAGTTGATTATACTTTCAAATATGGAGTCATTAAGGGTTGTAAAGGCATAAAGGTGCAAAGTTTATGCCATTTGAGCCTCATGTAAACCCTAAGGATGTTGTTATGGCCTTTTAAACCCCAAAGGGGCCATGAATGGAAGCAAGCTCGAGACTTTACGTGGTTATCTGGTATCTAGGCCCTAGATCTAGGTTTTCATGCCTTGGTTTGGGATACCAAGGTTGTTTGGACAAGATCTATGTCCTAAACAAATTGGGGTTTTAGTTATCATCCTGGCAAGGCTAATGTGGTAGCAGATACCCTTAGTCGGAAAGAGTACTTGGGCCGTCGAGTAAAGTCTCTGACTATGACTATCCATTCCCACTTATCTGCACAAATCAAGGAGGCTCAGTTGGAAGCCTTGAAACCTGAGAACATGACAGGTGAAGCCTTGAGGGGAATGGAAAAGAATTTGGAAATCAAGGGTGATGGAGTTCGTTATTTCATGAATCGAATCTGGACACTGAAGTTCGGTGGCTACAGAGATGTTGTCATGAATGAAGCCCGTAAAATGCGATACTCTCTTCATCTGGGTTCAGACAAGATGTATTTGGACCTAAAGAAACTCTATTGGTGTCCAAACATAAAAGCCGAAATAGCTACTTTTGTGGGCAAGTGTCTAACTTGTGCCAAAGTGAAAGTAGAAAATCAAAAGCCCTCAGGTTTACTTCAATAGCCAGAAATACCTGAGTGGAAGTTGGAGCGAATTACAATGGATTTCATAACCAAGTTACCCAGAACAACGGGTGGTCATGATACCATTTCGGTTATTGTCGATAGATTAACCAAATCCGCCCACTTCCTGCCAATAAAAGAAACGGATAAAATGGAGAAGTTAACAAGGACGTACATAAAAGAAATAGTACGGTTGCATGGTGTGCCAATATCTATTATCTCTGATCGAGATAGTAGATTTACCTCGTGGTTTTGGCAATCATTGCAAAAATCCTTGGGAACAAATCTTGACAAGAGTACAGCGTACCATCCTCAGAATGATGGGCAAAGTGAGAGAATAATTCAAACGCTGGAAGACATGTTAAGGGCCTGTGTGATGGATTTCGGTAAAGCTTGGGATACCCATTTACCACTTGTTGAATTCTCCTACAACAACAATTATCACACTGGTATTAAAATTGCACCCTTTGAAGCTCTCAATGGCCGTAAGTGCAGATCCCCTCTGTGCTGAGCTGAAATGGGCGATACACAACTAGCAAAGAACCAAATACCTGATAGTACTCTAACCGGTCCCGAGATCATTCGTGAAACCACAGAAACGATAGTCCAAATCTGGGAACGGTTGAAAGCTTCTCGAGATAGACATAAGAGTTATGCGGATAAACGACGAAAACCCTTGAAATTTCAGGTTGGTGACCGTGTTCTATTGAAGGTCTCACCCTGGAAAGGAATGATACGTTTTGGTAAACATGGCAAACCAAATCCAAGGTACATTGGACCATTCCAGATCATTGCTAGAATTGGTCATGTTGCTTACAAACTCAATCTACCGCATGAACTCAGTAACATTCATCCCGTATTTCATGTCTCAAATCTCAAGAAGTGTTTATCCGACGAGACTCTTATTATCCCACTCGATGAAATCGAATTAAATGAGAGTCTCAACTTCGTAGAACAACCAGTAGAAATCCTAGATAGGGAAGTCAAGAGAACTAAGCAAAGCTGTATCCCGATAGTGAAGTTTCGTTGGAATGCAAAACGAGGACCTGAATTCACTTGGGAGCGAGAAGATCAAATGAAACAGAAATATCCACATCTCTATCCCTAGTCTTAATATATCTGTATAATCTTAAATTTTGGGACAAAATTCCTTCTAACGGGGGGATAATGTAACATCCCGTTATTTTCATTATAGTAAAAGTCACTATTAGTCAACAAAAGTCAAACTTCTTATTTTAATCTATCTTATAATAAGTAGATTTGGCTTAAAAACCTTTAATTTAAAAGAGTTGTGTGTTTAAGGACGAAAACTTTTAGAACCAAGAACCCTCGCATCTTTTCTTCTTTCTTTCCTTCGGACCGCACACACACTTCGGGCCGCAAAAGGTTCACGACCGTGAACTCCTCGGACCGTGAACCCTCGCAGTCGTGAAAACTTTGCAGGCTGTGAACCTTCGCAGGCCATGAACCCTCGCATGCCGTGAACCCTCGCAGGCCGTGAACCCTTCTCGGCCGTGAACCCGAATATCTTATCTCCTCGGGATGTGTTCACTGCCGAAGACTCTTAAGTATATATACTAAAGTGACTGATTTTTCTCTCATTCAACACACTCCAACCGCAAACACTCTCATTCTCTCTCAAGTAGCAAGGGCCGAAAACCTCCTCTCTCCTCAAGAACATCAAGTATTCTTCATATCAAATAATCATCTTCCAAATCTTCCTATACTTGGGCCAAAAACACTTGAATCTTCAAGTGTTCTTCAAATTATCAAGAGCATCAATCGAGAACCCAAGAACATCCTCACTATTTGGGCCGTGAACTCAAGAACACCAAGTGTTCTTGGGCCGTGAACACCCCTTCTGGCCGTGAACTCTTTGCAGCCTCCATCTTCGCTTCTAACACTCCTATTTGTAAGTTATACTTACAAATTAGTCCAATTTCCAATCATTCCTATGATTATATTCCCTAATTTGTTGCATATATACAAATTGGTATATAGGACTTGTTTTACTACGGGATTTCACTCGTGGAAGTAACATCCTAAATCAAATCTTCAATCAAATCACTCATGAAAGGTGAGTTCATACCCCTACATTTTTATGATTTTCAACTATTTTAAGGGGGTAACACAAGTGAAACACAATAAAATTGTGTTAATATCTCAAAAGATTTTTAAATGTTTTAGTATATTTTAAATTGTTATAATTGTTAAAAATTACATATTTATATCTGTGTAAATTATATAATTTGGATTCAGAATATTTAGAATATGTAATTTGACCCTATTTCCTGTTCCTTGTTTGGTTGTGAGCTTGGGGTAAAGTTATTTAATCGAAGATGTAATTAATCACGATTAAATAAATATTACATTTATATAAATATAAAATGGTTTTCAAACTGTTTGATACTACATGGGTACAAACAGAGAATTTTCATGGAATGACAGTAATACAGATTCTTACAGTAAAACAAACAGCTAAACTATAATAGGTATAGTTTAGAACACTCATTCATTGGTTTCAAATTTCAAAGTACACAACAGGAAAACAAACATAGTACATAACGGAAAACAAACAGAGGATAACTATTGGAAAACAAACAGATTACCTTACTGAAAACAAAGTTAGAAACTATATTCTATACAGTTTATGAAACTTACTTACAATGTATTTATTACAAAGTAACCTTTCAATGTTCTACGTGTAATCATCAATATAGCATTTGTGAGACTACCTTCATGTACTTTTCCAAGTACCAACAAAAGTCCTGAAACTATAACCAGAATCTCCTTGAAGGGGAGCATGACACTTGTGTATATATCTATACGAGACTGACAATCTTGCACCAGAGCTGTTGTAACAGCTAGGTCGGCAGACCTGTGGTAACAAATGTTTTAGCTTTTGCGACGCCTGAAGAACGTCGTGTTCAGGCCATCCTAGCTCATTTAGTATGGTTATAATAACTCACACTTTGATATTGGACAATATGATTAGTGTATGAATAAGTAACACTTCACATAGTTTTAGTTAATTATAAGACTATAATACAGTATTTTACAAGCATAAACACAAATTACTATTTCAATACAGAGAAAACATACTTTTCATGGTTTTATGAGAACTAAACCACATTTTACAAATTCATAGTACATAAAGTATCACACATTTTGCTTACAAGATAACATAGCAAAAAATATAGGATTTTCTGGGAAAAACATGTTTACTTTATCAATGAACAAGAAAACAGATTTCAGTTGCAAACATACTTATGAACTCACCAACTTAATTGTTGACACTTTTTCAAAAATTACTTGTATTCTCAAGGAAACAGTAATGCAGGTACAACCACAGCTTTTGGGAAGACGGAGATCTATAAACTCGTGTCTTTTAAACTTGTACTTTTGAGTTCATATACATTATGTTTTGAACACAGTTGTAAAACTTATAACTTTGTAAATACAATGGTTGTTGTTGTACTTTGATTACTATTATGCATTGTTGTGATACTATACATGAAGTCCTCCGCGCCCGAATGTTTCCACCGTTCTGGTTTGGGGGTGTGACAGATTGGTATCAGAGCTTTGTTTATAGTGAACTCAGTATATCAAACCATAAAATATATACAAACTATAAATACTACGGGGCTGAAGCGCTCTGACTACAAGTATACTTTTAAAATTTAAGTAGTATATAAGAAGTATACTAACATACATATATTCAGGAAACTAGGTCACAGTAAGAACAATGCAAAAGTATTTGGATATTGGACACTACAGTTAAACCTGGACAGTTATGTAATCATATATGGGATCAATATAGTCTGATCAACTATATTTATTTAAGATATGACCAACATGTGTTTGGGAGTAATAGTGGTGTTGCAACAAGTCTAAAACTTACCTAAGTATCAGAAGAACTCTAGAATCAAACATAAAAGGTAAAATACTATAGGAGTATTTTATGACATTATAACATAAAAACAACAAGATACAAGAGAGTCATCCTTACTAGAAACAAACATGTGAAAACAAGGAATCATTTTGGTAGAGCTATAAATATTAAGTATATATTTCAGTTATATATAATTAAGGTTTTATAAACTTAGAATCTGTGATCTAGCTTTATTTCCTATTCCTTGTTTGGTTGTGGACTTAGAGCAGGATCATTTATTCGAAGGTCTATTCTACCCAAGTTATATATAATTAGTATACACTTTGTAGTTATAGAAGTACCCAGTACGAATCATGCCATACAGAATACATTAACTGTTAACTATAAGTTTCTTATATGGAGACTTGAAATTGTTTATTTGGACTTATCAAATCTATTAGATGTCTCTTATCTCCCTATTCTCGCATACATAGCATGGCTGGATTTCATCTACCGGGAGATTCGTACTTCCCCAATCAAGGGAATGGGGGATGGCTCAATGTTGAACCAGAAGATGATCCTGCAGACCCAATAGAAGAGGATTTTCCTGAAGATTTTGATTCAGAATCAGGAGCCTATAACCCACCTCAAGTTGCCCAAAATCCCAATCCTCGACAAAATTTTCATGGTCCGACACCTCAGTGGGCAGAGAATTTAGATAGGTGGAGTCATGAGCAGGGTCAAGACCGTCCTTATAATGGAGACTAGAGCTTTTACAATCTCGACGAAGGAGGCTCAGCAGACAGAGCCCTTCCCGTATTAGTTCGTCAAGTTGCGCGTAACGATGAACAAGGAAGATCTGCTATCGATGGGGTCATACAAGTTAATGCTACCACAAGAGTTAACACAATCCGTCTTCACCACCTGATTAGAAACCAAGAGACAACAAGGAATATTACCGAAACCTTACGAAGGGAACTAGCGGCAAGCCGAACTGAAGTTAGAGAACTTCGAGAACGTCAAGCGATACTAGAAAGGCGTATGTATGCCACAGAACGCCAGTTGGCTAGGTTCAGTGCTGAATCTAGTAGGAATCCGAATCGTACTCCTCGAGAGTAGAGCATACTCTACTTACTTCTTTCGGGATGTAGTCTAAATCCGTGTATATACACTAGTGATGTTTTCATGTACATATTGCGACCTCGAAATTTTATTTTCAACAGGTCAGTATGCCGTCAAGTTTTCAGTTAAGTTGGTATATTGTAGACCTACTACAAGGTCAAATTTTCCCGAATTCTTTGTAACTAATATACCAATATATGACAAGCATATTATTTCCTTTGAAAAATCACTATCCAATTTCACATTGTCATTTTACAAGTTGTTCCTTGTACTGGACTACTATGTAAACTTTTTCTAAATACCTGTAGAACTAATGTAATTAGTTCAAAGACATTTGATTTTATTATCACTATTGATGTCTTACTACCTTTCCATTTTTATATCTTGAAGCAAAAGATGCCTCCCAGAAAGAATCCGAGACATGTCAATGTCAATGAAGCACTGACACCGCCTCCACCGACACCGCCTCCTCCACAATTTGACGCTGCTGTCTTTCAGGCAGCAGTGGCTGCTACCATGGCACAAATCAACTCCAGTGGTAATAGTGGGGCAGGCAGTGGTGCTCCAGTTTCCGGTCATGGTGAAGGTCTTGGACACCCTCATGAGTGTTCCTATAAAGACTTTACTAATGCAAAGCCCAGAACTTTTGATGGCACCGGTGGTGTCATTACTCTGACGTGCTGGTTCGAGAAAATATAATCAATGTTTGAAATATGTGCATGCCCTGAAGCAAGCAAAGTCAAGTTTGTAGCATGTACTTTCCTGGACAGAGCCCTTTCCTGGTGGAATGGCTATGTCAAATCCTTATCCCTTCCAGTCGCCAATGCTATGGGATGGGATGATCTAAAAACCCTGATGCTAGCAGAATATTGTCCCCCGCGGCGAAATTCAAAAGCTAGAGGAAGAACTTTCGAGTCTGACGATGAAAGACTCCGATATAATTCCATATACTGCCAGGTTCAGTGATCTGGTTATTCTGTGTCCAGGGATGGTTCCCACCGAGAGCAAGAAAGTTGAGAGATATATATGGGGACTCTCTCCTCAGATACAAGGAAATGTAATAGCTGCTAACCCTCTCACATTTGATAGTGCCAAGCGTTTGGCACAGACACTAGTAGACCATGGAGTTCGCCATGGCTCTATGGTACCTATCCCAGAGAAACACAAGGAAGGGAGCAATAAGAAGAAGAAATTCTAGAACAAGCGAAAAGGGCAATCGTCTCAAGATCCCTCGAAAAAGCAACAAACAGTGGCAATACACGCAACTATTGTTCCTGCTGCTGTTCCAACTCCTGTTCCTACCACTTTGTCTACCACTCCAGCAACCCCAAGTAGATATACTGGATCTTTTCCAAAGTGCAATAAATGCAACTTCCATCATACTGGAGCTTGCAGAGAAATACACTGCAAGAATTATAACAGAAAGGGGCATACTGCCCGTTTCTGTAGGGCACCAGCGCAGCCTATTTCTCAAGTCCCTGCTGCAGGAGTGAGCCAAGCATGCTATGAATGTGGGTTAAATAGGACATTTCAAGAAAAATTGTCCCAAGTTAAAGAGCACTGGTGGTACTGGAAGAGTCTTGGCGATTGGTTATGAAGAAGCAGTAGCGGATCGTAATGTGGTGACTGGTATGTTCCTTCTCAACGACTCTTACGCATGCATTCTTTTCGATA
This sequence comes from Lactuca virosa, assembly GCF_052849685.1. Classification (NCBI taxonomy): domain Eukaryota; kingdom Viridiplantae; phylum Streptophyta; class Magnoliopsida; order Asterales; family Asteraceae; genus Lactuca; species Lactuca virosa. Next base: position 255,338,820 of record NC_136434.1, read on the forward strand.
CTGGTGCAGAGAAAAGTTTCGTAAGCCATAAGTTCAAACATCTTTTAAAATAAAATCCCAAAGCACTAAAAGATACATTCACCGTTGAGATGGCCAATGAAAAAACCGAAAGTACCAATGACATATACATAGGATGCACACTTACTCTAAATAACTATTCATTACGAATTGACCTTATGTCGATCTCGATTAAAAGTTTTGACATAATAATCGGCATCAATTGGTTAAGTCTTCACCGTGCTGATATCATGTGTTACGAGAAAGCCATCCGTCTTAATCTGCCAAGTAACGAATTTCTCGTTATTTATGGTGATAAATCTAGTGCGAATCTTCAAATCATTTATTGCGTCAAAGCTCAGAAGTATCTTCGTAAAGATTACTGCGCCTTCTTAGCTCACGTTGTTGATAGGACACAAGAAGTGAAAAGCATCAAGGATATCCTTGAAGTCTGTGATTTCCCTGATGTGTTCCATGAAGATATCTCAGAAGTCCCTCCTAAACACCAAGTCAAATTCCGAATCGACTTGAGTCCAGGAGCTACCCTTGTAGCCCCGTATCGTCTTGCACCTTCATAAATGCAAGAACTGTCCAACCAACTGACTGAACTACTCAGAAAAGGCTTCATTAGACCAAGCTTCTCACCCTGGGGAGCGTCGGTCTTGTTCGTGAAAAAGGACGGATCATTTCGTATGTGCATAGACTACCAGGAATTAAACAAACTTACCATTAAAAATCGATACCCTTTTCCACGGATAAATGACCTCTTTGATGAACTCCAAGGATCTAGTTTCTTCTCCAAGATTGACTTGAGATCAGGATACCACCAACTGCGAGTCCAGGAGTCAGACATTCCAAAGACTGCCTTCAGAACTCGCGACGGTCACTACGAACTTGTAGTGATGCCCTTTGGTCTAACGAATGCACCTGCAGTATTCATGGACCTTATGAATCGAGTGTGTCGACCTTACATGGACAACTTCGTCATAGTCTTCATTGACGATATACTAGTCTATTCTCAGAGTAAGGAAGAACACAGCCAACACTTGAGACAAGTTCTGGAAACTTTGAGGGCAGAGAAATTATATGCGAAGTTCTCCAAATGTGAATTCTGGATTCGAAAAGTAGAGTTCCTATGTCATGTAGTCAGCAAGGATGGAATACATGTTGATCCTTCCAAGATCAAAGCTATCGAACGTTGGGTGACCCCACGAACCCCAACAGAAATTCGACAAATTTTAGGTCTCGCTGGCTACTATTGGAGATTCATTCAGAACTTTTCGAAGATTACGAAGCCACTCACCACCTTGACTCAAAAAGGTGTGTCATTCGAATGGGAGGAGAAACAAGAAACTGCTTTCCAGACCTTAAAACAAGCCCTCTGCAGTGCACCGATCTTGTCCCTCCCAGAAGGGACGGAAGATTTGGTAGTCTACTGCGATGCATCTAATCAAGGGCTAGGTTGTGTTATTATGCAACGAGGAAAGGTTATATCCTATGCCTCAAGACATCTTAAGAACCACGAAGTCAGTTATACTACGCACGATCTCGAACTAGGAGCAGTAGTTTTTGCCTTAAAGATCTAGAGACATTACAGAAAGAACTCAATATGAGGCAACGACGATGGGTAGAGCTACTAAATGATTACGAATGTGAGATTCGTTATCATCCTGACAAGGCCAATGTGGTAGTAGATGCCCTTAGTCGAAAAGAGTACTCGGGCCGCCGAGTAAAGTCTCTAACTATGACTATCCATTCCCACTTATCTGCACAAATCAAGGAGGCTCAGTTGGAAGCCTTGAAACCTGAGAACATGACAGGTGAAGCCTTGAGGGGAATGGAAAAGAATTTGGAAATCAAGGGTGATGGAGTTCGTTATTTCATGAATCGAATCTGGACACCGAAGTTCGGTTACTACAGAGATGTTGTCATGAATGAAGCCCGTAAAACTCGATACTCTGTTCATCCGGGTTCAGACAAGATATATTTGGACCTAAAGAAACTCTATTGGTGGCCAAACATGATAGCCGAAATAGCTACTTTTATGGGCAAGTGTCTAACTTGTTCCAAAGTCAAAGTAGAAAATCAAAAGCCCTCAGGTTTACTTCAACAGCCATAAATACTTGAGTGGAAGTGGGAGCGAATTACAATGGATTTCATAACCAAGTTACTCAGAACAACGGGTGGTCATGATACCATTTGGGTTAGTGTCGATAGATTAACCAAATTCGCCCACTTCCTTCCAATAAAAGAAACGGATAAAATGGAGAAGTTAACAAGGACGTACATAAAAGAAATAGTAAGGTTGCATGGTATGCCAATATCTATTATCTCTGACCGAGATAGTATTTACCTCGTGGTTTTTGCAATCATTGCAAAAATCCTTGGGAACAAATCTTGACATGAGTACAGCGTACCATCCTCAGACTGATGGGCAAATTGAGAGAACAATTCAAATGTTGGAAGACATGTTAAGGGCTTGTGTGATAGATTTCGGTAAAGCTTGGGATACCCATTTACCACTTGTTGAATTCTCCTACAACAACAGCTATCACACTAGTATTAAAGTTGCACCCTTTGAAACTCTCTAAGACCGTAAGTGCAGATCCCCTCTGTGTTGGGCTGAAGTGAGCGATACGCAACTAGCAAAGAACCAAATACCTGATAGTACTCTAACCGGTCCCGAGATCATTCGTGAAACCACAAAAAAGATAGTCCAAATCCAGAAACGATTGAAAGCTTCTCGAGATAGACAGAAGAGTTATGCAGATAAACGACGAAAACCCTTGGAATTTCAGGTTGGTGACCGTGTTTTATTGAAGGTCTCACCCTGGAAATTAATGATACATTTTGGTAAACGTGGCAAACTAAATCCAAGGTACATTGGACCATTCCAGATCATTGCTAGAATTGGTCCTGTTCCTTACAAACTCAATCTACCGCATGAACTCAATAACATCCATCCCGTATTTCATGTCTCAAATCTGAAGAAGTGTTTATCCGACGAGACTCTTGTTATCCCACTCGACGAAATCGAATTAAATTAGAGTCTCAACTTCATAGAACAACCAGTAGAAATCCTAGATAGGGAAGTCAAGAGAACTAAACAAAGCCGTATCCCGATAGTGAAGGTTCGTTGGAATGCAAAACGAGGACCTGAATTCAGTTGGGAGCGAGAAGATCAAATGAAACAGAAATATCCACATCTCTTTCTCTTTTCAGACTCTTAATATATCTGTATAATCTTAAATTTTGGGACAAAATTCCTTCTAACGGGGGGATAATGGCAGCCGTGAACACTTCGCAGGCCGTGAACCTTCGCAGGTCGTGAACCCTCGCAGGCCGTGAACCCTCGCAATCCGTGAACCCTTCTCGGCTGTGAACCCGAAGATCTTATCTCCTCGGGATGTGTTCACTGCCGAAGACTCTTAAGTATATATACTAAAGTGACTAATTTTTCTCTCATTCAACAAACTCCAACCGCAAACACTGTCATTCTCTCTCAAGTAGCAAGGGCCGGAAACCTCCTCTCTCCTCAAGAACATCAAGTATTCTTCATCTTTATCAAACAATCACCTTCCAAATCTTCCTATACTTGGGCCAAAAACACTTGAATCTTCAAGTGTTCTTCAAATTATCAAGAACATCAATCGAGAACCCAAGAACATCCTCACTATTTGGGCCGTGAACTCAAGAACACCAAGTGTCCTTGGGCCGTGAACACCCCTTCTGGCCATGAACTCTTTGCAGCCTCCATCTTAGCTTCTAACACTCCTATTTGTAAGTTATAATTACAAATTATGTCACACCTCGGCCGTCGGCGGAAACGCCGGGCAGTGTAACGTCATTTCTCGTATCATAGTTATCAACTTCCTGAAAACACATGCAATTTAAAATACGTCAACATAAAGTTGGTGAGTTCACAGGTTTTGACTCCATAAAATAATACATTTTCCAAGTTCAAAAGTATAGTTTTGAAAGTATCATTTTGACTCTCCAACGTTTAGTATATATATCCTAGGTATAAAATTTTACTTACCAAATAACTAGTTTACCTATAAGTCTCATATACTATGAATATAAGTGTTTGTAATTCCATACAAACAAAAGTTGCTACGTATAAATCTTATTTCAATTCTATATGAGTATGTGTGTTAGGTATAATTATCTACTTAATATACAAGTAGTACCTAGGGTATAAGTAGGGGGAAACGTATACTTAACATTAATACTTGTATACGACAAAGTATAATGTTTCTAGCAAGTTGCTACCATGAGTCTGTAACCGCTGCTTGACAACAAAACCTCTGACAAAACACACTCATGATTTACCATGAGAAACAATACACTCATGATTTACCATGAGAAACAATACCGCGCGCTTCATCGACGCCGGAACAATAACAAATAAAAGGAACGGATCGTCACTCGCTTGTCTTGGGTTGTAATTAACAACCACGAGTGGGGTCGTCAACCCGTATCTTATTCATACACGACTTCCTCGCTCACACGGGATTAACGGTTACAGGTCAGAGGACTTCCACTAAGATCCCCAATCTTAGTTGATGAATGAGGTAGCTCATGTAGACTTTGACGGCGTTCTATAGTCCTAACAACAAAAGCATTTTCATGTCTAAAACCCTAAGTTACTAGACTATGCTTTTAAACAGTACTCCTAACTTCATAACATTTAGGCAGTATAACAGCTATAACTTGAAGTAAAACCAGGTTTTATCTTGACATAAAACCAATAACAACAACAACATATAACATACCAAGTTTTATCTTGTCATAAAACTAACAATAACAACATATAACATATTAAGTTTTATCTTGACATAAAACCAATAATAACAACATACTTTATATATAGAACTTCCGAATACAACTTCGGAACTATATCGCACACGAAATATATATAGAATCCTAAGTATAACTCAAGATCTACATTAGTATACTACTATAACAATAACATGCTAACAACTTTACGATAGTTGTATATTTTCAGATACGAAATAACTATATCCCGGTTATTATAACTATCTACGTTGATACTAATATACTATCATATAAACATAATAATAACGTATATATAATATTTAGCAAGCGTTTTTCCCCGAAATATTAGAAAGTGGGGTCGTGAAACTCACCTTAGTAGCGTGATTTTATGTAATCTAAGCAGAAACGGTCAGCGGTACGAGGTCGTCGGGGGTCGGGATGCAAGAGGGCTTCAGCAAAGGAGAGAGGAGAAAGGGAAATGGTGTAAGGAATAGCTGAAGTCGGACCTGCTATTTATAGTAAGGATTTTGGACCCTCACAACGTGAGAAACTCATTGTTCACGTCGTGAGTTTCGAGCTTATCGCTTTATAGACTTGCCATCCGTCTCCTAGCTTCCGAAGGTGGCAAAATGACTCCTCACGTCGTGAAATCTCAATGTTCACGTCATGAGTTTGGATCTTATCACTTAGTAGCCTCGTCACGCACCTTCTAGATCCGAAATGTGGCAAAATGACTACTCACGTCGTGAAATCTCAATGTTCACGTTGTGAGTTCAGTCAAATTAGGGTTTCTGACAGCTGAATCTTCAGAAGGTCGTAACTTTCGCATACGAACTCCGTTTTTGACGTTCTTTATATCCACGCGTAGGTATTCACGAGTACTACAACTCTCTTTTAGACTCCAATAGCTAATTATAAGTCTATTTTTAATTCCTCTTATTATAGAGATTTATAGTGTTCGGTTTATCATAACTTCTTCACGCGAAGTCAGATTCAGACGTTCTCTATATTTTTGGAATCGTATGGACGTATACTTAGAGTTGTATCACAAATTATGTATGAAAGTTCATATTTTAACATGAATTACATAGTAAGTTTATCACATTACTAGTTTAACAAAATCACATTACATGATTGGCATAATCACATGTGATTGTTATTGGCCCATTTTGACTGGTGTTACAAATTAGTACAATTTCCAATCATTCCTATGATTATATTCACTAATTGGTTGCATATATATACTATACAAATTCCTATATAGGACTTGTTTACTACAGGATTTCACTCGTGGAAGTAACATCCTAAATCAAATCTTCAATCAAATCACTCACGAAAGGTGAGTTCAAACCCCAACATTTTTATGATTTTTAACTATTTAAGGGGGGAATACAAGTGAAACACAATAAAATTGTGTTAATATCTCAAAATATTTTCAAATGTTTTAGTATATTTTAAATTGTTATAATTGTTAAAAAATTACATATTTATATCTGTGTAAATTATATAATTTGGATTCAGAAGATTTAGAATATGTAATTTGACCCCATTTCCCGTTCCTTGTTTGGTTGTGGGCTTGGGGTAAAGTTATTTAATCGAACATCTAATTAATAACAATTATATAAATATTACATTTATATAAATATAAAATAGTTTTCAAACTGTTTGATACTACATGGGTACAAACAGAGAATTTTCATGGAATGACAATAATACAGATTATTACAATAAAACAAATAGCTAAACTATAATAGGTATAGTTTAGAGGACTCATTCATTGGTTTCAAATTTCAAAGTACATAACAGGAAAACATACATAGTACATAACGGAAAACAAACAGAGGATAACTATTGGAAAACAAATAGATTACCTTACTGAAAACAAATTTATAAACTATATTCTATACAGTTCATGAAACTTACTTACAATGTATTTATTACAAAGTAGCCTTTCAATGTTCTACGCGTAATCATCAATATAGCATTTGTGAGACTACCTTCATGTACTTTTCCAAGTACCAACAAAAGTCCTGAAATTATAACCAGAATCTCCTTGGAGGGGAGCGTGACACTGGTGTATAGATCTATACGGGACTGACAATCCCACACCATAGCTGCTTGCAACAGCTAGGTCGGCAGACCTGTGGTGACAAATGTTGTAGCTTTTGCGACGCCTGAAGAACGTCGTGTTCAGGCCATCCTAGGTCATCTAGTATTATTATAATAACTCACACTTTGATATTGAACAAAATGATTAGTGTATGAATAAGTAACACTTCACATAGTTTTAGTTAATTATAAGACTATAATACAGTATTTCACAAGCATAAACACAAATTACTATTTCAATACAGAGAAAACATACTTTTCATGGTTTTATGAGAACTAAACCACATTTTACAAATTCATAGTACATAAAGTATCACACATTTTGCTTACAAGATAACATAGCAAAAAATATAGGATTTTCTGGGAAAAACATGTTTACTTTATCAATGAACAAGAAAACAGATTTCAGTTGCAAACATACTTATGAACTCACCAACTTAATTGTTGACACTTTTTCAAAAATTACTTGTATTCTCAGGGAAACAGTAATACAGGTACAACTACAGCTTTTGGGAAGACGGAGATCTATAAACTCGTGTCTTTTAAACTTGTACTTTTGAGTTCATATACATTATGTTTTGAACACAGTTGTAAAACTTATAACTTTGTAAATACAATGGTTGTTGTTGTACTTTGATTACTATTATGCATTGTTGTGATACTATACATGAAGTCCTCCGCCCCCGAATGTTTCCGCCGTTCTGGTTTGGGGTGTGACACGGAGCAGGCTCCAAACTGCTTAAAGTCGGAAAAAGAGCTACGCCGACAAGCGGCGTTCAGATTTGGAGTTTCGGGAGGGCGACATGGTTCTCCTGAAAGTGTCACCCTGGAAGGGTGTCATCCGGTTCTGGAAGCGGGGCAAGCTGGGCCCCAGGTATATCGGCCCTTCAGAGCTATTGCTCGGGTGGGCAAGGTAGCGTATTGATTGGATCTTCCCGCAGAGCTCAGCCAGATCCACAACACTTTCCATGTTTCCCAGCTACGAAAGTGCTTGGCGGATGACACGACAGTTGTGCCCTTAAAGGATATTCAAGTTGATGACAACCTGAATTACATTGAGAGACCGGTGGTGATTCTAGATCGCAAGACAAAGGAGCTGAGGAACAAGAGGGTTGAGCTAGTGAAGGTGTACTGGGAGCACCGTAAGGGTTCGGAGTAGACGTGGGAGCCCGAGGAGGAGATGAGGGAGCACTACCCGGAGTTGTTTCCAGATGCAACAGACTTCGAGGACGAAGTCTAAGACAAGTGGGGGAGAATTGTAACGTCTGGTTTCCTGGTACGCATTTAATTTAATTATTTATCTATTTTGTAAGAAGGACTCGACGATTTGGTGGCCCTAACTCGTCGAGTAGAGGGCAGACTATGCGCGGGGTTTAAGCTATCTACTCGGCTAGTCGAGTCCCTGACTCGGCGAGTAGCCCGACCAGGGTGAAAGCCTAATTTCGGGGTTTTGCACCCTATTTAAGCATCCTAATCCGCACCCCTTGGCCTCATTTGCAGCCTCCTTGTCCTAAACCTAAATCCACAAAACCCTAGAGCATTTTGGGAGTGTGTGAGCCATTTTTGAGTGGTTTTGTGTGTTTTGAAGCCTAGACGAAGAAGAAGAAGCTTGAAGGTTCAAGGAGAAGGTTATAGATCCAGAGATTTCGTTCCATTCTCATCACTTTATGGTAATCAAGCTCTTAACTTGCCTTATAGTTCATTAGATCTCTTTGTGGTCACTTTTATGGGGTTTTTGTCCTAGTAGCATGATTTATGAGTCATGGATGTCCCAAGTTGATTACACTTTCAGATCTAGAGTCATTAAGGGCTGTAAAGGCATAAAGGTGCAAACTTATGCCATTTGAGCCTCATGCAAACCCTAAGGATGTTGTTATGGCCTTTTAAACCCCAAAGGGGCCATGCATGGAAGCAAGCTCAAGACTTTACGTGGTTATCTGGTATCTAGGCCCTAGATCTAGGTTTTCATGCCTTGGTTTGAGATACTAAGGTTGTTTGGACAAGATCTATGTCTTAAAGGAATTAGGGTTTTAGTTAAAACCCTCAAAAAGGGGTATCAACAAGGGCTTAATCTGTTAAGATGGCTAAACAGACAAAAGGACTCGTCGAGTCCGTGAGGGAGCTAGACGACTCGGATCGTGTTGTCCCGTTCCAGTTTATGGTAGAACTCGACGAGTCTGTAGAGGCACTCGACGAGTTGATTCACCAAGTCGTGATTATGAGCAACTCGATAGGACTCAACGAGTCGGAGGACAACTCGGCGAGTTGAGTCGCGATTCCAGGATTTCTTAGTTATAGAACTCGGCGAGTTGAAAGGTTGACTCGGCGAGTTGGTCAAACCAGAATGTTGACTTTGACCAGAGCATTGACTTTGACCAGGGGTAAATGGTCATTTTACCCTTATATGGATTCCAGTTTTGTGACTAAGTATTGTTGTATAGAGTTAGTCGGGGAGTCGTGGGAGCAGCCATCAGAGATTCCTCACGCACGAGATCAGCATCCAGTTTGAGATGTGAGTTTTCCTCCAGTAGCAAGGGGTTGAAGGCACCAATGTCGGCCTGTTCATGTATGTTAGTCTATGCTAGACTTAGGTCCGATGCCGGGGGTAGCCGGATGCAGTTTATATGTTCCGGACTCCGGTCCGATGCCGGGGCAAGCCCGAGGAATTTTGTATGCTTGATGTATTTGTGATTCTTGCATGTACTTGTTTGTAAGTTCCGAACTTCGGTCTGATGTCGGGGCAAGCCCGATGGAGATTTAGCTTATATGTTATGTGTTATGTGTTCCGGACTTCGGTCCGATGCCGGGCGGGGCCCGATGCCGGATTTCGGTCTGATGTCGGGCGGGACCTGATGTCGGATTCGTCCGATGTCGGGCGGGGCCCGATGCAGTGGGAAAGGCCCAATATGTGCTAATATGTGTTATTGTATGGTATGTGGTAGCTTGGGGGAGCTCACTAAGATTCGTTCTTACAGTTTTCAGTTTTGGTTTCAGGTACTTCTGCTAGTAAATGGAAAGGCTCGGGATGATCCTATGGCATACGCCATAGTTTTCAGTATGGGGTATTTTAGACTCTGATATTTGATACATGATTTTGATATAGTATTTTGATATGATGTTTGAGATACACGACATGTGATTTTATTATGTTGTTTTATGAGTTATGGGTTTTTCTTTAATGATTTAAAACAAAAATTTTGGACCGGATTTTTGGGATGTTTTAGAACCACAAACCCCTTCCATGGAGGACCTTAAGACCGCAATCATCCTCAAAACTAAGCACCTTGGCCGAAAACTATCCGAATAGATTAAGGTTTGGCCGTAAACTACCTTAATGAGGCATAGTTGGCCAAAAACATACTAGGATATTTTATGATTTGCGGTCTAGGATGTGAATAAGACAAGGGAAAGTTGACTTTAGGATGTGATTTCACCCCCATTTGCAATATTATCATAGTAAACCACGCAATAACCGCCAAATAACACTGCATTAACCTCCAGTAATCCAAGTAAGCATCATGTCAACTTCCTTTCTTTTATTATGGACGAGAACCCTTCCTTCCATACCACAATTCCACTTTCACTTACTGTAAAGTTCCAAATTTACTCTCAAGAGTTCAAGCTTCAAGTTTTAAGAAGACTTATTTCTTCAAGCATCCCCTAGACCCTCGTAAGTATTTCGAGTTTGGCTAGTAATTCTACACATTATCTTGTTGATTTCATCCTATTTACACTTAGTATTATGTGTTGACAACTTGAGGGTATCATAATCTTCAAGAGTTCATCAAACACTCCAAGTGTTTTAGGCTCAAAACCTTCATCTCATCACTTCAACTACACACATCAACCACTCGAGGTGAGCTTCATACCCCCAGGTTTTTCGTGTTTTTCATGCTTTTCGGGGTGGGGGGGGGGAGGGGAATACAAGTCGAGTTTCGTTTACCCATTGGATATTTACATGCACCAATTTGTTTATAAAATGACTTGTGCATTTGATGTCGAAAACTTCATGCTTACATACATATAAATTATGTTTTATAACTTGTCATAAGTTAAAATGCGTTTGTCCGTAGGATAATATCATGCACTATAATTATGTGATGACATGGAGCATATTCTTGTATAAAAAGGTTAATATCTTATGTTAACTACATAAAAACTTCGATACATGTGTTAGTTCTCATTTTGTTACATAAAAATTTTGATTGACTAGAGTTGACCCAAAATAAAACTATTTTGTGTTACAAATTCAAAACCCGATAAAAAGGTGTTAAACAAAACTACAAAGTTGATATCATTAAACAAACCATATTATTAGTAAAATAGTCGAAATTATGTTTTCGCTATTTTGATGGGTTAAAACCCAAGGATATTATGCTATTTTACAATATGTGTTACTATTAGACATATTTAACATTAACTATTTATATGACGTTTTATAAATAGTTTACACAAAAAGTGAATACAAAACAAACATGTCGACAGAATAGTTTGCGTGTCATAAACTGCATGTCATGAAACTCATAAAAAACGTGTGTCATAAAACACCTATCACAACTTTCTAAAAAGCGTAATTATTTCATGACACAAGAAAGGAGTCGTAGTTCACGTAAATCCGTTAATGATCTAGTGAAACACTGTCTTCACCGTACCTACCTAGCGTACATTCTAAGTCCTTCATTATAACCAGAGTCTCCTGGAGGGAGAGCGAGATAGTTGTGTATAGATCTATACGGGGATTGACACCCCCACACCTGAACTGTTCGCTACAGCTGGACGGGGCCAGTCTAGGGTGACAAATATCCTACCTATTCCGACGCCTGAAGAATGTCGTACAGGCATAACAGTCACATCAAGCATGGTTATAATAACTTACTTAGGGGTTAACAATACTAACTTGACTTACGGGAAACTTACATTTCACCGGTTTTAATAAATATAAAACTGCATTTTTCCTCCCGGTACACTGTTGTTTTTCACTAACGGTCTAGGGTTTAAGACTATAGTTTTCATACAATAGAAAATATTGGATTTCCTGGGAACATACACTTTGCAATTACAAACAAAAGAAAACCAAGGACATGCATGCATATATTCACATTTTTGGAAACAAGGCTTACAAATCATTTTCATAGAAAATATCAGATTTTATGGAGATACACCAACCATTTTTAATCAAAGTTGTTACAAAATTTTTTCATACAAATATGCATATGAACTCACCAACATTCAATGTTGACGATTTTCAAAATGACTTTTATTCTCAGGGAACCAGTAAGCAGGTACCTAAGATCCGGATTTACTGCATTTTGGAATTTCTTACTTTTATGTCACTTTTGTGTAATTTATGAACAAGTACAATATGTAAACAATGTAAGTTTGTATCTTTAATGTATGTTGCTTGGGATACTATGCTTCATTTATATTCAATTGTTATGATACTATACAACGACGTCATCCGCCCCCAGACGTTTCCGCCGTCCTGGTTCGGGGGTGTGACAGATTGGTATCATAGCATTGTTTATAGTGAACTAGTATATCTAACCATACAAGATATACAACTATAAACACAATGGGACTAAAACACTCTGACTAAAGGCATGATTTTAAATATATATATATATATATATATATATATATATATATATATATATATATATAAGTACTTTTATAAAAGTATACCTACATGTGAGTACATTAACGATAGAACCCTAATAGTAAACAAATAAAAAGTCTTTAGAGGAGTTGGACATCGCGACTAAACTTAGACAGTTATGTAGTCATATCTAGGGTAAATATAGTCTGATCAACTATATTTATTCGAGATATGACCAACATGTTTTTAGGAGTGGGCGAGGTGGACAACAAATCTAAAACATACCAACTTTAAAACCATAAGGGTCTAAGAACAAAACTAAAAGAAATAAAATACTATAGGGGTATTTTGACGTTATATCTATTTTCTCGTACTTATATATGTCACACCCCGAAACCGATGCGGAAACGTTCCGGGGCGGAGGACGTCATGTGTAGTATCACAACAGTTGTATCATAGTAAGTGAAGTAAACACAACCATTACATTATAATAAGAATATTTACATTGTTGAAAGCATGGTTTATACATAACAGTATATATAGCAAAAATAAAAGACGTGACTTCAGAATGTTCCGTCTTCTCCAAAAGTTGGCAGGAGTACCTGTCTATTGATGCCCTGAGAATACAAGCAGTTTTAAAATATCAGCATAAAGCTGGTGAGTTCCTAAGCGTTTAGTTCTGGTGAAAGAAATGTTTCTTTGATCCTTTGAAAAGTATTTCCCAAGAAAATCCTATATTTTCTAATGAAAGATGTTTGATTATCCATTCGTTATTTGTTTAACAGCCTGATTATGTAAGGTTGAGTTATCCCAGGAAAATCCTATATTTTCCATAAAAGTTGATAGTTGGTTATCTGATCTGGAATGAGGTGTACAAGTATCTACCATACTTGTATCGTTAGATGTAGTTTCCTTGAAAAACCCTGTTTTGTTCTCTGTGAGATGTATTAGCCTTATTACATAAATAAAACTAACAAATAGGTAGTGAACTAAATCCTAAGGGTATTACTAATACCCTCTAGTAATCAAATCGGTTATTACTTTGAGGTTAGTTCACTTGTTTCATTATTACAAAAGTAAATCTCTGTTATCTAGGTTGCGAGTTTTATAACCATACATTAAACTGGATATGGCACGTAACGGGGCCAGTATCTTTTATGACTTTGTCACCCGTAGACCTGACGGTCCCACTATAGCAAGCAGCGAGGTGCGGGACAGTCAGTCCCGTATAGATCTATACACAATAGTCACGCTCTCCCTACAAGAGATTCTGGTTATAAGGGTTAGTCCTACACTCACGAAATCCAGTGGAGTGTTACCAAGGACGTGTCTCCAATCCTAAAATAACAAACTTACAAGTAATAGTACCGAAAATCCTGTTTATGTTTTGTATAAATCCTTTATAAAATATCACATTTTATGATAAGATTTACAAGTTCCTTGCTTTAGTTTTGAAACTGTTTCTACGAGTTGATTTCTTAATCGTTTGGTAAAACGGTTTTATGTGTTAGAAGCATACTGAACATATAATTATTTTATACAAAATAATATAACTTGAGCACAAGTTTCCTTGTAATTTTGCTTGTATTCCCCCCTGAAAACATGAAAAACTTGGAAAAAGCGTAGGGGTATGAACTCAGCTGAAGTGAGTGATGCGAATGTAAGATCGGAAAAAGGATGCTAAGTGTCAAGTTTCCTTGCATGGTATCTTGGGGTCTACTTACTAGCTCCGGCTGATCGTACCCTCTGCGTCCTCCTTTACTTATTTTGAAAACCTTTTGAAAACTATTTTTGAAAATCTCTCCTTGATTTAACACTGGATTCACACGAATGTTCCTCCAATTCACTCAAACCAAGGCTCTGATACCAACTTGTAACATCCATAAAATTTGAGCCAAATTAAAACATTTTAATTCATCCAAAAACCATTAAGTTCATACATCTCGTTTTCAAAAGAGTTTAAATATCAGAGTATCCCCCAGAACCATATCACATAAATCATAAAACATGAGGAGCGGTACGATCACGCCTTCGCCTTGCCACGATCTCCTGAAGTACCTGAAACAATACACTGAAACCGTAAGCCCGAAAGCTTAGTGAGTTACCCCCAAAATACCAACCGCACATAAACATACTCATAGCATATCACATTACATAACAGCCATGCACATCGGGTCTACTATGTGACTGGTCCGCCCGCACCGGGCCTTCAGTCCACCTGGTCCACCCTCCGAGTCTAGCCATGTACATCGAGTCTACAGTGTGATTGGTCCGCCCGCACCGGGCCTTCAATCCACCTGGTCCACTCTCTGAGTCTACAGTATGACTGGTCCGCCCACACCGGTCCTTCAGTCGGCCTGGTCCACTCTCCGAGCCTCGGCACGTCTGGTCCGCCCTCTTGGGGCCTTCAGCCTATCCGGACCGTTCGCTGGGCCTTCGGAATGCCCGGTCCGCCCTGGGTATGTTGGCCTACAGCACAAAGCAAGACCCGCCTCAACCCAACCCCGTCAAACAACCATGTGCACATAAAACAATTAATCACATAACAAATCCTTAACCAGACAAACAGTCTAACAGATCACATAGCATAACAACATCCTAACCAGGATTCCGACCTAACCGGTCACTAGCATAACATTACCCTATATACCGGGTACCGACCTTAAAAAGTCACTAACATAACACCATCCTAAATACCAGGATGCAGATCTAGCAAAGCAATAACATAACAAACAATACCCGGATTTCCATCCGATAAAGGGTCGGCCTTGGTGTCGTAGACCCTGTCGATATAGTGAGGATAACTCACCTGCAATTGCCAACTGAAGAGATACGACCAAGCTGCTCCGACCACCGATACGAACTTCACCACAGCACACTACCAAAGAACCAATACCGAAATTACCAAAATACCCTTGGAAGTCAAACTGGTCAACTCTTGGTCAAAGTCAAAGTCAAAGTCCTCAGTCAAAGTCAACCTTCCTGGTTGACTCTACTCGCCGAGTCAACCCGTCGACTCGTCGAGTCCTCATACTCAGAAAACTCTTAGAACACGACTCAACTCGCCGAGTCACCCCAAGACTCGTTGAGTCCAACGATCTCCGAGTCCCATCCTGTCCAACTCACTGAGTCACCCCTCGACTCACTGATCTGCGTCTTAACCAGAAGAGGTTAGGGGTTCTGCGACCGACTCGCCGAGTCCAAGAACAGACTCGCCGAGTCCAAGGCAATCTTCAGCAGACTCGCCGAGTTGTTCTTCCAACTCGCTGAGTCCATGCACATGTTCATACAACTCGTCGAGTACACCCATGTGACTCGCCGAGTCTCTTCAGTTCTCAATTCATACAGAGGCTTTTCGAGCCATGCAGGGGCTCCAATCCATAGATCCACTCTTCTACAGCCTAACCCTCACATAAAGTTGCAAACTTTACGTGAAACCAAGGAGATATAAGCCCAAAACACTCTAGGGCTAGGGCTTATGACAAAGGGGCTTCACCAATAACTCTTAGACAGGAGGTTTATGGCATTAAGGACCATCACAAGCTTAGATCTGGAGTAGCAACCTCAGATCTAAACTCCAAACCCGAAATAGGTCTCAAACAAGCTAAGGAACTCATAATCAACCACCAAAGATGAACCCAAAAAGGAAATAGCTTAAGATAATGGCTCCTTACCTCTGAGATGTGCCCAAACTGATGTAGATCCCAGATCTACACAAGCCCCTTGATGCTAGCCTCTAATTTCTCAAGCTCCTTCCACCAAATTCCTCTTCCAAGCTCCAATCTCCTCAACAATGAATTCTCACACGAAATTAGGGTTTTCTGGAACTCTCTGGGGGATTAGGAGGCTGGGAGAAGGACATAAAGTCCTTTAAATAGGGTGCAACCCTCGGGATTAGGGTTTTCTCATTCCAGCACCAACTCGTCGAGTCCAAGCCGCCGACTCGGCGAGTTGGCCACTTAAACCGCGATCAATCCCGCTCCGACTCGACGAGTAGCATACCTACTCGTCGAGTAGCTTCCTTTATTTACACTTAGCACCCTCCAACTTCTTGCTTCCGAACTTGGGATGTTACAATTCTCCCCCACTTAAATTAGGCTTCGTCCTAGAAGCATGCGGCAACACAAACTTCCGGATGATTCTCCCATAATGCACCCATTGATCTCAAACCGGCCCAGATTCCTTCAAACACAGTTATCGAGTCTCTAAAATCCATCTCTTCCCTTGTCGGGTCCTGATCAACTGCTCCAATCCGGCCACCGGCTTCTTTTCTCTGATGACAACACTCATCAACTAAGTGTCACCTGAAGACACTACCTTACTTCCGTCTTACGCATTCATTCGCAACCTGCGAAAACTAGATACCACAGCACCCACTGAGCTCCGCCAAGACACTAATCCATCTTTCTTCGCCTAAGATTGGCGATAACCCTGATAACTTGCAACCTGGAACGAATCCTCATGATGGAATACCCCAGATTGGAATACCTCCACATACATAACTCAAGCCTTCAACCATACTCGAAACTAAGGACCTTGTCCTTGCGTCACCCTCGAACCCTTCGGTTCGACACAACGGAGTGCAACCCAGTCACACCTCCCTATCATGATCTCTAGGTCCTTGACCTCTGACTGTAATATCCTTATACAGTCCTCAGCACCGGTCCAGACTACTCCCGAGTCTGTTAACCTGCTATCTCACCTTCCTCTGTCCCAATCTCCAATCTGGAACCACTTTCCTCCTCCTCTTCCAAGGAGACTGAAAACATGCCTGCGCATCATCCAAGATTGCCATAACCTCAACGGGCATCCAACCCGTATGTGCTTCCATATATTTGGTACAATCCCAGTGCTTACTACCAAGCACTTTCGATCATCCATTTACTCCACTGCCTTCCTTTCAGAGGACCCAAACTCCTTCCGGAGCTACATACCTTCCCTTTTCCAGGAAGTCTACTCAACAACCCATACCACACCTATAAGTGCCACAGAGCTAAACTCCACTCTACACTATCCATGTAGAGCAACTGCTATTCTCGAACTCCCATATACTCCGAATACGATCACATAACTAACAAGGCCCACGCACGGCCTCCAGCCAACTTCATCATCATCATCAATACTTGGGGCTAGACCATATCATTTACTATTGCATGGCGACACGGTCACTCATTCTCCGCATACAGATCTACTAACACATACAGAGTCTTCAGCATGACTGGACCGCTTTACCAGGCCTTCAGCCTATCTGGACCACTCTCAGAACCTTCAGCATGTCTGGACCGCCCTCCTGGGCCTTCAGCCTGTCTGGACCGTTCCCCGAGCCTTCGGTCTGACTTGTACGCCTTCTGGCCTTCAGTCTATCCGGACCGCTCAAAACTGTCGTACTTCACCCTGAACCATCCCTTCTGGGAATCTCTCTCATGCAGTCTGTTCTAACCCTCTTCGGGTTCCGAACTCCAGTTCCGTTCCCGGAATCCCTTCCATGGCCTAATCACAGGCCTCACATCGACCAACTACCTTTCCGGAAACCATGGTCTGTTCCCTGCCCCACTTGTCTATCACTTGCTCCAATCATGCCACACTCTCGGCTAACAACACTAATGAATCTAAACAGCTAACCAACCCTGAATACTTGCTGTTTTCACCGGAGAATTTTCCAATTCTCCCCTACTTAGTGTACCAACTACTAACTTCCGCTGACAAACCGGCATAACTCGATCGACCTTACTTGATAAAGTCCCCCCCTTTACCAGGATCTAATTCTCTCCGGAGTGAGCAACCTCCACAGTACACTCTCCCGTCAACGCACATCCCGAACTCCAAGGAAGTTCGAATCTCAACCGAGCACTTCTCGCATCGTAGTTGCTATTCCTAGCAACGAGATCATAAACCTTATCTTTCGACCAAGAATCCTCCTGAACGCTAACCAACTACAACTCCTAACTACTAAGATCCTCAATCATACTACAAAACATGCGGAACAAGGCAGACAGATTTACAATACCACATAATCAACAAGATAACAAGATATCAAAATGGAAACATACCCGCAGCTGCATCCGACTCTGCCCTGACCTCCTCTGCTGTAAGCTGGAAAGCGCGTCCCTGAGCCCTCAGAGGCTCCGCTCCTCCCTGACCTCCACCTGTAATCCTCAAAGTGGCCGGTGCTGGAGCCTGCACCGGTTTTGCAACAAGTTGTGGACAGTTGACCCTCAAGTGTCCAACCTGATGGCAATGATAACAAATCCTCATATCTTGAGCCGGGACCGACTGACGGCAATCCCTCGCATAATGCCCCTCTTTCCCACACTTGCGACACGCACCACCGCACCTACAAACTCTGGCATGACCCTTCCCACACTTCTCACAAGTGTGGCTGCTCTGACCTCCAACCCTAAAGTCAACGGTTTTGGACCGTTTCGGCGCCGGATACGACTGCACCGGGGCCTGCCTCTGCCCTCGCAACTGCAACTCTATCTCTAACTCCCGCCGCCTAGCGGCCTCCTGCAACTCTAACAAGGTATCACATCTCTGCGTGGACACAAACTGCCTGATGTCCCTTTTGAGCATACTCAGATATCGGGACATCTGAGCCTGCTCCGAAGCAAACTCCGGGCAAAACATCGCCCTCTCAGTAAACATCCTGGTGATCTCCGTCACCGACTCTGAATCCTGCTTCAGCTCCAGGAACTCCTGAGCCAACCTCTCTCTCTCAACCCGTGGAACATAACGAGTGTTGAACATCTCCCGGAACTGATCCCAAGTAACCGCAGTCCGCTGCGCATCAGAATAAGATCCCGTAGTCAACCTCCACCAATCCTTCGCCCCGAGCCTCAAAAGGTTCAGAGCACACCTCGCCCTCTGATCCGCAGGGCATTAACACGTGAAGAAACAACCCTCCACATCTGACAACCATCTCATAGCAATGATAGGATCCTGAACTCCATCAAAGGTAGGGGGCTTCGTATTATCGAAGTCCCGATACTAAAAACCTTGACCGGTTCCTCCCCCTGCCGCTGCTACAGCCGCTGTAGCTGCCGCGGCAGCCGTCTCCGCAAGAGCTGCATAGCGCTCATCAAAGTACTCAACCATGGCGGTCTTGATCGACCCAAACATCTCTGGCAACTCAGCCCGGAACATGGTAGCAACCTCATCATGTAGGATCTCACGAATCCAGGCGTCCAACTCGTACGTACTCATCTGACCAATGACCTCGGGTGGTACTGGTCCATCCTGATCACCCTCTCCTGATCCCGATCCCGAACCGGATCCTGCCCCGACACGTCTCGTAATCGCCATACTGCAATACACCAACGAGACCCTTAGACACATCACATATCCACCCGGCGAACTATCTCATAACTGATACCCTAGAGAGTTGTGACTTCCTTGATACGCGTATGGGTCCTGTACTTTCAGTAGTACGGGCCCATACTAACTTCCACACCTACCCATATTTGTCTCAAGTATCACCACAACGCCCTAAGCACAAACATACATAACAAGCACTCCATCCTCACCCCTAGAGGAATACTGAATATCCCATAACAAGAAACCCTAAGCTAGCAGGCATCATATAATCAGGCAATTCTATCATGCAGTTCCTGAAGATCCCTAGCCTTAGTACTAGCATGCTGTTCTAACATATCACATAATCAAATAACTTGCATGGTATTTTGGGGTCTACTTACTGGCTCCGGCTGATCGTACCCTCTGCGTCCTCCTTTACTTATTTTGAAAACCTTTTGAAAACTATTTTTGAAAATCTCTCCTTGATTTGAGACTGGATTCACACGAATGTTCCTCCAATTCACTCAAACCAAGGCTCTGATACCAACTTGTAACATCCATAAAATTTGAGCCAAATTAAAACATTTTAATTCATCCAAAATACATTAAGTTCATACATCTCGTTTTCAAAATAGTTTAAACATCAGAGTATCCCCCAGAACCATATCACATAAATCATAAAACATGAGGAGCGGTACGATCACGCCTTCGCCTTGCCACAATCTCCTGAAGTACCTGAAACAATACACTGAAACTGTAAGCCCGAAAGCTTAGTGAGTTACCCCCAAAATACCAACCACACATAAACATACTCATAGCATATCACATTACATAACAGCCATGCACATCGGGTCTACTATGTGACTGGTCCGCCCGCACCGGGCCTTCAGTCCACCTGGTCCACCCTCCGAGTCTAGCCATGTACATCGAGTCTACAGTGTGATTGGTCCGCCCGCACCGGGCCTTCAATCCACCTGGTCCACTCTCTGAGTCTACAGTATGACTGGTCAACCCACACCGGTCCTTCAGTCGGCCTGGTCCACTCTCCGAGCCTCGGCACGTCTGGTCCGCCCTCTTGGGGCCTTCAGCCTATCCGGACCGCTCGCTGGGCCTTCGGAATGCCCGGTCCGCCCTGGGTATGTTGGCCTACAGCACAAAGCAGGACCCGCCTCAACCCAACCCCGTCAAACAACCATGTGCACATAAAACAATTAATCGCATAACAAATCCTTAACCAGACAAACAGTCTAACAGATCATATATCATAACAACATCCTAACCAGGATTCCGACCTAACCGGTCACTAGCATAACATTACCCTATATACCGGGTACCGACCTTAACCAAGTCACTAACATAACACCATCCTAAATACCAGGATGCAGATCTAGCAAAGCAATAACATAACAAACAATACCCGGATTTCCATCCGATAAAGGGCCGGCCTTGGTGTCGTAGACCCTGTCGATATAGTGAGGATAACTCACCTGCAATTGCCAACTGAAGAGATACGACCAAGCTGCTCCGACCACCGATACGAACTTCACCACAGCACACTACCAAAGAACCAATACCGAAATTACCAAAATACCCTTGGAAGTCAAACTGGTCAACTCTTGGTCAAAGTCAAAGTCAAAGTCCTTAGTCAAAGTCAACCTTCTTGGTTGACTCTACTCGCCGAGTCAACCCGTCGACTCGTCGAGTCCTCATACTCAGAAAACTCTTAGAACACGACTCAACTCGCCGAGTCACCCCAAGACTCGTCGAGTCCAACGATCTCCGAGTCCCATCCTGTCCAACTCACTGAGTCACCCCTCGACTCACTGATATGCGTCTTAACCAGAAGAGGTTAGGGGTTCTGCGACCTGACTCGCCGAGTCCAAGAACAGACTCGCCGAGTCCAAGGCAATCTTCAACAGACTCGCCGAGTTGTTCTTCCAACTCGCCGAGTCCATGCACATGTTCATACAACTCGTCGAGTACACCCATGTGACTCGCCGAGTCTCTTCAGTTCTCAATCCATAGAGAGGCCTTTCGAGCCATGCAGGGGCTCCAATCCATAGATCCACTCTTCTACAGCCTAACCCTCACATAAAGTTGCAAACTTTACGTGAAACCAAGGAGATATAAGCTCAAAACACTCTAGGGCTAGGGTTTATGACAAAGGGGCTTCACCAATAACTCTTAGACAGGAGCTTTATGGCATTAAGTACCATCACAAGCTTAGATCTGGAGTAGCAACCTCAGATCTAAACTCCAAACCCGAAATAGGTCTCAAACAAGCTAAGGAACTCCAAATCAACCACCAAAGATGAACCCAAAAAGGAAATAGCTTAAGATAATGGCTCCTTACCTCTGATATGTGCCCAAACTGATGTAGATCCCAGATCTAAACAAGCCCCTTGATGCTAGCCTCTAATTTCTCAAGCTCCTTCCACCAAATTCCTCTTCCAAACTCCAATCTCCTCAACAATGAAGTCTCACACGAAATTAGGGTTTTCTGGAACTCTCGGGGGGATTAGGAGGCTGGGAGAAGGACATAAAGTCCTTTAAATAGGGTGCAACCCTCGGGATTAGGGTTTTCTCATTCCAGCACCAACTCGTCGAGTCCAAGCCGCCGACTCGGCGAGTTGGCCACTTAACCCGCGATCAATCCCGCTCCGACTCGACGAGTAGCATACCTACTCGTCGAGTAGCTTCCTTTATTTACACTTAGCACCCTCCAACTTCTTGCTTCCGAACTTGGGATGTTACAATTCTCCCCCACTTAAATTAGGCTTCGTCCTCGAAGCCTGCGGCAACACAAACTTCCGGATGATTCTCCCACAATGCACCCATTGATCTCAAACCGACCCAGATTCCTTCAAACACGGTTATCGAGTTTCTAAAATCCATCTCTTCCCTTGCAGGGTCCTGATCAACTGCTCCAAGCCGGCCACCGGCTTCTTTTCTCTGATGACAACACTCATCAACTAAGTGTCACCTGAAGACACTACCTCACTTTCGTCTTACGCATTCATTCGCAACCTGCGAAAACTGGATACCACAACACCCACTGAGCTCCGCCAAGACACTAATCCATCTTCCTTCGCCCAAGATTGGCGATAACCCTGATAACTTGCAACTTGGAACGAATCCTCATGATGGAATACCCCAGATTGGAATACCTCCACGTACATAACTCAAGCCTTCAACCATACTCGGAACTAAGGACCTTGTCCTTGCGTCACCCTCGAACCCTTCGGTTCGACACAACGGAGTGCAACCCACTCACACCTCCCTATCACGATCTCTAGGTCCTTGACCTCCGACTGTAATATCCTTATACAGTCCTCAGCACCGGTCCAGACTACTCCCGAGTCTGTTAACCTGCTATCTCACCTTCCTCTGTCCCAATCTCCAATCTGGAACCACTTTCCTCCTCCTCTTCCAAGGAGACTGAAAACATGTCTGCGCATCATCCAACATTGCCACAACCTCAACGGGCATCCAACCCGTATGTGCTTCCATATATTTGGTACAATCCCAGTGCTAACTACCAAGCACTTTCGATCATCCATTTACTCCACTGCTTCCTTTCAGAGGACCCAAACTCCTTCCGGAGCTACATACCTTCCCTTTTCCAGGAAGTCTACTCAACAACCCATACCACACCTATAAGTGCCACAGAGATAAACTCCACTCTAAACTATCCATGTAGAGCAACTGCTATTCTCGAACTCCACCAATCCTTCGCCCCGCAGCCCGCTGCGCATCAGAATAAGATCTCGTAGTCAACCTCCGCCAATCCTTCACCCCGAGCCTCAAAAGGTTCAGAGCACACCTCACCCTCTGATCCGCAGGGCATGAACACGTGAAGAAACAACCCTCCACGTCTGACAACCATCTCATAGCAATGATAGGATCCTGAACTCCATCAAAGGTAGGGGGCTTCGTATTATCGAAGTCCCGATACTGAAAACCTCGACCGGTTCCTCCCCCTGCCGCTGTTACAGCCGGTGTAGCTGCCGCGGCAGCCGTCTGCGCAAGAGCTGCATGTCGCTCATCAAAGTACTCAACCATGGCGGTCTTGATCGACTCAAACATCTCTGGCAACTCAGCCCGGAACATGGTAGCAACCTCATCATGCAGGATCTCACGAATCCTGGCGTCCAACTTGTCTGTACTCATCTGACCAATGACCTCGGGTGGTACTGGTCCATCCTGACCACCCTCTCCTGATCCCGATCGCGAACCGGATCCTGCCCCGACACGTCTCGTAATCAGCATACTGCAATACACCAACGAGACCCTTAGACACATCACATATCCACCCGGCGAACTATCTCATAACTGATACCCTAGAGAGTTGTGACTTCCTTGATACGCGTATGGGTCCTGTACTTTCAGTAGTACGGGCCCATACTACCTTCCACACCTACCCATATTTGTCTCAAGTATCACCACAACGCCCTAAGCACAAACATACATAACAAGCACTCCATCCTCACACCTAGAGGAATATTGAATCTCCCATAACAAGAAACCCTAAGCTAGCAGGCATCATATAATCTCGCAATTATATCATGCAATTCCTGAAGATCCCTAGCCTTAGTACTGGCATGCTGTTCTAACATATCACATAATCAAATAACTTGCATGGTATTTTGGGGTCTACTTACTGGCTCCGGCTGATCGTACCCTCTGCGTCCTCCTTTACTTATTTTGAAAACCTTTTGAAAACAATTTTTGAAAATCTCTCCTTGATTTGAGACTGGATTCACACGAATGTTCCTCCAATTCACTCAAACCAAGGCTCTGATACCAACTTGTAACATCCATAAAATTTGAGCCAAATTAAAACATTTTAATTCATCCAAAAACCATTAAGTTCATACATCTCGTTTTCAAAAGAGTTTAAACATCAGAGTATCCCCCAGAACCATATCACATAAATCATAAAACATGAGGAGCGGTACGATCACGCCTTCGCCTTGCCACGATCTCCTGAAGTACCTGAAACAATACACTGAAACCGTAAGCCCGAAAGCTTAGTGAGTTACCCCCAAAATACCAACCGCACATAAACATACTCATAGTATATCACATTACATAACAGCCATGCACATCGGGTCTACTATGTGACTGGTCCGCCCACACCGGGCCTTCAGTCCACCTGGTCCACCCTCCGAGTCTAGCCATGTACATCGAGTCTACAGTGTGATTGGTCCGCCCGCACCGGGCCTTCAATCCACCTGGTCCACTCTCTGAGTCTAGAGTATGACTGGTCCGCCCACACCGGGCCTTCAGTCGGCCTGGTCCACTCTCCGAGCCTCGGCACGTCTAGTCCGCCCTCTTGGGGCCTTCAGCCTATCCGGACCGCTCGCTGGGCCTTCGGAATGCCCGGTCCCCTGGGTATGTTGGCCTACAGCACAAAGCAGGACCCGCCTCAACCCAACCCCGTCAAACAACCATGTGCACATAAAACAATTAATCGCATAACAAATCCTTAACCAGACAAACAGTCTAACAGATCACATAGCATAACAACATCCTAACCAGGATTCCGACCTAACCGGTCACTAGCATAACATTACCTTATATACCGGGTACCGACCTTAACCAGGTCACTAACATAACACCATCCTAAATACCAGGATGCAGATCTAGCAAAGCAATAACATAACAAACAATACCCGGATTTCCATCCGATAAAGGGCCGGCCTTGGTGCCGTAGACCCTGTCGATATAGTGAGGATAACTCACCTGCAATTGCCAACTGAAGAGATACGACCAAGCTGCTCCGACCACCGATACGAACTTCACCACAGCACACTACCAAAAGGAACCATATATGTGTTGCAATTGCCATTTTTGAGGCTATTTCTTCAAAAGGAACCATATATGTGTTGCATGAGTGTAAAGGTTTCACCTTTACATGATTAGTGGGTATGGAAAGGTCAGATCTATAGGTTAGAGAAGCGGATCTGACCTCAGAAGGTCATTTGAGTGTTGCCATGGACGCTACTCGCCGAGTTCATAAGTGGACTCGACGAGTCGAGTCGGGGTTGCCCCGCGATTCGTGACAGGAGTAACCCGTCGAGTGAAGGGATGACTCGACATGCCAAGTGAGGCTAGAAGGATTCAGAGGACCCGCATGGACTCGCCGAGTCGCCCATGTGCACTCGACGAGTCGGGTCAAAGTTTGACCGTTGACTTCAGTTGACCTTAGGGTTTTGGTCAAGCTGATTCAGGAGAGTTCAGGGAGGGGTAGAATGGCCTTCTACCCAATCTTTAGAGATGAGTCTATGAGAGGGTATTGATCAGGAATGTTATTCGGATGATAGGAGGAGGCTAGGTCGGGACGTCAAGCACGAGAGTTTATCCGACTTCGTACGAGGTGAGTCTTCTCACTATACTGTACCTAGGATGGTACCTATGTGTGACCGGAAGGTCTTATATGCTATGAGATGTATGTGTTGTATGCTGTTATATGATATGTATGTGTTATGTATGTTATGAATGAGAAGGACCGGAAGGTCATTATGATGTGGACCGGAAGGTCATGATGATATGGACCGGAAGGTCATTACGGGTAGGACCGGAAGGTCTACCAGGGTGTGGGACGGAAGTCCTCTGAGACACAGTGACCGGAAGGTCTTATAGCCTTGAGTGGCGTATGTGCGTATGTGGTATTTTGGGGAACTCACTAAGCATTTATGCTTACAGTTGTTGTGTTATGTGTTTCAGGTACTAGCGAGGATCGCGGGAAGGCGCCGGCATGATCCGTACACACTCATGGAGTTTATGTCTTGAGATTCTGGGATATGTTTTGTTATGATAACATTGGATACATTATGTTTTGATATTACCTTATGAATAAAAGTATGTTTTAAAAATGAAAAATTGTTTTGGAAATTTACGTTGTTACAAGTTGGTATCAGAGCCTTGGTTTGAGGGATTCGGATGCACCTCCGGGTGTATTTGAGCTCAAACTGAGGATTTAAGAAAGTTTTTCGTAAACTAAACAATTTTTCTAAAAAGTAAAAGGATTTGAGAAAAGCAGAAGGAAGCAGTGTGTACGATCAGCCAGCGCCCGAACGGTGATTTCCCAAATTACCCTTACATTACGTGTTATGAGATATGTTATGAGATGTTGTGCATGCTAGAGTAGGCTAGGTATTCATATTAGGACTAGAGTGGCCTGATTTGTGATGCCTTAGCCTAGGAAGATTTTTGCTGCTATGTGATGCTTGAGAGTGAGTAGGTAGCAGTGAGGAGCTTATGAGAGGTATACCGAAGGGTAGCCTATGCTAGCGAGATGTAGAGTACTTGTGATCTGGGATCCTAGGAGGAGGACTTGGGGTGAATACTGATGCGGTGTGAACGATAGTATAGGGCCCGTACTACTGAAGACACCGGATCAGT
The DNA here is from genome assembly GCF_052849685.1 of Lactuca virosa. Classification (NCBI taxonomy): domain Eukaryota; kingdom Viridiplantae; phylum Streptophyta; class Magnoliopsida; order Asterales; family Asteraceae; genus Lactuca; species Lactuca virosa. The sequence continues at coordinate 255,366,001 of NC_136434.1, forward strand.
GCGCAGTCCAAGTAAGAATCCTTAGGGTACTAGGGAACAAGTAGGGTTGAGTGATCGAGTGCGAGTATACTCGAGCGAGTCTCTGATATTTTATGTTGTATTTCAAAGACGTGGTTGGGACACGCCACAAACCTGAGACGAGCGGCGTGAGTGACGAGGAGCTTCGTCAGATGATCCATGATGAGGTGGCTGCGGCGATCCGAGCCGAAATTCCGGAGATGTTTGGGTCTATCAAGACCACATTGATTGAGACCTTTGATGAGCGGTATGCAGCGGTTACTGAGGCTGCGGTTGCTACAGCTACTGCAGCTGTTGCTGCTGCTAGACCTCAGGGGGGTGACTCGATGTTGTTCCGGGAGTTCAGCAACAAGAAGCCACCGGAGTTTGATGGGACGCAGGATCCGATTGCTGCGATGAGATGGATTTCTGATATCAAGGGATGCTTCTACACCTGTTCGTGTCCGGAGCATTTGAGGGTTCGGTTTGTACTGAACCAGCTTCGCTTGGGAGCGAAGGACTGGTGGAAGTTTGTGACGGCGAACTTCACTCTTGCAGAGATTTCGGAGGTGACCTGGGAGAGGTTCACCATCATGTTCAGAGATGAGTACGTTCCCCCGGTGGAGAGGGAACAGTTGGCACATGAGTTTTTGTCCCTCAAGCAGGGGACGGAGTCAGTGACTGTGATCACACGGATGTTCCATGAGAGGGCGTTGTTTTGCCCTGAGCACGTGTCGTCTGAGCAGGCACGCATGATTCGGTACTTGAGCATTTTGAGGAGGGATATCAGGGAGTTCGTGGCGAACTCGTCATACCGGACATTTGCTGAGCTCCAGGAAAATGCCCGGAAGAGGGAGATCGAGCTGGAGACTCAGGCCCGGGAGGAGGCCGAGTCTCAGGGGAAGGATCGGCGGCCGGCACAGTCTCAGCCGGCAGCCAAGCGGGCAAATCCCGCCGATTCGAGATCTGGAGGCCAGAAGGGCCGCACTTGTGGGAAGTGCGGCAAGGGACATGATGGGGTTTGTCGATCAGGTGCTTGCTACAAATATGGCAAGGAGGGGCACATAGCCAAGGATTGCCCCAAGGGGTTCATGGTTTGCTTTCATTGCAACCAAACCGGACACCGGAAGGCCGAGTGTCCGCGGCTGCGGGGGACAGCACAGGGAGCACCGCAGGGATCTGCCCCTGCTGTCGTGCGAGCTACTGAGGTTCGGCCGGTGAAGGCCGAGACACCAAAGGCTCGTGGGAGAGCCTTCCAGTTGACAGCGGAGGAGGTCCGCGCAGCGCCCGATGTCGTGGCTGGTATGTATTCTTTCATTTATTTATGTTGAGTTTGAGATATTGTGCTTATATTATGATATGCGTAGGTACTTTTCTTGTGAGTTTTGTACCTGCTTTGGTGTTATTTGACTCGGGTGCGAGTCGGTCATTTGTGTCTTTAGCGTTTAGTCAGCACATCAGTATCCAGCGGGAGGCGTTGAGTCGATCTCTACGAGTTTCCATAGCTGACGAGCGAGCGGTGTATGCTACGGATATGATTCGAGGATGTGTACTCGAGATCTTCGGTGTTGAGTTCCCGATAGATCTGGTCCCGATTGCGATGGGGGACGTGTGTGTCATAGTGGGCATGGATTGGTTGAGCCGATTTGGGGCTGTTATAGACTGCGAGCGACAGTTGGTGACGATACGAGACCCTAGTGGGGGAGTACTTACGGTTTACGACGAGGGTACCCGTTCTGGGTCAGCATTTTGTTCGGCTGCTAGAGCGAGGCGGAGCCTACAGCAGGGTTGTAGCGGGTTTGTGGCTTATGTGATGGATTCACGGGTGGCCACAGAGGGGCCGGGTTCGGTTAGTGATGTGCCGATAGTGCGTGAGTTCCCGGATGTTTTCCCCGAGGAGTTGCCGGGTGTGCCTCCCGTGAGGCAAGTGGAGTTTCGCATCGATTTGGTTCCGGGAACGGCGCCTATCGCCAAGGCGCCCTATCGCCTTGCGCCACCAGAGATGCAGGAGTTATCCTCACAGCTTCAGGAGCTGTTGGGGAAAGGATTTATCAGGCCGAGTAGCTCACCTTGGGGAGCGCCGATCCTTTTTGTCAAGAAAAAGGATGGTTCACACCGGATGTGCATTGATTACCGGGAGTTGAACAAGTTGACGGTCAAGAACCGTTATCCACTACCGAGGATTGATGATCTGTTCGATCAGTTGCAAGGAGCATCTTGGTTCTCCAAGATAGATTTAAGGTCTGGATATCACCAGATGAGGGTGCGAGATGAGGATATCCAGAAGACGGCGTTTAGGACTCGTTATGGGCACTATGAGTTTGTGGTGATGCCTTTTGGGCTCACCAATGCACCAGCAGCGTTCATGGATCTCATGAACAGGGTATGCAGACAGATGTTGGACAGGTCGGTGATTGTATTTATCGACGATATTCTGGTGTATTCGAGATCTAGAGAGCAGCATGAGGAGCATCTGAGAGAGATTCTCGGAGTTTTGAGATCGGAGAGGCTCTATGCCAAATTCTCCAAGTACGAGTTCTGGTTACGGGAGGTCCAGTTCTTGGGGCATCTCGTTAACCAGAATGGGATATTGGTCGATCCGGCCAAGATTGAGGTTGTGATGAGTTGGGAGGTGCCGAGATCACCCACCGAGATCAGGAGTTTTCTGGGGTTGGTCGGCTACTATCGGAGATTTATCAAGGATTTCTCTAAGATTGTCGTGCCTCTCACCAAGTTGACCCGGAAGGGCGTTGCTTTTTCGTGGGGTCCGGAGCAGCAGACCTCGTTTGAGACTCTTCGCCAGAGGTTGTGCGAAGCCTCGGTGTTATCCCTTCCAGAGGGAATGGAGGATTTTGTGGTGTACTGCGACGCATCGATATCGGGGTTGGGTGTGGTGCTTATGCAGAGAGGGCATGTGATAGCGTATGCATCGAGGCAACTGAAGCCTCATGAGACGAGGTATCCCACCCACGATCTGGAGTTAGGGGCAGTGGTGTTCGCCCTCAAGATCTGGCGTCACTATCTGTATGGGGTTCGGTGTACCATATACACGGACCACAAGAGTTTGAAGTATTTGATGGATCAGCCCAACCTGAATATGCGCCAGAGGAGATGGTTGGATGTGGTAAAGGATTACGATTATGAGATCCTGTACCACCCGGGCAAAGCTAATGTTGTAGCTAATGCTCTGAGCCGCAGGGCAGAGAGTGCCCCAATTCGAGACACTTGTATGCGATTGACGGTGATGACTCCGGTGTTGGACACCATTCGGGAGGCCCAGGCAGAGGTCGTGATACCAGAGAACCGCAAGAGGGAGCGGGTGATCGGGTAGGTGTCTGAGTTCGTTACCGATAGCCGAGGGCTGATGACCTTTCAAGGCCGGATTTAGGTGTCGTATGCAGGCGGGGCACGTACCATTCTGATGGAGGAGGCGCACAGATCGAGGTTCTCGATCCATCCCGAGGCCACTAAGATGTATTTGGATCTGAAGAGAGACTATTGGTGGCCCTGTATGAAGAGGGATGTTGCGTGGTTCGTTGAGAGGTGCTTGACCTGTCGTCGGGTTAAGGCCGAGCACCAGCGTCCGCATGGCAAGTTGCAGCCACTTGAGGTTCCCCTATGGAAGTGGGAACAAATTTCTATGGATTTTATCACCAAATTGTTGAGGACCGCGAGGGGCGTCGATGCAATTTGGGTGATCGTTGATCGGCTGACGAAGAGCGCTCACTTCCTTGCCATCAGTGAGAGCTCTTCCGCGGAGAGGCTATCCGAGTTGTATGTGAGAGAGGTGGTATCGCATCATGGAGTACCGATCTCGATTGTGTCAGATCGAGATGTACGTTTCACTTCCAGGTTCTGGAAGAAGTTCCATGAGGAGTTGGGTATGAGGTTGCATTTCAGTACCGCCTACCACCCACAGACGGACGGACAGAGTGAGCGGACGATTCAGACACTCGAGGACATGCTTCGAGCATATGTATTAGACTTCGGAGGAAGTTGGGACACATACTTGCCGTTGGCTGAGTTTTCCTATAACAACAACCACCATTCGAGTATTGGTATGCCTCCCTTCGAGTTGTTGTATGGGAGGAGATATCGGACTCCCATTTGTTGGGGAGAGGTAGGGCAGCGCGTGATGGGTAGCACTGAGATAGTGCTTCAGACGACTGAGCAGATACAGCAGGTCAGGCAGAGGTTGTTGACAGCTCAGAGTCGCCAGAAGAGTTATGCGGATAGGCGACGATCCGAGCTTGAGTTTCAGGTGGGAGACTTCGTACTCCTGAAGGTGTCTCCTTGGAAGGGAGTGATCCGATTCAGGAAGAGGGGCAAGTTGGGGCCCCGGTACATTGGTCCGTTCAGGGTGACCGCGAGGGTGGGCAGGGTAGCATATCATTTGGAGCTACATGCGGAGTTGAGCCAGATTCATGATACCTTCCACGTGTCTCGGTTGAGAAAGTGTATAGCCGACGAGTCGGCGATGGTACCACTGGAGGATATTCAGGTGGATGCGAGCCTGAATTACGTTGAGAGGCAAGTCACGATTGTGGATCGTAAGATCAAGGTTCTGAGGAACAAGGAGGTGCCCCTGGTTCAGGTCCAGTGGCAACATCGGAGAGGGTCCGAGCTGACTTGGGAGCCGGAGCTGGAGATGCGGGAGCGGCATCCATAGTTATTTGCAGAGCGAGACTTCGAGGACGAAGTCTGATTCTAGTGGGGGAGAATTGTAACATCCGGATTCCCAGGTATTCTATGTTATTCATTTATTTTGAGTTTGAGAGAAGAACTCGACGAGTCGACGCCTAGACTCGTCGAGTAGGATCGCGATTTGCTGACTGGATTAATGAATGGGCAAGACGAGTCGGCAGGGTGACTCGACGAGTCCGTGCTGGCGGCAGAAACCCTAAATCTTTGGGCCTGTGCCCTATTTAAGGGTCCTTATAGCCCTCATTTGCGGCTACCAGTCCAGAGAGAGAAACCCTAGAGAGCTTGGGCGAGTTGTGTGTGAGAGCAAACCATTTTAATCCTTTTTGGTGTTGTTTTGCAAAGAAGAAGGTGTTTCCAGCTAGAGGAGGTCAAGAGGATTGCTAATCCGTGGTTTTCAAGCTTGGATCTGCAGTATTGAGGTAGCAAATCGAACTCTCCTTCTGTTTTGGTTAAGATCTATGAATCTAGGGTTTTCTATACCCCTTTTATGGCTTGAATTGATGAGTTTATGGTCCCTTTATGTGTTAGACTTCAGATCTGGACCCATAGAGGTCCAAAGAGCATTATCCATCTTGCTTTATGAAGTGTTATGGAAGGAATGAACTTAGGTTGCCATTTTTGAGGCTATTTCTTCAAAAGGAACCATATATGTGTTGCATGAGTGTAAAGGTTTCACCTTTACGTGATTAGTGGGTATGGAAAGGTCAGATCTATAGGTTAGAGAAGCGGATCTGACCTCAGAAGGTCATTTGATTGTTGCCATGGACGCTACTCGCCGAGTTCATAAGTGGACTCGACGAGTCGAGTCAGGGTTGCCCCGCGATTCGTGACAGGAGTAACCCGTCGAGTGAAGGGATGACTTGACGTGCCAAGTGAGGCTAGAAGGATTCAGAGGACCCGCATGGACTCGCCGAGTCGCCCGTGTGCACTCGACGAGTCGGGTCAAAGTTTGACCGTTGACTTCAGTTGACCTTAGGGTTTTGGTCAAGTTGATTCAGGAGAGTTCAGGGAGGGGTAGAATGGCCTTCTACCCAATCTTTAGAGATGAGTCTATGAGAGGGTATTGATCAGGAATGTTATTCGGATGATAGGAGGAGGCTAGGTTGGGACGTCAAGCACGAGAGTTTATCCGACTTCGTACGAGGTGAGTCTTCTCACTATACTGTACCTAGGATGGTACCTATGTGTGACCGGAAGGTCTTATATGCTATGAGATGTATGTGTTGTATGCTGTTATATGATATGTATGTGTTATGTATGTTATGAATGAGAGGACCGGAAGGTCATTATGATGTGGACCGGAAGGTCATGATGATATGGACCGAAAGGTCATTACGGGTAGGACCGGAAGGTCTACCAGGGTGTGGGACGGAAGTCCTCTGAGACACAGTGACCGGAAGGTCTTATAGCCTTGAGTGGCGTATGTGCGTATATGGTATTTTGGGGAACTCACTAAGCATTTATACTTACAGTTGTTGTGTTATGTGTTTCAGGTACTAGCGAGGATCGCGGGAAGGCGCCGACATGATCCGTACACACTCATGGAGTTTATGTCTTGAGATTATGGGATATGTTTTGTTATGATAACATTGGATACATTATGTTTTGATATTACCTTATGAATAAAAGTATGTTTTAAAAATGAAAATTTGTTTTGGAAATTTACGTTGTTACACTAACCGATCGGGTCCATGCGTCGAATCCTGTCATCATCCAATCCAAGACTAAAAGTTATTGCTACCTGACCAATGGTAGCCTTATCTCACACGCAGTCTTATACAGTCCATTGCTTTCCTGATCCCATAACTGTAATGGCGCTCCTACAGTCTTATCAGTGGCTCAAACTAATCTAATCCATCCGGGTAACACCGAAATCCAATCTGTGGATTTCCATATCCTCACTGCTGCACCCGAACTGGTGGGTACTACTGTTCCTTCCGTGTCCTAACAACGCGCTTAAGCTATCTACCAACCTAGTGAATGCTACGGCTACACCCGCAGACTTACAACACTCTATCACTATCAGGCTGTTAGTGAATGCTACGGCTACACCCGCAGACTTACAACACTCTAATACTATCTGACTGCTAGTGAATGCTACGGCTACACCCGCAAACTTACAACACTCTAACACTATTTGGCTGCTAGCGAATGCTACGGCTACACCCGCAGACTTACAACACTCTAACACTATTTGGCTGCTAGCGAATGCTACGGCTACACCCGCAGACTTACAACACTCTAACACTATCTGGCTGCTAGTGAATGCTACGGCTACACCCGCAGACTTACAACACTCTAACACTATCTGGCTGCTAGTGAATGCTACGGCTACACCCGCAGACTTACAAAACTTTCCATACTACCTGATCGCTAGTGAATGCTACGGCTACCCCCGTAGTCTCACAACACTTCCCAAACCGGGTCGAACACGCACTCGACCTAACACTCAACCAAACTTGAGTCCTAACTGAAGCTCTAATCTGGTTCCCAAAACCTGTTGTCTGAGAGTCTCGAAGGTTGCCTGCTGCTTAGGCCCTCAACGAAAGGCCAACGACTTCTTGGTCAGTCGGGTCAAAGGAACCGCAATCTCGGAGAAGTCCCATATAAATCTCCGATAATAACCCTCTAGACCCAGGAAACTCCAAATCTCAGCTGGAGAACTCGGAATCTCCCACTGCATCACAGCCTCTATCTTGGCCGGATCGACCAGAATACCCTTCTGGTTGACAAGGTGCCCAAGAGATTGCACCTCGTGCAACCAGAACTCACATTTGGAGAACTTTACAAAAAGTCTCTCCCCCACTTAGATCCAACTAAGTCTTCACGGCACGTGAGAATTGAATGATTCCCAATCCTTCTCGCTCTCTAGTATCCCACTGATGACAACCTGTGCTTACCAACGCTAGCGATTAATCACCGGTTAAACCTTAAGATCGGCCATACTCGGAAATCTTGATGAGTACTCTTGAAATTTGGTCCAGTCTGACACCTCAATCCACCTCCCATGCTGACAACTAGAGGCTCTAATCTTCACTCTGGCTGACAAGTCCTCATTCCCACTTCCAGTCTCGCAGCACCACTGAACTCTATCCGTACACAGCCCATGCGAAAATACAATTCTCTTGAACATCTGATGCCCAACCACCTATACATCTAACATCCGCAACTGACATCACCATCTTCGTGCTACTAATCCTATATTAGCAACAGTAGTGCCTTGAACTCCAAAGTTCATCCATAGACAAATTCGACCATATACGAACAAATGATAGAATCACTGAACTCTGACTTCGCTAGAGAACTATCGCTCTAATCCTGACCTAATATTCTCTGAATAATACTCTAGCACAGATCCCGACAAAGATTCGGGATGAGAACGGTACACGCGGAATCCACTCCGCAAGATACATCCCCCTGTAGGTTCATCAGGGACTTCCAGCATACAGACCCTGAAGGGTATGAGTTCCATGAGGTTGCAGATGCGAGATCGATTCAGAGCAAGGGTCTCTTCCCAGGACCCTTTACTATACACACCTAGCATGAACCCCTCTTCTCAAAATGCTCTGAATCGATCTCGCATCTGCAACCTCATGGAACTCATACCCTTCAGGGTCTGACACCCTGCCACGCTCACTAACTCACTTGCCAATGGCTAAGCTGCAACAATGGGAACATCCTCTGTCCCCAAACCGAGTCACAAACTCCTCCTTGAAGCTTCTCAGATTCTCCAAGACTCTCACCGATTCGAGTATGGATCCTGTGCTTTCAGTAGTACGGGCCTAATACTACTTTCCACACCTATCCATACTTTCCTCAACAATCCTCCTGAATCCTCTAAGTCACTCCCTTAACTGGTAAACCCAGGTTTAACTGAGCCTCACTACTAACCCACTGAAACATATCCTAGGCTTTCCTAGGTTCCCGTATTCACCCAGTCCTCAGCTGCTGAAAGATTCCCAGTAATGTCAACTAGCTACTTCATGAATATAGCTAGCTCACATTACTAAGAGTCACACAAAGCACAAAGCAAGCAGCATTCAGACAATGGAAAATCTAGCCATTATATTCCAATCAAACCATTCTATCCTCTACTCAGGGATCCGTACATGCAATTCAAAGGCTCATACAATCAGGCATAACCTAAACAGGCTATCCTATTACTGACTGATCAGTACTAGGATGCAAGTCTACAAGCACATACAATAGGCATATAAGGCATCCTTCCTAGATCCATAGCCCTAATTTAGCATGCAGTTCTCATAATCATATCATAACATAACATATCATAACATGTATGGGTATCTTGGGGAAAACTTACTTGAGCTCTGCTGATTGCACGCATCACACACTTTGTCTTTACAAAGTTCTTTTCTCTTTTCAAATTCCTTTCAAACTTCTTTTTATAAAAGGGTTTTACATTTGAAAATTTTCATACCAAGTCCTTAGTTTGAGTTCAGACACACCCGGGGGTGTGCCCGAATCCCTCAAACCAAGGCTCTGATACCAACTTGTAACATCCCAAAAATACAGGCCAAAAATTTCATTTTTTTAATTACGTTATTATAAACCAACAGTATAATAAATCATCCATAATGTCATGTCATGTCAAAACCAAAGTAGAAGTAATCAAAACATGTTATCATAAAACAATATCAGAGTGTAATCCCAAAGATCTCATGTGCGGAAAACCATAGTATGATGCGTTGCGATCAAGCCGGCTCCTTTCCTTTAAAAATGAGTACCTGAAACCAAAACTAAAAACCGTAAGCACGAAGCTTAGTGAGTTCCCCCATCATACCACATACCATACAATCACATAGCATACATACTGTCAGGCAATTTTGGGGTGCCCGACCTACCCATGTCAAGCCATTCTGGGGTGCTGACCTACCCATGTCAAGCCATTCTGGGGTGCTGACCTACCCATGTCAGGCCGTTCTGGGGTGCCGACTACCCTCCGGTCTATCTCAACCGACAACGGGGACTATTTCACCCCTACCTCTATCATACAGTAACAAAATATAATCATACGGTCAGGCATATCTGGGGTACTGACCTACCCTTTGGTCCTAACGACCGAGTCAGGGAAAAGCGATTCCCTGCTACTACCACTAACTCGCATAACATATCACATAAGCATATCTCATGATCATATCACCTAAGCATATCTCATAAGCATATCACATAAGCATATCTCATAAGCATATCACATAAGGATACCAAGATAATTATCACAAAGACAATTATCTACCAACTACTCCTGTTGGTGGGCCGGCATTGTGGCCTTAGACCCACCCCTACTGGAAGGTAACTTACCTCACACTGCTGAAGTCTCGTAGACTCAACCCCACACTGCTGAAGTCCCACAGACTCAAACCCAGCTGCTGGATGACAGATTCCCGAACTGTCAACACCAAAATAACACCCAATTAATAATTGGGTTCCAATACATAACTATAAGTCCCTGCTTGGGGGTAAAAGACTACTCTACCCCTAACTTGGCTTGATTAAAGCCCGAGGCCCAATCCAAAGGCCCGAAAGTCCCACTATGGCTCAAAGCCCAACATATGGCCCAATTTTCCAAATTGGGCCCAAACCTCTACATGGACTTCCCTTAAGACCCAATTATTCAGTCCAGTCCAACATGTCTCATTCTAAGGGCCCAATATCATACAACCATCTAGGCCCAAACTATGGCCCATCTATGCCAAAACCCCTTACATGGGCCTTACCCTAGGCCCATTAAATATTCTAGTCCAATTGCTTGACTTTGGACGGTCCATTAGTAACCTAATCATCAAGGCCCAATAAAAAGGCCCAACAATAAAACCCAAGTGAAATTAGGGTTTTCACATAAAATGACGATTAGGGTTAAGTGTTTCTCACTTAACCCATTAAAACTTAATCCATTAAGTCCATCATTCTTCTAAATAAGTCATATGGTGTGATTGGGCTTAATCACACAATTCCATTCCAATGGCCCAAAAGTGGGTCCCAATAAGTCCAAGCCCATAAATCCAATATTAGGGTTTTCTAAACCCTAATTAGGGTTTCCAACCCCATCTTAGCCCAATAGGCCCAATTGATATGTCTTTTGATCAATTAAGCTTCATTAGACTTATTAAGGTTTCACTAGGCCCATTAGTCATCTGTTTGGGCTTTTAGGTCCATTAAGCTTCATTGGGCCCATTAGGGTTTATTAAGCCCATTAAGCCTCATTGGGCCCATTAGGGTTTCTTAGTCCCTTGTCCAAACATCCAACAAGCAATCCCAACACAACTAAACACACCGCCACCCGACACGGCGGCCGGTGGCGGCAGGAGGCGGCAGCCACCACCCTACGGTGGTGGTTTTGAGTTTTCATTTCATTATTCTAGCCACTATTACAAATTTTACAATGCTTAGCTTAAAATAACATATCAACAATAAAATGCACGAACAGCCACCTTGCGGTGGCCGGCGGTGGTGAGTGGCGGCGGCCACCATGGCGGCCATGGCGGTTTCTCCTTGAGCTTCTCCGATCAGCAACAACACACACACTCGCTCCAGGAATACGACACCAGCTATTCATGTACTCGATCGGCGAACTTGTGGCGGCACATGGTGGTTGAAGATGACAGCCACCACCCTACGGTGGTGGTGGCGGGTAATCTTGCTTCTCTGCCCAAAATAACACCCATACACCACTGTTAGCACCATAAGCAGCCCATAAAGGCAGACACACACGCATTCAACCACCTACAGGGTGGTGGACATCGTCGGAACGCCATTGAAATGGCGAACAACGGCGGTTACGACCCCAACACGGCGATTACAGTCTCGAACAACTAAAATGGATGAAAGAAATGAGAGATGGCCTCACCGTGACCATTCCGATCACGCACGACTTGCGTTTTCCGTACACAACTCCGTCTTCATTCTTGGTGAAGTTCCCGATCGTTCACAGCTCTCCAGGGGGCATCAGGTGGCGGGACGACGGTGTTCGTTGACGAGGCAGCAGTCGGAACCGGGCTGTCGGGGGTCGGTGACGCAAACGGTGGCTGAGGAGCTCCAATGGTGGCGGTGGCTACCGAAAGTGAAGAAAGATGTGGCGGCTGCAGTTGCTTGTGTTAGGGTTAGGGTTAGACGGGTGGTGATAGCTATATACCCCCGTCCCATTTCATCTTTTTCCATAATATCGCCTTTAGTCCCTCCCTTCCCATATTCTTTCAAAAGGGAGCCCATAAGTTACCATTTAAACCTTGCCTCTTGAAAACCTTTACAAATTAAATCCAATTTTTACCAAGTAACCCTCCCTCTATATTTATCTTCAAATGAAGTCCAGAATTTACTCTTTAGCCCCTGACTTCAAAATCCTTTATAAACTAATCCGAAAATTATATTGTTAACCCCTTAAACTTTCAATTATAACTTTTTAACCCCCGAAAGTAACTCCTTGCTACATTATTCCGCTTTTAGGGCCATTATACATTCATTAATTTACTTAATTATTTATTAAATAAATGGGGTGCTACAGATTCAAATGAAAGATCGATATAGGATGCTAAGTATGCCAAGTGAAGTCTCGAGCACAAACGGATCATATTAAGCATATAATGACACATATATGTACACCATTAGTGTATATAACAACTAATCATGTAAGGGAAACAACCTTAGGCACTAGGAACCACTTGCACTGAAGTGTTACAATCACATATGATTGTTTGAAGGGAGTTCACGGCCACACAAGGATGTGATCACGACCTTAGAAGGGTTCACGACCATAGAACACATGATGTGTTCACGGTCCAACTTTGTTCTTTTGAAGGGTTCACAGCCATGGAAGGAGGGTTCACGACCACACCATGATCTTATGAAGGGTTCACGGCCCAATGAAGTGTTCACGGCCGTGAACTCTTGAAGATCTTGCAATTTGGTGCTTGTTTCATGGGTGGAATCAAGTGCTTTAATGGACAACAAGTTTATGGAAGAGATACTTACGTTTTGATAGCTTTGAGTAGTGTTCACGGTTGAAGAAGTTGAGAGAAAATGGGGTGTGTTCACTGCTAGAGTTGAAGGAGTTGAAAAGGTGAATAAAATGAGCCAATTTCATATATATATATATATATATATATATATATATATATATATATATATATATATATATATATATATAGGAGTTGTTTGCGGCCATGAGCCTAGATGTGGACGTGAACTCCTTTTGATGGAGTTTCCGGCTCAATTGCAACTCAAAGAACTCGAGCTAACACTTCCTAACACACAAACCTTGAGTGTACTAGGCTTAGAACTCATAGAATAACCCTTAGCAAGGCTAAAAGGTAACAGAAACAAGTCTGCCTTTTGATTGAATTGATTGACTTTACAAGATAGAAATTTCGGGTTGTCACAGTTTATCCCGGAAAATCCTATATTTTTCATAAAGCTAAATCGTAAACTGTTTGTTTGTAAGGTAATCGTATTTATCCCGAAAAATCCTATATTTTCCATAAAACTGAACTGTAGTCTTATACATTCCAAGACCGAAAGTGTAAGTATATGTGTCATACTTAGTTTAGTAGTATGTAGTTTTATTCGTAAATAAAACCGTTTGAAGAGATATGTATTTACGTAAAATAAGTGCATTATCGATTGTACGTAAAAATAACGAATTGCCGTTTATCATGAGAGTTTTCATAACCATGTTGAAAATGAATTGCCTGCCTCGACGTTCTTCAGGCGTCGAAAAGATATGACATTTGTCACCCATAAGCTGTCGGTCTGCCTGTAGCTATTAGCCAGGGTGCGGGATCATCAGTCCCTTATAGAACTGTACACAAGTATCACGCTCTCCGGGAGGAGACTCTGGTTATAAAACAGGACTTCCATGGATACCTTTGGTAGGTACGATGAAGACGAATGACTCACAAATTTCCAACGAGATACATGTTTTTGTAATGAAAATATTCGTGTATGAAATTGTTACTCTTTTCGTTATGTTTATAATATATAAAAATAATCGTATTTTTATATAATCGTTTCCTTGCCCTAAAAGGGTAAAATAATGTGATTGATTCCCAAACTATACCTATTATAGTTTAAAATGTATTGTTTCGTTGAAAATGATAACCGTTTCGTTTTAATGTATTTTGCATGTAACCGTTTGCAAATTTGGTAATAACGTTATGTCGCATGTTTGATATTCTTACGTAGAGATACTTAAACGTAATAAAATATAAACCATAATTTTTATATTAACACAAGTTTCTTGTGTTTTACTTGTATTCTACCCCTTAAAACATAGAAAAAGTTATGAAAATGTAGGGGTATGAACTCACCTTGTGTGTAGTCGAGTTTTAGATAACTATACTAGAAACAGTGATCCTCGATTTAGAACACGAAATGATAGCCGTATCCTAATGTTTAAACACATATTAATGTGTGAATATTTGATGAATCAAGAATTTATATATGGTATACACACTAAATTTAAGAGATACTTACCAAGTCTTATAACTTGTTCTTAAGAAGAATGATCTCCTGGAGTAGTTTGATCTTGGGATGAAAGGAAATGAGTCTTATACTTAAGAGTGAATGGAAGGGATAATGTTTACTATTTGAGAGAGAAATGAGTACGTTCTTTTTTACTGGAAGTGTTAACTGGTAGTAAACTCTATGTAGTATCTTAAGTATGAAGTAATATGAGGAGGTGATGTTTTCATTGGTAACTGAATCAAATCACATTGGGAAGCTGAATTAGGATAAGATAGCAAGATATTTAAGGATTTTACTGTCAAGTTGCAAGTGTTTACTCCCAAAAGAAGAGTTTACTCCCAACCATGAAGGTGTTTACGGACTCCATGATCAATCAATGAGTCGTTGTGCCAAGCGTTTTGCGCTGTCGAAAGTAGTAGGGTTGGACGCTATCACATGCCCTTGGATCTGGGGTGACAATCCCCATATGTATCTTTCCACCTTCTTTGCTTCCGGGGTGACCATCGCGGGACACAATACGACTAGATCACTGAATCTGGCCATGTAAGCGACGAGGTCATATCTAACCATTTTAAGGGCCCACAACTCATGCTCCAATTTTTCCACTTCGCCCCTTGGGCAATATTCCTCTAGCATTAAGATCTTTAGGTCTTCCCAGCTCATGGAATTTGCCACTGGGAGGGTTAATGCCTTGACATGGCCCTTCCACCAAGTAAGAGCTCTGTCAGAGAAAGTGCAAGCTGCATATTTGACTTTACTTGTTTCCGGACACGCACATATTTCGAAGACCGATTCAGTCTTCTCGAACCATTGCATTAGTGTGATTATGCCTCCACTTCTGTTGAAGGTTTTAGGTTTCCCGTTGGTGAAGTCTTTGTATGAACACTCCCTGGGGTGTCCATGACTTTCTCCATGGTTCGAGTGGTTAGTACCATTTTCTGCTCCACCGACACCGCTTGCGTTTATTTGTGTTATGGCGGCTGCTACGGTAGCAGTTACCGCAACTTGGAACATAGCGGAGTCATATTGTGGAGGTGGTGGCGGTGGTGGTGCGTTGTTGAAACGTCTAGGATTCTTTATTGGTGGCATCTTTCTGCCATAGAGTTAAAAAAAATGAAAAGACGGTAAGTATTCAATAATAGCTGTAATTCAGGTGCTAATGAACTAATTTTATTAGTTTCTACATGCATTATGTTCCGACTCATAATATGTTTTGTATTCAATTCATAGTAGAAATTTATGTAAGAATAAATTTATGAATTTCAATAGTAATACTCTCAATAAAGTAAAATGCTTGTCAATTCCTTTGATATATTGATACATAATGTTTTGGAAAATTTGACCTTGACACTGGTCTATAATATATCAAAGTTTAAAGGAAATTCTTGAAGCATTACGATTCCCTGAATAATGTAAACACCTAGACACATGGTTGAGTTTATATGTAGATACGAGTAATATTTAACACATATCCGCAGTCCTAGTCTATATAAAAAATGTGAGTAGTGTAAACACTACTCGTGGCGAGGGCTACTCTGAGTACTGGACTCTGCCACTTCATGTTCTGCTTCCCTCAAACGTCGCTCCAGCGTAGCCTGATGCTCCCTAAGTGCTCTAATTTCAGATCGGGCAACAATCATTTCGTCTTGAAGAGCTTCGGTGTGGTTCATGGTCTGATCATGGTCTTCATCCGACGGCGAAGACAGACAGCTGTAATCTCGGCGGTAGCACCAACCTCCATGATTTGGTTGGCGGATGCCCTTGCCTATCCACCCTAGTTAGCGATGCGGCGAATTACGATCCAACCTTTGTTTCCTTGATTAGGAAGGTAGGGATCTCCAGGTAAGTGGAACCCTGCCATAAAGTCTATTCGAGAAATAGGGATAAGAGGTACATAGAGAATTTGCGTGTGTGGTTTAATGTATTACAAAAATACTCCTATAGTATTTTAAGTTTAGAGGTTCTTTGTATGGTCTGTTGGTAAGTTTAGACTCGTTGTTCACTACGACTATTCCTCGGTATACATTAGTCACATTCTGGATAAATATAGTTGATCAGACTATATTCATCCCAAATCTGATTACATACCCCGAGACATACTCGTAGTGTTCAACTTATCTTCATACTTATTGTTTTGTTATTGTTATGACAACTAGCAAATATACTTGTACTTATACTTTTATAAAATATCCTAATATTTTAAAGTATACTTGTACGAAAATGTTTTGTCAGAGAGTTTTTGTCCCATTGTATTTATAGTTTGTATATCTTATGTGGTTCGATATACTTAGTTCACTATAAACAATGCTCTGATACCAATCTGTCACACCCTCAAACTTGAACGGCGGAAACGTTCGGGGGCGGAGGACGTTATGTGTAGTATCATAACAATTGAATAGTAAAGAAAACAAACACAACCATCATATACGTAATTGAAAAAGTTACATCATTGTATGAGTTACATGTTTCAAAATGTCAATTACAATATGATGTCAAAATATTTATTTAACGCCTTAGCGTCAAATCTTCAAAAGCTGTTGATAACCTGTTTTACTGGTTTCTGAGAATACAAGTTATTTGAGAAAAACTGTCAACATTTAAGTTGGTGAGTTCATAAGCATTTGTATGAATAAATGTATGCCATTCATTGAGATGAAATCACGTTCGTTTCCAGAGAATTCGATATTTTTCTATAAAATAAGTTGTAATTCGTTTGTTTATAAAATGGATGTGTTTATCCCGGAAAATCCTATATTTTCCATAAAGCTGAATCGTAAATTGTTTGTTTGTAAGATAATCATATTTACCCCGAAAAATCCTATATTTTCCATAAAACTGAACTGTAGTCTTATACATTCCAAGACCGAAAGTGCAAGTATATGTGTCATACTTAGTTTAGTAGTATGTAGTTTTATTTGTAAATAAAACCGTTTGAATAGATATGTATTTACGTAAAATAAGCGTATTATTGATTTTACGTAAAAATAACGTATTGTCGTTTATCATGTGAGTTTTCATAACCGTGATGAAAATGAATTGCCTGCCTCGACGTTCTTCAGGCGTCGAAAAGATATGACATTTGTCACCCATAACCTGCCGGTCTGGCTATAGCTATTAGCCAGGGTGCGGGATCATCAGTCTCGTATAGATCTATACACAAGTATCACGCTCTCCGGTAGGAGACTCTGGTTATAAAACAAGACTTCAATGGATACCTTTGGTAGGTACGATGAAGACGAATGACTCACAAATTTCCAACGAGATACGTGTTTTTGTAATGAAAATATTCGTGTATGAAATTGTTACTCTTTTCGTTATGTTTATAATATATAAAAATAATCGTATTTTTATATAATCGTTTCCTTGCCCCAAAAGGGTAAAATAATGTGATTGATTCCCAAACTATACCTATATAGTTTAAAATGTATTGTTTCGTTGAAAATGATAACCGTTTCGTTTTAATGTATTTTGCATGTAACCGTTTGCAAATTTGGTAATAACGCTATGTCGTATGTTTGATATTCTTACGTAAGAGATACTTAAACATAATAAAATATAAACCATAATTTGTATATTAACACAAGTTTCTTGTGTTTTACTTGTATTTCCCCCCTTAAAACATAGAAAAAGTTATGAAAATGTAGGGGTATGAACTCACCTTGTGTGTAGTCGAGTTTTAGATAACGAGACTAGAAACAGTGATCCTCGATTTAGAACACGAAATGATAGCCGTATCCTAATGTTTAAACACATATTAATGTGTGAATATTTGATGAACCAAGAATTTATATATGGTATACACACTAAATTTAAGAGATACTTACCAAGTCTTATAACTTGTTCTTAAGAAGAATGATCTCCTGGAGTAGTTTGATCTTGGGATGAAAGGAAATGAGTCTTATACTTGAGAGTGAATGGAAGGGATAATGTTTGCTATTTAAGAGAGAAATGAGGATGTTCTTATTTACTAGAAGTGTTAAATGGTAGTAAACTCTATTTAGTATCTTAAATATGAAGTAATATGAGGAGGTGATGTTTTCATTGGTAACTGAATCAAATCACATTGGGAAGCTGAATTAGGATAAGATAGCAAGATATTTAAGGAGTTTACTGTCAAGTTGCAAGTGTTCACTCCCAAAAGAAGAGTTTACTCCCAACCATGAAGGTGTTTACGGCCAACATGACCGAAATCACCCTCAAAAGGGAGATTTCGGTCTTAATGGACCCAAAATATAGGTTTACGGTCTACTTGGTTTGGGTTTTCGGTCATAATGGGCTTCAAGCCATGGGTTCATAGTCCTATGTGAGTCCATGAAGGAGTTTTCAGCCATATGTGACTTCAAACTCAATAATGGAATGTTTATAATCGAGTTTACTAAAATCATGTAATTCATTTGACTTTTGTTGACCCATTTTTACTCCTTAATGTTTTGGGTAACTTGTATTAGCTTATAACTTAAACTAACTTGGGTTATCACCTCTCATACTTAAATAAAACCATACAAGTATGGTTCATGAAAGTCATATTCTTATTGTACTGAATTACATTGAATTCACTTGTACACGGTGGTAGTTCAAACTTTTATGTTAACATGTGTGATTTACATTGGTTTGAAATAACGGGTTGTTACATACGCTGAGTGTACCAAGCTGGAGCCCCGTAATCAGGAAGGGATCTACTACGCTGAGCGTAGTAACTGAGTACGCTGGGCGTACTCAGTCTGTGTTGACCTCCTTTGACTTTTTAACTTTTTGAATTTAACCAAGTTTGACCTAAGGGCATTTTTTGTAATTTAACTAGTAATTGAGATTTAGGTCCCTGTTAATTGTATTGGTAACCTGTAGAGATAGCTTTTGGAGCAGTGATCGATGCAACTATTATTTCAGATTGTGAGGTGAGTTTCCTCACTGTACTTGTGGGTCGAAGGCACCAATGCCGACCCACTGGATTATGTTGTAGGATAGTAGTGGTCTTCGTGACATTTACTGATATGCATGTATGTGCTTGTTGTCTTTGTGACTCTTGCTAGTATGACTGTATGCTTAGTTGTAGGGGGTGAAATAAGTCCGTACCAGTTGAAAGATACTGAAGGAGTCAGAAGGGACTCAGAGAGTCGGAAGGGACTCGACGAATCGAAAGGGACTCAGCGAGTCGGAAGGGACTTAGAGAGTCAGAAGGGACTCAGGGTGAAATAGACCCGTTACATGTTTTAGTATGATATGCATGTATGATATGTATGTATGGTATGTGGTACTTTGGGGAACTCACTAAACTTTGTGCTTACAGTTTATGTTTATGGTTTCAAGTATTTCCGTTTCCAAAAAGGAAGGGTCCGATTTGATCGCACTGCATCCCCTTGAGTTTTATTCCGCACTGAATGTTTACAAAGTACTCTGATATTTTGAGAATACTTTGACTCTGATCGTCTTTTGGAACAACGAATGAATGACTTTAACTTATTTAAAATGAATTTTTTACTCAGTATTTTTGGGACGTTACAACTTTTTAACTTATCGACTTCTTGAAAAGTTAATGAGTTAAACAAGGTATTTGGATACCTAATAAGGACTTAAATCAACTTTTTGTTTACCCTTTGAAAATAAGTTTTCAAGAAGTATTTTTGAAATGACTTATAAGTTATTAAGATTAAAAAACAAACAAAAGATAATTTTAAGCCCAACACTTTTTAACTTATTGACTTTTGCCACTAATAAATTAATCTAAATACTTTTTTAAAAACTCATTTTTTCACCTCACAAGTCAATAAATCATCTCTAATAAATGAAGATTTTTTTGCCATTTGTCACGCTCTCATTCAATTTGCCAAATGTCATTTTGTAGTTATTTCGAATTAATTATTTTTTCACATATCATTTTATAGGTTTTTCTATTTTATTAAATTCCACATAATATTTTAATGTAATAATTACAATAAATGTAGTAATAAACTTACATTTTAATTTCAAAATTCTCAAAATTAAAGTTCATTAACTTATTTTCTTTATTTAAATTATTTGTTTAAATTTAAAAGATAAAAAACATTTCCATTATTATAAATAATTATTTTTCTTATTTTCTTAAAAATTCAAAGTTCTTAAATAGTTTGACTTTTATATTTAACAATTTTTTTTAAATTAACCGATGTAATACACTAGTATTGAATACTTTTTTTTTCTACTTCAAAATGAAATTCCAAACATCCTTTTAACCACAAATCATTTTTATAATTTAAAAACTTTTTTGAAATCCTACGAAAGAAAAATACAAACTACTATATGACATTTTTGTATATAACTATTTACTTTTATTTAAAATAATAATAATAAAAAAAAGGCGAGGGGTCTAATAATCCCAGATAAACCATAGTCATAGTGCCGGGTTCTCCAAATTCGACCTAAATTTGCAGTTTTGCATATAAGAGCGTATCATATTGCAGGGTTTAGGGCTCTGCAATCCAGAAGTCGCTTGAATCCTCCCACAAAATTGTTCATACCGACCTAATTTAGGTTTGTTTTATTTGATGGTGTTCTTTTTGCTTTCATGCTTTCTCATTCTACTTGTGGTTTATAATCATTATAGTCAAAATGCAGATTGATGGGTGTGATTGACTTATACAATGGTTCATCTCTTTGCATGGTCAAATCCAGCAACGGTTTTTGCTTTTCGTCATCATTGAAAACAAGAACTTGTGACTTTTCAAGGAATCAGAGGAAGTTGAATTGCATGGCCTCTATTAGCGCAACGGTCAAAGAGGGAAGACAACAATTGACTGGGGATTCCTTCATCAGACATCATCTTAGAGAATTGTCCCCATATCAATCCATATTGCCCTTCGAGGTAATCATTTATCATCTGATATAGTTGGCACTCCAATTAACAATGCATGATTTTATATTTGATTTGCCTTTTTATCAATTCAATCGTACCCACCCACTTATAGTTGATATTATCTTAGTTGTATAGTTTTCATTTTTGTGGGAACCTATTCTATTAGCAACAAAAGATAAAACCAAATTGACCCATTTCTACATATATGGGTTGAAGTCGGTTCCTCCAGATTGTTATTGTATAAAACAGAAGCATATGATGTTGCTTTTCTAGATATTTGAGCTTCATTTGAACAACACCATGTTAGATCATAAATACTAATAAAAAAAAGGCATGAATCATTTCAGTAGGCTGAATAAAGCCATTGGCAGATCTCTTTGGTTACATAGATGAAGAGGAGGAGGTATTCACGTCTTTAGTAGCAAAGACAGACTAGTTATTGCAATTTTACATTTGTTGTGTAACAAATGGGATATTTGTCTTGTTCTAATAAGTTAAAGAAAGTTTGTTATTGTAACAACTAACACGTTTGGTGTGCATTGGACCGGCGGTGTCAATGAGACAAAAGTTGCCATTTTTTTTTGTCCCTTAAAAAAGCGGGACATGGGCTCAGTCAAGTCTCGATCTCTTGTTTGTACCATCATCATCATCATCATCAAAAATAGCCCTTGTCATATGTAACAAACATAGCCAGCGTAAATAAGCAAAACAATTGTGTCCTTGCTGCTTATTAAGTATTAACAGCCTAAAAATGGTATTGGTATGCAATGAGTAAATGACAAGAAGGTTATAAATTATGATACAGGTTTTGTCAACTCGTCTTGGTAGGAAGCCTGAGGAGATTGTAAAATTAGATGCAAATGAGAATCCGTATGGTCCACCTCCAGAGGTAAGCCTTGCTTTGCTTTCTTATATATCAATTGAATTTGCCTCCAAACACTATCAATGATGGGCATGTGTTTTTCTACTACCTACTATCGCTCAAAGAGCCTTTCTTTGCTAAAGTTTTTTTTAGCCCCGACATTCTGGTTTGGTATCCTAGTCATGGTTTTAAAATTATAAAGATTTGATAAATAACATTTTCTTTTCTTGCTTTTATTTTTATATATATATATATATATATATATATATATATATATAACAATTATTTTTAAAAAAAAAGTACCTCCAACAAAATACCATTAGTGTGTATCAATTATATTTTCTAGATTATAATACGAAGAGAAAATTTTGAGGGTACGAGAAAGAGATTTAGAAAAGTAGCATGAGAAATCAATCTTCATTTATAATGTGGAATTTGGAAAAGGAACAAACTTGTAGTCATCTAAAGTAAAGAATGAAATCTTTTTTTATTTGTAATATATGTAAAAGTGAAACTAGGAATTATTGTTGTTTTAAATTACAAATACTGATTTGTAGGTTTTCGAGGCATTAGGAGCAATGAAATTTCCTTATATTTATCCGGACCCTGAAAGTCGTAGACTGCGTGCTGCCCTTGCTGAGGATTCTGGGCTTGAATCTGAGTATATCCTTGTAGGCTGTGGGGCTGATGAGCTAATTGATCTCATTATGCGGTTAGCCACTTACTCTCTAATTTCCACTTATAAATCTCTATTCTTGGATCCAATAACATGATATTCATTCAGTTTGCTACAACAGAATTGGCAAACCTGATCTTGAAATAATCAATTATTGTTTTCTTAGACTTTTAGTTTTCTAAAAGTATTTTGAAAATAGAAAATTAATAGTTATTATACTCATCTTCGTTTTTCCAAAACAGAAGTTACCAATATGTGAAGCTTTTTTAGTATTATAATTTCAACTTTAACTCTTGAAATGCTCATAAGTAATATCTATATATATATTTATCTGCAATAAACAATTACATCACAATAATAAAATTCCTGCAGTTAGAAGTATTCTAAAACTGTTGTATATCAAAAGAAGCTAGCAATGTACATGATCGATGTTTGATTATACCTTTTTTTAATTAATAATTCATAGAAATAAATTATAAAATAACAACTTTTTTTTTGTACATGCATGATATACCTAGTCACTGTGTTTGACTTTCTTGAGCCATCTCCCATGACCTCAATTGCCTCCTCCAATGATGCGGGTTTCTTAGGAACTAGTTATACTACTTATGTTGCTAATGGTTTCTCATGAGTCATGACTTTATAAGTTATATTTGACTAGTTTAAGCAGAGGGCACAGGTGTGTGTGCTTGATTGTACTTTTGCTGTTGTTACAGCCAAACTTTCAAGTTTCATAAAAGGACCCTACCCTACTATTCATGCCTCAACATGAATATCTAGAATCATGTTCAACCATTCTTGCACATTAGAGTTAATTGTATTGCTTGCAACAACTAGATTATAGCATGAATCTTCCAAAAATAAAAATCTTGAGTTTTACACTTGTAAAACCCAAACAAAATTAATGTAAAGTGTATGTTTGATTGTTGTCAATTTTGGAATAAGAAAACATTGACTTTATAAACACTATGTTGCAGTTTTTTATTCTCTATGTCAATAAAAACATTAGGGAATAAAGCAGAAAACTATAGTTGCAATAAAACTGAGTAAAAGAGGGGACAAGAGTAAAATTGCACAAAAGTTAAAAGGAAACTAGTCCACTGCCCTTTTATCCTTGTCTAACCTTGCTAACAAGTAAGTAACAACTGCCTGAATTTCCCCTTAAATTTTATGCATGCTCCTTCCTTAATCAATCAACATTATGATATGATGTGTGTTGATGTTGAACGAAGCCACCCTCCACTTTAATTAACATAACGATGCAACCTTTATGCGTCTCTGTGTCTTCTTGAACTTGAAACTCTGTTTTAGGTGTACAACTTCTTTACCATCTTTTTGCTTCTCCTTCAAATTACCTTGGCCTTGGTTGTTGTTTATTATTTTCAGATGCAACCAACCTGGCATCTAGTGATACCTACCTACCTACCTACCAAAGCTTTGTGAATGAATCTCTTTCTTTTTTTTTCTTCTTATATACCTCATCATTTCCTCGCTTTTTCAACACTCATTCTACAACTATTCAAGTTTCCTCGTTAAGGTTAAATAAAGAATGAAAAAAACTACCCCATCCCATGGCCCCGGTTCTTACACGACAACAACCTTTTTACCATTTTTCAATTTCATTTAACCTATCCATACAAATGGGACTTATTATCATGTATTAGCAACATTTGCCATAACTCCAAACTTAATACTCTTTTATACTTTTCCAATTTTACACTAAAACTGGGATTTCTAATCTTTTTATTTCTTCCTTTTAGATATCTAACACATGGAGGGAAACAACTACTCAATATACAATATACTCGATTCTACTCCTGTTTACCTTACCCCAAATCTTGACTGAAAGCATGAATAATTTTCCTAAGGCTTACCAACAAAATAATCTTGACCGAAACCCATAAATAAACACTCCAAAATCTGGATTGGGCTTCTTTCATCAAAGTTGATTTCCTTTACAACCTCTTCAACTTTAATTCTTACTTCAAATTCAAATGTATATTGACAACTTAATTTCCTTCTCCCTCTATGGTTTTGTAATAAGTGAACTCAATAACCATAGGCAGATTTTATTCAATCTTGGTCAACTGGGAGATTCAATTGTTGCTCTTTTCTTTTCTTTACACGATTATCCAATATTTAGTCTATACTTGCACATTAAAAAAACTATTCATGTATGACATTTTTCATATATAAAATACAAAATTTTATTTAGATCATGGATTAGGTGTGTCATGTTCACTATTCTTTTAATTGAACTTCTTTTCATTAATTTGAGTTTGTTAGAACTTAGAACTTAATGCAAACTTCCTCATTAAGAAGTTATAATATTAGTTTCTACGTAGTTATTAGTAGATGTTTTCATTGTTTGTTAGGACATTTTGTTTGTATTTAATCTTTTATTATTATTTAGCTATGAATTGTTATATATTATTTTTTATTAATTAATTTTATAATTTTAAAATATATAGCATATTGTTTAACTAATGTAGAGTGCAAACTTTCTTTCCATGTGTATGCGTGTGTGTGTATGTATATATATATATATATATATATATATATATATATATATATATATAAAATATAGCCTCTGTTAATATATTATGTTTATTAAAACAAGTTATATACCTGAGCAATGTAAGAGTATACAACTAGCTCGTTATGACTTGTAGATATTTGTTGGAGTGTTCTGACTTGTTATGCTAAAATCTAATTTTTGTTATTCTCTGTGCATTTGTTTATTTTTAAGATTTGATTTTGTAATGTCACAGGTGTGTGCTTGATCCAGGTGACAGTATTGTAGACTGTCCTCCAACCTTTACAATGTATGAATTTGATGCAGCTGTTAATTGTGCACGTGTTATAAAAGGTAGGGATTTAATTCTCTGTTCATTATGTATCACATCAATAAAAGTACCATGTGCTTTTCGGTATTTTGCCCCAATAATATATCCACACCCTGCCTTCCTTTACTACCTTATATTTCTTCCATGTTTTAAATTTAGTGATTTTTATATCTGGTCAAATTGAGCAGTACCTCGGAAGACAGACTTTAGCTTGGATGTAGAAAAGATTGCTGAAGCTGTTGAGCATCAGAAACCAAAGATCATTTTTCTAACTTCTCCCAATAATCCTGATGGGAGGTAATTAATAAATAACTGCTCTTATTATTATTATTATTATTATTATTAATTAATAATGTTGTTGTTGTTGTTGTTTTCTTTTGCTTGAAAAGTGCTCCATGAGTATGCAGAAAAATAAAACTGAACCAAAAAAATGAGAAAAGCCATTACAGAAAACCGAAAACCAAACCGTTTGAAAATCGACGGTTTGGATTTCGATTATTTGTTAAACCGAAAAATTGACCAAACCATATCTTAATACAGCGTGTTTTAATAACATATATATACACACACACACTGATAGGGAACGGGTCAGTCCAACTAACAAGCCCACTGAAGAGCCCAGGCCTTGGAAGGTCTACTCACGCAAAAAGAAAATAGGACAGGTGTAAAATGATGTCATAGTTGTTGCATCATTTGAGGGGTAATATATATATATATATAGTTGAATGCTGGAATAAGGAGGTGTGGAGAGAATATTTTCTGTTAGAGAGAATCGGCTAGTGGCTAGCTTGGGCAGGAAGAGTAGTTATTGGCTCTCTTCTCTGACATTCCATTTTGTATTCCTTCCATTACCATTTCCAGAAATAAATCAAGCGTTCAACCATTGTTTGTGATTCCATCTTGTTAACAGTTATTTGCTTAATCTATTGGTTCCATTGTCCTGTTTCTCCTCCTCCATCACCATGCCTGATAACACTGATGCTCACGTTACCACTCGTCTCCAATCTCTCCATAATAGAATGAATACTCAGGAGGGGAAAATGGACCAGATCTCAACACAAATGCAGGATTTGACTGTCTTTTTCTCATCCTTGAAGGAGCTCATGGAGAAAATGCTGCAGACTTCTCTCAACCGTCCTGTTGAAGAAGGTGCTTCTTTCGGTACCTTCCTCCGCTCTGGCCTCTCCAATCCCCTTTTCCAACCCATAGATGATTAGCTGTTCTCTCTACCGAACGTCAAATTACCTGTGTTCGATGGAGAAGACCCTCGTGGGTGGATAACCAAAGATGAACTCTACTTTTCCGTTCATCAAACCGCCGATTCCAACAAATTAAAGCTTACTCAGATGTGTATGGAGGGTTCTGCACTCAATTGGTTCACCACGTTGTTGTTGAAACATCCCCAATCCACTTGGGAACAATTCAAAGACAAACTCATCATTCGATTTGGTGGTTCTCATTTCCTGAACGTACATGAAGCTCGAAGCTCTGGGCTCCATCTTTCAGGAAGCCGACATCGACACCTACATCGAGCAATTTGAGTCAATATCTGCCCTAATTCCCGATCAATCTGAAGACCGGTCCCTTGGGATGTTCTTACGTGGCCTTCAACCAACCATCCGAAACTGGGTTCGTGCTCTACGCCCCATTACTTGTGACACCGCCATAGAATTAGCTCGCAATGTTGCCACCGCCACAACCACCCCTGCCGATTGCACAACTTTCCAACGGAAGACTTCTTCATTCGGATCGGGCTATCCACCAGGGAAAGGTACCTTTTCTCCGGCCCATTCCTCTCCTAAATCCAGTGATCTACTTAGCCCAACACCGAGACGCGCGCCTACTCCGGGTCAAACCACGGGTAAACCTCCAGACCCGACCCGACCAACTACTACTACACTACGACCTAATCGCACCAAACACCTCACCAAACATGATTGGGAGGAACGCCGTCGTCTAGGGCTCTGTTTCAACTGCGGTCAAAAGTACTCCCCCCAACATAAATGTAGCGATGGTCAATTTCGTGTGCTACTTCTTACCGATGGTGACACTGTCAATGATTCTGATGACCTCTGTCATCTCGATTCGGACCCAACCGAAGATAACACCGAGACGCGCGCCTACTCCGGGTCAAACCACGGGTAAACCTCCAGACCCGACCCGACCCGACCAACTACTACTACATTGTGACCTAATCGCACCAAACACCTCACCAAACATGATTGGGAGGAACGCCGTCGTCTAGGGCTCTGTTTCAGCTGCGGTCAAAAGTACTCCCCCCAACATAAATGTAGCGATGGTCAATTTCGTGTGCTACTTCTTACCGATGGTGACACTGTCAATGAATCTGATGACCTCTGTCATCTCGATTCGGACCCAACCGAAGATACTCCTGTCGACGGTGAATGCCATGTGTTAGATTCTCATGGTTTCACACCCGATCTCTCTACTACACTACGTACCTTGAAGCTTGCGGGTCAGCTCCACGGTTTCACAGCTCTTATGTTGATTGATGGTGGTGCCACATACAATTTCATCTCCAAAACAGTAGTATCAACTTTGGGTCTCCCAATCTCTCGCACCAAATCTTTGTCTATCAGCGACGGTACTAAGGTCACGATGGATGAAATATGCAGAGGTATTCCACTGTCCATGGGTTCATATTCTTGTACAGTTGATGCTCTTGTTTACGAATTAGGATCTTTGGACATAATTTTGGGCGTTGCTTGGCTGGGTACGTTAGGAGACGTTGTGTTTAATTGGTTGAAACAGGAGATGCGTTTTTGGTTCCAGGGCTCACAGATTACACTACAGGGCATTTCTCCTACACCTCAACATCACTCCCTTAATTTATGGCTAGAACTCCATCTGAACACCATCACCGATCCTCATGAACCCACCACTACCCTCTCTACTACACAACAAGACCAATTAACTATTATCCTGTCTCAATTTACACCTTTATTTCAATCTCCCCAAGGGCTTCCTCCTATCCGTTCTATTGAACACCGTATCACCTTACTCGAGGGACATGTCCTATCTGTGTACGCCCTTATAGATACCCTCATCTCCAAAAAGATGAGATTCAACGCCAGGTGGAGGAGATGCTTTCCACCAGAATTATTCGTTTGAGCCATAGTGCTTTCTCCAGTCCCGTTATACTTGTCCGCAAGAAGGATTCTTCCTGGCGACTTTGTATTGACTATCGAGCTCTTAACCGTGTTACAATCCCTGACAAGTATCCAATCCCAGTCGTCGAGGAACTACTCGATGAACTTCATGGCTCTGCTTTCTTTTCGAAGATCTACCTTAAATCAGGATTTTATCAAGTCTGGATGTGCGAATCGGATGCCCATAAGACTGCTTTTCGTACTCATAATGGCCACTATGAGTTTTTAGTTATGCCTTTTGGGCTAACTAATGCGCCTTCTACATTTCAGGCCTTAATGCACGAAGTCTTCGGCCCACTTCTTCGTAGGGGCGTTCTCGTCTTTTTTGACGACATTTTAGTCTACAACACAAATTGGGACTTCCATCTTCAACTCCTTACCCAAGTGCTCATACTTTTACAAGATCACAAATTGGTCATTAACAAAAAGAAAAGCTCTTTTGGCATCCAATCGGTTGAATATCTTTGACACATTATTTCACAACAGGGCGTTTCCATGGATCCTCAAAAGATTACTACTGTCCAAGCTTGGCCTACACCTAAAAACGTGAAAGGAGTTCGAGGTTTCCTAGGCCTCACGGGCTATTATCGAAAGTTCATTCCCGGGTATGGCAAGATTGCCCGCCCTCTAACTGAGTTGACAAAAAAAGATGGGTATTCTTGGGGGCCTGAAGCACAAGCTGCTTTCGATCTTCTTCTGAAACAGACAATGGCCACAACCCCTTTTCTCACACTTCCTGATTTCTCCAAATCATTCGAAATCGAATGCGATGCATATGGCCATGGACTTGGGGCTGTCCTTGTGCAATCTCGCAAGCCAATTGCTTATTTTAGCAAGACACTGTCTGACAAAACACTCTCCAAATTTGCATACGAAAAAAAATTGATGGCTCTCGTCTTTGCAATTCAACACTTGCGACCTTATCTATTTGGGGCGGTCTTTCACAGTTTTCACAGACTAAAAGAGCCTCCGCCATCTACTAGAACAACGCATTACCACCACTGACCAACAAAATTGGCTTGCCAAACTTATGGGATACAATTTCTCTATTCTCTATAAACCGGGATGAGATAATAGCGCTGCCGATGCTCTCTCCCGTGTCTCCGAAGCTCCAGACTTTCGCACCCTATTGTCATATCCTTGTTGGCTAGATGGCGATTCCTTGTTGGAGGGTTTCGAGGCTGATTCTCAACTTCAAAAAATCGTTTCTGATTTACAGGCCAACCTTTCTTCATATCCTGGTTTTTCCCTCATCCAGGATAAACTATACCACAAAGGCAAATTGGTCATTCCAGCTTCTTCAGGTTGGATTCCTCAGCTGATTGCAGAATTTCACGACAGTCCTACTGGGGGCTACTCGGGGTTTTAATGGACTTACCGCCGTTTAGCAGCCCAAATTTATTGGATCGGTATGACCAAAATTATCAAAGCTTATGTCCAGGCTTGTGACACTTGTCAACGCTACAAACATTCAACCCTTGCTCCTGCGGGTCTCCTACAGCCACTCCCTATTCCATCGCGCATATGGGACGATATCTCATTGGATTTTATCACAAGCTTACCCAAATTAAAAGGGCACGAAATGGTCTTGGTAGTTGTTGACCGATTGTCAAAATATTGCCACTTTATACCTTTAAAACATCCTATCACAGCTCGTTCCCTCGCTGAAATATTTGTTAAAGAAGTGATACGATTACATGGTCCACCCAAGACCATCCTTAGCGACTGTGATCCTTTGTTTCTAAGCAAATTTTGGACGGAGATTTTTAAGCTACAAGGGAGTCACTTGAAATTCAGCTCAGCATATCACCCGGAATCCCACGGTCAAACCGAGGTGGTCAACCGCAGTCTTGAAACATACCTCCGATGTTTCGCTTCTGAGTAACCCAAGACTTGGTCCCACTGGCTTCCATGGGCAGAATTCTGCTTACCATGTATCTACAAATACCACTCCTTTTCATATTGTCTATGGTCGTCCTCCTCCGACAATTTTTTAGTACACACAAGGTGAGATCTGTTGTGAAGCAGTGGCATCGGATTTGGCTGATCGAGACGAGGCCCTTTCACAGCTCAAATACCACCTTGCACGCTCCCAGTCCTACATGAGGACTTATGCAGATAAACACACACGGGACATCGAATTTTCCGAAGGGGACTGTGTCTTTCTCAAATTGCGTCCCCACCGTCAACAATCAGTTATTCGTCGGATCAACCAAAAGCTGTCACCTCACTTCTACGGGCCTTTCCTCATCACAGCTCGTGTTGGTCCAGTTGCTTATCGCCTCCAATTACCAGATTCTTCGAAAATACACCCCGTGTTTCACGTCTCCCTTCTTAAACGTGCCATTGGGAACCATCAAGCTGAACCATCTTTGCCCCCTGGCTCGAAATGGACTCCACCACTCCTCCACACCCACTGCAATGCTTAGCTACTTGCACTGTCACAAAGGGAGACTCTCAAGTCGAAGAATGGCTCATTCAATGGGAAAATCAAACAGTTTCTGAGGCAACATGGGAAGACGCTTTTGCCATCCAGGCTTCTTTCCCTACTTTTGGGCTTGCGGACAAGCCCAATTTTCACGACCCCGACGTTAAATGCTGGCAAGGGTGGAGCCACCTTAGGACCAGGGTAGGTCCAGGCCCACCCTCAATTTTTTTTTTTTTTTTTTTTTTTTTTTTTTCATATAGAAATATGATATTCTTTGGGTGTAAGTTACTCAATAAACACATGTAGTTTAGCGGCAAGGCATTGTATCTTTGATCATACGTTAAGTGTTCGATCCCAGTGCATTACAATTCCTTTGTTTTTTTTTTAAATTCATTTCTAAAGTTAAAATTTTGCCCCTTATATTTGGAAGTTAAATTCTTTTAATACAAGTTTTCAAAATTTACATATTTCACACCTCAATATTTATAAATTTGCATAATTCCATTTATATATATATATATATATATATATATATATATATATATATATATATATTTATATATATAATTGTATTTAAGAGGCCATTTTTTTTGTAATTCTCTCTCTCTCTCTCTCTCTCTATATATATATATATATATATATATATATATATATATATATATATATATATATATATATATATTCAATTATTTTATAAGGAACACCCTAAATTTTTTTTTTGGCTCCGCCCTTGAATGCTGGAATAAGGAGGTGTGGAGAGAATATTTTCTGTTAGAGAGAATCGGCTAGTGTCTAGCTTGGGCAGGAAGAGTAGTTATTGGCTCTCTTCTTTGACATTCCATTTTGTATTCCTTCCATTACCATTTCCAGAAATAAATCAAGCGTTCAACCATTGTTTGTTATCCCATCTTGTTAACAGTTATTTGCTTAATCTAAACCTTTCCTATCACGCACACACACATATATGTGTGTGTGTGTGTGTAGAGCCAGGTTCTTTTGAGAACCAAAAGATTTGTGAGAACGTGCGAACTAATAATCAACTCATCATTTTTCAACACCAAAAACACCAATCTTCTCCAAATGGTGTGTCTAAGCCATATCTAGGCTCAAAAAAAAGATTTGACGATTTTTTTTGTTTTTTTTGTATGACTGCTGATGAGCACAATCAACAGTTGTACGGACTGCTGATGAGCACAATCAGCAGTCGTATGGACTGCTGATTGCTCATCCGCAGTCCATATGACTGCCGATTGTGCTCATCAACAGTCCGTACAACTGTTGATTGTGCATACATGCAAATTTCGAAAATAAATAAAAAAAATTGTCAAATTTTTTTTTTGAGCCTAGATATGGGTTAGACGCACCATTTGGAGAAGATTGGTGTTATTGGTGTTGAAAAATGATGATTTGATTATGAGTTCGCAAGTTCACATGCTTTTTTTAGTTCTCACAATAACTCAGCCCTGTGTGTGTGTGTGTGTATGTGTGTGTATATATATATATATATATATATATATATATATATATATA
The DNA here is from genome assembly GCF_052849685.1 of Lactuca virosa. Taxonomy (NCBI): domain Eukaryota; kingdom Viridiplantae; phylum Streptophyta; class Magnoliopsida; order Asterales; family Asteraceae; genus Lactuca; species Lactuca virosa. The sequence continues at coordinate 255,398,520 of NC_136434.1, forward strand.
TATATATAGTGAAAACTGAGCAAATTTTGAGAAAGTGAGGGAATGATTTCCCTCCCATTTATGATTTATCCTTTATTATCTTTCATTTCCGAAGCATGTGTGATTTTATTACAACAAGTGATAAGTGGTGTGTTTAGTATATTTATATATTTATCCTGATGGACGTGGACAGTGTGATCAGTGATGATGTTCTATTGAAGATACTTGATCTACCGATACTTGTTGTCCTGGATGAAGCATACATTGAATTTTCAGGACTTGATTCTAAGATGCAATGGGTCAAGCAGCATGACAATCTTATTGTTCTTCGCACATTTAGCAAAAGGGCAGGTACATAACTTTCTTCTTCTTCTTCTTCTTCTTCTATCCTAAATCCTATTTATTATACCCATGAAAACTTACAACCATCATCAAGCTTTGACCGAGACTTTTCCAAACCATCTGACTGACTACCCTTCCTTTTGACGCTGCTACATTTGTATAGGGTAGGGCTATTTTAATATTTTCGAACGAACAAGAGTGTTTTTGGATGGGAAAAGAAAACTGCTTGTCTGTCCTTCCTAGTCCTAGATAATAAACAAATGACATAATACATGATGTTTGATGTGCATATGCATCATGAATTACTAGGCCCAAGTACCAATAAACCAAGAGTCTTAAAAGGTCATTCTAGAAGGTCCAAAAGGGTAGTGGTGGAAAGTGGCCGAATTAGGTTATAGGACTGAGAAGAATTAGAAAAGGGGATTATGTCTTTGACTTTGATGTCTAGACTTTTGATATTTTGATACATCTTGTATTGGCTCCAACCTTGTGCTAATGAGAAATTAGGTTTTTTTTTTTTTTTTTTTTTTTTTTTTTTTTTTTTGTAGTTCATCATTAAGATCATCTTCCTCTCCTAAATTTGATTTCATTAAACCCTAATTTCTGTTTCTCATCACATTATTATTGTCATCATTCTTTCAGCATCAAGTAAATTGTTGTTTAACAAATGAAGAACAGTTTCAGTTAGTTTCATGATATTTTGAAATTACTACACATTTGAGCTATAAACTCGTAACACCACCAAAATCCAAACCAAATGATTGGTTTTGGTATCATCAGTATGTGGTGTTTTTGAAAGGAATAACTAGTGTACTAGTTGGTGTGTTTGGTTTATTATTATTATTATTATAAGAGTGAGTAGTAGCAAATCACTTTTTTTTTTTTTTTGTTTAATAATTGGAATATAAGAAGGTAAGGTAGGTATGATAATAGAAGCTAGTGTTATTTGTCCCATTGAATTGATAGTGATAGTGAATAGTGAATAGTGATGGAGATGTTTGTGGTTTTGGTTGGAATTGGAAACAGGGTTAGCAGGACTACGGGTGGGGTATGGAGCATTTCCTTTGAGCATTATTGAGTACCTCTGGAGGGCAAAGCAACCTTATAATGTCTCTGTTGCTGCTGAACTCTCTGCTTGTGCAGCATTGCAGAATCCTACTTATTTGGAGGTAATTATTTGATACCATTACTTACAGTTACAGTTACAGTTGGAATTGGGTAGACTTTTCAAAGTACATTCAAAAAAAGTTGGGAGCAATGAAAATGGAATTGGGTAGACTGCTGCATCTTTTCAAAGTACAATCATGTGACTGTTGTGTTGACTTGAGATTATTGATTGATTGGCAGAAAGTAAAAGTGGCCCTGGTAGAAGAAAGAGAGAGGCTTTATGCGCTTTTAAAACAAGTCCCGTTTCTAAATCCGTATCCAAGCCATTCCAATTTTATACTTTGCGAGGTCACTGCTGGAAGAGATGCTAAGAACCTAAAGGTCTCTCTCTCTCTCTCTCTCTATATATATATATATATATATATATATATATATATATATGTTATATGGCTGCTGTGTTTGTTTGTTACGTGGGACAAGACGGGAGTTTAGGGTTATTTTTTTTTATGATGATGATGAGGGCTTTTACGTCTTTTGCACACATGCACGATATGAGAAGCACTCTGCCCCTATATAGGCATGCTGCATGATCGTCTTTGGGACTGAATTTGTTATATTATATGTAAATACGATATGTGGTTTTATCTCTGCCTTATGTATTAATTAATTATAACTAACAAAAAATTACATCGAATAAAAGCTCATCAATATGCAACCTTTTTAAACATTTTTAACTCTTTGTAAACTTAATTTACAGCATTTTTTTTTAAACATTTTACTAACTTTTTTTACAACCTAGGAATGGTGAAAAAATAAGTAAATAAGTTTAAAAGGTTTGATATGTGAAAAGGTTTAAAAATACTTTTTAAACCTTTTTTGAAAACCTCTAAAAAGAAATCATCATTTTTAAACTTTTTTACTTATATTCAATTTTTTTAAACCTTTTTCTTATGTTTTTTCAACCTTCATAGGCTGTAAAAATAGGTTAAAATGATGTAAAAAAGTTTAAATATGTTGTAAAAAATGGTTTAAAAAAAGTTGTAAAAAAATTTCAAAGTCTATAAAAAGTTTGTGCAAAAAGTGTTTAAAAAGTTGGGACCAAGTTTATAACAAAGTTTAAAAGTTGGGCAAAAAGTGTAAATATGTAAATGATAGCAGGTGAAAACACATAAACCCTAAGTTGGTTACCTTTTTACACAATAATTTGGTTTTGTTGGCAACATGAAGACAAACTATACATATGATATAAAAGATTCATTATGAAAATTGATTTTATTGTAAGATGCCAATCTAACATGATCATACTATTTCATTACCTTGCTTATTCGATTACCAATTTCATCCAACCAAATGTTTCATTCTGGTGGAATTAGAAATTGAGCTTCCAATATTCAGGTATGTTGGAAGGAATTCAATTTCCATTAAAAGAAGACCAAAATACCCTCATTAAATATGTTTACGATTTAAGTGTATCTAAATATTAGTAAACTATATCTAGTTTTTATTATTGAATACCATTTTATTTCCTTCCAACCAAATAAATAAATAAATGCATATCGTATTCCAGTAGTTCTGTGTTTTGACACAGATATTCTTCCATTCTGTGGTGTGGTTTATTGATGATATTAAAGATGATGATTCATGATTTACAGGAAGATCTTGCAAAAATGGGGGTGATGATACGTCACTACAGCAACAAAGAACTGAAGGGCTATGTCCGTGTTTCTGTTGGTAAACCAGATCAAACCGACGCTTTAATGGATTGCCTCACCCGTCTATCTTGATCTCTATTATTTTTATTGACATTTGTTGTTTTCTAGAATCAATCAGATAAGATGTCTGTCTGTCACAATGTTTAGAAGAAGAAAACGCTGTAACTTGTGTTGATTATCACATATTGCACCCATCGTTGTTTGTCATGTAGGACAGATGTCCTTAACTGTGATTAATCAGATTGGGAGGACATCTATTATGTTTTTTTTTCTTTGCTAGTTGGGGCAAAAAATGTAACTTTTATCTAGCGTCTTACATTGTGAAATTTATATTGCTTGTTGGGTCGGTTGGGTTTGATAGTCGGAAGTCTAGGGGTGAGCAAAAACCGCACCGCAACTAAAATTAACCGCAAAAACCGCAACCGCAATAAAAACTGATTGTGAGGTTTTCTGTTTTTCAAAAACCGCAAAAAAAACCACACCGTACTGCATATATTATATACAATTTTTTTTATTATTAATTATTAATATATTAAATATTAAAAATAAGACCTCATGGATGAAAAAATGATAAAATTCTAGAAAACAAAAGTGTTGGTTTTTTTTTTTTTATGTTTAACTTTGAAAAATGGTGAAATTTGATAATTTTAAGATATTGTTAATTACTGATGATTTAATGTTTTTAAGATATTAGTTGTTTGTAATTTAAGTTAATTGTCTTATACCTTTATGGTTAATCCATTTTCAAAACCGCTTGGTGCGGTTATTTTTGCGGTGTGGTTAGTCGGTTATTTTTGCAGTGCGGTTTTGTTTTTTTTTTTTTGTTTCGGTTATTATTACAAGTAATATGTTTAAACTCTTAAAACTGTTTAAATTCTAAAGTGCGGTTAAAAACCACACAAAATAACTGCACCCAATCAATACGGTTAATAACCGAAACAAAAAAAAAACAAAACCGCACTGCAAAAATAACCGACTAACCACACTGCAAAAATAATCGCACCAAGCGGTTTTGAAAATGGATTAACCGTATTTACGGTTAGGGGTGAAGTTTTGGTCAATAACCGCACTGAACTGCACCGCGCTCACCCCTAGTCGGAACATATCAACCCAACACTATTGCTACTCCTACTGCCAACTGTCAAGCCTATTGATGTGAAACACGTGTTGTGTTGCTCAAATGTCCTTAATGAGATATCTAGAATTTCCTCTAAAAACCCGGCCTCTTCTGGTCAACCTAATTTTTGATATTCTACTTTGACCTTGGCGCAAATCAAACACTTGCCTACATAGGTAGCAATTTCGGCTTTCATGTTTGGCCACCAGTACAACTTTTTGAGATCCAGATACATCTTATTTGAACCTGGGTGGATGGAGTATCGAGTCTTGTGTGCTTCGTTCATGATGACGTCTCGGAAACCAGCGAACTTCGGTGTCCAGATTCGGTTCATGAGGTAATGAACTCCGTCGTCTTTGACTTCTAGGTTTTTATCCATTCCTCTTAATGCCTCACCCGTCACATTTTCCGGTTGCAAGGCCTCCAGCTGAGCCTCTTTGATTTGTGTGGACAGGTGTGAATGGATTGTCATCGTTAATGACTTTACTCGGCGTCCCGAGTATTCCTTTTGACTTATCTGCTACTACGTTTACCTTACCTGGGTGATAACGAATTTCACACTCGTAATCGTTCAGTAGTTCTACCCATCGTCTTTGCCTCATGTTGAGCTCCTTTTGGTTGAGTATGTGCTAAAGGCTCTTGTGATCGGTAAAGACAGTACACTTTGTTCCGTAAAGGTAGTGCCTATAGATCTTTAGGGCGAACACTACTGCTCCCAATTCGAGGTCATGTGTGGCGTAATTGACCTCGTGCGTTTTCAATTGCCTCGATGCGTAGGCAATGACCTTTCCTCGCTGCATTAATACACACCCAAGCCCCTGGTTTGATGCGTCGCAGTAGACTACAAAGTCTTCGGTTCCTTCTGGCAGAGACAGGATTGGTGCGCTGCACAGGGCTTGTTTTAACGTTTGGAAGGCAGCTTCTTGTTTATCTTCCCATTTAAACATCACACCTTTTTGAGTCAAGGTGGTGAGCAGTTTAGCGATCTTGGAGAAGTTTTGGATGAATCTTTGGTAGTATCCAGCAAGCCCCAAGAATTGTCGGATTTCTGTTGGTGTTGTAGGTGCTGTCCAGTTCTCGATTGCCTTGATTTTGGAGGGGTCCACATGTATCCCTCTCTCACTGACCACATGACAGAGGAAATCCACTTCTCGGATCCAGAATTCGCACTTAGAGAATTTAGCATAAAGCTTCTCAACTCTCAATGTCTCTAACACTTGTCGCAGGTGTTGGCGGTGCTCTTCCTTAATTCGTGAGTAGACCAAAATGTCGTCGATGAATACGATCACGAACTTGTCTAAGTAGGGTCGACACATTCGATTCATCAGGTCCATGAATACCGCAAGTGCGTTTCTTAACCCGAAGGGCATCACTACAAACTCGTAGTGCCCATAGTGAGTTCTGAAGACTGTCTTGGGGATATCTTCTTCTTGAACTCGTAGCTGATGGTAACCCGACCTCATATCGATTTTTAAAAAGTAGCTTGCTCCTTGAAGTTGGTCGAAGAGGTCGTCGATTCGGGGTAGAGGGTATCGGTTTTTGAAGGTAAGCTTATTTAACTCGCGGTAGTCGATGCACATGCGAAAAGATCCGTCCTTCTTCTTCACAAACAGGACTGGTGCTCCCCAAGGTGAAAAGCTCGGCCTGATGAACCCTTTGCTTAACAGCTCGTTCAATTGACTGGACAATTCTTGCATTTCTGCCGGCGCTAGGCGGTATGGAGCTTTGGCTACCGGGGTAGCTCCGGGGACCAAGTCGATTCAGAATTCGACTTGCCGTGCGAGGGGTACGCCTGGAAGGTCTTCAGGGAATACGTCGGGAAAGTTGCACACTTCTGGAATGTCTTTGATATCCTTCGTCTCTTGTTTCTTATCTACTACGTGGGCTAAGAAGGCGTGGTATTCCTTTCAGAGATACTTTTGAGCCTTGACGCAAGAGATGATCTGCCAGTTTGCACTGGGTTTATCTCCGTAGACGAGAAGGGTTTCGCCACTTGGCAAATTGAGGCGAACGGCCCTTTCGTAACATAGAATGTCAGCACGATGAGAACTTAACCAATCCATATAGATGATTATGTCGAAACTTTTTATTGTTACCGGCATTAGGTCAATTTTAAATGAATGATTGTCTAGAGTGAGGGTACACCCTGAGTATATATCGCTAGTGCGCTCTGCCTTTCTGGTTTGCCATTTCTACGACGTATGTGTCTTTTAGTAAATGGGGATCTTGTTTAAGTAAGTGTTTGTATTGGTGGCTCATGAAACTCCTCTCTGCCCCACTATCGAATAGTATGCATGCATAAGAGTTATTAAGGAGGAACGTACCGGTAACCACCGTGGGGTCCTTGACTGCTTCTCCGTGTCCTATAGCTAGGACTCTTCCTACACCCCCAGCATTGGCGTTTCGTGCCTTTGGGCAGTCTCGTTTGAAGTGCTCCGTTTCCCCACAGCCATAGCAGGCACGACTTGCTCCGGTGTTAGTGACTTGAGTGATGGGTTGGGCTGGTGCTTTACAGAATCGAGCAGTGTGCCCCTTCTTGTTGCAGTTGTTGCAGTGTCTTTCCCGACAAGCACCGGTGTGGTGGAAGTTGCATTTATTGCACTTGGGAAGGGTTCCCGCATATTGCTTCAGTGGTGCTGGAGTGACAGGAGTAATGACAGCACGGTCAGCAACTGTCTGTTGCTTTTTGGCGGAGTCTGACACCGACTGCTTCTTTTTGTTGTTCCATAATTTTCTTTTATTGCTCCCCCCCCCTTAGCTTGATCATGGGTGGTAGTAACAGTACCGTGGCTGGCTCTATGGTCGATAAGTTGTTATGCCAATTCCTTGGCACTGTCAAAAGTAGTGGGTTTCGAGGCCAGCATACTATCTTGAATCTGGGATGATAGTCCTGAGAGGTATCGTTCCACCTTCGTCCCTTCTGGAGTGACCATTGCTGGGCAGAGGAGTGCGAGGTCATTGAATCGGGTAGTATAAGTTTCAAGGTATGTGCCCGACATCTTGAGGTTCCAGAGTTCTTCTTCAAGTTTTTGCACTTCGCCCCTCGGGCAATATTCCTTAAGCATCAAAGCTTTCAAGTCCTCCCAGCTTATAGAGTTAGCCACTGGAGGAGTAAGTGACTTAACTCGGCCATTCCACCAAGTGAGAGCTTTACCGGTGAACGTGAATGCCGCATACTTGACTTTGCTCGTTTCGGGACAAGCACAGATTTCGAAAACTGCTTCAGTCCTCTCGAACCATTGCATTAGTGTGACCACTCCCCCGCTTCCATTAAAAAAATCAGGTTTGCCATTCGTGAAGTCTTTGTAAGAACACTCTTTTGTACACCCCGTACTGTCCCCGTGGTTAGAGTGTGTAGCACCAGATCCAGAACCACCAGCACCATTTGTTCCTATCCGCGACATTGTGGCTGCCACGACTGCTGTTACTGCAGCCTGGAACATCACGGAATCAAACTGTGTAGGTGGCGGCGGAGGAGGTGGTGCTGTGTTGCCGGAAGGTCTGGGTCTTTTCCTCGGCGGCATAGTTCTGTCAAAATTTATAAAGACGAAAAATCGGTAAGTCTTAAATTGTAAGTCGGAGTTTATTGAATTTGATTATTTGTTATAGGTCCCGACTTAAAACATTCAAAAATGATTTATGAAGAAAGTTCATGCGCTCGAACTCCCCAAATTTAGTAGTGACCCAAATGTAATTCTGAAATCTTTGGTCATGCCTGGTCCTTTCCTATGATCTCTCGATGCACACCAGTTATTTGTGATTATGGTCTAATAGGCCGTTGAACTTAACGAGTCTATCCTAGGCCCACAACCAAACAAGGAACAGGACCTAAGGCGGACTCACCATTTCTAAGTCGATCGTCTCACAATTACAATTAACCAGGAGGTGTACATTAAGAATCTCAGAAACACCGAGAGCAAATTGTTTGCACTGTCATGCTATGAGATTTATCATAAACTCGTAATGAAATAAAATAAATGCCAATTTCATTGATATACTTTGATACATATTGTTTAGGAGAATTTGACCTTTAAGCAGGTCTACATCAATGTAACGGAAAATTTTGGCATAACATAGCCCCTTGAGTAGTGTAATCACTTAATCGCAGGGTTAGCTTACATGCAAAAAGAGTAGCACCAACGCATACTCATAAACCTACTCTACAAGGACGTGCGAGTAGCATAAGTTCTACTCACGATGATCAGTCCCTGGTGGTGCTTGGGACGAGGTCGATGCGCCCTGAAGTTCGGCCAATCGTCGCTCGGCTGCAATCACTCTTTCCTCGAGTGCCAAGTATTTTTCTTGATACTCCCTTGCTTCTGCTCAAGCGGCGAGAAGGTCCTTGATGAGTTGGTCCCTGAAATAGGAGTCTCTCTCTAGATCTCTGGTGCGGGTAGTAGTAGCTTCTATATTGGCACCCAGCTCCCGAATTCGGTCCGTCGTCGCTCTACCGCGATCATCGATGTTAGTTATCTGTTGAGTCATGACTGGAAGCGCTCTGTCAGCCAGTCCCCCGTGGCTGAGGTCATAGTAACCTCGTTGATCTCCAAATGGTGATCATTGTCGTTGCTGACGGCTCCATCGCTCGATCACTGTTGCCCAACGGGGTTCGGGCCCGTTGTAGCCAAAACGGTTCGCAGGCACCCTGGCGATGTAAGGAGGGTTGATGACTTCCTCCTCTGGCTCTTCTTCTTCTTCTTCGTCCCCCATTTCCTCTTCCTCCTCGGGTTCCTCTTCTTCCTCAACCTCTTCGGGGTCTTCCTCAGGATCCTCCTCGATCATCTCCTCGGGTTCTGCCTCGAGCCATCCAGCGTTTCCCTCATTAGGGAAGTAAGGGTCTCCAGGTAGATGGAATCCCGCCATGATGTCTGTACGAGAATAGGGGTGTAAGAGATATGAAATGAATCTAAAATGTCGAGTTATAAATTTACAAAATACTCCTATAGTATTTTGAAATGTTATGGTTGGTTTTTAGTGCATTCGTTGTGGGGTGATGTTAGGTTGTTAGATTTGTTGTCCACTACGACTATCCCCCAATATATGCAAGTCACTTTTCGGACATATATAGTTGATCAGGCTATATCCATCCCAGACTTGACCACATATCCCAAGGCATACTCGTAACGCACAACTCTTCCTCTTTTACCTTATGTTTTTCCTAGTTATGACACTTGCGTATGCATGTACTTATACTTTTAACAAGAAACTGTTTACTTTCTAAAAGTATAGTCATTTGAAAATGTTCGATCAGAGACTTTCAGTCCCAAATGTGTTTATAGTTTGTATATCTTATGTGGTTCGATATACTTAGTTCACTATAAACATTGCTCTGATACCAATCTGTCACACCCCCAAACCTAGGATGGCGGAAATGTCCGGGGGTGGAGGACTTCATGTATAGTATCACAACAACGAATATAATAATGCTCAAAGTATAGACAACCAACATAAATATAATTGAAAAAGTTACATCATAGTATATGTTTACATGTTTCTGAATCAATTACATTATGTTAACAAAAATACAATGTTTGACGCCTTAGCGTTCCATCCTCCAAAAGCGGCCAATTACCTGTTTACTGATTTCCTTAGAATACAAGTAGTTTTGAAAAAGTGTCAACAATTAAGTTGGTGAGTTCATAAGAGTTTTGTTTGAGTAAAAAGCCGTTTTCCTTGTAAAAACGATAGAGTATTATTCCAGAAAATCCAATATTTTCCTTATAAAAGTCATGTAGTCTTAAAAGTCACGACCGAAATGTACAAGTATTTTTCCATACTTAAAGTAATTCATGCAAGTTTAAATCGACATAAACTCGTTTAATTTAGAAGTAAAACCCGTAAATCTTGTTTTGTTAATACCCCATGTGAGTTATTATAACCATACTAAGACTCAGACGGCCTCATAATACGACGTTCTTCAGGCGTCGCAAGTTAAATGACACTTGTCACCTCAGACCTGCCGGTCTAGCTGTTGCATGCAGCTCAGGTGCGGGTTTGTCAGACCCAATATAGATCTATACACAACTATCACGCTCTCCCTACAAGAGACTCTGGTTACAATTTACAAGACTTTTGACTTTGTTACTATGAAGGTAACACGAAGCGAATGTCTCACAAATTTATTCATTAACAGATTTACGTGAACTGAACTGAAAACTCCTTGGTAATGAGTTTGACTGGTTAATGAAACATAAACTATACCTATTATAGTTTAAGATAATTGTTTGTAATGTGTATGAAACATAAACTATACTTACCATAGTTTATCATAAGTGTTTGTAATGTAAAAGAACCTTTTTCTGTGATGTAGATTTATAGCAAAAACATAACTAGGTTTATTATGCCTCATTTTGTAATAATAAGGATTCTTACAAATTAATGTCTATTTTTCTGTTATATAATTTTATCATAACAGAAAACACATGCAAAATATGAAGTCATCAAGGTTTAACACTTTGCTCAACATGTTACAAGTGTTATGAAAGTTGTAAACTGTAAATTCGTTTTTTACCATTTTTTCACTGATTTAGAAAATCACAGAAAATTCATACGAAACCGAAAACTAGATCCGTAAACTCTGAGAGTTTAGAAAATGTGTCTAGTTTGTTCATAATTTTTATTATGATTTTTAGAAGTTGCTAACTGGTGTGAAAACGTTCATATTCACTGACTGGTCCGAATCCGTAGCTACAGTGATAGGCAGTTTTTCAAAAATCACCATAATTAGTAGAAAAGTCGTATGAACGTGTGCAAGTAGTCATTTTAAAGTTATGAACCTGAAATATTTGCATCTAATACAGTTTTGAAAACTAAAATGTTTAAGTTGACCAAAACAGTCCGTGAATGGAGTTAAACTTTTCTGATGAAAGCTGTTGAATGAGTTTAGTAGTGTTCTTGGTGTTTTAACTTGTATTCCCCCCTTAAAACTTAAGAAAAACATGAAAAGATAGGGGTATGAACTCACCTTGTATGATTTCAGTGGGTGGATGTTGGAGAAAAGTAGTGTTCAACTCAAGAACACTTAGAAGGTTGCTTGAAGATTCGAAGGACTAACACAAATATGATGAAGTTTGTGTAAGCAACCTATGATTGGAGTAGAAAGGAGTGAAATAATCATATGGAGGATGATAATACTTACAAGTAGAATAAAAGTCTGGAGAATAGCCTTGAATCTCGAAATTTAGAGAGAGAAAGTGAGAGAAAATGAAGTTTGTTCTTTGGTGGAAAATGAGGGGAGTGAGGGAAATGTGAGGAGAGGGGAGGGCTTTCCAGCTCTTGACCAAGTGTGTGGCTGAAAAATGGTGGGAAAAGTACTATGGAATGACTAGGTATGGTGTAAGGACAAGGGTGGTTCATGGAGTGGGCATGGGGTGGTTGCTTGTGTCATACACTAAAGCAAAGTCAACACTCCACCTCTAAGCCTTACCCATTAGATTTTTATTCTTAAGTAAGGATTTTCCTAAAAACATAATTAAATATGAATATTTAGGGTTTATTATGTTAAAATACGAGTTTGGGTGAAAATCCCGTGTTAAAATCTCGAAAAACGGGCTCAAAACGCTAAAAATATTGAAAACCGGGCAAAAATTGCCAATTTCCGAAATTCAGGGCCGGAGGTTCGGTTCCAGCTCATAGAACCGAAAGTGGATGAGGAACCGAGAGTAAGGTTTGACTGTGAAGGGTCGTTTCTCGGACCGAAGGTGCGAGGGGAAGGGCCGAAGGTCAAGTCTCGGTCCGACATAACCAGGGAACCAAAATAGACCGAACCCTCGGTCCATTTCGGCTGAGAGGGTTTCAGTTCTGATGCCAAGTTCGGTCCTCAAGGTGCTTCCAACAGCTTCGCTTCTGACAAGGTTTCGGTTCCTTAAGGGAGGTTCGGCTCCTTAAGAGGGTTCGACTCCTTAAGGCTTTTTTCGCGTAGACTTCCGTTTTCGAGCGGTTTTCGACTAAATTAAGGGTCGGGATGCCCCGAGTGATTATAAGAAGTTGAGAGAGATTTTGAGAGAGATTTGGGAGAGATTTCACACTCTTGGAAAGATTTTTCATACAGAGAGAGATTTGGGAGATATTTCGCATACTTAGAGAGATTTCTCATATAGAGAGAGATTTGGGAGAGATTTCACATACTTGAAGAGATTTCACATTCTTGGAGAGATTTCTCATACTTAGAGAGATTTGGGAGAGATTTCACATACTTAGAGAGATTTGGGAGAGATTTCACATACTTAGAGAGATTTGGGAGAGGTTTCACATACTTAGAGAGATTTGGGAGAGATTTCACATACTTAGAGAGATTTGGGAGAGATTTCACATACTTAGAGAGATTTGGGAGAGATTTCACATACTTGGAGAGATTTGGGAGAAATTTCACATACTTGGAGAGATTTGGGAGAGATTTCACATACTTAGAGAGATTTGGGTGTTTGGCTTTGAAAAGCAAGGTCCGCAAACCCCGTTTAGCCATGTTTAAGGGTCTTACACACCCCCGAAGGGTATGTAATAGTGTTTTATCGCTTTGCTACCTCACTTACCCCGATTAGGGTTCAAGAAATCTAAAAATACAAACTTTTCAAGTGATGATTTCTTATTAAAATAGTGAGTTGTACAGTAATTACTTAAAGTGAACCCTAGTATACAAGAGTTAGTAGAGTTGACCGGTTTGACTTGTTGACTTTAATTGACTTTGACTTGACCAAAATTTGACGGTTATCACAACTTTTGAGGTATAAAGTCCATAAGTTGATAACTCATTGTATAGATCTACTTTTTGGCTATTTTATGGCTATTTTGGTCTCTTTTGGTTGGTTCTTGTGAGCTAAGGCCGTTTCTGGAGTTTAACCTTTTAGATCTGGACATATTAAGGGTTCCTTAAGCATAAAGATGCAAACTTTATGGTGTTTATGGACTCATGCATGTGTTAAGTCATTTGTTAAGCTCTAGAGCCCCATTAATCCATGCATGCACATAAAGTTGCCAACTTTACATGATAAGTCATCTTTTGGGTCAAGATCTAAGAGTATGGAGTAGGGGCTGAATGGATTAAGTGCTTTTTGATGAGGGTTGGCCAACTAGGGAGTACACTGGGCGTACAAGCTGGTATGATGCGCGTACTAGCCCCAGAGTGTGTACGCTAAGCGTACGAGCTGAGTACGCCTAACATACTCAGTATGTGGGCTTCGGTTTTAGGCTTCTCGATTTTGGGCCATGTGTGGACCTAGGGATTTTAGGGCTTTGTTGGGCCATCAGATTTCTAGTTAGATTTTTGGATGAAGGCCAACGAAGGGGTTGAGTCCAATTTAGAAGATTGGGCCATAATTGGGCCTTGGGTGGCTATTGTTGGAATTTGGGCCTTTTGAGTAATTGGTTTGGGCTTTGTCCTTGGGCCAAGTTAGGTAAAGGGTAAAATGGTATTTTACCCTAGTTTGGACTATTAGTATGAGTTAGGAATCAATTATTAATTAGATGTTATTTTATGATGATAGTGCGGGGATTTTCGGACCAACAACTAGAGATTTATCTATTAGGTTCAGCAGTATGAGGTGAGTCTTCCTCACTGTGTTTAGTGGGTCGAAGGCACCAATGCCGACCCATGGTTTATTATGTTAGGGTGCTAGATTTCAGCGTGACTCTTGCATGTGTATGTATGTTTAGTGGGCGGGGCCCAATGGGTAATCTGTATGCCATTACTTGTTATACTTGTATGTTTGTATGCTGGGCGGGGCCCGTTGTGAGAGTTAGGGCGAGGCCCGTTATACTTAGTGGGTGGGGCCCGTTATGCGAGTTAGGGCGAGGCTCGTTATACTTAGTGGGAGGGGCCCGTTACAGTCATCGGGCGGGGGCCCATTATATGTTGATATGTGTGGTATGTGGTATTTCAGGTACTTCTAAGAGCTCGGGGTGATTGCAATGCACACACGATATAGTTCCGCATATTCATGATATCTCTGATAATTTGTGATGTTTTGATACATTTGATCCTTTTGAGATTTATGATGATGTTTTGGGATAATGTTTTATTTAATTTAAAAATGAAATTTTTGGGTTTTATTTTTGGGACGTTACATAATATAATGTCAAAATCACCTTATTTTCAAAAAAGGTGCTGAAAGTCAGATTCAAACTTGCATCTTGCGCGTTTTCAAAGAAATGCGTTAGCCAAGCTTGCTAAATGTCAACTTGTTTTAAAATTAAAATACTAATTATTTATCTATCGATTCAACTAAATAAAAATCATGGAATCTAAACAAAAGATACATTTGACACACTGAGATGTATCTTTTCTAAGCATAATATCAATTCTACTAAATAAAATAAGACAATAATCCTTCTACCATATGCATTCTACATATAAAAATCATGGAATCTAAACAAAATATACATTTCACACATTGATATGTTTTACAACAGTTCAAAAACATAAACATACATTACAAGTACTAAACAATTACAAATATATTGTCTCATGATTTACATAGAAATAACAGATTTATTTTGATACACTTAGATCATGTGTGACAAACCAAACTTTATGATTTACAAGCATAAAGAATTACAAGTATCTCATGATTTACAAACAATAACACTCAATGTGACTAATATCAAGCTTAATGATTAACCATTTCGCCAATTTTTGCTCCAAATAATTGCTACATGAATATTTCGTGACATGACTAATAAAAAGCATTTGGATACACATTTGTGATATGGTGTGGCTATTCGAAAATCAATACAGTCACTTTCAAATAACATGTGACTATACACATAAAAAAATTACAAATATATTGCCTCTTGATTTACAAACAATAACACTCAATGTGACTAATATCAAACTTAATGATTAACACTTTTTTTTTGCTCTAAATAATAGCAACATGAATATTTCGCCATGTGACTAATAAAATCATTCGATACACATTTGTGATATGGTGTGGCTATTCGAAATCCAGATAACCACTTTGAAATAACAAGTGACTATACACATAAACGGTAGGCAGTCTATAACACATGCTCAACTTCAGTCACAGTTATAGTTATGAGAGCATATGTACCGATTTTTTGCTACACTGAAACCTTGTGAGACAAACTCTAATTTATGAGTTAGCGACCTAAACATTTACTTCATGTGACGATATATGACATTTGGACACTTTTTTGTCACTTTTTTTTACTCCATTATATCAATCCCTTTTTTTTATGTATAGAGTAACTAATGTGTCGAACTCAATCTTATATAGTCACGCCTCCCAATTAATAAGTGGCTGAACGTTCCACCAAAATCTTTCAGTTCACTTTAGCTACTGAATTATTAGAAGGTGTGGCAATACAATTTCGAATAGTCATACGATGGAGACCTACAACCACTTAAACTATGGTATGAGTAACTGTTTGTTTCCGGCGTCGAGTGACCAAATCCCGTTTTTGTAGTAGTACCAGTACAATACAAATGGATGTATAAATACGATATGTAATCACCGTGTTTTAACATTATATATCCACCATTTTTAAAGTAAATTTTGGTATTCTTAAAACACTGTTTATACTTTTTAAATATGGGAAACTGGGCATAATTAAAAGAAGAATTAGGAACAAAGAAAGGGTTGGGGGTTCAATCTTCAATGAACATCTAGTGAATGAAATTGCTACCTATTGTTCGTTATATTTTGACCTGACGACACACCATAATCGAGAGACACATAATTTCACACCGCAAATTCTTAGATTTCCGAGTGGAGAAGCTCCACTTAGCATCTTTGTCGTCCCATCAAGAAGATTATATGAAAAAAGTGGAAAAAAAACCAATGAGTGATAAAGACCTTCACAAGGCGCACAAGCACAACTATATATTACTTCATTGTAAAGAAGTTAACCTTTACATTCTTGAGTTTGATGAACTGGTCATGACAACGAATCAAAATGAATTGGTTTCAGATTTAAGAGATAAATACTTTGTTGACTGGTTTGAAGACAGAGTAAGTAGAGCCAGTTCAATCGTACTGATTATTTTTAATGCATCATTAACCAACACAATGTGTTTATGTTTTCATTTGTAGGTAATGGATAAGACACCCGATGGAAGTGCTAAACACTTAGAAGTTATAGCTAAGAGATCATTGAGTCATGATCATTTTCGTAATGGGTATTTTGTGAATGGTTATAAGTTCCACACTTAACAATATGGTGAGGCTCATGTGACGAATAACTTTGGAGTATGTGTGAGAGGGGAGATGTATAATGTCGAACAAGAGTTAGACTACTATGAAATATTGCAAGAGATCTTAGATATTGAGTATTATAGTAGCGGGCCCTAGACTGTTGTACTATTTAATTGTATTTGGTTTGATAACAAAGACGGTGTAATAGTCAAGCAAAACAAGTTGATTGGTGTCAACCCCAACTCTCAACTACTAGCTGAGGACCCTTTTTGTTTGGAATTAGAAGCAGAAAAAGTATTTTATACAACATACCCTCTAGTGACAAAGGAGACAAAAGATAAGTGGGCGGTTATCAAGACAAAACCAAGATGGGTATTTTAAGTCACCGAAGCTAAAATGGAAGCAGATGAAATCTTTCAAGTTGAAGAACATTTTAAGTCACCCGTGACTGGGACTCGTGCGGAACGACTGTGCCTAGCATCAACTAAAAATACGTATGAGCAAATATCTTATGACGAAAATGAGGGATCTTGGGAGGAAAACGAAGAAGATGAAGATTTTGAAGATGAAGATTTTGAAGATGAAGATGATGGAAATGAGTTGTTTAGTCAAAAGAAGAATTTGAAGACGAAGATGATGGGGGAGAATATTATGAGCATTGTCTTTTGTTGATGTTAGGAGCATTGTTTTTTAAAAAAAAACTTATAATTAAACATTGTTTTTGTAATGATGTTGGTTTGGACATCCCGTTGTTGTTTTAAACATTTGTTTTGTCATGCTTTATCAATATTATATTATATATCTAACCATTCTTGTTCTATTAAATGCAACATGTCTGGGTCAAACTGGTTAACCCTTGGTCAAAGTCAAAGTCAATGGTAAAGGTCAACAGTCCATGTTGACCCAACTCGTCGAGTGTAGCTCACTGACTCGTCGAGTTCCTTCAGAACTCAAGAAATCGTGAAAAACCCCAGTTGACTCGCCGAGTTTCTAGACAACTCATCGAGTCCATGTAGTGTCCAAAATGTCGGGAAAACCCTAACCAACTCGTCGAGTCATATCACTGACTCGCCGAGTCCATGCGGAAACCCAAATCAGCCAATCTTCATCTGACTCGTCGAGTTGACCATGCAACTCGTCGAGTTCCTTCAGTCAATTTCTCATTCAGATGTTTTTTACGTGAACCAAAGCTCCAAACTATAGATCTAAGCTCCTAGGGTGTTGTTATCACGTAAAGTTAACAACTTTACGTCCATGCAAAGCTCCATGAAGCTAAAACACTCATACTAGCCTTATAAGAAGTTTTGGGACATGAAGGAGGGACAAATCTCCATAAAGCTCAAGGCTTTATGTCCATAAGGGCCTAGAGGAGTCCAAATCTGAAACCATGCCCTTGTGACAAGCTCAATCCGAAGGTGACTCCATTTTTGCACCAAAATGCCCATGTTCTCATATAAGAAGAGATCTAACAAATGGAAAGCCAAGGTAAAGGCATTGTACCTTCAAATGCAAGCCAAGACAATGTAGATACTTGTGACGACCCGTTATTTTCTATCTGGTAAAAGTCAACAAAAGTCAAACATATCAAATAAAAGTCAAACTTATTGTTTTGTTAATTTAATAATATTAAAATAAAACAAATTGCTATGTATAAGCCTTGTATTAAAGTGTTGTATAGTTAAAAAGGAAAAACCATCCAAAACCGAGGAATCTCGCATGAGAAGATTCCCCACCACAAACCTTCGCAATTCCCTTCTTTCTTCGGACCGCAAACCGGAGGACAGCAAACCGGAGGACAAAAAACCGTTTACGGCCGAGAACCCTCGGACCGCAAACGTGCGAGGCAGCAGAAAACTACCCCGGAGGGTTTCCTCTTCGGACCGAAAACCTCGCAGCCTTATCCTCTTTTGACCGCAAACCCACTTCCTCGGTTTGTGTTCTCGGCCGAAAACCCACATGTATATTTATAAGTTGCCCGAAAATCTACCTCATTCTTACATCTTTCAACCGAAAACTTCACCTTTTCTCTCAAGAACTTCAACCGAAAACTCCTCTCTCCTCTCAAGAACATGCGAAGTCACTCACTTCTCATGAATTCCATGCGAAAATCCTTTGTATCTTCTTAGAATCTTGCAAGGTATCATCTTTTGTTCTTGATATCATCCATAAACACCTTCCAATCTCCTTATATTGGGCCGAAAACACCAAAATTCACCAGTTTTCACGAAGAACACGAAGAACGCGAAGAACACCCACACACTATTCTAAGAATTATTGTAAGTCTTTTTACAGTAATTAAGTGTTGTTTAACACTTTAAACATTTCTAGATTATCTAAATTATACTTAATTTTATGTTAATATATTGTAGGATTCGGTTTTTATCACGAGTTCTAACTTGTGGATTTAGCCCTACTACACCGTATCTTCAACCGGAAACTCACAAAAGGTGAGTTCATACCCCTGCATTTTTACTATTTTTCACTGTTTTAGGGGGGGGGGATACAAGTCTAACACAAGAGTATTGTGTTACAAATAAATGATTTCTAAATATTTATAAAATGACTTTAACTTACTGAAAATCTTTTAAATATTGTTAAAATCCTTCAAATGTTTTATAAACTCTTTTTAACTTATATTTTACCAAAATCATATATATATATATATATATATATATATATATATATATATATATATATATATAAGATTTAAAGGGCTTAGGACTAATAACTCGCTTTATTTCCTTTCCCTTTTTTGGATGTGGGTTTAGGGTAGAGTTATTTGTCCAAATGTTGTTTTAATTTGAATTTTATATATATATATACACACACAAACACACACGAATATAAAAGTTACTTCAATCAAATTCATTACCCTTTGTAACATGCCGAGCAAAAGGGGTACTTTATCGAATAATTCATATCAAACAGAATACAAATATAAATTATAATAGGTATAATTTATGGAACTTTCATACTATTTTCGCTGGTTAGTTATACAAACTTTAACAACATACTCTCGTATAAATACTTTACATTGAAGTATACTAGAAAAGGATCATACTATCTGTTCATTTATTTCAGAATGACTTTTCATTATTATTATACACGTAACCGTCACTATGGTTTTTGTGAGACAAAGTTCACTCGCTTAATTATTTAAGCAATACTATTAAAGACCTGATAATTATAACCAGAATCTCCCGACAGAGAGCGAGACAAATGTGAATAGATCTATACAGGATTGACAATCCCACACTGAGACTGTTCGCTACAGTTAGGCTGGTATGCCTATGAGTGACAAATGTCGTTACAGTTCTAACGCCCGTAAAGCGTTGTATCAGGCTTACTAGTCTTAGTATGGTTATAATAACTCACAAAAAGATATGAACAATACGATTAGTGTATGCATAATTAAACCAAAGAGTACAAATACAACGTACTGGTTTTACAAACAATATGATTTACAATATAATACTACGACTTACAATTACAGCTGGTGAAACCAGGCACAATCACAATTACAGGGTTTTCAAAGAATTCAATTACAGTATGCTAGTTACATAAACAATATAGAAAACATTTCTTTTTATAGTTTTATTGTGAATTAAAACTATGTTACTCTATCTTATAGTACAACAACAACTACACATAATGGTTTTATGGTATTAAAACTACCTTTCAGCTATATTAGAAAATATTGGATTTTCTTGAACAATAAACATGATTACTATTTCAAGAAAAAAACAACAAGCTTCTAAACATAAATACTTATGAACTCACCAACTTAAATGTTGATACTCTCTTTTTCAAAATACTTGTATTCTCAGGGAACCAATAGACAGCTACATTCTCAGGGTTTTGAGAAGACGAAGCAGTATAGAGTCATGTCTTCTATCTTTTTCTATATATAAATTTTGATGTCATATATATACAATGACTTGAACACTATGTAAAACGTATACATTATTAATACAATGACTTGAACACTATGATGCATGTGTTGTGATACTTAACATGAAGTCATCCACCCCCGGACGTTTCCGCCGCTCCAGTTTGGGGGTGTAACAATATTGGATCTACAAGCTTCCTTTCGATCCAAGCTTCTAAATCTCCAAGCTTTTCCAACAAATGCACCAAAAACACACTTTAGCCTCTAACCCACTAAAGAATAGGGTTTAGATCGATTAGGGTTGCTTCTGGACGTCAAAAGTGGTAAGGAGGCTGGAGGAAAGGACTTAAGGTACTTTAAATAGGGTGCAAAACCTAAAAATTAGGGTTTCCATGCACAACCTCTACTCGTCGAGTCGGGGTCCTCCAACTCGCCGAGTAGAAATCATAAACCACACAGTCTGACTAGGTTCGACACAACGAGTTGGGGCCTCCAACTCGTCGAGTTCCCTCAGTAAAATGAATATAAAGCTTTCGAAAATTATACCTCGGAGTCGGGATGTTACAATTGTCCCCCACTTGAACTAGACTTCGTCCTCGAAGTCTGCTGCGGTGAACAACTCCGGATAATGCTCCCGCATCTCTGCCTCCGGCTCCCAGGTCCACTTGGATCCCTTCCGATGCTCCCATTGTACCTTTACCAAATGTACTTCCTTGTTCCGTAGAACCTTCACTTTCCTCTCTAGAACGGCCACTGGCCTCTCCACGTAATTCAGGCACTCGTCGACCTGTATATCATCCAATGATACTACTGCTTCCTCATCTAATATTCACTTCCGTAACTATGAAACATGGAAAATACTGTGGATCTGACTAAGCTCCCCCGGGTGCGACATCTCTGTCCATACAACAGCTCATATGTTGGAGCACCAATACTGGAATGAAAGTTGTTGTTGTAGGAGAACTCTGCATGGGGTAGGTAGGAGCCCCAGCTCCTACCAAAGTCAATAACACAGGCTCTCAGCATATCCTCGAGAGTCTGTATGGTCCGTTCACTTTGGCCGTCTGTCTGCGGATGATAGGCTATACTGAAGTGCAACCGCGTGCCCAGTTCCTCGTGGAACTTCTGCAAGAAACGGGAGGTGAACCGAACATCGGGGTCTGAGACAATATAGACCGGCACCCCATGGCGAGAAACGATCTCGCGGATATACAATTCGGCCAGCTTCTCGGCCGATGAACTATCCCGTATCACTAAAAAGTGGGCGCTCTTGCTCAATCGATCCACTATGACCCTAATAGCGTCGAAGCCCCTAGTCGTCCTTGGTAGCTTTGTGATGAAATCCATTGTGATTTGTTCCCATTTCCACATGGGAATCTCCAGAGGCTGCAGCTGGCCGTGCGGCCTCTGATGCTCGGCTTTGACCAATCGGCAGGTCAAACACCTCTCAACATACCATGAAATCTCCCTCTTCATGCATGGCCACCAGTAACTCAATCTCAAATCCCGACACATCTTGGTGGCCCCTAGGTGAATAGAGAAGCGAGACTTGTGAGCCTCCTCCAGAACAATCTGTCTAACCCCACCAGACATCGAAACTCATACCCGACCGCAACGGGTCAATAATTCCCCGCTATCCTGCACAAACCGGGTGTTCTCACCCCTAATTCTCTCAAGCTTCCAATTCTCCTGTCCCATACCCTCAGCTTGAGCTTCCCTGATCAAGCTCACAAGTGGAGAATCCACTGATATCCTCATACATGTCGTTGGAGTAGAAAATCCAACTGACTTGCGGCTCAAAGCGCCCGCAACCACGTTCGCTTTACCAGGATGGTAAAGGATCTCGCAGTCATAACCCTTGACTAGGTCAAGCCACTTGCGATGTCTCATGTTCAGGTTTGGCTGATCCATGATGTGCTTCAAACTCTTGTGGTCCGTGTAAATGGTACATCGGACCCCATATAGATAATGCCTCCAAATCTTGAGACCGAATACCACCGCCCCCAACTCCAAATCGTGCGTGGGGTATCTCGTCTCATGCGGCTTCAGCTGCTGCGATGCATAGGCTATAATCCGTCCCCTCTACATGATGACCACTCCCAATGCTGTGATGGTTGCGTCACAAAACACTACAAAGTCCTCAACTCCCTCCGGGAGAGTCAAGACTGGAGCCTCGCAAAGTCGCTGTCTGAGGGTCTCAACTTCCCTCTGCTGCTCAGGCCCCCACCGGAAATCCACCCCCTTCCTCATCAGACGAGTGAGGGGTACTGCAATCTGGGAGAAATCTTGTATGAATCTCCGATAGTACCCTGCCAATCCCAAGAAGCTCCTGATATCCGAGGGAGATTTCGGAACCTCCCACTGCATAACCGCCTCGATCTTGTCCGGATCGACTGAAATCCCCTCCTGGTTAACGAGATGTCCAAGGAACTGAACCTCTCGTAACCAAAACTCGCACTTTGAGAACTTGGAATAGCACCATTCTCGCCTCAAAACTCCCAATAGCTCACGGAGGTCCTCCTCATGCTGCTCTCTAGTCTTGGAGTACACCAAGATATCATCTATTAACATGATGACTGAGCGATCGAGCATCGGTCTGCAGACCCGATTCATTAGGTCCATAAACACTGCCGGCACATTGGTGAACCCAAACGGCATCACCACAAACTCGTAATGTCCATAACGAGTTCGGAACGCGGTCTTCTCCACGTCCTCCTCCCTAACCCTGACCTGATGGTACCCGGACCTCAGGTCTATCTTGGAGAACCAAGATGCTCCTTGCAATTGATCGAAAAGATCCTCTATCCTCAGGAGTGGATAACGGTTCTTCACCGTCAACTTGTTCAACTCCCGGTAGTCAATGCACATATGGTGTGAACCATCCTTTTTTCTGACGAAGAGAATCGGCGCTCCCCATGGATAACTGCTCGGACGAATGAATTGCTTGCCCATCAGTTCCTTCAGCTGTGATGACAACTCCCGCATCTCCGGTGGTGCCAATCGGTACGACGCCTTGGCGATAGGGGCCGCACCTGGCACTAGGTCGATCCTAAACTCGACCTTCCTCTCCGGAGGCACTCCGGGTAACTCCTCCGGAAACACGTCAGCGAACTCCCTGACTATTGGAACCTCTGAAACCGTGGTCTGCTCCTAGACCCGCGTATCCACCACATATGCTAAATAACCCGCACACCCGTGCTGAATGTACTGCCGAGCCCTGGAAGCTGAACAAAACCCTGATCCCGATCTGGTGCCCTCGCCATAGATAATCAGTTCTCCCCCACTTGGGGTTCGATCGACCACTCGCTGACCCTCGCAGTCGATCATGGCACCGAAACGACTAAGCCAGTCCATACCCACAATCACACATACGTCCCCCATGGGAATCGGAATCAAGTCTATCGGGAAAGATACTGGAAGGCGAAGATCTCCAACACGCAACATCGATAGACTGAAGAAGCGGAAATCCCATGTTCGTTGGTGATAGAGACTCGCAACGGACACTCTAGCTCTCCTATTGGAAAACCGAACTCCCTAATGAATGATTGAGAGACAAACGACCGACCCACCCCGATTCAAATAATACCAAGGCAGGTAAGGAGTTCACTAAGAATGTACCTAACATGGTACAACACATATAAGCATAAAACAAATACAATCAGTAAGATAAGGGATAGAAATATACCAGCAACCACATCTGGTGCTGCCTTGGCCTCCTCTGCTGTAAGCTGGAAGGCGCGTCCCTAAGCCCTCGGGGGCCCTGCTGTACCCTGACTCCCATCAGTAATCCTCAATGTAGCCAGCGCGGGAGCCTGTGCCGGCTTGGCGGCTAGTAGGATACACTGGGCCTTCATATGGCCCACCTGCTCACAATGGTAACTAAGTCTGACCCCAGAAGCTGGAGTCTGCTGCCTACAATCCTTGGCAAGGTGGCCCTGCTTGCCACACTTGTGGCACCCGCTACCCGATCGACAAACCCCCGAATGAGCCTTCCCGCACTTCCCGTAAGTGCGGCCCGGATGACCTCCAGACCTAGACTCAGCGGTCTTGGACCACTTTGGCGCCGGCTGTGACTGCGCTGGGGCCTGCCTCTGCTCCCGTAACTATAACTCGATCTCAAGTTCACTCCGCTTAACGGCCTCCAGTAACTCCAATAGTGTATCACAACGCTGCATAGCAACAAACTGACGGATATCGGTCTTGAGCACGCTCATATGACGTGTCATCTGAGCCTGCTCAGAAGCAAACTCCGGGCAAAACATCGCCCTCTCAGTGAACATGTGGGTGATCTCCGTCACTGTCACTCTACCCTATCTCAGATCCAAAAGCTCTTATGACAGCCGCTCGCGCTCGACCCGTGGAATGTAGTGAGCGCGGAACATCTACCTGAACTGCTACCAAGTAACCGCAGCTCTCTGATCGTCATTATATTACCCAGTCATCAACCTCCACCAGTCCTTTGCCCCGGACCTCAACAAGTTCAGGGCACATCTGACCTTCTGGTCAGCAGGACATGAGCACGTGAAGAAACATCCCTCCACGTCAGACAACTACCTCATGGCTATGATCGGATCCTGAGTCCCATCGAAGGTCTGGGGCTTCGTGTTATCGAAGTCCTGGTACTGAAAATCTCGCCCTGTCCCTATACCCGCAGCCGTAACGGCTGCAGAGGCTTTAGCAGCCGCAGTCTCGGCAATGGTTGCGTATCTGTCATCAAAATACTCAATCACGACGGTCTTGATAGACCCAAACATCTCCGGAATCTGACCCCGGACAATCTCGACCACTTCCTCACAGATGATCTCCCTGACACGATCCTCTGTCAACGCTGGCCTATCCTAGCTGCCAACTCCTGATCCAGACCCGGATCCGGTCTCAAATCGCCTCTTAACCACCATACTGAAAACACACCAGGAAGATATCAGACAATCCGCATAAATAACGGGGAAACAATTCCTAACTAAACCCTAGGGGTTGTGACTTCTTTGCTATGTGTATGGGTCTTGTGCTTTCAGTTGTACGGGCCCATACTACCTTCCACACCTACCCATATTTGTCTCAAGTATCATCACAACGCCCTAACAATATACATAAACATGGCGAGCACTCCATCCTCACTCCTAAAGGAAGGCTAAATATCTCAATAAATGGCCGACTGACCCTGCACAACTTCCCCATGAACCTTCCACCATCCCTGCAGCACTAGTGTATGCTAGTTATACATAACGTTGGACCATATAGAATTTCGAATACCTGATCCTAACCTAAGCTTTTCATCAAACAAGAACAGGAAATAAGCCAAACCAAACGTTCTCAGGCTATAAGATCTTAATTATATACAACTATGATGCATACACTAAGCAACTACAATAAATATGTCAATTTTATATAAAGAAATCCTAGGTTATCAGGCATCATATAATCAAGCAATTCTATCATGCAATTCCTGAAGATCCTATTGGGTTTTGAGCACTATAACACTCTTATGGTGCACATGCAACCCTAAATGCTATGGATCCATGTTTTATCTAATCATACATGCATATTTACAATTTTCCAAAGCATTGTCCTAACTAGCATACAAATTGTCAAATGAACAATACGACTAGTTAAGAGGAGGCTTGAGAGAATAAGTTAGCAAGCTCAAAATCGTGTATCACTCTCTTGGAATGATGGGACCACCGATTTTGGCTCTAAGGGACTCTATTTATAGTGTGATAAATACTAGGGTTACACTTTGTAAACCCTAATGACCTTTCATATACTTAGGCTCCATGGGTTAACCTCCATGGACTATCCATGGATTATCTCATTGGTTTAGCCCATCCTAAATAACCATGGATCATTAGCCCACACTATTAAAATCATTGATTTACACAATCAATCCCCATATATTTAATTAGTCTCTTTTGATCACTAAATTAATTCTTGATCAATACTAATTAAATAATATGATTTCATATTAATATATTATACTTGTAATACATTAATAAATCATAAATAACCTTATTCTCAAAAGTCCATCCTATCAAATTGCACTGATGAAGGCAACCCAAAAGGACCATGCTACAATCGGGTCAAGTACATCCCAATTATAGTTATGGGCTTAGACACTAAATCCAACAGTCTCCCGCTTGGATAAGTCTAATAACTATAACTGCCAATATAACTCTAGGATCCGACTTAGCAATCGTAAGCTTTCAAAAGCCGTTGTCAAACTCTGCCTAGTCAGTGACTCGTCCTTTAGATAAGGGATCATATATTCCTCTGTTCTCAAGATATCAGCCTGACAATTACATGGAACAATGCCACTTATTGTCCAACAGTTTGTTTCCCGATTTCCGATTTGTTTGACATAGAACTTAATTAAGCACATCAATTTAGTTCTGACCGGGCCCGAAACATAAGTAAAAAAAAAATCATCGAGGGGCCCAAGATATCGCTTTTAATCCTCTTAGGATAAAAGGAACAGATAAACTTCGACATTATACGCTTGTACTAACTACTCATTAAATCATGCACAACGATACGTTTTATAACATCAAGTTACTGATGCGTTTTCATATCATCAATGCACAACCAACTCGCAGTCAACAACTCATATATCTTAGTTTGAAGACTATATGATATCATCGTCTCACGATGATCGTAATAAATTCCATGAAGTGATTCAAGTGAGCGCGGGTTGAATCCAATACTCGAATCTTATTTCAAGATCACTCATGAATGGTGTAGCAAACTCTTGCTATATCTAATGCCTTAGACAATCTACAAGCCACTTCATGACAATCTTATTTCATACTTACTTCCAACGTATGATCAACTGTGGATGGTTTGAATAATCTTATTATTTGGGAAGTCAAAAAATGCAAAGTGAAACATAAGAATAATACTAATCCTATATGGCCCCAAAAATTTTGAGTTTAAATAAAAAACACATTTTATTTAATCACCATATTGATTACTCATTATTCATTGTATATTGTTTCGATTTATCAACTAATGCTTGAATTAAAACAATAGCCATCCCATGCTCCAAGCATGCACACTATGTTTACCTACGGTCTTTACTTTGTGAAATGGATCAATTGTAAACATTTCCAGCGATACTCATTTCACAATTCCAAATCCTTATCGTAAGTGTAAGAATACAAAGTTCTTGCCACTTACTGTAATTTGTTAGATTCTAAACTTATATGCAGCGATCCTTTTGTAATAACTATATACACATGTCACAGAGACTTTGTTAATTACAAAACTTTCCATTGGAGATTGTTACAAGACAATTCCATAGATCCGAAGTCTCATATTCAAAGCACATTCTTTTGAACATCCTTCTTTGCATAAAAGTTTCTAACTTACTCATATATTCTTGATATCCAACTCCCATTATGGAAACTTTTCCATAATTGTCATATGACTATCCATTCTTAACATAATCCTATCCTGTCACACCCCCAAAACCAGAACGGCGGAAACGTTCGGGGGCGGAGGACTTCAGGTAAGTATCACAACACATGCAATATAGTAATCAAAGTACAAACAACCATTGCATTAATAAGTATAAGTTTTACATAAGTGTTTAAACATTACATATTCAAACACCAAAGTAGGTACAGTAGAAGACAAGAGTCGCGGTACGGTACTAAGTAGTCTTCTCAAAAGCTTCGGGAGTGTACCTGTCTACTGGATTCCTGAGAATACAAGTTATTTGGAAAGAGTAGATCAACATTTAAGCTGGTGAGTTCATAAGTATTTTAGTTCTGTTAAGTATACCCTAAGTTCTTTGGATAAGTTCACTAGTTCCTCCAGAAAATCCGATATTTCCTGAGGTGATAGACTGATAACCTTAATAGTTTCCCTCTGTAATTACTTAGTTTATACTAATTATATATAACCTAATATCGAATGTACAGTTAAATGGGTGTATCTGCCCTAAGCCCACAACCAAACAAGGAACAGGAAGTAAGGCGGAAGTCACACATTTCACTGTCAATCGGATATTACTTATGTATAATTCTGATGTAAAAACTAAGGAATTATAGAATTAACCCCTAAAGGTCCTTTATGGTTTAATGACTAAGGAATTATACTATTTTACAGAAAGTGAATGACTAAGTCCCCATTTGTAAAAGTGCTTTAATCCCATAAACCGTTTCATTTGTAAAAGTGGTTTAATCCCATAAACCGTTTCCTTTGTAAAAGTGGTTTAATCCCATAAACCGTTTCCTTTGTAAAAGTAGTTTAATTCCATAAACCGTTTCATTTGTAAAAGTGGTTTAATCCCATAAACCGTTTCATTTGTAAAAGTATTCTTAGTTATATCCGTTCTACAGTAAAACCTTAGTATTAATCCTGGAAAATATTATATTATCCATAATACTGCCTTGTGGTTTTAAATGTTCCAAAACCAGAAGTACAAGTATATTTACCATACTTGATTTCATGATACGTAGCTTTTACTGTAAGTAAAAACTAACAGAAGGTATATTTGGTCAGGATGTAATTATATTTTCTTACTGTTTTAAGAGAAGTATATTACTTAGTAATTTATTCTTTGTTTTATCCATGTGAGTTCTATTAACCATACTGATATGACTGATGTGCCTGCTGCGACGTTCTTCAGGCGTCGGAAACGATATGATATTTTACACCCTAGGCCTGCCGGCCAAACTGTAGCGAACAGTAAAGGTGCGGGATTGTCAGTCCCATATAAATCTATACACAAATTCACGCCCTCCCTATAGGAGATTCTGGTTAATAAGTCAGGACTTAAGGTCGTACTTAGATAAGTACACCATGAAGAGTCTCACAAATTTATTGTTTCAACGAGATTTACGATGTATTATTACCCCGTGATTGCTAACCCTGGTACTCTGTATTGTATCTTTGTTAATGCAAACCCGCTATGATGTATTATTACCTCGTGATTGCTAACCCTGGTACTCTGTATCGTACCTTTGTTAATGCAAACCCGGTATGATGTATTATTACCCCGTGATTGCTAACCCTGGTAATCTGTATTGTACCTTTGTTAATGCAAACCCGATATGATGTATTATTAATTCTTTAATATGTTATTCGTATATTAAAGGTATTATACATATCCTGGTATAGATAAATGAATTGTTGGTAATTTCCTTGGAAAGTATACAGTCGTTAATCATACTTGTATATTTAGTTTTGAATCATAAATTATACCTATTATAAATTATATGTTCTATCTGATTAGCATGATTTCTCATGGATGAACACCTTTGCTCAGCATGATACAAAGGTAATGATACCGAATGGAGTAACCTTTTATATTCATATATGTATAATATATATATATATATATATATATATATATATATATATATATATATATATATATATATATATATATATATATATATATATATATATATATATATATATATATATATATAATTAAGAAGGAAACGACCTTCGGACAAATAACACCACCTTAATTCCACATCCAAACAAGGAAAAGGAAATAAGATAATTCATTAGTCCTAAGCCCTTCAAATCTTATTTATATATTTATACATATATAAACCTGATTTTTGGCAATTATAATCTGAAATAGTTTATAAAACCTTTTTCAAAGAATTTAACGGAGTTTACATGACTTTAAAGATTTAACATGACTTTAAGTCATTTTGGATGTATTTGGTAATCCTTAACAGCATAAGGAAACCCTTTGTGTGATTATTATCACATACAACTATTAACACAATTTATATTGTGTTAAACTTGTATTCCCACCTAAAAAGCATTTAAAAACCATTAAAAAGGTAAATTATAGGGGTATGAACTCACTTTGATAAGTGATGATTCGGGCAGCGTTTCATTTCTATAGATGATCTTTCTAGAAGAAACCGCGAGTTTTTGAGTAAAAACCGGGCTTTATGCGGGCAGCACTTCGTATGGAAAGAGGCTATCTTCTCGAGAATTCCCGGGCTTCGGGGCTTGCTTCGGGTTTTAGATACGATAACGGGGCCTTGGGGGGTCGTAAGAAAGTTTAGAGGGGTGAAAAATGTGAAAAAGCATGAAATTTGGGGTAAAAATGGTGCAGGAACCGGGAGGGTTCGCACCCTATATATAGCCCGCAGCCTCGGATCCGAAGCAAGGAGGGTGCGACGCATGTCTCGGACAGGTGGCGAGGGCGAGGGGAGTCAGCAGCTACGTGGCAGCTTCGCATGCGAGGGGGAGGCTTCGGTTCGGACACCTGGCATGGTGCATCGGATCAGCAGTGGACCAAACTTTGGTCCAATCAGGAGCTAGCACAAGCATCATCGGACCAATCAGAAGGTGACACGCGAGCCTGCGGTCCAATCAGAAGACGCCACGTAGCAGACCCGTGGAAGCCTCGCATGCGAGGGTGACGTGGCCGAAGAGGGTCCATGCGGAAATTCCCGGTTTTCAACATTTCTTGATTTTCGTGCCAAAAACTTGCGAAATTCATAACTTTCGCACACAAGCTCCGTTTTTGGCGTTCTTTATATGCACACGTAGGTAAAATTATACTCTTTGACTTTAGTTTAGACTTCGTCGGCTAATTTTGATTTATTTTTAATATTATTATTTTTAACAGTCCGGGACAGGAAATCCGTTAAAAATTCATAACTTCTTCATCCGACGTCCGTTTTCGTCTGTCTTTTTACCGTTGTACTACTTTTGACGAGATCTTCGATTCTCGTTTAAGTTGCGTCGGCTAAATATGGAACGATTTATATTTCGAATTTTTAGCTGTCTACTGTTAAACCGAAACTTAGAAAAATCATAACTTCCTCATACGAAGTCAGATTTTTACGTTCTTTTTATGAACGTTCTCGGTTTAACATATTATACAACTTTCATCTAGATTGATAAGGCTAAAAAGCCTTTTTTCGAAAATTCACTTTTTACACTAAACAGTGTTTTGCCGGTTTTGTCGCGGATTTTCGATTGGTCATAACTTCTTCGTTATAACTCGGATTTCAGTGTTCTTTATATTTTTGGAAACCTTGTTATGATTTCTACCACTTGGTTCATCTCAATCATGATTATTGATCAATTTATTTTTGACCTAAATTTGACTGGTGTCACATTATCACCCTGTTAGATGGAATTTCGTCCCGAAATTAAGTCTTAAAGTGATACTGATGGACTAGGTCTAATCTTCCCTTTCCCAAGTGAATTTAGGTCCCCGGTTTGTAATCCAGTGAACCTTCACTAACGGGATAAGACTTTGCTTGGTTCTTTTGATTTCCCTATCCATGATTTCCATTGGTTCTTCTACAAAGTGTAGACTTTTATTTAACTTGATTTCATTGAGTGAAATAACAAGTGTTTCATCGGATAGACACCTCTTTAGATTAGATATGTGAAAGGTGGGATGAATGTTATTAAGTTTGTGTGGTAGTTTAAGTTTATATGCTACAAGACCGATTCTGGTAAGAATCTCAAATGGTCCTATGTACCTTGAATTTAGTATTCCACACTTTCTCAAGCGTATCTTGTCCTTCCGGGGTGAGACCTTCATATGACAAGGTCATCAATCCTGGAATTTCAAGGGTTTTCTTTTATCGAAGCCGTAGCTTCTCTTGATTAACTCTAGAAGCTTTATGTCGCTTCCTGATTCGTATTTTCTTTTTGGTAGTTTCTCGGATGAATTCCAGATCAGTGAAGGTGCTGTGCGGAAATTGGACCTCTAGCTAGTTGCGTATTACCTAATTTAGTCCAGTACAGATAGGATCTGCACTTGCGACCACAGAAGGTTTCGAATGGAGCAACTTTAAATGCTAGCATGGTAAAGGACTCGACTAATTGGTAAATGGGTATCCCACGCTTTACCAAGGTCGATCACATACGTTCTTATCCATTCTTCCCAAGGTTTCACCTGCCACATTTTCAGGTTTCAAGGCTTCCTGTTGAACCTCCTTACTTTGTGTGGACAAATTTGAATGGGTTATCATAGTCAATGATTGGCTCTACGACCTGAGTACTCTTTCCGACTTAGGGTGTCAGCTACTATATTGGCTTTGTCGGGATGATAACGAATTTCGAATTCGTAGTCATTTAGTAGCTCGACCCACTGTCGTGGTCTCCCGTTGAATTCCTCCTGGTAGGATATATGATGAAGGCTTTTGCTATGAAGTTCATGATAAGACTCATACTTGGCTCATCCACCATCACCTCGTGTATACAAGTCGTATATAATTTAGATTTCACAAAACGTTCGGATGGGTGACTCTGCCCCAGGTCCACAACCAAACAAGGAACAGGAGATAAGGCGGAATTACACATCCTTAATCTTGTTAAGTCTAAATTATATACCACTCTCGTGTATACACTTAGCAGCGATATATTAACTTAATGATTTCTTAGTCTCTATTCTTGAACTTGACCTGCGGTACAATGATTTTCCTATGAGATCTATTGGGGTACTTCGGTGGTTACTGACTTCTAAGACTCTTTCGGTGCTTTTTGTTTGAAGTTTCCTGTCTACTGAGTAGGCTAAAATGGCGTGGTACCCTTCACATGGGTACTTCTGAAGTTTTGAAATGAGTGACAACCTAAGAGTTTGCGTTATGGATTGGAAGAATTTCATCTTACGGCTGATTAAGGAAAAAGTTCTCTTACACAGCATAAGAATTTTCACATGGTAAGGGCCAGGCCAAACCATGTCGAATGAGGATGTCGGAATTTTCTCGACGAAATAGATATTAAGTCGTTCTGGGAGGAATGATTACTAGGATGATATCCTATGTACCTAAGTTTTCAGTGCTTCTGGTTTTATTCTGTTATTATCGCTACGAACCCCTTTTTGATTCGAAATTGGCGGGTACTACCGATACGAGGGTTTTGATAATTTGAAATTATGAACTTTCATGAAACGATCCTTACTAGGTCTCTCTATAATCGCTTGGTGTATACAAGTCATGTATAATTAAGATTGGTAAGACCTTTGACTGAGCAACCCTGCCCTAAATCCACAACCAAACAAGGAACAGGAAATTAGGCGGGATTACTCACTCTAAGTCTACAAATCTTAATTATAAATGACCCTTATGTATACACTAAGTCATCATAGCTTACCTGTTAGGGTTTCAAATTTTATATGAATGATGTGATTTAATTTGAACGGGAGAGTAATCATAATTATAGATAATTATCGGGGTTTGGAAGTGTACCAAAATATAGCAGGGTTCTTTGATGCTTTCCCATGTATTGGGGTCAAACTCCTCCTGCTCCCCCGTCGTTCTTCTCTGTTGGACAGTCCCTCTTGTAATGTCCTATTTCACCACAAAGGTGACATATGGGAATGGTTCCAACGTTGGTAGTTGAAGTGATAAACTCAACCGGAGTTCTACAGATGCGGGCGGTATGCCCCTTTATGTTGCATCTAATGCAATGCAGCTCTCGGCAAACTCCATGATGATGGTAATTGCACTTGCTGCAGTGTGGGAGGTTTCCTAAGTAGGGCATGGTCGGTGCTGGAATAACAGGGATGATGGGGGTATGGACTGTCCCAGTTCGTTGCCCTCTGTTAGGTTCTTGAGTTGAACAACTCCCTTTCTTGTTCTCGAACTTTCATTTCAGGATATTAGGCTTAAGGTTCAAAGTGTCCTTACAAGTAGGTGCTCGTTGCTGTACTTGGCCATCACCACGATCGGGATTGCCGATATCATTACTACTAACATTTGCGTTGTTAGCATTAAGGTGTGCCATGCCAACTGCTACAGCTGCTGTGACTGCAGCTTGAAACGTAGCCGCATCTATTTGAAGGATTGGTGTTTTGCTGGTGGGTTGGTTACATTCCTTCGGAGGAATGATTCTGTTTCATGATAAGAAAATGAGCTCGTGAGCGACTATCGTTGGCTATAAATGTATTCTAACCATTTGTATCTACGTATAAATCTTTCGTTTTGTTATATTGTTCTCAATGATTCAACCTGCATCCCTATGATGCAGTCCTGGTAAGGAACATAAATAAGTTTCTAGAATGGTTATGAACCGAGTATCATCCGAACTAGGTTACCTTCGATTGGTGGATATCATTTTCCAACTTTCGAAATGATTTGAAAACAATTCATAATAAAGTCTACATAGAATAGACTTATGAATTTGAGAAGTAATCATTATCAATTAAGATTTCGTGATCTGATTTATTGTTATTAGCCGTGACAGGAAAAGAGGATAAGCTCAAAACCTAATGTGAGTAAGGTAATCACTAACTCACTAGGTTGAATCGATTTACTAGTTATTACTCAGATGAAAAGGTGCTCAAACACTTCACATGAATCACATGTGGTTTTCCTTTGTTCTATGTTCTATTCTGGGTGGTAATGATTTGTTTCCTCCTAGTATCTATAGGGTGTCCTTCTCCTCTGTAGGTATATTGAATTCCCGAGATGTCTTACTTCCGATTCTGACACTGATCCCCATTACTTCGAAATGAAGATTTTGAATCTCGGAAGTTCATGCGAATCTCTCATTGGTGTCCTTAATAGGGTAAGGGCACTAAATGATTTCTATAGTTTATTTACTTATCATCTGTTTCTTTCTTGGAATTCTCCTAATGAAATTCTGTTGGATCCTCCTTGACTCTTCTATTGATTGCTGGAGTGACTACATCTATCTAAGGGGTTTATACGAGAATAGGAATCTCTAAAGAATCTATGAGAAAATTTATATTTTTATGAAGGTGATTCTTTCTGGCCCTTTTATAATCACATGGTGTGTACCGATTATATATAATCCAGATCAAATAGACCTTCGAATAAATAATCCTACTCTAAAACCACATCCAAACAAGGAAAAGGAAGTAGAGTGAAAATCACATATTCTAAGTCTATAAAATCTCGGCTATATATAACCTTAACGTATCCACTTAGTAATTATAGACTTATCAGAAAAGATCCTTTTAATCATTTCCCCAAATTCATTTATGGTATCTAAAATACCTCCATGGTATTTTAATTATAAGTTTGATTCTTGGACTTCTAGATATAAGAAGTTGATAAGTTTTCAGTTTCCTTGTTATGGCATCCTAAAATACTCCCATAGTATTTTAATCTTTATGTTTGGTTCTAGAATTCTCCTGGTACTTAGGTAAGTTTTAGACTTGTTGCAACACTACAATCACTCCCCAAACACATGTTGGTCATATCTCGAATGAATATAGTTGATCAGGCTATATTGATCCCAGATATGATTACGTCACTGTCTAGGTTTAACTGCAATGTCCAACATCCAAATACTTTTGTTTTGTTCTTCTTGTGATACTCATTCTAGTATATATATTCTGCATGTACTTATACTTTTATAAAATATTGTTATATTTTTAAAGTATAACTCTTGGTCAGAGTGTTTTTATCCCAATGGGTTTATAGTTGTATATCTTTTATGACTGATATACTGAGTTCACTATAAACACTGCTCTGATACCAATCTGTCACACCCCCAAACCAGAACGGCGGAAACGTTCGGGGGCGGAGGACTTTAGGTAAGTATCACAACACATGCAATATAGTAATCAAAGTACAAACAACCATTGCAATAATAAGTATAAGTTTTACATAAGTGTTTAAACATTACATATTCAAACACCAAAGTAGGTACAGTAGAAGACAAGAGTCGCGGTACGGTACTAGGTAGTCTTCTCAAAAGCTTCGGGAGTGTACCTGTCTACTGGATTCCTGAGAATACAAGTTATTTGGAAAGAGTAGATCAGCATTTAAGCTGGTGAGTTCATAAGTATTTTAGTTCTGTTAAGTATACCCTAAGTTCTTTGGATAAGTTCACTGGTTCCTCCAGAAAATCCTATATTTCCTGAGGTGATAGACTGATAACCTCAATAGTTTCCCTCTGTAATTACTTAGTTCATACTAATTATATATAACCTAATATCGAATGGATAGTTAAATGGGTGTATCTGCCCTAAGCCCACAACCAAACAAGGAACAGGAAGTAAGGCGGAAGTCACACATTTCACTGTCAATCGGATATTACTTATGTATAATTCTGATGTAAAAACGAAGGAATTATAGAATTAACCCCTAAAGGTCCTTTATGTTATACTATTGTACAGAAAGTGAATGACTAAGTTCCCATTTGTAAAAGTGGTTTAATCCCATAAACCGTTTCATTTGTAAAAGTGGTTTAATCCCATAAACCGTTTCATTTGTAAAAGTGGTTTAATCCCATAAACCGTTTCCTTTGTAAAAGTGGTTTAATCCCATAAACCGTTTCCTTTGTAAAAGTAGTTTAATTCCATAAACCGTTTCATTTGTAAAAGTGGTTTAATCCCATAAACCGTTTCATTTGTAAAAGTATTCTTAGTTATATCCGTTCTATAGTAAAACCTTAGTATTAATCCTGGAAAATATTATATTATCCATAATATTGCCTTGTGGTTTTAAATGTTCCAAAACCAGAAGTACAAGTATATTTACCATACTTGATTTCATGATACGTAGCTTTTACTGTAAGTAAAAACTAACAGAAGGTATATTTGGTCTGGATGTAA
Source organism: Lactuca virosa (assembly GCF_052849685.1). Lineage (NCBI taxonomy): Eukaryota > Viridiplantae > Streptophyta > Magnoliopsida > Asterales > Asteraceae > Lactuca > Lactuca virosa. The sequence goes on from NC_136434.1 coordinate 255,435,337, forward strand.
TTATCTTTTCTTACTGTTTTAAGAGAAGTATATTACTTAGTAATTTACTCGTTGTTTTATCCATGTGAGTTCTATTAACCATACTGATATGACTGATGTGCCTGTTGCAACGTTCTTTAGGCGTCGTAAACGATATGATATTTGACACCCTAGGCCTGCCGGCCAAACTGTAGCGAACAGTAAAGGTGCGAGATTGTCAGTCCCATATAGATCTATACAAAAATTCACGCCCTCCGTACAGGAGATTCTGGTTAATAAGTCAAGACTTAAGGTCGTACTTAGATAAGTACACCATGAAGAGTCTCACAAATTTATTGTTTCAACGAGATTTACGATGTATTATTACCCCATGATTGCTAACCCTGGTACTCTGTATTGTACCTTTGTTAATGCAAACCCGGTATGATGTATTATTACCCCGTGATTGCTAACCCTGGTACTATGTATCGTACCTTTGTTAATGCAAACCCGGTATGATGTATTATTACCCAGTGATTGCTAACCCTGGTAATCTGTATTGTACCTTTGTTAATGCAAACCCGCTATGATGTATTATTAATTCTTTAATATGTTATTCGTATATTAAAGGTATTATACATATCCTGGTATAGATAAATGAATTGTTGGTAATTTCCTTGGAAAGTATACAGTCGTTAATCATACTTGTATATTTAGTTTTGAATCATAAATTATACCTATTATAATTTATATGTTCTATCTGATTAGCATGATTTCTCATGGATGAACACCTTTGCTCAGCATGATACAAAGGTAATGATACCGAATGGAGTAACCTTTTATATTAATATATGTATATAATATATATATATATATATATATATATATATATATATATATATATATATATATATATATATATATATTGTGACAACCGTCAATTTTTGGTCAAGTCAAAGTCAACTAAAGTCAACAAGTCAAACCGGTCAACTTATCTAACCCTTGTATATTAGGGTTTTCGTTATGCTTCTTATTGTACAAATCACAAATCTTAATACAAAGTATCACTTAGAGTTTTCACGTGTTCCAAAATTCTAAACCCTAATCAGGGCAAGTGATGAAACTACTCGATAAAACATTATTCCTTAACCCTCGGGGGCATATAACAATCATAACGAGACTTAACGGGATGTACAAACCTTGCATTACGAAGCCAAACACTCAAAAAGATCGCAAACGAGATCTCTCCCAAATCTCTCTCTGTATGAGAAATATCTCCAAGCGTGTGAAATCTCTCCCAAATCTCTCCAAGTATGTGAAATCTCTCCCAAATCTCTCTCTATATGAGAAATCTCTCCAAGCGTGTGAAATCTCTCCCAAATCTCTCCAAGTATGTGAAATCTCTCCCAAATCTCTCTCTGTTTGAGAAATCTCTCCAAGTGTGTGAAATCTCTCCCAAATCTCTCTCTGTATGAGAAATCTCTCCCAAATCTCTCTCTGTATGAGAAATCTCTCCCAAATCTATCTCTGTATGAGAAATCTCTCCAAGCATGTGAAATCTCTCCCAAATCTCTCCAAGTATGAGAAATCTCTCCAAGTGTGTGAAATCTCTCCCAAATCTCTCTCTGTATGAGAAATCTCTCCAAGTATGTGAAATCTCTCCCAAATCTCTCTCAAAATCTCCCTCAACTTTTTATAGTCACTCGGGGCATCCCGACCCTCGAATTAGACGAAAACAACTCGAAAACGGAAGTCTACGCGAAAAACAGCCTTAAGGAGCCGAAACCTCTTAAGGAGCCGAACCCTCTTAAGGAGCCGAAACCTCTTAAGGAGCCGAAGCCTCTAAAGGAGCTGAACCCTCTTAAGGAGCCGAAACCTGTTAAGGAGCCGAACCTCTTAGGAACCGAACTTGTCAGAAGCGAAGATGTCAGAAGCGAACTACACCCTCTCGGACCGAAGCTCAGCAGACCGAACCGAGACCTCGGACCTTCTGTCCCTCCCCCTCGCACCTTCGGTCCCCTCCTCTTCCTCTCGGTTCCTTCCTTCCCTTCTCTCGGTTCTCACTCTCTTAGAGCCAAACCTCGCAGGTTCGGTCCATATTGCCGGTTTTTTACCCAAACTTCGTTTTAAGCTCGTTTTTCGTGATTTTAACGCGGGATTTTCACCCAAACTCGTATTTTAACATAATAAACCCTAAATATCCATATTTTAATTATATTTTGGGGAAAATCTTTGCCTAAGAATAAAATCTAGTAGGTAAGATTTATGGGTGGAGTGTTGACTTACCCTTTGGGCAAAGACACAAGTTACCTCCCATACCCACTCCAAGACCATCCCCAGTTACTATTCCACCATACCTGGTCATTTCATTGTCCTTTTTCCCCACTCTTTCCAGCCAAGTACCTTGTCACAAGGATAGAAAAACCCTTATCTCTCCTCCCACTTTATTCACTCTTTCTCAAGGAGAACAAACACATCTCTTTCACTTTCTCTCTCTAAAATTCGAGATTCAAAGGCTGGTCTTGAGTTTTTCCTCCACATTTGGTAATTATCTTCCTCCTACACTTAGATATTCTACTATCCTTCATCCAAATCACGGATTGCTTACACAAATATCATCATAATTATTGTTAGATCTTCAAATCTTCAAGCATCTCCCAAGTGTTCTTGAGTTGAACACTTCTTTTCTTCCTCATCCATCTACTGAAATCACTCAAGGTGAGTTCATACCCCTACATTTTCATGTTTTCTACAAGTTTTAGGGGGGGAATACAAGTTAAAACACCAAAAACTTAACTAAACTCAAACAACAGCTTTCATCAGAAAAGTTGAGTCTTATTCACGGACTGTTTTGACTATCTTAAACTTAATATCTTTCAAAACTGTTTAATATGCAAATAGTTCAGGTTCATACCTTTAAAATGACTACTTGCACACCTCCATACGATTTTTCTACGATTTATGGTGATTTTTACAAAACTGCCTATCATTTCAGAAACGAATTCGGACCAGTCTGTGAATATGAACATTTTAAAACAAGTTAAAGACTTCTAAAAATCATAATAAAAATTATGAATAAACTAGACACATTTTGTGAACTCTCAGAATTTACGGATTCAGTTTTCGACTTCGTATGATTTTTCTAAAACATTGTAGAAAGGTCAAAAACTAGATAACAGCTTATAACTTTCATCACACTTTGTAACATGTTGAGCAAAGTGTTAATCTTTGAGGATTTCATATTTTACATGTGTTTCTTGTTGTGGTATAATTATATAACAGAAAATACTCACTGAATTGTAAGAACCCTCCATCATTACCAATAGTACAAAACAAGGCAGGATAAACATGCTTATATTTTTGCTACACATTCGACTTACCTAGAAAAGGGTTCTTATACACCACAAACAAATATGCTAAACTATAATAGGTATAGTTAGGTTGCATATACATTAAAAACATTATGATAAACTATAATAGGTATAGTTAGGTTGCATATACATTAAAAACATTATGATAAACTATAATAGGTATAGTTTACGTTTCATTTACATTATGAACTCATTACAAAAGGTTTTCATATAAAAGGGGGTACATTACAAAGTACCGGGTTTATACAAAAGGGGTACATTACAAAGTACCGGGTTTATACAAAAAGGGGTACATTACAAAGTACCGGGTTTCATATAAAAGGGGTACATTACAAAGTACCGGGTTTATATAAAAAGGGGTACATTACAAAGTACCGGGTTTTCATATAAACGGGGTATGAATACAAAGTACCAGGTTTACACAAAAATAGTTTTAGGGTATTAAAACTACATATCTTTTAGAATTGTTAGTTTTCAGCTATAATCGCTAAGTGTACATGTTAGAGTTATATAAAATTGAATTGAAATCGACTTAGAATTGGTGGGCCCGCCTTATCTCCTGTTCCTTGTTTGGTTGTGGACCTAGGGCAGACCCATTATATTCAACGGTTTATTTAACTTAAATTTTATATAACTTATATACGCTGGGTGATTATAGAAGGAATCTATGGGTCTTTCTAGGGTACATTACCGCATAACATAGGAGCATTCATTTCACACTTAATAAAGAAAATATTGGATTTTCTGGAAACATACTCTGTCGCTTTTACAAGGAAAACGGTTTCTTCCTCAAACAAAACTCTTATGAACTCACCAACTTAATTGTTGACACTTTTCAAAACTACTTGTATTCTCAGAAAATCAGTGATACAGAAAACCGACAGCATTTTGAGGATGAGACGTTAAATCGTAAAACAGTTCATTTTGTCATCATAATGTAATTGATTTTGAAACATGTAAACATATACTATGATGTAACCTTTTCAATTATATTTATGATGGTTGTATTTACTTTGAGCACTATTATACTCGTTGTTGTGATACTATACATGAAGTCCTCCACCCCCGGACGTTTCCGCCATCCTTGGTTTGGGGGTGTGACATATATATATATAAATATATATATATATATATATATATATATATATATATATATATATATATATATATATATATATAATTAAGAAGGAAACAACCTTCGGACAAATAACACCACCTTAATTCCACATCCAAACAAGGAAAAGGAAATAAGATAATTCATTAGTCCTAAGCCCTTCAAATCTTATTTATATATATTTATACATATATAAACCTGATTTTTGGCAATTATAATTTGAAATAGTTTATAAAACCTTTTTCAAAGAATTTAACGGAGTTTACATGACTTTAAAGATTTAACATGGCTTTAAGTCATTTTGGATGTATTTGGTAATCCTTAACAGCATAAGGAAACCCTTTGTGTGATTATTATCACATACAACTATTAACACAATTTATATTGTGTTAAACTTGTATTCCCCCCCCCCCCTAAAAAGCATTTAAAAACCATTAAAAAGGTAAATTATAGGGGTATGAACTCACTTTGATAAGTGATGATTCGGGCAGCGTTTCATTAGATTGTCCTTGAGAGTTGTTTAACCACTTTAGTCATATATAGTTCTAGTCATTTTTCCCTCTTAATGCCCTAGGCATTTGAAAAATTAGAACACGTGAATATTATAGCATATGCAATCGACCCTATATCTGAAGCATATCGGACACGATTCATAATGTATTACATAAAGACATGATACTTGTTCAGTCTTTTGCTATGATATTTCTATTTGGCATGTTCTCATAATTCGAACTATGAAGAGGGATGTCGTAATCATAATCGAATTTTGAGAATGCAATTAACATTTCCATATATAGAATTTCCTTATGTCGAATCTTTTCAACATAAAATTCATATATGTCTTTGACTAAATTTGATTAAAAATCTCAATCTAAGCTTTTAGAATTGAAAAATGAAGTATAAGTTCCTCTCCCTTAATTATATATATATATATATATATATATATATATATATATATATATATATATATATATATATATATATATATATATATATATATATATATATATATATATATATATATATATATATATATATATATATATAGCAAAACAACTTTTCAACCCTGCAACTTTACGAATTGAAACTTTGTTTTCTATAATTAACATTGCTAACTTGCAACACTTACCATAATAATTATGCTCCCACTAGCATAATAATTATTATCTTACTGACATAACACTTATGCTCCCACTAGCTTTGACATGTATCCAAAATCAGATGGACTTCTAGAAATCAATACTTATTAACTTTCTTACCATAGTTCAGATTTCTGATACGAGATGCTTCGATAAGTATTTATCTAAGCTTGTCAAAGTCATACACCTTTCCTTAGATAGCTCACATGTGTGTCTAAACTATTTCAGAACTTACAGCAATAAATTCCGAATGTTTGGACCTTTTGCCATTTCTCACAATTCGAACTATGAAGAGGGATGCCGTAATCATAATCGAATTTGAGAATGAAAATATCACAAATGTTATCTCCTTAAAATCTACTTAGTGAAAGCGTTTCCTCACAATAATTTTCATGAATTGGAGAGAAACCTTATGAAACTTAGATTTTATGGTGTATGTGTTCTTATCCATGTGAAATTGTCTTAACCATATTCATAAGACAAGGTTAGTGACAAATCCAAACTCATATGGACTAAACCTATTTAATATTAATTCTTTGCCACTCGGTAGCACAAGGGCCTACCATGTCTTCCAAGTTGTTATGCAAACAATTGAGAACTCATAGAACTCACACTGACCTCTTGACATATAAGTTTCTCTCTATCAAGAAACATTACTTGACAAAAAAATATTCAAGAGTTAGTGCGATTTCTTATCAAGACAAACACTATTGACTATCGGTCTTAGTTGATCTTTGTTTTATCCAAAACATTACAACTTACCAATTTCAAATATACAAGAGTAAGAAACATTTTACTCTACATTTGCTGATATGTCACTCAATATACAATCTTGAAGTATGACTCTAAGATTTGATTTTGGAACGAAGTATGATTCATCTTAATTGATTTAACCATTTCAACAATTCCCGGTTCCTCTTCTTAGCCAAACAAATGCACTAAGATGTCCTTAGAGTATCAAATTGTGATATGGTTTTCATAATCATTAAGACGATCATAAAACACGATACTCAAGTACTCTCGCATCTTTTTCAGATTGGAGAAACTTTTATCTTTCTGCCTAATTTGATTCTTCTTATTCGTCCTGTTGTACATTGAAACTTTTTCAATGATTCAGAATTATACTTAAACTTGTAAGCATAACTATATTTACTAAACTTTAGTAAATCATGACGAATAGTCTTATTATTCTTTGTGGTGGACCTGACCAGCGCACAACCAAGTGTACCCGATCCCCTAGTCCTTCACTTGACTCACATATACATATGAACAAGGAATTAGTCTTAATTTCCCAAAGATGAAGGTTCTCATTCATCATACAATACAAGTTGCATGATTCCAAGTTTCTATCCAACTGAAACTTGGGTGATGAGAATCTTTCCTTATTTGGTAAATTTATACTCTACCACAAACGAAAGAATCAAATCCATATTGCTAAAATAGAAACATACAAACATCAATTTTCACAAATGCCACTGCGAAAATATAAATAAGATAAAAAGTCAAAATTTTATTTATTTATAAAAGGTGTGGAAATTTTTTTCCTTACAATGCAATTACATATGAAAATTATGCTATTATAAATTTCTAAGTAATCTATCATAACTCTTAAGCAGCAGCTCAAAAATCCGATCATCGAATCAGGCGATCAAAATCCATCTTTTCACGATCAGATTTAGCTCACTCTTCTTTTAAGCTTCCTTTCTTTTCTTTGATCCTAAAAAAATCAAAATGCGACCCTGTCACATCATGTATTATGTCACACCCCCAAACCAGAACGGCGGAAACGTTCGTTCGGGGGCGGAGAACGTCATGTACAGTATCACAACAATGCATAATAGTAAACAAGCAACAACATCATCCATTGCATTAATAATATAATTTTAATACAAGTGTTTTCTGTATAGTTTATAAGACACCAAAATATGATTCAAAATAAAAGACGAGTCTTGAATGTGCTCCATCTTCTCAAAACCTGGTCATCGGTACCTGTCTACTGGTGACATGAGAATACAAGTTATTTTGAAAGCGTAGATCAGCATTAAAGCTGCTGAGTTCATAAGTATTTAATGCCATTGTTTGTATATGTTTGATGAAAGTGTTTGTAAATGTTCAATGTAAAAGTTTGTAAGTGTTTCTATGTAAATGTTTGTAAATGTTTGAATACTTCCTAGAAAATCCTATATTTTCTACTAAAGTAGTCTTCTACCAAGACTCGAATGTTTTGAAAGTTTGTTCTTTTGTAAAAGTGAGTGTTTTTCCCCAAGTATGACTATCATTACCAAAATATAGTTTTCATTATACCATTTATGTGAGAAGATCACAATGTGAATGAAATGGGAAAAATAAAGAAATACTGTAGATTTATATATAAGTAACTACCAATGTACTAACTACCTTAAACCTGTTTGTTTAATTAAGGTAAAATGTGATAAGATTATAACCATACTTGATTGACTAGTAAAACACGACGTTCGAGACGTCGAAATGGTATGACATTCGTCACCCGTAGACCTGCAGGTCCCACTGTAGCTAGCAGCAAGGTGTAGGATGGTCAATCCAGTATAGATCTATACAAAAATTCACGCTCTCCCTCCAGGAGACTCTGGTTACAAAACGTGGCACAACAGTATATTGTCGTGTCATGAAGTAGTGGCTCACATTAATGTTATAGTATTCTTGTATTTGTATAGTATGTTCTAGTGTATTGTATGTTCTCTCTGTTCTAGTTTATAGTATGTTCTTTTTTGTTTCTCATTATAGTATGTTTGAACTGACTCATGTATGAACTGACTCTTGTATGTTTCATTGTACTAGAATTAGTGAGGAGTAATCCTCTAAACTATACTGATTATAGTTTACTAGTAATGCTGTTTGAATGACTGAGCGTGTTTGTACACCTTTGCTACCCAAAGGTGTTGAACTGATGTAAGAACTTTTATATCTATACACATATACATAATATATAACTAAGATTCAAACGACACTCGGACAAACAACCTGTACCCTAAGTCCACAACCAAACAAGGGATAGGAAATAAGGCGAGTTATCAGTCCTAAGCCCTTTCAACCTTATTTATATAACTATATCTATATAGACATGATTTTGACAATATATAAGTTTAAAAGAGTTTTTAATAAAGAGTGTAGCATGTAAAAGAGTTTTAAACATAAAAGGAATTTTAACCATTTGAATGGTTACAGATGACTTGATGTCAGCTTATAAAAGGTTTTGAAATTGTTTATTTGATAACACAGTTTTGAAGTATATGAAATCCACTTGTTGGTAGTTATTAATCACATGTGATTGTTATATAACTATAATGTTTCTACTTGTATTCCCCCCCCCCATAAAAGCATTTAAAATCATTTAAAAGGTAGGTTAGGGGTATGAACTCACCTGTAGTGAGTGATTCGAATGTAAGATCGATAAAGGATGCTAAGTGTCAATTGAAGTCTTGAGCACAAACAGATCCTATTAAGCATATAATGACACATATATGGATATAATTAGTGTATATAACAACTAATCATGATAGGGAACCACTTTAGGGACTAGGAAACACTTGAATTGAAGTGTTACAATCACATATGATTGCACTAAAGGGGTTTACGGCCACACAAGTGTGTTTACGGCCTTGGTTGTGACAACCCGGAGTTTCTATCTGGTACAACTATTCACCCCATTAGAAGTCAGATTTGTTTTCGCTAAATTCTAAGCTGTTTGGAGTCATTTTGAGTATTCAAAAGCCTAGTACTTCGATAAATAATTGAAGGAAGTATACTTTACAGGTTGTCGTGCATCACTTAATTCTCAAAACTCCAAGAGTTTGGAGTTTACGGCCCCAAACATGGAGTTTACGGCTGTAAACTCTAAAGAATATAAATATGACACTTAGTCATTTTTGGCTCATTTTTCACTTCCTAGCTCAAGAACACCCACAATTCTCTCTCAAGTATCATAACACATTCCTTCCAAGCTTCCAAAAATGTAAGTGTTTCTTCCCTAGATTTGTTGATATAACACTTTATCTAGTGTTTATACACGATTTCATCCATGGAATCTCCGCTTTTCTTAGATCTTCAAGTGTTCTTCGAGAACACCAAGAACACACACTAGTGTTTTTGGGCCTAAAACACTCTTACAAGCTTCCTATAAGTAAGTACACTCTTCCTATCTAGTTGTTTGCTTAGTATACTTGCTAAACCATTGGAAAAACATCAAAAATCCCCAAGAACACATGGGTTTACGGTCAAGGGATCTCCTTGAACTGTAAACATCATCAAGTGGTGTTTAAGTACCCCCAACACCTTCTAGGGCTTGGATATTGGACTAGAACCTTGCATGGATGAGCTAAAGACCCCAAATCACGAAATGGTAGGAGTGACCATGAGTTTACGGCCGTAAACTCATGGGTTTACGACCGTAAACTCAAGGGTTTATGACCGTAAACTCCCATGGAGTGGCCCAAGAACCGTAAACTCCCATAAAGGGGCGTTTTGAGCCCTAGTCCCTTCCTAAGCCTTGGATGCAATCATAGAACACTTCCTTGAGGGGTATAAGACCTTAAATCACACAATGGTACAAATTACCATGAGTTTACGGTCGTAAACTCATGGGGGATATGACCAAAAACCGTAAACTCATGTGTGGTCACCAAATGAGAAGTAAACTCCAATGTGAGGCCATATTCTCCTTAGATGCTACCCTTATGTACTCCTAGCACTTAAATCAAAGTGTTATCCATGTATTAGGGTGTCCTTACTTGATAAATTAGTTATTAAAATGACTAATTAGATACATATATGTATCATTACATGTTAAATAGGATCCGTGTGTGTGCTCAAGTCCTCACTTGACACTTAGCATCCTATACCATCCGTTCATCCGAATCACCCGCTGCAGGTGAGTTCATACCCCTTAATCAACCTTTGAAATGATTTTAAGTGCTTTGATGGGGGGATACAAGTTGAACTATTAAGTTATTATATTGATGCATGTATGGGCTTGATTTAGTGAGTGGGGTAGTGTTTAGGTAAATTAGGCTAGAATAACAACCACAAATATATGGAATGAAAAGGATAGATTTGATAAACAAACTAGACCTATAGCTTGTAAATCTGAAGACAAACTAAGACCTATTAGTTTGAATTCGATCAACTCAAGGATCACGTCCAAAAGATGATAATTTGTGAACTATGACAATAATTCAAAGTGAAAATAAGGGTTCTTTGATTAAAATTCGTGTCTTATCTTTCCCATGCATAAACTTGGCTTTATATGAAGCCTTTATTACAAACTTGGTGGTTACAAGCCAACCAACCAATTATTCATTAAAACTAGTAAATGAAATTTAAGGAAACTCTTGAAATAACACAAAAAAAACGTCCAAGACACTTGAGAATAAAAAAAACGTCTATGCTTCATTAAGGAGCCATATGAAGCATTAAGGAGCCATAAGAAGCATTAAAGTGCAACCATAATCCACCAAAGAGTGATAAAAACGGCTAGGAGGCTTTATGAAGCAAAAAGTAACGTTTTTAGCACTTATGAATCCTTAAAAATGTTGCCCTAGCCTTCATGCAACCCTAATTCAATTTGTGGGTTACCATGCATAACCCAACCATTGAGCCCAAGCCACCTTCTAGCCCACTAGTAATCACTAATCCATCACCTTTTGGGCTTTCATAATCCATGCATGGATCATCCCCTCCCCCTTTGAAAGGAATTGACCTCAATTCATCAAGTCCATCATCATCAAGATAAGGTGAAAGATCTCCCACATTAAAGGTAGCATGCACTCCATGGTCTCCTCCCAAATCTACCTTATAAGCATTATCATTGACACGTGACACCACTTTATAAGGACCTTCGGCTCTTGGCATTAACTTGTTTTTCCTTTTGTTAGGAAAACGTTCTTTCCTCATATGCACCCACACCAAGTCACCATCTTGAAAGACACGTGGTTTCCTATGCTTGTTTGACTTCTGTTTGTACAACTCATTCACCGTTTCAATCTTCTCACGAACTTGTTGGTGTAGTTTCATCATGGCCTTCAACTTGTCATTAGCATCCTTGTGAACCAATTCATCCTTTGGCAATGGAATCAAATCCAAAGGCATGTAAGGATTCACACCATACACTACTTCAAAAGGAGAATGACCTGTTGCATAAGTAGGAGAACGATTATAGGCAAATTCAGCATGTGCAAGTTTGATGTCCCAATCTTTTTGAGTTTTGCTAACCAACCCTCTCAACAAAGTACCCAAAGTTCTATTAGTCACCTCCGTTTGTCCATCCGTCTGTGGATGATGGGATGTACTAAAAAGTAACTTAGTACCCACTTTCCTCCATAAAGTGTTCCAAAAGTAACTTAGAAACTTGGAATCCCTATTAGAAACAATTGTTTTAGGAATACCATGTAAACGAACCACCTCTTTAAAGTACAAATCAGCCACATTAGATGCATCATTGGTTTTATGACATGGCACAAAGTGAGCCATTTTTGAAAACCTATCCACCACCACCATAATGGAATCCTTCCCCCTTTGAGTTCTAGGCAAAGCCATAATGAAATCCATGGACACATCTTCCCAAGGACGAATAGGAACCGGCAAAGGAGTGTAAACACCATGCTTGAAAGTTGTTTTCGCCATGTGACATGTAACACACTTGCCCACTATGTTGGTTACATCCCCCAACATTTATGGCCAAAAGAAATGTTCTTTAAGCACCTCCAAAGTTTTGGTAATGCCAAAATGACCAGCCAAACCACCGCCATGAGCTTCACGAATCAGCAACTCCCGTATTACATGTTTTGGGACACAAAGGCGATTGCCTTTGAATAGAAAGCCATCTTGAATCACAAATTCACCATTAGGACCACCTGCACATTTCAAAAACATATCTCCAAAGTCCATATCAGATTGATAATGGTCCTTTAGAGTTTCAAATCCCAAGAAACGAACATCCAAAGTCACCAACAATGAGTAACGCCTCGAGAGTGCATCAGCCACCACATTGCTTTTGCCATCCTTGTATTTGCATGAAAAATGAAAGGATTGCAAGAACTCCACCCACTTTGCATGTCTTGTGCTCAACTTTTGTTGCCCATTGATGTACTTCAAGGATTCATGATCAGAATGCAAAATAAAATGATTTGCACGCAAATAATGACTCCAATGATCTAAAGCACGAACAATAGCATAAAGCTCCTTATCATAAGTGCAATAATTCAAACGAGCACCACCCAACTTTTCAGAAAAATAAGCAATAGGACGTTTGGATTGGATCAAAACAGCCCCAATACCAACTCCACTTGCATCACACTCCACTTCAAATGGTTGAGAAAAATCTGGAAGAGCCAAAATAGGAGCATCACACAACAATGCCTTGAGTTTCTCAAACACCTTTTGAGCTTCTTTTCCCCATGCAAAGACTCCTTTCTTCAAACAACCTGTTATGGGACTTGCAATGGTGCTAAAATCACGAACAAATCTTCTATAGAAAGAAGCAAGACCATGAAATGATCTAACTTCAGAAATGCTAGTAGGAATAGGCCATGACTTGATTGCTTCAGTTTTGGATGGGTCCACGGACACGCCATTTCTTGACACCACAAAACCCAAAAATGCCACTTCTTCCACCAAAAACGAACATTTTTCTTGCTTCCCATAGAGTTTTTGAGCTCTAAGCATCTCGAAAACCTGTTTTAAGTGCACCAAATGATCCTCCAAGCTCTTGCTATATACCAAGATATCATCAAGGTACACCACCACAAACCTGCCCAAAAAAGATTTTAGCACTTCATTCATTAGTCGCATGAAAGTGCTAGGTGCATTAGTTAGACCAAAAGGCATCACGGTCCATTCATACAAGCCATGTTTAGTTTTAAAGGCTGTTTTCCATTCATCCCCTTCACGCATACGAATTTGATGGTAACCACTTTTCAAATCAATTTTTGAGAACACAATAGAACCATGCAACTCGTCTAGCAAATCATCAACTCTAGGAATAGGAAATCGGTATTTTATGGTGATGTTATTAACAGCCCTACTATCAACGCACATCCTCCAAGAACCATCTTTTTTTGGAACCAACAAAACTGGAACAGCACAAGGACTTAGGCTTTCACGAACATAACCCATTTTCATGAGTTCATCAATTTGTTTTTGCAACTCTTTTGTCACCTCCGGATTACATCTATAGGCAGCTTTATTAGGCAAAGGAGCACCCGGAATAAGGTCAATTTGGTGTTCAATACCACGGATTGGAGGCAAACCCGGTGGTAATTCTCCTGGAAACACATCTTGAAACTCCAAAAGCAAATCAGCAATAGCGTTTTCTCCATGCACGATCTTCTCCATCTTTGCATGCTCTTTGGCCACAAGCATGTAAATCACATCACCTTTGTCAAGAACTTGCTCCACCTCCCTTTCACTAGCAAACACAGAAAGATTAGGTTTTTTTACTTGTTTAGAATTCATGGACCTTATCGCCGTTGGGGACATGGGTTTTAACACAATTTTTTATTATTTTGTTTCAACTCATATTCATTGCTCCTCCCTCTATGTAACACGTCCCTATCAAATTGCCAAGGACGCCCCAACAAAATATGACATGCATCCATAGGAATAACATCACACAACACTTCATCTTCATAAGACCCCATAGTTAGACCAACTCTAACCTGTTTTGTCACCTTTATTTTGCTTCCATCATCCAACCAATGAAGAACATATGGTTTTGGATGGTTTGTAGTAGACAAACCCAATTTGGTCACCATTTCATTAGAAGCAACATTAGTACAACTTCCACCATCAATAATCAAACTACACCACTTGTCTCTAACCAAACATTTGGTGTGAAACAATTGGTCTCGTTGATCCATATCAGCCACAGTTTGAACCCCTTGAGTTTTAAGGGTTCTAAGCACCAAAACTGTATCATACACCGGTGCTTCATACTCTACCTCCTCCTCTTCTTCCTCTTCTTTTTGTATATCATGAAAAATACCCGCCAACCTCTCTTCTTCCTCCAACTCTTCACGACATTCAATGGCTTCCCTTAAAGTCACCACCCTTTTGTTTGGACAAGCATTTTGGTAATGACCAAAACCTTGACACTTGAAACATCTAATTTTCGCCAAACTAGTTTCTTTGGTACCACTAGTAAGTTTAGGAGCAACGGGAGCACTACTAGAACCAGAAGGAGTAGAAACAGAATTTTGTCTATTGCTAGACTCGGGCTTGGACCACGACTTTGACTTAGGACTTTCAAGACTTGAACTTGAACTCCCACCAAAACGTGCTTTGGCTTGCCCCTCCAACTTCAAACACAAACCACAAAGAGTTCCAAAATCAGCATAAGGATACAACTCCACAACATTGGCAATGTTGTAGTTCAACCCTTTTAGAAAACGAGTCATTTTTTGTTCTTCAATTTCTTCAATATCCCCCATCAAGGACAACTTCTCAAATTCATCAATGTATTCTCCAACACTCATTTTTCCTTGCCTCAAATCAGCAATCTTCTTGTAAGTGGCAATTCTATGAGTAGAAGGAACATATCTCTTTCTTAGCTTTCGTTTTAGAGAAAGCCAAGAACAAATTTTTTCTTTGCCTTCACGGGTTCTCTTGGCCTTAAGCCCTTCAAACCACAATGAAGCACCACCACTTAGCTTGAGAATGGCATACTTGCAGCTTTTTTCGTCATCCACTTCTTTGAACTCGAACATTCTTTCAATCTTCCTTTCCCACTCCAAGTAGCGTTCAGGATCAGTTCCACCAACAAATTCAGGCAAGTCAGACACCTTGAATTCTTCCACAACCCTATGTTCACCACGGCGGGGTTGCCTTCGATTTCCACCTTCTTGGATGTTTCTTAATGCTTCACGAAGATTTTGTAGGAACTCCGGATCATCAAAATCCATTCTGCGCTCTGATACCACTTATGATGCGTGTATGGGCTTGATTTAGTGAGTGGGGTAGTGTTTAGGTAAATTAGGCTAGAATAACAACCACAAATATATGGAATGAAAAGGATAGATTTGATAAACAAACTAGACCTATAGCTTGTAAATCTGAAGACAAACTAAGACCTATTAGTTTGAATTCGATCAACTCAAGGATCACGTCCAAAAGATGATAATTTGTGAACTATGACAATAATTCAAAGTGAAAATAAGGGTTCTTTGATTAAAATTCGTGTCTTATCTTTCCCATGCATAAACTTGGCTTTATATGAAGCCTTTATTACAAACTTGGTGGTTACAAGCCAACCAACCAATTATTCATTAAAACTAGTAAATGAAATTTAAGGAAACTCTTGAAATAACACAAAAAAAACGTCCAAGACACTTGAGAATAAAAAAAAACGTCTATGCTTCATTAAGGAGCCATATGAAGCATTAAGGAGCCATAAGAAGCATTAAAGTGCAACCATAATCCACCAAAGAGTGATAAAAACGGCTAGGAGGCTTTATGAAGCAAAAAGTAACGTTTTTAGCACTTATGAATCCTTAAAAATGTTGCCCTAGCCTTCATGCAACCCTAATTCAATTTGTGGGTTACCATGCATAACCCAACCATTGAGCCCAAGCCACCTTCTAGCCCACTAGTAATCACTAATCCATCACCTTTTGGGCTTTCATAATCCATGCATGGATCATATATCAATCACATGTGATTAATAACTGTCAATCAAATAGATTTTTGCATATTAAACTGTTTTATCCAGCTAAAGGTTTTCAAATCTCTTTTAAAGTACCAAAATCTCTTTTTAAATTACTAAGCTTTTATCAAAGTCTTTTAAACTTATATTCTTGATAGATGCATGTCTGTATAGATATAGTTATAGGACTGATAGCCCGCTTTATTTCCTGTTCCTTGTTTGGTTGTGGACTTAGAGCACTCCAGTTCAATACCTTTGGGTAGCAAAGGTACCTAGATAACCTCTCAAGTAAACTATAATAGGTATAGTTTAGAAACCAACCATAACTTTCATGAAGGAGAACTTAGCTATATCAATATTCTAAAAACTTATACTTTTAGTAAAAAGAAAGGTTTATAGAAATCAGAACACGAGATACATCCTCATGACGCGGCTTTCACCGTTGTCAAGTTGGTAACCAGAGTCTCCTGGAGGGAGAGCGGGCATTGTGTGTATAGATCTATACGGGACAGACCATCCCACATCCTGACTGCTAGCTACAGTCCCGACCGACCAAGCCAAGGGGTGACAAATGTCACATTCATTTCGACGCCAGCAGGTCGTCGTGTTTACATCCGTCAATCAGTATGGTTACGAGTATCTTTACATTTACCTTATAATTCATGGCCTTAAGGTAAGTATTATCATGGTAGTTTCTACATATAAAACCATAAAAATATATTTTCCTAGTTATACACTAGGCCACATTTAAACCTTTAAATTAACCTACTTAGTTAGGATTAAAGGCTGCTTTAGACTCCCCGAGGTGTATTGTTCATTTAATACCACCTGGAGTCTGCATTTCATTCATTTAGACTCTCCGAGGCGTATTGTTCATTTAATACCACCTGGAGTCTGCATTTCATTTATTTAGACTCTCCGAGGCGTATTGTTCATTTAATACCACCTGGAGTCTGCATTTCATTCATTTAGACTCTTCGAGGCGTATTGTTCATCTAATACTACCCGGAGTCTGCGTTTTATTACCATATAAACAGCAATGTCATTGCTGAAGTAAAATATTATTTTCCCTATTACATTAAATTGTGGTTTTCCCATATACTCATTAATGTAAAAACTATATTTTGATAATGATAGTAACAATTGGGGAAAAATGCTCTTTAAACACAAAACAGTCTGGTCTTGGTAGAAGACTACTTTTAATAGAAAACATAGGATTTTCGGGAAGAAATTCAAATATTTTATAAGCTCTTATCACCATCATCTAATGAGATTATTTTGAGGAAAAACATGTATTTATATTAATGTCATTAAAATACTTATGAACTCACCAGCATTAAAATGCTGATACTCTCTTTCAAAATAACTTGTATTCTCAGGTCGTCAGTAGACAGGTACACTCCGGAAGCTTTTGTGAAGACAGCCTTGTACCGAGCTGCATTTTATGTTATTCTATATATCTACTTTTGATGTTGTTGCTAAATGTAACCTATGTAAAACTATTACTATTAATGCAATGGTTGTTGTACTTTGATTACTATACTGCATGTGTTGTGATACTTGACATGACGTCCTCCACCCCAGAACGTTTTCGTCGTTCTGATTTTGGGGTGTGACATTGGTGTTTACGGCCATGGTGTTCACGGCCATGGGAGTTTACGGCCATGAGAGTTTACGGTCAACACAAGAAGGAACTAGGGTTTAGGGCCCTTGATGTTCACGGCCATTGGTGTTCTTGAGAAGGGTTTACGGCCAAAGGAGATGCTATGGCCGTAAACTCTTGATTAACAAGCTAAAGTCACTGATTTCAAGGGTGTTATTTAAGAGCTTCTAATGGGAAACTAGTATATGGAAAGGATACTTACGTTTTGAAGCTTGAAGGGGTGTTCACGGTCCAAAGAGCTAGCGTGTTCCTGGTGTTCTTGGTGTTCTTGAAGATCTAACCCAAAAGAGGTGATTTCACGGATGAAATCAAGGGATTTTACTAGATTAAGAAAGGTATCAACTAATAAGCGGAAGAATCACTTACAAATTTGTCGGGAAATCGAAGTGATCTTGATGATACTTGAAATAGAAATGAAAGTTCTTGAGTTGAAAGTGTAAGAAATGGAGAAGAATGAAGGAATATCCTACATAAGGGAGGAGTTTACGGCCAGCCAAGAGATTACGGCCGTAATCTCTAGTTTACGGTCGTAAACTCCAAGACTTGGAGTTTTCCGGATTGAATGTAGCACACTGAACTCTAGAAGATACTTCCTAACACCCAATCCTTGAAGGTACTAGGCTTGGAACACTCAAACAGACCCTAAACAATGCTAAAAGATAGCAGAAACAAGTCTGACTTTGATTGTATTGAATTACTGTACACGATAGAAATTTCGGGTTGTCACATCATCCCCATGTTAGAGAGAATTTCGTCCCGAAATTAGAGTTAAAGGAATTAAGAAATTACAAATAACTAAGCGAAAAGATGAGGATATTTCAGTTTCATTTGATCCTATCGCTCCCAAGTGAATTCAGGTCCTCGCTTGGCATTCCAACGAACCTTCACTATCGGGATACGGCTTTGCTTCTTTTGCTTGACCTCTCGGTCCATGATCTCTACTGGTTCTTCCATGAAGTTGAGGCTCTCGTTGATCTCGATCTCATCGAGAGGGATTACGAGAGTCTCATCGGACAGACACTTTTTCAAGTTCGAGACGTGGAAAGTAGAATGTACGTTACTAAGTTCGCGGGGTAATTTGAGTTTGTAAGCTACAGGGCCGATTCTAGCGATAATCTCGAAAGGCCCTACGTATCTTGGATTTAGCTTTCCATGCTTTCCGAAGCGTATCAAGCCCTTCCAGGGTGAGACCTTCAATAGAACACGGTCGCCCACCTGGAATTCCGAAGGTTTCCTTCTCTTGTCTGCGTAGATTTTATGTCGGTCTCTAGAGGCTTTCAATCGCTCACGAATCTGAACAATCTTCTCTGTCGTTTCCCGAATGATTTCCGGACCTGTGAGAGTGCTGTCAGGAACTCGTCCTTTAGCTAAATGTGTGTCGCCCACCTCAGCCCAGCACAGAGGGGATCTGCACTTACGACCATAGAGGGCTTCAAATGGAGCAACCTTTATGCTCGTGTGATAACTATTGTTGTAGGAGAACTCGACAAGGGGTAAATGAGTATCCCATGCCTTCCCAAAGTCTATCACACAGGCTCGCAACATATCTTCCAAAGTTTGAATAGTTCTCTCACTTTGTCCGTCAGTTTGCGGATGGTAGGCTGTACTAATGTCCAGCCTAGTTCCTAGGGAACTTTGTAGCGACTGCCAAAACCTTGAAGTGAATCTACTATCTCTATCAGAGATAATAGATATGGGAACACCATGCAGTCGTACGATCTCCCTAATGTATGTTCTAGTTAGTTTCTCCATCTTGTCAATCTCTTTGATAGGCAGGAAGTGCACGGACTTTGTTAACCTGTCTATGATCACCCATATGGTATCGAGATCACCCGATGTCTTGGGCAACTTGGTTATGAAGTCCATTGTGATCCGCTCCCACTTCCATTCAGGTATCTCCGGTTACTGAAGTAAACCTGAGGGTTTCTGGTATTCGACCTTAACCTTGGCGCAAGTAAGGCACTTGCTCACGAAGGTAGCAACCTCTGCTTTCATGTTAGGCCACCAATATAACTTTTTAAGATCTAGATACATCTTATCTGAACCTGGGTGGACGGAATATCGAGTGTTGTGCGCCTCGGTCATGACCAAGTCTCTGAGACCACCGTGTTTCGGTGTCTAGATCCGATCCATGAGATATAAGGCTCCGCCACCCTTGACTTCCAAGTTTTTGTCCATCCCTCTAAGGGATTCACCCACCACATTTTCAGGTTTCAAGGCTTCAAGTTGAGCCTCCTTAATTTGTGTGGACAAGTGTGAATGGATAGTCATAGTAAATGATTTGACTCTACGACCAGAGCATTCTTTCCGACTTAGGGCGTCAACTACTACGTTGGCCCTACGAGGATGATAACGAATTTCGCATTCGTAGTCACCGACTAGCTCGACCCACCGTCGTTGTCTCATGTTGAGCTCCGTCTGGTCGAATATATGTTGTAGGATTTTGTGGTCTGCAAAGATAGTGTTTTTTGTACCGTACAGATAGTGTCTCCAGATCTTCAGAGCAAATACCACTGCTCCTAACTCAAGATCATGTGTGGTGTAGTTGACCTCCTGTGTCTTTAGCTGTCTCGAGGCATAGGCGATGACCTTACCTCGTTGCATCAGAACACAGCCAAGCCCTTGGTTGGATGCATCGCAATAAACCATTAAGTCTTCTATCCCCTCTGGGAGGCATAGTATCGGTGCGCCGCATAAGGCTCGCTTTAGAGTTTGAAACGCTTTCTCTTGCTTCTCTTCCCAGTCAAAGGCCACGCCTTTCTGTGTCAATGTTGTAAGCGGTTTCTCAATCCGAGAGAAGTTCTGAATGAACCTGCGATAGTAGTCAGCGAGGCCTAGAAATTGACGAATTTCTGTAGGCGTCTTCGGTGCTGACCAGTTCTCAATGGCTTTGATTTTGGAAGGGTCCACGTGAATTACCTCTTCGCTGACCACGTGACCCAAGAATTCGACTCTTCGAATCCAAAATTTGCATTTAGAGAACTTCGCATATAGCTTCTCTGATCGCAGCATTTCCAAGATCCGACGTAGATGTTGACTATGTTCCTCCTTACTACGAGAGTAGATAGATATGTCATCAATGAATACAATGACAAACTGATCCAAGTAAGGACGGCACACCCTATTCATTAAGTCCATGAATACTGCGGGCGCATTGGTCAATCCGAATGGCATCACTACAAACTCGTAGTGTCCATAACGAGTTCGGAAGGCTGTCTTCGGAACATCCTCCTCTAGCACTCGTAACTGGTGATACCCGGATCTCAGATTTATCTTTGAAAAGTAGTTCGCCCCTTGAAGTTGGTCGAACAAGTCGTCTATGCGAGGCAGAGGGTAACGATTCTTCACGGTCAGTTTGTTCAGTTCCCGGTAGTCGATGCACATACGAAACGATCTGTATTTCTTCTTGACGAACAAGACCGGTGCTCCCCATGGTGAGAAGCTTTGTCTAATGAAGCCCTTGCTGAGCAATTCGTTAAGTTGACTGGATAGCTCCTGCATCTCAGCTGGTGCTATACGATAGGGCGATTTGGCTACTGGGGTAGCCCCTGGAACTAAGTCGATTCTAAACTCGACTTGACGCTGTGGAGGTAATCCCGATAGTTCTACAGGAAATATGTTGGGAAAATCGCGTACCACTGGGATGTTCTTTATGTCCTTCGTCTCTTGGCTCACATCGACAACATGAGCAAGGAATGCGCGACATTCCTTTCATAAGTACTTCTAGGCTTGTATGCTCGAGATAATACGAAGGTTCGTGTCGGGTTTGTCTCCGTAGATAATTAGGGTTTCGCTAGACGTTAGATTAAGGCGAACGACCTTCTCGTAACACATGATGTCGGCACGATGAGAAATTAACCATACCATGCCGATTTTGACGTCGAAACTTTTAATTGAGACCGGCATGAGGTCGATTGGAAATGAATGGCTATCTAGAGTTAGTGTACATCCTATGCATATGCAGCTAGTGCTCTCTGTGTTTCCGTTAGCCATTTCTACAGTGAACGATTCTTTAAGTGCACGTGATTTTTGTTTAAGCAAGTGAGCAAATTTCTGGTTCACGAAACTCCTCTCCGCTCCACTATCAAACAGTATGCACGCATATGAGTTATCGAGGAGAAACGTACCAGTGACCACTGTAGGGTCGACAACTGCTTCCTCGTGGCCTATAGCCAAAACTCTTCCTACTTCGCCGACATTCCCTGCCTTCGGGCAGTTCCTTTTGTAGTGGCCCACCTCGCCACATCCGTAGCAAGCCTGGCCCACACCAGCACCGGGGACTTGGGTGATTGGCCTTGCCGGAGCCTTGCAGAAACGGGCAGTGTGCCCCTTTCTGTTGCAGTTAGCGCACTGCATTTCCCGGCAGGGTCCGTTATGGTGGAAGCTACATTTGTTGCACTTAGGCAAGCTTCCAGCATACTGCTTCGTCGGTGCAGTAGCAGTAGGTGTTATTGCAGCATGAACAGCCACGAACTGCTGCTTTTTGGCAGCGTTCTTATTCTTTTTGTCCCAGAACTTCCGCTTGTTGTCAGCGGCTTTGGAGGGTTCTGGGATTGCCATGGTTGTTGTTGTTGTCGGGGTGCAGACTCCATGATCAATGAGCCGTTGTGCCAACCGCTTGGCACTGTCGAAGGTAATGGGGTTTGAAGCTAATACATTCCCCTGAAATGGAGGCACCAGCCCCCAGATATACCTTTCAATCTTCTTTCCCGCAGTAGGGACCATTCCTGGACATAGTGCCACCAGATCGCTGAATCTGGCAGTGTAGGCCACTATGTCGGAACCTTTCATGCTAGGCTCCAGAGTTCCTGTTCAAGTTTCTGAACTTCGCCCCTCGGGCAGTATTCCTCGATCATGAGCTCCTTAAGAGCTTCCCAGCCCATAGCATTTGCCACTATTAGAGTTAATGACTTGACATGGCTATTCCACCATGTCAAGGCTCGGTCCGCGAAGGTGCAGGCAACAAATTTTACTCTGCTCCCTTCCGGACAGGAACAGATCTTAAAGATTGATTCCGTTTTCTCGAACCATTGCGAGAGGGCAATGATTCCGCTAGTCCCATTGAAGTTCCTGGGTTTGCGTCTGGTGAAGTCCTTATACGAGAACTCTCTAGAGCGCACTGGAGCATCACCTTGAGTGGAATGAACAGTTGTTCCACTCCCGCTAGTTCCACTAGCGCTGAACTGAGCTAGGGTTGCCGTAACAGCCGCATTCATCCCAGGTTGGATAGTTGCTGGATTGTATTGTGGAGGAGGTGGTGGTTGTTGATTCGGAGTTATCAGAGTAGTGCGTCTCGCTGATCGACGTGGAGGCATTTTGTAGCTATAAGTTTAAAGAGATGAAGATATTGGTAAGCATTCAATAAAGAGTATGATGAAAGTGAATCATGGACTAACTCTCCATAGTCCAACAGAACAGATGAAAGTATGATTGAATTAGAGATTTAGCAATAGAAAGATGAAAGCATTTGGATAAAGATTTCCCATGAGGTTAGATATCTGTCAATAATACTGGTATTAAAGATGTAACAAGTTCGGGAAAATGACCTAGAAGTAGGTCTTACATCAAACCAGGATAAAAAAATTTTGACAGCATAAAGACCTAATCGACTTAAAGTTCAAGGTCTTAAGATACATAGGAATTTACAGGGAAAAGTGCTACTTAGAGCATAGATAAGAAGGCTATTCCTTTAACCAAAAGAAAGGATGAGCAGAGCATCTCCTACTGGCGACGGGCAACCCTTGGGTGAACCCTTAAATCGGCCAGCTGACGCTCCACATCAAGAAGGCGTCGCTCATACACTCGCTGGCGTACGCGGTGTTCTATGACTTCAGCTCGAGTCACCGCTAGTTCTTGCAGTAGAGACTCATTGTCTCTTGCAGCTCTCTCACGAGGGTTAGGATTTGGGATTGGAGCTACCAGAGGTAGATCGTTGACTTCTGGCTCGGAGTCAGAATCCTCCGAGAAGTTCTCTGCGAAGTCATCATCCAATGGAATTGCATGTTCCTCTTCTGGCTCATCATCGAGCCATCCACAGTTACCTTGGTTGGGGAAGTACGGGTTGCCGTGGGGATGGAATCCAACCATGATATCTACGCGAGAATGGGGGTAAAAGAAATAATTAATAGACGTACTAATTAAGATAATTATAAGATGATCCTTACTAGTTACTCCAACATTTGCGTAGTGCATACCAGTCATATGTAGCCAAAACAGGATAGACCTTCGAATAAGTGATCCTAACTCTAAGTCCACAACCAAACAAGGGACAGAAAGTAAAGCAAAGATCACAGATTCTAAGTCTATGACACCTTAGTCACATATAACCTTAGCGTATCCACTCAGCAACTATTGACATACTAATAAAGATCTTTTTAGTTTGCACATAAGTAATTATAGTAACACAAAATACTCCTATAGTATTTTAAGTTTATGTTCTGTTTTAATGTTTTCATTGTAGTAGTGTTGGTAAGTTTTTAGACTTGCTGCAACACCACAACTATTCCTAGGCACATGCTAATCACTTCTCGGAAAAATATAGTTGATCAGGCTATATCACTCCCAGATCTGATTATATGTCCCCAAGGCTACTTGTGCTGTCCAACAATCGCAATACTTTTGTTCTGTCCTAGTGACACTGATTTTAGTATGAATGCAGGTATGTATACTTTGGTTAAATATTTTATTATATAAAAGTAAAAAGTCTTGGTCAGAGTATTTTAATCCCGATGTGTTTATAGTTGTATATCTTTTATGGGTTGATATACTCAATTCACTATAAACAATGCTCTGATACCAATCTGTCACACCCCCAAACCAGAACGGCGGAAACGTTCGGGGGCGGAGGACGTCATGTACAGTATCACAACAATGCATAATAGTAAACAAGCAACAACATCATCCATTACATTAATAATATAATTTTAATACAAGTGTGTTCTGTATAGTTTATAAGACACCAAAATATGAATCAAAATAAAATACGAGTCTTGAATGTGCTCCATCTTCTCAAAACCTGGTCATCGGTACCTGTCTACTAGTGACCTGAGAATACAAGTTATTTTGAAAGCGTAGATCAGCATTAAAGCTGGTGAGTTCATTGTTTGTATATGTTTGATGAAAGTGTTTGTAAATGTTAAATGTAAAAGTTTGTAAGTGTTTGTATGTAAATGTTTATAAATGTTTGAATACTTCCTAGAAAATCCTATATTTTATACTAAAGTAGTCTTCTACCAAGACTCGACTGTTTTGAAAGTTTGTTCTTTTGTAAAAGTGAGTGTTTTTCCCAAGTATGACTATCATTACCAAAATATAGTTTTCATTACCGTTTATGTGAGAAGATCACAATGTGAATGAAATGGGAAAAATAAAGAAGTACTGTAGCTTTATATATAAGTAACTACCAATGTACTAACTACCTTAAACCTGTTTGTTTAATTAAGGTAAAATGTGATAAGATTATAACCATACTTGATTGACTAGTAAAACACGACGTTCGAGACGTCAAAATGGTATGAAATTCGTCACCCGTAGACCTGCAGGTCCCACTGTAGCTAGCAGCAAGGTGTAGGATGGTCAATCCAGTATAGATCTATACAAAAATTCACGCTCTCCCTCCAGGAGACTCTGGTTACAAAACGTGGCACAACAGTATATTGTCGTGTCATGAAGTAGTGGCTCACATTAATGTTATAGTATTCTTGTATTTGTATAGTATGTTCTAGTGTATTGTATGTTCTCTCTGTTCTAGTTTATAGTATGTTCTTTTTTGTTTCTCATTATAGTATGTTCTCTCTGTTTCTCATTATAGTATGTTTGAACTGACTCATGTATGAACTGACTCTTGTATGTTTCATTGTACTAGAAATAGTGAGTAGTAATCCTCTAAACTATACTTATTATAGTTTAATAGTAATGTTGTTTGAATGACTGAGCATGTATGTACACCTTTTCTACCCAAAGGTGTTGAACTGATGTAAGAACTTTTATATCTATACACATATACATAATATATAACTAAGATTCAAACGACACTCGGACAAACAACCTGTACCCTAAGTCCACAACAAAAAAAGGAAAAGGAAATAAGGCGAGTTATCAGTCCTAAGCCCTTCCAACCTTATTTATATAACTATATCTATATAGACATGATTTTGACAATATATAAGTTTAAAAGAGTTTTTAATAAAGAGTTTAGCATGTAAAAGAGTTTTAAACATAAAAGGAATTTTAACCATTTGAATGGTTACAGATGACTTGATGTCAGCTTATAAAAGGTTTTGAAATTGTTTATTTGATAACATAGTTTTGAAGTATATGAAATCCACTTGTTGGTAGTTATTAATCACATGTGATTGTTATATAACTATAATGTTTCTACTTGTATTCCCCCCCCCCCCCATAAAAGCATTTAAAATCATTTAAAAGGTAGGTTAGGGGTATGAACTCACCTGTAGTGAGTGATTCGAATGTAAGATCGACAAAGGATGCTAAGTGTCAATTGAAGTCTTGAGCACAAACGGATCCTATTAAGCATATAATGACACATATATGGATATAATTAGTGTATATAACAACTAATCATGATAGGGAACCACTTTAGGGACTAGGAAACACTTGAATTGAAGTGTTACAATCACATATGATTGCACTAAAGGGGTTTACAGCCACACAAGTGTGTTTACGACCTTGGTGTTTACGGCCATGGTTGTCACACCCCGAACCAGACGACGGAAACGTCCGAGGGCTTGTGTGACTTAAATTGAAATATCATCACAATGAATATCATGAAACATAACATAACATAAACATCACCATGCATTAATACATTACAACTGACCTTGTTCACATCAAGTACATTGTTTACATTACAACATCACAGAACATAAATTGTTTAACGATTGACATTGCACAAAAGAAATTTCAAAAACACGTTTTGTGATTCTTCATTCTAACGGTTACCTGCGAATACAAGTTATTTTGAAAACGGTCAACATATATAATGTTGGTGAGTTCATAAGCATGTTTGATATATAAAAAAAATAGTTTGTATTGTTTGTAAAACCCAGAAAATCCGATCTTTTCTGTAACAAAACTGTTTCCGAAAAAAAAGATGTGATGATCCCATAAGTGTATATGTATGTGATTTCAAAACATGTAAGAGTGAATGCCTTTCATAATTGTTCCTTGTATTGTAGTTGTTGTATGTAGAAGTGACTAATGTCGTTCCCCGGAAAACCAGATGTTTTCCAATTTAAATAGTATGATAGTTTTGTATTATTGTATAAATCACTTTGCATCATCACAGTGTATGAATAGGATTTTCCATGAGTACTTAGATGGTAATGGATCTCTATGTGAGTCGTTATAACCATGCATAATAATGACTAATTCGCCTGTCTTGGCATTTTTCCAAACGCCGGTTTTGATCAAGATTTTGTCACCCTAGACTGGCCGAGTCTAACTGTAGCGAACAGCTCAGGTGTGGGGGAGTCACCCCCATATAGATCTATACACAAACTCTCGCTCTCCCTCCAGGAGTCTCTGATTATAACTACAGGCTACGGCCGACACTTATTGGTGGCACCCGTTATTTCTCACTAAATCCCAATGAAATTGAATAACATTGTTTTACAACCCGATTGATGTTTACGTTAATATGAAGTAAGCGTAACAGACACGAAAGAAGACAACGGTGGCCCACTAATAATGTATGTTATTATAGACTGTCGAGTATGCTACGTACATGTTATAGCCCATTAAGCATATGATGAATGTTTAGGGCCCTATTAGCAATGCAAATGGGCCACTAAGGCCCAATAGCATGTTAAAGCTGATAAAGGCCCATTGGGCATGTAATTGGGTCACCAAGACCCAATAAACATGTTGGAATATATTGGGCCCAATAATCATGAAATTGGGCCACAAAGGCCCAATATCACGAACAGAAGATTTTGGGCCCAATCATTGAATCATTTATCTGTTCATCGATTTAAAGTTCGTAGTGTAGGTTTTGTTGTATGCCAAATGTTTATTCGCAATGTTAAAAATACTTTGACGTTTGATTTGTAACGATGCTTTGCTTATATATATATATATATATATATATATATATATATATATATATATATATATATATATATATATATATATATATATATATATATATATATATATATTACATATATATAAACCATGCGTTATAAATTTAATATTCTTGGCCCAATAATTTAATATTAGTCTATTTGGCCCAAAAATATTGATTTTGACCATTTCAGCCCCTTTATTAATAAAAGTGACACATTTAGTCCCTTTTGATGAAAATTGACATTTTTGGTCCTTGAACCATTTTTCTTGATATTTTCAGCCCAAACATAATTTAAATAATAATTTCAGCCCAAAACTATTGTATTTTCCATTTCCAGCCCTTATTTGTAAAAAGTTTACACTTTTGGCCCAAATTCCGTAAGTTTTACAATTTTGACCCCAAAATCCAAAACTTTGCATTTTTAGTCAAATTTTTACATTAAAGTCATTTCTAGGCCCTGAAATAGTTTATTTATGTTTTAGACTCATATTTTGATAAATTTACAACTTCAGCCCACAAAACTCTTCATTTTTCGCAATTTTGGGCCCAGAACCCATAAGGCCCAAATGTAAGCCCAATAAACTAAAATTTATGTTTTTGACCCTTTGAAAAGTATTATTTTCATAAAAATCAGTTTTTCTGTAAATAAATACTTTATACCCCTCATAAAACCGAAAATTATCATCTTTCAACCCAACCTTTGTTATTTTTGCAAAAATGACACTTATAAAGAATCTTTGGCTTTGTTTTTCACTTCTTAATCATAAAGACTCTTAGATCTTTGAAGTATGTTGTTTATTATGTTATTTGTTTATGTATCCTTCACACTTTCGCCATAGATCTCGAGATATAACAAATAATATCACATTTTCACAACACAAACCAAAGAAATCACATGTAACATGCAAACACACATAGATCAACACATAACACTTGTATTCTCCCCCCAAAAACAAGTAAAAACCGAAAACAAGGAGGTATGAATTCACCTTGGGTTTGTGGTTTCGGTTTTGAAGAAGAAATGAAGAAGTTTTCGGCCTTGAACAAACTTCCCTTGAGTGGTTTTCGAAATCTATGAAGCAAAGAGGTATAATCCATGGAATGTTATGGTTTAAGGATAGATCTTTGAGGAAAACTTACCAAATGAAAACTTACCATGAATCTAAATGAAAACTTACCAAGATGATAATCTAAATGAGAACTCCTTAAAGATCCAAACAAAGCTTCGAAAATTTTGAGGAAGTGTAGAAGTTCTTGGAGAGTGTTTGAAGTAAATTGAAATGGTGGTGTGTGTGTGTGTGGGTAGCCTCGGCCGAGAGTAGAAGAAGAAGAGAGGGGTGATAAGAGTGCATGGAAACATGAGATTCTTGCCTTGTTGTATGTTGAACAATTGCTTAATTAACCATTAAACAATAATGAGGTGGCATGTTTATGTTTAATTGTCCATTTTTTTTACACATGGGCTGATATTTGGGCAAAAGAAGAAAGAAGTGAGCTAGTTGGGCTCGTTCTTGGTCTTGCTCGAAAACATAAAGCCCATTAAGTAAGTTTTGGCCCATTAAGCCCATAGGATGGTTCACGGCCCAATTAGTATAAAAGAATGGGTTTTATGGTCCATTAGGGTTAATTTGTTTTGTTATGGCCCAACAAGGCCCATTAAGGATAATTCAATTCATTTTGGATCCAATATGGCTCAAAATGTTAGGTTTCATGAAAGTGGGTCCAGTTAGGGCCCATTTTAGGGTGTTAAGCCCAAAATAGTCAAATTGGAAACTTATTAGTCCATTAGGCCCAATAAGGAAATCCTAGTCCATAATGGACTTAAACCGGAATTTTCAGGGTTTCCAATCTTTTGTTGTCCAATTGAAGTGTTTATATAGGGTTTTTGATGAAATTTGTTGTCATTGAATAAACATCATGCATGCTTCCAGATTTTGTTTACAATTTTGTCCTTGTTAATGTTTAAAAAAGCATAGAATTTCCTGGTTGTGACATCATCCCCCCGTTAGAGGGAATTTCGTCCCGAAATTCTTTTTCACGCTAGATTTGAGAATGCGAGAATAAGTGAGGGATACTTTTGCTTCATCTGGTCTTCGCGTTCCCATGTGAATTCCGGTCCACGCTTTGCGTTCCATCGAACTTTCACGATCGGAATGCGACTTTGCTTAGTACGTTTCACTTCCCTGTCCATGATTTCAACTGGTTGCTCGATGAACAGTAGATTCTCGTTGATTTCGATTTCTTCCAATGGGATGACAAGAGTTTCATCGGATAAGCACTTTTTCAGATTGGAAACATGGAACACGGGGTGTACGCTGCTAAGCTCGGCAGGTAGCTGCAGCCTATAGGCCACTGGACCGATTCGAGCTAGAATCTCGAATGACCCAATGTATCGTGGGTTTAGTTTCCTCTGTTTCCCAAAACGAATCACCCCTTTCTAGGGAGAGACCTTCAATAACACCCGATCCCCGACTTGAAATTCTAGGGGCTTTCTCCATTTATCAGCATAACTCTTCTGTCGGCCTCGTGATGCCTGAATTCGAGCTCTGATTTGAACTATCTTTTCTGTTGTTTCACGTATGATTTCTGGCACTGTTAAAGCATTGCTTGGTGTCTGTCCTCTTACTAGCTGAGTGTCACTTACCTCAGCCCAGCACAACGGTGATCTACATTTACGCCCATATAATGCTTCAAAAGGAGCAACTTTGATGCTTGTGTGATAACAGTTATTGTACGAACACTCAATTAAAGGTAAGTAGGTATCCCACGACCTTCCAAAGTCTATCACACATGCTCGAAGCATATCTTCCAGCGTTTGAATGGTTCGCTCACTTTGACCATCTGTCTGTGGGTGGTAAGCAGTGCTCATGTCGAGTTGTGTTCCCATAGCCTTTTGAAGTGATTGCCAAAAACATGAAGTGAATCTACTATCTCGATCCGAGATGATATATATTGGCACTCCATGAAGTCTTACTACCTCCTTGATGTATATCTTGGTTAATATTTCCATTTTATAGGAATCTTTTATTGGTAGGAAATGGGCGGATTTCGTCAATCTGTCGACTATCACTCATATGACATCCAATCCATCAGTTGTTTTCGGTAATTTGGTCACAAAGTCCATGGTAATTTGCACATGGGCGACTCGGCGAGTCCATGCGGGTCCTCTGAATCCTTCTAGCCTCACTTGGCACGTCGAGTCATCCCTTCACTCGACGGGTTACTCCTGTCACAAATCGCGGGGCAACCCCGACTCGACTCGTCGAGTCCACTTATGAACTCGACGAGTTGCGTCCATGGCAACACTCAAATGACCTTCTGAGATCAGATCCGCTTCTCTAACCTAGAGATCTGACCTTTCCATACCCACTAATCACGTAAAGGTGAAACCTTTACACTCATGCAACACATATATGGTTCCTTTTGAAGAAATAGCCTCAAAAATGGAAACCTAAGTTCATTCCCTCCATAACACTTCATAAAGCAAGATGGATAATGCTCTCTGGACCTCTATGGGTCCAGATCTGAAGTCTAACACATAAAGGGACCATAAACTCATCCATTCAAGCCATAAAAAGGGTATAGAAAACCCTAGATTCATAGATCTTAACCAAAACAGAAGGAGAGTCCGATTTGCTACCTCAATACTGCAGATTCAAGCTTGAAAACCATGAATTAGCAATCCTCTTGACCTCCTCTAGCTGGAAACACCTTCTTCTTTGCAAAACAACACCAAAAAGGATTAAAATGGCTTGCTCCCACACACAATTCGCCCAAGCTCTCTAGGGTTTCTCTCTCTGGACTGGTAGCCGCAAATGAGGGCTATAAGGACCCTTAAATAGGGCACACGTCCAAAGATTTAGGGTTTCTGTCCACAGCGCGGACTCGTCGAGTCCACCCATTGACTCGTAGAGTCCCTTCATTAATCCAGTCAGCAAATCGCGATCCTACGCGACGAGTCTAGGCGTCAACTCATCGAGTCCTTCTCTCAAACTCAAAATAAATGAATAACATAGAATACCTGGGAATCCGGATGTTACAATTCTCCCCCACTAGAATCAGACTTCGTCCTCGAAGTCTCGCTCTGCAAATAACTCTGGATGCCACTCCCGCATCTCCAGCTCCGGCTCCCAAGTCAGCTCGGACCCTCTCCGATGTTGCCACTGGACCTGAACCAGGGGCACCTCCTTGTTCCGAAGTCCAACACACATGCTCGAAGCATGTCCTCGAGCGTCTGAATCGTCCGCTCACTCAGTCCGTCCGTCTGTGGGTGGTAGGCGGTACTGAAATGCAACCTCGTACCCAATTCCTCATGGAACTTCTTCCAGAACCTGGAAGTGAAACGTACATCTCGATCTGACACAATCAAGATCGGTACTCCATGACGCGATACCACCTCTCTCACATACAACTTGGCAAGCCTCTCCGCGGAAGAGCTCTCACTGATAGCAAGGAAGTGAGCGCTCTTCGTCAGCCGGTCAACGATCACCCAAATTGCATCGATGCCCCTCGCGGTCCTCGGCAATTTGGTGATAAAATCCATAGAAATTTGTTCCCACTTCCACAGGGGAACCTCAAGTGGCTGCAACTTGCCATGCGGACGCTGGTGCTCGGCCTTAACCCGGCGACAGGTCAAGCACCTCTCAACGAACCATGCAACATCCCTCTTCATACAGGGCCACCAATAGTCTCTCTTCAGATCCAAATACATCTTAGTGGCCCCGGGATGGATCGAGAACCTCGATCTGTGTGCCTCCTCCATCAGAATGGTACGTGCCCCGCCTGCATACGGCCCCCAAATCTGACCTTGTAAGGTCATCAGCCCTCGGCTATCGGTAACGAACTCAGACACCCGCCCGATCACCCGCTCCCTCTTGCGGTTCTCTGGTATCACGGCCTCTGCCTGGGCCTCCCGAATGGTGTCCAACACCGGAGTCATCACCGTCAATCGTATACAAGTGTCTCAAATCGGGGCACTCTCTGCCCTACGTCTCAGAGCATCAGCTACATCATTAGCTTTGCCCGGGTGGTACATGATCTCACAATCGTAATCCTTTACCACATCCAACCATCTCCTCTGGCGCATATTCAGGTTGGGCTGATCCATCAAATACTTCAAACTCTTGTGGTCCGTGTATATGGTACACCGAACCCCATACAGATAGTGACGCTAGATCTTGAGGGCGAACACCACTGCCCCTAACTCCAGATCGTGGGTGGGATACCTTGTCTCATGAGGCTTCAGCTGCCTCGATGCATACGCTATCACATGCCCTCTCTGCATAAGCACCGCACCCAACCCCGATATCGATACGTCGCAGTACACCACAAAATCCTCCATCCCCTCTGGAAGGGATAACACCGGGGCTTCGCACAACCTCTGGCGAAAAGTCTCAAACGAGGTCTGCTGCTCCGGACCCCACGAAAAAGCAACGCCCTTCCGGGTCAACTGGTGAGAGGCACGACAATCTTGGAGAAATCCTTGATAAATCTCCGATAGTAGTCGGCCAACCCCAGAAAACTCCTGATCTCGGTGGGTGATCTCGGCACCTCCCAATTCATCACAGCCTCAATCTTGGCCGGATCGACCAATATCCCATTCTGGTTAACGAGATGCCCCAAGAACTGGACCTCCCGTAACCAGAACTCGCACTTGGAGAATTTGACATAGTGCCTCTCCGATCTCAAAACTCCTAGAATCTCTCTCAGATGCTCCTCTTGCTGCTCTCTAGATCTCGAATACACCAGAATATCGTCGATGAATACTATCACCGACCTGTCCAACATCTGTCTGCATACCCTGTTCATGAGATCCATGAACGCTGCTGGTGCATTGGTGAGCCCAAAAGACATCACCACAAACTCGTAGTGCCCATAACGAGTCCTAAACGCCGCCTTCTGGATATCCTCATCTCGCACCCTCATCTGGTGATATCCAGACCTCAAATCTATCTTGGAGAACCAAGATGCTCCCTGCAACTGATCGAACAGATCATCAGTAGTGGATAACGGTTCTTGACCGTCAACTTGTTCAACTCCCGGTAATCAATGCACATCCGGTGTGAACCATCCTTTTTCTTGACAAAAAGGATCGGCGCTCCCCAAGGTGAGCTACTCGGCCTCATAAATCCTTTCCCCAACAGCTCCTGAAGCTGTAAGGATAACTCCTGCATCTCTGGTGGTGCAAGGCGATAGGGCGCCTTGGCGATAGGCGCCGCTCCCGGAACCAAATCGATGCGAAACTCCACTTGCCTCTCGGGAGGCGCATCCGGCAACTCCTCGGGGAAAACATTCGGGATCTCACGCACTATCGGCACATCACTAACCGAACCCGGCCCCTCTGTGGCCACTCGTGAATCCCTTACATAAGCCACAAACCCGCTACAGCCCTGCTGTAGGCTCCGCCTCGCTCTAGCAGCCGAACAAAATGCTGAACCAGAACGGGTACCCTCGCCGTACACCGTAAGTACTCCCCCACTAGGGTCTCGTATCGTCACTAACTGTCGCTCGCAGTCTATAACAGCCCCAAATCGGCTCAACCAATCCATGCCCACTATGACACACACGTCCCCCATCGCAATCGGGACCAGATCTATCAGGAACTTAACACCGAAGATCTCGAGTACACATCCTCGAATCACATCCGTAGCATACACCGCTCGCTCGTTAGCTATGGAAACTTGTAGAGGTCGACTCAATGCCTCCCGCTGGATACTGATGTGCTGACTAAACGCTAAAGACACAAATAACCGACTCACACCCGAGTCAAATAACACCAAAGCAGGTACAGAACTCACAAGAAAAGTACCTACGCATATCATAATATAAGCACAATATCTCAAACTCAGCATAAATAAATGAAAGAATACATACCAGCCACGACAACGGGCGCTGTGCGGGACCTCTTCCGCTGTCAACTGAAAGGCTCTCCCGCGAGCCTTTGGTGCCTCGGCCTTCACCAGCCGAACCTCAGTAGCTCGCACGGCAACAGGGGCAGATCCCTGCGGTGCTCCTTGTGCTGTCCCCCGCAGCTGCGGACACTCGGCCTTCCGGTGTCCGGTTTGGTTGCAATGAAAGCAAACCATGAACCCCTTGGGTCAATCCTTCGCTATGTGCCCCTCCTTTCCACATTTGTAGCAAGCACCTGATCGGAAAACCCCATCATGTCCCTTGCCATACTTCCCACAAGTGCGGCCCTTCTGGCCTCCAGATCTCGAATCGGCGGGCTTTGCCCGCTTGGCTGCCGGCTGAGACTGTGCTGGCCGCCGATCCTTCCCCTGAGACTCGGCCTCCCCCCGGGCCTGAGTCTCCAGGGCTCAATCTCCCTCTTCCGAGCATTTGCCTGGAGCTCAACAAATGTCCTGTATGACGAGTTCGCCACGAACTCCCTGATATCCCTCCTCAAAATGCTCAAGTACCGACTCATGCATGCCTGCTCAGACGACACGTGCTCAGGGCAAAACAACGCCCTCTCATGGAACATCCGTATGATCACAGTCACTGACTCTGTCCCCTGCTTGAGGGACAAAAACTCTTGTGCCAACCGTTCCCTCTCCACCGAGGGAACGTACTCATCTCTGAACATGATGGTGAACCTCTCCCAGGTCACCTCCGAAATCTCTGCAAGAGTAAAGTTCGTCGTCACAAACTTCCACCAGTCCTTCGCTCCCAAGCGAAGCTGGTTCAGTGCAAACCGAACCCTCAAATGCTCCGGACACGAACAGGTGTAGAAGCATCCCTCGATATCAGAAATCCATTTCATTGCAGCAATCGGATCCTGCGTCCCATCAAACTCCGGTGGCTTCGTATTGCTAAACTCCCGGAACAACATCGAGTCACCCCCCTGAGGTCTAGCAGCAGCAACAGCTGCAGTAGCTGCAGCAGCCGCAGCCTCAGTAACCGCTGCGTACCGCTCATCAAAGGTCTCAATCAATGTGGTCTTGATAGACCCAAACATCTCCGAAATCTCGGCTCGGATCGCCGCAGCCACCTCATCGTGGATCATCTGACGAAGCTCCTCGTCACTCACGCCGCTCGTCTCAGGTCTGTGGCGTGTCCCAACCATGATGTCTCTGAAATACAACATAAAAATATCAGAGACTCGCTCGAGCATACTTGCACTCGATAACTCCACCCTACTTGTTCCCTAGTACCCTAAGGATTCTTACTTGGACTGCGCACTAATCCGGTGTCTTCAGTAGTACGAGCCCTATACTACCGTCCATACCGCATCAGTATTCACCCCAAGTCCTCCTCCTAGGATCCCAGATCACAAGTACTCTACATCTCGCTAGCATAGGCTACCCTTCGGTAGACCTCTCATAAGCTCCTCACTGCTACCTACTCACTCTCAAGTATCTCATAGCAGCAGAAATCTTCCTAGGCTAAGGAATTACAAATCAGGCCACTCTAGTCCTAATATGAATACCTAGCCTACTCTAGCATGCGTAACATATCATAACATATCTCATAACACATAATGTAAGGGTATTTTGGGAAATCACCGTTCGGGCGCTGGCTGATCGTACACACTGCTTCCTTCTGTTTTTCTCAAATTCTTTTACTTTTTAGAAAAATTGTTTATTTTATGAAAAACTTTCTCAAATCCTCAGTTTGAGTTCAAATACACCCGAAGGTGCATCCGAATCCCTCAAACCAAGGCTCTGATACCAACTTGTAACAACGTAAATTCCCAAAACAAATTTTCATTTTTTAAAACATACTTTTATTCATAAGGTAATATCAAAACATAATGTATCCGATGTTATCATAACAAAACATATCTCAGAATCTAAAGACATAAACTCCATGAGTGTGTACGGATCATGCCGACGTCTTCCCGCGATTATCTCTAGTACCTGAAACACATAACACAACAACTGTAAGCATAAATGCTTAGTGAGTTCCCCAAAATACCACATACGCACATACGCCACTCAAGGCTATAAGACCTTCCGGTCACTGTGTCTTAGAGGACTTCCGTCCCACAACCCTGGTAAACCTTCCGGTCCATATCATCCTGACCTTCCGGTCCACATCATTCATAACATACATAACACATACATATCATATAACAGCATACGGCACATACATCTCATAGCATATAAGACCTTCCGGTCACACATAGATACCATCCTAGGTACAGTATAGTGAGAAGACTCACCTCGTACGAAGTCGGATAAACTCTCGTGCTTGACGTCCCGACCTAGCCTCCTCCTATCATCCGAATAACATTCCTGATCAATACCCTCTCATAGTCTCATCTCTAAAGATTGGTAGAAGTCCATTCTACCCCTCCCTGAACTTTCCTGAATCAGCTAGACCAAAACCCTAAAGTCAAATGAAGTCAACGGTCAAACTTTGACCCGACTCGTCGAGTGCACATGGGCGACTCGGCGAGTCCATGTGGGTCCTCTGAATCCTTCTAGCCTCACTTGGCACGTCGAGTCATCCCTTCACTCGACGGGTTACTCCTGTCACGAATCGTGGGGCAACCCCGACTCGACTCGTCGAGTCCACTTATGAACTCGGCGAGTTGCGTCCATGGCAACACTCAAATGACCTTCTGAGGTCAGATCCGCTTCTCTAACCTATAGATCTGACCTTTCCATACCCAATAATCATGTAAAGGTGAAACCTTTACACTCATGCAACACATATATGGTTCCTTTTGAAGAAATAGCCTCAAAAATGGCAACCTAAGTTCATTCCCTCCATAACACTTCATAAAGCAAGATGGATAATGATCTCTGGATCTCTAATGGTCCAGATCTGAAGTCTAACACATAAAGGGACCATAAACTCATCCATTCAAGCCATAAAAAGGGTATAGAAAACCCTAGATTCATAGATTTAACCAAAACAGAAGGAGAGTCCGATTTGCTACCTCAATACTGCAGATTCAAGTTTGAAAACCACGGATTAGCAATCCTCTTAACCTCCTCTAGCTGGAAACACCTTCTTCTTTGCAAAACAACACCAAAAAGGATTAAAATGGCTTGCTCCCACACACAATTCGCCCAAGCTCTCTAGGGTTTCTCTCTCTGGACTGGTAGCCGCAATTGAGGGCTATAAGGACCCTTAAATAGGGCACATGCCCAAAGATTTAGTGTTTCTGTCCACAGCGCGGACACGTCGAGTCCACCCATTGACTCGTAGAGTCCCTTCATTAATCCAGTCAGCAAATCGCGATCCTACTCGACGAGTCTAGGCGTCAAGTCGTCGAGTCCTTCTCTCAAACTCAAAATAAATGAATAACATAGAATACCTGGGAATCCAGATGTTACAAGTGTGGTGGTTAAATGCTAACGTGCACCCTACATAGATATCCCTAGTTGACTCTGTTTTCCCATTAGCCATTTCCACCGTGAAGGCTTCATTGAGCTTCTGGGGTTGTTGATTTAGTAAGTGTTTAAACTTGTTACTAACGAAGCTTCGCTCCGCTCCACTATCGAATAAGATGCATGCATATGTGTTGTTAAGTAGAAACGTACCGGTGACAACAGTAGGGTCTTGGACTGCTTCGCCTTGTCCCAGAGTCAAAACCCTTCCTGATCCTCCATTTCCTTGATTGTTGACATTGGGGCAGTTTCGCCGGAAATACGCAGTCCGTCCACATTCATAACAAGTGTGGCTAGCCCCAGCGTTGTTGTCGTTGTTGTTGTTGGTGTTGTTGTTGTTGTTGTTGTTGTTGTTTCCCTGTTGCTGGTTCTGGGGAGGAGAGGTCCTACAGTATCTTGTCGTATGACCCTTTCGGTTGTAACTGGTACAATGCATCTCCCTGCGTTCACCATTGTGATGGAGATTGCATTTGTTGCACTTTGGGAGATTTCTGGAATACTGCTTAGGGGCACTTTGGGTGGATGAGGCTGGAGCATGTGGTGTGGAGGGGACTTGGGTGGTTGCAGCATGAACTGTCACTGTTTGTTGTTTCTTTGACGACTCTAAGCCTTGTCGTCCCTTCCGCTTGTTATTCTTTCCTTTCTTGTTATCGCTCTCCTTCTTGCTTTCAGTTTCCCCTGCTTTTTCGCCCTTCTTGTTGTTGTGGTCGTACAACTTCTTGGCCAACCTCTTGGCGTTGTCAAAGGTTTCAGGATTTGCGGCTATCACGTTTCCTTGAATTGGGGAGGTTAATCCCCAGATAAATCGTTCGATCTTCTTTCCTTCCGAGGTAATCATGCCAGGGCACAACAGAGACAATTCACTAAACCTTGATATGTAGGCTTTTCTTTCAATTCCGCCCATGGCATGACATTAGCCACCAGAAGAGTCATAGCCTCCACATGTCCAATCCACCAGTTGAGGGCTTGATCAACAAATGTACATGCTGCAAACTTCACCTTGAATTTGTTGAGAGAAAAACTTAGAGATATACTTGAACAAAACTTTAGAACAAGTAGATTGCGGAATAGTTAATCTCAAAGGATCTAAAAGCTCAACAATAATATAAATAAGTTATAGTTAGATAGTTAGAGAGTTAGTTGCGGAAAAGTAAAGAAATAGAAATGACAACAATTGTTATATCAAGAATACACTTAAGTTGATTCATAACGAGGAATGCATTCAAACCAAGTTAATAAGGAAGATCAAACTTAGTGATTAAGTCACAGAAGACTTGCTCCGAAGAGAGATTATATTCAGATGAATTCGGGTAAGTAAAAAGAGATGAGTAATGAAGAGATAGAAAGATAACTTCAGAAATGTGTATTCAGATAGAATGCATAAGTTATCCGTATGAATACAAGAGAATGAGCTCTTATTTATAGAGTCTCATGAAGAGCACTAGATTACATCTCTATAAGTAGCCATGCAAGGCATACTGGACAATAGAGTGTATTACAATAAAGACAAGTAAAGTAATCTAGCTAAGTGACTGCGGTAGGTAGACTCCGGTTGCGGTTGCTGATGAAGAATTTTGACTGCGGGTGCTGAACCGTTGCGGTAGTAGAAATGGTTGCGGTAGCTGAAGTTCAAGAGGGTCACTTTCATGATTCAACAGAATTCTTCAGGGCATCCGCATATCTCGAACACCGATTCCACATTTTCAATCCATCTTTTCAGGGTTATTACCCCCCCCCCCCTGTGCCATTAAAGGTTCGCGGTTGGCGTTGGTGAAATCTTTATAGGAGCATGTCTTGGTAGGCCCCTGGTTCATTCCGTTGTTTGAACTTCCGGCCCCCTGTCCGTTGCCTCCACCATTGTTTCCATTGTGAAACTGCGCCAGCGCTGCTGTGACTGCAGCAGATACAACCGCTTGAAATGCAACTGATTTGATTTTTGGTGGCGGCGGTGGTTGATTGTTTCCACGGTTTGGTCTTTGCGGCATCTTGCTGTCATGGAACAGAAAGATGTTGAGTACGCATCGTATTTAAGTTGGGGATTCCGTGAATCGATTGTGCATCTAAGTGGTTCCATAGATTTACACCAAATAATAAGAATATAAAACACATAGCAGATAACAACATCACGATAAAACACATAATATTTTCCACTAATAATATCCGCCTTT
The DNA here is from genome assembly GCF_052849685.1 of Lactuca virosa. NCBI lineage: Eukaryota > Viridiplantae > Streptophyta > Magnoliopsida > Asterales > Asteraceae > Lactuca > Lactuca virosa. Next base: position 255,475,849 of record NC_136434.1, read on the forward strand.
GATACATGAAAATTTGCCCGAAAGGGCATACATAAGGATACAAAGTTTGGCAGCATAACGCCTCTATGAGTAGTGTGATCACTTAAACATAGAGTCGGCAATACATAACGTAGTGCGCATAAAAGAAACATAACACTAGTAGGTAAGTCTACTGATTCTAAACATACTAGGAGGCACCCAACGGTGGTAGCGAAATCATATCCCAAAATGTTGTGCCAACATCTGAGCCATCTCGGTCATCTCCCCGATGACCTCATCCCTTTCCAGTTCAGCCTGCACGGTTCGTGCCTCCATGGCAAATAGTTGTTGCCGAAGTGCGGCAGCCTCTGCCTCCAGAGAACGATCCTCACCAACGGGATTTCATGGTGGAGCAGGGTGGTCCTGGTGTGCCTCGTCGGTAGGTGGTTTGACGGGGGCTTCGTCAGTGTCTCTTTCCTCCATGTCGTCATCAGTCCCATCAAACTCGTAGTCTGTATCAGTGTACTCGTCGGGCTCAATGTCGGATGTTGCCCCTTGTGCTTCCTCGGGGTCGTCTTCAATCATTCCGTAGGCCACCAGGGCCTGGTGAAACTGAATGCCTTGATGCTCCTCCTCCATGGTGACTGTGCGAGAAATTTGTGATGAGGATTGCGTAAAGAGGGTAAATTTTGTAGAAATGAATTTTTCTTCTTCTGGGTATTAAGTTTTTGTTTTATCGATCATTACAATCACACTCGGGCACATGACAGTCGTACTTTGGGTGAATGCAGTTGATCAGGCTACATTTACCCCCCATTATGGCTTCATAACTGTCCGAGCACAATCGAAAATGTTCGAATCCTCCAAAGACTTTTAAATGTTGTTATATTGTTGTTTTTAATATAAGCACATAAGTATGAAATTTTATTTTTGTTCAGAGTTATTTATTCCCATTATGTTTATAGTTGCATATCATGTATGGTTAGATATGCTAGTTCACTATAAACAAAGCTCTAATACCAACCTGTCACACCCCCGAACCAGACGACGGAAACGTCCGAGGGCTCGTGTGACTTAAATTGAAATATCATCACAATGAATATACATGAAACATAACATAAACATCACCATGCATTAATACATTACAACTGACCTTGTTCACATCAAGTACATTGTTTACATTACAACATCACAGAACATAAATTGTTTAACGATTGACATTGCACAAAAGAAATTTCAGAAACACGCTTGATGATTCTTCTTTCTAACGGTTACCTGAGAATACAAGTTATTTTGAAAACGGTCAACATATATAATGTTGGTGAGTTCATAAGCATGTTTGATATATAAAAAAAATAGTTTGTATTGTTTGTAAAACCCAGAAAATCCGATATTTTCTGTAACAAAACTGTTTACGAAAAAAAAGATGTGATGATCCCATAAGTGTATATGTATGTGATTTCAAAACATGTAAGAGTGAATGCCTTTCATAATTGTTCCTTGTATTATAGTTGTTGTATGTAGAAGTGATTAATGTCGTTCCCCGGAAAACCCGATGTTTTCCAATTTAAATAGTATGATAGTTTTCTATTATTGTATAAATCACTTTGCATCGTCACGGTGTATGAATATGATTTCCCATGAGTACTTAGATGGTAATGGATCTCTATGTGAGTCGTTATAACCATGCATAATAATGACTAATTCGCCTGTCTTGGCATTTTTCCAAACGCCGGTTTTGATCAAGATTTTGTCACCCTAGACTGGCCGAGTCTAACTGTAGCGAACAGCTCAGGTGTGGGGGAGTCACCCCCGTATAGATCTATACACAAACTCTCGCTCTCTCTCCAGGAGTCTCTGATTATAACTACAGGCTACGGTCGACACTTATTGGTGCCACCCGTTATTTCTCACTAAATCCCAATAAAATTGAATAACATTGTTTTACAACCCGATTGATGTTTATGTTAATATGAAGTAAGCCTAACAGACACGAAAGAAGACAACGGTGGCCCACTAATTATGTATGTTATTATAGACTGTCGAGTATGCTACGGACACGTTATAGCCCATTAAACATATGATGAATGTTTAGGGCCCTATTAGCAATGCAAATGGGCCACTAAGGCCTAATAGCATGTTAAAGCTGATAAAGACCCATTGGGCATGTAATTGGGTCACCAATACCCAATAAACATGTTGGAATATATTGGGTCCAATAATCATGAAATTGGGCCACAAAGGCCCAATAGCACGAACAGAAGATTTTGGGCCCAATCATTGAATCATTTATCTGTTTATCGATTTTAAGTTCGTAGTGTAGGTTTTGTTGTATGCCAAATGTTTATTCGCGATGTTAAAAATACTTTGACGTTTGATTTATAACGAAGCTTTGGTTATATATATCTATAAACATTTTTAAAAACCATGCGTTATAAATTTAATATTCTTGGCCCAATAACTTAATATTAGCCTATTTGGCCCAAAAATATTGATTTTGACCATTTCAGCCCCTTTATTAATAAAAATGATACTTTTAGTCCCTTTTGATGAAAATTGACATTTTTGGTCCTTAAACCATTTTTCTTGATATTTTCAGCCCAAACATAATTTAAATAATAATTTCAGCCCAAAACTATTGTATTTGCCATTTCCAGCCCTTATTTGTAAAAAGTTTACCCTTTTGGCCCAAATTCCGTAAGTTTTACAATTTTGACCCCAAAATCCAAAACTTTGCATTTTTAGTCAAATTTTTACATTAAAGTCATTTCCAGGCCCTGAAATAGTTTATTTATGTTTTAGACTCATATTTTGATAAATTTACAACTTCAGCCCCCAAAACTCTTCATTTTTCGCAATTTTGGGCCCAAAACCCATAAGGCCCAAATGTAAGCCCAATAAACTAAAATTTATGTTTTTGACCCTTTGAAAAGTATTATTTTCATAAAAATCAGCTTTTATGTAAATAAATACTTTATACCCCTCACAAAACCAAAAATTATCATCTTTCAACCCAACCTTTGTTATTTTTGCAAAAATGACACTTATAAAGAATCGTTGGCTTTGTTTTTCACTTCTTAATCATAAAGACTCTTAGATCTTTGAAGTATGTTGTTTATTATGTTATTTGCTTATGTATCCTTCACACTTTTGCCATAGATCTCGAGATATAACAAATAATATCACATTTTCACAACACAAACCAAAGAAATCACATATAACATGCAAACACACATAGATCAACACATAACACTTGTATTCTCCCCCTAAAAACAAGTAAAAACCAAAAACAAGGAGGTATGAACTCACCTTGTGTTTGTGGTTTCGGTTTTGAAGAAGAAATGAAGAAGTTTTCGGCCTTGAACAAACTTCCCTTGAGTGGTTTTCGAAATCTATGAAGCAAAGAGGTATAAGCCATGGAATGTTATGGTTTAAGGAGAGATATTTGAGGAAATCAAGAAGTTAAACCATGAATCTAAATGAAAACTTACCAAGATGATAATCTAAATGAGAACTCCTTGAAGATCCAAACAAAGCTTCGAAAATTATGAGGAAGTGTAGAAGTTCTTGGAGAGTGTTTGAAGTAAATTGAAATGGTGGTGTGTGTGTGTGGGTAGCCTCAGCCGAGAGTAGAAGAAGAAGAGAGGGGTGAGAAGAGTGCATGGAAACATGAGATTCTTGCCTTGTTGCATGTTGAACAATTGCTTAATTAACCATTAAAAAATATTGAGGTGGCATGTTTATGTTTAATTGTCCATTCTTTTTTTTTACACATGGGCCGATATTTGGGCCAAAGAAGAAAGAAGTGAGCTAGTTGGGCTCGTTCTTGGTCTTGCTCGAAAACATAAAACCCATTAAGTAAGTTTTTGGCCCATTAAGCCCATAGGATGGTTCACGGCCCAATTAGTATAAAAGAATGGGTTTTATGGTCCATTAGGGTTAATTTGTTTTGTTATGGCCCAACAAGGCCCATTAAGGATAATTCAATTCATTTTGGATCCATTATGGCACAAAATGTTAGGTTTCATGAAAGTGGGTCCAATTAGGGTCCATTTTAGAGTTTTAAGCCCAAAATAGTCAAATTGGAAACTTATTGGTCCATTAGGCCCAATAAGGAAATCCTAGTCCATAATGGACTTAAACCGGGATTTTCAGGGTTTCCAATCTTTCGTTGACCAATTGAAGTGTTTATATAGGGTTTTTGATGAAATTTGTTGTCATTGAATAAACATCATGCATGCTTCCAGATTTTGTTTACAATTTTGTCCTTGTTAATGTTTACAAAAGCATAGAATTTCCTGGTTGTGACAATGGTGTTCACGGCCATGGGAGTTTACGACCATGAGAGTTTACGGTCAACACAAGAAGGAACTAGGGTTTACGGCCCTAGATGTTCAAGACCATTGGTCTTTTTGAGAAGGGTTTACGGCCAAAGGAGATGCTGTGGCCGTAAACTCTTTATTAACAAGCTAAAGTGGCTGATTTCAAGGGTGTGATTTAAGAGCTTCTAATGGGAAACTAGTATATGGAAAGGATACTTACGTTTTGAAGCTTGAAGGGGTGTTCACGGTCCAAAGAGATAGCGTGTTCTTGGTGTTCTTGAAAATCTAACCCAAAAGAGGTGATTTCACGGATGAAATCAAGGGATTTTACTAGATTAAGAAACGTATCAACTAATAAGCGGAAGAATCACTTACAAATTTGTCGGGAAATCGAAGTGATCTTGATGATACTTGAGAGAGAAATGAAAGTTCTTGAGTTGAAAGAGTAAGAAATGGAGAATAATGAAGGAATATCCTACATAAGGGAGGAGTTTACGGCCAGCCAAGAGATTACGACCGTAATCTCTAGTTTACGGACGTAAACTCCAAAGACTTGGAGTTTTCCGGCTTGAATTCAGCACACTGAACTCTAGAAGATACTTCCTAACACCCAATCCTTGTAGGAACTAGGCTTGGAACACTCAAACATAACCTAAACAATGCTAAAAGATAGCAGAAACAAGTCTGACTTTGTTTGAATTGAATGACTGTACAAGATAGAAATTTCGGGTTGTCACATATTAAGAATCTCCGAATAGGAACTTAATAAAGTTAGATAGTGGACTTACCTGAAGAAGAGTCAAACTTTTTGACTTTACCATCCTTATGGTCCTTCAAGTAGATACGACAGCTTCGCAACCAATGTCCCTTCTCTTGGAAATAGAAACAAATGGACTCTTTGGGAATGGTACACGGGACAATCTCAGACTTAGTCTTTTCCTTTCCCATGGAAAGATAAATCTTTTCTGGACTTCCAATGTTTCCATTGTCAATGTCTATGGAAGTTTGGGAAGTAGATATTCCAATCAAATTTGCATTACCAGTGCGCTAAATCATTGCTGTTTCAGCAGCAATTAGCGAATATGTAAGATCGATAAGGGACATGTCACGGTCTGTCATATAGTAGTATTTAACAAACTGAGAGTTTACGGCCGTAAACTCCAAGACTTGGAGTTTTCCGGTTTGAATGCAGCACACTGAACTCTAGAAGATACTTCCTAACACCCAATCCTTGTAGGTACTAGGCTTGGAACACTCAAACAGACCCTAAACAATGCTAAAAGATAGCAGAAACAAGTCTGACTTTGTTTGAATTGAATGACTGTACAAGATAGAAATTTCGGGTTGTCACATATTAAGAATCTCCGAATAGGAACTTAATAGAGTTAGATAGTGGACTTACATGAAGCAGAGTCAAACGTTTTGACTTTACCATCCTTATGGTCCTTCAAGTAGATACGACAGCTTCGCAACCAATGTCCCTTCTCTTGGAAATAGAAACAAATGGACTCTTTGGGAATGGTACACGGGACAATCTCAGACTTAGTCTTTCCCTTTCCCATGGAAAGAGAAATCTTTTCTGGACTTCCAATGTTTCCATTGTCAATGTCTATGGAAGTTTGGGAAGTAGATCTTCCAATCAAATTTGCATTACTAGTGCGCCAAATCATTGCTGTTTCAGCAGCAATTAGCGAATATGTAAGATCGATAAGGGACATGTCGCGGTCTGCATATAGTAGTATTTTACAAACTGACTATACGACTCAGGAAGTGACTGAAGAACTAAGTCAACAGCCAACTTCCTCGACACAACGACTCCTAACATCCCCAGCCTGTCAATGTGTGACTTCATCTCCAAGACATGTGCACACACAGAACTTCCATCTTGGTGTTTGCTAGCCAATAGGGCTTGAGTGACCTTCAAATTTTCAAGTCTTCGAACATGTGGGTCAGGGAGAATTATTGGAGGAGGTGGAAGAAGTGAAGTATGATATTGTGGAATATCATCTTCATGTGGAAATCTTTTTTCCAAAAGATTCGGGAAGACCATAGTTGTCTGACCTAGATATCTATAAGGGATAAATTCAAGTTAGTTGATTTAAGTCCTTAATATAACACCCAAAATGAAATATTAAGGTTAGGACCCAACACAATATTTTACAATTGCGAAGGGGGATGCCGTAATCCAATTGTAAAATATTTGAAGGTAGGTAAATGACGATTTACCAATTTCCACCATGAAACACGAAATAGATTATTAAGTTTTATTTGGATTGAAATTCCTAGATCCTTTGAGATTCATTGAACTTTTCAACGACATGTTTAAATCTCTATTGTGCCCTTCAAGTTTGTGACTGAGATGCCGAGGATCACAAACAAGGTGTGAATAACCATGTAAATTAGCTTGGTACACTCAATGTTACAAATCACCTAATCAATATGCCGGTTAACCACACACTCTCCATTGATCTATGATTAACATCAAGCTACCCTTTGCCACACATTGTCAGTCCCAGATTAGTGTGCCGGTTAACCACACACGCTCCACTAACGACTTAACAAGGTGTAAGTGTAATTTCATGGATTAGCACCATTTTCACATTTTCCTAAAGTAACTAAGATTGAAAATTTAATAAAAGTTTAGTTACTTTATATTTATCATTATACTTCTAATGAGGGAGAATTAATGTCCTATCCTACCCGTTCGACTAACGACCCTCCACCAGTCAAGGAAGCGGTGGGTGAGAGTGGACACACATTAAACTGCCATTTTATAGGCAGTAACCTTATACCCCCTTATAGATCGGCTTCGTGAATGAGTCCTACTAACGGTAAGACCGACTTGTCTTATACATATATAAGTATTAACTTTTAATATTATAAAGTATAAGGGTTGAATTTTAACTTTTAAAACTCTAGGGTTTGGAATTAAAGTTTCATTAGTGAGACTTTACAAATTCCAAAACTTAAGGGAAACTTTTTGAAACTTGTCAAAACTCTTCATATTCATAACTTATGAGTTTAATGTGTGTTTTATGAAAAAACTCTTGATAATCCATAACTTGAGGACAAGTTATGGAGTTCATTAAAAACATTTATGAAAAGACTTTTCATGTTCCATAACTTGAGGACAAGTTATGGAACTCATTAAAGAATATTTAGATCAATTCTAACAAGGAAAAATTATCATATTATATTCTATTGATCTAATCTAACTCATGTAGCAAGGCAATTCATATCAAATAATACAAATAATTAACCTATTATCTTAATATTTGACAATTGTCCTTTCATTTTTCGTAACATATGAGTTTAATGCCATTTTAATGTATGATACTTTTCATTTTCCATAACTTGAGGACAAGTTATGGAGTCCATTAAAGGCATTTAGATCATTATTCTAATTAACACAATAATCAAATAATTCATCAATAATCTAGTTAAACTCATAAGAACAAGATAATTCATATCAACAATCTTCAAGAAATTAGCCTAATTATGTAAACTAATACAAATCTTGAAATTATAACAATTATCTTGTTAATTGGATAACCATGATCATTACCATATCAAAAACAGATTTCATGGTTCAAAAAACTGTTTGGGGTAATGATCCTAATCCAATTCTGGCCAAAAACTCGAAATTCTGCGCACAGGAGCACCAACTTGGCGAGTACATAAACTGGACTCGTCGAGTTGGTCTATTACTGGGTGGAATTGTCGAGTCAGCCAGTGGACTCGGTGAGTTCACCAGTCTGAAGGCAGGAAATCGATTTTTTTAACTTTCAAAACCAATATGCATCAAGTATAACAGAAAACAATTCTAGGCTCTGATATCACTGTTGGGTTTTGAGCACTATAACACTCCTATGATGCACATGCAACCCTAAATGCTTTGGATCTATGTTTTCTCTAATTATACATGCATATTTACAATTTTCCAAAGCATTGTCCTAGCTAGCATACAAATTGTCAAATGAACTAGTTAGATGACTTACCTTTTAGAAGGACTTGTAGTTATTGACCTTTGAAAGCTTGAGAACCTCAAGTGTGATGCCTCTAATGGTTCACAAACACCATATGCAAGAGGAGGCTTGAGATAATAGGTTAGCAAGCTCAAAATCGTGTATCACTCTCTTGGAATGATGGGACCACCGATTTTGGCTCTAGGGGACTCTATTTATAGTGTGACAAATGCTAGGGTTACACTTTGTAAACCCTAATGACCTTTCATATACTTAGGCTCCATGGGTTAACCTCCATGGACTATCCATGGATTATCTCATTGGTTTAGCCCATCCTAAATAACCATGGATCATTAGCCCACACTATTAGAATCATTGATTTACACAATCAATGCCCATATATTTAATTAGTCTCTTTTGATCACTAAATTTATTGAAAATTAATTCTTGATCAATACTAATTAAATAATATGATTTCGTATTAATATATTATACTAGTAATATATTTATAATTCATAAATAACCTTATTCTCAAAAGTCCATCCTATCAAATTGCACTGATGAAGGCAACCCAAAAGGACCATGCTACAATCGGGTAAAGTACATCCCAATTATAGTTATGGGCTTAGACACTATATCCAACAGATCCCTAGCCTATCACTAGCATGTTGTTCTAACATATCAAAATATCAAATAACTGCATGGTATTTTGGGGTCTACTTACTGGCTCCGGCTGATCGTACACTCTGCATCCTCCTTTAATATTTTGAAAACCATTTGAAAACCATTTTGAAAATCTTTTCCTTAGTTTGAGAGTGGATTCACAAGAGTGTTCCTCCAATTCACTTTGTAACACCCATAAAAAATCATGCCAATTTAAAACTTTTTAAATCATTCAGAAACCCGTAATCATTACAAATTGTTTTCAAAATAATATCATATCAGAGTATCCCAAAACTAAAAATCATAAAAATGTGAGGAGGTACACGATCACGCCTTCGCCTTCCCGTGATCATCTGAAGTACCTGAAACCAAATCCAAAACTGTAAGCCCGAAGCTTAGTGAGTTCCCCCAAAATACCCGCACAACAAGTAACGCACATATAATAACAACATACTATGGGCCCAATCAACCATCAGGTTGGAATGCCAAAATACTATGGGTCCAGTCATCCTCGGGATGGTATACCCTCGGCCCACAACCATTGGGTTGGAATTCCCACATACTACAAGACCAATCATCCTCGGGATGGAATACTGATGCCCCACAACTATCGGGTTGGAATGCCCCGGTCTGTTGGCTCTCGCACAAAGCATATAAGCCTCAACCACCAATCAAACATGTGCATATATATATATATATATATATATATATATATATATATATATATCAGATAATCATATAACAACATAATAACATCCTATCTACCAGGATACTGATATAACAGATCATAACAACATTAATAACACCTTATCTACCAGGATACTGATCTAACAGATCATACAATACTCGACCATATAACATATCAGGATAATAATCCAAAAGGGTTGACCTTGGTGCCTTAGACCCTTGAGTATAGTGAGGAAAACTCACCTCACAAGTAGCTCGGGATGATAATGTCAAACTCCCCAAATACTGCTCCAAACTCAAACACCTACATCTACCAATGATCCACTTCCATAAATTTCCAATTTACAAAAATACCCCCAGAAGTCAAACTGGTCAACCCTCGGTCAAAGTCAAAGTCAATGGTCACGGTCAACAGTCCATGTTGACCCAATTCGTTGAGTGTAGCTCACTGACTCGTCGAGTTCCTTCAGAACTCAAGAATCATGAAAAACCCCAGTTGACTCACCGAGTTTCTAGACAACTCGTCGAGTCGATGTAGTGTCCTAAACGTCAGAAAAACCCAAACTAACTTGTCGAGTCATCTCACTGACTCGTCGAGTCCATGCGGAAACCAAAAAGGCCAATCTTCATCTGACTAGTCGAGTTGACCATGCAACTCGTCGAGTTCCTTCAGTTAATTTCTCATTCAGATGCTTTTTACGTGAACCAAAGCTCCAAACTATAGATCACGTAAAGTTGCTAACTTTACGTGCATGCAAAGCTCCATGAAGCTAAAACACTCATACTAGCCTTAGAAGAAGGTTTTGGACATGAAGGAGGGCCAAAGCTCCATAAAGCTTGAGGCTTTATGTCCATTAGGGCCTAGAGGAGTCCAGATCTAAAACCATGCCCTTGTGACAAGCTCAATCTGAAGGTGACTCCATTTTTGCACCAAAATGCCCATGTTCTCATATAAGAAGAGATCTAACAAATGGAAAGCCAAGGTAAAGGCTTTTTACCTTCAAATGCAAGACAAGACAATGTAGATACTGGATCTACAAGCTTCCTTTCGATCCAAGCTTCTAAATCTCCAAGCTTTTCCAACAAATGTACCAAAAACACACTATAGCCTCTCACACACTCAAGAATAAGGTTTAGATCGACTAGGGTTGCTTCTGGCCGTCAAAAGTGGTAAGGAGGCTGGAGAAAAGGACTTAAGGTCCTTTAAATAGGATGCAAACCCTAAAAATTAGGGTTTCCATACACAGCCTCTACTCGTCGAGTTGGGGTCCTCCAACTCGTCGAGTAGAAACCATAAACCATGCGGGCTGACTAGGTTCGACACGACGAGTTGGGGCCTCCAACTCGTCGAGTTCCCTCAATAAACTGAATATAAAGCTTTCAAAAATTATACCTGGGAGTCAAGATGTTATACATTAGAGGAAATCACTCACACCGATCGATATGCCGATGATGACATGAGTTGCAGGCTCCAACATTCAGGGTGACATTAGTCAGCAAACTGACATGACTAATCCTCTAGCAAACTTGGTTAGCCTTCTTCGCCAGGCACAACAGATGAGCTATGTGTCCCAGCCCCACCCCAACAGTTGAGCCACCGCCCCCAACCCCCACCCTTACAGATAAGCTATTGGCCAACCCACAACTGTCACACCCCAAAACCGGAACGGCGGAAACGTTCTGGGGCGGAGGACATCATGTTTAGTATCACAAGATATGCATCATAGTAAGCAAAGTAGTAAACAACCATTTCATTAGAAAGAAAGTGCTTACAAAGTATGTGATTCACATAATATAGAATAAATAGCAAATAACAAAAAGACATGAAGCTAAACTGCTCCATCTTCTGAATCCCAGTGCGCGAACCTGTCTACTGGTCTCCTGAGAATACAAGTTATTTTGAAAGCGTAGATCAGCATTTAAGCTGGTGAGTTCATAAGATTTTAGTGATGTAGTAAGTAGTAAGAAAGTTTGTAGAAAGTTGTAGTAAGTTGTAGTAAGTTCTGTTAGAAAAGTTTGCCTGTTCCTCCAGAAAATCCTATATTTCCTGCTTTGATGAAAGATAAGTAAAAATGACTCTACAGTCCTTTCTATGAGTATTAAATGGATACAAGTTATATAAAACCCAGAGTAAACAAACAATCGGTTGTGTGCATCTGCCCTAAGCACACAACCAAACAAGGAACAGGAAATGAGGCGGAAGGCACACATCCCATTGTTTGTTAGATCATCGTTGTATATAACCCTTGCATATTCACTCGGTACTCACAGAGTTAACTGTAATAGTTCCTTTATATTTGAAGAAAAGATCCTTTAAGAAAACCCTTATTTCTTTTTATAAAATGATAACCACAGTAGTTCCTTCTATAATCACTTAGTTTATACTAGTTATATATAATCTAATATCGAACAGATAGTTAATTGTGTGAATCTGCCCTAAGCCCATAACCAAACAAGGAACAGGGAATGAGGCGGAAAGCACACATCCAACTACCTATCGGATATTAATTATATATAACCCTGGTGTGTAAACTAAGGTATTATAGAATTAACCACCTAAGGTCCTTTAAGTTTTACTGGTTTAATAAAATGGATTAAACCCTTTACTGGTTAAGTTTCTAGTTTTGTGTTCCAAAAGTTCTTCATTTGAAAAGTACGTTTTGTACTAGAAAACTGTGCATTGAATTAGTGTTCTATGACCTGACCCATACATGGTACCCTTTATGATTACTTGGTGTATACGGAACATATATATATAACTAAGCTCGGATAGATAGTAGACTGGGTGTATCTTCTCTAAGCCCACAACCAAACAAGGAACAAGAAATGAAGCGGAAAGCACACATCCTACTACCTGTCGGACCCGATTAATATATATCCCTAAATGCATACACTAAGGAATCATAAAGTTAACATTATAGATCCCTTTCTACTGAATGTACTAGACTCGACTGTTCTGTGTGTCGTTTGTAAGATGTAAGTTTTCCCTAGTTTATAACTATCTTGACTCGTAAATAGTTTGTATTAGCTTTCAAGTGGAACTGTCACTTACTGAAAGTAATGGGAATTTATAAGTACAGAGTTGTCTTTTGAATTGACATTCTGTAATACTAATTACCTTAAAACATGTTTGTTTTATTAAGGTCATAATGTGAGGAATAGTACCCATACTATACGCTCTCCCTGCAAGAGATTCTGGGGACCAAACGCGCAAACAAATTCCTAGGTCGTGTAGAATTAACATTAAAGTTATGTGATCATGTATACCCAATATAACTATCACCTTTTGTTACAAACAATGAGTTAGTGATTCATTGGTATAATTAGATCTAGTATGTTCTCATGCTATAGCATCTTAGTATGTTCGTTCTGTTATAGTGTGTAGTGTATAGTATGTAGTGTATAGTATGTCTCTCTGAAGTATTGTGACAACCCGAAATTTCTATTTTGTACAGCCATTCAATTCAATAGAAGTTAGAACACTTCTGCTAACTTTCAAGCTTTTTGGAATAAGTTTGAGTGTTTTAAAGTTAGTACTTCAATAGATATCAGGAGAGAGGATACCCTAGGGTTTATTAAGTAGCTATAAGGTCCCAAAACTCCAAGAGTTTGGAGTTTACTCCCCAAAATGGTATTAGGGCCGTAAACCCTATTGACTATATAAGTGACACTTAGCTTATTTTTCACTTTTTTTTTCACATTTCCAAGACTAGAGCCATTTCTCTCTCAAGTATCATCCAACTTTTCTTCAAGATCTTCAACTTGTAAGTGTTTCTAAGCCCTAGTAAGTTGATATCTACCTTAATCTAGTGATCTAACACACTTCCATCCGTGAAATCATTCCAAAAGTGTAGATCTTCAAGTTTCACCAAGAACACCAAGAACACACACTAGTGTTCTTGGACTTTTAGCACCTTTTCAAGCTTCTACCTAGTAAGTACTTCTATCCTAGAGTATTATAGAGCTTGTTACACTTTTATACATCAAGAAAACACCCAAGAAAGCCAAGATCAAAGGTGTTTACGGTCCAAGATGTTCTTGGACCGTAAACCCTAAAAAGGGTGCCAAAGTGTCCCTAGTCCCTTACCAAGCCTTGGAAACTAGCTTAGATCCCTTCCTTGATGTGCTAGGAATTTGAAAACATCAAAAGGCCATAAATCATTTGGGTTTACGGCCGTAAACCCAAAGACAATTGGTCCAAAAACCGTAAACTCCTTAAAGGGGGTGAAATGTTGCCCTAATCACTTCCTAAGGCTTAGGCATGAAGTAGGAATGCTTAGTAGGACTTGTAAAGCTTCAAAACACAAAATGGTCAAAGTACCATGAGTTTACGGCCGTAAACTCATGGGTTTACGACCGTAAACTCAATGAGAGTTGGTCACAAGACCGTAAACTCATGTTTGTGTCATTCCTCTTCCCTTTGATTAATCACATGTGATTCCAACACTTGGTCAAGGTGTTTCCTAGTCCCGGAAGGTGTTTCCTTCATATAGTTGTCTATGAACACTATATTCATGTCAATATGTGTCCTTATATGTCCTTTAGGACTTATTTGTGTCTCGGGACTTCATTCGTGGAACTTCTCATCCTTACACGCATATCCGTTTGAATCACCCACATTAGGTGAGTTCATACCCCGTAATGAATCTTCTAACTGTTTTAACTGTTTTAAGGGGGGGGGGGATACAAGTTGAACACAATGATAATTGTGTAAATGTTTGTTATTAAACATCTTTCAAAATGTTACTTATGTCATTTATAAGTTGTCAAACCATTTCAAAACTCTTTTAAAGTTATGTCACTTTATAGTTATACAAAACTCCGTTTTTAAGGGACAAGCATAACTTAGTAAATAAATGAGTCTTTTCAATAACAGTCCAAGTAGAACATTAGTAAACTATAATAGGTATAGTTTAGGAGAATGCTATTCATTACTTCTAGTACAATGAAGTACACAAAGAGTCAGTTCACACAGAACCTACAGTGAAGAGAATCAAACAATACCATACAGAGAGAACACACAATTACGAGAAACAAACAGAACGTACAATATACAATACAAAACAAACAAGTTAGGTTGCTATAGCATGAGAACACATACAGGATCTAATTATACCAATGAATCACTAACTCATTGTTTTAAACAAAAGGTGATAGTTATATTGGGTATACATGATCATATTAGTAGTAATATTGTTTAACATTTATAAACAAAAATGTAGACGAAGCATTTGAAATCCCATGTAATGATTTGTATTTTTACATAAGTTTTTATGGTGTTTCACTTGTATTTCCCCCCCCCCCCCCCTAAAGTATAGTAAAAACGTGAAAATAAAGGGGTATGAACTCACCTGGAAAGTGTGATGATTTGAAGGAAACGAGATTTTTCTTGGGCAGCACTTCGATCGGAAAGTGGTAAATTTTTCGGGAATCTCGGAGCTTCGGACCTTCGTCGGAACTTGGATACGGAACCGGGGCGTCGGGGTATCTTCGAAAGACTCGAAAGTGGAAAAATAGGGGAGAGATAGTGAAATTGTGCAAGAGAAGTCGGAACCCTCGCATCTTATTTATAGTGGGGCTGCCTGGCCTCGTACGCTGGGCGTACGTCGAAGTACGCGGGGCGTACCTCGTACGCTAGGCGTACCCTCGTACGCGGGGCGTACGTCAGCGATGACGACATCGGTCGCCGGTCTTCGGATGGAACGGGACTAGAGGGCATAGGGGCGACGTGGTCGATCCGAGGCCCTTCATTTGCGTACGCTGGGCGTACCCTCGTATGCGGGGCGCAATCCTTCGGATAAGCCACGAAGTGTGTGCCCAAATCTTTGAAAATCCGTAACTTTCGCATACGAGCTCCGTTTTTGACGTTCTTTATATCCACGCGTAGGTGAGAATATACTCTATAACTCTCATTTAGACATCGTCGGCAAATTTGACTTTATTTTTAATTATATAATTTTTAATAGGCCGGGACAAGATAAATCAATTAAAAATTCATAACTTCTTCATCCGATGTCCGTTTTCGTCTGTATTTTTACTGTTGTACTACTATTGTCGAGATCTTCAAATCTCGTTTAGGTTGCGTCGGCTAAAAATCGTTCGATCTTTATTTCGAGTTTTTAGTTGTCTACTGCTGTTCTGAAACTTAGAAAAATCATAACTTCCTCATACGAAGTCAGATTTGGACGTTCTTTTTATGTACGCTCACAGTTTGTTATTATCTACGACTTTCATTTGCATACTTAAGGCTAAAAAGTCTTTTATTGAAATTTCACTTTTTACGCTTAACAATGTTTTATCGGTTTTGTCGTGGATCTTTGATTAGTCATAACTTCTTCGTTATAACTCGTATTTGAGTGTTCTTTATATTTCTGAAAACCTTGACACGATATCTAACATTTTATGCATCCCAATTGAGAGTTTTGAACATTTCATTTTTGACGCTATTTTTATTGATTCCAAAAATAGGTTATAATATTTGACTTTTTGAACATTACATTGACTTGGAATATCGGGTTGTTACATCATCCCCCCGTTAGAGGGAATTTCGTCTCGAAATTTATTCTACATTTAAGTATTTATGGACTAGGGAAAAGATGTGGGTATTTTTGTTTCATTTGATCTTCACGCTCCCAGGTGTATTCAGGTCCTCGCTTGGCATTCCAACGAACCTTCACAATGGGTATGCGACTTTGTTTTGTCCATTTAATTTCCCGATCCATGATTTCTACCGGCTTTTCTACGAAGTGAAGACTCTCGTTCATTTCAATCTCGTCTAGAGGGATGACGATGGTCTCATCGGACAGACATTTCTTTAGGTTTGACACGTGAAAGGTAGGGTGTACGTTATTGAGTTCCTGCGGTAATCAAAGTTTGTATGCTACTGGGCCAATCCTGGCAAGGATCTCGAAGCGTCCGATATACCTTGGGTTTAGTTTCCCACATTTTCCAAAACATATTAATCCCTTCCAGGGGGAGACTTTCAATAGTACTCGGTCCCCAACCTGGAATTCCAAGGGTTTCCGTCTTTTGTCCGCATAACTCTTTTGTCTGTCTCTTGAAGATTTTAATCGTTCTCGGATTTGGACAATCTTCTCGGTAGTTTCCCTTATGATTTCCAGGCCAGTGAGAGTGCTGTCAGGTACTTGTCCTCTAGCTAGTTGCGTGTCACCCACTTCAGCCTAGCACAGAGGTGATCTGCACTTACGGCCATAGAGGGCTTCGAATGGAGCAACCTTGATGCTAGTGTGATAGCTATTGTTGTACGAGAACTCAACCAATGGTAAATGGGTATCCCAAGCCTTACCAAAATCGATCACACAAGCTCTTAGCATATCTTCCAAGGTTTGAATGGTTCTCTCGTTCTGGCCGTCGGTTTTTGTCACACCCCCGAACCAGACGGCGAAAACGTCCGAGGGCTCGCGTGACTTAAATTGAAATATCATCACAATGAATATATATGAAACATAACACGTGCATCACCAACCATTACATAGTACAAGTGGCATTGTTTACATCAAGTACAAGGTTTACATTACATGATTCCAAAATATAAAGAGTTCGGTGATTAGCAACTACGAAAGAACTTTCAACACACTGGATGCTTCCTTGTCTAACGATTACCTGAGAATACAAGTTATTTTGAAAACGGTCAACATATATAATGTTGGTGAGTTCATAAGTGTGTTTGATGTAAAGCAGTTTATGTCATTTGTAAAACCCAGAAAATCCGATATTTTTCTGTATTAAAGCTTTTCTTGAAAATGTGGTGATGATCCTATAAATATATGCGTGAATGATTTCAAAACGTGAATAAATGAGAAGTTTTGCATTATAGTTTTTGAAAGTACAAATGAGTAAGATTGGTTTCCCCGGAAAACCCGATGTCTTCCGATAAAAAGTTATGATTGTTTTTGCTTTATTGAATCGTTACATCGAATGAATATGATTTCCCTTGATTAATGATGTCGGATTTCTACGTGAGTCGTTATAACCATGCATGATAATGACTAGTTCGTCTGTCTTGGTATTCTAATGAACACCGAAATTTGATCTTAAGACTTTGTCACCATAGACTGGCCGAGTCTAACTGTAGCGAACAGCTTAGGTGTGGGGGAGTCACCCCCGTATACATCTATACACAAACTCTCGCTCTCCCTCCAGGAGACTTTGATTACAACTACAGACTACGACCGACACTTATTGGTGTCACCAGTTATTACTCACTCAATCCACATGAATTTGATTAACCTTGATTAATGATCTAATTTTATTTTACTTGAAGAGAAGGTAAGCCTAACAGACGAGAAGAAGAGGACTACTAGGCCCTACTAATTTCGTATGTTATTTAAGGCTGTCGAGTATACGAAAAGCGCGTTGGCCCATTTCGCATATGATTTATTTGGACCTTACTAGTAATGCTAATGGGCCACTGAGACCCAATAGCATGTAAAAACCATTGAGGGTCCCTTAAGCATGTAATTGGGTCACAAGAGGCCCAATAACATGTATTATTTATGTTGGGCCCAAAAGCCATGTTAATGAGTCACGAAGGCCCAATAAGCATGATTAGAATCGCTCAAGCCCAACCATTTGAACGTTTACTTGTTTTGTATAAAATTAATGTTGCGTTTTGTTTAATCGATGTGTCGTATAGAGCACGAATATGTTTTATAACGATTTATAGATTTATAAAAATAGTTATTTTTCTATTTACAACCCATAAGTTATAAAGTTTTGTATATTTTGACCCAATTATTATTATTATCAACATAACTGACCAAAAAACCTTAGTTTGACCTATTCAGCCCCTTATTTTGTAAAGTTGGCAATTTTTGTCCTTTTTAAAAAAAATGACATTTTAGGTCCTTGAACCATTTTTCTTGACATCTTTGACCCAAACACTTATTTAAATAATGTTTTAAGCCCAAAAGTAAATTTTAGAAAGTTTCAACCCTTTAGTTAAAAGATTTGCATTTTAGTCCACTTTTTTCGCAATTTCTACACTTTTTACCCAAAATCCAAAATCTTTGCATTTTCATTCCTTTTTAACAAATATGATCATTTTAAACCCCAGAAATAGATTTATTTACCTTTCTACCCACTGTTCTGAGAAATTTACCATTTCAGCCCCTTAAATCCATATTTTTCGCAACTTTGGGCCTATGGGCCGAAAAGCCCAAAATTTAGCCCAATAAGCCACAAATTTCATTTTTAGTCCTTTGAAATACATAATGTTCATAGAAATTTCCATTTTAACTGTTTTGGCATTTTGAACCTTGTAAAAACCGTAAATGACAACTTTTTCCCAAACTTTTGTTTATTTGACAAAAATAGTCCAATAATGAGTTTTATGTTGTAGTGTGTTATTTTAAAGCTTGTATATTAGTTTATCTTGACATGTTAAGTGAAATATGAACTAAGTCACATATTTTTCCTTCTTGAACTATAGATCTCGAAATATCTTTCATTTTTAGCACATATATATCACAAAAACACAAAAAATCACACATCATACAAACACATAGATCTTCACATTTTACTTGCATTCTCCCCCATAAAACATATGAAAACCGAAAATAGAGGGGTATGAACTCACCTTAGGTTTGTTGCTTTGGTTTTGAAGAAAGAAAATGGAAGAGTTTGGTCCTAGCAACTTCCTTGAGTAGATCTCGAAGTCAAGAAGATTTCTAAGAGTATACACACCAAAAACTTTGTGTAAAGGAATGATCTAACAAGAGAGTGAAGTTATGAAGCTTGGATGTGTAAAGACTTACCAAAGATAATGATTTCTTATGGAAGAACCTCCTTGAAATTCCCTAGATCTCGAATTTTTGATGGAGGAATGAAAGGTGTTCTTGAGAGAATAGTGAGTGTTTGAAAAAATGAATTTGGTGTGGGTGTTGGGTGCTCTCAGCCGAAACAAGAAGAGAAGAGAAGGAGAAGAGAGAGATAGATGAAAGGATGGTTGCATGGAGACATGTGAACTTGCATGGAAGTCCAACATGTAATAAGGAGGTGGCTAACCCTCCTTAATCCCCTTAATTCCCTTTTTTTTGTTTTCTACTTGGGCCGAGAGAGAGAGAGAGAGAGAGAGAGAGAGAGAGAGAGAGAGAAGGGAAGGAAAGGCTTGGGCCTTTTGTGCTAGAACCTATAATATGGAGCCCAAATTAATGGTTTTTCGGCCCATTGGACCCATTGGGTAGTTTACGGCCCAAATTGCATAAAAGAATGAGTTTTACGGCCCATTAGGGCTTATTGGATTTGTTATGGCCCAACAAGGCCCATTAAGGTAAACCAATCCATTTTAGGCCCATTATGGCCTAAAAGTTAAGTTTCATGAAAGTGGGTTGAATTTCAAGCATAACATGAATTAGGGTTTACGAGTTTACAGTAGATAATGTTTACAAGAGTACAGAATTTCCTAGCTAGAATGCTAGTTGTGACATCATCCCCCCGTTAGAGGTATCTGAGCCTTGGTTTCAAGCATAACATGGTCTTCGCATTCCCAAGTGAATTCCGGTCCACGCTTTGCGTTCCACCGAACCTTCACTATTGGAATGCGACTTTGCTTAGTACGCTTCACCTCCCTGTCCATGATCACGACGGGTTCCTCGATAAACAAGAGATTCTCGTTGATTTCGATTTCTTCTAACGGAATGACGAGAGTTTCGTCGGATAAGCACTTCTTCAAATTGGAAACATGAAACACGGGGTGTACACTGCTGAGTTCGGCAGGTAGTTGCAGTTTATAAGCCACCAGACCGATTCGGGCAAAAATCTCGAAGGGTCCAATGTACCGTCGGTTTAGTTTTCCCCGTTTCCCAAAACGGATCACCCCTTTCCATTCCACGTAACGCTTCGCTCGTTCTGTTTTCTGTCTTCATGGCGTCGAACTAGGCTGCTTTGATTTGTGAGGACAGATGGGATTGGATGGTTATTGAAAGAGTCTTCACACGACGACTGGAGTATTCTTTCTGACTCAAGGCATCAGCTACCACATTAGCCTTGCCTGGGTGGTACTTGATTTCACACTCATAATCGTTTAGCAGCTCAACCCATCTTCGCTGCCTCATGTTTAACTCCTTTTGATTTAAAATGAGTTGGAGACTCTTGTGGTCGGTGAAAATGGTGCACTTGGTACCATAAAGGTAGTGCCTCCAAATTTTGAAGGCGAAGACCACAGCTCCCAATTCGAGATCATGGGTGGTATAATTCACCTCATGTGTTTTTAGTTGTCGTGATGCATAAGCTATCACCTTACCACGCTGCATGAGTACACAGCCTAAACCCTGATTCGAAGCATCGCAGTAAACTACGAAGTCCTCTGTTTCCTGTGGTAGTGATAATACCGGTGCACTACAGAGAGCTCGCTTCAGAGTTCGGAAGGCAACCTCCTGCTTTTCTGTCCATTCAAATGGTACACCCTTCTATGTAAGCATGGTAAGTGGCTTGGCTGTTTTGGAGAAGTTCTGAATGAATCTCCTGTAATAGCCTACGAGACCTAAAAATTGACGAATTTATGTGGGTGTCGCTGGGACTGCCCATCCTTCAATGGCTTTGATCTTAGAAGGGTCCACATGTATCCCTTCTTAGCTGACAACATGACCTAAAAAGTTTACGCTACGGAGCCAGAACTCACATTTAGAGAGTTTTGCGTATAACTTTTCAGTTCGTAGGGTTTCCAAGATTTGCCGGAGATGTCGGCCATGCTCCTCTTCGCTTCGAGAATAGTGTAACGACGTAAATTTTCAAAACAATTTTTCAATCTTAAATCATATTTTTAATCATCAAAAATAATATCAAACAAACTGTATCCAATGTCATCATAACAAACAAATCCTAAAATCTCAAAACATAATCTCTACGAGTGTGTACGGATCATGCCGACGCCTTCCCGCGATCCTCGCTAGTACCTGAAACACATAATACAGCAACTGTAAGCATAAATGCTTAGTGAGTTCCCCAATATACCAAATGTTTCATTAAACATTTACAAGTCTTTCATAACAGCTTTTCGAATCAATGACACCATAATACTTATGAATTCACCAGCTTTATGCTGATAAACTCTTTCAAAATAACTTGTATTCTCAAGTCACCAGTAGACAGGTACGATGACCAGGGTTTTGAGAAGACGGAGTACAGACAAGACTCGTCTTTATTTTGTTTACATATTTTGGTGTCTTATTACAATGAAAGAACACTCATGTATTAAAACTTTACTTTTAATGCAATGGATGATGTTGTTGCTTGTTTACTACTTTGCACTGTTATGATACTTTACATGACGTCCTCCACCCCTGAACGTTTCCGTCGTTCTTGGTTTTGGGGTGTGACAGAATACTTTAGTTCCAAACCCTAGAGTTTTAAAAGTTAAAATTCTACCCTTATACTATTATAATATTATAGGTTTAATATTTGTATATATATATGTATAAGAACAAAGTCAGTCTTACCGTTAGTAGGCCTCATTCACGAAGTCGGTCTATAAGGGGGGTATAAGGTTACTGTCTATAAAATGGCAGTTTAATGGGTGTCCACTCTCACCCACCGCTTCCTTGACTGGTGGAGGGTCGTTAGCCGAACGGGTAGGACAAAGACTATAATTCTAATTAAAAGTATAATGATAATAATAAATTAACTAAACATTTTATAAATTCCCAATCTTAGTTACTTTAGGAAAATGTGAAATTGATGCTAATCCATGGAATTACACTTTGCACCTTACCAAGTCGTTGATGGAGCGTGTGTGGTTAACCGACACATTAACTTGGACTAGTAAGGGTGGCAAAGGGTAGCTTAATGTTTATCATAAGGTCAATGGAGTGTGTATGGTTAACCAGCACATTGATTAAGGTGATAATTGACATTAAGAGTACCAAGTACATTTTCATGGTTATTCACACATTGTTTGTGATCCTCGGTATCCCAGTCACAAACCTGAAGGGCATAATCGAGATTAAACATGCCATTGAATTGTTCAATGAATCTCAAAGGATCTAGGAGTTTCAAATCCAATTAAAACTTAATTAACAAATTTCGTTTTCATAGTGGAAATTGGTAAATCTTCATTTACCTACCTTCAAATATTTTGCAATTGGATTACGACATCCTTCTTCCGAATTGTAAAATATTGTGTTGGGTCCTAGCCTTAATATTTCATGTTGGGTGTTATATTAAGGAGTAAAATCAACAAAACTTGAATTTCTCCCATTATTGATGTCTAGTTCAGACAACTATGGTCTTCCCGAATCTTTTGAAAAAAACTTTCTTTATAAAGATGATTTTCCACAAGGCGATCAAGGTGAAAGATTAATCCCTTCTTCGTGCTGTAGTGGAACTTCACTTCCTCCACCTCCTCCAATTATTATCCCTAACCCACAAGTTCAAGGTCACTCAAAGCCCTATTGGCAGGAAGGAAAGTATGTATGTGCTCACGTGTTGGAGATGAAATTACATATTGACAAGCTGTGAGAGTTGGGTGTCGAAGTCTAAAGGAAGTTGGTTGTTGACTGGGTTCTTCAATCATTTCCTAAGTCATATAGCGGGTTCCCTTAAGGACCACTATATGGGAGATCACGAAATGACCCTGATTGATCTAACATATTTGCTTGTTGCTACTGAATCAGAAATGGTTTGGTGCACTGGTAAAGCAAATTTGATTGGAAGATCTACTCCCCAAACTTCCATGGACATTGACAATGGTAACATTGGTAGTCCAGAAAAGATTTCTCTTCCCAATGGAAAGGGATCGGCCATGGTCAAGTCTTTTGACCAAATGGTAAAGAGAAAGGCTAAGTCTGAGATAGTCCCTTGTACCATTCCCAAAGAGTCCAGATGTTTCTGTTGCCAAGAGAAGGGGCATTGGTTGTGAAGCTGCTGTATCTACCTGAAGGATCATAAGGATAGTAAAGTCAAAAAGTTTGACTCTGCTTCAGGTAAGTCAACTATCTAACTCTATTAAGTTCTTATTTGGAGATCCTTAATACATGATGTAATGTAATTACATTTTGATGTTTTGAAGAATCGAAGAAGAGAAAGGAAACGTAAAGGAAGAGTATGATGAATCTGGTCGCGAAGATGGATTTCAATCGCATGGTTCGATGATCGGATTTTTCAGGTGCTGCTTAAGAGTTATGACAGATTGCTTAGAAATATGTAGTAACATAGTTTTCATTTGTAATTTCATTGTAAGGAAAAGTTTTTCCGTATTTTATAAATAAATAAAATTTTGTTTTTATTTTTATTATATCTCCTTACAATGGCATTTGTGAAAATTGATGTTTATGTATGTTTCTAGAAATATTGGAAATGGATTTGATTCTTTCGTTTGTGGTAGTGTCATAATTTGCAAAATAAGGAAAGATTCTCATCACCCAAGTTTCAGTTGGATAGAAACTTGGAATCATGCAAGTTGTATTATGTGATGAATAAGAACCTTCATCTTTGCAAAATTAAAGACTAATTCCTTGTTCACATGAATATGTGAGTCAAGTGAAGGACTAGGGGATTGGGTACACTGGGTGTGCGCTGGTCAGATCCACCACAGAGAACGATAAGACTATTCGTCATGATTTACTAAAGTTTAGTAAATATGGTTATGCTTACAAGTTTAAGTATAATTCTGAATCATTGGAAAAGTTTCAATGTATGGCAGAACGAATGAGAAGAATCAAATTAGGCAGAAAGATAAAGGTTTCTCCAATCTGAAAAGATGGGAGAGTACTTGAGTATTGTATTTATGATTATCTTAGTGATTATGAAACCATATCACAATTGATTCTCTAAGGACATCTTAGTGCATTTGTATGACTAAGAAGAGGAATCATGAATTGTTGAAATGGTTTAATCAAAAGGTGAATCATGCTTCGTTCCAAGAACATGTCTTAGAGTCATACTCCAAGATTGTAACTGGAGTGACATAATCTTAAGAAAGGTTTATAACACTTGTTAAATGTAGAGTGAAAATGTTATCTACTCTTGTACATTTGAAATTGGTAAGTTGTGATGTCTTGGATAAGACAAAGACCAACCAAGGCCAATTGTGTGAAGTGTTAGTATTGATTAGAATCCGCACCAACTCTTGAATATTTGTTTGCCAAGTAATGTTCCTTGACAAAGTGAATCTTATATGTCAAGAGGTCAGTGGGAGTCTTAAAGATCTTGACAAGTTTCAAGAACTAATCAAGAAGAAAACCTATTGTTTATCACTAGCACACGACTTGAGGTTTGCAACCTATCGTGTTGACATATTCTTATTTGTGTGCCCATTCTAGTTAAAGTTAACTATGCATATGAGTTCTATGAGTTCTCAATTGTTTGCATAAGGCAAAGCACCTGGATCAATGAAAGTTTCATTGATCAGTATAGGGGAGCTGCTTAACAACTTGGAAAACATGGTAGGCATGTGTGTTGCCAAGTGGCAAGTAATTAAGATTGAACAAGTTCAATCCATATGAGTTTGGATTTGTCACTAACCTTAGTTTTTTATTATGGTTTGACAATTCACGTGGATAGGAACACATACACCATAAAATCTAAGTGTCATAAGGTTTCTCTCCAATTCATGAAAATGATTGTGAGGAAACGCTTTAACTAAGTAGATTTTAAGTAGATAGCAGTTGTGATATTTGCATTCTCAAATTCGATTATGATTACGGAATCCCTTTTCATAATTCGAATTGTGAGAAATGGCAAAGGTCTAAACATTTGAGACTTACTGTTATAAGTTCTAAAATTGTTTAGACACACATGTAAGCTGTCTATGGAAAGGTGTATGATTTTGAGAAGCCTAAATAAAGTTTTATCGAAGCATCTGTCACACCCCCAAACCGGAACGATGGAAACGTTCGGCGGCGGAGGACGTCATGTTTAGTATCACAACACATGCATCATAGTAATCAAAGTAACAAACAACCATTGCATTTATATGAAAGTGTTTACAAAGTATGTGATTCACATAAGATTGACTCCAAAAGTAAATAACAAAACAAGACATGAAGCTACTAATACTCCATCTTCCGAATCCCAGTGCGCGTACCTGTCTACTAGTTTCCTGAGAATACAAGTTATTTTGAAAGAGTAGATCAGCATTTAAGCTGGTGAGTTCATAAGTATTTAAGTGATGAAAGTAAGTTGTAAGTTCTTTTAGAAAAGTTCGTCTGCTCCTCCAGAAAATCCTATATTTTCTGATGTGATGAATGAAAGTAAAAATGACTCTACAATTCCTTCTATGGGTACTAAATGGATACAGGTTATATACAATTAATAGTAAACATACAATCGATTGTGTGAATCTTCCCTAAGCCTACAACCAAACAAGGAACAGGAAATGAGGCGGAAGTCACACATCCTATTGTTTGTTAGATCTTCACTGTATATAACCCTGGCGTATTCATTTGGTACTTACGGAGTTAACTGTAATAGTTCTTTATATTTGATGAAAACATTCTTTAAGAAAATCATATATTTCCTTTATTAAAAATGGTAACCACAATAGTTCCTGCTATAATCATTTAGTTTATACTAGCTATATATAATCTAATATCGAACGGACCGTTAAATGGGTGAATCTGCCCTAAGCCCACAACCAAACAAGGAACAGGAAGTAAGGCGGAAAGCACACATCCAACTGCTTATCGGATATTAATTATATGTAACCCTGATGTATAAACTAAGGTATTGTAGAATTAACCACTAAACGTCCTTTAATTTATACTGGTTTAATAAAATGAATTAAACCTTTTACTGATAAGTTTCTAGTTAAGTTTACTCAGTGTTCTATCTGAAAAGTATGTTTTTGTACTAGAAAGCGGTGTATTGAATTTGTATGCTATGACCTGACCCATACCTGATACTTCTTATGATTACTTGGTGTATACGGGATATATATATATATATATATATATATATATATATATATATATATATATATATATATATAGCTAAGATCAAATAGATAGTAGACTGGGTGAATCTGCTCTAAGCCCACAACCAAACAAGGAACAGGAAATAAAGCGGAACGCACACATTCTACTGTCTGTCGGATCCGATTAATATATATCCCTGATGTATCCACTAAGGAATCATAAAGTTAGCATTATAGGCCCCTTTTAACTGAATGTTCATATTACTAGGAAGTTATGTGGCGTTGTTCTATTTGTTAGGATGACTACTAGAAGTAATGAAATCATGTACTCTAAACGCCTTAGTCGATACTGTTGTGAGTTTTGTATATATTAATGTGTTTTATTTATTATTGTCCGATACTTTGTAGATGTACCCTTTATAAATAAAATCTGGTACTTTGTAGTTGTACCCCATATATAACTCTGGTACTTTGTAGATGTACCCCATATATAACCTGGTACTTTGTAGATGTACCCCATATATGTATATATATATATATATATATATATATATATATATATATATATATATATATATATATATATATATATATATATATATATATATCTTTATACCTTGTATATTATCATCTTTTGTTATAAAACAATGAGTTAATGATACGTTCCCTTCCTAGGTTACCGGGAATGTAAAGTATAAGTTCGTGAATCATGATTTGTTCCTCTATTCTAGAATATAGTATGTTCCTTCACGTTCTTGTTATAGTATGTTCGTCCCTGTCCTAGTTATAGTATGTATTGAATCCCCTAAACTATACCTATTATAGTTTACTAGTATGCTTGATTGAACTATTACTGACTTGAAGAAAAGACTCAATTATCTACTGAGTTAAGCATGTACCTTAAAAATGGAGTTTTATAAACAATAAACTAACATCTTTTTAAAAGAGCTTTTTGAATTGATTTGATCACTTATAAAAGCATAAGAAAACCTTTAATGTGATGGTTATCATAGATAAACATTTACACAATATCATTGTGTTCAACTTGTATTTTCCCCCCTTAAAAGCATTTAAAACATTTAAAAGATTGATTACAGGGGTATGAACTCACCTTATGTGGGCGATTCAACTGAAGATTCGAGTAAGGATGAGAAGTTCCACGAATGAAGTCCCGAGGCACAAACGAGTCCTAAATGACATATATTGATACATATATGTATATAATTAGTGCCTAAAACAACTAATCATGAAGGGAAACAACCTTAGGAACTAGGAAACACTTAAAATGAAGTGTTACAATCACATGTGATTGATTAAAGGGAGTTCATGGCCACACAAAGTGTATTTACGGCCACACTAGAGTTTACGGCCAGAACACATGATGTGTTCATGGCCCAAATCATGATCTTTTGAAGGTTCACGGCCAGAACACATGATGTGTTCATGGCCCAAATCATAATTACGGTCCTATTCTTGGTCTTAAGAAGGTTCACGGCCAAAATCATGATCTTTTGAAGGGTTTACGGCCAAAGGAAGAGTTTACGACCGTAAACTCTTGAGGATTATGCACTAATTGTTTGTTTCATGGCTAGGAATCAAGTGTTTCTTATGGATAACTAGATGATAGAAGAGATACTCACACTTTGGAGGTCTTTAGGGTGTTTGTGGCCCAAGAAACAAGTAGGTGTTCTTGGTGAAAAGGATGCTGATTTGAAGATCTAACCCAAAAGAGTTGAATTCATGGATAAAATCAAAGGGTTTCACAAGATCAAGAAGGATATCAAGAAATAATGGAAGAATCACTTACAATATTGAAGAGAAATGGAAGTGTTCTTGATGATACTTGAGAGAGAAATGAGTTTTAGCCTTGAAGATGTGAAGAATGATGAAGAAATGAAGGAAATTGATACATAAAGGGGAGTGGTTCACACCTTCCATGAGTTTACGACCGTAAACTCTAGTTTGCGGCCGTAAACTCCTTGTGATGGAGTTTCCGACTCTTTTGCAACTCAATGAACTTAAGCTAACACATCCCTACACACAATCCTTAAGTGTACTAGGCTTAGAACACTCAAACAGACCCCTAACAATGCTAAAAGATAGCAGAAACAAGTCTGACATTTGATTAGATTGATTGGCTTTACCGGATAGAAATTTACGGGTTGTCACATCATCCCCCCGTTAGATGGAATTTCGTCCCGAAATTAGCTTTCCTAGCAGTACGCCTGGGGTTGTGCTCCTCTGAATGGCAGAATACTTACTCGTAGACCTGGGCAACTTTGCCCTAACGCTCATTATAAGATTCATACTTGGTCCATCTATCATCACCTTGTGTATACAAGTCGTATATAATTAAGATTAGTAAGACGGTCGGATGTGTGACTCTGCCCCAGGTCCACAACCAAACAAGGAACAGGAGATAGGGTGAAAACACACATAATAAATCTGCATAATCATAATTATATACCACTCTCGCATATACACTTAATAGTGATAGGTGGGCTGTATTCGTCCTTAGCCTCTGTGCTTGAACTTGATCTGTTGGACGAGTGGTAGTTCGGGAAGGTCTGCTGAGCATACGATGGCAAGGTTTCGGAGGGCAAGGTACTACTCGCATGAGTACTTCGAGGTTTGAAAGACAAGAGACAACACTGAGGTCTAGGTCGGGTTGTCGTTACGAATGACGAGGGTTTCGTGAATTTGACGGTCAAGGCGATGGAATTTCGAAACATATGAACTTAGTATGGTGAGGACCACGTCAATCCATGACGAATGATGACAACGGACTCCTTACAGAAAAAAAACGTTAGGCTGATTTGAAAGAAAGGTTTGTTATACGATGGTGTATCCCGAGTGTGCTCGACAATGTATTATGTGTAGACTTTCTAGTGCTTTAAGTTTTCTCCTTGATATTACCACCGCCACCAATCGTACCGCGATGAGCGAGTACTAACAGTGAAAGTGCTTTGATAACTAGTGTCGATACTCTATGTTATAATCCTCTTTGGTACC
Organism: Lactuca virosa; assembly: GCF_052849685.1. Lineage (NCBI taxonomy): Eukaryota > Viridiplantae > Streptophyta > Magnoliopsida > Asterales > Asteraceae > Lactuca > Lactuca virosa. Next base: position 255,505,326 of record NC_136434.1, read on the forward strand.
TCTATGATCGCCTGGCATATACAAGTTATGTATACTTACGATGAATAAGTCGGTCGACTGAGTGACTCTGCCCTAAATCCACAACCAAACAAGGAACAATAATTATGGCGGAATCACTCACTCTAAGTCTGCAAAATCTTAGCTATGCACAACCCTGATGTACATACTAAGCCATCATAGCTTACCTGAACGGATCTTTAGTTCTCTTATGAATGTTGTGACTTGTTCAGATGAGTGAGTTATTATAATTACTTTTAAATGTTTCCCCAAGTTTTAATCTCATATAATTATAAACTAAATTTTAAAGTAATTTTTATTTCGAAGACGTACCGCTGGTCGTTGGTGACTCCGGGGTAGTTTCTCCTGCGGTGATCATCAGAATTCGTCCATCCGCTCCTGAGTTCTTCGTTATCGAGTAGTCCCTCTTGTAGTGCTCTGTCTCACCACAGCCATAGCAGGCCTAGTTTACTTCTACTCCGGGGACTGGGAGATTGGTTGTGCCAGCGCCCTGCAGAACCGGGCAGTGTGCCCACTCCTGCGGCAATTCAAGCACTGCATTTTCCGACATACTCTGGTATGGTGGTAGTTACACTCGTCACACTTTGGGAGAGTTCCAGCATATCGACTGGCAGGTGCCGGAGTAGTAGGTGTTGTGGCGGCGTATAAGTAACCATTTGTTGTTCCTGCGGGGTTTCCTGTGTTGTTCGCTCCTTCCTCTTGTTCCCCGACTTTCATTTATAGTCCCTTCCCTTTGATGGCTCGGGAATAGGGACCACCACGCCATGGCATACTCCATGGTCAATGAGTCTCTGGGCCAGGCCTTTGGCGCTATCGAAGGTTGTTGGATTAGAAGACAGTACATCCCCTTGAATCGGGGTAGATAAACCCCAGATGTACCTTTCTATCTTCTTACTCTCCGGGGTAACCATCTCAGGGAATAGTGCTGCCAGGTCACTAAACATGTTAGTGTAGGTCACTATGTTTGAGCCGACCATGGTGTGCTCCCATAGTTCTTGTTCCAGCTTTTGAACTTCGCCTCTTGGGCAGTATTCTTCCAACATTATCTCTTTTAGGTTCTCCCAACCTATTGAGTTAGCCACTGATAGGGTCGGTGACTTAACATGACTATTCCACCATGTTAGGGCTCTGTCGGAGAAGGTGCATGCAGCAAACTTAACTTTGCTCCTTTCTGGGCACAGACAGATTTCAAAGACCGAATCTGTTTTCTCGAACCATTGCATCAGAGCAATGACTCCCCCATTTCCATTAAAGGATTTGGGTTTACAGTTCATGAAGTCCTTGTACGAACACTCCTGTGGGTGTCCGTGGGTAACTCTGGGGTTAGTTAAGTGGCTACCGCTATCGGTTCCATTGGTACCACTTTCGCTGATGTGAGTTAGAGTAGCTGTTATCGTTGCTTGGAGAGCAGCAGGATCGAATTGTGGTGGTGGATTCTCTGTTGTGCTATTGACTACGCGCCTTACAGGTATACCACGAGGCATCTTTTGCTAAAAGAATACAAAGATGAGATGGAATGAGTCTACAGTAGTAGTTATAAGCCGAAAGTTGAATGACAAAGTTATCCTAGTTCTGAGTGTATCTGGTTCTAACTTTCATAGGGTTCTGGAAACAATGCATAAGGGAGTCTATATAAAATAAACTTTATGAATCAGAAGTGGCTATCCTCGAATGAATTTTCGTGAATTGAATAACTGATATTGGTTGCATGAAAAGAAATAATCCTAACACATAGTGTGAGTAGTGAAATCACTAGCTCACTAAGTTAATTAAGGTTATCATTTATTAGTGTGATGCATAAGACGTTTTAGTTTCTTCGGCTGATCCCTCCTTGGAAAACTCTTCTTGAATCTCTTCTTGGAAAACTCTTCTTGTTCCTCCTTGACTCCTCTGTTGACTGCTATGATGGAGTGGTTACATTTATCTAGGTTTGTCATGCGAGAATGGAAGTGTCTAATGAATCTCTGAGATTAAGTGTAACTTTATGGGGTGATCCTGTCACACCCCGGCCGTCAGCGGACACACCGTGTGGTGTAACGTCATTCTTCGTATCACAGTTATATAACATACACTGAACAATACTAAAGAAAATACATACCTTTATTGATGATTCAAAGTTACATTATTGTTTTCCTAGTACTTATTACATAATATGCAACTATGACATATTTCTTAATGAACAGAAAGGTAATAGTAAAACTTCTCCTGTTCGAATACATACCCGCTTTTCAAGTTCCTGAAAACACATGCATTTTAAAATACGTCAACATAAAGTTGGTGAGTTCACAGGTTTTGACTCCATATGAAATAATACTTTTCCTAAGTTCAAAAGTTTAGTTTTTGAAAGTATTATTTTGATGCTCCAACATTTAGTAAATATATTAGGTATAATAGTTTACTTATCAAATAAGTGTTATACCTAAACATTCCTTGAACCTAGGGTATAAGTAGGGGTAAACTTATACTTAACATTAATACTTGTATATGAAAAAGTATAATGTTTCTAACAATTTGCTACCATGAGCCTGTAACTGCTGCTATGACATAATACCTCTGATAAAACACACTCATGATTTACCATGAGAAACAACACACTCATGATTTCCATGAGAAACAATACCGCACGCTTCATCGATGCCGGAACAATAACAAGTAAAAGGATAGTTCGTCACTCGCTTATGGTTGACTATAGCTAACAATCACAAGTGGTGTGGTCAACACGTATACTAATTATACATGACTTCCTCGCTCACACTGGATTAACGGTTACAGTTCAGAGGATTTCCGCTAAGATCCCCAATCTTAGTTGATGAATACAATTACTCATGCAGACTTCGACGGCTTCCTATAGCTCTAACAACAAAAGCATTTTCATGTCTAAAACCCTAAGTTACTAGACTATGCTTTTAAACATTACTCCTAACTTCATAACATTTAGGCAGTATAACAGCTATAACTTGAAGTACAACCAGGTTTTATCTTGACATAAAACCAATAATAGCAACATACTTTATAAATTAACATATAGAACTTCCGAATATAACTTCGGAACTATATCGCACACAACATATATATATATATATATATATATATATATATATATATATATATATATATATATATATATATATATATATATATATATATATATATATATATATATATATATATATAGAATCCTAAGTATAACTCAAGATCTACATTAGTATAATAACATGCTAACAAGTTGATAATAGTTGTATATATTCAAAATATTATATTTAGAACAACTATATCCCGGTTAATATAATTATTTACGTTGATACTACTATACCATCATGTAGACATAATAGTAACGTATATACAATATTTAGCATGCGTTTCCCCCCGAAAATATTAGAAAGTGGGGCCGTGAAACTCACCTTAGTAGCGTGATTTTATGTAATCTAAGCAGAAACGGTCAGCGTACGAGGTCGTCGGGGCTCGGGATGCAAGAGGGCTTCAGCAAATGAGAGAAAGGAAAGAAGTTCAGGTGTAGGAATAGCTGAAGTGTAATGCCCGTGTTTCTAGGCTAGGCATTAATATTGATGTGATAGTCTAGGTTAACTTTTGTAACTCATTTTGAAGAAATGAAAAGGAATTATGTGAATATTATGTGTTTTATGCTTAATTACTAGAAGTTAATTAATTAAGAATAAAAATGAGCGTCGAAAATAAATATTAGATAAAGCCGATATCTATTAAGAAAGTTGTAGTGGTCGTGACAAGGATTACATATATATAAAGAATACCAAAATCCGAGTTATAACGAAGAAGTTATGACCTGTCGAAGTTTCACAACAAAACCGGCACGGTGCTGAATGTCGTAAAAAGTGATTTTTGATAAACTACTTTTTAGCCTTAGTGATCTAAACGAAATTCGTAGTGCTCGTTAAATCGAGAGTCTGTATAAAAAGAACGCCCAAATCTGACTTCGTATGAGGAAGTTATGATTTTTCGAAGTTTCACCTTAGCAGTAGACAGCTAAAAACTCGAATTTTAGATCGAGTGATTTTTAGCCGACACGACCTAAACAAGAATCGAAGGTCTCGTCAATAGTAGCACAACGGTAAAAAGACAGACGAAAACGGATGTCGGATGAAGAAGTTATGAATTTTTAACGGATTTCCTGTCCCGGTCTGTTAAAAATAATAATAAAAAAATTAAATTCAAAATTAGCCAACGAAGTCTAAACGAAAGTTGTAGAGCGTAATTTTACCTACGCGTGCATATAAAGAACATCAACAACGGAGCTCGTATGCGAAAGTTATGGATTTTAGAAGTTTTGGCGCGAAAATCAAGAAAAATTGCCAAAACCGAGGAATTTCGCATAGGTGGACTTCGGCCACCTCACCCTCGCTTAAATCGTGCCACGTGTACGAAATTCTGCTGAGTCATCCGAACTGGAGAAGCCATCCGAAGTGGTCCAATGAGAATGCGACGCATGCCTTCTAATGGTCCATCCGAGCTTCGCAGGGTGCCACGGACCCCCCCTCTTCGGACCCAGACTTCGGTCCACTAAGAAGCTGCCACCGAGCCCCTCGCATGCGCAGCCCACGTGCGAGCCAGGTGCTGCCCCCTTCGGATCTGCTGCCACGTGGCTTCTCTCCAGCCGACCGATCAGCAGCCTCTTCCTATAAATAGAAGGCTGCGAGCCTTTTCGGATATTTTTAAGAAATTGTCCATTTTCACCCCTTTCTTCATATTTCTTTCATTTTAACATCCCCCAAAGCCCCGGTATCAATTATAACCCCCGGAATACGCCATGAAGTGCCCGAGAAGCCCAAAAAATTTATCTTTTCGGTTTCGAAGCCCGACCCTTGTAGAGCCCAGTTTCTCAATAAAACTCCCGGTTTTATTAGAAACGATTGTTTTAGGAAACGAATTGTTGCCCGATTATCATCAAATCATGTGACTGTGTAGTCACTTTCATCTTACACCTAGATATGAAGTATTTTCTATAAAATACGTGCTATGTGTAATTATATTAAGTGTTTATTTGAGGGGACTGTTGAACATATGTTTTATACAAGTTTTAAACTGTATATGTATTTTATCTACAAATATGTTGGGTAGAACACGGGTAGATGAAATAGTCGATGTGTGTTAAAATGGTGAGAGGCCTCGATGTTGTTGTTGTTGTTGTTGTTGTTGAATTCGTCTAGCGGAGTATAGATGACGACCACAAACCTTTCTAGACAGTCCAGTGGCACACTAGCAGGTTCGCAACTTGTAGGTCTTGATGAACTAAATGTTCATTGGCGTACTCCATCCCCCTCATGGTTGCCTTTAGGACATGTATGGCTGAGGAGTCCCCTTAGCAGTAGTGTCCATCCCGATGATATTCCTTAGGTTAGGTCCCTTGTAATAGGTGTTTAGGGACGTAAAGTGAGGACAACGGGAATGGGTAATCAGGGTTAATGTTGATTGGTGAACTTAATAAGTTATTATTATTGTGGGTTGAAAACCCTATATGCTCACTAGGCTCCCAAGCCTGACCCACTCAGCTTTTTATGTTACAGGTAGTGGACCCCAAGCATAGTCGGAGGATGATGAGAGATTTTTTGATTATAGGCCAGTAGTTGTAAATAACTGTTGTAAGGCTTATAATGTCTTGTTTATGCTTTTGATCTGTATCGGAACATGACATCCCGAGGTTTTGATATGAAATGAAACTATACATTTCTTAAAGAAAGGTTTTGATAAACTTTTATCATGTTTTGTTTTGGGGACCAAATTCCGCAACATCTTTTAAAAAGATTTCTCTGATTTTATTTTAAAAAGCATAAATTAAATCGGTATTTTCTGGCCGAGAAATTAGGGGATGTCACAGTTGGTATTAGAGCATTAGTTTAAGCGAACTAAGAAATTGTAGGCTTTCTAGACTTAAACTTAGAATGCTAAGTGATGATTGTGAGATGAGTGTCTACCATATTTTAGACACGAGCACTAGTTTATTTTAGGAAAGGTGCCTAAAATGCTTTTATGTGCTAAATGCTATATGTTTGCCATATATGCCATTAATTGTTTGGATCTATGGTATGTTGCCGACCAGATCTGGAAACCTTATGTGTGTATGATTCTAAGCGTATGATTACCAGATTAGAGCTAACATGTAAACGTTTCGGAGTGATAAGGGAATTGAAATATCTAACAAGGATAAAGACCTAAATTCGCCTTATTCGGTATATAGATTATAATGGCAAGAACTCGAAGTGGAGCGGGAAATACATACAGAAACCAACAACCTCAACCTCAAGTGGTGGAGCAGGTGCCTATAGTAGGAGCTACACCCGAACCCATCACCATGGCTGGAGTACGAACTATGATTCAGACCATGATGGCTGAACAGAGGGAGGATTTGAGGCAAATGTTGCTGAACAACAGGGATGAACCTTCAGTTCCTGTTGAACAACATGAATTGAATGACAATCGATCTGAAGAAGGAAACAATAGTAGATCGGTTGGTCATAGTGAACCGCTTGTGGTTGGGAGAAATAACCACGAGGTTAGAGTGGAGAGAAATGGGTGCAAGTATAAGGACTTTATGACTTGCAAGCCATCGACCTTCACTGGAAAAGAAGATCCTGTTGGAGTAATGGATTGGATCTCGGAAATGGAATTGGCTTTCATGACTTGTGATTGCCAAGGCAAGTTACAAACCACATTTGCAATGCGTCAGTTCAGGGGTAGTACTGCTCGTTGGTGGAACACTCTGGGGAAAACCCTAAGCCCTAATGAGCCACTGCAACTGACTTGGGCAAAGTTTTTGGTGCACTTCAAGTGCAAGTACTGCTTGACCCAAAACGTGCTTGAGTTAGAAAACTAATTTCTAACATTGAAGAAGGGGAGTATGACCGTTGATGAATATACAAATAACTTCACAGACAAAATGGTGTTTGCTTTGCGTATTGTCCCAGATGAGCTGACAAAAATTGATAGGTACGCAAAGGGACTTCCATGGGAGTAAGCGGTGCCAGTACGTCAGGCACTTACTTTGGAGGCAACTATCTGGGCTGCCAAGTCTGTTGAAGATATGATTAAGGGGAGAGCCACCAGCAAGGTTGAAGTTGGCGAAAAGAGAAAGTTTGAAGGAACTTCAGGTTCCAATAAAAAGAACAAGTTCTCGAAGACTGGTTCGAGAAAATTCGGAGGAGGAGCAGAAGCCAAGTGGTGTGACAAGTGCAAGAAGAAACATGTTGGGAAGTGCAGCGTGGAAGTCACTTGTTACAAGTGTGGAAAGCCAGGGCATTCTGCCAATAATTGCACCTTCACTAATAGCGTATGTCATGGGTGCCATGAAGAAGGGCATATTTTGAGGGATTGCCCGAAGAAGAAGGGTGCATCAAAGCCCAATCTTCCACCAAAGCCGAAGGCGAGAGCCTTTCAAATGACACTTGAAGCTGCGAAAGAAGAAGCCGATGTCGCTTCAGGTACCTTTCTCGTAAATGAATTGCCTGCCCAAATTTTGTTTGATTCTGGAGCCAATTACTCCTTTATTTCGCATGAATTTGGTAGAAAACTAGCTTTTCCTGTAGATAGACTAGTTAATGCTATAATAGTCGAGATTGCTAGTGGCAAGTTTGTACCTGTTAGTCATTATATGAAAAACATCTTCATTGACTTGGATGGGAATAAGTTCCACGAGGAATTATTGCCTATCGAGTTAAATGGATTCAACATAGTTTTAGGAATGGATTGGCTTAGTGCCAATGATGCCGAAATATTGTGTACGAAGAAGATAGTAAAAGTAAACCCGCCAGGGAAAGAGTCGTTTATGGTGTATGGAGACAAACGCAGAGTAAACTCTGGAATCATTTCCCTAATGAAAGCCAGAAAGTGTTTGGCCAAGGGATGTACATCATACCTAGCGTACGTGATCGATGCTAAGAAGGAAAAGAAGGAGGTGCAGCATATTCCGGTGGTATGTGATTATCCGGAAGTCTTTCCCGAAGATCTTCCCGGATTGCCGCCTGATCGACAAGTAGAATTCCGTATCGACTTGTTACTAGGAATGACGCCGATAGCAAAAGCACCGTATCGATTAGCACCAACAGAGATGAAAGAACTTATGACACAACTTCAGGAGTTATTGGACAATGGTTTCATTCGACCTAGTTCATCACCCTGGGGAGCCCCTGTGTTATTTGTAAAGAAGAAAGACGGGAGCATGCGAATGTGCATCGATTACAGAGAGTTGAATAAAGCGACAATAAAGAACAAGTACCCGTTGCCGAGGATCGATGACCTGTTCGACCAGTTGGAAGGTTCAAGCTATTTCTCGAAAATCGATCTTAGGTCGGGATACCATCAACTAAAGGTGAGAGAGCAGGATATCGAAAAGACTGCGTTTAGAACAAGATATGGACACTATGAATTTTTGTTTATGTCGTTCGGACTAACCAATGCCCCAGCAGCTTTCATGGATTTGATGAACAGGGTTTGTAAACCATACCTTGATAAATCCGTGATAGTATTCAAAGACGATATCTTGATTTATTCGAAAAGCAAGCAGGAGCATGAAAAGCATCTGCGGGAAGTGCTAGAAGTTCTGAAAAAGGAGAAGTTGTATGCAAAGTTCTCCAAATGTGAATTTTGGATTCAAGAAGTCCAATTTTGTCACACCCCCAAACCAAGGATGGCGGAAACGTCCGGGGGTGGAGGACTTCATGTATAGTATCACAACAACGAGTATAATAGTGCCCCAAAGTAAATACAACCATCATAAATATAATTGAAAAAGTTATACAATAGTATGTGTTTACATGTTTCCAATCAATTACACTTATGATGACAAAAATGAAATGTTTGACGATTTAACGTCCCATCCTCAAAAGCGGTTGATTTCCTGTTTCACTGAATTCCTGAGAATACAAGTAGTTTGAAAAAGTGTCAACAATTAAGTTGGTGAGTTCATAAGAGTTTTGTTTGAGAAAGAAACTGTTTCCTTGTAGAAAGCGATAGAATATGATTCTAGAAAATTTAATATTTTCCTATGTTATGCAATAATGTACCCTAGAAAGACCCGTAGATTCCTTCTATAATCACCCAGTGTATATAAGTTATATAAAATTTAATTTAAATAAACTGTCGAATATAATGGGTCTGCCCTAGGTCCACAACCAAACAAGGAACAGGAAGTAAGGCGGGCCCACCAATTCTAGGTCGATTTCGACTAGATTCTTATATAACTCTAGCATATACACTTAGCAATTATAGCTGAAGTCTAACAATTCCAGATGAAATGTAGTTTTGATAGAAATATGTTTTCAAAGAAAATCCAATATTTTCCTTATAAAAGTCATGTAGTCCTAATTGTTAAGACAGAGAGTATGTGTGTGTTTTGTGCTTATAATGTTCATAATGGGAATGTGTTTCCAAAGAAAATCCAATATTTTCCTTATAAAAAGGTCATGTAGCCTTAAGCGTCAAGACCGAGAATCTACAAGTATTTTTCCATACTTAGAGTAATTCATGCAAGTTTAAATTGGCATAAACTCGTTTAATTTAGAAGTAAAACCCCTTTTCAAAGTAGAATTTTTCATCTAAACTTGAAAGATTGTTAACTCCCTATGTGAGTCGCTATAACCATACTACGACAGAATAACCTGCTGCGACGTTCTTCAGATGTCGGAATCGAAATGACATTTGTCACCCCCGATTGGCCGATCGGACTTATGCAAGCAGCATGGGTGTGGGTTGTCAATCCCAATATAGATCTATACACAATTATCACGCTCTCCCTACAAGAGACTCTGGTTATAACTAATTCAGGATTTTCTGTGGTACTTAAGAGTACCCCGAAGGAGAATGTCTCACAACTTATGTTAACTAGTTTACATATAGTTTTGAGTATAAAACTTCTTCCGTGGAGGAAGTGAAATCACCTTTTATGAAAATACATTTGTGATATAAATCCATAAACTATTACTATTATAGTTTATCAAGTAGTATATGAAAAACTCATTTGTTTTGAGAGTAAAACCTTTTCCATGTAGTATGCTTTTATCGAAAATTCATAAACTATACTTAATGTAGTTTATTAGATGTGTTCGAAACGAATGGAGGAAAATCCTTAACATGAATGACTAAATTCTGTTTATGATGATAAACTAACAAGAATGCATCCAAACATTGAGAAACTTATTGTTATGCACTTTGCTCAACATAATACAAAGTGTCATGTTATCACACGTTGGGATCTTTCCCCAGAAAATACACACGAATCATAACATTTTCATGTTATCATAAGTAGGGATCTTTCCCATGAAATATGTCACAAGTTGGGATCATCCCCAGTATATAACATTAACATTTTATCAATTAAACTTATGGTGTTACCCAAGAATTTTGTCAAGGTTTATAACCTAAACAGGTTATCCTAAGAAGGGAATTCCCCCATATGATCTCATCGTTAAGGATTCTCATCATTAAGGATCCTCATCGGTAAGGATCCTCATCAGTGAGATTCTTATCATCAGAAGTCAACAACAATCTTAATGAAAAACTCGAAGACAATCAGGTTCCATCTCTCCTTGTTCTTAACTTTGAATTTTTTTAAGTAAAATTAAGGATCTTAAACTTTTCAGGATCCTAAACTAATTGTTGATTTATAAACTTTCATCACTTCAGAGTCATTTACTATTTTAAATTGATATCTTTAAAGAAGTTTTAAAGCACTTACATTTACGAAAATTAGTTCTTAACAAATATTTTTATACTAGTTTTATTATAAATTATTTTTGAAACTCTTAAGGATTACAAGTCAGTCATCAAACTTTTAAAGAAACTTTTAACATTTTAAATTGCTTAACAAAGTCATTTCTTATTATTTTAGGTTATTGCTTTTAGTTGTTTAACTAATTCAATCCTTATCAAATCATTTTATCTATTATTTGCCAAAAGAACTTTATCTTGAAAGTTATTCACTGTTTTTAGGATCCTAACTACGCGAAGATCTTAGTATGATATTATGCAGGTAAAGGAAACGTAGAAAGATAAAGGACAGATTAAACATTATATTCAAAATAAAAGGCTTACAGCCTTACATGAGTCAAATGGTTACATCAAAAAACTACAATACCCTAACCACCTAAAAGGCCTAGACCTTATCCTAGTCATCATCGGCCTTCTTCTCCTCCTTCTCCACTTCTAGTTGCTGTGCAGGATCCTCAGCAGTGGTGACAGGCTTGCCAGTTAGTTTGGCTAGTGCCTCGCGCCATCCTACTACACTCCAGGATCCTGAATGCTCAAGATCCTCCGCCAACTTGATCTTAGCCTCCAGGATTGCTACCACAACACTTTCCTTCGCATCGGTAATCACCTTCTCAAGCTCCGCAGAATGCTCATCCTCCTTCTCATCCTTCTGTTTGCTCAACAACTCCACCCTCCGGAGAAGATCCTCATTGGTCGTCCTCCAGATTTTCTCCTGCTCTTTTAGAGCAGACTCAACTTTCTCAGCAAGGATCCTGAGATCATTGGTGAACTAAGAAACATGAGTGGAGACCTGAAAGAAACACAAACATCAACAAAAGAAGAAACATATATGATAAACTAACAGAAATAATTCTTATACACATGAAACTTACAGCATGGGAAAATGAGGTCAACTTCCCAATAGCATCCTCGATGCTGAGGTTCTTTAGGCTGGAATTTGTGGCCTCATAAGTCTTCCTCTTTTGGGATCCTGGAGTCTTCACAACCAGGTCAAGATAGGCTTTCTTTGAAAGAGGAAGTGATGGATTTTGACCACTATAACATCCCTATGGTGCACATACAACCCTAATGCTTTGGATCTATGTTTTCTCAAGTATACATGCAATTTCATTTTATCCAAAGCATATACCCTAGCTAGCATGAAATTGGAGATATACAACATAAAAACTAGTTTGATGAATACCTCTTAGTTGTAGCTTGTAGTTCTTGGCCTTTCAAGAGCTTAGTACCTCAAGTGTGATACCTCTAATAAGTTACAAACACCAAAAGCAAAAGGAGGCTTATAAGAGAGAGGTTAGGAAGCACAAATCGGCTAGGGTTTCACCTTAGAATCCTTATGGCCGATTTTAGGGATGCTAGGGGTTACTTTTATAGTCTATAATTCCTAGGGTTTCATACATGTAAACCTTAATTGACCATGACTCTTCACATTTGATAGGCCCTTTGAATTAAACCTTCATGGACTCTCATATAGGCTTAGTCCATCCCTAATCAACATGAATCATTAGCCCAAACTATAAGTATTACTGATTTACCTAATCTGTCCCCGTAAATTTAATCAGTCTCTTTTGATCACTAAATTAATTCCAAATTAATTCTTGATCAATACCAATTAAATAATATGATTTCTCATTTATTACATTATTCATATAATAGATTAATAAATCACAAATAACCTCTTTCTGAAATATCTGTCCTATCAAATTGCTCTGGTGAAGGCAACCCAAAAGGACCATGCTATTATCGGGTCAAGTAGATACCAATTATAGTTATGGGCTTAGAAACCTAGTCCAATAGTCTCCCACTTGGATAAGTCTAATAATTATAACTGCAAATGCAACTTCAAAATCCGATTAGGAATCGTAGGTCTCAAAAGCCGCTGTCGAATTTTGACCTAGTCAATGACGTGTCCTTCAGATAAGGGATCATATAATCATCTGTATTTCAAGATATCGTGTGGACAAAGACATGGAATAAAGTCATACTCATTGTCCAACAATTTGTTTCCCGATTTCTGATTTGTTTGACATAGAACTTAAATGAACACATCAATTCAGTCCTGACCGGGCCCGACACATAAGTCAAAACAAAATCATCGAGGGGCCCAAGATATCGCTTTTAATCCTCTTAGGTTAAAAGGAGAAGATAAACTTCGAATTATATGCTTTTACTAATTACTTGTTAAATTACACACAACAACACGTTTTATAACATCACGTTACTGATGTGTTTTCGTCCTATCAATGCACAACCAATTCGTAATTAATAACTCATATATCTTGGTTTGAAGACTATACAATATTTTCATCTCACAATCACTCGTGATAAATTTCATGAAGTGATTCATGTGAGCGTGGCTTTAATCCGATACTCAAATCTTATTTCAGGAGCACTCATGAACGTTGTAGCAAACTTTTGCTATGTCTAAACACTTTAGACAATCTACAACCCAATTCACGACAGTCTTTCCTCAGTACCTACTTCCAAAGTATGATCGACTGTGGATAATTTGAATAATCTTATTATTCTGGAAGTCAAAAAATGCAAAATTGAAACAATAGTAAACTATTAACACAAGATAGCAACTTTACTCATAAATAAAACTCCTTTATTTAGTCATCAAATGTCAATTACATTTAATCTCTTACAAGTTTCTAGATAGCTATCTAATCACTAAAACTAATTATGTCTCTTAGGCCAATGCTCTTAGCATGCTGCAAGTGCTTAACCCTACTCAGTCCCTTCTTAAGGGGATCTGTTGGGTTATCCTCTGACGATACCCTCTTCACTACGAGGAGTCCCTCTTCTACTCGATGTCTTATGAAGTGATATTTTATGTCAATGTGCCTGGATCTACCATGATCCCTTGGTTCCTTGGTTAAGGCGACCACACCCTCGTTTTCACATAAAATCTCCATAGGCTCCTTTACAGATGGTACAACTCCAAGGTCTCCTATGAAGTTCTTTAGCCATATTGACTCCTTCGACGCTTCGCTTGCTGCTATGTACTCCGATTCGCACGTTGAATCAGCTACAGTCTCCTGTTTGGAACTTTTCCATGTTACTGCTCCTCCATCTAGGGTAAATACCCAACCCTACTCAGAGCGGAAATTATCTCTTTCGGTCTGAAAGCTGGCGTCACTATACCCTGTCACTCTGAAGTCATCACTCCCACCGAGGGTAAGAACCCAGCCCTTAGTCCTCCGCAGGTACTTAAGAATGTTCTTTACTAAAATTCAGTGTGCTCTACGAGGATTACCTTGATATCGACTAACCATGCTCAAAGCAAAAGACACATCAGGGCGAGTACATGTCATAGCATACATGATCGTGCCAACGGCGGAAGCATATGGTACTCGACTCATTTCTGCTATTTCGGCATCGGTACTCGGACTTTGAGTCTTACTCAGTTTGGTATTACTCTGGATTGGCAATTCTCCTTTCTTGGAATTCTCCATATTGAAACGTTTCAACACATTGTCCAAGCAGGTACTTTGACTAAGTCATATTAGTCTTTTACTCCTATTTCTCAATATCCTTATCCCTAGAATGTAAGCAGCTTCCCCGGGGTCCTTCATAGCGAAACACTTCCCAAGCCAAGACTTAATCTCCTGCAAGATTGGAACGTCGTTTCCTATGAGTAGTATGTCATCCAAATACAATACCATAAAGCTAACTATACTCCCACTAGCTTTGACATATACGCAGGACTCATTCTCGCTTCTCGAAAATCCAAACTCTTTGACTCTCTCATCGAAACAAAGATTCCATCTGCGAGACGCTTTCTTTAATCTATAAATGGATTTCTCAAGCTTACACACTCTGTTAGGGTGCTTCGCATCTACAAAACCCTCTGGCTGACTCATGTAAATATCTTCAGCCAACTTCCCATTAAGGAAAACGGTTTTGACATCCATCTGCCATATTTCATAATCATGAAACCCAACTATGGCTAGCATAACCCTTATAGATTTGATCTTCGCCACTGCTGAGAAGGTCTCGTCATAGTCAACTCCAGGAGTTTGAGTAAAGCCCTTCGCAAACATTCGTGCCTTATATGTGTGTACTTTCCCAGCCATGTCGGTCTTCTTCTTGAAGATCCATTTGCACCCGACCGTCTTATGACCTGGTACATTGTCAACCAAGTTCCAAACATGATTGTCATACATGGACTGAATCTCGTTGTCCATAGCCTCTTTCCATTTTGCACACTCTTGGCCCGCCATGGCTTCCTTGTAGTTGCTAGGTTCATCCATATTTATCAGTGTGTTATCACTGATAAACGTATCATCTTTATTTGTTATATGAAAACCATACAACACAGGTGGAACACTAACTCTACTGGAACGTCTCAGAGGTACAGAGTCGTCAACTGGTTCAACAGGAGTCTCATCCTAGGTTGATTTCTTGTGTCAGAGGTTCCTTCATCGCTTAACTCTTGAAGCTCTTCAAGGTCAATTTGCCTCCCACTATCCTCTTGGTATATGAGTTCTCTTTCACGAAAGACACCCCTTCGCGCTACGAAGACCACGTTCTCACTAGGTCTATAGAACAAATATCCAAAGGATTTCTGTGGGTAGCCGATGAAAATACAACGCTCACTACAAGGTTCGAGTTTGTCGTGAGTCTCTCGTCTTACGAAATCCTCACAACCCCAAACCTTGATATGCGCTAACGAGGGAACCTTCCCTGTCCACATTTCGTGAGGTGTTTTGGCAACCTTCTTAGTAGGGACTAGACTAAGGATATGGGCGGCAATCTCTAAGGCATACCCCCAAAATGAGATAGGTAATGAAGCTCAACTCATCATGGAACGAACCATATCCAACAAGGTTGGATTGCGCCTCTCAGCCACACCATTAAGCTGCGGCGTCCTAGGTGGCGTCAATTGTGATACAATTCCACATTCTTTAAGATAGTCGTGGAACTCGATACGAAGATACTCACCACCTCGATCAGATCGGAGCATCTTTATCTTCCTGCCCAAGTGATTCTCCACTTCTTGCTTAAACTCTTTGAACTTTTCAAAGGTTTCCGACTTGTGCTTGATTAAGTAGATATACCCATATCTACTATACTCGTCGGTAAAGGTTACATAGAAGCGGTTAGCATCCCTTGTGGCGGATCTGAAGGGTCCACACACATAGGTGTGTATGAGATCCAACAAACCCTCACCTCTTTCACAAGTACCAGTGAAAGGTGACTTGGTCATCCTTCCAAGCAAACAAGATTCGCACGTGTCATCCGACTTTAAGTCAAATGACTCCAAAACTCCATCCTTTTGGAGTTGGGCTATGCGCTTCTTGTCGACATGTCCAAGACGACAATGCCAAAAGCATGCCTTGTCCAAACCATTGGACGAATCAATATGCAATACATTATTTCCTAAGTTGTCTACAACCATCACAACTTCATATACACCATTACAAGGCAATGCTTCAAAATAAAATATACCATTACAAAAATCATTAATAGAACCAATTTCATTGTTAAATGAAAATCTAAAACCTTGTTTATATAAACCATGAAAAGAAATAATGTTTCTCGCCATATCTGGCGAGTAGCAACAATTGTTCAAATCTAGCCCTAACCCATTATTAAGCAATAAAGATGTAACACCCGGTTCCCGGTACGTATTTTAAATTTAAAAATTTTACGTTTTTACATTGGGACTCGGCGAGTTGGAGGCCCAACTCGTCGAGTAGACTAGACTTTCGACGCGGGTTTTAAGTAACCTACTCGACGAGTTGGGAGCCCGACTCGGCGAGTAAGACTGTCTGGATGAAACCCTAATATTTAGGGTTTGCACCCTATTTAAATGCTTTATCTTGTCCCAACCCAGCCTCCATTGCCTCTCTCAGTCCAGAAAAGCCCTAATTCGAAACCCTAAAGCACTTGGAGTGTTCTTGAGCCATTTTTGTGTGTTTTTGGTTGTTTTAAGCTTGAAGAAGGAAGTAGAAGCTTGGGGGTTCTAGAAGAAACAAGTAGATGCAGAGGTTTTGCTTCATTTCCAGTTTATTCAAGGTAAAAAGCTTCAACCTTGACCATATATCTCTTAGATCTCTAGTTAAGGCTCATTCCTACCTTTTCTAAGCTTTAGTAGAGCCATATTCGGGATTTTGTGGTTCTAAGAGGGTATGACTTCAGATATGGAACCATTGAGGGTTCCCATGGCATAAAAATGCCAACTTTATTTCCATAAGATCCCCATGCATCTTGTAGACTCCATTTTAGGGCCATTTGAGCCAAATACCTTATTCATGAACGTCAAGTTTGTGACTTTACGTGTATTATGGACCCTAGGAGGTTAGATCAATGTTTTGGATGTATTAAACTCGACTGAAATCAACTGTATGGACATAGATTTTAGGGGATTCAACGAGTCGTTCATGGGACTCGACGAGTCGGGGTATGGTTCCCCAATATTTTCTGTTTTTGATCGAACTGATTGAGTCTAGAAGAGGACTGAACAAGATGGATGTCAGTATGGACCTGAAGATTATGGAACTCAGCGAGTTCAAGACAAGTCCCAACTGCATGAAGATGAACTCGACGAGTTAATAAGGAGCTCGACAAGTCCAAGACTAAATGTGTCTTCTTGCATGAAGAAGGACTCGACGAGTTCAAGGATAAATTCAACTAGTCAGTTGTAGAAGGTCCTGACTTTGTATGAAAGAGAACTCGGTGAGTGTGTGCAAGACTCGGCGAGTAGGGTCGAGATTCTAGTGTTTTGAGGATTTGGGGACTCGACGAGTTGTTGGATCAACTCGACGAGTTGAGTCAACGAGACGTTGACTTTGACCCAGAGTTGACTTTGACCAAGGGGTTAACCTTGACTTTGGATTTGACATGAGTAACCCTGTAAGGGTTAAGGGTATGTAAAGGTAAATTAAGGAAGGTTGTTATGTGCAGGAGTTGAGAGGAGTTGATCCCGGCATCAAGGACAGTTCAGACTGCACGACATTAAGGTGAGTTACCTTCCAGTCGAAGTGGGTCTAAGGCATCAATGCTGGCCCACTAGTAAGAGATTGTAGTAGAGATGATTGTCTTTGTGATAATTGTCTGGTATGTTGCTATCTGATATGCTTTATGTGCTTGGATGCTATGACATATGGGTTAATAGTGGTAAGGGTGATATAGTCTCTAGTTACTGGTTGAAAGATACTGAAGGGGTAGATAGTACCCGTGCATGCCTAGCAGTATGATCATGATATGTTATTATGTGATAGTGGTAGGGGTGAAATAGTCCCCGGTTACCGGTTGAAAGATACCGAAGGGGAGGTTACCTCCCGGTTACCGGTTGAAAGATACTGAAGGGGACGTTAGCTCCCGGTTACCGGTTGAAAGATACCGAAGGGGAGGTTAGTTCTCGGTTACAGGTTGAAAGATACCGAATGGGAGCCCAGCTCCCAGTTATGCCAGACAAATACTGGTTGAAACGTACCGAGGGATATGCATTATTTGGTATGTGGTATGAGGGGGGAACTCACTAAGCTTTGTGATTACGGTTTTCAGTTTTAGTTTCAGGTACCTCTTCGTCGAAGGGGAAGGAGCCGACACGGTAGCGGCGCATCGTACACACATGATTTCCGCATTTTGAGATCCATCGGATTGTACTCTCATATTATTACTATTGATGATATAATTTTTGAGACATACGATTATGGTTCATGGATTTTTGTGATGTTGATGATGTTTTTCAGTAAACGGTTTTATAAGTAACATAATTAAAAACAAAATTATTGGTCTTGAAAATTGGGATGTTACAAGTTGGTATCAGAGCCTTGGTTTGAGGGATTCGGATACACCTTCGGGGGTGTCTGGAATCAAACCGAGGGCTTGAAAGATTTTTAAAAGAAAAATAAGTTTTTCTAATAGTTGAAGTAAAGAGTTTTGAGAAAGAAAAAGGTGTGTGATGCGTGCGACCGACCGAGCTCAAGTAAGTTTTCCCCAAGATACCCATACATTTTATGTTATGATATGATATAAATATGAGAACTGCATGCTAGAATAGGGCTAAGGATCTAGGAAGGATGCCTTTTAAGCCTATTGTACGTATATGTGAACTGCATGCTAGAATAGGGCTAAGGATCTAGGAAGATGCCTGATATGCCTGTTGTATGAGCTTCTTGAGCTGCATGATAGTACTGAGTAGTCAGTGATATGATAGCCTGGATAGGATATGCTTGGTTGGGGGTTACTGAATGCCTGAATGTTGCTTTCTCTATGCTATTAGGAGTTCTAGTTATCTTTAATTAACTTGTAAATGAATACGTTAAGTTACATATTATGAGGACTAAATAATTTCAGAAGGTTAGGTCTATCCCTATTTCGCAGCTCTGGTTTGAGTCCAACCGTTGTAGGGCAGGACCTCTCATTCGAAGAATTATCCGGTCTTAGTAATATGTAATGGTATTCACGAGCTAGTTAGGGAGAGATGACAGGGAGTTCTTATGCAGCTGATGGCGAAGAGTGGGTTGGATAGTTACCCTAGGGTAAGCCTAGGATGAGATTAGTGCAGCGAATAGTAATAGCAGAAGGGACTTGGTGAAGTCAAAGCAACCCTTGAGGAAAGTACAGATAGATGTGGAAGGTAGTATGGGCCCGTACTACTGAAAGTAGAGGATCCATACTCGATTCAAGGAGGGCCAGGATGGAACCAGGGAACTTGTAGAATGTATGAGATCTCTCGAGGTTATAGATGACCCTGACACTTATGTATTTTGTTTCAGAATGGTGGTGACACGACACGGAGCGGGAGGTTCAGGGTCTGGATCAGGATCAGGCTCGGGTTCGGGTGCAGGATCCAAGCAGGTTGATGATGGACTACGCGAGTTCATCGCGTCAGAGATTACTAGAGGCATCCTTGAGGCGACCCCGGTGATTTTCAGGTCGATCAAGGAAGGGATTATCGAGCTGATGGAGGATCGCCTCAGGATGTTTACGAGTGACTGGGCGTCTAGCCAGTCAGCGTCACACCCCAAAACCGGAACGGCGGAAACGTTCGGGGGTGGAGGACGTCATGTACAGTATCACAACAATGCATAGTAGTAAACAAGCAACAACATCACCCATTGCATTAATAATATAATTTAATACAAGTTTGTTCTGTGAAGTTTAATAGACACCAAAAATGTAAATTAAAATATGAGATGAGTCTTGAATGTGCTCCATCTTCTCAAAAGTCTGGCATCGGTACCTGCCTACTGATGACCTGAGAATACAAGTTATTTTGAAAGAGTTGATCAGCTTTAAAGCTGGTGAGTTCATAAGTATTTTAGTGTCATTGTTTGTATGAAAGTGTTTGTATGTACTTGATGTATAAGTTTGTAAATGTTTGTGTCTCCTAGAAAATCCTATATTTTCTACTAAACGTAGCCTTCTACCAAGGCATCAAATGAAATGTATGTTTGTTTCTTGTAAAAGTGTGTATTTTCCCAAATATGACTATCATTAACCAAAAACATAGCTTTTACATTACTGATCATTGTGTGAAGATCACAAAGTGAATGCAATGGGGAAATAATAAAGTACTGTAGTGTTGTATTAAGTAACTACTACTGTACTAATTACCTTAAACCAATTGTTATTTAAAGTAACATGTGATATGCCTGTACCATACTACCGACTAAAAACACGACGATGAAAGACGTCGGAAGAAATGACATTTGGCACCCGTAGACTTGCAAGTCCCACTGTAGCGAGCAGGAAGGTGTAGGATAGTCAATCCAGTATAGATCTATACACAAATTCAACACTCTCCTTCTGGGAGACTCTGGATACAAAACGAGCCATGACAGGTGATGCCATGCCCCGTTACGTGGCTCACATAACTGTTGTAATGTTCTTGTATATGTATTGTATGTACTAGCTGTATTGTATGTTCTCTCTCTGTCTAGTATGTATGTATGTTCTCTCTGTATGTTATTGTTTGTTTCTCATCATAGTATTCTCTATCTGTTTCTCGTTATAGTATGTGTTGACTCATGTATGAACTGACTCATTGTATGTTTCATTGTTCTAGTAATAGTATTTGTAACTTCCTAAACTATACCTATTATAGTTTACTAGTAATGTTGTTTGTATGTATGAACATGTTTGTATACCTTTGCTACCCAAAGGTATTGAACTGAAGGAAGGAACTTTTATATCTATAAACATATATATAATATATAACTAAGATTCAAACGACCTTCGGACAAATAACCGATACCCTAAGTCCACAACCAAACAAGGAACAGGAAGCAAGGCGAGCTATCAGTCCTAAGTCCTTTCAATCCTACTTATATAACTATATCTATATAGATATTCATTTGACAAAGTATAAGTTTAAAAGAGTTTGAATAAAAAGTATTTAACATGTAAAAGTATTTGATAACCATTTGAAGTAGTTTTGTTTGATAAAACAGCTAACTGAATAGCAAATCCTTTGTTTGATAGTTATTAATCACATGTGATTGATATAATAACTATAATGTTTCAACTTGTATTCCCCCCCATAAAAGCATTTAAAATCATTTAAAAGGTTGATTAAGGGGTATGAACTCACCTGTAGTCAGTGGTTTGGATGAACGGATGGTATAGGATGCTAAGTGTCAAGTGAAGACTTGAGCACACACACGGATCCTATTTAACATATAATGACACATATATGTATTTAATTAGTCATTTAACAACTAATTAACCCAGTTAAGACACTCTAGGACATGGAAAACACTTTGATTCAAGTGCTATAAGTACCAAAGGGTTGCATCTAAAGGGAGTATGGCCTCACATTGGAGTTTATGGCCCAAATGGTTGTATCACTTGAGTTTACGGCCCATGGTCATTTCCCCATGAGTTTACGGCCGTAAACTCATGGTATTATGTACCATTTTGTGTTTAAAGGTCTTATAAGTCAAGGTTTAGTATCCTATGATCAAGTCCAAGCCTTAGGAAGTAATAGTGGCACAATTGCACTACTTCTTAGAGTTTACGGCCCATGGTCATTTCCCCATGAGTTTACGGCCGTAAACTCCATGTGTTCTTGATTCTTTTGATGTTTAAGGTCCTAAACTCTTCAAGGAAGTGATCTAGACTTGTATCCAAGGCTTAGGAAGGGACTAGGGCTCACTATGCCCCCTTTATTAGGGTTTACGGCTCAAGAACATTGTCTTGGCCGTAAACACCTTATGAACTTGTGTTTCTTGATGTTTTCTAGTTGATTAACAAGTGAAACAAGCCTATATCAAGCCAAGGTAAGAGTACTTACAATATAGAGGCTTGTAAGGGGGTTTACGGCCCAAGAACACTAGTGTGTGTTCTTGGTGTTCTTGGTGAAATGAAGAACACTTGAAGATCTAAGAAAATGGAGAGATTTCATGGATGAAATCATGTACAATCACTAGATGTTGTAGTATATCAACTAATCAAGGAAGGAAACACTTACAAAGTTGAAGATCAAGAAGAAAAATTGGATGATACTTGAGAGAGAATGAGTTCTTGGCTTGAAAATGGTAAAAAGTGAATAAAATGACTAAGTGTCATTTATATACCCTTTAGGGTTTACGGCCCTAACACCATTTTTGGGCCGTAAACTCCAAACTCTTGGAGTTTTGGGAATTAAATGTTGCACAATGACTCTCAACTATACTTCCTATAATTACCGCTTGAAGTACTAGGCTTTAGAACACTCAAACTGACTCCAAACAGCTTAAAAGTTAGCAGAAACAAATCTGACTTCTATTGAAGTGAATGGTTGTACAAGATAGAAATTTCGAGTTGTCACAGTCAGGGTCATGCACACTGTCCTTTAAGTACTTCAGGGGGAGTGGTGCGTCGGATTTCCATGGGGCGAAGGACCCCATCGTGGCTAGGAGATGGATTTCAGACATCGAGTATGCACATTTGATGAGCTTCTGCCCTGAGGGGTCGAAGCTTCGATATGCTGTAGGTTGTTTGAGAGACAGAGCTAGAGATTGGTGGGAGTCAGTGGGTGACTCACTTGGAGCCCCAGCTATAACTTGGTCGGACTTTATGATCAGGTTTAGGGTGGAGTTTGTGCCGGCTGTGGAGTTTCAGCAGCTGGCCAGGGAGTTTCTCGACATGAGACAGACTACAGAGACAGTGGCGGAGATTACCGCCAAGTTCTGGGAGAGGGCCTTGTTGGTGCCTCAGTATGCGGGGGATGAGGAGATGTGGAAGACCTGCTACCATGACATGTTGAGGGCTGATATTCGGGAGCATGTCAGCTACTCGGCATGCCCGACCCTGGATTCCATGATTTCCAGGGCGAGGGAGAGGGAGATTGACTTGGAGCACATCAGGAACAGAAAAGCGGAGGAGGGGCAGATGACAGGGGTCCCTGGGAAGAAAGCCAAGGGATTCGACTCTAGGTCGAAGGGCCAGCAGGGCCGGGGCCATTGTGGGAAATGCGGCAGGTCACATGAGGGAGTTTGCCGCACTGGGTTGGGATCAGGCTACTATAAGTGCGGCAAGACTGTGCACTTTGGTAGGGATTGTACTGCCCCTACCCCCACCATTCAGACACCAGACCTGATTTGCTTTCATTGCAATCAGAAGGGCCACAAGAAGGCCAACTGCCCGAGATTGACAGCAGCAGCGCCAGTGGCGGCGCCAGCTCCAGCTACCCTGAGGATTACTGATGGTCGGTAGGTCAAGTCAGAGGCTCCAGTGGTGAGGAGCCTAGCCTTCCATTTGACTACCGAGGAGGCACGTGTCGCACCCGATGTGGTGACGGGTATGATTTCTTCCCCCTAGATTTTATTATATGTTGATTATGATATTTATGTGGCATGTTATGTGTTTTGTTTAGGATCGTTCCATGTGAACGGTATTCCGGTTCAGGTGTTATTCGATTCGGGGGATACCCGATCATTTGTCTCTCTTGCCCTTAGCAAGAGGTTCCATGAGTCTTCGGGCATGTTGTATTGCCCTCTAGAGGTCGATATTGCTGACGACCGATCAGTATGAGCAACAGATCTTTTCAGGGATTGTGTTTTGAGACTGTATGAGGAGCGCTACCTAGTAGACCTGGTTCCCATTCTGTTGCGTGGGAACAAGGTTATTATAGGCATGGATTGGTTGAGCCCCAATGGGGAAGTGATCGACAGCACGCATCAGTTGGTACGGGTCAGGACCCCAAGTGGGGGAGAGATGGTGATTCAGGGCGAGAGGCCACAACGTGGACCATCTTTATGTTCAACAGCGAGAACTAGGCGCTACCTCCAACAGGGTTGCGCAGGGTATGTCGCCTATGTTGTGGATACCCGAGAGGCGGGAACGGCGACGGTGGATGATGTACCAGTGGTGCGAGAGTACGCGGATGTATTCCTAGAGGAGATGCCTGGGATAACTTCGGAGAGACAGGTAGAGTTCAGGATCGACCTGGTCCCTGGTGCAGCTCCGATAGCCAAGGCACCATGTCGCTTAGATCCTCCCGAGATGCAGGAGTTGTCTACATAACTGCAGGTGTTATTAGACAAGGGATTCATCAGACCGAGCAGTTCCCCTTGACGAGCCCCGATCCTGTTTGTGAAGACGAAGGACGGGTCGCATCGGATGTGTATAGACTACTGGGAAATGAACAAGGTAACGGTGAAGAAACGTTACCCACTCCCGAGGATTGACGATCTCTTCGACCAGCTTCAGGGGGCATCTTGGTTTTCCAAGATAGATTTGCGTTCAGGCTACCATCAAATGAGGGTCAGAGACGAGGATGTAGAGAAGACAGCGTTTCGGACTTGCTATGGCCACTACGAGTTCGTGGTGATGCCCTTCGGGCTCACCAATGCTCCTGCCACGTTCATGGACCTCATGAACCGCGTATGCAGACTGATGTTGGATCGATCTATGATAGTTTTCATCGATGACATGTTGTTTTACTCCAAGACGCAGGAGCAGCACGAGGAGCACTTGCAGGAGGTGTTGGATACCCTGATGAGGGAGAGCTTGTATGCCAAGTTCAAAAAGTGTGAGTTCTGGTTGCGTGAGGTGCTGTTTCTTGGGAACCTTGTCAACCAGAACGGTAATCTGGGCGACCCGGCCAAAGTGGAGACCGTGATGAGATGGGAGGTTCCGAAGTCTCCATCTGAGATTCGGAGTTTCCTGGGATTGGCGGGCTATTACCGGAGATTCATTCAAGATTTCTACAAGATAGACGTACCCTTGACCCGGCTGACGAAGAAAGCCGTTATATTTCGTTGGGGGCCTGAGCAGCAGGCAGCGTTCGAGACATTGAGGCAGAGGCTATGCAAGGCACCGATCCCCGCCCTACCAGAGGGCGTGGAGGATTTTGTTGTATATTGCAATGCGTCCATCTTAGGGTTGGGCGCGGTATTGATGCAGAGAAGGCATGTTATCGCTTACGCTTTGAGGCAGCTGAAGCCTCACGAGGCGAACTACCCGAAGCACGATTTGGAGTTGGGGGCGGTTGTCTTCGCCCTCAAGATTTGGTGGCACTACCTCTATGGGGTCCGTTGTACCATCTACACGGATCACAAGAGTTTGAGGTACCTCATGGATGAGTCTAATCTGAACATGAGGCAGCGTCGGTGGCTAGATGTGGTGAAGGATTACGATTGTGAGATCCTCTACCACCCGGGGAAGGCCAATATGGTGGCCGATGCTCCTTGCTGCAAGGCTGCCCCGATCAGAGATATTTGATTACGGATGACAGTGGTGACCCCGCTTCTGGAGCAGATCCAAGAGGCCCAACAGGAGGCTATGAAGGAGGAACATCGAAAGAGCGAGCGTATTTTGGGTCAGGTTTCCTCCTTCGACTATGATAGCCGAGGGTTGTTGATACTACACCGTAGGGTGTGGGTTCCATATCATGGAGGTGTGCGCCAGGTTCTGATGGAGGAGGCGCACAAATCCCGATTTTCCATTCATCCCTGGGCGACGAATGTGACAACCCGAAACTTCTATCTTGTACAAACCATTCATTTCAATCAAAGTCAGACTCGTTTCTGCTAACTTTTAGCATTGTTTAGAGTCTATTCTGAGTATTCTGAGACTAGTGCATCAAAGGAATCAGTGTTTGGAAGTGTCAGTTTAAGTTCTAAACTATCTAGCAAACCGTAAACCTCTTCAAAAGGAGTTTACGGTCAGGAAGCTTAGAGCTTACGGTCATGGTGACCATAAACTCCCTATATACACATAATTCATGATCATTTGATCATTCCTTTCCTTTCCAAGCCAAAAATCTCGAAAACTCTCTCAAGTATCATCCAACTTTTTTCTTAGATCTTCAAGATTGTAAGTATTTCTTCTCTTGATTTGTGGATATCCTTCAATATCTAGTAATTATACATGATTTCATCCATGAAATCTCTTCATTTTGCTAGATCTTCAAGTGTTCTTCATTTCACCAAGAACACACACTAGTGTTCTTGGATCCTAATCACCCTTACAAGCTTCTAATCAGTAAGTACACTACCCCTAGCTTGATATATGCTTGAATCACTAGTTAATCACCTTGAAAACATCATGTTTAGCCAAGAACAAGGTGTTTACGGTCTAAGTGTATCTCCTTAGAACATAAACTCTAATGAAAGGTGCATTAGAGGCCTTAAAACCTTCCTAAGGCTAAGGCATGGTCCCTAGAATCCGATCCCTTAGAATGAAGCCCTTGAAAACCATCTTTTGTGCAAGAATTGATGAGTTTACAATTGAATCTCCTTAGACCGTAAACCTTATGACCGTAAGGTCATAGGACCGTAAACACATGGGACTTTGAACCGTGAACTCCTTGACTGTAAGGTCATTAGACCGTAAACCCACTTGGACCGTGAACTCCAATGGTCATATCATTTTGACCGTAAACTCACTTGGTCATGTCATTTGGACTGTAAACTCTTTAGGGTGGCCATACACCCTAGTTATGCAATCATATGTGATTGTATCCCTTCAATCTAAGAGTTCCTAGTCTATTAGGGTGTTATACCTTATAATTAGTTGTTTAAACACTAATTGTAAACATATATGTGTCATTATATGCTAAATAGGATTCATGTGTGCTCAAGCCTTCACTTGACACCTAACATCCTTTATCGATCTTACATTCGAGTTACTCACTACAGGTGAGTTCATACCCCTTAATCAACCTTTTAAATGATTTTAAATGCTTTTATGGGGGGGGGGGGGGGGGGAATACAAGTTGAACTATTATAGTTATTATATCAATCACATGTGATTAATAACTATCAAACATATGGATTTTCTTACATTTCAAATTGTTTTATAAATCAAACTACTTCAAATCGTTTTATAAACTCTTTTACATCATAAATACTTTTTATTAAACTCTTTTAAACTTATATTTTGTCAAATGCATATCTATATAGATATAGTTATACAAGTAGGATTGAAAGGACTTAGGACTGATATCTCACCTTACTTCCTGTTCCTTGTTTGGTTGTGGACTTAGGGTATCAGTTGTTTGTCCAAAGGTCGTTTGAATCTTACTTATATATTATGTATATGTATATAGATATAAAAGTTCCTTCATTTAGTTCAATACCTTTGGGTAGCAAAGGTATAGAAACATGTTCATTCATACAAACAACATTGCTAGTAAATTATAATAGGTATAGTTTAGGAAGTTACTAATACTATTACTAGAACAACAAAACATACAAAGAGTCAGTTCATACATGAGTCAATACATAGTATAATGAGAAAGAATACTCACTATAAAGAGAAACAGATAGAGAATACTATAACGAGAAACAATACTCACTATAAAGAGAAACAGATAGAGCATACTATAATGAGAATCAACACATACTACACACTATACACTAG
Organism: Lactuca virosa; assembly: GCF_052849685.1. Classification (NCBI taxonomy): domain Eukaryota; kingdom Viridiplantae; phylum Streptophyta; class Magnoliopsida; order Asterales; family Asteraceae; genus Lactuca; species Lactuca virosa. The sequence goes on from NC_136434.1 coordinate 255,532,884, forward strand.
AGAACATACTACATACTAGACAGAGAGAACATACACTACACTAGTACATACTATACAAATACAATAATACTATAACATTAATGTGAGATACTACTTCGGGGAATAGCATAATTGCTATGGTTCGTTTTGTAACCAGAATCTCCTGGAGGGAGAGCGTGAATTTGCGTATAGATCTATACTGGATTGACTATCCTACACCTTGTTGCTCGCTACAGTGGGACTTGCAAGTCTACGGGTGCCAAATGTCATTTCTTCCGACGTCTTTCATCGTCGTGTTTTAGTCAGTTAGTATGGTACAATCATATCACATTTTACCTTATGTAACTAACAAGTTAAAGGTAGTTAGTACATTAGTAGTTACCTAGATAAAACTACAGTACATCATTAGTTTCCCACATTCATTCAAATTGTGATCTTCTCACATAAACGGTAATGAAAAACTATATTTTGGTAATGATATTCATACTTTGGGAAAATGCACACTTTTACAAAAGAACAAACATAGAGAACAGTTGAGTCTTGGTAGAAGGCTACACTAGTAGAAAATATAGGATTTTCTAGGAAGTTTACAAACATTTACATCGAACACTTACAAACTTTTACATTAAACATTTACAATTACATTCTTCAAACTTATACAAACAAAGACACTAAAATACTTATGAACTCACCAGCTTTAATGCTGATCTACGCTTTCAAAATAACTTGTATTCTCAGGTCGCCAGTAAACAGGTACCGATGGCCAGCTTTTGAGAAGATGGAGCACATTCAAGACTCATCTTTTATTTTGATTATACATTTTGGTGTCTTATAAACTTCAGAACACACTTGTATTAAAATTATTACTATTAATGCAATGGATGATGTTGTTGCTTGTTTACTATTATGCATTGTTGTGATACTGTACATGACGTCCTCCGCCCCCGAACGTTTCCGTCGTTCTGGTTTTGGGGTGTGACAACGAAGATGTATAGAGATCTTCGTCCTGACTACTGGTGGCCCTACACAAAGCGGGATGTAGGCTGATACGTCGAGTGATGCCTGACCTGCAGGAAGGTAAGGGCAGAGCAGCAGAGGCCTCACGGCAAGACGCAGCCGTTGGACATACCCATGTGGAAATAGAAAGATATTACCATGGATTTCATCATCAAGCTTCCCAGGACTACGCGGGGAGTGGATTCCATATGGTTCATCATGGATCGGTTGACCAAGAGTGCCCATTTCATACCTATCCAGGAGAGCATCTCGGCCGAGAAGCTGGCCGATATCTACATTCGGGAGGTAGTAGCATGACACGGAGTACCAGTCTCCGTGATTTCATACAGAGACGTGCGGTGTACTTCCAGATTTTGGAAGAAATTTCACGACGAGTTGGGGACTCGTCTGCACTTTAGCACTGCTTTTCACCCGCAGACGGATGGTCAGAGCGAGCAGACCATCTAGACATTGGATGATATGCTGCAGGCACGCGTTTTAGACTTCAGAGGTAGCTAGGACACCTACCTTCCCTTGGCAGAGTTTTCCTACAACAATAGCTACCATGCAAGTATTGACCGTCCTCCCTACGAGATGTTATACGGAAGGAAGTGCAGGACCCCGATATGATGGGGTGAGGTTGAACAGAGGGTCATGGGAAGTACCGAAGTGGTACTCAAGACGACGGAGAAGAATCAACGGGTCCGGAGCAGGCTCTAGACTACTCAGATTCGGCAGAAAAGTTATGCCGACAAGCGCCGTTCGGACCTGGAGTTCTAGGTCAGGGATATAGTCCTCCTGAAGGTGTCACCTTGGAAAGGTGTCATCCGGTTCAGAAAGCAGGGCAAATTGAACCCCATATACATCGGTCCTTTCAGGGTTGCAGCACGGGTAGGCAAGGTAGCGTACAGGCTAGTACGTATTTTAAATTTAAAAATTTTATGTTTTTACATTGGGACTCGGCGATTTGGAGGCCCAACTCGTCGAGTAGACTAGACTTTGGACGCGGGTTTTAAGTAACCTACTCGACGAGTCGGGAGCCCGACTCGGCGGGTAGGACTGTCTGGATGAAACCCTAATAATTAGGGTTTGCACCCTATTTAAATGCCTTATCTTGTCCCAACCCAGCCTCCATCGCCTCTCTCAGTCCAGAAAAGCCCTAACTCGAAACCCTAAAGCACTTGGAGTGTTCTTGAGCTATTTTTGTGTGTTTTTGGTTGTTTAAAGCTTGAAGAAGGAAGTAGAAGGTTGGGGGTTCCAAAAGAAACAAGTAGATCCATAGGTTTTGCTTCATTTCCAGTTCATTCAAGGTAAAAAGCTTCAACCTTGACCATCTATCTCTTAGATCTCTAGTTAGGGCTCATTCCTACCTTTTCTAAGCTTTAGTAGAGCCATATTCGGGATTTTGTGGTTCTAAGGAGTATGAATTGGGATCTGTAACCATTGAGGGTTCCCATGGCATAAAAATGCCAAATTTATTGTTATAAGATCCCCATGCATCTTGTAGACTCCATTTTAGGGCCATTTGAGCCAAATACCCTATGCATGAACGTCAAGTTTGTGACTTTATGTGTATTATGGACCTTAGGAGGTTAGATCTATGTTTTGGATGTATTAAACTCGACTGAAATCAACTGTATGGACATGGATTTTGGGGGACTTGGCGATTCGTTCATGGGACTCGACGAGTCGGGGTATGGTTCCCCAACCTTTTGCGTTTTTGATCGAACTGGTTGAGTCTAGAACAGGACTCAACAAGATGGATTTGAGTATGGACTTGAAGATTATGGAACTCAGCGAGTTCAAGAATAGAACTCGGCGAGTTCAAGACAAATCCCAACTGCATGAAGATGAACTCTACGAGTTCAAAAGGAGCTCAGCGAGTCCAGGACTAAATGTGTCTTCTTGCATGAAGAAGGACTCGACGAGTTCAAGGATAAACTCGGCGAGTTAGTTGTAGAAGGTCCCGACTTTGTATGAAGGAGAACTTGAAGAGTGCGTGCAAGACTCGGCGAGTAGGGTCGGGGTTTTAGTGTTTTGAGGATTTGGGGAGTCGGCGAGTTGTTGGGTCAACTCGGCGAGTTGAGTCAACCAGACCTTGACTTTGACCCAAAGTTAACTTTGACCAAGGGGTTAACCTTGACTTTGGATTTGACCTGAGTAACCCTTGTAAGGGTTAAGGGTATGTAAAGGTAAATTAAGGAAGGTTGTTATGTGCAAGAGTTGAGAGGAGTTGATCCCGACATCAAGGACAGTTCAGACTGCACGACATTGAGGTGAGTTACCTTCCATTAGAAGTGGGTCTAGGTCACCAATGTCGGCCCACTAGTAAGAGATTGTAGTAGAGATGATTGTATTCATGATAATTGTCTGGTATGTTGCTATCTAATATGCTTTATGTGCTAGGATGCTATGACATATGGCTTAATAGTGGTAAGGGTGATATAGTCCCCAGTTACCGGTTGAAAGATATCGAAGGGGTATATAGTACCCATGCATGCCTATCAGTATGATCATGATATGTTATTATGTGATAATGGTAGGGGTGAAATAGTCCCCGGTTATCGGTTGAAAGATACCGAAGGGGAGGTTAGCTCCCGGTTACCGGTTAAAAGATATCGAAGCGGAGGTTAGTTCTCGGTTACCGATTGAAAGATACCGAAGGGGAGCCCATCTCCCAGTTATGACAGACAGATACCGGTTGAAAGATACCGAGGGATAGGCATTATATGGTATGTGGTATAATGGGGGAACTCACTAAGCTTTGTGCTTACGGTTTTCAGTTTTGGTTTCAGGTACCTCTTCGTCGAAGGGGAAGGAGTCGCACGGTAGCGGTGCATCTCACACACATGATTTCCGCATTTTGAGATCTATGGGATTGTACTATGATATTATTACTATTGATGATATGATTTTTTAGACATTTGATTATGGTTCATGGACTTTTATGATGTTGATGATGTTTTTCAGTAAACGGTTTTATAAGTAACATAATTAAAAACAAAATTTTTGTTCTTGAAAATTAGGATGTTAAAAAAGAATAAACTTCAATCTTGGTGACATGCGACGCTTTCCTATTCCCCATGATCAAATTCATCTTCCCGTGCTCCACATCCCTACTTCATTTTAGACCCTGCAATTCAGAACAAATGCGAAAACCACATCCTGTATCAAGGACCCAAGAGCTAGCATGTGATGAGTTATTAGATTGAATAGGGTAAATACCTGCAAAGGTGGCTTTATCTTCCCATCCTTAATATCCTGTGAGTATTTAGGGCAGCTTCATTTCCAGTGTCCTTTGTCATGACAATGGAGGCACTCTGCTTCCTTTGGATTGGATGAGGGAACAGCAGGACCACCTTTGGACCCACTGGAAGAGGATCCATCATGAGACTTTCCCTTGTCGTTCTTTGAGGAAGCTTTCCTCTTCTTTCCCTTCCCATGTCCAATTTCCAGGACTGGGGCAGCAGTACAAGTAGGTACAACATACTTGCATTTTAAACTACTCTTAGTAGTTCTCATTGTTCATATGATAAGTCATTCTGAACTGATCATAACAAGGAGGTAAGGAATGTAGGATAATGTCAATATCCAACTCTTCGTCGAAATTGACATTCAACTTTAGCAAGCGGTCCACATATCTTTGCATCTTTTGCAAGTGGGTCATGATGGACTCTCCATTCTTCATCTTTGTTGTTATCATGGAGGCAATGATTTCATACCTTTCTTGCCGAGCACTCTGATGGTACCTTTCCATCAAGTTTTGGTGCATCTCGAAAGTCCAGAAGTCCTCATAGGACTTCTGAAGCTCAGAAGTCATAGTGGCTAGCATGATGCACGACACCTTTGGTGCGTCCTTCTCATGAGCCCTATACTCAGCCAGTTGCTCAGGAGTAGCAGTTTCTTTATCAATCTCCTTTAGCTCTTTGTCAAGTACATATTCCTTTTCCTCGTAGCGCATGGCCATGCGAATGTTTCGAATCCAGTCATTGAAATTCGACCCATCAAAAATCACCCTCCCACATAAGTTCATGAGGGATAAAGAGCCCAAAGCATTTGAGTTTGAAGCGTTGTTTGAAGTAGACATCTAAAAAGAAAGACAAATTTCATTAGATAAAAATTCCTTAATATAACACCCAAAAAAAATATTAAGGCTAGGACCCAACACAATATTTCACAATTCGGAAGAGGGATCCCATAATCCAATTGCAAAATATTTGAAGGTGGGTGACGATTTACCAATTTCACCACCCAAAACTAAAGTTTTAAAGAATTAAGTTTTTTGAAATTCCTAGATCTTTGAGATTCATTGAACTTTTCAATGTCATGTTTAAATCTCGATTATGCCATTCAAGTTTGTGACTGGCATACCGAAAATCACAAACAAGGTGTGAATAACCATGCAAATTTGCTTGGCACTCTCGAGTCATTTACCACCTAATCAATGTGCCGGTAAACCACACATGCTCCATTGATCTATGACAATTCTCGAGCTACCCTTTGCCACCCTTTTTGGTCCATATTAGTGTGCCGTTTAACCACACACGCTCCACTAATGACTTGGCAAGGTGCAAAGTGCAATATCATGGAATAGCACCATTTTCACATTTTTCTTAAAGTAACTAAGATTGGGAATTTATGAAAAACATTTAGTTACTTTTATAATTATCATTATACTTTTTAATGAGAATTAATGTCATATCCTACCCGTTCGGCTAACGACCCTCCACTAGTCAAGGAAGCGGTGGCTGAGAGTGGACACTCATTCAATCGCCATTTTATAGGCAATTTCCTTATACCCCATTATAGACCAGCTTCGTGAATGAGGCCTACTAACGGTAATACTGACTGTCTATATATATATATATATATATATATATATATATATATATATATATATATATATATATATATATATATATATATATATTAGTATTAAGCTTTTAATATTATAATAGTATAAGGGTTGAATTTTACACCTTTTAAAACTCTACGGTTTAGAATTTAAATATTTCAAAATTAAAACCTCTTAAATTCCAAAACTTGAGGGCAAGTTTTTGAAACTTTTCAAAACTCTTGGATCAATTTGAAAACAATTAAATTAATCATATAATTAACTATATCACAAAATTAACCTAATCTAATTTCATATAGCAAGATGATTCAAATCAAATTCAATAAATAATTAGTTTTTCACAAAATCAAGTAATTATCTTAAAATTTGACAATCATCATTCAACTGGATGAGGACAATCATTACCTTATCAGAAAAAATCGAATTTTAACAGTCAAAACAGTTTGTGGTAATGATCATAATCCAAAACTGGCCAAAAAAACTCAAAAAACTGCAAACAGATGATCCAACTCGTCGAGTTCATGGCATGGACTCATCGAGTTGGACCAACTCGTCGAGTTCCCTCATGGGACTCGTCGACTCCAACATTCAGAGGCCAAAAATGAAATTTTTCTAGCTTTGAAAATAACACAATTGCATCAATATAATAAAAAACATCCTAGGCTCTGATACCACTTATGGGTTTTGAGCATTATAACATCTCTATGGTGCACATACAACCCTAATGCTTTGGATCTATGTTTTCTCAAGTTATACATGCAATTTCATTTTATCCAAAGCATATACCCTAGCTAGCATGCAACTGGAGATATACAACATAAAAACTAGTTAGATGAATACCTCTTCGTTGTAGCTTGTAGTTCTTGGCCTTTCGAGAGCTTAGTACCTCAAGTGTGATACCTCTAACAAGTTACTGTTAGAACCTGAAAGTGAACCTCTAGCAATCTCAATCACCTCTGAAGATCCGAAGTCAGTCAGTATTCCGAAATTAATAAGTTGGTGTCCGGACCTGAAGCATTGCTCCGGAAGTGAAGATCTCCGGAATGTGAAGATGTCCGAAAGAGGAGAAGATGTTTCGAACCATATGAAGGCATTTCGGAATGAATGTTATGTCTGAAATGTTATCTTGTCTGAATCCTTGTTTTGTCCATGTGCATTTATTATATTTGTCTTTTCGGTTGATTTAACTTGTCATAGGACTTTGTTAGGTCATATTTTGTTGGTTTGGGCTAGGCATCCATCTGTATAGGTCTTGTTAGTGTTTTTTATGTATTTAGGGTGTTTACGGTTGGGTGAACCGAAAACATGTTGTTTTCGATTCAAGTGGTGTTTGCGGCTGCAAGGTTGTTTGCGGCCGTGAACCCGTTTGCGGTTCACTGTTCCTATATATAGGTGTCAGTCTTGTCAGAAGTGTTAACGGTTGTATGTGTGTGTTCCATTGTACCTAACGTTTACGGCTCAATACAAACGTGTGCAATTTGGATCATTCTTGCTTCTACTCCTTCTTATTCTCATTGATTATAGCTTGTTCTTGTGTTTGATCACTAGTTGGTTCCAGATTTGGGGACTTACAATTGGTATCAGAGCCAATCTAGTGTCTAAACTGTTCAAGTTGCGTTTTCGGTTGGAGTGTTCTTCATTTTCGAGATTATTCAAGCTTTGTTACTGAGTTTCTGCTGTTAATCGTGAATACAAGGCCAAAGGAATCGAAGATCTGCTCGAAATAAGCTGTTTTCATCAATTTCTGGGTGTTTTCGGCTACAACTGTTCAGCAGTTTTTGGCCGTGAACATGTTTTCGGCCGTAAACCCACTGTGTTTTCGGCTGTAAACCATTTTCGACTGCAAACAAATTGTTTTCGACTGTGAACCATCTTGACCGTAAACTGTTCTTAACTGTAAAACCTGTGTACGACCGTAAACTATTTTCGCCCGTAAACCCTTGTTGACCGTAAACCTGTTCTCAGCTGTGAACTCTTTCCGTTTTCGATTGTATTTTTCTTTACAAGTTTTACTTTCAGTCAATTAAGAAAATTAAAAAAAAATGGAATCACAAAACATGACAGTTCATCAGGAGTTGGACTCGAAGGTTCTGAAAATATGAAGGACAAGCGTCTGACATCTGCTGTAAACAAGTTTGACACCTTTACAACAACTCCTGGTGAATCAGTTGCCTTATCTTCCAACCGATACCGAATTGTAGTCAACAATATGACTGATCATGGGATTGCCCGAACTCCTTTGGAGTACAATCTCAAGTTCATAAACAGCCTTGGTAAAAGATGGGGAAATGTGAAGTCCTGTCTTCAAAGCAATGGATCTCTAAAGAAGTTGAAGCTATATCAACTATTTGACGAACTGCAAGGTCATGAATCAAACGTTGCTCAGACATTAAGAGAACTCTTCGGAGGTCCCCTTTCTCTTGTCAGTTCTTTTGAACCATCTATTCCTAACACATCTATCTCGGACCCTCTCAAAGCCGTTGTTCCACCTGTGCAACCCTCCTTACCTATTCTATCCCCTCAAAGCTATTCTAATGATGGTGCTCTTGATTCCGAAGCCATGGAATCCGAACTACATTTTCAGCAGGAGTTCACACTACTCTCATGAAATACAAATATCCATTTAATCCCTCTCATAAACCTTATCACAGTCGCTTTCACGCTCCTCATCAAAACAATCCTCAATCATACTCTGCTCCGCAACAGCAAACCACCTCGAAAAACCCACTAGCCTACAAACCAAACATCTCTAAACCCAATTCCACTCTGGAACCTCAGCAGATTCCGAAAACAGACAAATCCAAAATTGTGTTTCATAATTGTGCACATGCAAATCATTTTGCAAAAGATTATCTGGCTGATATTCCGCAAAAACCAAAAATCAGGGATTCAACTTACTATGCCCGAAAAGCACAAGAATTGGCTGAAAGTGAGAAGGCATTTGTCAAAACTGTGTCTAGAGATCTGGAAGGATATTGGTCATCCGGAGATGATGATGATATGATTACTTGAAGAAACATGTGTTTGATGGCGAGACAAACCATTGAGTGTGATGAAGGCTATTGGTCTTCAGGGTCAGAAGATGAAGATGAAGAAAAAGCTGCTGAACCAAACTACTGCTACATGGCCACCAACGATCCACTAGGTCGAAGCATTGTTCAGCAGGTAACATTTATTATTACTGATAATAATTTTGATATGACTCTTTGTGAATCTTATCTGACCCAGATCCAAACAGATATGAACACCATCTTTAGAGCCTATGAGTCAGCCATAGAAGCCAATGAGAAGAAGGACTGTGAATTGAGTCGTCTTAGGTTACGTTTCGAGGATAAGAAATTAAAAATAGAGTCTTTAGAGCGTGAACTTGTAATGTCACAAGATGAATGTATCATTCTCAAAGACAAATGTGAAATCACTTAGTCAGAAAGAAATGTTTTGATTTTGGATAATAAACGTCTTAATGCCAAAATTGATGTTTTGCATAATTCTATTGACTTGGTCGAAGCAAATCAAAGGATGACACATAATTTTTGTCATCCTTGGTCTAAAGCTCCTGATCTTGGAAGTGAGTTTCCAAAACCAGTTGTTAGTCCCTTAAAGGAGTTATAAAACCTGACTTTTATGGGAGATGTTTCAAATCGTAAACATTCAGATACTCCTGTTTCTCCTTTATCACCCCTTCTTGAGACTTCCGAACAGTTTGCTTCTTTGATTCCTGAGTTTAAGCGCATAGTTGTCAAGTGTCCTGATTCCACGCTACTTCCGCCTCTGACAAACCTGGACCTGAATTGGACCACAGAATTTCACCATAGTGTTTCAAATTGTGTAGATCATGTTCCAAAACACAATCCTCCTAACAACTGTGTTGTTGAGGAAATTCCTCCACTGACAACTGAACCTGTTACTTCTGAGTTTGCATGGGCACCCTTAGATGATAACTGTTAAACTACAAGTCATGTCTCCTCTGATTCTCGTGAATCAAACTATTTAGTAATCTCCAAAACAACCTTGGTACCTATCAAGCCCAAGTTTGGCAATCCTTCAAATGGTCATACTTCCAAGTCAGCATCTGACCAAAGAAAGAAACCTTCCTTGAATCGAAAAGATGCTATTAGTCCTAAACAAGAACTCCAAAAACCTTCCAGATTCCTAGAGAACTCCAAAAAGAGTATATCTCGGAATTCTCTTTCATCAACCCATAGTCAAAACTCCTTCACTCCTACTGAGATTCTTAAGATACCTTCAAATCCTTCAGATCCTGTAGAACAAAAGAAAGTGGTTAGTCCTACTCGCGAAAAGTCAAGTGTAAGCACCACATCTGTCCGAAACATCTCTCCTCGGACTGTTTCACCTGTTTTCATTGCAAAAACCGATGGCACAATTTTCAAACCTTGTCTTTCAAAATCAAATGTGCCATCAAGCGTACAAAAAAGTGTTAAGAAAACAAATATTTCAAAATCTTCAAAACAAAACCTTGTGTGGAAAGTCAAAACTCACATTGATGAAACAATCACTTCGGTATACAAGTTAGTTCCCACTTCTTCGGAAGTTAAAAGTCCGAAGAAAGTTGTTCCGAACTCTCCTGTCATTAAATATGACTACTAGATAGATGAAAGAACCATGTCATTCTGTTTGTTTCCTAAGGAAACTCGGAACAAATCTTCCAAACCATCTGTTGCTCAAAAGTCACTACCAAAACCCAATACCCGTGCCTTTGTCCCAAAACCTAACTTGGAGCCTAAAAACTCCACAGCTCACTAATTTTTGCAGGCACTTTGTGCTTCGGAGCAAGAGACAATATGGTATATTGATAGTGCATGCTCCATGCACATGACGAGGCAGAAAGACTTTCTGCGAGATCTCAAACTTTCTACAAATGTTGGTTACGTGACATATGGCAACAACTCCAACTCTCAAATTCGTGGTTATGGAATCCTCACCAATGGAAACTTCTCTATTTCAAATGTGGCCTACGTAGCTGACCTGAAGCACAATCTAATTAGTGTAGCTCAACTCACTGTGTAACACCAGCAAAAATTAGGTCAAAAATAAATTGTTCAATAACCTTAATTGGGATAAATAAAATAGTAGAGATCATAACTAGGTTTCCAAAAATATAAAGAACATTGAAATCCGAGTTATAACGAAGAAGTTATGACCAATCGAATATCCGCAACAAAACCGGTAAAATACTGTTAAGGGTAAAATACGAAATTTCAATATTTCAACCTTAGGTATCTAAATAAAAGTTGTAGATATCCCAAAACCGTAAACATACATAAAAAGAACGCCCAAATCTGACTTCATATGAGGAAGTTATGATTTTTCGAAGTTTCGAACTAGACAGCTAAAAACTCGAAATCAGGATCGAGCGACTTTTTGCCAACATGACCTAAACGAGAATCGAAGATCTCATCAATGGTATTACAACGGTAAAAAGTCTGATGAAAACGGACATCGGACGAAGAAGATATGGATTTCTAACAGAGTTTTCCTGTCCCGGCCTACTAAAAATAATATATTAATAATATATTAAAATTAAAGTCAAAATTAGCCAACAAAGTCTAAACGAGAGTTGTAGAGCATAATCTCACCTACGCATGGATATAAAGAACGTCAAAAACGGAGCTCGTATGCGAAAGATATGAATTTCTGAAGTTTGAGGCACGAGTTTCGACGTTGTGTCAGATTTTTCAGAGTTCACGACGTGAACACTAAAATTCACGACGTGAACAGTCTGACTGACCATTTCAGAGCCACTTGACGGATGACGCATGCCATGACGAATCGGGACAAACTCACGACGTGAATTGGCAAAACTCACGACATGAACTTCGATTTTTAGCCTATATATAGAAATTGAAGCCTTCCGAGTTTGGTTGCTCATTCCTAACCTCTCTCCCACTTCTACTCTGTGTTAAGCATCCCGACACCACCCCGAAGCCCCGATAGCACCTCTAACACACGACACAAGTCACGAAGTCCCGAAGATCCCGAGAAACTTGCTTCTTTCCAGTCGAAGTACTGCCCGAGTTTAGTCTCGCCTTCTTCAACTCACCACTTCTATCAAGTGAGTTCATTCCCCTACACTTTTCTAAACTTTTTATATGTTTTATAGGGGGGAATACAAGTAAACACCCGGTTAATCCCGAGTGAAAACATCAATCTTTTGCTATACCTTTCATATTGCTTTGATAACTATCATATGGAAATTGTTAACATGCAAAACATCTCACAACACAACTTTACCCTTATGGGATACAATATGTTTTATAAATGAAATACATTTTATTTATACGTTTGCATACTACATTATATCAAGGATAACCATTTCAACTATAACACCATGTAGTTACAAGTAAATATAACTCATCATTATGTTGTTATTAACACCGTCGAAAGGATAATCTTTTCATACAAAATGATATAAATTATATTGATTATACTTTACAAATCAATCCACTTTTTCTATCGTACAAGGTTATAAATAAAAATCGTTAATTTTATTTACTAAAAGGTTTTTCATATGTTACTAGTGAACTTATTGTTAGCGAATCATCTGTGAGACAGCGGCTTTGCTTAGTAATAAACGAAACTCTATCACTTATAACCAGAGTCTTCTGTAGGGAGAGCGTGAGTTTGTGTATAGATCTATACGGGACTGACAATCCCGCACCTTGACTGTTAGCTACAGTCGACCCGGGGTGACAAATGTCATTTACAGTAAGGATATCCGTCATATTAGCATGGTTATAGGAACTCGTAACGCGGAAACAATGACTCTTAGTAATACGCAACTCAATCAAGCTCAAAGGGATAATAACTATATGATTACTTCGTATTTACATTAGGGTTATATATGGCTTTTACTTGATGGACAGTGGAATGTATGATTTCCGCCTCATTTCCTGTTCCTTGTTTGGTTGTGGACTTAGGGCAGATTCACCCAATCGACTGCCGGTTCAAATCTTAGTTATATATAATTCGTAGGAACTAGGTAATCATGATAGGGTATTATCAACACATTCAAAACTCAGGGTAAACACATCTTCAATTAGTTTTACTTATTAATAAAACTACAAGATACCGAACTAAGTATGACATATTTACTTACAAATAATAGTCTTGGACATTTGAGACTACTCCTCATTGTTAGGAAAATATAGGTTTTTCCTGCGTCAAATTACAAACTTCTTATAGTTTTGTTTACTAATAAAACTATGCCTCATTATTTTAAGTATGACATATTTACTTACTAAATCATAGTCTTGGACATTTGAGACTACTCTCCACTGTTAGGAAAATATAGGTTTTTCCTGGTTCGACACCTTCATTCTATACAAACAAAGATTCATAACTCCTTTTATGAGAAAATATCGGATTTTCTGGAAACATATACATATAGTTACATATTGATATGACTACTTAGTGGATATGTTTGGGTTATATAAAATGAAGATTTGATAGACAGTGGAATGTTTGATTTCCGCCTTATCTTCTGTTCCTTGTTTGGTTGTGGACTTAGGGCAGATTCACCCAATCGACTGTCGGTTCAAGTCTTTGAGTTTATATAACTTATATGCACTAAGTAATCATGGTAGGAAATAACATTGGTCTCTTTTCATATACAAATTCAAAGTATCATATATCACTCTTTAAACGTAAGAATCAAATATATTTTGTTATCAATGCTAAGGGCTACACTTCAAGCTATTAAGAAAATATAGGATCTTCTATAATATCATACGAACATTTTCAAGAAACAATAAACTTACCTTCTAAATCAAATACTTATGAACTCACCAACTTAAATGTTGATACACTTTCCAAATCACTTGTATTCTCAGGAAACTAATAAGCAGGTACTCGTACAAGTGTCAAGAAGATGGAGCATAGTAGCTTCAAGTCTTTGTTTTGGTCATCTACTTTTGAAATCACACTATCTACTTTATGTATTCAATGTAAACACTTTATTATCAATACAATGGTTGTTGTTGCTTTGATTACTATTTTACATTTGTTATGATACTGTACATGACGTCCTCCGCCCCTGAATGTTTCCGCCGTTCAGGTTTGGGAGTGTGACACACTGACTCAAATCGGCGTGTTGAATTTTGCAAGAAACATAGCTACGTAATGTCCGAAGACAGAAAAGAATGCTTGATCAAGTCCAATCGCAACAAGAACATGTACCCGCTCGACATCAACATTATCATTGGCAAACCTCAACTGTGTCTTCTTTCAAAAGTTGTTCCTGACGTCAGCTGGTTATGGAACCATAGACTTGCTCATCTAAACTTTCTCTACATGAATGTTCTTGTGTCTGGTGAAATGGTGAGAGGACTACCGCTCCTCAAGTTCAAAAATGATCATTTGTGTGTTGCATGTGAGTGTGGTAAGCAGTCGAAGAAGGGTCATCTTGTAACATCATTCAAAAATCAATTTGAGAACCATTGGAACTTCTTCACATTGATTTATGTGGACCCTCAACTGTAGAGAGTCTTCATCACAAGAAATACATCCTTGTGATTGTTGATGACTTTACAAGATTCACTTGGGTCTTCTTCCTTAGGCTAAAATCCAAAACATCCACTGAACTCATCAATTTCATCAAAGGAATAGAAGTCCTCCTCAAACATCCAGTTAGAAGAATCAGAAGTGATAATGGTTCGGAATTCACTAATGGAACCGTTGAGAAATTCCTCACTGAGAAAGGAATTGATCACAACTTCTCTGCTCCTTACACTCCAAAACAGAACGGTGTTGTCGAAAGATGCAACAGAACGCTTGTTGAAGCTGCTTGATCTATGCTCAATTTGGCAAATCTTCCACTCTATCTTGGGGATGAAGCTGTCTCTACGGCATGCTTTACTCAGAATAGAAGCATCATCAATCGGTGCCTCAACATGACACCATATGAAGCCATGAATGGTCGAAATCCCAGCATCTCTTTTCTTCATGTCTTTGGATGTCGATGCTTCATCAAGAACAACCGTGATCAGCTTACCAAGTTCCAACCTAAAGCTGATGAAGCCATCTTCCTTGGATACTCTTCTAAATCAAAGGCTTACAGAGTTCTTAATCGGAGAACTCGTGTTCTGGAAGAAAGCTTTCATGTTACCTTTGATGACAATTTCGTTCGGAATTCTGGCCCAACCCATGTTTCAACTCACATTATGGAGTCCGATGCTCCAGCGCCAGGATGTCCGAACCAGCAAACAATCCTTGAAGTTGACTTTGAGACCTTGTTCGGACCCTCAGAAACGGCGCTTTATTCGGAATCTCGCACAAGATCAACCATGTTTGAAGCTTCGGTCTCTCAAAACATGTCCGATCCAACACCAAGTCTTCATCCATTTGATTCCGAACCGTTTCAACCTTCTCAGGTTGAGGGGGAGAATGGTCACTCTTCCCTTGAATCAAATGTGGATGGATTTCAAGATGCAGTTGCTGATTTTGATGATTACAATCCTATCAACATCGATGATGATGCAAACTTCTTTGAATTCCCACCTGAAGATGATGTCAACCTATCCGGTTCAGAAGTTCAGGGGGAGCATCATCCAATCGTTCAGACCATCTGGTTCAGAAGTTCGGCAAACTTAAACGAACGAACATGAACAAGCCTTTGTTTGTGTCCGTTCGGTTCGTTTACAGCCCCACCCATTGTTGATATTGGATCGTCTGCTTCACAAGAACTTCCAAGGTTACATGTTTGGACCAAGGATCATCCTCCGAACCAAGTGATCGGAAACCCAAACGCTGGTATTCAAACGCGCTCTGCCACAAGTATTCAAAATGAATGTCATTTCTCGGCATTTATATCAATGGTTGAACCCAAATCCATCAAAGAAGCATTCGAACATGTTGATTGGATTATAACCATGCAAGAAGAATTGACAGAATTTGATAGAAATGAAGTCTGGACTCTCGTCCCTCCTCCTCAGAATCATCCCATTGTCGGTACTAGATGGGTGTTTTGCAACAAGTTAGATGATGCAGGAGTTATCATTCGAAACAAAGCAAGATTGGAGGCTAAAGGATTTACACAGATTGAAGGCCATGATTATGATGAGACCTTTTCTCCTGTTGCACGTCTTGAAGCTATCAGAATCTTTCTTGCTTATGCTACACACAAAGGCTTCAAGGTTTACCAGATGGATGTCAAAAGTGCCTTTCTAAATGGTGAACTTGATACTGAAGTATATCTTCAACAGCCTCCCGATTTTGTTAATATTTCATATCCAAACTACTGCTACAAACTCCGGGAAGCTGTCTATGGCCTTAAGAAAGCTCCTCGCGCATGGTACGAGACCCTCACCGATTTTCTCAAGCGTTCAGGATTTCAAAGAGGAATTCTAGATCCCACTCTGATCCGAAGGTCAAATGGAAAACATCTCATGCTAGTCCAAATTTATGTTGACGACATCATTTTTGAATCCACCGATTCTTCAATGGTTGCTGACTTTGCTAAGTTAATGGTTAGTCGGTTTCAAATGAGCATGAATCGGGAATTAAGTTTCTTTCTTGGTCTCCAAGTCAAACAGACTAACAGAGGAATTTTCATTCACCAAGAGAAGTACATTTCAGAACTCCTCAAAAAGTACTCAATGGACACCTATGCCTCTGCCAAGGTACCCATGGGTTTCGGAGACAAGATCTGTGCCGACCCTTCAGGTGTAGCAGTTGATGAAAAGAAGTACAGAGGAATGATTGGATCCTTGCTGTATCTCACAGCAAGTCGTCCGGACATCATGTTTTCTACATGTTTGTGTGCCTGATTTCAAGTCAACCCAAAGATGTCTCATCTTTTGGCTGTTAAGAAAATTTTCCGATACCTTAAAGGTACAAAGAATCTCGGAATCTGGTACCCCACAAATGAGAGCTTCCTACTTCAAGCATATTCATATTCAAACTATGGTGGTCTTCAATTGGATAGGAAAATCACATCAGGTGTTTGTCAATTCTTAGGTGGTCGATTGGTTAGCTGGTCATCCAAGAAGCAGAACGGCATTGCACTCTCTACAGCTGAAGCAGAATACATTGTTGCTGCCATCTATACCTCACAAGTTCTATGGATGAAATCTCAACTCTTGGATTATGGTTACCGTTTTCAACGTATTCATATCTAATGTGATTCTCAAAGTGTCATTGCAATCTCGCACAATCCAATTTAGCACTCCATGACGAAGCACATTGACATACGGTACCATTTCATAAAAGATCATGTTTTAAATGGCAACATTGAACTCATTTTTGTTCCATCTGACGATGAAATTGCTAATGTCTTTACTAAGGCATTAGACGAAACCTAGTTCAATGGTTTTCTGAACAAAATGGGTATGATGATGCATGATCCTCAGTTCTTTCAGGAGACTTGCTCTCTCTGATGGTAACATCAGTTAGAAAATTGGCTCCGAACTCAAAATCCTTTTTTATCTCGGAACTATTGTCTGACGGAATACATAGGATCATTTTACTTGTCTTTATATCTAACCACCACCTGAGTTCTAAGTTCTATAGTTTATCTTATCATTTGATATCCATAGTCCACATAGTCACAGTGATCAAATTTTCTCCTCGGAATTCACTTCATAAAGTCATCCCGAAATTCAAATACGGAAAGGTATTGTATTTCATACTTCGGAATTTGCTTAAATCTCACTCCGGAACTTTTTCAAATCCTGTTCCGGAAAATCTTTCAAATGCACTTCGGAACATCAAAATAACCATTTCGGAAAAAATTTTGACTCCGGACTTTTCAAAACACACTTTTCCTTGTTCCGAACTTACTTCTTCAAAGTTTTGAGTCTGGAATGTTGTCACAAAATTTTCTTCGGAATCCTTGAAAATGGTTTTCTCCGGAATTGTTTTACAAGATTTTTCTCGGGAATTCAAATGTCTTTGGCTCCGGAACCTCAAAGCTTCACTCCGGATTGTTCAAATTCCGGACTTTTTCTTCAAACCTCCATGATCCGGAATACACCTCTTTACCCTCTGGTTCTCAAACTGTTCGGAATCAATCATCCGGAAGTCCAAAGGTTTTTAAGATGATACTCTTTCAAATGGTTACTTTTAAAAGATGCTTATCGTGTTCCTTGAAATATGTGCCACGTTTGCACGTTCTTTAAAGCAAACATCCCATCGTCGTTTGACGGTTTCTATTCCTCGCTTCATTCCATAGAAACCTTTCATCATCATTAGTCAACTCACCCCCAAAAACGGCAACATATTAAATGCAATGCATTTCCATTTCGGATCCTCATCATTACCCTTTTTGACCCGACCTGTTTCCATCACCTATATAAACCACGATGCACCCCCATTTGCCTCTTTACGCGCTTAAACTCTCCAAAGTTCCCAAATTCTCTGAGTTCATCGTGTTCTTCAAGCTATCATAATCCTTCATCAATGGCGTCCCAATCTTCTTCTCAAAAACCTGTTGAAACTGCTTCAACACCTAAGAAATCTGTCACCAAGAAGAAATCCTCCAAAGAATCTTCATCCTCACAATCATCTGAGCCTTTTCTTAGAGACACAACCCAACTTTTCTCGATGAATCCCATGGATTTTGATGAACCCATCCGAGTGATGATCGAGTTCGTTGCTCATCATCCCATATCCATTCCACTCACAAAAATCCCAGAACCTCCTCTACCACTCAATCTTTTGCACATTGCCTTCACAAGAGTCAAGACTAACAATGGTATTCTTGAAACAAAGATCACATGTGATAGAATTGTGCCCATCCACAAGTCTACATTCCTCAGAGCTATCGGTGTCGATGAAAACCCTAACGGATTCAAGGTTCAGGAACCAACCATTGAAGAATTCCAACAGTTCCTAACTCACATTGGGTACAATCAAGACTACAAAGCCAAGGACTTCAAAAAGTCAGCAGTTTCAGGTCTTTGGACAGTATTGATGCATTTCATCATTCGAGGGTTGTCCGGAAAGCATGGTGGTACGGACACCCTGAGCAAGGACTGTTGTATGTGGTTTACAGCATCTACTTCGGACGCAGCAATGCAGTCAATCTTCTGGAAGTGTTGTGGCAGGATTTCCGAAAATCGTAATCAAACGGAAGAGAAATGAAATCTCAAGCCCTAGGTTTTGGGCCCTGACGATCCAAGAGCTTTACAGAGAAATGTCCGAACCTATTCCAATTTGCACCATTCTGAAAGAGGTATATCTAACCTTTAAAACTGTCAAGCACTATAGAATTTCGGACCAATCATCCTTTGGTCCTGTTAGACGCCTTCCGGACCACATGTTGGGCCTAATTCCTTCCGATTCAATTCACTTGAAACATCATCTAGAGACTTCAGTTGTGTTTGACCCAACACAACATGCCCCTGTCTCTGTTGAACGCACTCCGGAAGACGCCAATCCCTCTGTGTCTGGAGGAAAGATCAAAAAGTCTGCCAAAAGGAAGACTTCTCCTTCTAAGTAAAATCCTAAAAAGAGAACCAAAGTCAGTTCCTCCTCTCAACAAGAAGGATCTCATGACATTCATGATGACTCTGGCCTTCCGAACACCCCACCAATCCACTCATCCGAGGTACCCCTCGATGTTTCAAAACACAAGCACACACCCACGGCGAGTCTGCACATAATCCACCCTCACTTTCTCAAAAAGGTGATGCCGATGTTGCACAAAGTTCCTTGCCTGCCCTGGAACAAACCCACGAGTCACATTCGTTATCCCATTTTCATCCACACATACGCACACACTCCGGAACCCCTGTTCCGGACGCCAAGCATTCCGAGGTTGGAGTTGTCCCTCCAACCTCAGTTGCCTGAACTGGTCTGATACCTGGTAAGGGTACAGGACGACCTAGTGTTAATGATCCTTTGTGGGAAGATTTTGTGAACAAGGCTCATTCTCGGCATCCGGAGGTTACCAGATCACAAGTGGAGTCCACATTGATTGCAATGAAGAAGAGAGCCATCCAGAGCAATTTGCATTATGTTGCTCCATCAGACGAGATTGTTGATCTCAAGTTTACCTCAGGAGAAACTCCAAAGACTCCACCCCACGCTTTAATTCATTCCACTTCGGATGATGAACCTTCCGAAGAGGTGCTGCTGACTGAAGATGGTGCAAATGTTGTTGATACAAATGTGATTTCGTCTGTTTGTTTTCTCTCCAAGCCATCCTCATCCAAGTCTGCATTCGATTTCGGATCCTCCTCCTTTACTCATGAAAATGATTTTGAATCCACTTAGAAACTTCATGATGATGTAGCTATCAACAAACCCGGTCCTTCGGTTACTCCTCTCAATCCTGAATCTCACAAGCATAAGCCTCAACACTCCAATTCCGACACCGGATCCTCCGCAGGAGACTACATTGATCCGTTTGCTCTTCTTGAAATCCAAAGAAATGTGTCGGATACCGTGAAGAAGGTCAATTCTCTTGAAACCTCCGTAGCAGGGCTTAACTCCAAGCTTGATGAGAAAGTCTCCGGACTGGATTCAAAGCTAGATGACATCCTCAAATCTCTATCCGAAGCAAATAATTCTGGACCTACTATCGATGAACGTGAAGCCCAGCTGGATCAACTCATCTCCTTACGGCTCAAGCACACTATTGAGGAAGTGGAAAAGAAGTACGATGAAAGTGCCGATCACTACTTTGACACGATCACAAAAATATTGAAGGTCCATGACGATATGTTGAATGCTTCCAATGAACTTATAAAGCAAACACATATTCGTCATGAGAAGCAGATCCAGTGCCTGGAAAGGAGATCCGGAAGAAGGATGAGATGAACCTCATCATGCAGCAAGTTCTTCTCAAGCAGCTGAGAGCATGTTGGAACATTGTCGATGTTCCGAATCATAAATTCGATGAGATGCTTTCTGTTCTTGGCGCCTTATTTGATCATCTCAAATCCCAAGCTCCCATTGCTGAAGCCTACGATGCTCTCACCCTTCAACTCAACACCAGCTTCCAAAAGTTGTTCGACAAATTTTCTGATATGAAGGATACACTTTTGCTTGCACCGGTTCCGTGGGCTACCGATGCAAGAGGGGGAGAAGGCCCAGCAAAACCTGGAAATCTGCCTCGAAGTTCACACTCTGAGATGAAGATATAAATTCCGATAATGAAGTCCAAGTTCTTTCCGGACTTCTAGGAAATGATGAAAATGATGATGATGGAAGTGATGAAGAGAAAGTTGAGTATGTCACCAATGCGGTTATCGGAATCCCAGCTCCAAAGAGATTTCCTGCAAAGGTGCTTACGGTGGAAGAACAGAGAATCTGGTCCGCAGTTTCATGGCCATCCACGTTATCGGATGTGCTTCAAAGAAGTATCCAAATGGACAAAGCTAAAACAAAGTTAACTATTGATGCTTTCCGGACCACTCCATCCATGCTGCCACCGATTCCAACTCCAAATATTGCTCCGGTTGATGAAGGTTCTCCCCTCCAGACTCTAGACGACATTCCGGAAGAACCTCTTCAATCCTCTCCTCCAAAGTTCACTGTTGACGAGAATATGATGCATGTTATCTCAGTTCTCAACAAAGACAAAGACAAAGGCAAGAAGCCCATCACGGAAGAACATCAAGCTCTACAATCCGGACCTCCTCCAAAGCAAAAACTTGGATGGTCTCAGGAGGAAATCAACAAAGCCTTAGAGGACAGCATCCGGATCCAAGCTCTCAAAAACAATCTTGATCCGATGCGCGGTATCTCTGCTCTATGCCGTGAAGGCATTCTTCGTGATTCAGGCATAGTACCTTTTATGTACTACGATGTTCCAACAACTGATTCGGAACAGCTTGATCTACCTCTCTCTCCATACAACAAGTTTTATATCAAGTTTTCTCTTCTCCACCCCAATGACGATCTGGAGATGATTATCCAGACAGAGTGTGAAAGACTAAAAACATTCTACTCCAAGAACGCACAACCTCAAAAGGAAGTGTGGACAAGGAAGAGGATAACAAAGATCTCTGGGTTCGGAAGGAAAATCTTGGTGAAATATGAACTCAACTGCCCAATGTTCCGATATCACATCATCCGGAACAAACCAGCATACCGCACCATTACTGATGCTGACTTCCCTGCAATCAATCTGAACGATCACCTGACCATTGTTGCTCATCTTCGAAGTCTCCAAAAAGATGATATCTGCATGGGTGCTTATCACGCAGCCTTAGGCTTTCTCAAGGACTATGTCACGGAATTTTGTCGATGCGACTATGAGTTGGCCCACTTGTTCGGAGATGAAGATTTTGTTGCTAAAATTAATTATGTGCTTCCGGAAGCTGAACTGCTAGTTGAAGGACCTATTGATGATCCAGTTCTAGGGTTTGTATACAAGACTAATAAGACAAACAAAAAGGACTTTTTCAGAGTCCTTAACAAACACCTAGTTCCAACAAGAACTCTCAAGAAGTTTATCAGTCGAGCATCCAGGTCCTAAGCTCCCGAACATGTCAAGGCAAAGTTTGTAAGTCAGTTGCAGTGGTATGTTAAAGTCAGGGATTGGCTGTTCAGAGCCTACACCTTCATCAAGGAAGAATCAAATTGATCTGACTTGATTGCTAAGTTCACTTAGGGGAGATTGTTAAAACCTCAAAGTGAACCTCTAGCTATCTCAATCACCTCAAAAGATCCGAAGTCAGTCAGTATTCCGAAATTAATAAGTTGGTGTTCGGACTTGAAGCATTGCTTCGAAAGTGAAGATCTCCGGAATGTGAAGATGTCCGGAAGAGGAGAAGATGTTTCGAACCATATGAAGGCATTCCGAAATAAATGTTTTGTCCAAAATTTTATCTTGTCTGAATCATTGTTTTGTCCATGTGCATTTATTATATTTGTCTTTTATCTTGATTTAACTTGTCATTGGACTTAGTCTCTTTTGTCAAACACGAATATTCAGAGTGTCAGATGTAACTCTTTTATCCAGTCCTATGTATGTAATCAGTTAGTACCATGTATCTTGTTCTCCTATTTATAGGAGCTTTGAATGTTAAATCAAGAGACGGATCATTCAAACATATCTAGCTATATTCTAGTTTACTTCACTTACTCTCTCAAACATTCTTCTTGTTTTTCATTTATTGTCTTTAGCTTGATCATTATCTTCACTCCTCATTAATATCTTGAATACTTTGTTGGTTGCATTAACTCAGACTTTACTGGTCTTGCCAGACTTGAATGGTACATTCATTAGCAAGCATACATTGATCTTAAGCATTCATTCAAGGTTTGAGTTTTCAAACCTTGTCCCTGCGCATCAGATCGTCCTTGTTCTCACGGTTACAAACACCAAAATCAAAAGGAGGCTTATAAGAGAGAGGTTAGGAAGCACAAATAGGCTAGGGTTTCACCTTAGAATCCTTATGGCCGATTTTAGGGATGCTAGGGGTTACTTTTATAGTGTAGAATTCCTAGGGTTTCATACATGTAAACCTTAATTCACCATGAATCTTCACATTTGATAGGCCCTTTGAATTAAACCTTCATGGACTCTCATATAGGTTTAGTCCATCCCTAATCAACATGAATCATTAGCCCAAACTATAAGTATTACTGATTTACCTAATCAGTCCCCGTAAATTTAATAAGTCTCTTTTGATCACTAAATTAATTCTTGATCAATACCAATTAAATAATATGATTTCTCAATTAATATATTATTCATATAATATATTAATAAATCACAAATAACCTCTTTCTCAAATATTTGTCCTATCAAATTGCTCTGGTGAAGGCAACCTAAAAGGACCATGCTACTATCGGGTCAAGTACATACCAATCATAGTTATGGGCTTAGACACCTAATCCAATAGGAAGAGCAGAGGTCAGCCAAAGCACAATGAGCATTGGAGCGCACAATCCTGGAACCTACACAAGAAACAAGTATCCTGATGAGATCAAAGATCCTAAGACAACAATTCAAATAAAAAAGAAGGAAAGATATACATGTAGCCATAGAAGATGTGTTGGAAGATCCTTCTTGGAGACTGGATTGATCAAGTTTGAGAGATCTATCTGCCTACGGGAGAGAAAGAAATTTAACAATTTTACCCTATGTATCCTCAGCAGCAGCAACGAGCTCCCCCAGCTTGAAACCTGTAACAGAAAAAACAAAATAAGAACAAGATTTCAGGATCACAAGGAAAAGTATTGAAATCCTACCCTTCTTAACCAAATCTTTGGGTAAGAGATCTCTGCCAGGAATAAAGTCACGCCTGACAAAGAAGTATCTCCCCTTCCAAGCCCCATCATTGTGTTTTGTTTTTAACACAAGAGGAGGATTGCCACACTTGACCTTGAACAGGAAGCGAGAATTGCCAAAAGTTGAGAGATCATAGACATGGGACAATTCAGCCAGACCTATGCCAAGATCCTGTGTCTGATTTAGACACTCAATCCAAAACAGGATCCTCCAAACCACATGCACAGCTTGGATATAAGAAATTTGGGTAGTCAAAGAGAAATCATGATCGATGCCAGTAAAACGATCAGTCAAACTTAGAGTAAAAGGGTATTCGGGAAAGCAAACCCACGTCGGAGAAACAAGATTCGGTTGAACGGTGGCCTCAAAAGGTCGAAAAACTCTTCGGAAGGAAAATCACCAATGGCTTTCAACGATTCCATATCCTCATCGTCGAAGGAGCAAACCTCATTAGAAGATAAGATTGCTTGATCACTGAAGTCATTCTCGGGAGAAGTAACAACGCTAGCTCGATAACGACTAGTTTTCTTAACCATGACGAGGAAAATCGGAGGAATAGAAGAAAACAAGTAAGAGGAAAATTTACATTCGCAATAAGACGATGACGACTGAAGAGAGTAAAGAAGAAATTACCGGAAGCCCACATTTATAGCAAAGAAGAGATAAGAAAGATGATTTGACTGTTTCTTAGTTACCTCGAGATGGATAAAACTTATCCATTTAAGGGACAATTTTTAAACTCTTATTTATCTCCTCTTATTTATTTATTTTTAAGTTATCCCTTTAATATTCTCAAAATTAACTCCTATATTCTAAGGAATAACTTGGGGGCAATTGGTAGGGCCAGGATCCTCAAAGCATTCAGGATCCTCAAACCTTATCAGATATTCAGGATCCTTAACAACCTCAGGATCCCGACTATTACCATGATTATTATTTACTAACATTTATAACGGTTATATTTCGTTCTTAATTAACACATGTGCAGAAATAGTCAAGAGAAGACTTATTCTCAACAGAGACTCATCTCAACTATGCTAAAGACCCGGAATACCAAGTCAAACAACGTTCATAAATGTGACAACCCGAACCTTTTCCATTTCCGTTATCCAAATTCTGTTAATAAAATTTTATTTTATTAGGTTCCGTCAACTTCCTTCGGTTTGGAAAAATCATTTAGTGTTATATAATTAAATTTATATAAGCGAGTCAGAACCAAATCACGCGAAAACCCGAAGTCCTTGAAAAACAAACCCGTTTTCGGCCAAAGTGAGTGTACGGCCGCACACCCATGTACGACCGCACACCCATGTACGGCCGCACACCTGGGTACGGCCGCACACCCGTGTACGGTTGGTGCCAGGTGGACCCCACCACCGACCATACCCCCAGCCTACAAAAATAGGACCCCCACCCTCATTTGAACACTCTTGGCCGAAAACTCTCTCATTCTCTCTCTAGAACTTCTGACCGTACACACTAAAAACACCTCTTTTCTTCCGAAAAACTTCGAAAATCGTCATTTGGAATCGATTGGGAGCATCTGGAACACATTTTCTTCGAAATCAAACACGCTTGTTCTTCAGTGTACGACCGAACACCCTTAAAATCTGCAAAGGGCCGTACACCCGTCAAAGAAGAGTTCACGGCCGTACACCCCTTTTCAAGGCCGTACACACCATTTAAGCAGTGAAATACTCGTCTTTTCGATTCAGTCAAGTCCCGGTAACATTCCTTAACCGAAAGCAAGTGTTTTCCAACCCTTTATTTAATGAAGTCGCTAATTTAGATACATATATGTATGTAATTGTTATTAGGATTCCGTTAAGTGTCACGTACTACAACTCGAGGGTCTTCGTTTCCAGTTCATCGATCCGACGCTTGCACGCAAGTAACAGTGACTTCATACCCCTACGCTTTTACGATTTTTAATGTTTTCAAGGGGGAATACAAGCCAAACACAAATGATTTTAACAAGTTTTAAACTTATTAATACAGTCAAACGATTTCCACATTTTATAAAATATTTAGATATTTTATCCCTTTTGTACTATGTTGAGCATAAGGGACACTTTTATTTTTGGAAACCCCAATTTCATAGTTTTTAGAATAATTTACAAACCAAGTACTTATCATTTCAAGTAAACTATATTAGGTATATTTTGGGGTTTCCAATACACAGCTTTTACGAATTCAGAGTTATACACTGCTAAACATATAAACTATGACAGATTTAGTTTATAATATGCATTACTACAAGAGTATGATATTTAATAATTATTTAAGTATAATTATTACCTTATACAGTATTTAACTGATTTAAATACAAGTGAATAATACAGAATTATGCGTAAACTAGATTATACAGGATTGTGAGACTCTACTTCAAAAGTGTACCCTTAGTGGTACTGAATTAAATCCTATCATAGTATAACCAGTCTCCTAGAGGGAGAGCGTGAGATTTGTGAATAGATCTATTCGAAACTGACAATCCCACACCTGAACTGCTAGCTACAGTTAGGCAGGCATGCCTGAGGTGACAAATGTCATTTAACCGACACGTGAAGAACGTCGTAAAGGTCACTAGGGCATATCAAGCATGGTTATACGACTCACAATAAGTATAAACTAACCTTTGTTTACGAGATTTCATTCGTCATTAGTTTTATTTTACTTAATAGAACTATTATACATTTCATCGGGGAATTTCAGAGATACAATACATGGTTTTATTTAAATAATAAAACTAATATGCATTACTAGATGTAGACAGGTACACGCCCGGATTCAAGAAGATGAAGCATGGTAGTTCGAGTCTTTACTTGTTATTTTCTTTTGGAGTCAATCGTGTATGATTCAAATATAATGTAAACACTATACTATTAATACAATGGTTGTTGTTGCTTTGATTACTATTATTCAATTGTTGTGATACTATACATGATGTCCTCCGCCCCCGAACGTTTCTGCCGTTTCGGTTTAGGGGTGTGACAACAAAGCTGGTATCAGAGCAAGTTTAGAATATAAAATTGACATATGTATCTCGCACACGACACACTCTACTTACTCTTAGCTTACACTACGAACTTTTTCACTTGTTCTGTAAGGGTCGAAGACCTGTTGTAATATGTCGAAGTCATAAGTTTATTTTACAAGGCATTTATGTAACGAAACGTAAAGTCCTTGTAATTTTTTGTGTGCTTTCATGTTTCCTATAAATAGGGACATTACTTAGAGTTAGATAATAGTCTTTGTATGAACTTGTCTACATACTCTCTGTAACAGTGAAAGCATAATAGAGCTGAAACCATATCATATTTACATTGTGTGTTCAATCTATATTCATATAACTCTGATTTTATTCATACTTGATTCTACACTTCATCAATTGGTATCAGAGCAGAAATCATGATCTGATATCTAACTTTCACTCTGATTCAAAAGGTTTTTGAATCAAATTTCTGGTTCAAAAAGTTCTGCACCTTTTGACGTGAAAAAGTGTTCTAGATCTTCAGTTGTGATTTGATTCTACAACTGATTTGTTGAATCGAGTATTCTACTTGATATTTCTGTTCAATTCAACAATTTGCTTTCAAATTCTCTTTGATTTCTCAAAAATTCTCAAAAATCTTCTTCCATACATCAATGGCGAACTTCAATCTCAACTCGATGACTTCATACTCTCATCTGCTAGGATCTTCAACTAAGATTCCTATGCTAATTTCAGAATACTATGATCAGTGGTCTGATCATATGCAAGATTACTTGAATGGAATCGATGAAGAACTTTGGTCTTGCATCTCAGGGAATGTTACTCTTCCGACGAATCTTCAACCAATTGGATCGTCGTCTGGTACTACGAGTGTGGAAGATCAAACTGTTCGAATGATGAAACTTGAAAAACGATGCATAAGGGAGTTACGTGGTGCATTGCCTCCAGTTGTGTATAACTATGTCAGAAGTTGTACTACTGCAACAGACATCTGGAATAATCTCAAAGAAAAGTTTCAATGTAGCAAGAAGACGAAAATCAATTGAGTTAAGCAATGTTTGATTGAATTGAAGGATTTCAAGCAAAAAGATGGTGAAACGATTGAAAGTTACTATGATAGGCTGAACGAGCTGATTTACAAATGCAATCGTTATGGAATCACGAGGTCTGCCATGGAATTCAATCTCACCTTTGTTATGGGACTCCGTAAAGAATGGAAGAGTGTTAGCATGATGGTGAAAAATCAACAGAGTTTCGACACATCTTCGTTGAATGATTTGTACAATCAACTGAAAACTCATGAAAGTGAAGTGAACGAAATGGCAGAAGAGTCGAAGCTTAGTCTGGGAGGTCCATTAGCACTTGTCTCTAAAGTGTCTGAAAAGGAAGCAGTCGAAAAAGGTGATTCTGATGATGAAGAGGGGTTTATCATGAATTCGGATGATGAGGCAATCGCTTTTTACTCAAACAACCGAGTCAAAAAGTTTTTCAAGAAACCGTTTAATTCAAAGGTGAAGCAAAGTGAGGGAAAAGGAAGTTTCGTGAACAAGGCTGCAGGAGAAGAGAAGAAGAAGTATGAGAAGAATGATGGGAAGGGTGCTGAGGAGAATAAAGAAAAGAAAGAGAAGAAACTGAAAGGAGATTCTGGTATGGATTGTCATTATTGCAATGGAGCCAATCATCTAGCAAATGATTACATGCTTCGAAAGAAGGATGAGAAAAAGAATAGAGTAAAGGATGAGGCATATTATGTGAAGAGATTGGAAGAGGTGCGTACAAAGGCGAAAAATTTGTCTTTGGTGGCTCAAGGTGAACAGGAGAATGATGGCGCATATCAAATTTGGTCTCCGGGCTCCGATGATGAAGAAATGCGTAATCCTATGCATGGGGCCATGTATGCGAAGCTGGAGGAAGATTCGGACGAAGAGGTAAGGGGTCGATGCTTTGTGTCAAAGTCTGCTGATAAGTCTCCAATGACAACTAAGGTACGTAATCTTCTTCAATCTTTCAATATTCCTTTGAGTGCATATGATTCTGAAATTGTTGCTTTTGATGATACTGTTGCTTATTTTGATAATTTGGTTATTTCTACTAGCAATGAAGCTAAGAAATTAAGCAATCAGTTGTTAGAGACATAGAAGAAGTTAGATTCGAAAGTTTTCAAGATAGAATGTTTAGAATTGCAAATAACAAACATTATGTGTGATCGAGATTCGTTGTCTAGTGATGTAAAACTCTTATTATCTCAACGAAATATCTACTGCAATTCTGCTAAACCTCTATATGGCAAATTAACTGCATTGCATCATTCGTGTGATATTAGCAAGGAACAACATAGGAAAATATTACCTTTTCTAGCATATGAGAGAGCGAAGGTTGATAATATTTCGTATGATTGTGGGAAAAATATTGTTGAGTTTGACAAAATTCCTGATGATAGATAGACTTATGGAATTGTCAAAATTGACGAATGTCTTGATTCAAGTGAATTAGTTAACATTGTGAATGATACTTTGACAAAATCAGAACAAATCAAAATTTTGAAAAAGACTGAGAATTTAACATCTGATTCTCAATCTAATTTTGCCGATATTGAAGATAACTCTGACAATATTAGCGAAATTAGTGAAATTGAGGATGTTGATTGTTCTCAATTGTCTGTCATTAATGTTGCATCAAAATCTAAAGGAAAAGAAAAACTTAAGGATTTGATGGTTAAGATTGACACTGACAAACCGTCAACTTCGAAAGTTTGTGATCCCGAGATTATGGATATCCGAGATAGTCAAACGGATAGCAGTGATGATGAAAATGATGATGACGATTCGCATAAAAAGGTCTCATCAAACAAAGATTTGAAAGAAACGGAAATTCCCCGTGTTGTTGTTGATCAAGTGTTTGGAAACACTGAAAACTTCGATAAAGTGTTGTATGAAAAAGGAGTCCATTATTTGGAAACAAATCAACTGGTGTATCCAAATTTCAAGTGTACTGATAATGTTGTATTTCCAAATCAAGTGTTTGTCACTACTGGAAATGTTGAGAACATTAAACCAGAATTCAACAAAATGGTCGAAGATGACAACAAGAAAACAACAGACGAAGGATTCTTTTCAAATGAAAGCACTGTCGAAAATAATCTAACAAAGAATACATATGTTTTTCAAAGACAAAAACCACAACGCAAATGGGTTGAAAAATCGAAAATTGTGAAAGAAGTAACAAAAGAGGTTGTTGTGGAAAATGAAACTGTTGTCAAATTAAATTCCAAAGAATTTAAAGAACAAATTGACAAGTTTTCAAAAGAAATGCAATTTCAAAAAGACAAGCTCGAAAGAAGATTTTTTGGCAAACCGTAGAGTTACAAAAGCAACAAAATGGTTTGACAATGAAAACAACTGAAAACACAAAGATTAAATCTGTTGAGAACAAGTCTTCTCATTCAGCAATTCATTCAGATCAAAAGATAAATCCCGCTCAAACAAATAAATCTAAATCTGAATTTCATCCAAAAACAAATTCTTCGAAAGTTTCAAACTCATCATTTTCTAAAGATAACAAAAATACCTCAAAGAGTGTTCAAAATCAACCATCAACACAACGATTTTCTTCTAATCAACAAACAAGATTTTCTCAAAAACAAAAATTTCAAAATCGATTTTCTCAAAATGTAAGTGTTGGAAACAATGATGGAAGTCGATACGCAATGGCATTTCGACCTAAATCAAATGTTGATTTCTTCCCACAAAAACCGAATTTTCCAAATCCTACAGGGAAACAAACCTTAAAAGTTTCGTACACAAAAGGGTTGTCTCGTGACAAAAACATCGATCATTGGCTTGAAGGAAAAGGACGAAAATATCAATCAAGGAAATATTCTCAACAACAAATTCACGAAGCTTCTGAGAGTTATGTGAATACTTCGTCAACTGAAAGCTCATCTTCAAAAGATTCGAATGTTTCGGTAAAAACTTGGCAATCGGTTTCGAAAGAAAAGCATGATCATACACAATCTAAAAAGACGAAGGCATGTGTCAGTGACAATCCCAAACTAACAAAAACTTATGTTTCTATTCCTTTACCTAATGATGTGGACTTAATTGATAGTTTCAAAACTAAAGTTTGTGATTGGGTTAAAAATTCTTCATTTCATTCTGTTTTCAAAACTAATTTCCAAGGACCCAAACAGCCTCGGGTACCTAAATTCTTTCATTGATCGTAGGTACTATTTGACGTGCAATATGATGAGAAATGGTATATCGATAGTGGTTGCTCACGTCACATGACAGGACGAAAGGAAAACTTGAGAGATTTTCGAAGTTTGGAAAATACAGGAGTTGTGAAGTTCGGCAACAATCACAAGTGCCAGGTGAAAGGATATGTCAAAGTCACGAATGGAAAGTTCACTGTTAATCATGTTTCTTATGTCGAAGGTCTTCAACATAACTTGATATGTGTTTCACAACTTATTGTGGGCACTGGCAATCAAGTGGTGTTTAATGAAGAAGGCAGCATCATTTCGAATGTTGAAACTAACGAAGTTTTGCTCAAATCCAAACGACATGGTGACATGTCTACTCTTGATATCAAACCAATCATCGACAAACCCTCAGTGTGTTTACTTTCGAAAGCTTCCTCAGACATCAGCTGGCTATGGCATCGACGTTTATCACATTTAAACTTTCGAAATTTGAATAAATTGGTTGTTGATGATCTTGTTCGAGGTTTACCTGTACTAAAATTTGACAATGATACCTTGTGTGCAGCTTGTGAACAAGGAAAACAGCACAAGAAAGGACATCCAATTGTGATAGATACGAAAATTGTGGAACCGTTGGAACTTCTTCACATTGACCTTTGTGATCAACTGTTGAAACTCTCAACAATAAATGGTACATTTTGGTTATTGTTGATGATTTTTCACGATTTACTTGGGTATATTTTCTCAGGTTAAAATCTGAGGTTGCTCAAACAATGATCGACTTTATAAAGAAGATTGAGATAAGTCTGAAGAAAAATGTTCGAAAGATCAAAAGTGATAATGGATCTGAGTTTAAGAACAAAGTGTTGGATTCGTACTTAACCGAAAAAGGAATTTCGCATAACTTCTCTTCGCCCTATACACCTCAGCAAAATGGTGTTGTTTAAAGATGAAATAGGTCACTTTGCGAAGCAGCGAGAACTATGTTGACATATGCGAATCTTCCTCAATATCAATGGGCTGAAGCAGTTTCGACAGCATGTTTCACTCAAAATCGATCTTTCATTCATTGCCGATTCAATATCACTCCGTATGAAATCATCAATAACCGAAAACCTAATGTCAAATTCTTTCATGTTTTTGGTTGCAGGTGTTTTGTAATGAATCTTAAAGATAGCCTTTCAAAATTTCAAGCTAAGGCTGACGAAGGCATATTTTTGGGATTCGCACAATTCGGTTGCATACAGAGTGTTAAATAAGTGCACACGAAAAGTCGAAGAGACATTCAATCTTACTTTTTATGATTATTATGTCAAACAAGTTGAAAAGCAATTTAAACAAAAACCAATTATTAATGAATCATCTGATGAAACTGAAGAATCAAATTCATCTGACATTGATTATGATTTAATTTTTTGTATTCCTGACAGGGCTGTGGATGCTGAAGTTCATACGAATGATAATCATCACTCTGAATCTTCGAAGCATGCTGATGACTTGGAAATTCCTCGAACTATTGTAGATGTTAATTCAACAACGAATTCTCCAGGAGTTGGCGAAAGTATGCATAATAATCCAGTGGAAGGAGAGCACTTGGATTCTAATACTCTGGTTGAGGGGGAGCATTCTTTCGAGGGGGAGAATGGGAGAATGGATGAAGTTGTTGAGGGGGAGCATGAAGAAACTGATACAATAAATATTAATCAAAATGATGATTTTCATGATCTAAATGATAATGTTTCTGTTGTAGGATCTGAAAATGAAGAGATATACGAAGATGCACCTTTGGAATTTGATCCGGCATATCCACTGTTAGAGAAATGGACAAGGACTCATCCGAAAGATCAAGTCATTAGGAATCCTCAAGATGGAGTATAAACAAGAGCTCAAATTCGTGCAAAGAATGAGGTATTAAATATTTATCAAGAATTTTGCATGTTCAATGTTTTCATCTCGAAAATTGAACCAAAAACAGTTAAGGTTACAATGGAACACTCAGATTGGGTTGTTGCAATGCAATCTGAACAGGCTGAATTCGATAGAAACAAGGTATGGAGATTAATTCCAAAACCTGAATATGTTTCGATTGTCGGGTTAAAATGGATTTTCAAAAACAAAACCGACAAAGATAGAAATATTGTACGAAATAAAGCACGACTAGTTGTAAAAGGATATTCGCAACAAGAAGGGATTGATTATGAAGACACCTTTGCCCCTGTCACAAGACTTGAGGTTGTTCGAATATTTTTAGCATATGCAGCTCATAAGGATTTCGATGTCTATCAAATGGATGTGAAATGTGCTTTTCTCAATGGTGAACTTGAAGAAATTGTTTACGTTGAACAACCTCCAGGTTTCGTAAATGAAATGCATCCTGATCATGTGTACATTTTAAATAAGCAGTTTATGGGTTAAAACAAGCACCAAGAGCATGGTATGCAACTCTTACTAGTTTCTTAAAACATTCAAAATTTAAACAAGGATCAGTTGACCCCACATTATTTCGAAAGAAAGTTGGGAATCATCTACTGCTTGTTCAAATTTATGTTGACGATATTATTTTTGGCTCTACTGACCCTGCTTTGTCTAGTGAATTCGAAAATTTGATGAAAAGCCAGTTCGAAATGAGCATGATGGGTAAAATCAATAATTTTCTTGGCTTAAACATTTATCAAAACAGAGAAGGCATTTTCATCAATCAGGAAAAGTATACAAGGAATTTGCTCGAAAAAATTGGAATGACAAATAGCACGAAGCTAAGAGTACCAATGGCAGTTGGAACAAGGCTATCCCAGTCGTTAGAAACGCTTGCGGTTGATCTTACCTTATACAGGAGCATGATAGGTTCATTGCTTTATCTTACTGCAAGTAGACCTGATATCAGGTTTTATGTATGTAATTATGCTAGGTATCAAGCAAATCCACGAGAACCACATTTAATTGTTGTGAAGAATATCTTTCGTTATCTCAAGGGAACAATTTCGTTAGGATTATGGTATCCTTCGAAAATAGGGTTTTTCATTCAGGCATTTTCAGATGCAGATCTAGGAGGATGTACTTTGGATCGAAAAAAGCACAAGTGGTGGTTGTCAATTTTTGGATGGAAAATTGGTTAGTTGGCAGTCGAAGAAGCAGACATGTGTTTCGATTTGTACTGCTGAAGCTGAATATGTTGCAGCTGCGGCTTGTTAATATGAAAAAGATTCCATTGTATTGTGATTCACAAAGTGCTATACGCATTTGTCATAATCCAGTACAACATTCGAAAACAAAACATATAGCTCTTTGTTATCATTTTATCAAAGATCATGTGGAAGATGGCAATATAGAAGTCCATTTTGTAAAAACAACAGATCAGCTTGCTGATATTTTTACAAAAGCTTTGGATGAAAAATCATTTGTTCGAATTTTGACAGGATTGGGAATGATCGAAGCAAGTTCAGTTCCAGGAATGATTTCGAATGTATAACAACGAAGTGTTATATAAATATGATGATTCAGAGATCATAATGATTCATTCAGAGGCTGATAGTATTAACCATTCAGAGGTTACTGTTCATAGTCAACGCTTCGACATGTTTCGTCTTCGTTACATTGAGCATTTTGGTTTGGAGTAACACTCTTCGTTAGATTTCCAAATTTCTTTTGTATCTTAGTTTTATTTTCGAAAAATCAAAAACTACAAAAAGATTTTATTTCTGTTTTGTCATTTTATTTTCGAAAAATCAAAAACTACAAAAAGATTTTATTTCTATTTTGTCATTTTATTTTCGAAAAATCACAAAATCCAAAAAGATTTTTTTTGTTAATTGTTTCTTTTAGAAAAATCAAAAATATCAAAAAGATTTTTGTTATTTTGTTCTTTATCTTTTGTATGTACAGATTTCACGAAGGTTATACAAGGGTCATGCTTATGTTTCTCTGGGAAGGTACAATTTTGACAACTTTGTACTAGTTAGACTGTCCCTAGAAGCATGTTGCAGCTTGTCGACCCAAGCCTCCAAAGACTCAATGTGTGTTTACGAAAGCCTTAATGAAATTTTTCTTACGAAAATTTCTTCCCAAGTTAGGCTTATATTCACATTAGTCAAATGAGCTACCTTACTCTTCTCAAATGAGTTAAGAGTTATCTGTTTGGTCCAATCAATACAGAGGTACAAGTGTTTTCGTGAACCAATTTTTTCATCACCAAATTTCTTACACTTTCACACACGAAGACATATGTCCAAGAGATCTTTGATTCAACCCATCAAGATTTAGACATGTCAAAATTCTATGTTAATGATCTGACATCATGAGGCCATGATGAAAGTGAAGCCCAACATTCTATCTTCGTAAGGAATTGACGGGGAACTATGTTCCAGTTTTGACAAAACATTTGTTTCAGTACCACTTTTCGAAACTCCAAATCATATTCATTTCATGTGAGTGGTCTTGATCAAACTATCAAAGCCCATGATGTTTGTTACCCAACAGGATTCAGTATCAATTCTTTCATGAATATGATTTCCGTGTGAGTTTCACTTGCTTTCGAAGTCACTTTCAAAATAATTCAAAGCATACTTGTCACTGACTACACCGGTCAAACAGGTAATTTCGGTTACAATTACTCACCTTATGTTTAGGTTGATATGTAACGAAATTGTAAACTACCCATGAAGCCTTATAAAAGAAGCCCTTCGATACTTCTCTATAAGTATTCGATTGAAATTCACGGGCACATACACAAGCAGTTGATTATCTCTCTTGATAATTAACGAAGTAACCTTTTCCTGGGGTTTCTCTGCTTTTGTGTCGAATATTACTTTATTTGACATCACATATCCAAATTTTCGTTCAATTGTTTCTTATCTTATCTTTGGATCACTGCACTCACGAAATCCTTGAGGTTCTGAGTAATATCAACTCAGGCTGATGATTTCAAACATCTGGCACATGACTTCGCTTTTTATCCCAAAAGTGAAAGAGCCTTACCTCCATTCGAAGATTGGTGACGGTTACAATTCAATTGAGATAAACGATCAGACTGTTTGAAAAGACGTTATGTATTCAGTCCGGGTTTCTAGGTGATGTGGCAGCTACTTTTTGATGCATGGCTACTTTATCGGCAGAATGGTGCGAGATTCAGGGTGCCACGTCGGATCTCATTTAATGCCAGTCCCGCTTCAAATTCAAACACAAGGGTTACATATAAAAAGGGAAATCAAAGGGTGTTATCAGTTTACGCTTCCAAACGAAAAATTCCCAATTTCTCTGAAAATTTCCGATTGTTCTTCAAAGCTTCAACAAACCCTAATCATGGCCAGTTCTGCTGATGTCGTTGTTCAATCACAAAACACTGAAGATGTTACTTCCCAACCAATAATGAAGATTCAAGGCACGAACTATCAAGTTGAAGATGATGTTTCTCTTTATCCAGACGACTTGAAGATGTTGGTAGTCGCATTGAAGAGTTCTGTTCTTTCCACTACCATGTTCAATTCTTTTGCAGTTCCACTTTCATGGCTTTCACAAGCAGGATCCACTGCTACGTACAACAAAGCAATGGATATCATCACTTTTCAACTGGTGAATGACAAGAAGATCCGATTGTCCAAGAAGATTTTTTGTCAGATTCTTGATATCCCTAATTCTCCAATCTATACTGATCTTTCTTCTGCAAAAATCATCCATATGTTTAATGAGATGGGTTATCAACCCCCACTCACCAAGATCAGTGATTTCAATAAGTCAGGACTTCCAACTGTTTGAAATTTTCTCTTCGGGATCTTTCTACGCTGCTTGACTGGTCGCAGTGTTGGTTTGGACAAAGGTCGAATGGAGGTGTATGCGATGGTAGCTGGTTTGTATTATGATATCACTGTGGATTATTCTACACAGCTGTGGAAGGAATTTCAGAAGAGTGTAGAAAACACGAATGTTGTTCAAGGAATTTCGTGTGCAAGATATTGGAGTTTAATTCTTCGATATTTCTATGCCAAAGAAGGAATTGTGGTGCCTACTGATGAGGAGACAGCTGAATTCATGAAGTATCAATTTCCGAAGGAGGTTACGGATGATGCTGAAATCTTTACACACATTGCAAGAATTCCAGATGCAATGTTACATCGTGTTGATCCAACGAACTTGGTTCTTATGGAGTATTTAGAAACAATCAATCCGGATGATGGCTCTGGCAAGTTGTTGCCAAAAGAAACAGTTAGTCCTTTGAAGAAGTCACGCAAATCAAAGAAGAATGCAACAATTACTCCTGAGAAACCTGTTCAGGAGCCAAAGAAAAAGAAATCACAACCGAAACAGATGAAGCCAGAAGCACAAGTTTCGACTGTTGTGGTTGAGCCGGTCGAGCCGGTTGTTGATGCCCAAGAAAAAAAACAATCCCATCAAAATCAGGTATATTTCGACGAATTAAGAAAAAGTCTCGTAGATCATGAAAGCTTTCCGAGGGTTCTTTTAAGTCTTCTTCTATGGTTCGTAAACCATATCTGAATCACCAAGGAATTCTCATTCGTGAGGTTCCAGCTCCTGTTTCTCCTTCTTCCAAGAAACGAAGAGCTGAAGATGTTGCTACACATATTTCAAAGAAGAAGCTAAAGAAAAGAAAAATGGTTCTTCAAGCAGAATCATCCGAAGGGGAGAAAGTTCCTGAAACACCTGAAGCTACTATTCTCCAATCAACGTCTATTCCTGAGCAGACTAAGGTCGCACCACCCGAAGTTTCGTTAACTGAATCAGTTCTTGAGGAGGTTCGAACTTCAGACATCAATACACACGTATCTGATACGGATGTAAATGTCAATATGGGTGAAGGAAATTCGAATAAATAACTTGTTGTTTCTACTCAAGGTATTCCTGCATCTTCTGCTACTTTTGTTTCTTTACCTCCGTTCATTGTTCCTATCTAGAACACTACCAATTCACCCATTTTTGAAACCATTCTCACCCAACCCATCACTACTTTGTTCTCATCGCAAACCAATGATCCACTTCAAACTACTGAGGATACTGATGTTGACGAAGGGGGTTTTGGAGGAACATTTGAAGAGATGGAATTTGATGAAGAAGAAGAAACTTTCCCTGACAACATGTTAATGACGATGAAGCAATTTAAGATTTTGAAGAAGAAGATGAATTCAATTATTCAGTCTCAAGCTGACATGGGGGGAAGTTAATCTCTTTCAAGTTTGGAACTTGATATTATGCTCAAAGCATTCGAAGCCATGATGATTAGTAAAGTTTCTGGAATGATTCAAGATTCTGAATCTAAAATCTTGGAGAAGGTGGATTAAGGTGATAAGTGTAATGAATTACGGGTGAAGTCTCAATCATCGAATTTTGTGAGTGAAGTTCAAGATTTACGAAGGGTGGCTAAAGAAGGACATGTCTTGTTTATTAAAGATGCGAAGCAAGTACGCGAAGATGTCAACCTAAAGCTTCAAGAACTTCGTGAAGACATGATCAAAGAGATTGCTAGTGCTCAGCAAGAATATGCATCTCTCAATCAAAAAGTGGATATTATTTGTGAGGCTGTCACAAAGTATGTCAAGTTATATGAAAGCTTGAATCCTCAAGTCACTCAACTTTCTACGGATAACAGTCGAAGCTTTGTGGAGCTTACATCTTTGTTAAAGGAGTTGAAAGACTTGTCTACCACACCTGTTTCCTCTTCGATCATAACTCCAGAATTCTTGTCTCAAAAGTTTTCTCAGTTCGAGGCTGTGTTGCACAAACAGTTGGCTCCGTTATCCAAGTTTTCAAGTCTACTACCAACAGATGCCCCACCTGTTGTCACAGGGGTGCAAGGGGGAGAAAAGAAGGTTGGTAATGCGAAAGTTGGTGAGGTTTTGCATGAAACTGTGAAAACTGTTGGGAAGATTTTTCAAACAACAATTCCAGTATCAAAGCCAATTATCTCAACTGTTGGGCCTGTTACTTCAACAATTGTTACAACAATGCCAATTTCTACGAAGCCAATTCCAAGACCAATTTCTAAAGGAATTGTGATTGGGGAAGGTGGTAGTAGTTCGAAGCCCAAAGAAGTTGTTGATAGTTCCTCGATCAAAGACAAAGGGAAAACAATTTTGGTCGAAAAGTCGAAAGAAGAGAAGAAAGCTGAAACTGATGCTGAGCTAGAGAAATTAAGAGTTGTTCAAAGCATTTTAAGTCTTCGTGCAAATGACCCACCTGGAATGAACAAGGGTGATCCTGCGAAGCATTACAACTACAAAACACTTGAAGCAAGAGTTGCATATAATCATATGTATGCTTTTGAGAAGAAGCCGAAGCAAAGTTCGTACTGAAATACTCTCTGTAATCATCATTTTATATTAATAAAATCATCAAGGCAGGTGATCATTATCACCTCCCAAGGTTTTGTGTCGGAGATCCTAGCAAGGATCAAGGGCTTTCCTTACAAACAATCGTGTCATTCTCTTTACCTTTCTCTATTGCACAATTTGAACATCACAACCTCTCATTC
The DNA here is from genome assembly GCF_052849685.1 of Lactuca virosa. Classification (NCBI taxonomy): domain Eukaryota; kingdom Viridiplantae; phylum Streptophyta; class Magnoliopsida; order Asterales; family Asteraceae; genus Lactuca; species Lactuca virosa. The sequence continues at coordinate 255,572,588 of NC_136434.1, forward strand.
AATTTGGTTGATTTGTACTTGTGTAATTTTTGACCAAAACAATCGCCTTGGCCATATCACCAAGAAGAGAATCTCCAAGCTCAATCAGATGGGATCTTGGAACCATGTAACCTAGAGTTTAATGGAGATTTCAAATTTTGTCTACTTGGAAAGATGACAAAGTCTCCTTTCACACACAACTGTGAGAGAGGAGCATATATATTGGACATCATCCATTCGGATGTATGCGGTCCGTTCAAACACATCACTAGACATGGTGAAAGATATTTTGTCACATTTATTGACAATTATAGTAGATATTGATATGTTTATTTGATTAAACATAATTCTGAGACATTTGAAGTATTTAAGAAATTCCAAAATGAAGTAGAGAACCAAATGGGCAAGAAAATCAAGATACTTCGTTCTGATAGGGGTGTAGAGTATCTGAGTGATGACTTCTATGATCATCTTAGAAGTTGTGGAATAGTCTCACAACTAGCTCCACTAAGAACACCACAACATTGTGGTGTGTTATAAAAGTATCCTTAGAACAAAACATATTGGTATCAGAGCATTGTTTATAGTGAACTTAGTATATCAACCAGTAAAAGATATACAACTATAAATAAAATGGGGCCGAAGTGCTTTGAATAAAAGTATACTTTTAAATATAAGTATTTTACGATAAGTATACTAATAAGCATACATACTAAGAACAAGTATCACAATGAGAACAAATAAGAACAAAACAAATAAAAGTATTTAGATGTTGGACACTACAGTCAAACCTAAGCAGTTATGTAATCATATCTGGAATAAATATAACCTGATCAACTATATTTATTCGAGATACAACCAACATGTGTTTGGGAGTGATGGTGGTGTTGCAACGAGTCTAAAACTTACCTAACTCTATATACAAAGTATCCTTAGAACAAAACATAAAGATAAAATACTATAGGAGTATTTTAGGCACTATAACAAACTTGAATGAGAACTAAAACACCTTTACTGGTAGGTCTATAGATGCGAAGTGCATGCTTCCAAGGTTATATATAATTGGGATCTTATAGACTCAGAATTGGTGATCTACGCTCTACTATCTGTTCCTTGTTTGGTTGTGATTTTGGAGTAGGATCACCTATTCGAAAATCTATTTGATCTTGGTTATATACAGCATACATGCACTGCTTGACTATAGGAAGACCCAGTTTAGATCCTCAATAACTATAAGAAGAAATGTTTACTTAATCTCATAAGATTCTTTAGACATCCCCATTCTCGCGCGAACAACCTAGATATAGATAGCCACTCCAACCGCCGACAGTGAAGTCAATGAGGAATAAGAGAAGGTTCGTAAAGTGGATTCCGAGGAGGAATCATACGAAGAGACAAATCTCTCATCAGGAGGTGATGGAGATCTATGGTAGAACCCGAAGCATAAGCTACAATGAATAGGATAACTATAGGAAAGTTCAGACACAACAAACCCTCACAGCTGAATTGAGGACCATCATAACTAGAACAGAAACCCCTCCCGAGGCGCGCAAGGTGGTAGAGCACCATATACGTCATACTAATAAGTAACTAACTAATATGATCTAGTGAGTTAGTGATTACACTGCTCACACTATGTGTCAGGCTTATTGCCTTTATCATATCAGCTAAGTAACGGTAAACCAGATTCCATAACTTCATTAAGAGGGTAGTCGTTATGAAATTCATAAGTCTGTGTTGCGTAGACCTCTGTTATGAATTAATTCAAATGTTAGAACGTGAAACACTCGGAACTAAGATAACTTCGATTCGGAAAACACTCAATTCGTAACATCTAAGGACTTACCCTCGTTTCGTCTTTTAAAACTTTTCGGCAGCAATATGCCACCGAAGAGGTCGAGCAAAAACAAAAACAACGCTCCACCGTCACCACCTCCTCAGTATGACCCAGTTGTCTTTCCGGAGGCAGTAACAGCCGTAGTGACAGCTGTCATGACACAAATCAATGCAAGCGGTACCGGTGGATCGGATAGTGGTACCAACAGCTTTAACCACGGACACACAAGGGAGTGCTCATACAAGGACTACATGATTTGTGGACCCAAATCCTTCGATGGAAATGGGGGAGTCATCGATCTAATGCGATGGTTCGAGAAGACAGAATCAATTTTTGAGTTATGCGCATGCCCAGAAGGGAGCAAAGTGAAGTTTGTTGCCTGCACCTCCTCTGACAGAGCCCTTACATGGTGGAACAACCATGTCAAGTCATTGACTCTTCCTATAGAAAACACAATGAGCTGGGAAAATCTAAAGGAAATGATGCTGGAAGAATACTGCCCGAGGGGCAAAGTACAGAAACTAGAGCATGAGCTGTGGAATCTTACCATGGCAGGCTCAGACATAGAAACTTACACCGATAGGTTCAGCGACTTAGCTGCACTCTGCCCAGGGATGGTTACCCTAGAGAGAAAGAAGGTAGAGAGATACATTTGGGGACTGCCTTCTCCAATCCAAGGAAACGTATTGGCAGCGAAACCTCTTACATTCGACAGTGCCAAATGCCTGGCTTGAACATTGGAGGACTATGGGATTCGCCAAGGAATAATGGACCCCGTTCATGGGTCAACCGAAGGAGGCGATGATAATCAAAGGTCCGAGAGCAGAAAGAAGAGGCAATCAACACAAGAACCCTCCGAGGAACGACAGACAGGCACAACCTATACTGCTACGACCCCAGCCACAGCAGCACCCGACAATCGTTACGCCGGAACCCTTCCTAAATGCAATAAGTGTAACTTCCATCATATCGGAAGGTGTCGGAAGTTGTATTGCAAGAACTTCCTCCGAAGAGGACACACCATCCGCTTCTATAGGGAACCGACACGACCAATCTCTCAGGTTCCCTTTGAGGAAGTGAGTCAGACCTGCCACGAATATGGCGAAGCAGGACACTACAGGAGAGATTGTCTATTGGCTAGGAACCCTGGTGAAGAAGCAAGAGTGCTAATGATCACTGCAGGAGAGTCTACCCCGGAACCACCTGAGAACAGCGGTACATCTTCCAACTCGAATCTTTTCCCAAACCTACATTTTCAAGGAGACCGTCTCACAACTAAATCCTAACTATAATAGTTTCTTCCTCGTCTAATCAAGCATATAGTTTATGTAGAAACTAAATACTCTTTCTGGTAAGCTATAATGACTTGGTGTAAACATTAGGGCCATATATAATTAAGGACCAATAAATAGACTTAGAGTGCGTGCGTGATTCCGCCTTATTTCCTGTTCCTTGTCTGGTTGTGGATTTAAGGGCAGAGTCACTCAGTCGACTGTCTTATCAGCCTTAATTATATATGACTTGTAGACACCAAGCGATTATAGAGAGACTGTATAGGGATCATAATATCAAGTATCATTCACTAGAAAGATCTTTCAGTTAATAAAGACGTAAGGCAATACAAAACTATCGTAGTAGTAATATCCGGATCAAAACAGAAAGCACCAGAAACATACACCCATAGGCACCGATGTTCTAACAAAGCACTCTTTCCGAACTAACTTAACACACAATTCCACGACGTCATCCCGCTTAGTCCGACTGATTCTACGTTATACCAAACCCACGTGTCACCGAGGAGACCTTTTGCCTTAAACCGACCGAATAACAAAACTCTCGTCGCTCATAACGACAAACTAGATACGAACCTCGAAATCTCATCTCGCTTCAAACCCCCGAAAATACTCATGCGAGGAGTATGGTATCCACCCGTAACCTTCCTTAAGCACCCTCAGCTAGGGATGTTCATAACCGGATATCCGAAAATTCGGATATCCGAAATTTCGGATAGTTGATTTTTGGTATCCGATTCCGTATCCGAAATTTCGGATATCCGAAATTTCGAATATCCGAAATTTCGGATATGGATTCGGATACCAAAACGGATATCCGAAAATTTGTAATTTTGTTCAAATTTGAAAATTTTATATTAGAAAAACATATTTTTAAAATAGAAAGGCATATTAAGTAATATATGTATCTAATTAAGGGTATTATGAATATGTTTTAGTTACTAACATTCATATTATAAGACATATGTGATTAAAATAACATATAATGTATAAACTAAAATCAAAATTTTCGGATATCGGATATCCGAATTATCCGAAAAATCTGAAAAACACTATCCAATTCCGATTCCGAAAAATCGGATATCCGAAATTTCGAATATCCGAAAATTCGTATATCCGAAAATTCGTATATCCGATTTTTCGGATAATTCGGATTCGAAATTTCGGAATTTCGGATACGGATATTTTTGAACACCCCTACCCTCAGCAGACCATTTTGAAAACACCACTCGCGCAGCAAGTCAGGTTCAAGCACAGAGGCTAGGGACAGATACGGTTAGCCTATCGATGTTAAATGTACACGCGGGGGTGGTATATAATTAAGATTCTACGGACTTAGGATGTGTTTTTCCGCCCTATCTCTTGTTCCTTGTCTGGTTGTGGACCTAGGGCAAAGTCACCCATCCGACCGTCTTATCAATCTTGATTATATATGACTTGTGTACATGAGAGACAATGATAGATGAACCAGGTATGAGTCCTACCATGAACTTCAGGACAAAGGCTTCTCGAAACTACGAAAGGACATTCTACCAGTAGGATGAACATAGTTGAGCAAGCTAAACCTACACGCCCATCACAGAGCAGGACAACGCTCCCATCAATGACGATCCGCTGAAGCAACCAGCGAGGATCTGAATTCATTGAAAGAACGCAAGGATTGAATGGAACCAAAGTAACCGTCTCTTTTTTTCCTTATCCTTAACCATCCACTCGGAATCCGAATTTCGGGACGAAATTCCCTCTAACGGGGGGATGATGTGACAACCCGAACCTTTTCCATTTCCGTTATCCAAATTCCGTTAATAAAATTTTATTTTATTAGGTTCCGTCAACTTCCTTCAGTTTGGAAAAATAATTTGGTGTTATATAATTAAATTTATATAAGCGATTCGGAACCAAATCACGCGAAAACCCAAAGTCCTTGAAAAACAAACCCGTTTTCAGCCTAAGTGAGTGTACGGCCGCACACCCATGTACGGTCGCACACCTGGGTACGGCCCCACACCCGTGTACGGTTGGTGCCAGGTGGACCCCACCACCGACCATACCCCCAGCCTATAAATACAGGACCCCCACCCTCATTTGAACACTCTTGGCCGAAAACTCTCTCATTCTCTCTCTAGAACTTCTGACCGTACACACTAAAAACACCTCTTTTTTTCCGAAAAACATCGAAAATCGTCATTTGGAATCGATTGGGAGCATCCGGAACACATTTTCTTCTAAATCAAACAGCCTTGTTCTTGAGTGCACGGTCGTACACCCTTCAAATCTGCAAAGGGCCGTACACCCCTCAAAGAAGAGTTCACGGCCGTACACCCTGTTTACGGCCGTACACTGCATGTTCGGCCGTACACCCCTGTTCACGGACGTACACGCCATTTAAGCAGTGAAAAACTCGTCTTTTCGATTCAGTCAAGTCCCGGTAACATTCCTTAACCGAAAGCAAGTGTTTTCCAACACTTTATTTAATGAAATCGCAAATTTAGATACATATATGTATGTAATTGTTATTAGGATTCCGTTAAGTGTCACGTATTACAACTCGAGGGTCTTCGTTTCCAGTTCATCGATCCGACGCTTGCACGCAAGTAACGGTGAGTTCATACCCCTACGCTTTTACGATTTTTAATGTTTTCAGGGAGGGAATACAAGCCAAACACAAATGATTTTAACAAGTTTTAAACTTATTAATACAGTCAAACGATTTCCACATTTTATAAAATATTTAGATATTTTATCCCGTTTGTACTATGTTGAGCATAAGGGACACTTTTATTTTTAGAAAACACAATTTCATAGTTTTCAGATAATTTACAAACCAAGTACTTATCATTTCAAGTAAACTATAATAGGTATAGTTTGGGTTTCCAATACACAGCTTTTACGAATTCAGAGTTATACACTGCTAAGTATATAAACTATGACAGATTTAGTTTATAATATGCATTACTACAAGAGTATGATATTTAATAATTATTTAAGTATAGTTATTACCTTATACAGTATTTAACGGATTTAAATACAAGAGAATAATACAGAATTACGCGTAAACTAGATTATACAGGATTGTGAGACTCTACTTCAAAACTGTACCCTTAGGGGTACTGAATTAAATCCTATCATAGTATAACCAGAGTCTCCTGGAGGGAGAGCGTGAGATTTGTGAATAGATCTATTCGGGACTGACAATCCCACACCTGAACTGCTAGCTACAGTTAGGCAGGCATGTCTGAGGTGACAAATGTCATTTAACCGACACTTGAAGAGCGTCGTAAAGCTCACTAGGTAATATCAAGCATGGTTATACGACTCACAATAAGTATAAACTAACCTTTTTTTACGAGATTTCATTCTTCATTAGTTTTATTTGACTTAATAGAACTATTATACATTTCATCGGGGAATTTCAGAGATACAATACACGGTTTTATTTAAATAATCAAACTAATATGCATTACTAGAGGTAGCCAGGGTTTTCAAAAAGAATAATGCTTTAATAATATAAGTATGGTAGATACTTGTACTCTTCAATTTAGAGCGGATAATTCAATAACTTACATCTAGGGAAAATATGGGATTTTCCAGGGTAACCATCAGTATTTGATAAATAATCGGTTTATCATTTTATTTATGAATATTCATTGTTAATTCTGTAATTTCTTAGTTTATGCATCCAGGCTATGTATGAAGAATATCCGATAGACCATGGAATGTGTGGTTTCCGCCTCTTTTCCTGTTCCTTGTTTGGTTATGGACTTAGGGCAGATCCACACAATCAATCGTCTGTTCGATATTGGTTTATACATAGCTAGTATGAGCTAAGTAGTTATAAAAAGGAATTGGTTAATCATGCATTCAATAAGAAAATAAGGGATTTTCTTGAGAAACACTTTCAACAGATATCAAAGAATCAATATAGTTAACATTATAATTATCTAGTGAATACTTCAAGATTATGTACATGAGGATCCGACAACCAGTGGAATGTGTGGCCTCCGCCCCATTTTCTGTTCCTTGTTTGGTTGTGGGCTTTGGGCAGAACCACACAATCGATTGTTTGTTCGATGTGGATTGTATATGATTTGTATACACTAAGTACTCGCAGGAGGAACTTGTAAGAATCATTTTTACTTAAGGTTATACCTTTATTACATTAGAAAATATAAGGATTTCTGGAGAAACATAATGCACTTTGCGAAAGATCAAAGAACTGTTTTCCAAAACAAAATGCTTATGAACTCACCAGCTTTATGCTGATACTCTTTCAAAACCTACTTGTATTCTCAGGACTTTAGTAGACAGGTACACGCCCGGATTCAAGAAGATGAAGCATTTTAGTTCGAGTCTTTACTTGTTATTTACTTTTGGAGTCAATCGTGTATGATTCAAATGTAATGTAAACACGATACTATTAATTCAATGGTTGTTGTTGCTTTGATTACTACTATTCAATTGTTATGATACTATGCATGACATCCTCCACCCCCGAACATTTCCACCGTTTCGGTTTGGGGGTGTGAGAACAAAGCTGGTCATATAGGATCTCGGGAATATCGGACATCTTGTTAGCAAGCTTAGAATATAAATTGACATATGTATCTCGCACACGACACACTCTACTTACTCATAGCTTAAACTACGAACTTTTTCACTTGTTCTTACTGAAATACTCTCTGTAATCATCATTTTATATTAATAAAATCATCAAGGCAGGTGATCATTATCACCTCCCAAGGTTTTGTGTCGGAGATCCTATCAAGGATCAAGGGCTTTCCTTGCAAACAATCGTGTCATTCTCTTTACCTTTCTCTATTGCACAATTTGAACATCACAACCTCTCATTCAATTTGGTTGATTTGTACTTGTGTACTTTTTGACCAAAACAATCGCCTTGGCCATATCACCAAGAAGAGAATCACCAAGCTCAATCGGATGGGATCTTGGAACCATTTAACCTAGAGTTTAATGGAGATTGCAAATTTTGTCTACTTGGAAAGATGACAAAGTCTCCATTCACACACAACTGTGAGAGAGGAGCATATATATTGGACATCATCCATTCGGATGTATACGGTCCGTTCAAACACATCACTAGACATGGTGAAAGATATTTTGTCACATTTATTGACAATTATAGTAGATATGGATATGTTTATTTGATTAAACATAATTCTGAGACATTTGAAGTATTTAAGAAATTCCAAAATGAAGTAGAGAACCAAATGGGCAAGAAAATCAAGATACTTCGTTCTGATAGGGGTGGAGAGTATCTGAGTGATGACTTCTATTATCATCTTAGAAGTTGTGGAATAGTCTCACAACTAGCTCCACTAAGAACACCACAACATTGTGGTGTGTTATAAAGGAGAAATTGAACCTCGCTTGACATGGTTTGTTGCATGATGCCTCGTGTTACACTTCCAATTAGTTTCTAGGGTTATGCTCTAGAAATGGTTGCTTATATTCTAAACCTCGTGCCAACTAAAAAGGTTGAGAAAACACCATTTGAAATGTGGAAAGAGACACGTCCTTCTCTTGTACGAATTAAGGTCTGGAGTTGTGAGGCTTTCATTCATCGCGAAGTGCTTGAAAAACTTGAACCTATATCCGAAAGATGTTACTTCATTGGTTATCCCAAAGACTCTTTTGTATACTTGTTCTACAAGCCTACTAAGAACAAGGTTTTTGATGCTCGTATGGAAGTATTTCATGAAAGAGAGTTGATATCTCAAGAAACTAGTGGGATTCCAATTGATTTTGATGAGATTCACGAGTCAACCAATGAAGAACCTAAAGTTGACACTAGAACCCAACAATAGGTTGAACAACCTGTTGAGGAATATAATCTTCTTCCATCACCACCTCATAGATCTGATGGTGAACGTCGTCAACATGAGTTCTATGGATTTAATATTACTCCAGAGGATGACAATCTATTAGGGGATAATGAGTCGCGCAACTATCAGGAAGCCATGGCCAGCCTAGATGATGCTAAATGGAAAGAGGTGATGGACAGCGAGATTCACTCCATGTAAGATAACCCAGTATGGAACATGCTTGATCCTACACCTGGTATTAAAACCATTAGATGTAGATGGGTCTTCAAGAAGAAGACTGACATGGATGGAAACGTAGAGACTTATAAAACTCCACTCGTTGCGAAGGGTTACAATCAAACTCAAGGAATTGATTATGAGGAAACCTTCTCACCAGTAGCTATTATTAAGTCTATTAGTATATTATGGCTGCATTTCATGATTATGAAATATGGCAAATGGATGTAAAAATGGCTTTCCTTAACTGGAAATTGGCTAAGGATGTTTACATGGCTCATCTAGAAGGCTTTGTACAGTCCAAGTGTCCTAGTATGGTATTTAAGCTTCAAAAGTCTATTTACAGACTTAAACAAGCACCTTATAGATGGAACATTTGTTTCGATGAGAAAGTCAAGGAGTTTGGTTTCTCACAAAACGAAGATGAACATTATGTGTAAATTAGATCTAGTAGGAAGGTAGTTGTCTTTCTTATCTTGTATGTCGATGACATTCTACTCATAGGAAACGACATCCCTACACTTAATAGTGCAAAAGCATAGCTTGGGAATAGTTTCTCTATGAAAGACTTTGGAGAAGCTGCCTACATACTTAGTATCAAGATCTATAGCGATAGATCTAGATCTCTAATAGGACTTTGCCAAAACACATACTTAGATAAAATCTTGAAGAAATTCAAGATGGAAGAGTCTAAGAAGGGATTTGTACCTATGCAACGTGGCACCGTTTTGAGAAAAATCCAATGTCCTAGTACTAGTGAAGAACTAGTGAGATTGAGTCGAGTCCCATAGGCTTCTGCCATAGGATCGATCATGTACGCCATGATATGCACAAGGACAGATGTCCCATACGCTATTAGTATGATGAGTCGTTATCAAGTTGATCCTGGTGAAAGTCATTGGACTACTGTCATGAACATTCTGAAGTATCTTAGGAGGACTAAAGATATGTTCTTGGTTTATGTTGATAAAGATAAGCTAAGTATCAAAGGATATGTGGATGCAAGTTTCCAAAATGACAGAGATAATTCAAGATCTCAGCCTGGTTTGTGTTTACAGATTCATCGTAAATTGTAGCAACCGAAGCATCTAAAGAAGCAGTGTGCCAAAAGAATTTCATCAATGATTTAGGTGTTGTTCCTAGAATAGCTGAAGCGGTTGAGATCTTCTTTGATAATGAGGGTGCAGTTGCCTTAACTAAAGAATCTCGAGATCACAAGCGCACAAGGCATATTAAGAGAAAGTTCCATCTTATAAGAAAGTTTGTTGAAGATGGATACATTATTGTGATTCGGGTACCATCCGAAGACAATCCAACTTATCCATTCACTAAACCACTATCACGGATTAAACATGATCCTTCATACTAGGTTTATTGGTATTAGATTTGTTAGTGAGTTGGTTGGATAACATAATTGCTAGTTTGATCTCTTTTTGGAACGTATTGAATTTTTTATTTGGTAATTATTAATAATAAGTTACTTTGACTATTCATATTATCCTTATTCCTAATTTTGCAAGTTTAGAATCCTTTCCAGAATAATTTATTATTCAAACATTCCACAATCAATCCTATCCTTGGAAGATGGTAGTGAATTAAGATTGTCATAGTATTGGTAGATTGTTCATATGGATGAACATAGCAAAGCCCTACGACCAATATTGATGAGTGGTTAAAATGGAGATTGTAAGTATTGGTGAAACGTCCCAAAAATATAATTCAAAATTTTCATTTTTAATTTAAATAGAATAGTATTCCAAGAACATTATCCATACAACCTAAATGAAAATAAGTGTATCAAACGTCATATCAATCACAGTAATATCTCAAAAGCTGAAACCATATGGTGTGTGCGATGCAGTCATCCTGAGCTCCTCTCCTTGGAACTAGAAATACCTGAAACATAAACTGAAAACCGTAAGCACAAATCATAGAAAGTTCCCCAAGATACCGCATACCAAACATATAACGGGCCCTGCCCAAAGAGTATAACGGGCCCCGACCTAACCCGCATAATGGGCCCCGCCCAATGAGTATAACGGGCCCCGCCCTAACTCGCATAATGGGCCCCGCCCAATGAGTATAATGGGCCTCGCCTAACTCGCATAACGGGCCCTGTCCATATACAATACATACAATATAACAAGTAATAGCATACAAAATAATCATCGGGCCTTTCCCAGTAAGCATACAAGCATATACATATACTACTGTCACACAGAGAATGGGTAATCTCGCATAACAGATCATGGGTCGGCATTGGTTCCTTCGACCCGCTAAACATGTAACGCCCGGTTCCTTGTATGTATTCAATTTATAACTATTCACTTTTGTATAGAAAACTCAATGAGTTGGAGGCCCCAAACTCCTTGAGTAGAGATGAATTGGACCGCGGATTTTGGAAACCTACTCGACGAGTTGGGGAGCCTCAACTCGACGAGTAGGTTCGCAAAAATGAAACCCAAATTTTGGGGTTTTGCACCCTATTTAAACACCTTAACCCCAAGGTGTTGGCCTCATCTCCAGCCTCCACTTCCCAAAACCCTAATCTCAAAACCCTAAGCCATTTTTGGTGATTGTGAGATAATCTTGTGCTTTCTTGGTGAGTTTGAAGAAGGAGAAGCTTGAAGGAGGAGCAAGAACGTGTGGGAGGAGAGTAGATCCAGAAGTTGAGCTTCATTTCTGGTTCATCTGAGGTATAAAGCTTCAACCTTGTCTATTCATGTGTGTTAAACGAACTAGTTTTAATCCTATCAAACTCAAATAAAAACAAACACACGCAGGCAATGTACCTATCGATAGCAGTTTAGTTTAAGGAAGTAGGGTATCGAACACAGGGAACGGTAACAGCTAAAACTAATACTAATATTATCTAAATAAAACAATTAAGTAAAATGGGGGTTTCTCTCTAGTTTTGCAAGACTAGAAAACTTAAGTAAGCAAATAACACTAAAACAAAAGACAACTAAACAACTAAATAGAATAGAAGGTAACTAGATTCAATGATAAATTTCCAAATCTCGATGCTCTTGATGCTTTTCTTGAGGAAGTAGTACAGGAAATTGAGCAAGAAGATGAGGAGTATGACTCAGATGATGATTTGAATACATTTGGAAGATGGTTAGATAACATCTTGCCTAATAAACAAGAGCAATCTGAGTTACAAGAGCTAGAGTTAAAAGATGAAGAATTTAATCCAGAAAGAGACTTGGAGGAGCTGGAAAGGTTGTTGGCAGAGGGGTCAGAGGAAGAACAAGAACAAGCTGAGTTACAGGAACCAAGTCATGGTTTGACCTTTACCACGACGTGGCCCCCTATTTTCGCATATTGTGTTTCGAAGCGTGGGGTCACGACTCAAACTTTGGAGAAAGTTCTGAAGCGCGATCCATTTCTGATTAGTATCCAACTGGTCCCAACCCTTATCAAGATTCTTGGGTTTTATAAATTCAAGCTCGTCTGGCCAATTTTAGAAGCAAAGCGCAAAATTTCACAAATTGGTCCAAAGAAAATATTCAATGCAACAGATGGATTGACATTGAGTTTATTGGAAGTTTATTAAGTTGGGAGTCCAGCTCAAGACTCGCACAAAAAGAAGCGCTTGCGGGAGGCAACCCGTCATTAGAGTTTTCTTTTCTTTTTCTTTTTCTTTTTCTTTTTCTTTTTCTTTTTCTTTTTCTTTTTCTTTTTTGTGTTTGGTTTGGTTTGTTTCTAAACTTCTAGTCTATTAGGGTAATATAGGAATGCTAATTTGATGTTTGTTTTCCTATTATTATGTAGTTTTTTTTGTCTTTGATCTTTGCAGAAGTTAGGGTGAGATTAGAGTGTTTTCTTAAAGCATGAAGGAAATAAAGTGAGGGGTTGAATCGTAGACGAGAAGAGTAGAAGACTTTGAGTGATATGTTGAGTCCGATGTTTATATTTTCTAAAAGGAGTCTCGTCACAGAAGATTATAAGGAGGTGTATTACACTAATACCCTCCTTGAACACCAAATCATAACTGAAGCAGAAAGAAGAGTTTGTCTGATGAGAGCCAAAAACTCGTCGAGTGCATACATACAACTCGACGAGTTCCAGAGGAAAAACACAATTTATGCCCAAGTTACGATCCAACACGACGAGTTCTCCACTATCAACTTGGCGTGTTGCTCAGTCATTTTATTTTTTAGTCTTCGATTTGATTCCATACGACGTGGGCAATGTTTATATTTTGAAGTCCATTTTTTAAGTTTTCGAAGAAGCTTTTTCCAGTATATTTAGAGCTGTCAACCACACGAGACGTATGACACCCAAGGCTTGGATGAGTTGTTCCCATGCCAAAGTCAGCTGAGGATGGAGCTTAAAAAGAAGAAGATCAACCGCACAACTTCTATCCTAGGGGAGTTTGTTCCAATTCTCTCTCTACTTTTATGTTCTCTATCATGCATAACATGCAATAGGGACATTGCATAAATTAAGTGTGGGGTATGAGGTTGATGACATTAGTGACATTAGAATCCTATTAGAATCCTAGGTATAATTTTAAAAAAAAAATCATAAAAAATTGCTAGGGTTAATTTAGGAAATCTTGGTAAAGCAATTAGGATTCATGCTAGTATTGTGTTTGATGATTTTATGAGGACCCAAATGTTTAGTTGAGCCAATATATGTTATAATGCATTTGTGGCCCCCTTTATTCTAGTGAAATCATGGGACAAAAACATAACCTCGCTTAGTTTGAGGAATGCAATATGTTTAGCATCGTGTACCAGAAATGTATCCAGGGAAGCTTAAATAGTCATTGCACATGAGACTAATGCCTTTAACCAAAAAGGATGAAGTTAAATCCCCTTGCGTAAGCATATGTTTCTTTTTCTAGGTTTTTAGTTTTGAGAGAAAAAAGTGAGTATTGAAAAAAAAAAGAAAAAAAAAAGTTGAAAAAGAAAAAAAAGAGAGTGATGAAATGTTTGAAAGAAATAATCTACAAAGCTATGAAGTCAAAGAAGAAATATCAAGAAGAAAAGCTACAAATCATTGAAGATACGAAGTATCAAGTATTTCTATTGTAATTTTCTTTTCTAGGTTATTTTATCGTATGTGTGCTTGGGGGATTAACCAAAAATGACTTGAGGTTAAGAAATTTTTTTGCGGATGGATTCGGAGGGATGCATAAAATGAGCATTGTTCAAAAGAAGTGGGCGAGTGTTTATGAGGATTGTAAGTATTTAGGATTAGGGGGTCCTTAGGAAAAAATTTAGACACAAATGCATGCGTTGCGGTCTTGGCATAATGGCTGGGTTCGATTGGGATTGTCTTATGTGATACTAGGTGTGCTAAAATTCAGTTTTGCTTGGGGGCAAGAAGAAGTCAAGTATGGGGCATTTTGATATGGGCATATGTAGTTATAAAATTCATGCATTATCTTAATACTTTATGTTGTTTTTATCTCATTTAATGAACAAAAGGTGCTTAATTAGTTTAGAATTTCATTTTTCAGCAACAATGACATGCTCAGATGGAAAAAGGAAGCGGATTTAGCAATTAGAAGCTTGGATCTTGGATTTTGAAGAAAGAAGGATGTTGTTGGACAGCTTGACCCCTCGTCGGTGTTTTGGCCATATCTCATGAACCGTAACTCGGATTGACGAGATTCACAATGTTCTAAAAACTAGACACGATTTCGGACGACTTTCGTGTTTTGAGAAAATGTTGATTCCAAGCGAACTCGACGAGTTGATCAGAAAGTTCGCAATTCTTGACACTAACTTGCCGTACACGGGATTTTAATGACCAACTCGACAAGTTGGGTCAAAAAACTCGTCGAGTTGGGTCTGTTTTCAGAATCTATATGTAGAAACGCTTTCATTCGGAACCCTAACTAATTCTGGAAGCTTTGGACGATTTTTGGAGGCCATAATAGTTCTTGGAGCTTTGTTTTCGAGAATTCAACCTAGAAGTCAAGTTAGAAGAGATCAAAGGCAATAAACACTATACTTTTTCTTAATCTTTTTCATAAACTATGTTTAAATCATTATATTTCGTTTTTGGATTGTTAATTGTTGTAGACATGAGCTAAAAACTATTTGCTTCGGTTTACGGTAGATAAACTTATAACTATGGTTTGATTTTATGGCATGGATTAGTTTTGATTTGGTGAATTGTCTTGTTAAGCTTGTTAAAGACCCTTATGTGTTAACCATAATTATTTTCTGTTAATAATCAATTTATTGAGTTGCATGAACATCATCTTAATTGCTTGAATCATATGGATTTTGTGAAAACAATATTGTATGCCTAGAATTAGTGAATATGAACCTAGGATTAACTAAGAAAATAAGTAAGTTAATGTGTAAGCATGTATGATGAACAACCATACATGAGTTAATTGAATTGACAAATTTAGTTAGCTAATACTACAAGTCTTACTTGATCCGAATTGAACAACTAGGAAACTCGTTAGTTTAATCAATTGGCCATTGTTTGAATTAACTAGTTTGCTTAGGATTAGTAATAGTGAACATGAATATAATCACATCTGAAATCGGTAGCCAATGACATGTTAATCCATTGCACTTTCCCTGAAATCAACCATAGGAATAAGTGAGTCGAACCTAAACAGAAGCAAAGAGTTTTTAGCTCATGTCTACAGCAATTAACAATCCAAAAACAAAATCAAATGATGTAAACATAGTTTATGCAAAATATTAAGAAAAAGTATAGTGTTTATTGCCTTTGATCTCTTCTAGCTTGACTTCTAGGTTGAATTCTCGAAAACCAGAGCTCCAAGAACCCTTATGGCCTCCAAAATCGTCCAAAGCTTCCAGAATTAGTTAGGGTTCCGAATGAAAGCGTTTCTATATATAGATTCTAAAAACAGAGTCAACTCGACGAGTTTTTTGACCCAACTCGTCGAGTTGGTCATTAAAATCCCGTGTACGGCAAGTCAGCGTCAAGAATCACGAACTTTCTGATCAATTCGTCGAGTTGATGGCCAACTCGTCGAGTTCGCTTGGAATCAACATTTTCTCAAAACAAAAAAAGTCGTCTGAAATTGTGTCTAGTTTTCAGAACATTTTGAATCTCGTCAATCGGAGTTATGGTTCTGATCCGTGTATGGATAATGAAGACCCAAAAGGTTATGGGTAGCTTAATATTGGGCTAGAAAGTTGTTTGGGCTTAATGGCCTATGGGGTGTGCATGGTGACCTAGTTGATGAATTAGGGTTTTCTTAATTAAATTAATAAAAGTTTAATAAATCCAAGACTTCATTGATTGTTTGATTCAAAGCTTGGGTGGTTATGGAAGCATTTGGAAAGGTATCATTGATGGCTCTCTTTAAACTTTGGGAGTTACACTCTTATCATTGATGGCTCTCTTTAAAATTTGGGAGTTTCACTCTTATCATTGATGGCTCTCTTTAAACTTTGGGAGTTACACTCTTATCATTGATGGCTTTCTTTAATCCTTAGGAGTTACACTCTCTACATCTTCTCATAACCAATTACTAGCAATTGAAGACTAATTGAAGACATGAACGTTTTTTTTGTTATTCTTAAGTGTGATAGATGTTTTTTTGTGTTATTTCAAGAGTTTCCTTAATTTTCATTTACTAGTTTTAATGAGTAGTTGGTTGGTTGGCTTGTAACCACCAACTTTGTAATAAAGGCTTCATATAAAGCCATGTTTATCTATGGAAATGTAATAGACGAATTTTAATCAAAGAACCCTTTTGTTCACTTTGAATTATTGTCATAGTTCACAAATTATCA
Source organism: Lactuca virosa (assembly GCF_052849685.1). Classification (NCBI taxonomy): domain Eukaryota; kingdom Viridiplantae; phylum Streptophyta; class Magnoliopsida; order Asterales; family Asteraceae; genus Lactuca; species Lactuca virosa. The sequence goes on from NC_136434.1 coordinate 255,589,500, forward strand.
TCTTTTGGACGTGATCCTTGAATTGATCGAATTCAAACTAATAGGTCTTAGTTTTTCTTCAGATTTACAAGCTATAGGTCTAGTTTGTTTATCAAATGTATCATTTTATTGTTTTTGTCTCAAACAATATTCCATCTCAATACAAAACAGCCCATACACGTATCAGGTTCATGAGATATGGCCAAAAAACTGACGAGGGGTCAAGCTGTCCAGCAACATCCTTCTTTCTTCAAAATCCAAGATCCAAGCTTCCAATTGCTAAATCTGCTTCCTTTTCCATCCGAGCATGTCATTGTTGCTGAAAAATGAAATTCTAAACTAATTAAGCACATTTTGTTCATTAAATGAGATAAAAACAACATAAAGTATTAAGATAATGCATGAATTTTATAACTAAATATTCCCATATCATCTATGGCATGCTTAGATCTAGTTTTAGGATGTTTTGCTTCATGTTTTAGTCCAAAGATATTGATGGTTGGGATTTTGAAGTCCCACTTGGGCAAACCCTTCATATCTAGGGTCTTGAGGGGACTTCATGGCATAAAGGTGCCAACTTTATGGCCATGGAAGTCCCATGCAACTTCTAGACCATCTTTTGGTCTATTAAGCCCTATTAGGTCATGCATGCGAATAAAGGTAGGAACTTTACGTGACCAAATTGTCCCTTGAGTCCAGATCTATGACCTCATGGTCTATCTAAAAGTTTTAATGGTTTTGGAGTTGGATCTAAGCCCTTTTTGTTAGGGTTTGAGTTTATGCCTTGGGGAGAGGTTCTTAATGGGTAAAGTTTGAAACTTTACCCTCCTAGACGTATTTCCAGCTTGGATCCAGAAGAAAGGGCCTTGGTTTGAAGAATAGGGACTTAATGAATTAAGAAGGATGACAGACTGAAGAACTAAACGAGTCCATAAGGGAACTCGACGAGCTGATTGGAAGTGTCCCGACTCTGTTGGAAAAAGAAGGACGCGACGAGTTGTAGGAGAAACTCGACGAGTCGACTCGGAATATCATGATTCTGAGAATCAAGGAGGAACTCAGCGAGTTGGATGAAAACTTGACGAGTTGGATCGCGATTCCATGATTTTATGATTCTTGAGAACTCGGCGAGTTGAAGGACAAACTCGACGAGTCGAGTCAACTCGGAGCGTTGAATTTGACTTTGACTTTGACTTTGACCATGTCGACCTGTAAAGGGTTATAAGTATGAAAGGGTAATTAAGGAAATGTTTTATGTTTAGGAGATTGATTTGGTTTGACATTCGGAGCCGAGGATTTTCAGCTACTTCTAGTATTAGAGGTGAGTTACCTTCCCGGTATGAATGGGTTGAAGGCATAAATGTCGGCCCACTAGTAGATGTTACAGTAGAGATGATTGTCTTTGTGATAATTGTCTGGTATGCCACTATCTGTTGAGATTAATGTGCTAGTATGCTATGTTATTATGTGGTAGTGGTAGGGGTTAAATAGTCCCCGTAACCGGTCGAAAGGACTGAAGGGGTAGGCCAGCACCCAGACATGTTAGGCAGTATGTGATTTATGTGTATATTCTAGGATATTCCGTGGTAGTGGTAGGGGTGAAATAGTCCCTGTAACTGGTTGAAAGAGACCGAAGGGATAGGCCATCACCCAGATATGCAAGCTGGTTACCGGTTGAAAGAGACCGAAGGGGTAGGCCAACACCCTGATATGCTAGGCGGTTACCGGTTGAAAGAGACCAAAGGTGTAGGCAAGCACCCGGATATGCTAGGCAACATGTTTATTGTATGGTATGTGGTATGATGGGGGAACTCACTAAGCTTCATGCTTACGGTTTTCAGTTTTGGTTTCAGGTACTTCTTCTTCAAAAGGAAAGGAGTCGGCATGATCGCAGCGCATCACACCATGATTTCCGCACATGAGATCTTTGGGAGTTATACTCTGACGCTGTTTTATTATGACATGTTTTAATCATTGACATATTGGTTTTGATATGAGATGACACTATGGATGTTTTCAGACTATTGGTTTTATAATTACTTAATAAAAAAAATGAAATTTTTGGTCTTAAATTTTGGGATTTTACAAAACATGGTGAGGAAACTCACCACTGAATCTGAGCGATAGTTGAATAGGTCCCAGGTTGGAATATCATCTCTACCCGCCACCTAAACAGTAACCAGTCCTTAGATATCTCAAAATACCTCAATACCCCCCACCCCCCCCCCCTTAATGTCAAACTTGGTCAAAGACAAAAGTTATAGTCAAGGTGAACAGTCCATGTTGACCCAACACGACGTGTTGACTTGCAAACACGTCGTGTTTCGCCATCATCCAGATAGTCAGGAAAACCCCAGCTAACACGCCATTTTGACTTGCAAACACGTCGTGTTTTCCTGAGTTCCAAGACCTTAATACATTAAGCTGCTTTCTTGGACACCAAGAGCACCAAAGCTCAGATCTATACCAAAATGAGATTTAGAAGGGTAAAGTTTCCAATTTTATCCATTGGCACTACCAAAAGGTCCAAAACTCAAACCATAAAGTTTGATAATGCAAGGGCTTAACCAATGAGCACTTAATCCTTAAAGTCCGAAGTTCATCCTTTCCAGAAGTGATTCTAACACCCAGACCATCTTAAAGGTTGGTTCTGTTTAGACATACATGTCCAATACATGTCTTGAACCCATATTAGGTCAAAATGAGGATTTATGACCTAATCTCTATGAATGGCTTCAAAACTTGATTATAGACCAGATCCAAGACACTACTGGATCACCTTGACTTGGAGATCCATAAAGTTGCAAACTTTATGAGATCAAGCCATTCCAATATTCAAGAACAAGAAACTAAAGGGACAGAACTCAAGATCTAAAAACTTGGAATGATAAAAATCGAGTCTTGAACACTTACAAAGGTCCAGAAGAGTGCCAAACTGAAAAATGAAAGCTTACTTGCTGGATCTTTGCTTCCTACCTCCACCTTTTTCCTTCTTTAGCTTCAAAAACACCAACTAGCTCAAAAATAGGAGGGAAAGATGATTAGGGTTGCAGAGAACGATTTAGGGGAATGGAGGCTGTTAAAGAGACCTGCTCTTGGGGACATAAGGAGATTATATAGGGTGCAACACCCTAAAATTTAGGGTTTCTCCACCAACCGCCAACACGCCATGTTACTACACCACCACGCCGTGTTGGTCCAATAAACTTCGCGGCCCTAGGGCTTATTGCCACGCCGTGGTGAGGCTTCACCAAGCCGTGGCCAAAGAGAAATCATGAACAATTTGGAATTAATTTCATACATGGAATCGAGTGTTACAAATCTCCCCCACTTGAATCAGACTTCGTCCTCGAAGTCCGCCGCCCCAAATATCTTTGGGTAGTGCTCTCTCATCTCTTCCTCAGGCTCCCAAGTCCACTCTGATCCTTTGCGATGCTGCCACTGTACCTTCACCAGCTCGACTACCTTGTTCCTCATGGTTTTCGTCATCCTATCTAAAATCGTCACCGGTCTCTCAATATAATTTAGGCGGTCATCCACCTGAATATCCTCCAATGGTACACTACAGAATCATCCACTAAATACTTCCGCAGCTGAGAGACATGGAACGTGCTATGAATCTGACTGAGCTCTATCAGAAGATCCAAACGATAAGCACCCCGGCCCACCCGATCCAAAACCCTAAAAGGACCAATATACCTGGGGCCCAGCTTCCCCGCTTCCTGAACCGGATGACACCTTACCAAGGTGACACCTTCAGAAGAACCATATATCCCACCTAGAACTCTAGTATGACTATCGCTTATCGGCATACTCTTCTGTTGACTTTGAGCTGTCTGCAGCCTGCTTCGAACCTACTGAATCAGCTCAGTGGTCTTGAGTATCACCTCGGTACTCCCTATAACCCGCTGACCGACCTCGCCCCAACAAATCGGAGTCCTGCATTTCCTCCCGTAGAGCATCTCCAAAGGAGGTCGATCAATGCTGGCGTGATAACTGTTATACTAAAATTCTGCAAACAGAATATACGTATCCCAACTCCCACCAAAATCCAAAACACATGCCCGCAACATATCCTCAAGATTCTGAATAGTCTGCTCACTCTGATCATCGATTTGCGGATGGAATGTTGTACTGAAATGGAGATGAGTGCCCAACTCGTCATGAAACCTCTTCCAAAACATGGAAGTAAATCAGACGTCCCTGTTGGAAACCACTGATACCAGCACCCCATGATGTGCCACAACCTCTCTGATATAAACCTCGGCCAATTTCTCTACATAAATACTCTCTTGAACCGGAATGAAATTCACGTTCTTGGTCAAACGATCCACGATAAACCATATCGAATCCACTCCGAGCGCAGTCTCGGGAAGCTTTGTGATAAAATCCATGATGGCGTCTTCCCATTTCCATACGGGAATCTCCAACAGATGCATGTTGTCGTGAGGACGTTGATGTTCGGCCTTGACTTTCTAGTAATTCAAGCACCGCTCCACGTACCAAGCCACATCCTGCTTCATGCAGGGCCACCGATAATCAGGACGAAGATCCCTATACATCTTCGTACCCCCGGGACGAATGGAGAACCTCGACTTGTGAGTCTCCTCCATCCTGACGCACACCGCCCCAATACGGAACCCAAACTCGTTGATGCAAAGTCAACAATCCACGACTATCATAATCGAAGGAAGCCACCTGACCCACAATGTGCTCGCTCTTCGAGTGTTCTTGCTTCATAGCCTCGGCCTAAGCCTCATGAATCCGCTCCAACAATGGAGTAATCACGGTCATCCTCAAACATATGTCTCTGATCGGAGCCGCGACTTCCTTGCGGATGAGAGCATCGGCCACCACATTGGCCTTCCCCGGGTGTTAAAGGATTTCGCAATCATAATCCTTCACCACATCTAACCATCGACGATGCCTCATATTCAGGTTCGGATGATCCATCAAATACCTCAAGCTTTTGTGATCAATGTAAATAGTACAACGGACCACATATAGGTAATGCCACCAAATTTTGAGGGCGAAAACAACAGCCCCCAACTCCAAATCATGTGTTGGATAATTTGCCTCATGAGGCTTCATCTGCCTCAAAGAGTAAGCGAACACGCCACCCCTCTGCATCAGCACTGCTCCCAAACCTGTAACCGAAGCATCACAATAAACCACGAAAGCATCAATGCCCTATGGCAAGGTCAGAATAGGCGCCTCACACAACCGTTGTCTCAGAGTCTTGAAAGCTGCCTGCTGCTCAGGCCCCCAACGAAAAGTAAGCGTCTTCTTTGTCAGTCGGGTCAAAGGAATAGCTATCTTGGAGAAATCTTGGATGAATCTCCAATAATAACAAGCCAAACCAAGAAAACTCTGAATATCAGATGGAGACCTCGGAACCTCCCACGGCATCATGGCCTCAAACTTGGCTGGATTAACCAGAATACCCTTCTGGTTGACAAGGTGCCTAGAAACTGCACCTCGCGCAACTAGAACTCGCACTTGGAGAACTTTGTGAAAAGATTCTCCCTCCTCAAAGTCTCCAGCACTTCCCTCGAGTACTCCTCATGTTGCTCCTGAGTCTTGGAATAAACCAAGATATCACCAATAAATACTATTACAGACCGATCCAGCATCGGTCTCCACACGCGGTTCATAAGATCCATGAATACGGCTGGAGCATTGGTAAGCCCAAAAGGCATCACCATAAACTCATAATGACCATATCGAGTCCGAAAAGCTGTCTTTTGCACATCCTCATCTCTGTCTCGCATCTGATGATAACCCGATCGCAAGTCAATCTTGGAGAACCAAGATGCACCCTGAAGCTGGTCAAAAATATCATCTATCTTCGGAAGTGGATAATGGTTCTTCACCATTACCTTATTCAACTCTCAGTAGTTGATACACATACAATGAGACCCATCCTTCTTCTTCACAAACAGAATTGGTGCTCCCAAGGCGAACTGCTCGGTTGAATAAATCCCTTGTCTAACAGCTCCTGCAGCTGTGTAGACAACTCCTGCATCTCGGGAGGAGTCAACCGATACGGCGCTTTGGCTATCGGAGTCGCACCAGGAACCAGATCAATCCTAAACTCAACCTGCCTCTCCGGAGGCACCCCAGGAAAATCCTCCGGAAACACATTCGGGTAATCCGGCACAATCGGCACATCATCCACGGTCACCTTACTCTTATCATGGGTATCCATAACATAGGCGACATAACCGAAACAACCATGTTGAAGGTACCGTCTGGCCCTTGCTGCTAAACACAAAATCGGCCCACGGTGAGATCACTCCTCATGAACTACTATTTCTCCCCCACTAGGGGTCCGAATCCAAACCAACTGCTGCTCACAGTCGATCACTGCCCCATTAGGGCTCAACCAATCCATGCCCACGATAATCTTGTTCCCACGTATAGGAATGGGAACCAAATCGACCGGATACTGCTCACTGAGTAACGGGAAAGTACAACCCCAGTGAACCCTCACAACCCGAACAGACCTATCATCAGCAATCTCGACATCTAGAGGACAATCCAGCTCTCCCGAAGCTCCATCAAACCTCTTGCTCAGCGTAAGCGATACAAATAATCGGGTAGCCCCCGAATCAAGCAATACCAAGGCAGAGGTATCGTTCACAAGGAACGATCTTAAAATAAAACACATAAAATAAGCAAGCAATTCAATATATATAAAGAGATAAGGAGAAGATACATATCTGTCACCACGTTAGGAGATGCACGCGCCTCCTCGGTCGTCAACTGGAAAGCCTTGCTCTTCACTACAGATGCATCTGCCCGGCCGTAGCGGTCGTCAGTAATCCGAGGAGTTGCATGAGCGTGTGCTGACCTCGGTCCTGCTGCAGCCAAACTCGGACAATGGGCCTTCTTGTGGCCCCTCTTATTGCAATGAAAGCATATCAAATCAGATATTGGGGTGATGATGGTGGTAGCAGTACAATCCCTTCTCATATGACCAGTCCGGTCGCACTTGAAGCAGCTAGAACCACCCACCCTCCACGTCCCCTCATGCGACCAACCGCAGTGGCCTCGACCCTGTTGGCCTTTCCCTCTCGAATCAACAACCTTGGGCCTCTTGCCCGAACCCTCAGCACTCGACACAAAATATGGCTTCCTCTTCTTCTCCATCTCCAGATTAATCTCCCTCTCCTTAGCTCACGCTATCATATCCTCCAACCTCTTGCAGTTGGATTAGCTCACAAACTGCCGAATGTCACTTCTCAACATCTCATGATATCGGGCCTTCTTCATCTCCTCGTCCGCCACATACTGCGGAACCAGAAGTGCCCTCTCTTGAAATATAGCAGTGATCTCAGCCACCGTCTCTGTAGTCTAGCGGACATCCTAAACCCCTTGCGCCAACTGCTGCACCACAATCATCAGTCTCGTGTCATGTCCTTCAAAAGGAAGGAAGCTAGTCTGACCTTGTCACCCTCGGGACAACGACTGGTGCAGAAGGCGTTAGCGACATCTGCTAACCACCTTCGACTCGCTATTATGTCCTTCGCCCCGTGATAATCCGGAGCTCCACATGCCCGGAACTCCCTGAAGGTCAAAGAACACGCCCCAACCAAGGACACCATCTCTGCGAAAGGCGCTCAACCTATCATACCCCCAAACCGGAACGGCGGAAACGTTCGGGGGCGGAGGACGTCATGTTTAGTATCACAAGACATGCATCATAGTAATCAAAGTAACAAACAACCATTTCATTAGAAAGAAAGTGTTTACAAAGTATGTGGTTCACATAAGATAGATTACAAAACTAAATAACAAAACAAGACATGAAACTATTATGCTCCATCTTCTGAATCCCAGTGCGCGTACCTGTCTACTGGTTTCCTGAGAATACAAGTTATTTTAAAAGCGTAGATCAGCGTTTAAGCTGGTGAGTTCATAAGATTTTAGTGATGTAAAGTAAGTTGAAAGTTCTTTTAGAAAAGTTCACCTGTTCCTCCAGAAAATCCTATATTTCCTGCTTTGATGAAAGATAAGTAAAAATGACTCTACAATCCTTTCTATGAGTACTAAATGGATACAAGTTATATAAAAACCCAGAGTAAACAAACAATCGGTTGTGTGTATCTTCCCTAAGCCCACAACCAAACAAGGAACAGGAAATGAGGCGGAAGGCACACATCCCATTGTTTTTTAGATCATCGTTGTATATAACCCTGGCGTATTCACTTGGTACTCATGGAGTTAACTGTAATAGTTCCTTTATTATTTGAAGAAAATATTCTTTAAGAAAACCCTTATTTCTTTTAGTAAAAATGGTAACCAGAATAGTTCCTTCTATAATCACTTAGTTTATACTAGCTATGTATAATCTAATATCGAACATATAGTTAGTTGTGTGAATCTGCCCTAAGCCCACAACCAAACAAGGAACAGGAAGTAAGGCGGAAAACACACATCCAACTACCTATCGGGTATTAATTATATATAACCCTGATGTATAAACTAAGGTATTATAGAATTAACCACCTAAGGTCCTTTAAGTTATACTGGTTTAAATAAATGGATTAAACCTTTACTGGTAAGTTTCTGGTTTTGTTGACCAAATGTTCTATTTGAAAAGTATGTTTTGTACTAGAAAACGGTGTATTGAATTTGTATATTATGACCTGGCCCATACCTGGTACTCCTTATGATTACTTGGTGTATACGGAATATATATATAGCTAAGATCGGATAGATAGTAGGTTGGGTGAATCTGCTCTAAGCCCACAACCAAACAAGGAACAGGAAATGAAGCGGAAAGCACACATCCTGCTACCTGTCGGATCCTATTAATATATATCCCTGATGTATAAACTAAGGAATCATAAAGTTAGCATTATAGGCCCCTTCCTACTAATGTACTAGACTCGACTGTTCTGTTTGTCGCTTGTAATGATGTAAGTTTTCCCTAGTTTATAACTATCTTAGCTCGAAAATAGTTTGCATTAACTTTCAAGTGGAAATGTCACAATATGAAAGTAATGGTAAAAATGTAAGTACACAGTTGTCTTCTAAATTGACAAACTGAAGTACTGACTACCTTAAAACTAGTTTGTTTTATTAAGGTCATAATGTGATGTGGTTGTACCCATACTATACGCTCTCCCTGCAAGAGACTCTGGTTACAAAACGCGACTTCAGCAAAAGAATTGCTAAGCCGTGAAATAGTCTCACATTAAAGTTATCTCATCTTGTATACCACTTTTATTATCACCTTTTTTTTAGAACAATGAGTTAGTGATCATTAGTACAATTTTGTTAATCATGATTTGTTCTTCTGTTATAGTATATTGTATGTCCTCTTTCTTATAGTGTATAGTATGTTCCTCCCTGTTTCTCTTTATAGTATGTTCTCTATGTTCTAGTGTAAACTGAACCCCTAAACTATACCTATTATAGTTTACTAGCATGTTTACTTTGAACTGTTATTGACTTGAAGAAAAGACTCATTTATCTACTAAGTTATGATTGTACTTTAATAACGGAGTTTTATAAACTATAATGTAACATAACTTAAAAAGAGTTTTTGAAATGTTTTGATCACTTATAAATACATAAGCAATCTGTTAAAATGATGTTTATAGCAAAACATTTACACAATTATCATTGTGTTCAACTTGTATTCCCCCCCCCCCTTAAAAGCATTTAAAATAGTTTAAAAGATTGATTATAGGGGTATGAAATCACCTTATGTGGGTGATTCACTCGAATATGCGCGTAAGGATGAGAAGTTCCACGAATAAAGTCCCGAGACACAACGAGTCCTAAATGACATATAATGGCATATATTGGCATGAATTTAGTGTTTAAAAGCAACTAACATGCAAGGAAATACCCTTAGGAACTAGGAAACAGTTGGACTAAGTGTTAGAATCACATGTGATTCATCAAAAGGGTGTTTAAGGCCACAACATGGAGTGTACGGCCAGGGGTGTACGGCCATGGAGTGTACGGCCGTACACTCATGGTAAAGCATGCACAATAGGGTGTTTGAACCGTGGGGAAGTTAGTGGGTCTATTTCTCATCAAGAACATGAACTAGGTTCTCATTTTGGAGGGCCTTTTAGGGTGTTTTGAGGTGTGTACGGCCACACCAAGTGTGTACGGCCATACACCCTCTAAGATGGATGCACTTTTGGGTCTTAACTCAAATGGGTTCAAGGGTTCAAGATTTCTAAGAGGTACCAAGTGACTAGCAAGTGTTCTAAGCCTTAGATTATGGTCTTAACAAGGGTGTACGGCCATAGATAGAGTGTACGACCGTACACGCTTGATGTTCTTGAGTTTTGAAGATGTTTCATGGATGAAATCATGGATCCTTACTAGATATAGCAATGAATCAACTAAACAATCGAAGGAATGCTTACTTTCTTTGAAGATCTAGGTGAAGGCTTGATGATAGTTGAGAGAGAACTCGAGTTCTTGACTTGGAAGTTGAAGAAATGAATGAAAAGTGAGGTGATGGCTTATATATGGGGGAGAGTTCACGGCCACCGGTGTACGGCCGTACACTCCCTTTGATGGAGTGTTCGGCTTGATTTCAACGCGAAGAACCTAAGCAACTCAATCTTGTACCCAAAAATTGATTGTACTAGGCTTAGAACCCTTAAAATGATCATTAACAATGCTAATTGATAGCAGAAATGAGTCTGACTCTCGGTTGAATGGAATGGCTGGACTTACAAGGCAAAAAAATTTCGGGTTGTCACATCATCCCCCCGTTAGATGGAATTTCATCCCGAAATTAGCTTTCTTAGCAGTACTACTGGGGTTGTGCTCCTCTGTTTGGCAGAATACTCACTCGTAGACATGGCAACTTTGCCATAATGTCCATGATAGGATTCATACCTGGTCCATCTATCATTACCTCGTGTATACAAGTCGTATATAATTAACATTAGTAAGACGGTCGGATGTGCGACTCTGCCCCAGGTCCACAACCAAACAAGGAACAGGAGATAGGGCGGAAACACACATACTAAATCTGCATAATCATAATGATATACCACCCTCGCGTATACACTTATTAGTGATAGGTGGGCTGTATTCGTCCTTAGCCTTTGTGCTTGAACTTGGTCTGCTGAACGAGTGGTAACTCGGAAGGTCTGCTGAATATACGGCGGTAAGGTTTCGGAGGGAAAAATACTCTTCGCATGAGTACTTCAGGGTTTAGAATACGAGGTAGACGATTTCGAGGTCTGGCTCGGACTGTCATTACGAATGACGAAGCTTTCATGAATTTGACGGTTAAGGCGATAGAAACATATGAACTTAGTATGGTGAGGACCACGCCAACTCATGAAGAATGATAGCAACTGACTCTTTACTGAACAAAAGTTTGGCCGATTTGAAAGAAATGTTTGATATACGATGATGTATCCTTAGTGTGCTCGACAATGTACTTTGTGTATACTTTCTAGTGCTTTTTGTTTTCTTCTTGATGTTAACACTTCTACGTATTGTACCGCGATGAGCGAGTACATACAGTGAAAGTGCTTTGATAACTAGTGTCGATACTTTATACTACGATCCTCCTCGGTACCACTATGATCGCCTGGAATATACAAGTTATGAATAATTAAGATGAATAAGATAGTCGACTGAGTAACTCTGCCCCAAATCTGTAACATCCCAAGTTCAGAAGCAAGAAGTTGAAGGGTGTTATGTGAAAATTAAGGAAGGGACTCGACGAGTAGGTCTCTTGACTCGTCGAGTCGAAGCGAGTGTCGAGCACGTGATTAAGTGGCCTGACTCGCCAAGTCGGCGGCTGGACTCGACGAGTCAGTGCTGGAAGAGGAAAACCCTAATCTTAAGGTTTGCACCCTATTTAAAGGACTTAATGTCCTCCCCTCAGCCCCCTTAGCACCCTTTGAGATCCAGAAACCCTAAATTCGTGTGTGAGAGTCCTTGGGAAGCAAATTGGAGCTTGGATAAGTAATTTGTGAAGAGGTCTTGAAGATCAAGGAGCTTGGATCAAGGAGATTTGTGGAGATTCGGTTTATTCTTCAGAGGGAGGTCGTTTTGGAGGTAATGAATCGTTATCCTTGGCCTTCTCCTTTCTAGATCCCTTTTTCATGGAGTTTAGGGTTTGTTTGGAGATAATATGATGAGATTTTGGTGCATGAGTTAGATCTGGAGTTGAAACTCCAGATCTGAGTTCTATTTGGATCAAACATGCAGAAAGCCCTTTTAGTTGCTATGTAAAAGCCATTCCCCATGAGTTAAGTTCCTTTCTAGCATGGTTTTTGGAATTTTGGGACATGAAGCACGTAAAGGTAGCAACTTTATGTTGCTAATGCACTATAGGGATCCAGATCTATTGTTTGGAGCAAAGGAGTAGCTCTGTATCTCTCGGATATGGGAATACACGTATGAACTTGGCGAGTCTGGGAGATGACTCGGCGAGTTGGGCCAGGGTTTCAGGCATTGAGTCACGTAGTGACTCGGCGAGTCGCATGGGTGACTGGGCGAGTCATATGATGATGAGCTTGGACTCGACGAGTTGGAAGAACAACTCGGCGAGTCTGATGAAGGTTTCCGTGGACTCGACGAGTCTGTTCTTGGACTCGGCGAGTCACGACGCAGAATCCCCAACCTCTTCTGGTTAGACTCAGAGCAGTGAGTTGAGTGGTGACTCAGTGAGTCGGTCAGGTTAAGACTCAGAGATTGTTGAACTCGACGAGTCATGGGGTGACTCGGCGAGTTGATTCGTGTTATGAGAGTTTCCTGAGTTTAGGAACTCGGCGAGTCAATGGGTTGACTCGGCGAGTAGGGTCAATCAGGAAGGTGGACTTTGACCAGTTTGACCTTCAGGGGTATTATGGTAATTTTTGGATATTTATGTCCTTGGATCATTGATGATGATAGGTGTTGAAGTTGGAGGCAGTGCTTCAGGTTTGTGCTTTCGTGATTCGGTTCGGCAGTTGCAAGGTGAGTTATCCTCATTATATCAACAGGGTCTAAGGCACCAAGGCCGGCCCTTTATCGGATGGGAATCCGGGTATTTGTTTGATATGTATTGATTTGCTATGTTTGCATCCTGGTAATTAGGATGGTATTATGTTAGTGACCTGGTCAAGGTCGGTATCCTGGTATATAGGGTAATGTTATGTTAGTTACCGGTTAGGTCGGTATCCTGGTAATTAGGATGATGTTATGCTGTTCGATCTGATAGATCGGTTTGTCTGGGGATTATTATGTGATTGACTGTCTTATGTGCACATGGTGGTTTGACTGAGGTTGGGTTGAGGCGGGTCCTGCTCTGTGCTGTAGGCCAACATATCCACGGTGGACCGGATAGACCGTAGGCCCAGCGAGCGGTCCGGATAGGCTGAAGGCCCAGGAGGGCGGTCCAGACGTGCCGAGGCTCGGGGAGTGGACCAGACCGACTGAAGGCCCGGTGCGGGCGGACCAGTCATATTGTAGACTCACAGAGTGGACCAGGTGGACTGAAGGCCTGGTGCGGGCGGACCAGTCACGCTGTAGACTCGATATGCATGGTTGTTCTGTATTATGATATGATTTGATTTGTGTATGGTTATGTGGTTTGTAATTTGGGGGTAACTCACTAAGCTTTCGGGCTTACAGTTTCAGTGTATTGTTTCAGGTACTTCAGGAGATCGTGGCAAGGCGAAGGCGTGATCGTACCGCTCCTCATTTTTATGTTGATGTTTCTGGGATACTCTGATAATAAACTAATTGAGAACCTTTTTGTAATAATTAATGGATTCGGGTTGTTTTTGAAAAGTTTAAATTGGTTGGAAAATTTTGGTTGTTACAAGTTGGTATCAGAGCCTTGGTTTGAGTGAATTGGAGGAACATTCGTGTGAATCCAGTCTCAAATCAAGGAGGGATTTTCAAAATGGTTTTCAAAAGGTTTTCGAAATAAGTAAAGGAGGATGCAGAGGGTACGATCAGCCAGAGCCAGTAAGTAGAGCCCAAAATACCATACACGATAGAATTGCTTGATTATGTGATGCCTACTAGCCTAGGGTTTTCCTTATATGAGATATTCAGCTTTTCCTCTAGGAGTGAGGATTGAGCGCTCGCCGTGTGTGTGTATATGGTTAGAGTGTTGTGGTGATACTTGAGACAAATATGGGTAGGTGTGGAAGGTAGTATGGGCCCATACTACTGAAAGCACAGGACCCATACGCGTATCAAGGAAGTCACAACTCTCTAGGGTGTCGGTTATGAGATAGTTCCCCGGGCGGGTATGTGATGTGTCTAAGGGTCTTGTTGGTGTATTGCAGTATGGCGATTACGAGACGTTTCGGGTCAGGATCCGGTTCGGGATCGGGATCAGGAGAGGGTGGTCAGGATGGACCAGTACCGCCCGAGGTCATTGGTCAGATGAGTACGGATGAGTTGGATGCCAGGATTCGCGAGATCCTGCATGATGAGGTTGCTGCCATGTTCAGGGCTGAGTTGCCAGAGATGTTTGGGTCGATCAAGACCGCCATTGTTGAGTACTTTGATGAGCGATATGCAGCTCTTGCGGAGACAGCTGCCGCGGCAGCTGTAGCGGTTGTAGCAACCGCAGGAGGAGGAGCCGGTCGAGGTTTTCAGTATCGGGACTTCGATAATACGAAGCCCCTACCTTTGATGGAGTTCAGGATCCCATCATTGCTATGAGATGGTTGTCAGACGTGGAGGGTTGTTTCTTCACGTGTTCATGCCCTGCGGATCAGAGGGTGAGGTGTGCTCTGAACCTTTTGAGGCTCGGGGCGAAGGATTGGTGGAGGTTGAATACGGGATCTTATTCTGATGCGCAGCGGGCTGCGATTATGTGGGATCAGTTCCGGGAAATGTTCAGTACTCGTTATGTTCCGCGGGTTGAGAGAGAGAGGTTAGCTCAGGAGTTCTTGGAGCTAAAGCAGGATTCAGAGACGGTGACGGAGATCACCAGGATGTTCACTGAGAGGGCGATGTTTTGCCCGGAGTTTGCTTCGGAGCAGGCTCAGATGTCCCGATATCTGAGTATGCTCAAGAGGGATATCCGGCAGTTTGTGTCCACGCAGAGATGTGATACCTTGTTAGAGTTGCAGGAGGCCGCCAGGCGGCGTGAGTTGGAGATTGAGTTGCAGTTGCGAGAGCAGAGGCAGGCCCCGGTGCAGTCGCAGCCGGCGCCGAAACGGTCCAAAACCGTTGACTCTAGGGTTGGAGGTCAGAGCAGCCACACTTGTGAGAAGTGTGGGACGGGTCATGCCGGAGTTTGTCGATCCGGTGGTGCGTGTCGCAAGTGCGGGAGAGAGGGGCATAATGCGAGGGATTGCTGTCAGTCGGCCCCGGTGCAGGATATTAGGATTTGTTATCATTGCCATCAGGTTGGACACTTGAGGGCCAACTGTCCACAACTTGATGCAAGACCGGTGCAGGCTCCAGCACCGGCCAATTTGAGGATTACGGGCGGGGGTCAGGGTAGAGCGGAGCCTCCGAGGGCTCAGGGACGCGTTTTTCAGCTTATAGCAGTGGAGGCCAGGGCGGAGCCAGATGCAGCTGCGGGTATGTTTCCATCTTGTTATCTTATTATTTGTATGGTATTGCAAATCTGTCTGCCTTTTTCCGCATGATTCGTAGTATGATTGAGGATCTTAGTAGTTAGGAGTTGTAGTGGTTAGCGTCCAGGAGGATTCATGGTCGGAAGATAAGATATATGATCTCGCTGCAAGGAATAGCAACTGAGATGTGAGAGGTGTTCAGTTGAGATTCGAACTTCCTTAGAGTTCGGGATGTGCAATGACGGGAGAGTTGTTCTGTGGAGGTTGCTCACTCCAGAGGGAATGAGTTCATGGAGAAGGGGTCGATACCAAGTGGGGTCGATCGAGTCATGCCGATTTTGCCATTGGTAATTAGTAGTTGGTGCACTAAGTGGGGAGAATTGGCAAATTCTTAGGTGAATCAGCAAGCATCCAAGGTGGGTTAGCTGTTTGGATTCAGCAGTGTCATTAGTTGAGAGTGTGGTATGGTTAGAGGAGGTGATAGTCATATGGGGCAGGGAACAGACCATGGTTTCTGGTAAGGTAGTTGATCGACGGGAGGCCTGGGATTAGGCCGGGGTGAAAATTCATTGAACGGATTTAGAGTTCGGAACCCCTAGAGGGCTAGAACAGACTGCATGGGAGAGATTCCCGGGAAGAATGGTTCAGGGTGATGAACAACAGTTTTTGAGCGGTCCGGATAGACTGAAGGCCGGTGGGCGTACCAGTCAGGCCGAAGGCTCGAAGAACGGTCCAGACAGGCTGAAGGCCCAGAAGGGCGGTCCAGACGTGCTGAAGGTTCTGAGAGTGGTCCAGTTAGGCTGAAGGCCTGGTAAGGCGGTCCAGTCATGCTGAAGATTCGGTATGTGTTAGTAGACCTGAATACGGAGAATGAGTGACTATGTCGCCGTGAAATAGCAATCGATAAGGTCTGGCTCCAAGTATTGGTCATGATGATGGAGTTAGCTAAAGGTCGTGTATGGGCTTCGTTAGCTGTGTGATCGGATTCGGTGTATATGGGAGTTAGGGAGTAGCAGTTGCTCTGCATGGGTGGTGTAAAGTGGAGTTTTAGCACCATGACACTTGTGATGTGGTAAAGGTCGTTGAGTAGACTTCCTTGAAGAATGGAAGGGAAAGGTAGGTGGCTCCGGGAAGGAGTGTGGGTCATCTGAAGGGAAAGCAGTAGTGTAAATGGATGATCGGAAGTATTTCGGTTATTGATAGTGAGCACTGAGATTGTAACAGTTGTATGGAAGCACATCCGGGTTGGATGTTCGTTGAGGTGGTGGAACGGTTAGCACTGATGTCGAATCAGAGGAGTTCGGAAGTGATGCAAGGGTAGATCCTTGGGATCCAAGTATGGTTGTTGTCAGGAGTTATGTATGCGGTGATGTTCCGTCCGGGGGATGGCTGGTCCCGTCGTAGATGTACCTGGAATTCCAGCCTGAGGCTGTTGGGGCCAGGTATGGATGTTTATGTGATTTAGCTGGTTTTTCATGAGAGTTGTTTGGACGCTGAAGGATGTGTTATCTTAACACAGAGAAGAGATTAGTTTCGGAGGAGAACTGGATGAGTTCCAATATTGCGCGCACTCGGGTTGTCGTCAGTTTTGACAAAAGGATGGTAGCTTAGAGCTATGGTAGAGTCCGGTGGTCTAATATGGTATCCGGTTTTCGCAAGCTGCGGAAGTGGGTGCAAGTCGGGAATATGGTAGTATCATCAGGTGGCACTTAGTTGATGAGTGTTGTCATCAGAGAAAAGAAGCCGGTGGCCGGCTTGAGGCAGTTGTCAGGACCTTGTAGGGGAAGAGATGGATTTTATAGGGATTCGATAGTAGTGTTTGAAGGGATCTGGGCCGGTGCGAAATCAGTAGATGCATTGTGGGAGTATCATCTGGAATGGTGTGCTGCTGCAGGCTTCGAGGACGAAGCCTAATTTAAGTGGGGGAGAATTGTAACATCCCAAGTTCAGAAGCAAGAAGTTGAAGGGTGTTATGTGAAAATTAAGGAAGGGACTCAACGAGTAGGTCTCTTGACTCGTCGAGTCGAAGCGAGTTCCGGGCACGTGATTAAGTGGCCTGACTCGCCGAGTCGGCGGCTGGACTCGACGAGTCAGTGCTGGAAGAGGAAAACCCTAATCTTAAGGTTTGCACCCTATTTAAAGGACTTAATGTCCTCCCCTCAGCCCCCTTAGCACCCTTTGAGATCCAGAAACCCTAAATTCGTGTGTGAGAGTCCTTGGGAAGCAAATTGGAGCTTGGATAAGTAATTTGTGAAGAGGTCTTGAAGATCAAGGAGCTTGGATCAAGGAGATTTGTGGAGATTCGGTTTATTCTTCAGTGGGAGGTCGTTTTGGAGGTAATGAAGCGTTATCCTTGGCCTTTTCCTTTCTAGATCCCTTTTTTATGGAGTTTAGGGTTTGTTTGGAGATAATATGATGAGATTTTGGTGCATGAGTTAGATCTGGAGTTGAAACTCCAGATCTGAGTTCTATTTGGATCAAACATGCAGAAAGCCCTTTTAGTTGCTATGTAAAAGCCATTCCCCATGAGTTAAGTTCCTTTCTAGCATGGTTTTTGGAATTTTGGGACATGAAGCACGTAAAGGTAGCAACTTTATGTTGCTAATGCTAGGGATCCAGATCTATTGTTTGGAGCAAAGGAGTAGCTCTGTATCTCTCGAATATGGGAATGCACGTTTGAACTCGGCGAGTCTGGGAGATGACTCAGCGAGTTGGGCCAGGGTTTCAGGCATTGAGTCGCGTAGTGACTCGGCGAGTCGCATGGGTGACTTGGCTAGTCATATGATGATGAGCTTGGACTCGACGAGTTGGAAGAACAACTCGGCGAGTCTGATGAAGGTTACCGTGGACTCGGCGAGTCTGTTCTTGGACTCGGCGAGTCACGACGCAGAATCCCCAACCTCTTCTGGTTAGACTCAGAGCAGTGAGTTGAGTGGTGACTCAGTGAGTCGGTCAGGTTAAGACTCAGAGATTGTTAAACTCGACGAGTCATGGGGTGACTCGGCGAGTTGAGTCGTGTTATGAGAGTTTCCTGAGTTTACGAACTCGGCGAGTCAATAGGTTGACTCAGCGAGTAGGGTCAATCAGGAAGGTGGACTTTGACCAGTTTGACCTTCAGGGGTATTATGGTAATTTTTGGATATTTATGTCCTTGGGTCATTGATGATGATAGGTGTTGAAGTTGGAGGCAGTGCTTCGGGTTTGTGCTTTCGTGATTCGGTTCGGCAGTTGCAAGGTGAGTTATCCTCACTATATCAACAGGGTCTAAGGCACCAAGGCCGGCCCTTTATCGGATGGGAATCCAGGTATTTGTTTGATATGTATTGATTTGCTATGTTTGCATCCTGGTAATTAGGATGGTATTATGTTAGTGACCTGGTCAAGGTCGGTATCCTGGTATATAGGGTAATGTTATGTTAGTGACCGGTTAGGTCGGTATCCTGGTAATTAGGATGATGTTATGTTGTTTGATCTAATAGATCGGTTTGTCTGGGGATTATTATGTGATTGATTGTCTTATGTGCACATGGTGGTTTGACTGAGGTTGGGTTGAGGTGGGTCCTGCTCTGTGCTGTAGGCCAACATACCCAGGGCGGATCGGATAGACCGTAGGCCCAGCAAGCGGTTCGGATAGGCTGAAGGCCCAGGAGGGCAGTCCAGACGTGCCGAGGCTTGGGGAGTGGACCAGACCGACTGAAGGCCCGGTGCGGGCGGACCAGTCATACTGTAGACTCAGGGAGTGGACCAGGTGGACTGAAGGCTCGGTGCGGGCGGACCAGTCACGCTGTAGACTCGATATGCATGGCTGTTCTGTATTATGATATGATTTGATATGTGTATGGTTATGTGGTTGGTATTTTGGGGGTAACTCACTAAGCTTTCGGGCTTACAGTTTCAGTGTATTGTTTCAGGTACTTCAGGAGATCGTGGCAAGGCGAAGGCGTGATCGTACCGCTCCTCATTTTTATGTTGATGTTTCTGGGATACTCTGATAATAAACTAATTGAGAACCTTTTTGTAATAATTAATGGATTCGGGTTGTTTTTGAAAAGTTTAAATTGGTTGGAAAATTTTGGTTGTTACAAAATCCACAACCAAACAAGGAACAGGAATTAAGGCGGAATCACTCACTCTAAGTCTGCAAAATCTTAACTATGCACAACCCTGATGTACATACTAAGCCATCATAGCTTCTGTGAACGGATCTTTTAGTTCTCTTGAATATTGTGACTTGTTCCGAAAAGTGAGTTATTTATAATTACTTTTAAATGTTTTCCCGAGGTTTTAATCTTATATAAATATAAATTAATTTTTAAAGTAATTTTTATTTCGAAGACATACCGCTGCTCGCTAGCGACTCCGAGGTAGATTCTCCTGCAGTGATCATCAGAATTCGTCCATCCGCTCCTGAGTTCTTTGTTATTGGGCAGTCCCTCTTGTAGTGTCCATTCTCACCACAACCATAGCAGGCTTGGTTTTCATCAACTCCGGGGACCTGGGAGATCGGTTGAGCTGGTGCCCTGCAGAAACGTACTGTGTGCCCTTTCCTGTGGCAATTCAAGCATTGCATTTGTAGACATACTCCGGTGTGGTGGTAGTTACAACCATCACACTTCAGGAGACTTCCAGCATATCGACTGGCAGGTGCTGGGGTAGCAGGTGTTGTGGCGGCGTATATAGAACCCTTTTGTTGCTCATGTGGGGTTTCCTGGGTTGTTCGCTCTTTCCTCCTTTTCCCCGATTTTCGTTTATAGTCCCCTCCCTTTGATGGCTCGGGAACAGGGACTACCACGCTATGGCGGACTCCGTGGTCAATGAGTCGTTGGGCCAGGCGTTTGGCACTATCAAATGTAGTTGGGTTAGAAGACAGCACATCTCCTTGAATCAGGGTAGATAAACCCCAGATGTACCTTTCTATCTTCTTACTTTCCGTATTAACCATCCCTGGACACAGTGCTGCCAGGTCGCTAAACCTGTTAATTTAGGTTACTATGTCCGAGCCGACCATGGTATGCTCCCATAGTTCTTGTTCCAGTTTTTGAACTTCGCCCCTAGGTCAGTATTCTTCCAACATCAACTCCTTTAGGTTTTCCCAACCTATGGAGTTAACCACTGATAGGGTCAGTGACTTAACATGGCTATTCCACCATGTTAGGGCTCTGTCAGAGAAGGTGCAGGCAGCAAACTTCACTTTGCTCCCTTCTGGGCACGAACAGATTTCGAAGACCGAATCTGTTTTTTCGAACCATCGCATTAGAGCAATGACTCCCCCGTTTCCATTAAAGGATTTGGGTTTGCAGTTCATGAAGTCCTTGTACGAACACTCCCTTTGGTGTCTGTGAGTAACTTCGGGGTTTGTTAAGTGGGTATCGTTACCAGTTCCACTGGTACCACTTCCGCTGATGATCGCTAGAGCAGCTGCCACTGCGGCTGATATTGCTGCTTGGAGAGCAGCAGGGTCGAACTGAGGAGGAGGTGGTGGAGTTTGAGTTGGAGTTATCGTAGTAGTGCGCCTGTTTGATCTACGAGGAGGCATCTTGCTAAAAGAATACAAAGACGAGATGGAAATAAGTCTATAGCAGTGGATACGAGCTGAAAGCTGAAAGACTAAGTTATCCTAGTTCTGAATGTATCCGGTTCTGACTTTCATAGGGTTCTTGGAAACAATTCATAAAGAGAGTCTATACAAAATAAACCTCATGAATCAGAAGTGGCTATCCTCGAATGAATATCTGTGAATTGAATAACTGATACTAGTTGCATGAAAAAGAAATAATTCTAACACATAGCGTGAATAGTGTAATCACTAGCTCACGAAGTCAATTAAGGTAATTATTTATTAGCGTGACGCATAAGACGTTTTTAGTTTCTCTGGCTGATCACTTCTTGGAAACTTCTCGTGAACCTGCTCTTGTTCCTCCTTGACCCTTCTGTTAACCGCTATGAGGAAGTGGTTACATCTATCTGGGTTTGTCGTGCGAGAATGGAAGTGTCTAAAGAATCTATGAGATTTAGGCGAAACATTATGAGGTGATCCTTACTGGTTCCTCCTATAATTGCGCAATGTATACAAGTTGTATATAATTTAAGATTAAATAGACCTTCGAATAAGTAATCCTACTCCAAAACCACAACCAAACAAGGAACAGGTAGTGAAGCATAGATCACAAATTCTAAGTCTATAAAATCTCAATTATATAAAACCTTGGCAGTATACACTCCGGAATCATAGACCTACCAGAAGGGTCTTTAAATTATCACATACGCTATTTATAGTGCCTAAAATACTCCTATAGTATTCTAACTTTTGTTCTGATCTAGAAATCCCTTGAATAGAGTTAGGTAAGTTTTAAGACTGTTGCAACACCACATCACTCCCAAACACATGTCGGTCACATCTCGAATGAATATAGTTGATCAGGCTATATTGATCCTAGATATGATTACATAACTGTCCAGGTTTGACCGCAGTGTTCAACCTTTAAATACTTTTCTTCTGTTCTTTTTGTGATACTTGTTCTAGTATGTATATATGTATAAGCATGTATGTATACTTTTATAAGGTATCGTTATATATTTAAAATATATTATTATCCAGAGCACTTCGACCCCATTGCATTTATAGTTGTATATCTTTTATCGGTTGATATACTTAGTTCACTATAAACAATGCTCTGATACCAATCTGTCACACCCCCAAACTGGAACGGCGAAAACGTTCAGGGGCGGAGGACGTCATGTTTAGTATCACAAGACATGCATCATAGTAATCAAAGTAACAAACAACCATTTCGTTAGAAAGAAAGTGTTTATGAAGTATGTGGTTCACATAAGATAGACTACAAAAGTAAATAACAAAACAAGACATGAAACTATTATGCTCCATCTTCTGAATCCCAGTACGCGTACCTGTCTACTGATTTCCTGAGAATACAAGTTATTTTGAAAGCGTAGATCAACATTTAAGCTGGTGAGTTCATAAGATTTTAGTGATGTAAAGTAAGTTGAAAGTTCTTTTAGAAAACTTCGCCTGTTCCTCCAGAAAATCCTATATTTCCTGCTTTGATGAAAGATAAGTAAAAATGACTCTACAATCCTTTCTATTAGTACTAAATGGATACAAGTTATATAAAAACCCAGAGTAAACAAACAATCGGTTGTGTGTATCTGCCCTAAGCCCACAACCAAACAAGGAACAGGAAATGAGGCGGAAGGCACACATCCCATTGTTTGTTAGATCATCGTTGTATATAACCCTGGCGTATTCCAGACGATGGAAATTCCAGACGATGGGATAACTTCAAGAATTACACCAATTGTTCCACCATCCTGCCAATCGAAGGTGTACTTCAGACGTACCGTACTCCCCTAAACGTTCCGTTATTTTATCAGACATATTCTAAAGGCAAGATACCACTCTTAAGATATCTTCCGATAGGTGTCATTCACTATCATAAGCCTTTCATTTCCTCCATTTACTCAATTCTCTACGAGTCTCCACCATAACGTTTTGTACACCCAAGCAGACGTTCGGTGTACCGGGCGAGAATTTAAGATAAGAAAGCTTTATTTACGATAGACGTATAAATCTCCTTATCACTCCGAAATGTTTACATGCTAGTTCTAATGTCGTCGTCATACGCTTAGAATCCTAAACACATAAGGTTTCCAGATCCGGTCGGCAACAGACCATAGATCCGAACAAATAACATCATATATGGCAAACATATAACATTTAGCACATAAAAGCATTTTAGGCATCATTCCTAAAATAAACTAGTGCTTGTGTCAATTTAGGTGTACTACCTAACATATTTTGGACACACTCCTCACAATCATTACTTAGCATTCTAAGTTTAAGTCTAGAAATTTCCTACAAATTCCTAGTTCGCTTAAACTAATGCTCTGATACCAACTGTGACATCCCCAATTTCTCGGCCAGAAAAGACCGGTTTGTTTATGCTTTGTTTTTTTTAAATCAGAGTAATCTTTTAAAGAAAACAGTTGCGGAATTTGTCCCAAAAACAAAATATGATAACCATTTATCAAAACATTTCTCAAGGAGAATATATTTTCATTAAATAATAAAATCTCGGGATGTCATGTTCCGATACAGACCAAAAGCATAAACAGTATAAAATAGACCTTACAACAGTTATTCATAACTATTGGCCTATAATCCAAAATCTCTCGTTATGTCAGCCAACTTATGCTCTCGTGCCATAACCTGTAATGCAAAGAAAACTGAGTGGGTCAGGCTTGGGAGCCTGGTGAGCATATAGGGTTTTCAACCCACAATAATATAATTATTATTTTCAATCATCAAACAATTAACCCATTACCCATCCCCATTATCTTCGTTTAATCTTCCCTAAAGATATTATCCTAAGGGTCATCTCCTATATCATGTTTACCTCTCATCTCCTTACATCTTATTTCCTTATATGTTTGTTCCTAAGAACTTTTCCTAAGGATCATCGCCTACATCGCATAGACAATACTAATTCGGGGATCACTCCCTCAATATGTGTCTAGTAAGGGTTAGGGTATCATCGCATGATTACGCAGCCACAACATCGCCTGGACTCGTAAATCATAATAAGGGTTAGACTATCATCGCATGAATACGCAGCCACAACATCGCCTGGACTCGTAATTCATAATAAGGGTTAGACTATCATCGCATGAATACGCAGCCACAACATCTCCTGGACTCGTATTTCATAATAAGGGTTAGACTATCATCGCATGAATACGCAGCCACAACATCGCCTGGACTCGTATTTCATCACCTATCTATCATCACCTTATTTCATTACACACCAACTATTTCATCTACCCATGTTCTACCCAACATATTTGTAGATATACATTACATATATAGTTTAAAACTATTTAAAAACTCGTATAAAACATTCATTCAGCATCCATCTCAAGTAAACAAACAATGTATAAACATATAGCACGTATTTCATAGCAAATACTTCATATCTATGTGTTAGAAGAAAGTAACTACACACTCACTTGATCAGAAGATGATCGGACAGCACTACGGCTCTAAGAGTAGTAGCTCTTCGGTGAAACTAGAAGATCTTCACACACCGGGCTTCTCGCAGGCAGAGCTTCCGCTCGGAAACTCTTTTCTTCTCGGGATCTTCGGGCTTCGGGACTTGCTTCGGGTCTCGGGATGATACCGGGGCTTCGGGGCGGTTAAAATAGGGCTTAGAGAGGGTATCGGGAGTGGGAGAGAAGAGATAGAGCAACCAAAATCGGCTGACCCTCGATTTCTATTTATAAGGTCATTTTCAGCTCTCACGTCATGAATTTTAAGTTCTCACGTCGTGAATTCAATAGTCATCAGGTGCGTCATCGCCACTTGCGTCTGTCAGGCTCCAGAAGTCATAAATACTGAGTTCACGTCGTGAACACTGTATTCACGTCGTGAACTCTGACAGTTTTGGGGTTTCGCGCCCCGAACTTCCGAAATTCATATCTTTCGCATACAAACTCCGTTTTCGACGTTCTTTATATCCACGCGTAGGTGAGATTATGATCTACAACTCTCGTTTAGACTTCGTTGGCTAATTTTGACTTTAATTTTAATATAATATGAATATATTATTTTTAGTAGGCCGGGACAGGAAAACTCCGTTTGAAATTCATAACTCCTTCATCTGAACTCCATTTTCGTCTGTCTTTTTATCGTTGGACTACTATTGATGAGATCTTCAAATCCCATTTAGAAACTTTTGGCTAAGTATCACTCGACCTCAATCTCGAGTTTCGGGCTGCATACTGCTAATGCTGAAACTTCGAAAAATCATAACTTCCTCATACGAAGTCAGATTTAGACATTCTTTTTATGCACGCTCTCGGTTTAACGTATTCTACGACTTTCATTTAGATCGCTAAGGCCAAATATCGCTCTAACGTAAGTTTACTATTTACGTCGCGCTGTGTCGTGCCGGTTCTGTCGCGAAACTTCGACAGGTCATAACTTCTTCGTTATAACTCGGATTTCGGCGTTCTTTATATGTACGAAATCCTTGTGACATATACTACAACTTAGTTAAGATTATTCATTCTAAATAATCTTCTATCAAAAAGTCATTTTTGATGCTTATCGTCTCTAAATTGACTAGCCCTGATCTACGGGCGTTACATTTATACTAGCTATATATAATCTAATATCGAACAGATAGTTAGTTGTGTGAATCTGCCCTAAGCCCACAACCAAACAAGGAATAGGAAGTAAGGCGGAAAACACACATCCAACTAACTATCGGGTATTAATTATATATAACCCTGATGTATAAACTAAGGTATTATAGAATTAACCACCTAAGGTCCTTTAAGTTATACTGGTTTAAATAAATCGATTAAACCTTTACTGGTAAGTTTCTGGTTTTGTTGACCAAATGTTCTATTTGAAAAGTATGTTTTGTACTAGAAAACGATGTATTGAATTTGTATACTATGACCTGGCCCATACCTGGTAGTCCTTATGATTACTTGGTGTATACGGAATATATATATAGCTAAGATCGGATAGATAGTAGGTTGGGTGAATCTGCTCTAAGCCCACAACCAAATAAGGAACAGGAAATGAAGCGGAAAGCACACATCCTGCTACCTGTCGGATCCTATTAATATATATCTCTGATGTATAAACTAAGGAATCATAAAGTTAGCATTATAGGCCCCTTCCTACTGAATGTACTAGACTCGACTGTTCTGTTTGTCGCTTGTAATGATGTAAGTTTTCCCTAGTTTATAACTATCTTAGCTCGAAAATAGTTTGCATTAACTTTCAAGTGGAAATGTCACAATATGAAAGTAATGGTAAAAATGTAAGTACACAGTTGTCTTCTAAATTGACAAACTGAAGTACTGACTACCTTAAAACTAGTTTGTTTTATTAAGGTCATAATGTGATGTGGTTGTACCCATACTATACGCTCTCCCTGCAAGAGACTCTGGTTACAAAACGCGACTTCACCAAACGAATTGCTAAGCCGTGAAATAGTCTCACATTAAAGTTATCTCATCTTGTATACCACTTTTATTATCACCTTTTGTTTAGAACAATGAGTTAGTGATCATTAGTATAATTTTGTTAATCATGATTTGTTCTTCTGTTATAGTATATTGTATATCCTCTTTCTTATAGTGTATAGTATGTTCCTCCCTATTTCTCTTTATAGTATGTTCTCTATGTTCTAGTGTAAACTGAACCCCTAAACTATACCTATTATAGTTTACTAGCATGTTTACTTTGAACTGCTATTGACTTGAAGAAAAGACTCATTTATCTACTAAGTTATGATTGTACTTTAATAACGGAGTTTTATAAACTATAAAGTAACATAACTTAAAAAGAGTTTTTGAAATGTTTTGATCACTTATAAATACATAAGCAATCTGTTAAAATGATGTTTATAGCAAAACATTTACACAATTATCATTGTGTTCAACTTGTATCCCCCCCCCCCCTTAAAAGCATTTAAAATAGTTTAAAAGATTGATTATAGGGGTATGAACTCACCTTATGTGGGTGATTCACTCGAATATGCGCGTAAGGATGAGAAGTTCCACGAATAAAGTCCCGAGACACAACGAGTCCTAAATGACATATAATGGCATATATTGGCATGAATTTAGTGTTTAAAAGCAACTAACGTGCAAGGAAATACCCTTAGGAACTAGGAAACAGTTGGACTAAGTGTTAGAATCACATGTGATTCATCAAAAGGGTGTTTAAGGCCACAACATGGAGTGTACGGCCAGGGGTGTACGGCCATGGAGTGTACGGCCGTACACTCATGGTAAAGCATGCACAATAGGGTGTTTGAACCGTGGGGAAGTTAGTGGGTCTATTTCTCATCAAGAACATGAACTAGGTTCTCATTTTGGAGGGCCTTTTAGGGTGTTTTGAGGTGTGTACGGCCACACCAAGTGTGTACGGCCATACACCCTCTAAGATGGATGCACTTTTGGGTCTTAAATCAAATGGGTTCAAGGGTTCAAGGGTTCAAGAGTTCTAAGGGGTACCAAGTGACTAGCAAGTGTTCTAAGCCTTAGATTATGGTCTTAACAAGGGTGTACGGCCATAGATAGAGTGTACGGTCGTACACTCTTGATGTTCTTGAGTTTTGAAGATTTTTCATGGATGAAATCATGGATCCTTACTAGATATAGCAATGAATCAACTAAACAATGGAAGGAATGCTTACTTTCTTTGAAAATCTAGGTGAAAGTTTGATGATAGTTGAGAGAGAACTCGAGTTCTTGACTTGGAAGTTGAAGAAAAGAATGAAAAGTGAGGTGATGGCTTATATGTGGGTGAGAGTTCATGGCCACCATGGGTGTACGGCCGTACACCCATGTGTACGGCCGTATATTCCCTTTGATGGAGTGTTCGGCTTGATTTCAACGCGAAGAACCTAAGCAACTCAATCCTACACCCAAAACTTGATTGTACTAGGCTTAGAAGCCTTAAAATGATCCTTAACAATGCTAATTGATAGCAGAAATGAGTCTAACTCTCAGTTGAATTGAATGGTTGGACTTACAAGGCAAAAAAATTTCGGGTTGTCACACAACCGCTCGTCTAGAATCTCTAGAATACCCTCCTTGACCGTGCCAAAGATAACATGAGTCTGCTTAAGGATAATGCATGTAATCTAAGACGTGATGAACTCCCTCGTCTGGTCATCTAGATGCCCGGCTCCGGATCCTGAGCCAGAGCCCTCTCCAACACTGGAGCTGCCAACAGGTCTGCCTCGCAACGTTACCATAATGAAAATAAACCATATAAACCATATGAATACGCATCGAAATATATATATCGGGGAATCACAAACTCCTCAAGCTCCCTGGTTTCATCGCAACCTTCCTCGAATCAAGTACGGATCCTCTGCTTCCAGTAGTATGGTCCCATTCATACTTTATTCGTACTTTTCTCAAGAATTGCCTTGACTCAACCAAGTTACTTATATCCATACAACTTCCCTCACAGATAAGGCTCCCAACACTAGATCTCATCCTAGGTTTTCCTAGGGAAAACTCCATACCACTCTCCGCCATTAGCTGCAGAAACAACTCCCGCTAACTCCCTCTAACTAGCTCGTGAATACAGTTACATATAGCTAAAACCAGATAATTCTTCGAATGAGAGGTCTCACACTACAGCGGTTGGACTCAGACAAGAGCTGGGCAATAGAGTTAAAACCTAACCTTCTAAAATTATTTAGTTCCCATAATATGTAACTTATCATATTCATGTACTAGTTAGCTGAAGGTAGGTAGAATTCCTTAAAGCACAAAGCAAGGTGCATTCCAGCATCAAGTAACCAGAACCAAGTGTGACAACCCGAAAACTTCTACCTTGTACATCTAGTCAGTTAATCTAAGTTAAACTCATTTCTGTTAACTCCTAGCACTGATTAAGGGCTCATTTAAGCATTTAAAGCCTTGAGTACAACCACAGTTTGAATTAGGGATGGGTTGGTTTAAGATTTAGGGTTGCAAATAGGCCAAACACTCCATCAAAAGGAGTGTGTGGCCGCACACATGAGTGTGTGGCCGCACACCCGAGTGTATGGCCGCACACATGAGTGTGTGGCCGCACACCCGAGTGTATGGCCGCACACACGAGTGTGTGGCCGCACACCCGAGTGTATGGCCGCACACACGAGTGTGTGGCCGCACACCCATCCTCCAGCCACACACTCTCACTGTACCCTTAGGTGTATAGTGATAAATCCTTTTAGTATAGTGATAAATCCTTTTAGTATAACCAGAGTCTCCTGGAGGGAGAGCGTGAGATTTGTGAATAGATCTATTCGGGACTGACAATCTCACACCAGAACTGCTAGCTACAGTTAGGCGGGCACGCCTGTGGTGAACAAATGTCATTTAGCTTAACGCCTGAAGAACGTTATAAAGGTCTCTCGGTCATATCAAGTATGGTTATACGACTCGCAAATAAGTATAAACTAACCTTGTTTACGGACTCTACTCTTCACTTGTTTTATTTTGATTAATAAAACTACTTTCATGTATATACCGATAGTAATCATGGGTTTTCAAAACTTACATCTCTACCTCTAGTACGGATAACCTGTTTTTAGGGAAAATATAGGATTTTCCCAAGATAACACCGGCATTTCTAAGACTGATGGTTTATTTTCTACTAATGGACACTCTTTCAAAACCGCTTTTCAAAAGAAAATATAGGATTTTCTTGAGGAACACTTTTCAAAAGGATTCAAAGAACATTTTCCACCAAAACCAAAATGCTTATGAACTCACCAGCTTTATGCTGATACTCTTTCAAAACTGCTTGTATTCTCAGGGAATTAGTAAACAGGTACTTCCAGGAGCTCGGAGAAGTCGAAGTGTTAGAGTCGCGTCTTTCTATTTTACTTTTGATATGAACAAAACTATGTATTAAAAACAATGTAAACCTCTTTCATATATGTATTAAATGTCTGGTTGTGTTTACTATGCTTGATATGATACAATTGTTGTGATACTACGCATGACGTCCTCCACCCCGGAACGTTTCCGTCATCGGTTTCGGGGTGTGACAGATTGGTATCAGAGCCCTTGTTTATAGCAAACTAAGTATACCGAACCTTACATGGTATACAACTATAAATACTAAGGGGCCTAAGTGCTCTAAACTAAAAGTATACTTTCAAAAATATAAGTATTTTTATAAAAGTATACAAGTATACCTAAGAACCTGAAATTGTGTCATAGGTAGAACAAAACAAAAGTATTTGGATGTTGAGACATTGCGGTTAAACCTGGGCAGTTATGTAATCATGTCTAGGATGAATATAGCCTGATCAACTATATTCATTCGAGACATGACCAACCTGTGTTTGGGAGTGACTGTGGTGTTGCAGCAAGCCTAAAACTTACCTAGATACCAGAAGAATTCTAGAACCGAACATAAGGGTTAAAATACTATAGGAGTATTTTAGGATGCTATTATTTTAGGATGCTATAGCGACCGGACCGGAAACTTACCCAAGAATCAAGTCTTCAAGAATCAATCATGTAGCTATAATACATTGGGAGTATTATTAGATTCGTTGCCCATTAACTATCCCTTTATCATCACATCGCGTCGATAGCATGGCTGGATTCCATCTTCCTGGCGACCCGTACTTTCCCAACGAAGGAGATGATGGATGGATCGAGCCAGAGCCGGAAGGAAATCATGAAATCCCTTTGGACGATGGATTCGCCGAACCATTACCTGAAGAGACTGACTAGGAACCCGAAGTCGAGAACCTACCTCAAGTGACCCCAATACCAAATCCTAACCCTCGAGTTCGATTTCAAGGTCCAACGCCTATGTGGGTAGGGAGTTTGAATAGGTGGAGCCATGAGCAAGACCAACCCCTCCCATGCGACGGAAACTTCAACCTCTACAATCTGAACGAAGGAGGACCCACGGACAGGGCCCTTCCAATCCTGATACGTAGAGTGGCTCGCAATGTGGAGCTAGGTATGGCAACCATTCAGCAAACTGAGGAGCTCGAAGCGGATTTGAACACCAGCACGGATCACATTCGTCACTTCGAGATTGCTCACGCGAGAGCTGCAAGGAACAATGAAGCTCTGCAGCGAGAGTTAGCTACAACCCGAACCGAAGTCATAGAGCTCCGAGCCTGCCAGTCAGAATACGAGAGATGCTTGCTTGATGTGGAGCGTCAGCTGGCCGAATTAAGTATTCACTTGAGGAGTACCTGTCGCCGATAGGGGATACTCCACTCAACCTTCCTTTTTGGTCTAAGGGATGACTTTCATAGTTATGTTCTAAGTAGCTCCTTTCTCTGTAGACATTCTTGTCTTGCAGTATTCACTAGTTCTTTATGTTGTCAAATTGTTCATTTGTTGGTATGTTGTAGACCTACTCCTAGGTAAAATTTTCCAAATTTTGTGTAATCTTAATATCGTGGCAACTATTATATTTCAGTCGAAGATTATCATTGTCAAAAGTATACCTTGGAGCGGTAGCATTCAAATTGAGCAACCTTATCAAGGTCTCATCACTGTTTTGTCCTCAAAACATGAATCATAAGATGTGCTTAGACGATTATTCCTTTTCCCCATCAATTTCATATCAGTCTCCATGAAAAGCTTCAATGTCCTAATCGGCATAGGACGAATGAGTCTCCCATCGTGCCGATGACCTTTGCTTCGAGAAAGCGATTCGTCTCAATCTTCCTTCTGACGGGAGTCCTCACTGGTTTCAGTGATAAGTCTGTTTGAACCCTAGTATTATTTCATGCGTCGAAGCCTAAGAGCATCTACGGAAAGAATGCTACGCATTTCTGGCTCATGTTGCCAATGAGACGCAAGAAGTTAAAGACCTCAAGAGCATCTTCGAAGTCTGCAACTTTCCCACTGTCTTCCCCAAAGGCATTCCAGGGATTTCTTCCGAGTGCCAAGTTGAATCCCGTATCGACTTGATCCTCGGAACTAACTTTATAGCCAAATCTCCAAGAGCCGACGAAAATGTGAGAGTTACTCAGCCAGCCCAAGGAGCTGAGCAACCAGGAGTTCGTAAACTTATTTTATGTGAACTTTGTGTGCTCAAATCTGTTCTATCCTTGCTAAGACCATATCATGGGGATGTGGGCCGAGTCAATGAGAGTCAGATAGCAAAACGGGAAATCTCAATGCATAGATAAACATTTAGGATACATCCAGGGGCAACCATTGTTGCTCACAAATTTCTTTTCTTGACATGTAGCAGATCATGCCTCCGAAGGAACGTACCCAACCCACCAATAAGACACCAGTCCTTCAGGTGGACTCAGCTACGTTCCAAGCTACTGTCACGGCAGCCGTAGCAGCCGCCCTAGCTGTTCTTAACGCTAACAACCCAAGTGGGAATGGGAACAGTTTCCACATCTCGAACTGTAGCAACACCTCAGGAAACCAACAAGGGCTTTTCCAGGAGGACACTCTGACTCCCAAACCTAAGAGCGCCAAACGAAAATTATGGAACAAGAGGGAGCGCAAGTTGTGTCAGAAACTTGCCAAGAGACAACAACCCGTGATAGCTCCTACAACCACAACATCCGCCAAAACCAGTGCCAACGCCAGTGCGGCGATATGCTGGAAAACTTCCAAATTGCGAGGAATGCAACTTCCACCACGTAGGAGAATGCCACGAACTTCGATGTAAGAACTGCAACAGGCAAGGACACACCGCTCGTTAGTGCAGAGCACTAGCACCGTCAAACGCCTCGATTTCTGGTGAAAAGATGGGTCAGATTTGCTACAAGTGTGGCCAACCCGGACATTTCAAAAGAAATTGTCCAGGGGCTGAGGATGGCCAGGAAGCTTGCTTCGCAAAGACCCCGACTGAGCACACCACTTCCACTACCGACGCGAGCATAGTTCAAGTGTGCGGTACATGTGGAGAAATGGGACACTTCACAACAGACTGCCCAACAGAGAAGAACGATGAGGAGACAGGGGGAGTCTGACCTCAGAAAATGGGAAGCATCAAAGAACCCTACCATGTTTTGGTACGTTTTCAAAAAACCTCAAAGAATTATTCATAATCGTGATTTCTTTCTCGTCCAAATTTAATCACGACTTACTCTTAAAAGTTGATGCCCTAATGGGTGAATTATGGTAGCCTAGTGTATACATTAGAGTCAGTTGTGATTATACATCGCTTGTATACGCCAAGCTATCATAGGAAAATCTAGTAAGAACCATTCCATCGAGAGCCCATAGTTTCAAAACATCTGGACCCTCGCATTAGTAGTACCCACCAAGTCCAAATCAAAACGCAGAAATACCAGAGACGTTCATTTTGGGATGCCAATGTGCTAGCAAAACGATCCTCCCGGACTAACTTGACGCGCGACTCTACGACACCATCCTATCTAGCTCGACTAAGTCTATGTTATACCAAACCCTTTTGTCTTAAATCGTTCGATCGCGAAACTCCCGTCGCTCATGACGACAACTAGATGCGAACTTCGAAAAATTCATGTCTCTTCGAAACCCGAAAGTATTCATGTGAAGAGTATCATCCACAGAGAGATGGACAGAGTAAGAAGGCGATTCATACGATTGAAGATGCGTCGTGGGACACTCATCTACCTTTAACTGAACTTCTTGCAAACGACGGTGACCTTTCCAGTATCGAGGTTGCACCGTTCGAAGCCCTCTATGGTCGTAAGTACAGATCCCCTTTTGTGTTGGGCTAAGGTGGGCGACACGCAAGTAGTGAAGAGTCAAGTCCCCGACAACACTTACACGAGTCCTAAAACCATCCGTAGGACGACTGAAAGGATCGTACGAAAGGGCTACGCCGATGAGAGACAAAAACCATTGGAGTTCCAGATTGGTGAACGTGTCGTTTGCAGGTCTCGCCCTGGAAAAGGCTTGATACGCTTCAGAAGGCGTTGAAAGCTAAAATCAGGATACGTGGGACGGTCCAAGATCCTTGCTGGGATCGGTCCCATAAGCATACAAACTCTAGTTACCCCGATAACTCAACAAAGTCCATTCCTCCTTCCTCGTGTCGAACCAAAAATGAGTGTACGTCCGATGAGACGCCTACGATTTCCCCTCGACAGCCTCAAGTTAGACGAGAGTCTACACTTTATGAGAGAATCATCCGAGCTCACGGATCGAGGATTCAAGTGAACAAAATAACGTCACATCCCGATAGTGAAGGTCCGCTGGAATGTCAAACAGGAACTTGGATTCACTTGGGAGCACGAGAGTCCCATGAACCATAAGTACCTCCATCTTTTCCAAGTCTATAAGTTATACCTCTATTCTTGAATTTCGGGACGAAATTCCCTCTAACTGGGGGATGATGTGACAACCCGAAAACTTCTACCCGGTACATCTAGTCAGTTAATCTAAGTTAAACTCATTTCTGTTAACTCCTAGCACTGATTAAGGGCTCATTTAAGCATTTAAATCCTTGAGTACAACCAAAGTTTGAATTAGGGATGGGTTGGTTTAAGATTTAGGGTTGCAAATAGGCCAAACACTCCATCAAAAGGAGTGTGTGGCCGCACACCCGAGTGTATGTCTGCACACATGAGTGTGTGGCCACACACCCGAGTGTATGGCCGCACACATGAGTGTGTGGCCGCACACCCGAGTGTATGGCCGCATACACGAGTGTGTGGCCGCACACCCATCCTCCAGCCGCACACTCATCCCTATTTATATATGGTGATCCCTTCACTCATTCCTTTCATTTTGCTGCACTCTACTTTCTCTCTCTAACTTTCTCTCTCTAAGAACTTCATCCAAGAACGCTGTCAAGGCCTCAAAAACGTGAGTTTTCCATCACCTAGCTTATCATACATGAAGGACCCATTGATCTAAGCCCTTAACCATCAAAGTTCATCATGTTCTTCATCACATGAAGGTGTACGGCCGCACACCTTCATAAGGTGGCCGTACACACCTTAAAGCTCTCCAAAGTGAAGAGTTTGGCCTTCATTCACTAGTAGGACTTGGTATTAGCACAAGAACACCTCAAAATCAACATTTCGGGCACAAATCAGGAGTGTACGGCCGCATACTCCTGTATACGGCCGCACACACCCTCTATACGGCCGCACACTCCTATGTGCGACCGCACACACATGCTGACCGCACACCCTGGCCGCACACACACCCTTTTGGCCGTACACCTCCCTTGTTTGATCATATAGGGTCCCGACAAGCATTTCCAAGTCTTTACAGTGGTTTCCCGTCATGTTTGGCCATGAAACACCCTAATTCTAACACACATATGTGTTATCACATGTTAATAGGATCCATTTGCGTACGAAACATCGGTTAACACTCAGCATTCGTAACCGATCATACACCCAGATCCTACGTCAAACGGTGAGTTCATACCCCTACATTTTCCGTGTTTTTAATGTTTTCAGGGGGGAATACAAGCCAAACTCAAAGTATTTTGTTAAGTTATAAACTTATTAATGCAGTCCAACGATTTCCACGTTTAATAACATATTCGGATATTCTATCTCTTTTTGTAATATGTTGAGCATAAGGGAAAAATTCTATTTTGCAAATCCAACTTCATAGTCTTCAGAAAGGTTTTTACAAAGCATTTTCCATATCAACTCTAATAAACTATAATGGGTATAGTTTGGTATAACCCTCTAGGCAGTCTCTACTTAATCAGATTTCATAAATGAATATATATAAACTATGGCAGATTTAGTTTATGTTATATGCTTTCTCAGGAGTATAAAGTACATTTATTCAAGGATACTTACTGTTTTATACTGATTTCTCGCTAGTAAACTAGATTATACAAAATTGTGAGGCGCTACTTCAATACTGTACCCTTAGGTGTATAGTGATAAATCCTTTTAGTATAACCAGAGTCTCCTGGAGGGAGAGCGTGAGATTTGTGAATAGATCTATTCGGGACTGACAATCCCACACCAGAACTGCTAGCTACAGTTAGGCGGGCACGCCTGTGGTGAACAAATGTCATTTAGCTTAATGCCTGAAGAACGTTATAAAGGTCTCTCGGTCATATCAAGTATGGTTATACGACTCGCAAATAAGTATAAACTAACCTTGTTTACGAACTCTACTCTTCACTTGTTTTATTTTGATTAATAAAACTACTTTCATGTATATACCGATAGTAATCATGGGTTTTCAAAACTTACATCTCTACCTCTAGTAGAGATAACCTGTTTTTAGGGAAAATATAGGATTTTCCCAAGATAACACCGGTATTTCTAAAACTGATGGTTTATTTTCTACTAATGGACACTCTTTCAAAACCGCTTTTCATAAGAAAATATAGGATTTTCTTGAGGAACACTTTTCAAAAGGATTCAAAGAACATTTTTCACCAAAACCAAAATGCTTATGAACTCACCAGCTTTATGCTGATACTCTTTCAAAACTGCTTGTATTCTCAGGGAATTAGTAAACAGGTACTTCCAGGAGCTCGGAGAAGTCGAAGTGTTAGAGTCGCGTCTTTCTATTTTACTTTTGATATGAACAAAACTACGTATTAAAACAATGTAAACCTCTTTCATATATGTATTAAATGTCTGATTGTGTTTACTATGCTTGCTATGATACAATTGTTGTGATACTACGCATGACGTCCTCCACCCCGGAACATTTACGCCATCGGTTTCGGGGTGTGACACCAAGCATAACCTAATCAGGCCATCCTGTCAAACCCCCAAACTGGAACGGCGGAAACGTTCGGGGGTGGATGACGTCATATGTAGTATTACAACAATTGCATCATAGTGATCAAAGTAAACACAACCATAACATTGAATACATAAATGAAAAGGTGTTTACATCTGTTTGATTCTTGTTTTTATACATCAAAAGTATAATCAAAAGAAAAAGACGTGACTCTATACGCTCCGTCTTCTCAAAACTCCAGAACGTACCTGTCTACTGCTTCCCTGAGAATACAAGCAGTTTTGAAAGAGTATCAGCATAAAGCTGGTGAGTTCATAAGCGATGTTTTAGTAATGAAAACTTATTGATGACTCTGTAAAAATGTTCCTATGTTTCCAAGAAAATCCAATATTTTCTTTAGTAAGAATGTGATAATATCAGTTCCATCTATAACCACTTAGTTCATGCTAGCCATGTATAAACCAATATCGAACAGACAGTTGATTATATGGATTTGCCCTAAGCCCACAACCAAATAAGGAACCGGAAATGAGGCGAAAACCACACATTCTACAGTCTATCGAATATTCTCCATACGTAGCCCTGATGCCTAAACTAAGTAATTATAGAATTAACTATGAATGTTTGTTACTGTATCCTGTTGTAGTATAGGAAAAACATTAGTTTGTATGTCTGGTTACTACCAATCATAGTATGTGTGTATTCTTGTACAAAACCTTTGTATAGTATGTTCTGTTGAAAACCCTGACTATCACCAATATGTATAGTATGTTCTGTTTGAAAACCCTGGCTACCACCAGTATGTATAGTAGTTTCATTAATTAAAATAAAACTAATGAAGAATGTAATCCCGTAAACAAATGGTTAGTTTATACTATTGTGAGTCGTATAACCATGCTTGATATGACCTAGTGACCTTTACGACGTTCTTCAAGTGTCGGTTAAATGACATTTGTCACCCCAGGCATGCCTGCCTAACTATAGCTAGCAGTTCAGGTGTGAGATTGGCAGTCCTGAATAGATCTATTCACCAATCTCACGTTCTCCCTCAAGGAGACTCTGGTTATTCTATGATAGGATTTAACCTGTACCCCGAAGGGTACAATTGAAGTGTTGTCTCACAATCCTGTATTAACTAGTTTACGTGTGGTTCTGTGTTGTTCTCTTGTATTTGAATCCGTTGTATACTGTATAAGGTAATAATTATTGAATGTTGTACTCTTGTAGTAGTGTATATCATAAACTAAATCTGTCATAGTTTATATGTTACCCATGTTTGTAATCTGAATCGGTAAAAGTTGTGTATTGAATTCCCCAAACTATACCCATTATAGTTTGCTTGAAATGTTATGTATCTCTTGTTTTTAAATCGTTCTAAAAGTTATGAAATTATGTTTCCAAGATAAAAGTGTCCCTTATGCTCAACATAGTACAAAAGGGATAAAATATCTAAATATTTTATAAAACGTGGGAATCGGTTGACGTATCAATTGCATAAGTTTTAAACTCGTTAAAACCTTTTGTTTTAGTTCACAAAATCATTTGTGTTTGGCTTGTATTCCCCCCCCCCCCTGAAAACATCAAAAATCATAAAAGCGTAGGGGTATGAACTCACTGTTAGTTGTGTACAAGCGTCGAATCAAGGGACTGAAATGGAGACCCTCGAGTTGTAGTGTGTGGCACTTAACGGAATCCTAATAACAATTAAATACATATACGTATCTAAATTAGCGATTTTGTTAGATAAAGTGTTAGAAAAACACTTGCTTTCGGTTAACGAATGTTACCGGGGCTTGATTGAATCGAGGAAAGTGGGTTTTCAGTCAAATGCACCACTTAGGAAGTGTTTACGGCCGTGAATGGGGTTTACGGACGTGAAGGGAGTTTACGGCCGTGAACCGTTTACGGCCATGAACTGTTTACGGCCGTGAACTGGTGTGCGGTCAATGAAGATTTACAGATTTGAAGGGCGTACGGTCGTACACTCAAGAACAAGGTTGCTGGATTCGATGAAAAACGTGTTCTAGATGCTCCAAATCAACTCCCAATGACGATTCTTGATGATTTTCGGAGGGATAAGGGTGTTTTTGGTGTGTACGGTCAAGAGTTTAGAGAGAGTAGGAGAGAGTGTTCGGCCAGAAAAGTGTAAATGAGGGGTATGGTCTCGTATTTATAGGGGTTTTTGTGGTCGGTGGTGGGGTCCACCCGACGCTGGCCG
Source organism: Lactuca virosa (assembly GCF_052849685.1). Lineage (NCBI taxonomy): Eukaryota > Viridiplantae > Streptophyta > Magnoliopsida > Asterales > Asteraceae > Lactuca > Lactuca virosa. The sequence continues at coordinate 255,628,431 of NC_136434.1, forward strand.
TAAACGAGTGTACGGCCGTAAACTCACTTAGGCCGAAAACTGATGTTTTGATCGAAGGATAACTCAAAATTTCGTGAAGTTTTGGTCCCGACTCATATAAAAATTTAAATGTAAAACTAGATGATTTTCTAAACCAAGAAGTTTGACGGGAACTTAAGAAAATTCAAATTTTATTAACGGAAATTGGTTAATGGAAACGGAAAAAGGTTCGGGTTGTCACATCATCCCCCCGTTAGAGGGAATTTCGTCCCGAAATTCAGACACAGAATACAAATCATGGACTCGGAAAAAGATGAGGGTACTTCTGTTTCATTGAATCTTCGCGCTCCCAAGTGAATTCAGGTCCCCGCTTGGCATTCCAGCGAACCTTCACTATCAGGATACGGCTTTGTTTCGTTTGTTTGACTTCCCGATCCATGATTTCTACGGGCTCTTCCACGAAGTGTAAGCTCTCGTCTAGTTCGATCTCATCGAGGGGTATCACAAGTATCTCATCGGACGGACACTTCTTTAGGTTCGACACGTGAAAGACGGGATGTACGTTGCTAAGTTCTCGTGGTAGACGAAGTTTGTATGCTACGGGACCGATCCTGGCGAGGATCTCGAATGGTCCTATGTATCTTGGATTCAGCTTTCCACGCTTTCTGAAGCGTATCATGCCTTTCCAGGGCGAGACCTTCAAAAGAACATGGCCACCAACCTGGAACTCCAAGGGTTTTCGTCTCTTATCGGCGTAGCTCTTTTGTCTATCTCTTGAAGCTTTTAGTCGTTCCCGGATTTGTACGATCTTTTTAGTAGTCTCTCGGATGATTTCTGGGCCTGTGAGAGTGCTATCGGGGACTTGAACCTTGACTAGCTGCGTGTCACCCACCTCAGCCCAGCATAGAGGGGATCTGCACTTACGGCCATAGAGGGCTTCGAACGGCGCAGCCTTGATGCTGGTATGGTAGCTGTTGTTGTAGGAAAATTCAACCAGGGAAAATGAGTGTCCCACGACATGCCAAAGTCGATGACGCAGGCTCTCAACATATCTTCCAACGTTTGAATGGTTCTCTCACTCTGCCCATCTGTCTATGGATGGTAAGTTATGCTCATATCCAGCTTAGTTCCAAGAGCCTTCTGCAGTGACTGCCAAAATCTCGAGGTAAACGTGCTATCTTGATCGGAGATAATGGATACAGGCACACCATGAAGGCGGACTATCTCTCGAATGTAGTTTCGCGTCAGTCTCTCCATTTTAAAGTTTTCTTTGATTGGCAGGAAGTGGGCGGATTTAGTCAGTCGATCAACAATTAATTACCCAAATGGTGTCGTGCCCACTCGGAGACTTGGGCAACTTAGTGATGAAATCCATCATAATCCTTTCCCACTTCCACTCAGGTATTTCTGGCTGCTGAAGTAGACCTGAGGGCTTTTGATATTCCACCTTCACCTTGGCGCAAGTCAGGCACTTGCCCACGAAGGTAGCGATCTCTGCTTTCATATTCGGCCACCAATAGAGTTGTTTAAGATCCAGATACATCTTATCTAAACCTGGGTGAACGGAGTATCTAGTCTTGTGAATTTCGTTCATGACAACCTCCCTATAACTGTCATACTTTGGGGTCCAGATCCGGTTCATGAAATAGTAAACTCCGTCTCCCTTGACCTCTAAGTTCTTTTCCATTCCCCGCAAGGCTTCATCCGACATGTTTTCTGGTTTTAAGGCTTCCAACTGAGCCTCTCTGATTTGAGCGGATAATTGGGAATGTATGGTCATTTTCAGTGCCTTCACTCTACGACCTGAATACTCTTTTCGGCTGAGGGCATCCGCTACCACATTGGCCTTGCCGGGATGATAGCGTATTTCGCACTCGTAATCACTGAGTAGCTCTACCCATCGCCGTTGTCTCATGTTCAACTCTTTCTGATCGAAGATATGTTGTAGACTCTTATGGTCGGTGAAGACAGTACACTTGGTTCCGTAGAGATAATGTCTCCAAATCTTTAACGCAAAGACCACTGCTCCCAACTCTATATCCTGAGTTGTATAATTGACTTCGTGTGTTTTCAGCTGTCTCGAGGCATAAACAATAACCTTTCCTCGCTGCATGAGCACACAGCCTAATCCATGATTGGATGCATCACAGTAGACAACGAAATCCTCCGTCCCTTCAGGCAGGGACAAGATAGGTGCGCTGCATAGGGCCTGCTTCAATGTTTGAAACGCAGTGTCTTGCTTTTCCCCCTAACTAAAGTTTACACAATTCTGAGTCAGGGTGGTTAAAGGCTTAGCAATTCTGGAGAAATTCTGGATAAATTTGCGATAGTAGCCAGCGAGACCCAAGAATTGACAGATTTTTGTGGGCGTCTTCGGTGCTGACCAATTCTCAATCGCTTTGATCTTGGAAGGGTCCACGTGTATGCCTTCCTCGCTAACCACGTGACCAAGGAAAGTTACCTTTCTGATCCAGAATTCGCACTTTGAAAATTCTGCATAGAGTTTCTCCGCCCTTAGTGTTTCTAGCACTAGTCTCAAGTGTTGTCTATGGTCTTCCTCACTCCGAGAGTAGACAAGTATATCATCAATGAATACGATTACGAACTTGTCTAGGAAAGGGCGCACACCCGATTCATCAGATCCATGAATACCGCTGGTACGTTGGTTAGACCAAAGGGCATTACTACAAACTCGTAGTGTCCATAACGAGTTCGGAATGATGTCTTGGGAACATCATTCTCATGAACTCGCAACTGATGGTACCCTGATCTTAGGTCTATTTTTGAGAAATAATTGGCTCCCTAAAGTTGATCGAAGAGGTCGTCGATTCTGGGTAGGGGATAACGGTTCTTGATGGTAAGCTTGTTCAGTTCTCGATAATCAATGCACATTCGAAAGGATCCATCCTTCTTTTTCACGAATAAGATCGGGGCTCCCCAGGGTGAGGAACTTGGTCTGATGAATCCTTTGCTGAGCAGCTCATTGAGCTGACTGGATAACTCTTGCATTTCTGTCGGCGCTAGACGGTATGGGGATTTAGCTACGGGAGTAGCTCCGGGGATTAAGTCGATACGGAACTCGACTTGGCGCATGGGAGGGATTCCTGGAAGATCTTCGGGGAAGACATCAGGAAAGTTGCAGACTTCGGGGATGCTCTCGAGGTCCTTAACTTCCTGCTTTTCGTTAACATCATGGGCTAGGAATCCATCGCACTCCTTTCGCAAATATTTCTGAGCCTGAATGTAGGAAATGATATGAAGGTTTGAGCTGAGTTTATCACCGTAAACTATGAGAGCTTCGCCCGAGGGTAAATTGAGACGGATGGCTTTTTCATAACAAAGGATCTCAGCACGATTGGGGCTCAACCAATCCATGCCGACGATGACGTCGAAGCTTTTTATGGAAACTGGCATAAGATTTATGGGGAAGGAATGATCGTTTAGGGTAAGGGTACAGCCTATGAATATGTCGTTAGTGCTCTCTTTCTTTCCGTTAGCCATCTCGACGGTAAATGTTTCGGTTAGAGGTTGGGATTTACACTTGAGTAGATGTTTGAATGCATGACTAACAAAACTCCTCTCCGCACCAGAATCGAAAAGAATGCATGCATAAGAGTTGTTAAGGAGGAACGTACCCGTAACAACCGTGGGATCAGCAACTGCCTCCTCCTGACCCATCGCTAGCACTCTCCCTGTGTTGCCAGTTGTTGTTGCCTTGGGGAAATTTCTCTTGAAATGCCCAACCTCCCCACAGCCATAACAGGCTTGACCAGCGCCCGCTCCAGGAGCCTGATTGGTTGGTTGGACTGGTGCCTTGCAGAATCGAGTTGTGTGTCTCTTCTTACCACAGTTGTTGCACAACATCTCCCGGCACTGCCCATGATGATGGAAGTTGCACTTGTCGCACTTTGGAAGAGTACCAGCATACCTACTGGCAGGTGCTTGGGTGGTTGGAACAGCAGCAGGAGTAGTAGCAGCATGGACTACCACTGTTTGTTGTTTCTTGGAGGGCTCCTGCGAAGACTGCCCCTTTCGTTTGTTCCAGAACTTTTTCTTTCCACCACTCACCTTTGGTGGTTCGGGAGCAGCTGTCACTTCATCCAGATCAACCCCGTGATTTATTAGGGTTTGCGCCAGGCACTTGGCGCTGTCAAATGTAGAAGGCTTAGCAGCCAAAACATTTCCTTGCGTTGGGGGCGTCAATCCCCAAATGTATCTTTCTATCTTCTTGCTTTCCAGGGTGACCATTCCCGGACATAGAATAGCCAGATCGCAGAATCTAGCTATGTAAGCAGCAATGTCGGAACCCTTCATCTTCAGGTTCCAGAGCTCGTGCTCTAACTTCTGCATCTCGCCCCTTGGGCAGTACTCGGCAAGCATTAGTTCTTTTAAGCTTTCCCAACCCATGGCATTCGCTACCGGCAGGGTTAGGGATTTGACTCGACCATTCCACCATGTCAGTGCTTTGTCGGTGAAGGTGCAGGGCGGCGAACTTCACCTTGTTTGCCTCAGAACAAGCGCAAATCTCGAAGATGGATTCGATCTTCTCGAACCATCGGGTTAAGGCAATGACTCCTCCATTGCCGTTGAAGGATTTAGGTTTCGCATTCATGTAATCCTTATAGGAACACTCCTTTTGATGTCCCTGATCGCCGAGATTTTGGGGATGAGTACCACCTCCGGATCTGCTAGCCCCACTGGGGTTTATTTGCGTCATTGTTGCAGTCACGACGGCTGTAACTGCTGCCTGGAACATGGCAGGATCGAACTGAGGAGGTGGTGGCGGCGGAGGGTCGTTGTTCTTCCTGCTGGGTCTCTTTCTGGGAGGCATCTTTTTCTAAAAAATAATCAGGAAGAAGAGGATGGTAAGTCCCCTAGATCTTAAATAAAGAGATATGAAACAAGATATATCTCAGCCTGATAGATAAAGTGTTCTACTAAGCGATAAACAGAGAATGGTTACTAATGCAAGTAAATTATCACTAGGAAGAAATAAGTAGCAACACTTGGAATGACTCTCTATACTGTATTCGGCTCTAGATAAAATACTCCTACAGTATTTTAAGTTGTATGCTCTGTTCTACCGATATCTTGATGTATATAGCTTGGTAAGTTTTAGGCTTGTTGCAACACCATGATCACTCCCAGACACATGTTGGTCATGTCTCAAATAAATATAGTTGATCAGGCTATATCGATCCCAGACATGATTACATAACTATCCAGGTTTAACCACAGTGTCCAACATCCAAATACTTTTGTTTTGTTCTACTCATGATATTGTTTCTGGTACTTATGTATACTTGTATACTTCTTATAAAATACTTATATTTTAAAAGTATACTTTTAGTTCAGAGCACTTCGGCCCCTTAGTGTTTATAGTTGTATACCATGTAAGGTTCAGTATACTTAGTTCACTATAAACAAGAGCTCTGATACCAATCTGTCACACCCCCAAACCGGAACGGCGGAAACGTTCGGGGGTGGATGACGTCATATGTAGTATCACAACAATTGCATCATAGTGATCATAGTAAACACAACCATAACATTGAATACATATATGAAAAGGTATTTACATCTGTTTGATTCTTGTTTTTATACATCAAAAGTATAATCAAAAGAAAAAGACGTGACTCTATACGCTCCGTCTTCTCAAAACTCCAGAACGTACCTGTCTACTGATTCCCTGACAATACAAGCAGTTTTGAAAGAGTATCAGCATAAAGCTGGTGAGTTCATAAGCGATGTTTTTGTAATGAAAACCTGTTTATGACTCTGTAAAAATGTTCGTATGTTTCCAAGAAAATCCAATATTTTCTTTAGTAAGAATGTGATAATATCAGTTCCATCTATAACCACTTAGTTCATTCTAGCCATGTATAAACCAATATCGAACAGACAGTTGATTATATGGATCTTCCCTAAGCCCACAACCAAACAAGGAACAGGAAATGAGGCGAAAACCACACATTCTACAGTCTATCGAATATTCTCCATATGTAGCACTGATGCCTAAACTAAGTAATTATAGAATTAACTATGAATGTTTGTTACTGTATCCTGTTGTAGTATAGGAAAAACATTAGTTTGTATGTCTGGTTATTACCAATCGTAGTATGTGTGTATTCTTGTACAAAACCTTTGTATAGTATGTTCTGTTGAAAACCCTGGCTATCACCAATATGTATAGTATGTTCTGTTTGAAAACCCTGGCTACCACCAGTATGTATAGTAGTTTCATTACTTAAAATAAAACTAATGAAGAATGAAATCTCGTAAACAAATGGTTAGTTTATACTATTGTGAGTCGTATAACCATGCTTGATATGACCTAGTGACCTTTACGATGTTCTTCAAGTGTCGGTTAAATGACATTTGTCACCCCAGGCATGCCTGCCTAACTGTGGCTAGCAGTTCAGGTGTGAGATTGTCAGTCCCGAATAGATCTAGTCACAAATCTCACACTCTCCCTCCAGGAGACTCTGGTTATACTATGATAGGATTTAACATGTACCCCGAAGGGTACAATTGAAGTGTTGTCTCACAATCCTGTATTAACTAGTTTACGTGTGGTTCTGTGTTGTTCTCTTGTATTTGAATTCGTTGTATACTGTATAAGGTAATAATTATACTTAAATAATTATTAAATGTTGTACTCTTGTAGTAGTGTATATCATAAACTAAATTTGTCATAGTTTATATGTTACCCATGTATGTAATCTGAATCGGTAAAAGCTGTGTATTGAATTCCCCAAACTATACCCATTATAGTTTGCTTGAAATGTTATGTACTTGGTTTGTAAATCGTTCTGAAAGTTATGCAATTATGTTTCCAAGATAAAAGTGTCCCTTATGCTCAACATAGTACAAAAGGGATAAAATATCTAAATATTTTATAAAACGTGGGAATCGGTTGACTTTATCAATTGCATAAGTTTTAAACTCGTTAAAACCTTTTGTTTTAGTTCACAAAATCATTTGTGTTTGGCTTGTATTCCCCCCCTGAAAACATTAAAAAGCATAAAAGCGTAGGGGTATGAACTCACTGTTAGTTGTGTACAAGCGTCGAATCAACGGACTGAAATGGAGACCCTCGAGTTGTAGTGTGTGGCACTTAACGGAATCCTAATAACAGTTAAATACATATACGTATCTAAATTAGCGATGTCGTTAGATAAAGTGTTAGAAAAACACTTGCTTTCGGTTAAGGAATGTTACCGGGGCTTGATTGAATCGAGGAAAGTGGGTTTTTAGTCAAATGCACCACTTAGGAAGTGTTTACGGTCGTGAATGGGGTTTACGGACATGAAGGGAGTTTACGGTCGTGAACTGTTTACGGCCATGAACTGCCTCTCGAAGGGTTTACGGCCTTTGAAAGTTTGAAGACTGTACGGCCGTGAACTGGTGTGCGGTCAATGAAGATTTGCAGATTTGAAGGGTGTACGGTCGTACACTCAAGAACAAGGTTGCTGGATTCGATGAAAAACGTGTTCTAGATGCTCCAAATCAACTCCCGTAGACGATTCTTGATGATTTTCGAAGGGATAAGGGTGTTTTTGGGGTGTACGGTCAAGAGTTTAGAGAGAGTAGGAGAGAGTGTTCGGCCAGAAAAGTGTAAATGAGGGGTAGGGTCTCGTATTTATAGGGGTTTTCGTGGTCGGTGGTGGGGTCCACCCGACGCTGGCCGTAAACGAGTATACGGCCGTAAACTCACTTAGGCCGAAAACCTATGTTTTGATTGAAGGATAACTCAAAATTTCGTGAAGTTTTGGTCCCGACTCATATAAAAATTTAAATGTAAAACTAGATGATTTTCTAAACCAAGAAGTTTGACGGGAACTTAATAAAATTCAAATTTTATTAACGGAAATTGGTTAATGGAAACGGAAAAAGGTTCGGGTTGTCACACATCCTATCACTGATTGATCAGTACTAGCATGCGAGTCTACTAGCTCATACAATAGGCATACAAAGGCTTCTCTCCTAGCATTCTATCATGAAAAAACTGAGCAGATACTTAGCCCTAACTAGGATGCAATTCTCAGATTCACAGATCAAATCATATCAGTTAACATGCATGGGTAATTTGGGAAAACTTACTTGAGTTCGGTCGATTGCATGCACCACACCATTCTTATTTTATTAAACCTCTTTTTATAAAACATTTTCTTTTTGAAAATTCTACCAAACCCTCAGTTTGAGTCCAGACACACCCGAGAGTGTGCCCGAATCCCTCAAACTAAGGCTCTGATACCAACTTGAAACGTCCTAAAAATATGATCCAAATTTTTCATTTTTAGTTTAAATAGAAAAGTATCCCAAGAACATTATCCATACAACCCAAATGAAAAAAAGTGTATCAAACATCATATCAATCAGAGTAATATCTCAAAAGCGGAAACCATATCGTGTGTGCGATACAGTCATTCCGAGCTCCTCCCCTTGGAACTGTAAGTACCTGAAACATAAACTGAAAACCGTAGGCACAAAGCTTAGTGAGTTCCCCAAGATACCGCATACTAAACATATAAAATATAACGGGCCCTGCCCAAAGTGTATAATGGGCCCCGCCCTAACTCGCATAACGGGCCCCGCCCAATGAGTATAACGGGCCCCGCCCTAACTCACAAAACGGGCCCCGTCCAATGAGTATAACGGGCCCTGCCCTAACTCGCAAAACGGACCCCGCCAACATATAATACATACTACATAACAAGTAATAACATACAGAATAATCACCGGGCCCTGCCTAGTAAGCATACAAGCACATACACATACCAGTGTCACACAGACAATGGGTAATCTATCATAACAGATCATGGGTCGGCATTGGTGCCTTCGACCCGCTAAACATAGTGAGGAAACTCACTTCTGAATTTGAGCGATAGCTGAATAGGTCTCGGCTCCGAATATTAGCTCTATTGGCCACCTAAACAGTAACCAATCCTTAGATATAACTCAAAACACCTCAATACCCCCCCCCCCCTCTTAAGGTCAAACTTGGTCAAAGACAAAAGTCAAAGTCAAGGTCAACAGTCCATGTTGACCCAACACGCTGTGTTGACTTGCAAACACATTATGTTTTGCCATCATCCAGATAGTCGGGAAAACCCCAACTAACACGTCGTGTTGACTTGCAAACATGCCGTGTTTTCCTAAGTTCCAACAGCTTAATACATTAAGCTGCTTTCTTCGACTCCAAGAGCTCCAAAGCTCAAATCTAGACCAAAATGAGATTTAGATGGGTAAAGTTTCCAACTTTATCCATTGGAACTACCAAAAGGTCCAAAACTCAAACCATAAAGCTTGATAATGCAAGGGCTTAACCAATAAGCACTTAATCCTTAAAGTCCGAAGTTCATCCTTTACAGAAGTGATTCTAACACCCATACCATCTCAAAGGTTGGTGCTTTTTAGAAATACATGTCCAATGCATGTCTTGAACCCATATTAGGTCAAAATGAGGATTTATGACCTAATCTCTATGCATGACTTCAAAACTTGATTATAGACCAGATCCAAGACACTACTAGATCACCTTGACTTGGAGATCCATAAAGTTGCAAACTTGATGAGATTTAGCCATTCCAATATTCAAGAACAAGAAACTAAAGGGACAAAACTCAAGATCTAACAACTTGGAATGATAAAAATCGAGTCTTGAACACTTACAAAGGTCCAGAAGAGTGCCAAACTGAAGAATGAGAGCTTGCTTGCTCGATCTTTGCTTCCTACCTCCACATTCTTCCTTTTTTAGCTTCAAAAACACCAACTATTTGGGGGAATGGAGGTTGATAAAGAGACCAGCTCTTGGGACTTAAGGAGATTATATAGGGTGCAACACCCTAAAAATTAGGGTTTCTCCACCAGCCGCCAAAATGTTGTGTTACTACACCACCACACTGTGTTAATCCAATAAATTTCGCGGCCCAAAGGCTTATCGCCACGCCGTGGCCAATGAGAAATCATGAACAATTTGGAATTAATTTCATACCTGGAATCGAGTGTTACAATTGGAGTAACCACACTTAACGATTACTTCATTGGTCATGTCGTGAGTAAATTAAGATGACTATTTTCCATACTCTTCAAATAGAGATTCATGAGGTTTTGTTCTACAATCGGTTGTATCTTAGTCTCTCCCCAACGTTGTCCGTAACTAGCTTCTATACAGGGTTTGACTAGGTATTGCATGAGGAATAGTACAAACCTATGTAGTCAAAGTTTATTTGATCTTTCTGCCACAAATGGAGAAGTGGATATCTCTGGGTCCCTCGTTGATTTGGTGCTGATAACAAATACTTGGCCAAGTTGAGACTAAGTTGAATAGATTCAACAATCAGTCGGAAAGGTCACCACAAGTCAGTATCGGGAAACATAATCTTGAATCATGATATTGACAATTGATCCATGTCTCTAGTTCATAATAAGATATCATGAAGATCAAAGGAATTTGAAGTTATTAGTCTTAGGGATTTTTTAGAGAATTGAACAAAATCCTAAGTTAGTTGGGCTTTTTTAGAGAAAATGTTAAGTTCGTTGGGTTTTCTTGAACAAACATAACATGATTTGGGCTTTTTGAATGGTTTGGAAACTTCGTTGGACTTTTCAGTCATTTTGCCTTAGAAATCGTTCAAATAATATGTTTATAGATTCTAGAATGAAAACATAAGAGAAACATAATATTAAGATAATCATGTATATAAGAGAAACAATTCATATACTAACTTATAAAGTAGTTGTGTAGTCTTTCTTTAGCCACCACAAGTGATATTTTCACATAAAAATTAGGAACACATAGTATATCATAAACGTTAAAATTAAGAGAAGATATTAAAGACAAAATGGTAGACATAAAACTCTTAATACGACATCAGCCTTATAACAGTATATCTAAGGATGCGACATATTTGACCTTATGCAACTCATCTCCTACAAATTACAACCCAACAAATCAATTAAAATCACAAAAATTGAACTGAAATTAAAACCAATCTACATTTACAAGAATTTTTTTAATTCGTGTAAATTTAGCCTTTCCATTCAAACCTGCCATAAAACCGACAAAACACATCGATGAAATTAAAAAGGATTTGAAAAATAAAAGTTTGGTCCTATCATTATGGGCGTGTTCGGAAATGAGCGTTTAGGAGCTTTTGAGAGCAAAGCTTCTAGCATTTGACAAAACGCTACGTTTTGAACAGACAGTCTCGTTTGGCACTACAAGCTTCTAGTGTTTAGTAGTAAACAAAACGCTCCAAATTCAAATCCTACTTCATGTAGCGTTTAACAAAACGCTATAAGCTACAAGCTACCCGTTAGCAGTTAGTTTTACCGAACACGCCCTATAAGAACCTAAATGAGATGGGAAAAAGAAACATGAAACTAGACTAAAAAATCATACACAGAAAGACAAGGAATTTGAAAATTAAAACTTGCTTCGATAACACACATTTCCTGCATGAGGTTTCTATAATGCAACAAGAAGAAGAAGAAGAAGAAGAAGAGCAATCGATACCTAATCCAATGCACAACCATAAACCGACACAACCATTGCTGATGAAAAGAGAAAAGAACGAGAAGTAGCAGCATAAAAGCATAACACAAGAATGGCAGGATGATGGTAGCTCTTTTAGGGTTTATAAATAGACGGCGGCGCAAAACGGTGGTGATGTAATAGCGACGGCAACACTAAGTGGTGGTGTTGATAGTCATGATTGTCAATTGTTAGTGAAGATATTTTATGTATATTATGCACTAATAGCTAATAGACGCCAAGTTTTAAAGGATAAACATGTAAATCTTTTAAATGTATTTTATCTTTCATAATTTATGAAAAGATTCAAAGGGCTAAGAACAAACATACTCTTAAATTTAGGCTTAAACATAATATTTATAGTAGCGTTTAACTAAATGGAAAGTCACCAAAAATAACAAAATCATGTAATGATAAATTGAAATCTATATTGTATTATTTTGAATGCATACATTACATATATAAACCCTTAGTATATATATATATATATATATATATATATATATATATATATATATATATATATATATTATAAAGCATACATATCAAAAGTCTTAAATACAATTTTTAATGCATTTTGTACAATAAAATAAAGCACCTCTTAAAAAAATGTCTTAAAGACAAATTGCAATGCATAATGTATACCACGTAAATGCATCCAAATAAAAATCCGGTGAGATTGCCAAATGGGACTCATCCACCAATCATGTTGAATCACGCGAATCACTCTCTTTGATCGAACGGATGATATATTCCCTCAAAATATGAAATGAATTCAACGGATGTAATTGCCCTAAAAGACTAGTCATGTTCCCTATCCATGTCTCAAGTTTAGAATTCAAATCCAAAGACAATTGAAATCCACCTTTCTAAATATTTGTCTCACCTCCTCCACGACTCCTTTGCTCTCTTTAAAAATTTCTAAACCAAGCAGTCACCGCCACCGTTATCCACCATTATTCTCATTGACACCACCACCGCTTTCGAGGCCATCGTTTACAGTCGCCACCACCTCCATACCTGACCTCATGACCAGTGGCCATCTCTCATTACTTCTGTTTATCCGGATATCACCACCTGTTCATCTCTTTCTAGCCTTCGCTCTCAGACACGCAAAAGGACTTCTGGATCTAGATCGTCAAGCGACAAAAATCTTGATTTCTCTCTTAGTATTTTGTTCATTGACATGTTTTGATTTGTATGTGTATGTATTTTTGCGTATATATAGTTCAAGTCGTTAAATGCTTTTAGTTCAAGGTGTTAAATTATAGAAACAGGAACATGAAGATAACAGTGTCACCAGCCATAACGTCACATTGTCTTCCTCCTAGCTCTCAAAGAAATAGATATTCATATATTTCTTTGCCTTGATTGCTTTTTTGCTTTGTCAGAAAACTCCCAGATTTGCATTTCTTAGTTTTTTGAACAAAGCTTGAAGAAACTGATATGAATTTGTTTCCATTGTATGTTGGTTTTTGCACAGGAAATGTTACTATGAAGATGCAAGATCTCAATCAAAAAAAAGAATGCGTATTGTACTGTAATCTTTCATTCTTTCATCTGGATCTGTATATATGATATCATATAGATCTTCAAAAAAATTGTAAATGTTATTGTTTTTTTTTTGTTTTGTAGTATAAGTTAATTGAACATAAATGGGTTACAAAAGTTGACTGTTACAGAAAATAATTTAGGTTTTTATGATGCTTTACTAAATGGAGATTTCTGCATTGATAAAAATGAAGAAAAGTTAAAAATGTTTATTGTAAATTTAATGTTTTTTGGGATATTTATTGATTGGTATTATTAACATGTTTATGATTATGATGCTTTTTGGTATTATTAGCGTGTTTTAATCATATATAATTGACATATTCCTATGTAATTTAATGGTTTAATTTGTGTTTGATTAAATATTGATTGTCTCTTATTTGTGCTTTATGTTTCAAATATGTGATTATGCTTATTATCACATCTTTTTAATTTGTCTTTGTGATTGATAAATATTATTATAAACAATTTTTTAAACCATACAAGTATGATTCAAAAGTTGAAAGGTAAAAAGGATATATGGTTCATAAATTAACATCAAATGCTATTAAAGATAAATATAATATTGCTTTCAAATGAAATGCTTTGAGATATTTTAGGTAATAATATTAAATTTACATCTTAGATATCCTTTGGACATTAGTGTTGAACTTACAGCTGGACGTAAATATCAACCCCTTCTTCTGTCATATCCATTTGACGTAGAAAGTTGCATGTGGCAGCTCTGATTTGTTTCTAGGAAAATGTACATAATTATCACCCGCCATTTTATTTGAATTTTATGTACCTTTAAGGTGGATTCAAATGTAGTGTTATGGGCCACTAATTGAAAAAGGAATTAAAAATCAAGCTTGTAGATACTTAGCCACAACCTTTTCATTTGATTGTGTTTTTTAATATTTTATTATTTGTACTGGGTGTAAGACTCGTGTATTACACGGGTTTATTAAAAATAAAAATTTAATATGAATATATAAACATTAAATATTTTATAAAATAATGTTTTTTCCATAAAAAATGTAATCTTTTGGAGCATTTATGAAAGAAATCATATCATTTGAAGCATTTATGAGAATTTATTATCAAATTAATAGAATGATAACCTTATATATATATATATATATATATATATATATATATATATATATATATATATATATATATATATATATATATAACCCATTAGAATTTTTTGGAAAATTATTTTAAGAAAACTGAAATCCCCAAAAAATGACAAGTGGCAAATAATAATTTTAAAAATCTTAGAAAATGACATTTGTCAAAATGAAGAAGAAGATGACAAGTGGCAAAAATATTTTCATTTATTAGGTAGGATTTGTAAAGATTAGCAAATATTTTCACTCTTTTAGACAATTATAATCTATTGTTTTTCATATATTTCCCTCTTTTAATAATGTGTTTGTTGGATTATTACTAACGCATTTGAATGCTAATCTTCAAACGCAACTCTTTTAAAAATAATTTTGTTGCAAACGTTGCTATATATTAGATCATATTGGAAAATGTTAATTGTGTTTGTTTTACATCATTTGTCTCATAAACTTTTAGTTTATATTATTTAGAAAAAAGTTAAGTTACTTCTTAGAAACGTAAATATGTTTATGAGAAAAATGATGTAAAACAAACACTAATTGAAAAGTAAGTCACTTTTGAATCATACTTGTATGGTTTAAAAAATTGTTTATAATAATATTTATCAATCACAAAGACAAATTAAAAAGATGTGATAATAAGCATAATCACATATTTGAAACATAAAGCACAAATAAGAGACAATCAATATTTAATCAAACACAAATTAAACCATTAAATTACATATGAATATGTCAATTATAAATGATTAAAACACGCTAATAATACCAAAAAGCATCATAATCATAAACATGTTAATAATACCAATCAATAAATATCCCAAAAAACATTAAATTTACAATAAACATTTTTAACTTTTCTTCATTTTTATCAAT
This sequence comes from Lactuca virosa, assembly GCF_052849685.1. Lineage (NCBI taxonomy): Eukaryota > Viridiplantae > Streptophyta > Magnoliopsida > Asterales > Asteraceae > Lactuca > Lactuca virosa. The sequence continues at coordinate 255,643,488 of NC_136434.1, forward strand.
GCAGAAATCTCCATTTAGTAAAGCATCATAAATAAAAACCTAAATTATTTTCTATAACAGTCTGTAACTTTTGTAACTCATTTATGTTCACTTAACTTATACTACAAAACAAAAAAAAAAAACAATAACATTTACAATTTTTTTTGAAGATCTATATGAAATCATATATACAGATCCAGATGAAAGAATGAAAGATTACAGTACAATACGCATTCTTTTTTTGATTGAGATCTTGCATCTTCATAGTAACATTTCCATACAATGGAAACAAACTCATATCAGTTTCTTCAAGCTTTGTTAAAAAAAAACTAAAAAATGCAAATCTGAGAGTTTTCTGACAAAGCAAAAAAGCAATCAAGGCAAAGAAATATATGAATATCTATTTCTTTGAGAGCTAGGAGGAAGACAATGTGACGTTATGGCTGGTGACACTGTTATCTTCATGTTTCTGTTTCTATAATTTAACACCTTGAACTAAAAGCATTTAACGACTTGAACTATATATACGTAAAAATACATACACATACAAATCAAAACATGTCAATGAACAAAATACTAAGAGAGAAATCAAGATTTTTGTCGCTTGACGATCTAGATCCAGAAATCCTTTTGCGTGTCTGAGAGCAAAGGCTAGAAAGAGATTAAGAGGTGGTGATATCCGGATAAACAGAAGTAATGAGAGATGGCCACTGGTCATGAGGTCAGGTATGGAGGTGGTGGCGGCTGTAAACGATGGCCTCGAAAGCGATGGTGGTGTCAATGAGAATAACGGTGGATAACGGTGGTGGTGACTGCTTGGTTTAGAATTTTTTTAAAGAGAGCAAAGGAGTCGTGGAGGAGGTGAGACAAAAATTTAGAGTGGTGGATTTCAATTGTCTTTGGATTTGAATTCTAAACTTGAGATATGAATACGGAACATGGCTAGTCTTTTAGGTCAATTACATCCGTTGAATGCATTTCATATTTTGAGGGAATATATCATCCGTTCGATCAAAGAGAGTGATCCGCGTGATTCAACATGATTGGTGGATGAGTCCCATTTGGCAATCTCACCAGATTTTTATTTGGATGCATTTACGTGTTATACATTATGCATTGCAATTTGTCTTTAAGACATTTTTTTAAGAGGTGCTTTATTTTATTGTACAAAATGCATTAAAAATTGTATTTAAGACTTTTGATATATATATATATATATATATATATATATATATATATATATATAAGAAAATGAAAAACATTAGAAAATGACAAGTGGAAAAAATTAATTCTAAAAATCTTAAAAAATTACATGTGTCAAATTCAATTAGAATATAACATTTGTTAAAAATGATTTTGATTTATTATTGTAGATTTGTCGTTTAAAATAAAATAAAATAAAATAAAAATCACTTAAATGCATTTAAGATTAATCAATGACCAAAACAATAAATAAAGAGTTTTATCATCATCCAAAACGATCACAATTTTCAAAAGACCCAACATTTATTAAATGTGTTGAATAAAAGAAATAGCAACATAGTTTCATTAATTTGTTGATAATAATAACACCCTACTATCACTTCTCCATACATAAAAAATCTATCCAATTATAGTAATTTAACTAAACACTATACATCAGTATTCACAATTATAATTTGGTAACTTTTTCAAAGTATAGTATCCAAAAAAAATTGAAATTACAATGCCTTGATATGAAAAAAAAGTTAACATAAAAAATGAAATATTATGGAGAGATGAATGAAACTACATTGCTATTTCTTGTACTTGGCCTTAAAAGAAACAATTGTCAGCGACAATCTTGCATTGCAAAATTAGAGTATAAATTAAAGTTTTTGATTCAATTGCAGGCATCGGAATCATATATTGCAGAGTTAGTCCGGGATACGGATACTTATTGTGTGTGATTCAGCCAAAGCACAACTCAAGTCGAAAAGGGAAATTGTGATGTTATATAACATTGTATATTGTATTGTTAAGCGATAAGATAATAACAAGAAACTAGCATGCCTCACTGGTGGAGACGGCATCATCTTTATGCTTGACCATGCCAGAATCCACAAGAACTGGTATTTCCGCTGCAAGCCACGGTGCAAGCCCCAAACAAAGCGCATGTGCTATACCAAATCTAGGCCTGAAATATACAAACCTCACTTTATATAAAATAATAATGGATGGATACAAATTTCTAAACTTTTATTTGTTCACATAACCAGTCCTGGTAGAGGCTTGTTCATAAATACCATGAATCTATTACTTACGAGTTTTTAGCCCAGAGTGGCTTGAAATGCACCGTCAAGCAAATCTTCCCTCCTCTATACATCTGTAGCCAGCCACAACATGAACAAACATTTAATAAAAACATAAGGATAGACTCTATCACTTCTTTACAAACAAATCCATCCATCTGTAACTAAGTTATTGTAGCTACAAGCTTTTCCTCTGAATTTGAAGAAACCAAAGCATTTCAAAGTTGGATAACAAACAAAAAGAAATTTTTTGCAAAAAACGATTATTGTCAAGCCCTTTTTGCAGACATTACATCTCACATGATGCTTTGGCGTGGGTGGTTGTGTGAGCCAGCTCAAAGGTTACTAGAAGAATAGCCCTTTTGCATAAATAGGATTCATTGATAATTTGATATGCCTCGCATTCTTTCTAACTAAATACAGTTTTTTTTTTCACCTGAATATGTATTACTTAATGCAAGATTCCTGAGCATGCATAAGTAGTTTGGAATTGAATTGCACTCCAATTAGTTTTTTATATTGATTCTTAGACTAGTAACCCAACTCAGCAAGCAGAGTCCAGTAAAAGAGTCAATTCAGCTACCCAAAGATGATACTGATTTTGATTCAAAAGAAATAACAAGAAACTAAGACATCTATAGCTTTCCTAATTTCTCTATTGTGTGGGTCCTTCATCACATCTCATAACAGGAGTTGCTACGGTATCTTCAATTTTTGTATCAAAATCGTTAAGAACAAGGCGCTAAATTCACGCAAACTTAAAGTTGAAATGGATCCTATGAATTGATAATCAAGGTTTTCCTATTGAAATATAAACAGCCAAAATCGACTAACAATCATCGATACTGTAAGATCTTACAATTGATTTAAAATATGCAAAACTGCATAAAAATGGGTTTCTTTACGAACCTTGTGAGTCTTGCCATCTAGTTGGGGAAGCTCAAGTTCAGGAGCTGTGGCAGGGTAGGTCACCGGAATATCAAATTGGAGATCAAATTCATACTTGAGCAAATTATGCACATACCAACACTTTCCTGTCCATCGTGTTCCTTCTGGATTAGCAGCGGAGATACGAAACCAATCGTTGTCTCTGGATTTGTTCATTGAAGTATAGGCGATCAACACTTTGTACTCCTCCTTCAGACGCTGAGTCCAAGCGGCGCCGTCGCGAGGACCAGCTTTAACTGTTAGGAGAGGAATTTGTGTCAATGTTGACTTGGTGGTCGGATCCCATCCCTCCATTGCCGTCGTTGATTCGGAGCTCTAACCCTAGAGAAACCAAAGGACAATAATTTCTGTGTAGCGAGAACTTGAACTTGAAAGCCCTTTATTTCGCCTAAAAAAACTTAACCCTCTGATCCTCTATTTCCCAACTTAATATATTAAAAGAAAAAAAAATCAAATATCCTTAGCTTTTTTTCTCCTATCGTCTTCTTAGACCTACCGGTATACTCTCCACGAACCGGTCCGTGGTTGAGGTGACAACGAACAATGGTCATGCACACAAAGAGTTCGGAGAAGGTACTAAGAGGGTACGGTATCCCTGGGTAGACACAAACTCTCGATCCCAGTCTTGAGCATGCTCAAGTATCGCGACATCTAGGCCTGCTTCGAAGCAGAATACTTGGGACAGAAAAAAGCTCTCTTGGTAAACATCTAGATGATCTTCGTTACTGACTTTGTCGTCTACCTCAACGATAGATATTCGTTAGCCAACATCTCCCTCTCCACCAAGGAAACATACTCTATGCGAAACATCTCCAAGAACTGCCCCAAGTAATAGTAATCATATGCTCAAGAGTATAAGAATCTGTCATCAGGTTCCCAATCCTTTGCGCCCAGATGAAGAAGTTTCAGGGCGTAACACCCGCAGATCCGGGCTAGTCAATTTAGAGATAATAAGCGTCAAAAATGACTTTCTGATAGAAGATTATTTAGAATAAGTAATCTTAACCAAGTTATAGTATATGTCACAAAGGTTCCGTACATATAAAGAACGCCGAAATCCGAGTTATAGCGAAGAAGTTATGACCTGTCGAAGTTTTACGGCAAAACCGGCACGACACCGGGAATCGTAAAAAGTGAATTTTTGATAAACTACTTTTTAGCCTTAGAGATCTAAATGAAAGTTGTAGTATACGTTAAACCGAGAGCGTACATAAAAAGAACGTCAAAATCTGGCTTCGTATGAGGAAGTTATTATTTTTCTAAGATTTCGCATAGCAGTATACAGCCCGGAATTCGAATTTCAGATCGAGCGATTTTTAGCCGACTGTAACATCCAAAAATTTAGAAGTATGGTTGAAGGACTTAAGTGTAAATTGAAAAAGGTACTCGACGAGTAGGTATGCTTACTCGTCGAGTCGGAGCGGGTTCTGGTCGCAAGTTAAGTGACCAACTCGCCGAGTCGGCAGCTGGACTCGACGAGTTGGTGCTGAAAAGAGAAAACCCTAATCTTAAGGGTTGCACCCTATTTAAAGGACCATATGTCCTCCTTTCAGCCTCCTTATTGCCCTTGAGATTCAGTAAACCCTAAAATCGTGTAAGCTTCCATTATTAAAGAGAGTTGAGCTTTGGGGGAGGAATATTGATAAGGAAGCTTGAAGATCAAGAGGCTAGCATCAAGGGATTGGTGTAGATCCAGAATCTACTTCAGCTTGGGCACATTTTGGAGGTAACAAGCTGTTACCTTGACTCTATTGCATCTATATCTATTCAAGAATGAGATTTGGGCCATTTTGGCATGTTAAGGATCTATTTCGGGTTAGGGGTCTAGATCTGAGGTTGCTACTTCAGATCTAGACTTGTCTTGGTCCAGAAACTCACAAAGTATCAGCCCTTGGCTTGTTGGTGAAGCATCCTTGTCTTAAACCTTAGCCCTAGATTGATTTGGGCCTATAGCTCTTTGTTTCCACGTAAAGTTTGCAACTTTACGTGAGAGTCATGCCCTAGAAGAGTGGATCTACAGCTTGGAGCCCCTGCATGACTCGAAAAGCCTCTGTATGAATAAAGGACTGAAGATACTCGGCGAGTCTATTATTGGACTCGGCGAGTCTGTTGAAGATAGGCATGGACTCGACGAGTTGGAGGAACAACTCGGCGAGTCTGTTGAAGATTGCCGTGGACTCGGCGAGTCTGTCTTGGACTCGGCGAGTCAGAACGCAAAACCCCAACCTCTTCTGGTTAAGACTCAGATCAGTGAGTTGAGTGGTGACTCATTGAGTTGGACATGATAGGACTCAGAGATTGTAGAACTCGACGAGTCATGGGGTGACTCGGCGAGTCGAGTCGTGATATAAGAGTTTTCTGAAGTTTGGGAACTCGGCGAGTCAGCGGGTTGACTCGGCGAGTAGGGTCAATCAGGAAGGTTGACTTTGGCTAGGACTTTGACTTTGACCAGTTTGACCTTCAAGGGTATTATGGTGTGACAATCCGAAACTTTTTCCGTTATCCTTACCCAGTTTTCGTTTATAAAATTTGAGTTTTTATTTATTTCCGTTCACGTTAGTATTATTTTTGGTCTAACGGAATATTCTAAACTTAGTTCGATCGAGTTTCGTATTCAAAAACGAGGTTTTCTAAGTCAAAGCATAGCATCCGGGCCAAACGACCCTTCGAGAGGAGCTTACGGCCGTAAACTCTGTTTACGACCGCAAACCCTATTTACGGCCGTAAACCCTCCACCCCACCCCTTGGCCGTAAACTCACCCCTATATAAGGGATGAGTGGCCTTCATTTCTCACTTTACACACTTTAGAAGCTTTCTCTCTCTACTCTCTCTCTTTCTCTCTCTACAAACTTCGAATTCTCTCCAAGATCTTCAAGAAGTAAGTGTTTTTCCACCTTGAATATTGTTTCAAATCCATTTCTAGTGTCAAATCCATGTTCTTAGCTCATAAATCTCATCTTTTTCTAGATTTTCTCTCTCACCAAGAACACCAAGAACACACACTAGTTCTTGGTGGCTAAAAACCTCATTTCAAGTTTCTTCTACGTAAGTACACTACCCCCAGCTTGTTGGATACAAGAATCTCTTGCTGAACATCTAGAAATCGTGACCAAAAGAGTGTTTACGGTCAAGGCAATCTCCCTTTACCGTAAACTCTATTAATAGGGTGCAAAGTTAACACAACACCCTCCTAAGCCTAAAAACGGGGCTTAGAACACTTCCAGAAGGCTAGAAAGGACCTTGAAACACCAAAAATCGCACTTTTCGTCGAAGTGTTTACGGCCGTAAACCCATGGGCCGTAAACCCATGGACCGTAAACACTTGGACCGTAAACCCATGGACCGTAAACACTTGGACCGTAGACCCATGGACCGTAAACCCATGGACCGTAAACACTTGGACCGTAAACCCATGGACCGTAAACTCCTTTTACGACCGCAAACTCCCCATTTTCAAATCACATGCAATTCTAACACTTAGTTTTCCTAGTCCTTAGGATGATTCCCTTCCATAACGAATAGTGTTATGCCCTCACTTAATGTATATATGTACTTTTACATGCTAAATAGGATCTGTTTGTGTCCGAGGCTTTATTTGACACTCAGCAATTCCTAGCAACTTACACTCGAATCCCACGTCAAACAGTGAGTTCATACCCCTACGCTTTTCCGAGTTTTCATGTTTTCAGGGGGGAATACAAGCAAAAGTACAAGGAAACTTGTGCTCAAGTATATTATTTTGTTTAAAATAATTATATGTTCAGTATGCTTTTAACACAGAAAAACCGTTTTACCAAACGATTTAAGAAATCAACTCGTAGAAACAGTTTTCAAAACTAAAGCAAGGAACTTGTAAATCTTGTCATAAAATGTGATATTTTATAAAGGATTTATACAAAACCTAAACAGGATTTTCAATATTATTACTTGTAAATTTGTTAGGCTAAGTTTTGAGACACGTCCTTGGTAACACTCCACCGGATTCGAGAGTGTAGGACTAACCCTTGTAACCAGAATCTCTTGGAGGGAGAGCGTGACTATTGTGTATAGATCTATATGGGACTGACTATCCCGCACCTTCGCTGCCAGCTACAACGGGACCGTTAGGTTCAAGGGTGACAAAGTCATAAAATGATATTGGCCCCGTTACGTGCCTTATCCAGTCTAAGTACGGTTATGACACTCACTACTTAGGTAGGGAAAATTTACTTTTGTAATAATGAAACAAGTGAACTAACCTCAAAGTAATAACCGATTTGTTACTAGAGGGCATTAGTAATACGCTTAGGATCTAGTTCACTACTTATTTATTTGTTTTATTTATGTAATAAGACTAATACATCTTATTAAGAGCAAACAGGGTTTTTCAAGGAAACTACATCTAACGATACAAGTATGGTAGATATTTGTACACCTCATTCCAGAACAGATAACCAACTATCAACTTTTAAGGAAAATATAGGATTTTCCTGGGATAACTCAACCTTACATAATCAGGCTGTTAAACAAGTAACGAATGGATAATTAAACATCTTTCATAAGAAAATATAGGATTTTCTTGGGAAACACTTTTCAAAGGATTAAAGAAACATTTCTTTCACCAGAACTAAAACGCTTATGAACTCACCAGCTTTATGCTGATATATTTCAAAACTGCTTGTATTCTCAGGGAAATAGTAGACAGGTACTTCTAGGAGTTCGGAGATGACGGAGTGTTAGAGTCACGCCTTTACTTTTGATATGAAAAAAACTATGTATTAAACAATGTAAACCTTTTTCATGTATGTATTCAATGTCTGGTTGTGTTTACTATGCTTGCTATGATACAATTGTGTGATACTACGCATGACGTCCTCCGCCCCGAAACGTTTCCGCCATCGGTTTCGGGGTGTGACAGATTGGTATCAGTGCTATTGTTTATAGTGAACTAAGTATACCGAACCTTACATGGTATACAACTATAAACATTAAGGGGCCTAAGTGATCTAAAACTAAAAGTATACTTTCAAAAATATTAAGTATTTTTATAGCAAAGTATACAAGTATACCCGAGTACCAGAATCCGTGTCATAAGTAGAACAAAATAAAATTATTTGGGTGTTGGACATCGCGGTTAAACCTGGGCAGTTATGTAATCATGTCTAGGGTCAATATAGCCTGATCAACTATATTCATTCGAGACATGACCAACATGTGTCTGGGAGTGACTGTGTTGTTGCAGCAAGCCTAAAACTTACCTAGATACCAGGAAAGTTATAGAACCAAACATGAAGATTAAAATACTATAGGAGTATTTTAGGAGGTTATAACGACCAAACTAGAAACTTTCCCAAGGATCCATTCCTCAAGGATCAATCATGCAGCTATAATACATTGGAAGTATTATTAGATTCGATGCCTATTAACTATCCATTACCATCACCTCGCGTAAATAGCATGGTTGGATTCCATCTTCCTGGCGACCCGTACTTTCCCAACCAAGGAGATGGCAGATGGATCGAGCCAGAGCCAGAAGGAAACCATGAAATTCGTTTGGACAATGGCTTTGTCGAACCATTTCCTGAAGAGACTGACTCGAAACCCGAAGTCGAGAACCTACCCCAAGTGACCTCAATGCTAAATCCTAACCCTCAAGTTGGATTCCAAGGTCCAACGCCCATGTGGGTCGGGAGCTTGAATAGGTGGAGCCATGAACAAGGCCAACCCCTCCCATACAACGGTAACCGTAACTTCTACAATCTGGATGGAGGAGGTCCTGCAGACAGGGCCCTTCCAATCCCGATGCGCCGAGTGGCTCACAATGTGGAGCTAGGTATGGCAACCCTTCAGCGAACTATGGAACTTGAAGCAGACTCGGATGCCAACACAAACCACATTCGTAATCTTGAAGTTGCTCACGGGAGAACTATGAGGGACAACGAATCTCTGCAACGAGAGTTAGCTACAACCCGAGCCGAGGTCATAGAGCTCCGAGCCCGCCAGTCAGAGTATGAAGGACGCCTGGTTGACGTGGAGCGACAGCTGGCCGAATTAGGGTTTCACTTGAGGAGTGCCCGTCGTCAATAGAGGACCACTCTACTCGTTCTTCCTTTCTGGCCTAAGGAATAACTTTCATGTTTATGTTCTGAGTAGCCCTTTTTCAGTAAACCTCTCGGTCTTCCATATTGCCGAAATTATTATTTTTTCTTTGATATCAGGACTTAGACCTATTGTTAGGTCCTGAGTTCCGAAATATGAAATCTCAGTTTCAGTTATGATGACAACAATCGTATTTCAGTTAAAGCATGTATCATAGGATGTACTCTTACCTTGAACGATCATTCTTTTCCTATCGACCTTATGCCAGTTTCCATAAAAAGCTTTGATGTCATCATCGACATGGATTGGTTGAGCCCCAATCATACTGATATTATTTGTTACGAAAAAGCTATTCGTCTCAATCTTTCCTCGGATGAAGCTCTTGTAATCTACGGCGATAAACTCAGTTCAAACCTTCGCATCATTTCGTGCATCAAAGCCCAGAAACTCCTGCGGAAGGAGTGTTATGAATTCCTAGCCCACATCATTAACGAGAAGCAGAAAGTTAAAGACCTCGAGAGCATTCTCGATGTCTTCCCCAAAGACATTCTCGATGTCTTCCCCAAAGACATTCCAGGGATTTCTCCCGAGCGTCAAGTTGAATCCCGTATGGACTTGATACCCGTAGCTACTCTTATAGCTAACCCTTCATCTCATCTGGAGCCGAAGGAATGGGAGAGTTACTCCGCCAGCCCGATGGGCTAAGCAAACAAGAGTTCTTAATATTATTTTATGTGAACTTTGTGTGCTCAAATCTTTTCTATCCTTGCTAAGACCACATCATGGGGACGTGGGTCGAATCAAAGAGAGTCAGTAGCAAAACGGGAAATATCAATGCATAGAAAAACATTTAGGATACATCCAGAGGCAACCATTGTTGCTCACAAACTCTTTTCTTGACATATAGCAGATCATGCCTCCGAAGAAACAGAACCAATCCACCAGTAAGGCACCAATCCTCCAGATGGACTCAGCTACGTTCCAAGCTACTGTCACAGCAGCCATAGCAGCCGCTCTAGCTGTTCTTAATGCTAACGACCTAAATGGGAATGGGAACAACTTCCACACCTCAAGCTGTAACAACACACCAGGAAATCAACAAGGGCCTGTCCAAAAGAACATTCCAGCTCCCAAACCTAAGAGCGCCAAACGGAAATTTTGGTCCGAGAGGAAGAACAAGTCGTCTCAGAAACTTGCCAAGAAACGACAACTCGAGATAACTTCTACAACCGCCACATCCACCCAACCAGTGCCAACGCCAGTGCGGCAATATGCTGGAAAACTTCCAAGTTGCGAGAAATGCAACTTCCACCACGTAGGAAAGTGCCGTAAACTTCGATGTAAGAACTGCAACAGGCAAGGACACACCACACGATACTGCAGGGCACCTGCACAGCCAAACACCTCGATTGCTGGTGTAAGGATGAACCAAGTTTGCTACAATTGTGGCGAACCTGGACATTACAAAAGAAATTGTCCAAGGATTAAGGATGGCCAGGAAACTTGTTCCGTACAGACCCCAACCCAACACATCACTTCCACTACTGATGCTAGCATAGTCCAAGTGTGCTGCGTATGTGGCGAAATGGGACATCTCAAAAGAGATTGCCCAACAGAGAAGAACAATGAGGAAACATGAGGAGCCTAACCTCCGAGAGTGAGGAAGCATCGAAGGACCCTGCCACATTTTGGTACGTTTTCGAAAACCCTGATAATTGTTCATAATTGTGATTACTTTCTCGTCCGGATTAAATCACGAAATCTTTATAAGGTTTAAAGCCCTAATGAGCAAATTATGATAGCTTAGTGAATACACTAGGGTCAGTTGTAATTATTCACGGCTTGCGTACACCAAACAATCATAGGGAGATCTAGTAAGAACCACTTCATGAAAGTTCATAACTTCGAAACATCAGAACCCTCGTGTTAGTAGTACCTGTTAACTTCGAGTCAAACACAGAAAACACCATAGACATTCACCCAGGGGCATCAATGTTCTAAACAAAACGATCCTTCTAAACCAACTTAACGTGCGATTCTACGACGACATCCTGTTTAGTCCGACTGAGTCCATGTTATACCAAACCTTGTTGTCTTAAATCGTGTTATCGCAAAACTCTCGTCACTCGTAACGACAAATTAGATGCGAACTTCAAAAATTCATCACTCTTCGAAGAACCCGAGAGTATTCATACAAAGAGTGCCACCCACAAGGACATGGACAAAGTAAGAGAGTTATCCGGACAATTGGAAATACGTCATGGGACACTCAACTACTCTTAGTTGAACCTTCTCGCAACGAACGACGACCTATCCAGCATCAAGGCTGCGCCGTTCGAAGCTCTCTATGGCCGCAAGTGCAGATCCCTTCTGTGATGGGCTGAGGTAGGCGACACGCAGCTAGCCAAGGGGCAAGTCCCTGACAGCACTCTCACTGGCCCAGAAATCATCCGCGAAACCATAGAAAAGATCGTACAAAGCCGATAACGACTTAAGGCCTCACGAGATAGACAAAAGAACTACGCTGATAAACGACGAAAACCCTTGGAGTTCCAGGTTGGAGACCGTGTCCTGCTAAAAGTCTCACCCTGGAAAGGCATGATACGCTTTGGTAAGCATGGAAAGCTAAATCCAAGATACATAGGACCCTTCGAGATCCTCGCTAGGATCGGTCCCGTAGCCTCCAAACTTCGTTTACCGCAAGAACTTAGCAACATTCATCCTGTCTTCCACGTTTCAAATCTTAAGAAATGCGTGTCCGACGAAACCCTTACGATTCCTCTCGACGAGATTGAGATCAACGAGAACCTGAACTTCGTGGAAGAACCAGTCGAAATCATGGATAGAGAGATCAAACAAACGAAACAAAGTCGCATCCCGATAGTGAAGGTTCGCTGGAATGCCAAGCGGGGACCTGAATTCACTTGGGAGTGCGAAGATTAGATGAAACAGAAGTATCCACATCTCTTTTCTATTCCATGATTTGTATCCTATGTTCGAATTTCGGGACGAAATTCCCTCTAACGGGGGGATGATGTGACAACCCGAAACTTTTTCCGTTATCCTTACCCAGTTTCCGTTTATAAAATTTGGGTTTTTTATTTATTTCCGTTCACGTTAGTATTATTTTTGGTCTAACGGAATATTCTAAACTTAGTTCGATCGAGTTTCGTATTCAAAAACGAGGTTTTCTAAGTCAAAGCATAGCATCCGGGCCAAACGACCCTTCGAGAGGAGCTTACGGCCGTAAACTCTGTTTACGACCGTAAACCCTATTTACGACCGTAAACCCTCCACCCCACCCCTTGGCCGTAAACTCACCCCTATATAAGGGATGAGTGGCCTTCATTTCTCACTTTACACACTTCAGAAGCTTTCTCTCTCTACTCTCTCTCTTTCTCTCTCTACAAACTTCGAATTCTCTCCAAGATCTTCAAGAAGTAAGTGTTTTTCCACCTTGAATGTTGTTTCAAATCCATTTCTAGTGGCAAATCCATGTTCTTAGCTCATAAATCTCATCTTTTTCTAGATTTTCTCTCTCACCAAGAACACACACTAGTTCTTGGTGGCTAAAAACCTCATTTCAAGCTTCTTCTACGTAAGTACCCTACCCCCAGCTTGTTGGATACAAGAATCTCTTGTTGAACATCTAGAAATCGTGACCAAAAGAGTGTTTACGGTCAAGGCAATCTCCCTTGACCGTAAACTCTATTAATAGGGTGCAAAGTTAACACAACACCCTCCTAAGCCTAAAAACGGGGCTTAGAACACTTCCAGAAGGCTAGAAAGGACCTTGAAACACCAAAAATCGCACTTTTCGTCGAAGTGTTTACGGCCGTAAACCCATGGGCCGTAAACCCATGGACCGTAAACACTTGGACCGTAAACCCATGGACCGTAAACACTTGGACCGTAGACCCATGGACCGTAAACCCATGGACCGTAAACACTTGGACCGTAAACCCATGGGCCGTAAACCCATGGACCGTAAACCCATGGACCGTAAACACTTGGACCGTAAACCCATGGACCGTAAACACTTGGACCGTAAACCCATGGACCGTAAACACTTGGACCGTAGACCCATGGACCGTAAACCCATGGACCGTAAACACTTGGACCGTAAACCCATGGACCGTAAACTCCTTTTACGACCGCAAACTCCCCATTTTCAAATCACATGCAATTATAACACTTAGTTTTAAGTGTTTCCTAGTCCCTAGGACGATTCCCTTCCATAACGAATAGTGTTATGCCCTCACCTAATGTATATATGTACTTTTACATGCTAAATAGAATCCGTTTGTGTCCGAGGCTTTATTTGGCACTCAGCAATTCCTAGCAACTTACACTCGAATCCCACGTCAAACAGTGAGTTCATACCCCTACGCTTTTCCGAGTTTTCATGTTTTCAGGGGGGAATACAAGCAAAAGTACAAGGAAACTTGTGCTCAAGTATATTATTTTGTTTAAAATAATTATATGTTCAGTATGCTTTTAACACAGAAAAACCGTTTTACCAAACGATTTAAGAAATCAACTCGTAGAAACAGTTTTCAAAACTAAAGCAAGGAACTTGTAAATCTTGTCATAAAATGTGATATTTTATAAAGGATTTATACAAAACCTAAACAGGATTTTCAGTATTATTACTTGTAAATTTGTTAGGCTAAGTTTTGAGACACGTCCTTGGTAACACTCCACCGGATTCGAGAGTGTAGGACTAACCCTTGTAACCAGAATCTCTTGGAGGGAGAGCGTGACTATTGTGTATAGATCTATATGGGACTGACTATCCCGCACCTTCGCTGCCAGCTACAACGGGACCGTTAGGTTCAAGGGTGACAAAGTCATAAAAAGATACTGGCCCCGTTACGTGCCTTATCCAGTCTAAGTACGGTTATGACACTTACTACTTAGGTAGGGAAAATTTACTTTTGTAATAATGAAACAAGTGAACTAACCTCAAAGTAATAACCGATTTGTTACTAGAGGGCATTAGTAATACGCTTAGGATCTAGTTCACTACTTATTTATTTGTTTTATTTATGTAATAAGACTAATACATCTCATTAAGAGCAAACAGGGTTTTTCAAGGAAACTACATCTAACGATACAAGTATGGTAGATATTTGTACACCTCATTCCAGAACAGATAACCAACTATCAACTTTTAAGGAAAATATAGGATTTTCCTGGGATAACTCAACCTTACATAATCAGGCTGTTAAACAAGTAACGAATGGATAATTAAACATCTTTCATAAGAAAATATAGGATTTTCTTGGGAAACACTTTTCAAAGGATTAAAGAAACATTTCTTTCACCAGAACTAAAACGCTTATGAACTCACCAGCTTTATGCTGATATATTTCAAAACTGCTTGTATTCTCAGGGAAATAGTAGACAGGTACTTCTAGGAGTTCGGAGATGACGGAGTGTTAGAGTCACGCCTTTACTTTTGATATGAAAAAAACTATGTATTAAACAATGTAAACCTTTTTCATGTATGTATTCAATGTCTGGTTGTGTTTACTATGCTTGCTATGATACAATTGTGTGATACTACGCATGACGTCCTCCGCCCCGGAACGTTTCCGCCATCGGTTTCGGGGTGTGACATATGGTAATTTGGATATTTATGTTAATGGATCATTGATGGCTATAGGTGTTGGAGTTTGGGGCAGTGCTTCGGGATTGTGCTTTCGTGGTTCGGTTCGGCAGTTGCAAGATGAGTTATCCTCACTATACCCAAGGGTCTAAGGCACCAAGGTCGGCCCTTTGATTTGTTATTTGAGATAGTTACTGATGTGATATGTTAGTTGACATCCTGGTAGATAGGATGGCTATATGATGGTATGCTCTGTTAGATCGGTATTCTGGTAGACTGGATGTGGCTATGCTTAGTGACCTGTAGTTAGTCTGACTGTCTTTATGCTGGTAGGAGATTACCTGTTATATATGCACGTGTTGAGCAGTAGTAGAGGGTATTCCATCCGGTAGGATGATAGGGCCCTAGTATGTTGTCTTGTAGACTGTTATATGGTTATTTGATAGGTGCACATGTTTGCTAGTATGTGGGCATTCCAACCCGATGGTTGAGGGCCAGGAGTATTCCATCCCGGTAGGATGATTGGACTCATAGTAGGTGGGCATTCCAACCTGATGGTTGAGGGCCTGGGGTATTCCATCCCGAGGGATGATTGGACCCATAGTAGTTATTGTATGTATAGTAGGTGGGCATTCCAACCCGATGGTTGAGGGCAAGGAGTATTCCATCCCGGTAGGATGATTGGACTCATAGTAGGTGGGCATTCTAACCTGATGGTTAAGGGCCTGGGGTATTCCATCCCGAGGGATGATTGGACCCATAGTAGTTATCGTATGTATAGGTGTGTGGGCATTCCACCCCGATGGTTGTGGGCCGAGAGTATTCCATCCCGAGGATGATTGGACTCGTAGTATGTTGGCATTCCAACCCGACGGTTGAGGGCCTGGGGTATTCCAACCTGTCGGTTGATTGGACCCATAGTATGTTGTTCATTGGTGTATGTGTAAGGTTATGTGTGTACGGGTATTTTGGGGGAACTCATTAAGCTTTCGAGCTTACGGTTTTCAGTTTATTGTTTCAGGTACATCAGGTGATCGTGGCAAGGCAAAGGCGTGATCGTACCGCTCCTCATATTTCATGATTTTGTGATTTGGTTCTGGGGATACTCTGATGTTTAAACTATTTTGAAAACAAGTTGTAATAACTTAATGGTTTTTGAATGGGTTAAAATGTTTTAATTTGGCTTGAATTTTATGGGTGTTACAAGTTGGTATCAGAGCCTTGGTTTGAGTGAATTGGAGGAACATTCATGTGAATCCAGTCTCAAATTAAGGAAAGATTGTCAAATGGTTTTCAAATGGTTTCAAAATAAGTAAAGGAGGATGCAGAGGGTACGATCAACCGGAGCCAGTAAGTAGACCCCAAAATACCATACAAGTTATTTGATTATGTGATATGATTAGAATAACATGCTAGTACTAGGCTAGGGATCTTCAGGAATTGCATGATAGAATTGCCTGATTACATGATGCTTGCTAGCCTAGGGTTTTCCTTGTATGAGATTGACATCATTACTGTAGTTACTTGTGTATGCATCACGGCTGTATATAATTAAGATCTTATAGCCTGAGAATGTTTAATTCGGCCTTATGTTCTATTCTTATTGGTTAGGGCTTAGGGTAGGATCGAATATTCGAAAGTCTATGGGGTCCAGCGTTATGTATGGCTAGCATACACTAGTGCTGCAGGGTTGGTGGAAGTTTCATGGATGGGTGGGTTGTGTGAGGCCGGGAGGCCAGTTATGAGATATTTAGCATTCCTCTAGGAGTGAGGATTGAGCATTCGTTATGTTATGTATATTATTAGGGTGTTGTGGTGATACTTGAGACAAATATGGGTAGGTGTGGAAGGTAGTATGGGCCCGTACTACTGAAAGCACAGGACCCATACGCGTAGCAAGGAAGTCACAACCCCTAGGGTTTAGAAGGGAGTTGGTCCCCGGTTATCTAGGCGGATTGTCTGATATTTTCCTCTTCTATTTTCAGTATGGTTGTTACGAGGCGTGTCGTGACTGGATCCGGATCGGGATCAGGTCATGGTGATCAGGGGGCCCCAGTGACACCTGAGATTATCGGTCAGGAGGGGCCAATGTTGACAGAGGATCGGGTCAGGGAGATCATCCGCGAGGAGGTGGTGGAGATTGTCCGGGGTCAGATTCCGGAGTTGTTTGGGACTATTAAGTCCGCTATGAGGGAGTATTCGATGATCGTTATGCAGCTCTTACTGAGACGGCTGCCGCGGCAGCTATAGCAGCTGTAACAACGGCAGGGGGAGGAGCCGGACGGGGCTTCCAGTATCGGGACTTCGATAATACAAAGCCCCCTACCTTTGACGGAGTTCAGGATCCGATTGTTGCAATGAGATGGTTGTCGGACGTGGATGGATGTTTCTTCACGTGTTCGTGCCCTGCTGAACAGAGGGTGAGGTGTGCTCTGAACCTTTTGAGGCTCCGGGCGAAGGATTGGTGGAGGTTGACTACGGGATCATACTATGACGTGCAGCGAGCTGCGGTGACTTAGGATCAGTTTCGGGATATGTTTAGTACTCGTTATGTTCCGCAGGTAGAGCGGGAGAGATTGGCTCAGGAGTTTTTGGAGCTTGGACAGGATTTAGAGTCGGTGACGGAGATCACCAGGATGTTTACGGAGAGGGCAATGTTCTGCCCTGAGTTTGCTTCGGAGCAGGCTCAGATGACCCGGTATCTGAGCATGCTCACAGAGGGACATCAGACAGTTTGTGTCCACACAGAGATGTGATACTTTGTTGGAGTTGCAGGAGGCCACCAGGCGGCGTGAGCTAGAGATTGAGCTCCAGCTGAGGGAGCAGAGGCAGGCCCCGATGCAGTCGCAACCTGCGTCGAAACGGATGAGGGCCGCTGATTATCGTCAGGAAAGCCAGAGGAGTCGCACTTGTGGGAAGTGCGGTAAGGTACATGATGGACTTTATCGATCTTCTTCTGGGTGCCACAAGTGTGGCAAGGAGGGCCACATAACCAGGGATTGCAGGCAGCAGGCTTCAGCTGCCGGAGTCCGACTTTGTTATCATTGTGATCAGGTGGGTCATATGAAGGCCCAGTATCCTCTCTTGGCTGCCAGGCCAGTGCAGGTCCTAGCACCAGCCAAGTTGAGACTTACTGACGGGGGTCAGGGTCGAGTAGAGCCTCCGAAGGCTCCAGGGCGTGCCTATCAGCTTGTGGCCGAGGAGATCGGGACAGCGCCAGAGGTGACAGCCGGTATGTCTTTTCCTTCTATATCTTGTTCATGTTATTATGAGTTGTTTGTTTCCTGCATAAGTTATTAGAGCATAGTAGATGATAGTGAGAAGTTATTATTAAGAAATTATAGAGGGGTAGTATCTGGTGATGCATTCAAGAGAGAGGAAGGTCATGATCCAGAGATTCGGAATCATCAGTGGGAACTCGGATCCCTTGAAGTTCGTTGTCTCGGATTGGGACGATGGAGTCGCGTACCAGCTTCGCCGCCGGTAGACAGTAGTTAGTGCTCTAAGTGGGGGAGAATTGGAAATTCTCGGATGGGGCATGGTTTGGAAGGATGTCGCCTGACGCAGTTTGGATGTCGGTTACGGAAGTGGTGCGATGAGGCGTTCCAGTTATGGTAAGAACCCTGTAGGTATGGTGGATCTTTGAGCGAGCAGTGAGGATACTGCTATGCTATAACAATCAGAGGGGTAGTTCCCAAGTGTCGAAAATGTTGAGGGGCATGCGGAAGACTCTTTTTGGATTGTAGGTTATGCAATCAGTTCCTGAGTATATACGTGTTATGGGATAGCGACGTGCTCCACAAGGGGATGATGTAGAGTGAGGTTCCGACATTTCGGAACCGACTGATGATGCGAAGTCATGGTTCAGGTCTCCTTGGAAGAAGAGAAGGTGAGTAGCTCCAAATTGGAGATTTGGACAGAGGAGCTTGAGATAGCGGAGTTGATAGACTCGGGAGCAGTCTAGACCGGCACTGAGAACCGTGTGAGGATATTCCAGTCGTAGGTCGTGGACCTAGAGATCGCGAGAGTAATGTTCCCTGTCATGGTACGTTTGGAGTAGACATGATGTCGAGATTTGGGTGAGTTACACTCGGTTATGTCGAATCAGAGTAGATCAAGGGAGCTGCAAGGTTGGATCCTTGGGCTTCAAGTATGGTGGTAGGCATGGGTTATGTGAGTAGTGGTATTCCAATATAGGGTATTCCATCATGAGGATGACCGGACCCTATGATTGATTGGACCTGGTGTGTTTGGTATTCCAACCCGAGGGTTGATTGGGCCAAACATGCGTGAGAATGCGAGGGTATACCATCCTTGGGATGACTGGACCCGTTATAGGCGTACCTAGTATTCCAGCCCGAGGCTGATTGGGCTAGGTACGAATGGTTATGTGATATAGCTGGTTGATTCATGGGAGTTGCTAGAAGCTGAAGGATGCAGTATCCTGTCATTGTAAAAGGAATAGATTCGGGATGGGAACAGGATTCGTTCCCTATTGCAGGTTATTCGGGTTATCGCCAATTTTGGGCGGAGGAAAGGTGGATTAGTGTTATAGCAGAGCTCAGTGAATTATTGTGGTGTGTAACTTTCGCAAGTCTCGAAGGTGTTTTCATGTCAGGAGGGTGGCAGTATCATCGGGTGATACTGGATTGATGTGTTCTGACATTAAGTAGAAAAGGCCGGTGGTCGGCCGGGAGTATTGGCAAGGATACCACACGAGAAGAAGTTATTTTAAAAGGGGTACAGTGGTAGGGTCTGGAAGGGCCTGAGTTGCTTGGGAAATCGGAGTCTGCAGTGCAAGAGGTATATTCAGAATCATATACTGCAGCAGGCTTCGAGGATGAAGCCTAATTTAAGTGGGGGAGAGTTGTAACATCCCAAAATTTAGAAGTATGGTTGAAGGACTTAAGTGTAAATTGAAAAAGGTACTCGACGAGTAGGTATGCTTACTCATCGAGTCGGAGCGGGTTCTGGTCGCAAGTTAAGTGACCAACTCGCCGAGTCGGCAGCTGGACTCGACGAGTTGGTGCTGAAAAGAGAAAACCCTAATCTTAAGGGTTGCACCCTATTTAAAGGACCATATGTCCTCCCTCCAGCCTCCTTATTGCCCTTGAGAGTCAGTAAACCCTAAAATCGTGTGAGCTTCCATTGTTAAAGAGATTTGAGCTTTGGGGGAGGAATATTGAGAAGGAAGCTTGAAGATAGAGAGGCTAGCATCAAGGGATTGGTGTAGATCCAGAATTTACTTCAGCCTGGGCACATTTTGGAGGTAACAAGCTGTTACCTTGACTCTATTGCATCTATATCTATTCAAGAATGAGATTTGGGGCCATTTTGGCATGTTAAGGATCTATTTCGGGTTAGGGGTCTAGATCTGAGGTTGCTACTTCAGATCTAGACTTGTCTTGGTCCAGAAACTCACAAAGTATCAGCCCTTGGCTTGTTGGTGAAGCATCCTTGTCTTAAACCTTAGCCCTAGATTGATTTGGGCCTATAGCTCTTTGTTTCCACGTAAAGTTTTCAACTTTACGTGAGAGTCATGCCCTAGAAGAGTGGATCTACAGTTTGGACCCCTGCATGACTCGAAAAGCCTCTGTATGAATAAAGGACTTAAGAGACTCGACGAGTCTGTTCTTGGACTCGGCGAGTCTGTTGAAGATAGGCATGGACTCGACGAGTTGGAGGAACAACTCGGCGAGTCTGTTGAAGATTGCCGTGGACTCGGCGAGTCTGTCTTGGACTCGGTGAGTCAGAACGCAAAACCCCAACCTCTTCTGGTTAAGACTCAGATCAGTGAGTTGAGTGGTGACTCAGTGAGTTGGACATGATAGGACTCAGAGATTGTAGAACTCGACGAGTCATGGGGTGACTCGGCGAGTCGAGTCGTGATATAAGAGTTTTCTGAAGTTTGGGAACTCGGCGAGTCAGCGGGTTGACTCGGCGAGTAGGGTCAATCAGGAAGGTTGACTTTGGCCAGGACTTTGACTTTGACCAGTTTGACCTTTAAGGGTATTATGGTAATTTGGATATTTATGTCAATGGATCATTGATGGCTATAGGTGTTGGAGTTTGGGGCAGTGCTTCGGGATTGTGCTTTCGTGGTTCGGTTCGGCATTTGCAAGGTGAGTTATCCTCACTATACCCAAGGGTCGAAGGCACCAAGGTCGGCCTCTGATTTGTTATTTGAGATAGTTACTGTTGTGATATGTTAGTTGACATGCTGGTAGATAGGATGGCTATATGATGGTATGCTCTGTTAGATTGGTATTCTGGTAGACTAGATGTGGCTATGCTTAGTGACCTGTAGTTGGTCTGACTGTCTGTATGCTGGTAGGAGATTACCTGTTATATGTGCACGTGTTGAGCAGTAGTAGAGGGTATTCCATCCCGGTAGGATGATAGGGCCCTAGTATGTTGTCTTGTAGACTGTTATATGGTTATTTGATAGGTGCACATGTTTGCTAGTATGTGGGCATTCCAACCCGATGGTTGAGGGCCAGGAGTATTCCATCCCGGTAGGATGATTGGACTCATAGTAGGTGGGCATTCCAACCTGATGGTTGAGGGCCTGGGGTATTCCATCCCGAGGGATGATTGGACCCATAGTAGTTATTGTATGTATAGTAGGTGGGCATTCCAACTCGATGGTTGAGGGCCAAGAGTATTCCATCCCGGTAGGATGATTGGACTCATAGTAGGTGGGCATTCCAACCTGATGGTTGAGGGCCTGGGGTATTCCATCCCGAGGGATGATTGGACCCATAGTAGTTATCGTATGTATAGGTGTGTGGGCATTCCAACCCGATGGTTGTGGGCCGAGAGTATTCCATCCCGAGGATGATTGGACTCGTAGTATGTTGGCATTCCAACCCGACGGTTGGGGGCCTGGGGTATTCCAACCTGCCGGTTGATTAGACCCATAGTATGTTGTTCATTGCTGTATGTGTATGGTTATGTGTGTATGGGTATTTTGGGGGAACTCACTAAGCTTCAAGCTTACGGTTTTCAGTTTATTGTTTCAGGTACATCAGGTGATCGTGGCAAGGCAAAGGCGTGATCTTACCGCTCCTCATATTTCATGATTTTGTGATTTGGTTCTGGGGATACTCTGATGTTTAAACTATTTTGAAAACAAGTTGTAATAACTTAATGGTTTTTGAATGGGTTAAAATGTTTTAATTTGGCTTGAATTTTATAGGTGTTACACCGACACAACCTAAATGAGAATTGAAGATCTCATTAATAGGATACTAATCCCCCGCTGCAAACATGAGACTTTGCCTCATGCCCTGGAGTCACTGCAGGCGAACCTCCATGGCCACAAGGGCTGAGTAGTGCCAGGATTTGAACATGGGTCAATAGGTTATCCACCATATCTTCCACATGCCGTGGAGTCACTGCAGGCGAACCGTTTGTACCACCATATCTTCCACATGCCCTGGAGATACTTTACCACCCTGGTAAAGCAAATGTTGTCGCTGATGCTCTCAGTCGGAAAGTCAATCTTGAGAGAAAAAGGCCAAGAGCGTTGAGAATAGAAGTTGTCTCGACAATTGTGGAGAGTATAAAGAAAGCTCAAGAGGAAGCTTCTGAAAAGAATGACCGGAAGGAGGAACGTTTGGGCAAAACGTTAGTGTTTGGTACAACTGGTCATGGATTGAAGGTATTCCAAGATCGTATTTGGGTACCTAAGTCAGGAGGAATAAGAGATCTTCTGATGGAAGAAGCTCACAAAACCATGTACTCAATTCATACTGGCAGCACTAAAATGTATAGGGACCTAAAACCCTATTACTAGTGGCCGACGATGAAGCTCGACATTGCGAAGTATGTGGTGGAGTGTGTGACTTGTGCGAGAGTGAAGGCACAACATCAGAAACCATACGGGAGGTTAGAACCTTTACCTGTACCTATGGGTAAGTGGGAAGACATCACAATAGATTTTGTCACTAAACTGCCCCAAACGAAGAATGGTCACGACATGATTTGGGTGGTCGTTGATCGCTTCACTAAGAGTGCGCACTTCATAGCAGCCAATGAGAAATGGTCTATGGATAAGCTTGTGAATTCTTACGTGAAGGAAATTGTGAGGCTTCACGGTGTTGCGTTAACGATTGTATCAGATCGTGACATCCGTTTCACCTCAAGATTTTGGAGAAGTCTACAAGAGGAATTGGGGTACCAAGTTGTGTTTGAGTACAGCTTACCATCCACAGACTGATGGTTAGAGCG
This sequence comes from Lactuca virosa, assembly GCF_052849685.1. Classification (NCBI taxonomy): domain Eukaryota; kingdom Viridiplantae; phylum Streptophyta; class Magnoliopsida; order Asterales; family Asteraceae; genus Lactuca; species Lactuca virosa. The sequence continues at coordinate 255,666,607 of NC_136434.1, forward strand.
AAAGAACGATACAAACGCTTGAAGATATGCTGAGAGCATGTACCCTGGAATTCCAAGGTAACTGGGATCAACATTTACCTTTGGTAGAATTTTCCTACAATAATAGTTTCCACTCGAGCATAAAGATGGCACCTTATCAAGCTTTGTACGGACAGAAGTGTCGTACGCCGTCTTGTTGGCTTGAGGCTGGGGAAAAGCAGTTTATGGAATCGGAGATAGTCCATCAAACTGCTGAAAAGTTGAAAATAATTAAGGAGAGAATGTTAGCAGCTCAAGATCGTCAAAAGAGCTATGCTGACAAGAAAAGACGACCGATGACTTTTGAAGTTGGAGATTTAGTTTTGCTTAAAGTCTCACCGTGGAAGGGACTTATAAGATTTGGAAAAAGGGGAAAATTAAGTCCAATGTTTATTTGACCATTTAAAGTTCTTCAGAGGATTTTGAATCAAGCATACAAGCTCGAATTACCCGAAGAACTGAATGGAATTCATAACACCTTCCATGTGTGTTATTTGAGGAAGTTCACGGGAGAAGTTCCCGATATAATTCCAATTTCCGAGTTAAGAATTGATGAGAACAAAAGGTTAATTGAAGAACCAGAGGCAATCGTTGACCGAAAGACTAAGAAGTTGCAACGCAAGATGGTCGAGTTAGTGCTTGTCCGATGGAAACATACGAATGGGCCAAATCTCACCTGGGAAACGGAGAGTGACATGATGAGTCGCTATCCGCATTTGTTTGTTGACGTGTGATTCCGGGGACAGAATCATTCTAAGGTGGAGAGAATTGTAACACCCGCGTTTCCGGGCTAGGCATTAATATTGATGTAATAGTCTAGGTTAACCTTTGTAACTCATCTTGAAATAATAAAGATGTATTATTTGAGTATTATGTGTTTTGTGCGTCACTTAATCGAATTAAGAATAAAAATAAGCGTAAAAATAAAATGTTAGATAGAACCGATATCGATACATGAAAACGAAGTGGTCGTGACAAGGTTTCTGAATATATAAAGAATGCCGAAATCCGAGTTATAACGAAGAAGTTATGACTTGTCGAAGTTTCGTGACAGAACCGGCACGACGCTGTATGACGTAAAATACGAATTTAAGATAGAGCGATATCTATCCTTCGTGATCTAAACGAAAGTCGTAGAATACGTTAAACCGAGAGCGTGCATAAAAAGAACGTCTAAATCTGACTTCGTATGAGGAAGTTATGATTTTTCTAAGTTTCAGCTTAGCATTATGTAGCCCGAAGTTCGAATATGAGATCGAGTGATTTCTAGCCGAAACAATCTAAACGAGAATCGAAGATCTCGTCGATAGTAGTCCAACGGTGAAAAGACAGACGAAAACGGATGTCAGATGAAGAAGATATGATTTTCTAACAGAGTTTTCCTGTCCCGGCCTGCTAAAAATAATATAATAAAAATAAATTCAAAATTAGCCAACGGAGTCTAAACGAGAGTTGTAGAGCATGATCTCACCTAAGCGTGGATATAAAGAACGTCGAAAACGGAGCTCGTATGCGGAAGATATGAATTTCTGAAGTTCGGAACACAAAATTCAAGGCTGTGTCGGAGCTCACGACGTGAGCACAGTGTTCACGACGTGAGAAAGTGATGGACGTCTTCCAGAGCAAGTGGACGAGTGACGAACGCAGTGACCTACTAGGCTCACGACGTGAGCATTGGAAACTCACGACGTGAATCCCGAATGTTGGCCCTATAAATAGAAATCGAGGGTCAGCCGATTTTGGTTGCTCTATCTCTTCTCTCTCACTCCCGATACCCTCTATAGCCATCCCGAAGTACCCCCGAAGCCCCTGTATCATCCCGAGACCCGAAGCGAGTCCCGAAGCACCGAAGATCCCGAAAAGAAAAGAGTTTCCGAGCCGAAGCCCTGCCTGCGAGAAGCCCGGTGTGTGAAGATCTCCCGGTTTCACCGCAGGATACTACTCTTAGAGTCGTAGTGCTGTCCGATCATCTTCTGATCAAGTGAGTGTATATTCGTTTTCTTCTAACACATAGATATGAAGTATTCTTTATAAAATACGTGCTATGTGTGTATATATTATTTGTTTATTTGAACTAGTTGTTGAATGGATGTTTGTACAGGTTTTAAGCTGTATATAAATGTATATATTTTATCTACTAATATGTTGGGTAGAGCATGGGTAGACAGTTGGTGTGTGATGAGATAAAAATGATGAGAGACCTCGATGTTGTTGTTGATCTAGTCATCTAGCGGAGTATGGATGACGACCACGGACTCTTTCTAGACAGTCCAGTGGAACGCTAGCAGGCTCATAACCTGTAGGTGTTGTGAACGATGTGTTCACCGGTGTACTCCATCCCCTCATGGTTGCCTTTAGGGCATCTATTGTTAAGGAAACCCTTTTGCAGTATTGTCCGTCCCGATGAAAATCCTAGATTAGATCCTTTGTAATAGTTGTTGTTTTAGGGACATAAAGTGAGGATAACGGGAATGGGTAATCAATTTATTGTTGGTCGATGAACTAAATAAAATTATTTATTATGGGTTGAAAACCCTATATGCTCACCAGGCTCCCAAGCCTGACCCACTCAGTTTCTTTGTATTACAGGTAGTGGCGCGATGGCATAAGTTGGATGACATTGTGAAGATATTTTTGGATTATAGACCTGTAGTTATATGTAACTGTTGTAAGGTCTATTTCGTATTGTTTATGCTTTTGGTATGTATCGGAACACGACATCCCGAGGTTTTGTTATATAATGAAAAATACATTTCTTTATAAAATGCTTTGATAAATTCTTATCATATTTTGTTTTGGGAACAAATTCCGCAACTCTTTTAATCAAAGGATTACTCTGATTTTATTTAAAAGCATAAATTAAATCAGTCTTTTCTGGCCGTGATTTTGGGGATGTCACAGATAGGTAGATTAAAGATAAGATGAGATGAGAGATGAAAGATGAGATGAATGATGAGAGATGAAAGATGATAGATAAACCTTGACAGCTATGGACTTCATGCCTGATAGATAAACCATGACAGCTATGGACTTAGTGCCAAATAGATAAACCCGTCAGCTATGGACTTAGTGTCTTATAAATGGATATTGGAAGCTATGATCTTAGTGCCTAACAGATAACATCGGCAACTATAGACTTAGTGCCTGTTAGGTGAACCCTGGCAGCGATGGACTTCGTGCCTATTCCTTTGGACAATCCTTAGGAATGAATGAGTGAATGATAGATGATTCTTAGGGTAGATCCTTAAGAATAAAGAAGATAATGGGGATGGGTAATTGGGTTGATTGTTTGATGATTAAACATAATAATTATATTATTGTGAGTTGAAAACCCTATGTACTCACCAGGTTTCCCAACCTGACCCACTCAATTAATTTGTATCACAGGAGATGTTAATCACTAGTGCAAATGAATGTAAGGTCTGTTTATGCTTATGTTTCTGTATTGACGATGACATCCTAAAGTTTTTATACAAACAAAATACATTTCTTCGGAAATGCTTTGATAATATATTTATCATGTTTTTTGGGAACATATTTTGCAATATTATTCTTTAAAATGAATACTCTGATTTTCAAATAAACATAAATAAAATTTTTAAAATGACCGTGAATTTGGGGATGTCACAGTTGGTATCAGAGCATTAGTTTAAGCGAACTAGGAATTTGTAGGAAATTTCTAGACTTAAACTTAGAAATGCTAAGCGATGATCGTGAGGAGTGTGTCTAATATATTTTAGGTAGTACACCTGAATAGACACGAGCACTAGCTTATTTAGGGAAGATGCCTAAATTTCTCTTATGTTCTAAATGATATATGCTTTATGATGCCATTATTTGATTGGATCTATGGTCTGTTGCCGACCGGATCTGGAAATTTTATGTGTTCAGATTTCTAAACGTTTAACTACGATATTAGAACTGACATGCAACTTTTCTGAGTAATAAGGAGGATTACGCGTCTAAACATTCTCTATCTTAAATTTCTCGTCTTGAACAACTATTACGGTGTATGGAACGACATGATAAGGACTTGTAGCAGATTGAGCAAATGGAGGAAATAAGAAGAATTACGATAGAAAATGATACCTATCAGAAGATATCGAAAGATTGGTATCTGTAACGCCCGGGTTTCGGGGCTAAGCATTTTTAGACAATGTAATAGTCTAGGTCAACTATTGTAACTCTTTTTGAAGTAATAAAGATGAAATATTTGAATTCTATGTGAATTATGTGTATTTGTGTGCTTATTACTTAATTATAAAGATATAATTAATAAAGGATAAAAATAAGCGTCAAAATTAAAGTGTGAGATAAGCCCGATATCTTTACATAAAGTTGTAGTGGTCGAAACAAGGATTCCGGGGATATAAAGAACGCCGAAATCCGAGTTATAACGAAGAAGTTATGACCCGTCGAAGTTTCGCGACGGAACCGGCACGGCACCGGGAAGCGTAAATAGTGAATTTACGATGGAGCGACTTTTAGCCTTAGTGATCTAAACAAAAGTTGTAGTATATGTTAAATCGAGAACATACAAAAAAAGAACGCCCAAATCTGACTTCGTATGAGGAAGTTATGATTTTTCTAAGATTCGGCTTAGCAGTGTACAACCCGAAACTCGAATTTTAGTTCGAGCGGTTTTTGGCTTACGCGACCTAAATGAGAGTTTAAGATCTCATTAATAGGAACTCAACGGTAAAAATACATACGAAAACGGAGTCCGTATGAAGGAGTTACGAATTCTTCGCGGTCATTTAGTAGTCTAATCTCCTCGTACTGTTAAATTTAAGATCGGTCGAGAATTAGCCGACGGAGTCTAAGGTAGTGTTTGTTTTTTGTCTGCAGATCTGCGTGGCCTCTTCTGTCTGCGCCGCGCAGACCACGCGCAGACATTAGCTTTCGCAGACTGTTTGTTTTTTTGAAGACTGCAGACCTAAAAATGTCTGCGCGCCCTCTTCTTGGCGCAGATGTGGACCAGAGTCTTCAGACATCTTTTAGCCTAAAAAACATATATATCTTTACTTTTCTTTAAGTTTTTTTTTTAATTTATATTTTTTCCAACTTTATTAATGATAAATAATTTGAAAAAAAAATTACAAAACTTAAAAAAAAACGTTCGACGATACAAACATGATATTTTTAACAAATTTATAAATAAAGATTTATTACAATAATAGTCGTTGTAGTTGTTTATATAAATATGAAAAAAATCATAATATATTCTTATATTTTTTGCCAACTTTTGTAAAACATTATTTAATACAGTATCGTCAATTTCTCGAGAAAATATTTATGGTACGTTTTTAATGGATTTAATTGAAAAAATCGAAGTTTATTTCCATCAATTTATGTATGAAATTCTTTTATCACTAATTATAATGTTTAGTTATAACTTTGCAACCAAAGTTGATTTTTATCAAATATATATGTTAATTCATACCATTTTTATTTTTATTTTTTATACAATAATACATAAAAGTTGATCTAGATTCATTAATTATTTATAACAAAGTCATAAAATTATTAAAAAATCACTTTGAAGTTTTAAAAAATAAGTTTATTTAGATTTCAGTTTATTTTAGTAGCCCACAGATGTTAAAAAAACAAACAGTCTTCTTTTTTCAGACTGCAGACGTTTGGTCCACATTTTCTACTGCAGAGGTCTACAGATGTGGTCCGCAGACTGCAGACATTTTGCCTCAGAAAAAACAAACAGCACCTAAATGAAAGATGTAGATCTTGTTTTTACCTACGCGTGGAAAAAAAGAACGTCGAAAACAGAGCTCGTGTGCGAAAGTTGCGGAGTTTAGAAGTCGGCAGGGTGCTGCTGTAAAAGGGGTGACGTGGCTGAATATGGGCCAAGGCTTTCTCCCCAAGAAAAGCCATCAGGTGATGACACGTGGCACCGACTCGGCGAGTCCGTGAACCGACTCGGCGAGTCCGTCAGGATTTCACCCTATAAATAGAGGTGCCGGGTTCCCTCATTTCCTCACCCCTCAACCCTCTTCTTTCTCTCTCTATACTCTCTCTCTAAGCTCCCTAACCCCCCCTAAAAGCCTAGGTAAACCCCCTAGCACCCGAAGGAAGCCCCGAGGCTCCCAGAGTCCCGAGAAAAAGGGTCTTTCAGCTCGGAAACGCTGCTCCAGCGAAGCCCGGTTTTGCGAAAAACCCGCTGTAAGTGAGCTACGCCTACGCTATTTTTAATATAGCTTCTAATTAATTATAGTAACATTATTAGGACCTTAAAATAATTATTTGGGCTATTATTATGAGTTATATAGTGTTGTTTAACGCTTATATAATAATAATAACAGCTAGACTATTAAATTAGTCTCGGTAAATACTGAACTAAACCCTAGTGGTAATGATACTAGGTTTTGTCGAGGGAAATTGTTTTAAGAGTAACGAAGTGCTGTCCAAGTACCGAGTCACCACCGTATCAGGTGAGTGCATAGTCCCTTTCATGAACATGATTTTAATACAAGTATTGATTGAAGTGTTAATTATATGTTTATGTGCGAGTTAATTGATGTTGCCTGAAATACGTGTTAAAGAACATACCTGATTATATATGATGATTTAGGATAAAGAGTAGACCTAAATTAATTATGAGGAATATTGGGTAGTATTTTCTTACGAGTACAAGTGAGTTATACTCAGAGAATAGAACTTTGGTATATGTCATTTATCCGGGAGCATGGATTAGACACATTCATTGTCCCTAGTCCGAGAGTATGGATTAGACATAGTCAACTGTCATTAATTCGGGGGTACGGATTAAGACATAGTCAGTTGTCCTTAGTTCGGGAGTATGGATTAAGACATAGTCATTCGTCCCTAGTCCGAGAGTATGGATTAGGCATAGTCATTCGTCATTAATCCGAGAGTATGGATTAGTTATTCGTCCCTAGTCCGAGAGTATGGATTAGGCATAACCATTCGTCATTAATCTGAGAGTATGGATTAGGTAAAGTCATTCATTTCTGATCCGGGAGTATGGATTAGGTAAAACGGTTAAACTTAGGTTTGAGAGTATGGATAGTCTCGTTGTGAGGATCGATGGGGTGGGATAAGAGTTGCTTATACATATATGGTGAAATTGTATATTTTGTGAGTTCTAAATTATATATATGATATAACATTGTGGGATTGAAATCCCTATGTACTCACCAGGTTTCCCAACCTGACCCACTCAGTTTATTTGTATCACAGGTGTCGATACGAAGCTACTTTACACTGAGAGATTTAAAAGAGATGTAGATCACTAGTGTAAATAAATGTAAGTTCTGTTTATGCTTATGTTTCTGTATTGACGATGACATCCCAAATGTTTTAAAATGAATAAAAATATTTTTCTTCGGAAATGCTTTGATAACGTATTTATCATGTTTTAGTGGGAACAAATTTCGCAACACTTTTATTAAAATAGGTACTCTGATTTTTATAAAGCATAAACAAAATCGGTCTTTTCTGGCCGTGAAAATGGGGATGTCACAGTATCTTACCTTTAGAATACGTCTGATAAAATAACAGTACGTCTAGAGGAGTACGGTATGTCCGAAGTACACCTTCGATTGGCGAGATGATAAAACGATTGGCGTAATTCTTGAAGTTGCCCCATCGTCTGGCGTTTCCACCACCAACCGAGTTGAAAAAGAATTGATGATTGAAGATACGCATGGAAGGAGTCCTATTAGAGTCTAGGGAAAATTTTATGATTGTTTGTACATATTTGTATGTGTTAAAATTGTTTTTTTGATAATAACTTGGAGAACTGCAAGACAATACTTGGGACGAGTATAAGTAGGTGTGAATGGTAGTAAGGCCTATACTACTGGAAGCACATGACTCGCACATGTATTAGGGAAAGTCACAAGGTTACCAAGAAGCTAGTAATTGATTCTGTTTTGTTCAAGTATGTCGTTACCATCGTTTCGGTAATGACTAAGAAGATGATTGTTATTCCGACCCTGGTGGTCATATCAAATCGAGTCCGACTTAGATAAGTATGTTACATGGTTTAGAGAACCAAGATCGATGTAACATCCGACTTAATCCAGAAGATTGAAGTGAAAGATAATCGAAGCGGTCAATAGAAGTATCACGATCATTATTAAAGTAAGAAACTTGTAGCTAGAAGTGCCACATGCTAGAATGTGATTATATCACATTAGAACATGAAGGAAGGTATATTCCATTCGGGAATTTGACTCTAAGAGACCTGAGTCTAAGCGTTACATCATACGATGAGAGGTCATTAAAACATGACCCATCGGTCTGTCATGATAATCGAAGTAAAGAACTTCTCTTAAGTTAAGTCTGTTTAAGAAGAAGTAGGAATCTCCAATAAGGATCGATTTTGTAACTCGAAGGCTACGGTTGGAAGTCCAACATATAATAAAGAGCGGGTGCGAGATTAAGCACCGCCTGCATTCAAGAAGTCCAAGAGTTAGACACTTATTCGAAGGAACATAGAAGTTACAGTTAGTACCTAGGATGAAGAGATGACGTATGGAGTAATTATACAAGCCCTGTTTTGTTGATAATTCAGGGACGCAATTATCCTAAGGGGGAGATAATTGTAACGCCCGCAGATTCGGGGTAGTCAATTTAGAGACAATAAGCGTCAAAAATGACATTCCGACAGAAGATTATTTAGAATAAATAATCTTAACAAAGTTATAGTATATGTCACAAGGGTTCCGTACATATAAAGAATGCTGAAATGCGAGTTATAACGAAGAAGTTATGACATGTCGAAGTTTTACGTTAAAACCGGCACAACATCGGGAATCGTAAAAAGTGAACTTTTGATAAACTACTTTTTAGCCTTAGATATCCAAATGAAAGTTTTAGTATACATTAAACCGTGAGCGTGCATAAAAAGAACGTCAAAATCTGACTTCGTATGAGGAAGTTATGATTTTTCTAAGATTTCGCATAGCAATATACAGCCCAGAGTTCGAATTTCAGATCGAGCGATTTTTAGTCGATACATGTAACATCCTGTTCTGGATTGTTTTGTGATTTAAGGCTCGTGGGCCTTAAGCCTAGTATGAGAAGGTTTTGAGGCTTTGAAAGAGAAAGGTTAGGCCCTTTTGGGATGTGGGTGAGGTAGGTTGTGTGCTAAAAGAGTTTGGTTTGTGCTTTAGAGCCCAAGTGTATTGTTAAAGGCGTTGGCTCCGACTTTTCATGAATTTTGGATCTGAGTTCGAGTGGGCTTCAGGAGGAATAAAGTTGATAGAAGTGTAGGGCTTCTCGTTACCTTTTCATGGATATAAGGATCGTCGGAAACGGATTTATAATGAAGAAGTTATGGCCTTCAGAAGTTTTGTGGTTTCAGGCTTAGCCGAGTACGCTGGGCGTACACAAAGAGTACGCTGGGCGTACTGGTGAAGAAGGAAGTACGCTTGGCGTAATTTGGAGTACGCTGGGCGTACTAACCAGGGGTGGTCGTGAATGTTCTTCGGAGTACGCTGGGCGTACCATATGTACGTTGGGCGTACGCCAATCAGACCTGAACCCTATTTTATGGTCTTGGACCCTATTTAAGCTCCTTATCTCATAACCTAACCCTAATATCTTCAGCCTCCATCCCTCTAAGCCTTAGAAATCGACCCGAAGCCTCCATTTGAGTGATTCTTGAGCATTTTGGTGATTTAGTGAGTTTTTGGTGCATACTGTGGAAGAAGGAGTTTCTTGAGGAAGCATTGCTTGTGGATCCAAGCCCTAATCATGTTGATCTAGCTCTAGAAAGTATAAAGTTTGAATCTTGGTGGCTTTCTCATGTGGATCTAGTGGAGTGATGACTTGTTATGTTTGGCCTTTGAAGAATAAGGAGCTTTGAAAGAGAATAGCTTGAGCATCTAGCTTTTGGATCTATGTTCTACTCTTGTTGGTGCATCTTCCATAGGTATCAAGTTTGAAACTTGCTTATTGTTGTGCTAGTTTTGTTTTGGGTCCATTTTAGGGTTTTTGGTCCCAAAGCTTGAAGCTTTATGGGTTGTTGAACTCCAGAGCCTATTATATGTCCCTTTAAGTGTATCTAGTGGAGAGGATTTATAAAAATGAGGCCTTGGACGTTGGAACCATCTTATGCATGAGATATGAGCATTTTGGGTAGTAAAGAGTGAGAGTTTTTGTGTTTGGGACTTGATCAGCGATGCAAAGGCTTAAAGTCACGAGCTTTATTGAGTATGAGCCTTTATGGAGTCCAGATCTAAGAGTATAGCTATGGTCTTAACGGGTTAAGACCAAAAGAGTGGGAAAAAGCTAGTCTGGACGTACGCCGAGCGTAATCCTAGTACGCCCCGCGTACTGGGTTGGTGTCCCCGATCAGGATTCGTGCATGCTCGTGTACGCTGAGCGTACCAAGAGAGGTACGACCCGCGTAACCTCACTGTGGGCTTTTGGGCTAAGTCTCATTTTGGGCCTTAAGTGTTGGGCCTGGAGTTTGGGCTTATTGCACTAGAGTTTTGGACCAGAGGAATATATATATGTGCCTTGGGCCCTTGAGTTGGGCTTGCCATTTGGACTTAAGAGTTGGGCCTTGGGAGAGCTCATTTATTATTTGGGCCTTGGTGGGCCCAATGGGTTTTGGGTCATTTATGGGCTGGTTAGTGTGTTATCTTTAGACCTAGTGAGTGAGGTTTGGTCTTAGATATTAATTGGGAAATTGTGGGTTTTGGTCCAGTGTTAGAGGCCGGTGCGCAGCAGCAGCATCTATAGGAGCCGTTCTTCATCCGAGGTGAGTCTTCTCACTATACCTTACCTGGAGTGGTAAATATGTGTGACCGGAAGGTCTTATGTGTTTATAAGTGTTATGTGATATATGTTCTATGTGATATTGATATGTTTGCATGGTTTGGACCGGAAGGTCAACAGAGTTAGGACCGGAAGGTCATCATGGGTAGGACCAGAAGGTTTACCAGAGTTGTGGGACCGGAAGGTCCCACTGAGACACATTGACCGGAAGGTCTCGTAGAGCTATAGCCTCGAGTGGCTAATTTTATGTACGTGGTATTTTGGGGAACTCACTAAGCTTCGTGCTTACCGTGTTATGTGATATGTGTTTCAGGTTTTTCTCAGGATCGCGGGAAGGCACCGGCTTGATTGTACACAACAGAGAAAGAGTTATGTTTTGAGGATCCTGGATTATTAATCAAACAATAATGAAGTTGTGTTTTATAAATTAAATCAATGAGACTTTTGTGAAAGGTATTATGAGAATTATATGATTTTAAAATGAAAAATTTGCTCGAAAATTCAATGTGTTACAATACAACCTAAATGAGAATTGAAGATCTCATTAATAGGAGCTCAACGATAAGAAGATAGTCGAAAACAGAGTCCGTATGTAGAAGTTATGAATTTTACACGGTCGTTAACAGTGTAATCTTCTCATACTGTTAAATTTAAAATCGGTCGAGAATTAGCCGACGAAATGAAAGTTGTAGAGTACGTCTCCACCTACGTGTGGATATAAAGAACTTCGAAAACGGAGCTCGTATGTGAAAGTTACGGAATCTAGAAGTCGGAATGGTGTTGCTGCGAAAGGGGTGACATGGCTTAATCTGGACCATTGCTTCCTCCCCAAGCCTTGCCACCAAATGGTGACATGTGGCACCTACTCGATGAGTTGGAGGCCAAAACTCGACGAGTTGGACCTATTTCTAGCCTATAAATACCATGCGAGAGTGCCTTCATTTTTCACACCAAAACTCCTTCACTTCTCTCTCTAACTTTTCTCTAAGCCTTCCAAAACCCTCCCAAAGCGCTAGTAACCTCAAGGTGCTAGAAGAAAGCCACAGAGCGCCAGAAGGCTCATAGAAAAAGAGTTTTTCGGATCGGAAGTTCTGCCCCGCAGAGCCCGGTTCCTCGCTAAACCCCCTATAAGTTGAGTTATGCTTACCGTACTTTAAGTATAACTTATGTTTAAGTTCATTATCGTTATTATGAACCTATAAACAAGATTTATCAGTGATTCCAAGTCATTATATTGATTGATCTACTTACGGGGATGATGTCTAGGCTTTGGTTTAAATTGGGATTTCCAAACAGTATAATTCGTATACCAAACGGACCCTACCTCCGATATGATCCTACCTGGTTGTTATTTACTTGATAGATCGTGAAAGTAGACTTTGAGTTAATGATGAATCTTGACTAATAATTAATCGCAATAGATATTAGACTAAGACTTAGCGATAATAATGCTAGATTACGTCAAAGGAAAAGACAATTGCTAGAAGCGAAGCGCTGCTCGAATTTCGAGTCGTCACTTTAACAAGCGAGTGCATAGTTACTTTCATCTTACACATAGATATGAAGTATTTAACATAAATTACGTGCTATGTGTGTATTTTATCTGTGTTCTTGATATCTATGCCGGATGAACAAAATATACATGTTTTATTCGATTTAAACTGTATACGTATTTTATACCTATAATTATGATGGATAAAGATGGGTAGATTAAAGATGAGATGAGACGAGAGATGAAAGATGAGATGAATGATGAGAGATGAAAGATGATAGATAAACCCTAGCAGCTATGGACTTTGTTAGGAATAAAACCCTAATTGTGATTTGATGAACAAGATGCGGAAAATAAGAAAAAACACAAATATGAAGATATGTCGAATGATCACTCGATTTATTCAATTATGAGGAACATATTACACTTTAAGAATAAGAATCTAACTCTACAAGAAACCTCACAACGTGGCGGCTAGATTTTGCCTCACTCTTAACCCTAATTATGAATAATACATGACTATTTATAGGGAAAAGACAAGTCTTGGGATTTTAACCTACACTTCATCAAGGGGGCCCATTGCCATCATCCATGGAGTACTTTGAAACCCTACAATCTCCCCCTCAAAGTATGGAATGGATGACAATGCGTCAACTTCCAAAACAAGCATCTAGCAAATAAGAAATGATCTCACGACGAAGAATATTTGAAGCAATCCACGAATCTTGATTCTTCAATAGTCTTCGAAAACGGGCTCTAGGATATATAAACCAAGCACTGAAGTAATGTCTTTAAACTTCATTTTCGAATGTAATCCCAAAGATCTTCAATAAAGCCAAACCCGCCATAAAAACCCATTTCAGAACAAAGAAACCAAATCACTTCTTGTCTTTGAAGAGCTCCCCCTCCAAGTCACAATGATCTTCAAATAAGCTAATGATATAAGCTACCAAAAATTATCATGTAACAACCCAAATTTTAAGATTCGTAACGCCACTTGATCGAGAAAATACTAGAAGTCGGAGATATAACAAGTCCTTAGAAGAGCTCGATGAAGAACTGCTACTGTAAAGGATACTTCTCTATAAAAGCTTTAGAAGAGCTCGATGAAGAACTTCTACTGTAAAAGCTACCTTCATAATTCTATCACAAGCTTTATAAAAAATCTTCAAATTTGAAAAGACACAAATCCATTTTCGAATGGCCATACCAAATTCTCCCCTGATTTATAATAAAAAACGTGATTATAAAGCCTTCAAATGGTCATGTGAATGATCTTGAATGGATAAAAAAATTACTAAGCTCCCCCGCGACAAAATGATATACACAATGAAGTATAAATTCCAAAAAAGTTGTGAAAATTTGACGTTATTGCCAAAAACGACTTTCCGAACCACCAAGACTTGATGGAATCCTTAATTTTCTGTTCACGAAAAAATATGTGCGATAAAAAATCCAAAACTGTTCACCAGCCCTTAAATTTGTAACCTTTTCGAAAAATGGGCTGAAATTGTCACTTTGCTGAAATTCAGGGGACAAAATTAATAATTCTACACCATATTGCCCTTCATTTGTAACAAATTCTGGAAATGGTCCAAAACTGCCAAGGTGTGAAAACAACAGGGGCCAAAAGAGTCAAATCGTTGAATCAGCTGGGACCAAAAATAAAACTTGAGTCATCTTCATCCCCATTTAGCATCTGATAAAAAGAACGAACGGGGACTCAACTAAAATGCGAAACCTCCAAATTAAAAGCTGGAAATCATTCGTTCTGAGCACCAAGAAGCGAATCCGAGTCAAATGGTTTCAGTCTCGCTGCGAAACCCAGACAACAGGTTCGCTACGAGCCAAGGCACCCCAAATCTTTAACCTCTCTCTACGAATCAAGTGATTATAAACCCGATGCAAATCTCCCGTAACACCAAATCCAGTCACAAATTCGTTGTCGAGCAAACAAGAGAGAAGAACGAGTGTGAGCCCAAGATCCAATACCGAATCAAAGTCGTTCGCAGGTAGTGAATCCATATGCAAGTTTGACTTTTTGATTTTGACCGTCGTTCATCCCAGACGAGATCGATTCGGTCGCAGGTAAGGACATTCGTTCAATATTCACCCGAATCACAGTCTATTTTGACATTTCTGTTGACAAGCAATTGCGAATAAGCACATAATCACTCCGATTTCTTTCGTTCTTAACATTACACTCCCGATTGTAGTCACGATTCTAATTTCATTCGTTCGCAGGTAAGGTTTTCAAACCAATTTGACTTTTTGTTTTGACCATTGAGAACATCTTTAAATCAATCCACTTAAATTCTAAACCCGATTGCGAATCAACAACTGCGAAACCCAAAAGAAACAATTTGATGCGAGACACAACGCTCCGATAGCCTCTGTTCAACTGTCATCATAATTCCGATTGAGGAATAATTGATTCAAACTGTGATGCTTCAAATACGAATTTATGATATTGATTGAACCTATTAACTGTGAGGGCTCGTTCCAAAAGTGTGATTAACAAACAAAATTGCCAGTCCATCCCAACTGCCTTCGTTTACATAATCCAATTTTGACTTTTCTTTCTTTGACCATCAAAATCGAATATTGACAAACACCAAAAACAACTTTCTCCGATCAATACAATCACAAGACAAAAATCGATATTCTATGAAAGAACGAAGAATTCAAGATACGATATTTACATATGGGTCGACTTGTAATAGCATCAAAGCAACGATCGATATTCAAGCATTGATAAACATTGGTATCAGTCAATCGTCGATTGTTAATTTTGACGAACTTAGAAAGATCGAACTTTGAAAAACCATACCCAGAAGAAGTGACGCAAACGGAACGCTTGAAACATGTTGGATCATAAAAGATGGATTATGAACAGTATAGTCTCGAATAAATGGCCCAATACCAGTGAAACAAATCCAACGACAATGCATTTGAATTCAGATCCAATCATAAAATACAAACAGAAAAACGAATTGGATTGAAATAATACCAGATGAACAGTAGAAAATATTATAAATCTTCATGAACAGTTGCTTGAACAGAAAAATTGATTCCAAGATGCCAAAACACCAATAATCTTCAATAACTTGTGCAGAAAATCATCAAATCAAGAATCGATACTTCAAAAATCAATAGATCTTCAAAGACCTGCTCTGATACCACTTGTTAGGAATAAAACCCTAATTGTGATTTGATGAACAAGATGCGGAAAATAAGAACAAACACAAATATGAAGATATGTCGAATGATCACTCGATTTATTCAATTATGAGGAACATATTACACTTTAAGAATAAGAATCTAACTCTACAAGAAACCTCACAATGTGGCGGCTACATTTTGCCTCACTCTTAACCCTAATTATGAATAATACATGACTATTTATAAGGAAAAGACAAGTCTTGGGATTTTAACCTACACTTCATCAAGGGGGCCCATTGCCATCATCCATGGAGTACTTTGAAACCCTACAGACTTCGTGCCTGATAGATAAACCGTGTAAGCTATGGACTTAGTGCCAAATAGATAAACCCGTCAGCTATGGACTTAGTGCCTTTCAAATGAACATTGGCTGCTATGGATTTAGTGCCCTATAAATGGATATTGGAAGCTATGGACTTAGTGCTTAACAAATACCATCGGCAACTATGGACTTAGTGCTTAACAGATAACATCGGCAACTATGGACTTAGTGCCTATTTGATGAACCCTGGCAGCGATGGACTTCGTGCTTATTCCTTAGGACAATCCTTATGAATGAATGAGTGAATGATAGATGATTCTTAGGGTAGATCCTTAAGAATAAAGAAGATAATGTGGATGGGTAATTGGGTTGATTGTTTTGATGATTAAATACAATAATTATATTATTGTGGGTTGAAAACCCTATGTACTCACCAGGTTTCCCAACCTGACTCACTCAGTTTATTTGTATCACAGGTGTCGATATGAAGCTACATTACACTGAGAGATTCAAGGTGTTGGATTTGGTCTCTATTCCCATAACTATAATTGGTATGTACTTGATTTGATTGTAGCATGGTCATTTTGGGTTGCCTTCACTCATGCAACATGACAGGATGACTAGTGGAGAGATAGTAGAATTTATTATTTGAAATAATAAATTGGTACTCAAAATGATTTTATTAATATATTATTTGGAAATCATATTATTAATTAGTAATTACTTAGAAATTAATTTGATATTAATTTTGGGATTAAAGGAACTGATTAATAATGGAGTGGCTGTTTTGTAAATCATTGATAGTTGTGAAACTGGGCTTAGGACTCCATGGAATGGAGTGGACGAAATTTATAGGAGGGCCTGTAAGATTTCATCCAAGGGCTTCTAATACAGGTCCATGCGTTGCTTAGGGCTTAAGATGAGACTTAGGGTTTCCTTATTCAAGTTTAACTTCAAGGTTAACCAACCTAACCATATATAAACCCCTTCAAACCCTAGGAATTTCGGCCTATGCTTCCTTGGAGAACACTAGCCGATTTTTCATTGTCTCACCTATCATTTTGTTGCATTGGGTGTTTGTGAACCATTAGAGGTGCAACATTTGGGGCACTAAGCTTTCAAGAGTCAAGGATCTTCAAGATTGTCTTGTTATTACTACATAACAAGTAAGGTAATATTCTAACCCTAATTTTGTATATGAATTTCGAAATTGTATGCTAGTTTTAGGGTTATTGCTTTGGTATTCAATTTACATGTTCAATTAGTGGAAAAATTAGATCCAAAGTAATTAGGGTTGCATGATCACATAGGAATGTAGATATGCTCAAAACCCATCAGTGGTATCAGAGCCTATGATGTTTTTCAATCGAATTGATGCAATAGTGAACTGTCCAAAGTAGCAAAAAATCATTTTTTTGTTGTCTAAACCCAGAACTCGACGAGTTTACTCGTCAGTTCATTGATTTTTCTGATTTTCAGATCTCGTTTTGATTAGGATAATTACCATAATTCATTTTTAATGGCTAAAACTGAATTTTCTGAAAGGTAATATGGTATCCTTATCATAATTAAAGGATTTGATTAAATTTGGATAATGATAAGATTATTTTGATTTAAAATTTAACCTAGTATTTTGAAAGGTTTTAAAATACACCCTTTTGAGATTAAAAGTTTATCTTTGGAAATTTGAATGGAAAAACCTGGAAGATATCTTTATGGATTTTATTAATAATTTAATTAAAAGATTAATTAAGAGACAATTAATAAATCCATATATGGTTTAAATTTAATTAAATTAAAAGTTTAATTTATTTAAAGGATTAAACCACTTAGTATTTTAAAAGTTTAAAATGCACCCTTATACTATATAAAATTAAAAGTCTAATATATTATATATGTATAAGAAAACTCAGTCTTACGTTAGTAGGCCTCATTCACGAAGCTGGTCTATATGGGGTGTTTAAGGAAGCGGCCTGTAAAATAACCGCCATTGGGTATCCAATCTTAGCCACCGCACCCTTGACTAGTGGAGGGTCGTTAGCCAAACGGGTTTGATAGGACACTAAAGTCTCATTAAAAGTATTATGAATTATAAAGTAACTAAACGCTTTTATTAAATTCCCAATCTTAGTTACTTTAGGAAAAATGTGAATTTGATGTTAACCCATGAAATTGCACATTACACCTTATTGGTCATTAGTGGAGCGTGTGTGGTTAACCGACACACTAATATGGGACTAACATTGTTGGCAATGAGTTTCTCATAAATTATCGTTGATTAATGGAATGTGTGTGGTTAACCGACACATTAATTAGATGATAAATGACATCAAGAGTACCAATCTAATTTGCATGGTTATTCACACCTCATTTGTGATCCTCGGCATCCCAGTCACAAATGGAAGGGCATAATCGAGATTAAACATGCCATTGAAAAGTTCAATGAATCTCAAAAGATCTAGAAATTTCATCTAAAACCTAATTCATTTTAAATTTCATTTTCATGGTGGAATTGGTAAATCGTCATTTACCTACCTTCAAATAATTTACAATTGGATTACGGCATCCCTCTTCTGAATTGTGAATTATTGTGTTGGGTCCTAGCCTTAGTATTTCATTTGGGTGTTATATTAAGGATTTAAATCAACTAACTTGAATTTTCTCCCTTTATAGATATCAATTTCAGACAACTATGGTCTTCCTCATTCCTTTCGAAAAGGCTTTCCTTTTGAAGATGATCTTCCACATGTCGATCGAGGTGAAAGAACGTTCCCTTCTTCGTGTATTGGTGGAACTGGAAATCATATTTCTCTTCCTCCACCTTCCCTAGTAATTCTCCCTGACCCACGTTTTCGGCCACTTGAAAGTTCAAGGTCACTCAAGCCCTATTGGCATGCAAGCATCGAGAAGGAAGTTATGTGTGTGCACACATCCTGAAGATGAAGTCGCACATAGACAGAATGGGAATGTTGGGTGTCGTTTTCCCAAGGAAGCTAGCTGTTGACTTGGTTCTTCAATTGCTTCCTGAGTCATATAGTCAGTTCGTTAAGGACTTCTATACGACAGACCACGACGTGACCCTTATTGATTTGACATATTTGATAATTGTTGCTGAAGCAGCAATGCTTTAGCCCACTGTTCAAGCAAATTTGTTTGGAAGATCTACCTCCAAAATTTCCATGGATATAGGCAATGACAACGAGGATAGTCCAGAAATGATTTCTTCTCCTAAAAGAGAGAAATTGGCCAAGGTCAAAAAGTTTGACCATAAGAGAAAGGTCAATCCTGAGATAGTTTCACGTGTCACTCCTAAAGATTCCATCTGTCTCTATTGCCGATTGAAGGGGAATTGAAAGAGAAGCTGCCCTGACTACCTGGGAGATCTTAGAGATGGTAAAGTCAAATTGTATGACTCTACTTCAGAATCTAAGAGAATGAAGGAAGCTTAAGATGAAGTAAAGGCTAATTCTAATATGAAGAAATGGATTTCAATCACATGATTCAATGATCAGAATTTGGAGCTGCTACTTAGGAGTTATGATAGATTGCTTAGGAATATTTAGAAACATAGTTTTCATGTGTATTTGCGTTGTAAGGACAAGTTCTCCGCACTGATCCGTGTATGGATAATGAAGGCCCAAAAGGTTATGGGTAGCTTAATATTGGGCTAGAAAGTTGTTTGGGCTTAATGGCCTATGGGGTGTGCATGGTGACGTAGTTGATGGATTAGGGTTTTCTTAATTAAATTAATAAAAGTTTAATAAATCCAAGACTTCATTGATTGTTTGATTCAAAGCTTGGGTGGTTATGGAAGCATTTGGAAGGGTATCATTGATGGCTCTCTTTAAACTTTGGGAGTTACACTCTTATCATTGATGGCTCTCTTTAAACTTTGGGAGTTACACTCTTATCATTGATGGCTTTCTTTAATCCTTAGGAGTTACACTCTCTACATCTTCTCATAACCAATTACTAGCAATTGAAGACTAATTGAAGACATGGACGTTTTTTTTGTTATTCTTAAGTGTGGTAGATGTTTTTTTGTGTTATTTCAAGAGTTTCCTTAATTTTCATTTACTATTTTTAATGAGTAGTTGGTTGGTTGGCTTGTAACGACCAACTTTGTAATAAAGTCTTCATATAAAGCCAAGTTTATGCATGGAAATGATAGGCGAATTTCTAAGAAAAAAAACTTTTGTTCACATGGAATTATTGTTATAATTCACAAATTATCTTGTTGGGACGTGTTCTTGACTTGATACGAACTCAATCCAATAGGTCTTGGATTGTTTTCACCGGTATACAACTTAATAGGTCTTGAGTTGTTACTAATCTATCCATTTCTTTCCATTCACATATCATTTGTGGTTGATATTCTCTCTTAATTTACCTAAACACTACCCTACTCGCCAAATCAAGCCCATACACGTATCATAAGTGGTATCAGAGCCTAGTTCCGATTAGGTGTAACTAAGTTCTTGTTCAAAAAAGAATCCTGCTAAGTTTGTTTGAATTCAGTTGTCCAAAAATGTTGCGCAAGCTATATGATGAAGAAGAGGAGGAAGACGATTCCGTTCCCATCTACGACACCGATGCGGAAGGGGAATTTTGTGAAAGAATAAATTTCTTTGTTGAAGAGGAATTTGTAGAAAAAATCAATTTCGTGGTTGAAGAAAAAATTGTTGAAGACTCTAGCCCTACTTACGACACTGACGGGGAAGAGGATCATGAAGAAGAAAAAAAATTTGAGGTTGGAAACGAAAATTTTGAAATGTTTGTGAAAGAAATAGATTTTGTTGTTACAAACAAAATTGTTGAAGAAAAGGTTGAAGAATCAGAAGAGGTCGAGCAGGTTCTTGACCACAAAGATGTGGTTGTGGTTAAGAAAGATGATACCCATCGTATAACAAACCCTATTTCTAAGAGTCCAGCAGAAGGAGTGATCCATCAAGTTCCAAGTTCTAAGCAGTTACGAGGGAGGGAGTTCATAATGCTTATGTTCCTGTTCTTGTGGTGTACCTTCAATTGGGAAGCCATGTTATTGGAACATGCTGGTGATCAACCCATAAATACAAACCATGATCCATTATTTTATATGACCATTGTTAATCCTTTAAATTATTACAAGGATAATTTACAAGGTCGTAATCTTGTTCATGGGAGTGTACAAAAGTGGTTTTTGGTCCACAAATGGAAGATAAGGTTAGGATTAAATTCAGCGAGTTCTTTGAGTTATTTGAAGAAGAACATGTGTATATGGAGGAGAGACACTACAATGTTGTTTGCAATGAATGAAAAAATCGTGGTTGCTTCTCCTACGTTAATATGGCCAAATTTCTTTTATCTTTTCAAGTTCAAGAACATTGATCGTGGGATGATTCTTTTATACAATACCCTATCTCATGAAGATTCTTATGTCCATGATTTGCACTTTTCACAAGTGTTAAAACATAAAACAGGAGGTTTGAAGCATGGATCGTGGCGTGGGTCAAAAGAGGAGCTCGTATCAGCTAACTATCTAAAAATAATTACACATGGGTGGAATTTAAAACCCAAGGCCATGTGGAAAATGACTGTTGTGGAAGATTACAAACTTGTGAATAGGTATGTAGAGGGACAAGAGGATGTTGTGCTTAGTTTCAATGGTGGTTTGTCCAAAATAGTGCAAGTATTGATTCATACTTCTATGGATGAAAAAGAGAGTAAGATTGATGACATGAGAGCTGTCAAGCCAAAGAAAATGGTTAGTTTGAAAAAAAAGAGTTGAGTGATGACACTTCCAGTATGGCTAAAACTGATATTAAGAAGGGTAATGTCATCTTGAGATATCCCTCATTTGAAAGAAGATACCAACTTGGAGTAAAGAAAAGGTCACATTCTGTAATGAATATTTGTTTTCAAGACCTAATGTCATGGAAGTTTCATATGGGAGAACAACATAATCTGGTCCGTACTGAATTGAGGACAATTCCTTTCGAAGAAGGAGGGAATGATCCGTGTATGGATAATGAAGGCCCAAAAGGTTATGGGTAGCTTAATATTGGGCTAGAAAGTTGTTTGGGCTTAATGGCCTATGGGGTGTGCATGGTGACGTAGTTGATGGATTAGGGTTTTCTTAATTAAATTAATAAAAGTTTAATAAATCCAAGACTTCATTGATTGTTTGATTCAAAGCTTGGGTGGTTATGGAAGCATTTGGAAGGGTATCATTGATGGCTCTCTTTAAACTTTGGGAGTTACACTCTTATCATTGATGGCTCTCTTTAAACTTTGGGAGTTACACTCTTATCATTGATGGCTTTCTTTAATCCTTAGGAGTTACACTCTCTACATCTTCTCATAACCAATTACTAGCAATTGAAGACTAATTGAAGACATGGACGTTTTTTTTGTTATTCTTAAGTGTGGTAGATGTTTTTTTGTGTTATTTCAAGAGTTTCCTTAATTTTCATTTACTATTTTTAATGAGTAGTTGGTTGGTTGGCTTGTAACGACCAACTTTGTAATAAAGTCTTCATATAAAGCCAAGTTTATGCATGGAAATGATAGGCAATTTCTAAGAAAAAAAACTTTTGTTCACATGGAATTATTGTTATAATTCACAAATTATCTTGTTGGGACGTGTTCTTGACTTGATACGAACTCAATCCAATAGGTCTTGGATTGTTTTCACCGGTATACAACTTAATAGGTCTTGAGTTGTTACTAATCTATCCATTTCTTTCCATTCACATATCATTTGTGGTTGATATTCTCTCTTAATTTACCTAAACACTACCCTACTCGTCAAATCAAGCCCATACACGTATCACGCACATTATCAATAAAGTAAATTTTTGTGGTTTATCTTTTTTACTTTATGATTACTTGCAATGGCATTTATGAAAATTGGTGTTTATATTTCTATTATTAGCAATGTTGAAAATGGATTTGATTCTTAGTTATATCGCTTGTGGTAGTGTCATAATTTACCAAATAAGGAAGGATTCTCATCACCCAAGGTTCAATTGGACAAAAACTTGGAATCATACGATTTGAATTGTGTGATGTATGGGAATCTTGATCTTTGGAAAACTAAGACTAAGTTTGTAACACCCAAATTTTCAAGTAATTTTTCACAAAATTAAAAACACACTTTCATTCATAATTGTTATAAAAATATCATTGTATCACATAATCAATTCATAACATCACATCCCAAGATCATAATATGTAAAAGCTCCTCATGTGTGTACTGATCAAGCCGGCGCCTTCCCGCGATCCTCACTGGTACCTGAAACACATAACACAACACTGTAAGCATAAATGCTTAGTGAGTTCCCCAAAATACCACACACAACACATATTAGCCACTCGAGGCTATAACTCTGTTGACCCTCTGGTCAATGTGTCTCAGTGGGACCCTCCATTCCCATAACTCTGTGGGCCCTCTGGCCTCTGTGGACCTTCCGGTCCTAACTCTGTAAACTCTGTAACATACATAGCATAAATCACATAGAATTCACATCATGCAAAAGCATACAAAATACTCTGTCACATAACTCTAATTACCACTCTAGGTAAAGTATAGTGAGAAGACTCACCTCGGGTAACTCGGTAATCTCGAACTCTGTAAAATCTGGCCTAGCCTCCGCCTAATCATATGAAATAAATACTCTTAATCAATACATCTCTCAAGGCTAGACTATTCCCTCTCTTGGTACTCTGAGAAGGGTAAAAGACCATTTTACCCCTCTCATGGCTCAAAGACCCTAAAGTTGACCAAACCCTAAAAGTCAACAAAAGTCAACCCTTCGGGTTACGCTGCGCGTACCAAACATGTACGTTGAGCGTACCCGACGTTCTCACAGAAACGGGGTGCGCGACCTCTTACGCAGCGCGTACTGGGATTACGCCCCGCATAACTCCTAGTTTCAGACTCTTAAGCTCTTGAGGTCTTAAACAGTTAAGACCCACGTCCAACTTCTAGATCTGACCATTTCTAAGCCTCTTAATCCATAAAGTTGGTGACTTTAAGCCTTTGCATGGCTGGACAAGTCACCAACACCCATAACATTCCATTTCCAATCCCTAGAAAGCTCCTAACTCAAGCATGACCTCATAACAACGACCAAGTTGGGATTTTTATGGATCTATAACACAAATATCACTGAAATGAGAGAGATCTAGGTCCATGGAGTCCATTACACTCATAAAGTCTCCACCTTTGGGACTTTTAACCCTAGAAATGGTCCATGCAACATCAAACCAAATAAAGAGGAAAGTTTTGAACTTTATACCTCTAGATGAAGCTCCTTTCTCTGAAGATCTCAGATCCAAACTTGCACTTCAAGCCCTAGCCTCCACAAGCTCCTCTCCTTCTTCTTCACTAACATACCAATACACTTTTAGCTCCAAAACACACACACTCAAGCTAAGGACGATGGAAGGCTCTCTTCGGGTTTCACTCTCTGATATGGAGGCTGAGAAATGAGCCTTAGCATCCTTTAAATAGTGCACAGGCCAAAAATTTAGGGTTTGCATCTGGACCCATTACGCCCAGCGTACCCAGGCGAGTCCGCGTCCAAATTAAGCGCATGAGTACGCGCAGCGTACTTCCCAGTACGCCCAGCATACTCATTTGCTACAAGATCTCACTCAAGGGACTAATCTTGACAACTTGACAAGATAGAAGGTTTAAATAGCTTTACCTGAATTTCGGGATGTTACAAAGTTCCTTGCTCACGTGTATATGTGAGTCAAGTGAATGACTAAAGGATCTAGTACACATTGATGTGAACTGGTCAGATCAACCACAAAGGACAATAAGTCTATTCGTCATGATTTACTGATAGTTCAGTAAATATGGTTATGCTTACAAGATAAAGTGTAATTCTGATATCTTGAAAAGATTCAAAGTATAGCAAAATGAATAACAAGAATCCATTGGGCAGAAGGATAAAAGTTTCTCCAATCTGAAAGGAAAGGATAGTACTTTGGTATTGTGTTTTATGATCATCTTAATGATTAAGGAACCATGTCACAATTGATCCTCTAAGAACACCTTAGTGCATTTATATGACTAAGAAGAGAAACCAAGTATTGTTAAAATGGTTAAATCAAGAAGATGAGTCATACTTCGTTCCAAAATCAAGTTTAGAGTCATACTCTAGTTAATCCATGTTGTACTTTGAGTAATATGTTCCAAGTAGGTTTATAACACCTCATGAAATGTGGAGCAGAAATGTTTTCTTGCTCTAGCACATTTGAAATTGGTAGTTGTGATGTTTTGGTTAAACAAAGACCAACTAAGACCAATTATATGTTGTGTTTTCTTGATAAGAACCCACAGTAACTCTTGAATATTTGTTTGTCGAGGAATGTTCCTTGACAGAGAATCTTATATGTCAAGAGATCAGTGGGAGTCTTAATGGTCTTGAATAGTTTCAGGAACTAATCAAGAATAAACCTTTTTATTATCACTAGCACATGACCTCGGGTTTATAACATATCGTGTTGACATATTATTGTTTCTATGCCCATTCCATTTAAATTGACTATGCATGTGAGTTCTATGAGTTCTCATTTGACTGCATAAGGCGAAGCACCTTCATCAGTGAAAGTACATTGATATGTATGGATGATCTGCTCAATAACTTGGAAGCACTGGTAGGCCCTTGTGCTATCAGATGGCAAGAAATTAAAATTAAGCAAGTTCAGTCCATATGAGTTTGAATTTGTCATAAACCTTATCTTATGATAGTGGTTGGAAATGACAAATTCACATGGATAGGAACACATACACCATAAAATCTAAGTGGCAAGAGGTTTCTCTCTACTTCATGAAAATGATTGTGAGGAAACACTTTCACTAGTAGATTTTAAAGGATTGATTTATATCATTAGAGTTAGCAGTTCTGATAATTGCGTTCTTAAATTTGAGTATGATTACGGCATCCCTTTTCATAGTTCGAATTGTGAGAAATGGAAAATAGTTTGAACATTCGGGACTAATTACTATAAGTTCTGAAAGGGTTTAGACACACACATAAGCTATCTGATGAATGGTGTGTGAGCTTGAGAAGTCTAGATAAAGACTTATCAAAGCACCACATATCATAAATATGAAATTTTGTAAGGAAGTCAATATGTATTGATTTCTAGAAGTCCAACTGATTTCCGCGTACATGTAAAAGCCAGTGGGAGCATAATTGTTATGCTAGTAAGAACTTAATCGTTATGCTAGTGGGAGCATAATTGTTATGTTATGTATTGCAAGTTAGCAATGCTATTCATAGGAAACAAAGTTTTCAATTTGTAAAGTTGCAGAGTTTAGGAATTGGTTCGCTATAGTAAGGCTTAAGGGAGAGGGCACTTATACTTCATTTCGAACCTAAAAGCTTAGATTGAAGTTTTAATGGAACTTAGTCATAAACATATATGAATATCATGTTGAAGTGATTCAACATAGGAAATTCGATATATAGATATATTATAACAATAGACTGATAAAGTATCATGTTTTCATGTAAGACATCATGAATCGAATCCCATATGCTTCAGGTATAAGATCGATTACATGTGCTATAATATTCACTTGTTCTAATTTTTCCAAATGCCTAGCGCATTAAGTGGGAAAAGGACTAGAAGCTGATATGACTAAAGTTATTAAACAACTGTTAAAGGAAAATATGAGGTTTACCGAAGATTGAATGCTTGTGGACGGTTGGAAGTATAGTATAATTTTGGAAGGACCATATTGACATGTTCTGAGTAGAGGTAACTCTTGTTCTGAATTGATAGTCATATGGGAATATGGAAATGTTTCCATAGTGGGAGGTTGTTATTGAAATATGTGTATAAGATTAGTAACTTTAATGCAAGAAGGATGTTCAAGGAATGCTCTTTGAATGTGAGACTTCATTTCCATGGAATTGTTTTGTAACAAATCTCCAATGGAATGCTTTGTAATATCATTGGCAAAGTCTCTGTGACTTTGGTGCCTTAACATTACAAAAGGATCATTGCATGTAAGTTTAGACTCTAACAAATTCTAAGAGTGGCAAGAATTTGGTATTCTTACACTTGTGACAAGGATTTGAAATTGTGAAATGAGCATCATTGGAAATGTGTTCGATTGATCTGTTTCACAAAGTAAGGACCATAGATAAACATAGTGTGCATGTTTTGTGCATGGCATGACTAATGTTTTAATTCAAGTATTAAGTTGATTACTCGAAACATTATACAATGAATAAAGTCTAATTAATATATTTGAAAGGGGAAAAAATATAGGGTTCATGTGATTAAATAAAAGTTCTTTTATTTATATTCAAAAGTTTTGAGACCATAGTTAATTAGGTTATTCTTGTGTTTCACTTTGCATGTTTTACTTCCCGAATTAATGGGTTATTCAAACATCCACAGTCGATCATACTTTGGAAGTAAGTAGTGAACTAAGACCGTCATGAATCCGATTGTAGATTGTCTAAGTTCTTAGACATAACAAAAGTTTGCTGCAATGTTCGTGAGTACTCCTGAAATAGGAATTTGAGTATTGGATAAACCCACGCTCAGAAAATTACTTCATGGATTTTAACACAAGTAATTCTAAGACGATAATATCTTATATTCTTGAAACGGAGACATATGACTTGTTGTTTAGGAGTCGGTTGTGCATTGATAATACGTAAACGCATCAGTAACTTGATGTTATATGTGACAACCCGAAACTTCTCCCGGGTACATCTAGTCAGTTAATCTATGTTAAACTCATTTCTGTTAACTCCTAGCACTGATTAAGGGTTCATTTAAGCGTTCTAAGCTTGAGTACAACCAAGGTCGTGATTAGGAATGAGTCAGCAAGTCGTATAGAAACGAAATCAGGCCATACACCCCTTTTGGAGGAGTGTGCGGCCGCACACATGGGTGTACGACCGTACACACCCCTCATGGCCACACACCCACCCCTATATAAAGGGTAGACCCCTTTCCTTTCATTCCTTTAACACTCTGGCAGCACACAACACCATTTCTCTCAAGCTTCTTCAACCACAAACCCTTCAAAGCTTCAAAAACGTGAGTAATTCATCCTCTAGCTTCCAAACCATGAAAGACCACTCTATCTAAGCCTTAAGTGTGCAATATTCGTCATGTTCTTCGTGTTTGGAAGTGAGTGCCGCCACACACCCCCATAAGTTCGCCGCAAACTCTTAAAATACCCTCCAAAGTGAGAGTTTGACTTCCTTATTCGAGTTGGATATGACCCTAGCTTTGCTACACCTTAGAAATGGCATTTTGGACATCATCATGTAGGGTGTACGACCGCACACACCTGTATACGGCCGCACACACCCTTGTGCGGTAGCACACTCCTTGTGTGCGGCAGCACACTCCTGTGTGCGACCACACACTCATCCTAGGGCCGCAAACCTACTTATAGGACCCTTAACTTGCACTACAATTGAGTATAGACCTAGAACACGTCATGGATGCAAGTATGGACCTTGAAACACCTCAAAGACACTTTCTAACATGAGTGTATGGTCGTACACCCCTTCGGCCACACACCCATGGCCGCACACACACTCAAGGTGGCCATACACTCCCCTCATGCAATCCTACAAGGTTCTAACACTTAGTGCAAGTAGTACCAAGTCCCTAGAGTGGTTCCTCGTCATATCTAGTAGTGATATACCCTTATTTGACTCCTTTATGTATCATTGCATGTTAATTAGGATCAAACATGTTCAAGGCTTCACTTGAACATTCAGCATTCCGTATCGATCCTTCATTCAAACCACCACTCGAGGTGAGTTCATACCCCTACATTTTCCGTGTTTTTAATGTTTTCAGGGGGGAATACAGGCCAATATCAAAGTATTTTATTAAGTTTTAAACTTATTAATACAGTCCAACGACTTCCACGTTTAATAACATATTCGGATATTTTATCCCTTTTTGTGATATGTTGAGCATAAGGGAAACTTTTATTTTGGAAATCTAACTTCATAGCTTTCAGAAAGGTTTTTACAAAGCATTTTCCATATCAATTCTAATAAACTATAATGGGTATAGTTTGGGATAACCCTCTAGGCAGTTTTTACCAAATCAGATTTCATGGATGAATATGAATAATCTATGGCAGATTTAGTTTATGTTATATGTTTTCTCAGGAGTATAAAGTACAATTATTCAAGGATATTTATTGTTTTATACTGTTTCTAGCTGGTAAACTAGATAATACAAAATTGTGAGGCTCTACTTCAATGCTGTACCCTTAGGTGTACAGGGATAAATCCTTTTAGTATAACCAGAGTCTCCTTGAGGGAGAGCGTGAGATTTGTGAATAGATCTATTTAGGACTGACAATCCCACACCTGAATTGCTAGCTACAGTTAGGCAGGCATGCCTGAGGTGAACAAATGTCATTTAGCTTAACGCCTGAAGAACGTTGTAAAGGTCTCTCGGTCATATCAAGCATGGTTATACGACTCACAAATAAGTATAAACTAACCTTCGTTTACGGACTCTATTCTTCAATTGTTTTATTTTAAGTAATAAAACTACTTTCATATATACTGATAGTAATCAGGGATTTCTAAACTTGCATCTCTACCTCTAGGACGGATAACTTGTTTTTAGGGAAAATATAGGATTTTCCCAGGATAACACCGGCATTTCTAAAACTGATAGTTTACTACTCTACTAACGGATATTCACATTCATTCCATGACTCCTTGGATTGTGCGTATCAAGTATGAACCGGGAAGTCATGGAAGGAATGAGTTTTCAAACATACTTTTTATAAGAAAATATGAGATTTTCTTGAGGAACACTTTTCAAAAAGGATCAAAGAACGTTTTTCTCTAAAACTAAATGCTTATGAACTCACCAGCTTTTTGCTGATATTCTTTCAAAACTGGTTGTATTCTCAGGGAATCAGTAGATAGGTAACTTCAGAGCATTGTGAAGAAGTCGGAGCGAATAAGATTATGTCTTTATATTTTCCTTATACTTTTGGTGTATTCGAATCATATTTAAAACCGATGTAAACTTATTAAATTTTCATGTATGCAATGTTTGGTTGTGTTTACTATGATTGCTATTATACACTGGTTGTGATGCTACATAACGTCCTCCACCCCGGAACGATTCCGCCATCACGGTTTCGGGGTGTGACAGATTGGTATCAGAGCCCTTGTTTATAGCGAACTAAGTATACCGAACCTCACATGGTATACAACTATAAATACTAAGGGGCCTAAGTGCTCTAAACTAAAAGTATACTTTCAAAAAATATAAGTATTTTTAGAACAACGTATATAAGTATACCCGAGTACCAGAATTCGTGTCATAAGTAGAACAAAACAAAAGTATTTGGATGTTGGACATCGCGGTTAAACCTGGGCAGTTATGTAATCATGTCTAGGATCAATATAGCCTGATCAACTATATTCATTCGAGACATGACCAACATGTGCTTGGGAGTGACTGTGGTGTTGCAGCAAGCCTAAAACTTACCTAGATACCAGAAGTGTTCTAGAACCGAACATAAGGGTTAAAATACTATAGGAGTATTTTAAGGTGCTATAACGACCGAAACGGAAACTTACCCAAAAAATCCATTCTTAAAAAATCAATCATGTAACTATAATACATTGGAAGTATTATAGATTCGATGCCTATTAACTATCCCTTTACCATCACCTCGCATAGATAGCATGGCTGGATTCCATCTTCCTGGCGACCCGTACTTTCCCAACCAAGGAGATGATGGATGGATCGAGCCAGAGCCAGAAGGAAACCATGAAATTCCTTCGGACGATGACTTTGCCGAACCATTTCCTGAAGAGACTGATTCGGAACCCAAAGCCGAGAATCTACCTCAAATGGCCCCAATACCAAATCCCAACCCCCAGCCTGTACTCGAAGGCCCAACGCCTATGTGGGTCGGAAGCCTGGATAGGTGGAGTCACGAACAAGGCCAACCCCGCCTGTACGATGGGGATCGTCGCTTCTACAATGTGGACGAAGGAGGCTCCGCAGATAGAGCCCTTCCAATCATAGTCCGCCGAGTGGCCCGCAATGTTGAACTAAACGTGGCGGCCATTCAGCGAACTGTGGAACTTGAGGCAGACTCGGATGCGAACACAAACCGCATTCACAATCTCGAAGTTGCTCATGGGAGAACTACGAGAGATAATGAGGCCCAGCAGCGAGAGTTAGCTGCAACTCGAGCTGAGGTCATAGAGCTCCGAGCACGCCAGTCAGCATACGAGAGCCGCCTGCTTGACATGGAGCGCCAGCTGGCTAACTTAAGGATCCGTCCGAGGAGTGCCCGTCGCCAGTAGGAAAAAATCTACTCATCCTTCCTTTTGGTTTAAAGGATAGCTTTCATATTTATGTTCTAAGTGGCCCTTTTCCCTGTAAACATTCTTGTCTTGCAAGTACCGATTCACTAGTTCTTTATGTTGTCAAATTGTTCCTCTGTTGGTATGTTGTAGACCTACTCCTAGGTCAAATTTTCCGAACTCTGCTTAATCTCAATACCAACAATAGTGACAACAATCATATTTCAGTTAAAGATTATCATTGTCAAAAGTATACCTTAGATCGGTAGCATGCAAATTAAGCAACTTTATCAAAGTCCTATCACTGTTTTGTCTTCAAAACATGTATCATAGGATGTACTTAGACGATCATTCCTTTTCCCCATCGATTTCATATCAATCTCCATGAAAAGCTTCGATGTCTTAATCGACATGGGATGGTTGAGCCCCAAATCGTGCTGATGTCCTTTGCTTCGAGGAAGTGATTCGTCTCAATCTTCCCTCTGACGAAGTCCTCACTGGTTACAGTGATAAAAATTTGTTTGAACCTTCGTAACATTTCCTGCGCCAAAGCCCAGAAGTATCTGCGAAAGGGATGCCATGCATTCCTGGCTCATGTTGTCGATGAGACGCGAAAAGTCAAGGACCTCGAGAGCATCCCCAAAGTCTGCAACTTTCCTGATGTCTTTCCCAAAGACATTCCAGGAATTCCTCCCGAGCGTCAAGTTGAATCCTGTATCGACTTGATATCCGGAGCTACCCTTATAGCTAGCCCTCCATGTCGTCTAGAGCCGGAGAAAATGAGGGAAGTTATCCAGCCAGCTCAATGAGCTAAGCAACCAGGAGTTCGTAAATTTATTGTATGTGAATTCTATGGTGTTCAGATCTTTTCTATTCTTGCTAAGACCATATCATGGGGACGTGGGTCGAATCAATGAGAGTCAGATAGCAAAACGGGAAATCCCAATGCGTAGATAAACATTTAGGGAACATCCAGAGGCAACCATTGTTGCTCACAAACTTCTTTCCTTGACATATAGCAGATCATGCCTCCGAAGGAACGTTACCAACCCACCAGTAAGACACCGGTCCTCCAGATGGACTCAGCTACGTTCCAAGCTACTGTCACAGCAGTGGTAGCAGCCGCCCTAGCTGTTCTTAACGCTAACAACCCAAATGGGAATGGGAACAGTTTCCATACCTCAAACTGTAGCAGCACACCAGGAAACCAACAAGGGCTTATCCAGGAGGACAATCCAACTCCCAAACCTAAGAGTGCCAAACGAAAATTCTGGATCGAGATGAAGTGCAAGTCGTCTCAGAAACTTTCCAAGAGACGACAACCCGAGATAACTCCTACAGCCACCACATCCGCCAAACCAGTGCCAATGCCAGTGCGGCAATATGCTGAAAAACATCCAAATTGCGAGAAATGCAACTTCCACCACGTAGGAAAGTGCCGCAAACTTCGATGTAAGAACTGCAACAGACAAGGACACACCACACGATACTGCAGGGCACCTGCACAGCCAAACACCTCGATTACTGGTGTAAAGATGGGTCAGGTTTGCTACAATTGTGACGAACCCGAACATTTCGAAAGAAATTGTCCAAGGGCTAAGGATGGCCAGGAAGCTCGCTTCGCAAAGACCCCGACTCAACACGTCACTTCCACTACCGATGCTAACATAGTTAAAGTGTGCTGTACATGTGGCGAAATGGGACATTTCAAAATAGACTGCCCAACAGAGAAGAACAATGAGGAAACAGGAGGAGTCTGACCTCAGGGAATGAGGAAGCATCAAAGAACCCTGCTATGTTTTGGTACGTTTTCGAAAACCCTATAATTGCTCATAATCGTGATTACTTCCTCGTCCAAATTAAATCACGACGTTCTTATAAGATTTAAAGCCCCAATGAGTAAATTATGACAGCTTAGTGAATACGTTAGAGTCAGTCGTAGTTATACATGGCTTGTATACACCAAGCAATCATAGGAAGATCTAGTAAGAACCATTTCATAAAAAGCTCGCAGTTTCAAAACGTCAGGACCCTCGTGTTAGTAGTACCTGTTAACTTCGAGTCAAACATAGAAAACACCAGAGACATTCACCCAGGGGCATCAATGTCCTAACAAAACGATCCTTCCAAACTAACTTAACGCGCGACTCTACGACGTCACCCCGCTTAGTCCAATTTAGTTTAAGTTATACCAAAACCATTTGTCCCCAAAAAGACTCTTTTATCTTCAATCATTCGATCGTGAAACTCTCGACGCTCGTAACGGCAAACTAGATGAGAACTTCGAAAATTCATCTCTCTTCGAAACCCGAAAGTATTCATACGAAGAGTATCATCCACAAAGAGATGGAAAAAGTAAGAGAACAATCTGGAAAATTGTAAATACGTCATGGGACACTCATCTACCCTTAGTGGAACCTTCTTGCAACAACGGCAACCTTTCCAGCAACAAGGCTGTGCCGTCCGAAGCCCTCTATGACCGTAAGTATAGATCTCCTCTGTGCTGGGCTGAGGTGGGCGGCACGCAACTAGTCAAGAGTCAAGTCCACGACAGTACTCTCACGAGTCCTGAAATCATCCGAGAGGCGATTGAAAAGGATCGTACGAAAAGGCTACGCCGATAAGAGACAAAAACCATTGGAGTTCCAGATTGGTGAACGTGTTCTTTTTGCAGGTCTCACCCTGGAAAGGCCTGATATGCTTCGGAAAGCGTAGAAAGCTAAATCCAAGATGCGTTGGACCGTCTGAGATCCTTGCTAGGATCGGTCCCGTAGCGTACAAACTCCAGTTACCTCGAGCGCTTAGCAGCGTTCATCCCGTCTTCCTCGTGTCGAACCAAAGAATTGTCTGTCCAATGAGACACTTGCGATTTTCCCGTGACAATATCGAGTTAGACGAGAGTCTACACTTCGTGTAGGAATCATTTGAACTCACCGATTTTCCCTTGATGATATCGAGCTAGACAAGAGTCTACGCTTCATTTGGACACACGAATCGAGAAGTCAAGCGAACGAAATAACGTCACATCCCGATATTGCCGTTGGAACGCCAAGCGGGAACTTGGATTCACTTGGGAGCACGAGAATCCAAGGAAACAGAAGTACCCCCATCATTTCCAAGTCCACGAGTTACATCTGTATTCTTGAATTTCGGGACGAAATTTCCTCTAATGGGGGGATGATGTGACAACCCGAAACTTCGACCGGGTACATCTAGTCAGTTAATCTATGTTAAACTCGTTTCTGTTAACTCCTAGCACTGATTAAGGGTTCATTTAAGCGTTCTAAGCTTGAGTACAACCAAGGTCGAGATTAGGAATGAGTCAGCAAGTCGTATAGAAATGAAATCAGGCCATACACCCCTTTTGGAGGAGTGTGCGCCGCACATATGGGTGTACGGCCGTACACACCCCTCATGGCCACACACCCACCCCTATATAAAGGGTAGACCCCTTTCCTTTCATTCCTTTAACACTTTGGCAACACACAACACCATTTCTCTCAAGCTTCTTCAACCACAAACCCTTCAAAGCTTCAAAAACGTGAGTAATTCATCCTCTAGCTTGCAAACCATGAAAGACCACTCTATCTAAGCCTTAAGTGTGCAATATTCGTCATGTTCTTCGTGTTTGGAAGTGAGTGCGGCTGCACACCCCCATAAGGTGGCCGCACACTCTTAAAATACCCTCCAAAGTGAGAGTTTGACTTCCCTATTCGAGTTGGACATGACCCTAGCTTTGCTACACCTTAGAAATGGCATTTTGGACATCATCATGTAGGGTGTACGACCGTACACACCTGTGTACGGCCGCACACACCCTTGTACGGTAGCACACTCCTTGTGTGCGGCAGCACACTCCCGTGTGCGACCACACACTCATCCTAGGGCCGCAAACCCACTTCTAGGACCCTTAACTTGCACTACAATTGAGTATAGACCTAGAAAACTTCATGGATGCAAGTATGGACCTTGAAACACCTCAAAGATAGTTTCTAACATGAGTGTACGGCCGCACACCCCTTGGGCCGCACACCCATGGCCGCACACACACTCAAGGTGGCCATACACTCCCCTCATGCAATCCTACAAGGTTCTAACACTTAGTGCAAGTAGTACCAAGTCCCTAGAGTGGTTCCTCGTCATATCTAGTAGTGATATGCCCTTATTTGACTCCTTTATGTATCATTGCATGTTAATTAGGATCAAACGTGTTCAAGGCTTCACTTGAACATTCAACATTCCGTATCGATCCTTCATTCAAACCACCACCCGAGGTGAGTTCATACCTCTACATTTTCCGTGTTTTTAATGTTTTCAGCGGGGGAATACAAGCCAATCTCAAAGTATTTTAATAATTTTTAAACTTATTAATACAGTCCAACGATTTCCACGTTTAATAATATATTCGGATATTTTATCCCTTTTTGTGATATGTTGAGCATAAGGGAAACTTTTATTTTGGAAATCTAACTTCATAGCTTTCAGAAAGGTTTTTACAAAGCATTTTCCATATCAATTCTAATAAACTATAATAGGTATAGTTTGGGATAACCCTCTAGGCAGTTTTTACCAAATCAGATTTCATGGATGAATATGAATAATCTATGGCAGATTTAGTTTATGTTATATGTTTTCTCAGGAGTATAAAGTACAATTATTCAAGGATATTTATTGTTTTATACTGTTTCTAGCTGGTAAACTAGATTATACAAAATTGTGAGGCTCTACTTCAATACTGTACCCTTAGGTGTATAGGGATAAATCCTTTTAGTATAACCAGAGTCTCCTTGAGGGAGAGCGTGAGATTTGTGAATAGATCTATTCGGGACTGACAATCCCACACCTGAATTGCTAGCTACAGTTAGGCAGGCATGCCTGAGGTGAACAAATGTCATTTAGCTTAACGCCTGAAGAACGTTGTAAAGGTCTCTCGGTCATATCAAGCATGGTTATACGACTCGCAAATAAGTATAAACTATCCTTGGTTTACGGACTCTACTATTAAATTGTTTTATTTTAAGTAATAAAACTACTTTCTTATATACTGATAGTAATCAGGGATTTCTAAACTTGCATCTCTACCTCTAGGACGGATAACTTGTTTTTAGGGAAAATATAGGATTTTCCTAGGATAACACCGACATTTCTAAAACTGATAGTTTACTACTCTACTAACGGATATTCACATTCATTCCATGACTCCTTGGATTGTGCGTATCAAGTATGAACCGGGAAGTCATAGAAGGAATGGGTTTTCAAACATACTTTTCATAAGAAAATATGAGATTTTCTTGAGGAACACTTTTCAAAAAGGATCAAAGAACGTTTTTCTCTAAAACTAAATGCTTATGAACTCACCAGCTTTTTGCTGATATTCTTTCAAAACTGCTTGTATTCTCAGGGAATCAGTAGATAGGTACCTTCCGAGCATTGTGAAGAAGTCGGAGCGAATAAGATTATGTCTTTATATTTTCCTTATACTTTTGGTGTAGTCAAATCATATTTAAAACCGATGTAAACTTATTAAATTTTCATGTATGCAATGTTTGGTTGTGTTTACTATGATTGCTTTTATACACTGGTTGTGATGCTAAACATGACGTCCTCCACCCCGGAACGATTCCGCCATCACGGTTTCGGGGTGTGACATTATAAAAGGTATTGTTGTGCATGATTTGATGAGTGAATTGTGCAAGCATATGAGTCGAAGTTTATCTGTTCCTTTTACCCTTAATGGGATAAAAGCGATATATGTGGGCCCCTCGATGGTTTAGTGATGACATCTGAAGCGCTTGGCCAAGCCTGGACTGATTTGATTTATTCAATTAGTCAGTCATCATAAATCGGAAATCAGGAAAACAAACCTTGGATAGAGAGAATGATTATAATCCATGTCTCATGTCCATGCGATATCTTACAAAACGGAGGAATATTTGATCACTTATCGAAGGACGCGTCACTGACTGAATCAGAGTTTTACAACGGCTTTTGAAAACTACGGTTGCTGGTCAAATTTTGAAGTCATACTTGCAATAATAGTTATTAGACTTATCCAAGTGGGAGACTGTTGGATTTGGTGTCTAAGCCCATAACTATAATTGGTATGTACTTGATTTGATTGTAGCATGGTCCTTTTGGGTTGCCTTCACTCAAGCAACTTGACATGATGACTAGTGGAGAGAGAGAGAGTAGAATTTATTATTTGAAATAATACATTGGTACTCAAAATGATTTTATTAATATATTAGTTGGAAATCATATTATTAATTAGTAATTAATCAGAAATTAATTTGATATTAATTTTGGGATTAAAGGAATTGATTAATAAAAGAGGGGATGTTTTGCAAATCATTGATAGTTGTGCAACTCGGCTTAGGACTCCATGGAATGGATTGGACGAAATTTATAGGAGGCCCTATAAGATTTTGTCCTAGGGCTTCTAATAGAGGTCCATGGGTTGCTTAGGGCTTAAGATGAGACTTAGGGTTTCCTTATTCAAGTCCAGCTTCAAGGTTAAGCAACCTAGCCATATATAAACCCCTTCAAACCCTAGGAATTTGGGCCTATGCTTCCTTGGTGAACCCAAGACGATTTTTCCTTGTCTCTCCTATCATCTTGTTGCATTGGGTGTTTGTGAACCATTAGAGGTGCAACATTTGGGGCACTAAGCTTTCAAGAGTCAAGGATCTTCAAGATTGTCTTGTTATTACTACATAACAAGTAAGGTAATCTTCTAACCTTAATTTGTATATGAATTTCGAAATTCTATGCTAGTTTTAGGGTTATTGCTTTGGTATTCAATTTGCATGTTGAATTAGTGGAAAACTTAGATCCAAAGCAATTAGGGTTGCATGATCACACAAGAATGTAGATATGCTAAAAACCCGTCAAAAGGAGATGTAAATCACTTGTGTAAATGAATGTAAGGTTTGTTTATGCTTATATTTCTGTATTGAAGATGACATCCCAAAGTTTTTATATAAACAAAATACATTTCTTCAGAAATGCTTTGATAATATATTTATCATGTTTTTCTAGGAACAAATTCCGCAATATTATTCTTTAAAAAGAATACTCTGATTTTCAAATAAGCATAAATAAAATTTTTAAAACGACAGTGAATTTGGGGATGTCACACAGGGCACACCTGACCTTCCAGTCCTCCGGACGGGAACAAATGAAGAAGCAGGCCTCCACATCAGAAATCCACCTTGATGTGACATGGTCCTCGGACGGTGGTGTCGTACGTCTGTGATGATTCCGACGAACCTATGAGGTCACAACAAGAAAGGATCGTCGGCCGTTCTCCGGGAGGAGGCTTTTGGAAAAACGCTCTGACGGTCAAGTCAGTAGATAGACTTGGGACTGTATTATGTGTAAACTGAGAGAAGACGACTTACTCTCCAAGGCACCTGGGGTGGCCTTTTATACTGAGTCCTTCTGCTAGTCCGTACGGGACAAGGGTGTCAGACCCGACAGGATCGGGGACGCTGATTCGAAGATCGTGCTCCTTAATCTGTCAGAGCCAACGATTGGTTTAGGCGGTAATGCTCTGAGCATCTGCCATGTAGCCTGAGGCTGTTACTTTTGTCCCAGAGTGGAAGGCGCCCTTGGTGAGGCCGAGCGTTCTCTACGAGCGCCCTGATCTTAGGGGCGCTGAAGGGCGCTAGGTTCCTTCGGGCTTAATCCGCTGAGCGCGGCATGCCTTGGGGCATTCTCTGGCGCGTCTCTGCGCGACTTCTCCGTGCATGTCAGGGGCACGTCATCATGTCCCTTAGTCTAGTAGTCATAACGTTGCTAGACTAGCTATGATGTTCTGGGCTTAACTACTCGGTACACGCTTCGAGCTCTGATTCATTCGTCGCTTTGATTTTTACGGTGACGTGACTGCCCGTTATGACAGTCGGTTACATCATCACGTCAGGGATTTTGAATATACCGCCTTTCCTTATTCTTTTTAAGGTCAAGGGTGTTCCTTATTCACGCCACTTTTTTCTCCTATTTCTTCATCTTCTTCAATTAGGGCTTTCTTCTCGGTTCCATGGCTACTCAATCTGGTACCATTCCATCTGAAGCTGAATTCAAGCTAATTAGTGAAGCCTATGGCCTTTCTCTGGCTGACAGAGTAGAGTTCCCATTGCCTGATTCGATGGTCTTATCTCCTCCCCCCGGCAAGTTGGGTGTTTATCTGAAAACCCTCGACGATCGTCTGCGCCTCCTCCTTACTGATTTTCAAGAGGAGCTTTTGCAGAAGAACGGTTGTAGCGTCCAAATGCTCACTCTAAATGTTTCAACAAAGTGGTAGCGTTTGAGATGATTTTTCAGGCCAATGGGGTGCTCCCCGACTGCTTTGTCTTCAAGTTCTTTTTTAGGATCTACGCTACAGGTGAAAAATATACGTTCTCTGTTCGACGAGGAGGGCACACCTTGGTTCGTGATGGAAAGACCCCAAAGAACTGGCAAGATAAGTGGTTGTGGGTCAAACAGGATCTGGTCTGCCGCAGGCGATACCAGGCGAACAACTTTTCCGATGTTACTCATAAGCTATACCCTCAGAACCAGGCTATTGCTGATCTTCTGAAGACCATTTAGGTTTTGCCTGAGGAGTATTGAAGGTTTTGCTTGCCAGTGTTGGGATGAGCCCTTCTTGGAGGCGTCGGGGGAAGATGCCCATCTTTTACACTGTTATTAATGGTGGGTAGTTTTGCTTTCTTTTTCTACTATTCTTCCTTCTCCCTCCTCCACCCTTTTTTCGAAAAGAGAAAAGAAGGGTTCGTGCCTGGCAATGTTGATTTTCTTTATATATTTTTGGCTTGTTTTTGCTTTTGTAGGTGCTGAATCCCCTCTTTCTATGGATAATGTCCTGCGGAAGCAGTATCGGGGGAAGCTGGAGCACCGGGAGACTAATCTTGTTGAAATGCTCCCTCCACCATGCCGGGCCGATCAGCTCGCCGTGACTGCTCCTCCAGTGTTGCCGGTTGTGGAAAGGTCGTTAGCGACTGTCGGGGAACGGCCCCTGGTTGCCCAGCGTATCTCGACGGTTGCTCCATCTTCTGCTGTCGGTTCTATCCATACGGAGGTAGTCGAGGACATCAAGGATGACATTATCTCTGACGTCCGGTGAGCCATGGCTAAGAGGAAGGCCATCTTGGCCATGGGGGAGACATCCATCAATGTCTTTAACATCGGGAGGCGAGTTTAATCGAGGCGCAACTTTACTCGTTTATTGAACTCGATCTCCTCTACGCTCGAGGCAGTTGTTGTGATCCTTGATGACGACGCGCAACAGTCCGAGGGGGATGAAGGGGTGATTAGGCAGCCCATAGTTTCTGTTCAAACTATCACACAATCTTCTTATGATCTTTACCCCCGGGGGTTCCGTGGATGTTAAGTTGCATCAAACCCCGCCCTGCGGAGGGGTTCCTGGGGATGATCTTGGATCTAATGTGTTTGTTCCTGCTTGGAGTTTGTAGAATGACTCCCGTTTGTTTGTCCACACCAAAGCTGTAGAATTTTCTCTCCATGCATTTCCACCTGCCGTCCTCGCCGATATGGACGCCATGGGCAGCCCCGCCTTGGCTCATAACATGTCATATGTTGTGGCTCAAGTCATGTTTTATCTGGTCGCTGGTACCCGTCGTATCCAACTGCTTAATGAGATGGAAGCCACCCATACGGGTTCTGGTGTTCGGGAGGTCGAACTGAAACACCAGATTGCTGAGCTCGAGAAGGATGTTTATGGATTTGACCAGAGGTGTGCCCTACTTGCTTCGGAGATGACTGCTGTGGAAGAAATTCGATCTGCCCTGGAAGCAAAAGTGGACTTCTTCACCCAGGCTAATGAAGGTCTCTTGATTTAAAATGAGAGCCTGGAGCATGATGTCCATGACCGTGATAAGCTCCTCGAGGAGGCTCGAACTGAGGCAAAGGTTGTTCGTTGTGATTGGGACTGGCTCTTACAGGTGAGAGTTGTGTGTATCATGGACACGCTAATTGACCATCCGGAGTTCACCAATGCTGTTAGTCGTATCGGGCATGTTGCGTTCGTCGCCGGTGAGGAATTCGGCTGCAGCGGGTTGAAAGCTGAGGTGGACTCCGGTTCTTATGATCCCAATGCCAGTGATTCCCGATCCAGTCACACCACTAGTCTCAATGATGCCCTGCTCTCTTTCACCAATATGGATCATGCTTCTCTCTTGGGTTTGGGGCATTTGGACATGGTGTGTATGTAGTAACTTTATGCTCTGGATGATGTTGATGAAGTACCTGACGACATGTTGATTGAGGGAGCTGGTGGAGATGGTGGTGGCAATGGCGGTGATGGTGATGGTGGTGCGGTGATGGGAGGCAATGGCGATGGTGGTGATGACCCAGTTGATTCTTAAAGTACTTTCGTACCGTGTGCTGCTCCTCGGGGTGTGAAAGAAATGTATGAAGCTTTTGTTAGTTGTTGTTGCATGGTTTGGCAGTGTTTGATAGTGGTGGCCTTTTTGGCCTTGTTTGTAATAACTCTTCAGTGTTTGGTAATATGAATGGTGTTTGCTTATGCTCGTTGTTCTTGCTTTTGCTTGCGAACTGTTGTATCTTGTGTACATGGGTTTGTTTTGAACCCTTGTTATCGTTTCTTTTTGTTATTCGAGCGTAGGATTGCAATGTAGCGATTGGCGATTGATGTTAGTCGCTAAGCGTAGGGGATATGTTGGGTGTGTTTGGTAAAGGTTGTTATGCCTACGGGAGGGTCGGATACTGATGTAAACCATCCCAATGTATTAGGTATAATGTGGCTTGTTCTTAACTTTG
Source organism: Lactuca virosa (assembly GCF_052849685.1). Lineage (NCBI taxonomy): Eukaryota > Viridiplantae > Streptophyta > Magnoliopsida > Asterales > Asteraceae > Lactuca > Lactuca virosa. Next base: position 255,708,500 of record NC_136434.1, read on the forward strand.
TGAATACACTAAGTATTTTAATTTGATGGCTATTCTAAGCCTTGTAAATACACTAAGTATTTTAATTTGATGGCTATTGTGAGCCTTGTAGATACACTAGGTATTTTAATTTTATGGCTATTATGAGCCTTGTAAATAAACTAAGTATTTTAATTTGATGGCTATTCCAAGCCTTGTATATACACTAAGTATTTTAATTCGAATACATTGAGTATTTTAATAGGATGGCCATTTAAATACACTGAGTACTTTAGTAAAACGGATATGCTTAGCCTTGTAGATACACTGACTACTTTGTGAATGGAAAAGGTGAAGCGGTATGCCTAGGTGCACTGAGCCTTCGACGCTGAACGTCCCCGGGTGATCAGTCCGAGCATCAGATTAGGAATGAAACTTGCTTAGATTTATGGTGTTCCACGTTCTTGGGATTTGCCTTCCTTCTATTGTTTTGAGCGCACATGCACCGCTGTGGTGGGCCTCAATGACCTTGTATGGTCCCTCCCACGTGGGGCCCAACTTTCCTTGCGGATGGGTGTGGCTTGCCTTATTCCGCCATGGGACATAATCCCCCTACTTTGAACGATTTCTCTTTAACTCTTTGGTTATAGTACCTCTCCACAATGTTTTTGTAAGCCGCCTGAAGGATGTTTGACCATTCACGCCTCTCTTCGACCCAATTGCCCTTAGCTTTTCCCAAGCGCTTCTTAATTCCACTCACCAATGTCCTGTTGGACACTTCTATTTGGCCATTGGCTTGGGGGTGTGCTACCGACGTGAATCGTTGCTCAATTCCTTTCTCGACGTACCAACCTCGGAATGGGTTCTTGGAAAATTGCAATCCGTTATCACTAATGAGTACCTTCGGTATTCCAAACCTTGTTATAATATTTTTCCACATAAACTTTATCATCTATATTCCGGATATGCATGCAAACAACTCAGCTTCTAACCACTTTGTAAAGTAATATACCGCAACTACCAAGTACTTTTCTTTGCCCTGGTCATCTGGGAATGGCCCAACGATATCAATTCCCCACTAGTAGAAGGGCCACGGACTAGAGATACTTGTCAAAGGCGTCGGTGGGTTCCTTTGGATCGGGGAGTAAGTATGACACTCTACACATTTTCGTGTTACCTCCAGTACATTTTGGTATATGGCCGGCCAGTAGATGCCCATCCGAAGTATTTCCCCTGTAAGGTTCCTTTCCCCTTCGTGTGCACCTGCTGAGCCGGCATGTGTCTCTCGGAGTTCCTCCTTTCCCTTGGCTTCCTCTACGCATTTGAACCATGGTGTCATGAATCCCTTCCGATACAATATTCCATCCATGATTGTGTACAACAGTGCTTTGATCCATACTCTTTTAGCTTCTTCATGGCTATCTGGCAAAATGTCATGCTACAGGTATTCAACTATCAATGTCATCAATGTGTGCCGAGCTGGCGCTAGAGTGTGTACCCGTTGTTCGTCTATACTTCTCTCTTTGAGTACTTCCACTAGGACCTTCTTAGACAGGTGATCGAAACATGTTGGCCAGCTTACTGAGGGCGTCTTCTCTTCTATTTTCCCCTCTTGGGATTTGCTTAATGGTGAACTCTTTGAGAGGCTCGACAAGCCGATACATGACCTTGAAATATTTCTTCATTCGCTTGTCTTTTGATTTGAATTCTCCGTTGATTTGATTAGCCGCGCCCATCTGCTTTGCTAATCGTAGGCCGACTAGTAGGGCCTCGTATTCGGCTTCGTTGTTAGAAGTGTGAAAATCAAAGTAGAGAGCGTAGGTGATTTGTTCCCCCTCCGGGCTTGTTAAGATCAGGCCATCCCCCAACCCTTCTTTACTGGATGCTACGTCGGTGTATAGGGTCCACTTCTGGCTGTCTCAAGTCATGTTTTATCTGGTCGCTGGTACCCGTCGTATCCAACTGCTTAATGAGATGGAAGCCACCCATACGGGTTCTGGTGTTCGGGAGGTCGAACTGAAACACCAGATTGCTGAGCTCGAGAAGGATGTTTATGGATTTGACCAGAGGTGTGCCCTACTTGCTTCGGAGATGACTGCTGTGGAAGAAATTCGATCTGCCCTGGAAGCAAAAGTGGACTTCTTCACCCAGGCTAATGAGGGTCTCTTGATTTAAAATGAGAGCCTGGAGCGTGATGTCCATGACCGTGATAAGCTCCTCGAGGAGGCTCGAACTGAGGCAAAGGTTGTTCGTTGTGATTGGGACTGGCTCTTACAGGTGAGAGTTGTGTGTATCATGGACACGCTAATTGACCATCCGGAGTTCACCAATGTTGTTAGTCGTATCGGGCATGTTGCGTTCGTCGCCGGTGAGGAATTCGGCTGCAGCGGGTTGAAAGCTGAGGTGGACTCCGGTTCCTATGATCCCAATGCCAGTGATTCCCGATCCAGTCACACCACTAGTCTCAATGATGCCCTGCTCTCTTTCACCAATATGGATCATGCTTCTCTCTTGGGTTTGGGGCATTTGGACATGGTGTGTATGTAGTAACTTTATGCTCTGGATGATGTTGATGAAGTACCTGACGACATGTTGATTGAGGGAGCTGGTGGAGATGGTGGTGGCAATGGCGGTGATGGTGATGGTGGTGCGGTGATGGGAGGCAATGACGATGGTGGTGATGACCCAGTTGATTCTTAAAGTACTTTCGTACCGTGTGCTGCTCCTCGGGGTGTGAAAGAAATGTATGAAGCTTTTGTTAGTTGTTGTTGCATGGTTTGGCAGTGTTTGATAGTGGTGGCCTTCTTGGCCTTGTTTGTAATAACTCTTCAGTGTTTGGTAATATGAATGGTGTTTGCTTATGCTCGTTGTTCTTGCTTTTGCTTGCGAACTATTGTATCTTGTGTACATGGGTTTGTTTTGAACCCCTGTTATCGTTTCTTTTTGTTATTTGAGCGTAGGATTGCAATGTAGCGATGGGCGATTGATGTTAGTCGCTAAGCGTAGGGGATATGTTGGGTGTGTTTGGTAAAGGTTGTTATGCCTACGGGAGGGTCGGATACTGATGTAAACCATCCCAATGTATTAGGTATAATGTGGCTTGTTCTTAACTTTGTGAATACGCTAAGTATTTTAATTTGATGGCTATTCTAAGCCTTGTAAATACACTAAGTATTTTAATTTGATGGCTATTGTGAGCCTTGTAGATACACTAGGTATTTTAATTTGATGGCTATTATGAGCCTTGTAAATACACTAAGTATTTTAATTTGATGGCTATTCCAAGCCTTGTATATACACTAAGTATTTTAATTCGAATACATTGAGTATTTTAATAGGATGGCCATTCAAATACACTGAGTACTTTAGTAAAACGGATATGCTTAGCCTTGTAGATACACTGACTACTTTGTGAATGGAAAAGGTGAAGCGGTATGCCTAGGTGCACTGAGCCTTCGACGCTGAACGTCCCCGGGTGATCAGTCCGAGCATTGGATTAGGAATGAAACTTGCTTAGATTTATGGTGTTCCACGTTCTTGGGATTTGCCTTCCTTCTATCGTTTTGAGCGCACATGCACCGCTGTGGTGGGCCTCAATGACCTTGTATGGTCCCTCCCACGTGGGGCCCAACTTTCCTTGCGGATGGGTGTGGCTTGCCTTATTCCGCCATGGGACATAATCCCCCTACTTTGAACGATTTCTCTTTAACTCTTTGGTTATAGTACCTCTCCACAATGTTTTTGTAAGCCGCCTGAAGGATGTTTGACCATTCACGCCTCTCTTCGATGAGGTCCAAGTTTGCTCTTAGATCCTTGTTATTGCTAGCTTCTTCGAAATGGGTCTTTCGGATGACCCAACCGTTAATTCTACTGGCAGCATCGCTTCCATGCCGTAGGTTAGGCTAAATGGAGTTTCTTTCATGCTAGCTCTTGGCGTCGTCCTGTACGACCAGAGGACTCTCGGTAGCTCTTCGACCCAATTGCCCTTAGCTTTTCCCAAGCGCTTCTTAATTCCACTCACCAATGTCCTGTTGGACACTTCTATTTGGCCATTGGCTTGGGGGTGTGCTACCGACGTGAATCGTTGCTCAATTCCTTTCTCGACGTACCAACCTCGGAATGGGTTCTTGGAAAATTGCAATCCGTTATCACTAATGAGTACCTTCGGTATTCCAAACCTTGTTATAATATTTTTCCACAGAAACTTTATCATCTATATTCCGGATATGCATGCAAACAACTCAGCTTCTAACCACTTTGTAAAGTAATATACCGCAACTACCAAGTACTTTTCTTTGCCCTGGTCATCTGGGAATGGCCCAACGATATCAATTCCCCACTAGTAGAAGGGCCACGGACTAGAGATACTTGTCAAAGGCGTCGGTGGGTTCCTTTGGATCGGGGAGTAAGTATGACACTCTACACATTTTCGTGTTACCTCCAGCACATTTTGGTATATGGCCGGCCAGTAGATGCCCATCCGAAGTATTTCCCCTGTAAGGTTCCTTTCCCCTTCGTGTGTACCTGCTGAGCCGGCATGTGTCTCTCGGAGTTCCTCCTTTCCCTTGGCTTCCTCTACGCATTTGAACCATGGTGTCATGAATCCCTTCCGATACAATATTCCATCCATGATTGTGTACAACAGTGCTTTGATCCATACTCTTTTAGCTTCTTCGTGGCTATCTGGCAAAATGTCATGCTACAGGTATTCAACTATCAATGTCATCAATGTGTGCCGAGCTGGCGCTAGAGTGTATACCCGTTGTTCGTCTATACTTCTCTCTTTGAGTACTTCCACTAGGACCTTCTTAGACAGGTGATCGAAACATGTTGGCCAGCTTACTGAGGGCGTCTTCTCTTCTATTTTCCCCTCTTGGGATTTGCTTAATGGTGAACTCTTTGAGAGGCTCGACAAGCCGATACATGACCTTGAAATATTTCTTCATTCGCTTGTCTTTTGATTTGAATTCTCCGTTGATTTGATTAGCCGCGCCCATCTGCTTTGCTAATCGTAGGCCGACTAGTAGGGCCTCGTATTCGGCTTCGTTGTTAGAAGTGTGAAAATCAAAGTAGAGAGCGTAGGTGATTTGTTCCCCCTCCGGGCTTGTTAAGATCAGGCCATCCCCCAACCCTTCTTTACTGGATGCTACGTCGGTGTATAGGGTCCACTTCTGGCTGTCCCAAGTCATGTTTTATCTGGTCGCTGGTACCCGTCGTATCCAACTGCTTAATGAGATGGAAGCCACCCATACGGGTTCTGGTGTTCGGGAGGTCGAACTGAAACACCAGATTGCTGAGCTCGAGAAGGATGTTTATGGATTTGACCAGAGGTGTGCCCTACTTGCTTCGGAGATGACTGCTGTGGAAGAAATTCGATCTGCCCTGGAAGCAAAAGTGGACTTCTTCACCCAGGCTAATGAGGGTCTCTTGATTTAAAATGAGAGCCTGGAGCGTGATGTCCATGACCGTGATAAGCTCCTCGAGGAGGCTCGAACTGAGGCAAAGGTTGTTCGTTGTGATTGGGACTGGCTCTTACAGGTGAGAGTTGTGTGTATCATGGATACGCTAATTGACCATCCGGAGTTCACCAATGCTGTTAGTCGTATCGGGCATGTTGCGTTCGTCGCCGGTGAGGAATTCGGCTGCAGCGGGTTGAAAGCTGAGGTGGACTCCGGTTCCTATGATCCCAATGCCAGTGATTCCCGATCCAGTCACACCACTAGTCTCAATGATGCCCTGCTCTCTTTCACCAATATGGATCATGCTTCTCTCTTGGGTTTGGGGCATTTGGACATGGTGTGTATGTAGTAACTTTATGCTCTGGATGATGTTGATGAAGTACCTGACGACATGTTGATTGAGGGAGCTGGTGGAGATGGTGGTGGCAATGGCGGTGATGGTGATGGTGGTGCGGTGATGGGAGGCAATGACGATGGTGGTGATGACCCAGTTGATTCTTAAAGTACTTTCGTACCGTGTGCTGCTCCTCGGGGTGTGAAAGAAATGTATGAAGCTTTTGTTAGTTGTTGTTGCATGGTTTGGCAGTGTTTGATAGTGGTGGCCTTCTTGGCCTTGTTTGTAATAACTCTTCAGTGTTTGGTAATATGAATGGTGTTTGCTTATGCTCGTTGTTCTTGCTTTTGCTTGCGAACTATTGTATCTTGTGTACATGGGTTTGTTTTGAACCCCTGTTATCGTTTCTTTTTGTTATTTGAGCGTAGGATTGCAATGTAGCGATGGGCGATTGATGTTAGTCGCTAAGCGTAGGGGATATGTTGGGTGTGTTTGGTAAAGGTTGTTATGCCTACGGGAGGGTCGGATACTGATGTAAACCATCCCAATGTATTAGGTATAATGTGGCTTGTTCTTAACTTTGTGAATACACTAAGTATTTTAATTTGATGGCTATTCTAAGCCTTGTAAATACACTAAGTATTTTAATTTGATGGCTATTGTGAGCCTTGTAGATACACTAGGTATTTTAATTTGATGGCTATTATGAGCCTTGTAAATACACTAAGTATTTTAATTTGATGGCTATTCCAAGCCTTGTATATACACTAAGTATTTTAATTCGAATACATTGAGTATTTTAATAGGATGGCCATTCAAATACACTGAGTACTTTAGTAAAACGGATATGCTTAGCCTTGTAGATACACTGACTACTTTGTGAATGGAAAAGGTGAAGCGGTATGCCTAGGTGCACTGAGCCTTCGACGCTGAACGTCCCCGGGTGATCAGTCCGAGCATCGGATTAGGAATGAAACTTGCTTAGATTTATGGTGTTCCACGTTCTTGGGATTTGCCTTCCTTCTATCGTTTTGAGCGCACATGCACCGCTGTGGTGGGCCTCAATGACCTTGTATGGTCCCTCCCACGTGGGGCCCAACTTTCCTTGCGGATGGGTGTGGCTTGCCTTATTCCGCCATGGGACATAATCCCCCTACTTTGAACGATTTCTCTTTAACTCTTTGGTTATAGTACCTCTCCACAATGTTTTTGTAAGTCGCCTGAAGGATGTTTGACCATTCACGCCTCTCTTCGATGAGGTCCAAGTTTGCTCTTAGATCCTTGTTATTGCTAGCTTCTTCGAAATGGGTCTTTCGGATGACCCAACCGTTAATTCTACTGGCAGCATCGCTTCCATGCCGTAGGTTAGGCTAAATGGAGTTTCTTTCATGCTAGCTCTTGGCGTCGTCCTGTACGACCAGAGGACTCTCGGTAGCTCTTCGACCCAATTGCCCTTAGCTTTTCCCAAGCGCTTCTTAATTCCACTCACCAATGTCCTGTTGGACACTTCTATTTGGCCATTGGCTTGGGGGTGTGCTACCGACGTGAATCGTTGCTCAATTCCTTTCTCGACGTACCAACCTCGGAATGGGTTCTTGGAAAATTGCAATCCGTTATCACTAATGAGTACCTTCGGTATTCCAAACCTTGTTATAATATTTTTCCACAGAAACTTTATCATCTATATTCCGGATATGCATGCAAACAACTCAGCTTCTAACCACTTTGTAAAGTAATATACCGCAACTACCAAGTACTTTTCTTTGCCCTGGTCATCTGGGAATGGCCCAACGATATCAATTCCCCACTAGTAGAAGGGCCACGGACTAGAGATACTTGTCAAAGGCGTCAGTGGGTTCCTTTGGATCGGGGAGTAAGTATGACACTCTACACATTTTCGTGTTACCTCCAGCACATTTTGGTATATGGCCGGCCAGTAGATGGCCATCCGAAGTATTTCCCCTGTAAGGTTCCTTTCCCCTTCGTGTGCACCTGCTGAGCCGACATATGTCTCTCGGAGTTCCTCCTTTCCCTTGGCTTCCTCTACGCATTTGAACCATGGTGTCATGAATCCCTTCCGATACAATATTCCATCCATGATTGTGTGCAACAGTGCTTTGATCCATACTCTTTTAGCTTCTTCGTGGCTATCTGGCAAAATGTCATGCTACAGGTATTCAACTATCAATGTCATCAATGTGTGCCGAGCTGGCGCTAGAGTGTGTACCCGTTGTTCGTCTATACTTCTCTCTTTGAGTACTTCCACTAGGACCTTCTTAGACAGGTGATCGAAACATGTTGGCCAGCTTACTGAGGGCGTCTTCTCTTCTATTTTCCCCTCTTGGGATTTGCTTAATGGTGAACTCTTTGAGAGGCTCGACAAGCCGATACATGACCTTGAAATATTTCTTCATTCGCTTGTCTTTTGATTTGAATTCTCCGTTGATTTGATTAGCCGCGCCCATCTGCTTTGCTAATCGTAGGCCGACTAGTAGGGCCTCGTATTCGGCTTCGTTGTTAGAAGTGTGAAAATCAAAGTAGAGAGCGTAGGTGATTTGTTCCCCCTCCGGGCTTGTTAAGATCAGGCCATCCCCCAACCCTTCTTTACTGGATGCTACGTCGGTGTATAGGGTCCACTTCTGGCTGTCCCAAGTCATGTTTTATCTGGTTGCTGGTACCCGTCGTATCCAACTGCTTAATGAGATGGAAGCCACCCATACGGGTTCTGGTGTTCGGGAGGTCGAACTGAAACACCAGATTGCTGAGCTCGAGAAGGATGTTTATGGATTTGACCAGAGGTGTGCCCTACTTGCTTCGGAGATGACTGCTGTGGAAGAAATTCGATCTGCCCTGGAAGCAAAAGTGGACTTCTTCACCCAGGCTAATGAGGGTCTCTTGATTTAAAATGAGAGCCTGGAGCGTGATGTCCATGACCGTGATAAGCTCCTCGAGGAGGCTCGAACTGAGGCAAAGGTTGTTCGTTGTGATTGGGACTGGCTCTTACAGGTGAGAGTTGTGTGTATCATGGATACGCTAATTGACCATCCGGAGTTCACCAATGCTGTTAGTCGTATCGGGCATGTTGCGTTCGTCGCCGGTGAGGAATTCGGCTGCAGCGGGTTGAAAGCTGAGGTGGACTCCGGTTCCTATGATCCCAATGCCAGTGATTCCCGATCCAGTCACACCACTAGTCTCAATGATGCCCTGCTCTCTTTCACCAATATGGATCATGCTTCTCTCTTGGGTTTGGGGCATTTGGACATGGTGTGTATGTAGTAACTTTATGCTCTGGATGATGTTGATGAAGTACCTGACGACATGTTGATTGAGGGAGCTGGTGGAGATGGTGGTGGCAATGGCGGTGATGGTGATGGTGGTGCGGTGATGGGAGGCAATGACGATGGTGGTGATGACCCAGTTGATTCTTAAAGTACTTTCGTACCGTGTGCTGCTCCTCGGGGTGTGAAAGAAATGTATGAAGCTTTTGTTAGTTGTTGTTGCATGGTTTGGCAGTGTTTGATAGTGGTGGCCTTCTTGGCCTTGTTTGTAATAACTCTTCAGTGTTTGGTAATATGAATGGTGTTTGCTTATGCTCGTTGTTCTTGCTTTTGCTTGCGAACTATTGTATCTTGTGTACATGGGTTTGTTTTGAACCCCTGTTATCGTTTCTTTTTGTTATTTGAGCGTAGGATTGCAATGTAGCGATGGGCGATTGATGTTAGTCGCTAAGCGTAGGGGATATGTTGGGTGTGTTTGGTAAAGGTTGTTATGCCTACGGGAGGGTCGGATACTGATGTAAACCATCCCAATGTATTAGGTATAATGTGGCTTGTTCTTAACTTTGTGAATACACTAAGTATTTTAATTTGATGGCTATTCTAAGCCTTGTAAATACACTAAGTATTTTAATTTGATGGCTATTGTGAGCCTTGTAGATACACTAGGTATTTTAATTTGATGGCTATTATGAGCCTTGTAAATACACTAAGTATTTTAATTTGATGGCTATTCCAAGCCTTGTATATACACTAAGTATTTTAATTCGAATACATTGAGTATTTTAATAGGATGGCCATTCAAATACACTGAGTACTTTAGTAAAACGGATATGCTTAGCCTTGTAGATACACTGACTACTTTGTGAATGGAAAAGGTGAAGCGGTATGCCTAGGTGCACTGAGCCTTCGACGCTGAACGTCCCCGGGTGATCAGTCCGAGCATCGGATTAGGAATGAAACTTGCTTAGATTTATGGTGTTCCACGTTCTTGGGATTTGCCTTCCTTCTATCGTTTTGAGCGCACATGCACCGCTGTGGTGGGCCTCAATGACCTTGTATGGTCCCTCCCACGTGGGGCCCAACTTTCCTTGCGGATGGGTGTGGCTTGCCTTATTCCGCCATGGGACATAATCCCCCTACTTTGAACGATTTCTCTTTAACTCTTTGGTTATAGTACCTCTCCACAATGTTTTTGTAAGCCGCCTGAAGGATGTTTGACCATTCACGCCTCTCTTCGATGAGGTCCAAGTTTGCTCTTAGATCCTTGTTATTGCTAGCTTCTTCGAAATGGGTCTTTCGGATGACCCAACCGTTAATTCTACTGGCAGCATCGCTTCCATGCCGTAGGTTAGGCTAAATGGAGTTTCTTTCATGCTAGCTCTTGGCGTCGTCCTGTACGACCAGAGGACTCTCGGTAGCTCTTCGACCCAATTGCCCTTAGCTTTTCCCAAGCGCTTCTTAATTCCACTCACCAATGTCCTGTTGGACACTTCTATTTGGCCATTGGCTTGGGGGTGTGCTACCGACGTGAATCGTTGCTCAATTCCTTTCTCGACGTACCAACCTCGGAATGGGTTCTTGGAAAATTGCAATCCGTTATCACTAATGAGTACCTTCGGTATTCCAAACCTTGTTATAATATTTTTCCACAGAAACTTTATCATCTATATTCCGGATATGCATGCAAACAACTCAGCTTCTAACCACTTTGTAAAGTAATATACCGCAACTACCAAGTACTTTTCTTTGCCCTGGTCATCTGGGAATGGCCCAACGATATCAATTCCCCACTAGTAGAAGGGCCACGGACTAGAGATACTTGTCAAAGGCGTCGGTGGGTTCCTTTGGATCGGGGAGTAAGTATGACACTCTACACATTTTCGTGTTACCTCCAGCACATTTTGGTATATGGCCGGCCAGTAGATGCCCATCCGAAGTATTTCCCCTGTAAGGTTCCTTTCCCCTTCGTGTGCACCTGCTGAGCCGGCATGTGTCTCTCGGAGTTCCTCCTTTCCCTTGGCTTCCTCTACGCATTTGAACCATGGTGTCATGAATCCCTTCCGATACAATATTCCATCCATGATTGTGTACAACAGTGCTTTGATCCATACTCTTTTAGCTTCTTCGTGGCTATCTGGCAAAATGTCATGCTACAGGTATTCAACTATCAATGTCATCAATGTGTGCCGAGCTGGCGCTAGAGTGTGTACCCGTTGTTCGTCTATACTTCTCTCTTTGAGTACTTCCACTAGGACCTTCTTAGACAGGTGATCGAAACATGTTGGCCAGCTTACTGAGGGCGTCTTCTCTTCTATTTTCCCCTCTTGGGATTTGCTTAATGGTGAACTCTTTGAGAGGCTCGACAAGCCGATACATGACCTTGAAATATTTCTTCATTCGCTTGTCTTTTGATTTGAATTCTCCGTTGATTTGATTAGCCGCGCCCATCTGCTTTGCTAATCGTAGGCCGACTAGTAGGGCCTCGTATTCGGCTTCGTTGTTAGAAGTGTGAAAATCAAAGTAGAGAGCGTAGGTGATTTGTTCCCCCTCCGGGCTTGTTAAGATCAGGCCATCCCCCAACCCTTCTTTACTGGATGCTACGTCGGTGTATAGGGTCCACTTCTGGCTGTCCCAAGTCATGTTTTATCTGGTCGCTGGTACCCGTCGTATCCAACTGATTAATGAGATGGAAGCCACCCATACGGGTTCTGGTGTTCGGGAGGTCGAACTGAAACACCAGATTGCTGAGCTCGAGAAGGATGTTTATGGATTTGACCAGAGGTGTGCCCTACTTGCTTCGGAGATGACTGATGTGGAAGAAATTCGATCTGCCCTGGAAGCAAAAGTGGACTTCTTCACCCAGGCTAATGAGGGTCTCTTGATTTAAAATGAGAGCCTGGAGCGTGATGTCCATGACCGTGATAAGCTCCTCGAGGAGGCTCGAACTGAGGCAAAGGTTGTTCGTTGTGATTGGGACTGGCTCTTACAGGTGAGAGTTGTGTGTATCATGGACACGCTAATTGACCATCCGGAGTTCACCAATGCTGTTAGTCGTATCGGGCATGTTGCGTTCGTCGCCGGTGAGGAATTCGGCTGCAGCGGGTTGAAAGCTGAGGTGGACTCCGGTTCCTATGATCCCAATGCCAGTGATTCCCGATCCAGTCACACCACTAGTCTCAATGATGCCCTGCTCTCTTTCACCAATATGGATCATGCTTCTCTCTTGGGTTTGGGGCATTTGGACATGGTGTGTATGTAGTAACTTTATGCTCTGGATGATGTTGATGAAGTACCTGACGACATGTTGATTGAGGGAGCTGGTGGAGATGGTGGTGGCAATGGCGGTGATGGTGATGGTGGTGCGGTGATGGGAGGCAATGACGATGGTGGTGATGACCCAGTTGATTCTTAAAGTACTTTCGTACCGTGTGCTGCTCCTCGGGGTGTGAAAGAAATGTATGAAGCTTTTGTTAGTTGTTGTTGCATGGTTTGGCAGTGTTTGATAGTGGTGGCCTTCTTGGCCTTGTTTGTAATAACTCTTCAGTGTTTGGTAATATGAATGGTGTTTGCTTATGCTCGTTGTTCTTGCTTTTGCTTGCGAACTATTGTATCTTGTGTACATGGGTTTGTTTTGAACCCCTGTTATCGTTTCTTTTTGTTATTTGAGCGTAGGATTGCAATGTAGCGATGGGCGATTGATGTTAGTCGCTAAGCGTAGGGGATATGTTGGGTGTGTTTGGTAAAGGTTGTTATGCCTACGGGAGGGTCGGATACTGATGTAAACCATCCCAATGTATTAGGTATAATGTGGCTTGTTCTTAACTTTGTGAATACACTAAGTATTTTAATTTGATGGCTATTCTAAGCCTTGTAAATACACTAAGTATTTTAATTTGATGGCTATTGTGAGCCTTGTAGATACACTAGGTATTTTAATTTGATGGCTATTATGAGCCTTGTAAATACACTAAGTATTTTAATTTGATGGCTATTCCAAGCCTTGTATATACACTAAGTATTTTAATTCGAATACATTGAGTATTTTAATAGGATGGCCATTCAAATACACTGAGTACTTTAGTAAAACGGATATGCTTAGCCTTGTAGATACACTGACTACTTTGTGAATGGAAAAGGTGAAGCGGTATGCCTAGGTGCACTGAGCCTTCGACGCTGAACGTCCCCGGGTGATCAGTCCGAGCATTGGATTAGGAATGAAACTTGCTTAGATTTATGGTGTTCCACGTTCTTCGGATTTGCCTTCCTTCTATCGTTTTGAGCGCACATGCACCGCTGTGGTGGGCCTCAATGACCTTGTATGGTCCCTCCCACGTGGGGCCCAACTTTCCTTGCGGATGGGTGTGGCTTGCCTTATTCCGCCATGGGACATAATCCCCCTACTTTGAACGATTTCTCTTTAACTCTTTGGTTATAGTACCTCTCCACAATGTTTTTGTAAGCCGCCTGAAGGATGTTTGACCATTCACGCCTCTCTTCGATGAGGTCCAAGTTTGCTCTTAGATCCTTGTTATTGCTAGCTTCTTCGAAATGGGTCTTTCGGATGACCCAACCGTTAATTCTACTGGCAGCATCGCTTCCATGCCGTAGGTTAGGCTAAATGGAGTTTCTTTCATGCTAGCTCTTGGCGTCGTCCTGTACGACCAGAGGACTCTCGGTAGCTCTTCGACCCAATTGCCCTTAGCTTTTCCCAAGCGCTTCTTAATTCCACTCACCAATGTCCTGTTGGACACTTCTATTTGGCCATTGGCTTGGGGGTGTGCTACCGACGTGAATCGTTGCTCAATTCCTTTCTCGACGTACCAACCTCGGAATGGGTTCTTGGAAAATTGCAATCCGTTATCACTAATGAGTACCTTCGGTATTCCAAACCTTGTTATAATATTTTTCCACAGAAACTTTATCATCTATATTCCGGATATGCATGCAAACAACTCAGCTTCTAACCACTTTGTAAAGTAATATACCGCAACTACCAAGTACTTTTCTTTGCCCTGGTCATCTGGGAATGGCCCAACGATATCAATTCCCCACTAGTAGAAGGGCCACGGACTAGAGATACTTGTCAAAGGCGTCGGTGGGTTCCTTTGGATCGGGGAGTAAGTATGACACTCTACACATTTTCGTGTTACCTCCAGCACATTTTGGTATATGGCCGGCCAGTAGATGCCCATCCGAAGTATTTCCCCTGTAAGGTTCCTTTCCCCTTCGTGTGCACCTGCTGAGCCGGCATGTGTCTCTCGGAGTTCCTCCTTTCCCTTGGCTTCCTCTACGCATTTGAACCATGGTGTCATGAATCCCTTCCGATACAATATTCCATCCATGATTGTGTACAACAGTGCTTTGATCCATACTCTTTTAGCTTCTTCGTGGCTATCTGGCAAAATGTCATGCTACAGGTATTCAACTATCAATGTCATCAATGTGTGCCGAGCTGGCGCTAGAGTGTGTACCCGTTGTTCGTCTATACTTCTCTCTTTGAGTACTTCCACTAGGACCTTCTTAGACAGGTGATCGAAACATGTTGGCCAGCTTACTGAGGGCGTCTTCTCTTCTATTTTCCCCTCTTGGGATTTGCTTAATGGTGAACTCTTTGAGAGGCTCGACAAGCCGATACATGACCTTGAAATATTTCTTCATTCGCTTGTCTTTTGATTTGAATTCTCCGTTGATTTGATTAGCCGCGCCCATCTGCTTTGCTAATCGTAGGCCGACTAGTAGGGCCTCGTATTCGGCTTCGTTGTTAGAAGTGTGAAAATCAAAGTAGAGAGCGTAGGTGATTTGTTCCCCCTCCGGGCTTGTTAAGATCAGGCCATCCCCCAACCCTTCTTTACTGGATGCTACGTCGGTGTATAGGGTCCACTTCTGGCTGTCCCAAGTCATGTTTTATCTGGTCGCTGGTACCCGTCGTATCCAACTGCTTAATGAGATGGAAGCCACCCATACGGGTTCTGGTGTTCGGGAGGTCGAACTGAAACACCAGATTGCTGAGCTCGAGAAGGATGTTTATGGATTTGACCAGAGGTGTGCCCTACTTGCTTCGGAGATGACTGCTGTGGAAGAAATTCGATCTGCCCTGGAAGCAAAAGTGGACTTCTTCACCTAGGCTAATGAGGGTCTCTTGATTTAAAATGAGAGCCTGGAGCGTGATGTCCATGACCGTGATAAGCTCCTCGAGGAGGCTCGAACTGAGGCAAAGGTTGTTCGTTGTGATTGGGACTGGCTCTTACAGGTGAGAGTTGTGTGTATCATGGACACGCTAATTGACCATCCGGAGTTCACCAATGCTGTTAGTCGTATCGGGCATGTTGCGTTCGTCGCCGGTGAGGAATTCGGCTGCAGCGGGTTGAAAGCTGAGGTGGACTCCGGTTCCTATGATCCCAATGCCAGTGATTCCCGATCCAGTCAGACCACTAGTCTCAATGATGCCCTGCTCTCTTTCACCAATATGGATCATGCTTCTCTCTTGGGTTTGGGGCATTTGGACATGGTGTGTATGTAGTAACTTTATGCTCTGGATGATGTTGATGAAGTACCTGACGACATGTTGATTGAGGGAGCTGGTGGAGATGGTGGTGGCAATGGCGGTGATGGTGATGGTGGTGCGGTGATGGGAGGCAATGGCGATGGTGGTGATGACCCAGTTGATTCTTAACGTACTTTCGTACCGTGTGCTGCTCCTCGGGGTGTGAAAGAAATGTATGAAGCTTTTGTTAGTTGTTGTTGCATGGTTTGGCAGTGTTTGATAGTGGTGGCCTTCTTGGCCTTGTTTGTAATAACTCTTCAGTGTTTGGTAATATGAATGGTGTTTGCTTATGCTCGTTGTTCTTGCTTTTGCTTGCGAACTATTGTATCTTGTGTACATGGGTTTGTTTTGAACCCCTGTTATCGTTTCTTTTTGTTATTTGAGCGTAGGATTGCAATGTAGCGATGGGCGATTGATGTTAGTCGCTAAGCGTAGGGGATATGTTGGGTGTGTTTGGTAAAGGTTGTTATGCCTACGGGAGGGTCGGATACTGATGTAAACCATCCCAATGTATTAGGTATAATGTGGCTTGTTCTTAACTTTGTGAATACACTAAGTATTTTAATTTGATGGCTATTCTAAGCCTTGTAAATACACTAAGTATTTTAATTTGATGGCTATTGTGAGCCTTGTAGATACACTAGGTATTTTAATTTGATGGCTATTATGAGCCTTGTAAATACACTAAGTATTTTAATTTGATGGCTATTCCAAGCCTTGTATATACACTAAGTATTTTAATTCGAATACATTGAGTATTTTAATAGGATGGCCATTCAAATACACTGAGTACTTTAGTAAAACGGATATGCTTAGCCTTGTAGATACACTGACTACTTTGTGAATGGAAAAGGTGAAGCGGTATGCCTAGGTGCACTGAGCCTTCGACGCTGAACGTCCCCGGGTGATCAGTCCGAGCATCGGATTAGGAATGAAACTTGCTTAGATTTATGGTGTTCCACGTTCTTGGGATTTGCCTTCCTTCTATCGTTTTGAGCGCACATGCACCGCTGTGGTGGGCCTCAATGACCTTGTATGGTCCCTCCCACGTGGGGCCCAACTTTCCTTGCGGATGGGTGTGGCTTGCCTTATTCCGCCATGGGACATAATCCCCCTACTTTGAACGATTTCTCTTTAACTCTTTGGTTATAGTACCTCTCCACAATGTTTTTGTAAGCCGCCTGAAGGATGTTTGACCATTCACGCCTCTCTTCGATGAGGTCCAAGTTTGCTCTTAGATCCTTGTTATTGCTAGCTTCTTCGAAATGGGTCTTTCGGATGACCCAACCTTTAATTCTACTGGCAGCATCGCTTCCATGCCGTAGGTTAGGCTAAATGGAGTTTCTTTCATGCTAGCTCTTGGCGTCGTCCTGTACGACCAGAGGACTCTCGGTAGCTCTTCGACCCAATTGCCCTTAGCTTTTCCCAAGCGCTTCTTAATTCCACTCACCAATGTCCTGTTGGACACTTCTATTTGGCCATTGGCTTGGGGGTGTGCTACCGACGTGAATCGTTGCTCAATTCCTTTCTCGACGTACCAACCTCGGAATGGGTTCTTGGAAAATTGCAATCCGTTATCACTAATGAGTACCTTCGGTATTCCAAACCTTGTTATAATATTTTTCCACATAAACTTTATCATCTATATTCCGGATATGCATGCAAACAACTCAGCTTCTAACCACTTTGTAAAGTAATATACCGCAACTACCAAGTACTTTTCTTTGCCCTGGTCATCTGGGAATGGCCCAACGATATCAATTCCCCACTAGTAGAAGGGCCACGGACTAGAGATACTTGTCAAAGGCGTCGGTGGGTTCCTTTGGATCGGGGAGTAAGTATGACACTCTACACATTTTCGTGTTACCTCCAGCACATTTTGGTATATGGCCGGCCAGTAGATGCCCATCCGAAGTATTTCCCCTGTAAGGTTCCTTTCCCCTTCGTGTGCACCTGCTGAGCCGGCATGTGTCTCTCGGAGTTCCTCCTTTCCCTTGGCTTCCTCTACGCATTTGAACCATGGTGTCATGAATCCCTTCCGATACAATATTCCATCCATGATTGTGTACAACAGTGCTTTGATCCATACTCTTTTAGCTTCTTCGTGGCTATCTGGCAAAATGTCATGCTACAGGTATTCAACTATCAATGTCATCAATGTGTGCCGAGCTGGCGCTAGAGTGTGTACCCGTTGTTCGTCTATACTTCTCTCTTTGAGTACTTCCACTAGGACCTTCTTAGACAGGTGATCGAAACATGTTGGCCAGCTTACTGAGGGCGTCTTCTCTTCTATTTTCCCCTCTTGGGATTTGCTTAATAGTGAACTCTTTGAGAGGCTCGACAAGCCGATACATGACCTTGAAATATTTCTTCATTCACTTGTCTTTTGATTTGAATTCTCCGTTGATTTGATTAGCCGCGCCCATCTGCTTTGCTAATCGTAGGCCGACTAGTAGGGCCTCGTATTCGGCTTCGTTGTTAGAAGTGTGAAAATCAAAGTAGAGAGCGTAGGTGATTTGTTCCCCCTCCGGGCTTGTTAAGATCAGGCCATCCCCCAACCCTTCTTTACTGGATGCTACGTCGGTGTATAGGGTCCACTTCTGGCTGTCCCAAGTCATGTTTTATCTGGTCGCTGGTACCCGTCGTATCCAACTGCTTAATGAGATGGAAGCCACCCATACGGGTTCTGGTGTTCGGGAGGTCGAACTGAAACACCAGATTGCTGAGCTCGAGAAGGATGTTTATGGATTTGACCAGAGGTGTGCCCTACTTGCTTCGGAGATGACTGCTGTGGAAGAAATTCGATCTGCCCTGGAAGCAAAAGTGGACTTCTTCACCCAGGCTAATGAGGGTCTCTTGATTTAAAATGAGAGCCTGGAGCGTGATGTCCATGACCGTGATAAGCTCCTCGAGGAGGCTCGAACTGAGGCAAAGGTTGTTCGTTGTGATTGGGACTGGCTCTTACAGGTGAGAGTTGTGTGTATCATGGACACGCTAATTGACCATCCGGAGTTCACCAATGCTGTTAGTCGTATCGGGCATGTTGCGTTCGTCGCCGGTGAGGAATTCGGCTGCAGCGGGTTGAAAGCTGAGGTGGACTCCGGTTCCTATGATCCCAATGCCAGTGATTCCCGATCCAGTCAGACCACTAGTCTCAATGATGCCCTGCTCTCTTTCACCAATATGGATCATGCTTCTCTCTTGGGTTTGGGGCATTTGGACATGGTGTGTATGTAGTAACTTTATGCTCTGGATGATGTTGATGAAGTACCTGACGACATGTTGATTGAGGGAGCTGGTGGAGATGGTGGTGGCAATGGCGGTGATGGTGATGGTGGTGCGGTGATGGGAGGCAATGGCGATGGTGGTGATGACCCAGTTGATTCTTAAAGTACTTTCGTACCGTGTGCTGCTCCTCGGGGTGTGAAAGAAATGTATGAAGCTTTTGTTAGTTGTTGTTGCATGGTTTGGCAGTGTTTGATAGTGGTGGCCTTCTTGGCCTTGTTTGTAATAACTCTTCAGTGTTTGGTAATATGAATGGTGTTTGCTTATGCTCGTTGTTCTTGCTTTTGCTTGCGAACTATTGTATCTTGTGTACATGGGTTTGTTTTGAACCCCTGTTATCGTTTCTTTTTGTTATTTGAGCGTAGGATTGCAATGTAGCGATGGACGATTGATGTTAGTCGCTAAGCGTAGGGGATATGTTGGGTGTGTTTGGTAAAGGTTGTTATGCCTACGGGAGGGTCGGATACTGATGTAAACCATCCCAATGTATTAGGTATAATGTGGCTTGTTCTTAACTTTGTGAATACACTAAGTATTTTAATTTGATGGCTATTCTAAGCCTTGTAAATACACTAAGTATTTTAATTTGATGGCTATTGTGAGCCTTGTAGATACACTAGGTATTTTAATTTGATGGCTATTATGAGCCTTGTAAATACACTAAGTATTTTAATTTGATGGCTATTCCAAGCCTTGTATATACACTAAGTATTTTAATTCGAATACATTGAGTATTTTAATAGGATGGCCATTCAAATACACTGAGTACTTTAGTAAAACGGATATGCTTAGCCTTGTAGATACACTGACTACTTTGTGAATGGAAAAGGTGAAGCGGTATGCCTAGGTGCACTGAGCCTTCGACGCTGAACGTCCCCGGGTGATCAGTCCGAGCATTGGATTAGGAATGAAACTTGCTTAGATTTATGGTGTTCCACGTTCTTCGGATTTGCCTTCCTTCTATCGTTTTGAGCGCACATGCACCGCTGTGGTGGGCTTCAATGACCTTGTATGGTCCCTCCCACGTGGGGCCCAACTTTCCTTGCGGATGGGTGTGGCTTGCCTTATTCCGCCATGGGACATAATCCCCCTACTTTGAACGATTTCTCTTTAACTCTTTGGTTATAGTACCTCTCCACAATGTTTTTGTAAGCCGCCTGAAGGATGTTTGACCATTCACGCCTCTCTTCGATGAGGTCCAAGTTTGCTCTTAGATCCTTGTTATTGCTAGCTTCTTCGAAATGGGTCTTTCGGATGACCCAACCGTTAATTCTACTGGCAGCATCGCTTCCATGCCGTAGGTTAGGCTAAATGGAGTTTCTTTCATGCTAGCTCTTGGCGTCGTCCTGTACGACCAGAGGACTCTCGGTAGCTCTTCGACCCAATTGCCCTTAGCTTTTCCCAAGCGCTTCTTAATTCCACTCACCAATGTCCTGTTGGACACTTCTATTTGGCCATTGGCTTGGGGGTGTGCTACCGACGTGAATCGTTGCTCAATTCCTTTCTCGACGTACCAACCTCGGAATGGGTTCTTGGAAAATTGCAATCCGTTATCACTAATGAGTACCTTCGGTATTCCAAACCTTGTTATAATATTTTTCCACAGAAACTTTATCATCTATATTCCGGATATGCATGCAAACAACTCAGCTTCTAACCACTTTGTAAAGTAATATACCGCAACTACCAAGTACTTTTCTTTGCCCTGGTCATCTGGGAATGGCCCAACGATATCAATTCCCCACTAGTAGAAGGGCCACGGACTAGAGATACTTGTCAAAGGCGTCGGTGGGTTCCTTTGGATCGGGGAGTAAGTATGACACTCTACACATTTTCGTGTTACCTCCAGCACATTTTGGTATATGGCCGGCCAGTAGATGCCCATCCGAAGTATTTCCCCTGTAAGGTTCCTTTCCCCTTCGTGTGCACCTGCTGAGCCGGCATGTGTCTCTCGGAGTTCCTCCTTTCCCTTGGCTTCCTCTACGCATTTGAACCATGGTGTCATGAATCCCTTCCGATACAATATTCCATCCATGATTGTGTACAACAGTGCTTTGATCCATACTCTTTTAGCTTCTTCGTGGCGATCTGGCAAAATGTCATGCTACAGGTATTCAACTATCAATGTCATCAATGTGTGCCGAGCTGGCGCTAGAGTGTGTACCCGTTGTTCGTCTATACTTCTCTCTTTGAGTACTTCCACTAGGACCTTCTTAGACAGGTGATCGAAACATGTTGGCCAGCTTACTGAGGGCGTCTTCTCTTCTATTTTCCCCTCTTGGGATTTGCTTAATGGTGAACTCTTTGAGAGGCTCGACAAGCCGATACATGACCTTGAAATATTTCTTCATTCGCTTGTCTTTTGATTTGAATTCTCCGTTGATTTGATTAGCCGCGCCCATCTGCTTTGCTAATCGTAGGCCGACTAGTAGGGCCTCGTATTCGGCTTCGTTGTTAGAAGTGTGAAAATCAAAGTAGAGAGCGTAGGTGATTTGTTCCCCCTCCGGGCTTGTTAAGATCAGGCCATCCCCCAACCCTTCTTTACTGGATGCTACGTCGGTGTATAGGGTCCACTTCTGGCTGTCCCAAGTCATGTTTTATCTGGTCGCTGGTACCCGTCGTATCCAACTGCTTAATGAGATGGAAGCCACCCATACGGGTTCTGGTGTTCGGGAGGTCGAACTGAAACACCAGATTGCTGAGCTCGAGAAGGATGTTTATGGATTTGACCAGAGGTGTGCCCTACTTGCTTCGGAGATGACTGCTGTGGAAGAAATTCGATCTGCCCTGGAAGCAAAAGTGGACTTCTTCACCCAGGCTAATGAGGGTCTCTTGATTTAAAATGAGAGCCTGGAGCGTGATGTCCATGACCGTGATAAGCTCCTCGAGGAGGCTCGAACTGAGGCAAAGGTTGTTCGTTGTGATTGGGACTGGCTCTTACAGGTGAGAGTTGTGTGTATCATGGACACGCTAATTGACCATCCGGAGTTCACCAATGCTGTTAGTCGTATCGGGCATGTTGCGTTCGTCGCCGGTGAGGAATTCGGCTGCAGCGGGTTGAAAGCTGAGGTGGACTCCGGTTCCTATGATCCCAATGCCAGTGATTCCCGATCCAGTCAGACCACTAGTCTCAATGATGCCCTGCTCTCTTTCACCAATATGGAGCATGCTTCTCTCTTGGGTTTGGGGCATTTGGACATGGTGTGTATGTAGTAACTTTATGCTCTGGATGATGTTGATGAAGTACCTGACGACATGTTGATTGAGGGAGCTGGTGGAGATGGTGGTGGCAATGGCGGTGATGGTGATGGTGGTGCGGTGATGGGAGGCAATGGCGATGGTGGTGATGACCCAGTTGATTCTTAAAGTACTTTCGTACCGTGTGCTGCTCCTCGGGGTGTGAAAGAAATGTATGAAGCTTTTGTTAGTTGTTGTTGCATGGTTTGGCAGTGTTTGATAGTGGTGGCCTTCTTGGCCTTGTTTGTAATAACTCTTCAGTGTTTGGTAATATGAATGGTGTTTGCTTATGCTCGTTGTTCTTGCTTTTGCTTGCGAACTATTGTATCTTGTGTACATGGGTTTGTTTTGAACCCCTGTTATCGTTTCTTTTTGTTATTTGAGCGTAGGATTGCAATGTAGCGATGGGCGATTGATGTTAGTCGCTAAGCGTAGGGGATATGTTGGGTGTGTTTGGTAAAGGTTGTTATGCCTACGGGAGGGTCGGATACTGATGTAAACCATCCCAATGTATTAGGTATAATGTGGCTTGTTCTTAACTTTGTGAATACACTAAGTATTTTAATTTGATGGCTATTCTAAGCCTTGTAAATACACTAAGTATTTTAATTTGATGGCTATTGTGAGCCTTGTAGATACACTAGGTATTTTAATTTGATGGCTATTATGAGCCTTGTAAATACACTAAGTATTTTAATTTGATGGCTATTCCAAGCCTTGTATATACACTAAGTATTTTAATTCGAATACATTGAGTATTTTAATAGGATGGCCATTCAAATACACTGAGTACTTTAGTAAAACGGATATGCTTAGCCTTGTAGATACACTGACTACTTTGTGAATGGAAAAGGTGAAGCGGTATGCCTAGGTGCACTGAGCCTTCGACGCTGAACGTCCCCGGGTGATCAGTCCGAGCATCGGATTAGGAATGAAACTTGCTTAGATTTATGGTGTTCCACGTTCTTGGGATTTGCCTTCCTTCTATCGTTTTGAGCGCACATGCACCGCTGTGGTGGGCCTCAATGACCTTGTATGGTCCCTCCCACGTGGGGCCCAACTTTCCTTGCGGATGGGTGTGGCTTGCCTTATTCCGCCATGGGACATAATCCCCCTACTTTGAACGATTTCTCTTTAACTCTTTGGTTATAGTACCTCTCCACAATGTTTTTGTAAGCCGCCTGAAGGATGTTTGACCATTCACGCCTCTCTTCGATGAGGTCCAAGTTTGCTCTTAGATCCTTGTTATTGCTAGCTTCTTCGAAATGGGTCTTTCGGATGACCCAACCTTTAATTCTACTGGCAGCATCGCTTCCATGCCGTAGGTTAGGCTAAATGGAGTTTCTTTCATGCTAGCTCTTGGCGTCGTCCTGTACGACCAGAGGACTCTCGGTAGCTCTTCGACCCAATTGCCCTTAGCTTTTCCCAAGCGCTTCTTAATTCCACTCACCAATGTCCTGTTGGACACTTCTATTTGGCCATTGGCTTGGGGGTGTGCTACCGACGTGAATCGTTGCTCAATTCCTTTCTCGACGTACCAACCTCGGAATGGGTTCTTGGAAAATTGCAATCCGTTATCACTAATGAGTACCTTCGGTATTCCAAACCTTGTTATAATATTTTTCCACATAAACTTTATCATCTATATTCCGGATATGCATGCAAACAACTCAGCTTCTAACCACTTTGTAAAGTAATATACCGCAACTACCAAGTACTTTTCTTTGCCCTGGTCATCTGGGAATGGCCCAACAATATCAATTCCCCACTAGTAGAAGGGCCACGGACTAGAGATACTTGTCAAAGGCGTCGGTGGGTTCCTT
Source organism: Lactuca virosa (assembly GCF_052849685.1). NCBI lineage: Eukaryota > Viridiplantae > Streptophyta > Magnoliopsida > Asterales > Asteraceae > Lactuca > Lactuca virosa. The sequence goes on from NC_136434.1 coordinate 255,732,418, forward strand.
TGGATCGGGGAGTAAGTATGACACTCTACACATTTTCGTGTTACCTCCAGCACATTTTGGTATATGGCCGGCCAGTAGATGCCCATCCGAAGTATTTCCCCTGTAAGGTTCCTTTCCCCTTCGTGTGCACCTGCTGAGCCGGCATGTGTCTCTCGGAGTTCCTCCTTTCCCTTGGCTTCCTCTACGCATTTGAACCATGGTGTCATGAATCCCTTCCGATACAATATTCCATCCATGATTGTGTACAACAGTGCTTTGATCCATACTCTTTTAGCTTCTTCGTGGCTATCTGGCAAAATGTCATGCTACAGGTATTCAACTATCAATGTCATCAATGTGTGCCGAGCTGGCGCTAGAGTGTGTACCCGTTGTTCGTCTATACTTCTCTCTTTGAGTACTTCCACTAGGACCTTCTTAGACAGGTGATCGAAACATGTTGGCCAGCTTACTGAGGGCGTCTTCTCTTCTATTTTCCCCTCTTGGGATTTGCTTAATAGTGAACTCTTTGAGAGGCTCGACAAGCCGATACATGACCTTGAAATATTTCTTCATTCGCTTGTCTTTTGATTTGAATTCTCCGTTGATTTGATTAGCCGCGCCCATCTGCTTTGCTAATCGTAGGCCGACTAGTAGGGCCTCGTATTCGGCTTCGTTGTTAGAAGTGTGAAAATCAAAGTAGAGAGCGTAGGTGATTTGTTCCCCCTCCGGGCTTGTTAAGATCAGGCCATCCCCCAACCCTTCTTTACTGGATGCTACGTCGGTGTATAGGGTCCACTTCTGGCTGTCCCAAGTCATGTTTTATCTGGTCGCTGGTACCCGTCGTATCCAACTGCTTAATGAGATGGAAGCCACCCATACGGGTTCTGGTGTTCGGGAGGTCGAACTGAAACACCAGATTGCTGAGCTCGAGAAGGATGTTTATGGATTTGACCAGAGGTGTGCCCTACTTGCTTCGGAGATGACTGCTGTGGAAGAAATTCGATCTGCCCTGGAAGCAAAAGTGGACTTCTTCACCCAGGCTAATGAGGGTCTCTTGATTTAAAATGAGAGCCTGGAGCGTGATGTCCATGACCGTGATAAGCTCCTCGAGGAGGCTCGAACTGAGGCAAAGGTTGTTCGTTGTGATTGGGACTGGCTCTTACAGGTGAGAGTTGTGTGTATCATGGACACGCTAATTGACCATCCGGAGTTCACCAATGCTGTTAGTCGTATCGGGCATGTTGCGTTCGTCGCCGGTGAGGAATTCGGCTGCAGCGGGTTGAAAGCTGAGGTGGACTCCGGTTCCTATGATCCCAATGCCAGTGATTCCCGATCCAGTCAGACCACTAGTCTCAATGATGCCCTGCTCTCTTTCACCAATATGGATCATGCTTCTCTCTTGGGTTTGGGGCATTTGGACATGGTGTGTATGTAGTAACTTTATGCTCTGGATGATGTTGATGAAGTACCTGACGACATGTTGATTGAGGGAGCTGGTGGAGATGGTGGTGGCAATGGCGGTGATGGTGATGGTGGTGCGGTGATGGGAGGCAATGGCGATGGTGGTGATGACCCAGTTGATTCTTAAAGTACTTTCGTACCGTGTGCTGCTCCTCGGGGTGTGAAAGAAATGTATGAAGCTTTTGTTAGTTGTTGTTGCATGGTTTGGCAGTGTTTGATAGTGGTGGCCTTCTTGGCCTTGTTTGTAATAACTCTTCAGTGTTTGGTAATATGAATGGTGTTTGCTTATGCTCGTTGTTCTTGCTTTTGCTTGCGAACTATTGTATCTTGTGTACATGGGTTTGTTTTGAACCCCTGTTATCGTTTCTTTTTGTTATTTGAGCGTAGGATTGCAATGTAGCGATGGGCGATTGATGTTAGTCGCTAAGCGTAGGGGATATGTTGGGTGTGTTTGGTAAAGGTTGTTATGCCTACGGGAGGGTCGGATACTGATGTAAACCATCCCAATGTATTAGGTATAATGTGGCTTGTTCTTAACTTTGTGAATACACTAAGTATTTTAATTTGATGGCTATTCTAAGCCTTGTAAATACACTAAGTATTTTAATTTGATGGCTATTGTGAGCCTTGTAGATACACTAGGTATTTTAATTTGATGGCTATTATGAGCCTTGTAAATACACTAAGTATTTTAATTTGATGGCTATTCCAAGCCTTGTATATACACTAAGTATTTTAATTCGAATACATTGAGTATTTTAATAGGATGGCCATTCAAATACACTGAGTACTTTAGTAAAACGGATATGCTTAGCCTTGTAGATACACTGACTACTTTGTGAATGGAAAAGGTGAAGCGGTATGCCTAGGTGCACTGAGCCTTCGACGCTGAACGTCCCCGGGTGATCAGTCCGAGCATCGGATTAGGAATGAAACTTGCTTAGATTTATGGTGTTCCACGTTCTTGGGATTTGCCTTCCTTCTATTGTTTTGAGCGCACATGCACCGCTGTGGTGGGCCTCAATGACCTTGTATGGTCCCTCCCACGTGGGGCCCAACTTTCCTTGCGGATGGGTGTGGCTTGCCTTATTCCGCCATGGGACATAATCCCCCTACTTTGAACGATTTCTCTTTAACTCTTTGGTTATAGTACCTCTCCACAATGTTTTTGTAAGCCGCCTGAAGGATGTTTGACCATTCACGCCTCTCTTCGATGAGGTCCAAGTTTGCTCTTAGATCCTTGTTATTGCTAGCTTCTTCGAAATGGGTCTTTCGGATGACCCAACCGTTAATTCTACTGGCAGCATCGCTTCCATGCCGTAGGTTAGGCTAAATGGAGTTTCTTTCATGCTAGCTCTTGGCGTCGTCCTGTACGACCAGAGGACTCTCGGTAGCTCTTCGACCCAATTGCCCTTAGCTTTTCCCAAGCGCTTCTTAATTCCACTCACCAATGTCCTGTTGGACACTTCTATTTGGCCATTGGCTTGGGGGTGTGCTACCGACGTGAATCGTTGCTCAGTTCCTTTCTCGACGTACCAACCTCGGAATGGGTTCTTGGAAAATTGCAATCCGTTATCACTAATGAGTACCTTCGGTATTCTAAACCTTGTTATAATATTTTTCCACAGAAACTTTATCATCTATATTCCGGATATGCATGCAAACAACTCAGCTTCTAACCACTTTGTAAAGTAATATACCGCAACTACCAAGTACTTTTCTTTGCCCTGGTCATCTGGGAATGGCCCAACGATATCAATTCCCCACTAGTAGAAGGGCCACGGACTAGAGATACTTGTCAAAGGCGTCGGTGGGTTCCTTTGGATCGGGGAGTAAGTATGACACTCTACACATTTTCGTGTTACCTCCAGCACATTTTGGTATATGGCCGGCCAGTAGATGCCCATCCGAAGTATTTCCCCTGTAAGGTTCCTTTCCCCTTCGTGTGCACCTGCTGAGCCGGCATGTGTCTCTCGGAGTTCCTCCTTTCCCTTGGCTTCCTCTACGCATTTGAACCATGGTGTCATGAATCCCTTCCGATACAATATTCCATCCATGATTGTGTACAACAGTGCTTTGATCCATACTCTTTTAGCTTCTTCGTGGCTATCTGGCAAAATGTCATGCTACAGGTATTCAACTATCAATGTCATCAATGTGTGCCGAGCTGGCGCTAGAGTGTGTACCCGTTGTTCGTCTATACTTCTCTCTTTGAGTACTTCCACTAGGACCTTCTTAGACAGGTGATCGAAACATGTTGGCCAGCTTACTGAGGGCGTCTTCTCTTCTATTTTCCCCTCTTGGGATTTGCTTAATGGTGAACTCTTTGAGAGGCTCGACAAGCCGATACATGACCTTGAAATATTTCTTCATTCGCTTGTCTTTTGATTTGAATTCTCCGTTGATTTGATTAGCCGCGCCCATCTGCTTTGCTAATCGTAGGCCGACTAGTAGGGCCTCGTATTCGGCTTCGTTGTTAGAAGTGTGAAAATCAAAGTAGAGAGCGTAGGTGATTTGTTCCCCCTCCGGGCTTGTTAAGATCAGGCCATCCCCCAACCCTTCTTTACTGGATGCTACGTCGGTGTATAGGGTCCACTTCTGGCTGTCCCTTGGCTGGTTTGTCCCTGATGATTCTTTCTTCTGGATTGTTGTCATTGCTTCGCCCGGAATTTCGAGGAGAAAATCTGCTAATGCCTGGCCCTTAATGCTGGTACGTGGGCGATAGGTAATGCCATGTTCCTCCAGCTCGATTGCCCATTTCGCTAGTCGCCCGGATGTTTCTGGCTTGAGTAGTATTTGTTTGATCGGGCAGTTTGTTAGCACTTCTATCTAATGTGCTTGGAAATAGTGCCTCAAGCGTCCTGCCGCATAGATGAGTGTTAACACTAATTTTTTGAGGATGGGGTACTTGATTCTAGGGCCCTGCAGTGCTTGGCTAACAAATTAAACCTATGCTTGCCTTCCTTCCCTTTCCATAACCAATACCGAAGAGATGCCTTCGTCCGAGGCTGAGAAGTATACTTGCAACGTTTCGCCTGGGACAGGACTGGCCAACGTTGGTAATTTGTGCAAGGCTTCCATAATTTGCTGGAGTGCTTCTTCCGCTGCTGCTGTCCATTGGAAGTTGTTCTTTTTGATGCATCCTTTGAGGGTGTGGAAGAGCGGCAATGCTTTCTCTAATGATTTGGAAATGAAACGGCTTAGTGCGATCAGTTTACCATTCAACCCGTGGGCATCCCGCAAGGTGTATGGGGATGGCACCTCCATCAACTCGTCCACCTTGGTTGGGTTATGCTGAATTCCTCTTGTGGTAACATATTATCCCTGATGGGGTTTTGAGCATAACAACATTCCTATGTGATCAAGCCACCCTAATTTCTTTGGATCTAATTTTTTCTCTAGTTATACATGCAAATAGAAATTCCAAAGCAACAATCCTAATACTAGCAAACAATTCAAAATCAATATGAAAACTAGGGTTAGAAGAATACCTTGCTTGCTATCTAGTAATAACAAGAGTTTCCTTTGATGATCTTGACTCTTGAAATCTTTAGTGCCTCAAGTGTTGCACCTCTAATGGAGTCACAAACACCAATAGAAAAGGATGAAGGAAAGAGGAGGTATAACACTTATGAAATTCGGCTAGGGTTTCCAAGAAAGCATGGGGCCGAAAATCAAATGCTAGGGGTCCTTTAAATAGCTGAGGCTGCTAGGGTTTTCAGGTGAAACCCTAATTTCCTTGCTTAGGCCTTAAGCAGTCCATGGACCTCCACCTTAGTAGCCTTGGACAAAATTCTATAGGGCCTCCTATAGATTTCGTCCATTCCCTTCTAGAGGAGTCCATCAACCCAATTCTGCAACTATCATTGATTTGCATAACCAGTCCTCATTCTTTTAATCAGTTCCTTTAATCCCAAAATTAATTTCTGATTAATACTAATTAAATTATATGATTTCTAATTAATATATTATTCTTATAATATATTAATAAACCATTAATTAACCTCTTTCTGCAAAAGTCATCCTGTCAAGTTGTTATGGTGAAGGCAACCAAAAAGGATCATGCTACTATCAAATCAAGTACATACCAAATATAGTTATGGACTTAGACACTATATCCAACAGTCTTCCACTTGGATAAGTCTAATAACTATAGTTGCAAGTATGACTTCAGGAACCGATCAGCAATCGTAGCTCTTTAAACTCTGTTGAACTATGAAGCGCCATTTTAGATAAGTGATCATATAATCCTCTGTTCTAGATATCAGCCGGACCAATACATGGAACATGGTCTTGCTTATTATCCAACATTTGTTTCTCGATTTCCGATTTGTTTGACGTAGAACTTAACTGAACACATCAATTTAGTTCTAACCGGGCCCGGTACATAGGTCAAAACAAAATCATCGAGGGGCCCATATATCGCTTCTAATCCTAGAAGGAACAGATAAACTTCGACTCATATGTTTGCTCTACTACTTGTTGAACTACACACAAAGGCACGGTTTATAACATCGAGTTACCAATGCGTTTTCGTGCAATCAATGCATAACCAACTCATAGGCAACAAATCATATCTCTAGGTTTGAAGACTTATATGATATTACCGTCTCACGATCACTCGAGATAAATTCCATTAATTGATACAAGTGAGCGTGGGTTGAATCCAATACTCAGAACTTATGAGCACTCATGAGTGCTGTAGCCCCGCTTTGTCTAACATCTTAGACCTCTACAAGCCAACCCATGACAGTCTTGATTCATATCTACTTCCAACATATGACCGACTGTGGAGAGTTTGAATAATATGATATAAACCATAACATAATTATTCTGGAAGTTAAAACATGCAAAAAGAAATAATAGTAAACGATTGACAAGAGATAACAACACTTTACTCATAAATAACAGCTTTTATTTATCATCAAATGTCAATTACATTTTACAACTTTCAAGATTATCTAACTACTAAAACTAATATCATCCTTCAGCCCTATGCTCCGAGCATGCTGGAGATGCTTAGCCCGAGTCAGTCCCTTCGTGAGGGGATCTGCTGGGTTCTCATCTGATGATACCCTCTTTGCCGCGAGGATTCCTTCTTCTATTCGATGTCTGATGAAGTGATATTTTCTGTCAATGTGTCTGGATCTCCCATGATCTCTTGGTTCCTTGGCTAAGGCAACCGCACTATTTTTGTCACAGAAAATCTCCATTGGCTCCTTTATAGCTGGTACAACTCCAAGGTCTCCGATGAAGTTCTTTAGCCATATAACCTCCTTTGCTGCCTCACTTGCTGCTATATACTCTGATTCACAAGTGGAATCAGCCACTGTCTCCTGCTTGGAACTTTTCCAAGTAATTGCCCCTCCGTTTAGAGTAAAGACCCAGCCCGACTGAGAGCGGAAATTATCCATGTCAGTCTGAAAGCTAGCACCACTGTACCCTACAACTCTCAAGTCCTCACTGCCACCGAGGGTAAGGACCCAATCCTTAGTCCTCCGTAGGTACTTGAGGATATTCTTTACCGCAGTCCAGTGTGCCTTGCCAGGGTTCCCCTGATACCTGCTAACCATGCTCAAAGCAAAGGCTACATCAGGTCGAGTACACGTCATAGCATACATAATCGATCCTACAGCTGAAGCATAAGGTATTCGACTCATTTCTGCTATCTTAGCCTCAGTACTAGGGCTTTGTGTCTTACTCAATCTGGCGTTACTCTGGATGGGTAACTCTCCTTTCTTGGAGTTATGCATGTTGAACCTTTTCAACACTTTATCCACATAGGTGCTTTGACTAAGTCCAATTAGTCTTTTACTCCTGTTTCTCAAAATCCTTATCCCTAGGATATAGGCAGCTTCTCCAAGGTCCTTCATAGCGAAACACTTCCCAAGCCAGGACTTTACTTCCTGCAGGGTTGGGATGTCATTTCCTATGAGTAGTATGTCATCCACATACAGTACCAAAAACCTGACTATACTCCCACTAGCCTTGATATAGACACAAGATTCATCTTCACTCCTTGAAAAGCCAAATTATTTGACTTACTCATCAAAGCAAAGATTCCATCTGCAAGGTGCCTGTTTTAATCCATAAATGGATTTCTCGAGCTTACACACTCTACTAGGGTACTCTGTACTGACAAAACCCTCTGGCTGAACCATGTAAACATCTTCAGCCAACTTTCCATTAAGGAAAGCGGTTTTGACATCTATTTGCCATATTTCATAATCATGAAATGCAGCAATGGCTAACAGAACCCTAATAGACTTAATCTTGGCCACTGGTGAAAAGGTCTCATCATAATCAACTCTCGGAGTTTGAGAATAACCCTTTGCAACCAGTCGTGCCTTATAAGTGTGTACATTACCATCCATGTCGGTCTTCTTCTTGAAGATCCATTTGCACCCAACTATCTTACGATCAGGTACATTGTCAACCAAGTTCCAAACTTGATTGTCATACATGGACTGTATCTCGCTATCCATAGTCTCTTTCCATTTAGCAGCCTCAGGGCCTGCCATGGCTTCTGTGTAGCTGTTAGGCTCATCCAAATTTACCAGTGTGTTATCACTGATAAGTGTCTCACCTTCTGCAGTAATATGAAAACCATAATAATGCTCAGGTGCATTCCTAACTCTGGTGGAACGCCTCAGAGGTATAGATTCTTCAGTCGGCTCAACAGGAGTTTCCTCCTGAGGTTGAGGGCTAGGGTTTGAGGTTCCTTCACCACTTGACTCTTGAATTTCCTCAAGGTCAATTTGCCTCCCACTGTCTCCTTGGCTCATGAGTTCTCTCTCTCGAAAGAATCCTCTTCTTGCTACAAAGACCACATTATCACTGGGTTTGTAGAAGATGTAACCAAAGGATTTCTGTGGGTAGCCGATGAAAATACACCTTTCGCTTCGGGGTTCGAGCTTATCGTGAGTCTCGCGTCTCACGAAAGCCTCGCAACCCCAAATCTTGATGTGGTCTAGATTGGGAACTTTTCCAGTCCACAACTCGTGAGGTGTTTTGGCAACCTTCTTTGTAGGGACTAGATTAAGGATATGGGCGGCAGTCTCTAAGGCATACCCCCAAAATGAGATTGGTAGCGAAGCTCGACTCATCATGGAACGAACCATGTCCAACAAGGTCCGATTGCGCATCTCAGCTACACCATTCAACTGTGGTGTCCTAGGAGGTGTCAATTGTGAGACAATCCCACATTCCTTAAGATAGTCAAGGAACTCAGTACTAAGATCCTCACCACCACGATCGGATCGAAGCATCTTAATGTTCCTGCCCAACTGATTCTCCACTTCTTGCTTAAACTCTTTGAATTTCTCAAAGGTTTCTGACTTATGCTTGATTAGGTAGACATATCCATATCTACTAAAATCATCAGTAAAAGTCACATAGAACCGATTAGCATCTCTTGTGGCGGTTCTGAAGGGTCCACACACATCCGTGTGTATGAGGTCCAACAAACCTTCACCCCTAGCACAAGTGCCAGTAAAAGGTGACTTTGTCATTTTACCAAGCAAACAAGATTCACAACTATCATCTGACTTTAGGTCAAATGATTCCAAGACTCCATCCTTTTGGAGTTGGCCTATACGTTTCTTGCTTACATGTCCAAGACGACAATGCCATAAGGATGCTTTATCTAAGCTAGTGGAAGAGTTAATACACAATACATTATTTCCTAGATTATCTACAACAGATACAGTTTCATACACGCCATCACAAGGTAATGCTTTAAAATAAAGAACATTATTAAAGAAAGCATCAATACTACCATTATTATTATCAAAATAAAAGGTAAAACCTTGTTTATACAATGCATGAAAGGAAATAACATTTCTTGCCATTTCTGGCGAATAATAACATTTATTCAAATCTAATGTAAACTCACTATTTAACACTAAGGAATAAACTCCTATCTTGGTGACAGGTGAAGCTTTCCTGTTTCCCATGATCAAGTTTATCTTTCCCTGCTCCACATTCTCACTTCTTTTTAGTCCCTGCAAATCACAACATATGTGAATACCACAACCTGTATCAAGGACCCAAGACTTAGAATGAGGTGAGTTATTAGACAATATAGTGTATATACCTGCATGGTTGGGTTTTACTTTCCCATCCTTCAAATCTTGCTGGTACTTTGGGCAGTTTCGCTTCCAGTGCGACTTTTCATGGCAATAGAAGCATTCAGCCTCATTAGGGTTAGCAGAAGGAGTGACAAAACCTTTCTTGGTTTGCTTGAAGAGGAGCCTTCAAGGGTCGTACCCTTGGTACCCTTAGAATGGCTCTTTCTCTTCTTCCCTTTGCCATGCCCGATTGCCAAGACATTGGCCGCAGTTGGAGTAGGAGTAGGAGTAGTAACAACCGACTTACCCTTTAGACCACTTTCGGCGGTCTTCAAGAGTCCTTGAAGTTTGCTGAGGGTGACTTCTTCCTTGTTCATGTGATATGTCATGCGGAATTGATCATAACACGATGGCAAGGAGTGCAAAATGATGTCTATTGCTAACTCCTCAGGGAAGTTCACATTCAGCTTCAGTAAACGGTCCACATACCTTTTCATTTTCTGCATGTGGCCCGTGATGGGTTCACCATCCTTCATTCGGGTTGTTATCATGGAGGAGATTATTTCATATCGCTCTTGACGAGCACTTTGATGGTAGCGGTCCATCAAGTCCTGGTGCATCTCAAAAGGATAATAGTCCTCATAGGAATTTTGGAGCTCGGCTGTCATGGTGGCCATCATGATGCATGCCACTTTTGTAGCATCTCTTTCATGTACCTCATATTCAGCAAGCTCTTCAGGGGTAGCAGTTGGCTCGGGTACCTTCAACTCCTTGTCGAGAACATATTCTTTGTTCTCATACCGAGTGACCATCCTGATGTTTCTGATCCAATCTGTAAAGTTGGACCCATCAAAGATGACTCTCCCATAAAGATTCATGAGAGAGAAGGAGCTAGTAGGGTTTGAGTCAGAAGCATTGTTATTGGAAGACATCTGAAGAGAAGAGGGAACATATTAGATTAGATATAGAGATAGTCCTTAACAAAAGACCCAAATGTAATATTAAGGCTAGGACCCAACATAATATTTTATAACTTAGAAGAGGGATGCCGTAATCTAAGCTATATGATATTTGAAGGTAGGTGAATGACGATTCACCAATTTCCACCATGAAAAATGAAATATTTAATTAGGTTTTAATTGGTTTAGAAACTCCTAGATTCTTTGAGATTCATTGAACTTTCTTCAATGGCATGTTTCAATCTCGAGTGTGCCCTTCAAGTTTTGTGACTGGGATGCCGAGGATCACAAAACAAGGTGTGAAGTAACCATGCAAATTACTTGGTACCCTTAATGTATTACCCCTCAATCGATGTGCCGGTTAACCACACACGCTCCATCGATACTATGATAAACATTAAGTCACCCTTTACCTACCTTGTTAAGTTCAAGTTAGTGTGCCGGTTAACAACACACGCTCCACTAACGACTTAAACAAAGTGTAAAGTGTAATTTCATGGATTAGCACCTTATTCACATTTTCCTAAAATAACTAAGATTGGGAATTCAATAAAGTTTAGTTACTTTAGTATTATCATTATACTTTTAATGAGAATTTATAAGTCCTTGTCCTACCCGTTCGGCTAACGACCCTCCACAGATCAAGGAAGCGGTGGGTGAGAGTGGACACCCATTAAGTTGCCATTTTATAGGCAACAACCTTATACCCCCCTTATAGACCGACTTCATGAATGAGGCGTACTAGCGGTAAGACGACTTGATCTTATACATATATATATATATATATATATATATATATATATATATATATATATATATATATATATATATATATATATATATATATATATATTATTAACTTATAATATTATAAAGTATAAGGGTTGAATTTTAACTTTTAAAATTCTAAGGGTTGGAACTAAAGTTTTAATCATGACTTTACTTGTGCCAAAACTTGAGGGCAAGTTTTGTAAACTTTCAAAACTTTTCATTTCTTATAACTTATGAATTTAATTGAGTATTAAAATGAAGCCTTTTCATTTTTCTAACTCTTGTGTTCTTTTAATGGATTTTTATTAAAGTGTGACCTTTGGTTTTCCATAACTTGAGGACAAGTTATGGATTCCATTAAAACACATAATGATCAAGAATTAAACTACCAAGTAGGTTACAAACAATTCCTATGATCATCTAATCTTCATAAGTTCAAGAACATGAATATGAACATTTCAAGAATCATAAATTACTCATAAAACTTGTAATTTTTGATAATAACCATTGTAAATGGATTAGCATAAACATCACACCATCTAAAACAAGTTTTATAACACCAAAACAGTTTAGGGTAATGTTTCTAGTCCATTTCCAGCAGCAAAACTCGAAAAATTGGACACTGTAACCTCTACTCGTCGAGTGCATACAACAGTGAAAAAAAAAACGATTTTTAAGCTATTTGCATCAAGTATCGAGTAAACAAGCTTAGGCTCTGATACCACTGATGGGTTTTCAGCATTCTAACACTCCTATGGTGTACATGCAACCCTAGAAACCTTGGATCTATGTTTGACTAAGATACATGCAAATAATTATTTTTCCAAGGTTCTTATCCTAACTAGCATGGCATGGGGTACTTGAATCAAATAAAACTAGTAGAATTACTTACCTTGTAGTTGTAGTTGATTGCTTGGAGTTTTAGAGCCTAGCACCAATAGTGTGGATGCCTCAAATGGAAATCACAAATCACCACAAACTTGGAACTTTGAGAGAATAGTAATCACCTTCTTGAAATCGGCCCTCTTACTTTACTCACCACAACTCGTGTGATTTCAAGAACCAAAGCCTCCTTTATATAGTGTGGTGGATTAGGGTTACATCCATGTAAACCCTAATACCCATGTCTTTTCATTTCCATGAGATCCATGGGTTAAAGCTCCATGGAGTATCCATGGACTTTCCATGCAAGCCTAGCCCATTCCAAATAAGCATTAGCCCACACTATATAAATACAAGAGCCCATATTTAATTAGTCATACTTTTGATCTCTAAATTAATTCTAGATTAATTATAGATCAATACTAATTAAATAATATGATTTTATATTAATATATTAGGACTTATAATATATTAATAAATCATAACTTATACTATTCTCAAACGATTATCCATAAATTGTTCGGGTGAAGTGCAACCCAAATGGACCATGCCGGGTCGGGTCAAGTACATACCAAATATAGTTATGGACTTAGACACTATATCCAACATGTTTTCCGCCTTACTTCCTGTTCCTTGTTTGGTTGTGGGCTTAGGGCAGATTCACCCAATTAACTTTCTATCCGATATTAGATCATATATATCCAGTATAAACTAAGTTATTATAGAATTAATCACTGTGGTCACCATTTTATTATAAGAAATAAGGATTTTCTTAAAGAATCTTTTCATTAAATATAAAGGAACCATTACAATTAACTCCATGAGTAACAAGTGAATACACGAGGGTTATATACCACAATGATCAAACAAACAATGGGATGTGTGCTTTCCGCATTAGGGCAGATGCGCACAATCGATTGTTTGTTTACTCTGAGTCTTATATAACTTGTATCCATTTAGTACTCATAGAAGGGATTGTAGAGTCATTTTTACTTAACTTCATTAAAGTAGGAAATATAGGATTTTCTAGAGGAACAAGCGACTTTTCTAAACAGAACGTACAACTTACAACATTTTACAACTACATTTTACAACAACATTTTACCACTTACTTACATCACGAAAATATTATGAACTCACCAGCTTAATTGCTGATCAACTCTTTCAAATAACTTGTATTCTCAGGAGACTAATAGACAGGTACTCGTGCTGGGAATTCAGAAGATGGAGCATAATAGCTTCAAGTCTTGTTTTGATATTTGCTTATGAATTCTATGTTTTGTGAACACACACATTGTAAACACTTTCTTTCTAATGAAATGGTTGTTCATTACTTGCTTACTATAATGCATATCTTGTGATACTAAACATGACGTCCTCCACCCCCGAACGTTTCCGCCGTTCCGGTTTTGGGGTGTAACAGATTGGTATCAGAGCATTGTTTATAGTGAACTAAGTATATCAACCGATAAAATATATACAACTATAAATACAATGGGGCTTAAGTGCTCTGGATAATGATATATTTTAAGAGTATAACGATAAGTTATAAAAATATACCTACTTGCTTATACATATACATACTAGACCAAGTATCACAAGAAGAACAGAACTAAAGTATTTAAAGGTTGAACACTGTCGTCAAACCTGAACAGTTATGTAATCATAGCTAGGATCAATATAGCCTGATCAACTATATTCATTCGAGATGTGACCGACATGTGTTTGGGAGCGATGTGGTGTTGCAACAGTCTTAAAACTTACCTAAACACCAGTCAAGAGAATACTAGATCAAGTACATTAGAGTTAGAATACTATAGGAGTATTCTATGATACCATAACGCGATAACAAATTTAAAATATACCAAGTACATTACGTTAAAATACTATAGGAGTATTTTAGGCACCATATTAATAACTTATGTGATAACTTAAAAGACCCTTACGAATAGGTCTATAATCTTACAATGTATACTCTTAAGGTTTTATATAATTGAGATCTTATTGACTTAGAATTTGTGAACCACGCTTCACTACCCATTCCTTAATTGGTTGTGGTTTTAGAGTAGGATCACGTATTCGAAGGTCTATTTAATCTTGAATTATATACAACTTGTATACATCGTACAATTATACCAGGACTCTGCAAGGATCACCCCCATAAAGTTACCATTAATCTCATAGATTCTTTAGTCACTTCCATTCTCGCACGACAAGCCCAGATAGATGTAACCACTTCCTCATAGTAGACAACAGAAGAGTCAGGAGGAAACAAGAGCAAGTTCTTGAGGAGCTTTCAAAGAGGGATCAACAGAAGTAACCAAAACGTCTTACACGTCACACTAATAAATAATAATATTGTTAACTTAATGAGCGAGTGGAAACACTACTCACATTGTATGTTAGGATTATTTTTACATGCAGCTGGTAACAGTTATTCAGGCAACAGATATTCATTCGAGGATAGCCATTTTCAAATTCATAGAGTTTATTAGGTATAGACTCTATTATGAATTGTTTCTAGAACCCTGTGGAAGTCAGGACCCGATACACCCAGAACTAGGATAACCTTGTCTTTTTAGCTTTCGGCTTGTGTCCATTGCGTTAGACTTATTCCGTCTCATCTTTGTATTCTTTTAGCAAAGATGCCTCCTCGCAGATCAAACAGACGCACTACTCTGATAACTCCAACACCTCCTCCACAAATCGATACGACAACTCTAAATGCTGCAGTAGCTGCGGCTGTGGCAACAGCCATGGCTCAGTATCATCCTACCAGTTCCAGTGGAGGTGGGACACCTGTTTATTCTACTCAAGGTGAGGTCCCTGTGCGCTCGAGAGAGTGCTCCTACAAGGACTTCACCAACTGCAAACCCCTTTCCTTTAATGGGAATGGTGGAGTCATCGCGCTGATGCGATGGTTCGAGAAAACAGATTCGGTCTTCGAAAGCTATTCGTGCCCAGAAGGGAGCAAAGTGAAGTTTTCTGCCTGCACCTTCTCCAAGAGAGCCCTGACATGGCGGAACAGCCATGTTAAGTCACTGACCCTATCAGTGGCTAACTCAATAGGTTGGGAAAACCTAAAAGAGTTAATGCTGGAAGAGTACTGCCCAAGGGGCGAAGTACAAAAGCTGGAACAAGAACTATGGGAGCTCAAGATGGTCGGCTCAGACATAGTGGCCTACACTGACAGGTTTAGTGACCTGGTAGCACTATGCCCCAGGATGGTTACCCCGGAGAGCAAGAAGATAGAACGATACATTTGGGGTCTGACTACTCCGACCCAAGGAGATGTGTTGTCTTCTAACCCAGCCACATTTGGTAGTGCCAAACGCCTGGCCCAGCGACTCATTGACCATGGAGTCTGCCATGGTGTAGAAGTCCTCGTTCCCGAGCCATCAAAGGGAAATGACTATCAACAGAAGTCGGGGAATAATAGGAAGAAGAAGCGAACAAAACAGGAACCCCCGCAAGAGCAACAAGCGAGTACTATGTACGCCGCTACAACACCTGCTGCTCCAGCACCTGCCAGCCGATATGCTGGAACCCTCCCAAAGTGTGGAAAGTGCAACTATCACCACACCGGAGTATGCCGGGAAATGCAGTGTCTGAACTGCCACAGAAAGGGACACACAATCCGTTTCTGCAGGGCACCGGCTCAACCGATCTCCCAAGTCCCCGGAGCTGAAGAAAACCAAGCCTGTTATGGTTGTGGTGAGACTGGCCACTATCAGAGGGACCGCCCGATAACAAAGAACTCAGGAGCGGATGGACGAATTCTAATGATCACCACAGGGGAATCTACCCCGGAGTTGTCGACGAGCAGCGGTATGTTTTCGAAATGGTAATTACTTTGAAAAACTAATTTATATTCATATAAGATTAAGACTTGGGGAAAACACTTAAAAAGTAATTATAATAACTCACATATTGAAATAGATCATAGTATTCAAGAGAACTAAAAGATCTGTTTAGAGAAGCTATGATGGCGTAGCATATACCTCATGGTTGTGAATAACTAAGAGGTTGCAGGCTTAGAGTGAGTGATTCCGCCTTAATCCCTGTTCCTTATTTGGTTGAGGATTTGAGGCAGAGTTACTCAATTGACTGTCTTATTCATCTTAATTATCCATAACTTGTATATGACAGGCGATCGTAGTGGTACCAGGGAGGATCATGATATAAATTATCATCACCAAGTATCAAAGCACTTTCATTTGTATGTATGCGCATATAGCGGTACGATATGTATGAGTGTTAACATCAAGGGGAATACAGAAACACTGGAACATTTACAAAGAGTGCATTGTCGAGCACACTAGGAGTACATTATCGAACACACTAGGGATACATCATCGTATAACAGACGTTTCTTTCAAATTGGCCAAAACTTTGTTCAGTAAAGAGTCTGTTACTATCATTCGTCATGAATTGGCGTGGTCCTCACCCTACTAAGTTCATATGTTTCTATCGCCTCAATCGTCAAGTTCTCGAAACTTTCGTCATTCGTAACGACAGTCCGACCTAAACCTCAGTTTTATCTTTCGTATTCTAAACCCCGAAGTACTCGTGCGAAGAGTACTTTGTCCTCCGAAACCTTATCGTCACATGTCCGCAGACCGTCACGAAATACCACTCGTCCAACAGACCAAGTTCGAGCAGAGAGGCTATGGACGAATACAGCCCACCTATCACTATTCAGTGTATACGCGAGGATGGTATATGATTATGATTACGCAGATTTAGTATGTGTGTTTCCGCCCTATCTCCTGTTCCTTGTTTGGTTGTGGACCTGGGGCAGAGTCGCACATCCAACCGTCTTACTAATCCTAATTATATACGACTTGTATACACGAGGTAATGATAGATGGACCAAGTACGAATCCTATCATGAACACCACGGCAAAGTTGCCAGGTCTACGAGTAGGTATTCTGCCAGTCAGAGGAGCGCAACCCTAGTAATACTACTAAGAAAGCTAATTTCGGGACGAAATTCCATCTAACGGGGGGATGATGTGACAACCCGAAAAATTTTTGTTTTAAAAGCTCAGCCAGTCAACTCAACTGAGTGTCAAACACACTGGAAATGAGTTCTAGCCTGGTTAAAGGTCATTCTAAGGAGTTTTAAGCCTAAAACACTTAAGGAATGAGTGTTAGGAAGTACATGCTAGAACCACAGTATAGCATGCAAGCCTTAAACTCCATGAAGAGGAGTTTACGGCCAAGTTACCAAGAGTTTACGGCCGTAAACTCAAGGGGGCCATAAACTCACCTCTACATATATAAAACTTGGCCGTTTTTCTAATTCTTTCTTTCCTTGGCCGATTTTCTTCAAATCCTCTCAAGTATCATCCAACTTTTCATCCTAGATCTTCATTTATGTAAGTATTATATCCTTCATTAGTTGATACATCTCCTAATCTAGTATCATCTAATGATTCCTTCCATGAAATCATTCCATTTGCTAGATCTTCAAGAAACACCAAGAACACCAAGAACACACACTAGTGTTCTTGGCCAAAATCAACCATTTCAAGCCTCCATATCGTAAGTACTCTTCCCTACACTTGAAATCTAGTTAGGACTCATGCTAAGAGCCTTGAAAACATCAAAAACACAAGAACAAAAGGAGTTTACGGCCAAGCCATCTCCCATGGCCGTAAACCCCTTTAAGGTTGCCATTTTGGTCATAAACCCTCCTAGATGCAAAGCTTGTGACCTAGAACCCTTCCTTGATGGAAATAGGACCTTAAACTACTCTCAAATGCATAATGACCATGAGTTTACGACTGTAAACTCCTTTGGGCCGTAAACTCATCAAAAGCCTTCATTGGGTTGGTCTTTCTCATCCTTGTGTAGAGCAAAAGTCCCTCAAGCTTCCCTAGCATTCAAACCCACACTTATGCATGTTTGACCATGAGTTTACGACCGTAAACTCCCTTTGGCCGTAAACCCATGGTAGTAAACTCATGGTAGTACCATTCCACTTTCCTTTGATGAATCACATGTGATTCCAACACTTGGTCAAAGTGTTTCCTAGTCCCGGAAGGTGTTTCCTTTCATATAGTTGCTTATAAACACTATATTCATGCCAATATATGTCAATATATGTCATTTAGGACTTGTTGTGTCTCGGGACTTCATTCGTGGAACTTCTCATCCTTACGCACGTATTCGTTGAATCACCCACATCAGATGAGTTCATACCCCGTAATGAATCTTTTAACTGTTTTAAATGCTTTTAAGGGGGGGAATACAAGTTGAACACAATGATATTTGTGTAATTGTTTGTTATAAACATCTTTCAAAATGTTGCTTATGTCTTTTATAAGTGATCAAAACATTTCAAAAACTCTTTTAAAGTTATGTTACTTTATAGTTAATCAAACTCCGTTTTTAAAGTACAAGCATAACTTAGTAGTAAAATGAGTCTTTTCAATAACAGTTCAAGTAAAAACAGTAGTAAACTATAATAGGTATAGTTTAGGAAGATACTATTCATTACTTCTAGTACAATGAAGCATACAAAGAGTCAGTTCATACATGAGTCAAACATACTATGATGAGAAACAAATATAACATACATACATACTAGACAGAGAGAACATACAATACAGCTAGTACATACATTACATAGACAAGTATACAATAACATAAATGTGAACCATCTTTCGAGGCATGGCATCACCTGTCATGGCTCGATTTGTAGCCAGAATCTCCTGGAGGGAGAGCGCGAATTTGTGTATAGATCTATACTGGATTGACTATCCTACACCTTGCTGTTAGCTACAGTGGGACTTGCAAGTCTACGGGTGCCAAATGTCATTTCTTCCGACGTCTTTCATCGTCGTGTTATTAGTTGATAGTATGGTGCAACCATTTCACATTTAATCTTAATTAACGGTCGGATTAAGGTAGAAAGTACAGCAGTAGTTACTTTAATTCAACACTACAATACTTTATTATTTCCCCATTTCATTCACATTGTGATCTTCTCACAATAAACAGTAATGTAAAAACTATATTTTTGGTTAATGTTAGTCTCACTTGGGAAATTACACAACTCATGCAAGAAGCAAACATAGATAACATTAGATGCCTTGGTAGAAGGCTACGTTTAGTAGAGAGGGCCATAATGCTAACCTTATGATTCCTTAATGTATACACCAAAGGATATATACATCAATAGGATCCGACTGGTAAGAGGATGTGTGCTCTCCGCTTCATTTCCTGTTCCTTGTTTGGTTGTGGGCTTGGAATGAATTCACCCAGTCTATTTTCTATTCGATTCTAGATATATATATATATACTCAGTATACATTAAGTCATCATAAGGGTACCAGGTATGGGTCAGGTCATAGGACACAGAGTCAATGCACAGTTTTCTAGTACAAAACATACTTTCGAAATCAGAACTTTTGGTATACAAAACTAGAAACTTACCAGTAAAGGGTTTAATCCATTTTATTAAACCAGTATAAACTTAAAGGACCTTAGGTGCTTAACTCTATAATACTTTAGTTTATACATCATGGTTATATATAATTAATACCCAATAGGTAGTTGGATGTGTGATTTCCACCTTACTTCCTGTTCCTTGTTTGGTTGTGGGCTTAGGGCAGATTCACCCAATTAACTTTCTATCCGATATTAGATCATATATATCCAGTATAAACTAAGTTATTATAGAAGTAATCACTATGGTCACCATTTTATTATAAGAAATAAGGGTTTTCTTAAAGAATCTTTTCATTAAATATAAAGGAACCATTACAATTAACTCCACGAGTAACAAGTGAATACACTAGGGTTATATACCACAATGATCAAACAAACAATGGGATGTGTGCTTTCCGCCTTAGGGCAGATGCGCACAATCGATTGTTTGTTTACTCTGAGTCTTATATAACTTGTATCCATTTAGTACTCATAGAAGGGATTGTAGAGTCATTTTTACTTAACTTCATTAAAGTAGGAAATATAGGATTTTCTAGAGGAACAGGCGACTTTTCTAAACAGAACTTACAACTTACAACATTTTACAACTTACTTACATCACTAAAATATTATGAACTCACCAGCTTAATTGCCGATCAACTCTTTCAAATAACTTGTATTCTCAGGAGACTAATAGACAAGTACTCGTGCTGGGAATTCAGAAGATGGAGCATAATAGCTTCAAGTCTTGTTTTGATATTTGCTTATGAATTCTATGTTTTGTGAACACACACATTGTAAACACTTTCTTTCTAATGAAATGGTTGTTCATTACTTGCTTACTATAATGAATATCTTGTGATACTAAACATGACGTCCTCCACCCCCGAAGGTTTCTGCCGTTCCGGTTTTGGAGTGTGACAGGACTACAAGTAAACACACGGTTAAACTCGGGTGAAAAACATCAATCTTTTGCTATACTTATCTTACTATTGATATAACTATTATATGAAGTTGTTAACATATAAAACATCACACACCACAACTTTACCCTCATGGGATACAATATGTTTTAGAAATAGAAATATGTTTTATTTATATATCTGCATACTACATCATACCAAGGGTAACCATTTCAACTATAACATCATGTTTATACAGAAAATACAACTAATTATTATGCCTTTGTTAACACTGTAGAAAGGGTAATCATTTCAGAAATCATTCATATATATTTCAAAATACGTGACTTAATTGAGAATATGTGAGTCAATCGTCTTCACCATACCTGTCAAGGTACAACTAGAAAGCCCTGTTTTACAACCAAAGTCTCTGTTATGAGAACGTGATACGTGTGTATAGATCTATACGGGACTGATGATCCCGCGCCCTGACTGTTAGCTACAGTCCGCGGGGTGACAAATATCATATCGCTTCGACGCCTGAAGAACGTCGCCGCAGGCAAATCCATCATAGTACGGTTATGAAAACTCACAGGATAGACAATTATTATGGTATTTATGTTTTTGCGGGAAAAGTAATATTACAATTATTTTTACGCCAAATTACAAACTTCTTATAGTTTTGTTTACTAATAAAACTATGCATCATTATATTAAGTATGACATATTTACTTACAAAATCATAGTCTTGGACATTTGAGACTACTCCTCACTGTTGGGAAAATATAGGTTTTTCCTGGTTCGACACATTCATTCTATACAACCAAAGATTCATAACTCCTTTTATGAGAAAATATCGGATTTTCTGGAAAACAAACACGAAACTTTCGAATGGCATACATTTATACAAATATATACTTATGAACTCACCAATTTAAATGTTGACACTTTTTCTTTGAAATAACTTGTATTCTCAGGGAATCGCTAAACCAGGTTAGCAACTACTTTTGAAGACTAACGCGTTGGCACTAGTAACATATTTTGGATCACCATATTATATTTGATATTCAAACATGTAATACATATAATCATGTAAACTTTTCAAATATATTTATATTATGGTGGTGTGTACTTTCTTTACTATTCAATTGTTATGATACTGAACACGACGTCTTATGCCCCCGAATGTTTCCGCCGTTCAGGTTTGGGGGTGTGACAGATTGGTATCAGAGCATGGTTTATAGTGAACTAAGTATATCAAAACCGTTTATTTTCGATATACAATTATAAACACAACTGGGCAAAAACACTCTGACTGAGAGTTATACTTTTAAAATGAAATTTTTATAAAGTATACATGCATACATCATATAAGAGGGTCAGTATCATAATGAAAACAATATAGAAGTATTATAGATGAGTTGTACACTACGGGTATGCCTTGGAATATGTAATCGGGACTGGGATAAATATAGCGTTATCAACTATATTTATCCGAGAGCCGACTAACATACGTCAGGTAATAGTTGCAGTAAATACAATAGTTTGAACCTCCATGTTCAGATTTACATGTTTTAATTTCTAGACAATTCTCATTATCCCTATTCTAGTGCAGACACAATGGCCAGATTTCACTTACCAGGGGACCCCTACTACCGGAACCAAGGCAATAGAGGATGGATAGAGAATGATCCGGGAAAGGATCCAGAAGAAATTGTGGACGAAGAAGGAGAAGAAGAAGAGGAACCCATCGAGGAATAAGAAGAATTCAAGGAAGAAATGCAAGAGGACTCCGACTTAGATCCCGAAAACAATAACCTACCCTTAGTGACTCCGACCCAAAATCCAAATCCTCGACCGAGATTTCAAGGCTTGACACTTATGTGGGCAATGAACCTGAATAGGTGGAGTCGTGAACAGGGTCAACCCACTCCGTTCAATGGAGACCGGAGCTTCTATAATCTGAGCGAGGGAGGCTCAGCAGACAGAGTCCTTCCTATAATGGCTCGCCGAATTGCTCGCAATGATAAGTAAGGAAGGGCAACTATCCAACGAACCGAGAAGAATGATGCGAACACTGGGGTCAATACAGTTCGCATCCGACAGTTAGGATTAGCCCATGGAAGAATCGTGAATCAAAATGAAGCTCTACAGAGAGAGCTAACTACAACTCAAACTGTAGTCGGAAAACTTCGAGCATACCAGGCAATGTATGAAAGTCGTATGCGCGAGATGGAGCGTCAGTTGGCAGAACCAAAGGCTCATCCAAGCAGTTCACATCACGAGTAAAGGGCACTCTACTCGCTCTTTCTGTTGTTTTATGGAATAACCTTCGTATGTACTCCGATTAGTACTCTTTTCATGTAAACTTTCCGGTCTAGCTAGTACTGTTTTACTAGATCTCTATGCTGTCAAGTTTTCCCTGTGTGGTGTATTGTAGACCTACTCCAAGGTCAAGTTTTCCGAATTCTATGTAACTTCTACACCAACTATTATGACGGACTTCTTATTTCCTTTAAAGATCATCACTATCAATCCATGCTTTGGCTATGTAAACAGTTCATATCATAAACTGTTTTAGCAACTCACTACACTATCCTTGTTGACCTAATCTATGGAAGTTCAATGGTATTGAACTTAGAAACCTTGTTGAAGTCTTGCCACCGTTTCATCTTTAACCCTATAGCGAGAAAATGCCGTCTCGCTAACTAAACAGACCAAATCCTTCGATAAGCCCAACTTTCCTATCACCTACACCTTTTAGAGAAAGTGACTTTCACCATAGGATATCAAATCTCTACAACTTCAACTAGGGCAATCAAAACAATGACAGAGATTCAACACACCTAAGAAGGACCCCCTATATAGATACCAGGAGATAACAAATCATTTCCTCCAAAAAAAAGGGCAGAGAACAGAGGGAACCA
Source organism: Lactuca virosa (assembly GCF_052849685.1). Taxonomy (NCBI): domain Eukaryota; kingdom Viridiplantae; phylum Streptophyta; class Magnoliopsida; order Asterales; family Asteraceae; genus Lactuca; species Lactuca virosa. Next base: position 255,755,805 of record NC_136434.1, read on the forward strand.
CTCGTGAAGCATGCGAAGTGGTAGAGGACCTTGCGTCAAACGAATAATTAATAATTAATATTACCTAGTGAGTTGGTAATTATATTACTCACGCTATGAGATAGGTATATGACATCCTCCTTCATAACTAAAAATAGTAAGAGGGATACCCTCTTCCAAAACCTATGAAACTAGATCGACTAAAGATTTCAATATCCATACCCTAATTTGCTAAAACTTAACTTAAAAACAATACCTATTTAACCTCCCTTGATAAATACATCATAAGGATGTAGGTCGAAGCATTAGAAACTGAATATCAGGATGAGAAATTGCACTTATAAAATTCAACTAACAACTACCGTAGTTAGCTAACCGACTCGTTTCACATCACGTAACAGAATCATGTATTCACATGGAAATAACCGACCAACCAACGAAACACCACTCCTGCAAATAGACTCAGCTACTTTTCAAGCTGCGGTCACAGCCGCCGTGACAGTCATCATGGCACATCACAATGCAAGCAACGCTAGTAAAAATGGAAATGGTATCGAAAATTCAAATCTTAGAAAGAACCAAGGAAAACAACGAGTGTCTACCTACAAGAATACTCCAACCCACAAACCTAAAAACATGAAACGAAAGTTCTGGAACGAAAAGGGAAGCAGTTCGACTCAAGGGCCTATCAAAAAGCAACAAGAGGTAGAAATCCCTACCCCCACTGGCCCTACTCCCTTAACATCGGCAACACCAGATTTAGGAAACCTCCCACAATGCAAAAGGTGCAACTACCATCATTACGGAGCCTGTCGGGAGATGTATTGTGATAGGTGCAAGAAGAAAGGGCACACCAACGATCACTGTAGGACTCCGATCCCCAATGCTGGAGTAGATCCAGTATGCTATTTATGCGGTGAAAATGGGCACTTTAAGAGGGATTGCCCAACAGAGAGGAATGGTGGAGGAACGAGAAGAGTTTAACGACGAGACATAAAGAAACAATAGGGAACCCACTGGAATTTTGGTACGTTTTCCAAATAACAATAATTAAGCATCAAACTTTCATAAAAGTTTTAGACAATTGAATCAAAATCATAATTTAACGCATCAGTCATATAAAAACTTAGGATCTTTATGGGTGAGCTAGGATGGCTTAGTATAACATTAGGGTCATACATTGTTAAGATTTTGCAGACTTAGAGTAAGTAATTCCGCTTTACTTCCTGTTTGTTGGTTGATTTTGGATTTATGGCAGAGTTGCTCAGTCGACTATCGTCTCAATCTTAACTATAAACGATTTGTTTACACTAAACGAGGATAGAGGGACTTTGTAGGGATCATAATGCGAGATTCCACCAGTAATTACCAAAGTAGTCCTACTACCTATACTAGCTATAAAGGCGGTACAAATATTTGCAACAGTAATAACAAGAATAAAACAGAAGGCGCTAAAGACACATACATAGAAGATGCCAACACTCTAAACAATCGATGTAACGCACATTACGATAAGAAGTTCCCAAGTACCTATTAGAAATGGATTGGCTTGGTCCTCACTATACCATCTCCATGTGCTACGGAAGGATCCTTTGCTTTAACCGTCGACAGGTTAACCAAGTCTGCCCACTTCTTACCAATCAAGGAGACCGATAAGATGGAAAGACTGACAAGGACTTACATCCAGGAAATCGTGCGACTTCACGAAGTGCCGATATCTATTATCTCCGACAGAGATAGCCGATTCACATCATGATTCTGGCAATCACTGCAGAAAGCCTTGGGAACTAGGCTAGATATGAGTACAGACTACCACCCACAAACTGACGGACAGAGTCAAAGAACTATCCAAACCCTAGAAGGCATGTTACAAGCTTGTGTAATAGACTTCGGTAAAGCATGGGACATCCACTTACCATTAGTTGAATTCTCGTATAACAACAGTTATCACACGAGCATCAAGACTGCTCCTTTTGAAGCCCTCTACGGCCGCATGTGCAGATCACCTATGTGCTGGGCGGAAGTGGGTGACACGCAGTTGGCGAGAGGCCTAGTCCCTGATAGCACTCTCACTGGCCCGAAAATCATTAGAGAGACGACTGAAAAGATTGTCCAAATCCATGAACGACTGAAAGCCTCAAGAGATAGACAAAAGAGCTACGCCGACAAAAGAAGAAAACCCTTGGAATTTCAGGTTGGTGACCACGTCTTACTGAAGGTCTCACCCTGGAAAGGCATGATACGCTTTAGGAAGCGTGGAAAACTAAACCCGAGGTACATTGGACCCTTTGAAGTTACTGCGAGGATTGGACCAGTAGCTTATAGAATTTAGCTTCCAATCGAACTTAGCAAAGTACATCCGGTGTTTCATGTGTCTAACCTAAAGAAGTGTCTATCCGACGAAACTCTCGTGATTCCACTCGAGGAAATCAAACTGAATGAAAATCTTAACTATGCGGAAGAACCCGTCGAGATCATGGATAGGGAGATCAAACGAACAAAGCAAAGTCACATACCAATAGTGAAGGTTCGCTGGAATGCTAAACGGGGACCTGAATTCACTTGGGAGCGAGAAGATCAGATGCAACAAAAGTACCCACATCTCTTCCCTAGTCCATAGACACTCACCTTGTAAATAATTTCGGGACGAAATTCCCTCTAACAGGGGGATGATGTAACAACCCGATATTTCGAATCAATGTAACGAATTCAAAGTCGAGTTTGGTAACCTATCTTAATATAATATGAATAACGTCAAAAGTGAAATGTTCAAAAATCTCAATGTGAATGTACTAAGTGGTAGATATCGTATCAAGGTTTTCAAAAATATATAGAACACAAAAATCCGAGTTATAACGAAGAAGTTATGATTTTTCGAAGTTTCGGACATAGCAGTAGACAGCTAAAAACTCGAAATAGAGATCGAGCGACTTTTAGCCAACACGACCTAAACGAGAATCGAAGATCTCGTCAATAGTAATAAAACGGTAAAAAGACAGACAAAAACGGACGTCGGATGAAGAAGTTATGGATTTTTAACGGACTTTTCCAGTCCCGGCCTGTTAAAAATATAATATTAAAAATAAATCAAAATTAGCCAATGGAGTCTAAACGAAAGTTGTAGAGCATAATCTCACCTACGCGTGCATATAAAGAACATCGAAAACGGAGCTCGTACACGAAAGTTACGGATTTTACAAGTTCAGGACTCAAAATCTGAGGCTATGATTGATGGGTTCCAGAGCTGGCAGCAGACGTCGCGTCCATGGAAGAGATACGATCAAACTTCACGACGTGGGAGAGACTTTCACGACGTGGACTTCTTCAGGTCCACGACGTGAAGCCTGAATCAGCCCTATAAATAGGACTCAAGGAGCTCCGGGTTTGGTTGCTCAATTCCTCTCTTTCTCGTGCTTATGCTCTGCGTTTAACCCCTCGAAGCCATCCCGGTTTTCATATCCAAGTCCCGAAGTAAGCTTCACGCTCCCGAGATTTCCCGAGATTCCCGAGAAATCAGCTTTCTCCAGTCGAAGTTCTGCGCGATCTTTGTCTCACCTTCTTCAAGCTACCACTTCAACCAAGTGAGTTCATATCCCTATTTCTACACTTTCAAACACTTTCAAATACTTTTAAATGCTTTTAAACACTTTTAAGGGGGGGAATACAAGTAAACACACGGTTAAACTCGGGTGAAAAACATCAATCTTTTGCTATACTTATCTTACTATTGATATAACTATTATATGAAGTTGTTAACATATAAAACATCACACACCAAAACTTTACCCTCATGGGATACAATATGTTTTATAAATAGAAATATGTTTTATTTATATATCTGCATACTACATCATACCAAGGGTAACCATTTCAACTATAACATCATGTTTATACAGAAAATACAACTAATTATTATGCCTTTGTTAACACTGTAGAAAGGGTAATCATTTCAGAAATCATTCATATATATTTCAAAATACGTGACTTAATTGAGAATATGTGAGTCAATCGTCTTCACCATACCTGTCAAGGTACAACTAGAAAGCCCTGTTTTATAACCAGAGTCTCTGTTGTGAGAACGTGATACATGTGTATAGATATATACGGGACTGATGATCTCGCGCCCTGACTGTTAGCTACAGTCCGCGGGGTGACAAATATCATATCGCTTCGACACCTGAAGAACGTCGCCGCAGGCAAATCCATCATAGTACGGTTATGAAAACTCACAGGATAGACAATTATTATGGAATTTATGTTTTTGCGGGAAAAGTAATATTACAATTATTTTTACGCCAAATTACAAACTTCTTATAGTTTTGTTTACTAATAAAACTATGCATTATTATTTTAAGTATGACATATTTACTTACAAAATCATAGTCTTGGACATTTGCGACTACTCCTCACTGTTAGGAAAATATAGGTTTTTCCTGGTTCGACACATTCATTCTATACAACCAAAGATTCATAACTCCTTTTACGAGAAAATATCGGATTTTCTGGAAAACAAACACGAAACTTTAGAATGGCATACATTTATACAAATATATACTTATGAACTCACCAACTTAAATGTTGACACTTTTTCTTTGAAATAACTTGTATTCTCAGGGAATCGCTAAACCAGGTTAGCAACTACTTTTGAAGACCAACGCCCTGGCATTAGTAACATATTTTGGATCACCATATTATATTTGATATTCAAAAATGTAATACGTACAATCATGTAAACTTTTCAAATATATTTATATTATGGTGGTGTGTACTTTCTTTACTATTCAATGGTTATGATACTGAACATGACGTCTTACGCCCCCGAATGTTTCCGCCGTTCAGGTTTGGGGGTGTGACAAAGGTCTTTAAAATAAGCGGGAAATTAATACTAGGGTCTATACATAGACCCAAATATATCTAAAAGACAAAGTAGAGTAGACTCTACTTGCGACGAGAATCGCTCGGATGAGCCTTTGATTTTGCCTGATGACGCTCCATTTCCAGCATACGCCTTTCTAACATTGCCTGGCGTGCTCGAAGTTCCCTGATTTCAGCTCGGGTTGCAGTAAGTTCTCTCTGCAGGACCTCATTGTGGTCCAGAGTTCTTCCATGATCAGCTTGTAGATGGCGAATGCAGACTGTATTGACTACCGCATCGGCATCAACTTCCATAACTCGGTTGATGGCTGCCCTACCCTGCTCGTCATTTCTAGCAACCCTGCGAACCAGAATAGGCAGGATCCTGTCTGATGAGCCTCCCTCGCTCAGATTGTAGAAGCTTCTGTCTCCGTTGTAGGGTAAGGGTTGACCCTGCTCTTGACTCCATCTACCCACGTTCTCCGCCCATAAAGGCGTCGGGCCTTGAAAGCTGAACGAGGGTTAGGATTTGGGATTGGAGCCACTAGGGGTAGATCATTGACTTCTGGCTCGGAGTCAGAATCCGCTGGGAAGTTTTCTGCGAAGTCATCATCTAAAGGAATTTCATGGTTTTCTTTTGGCTCTGCATCGAGCCATCCACCATTTCCTTGGTTGGGATAGTACGGGTCGCCGAGGAGATGGAATCCAGCCATGTTATCTACGCGAGAATAGGGATAAAAGAGATAGTTAATAGACATACTACTTAAGATAATTATAGGATGATCCTTACCAGTTACTTCAATACTTGCGTAGTGCATACCAGTCATATGTAACCAAAGAAAAATAGACCTTCGAATAAGTGACCCTAACTCTAAGTCCACAACCAAACAAGGAACATGAAGTAAAGCAAAGATCACAGATTCTAAGTCTATGATACCTTAGTCACATATAACCTTAGCGTATCCACTCAGCAACTATCGACCTACTAATAAGGACCTTTTAGTTCTCAAATAAGTAATTATAGTAACACAAAATACACCTATAGTATTTTTAAGTTTATGTTTTGTTCTAAAGTTTTCATTGTAGTAGTGTTAGTAAGTTTTTAGACTTGCTGCAACACCACAACCATTCCTACGCACATGCTAATCACTTCTCGAAAAGATATAGTTGATCAGGCTATATCACTCCCATATATGATTATATGTCCCCAAGCCTACTTGTGCTGTCCAACAACCGCAATACATTTGTTCTGTTCTAGTATGACACTGATCCTAATATGAATGCTTGTATGTATACTTTAGTTAAATATTTTATTATTTAAAAAGTATAAACTCTTGGTCAGAGTATTTTAATCCTGATGTGTTTATAGTTGTATATCTTTTATGGGTTGATATACTCAATTCACTATAAACAAAGCTCTGATACCAATCTGTCACACCCCCAAACCAGAACGGCAGAAACGTTCGGGGGCAGAGGATGTCATGTACAATATCATAACAATGGACATTAGTAAAAAAGCAACAACATCATCCATTACATTAATAATATAATTTAATACAAGTGTGTTCTGTGTATAGTTTGAAAGACACCAAAATATGAATCAAAATAAAAGAAGAGTCTCAAATGTGCCCCGTCTTCTCAAAATCTGGTCCAGTGTACCTTTCTACTGGTGACCTGAGAATACAAGTTGTTTTGAAAGAGTAGATTAGCATTTAAGCTGGTGAGTTCATTAGTATTTTAGTGTCAAATGTTTGTATAAGTTTGAAGAAAATGTTTGTAAGTGTTTGATGTAAAGTTTGTATACTTCCTAGAAAATCCTATATTTTCTACTAAAATGGAGAGTACTCTTCTACCAAGACCCGACTGTTCTGTATGTTTGTTCTTTTGTAAAAGTGAGTGTTTTCCTAAGTATATGACTATTATTACCATATAGATATATACACACAATGCCCGCTCTCCCTCTAGGAGACTCTGGTTACAAAACGCGACCTAACAAGTATATTGCTAAGCCGTGAAGTAGTCTCACATTAATGTTATCTTGTTCTTGTAAAAGGATGTATGTTCCTTTCTGTTCTTGTTATTGTATGTTCCTTTCTGTTCTTGTTATCGTATGTTCCTTTCTGTTCTTGTTATTGTATGTTTGAACTGACTCATGTATGAACTGACTCTTGTAAGTTTCATTGTTCTAGAAATAGTAAGTAGTAATCCTCTAAACTATACCTATTATAGTTTATTAGTGTTGTTGTTTGAATGACTGATCATGTTTGTACACCTTTGCTACCCAATTGGAAGAACTTTTATATCTACATACATATACATAATATATAAGTAAGATTTAAACGACACTCGGACAAACAACCGATACCCTAAGTCCACAACCAAACAAGGAACGGGAAATAAAGCGAGTTATCAGTCCTACACCCTTTCAGCCTTATTTATATAACTATATCTATATAGACATGATTTTGACAATATATATAAGTTTAAAAGAGTTTTGATAAAGGGTTTATCATATAAAAGAGTTTTAACCATTTGAATGGTTATTGATGACTTGATGTCAGATTATAAAATGATTTGAAATAGTTTGTTTGAAAATACAGTTTTGAAGTATAAGAAATCCTCTTGTTTGATAGTTATAAATCACATGTGATTGATTATACAACTATATGGTTTTCTACTTGTATTCCCCCATAAAAGCATTTAAAATAATTTAAAAGATAAGTTAGGGGTATGAACTCACCTGTAGTGAGTGATTCGAATGTAAAATCGATTAGGATGCTAAGTATGCCAAGGGAAGTCTCGAGCACAAACGGATCCTATTAAGCATATAATGACACATATATGTATATAATTAGTGTATATAACAACTAATCATGTAAGGGAACAACCTTAGGGACTAGGAAACACTTGGAATGAAGTATTTCAATCACATATGATTGTATAAAGTGTGTTCACGGCCACACAAGGGTGTGTTTACGGCCAAAGGGTGTTCACGGCCAAGGCGTTAACGGCCGTACATGAACAAACTAGGGTTTACGGCCATGACTTGAAGGGTTCACGGCTACCTCATGAACTAAGAAGGGTTTACGACCATATGAAGGGTTTACGACCGTAAACTCTTGATGTTCATGCAAAAATGGTTGATTCTTGGTTGTAATTCAAGAGCTTCTAATGGATAACTAGTTTATGGAAAGGATACTTAAGTTTTTCAAGCATGAAGGGGTGATTACAGTCCAAAGAACTAGTGTGTGTTCTTGGTGTTCTTGATGATTTGAAGATCTAACCGAAAAGAGATGAATTCACGGATGAAATCATAGGGTTTCAATTGAATGAGAAGTATACCAAGAAATAATGGAAAAATCACTTACAACTTTGTCGAGAAATGGAAGTGTTCTTGATGATACTTGAGAGAGAAATGAGTGTTCTTGACTTGAAGATGTGAGAAGTGAAGAAAAATGAAGGAAGTATAGGATATAGGGAAAGGTTCATGTGCCAAGAGTTTACGGCCGTAAACTCTAGTTTGCGGCCGTAAACTCCTTGTGATGGAGTTTTCGGCTTGAATGCAACACAATGAACTTTAGTTATCACATCCTAAGACACAATCCTTGAATGTACTAGGATTAGAACACTCAAACAGACCCTTAACAATGCTAAAAGATAGCAGAAACAAGTGTGACTTTTGATTGAATTGATTGTCTTTACAAGATAGAAATTTCGGGTTGTCACACTTCCTCCATTTGATTCTGAACCATTTCAACATTCTCAGGTTGAGGGGGAGAATGGTTAACAAAATGGTCAACTCTCACTTGAATCAAATGTGGATGGATTTCTTGATGCAACAGCTGAATTTGATTCCAATCCTATTAACAATGATGATGAAGTAAATTTCTTTGACTTCCCACCTGATGATGATGTCAACCTCTCCGGTTCAGAAGTTCAGGGGGAGCATCATCCAGAAGTTCAAACTATTCAGGGGGAGCAACACAACCCCATTGTCAATATAGGATCGTCTGCTGCTCAAGAGCTAACGAGACTTCATATCTGGACTCGAGATCACCCTCCAAATCAAGTAATCGGAAATCCAAATGCTGGTATTCAAACTCGCTCAGCTACAAGTGTTCAAAATGAATGTCATTTTTCAGCATTTATCTCTATGGTTGAACCAAAATCCATTAAAGAAGCACTAGAACATGCTGATTGGATTACATCCATGCATGAAGAATTAGCAGAGTTTGATAGAAACGAAGTGTGGACTCTCGTCCCTCCCCATTTTGGTTCTCCCAATTGTCGGTACGAGATGTGTATTCCGAAACAAGCTAGACGATGCTGGAGTTATTATTCGGAATAAAGCAACACTGGTTGCCAAATGATTCACATAGATCGAAAGGCGTGACTACGACGACACCTTTGCTCCTGTTGCTTGTCTTGAAGCAATCAAAATCTTTCTTGCTTATGCTGCTCACAAAGGCTTCAAGGTTTACCAAATGGATGTTAAGAGTGATTTTCTAAATGGTGAGCTGAATACTGAAGTATATCTTCAACAGCCTCCTGGTTTTGTCAATCTCTACTTTCCGAACCATTGCTACAAGCACCGAAAAGTTGTATACGCCCTCAAGCAATCTCCTCGTGCCTGGTACGAAACACTCACTGACTTTCTCAAACGCTCCGGTTTCCCAAGGGGAATTCTCGATCCAACCCTGTTCCGAAGATCAAATGGAAAACATCTCATGCTTGTCCAAATATATGTTGACGACATTATTTTTGGATCCACCTTTTCAACAATGGTTGCTGACTTTGCTAAGCTAATGGTCAGTAGATTTCAAAAGAGTATGAATCGGGAATTAAGCTTCTTTCTTGGCCTCCAAGTCAAACAAACTAACAGAGGAATTTTCATTCACCAAGAGAAGTATGTTTCGGAACTCCTGAAAAAGTACTCAATGGACACCAGTGCCTCAGCCAAGGTACCAATTGGTTTCGGACACAAAATATTTTCGGACCATTCAGGTGTAGCAGTTGATGAAAAGAAGTACAAAGGAATGATTGGATCCCTTCTCTATCTTACAACAAGTCTTCCGGATATCATGTTTGCTACCTGTCTTTGTGCCAGATTTCAAGTAAATCCAAAGATGTCCCATCTTTTGGCTGTCAAGAAAATATTCCGATATCTCAAAGGGACAAAGGGTCTCGGAATCTGGTACCCAGCAAATGAGATTTTTCTTCTTCAAGCCTACTCATATTCAAACTATGGCGGTATTCAATTGGATAGAAAAGCACATCTGGTGGCTGTCAATTTTTAGGAGGTTGATTGGTTAGTTGGTCATCCAAGAAGCAGAACTGCATTGCACTCTCTATAGCCGAAGCAAAATACATTGCTACTGCTAGCTGTACCTCTCAAGTTCTCTGGATGAAATCTCAACTTCAGGATTATGGTTACCGCTTTCAACGTATTCCGATCTATTGTGATTCTCAAAGTGCAATTGCAATCTTGCACAACCCAATTCAACACTCCATGACGAAGCACATTGACATACGGTACCATTTCATAAAATATCATGTCTTAAATGGCAATATTGAACTCATTTTTGTTCCATCTGACAATGAAATTGCTGATGTCTTTACTAAGGCATTAGTCGAAACCAAGTTCAATGGTTTTTTGAACAAAATGGGTATGATGATGCCTGATCCTCAATTCTTTTAAGGTATGTACTCTCTGATGGAAACATCAGGAAGTAAAGTTGGTTCCGAAACAAAATCATTTTTCTGATCGGAACTACTATCTCTCGGAATAATCAGGATCATTTTGTGTCTTTTTATCTAACCTTTGATCTCAGTGTAAGTTGAACAACTACTCAGTCTTTTGACATTCAAAGACCAATATAATCATATTGGTAACAACCCTGTCTCGGAACTTACTTCATAACGTCATCCCGAAATTTAAATCCGGAAAGGTATTGTATTCTGACCTCCGGAAGTTTTTCAAATCTTACTCTGGAAATTTCTTAAATCTCACTCCGGAAGTTTTTCAAATTATGCTTCGGAAATTATTTCAAAATGCACCCCGGAACATCTCAATAATCATTCCGGAATTTCAAAATTTTGCTTCGGAATTTCAAGGTATCGGTCCAGAATTTCTAAAATCTTTTTCCGGAATTTCACCTCAAAATTTCACTCCGGGTTCTTTTCAAACTTGTTTTCCGTAACCTTTTTCAAAACCTTGTTTCAGAAATTTTCAAGTCCTTTTGACTTGTTTTTCAAACTCACTTCATTCCGGAACATGCTTCATACCATCCGGAACTCACTGCTTCCGAAATCAAACATGTTGAAGTCCAAAGGTTTTTAAGATGAAATTTTTTCCAACGGTTACTTTTTTCGATACCTATCCTTTCTCCTTGAAATCCGCTCCACGATTGCACGTCTCCGAAAAAGCAAACATCCCATCACTCAAACGACGGTTTCTAATTTTTGCATTGAGCCAATAAGAACTTTCATCATCACAGGTCAACTCACCCTCCAAATAGCTAAACATTAAATGCGACCCGTTTCTAATTCCAAATTTCATCATTACCCTTCTTAACCCAACCCGTTTCCATCACCTATATATACTCCCTTAAATCCCCATTTCACTCTTTACGCGTACAAACCCTCAACTGTTATTTTCTTCTTCTATGTTCTTGAGTTCTTTAAGCTATCATCCATCTGCAATAATGGCTTCTTCGTCTCCCACAAAAATTGATCAAGATGCTCCCAAAATCACGAAAGCTGCTGCCAAGAAGAAATCATCGAAGGGATCTTCTTCATCACAGTCCTCTGAACCTTTCCTTAGGGTTACAATGTAACTTTTCTCACTTAATCCTTTGGATTTTCATGAACCCATTCGAGTAATGATCGAGTTCATTGCCAATCATCCCATCTGTGACAACACGGAAATTTTTTTGATTTTAAAGCCCAGTCAATCAACTCAACTGAGTGTCAAACTCATTAGTACTGAGTTCTAGCCCGGTTAAAGGTCATTCTAAGGAGTTTTGAGCCTAATACACTTAAGGATTAAGTGTCAGAAAGTACCTGCTAGAACCACAGTGTAGCAAAGCAAACCTAAACCTCATCTAAATGAGTTCACGGCCACAAGACCATGAGTTTACGGCTGTAAGCTCATGTGGCCGTAAACTCAAGGGTATATAGATGATACTTGGCCATTTTTCCCATTCTTTCCTTTCCTTGGCCGATTTCTTCAAATCCTCTCAAGTATCATCAAGACTTTCTTCCTAGATCTTCATATAAGTAAGTATTCTTCCTAGATTTGTTGATACATCTCTTAATCTAGTATCCTTCCATGATTTCATCCATAGAAATCACTCTTTTCTTAGATCTTCAAGTTTCACCAAGAACACACACTAGTGTTCTTGGCCAATATCAACCATTTCAAGCTTCTAGATCGTAAGTACACTCCCCTATACTTCATATGTAGTTAGTATCCATGCTTAGAGACTTGAAACATGCCTTTTCCCATGAAGATCATGAGTTTACGGTCCAAGATCTTCCTTGACCGTAAACTCAATGTTGAAGCATGTATGGTCCATAAACCCTATAAGATGCAAGTCAAGTGACCCAGAACCCTTCCTTGATGATTGAAGGACCTTAAACTTCACTCAAATCCATAATGACCATAAGTTTACGGCCGTAAACCCCTTTGGGCCGTAAACTCATCAAAAGCCTCATTTGAGGTGGTCTTTCTCATACAAGTATAGAGCAAAAGTCCTTAAAGTTTCCCTAGCTTTCAAACCAACACTTAGCCATGTTTGACCATGATTTTACGGCCGTAAACTCATGAGGAATGGTCCATGGGCCGTAAACTCTAAAAGGTGGTGCAATGGTGCCACAGTTACTTCCTAAGGCTTGGACTTGATCATAGTATGCTTAACCTTGACTTGTTAGACCTTAAAACACCAAATGGTAGAAGTTACCATGGGTTTACGGCCGTAAACCCATTAGGATCGTAAACCCATGACTGTAAACTCATGTTAGTGCCATTTCACTTTCCTTTGTTGAATTACATGTGATTCTAACACTTGGTCAAGGTGTTTCCTAGTCCCGGAAGGTGTTTCCTTTCATATAGTTGTTTATAAACACTATATTCATGTCAATATGTGTCCTTATATGTCATTTAGGACTTATTGTGTCTCGGGACTTCATTCGTGGAACTTCTCATCCTTACACGCATACCCGTTTGAATCACCCACATGAGGTGAGTTCATACCCCGTAATGAATCTTTTAACTGTTTTAAGGGGGGAATACAAGTTGAACACAATGATAATTGTGTAAATGTTTGTTATAAACATCTTTCAAAATGTTACTTATGTCATTTATAAGTTGTCAAAACATTTCAAAAACTCTTTTAAAGTTATGTTACTTTATAGTTATACAAAACTCCGTTTTTAAAGTACAAACATAACTTAGTAGATAAATGAGTCTTTTCAGTAACAGTCCAAGTAGAACATTAGTAAACTATAATAGGTATAGTTTAGGAGAAAGCTATTCATTACTTCTAGTACAATGAAGCACACAAAGAGTCAGTTCATATATGAGTCAAACACACAGTGAAGAGAAACAAACAATACCATACAGAACATACAGTGAAGAGAAACAAACAATACCATACAGAACATACAGTGAAGAGAAACAAACAATACCATACAGAGAGAACACACAATTATGAGAACACACACAGGATCTAATTATACCAATTGATCACTAACTCATTTTTTTAAACAAAAGGTGATAGTTATATTAGGTATACATGACCATATAACAAATGTGAATTACACGGCTTGCAAGAATTTGCAGAGGTCGCGTTTGGTTCCCTTAATCTCTAGACAGGGAGAACGTTTAGTAGGAGTTCTAGCCTTCACATTATGACCATAATAAAACAAACATGTTTTTAGGTCATCAGTACATCCGCATGTCATTATAAACGACAACTGTGTACTTACATTTCCCATTACTTTCATAAAGTGACAGTACCACTTGAAAGTCAAACTCAAACTATTTTCGAGTCAAGATAGTTATAAATTAGGGAAAATATACATTTTTACAATCGACAAACGGAACAGTCGAGTCTAGCACATAACAGAAGATGCCTTAGTAGAAGGCTACGTTTAAAAGGATGGACCATAATGCTAGTCTTATGATTCCTTAATATATACATCACAGGATATATATATACCAATAGGGTCCAACAGGTAATAGGATGTGTGCTCTCCGCTTCACTTCCTGTTCCTTGTTTGGTTGTGGGCTTGGAACGGATTCACCCAATCTATTATCTATTCGATTCTAGATATATGTATGCTCTGTATACATTAAGTCATCATAAGGGTACCAGGTATGGGTCAAGTCATAGAACACAAAGTCAATGCACAGTTTTCTAGTACAAAACATACTTTCCAAATCAGAACTTTTGGTATACAAAACTAGAAACTTCCCAGTAAAGGGTTTAATCCATTTTCTTAAACCAGTATAAACTTAAAGGACTTTAGGTGATTAACTCTATAATACCTTAGTTTATACATCATGGTTATATATCATTAATACCCAACAGATAGTTGGATGTGTGCTTTCCGCCTTACTTCCTGTTCCTTGTTTGGTTGTGGGCTTGGGGCAGATTCACCCAATTAACTATCAATTCGATATTAGATCATATATAGCCAGTATAACTAAGTTATTATAGAAGTAATCACTGTGGTCACCATTTTATTATAAGAAATAAGGGTTTTCTTAAAGAATCTTTTCATTAAATATAAAGGAACTATTACAGTTAACTCCGTGAGTACCAAGTGAATACGCCAGGGTTATATACGACGATGATCAAACAACCAATGGACTGTGTGCTTTCCGTCTCATTCCCTGTTCCTTGTTTGGTTGTGGGCTTAAGGCAGATACACACAACCCACTGTTTGTTTACTTTGGGTTTTATCTAACTTGTATCCATTTAATACTCATAGAAAGGACTGTAGAGTCATTTTTACTTATCTTTTATCAAAGCAGGAAATATAGGATTTTATGGAGGAACAGGCAAAATTTTCTAAACAGAACTCACTACAACTTACTACATTTTTCAACAACTTTCTACAACTCACTTACATCACTAAAATCTTATGAACTCACCAGCTTAATTGCCGATCAACTCTTTCAAATAACTTGTATTCTCAGGAGACTATTAGACAGGTGCTCGTGCTGGGAATTCAGAAGATGGAGCATTATAGCTTCAAGTCTTGTTTTGTTATTTGTTTATGAATTCTATGTTTTGTGAACACACACATTGTAAACACTTTCTTTCGAAATGAAATGGTTGTTCATTACTTGCTTACCATATACATATCTCGTGATACTACACATGACGTCCTCCACCCCTGAACGTTTCCGCCGTTCCGGTTTTGGGGTGTGACACCATCTCCATCCATCTTACAAAAATCCCAGAACCACCTCTTCCACTTACCCTTCTTCACACATCATTCACAAGGATCAAGATCTATAACGATGTTCTTGAAACAAAAATCACTGTTGATCGCATTGTGCCAATCCACAAGTCGACGTTTCTCAGGGAAATCGGAGTGAAGGAAAATCCTAAAGATTTCAAGGTTCAAGAACCAACTGCAGAGAAGTTTCAACAGTTCCTAAACCACATAGGGTATGATCAAGAGTACAAGGCAAAGGAGTTCAAGAAATCTGCGGTTTCCGGTCTTTGGACCGTTCTGATGCACTTTGTTATCTGTGGGCTGTCCGGAAAGCATGGAGGTACGGACACACTGAGCAAGGACTGGCTGTATGTCGTTTATAGCATCTTCTCTGGAAAAGACAATGCAGTTGATCTTCCTGAGGTGCTTTTGCAAGACTTCCAGAAATTCACCATCAAGCGCAAAGAGAATGAGATTTTGAGCCCTAGGTTTTGGGCCGTGATGATCCAAGAGCTCTAAAAAGAAAGGTATGAACCTATTCCAATTGCTACAATTCCAAAAGAGGTATATGTCTCTTTCAAAACTGTTAAGCATTATCGCATTCGGACCAATCCTCTTTTGGACAAATTAGACACTTACCGGAACATATGTTGGCCATAATACCTTCCAGATCCATTCATTTGAAACACCACTTGGAGACTTCGGTTGTGTATGACCCAACACAACTAGCCCCGGTCCCCATTGAGCCCATTCCGGAAGTGGCCAAACCTACTTCGTCCGGAGGAAAGAAAAAGAAGTCTGCTAAGAGGAAAACTTCTCCCTCAAAGCCAACAACTAAAAAGAGAACCAAAGTCAGTTCCTCCTCTCAAATGGATGGAGCCCATGACATTCAGGCCGACTCTGTCCATCCGTCTACCCCTCCTACCCACTCATCTGAGGTACCCCTCGATGTTTCAAAATCACAAGCACACACTCACGGGGAGTCTGCTCATAATCCATCCTCACCTTCCCAAAAAGGTGATGCCGATGTTGATGATAGTTCCTTGCCCCTGGAACAAACCCACGTGTCTCATTTGCTATCCCCCATTCTTCTACACAAGCACGACCCGGAACCACTGTTTCGGACCCTAAGCATTCCGAGGCGGGAGCTGTCCCTCTAATCTCTGGTGCCTCAACTGGTCTGATACTCATAAAGGGTACAGGACGATCAGGTGCTAATGACCCACTTTGGGAAGAATTTGTTAACAGGGCCAAATCGAGACATCCGGAGCTCACAAGACATCAAGTGGAAGCAACCCTCATTTCCATGAGGAATAGGGCAATCCAAAGCAACATGCCTTTTGTTGTCCCTACTGACGATGTAGCTGACTTGGAATTCACTTCTGGAGAAACTTCTAAGGCTCATCATGATGTCATGCATTCCGATCCCAACGAAGAACTCTCCGAAGAAATGATTTTTTATGATGACAGTGCTTCTGTTGCTGATACTCGTGCACTACCGTCTGTTCGCTTTCAATCCACTCCATCTTCATCAAAATCAATATCTGACTTCGGGCTAGCCTCATCTTCTTCCGAACCAATGGATGAAGAAATTCACATCAAGGACCATGATCAGATTAACACAGGTGCTGCAACTGACTTCACTCAAAAACCTCAAGATGATGATGCAACCAAGCCAGGTCCCTCCGAACCTCCTGTCATTCTGAAACCCAACAAAGTCAAGCCCTAGAATTCCGCTTCAGACACCGGATCATCTGCTGGCAACTATATTGATCCATTTGCTCTTCTTCAAATCCATACCAACTTCTCAGATACAATGAAGAAGGTGAATACACTCGAAGCATCGGTAGCCGGACTCAACACCAAAATCGATGACAAAGTTTACGGATTAGATTCGAAGTTTGATGTCATTCTCCAGTCCTTATCCGATGTCAAAACGTCCGAACCTACCATTGCTGAACGTGAAGCCCAACTGGACCAACTTATTTCTCTTAGCCTCAATCATACCATCGAAGAAGTTGAACACAAGTATGATGCTTATGTCGATTATTACTTGGATACAATCACCCAGATGTTGAAGGTCCATGATGACCTAGTTGTTGCCACCAATGACCTCATCAAGAAAACTCATGTTCATCATGAGAAGCAAATTTAGCGTCTAGAGAAAGAGATCCGGAAGAAAGACGAGATGAACCTTATAATGCAGCAAGTCCTCATTAAGATTCTCAGAGCCTGTTGGAACATCGTGGATGTTCCGAACAACAAATTTGATGAAATGTTATCAATTATTCAGGAGCTGTTTAACCATCTCAAAGCTCAGGCCCCCACTGCTGAAGCCTATGACACTCTGACCCTTCAACTCAACACCAGCTTTCAGAAGGTGTTTGAGAAATTTTCTGAAATGAAGGAGTCTCTTGTACTTGAACCGGCTCAGAGGCTCACCGATGCAAGAGGGGGAGAAGGACCAAGTTACAAACATAAACCATGGAAATTTGCCTTGGAATATCAGCTCCGAGATGAAAATCCTGATGATGAAGTCCAAGTTCATTTCGGACTTCTAGGAAATAGTGATGATGATGAAAGTGAGGAAGAAGTGGAGTATGTCACAAATGTCATAGTAGGTCTTCAGGCTCCAAGGAAGCTACCTACTAAGGTATTGACGAAGGAAGAACAAAGAATTTGGTCCGCGGTTTCATGGCGAACTACACTGCCAGATGTTCTTAAAAGAAGTATTGAAATGGCTAAAGCTAAAACCAAATTAACGGTTGACGCGCTCCAAGACACTTCATCCATGCTGCCACCAATTCCTGCTCCAAGAATTGCTCTAATTGATGAAGGTTCTCCCCCCCCCCCCCCCGGATTCCAGATGATATTTCGGAAGAACCACTTCAAACCCCTCCTCCAGAATTTACCGTTGATAAGAACATGCAACATATCAACTCGGTACTCAGCAAAGACAAGGGTAAGAAGCCCATCACGGAAAGCTATCAAGCTCATTACTCCGTACCTCCTCCAAAGTCAAAATCAGGATGGTCTCAGGATGAACTCAATCAAGCTCTAGAGGAAAGCATTCGGATTCAGGCGCTCAAAGATAATCCCAATCCAATGCTGGGAGATGGTCTCAGGATGGACATAGTACCCTTCATGTACTATGACATCCCTGCCAACGATTCAGACCAACTTGATCTGCCACTTTCTCTTTACAACAAGTACAACACCAAGTTCGCTCCCTTGCATCCGAATGATGATCCCCAATTGATCATCCGAACTGAGTGTGAAAGACTGAAGACCTTCTACGCAAAGAATGTCCTTCCCCAAAAGGAAGTGTGGTCGAGAAAAAGAATCACCAAAATCTCAGGGTGTGCAAGGAAGGTTCTAACAAAGTTTGATTTGAACTGTGTGCTGTTTTGCTACCATATCCTCCAGAACGAACCAACTCCATACACTATCACTGATGCTGATTTTCTTGCAGTCAATCCAAACGATATATTAACCATTGCTGCACATTTCCGAAGCCGTCAAGATAATGATCTAAGCATGGGAGGCTATCATGCTGCCTTAAGGTTCCTTAAGGATTATGTTGCTGAATTTTACAGATGCGACTATGAATTGGCTCACTTATTCGGAACCGAAAAATACTTAGCCAAAATCAACTTTGTTCTGCCAGAAGCTGAATTGCTGGATGAAGGACCCATTGATGATCCAGTTCTAGGGTTTGTCTACAAGCCAAGAAAGATAAACAAGAAGGACTTCTTCCGAGTCCTTGACAAACACCTAGTTCCAACCAAAGCTCTCCAGAAGTTCATCAGTCGTGCATCTAAATCAGACGCTCCGAAAAATGTTAAAGCAAAGTTTGTGAGTCAGCTGCAGTGGTATATTGAAGTTAGAGATTGGTTGTATCGAGCCTATGTTTTTATCAAGGAAGAAGCTAACTGAGCTGACCTGATTGCTAAGTTCACTTAAGGGGAGATTGTTGGAACCTGAAAGTGAACCTCTAGCAATCTCAAACCTTTTGACAGTTTCGAAGTTAGCCTCAGTTCCGAAATAGAAGTTGGTGTGGAGTCAGTATGTAGTTTAAAGAGAAGCTTACATCTGGAGTAGAAGACATTCTGAATGTTGTGAAGGCATTCCGGAATGGAAGTAGTGTCCAGAATGATCATATGTAGAATTAGTCTTTTGTCTGTCTGAATTAATTTTATTTGTCATTTAGCTTGATTTAACATGTCATAGGACTTAGTCTCTTTTGTAAAACCTAGATAATTAGAGTATCAAAAATAACTCTATTATCCGGTCCTATGTTTGTTTTTGGTTAGTACGATGTAATCAGTTCTCGTATTTAAAGGAGCTTTCTATCTTAAATCAAGTGACTGATTGTTAAAACAAAAATAGCAATATTCTAGTTTACTTCACCTTCAATCTCTTTCAAGTCATTCTCTCAAACATTCTTCTTGTTCTTCATTTATTGTCTTTACATTGATCATTATCTTCACTCTTCATTAATATCTTGAACACTTTGTTGAATGCATTAACTTAGACTTGACTGGTCTTGCCAGACTTGACTGGAACATTCCTTAGTAAGCAGACATTGATCTTAAGCATTAACTTAAGGTTTGAGTTTTCAAACCTTGTCCCTGCGCATCAGACCTTTTGTACTCTCACCATGTGATCATGCAACCCTAATTGCTTTGGATCTAAGTTTTTCACTAGTTATACATGCAAATAGAAATTCCAAAGAATACCTTTCTTGATATCTAGTAATAACAAGAGTTTCCTTGGATAATCTTGACTCTTGAAAGCTTTAGTGCCTCAAGTGTTGCACCTCTAATGGAGGAGTCCATCAGCCCAATTCTACAACTATTATTGATTTGCATAGCCAGTCCCCATTCTTTTAATCAATTCCTTTAATCCAAAAATTAATTCCAAATTAATTTCTGATTAATACTAATTAAATAATATGATTTCTAATTAATATATTATTCTTATAATATATTAATAAACCATTAATTAACCTCTTTCTCCAAAAGTCATTCTGTCAAGTTGCTATGGTGAAGGCAACCCAAAAGGACCATGCTAGTATCAAATCAAGTACATACCAATTATAGTTATGGGCTTAGACACCTAATCTAACAATCCCATGAATTGTCCTTCTTCGACACCGAAGGTACATTTTCCTGGATTTAATTTCATCCTAACCTTCTCCAATGTTTTGAATGTTTCTTCCACGTCTTCCATTAGCTTCCTGTCATCTGGGCTTTTATGACCATATCATTGACGTACACTTCGATGTTTCTTCCGATTTTCTTGGCAAAAATAGAGTTGACAAGGCGTTGATAGGTTGCCCCTACGTTCTTCAGTCCGAACGACATCTTGGTGTAGAAGAAAGCCTCGTGGTCTGTCTAGAAAGTTTTTTCTTCTCGTCCTCTTTACTCATCAGGATCTGATGATACCCCTTATATGCATCTAAGAAGCATTCTAGCCTGAAACCTTGCAAGGATTCAACTTTTTGATCAATTTCTGGCAGGGGTAGCAGTCTTTGGGGCACACCTTATTTAGATCAGAATAGTCACCACGACGATGTTGGCAATCCAGGTCAGGACAACTGCTTCCTGGAGTATCACTGCCTTGGTCAGCTTAGCAACCTCGACATTGATTGCCCTATTCCTGTCACCCCCTTGAACCTTTTTTTTGTTTGGTTTTTTTGGTGCCTGGCTTGATCATAAGCTTGTGCTCTATAACGTTCCTATCTACCCCTACCATGCCCGTAAGGGTCCAAGCAAAGACGTGCTTGTATTTTTTCAAGAGGTTGATCAACGCCTGTCTTGTGGCTGGTGGGAGATTGCTACCTACACTGACTGGTTGGTTCGGGTATTCCCTATTGATGATTTCTTTGCCACTTGTCGGCTCTACCCGTGACTTCTTGCTTTCTTGCATGACCTCTTTCGGCTGCATGATTTCATAAAATCATAACTCCCTTGATGGCGTTGCCAGGACCATCCCTGGTCCTTCCATTGTGCTGAACTTTATTATTCCATGCATTGTTGATGGGACTCCCCCGAATTTGAGTAGGGCCATCCGTCCAAGGATGATGTTATGCTCTGTTGGATGCCTTATCACAACAAAATCAATGAGAGTTGTCTTCTTCTTTACTTTGTCATGGCTGGTCAGCATGAAAGGCAAATGGATCGTGCCTAGGGGCCATAGGTTGTGCCCCGTGAAACCTGTTAGTCGCCCTGTTGCGGGTTTGAGGCTCTCCTTTCACCTGTCAGGTAGAAGGCCAAAACAATGCTCATAGATGATGTCCGCTGACTGCCCGTATCGATGTACACCCGGTGGATCGTAACATTTTTAAGGACCCTTGGATTACGAGTGGGCCGTCGCCTCGCCAACCCACCGATCAAGGATCTTTTGCTGAAAACGTCAATCCTTGCATGGATCAAGTGACATTGTCCACATCACTATGCTCCTCCTGCCCTCCCCTCTTGGACCGTATCATCAGGATTTCGTGAGGTTTATCACGCTCCCTGGCTACGTCCTTGGCATTCTCGGCATCAAACTTGGAACAGAGGCTTCATGCCACCTCGACGAGGTTCCCTTTCAATTGTTTTTCTTCCATCTATCTTTTTAACACTAAGCAGTTGACGGTGTCATGTGTCTAACTCTTGTGGTACTCACAGTACCGTCCATTTCGTCCCTTCACCGGTTGCTTGTCAGAAGCTGCATACACGTCTGGCCGTCTGCCCCGTCTTTCGTCTCTTTGGAATGATCTAAAGCATCATTGCGAGCGCTTACTTCGCCCAAAGTGTCTGCCCCCGCCTTGGGTCTCGGGGTAAGACGATGGTGAGCTGTGGTGCTTTGTGGTCGAGCCGGTCATGGCGTTCGGGTATACTTGCTTTGTTACCTCCCCTTCCTTTTGTCTCAGGTGGCGTTCTACTTTCTCTTTTAGCTCTGCCCGCATCTACGGTTTTTTCCCCATCATATTTTGAGACAGCGGTCCTGGGAGGAGGCCCCACGTGAAGGCATCTGCTATTAATCCCTCGTCGTGGCCTGGGACGTCCAGTGTGGTGTTAGTGAACCTGGTGAAGTATTCTCGCACTGTCTCTCCTTCCTTCTACTTGCAGCCGATAATCGAATGTGAATCTCCCTTGTATTTATGCATTTGCATGAAATTAATCAAGAATAGATACTTTAACTGACCGAAATTGTATATGCTCCCTGGTCGCAACGTCTTGAACCACATTCATGCATTTCCGTCTAGGGTTGTCGGGAATTACGTACACCAGAATCGCTCGTCTAGCTTGAGTGAGGTCATCATCCACTCGTAAGTGTCAATGTGGCTATTGAGATATGTGGTTCCATTGTAAGTCTTGAGATGTGGTAACTTTGTTGTGTTTGGGATTTCGTAATCTAAGAGCTCCTTGGTGAACGGAGATGTTACGTTGCGTGATAGACAATCTTGGTTTGAGATGGGGAGGGCACCATGTGGGTTATATTACTGAGTGGTAATGTAGGGTTTCATGAGCATGCTGTAGTATGCAGAGGAGTGGCCAGGATCTGGCCCATAGAACGCTTGTTGTGGAAATGGGAAGGTTAGCGTTTGGGTGGGCCAGAGGGCTGAGTTTTGTGCGAGAGGATTATTGGATACAAGTTGCTAATAATGTGGGATTGTGGTGTTGAAGGGTATGTTTGTCACAAATGGAGGTGTTTGGAAAGCCGTTGTCTGATTTCTCACCATCTGGTTCAACGGTGATGTTTTGAAAACCATCAGTTGTTCGTCTACCATCTGGTATAGTGGTAGAGGTTGTGAGAAAGTCGGTGTGGCGCTGACGTTTTCCACCATTGGCAGTGATGTACTACTTGATATCATAGTTAGTTGTGGTGTTTGCATTGGAGAGCTTTGTGTTGATACAACCGATCTTTGTGACTCGGTTGTTGGAGTGGTGGTTACCGACGAGCTGCCCTTTAGCTAGCGGTGTGAGAATCGGGGTGGTGATTGGTTCCAACGACATCATAGATCTGATGGGGTTGGTTGGTGTTCCACCGGTGTCGCTGGACGTCATTCTTTCACCGATGAGGAGTGTGCATTTTGTTTGTTTTTTGTCACACTACGAATGACGCCAAATAATGTGACTTGGTCCCTGGATGGTGGTGCCATATGTCTGTGATGATTCCAATGAACCTGCGAGGTCACAACGAGAAAAGATCACCAACCGTTCTCTGGGAGGAGGCTCCCAAGAAAACCCTCCGACGGTCAAGTAAGTAAATAGACTTGGGACTGTATTGTGTGTAAAACTGGGAGAAGACGACTTACTCTCCAAGGCACCTGGGGTGGCCTTTTATACTGATTCCTTTTGCTAGTCCGTACGGGACAAGGGCGTCAGACCCGACAGGATCGGGGATGCTGATGGGAAGATCTTGCTCCTTAATCTGTCAGAGCCAACAATTGGTTCAGGCGGTAATGCTCTAAGCATTTGCCTTGTCGCTTGAGGCCGTTACTTTTTTCCCATAGTAGAAGGCGCCCCTGGCGGGGCCGAGCCTTCTCTGCGAGCGCCCTGCTCGTAGGGGCCCTGACGGGTGCTAGGTTCCGTCGGGGTTAGTCCGCTGAGCGCGGCATGCCTTGGGGCATTCTTTGGCGCGTCTATGTGCGTCTCCTTGACCCCCATCAAAATCTGGGGGATTCATGTTACTAAAGTCCGGGTACTGGAACGACCCTTTTGCCTGAACTCCCGCAGCAACAACAGGTGTGGTAGCTGCAACAACAGCCTCAGTCACGGCGGCATATCGCTCATTGAAAAGCTCATGCATTGCGGTCTTAATAGACCCAAAAACCATCTAGATAGCACCCCGAACAGCCACAGTCACCTCAGTACATATCAACTTCCGAATTTCATCATCAGTCAATCCTGGCCTCGTTGGGCCACCCACCCCTGATCCAAAACCCCTAGTGATCGGCATACTGAAAACAAACTGGAATGCATCAGAAAGCCATAATTCATACTATAACATCATAAGAAATATCACATCCATAGGGTTCGGGACTTCCTTGATACGCGTACGGGTCTTGTGCTTCTAATAGTACAGGCCCATACTACATTCCACACCTACCCATAATTATCTCAAGGATTATCACAACCTCCAACCCAATAGACTCATCAACTAGTCATACACATACATCCTCTACATATTTTCCTAGTAGTGGCTAATCCGACTTCACGCTTGCATGCTACAATATAAACTCACTCATGAAACTTCTACTAACCCTACAACCGCTTGTGTATGCTAGTCATATATAAAACTGGATTCGATAGACAGTCGAATACCTGATTCTACCCTAAGCCCACAACCAAACAAGGAACATGAAAATGAGTCTAAATCAAACATTCCCATACTATATAATCTTATTTATGTACAACTAGCATACTTACACTAAGCAACCACAATCATAATGCAAGTTCCATATAGCATAATAAGATATTCTCCTAGGCTATCAGGCATCATACATCAGGAAATTCTATCATGCAATTCTTGAAGAACCCTAGTCTACAACTATCATGTGATTCTATCATGATCATCATAAGTAATTAATAGTGTGGGTATCTTAGGGTAATACTTTCTTGCTCCGGATGATCGTAAACATCGCATCTTTCCATGGTTACTTTTGAAAATAAGCAAAAAAATAATTTTAAAACTTTTATAGACCCTTAGTTTGAGTCTGGATTCACACGAATGTTCATCCAATTCTCTCAAACCGAGGCTCTGATACCAACTTGTAACATCCCAAAATCAAGGCAAAATTTTTATTTTTCAAAACCATTTCAAATCCATATGTTTTACAAAAACCAAATTTCCAAAAGACACAATCATATATCAGGGTATCCCAAAATCATAAATCATATAAAAGTAAAGGATGATGTGCATGATCAAGCCTTCAGATTGTCCCCTGTACTTTGAAGTACTTGAGACCATAAAATTAAACTGTAAACCAAAGCTTAGTGAGTCCCCCCAAAATACCACACACATTAAGACAGATAAAACATGCCTTGGCCTAATTAGCCATCGGATTGGAATGCCTCAGCCCAATCAGTTATCGGACTGGAATTCCCCAGTCTGTTGGCTTACACACATAACAATAAAGCCTAAACCCAAACCACACTATGTTGATATATGCAACAGATAAAACATATAACAACAAACAAATAATAATGCAGTTATAACAGGTCACTACAACATTGCAACATCCTATATACTAGGATACATAACCTAGTGGGCTGACATTGGTGCCTTTGACCCACAAGTACAGTGAGGAAAACTCACCTCACAGTCTGAAAGATAGCTGAATTGATCACTGCTCCAAATACTGTCTTTATAGGTTGCCTATACAATAAATAGGGACCTAATATCAAACTACTATACAAATTACCCAAAATGCCCTTAAGTCTAACTTCGTCAAGTCCATGGTCAAAAGATTAAAATTAAAGTCAAAAAGTCAACACAGGCTGAGTACGTCCTGCATACTCCATCTCTACGCATGGCGTAGAGAGTACCCTTCCTAAATTACGGGATTCCAAATTGGTACGCCATGCGTACTCCCATGGTATGCCCTTACATCCAAGTCTCAGATCTAACCCCAAATAACATCTTAAATCATAAAGTTTCCAAATTTATGACTTTGCATGACTAGAAAGTGTCTTAATCAGAAAAAAAACCTAACATATCTCAAGATTATAATCCGTATTACTCATGCATGGATGAAAGGAAAGGATCAAGATCACATTTCTATAACTCCATGCACTTCAAAATGTCTAAAAAGGCTACTCATAAGGTCTGGTGATTATGGGATCAAAATGCATATAAACCTTAGAACTAACAAGATCTAATGAAGTATTTATCAAGTTCAGAACTTTATACCTTCTGGGGCTTGCTTGAGAGGTGCAAATCCCAGATCTACAATGCTTAAAGCTTTCCAAGTGCACTCTAATGATGTTTTTTTTCAAAGATGAACACAAAACACTCAAATAGCTCAAAAAGTCTCAAATGAATCTTAGGGTTTACAAGGGAACGTTTGGGAGGATGGAGGCTGAATGTGGAAGGGATTTATGAGGGTTAAGGTGTGTAAATAGGGCTCAAAACCCTGGATTTAGGGTTTGCATATCAGTCGAGTACACCCTGTGTACTCATAAACACCCACGTCCCTTTTTAACTACTTACACCCAACATACGCCCCTAGTACACCCGACGTAAGGATCATTTTTGAAACAAATTTTATACCTTATCTAAGAATGGAAATACCTAATTGGGTGGGTGTTACACCATCTGATGGGTCAAGCATCTCTCCACATACCATGTAATCTCCCGCTTCATGCATGGCCACCAATAATAAAGTATCAAGTCTCGATACATCTTCGTGGCTTAAGGGTGGATCGATAACCTGGACTTATGTGTCTCCTCCATCACTATTTGTCGGACCCTGCCAGAAACTGGAACCTAAACCCGGCGACACTGGGTCAAAATCCCTTGACTATCAGTGGGAAACCTACCAATCTGACCCCTGATCCTCTCCTTCTTCCATTTTTCCCTCTTGGTTCCCTCGGCATGAGCCTCCCTGATCAAATACAAAAGTGGTTAATCGATGTCATTCTCAAATAGTGCTATTGAATAGGAGCACTAGCCACCTTGCGGCTCAAAACGTCTGCGACCACATTGGCCTTCCCTAGATGATAAAGAATCTCAGAATCATAAACCTTGACCACATCAAGCCACATGCACTACCTCATTTTCAGATTGAACTGATCCATAAGATATCTCCAACTCCTATGATTCGTGTAGATGATACAGTGGACCCCATATAGATAATGTCACCAAATCTTGCGGGTAAACATTATTGCCCTCAACTCCAAATCATGTGCCGGGTATCTAACCTCATGAGGCTTTAACTGCCTGGATGCAAACGCAATGACCCTACCCCGTTCCATGAGAACTGCCCCTAAACCTGTGATCGACACATCAGAAAGTACCACAAAATCCTCAACACCCTCAGGAAGGGTCAATACCGGGGCCTCACATAACTTTTTCCCCAGGGTCTCAAACGCAGCCTACTTCTTGCCCCCCCCCCCCCAACGGAAATCCACACTCTTCTTCCTCAGGCGAGTCAAAGGAACACCAATCTTGGAGAAATCCAGAATGAATCTCTGATAGTAACTAGGCAGTCCCAGAAAGCTCCTAATCTTAGATGGGGACTTCATGATCTCCCACCGCATAACTGCCTCAATTTTGGCCGGATCGACCAGAATCTCGTTCTAATTGATGAGGTGTCCCAGAAACTAGACCTCTCGTAACCAGAAATCACACTTGGAGAACTTGACATAAAGCCTCTCTGGTATCAGTACTCCAAGTAACTCCCACAGATGCTCCTCATGCTGCTTCCTAGTCTTGGAGTAGACCATAATATCATTAATGAAAACAATAACTTACTAGTTGAGTATCGGCCTGCGTACCCGGTTCATCAAATCCATAAACGCGGTGCATTGGTGAGCCCAAACAGCATCACCACGAACTCGTAATGACCATAACGATTTCAAAAATGTTATCTTCTCCACATCCTCCTCTCTGAACCTCATCTGATGGTACCCGAACCTCAGATCAATCTTAGACAATCAAGATGCACCCGCATATGATCGAAGAGGTCATCAATCCTAGGAAGTGGGTAAAGATTCTTCACCGTCAACTTGTTCAACTCCCAATAAACTATTCACATATGGTAATACCCATCCTTCTTCATCACGAACATAATTGGTGCTCCCAAGGGTGAACTGCTCGGTCTGATAAAATGCTTGCCCAATAGCTCCCGAAGTTGAGAGGAAATCTCTTGCATCTCTGGTAGTGCGAGGAGATATGGTGCCTTAGCAATCAGGGCCGCATTGGGGATCTGGTCGAACTTGAACCCCACCTACCTCATGGGAGGCACACCAGGTAAATCCTCCGGAAATACATTTGGAAACTCTCTGACTACTGGCACATCTGAAACCGAAGCTCTCCCTTCATCCCGAGTGTCAACCACTTATGTGTGGTAACCCAAACATCCATGTTGGAGATACTGTCGAGCCCTTGTTTGAGAGAATTGGATGAACACTTGTGTGATTCCAGACTCAAACTACGTTTATGCATCAAAATTAACTCTAAAATGATCGATATAGAGGATGTGATGTGTACAATCAGCCAGAGCCAAGGAAAGTATTCCCCAAGATACCCACACTTGTTTTGTGTATTGATGATATGATAGAAATACATGCTAGTTTGTAGGCTAGGGATCCTTAGGAATTGCATGATAGACTTGCATGATTTATGATTCCTTATAGCCTACGAGAATTTTTTGATATGTTATATGGAACTGACATTATTACTGTAGTTGCTTAGTGTGAGCATCATGGTTGTACATAACTAAGATTATATAGCATGAGAATGTTTGATTTAGCCTTATTTCATGTTCCTTGTTTGGTTGTGGGCTTAGGGTAGAGTTAATTATTTGATTGTTGATCAAATCCAATGTTATGTATGATTAGCATACATGAGCAGCTGCATTGTTAATGGAAGTTTCATGAGTGAATGTGGTTTGTAGAAGGCTAACATAAGGAATGATTAGCCACTCTTGAGAGGATTAGTATATGATATATGCGTATTCTAGTAGTTTGGGCTTGGTGCCTGGGTGGTCTGTAGCGATCCTTTGAGACAAATATGGGTCGGTGTAAAAGGTAGTATGGGCCCATAGTACTAGAAGCGCAGGAACCTTACGCATATCAAGGAAGTCACGATCCCCTAGGATTTAGTGATTCTGTAATGATGTAGTGGTATGAATTGTGGCTTTTTTATGTATATCAGTTTGTTTTCAGTATGGCGATCACTAGAGGTTCGAGATCTAGAGTTGGTAGCCCAGAGAGGCCATGATTTACTGATGATGAGATTTGTGAGATGATCACCACCCAGGTGACCATGACAGTTAGGGAGGCAATCCCGGACGTATTTAGGTCTATCAAGACCTCCATGATCGAGCTGTTTCACTAGAGATATGTTGTCGTCACTGAGGTTGTTGTTGCTGCTACCACTACCGCCATTGCTGCTGTGGGAGTTCAGGGGAGAGGGACGATGCATTACCGAGACTTCAGCAACACGAAGACCCTAGAGTTCGACGGGGTCAAGGACCTTATTGTTGCCATGAGATGGATATATGATGTGGAGAGTTGTTTCTTCACATGCTCATGCCCAAAGGACCTGAAGCTCAAGTTTGCCTTGAACCGTCTTCGTTTTGGGGCAAAGGATTGGTGGCAGCTGGTGACTGGTACTTATTCTCTTGAGGAGAGAGTGATGTGCAATAAATATACCTATCAACTTTTAAGTTTATAAACCTAACTACTTATCAACTAATGCACCTATAGGCAGTATAACTAGTCAGTTTTTAGTATGGTAAAGTAAATTGGGTATCGAACACATGGAACATGATTTAGCTAATAATATAATTACTAAAAAATAATCTAAAAATAGTAACTAAATATAGGGGTTTATTTGATTTTGCAAGTTTAGATTAACTCAAACTATTCACTTAAGTAAAAACTAATCAAGCACTCAAATAAGAACGATTATAATCAAGATTATGAGAACACTTCCGTTTAGCGTTGAATCCCCCTTTTCCTATGGATAGTTTCTGAGCATGGATTTATTCAGTTGGTTACCAATTTTTAATATAATTAGCAGTCTTGATCCGATCTCCTAATATCCAATTCATAAACTACTATGTAATGATCATACACAAACAAACACAAAATTGATTATTAAGGATAATTGGGCTATGTAAGATATATCTAAGATAATTATCTATGATCAAGATAATTAATTAAACGCAATTATGATCAAATTATGTTCTCTAACACAACTAAAGTTGTTACCTTTATTACCTAATCTATGATTTAGCCAATCCTAGCTCTAGCAATTTAATGATAATAAACTACCAGGTAATCAAGTTCATGCAATTAAAATGGTCATTCAACTACACTTAGCTTGAACTAAAGCAACAAAGATTAGAAGTTTAACATGCTAGGTATTGATAATCAAACACAATCTTAAACCAGCTTCATAAAATCCATGAAAAGCAAGTAACTAACATATAGTATTCGGGTTCATCTACACTAAACAAAAGCCTAATGATTTAGCTACTCATGGCAGAAAATAAGCACAAAAACTCATATGAATTTGACATGATTAACCTAATGCAAACTGAATTTGACATGATTGGCCCCGACACAATCTTAAACCAGCTTCATAAAATCCATGAAAAGCAAGTAACTAACGGATCCTATCGAAACTGCAGTCTTTTTTCCGTGTACGAAGCAACGAGGATCCTTAGTATAAAAGGGCCTCCGCTCTGCCTTGAGAAGTAAGTGATCTTTCTCAATTCTCATCACTCTCATCCAGATATCTCCCACTGACTTGATCAGGGAAGTGTCTTCCTGGGACCTCCTCTTGGGAAATGGCTAACGACTTTGCTTGTTGTGACTTTGCAGATCCCTCCAACGATAGTAATCACTCTGAGAGTCGGTGGTCAGAGGAAAGGTCACAACATTTGGCGCCATCTGTTTGTGTGATAAACGATACACAAAACCACATTCCAATTCATGCACAGAATGATAAATGAAATCGCTGGTGGCCCTCAGGGCAACAGAACAGCCCGATACGACCGATGATGTCACTAGAGCCACTTGTCACTCCCGTGACATTGTCAGACTGTGTCACAACCATCTATGATGCACCACCATCCGGTGGCCAAACACCATCATTAACGACGACGCAACACCAAAACATAACCCACAACCAACACCTGACATCCATCCTCAGCAGCACAACACCGTCGGTCTTCGACCCCATCAGCGGACAAAATATCCTCAACCAAACCCCGTTACCGCCGATTTTCCAGACAATCAACAACTCGTAGCAAATCGCACAAATGCTGCCACCAGTAACATCCCAAACCAATAATGGACCACCACCCTTATCGCAAACGCTGACACTCCAACCGAACAGCGCACCCAACGGTTCACAAACCACGTTCCAAGTGCCAGTTTGCCTAACATTTGCAGCAGGCGCTATGCTACCGCCACCACTGCAATAATACCAGTAGCCTCCTATAACCCAACAACTCACCATCCTATTCCAACCACAAAAGTTCTACGGCCCGACACTGACAAACCTGGCGGCGTACAACAACATGCTGGTCCAACCATATTTGGCAATGCAACAACCCAATTGTCACTATACCCAAAAAAACCATAAACGAAGATTGCCTATCAAGAAGTGTAACCTCACCATTTGTGAAAGAACTCTTAGACTATGAGATACCCAACACCGCAAAGTTACCTAACCTCAAAATCTACAATGACACCATGGACCCGGACAGCCACATCGACACATACGAATGGACCATGACGTCCCTCAAACTTGACGAACGTTTTTGGTGTACGTACTTCCTAACAACACTCGACGGCATCGTAGGGACGTGGTTCAAGACACTCCGACCAGGAAGTATTTACAACTTTGGCCAACTAAAGTACCCCATCTTGACCAACTTCATGCAGCTACGCAAATACAAAGGAGTCTCACACTCCATAATCAGATGTAAACAAAGGGAGGGGGAGACAGTCAAGGGGTACTTCGCCCAGTTCACAAATACAACCCTTGACGTGCCCGGGCACGACGAAGGACTGATTGTGGGGGCATTCACATAGGGCCTCCTCCCTAGCCCGCTTTCCCAGACGCTCATGGGAATGAATCCCCAGACGCGGAGAGTTAAAAGAAAAGGTGGAAAGATACTTACGACAGGAAGAAGCGGAGGCCTCAAAACAAGCGTACCTCAACGTCATGGCAGCCCCAACCGCAAAGCACCATCGTCCAGACTGGGAAAACAGGAGAGGGGGACTACCACAGGCAAGACAGACGATTCAGAACTTTTTCAAGGGACAACAGGCGGGGACGACGGGCAGAAATGTACACTGTCGTCGACAAAGCAGTGGCCAAAGGGACAAAAACGCGCTACTGCGAATATCAAAAAAGCAGAACGCATGACACAATCAACTGCTCGGTCCTGAAGCATGAAATGGAGGAAAAGCAGCTAAAGGGATACATAATGGAGATCGCCCGAAGCCTACATGAGAAGTTTGACACATAAAACCCTAAAGACAACACAAGAGGAAGAAATTACCGCTAGGAGATCTTAAAAATACGCCACAAATGAGGAAGGATGGAGAACGCAGGCGACGTAAGTGACATCACAGAGGCAATGCGAGGCCTGACTTTCTCAACGACTGACCCAAGGCTGTTGGGATGGAGAATGACTACCCATTGGTAATCTAAGGGTCCATACAAGACGTCACCATTCACCGCGTCTATGTCGACACAAAAAGCTCAGTGGATATCATATATGAACACTGTTTTCGATTGCTTCCGGACAAATGGAAGGAAGACTTGAAACCGGCGCCGGGCCAGCTGATAGGTGTTACGAGGGATAACATATGGCCTTTAGGTACGATTTACCTGCCATTCACACTCACCATCCACGACAAAAACAGACGCAAGATAGCCCTCATCGACTTCGTCGTCGTACGACATTCGTCCGAGCACAATGTTATATTGGGACGAATAGCCCTGCTCAAGTTCGGAGCAATATCATCCACCATCCACGGGATATTGAAATTTGGCATGAGCCAAGGGTCGGGGACGGTCCTGGCCACATCTCCACAAGTCCTAAAATGCTATGAGATCATGCAACCAAGAGAAATTTACGAATAATAAAAGAGGCCTCGCTCGGAAGCACCTGAAGGGAAGGAGGTCATCAACCGCGATCATTTTGACCAACCAGTCAGTGTAGGGCTCACCCTCCCTCAGAAAACAAGATAAACATTGATAGAGCTCCTAAATAAATACAGACATGTATTTTCATGGAATCCTACTGATATGGTAGGAGTCGATCGAGGGGGTCATAGAACACAAACTGATGATCAGGCCTGGGACCAAGGAGGTAAAGTAGAAAAAAACGCATCTAGGGGGGAGAACGGAATAAGGAAATAAACGCAAAGGTAGCCAAGCTAACCAAAGCTGGCATTCTCCGGGAGGCAGTCTTCTTAACATGAATTGCCAACCCGGATGGTCAAAAAACACAACGGGACATGGCGTATGTGTATCGACTACTCAGACTTAAACAAGGCATGTCCCAAGGACTGCTATCCACTTCTAGAGATAGACCAGAAGGTAGAGTCCTTGCACGTTTCAGTGTAAATGTTTCTTAGATGCATACAAAGGCTACCACCAGATCCTCATGAGCAAGGAAGACGAGGAGAAGACCACCTTTCACACAGACCACAGTGCCTTTTGTTACCAAAAAATGTCGTTTGGACTGAAAAACGCAGGCACAACTTACCAGAGGTTGGTTGATTCTCTCTTTGCCAACCAAATTGGCCAGAACATCGAACTCTATGTGGACGACATGGTTATAAAGATCCCAGATGAGCAGAGGTTGCTGGCAGACGTTGAAGAAACACTACAGAACCTAGAGAAAGTAAAAATGAAACTAAACCCTACAAAGTGCACCTTCGTGGTGGAAGAAGGACAATTCCTGGGGTATTACATTACTAAAGAAGGAATCCAGCCTAGCCCCGCCAAGATAATAGAACTCAAAGAAGTAGCATCACCCCACACGCTAAGATACGCCTAGGGCCTGAATGGTAAGCTGACGAAACGAATTCCTTTCATCTCTAAGTCAGTTGAGAAGGTGATGCCACTATTTGACACGCATAACGGATGCATCGAGAAAAGAAACTTCTGTTGGACGTCAGAAGCCGAAGTCGCACTACACCAAATAAGGGAAGCGTTGCACACATTACCCACACTGGCCAGCCCAATCCCTGGTGAGACGCTCCAAATGTACTTTTCAGCATCCAATGAAGCTATCTCATCGGTACTAGTAGTAAAACAACAAGGAAAGCAACTCCCTATCTACTTTGTTAGTCGGGCGCTACTAGGACCAGATCTCAACTACCCTATTATTGAAAAGCTTGTGCTAGCGCTGGTATACGCAGCCCGACGATTGTGGCGGTACTTCCAAGCACACCAAATAGATGTCCTAACTAGCTGCCCAATCAAACAAGTACCCCTGAAACCAGAAACGTCAAGGGTGCCTCGCAAAATAGGCCATCGAATTGAAGGAACACGATATTAACTACCACCCCGAACGAGCATCAAAGAGCAGGAGCTAGCGGATTTCCTGCTGGAGATACCAGGGGAACTGCAGAAGCAGATACAATAGAGCATGCAAAAGGAGCTACAACACGATAGAGATGGAAAATCTTGGACCCTATACACCGATGGGGCCTCCAGTAAGGAAGGGTTTGGGGCAAGCCTCATCCAAACTAGCCCCATGGGCGAAGAAGTCACTTACGCTCTCCATTTTGACTTCCATACATCCAAAAATGAGGCCGAGTATGAAGCCTTACTAGAAGGACAAAGAAATGCGGTGAAGATGAGAGAGAAAAAAGTGATGGCCCTAACTGACTCTAGACTGGATGCCAACCAAATCACGGGGGAGTTTAAATCGAAGGATAAAAGGATGGAAAAATATGTGAAAGTATTTCAGCAGATCACAAGCTCACTCAGGAGTTTCTCCATCAAACAAATACCAAGGGGAAGCAACAGGCATGCTGACGCTTTGAGTAAGCTGGCATCAACATGTTTTGGCCACTTATCCAAAGAGGTCTTAGTGGAAGTACTCAAAGAGCAAAGCATCGATGAGCGTCGGGTCCACTCCTTATCTACGACACAACCCAGCTGGATGACACCCATCATGGACTACTTACAACACGACGTCCTCCCAGATGACCACACGGAAGCCCGCAAAATGGGAATATGGACCCCACAATACGCCATCTTGGGAGGGGTATTATACAGGAAAGGATACACGGCTCCATGCCTCAAATGCATAGATA
This sequence comes from Lactuca virosa, assembly GCF_052849685.1. Taxonomy (NCBI): domain Eukaryota; kingdom Viridiplantae; phylum Streptophyta; class Magnoliopsida; order Asterales; family Asteraceae; genus Lactuca; species Lactuca virosa. Next base: position 255,791,102 of record NC_136434.1, read on the forward strand.
AGGCATCAGGAAAACACCACGAGGGAGCCAGAGCCCTTACAGGGAAGAAAAGGTATTGAGGTATAGTTGATATTGGTTTTGACATAAGATTATTACAAGTGGCTATCTAGCTACTAACCTTACGTCTAAAGTCAATAACTACCGAGGAATACTCATTCTTAATACTAAGTGGATTGCTCCTAGAGTGGCTAGTGATATAACCTAAGTGGTTAACCTAGCACTTGATAAGGGATAAGAATATTTCTAAATAAGACATTGTGGTAAAAGTGCACTTAGTTTCTAAGTGTACCTAGATGAATGCCTATAATATGCAATGCCCGTACGCACACCGAAAAATTTTGTTTTTCAAAAGTTCAAGTTGAAAATCGTTTTGAACATAATTCTACTATAACCGTTTCCAGCCTCGCATTAACTTTCCTTAATTAAGCATAGTTGGTCAGGCTATACTTAATTAAATTCCAATAATGCGTACTCGTATTAGTTACATTAGTAGTATGTTCAATATTTTGAGAATTATTTTAAATTTTTTTGGCTATAGTTGCTGTGACAACCCGAAATTTTCATTGTATAAACTCTACAGTCAAACACTTCAAATAATAGTCAAATTCATTTCAGTACATTTTTAGCCGGTTTAAAAGTCCGTTTGGGTATTTTTTAAAATAAATTCTTGAAACGAACAAATAAATGGGAGTACCTTCTAGGTGGAATGTGTAACAAATAAACACCTCACACCATAACAAGGTGTTTACGGCCAAACTTGGGGAGTTTGGGCCGTAAACTCCTCTTCCCCTTGAACTCATGCATAAGGCATGAGTTTACTCCCCAAACTCCTCACTTCTCACTTCCTAACTCAAGAACTCCCACCATTCTCTCTCAACTATCATAAGATCATCTTCCAAATCCTCCAAAAATGTAAGTTTCTCCTCACTTGTTTTGTTGTTATAACACCTTATCTAGTGTTTATACATCATTTTATCCATGGATTCTTCATTTCTACTTAGATCTTCAAGGGTTCTTCAAAACACCAAGAACACCAAGAACACACACTAGTGTTCTTGGGCCCTAAACACTCTTACAAACTTCATATAAGTAAGTACACTCCTTCTATCTTGTTGGTTGCTTAGTATACTTGTTAAATCATGGAAGAACACCAAGAAATCCCCAAGAACACATGTGTTTACGGTCAAGGGATATCCTTGAACCGTAAACACCATCTAGTGGTGTTTAAGTGTGATGCGTGTATGGGCTTGATTTAGTGAGTGGGGTAGTGTTTAGGTAAATTAAGCTAGAATAACAACCACAAATATATGGAATGAAAAGGACAGATTTGATAAACAAACTAGATCTATAGCTTGTAAATCTGAAGACAAACTAAGACCTATTAGTTTGAATTCGATCAACTCAAGGATCACGTCCAAAAGATGATAATTTGTGAACTATGACAATAATTCAAAGTGAAAATAAGGGGTCTTTGATTAAAATTCGTGCCTTCTCTTTCCCATGCATAAACTTGGCTTTATATGAAGCCTTTATTACAAACTTGGTGGTTACAAGCCAACCAACCAATTATTCATTAAAACTAGTAAATGAAATTTAAGGAAACTCTTGAAATAACACAAAAAAAACGTCCAAGACACTTGAGAATGAAAAAAAAACGTCTATGCTTCATTAAGGAGCCATATGAAGCATTAAGGAGCCATAAGAAGCATTAAAGTGCAACCATAATCCACCAAAGAGTGATAAAAACGGCTAGGAGGCTTTATGAAGTAAAAAGTAACGTTTTTAGCACTTATGAAGCCTTTAAAAGTGTTTCCCTAGCCTTCATGCAACCCTAATTCAATTTGTGGGTTACCATGCACAACCCAACCATTAAGCCCAAACCACCTTCTAGCCCACTAGTAATAACTAATCCATCACCTTTTGGGCTTTCATCATCCATGCATGGATCATCCCCTCCCCCTTTGAAAGGAATTGACCTCAATTCATCAAGTCCATCATCATCAAGATAAGGTGAAAAATCTCCCATATTAAAGGTAGCATGCATTCCATGGTCTCCTCCCAAATCCAAATTGTAACCATTATCATTTTCAGAATTTGTCACTTCCACACATGTATCATTCCCTCCTTCTTCGAAAGGAATTGTCCTCAATTCAGTAAGAACCAAATTGTGTTGTTCCCCCATACGAACCTTCCATGACAGCAAGTCTTGAAAACAATTTTTTATTGCATAATGTGACCTTTTCTTTACTCCAACTTGGTCTTTTCTCCACATACACATGTTCTTCTTTAAATAACTCAAAGAACTCGCGAAATTCAATCCTAACCGTATCTTCCATTTGTGGATGAAAAACCACTTCCGTACATTCCCATAAACTCGACCCTGCAAATTAACCTTGAAATAACTTAAATGGTTAATTGTAGTCATTTTAAATAATGGATCATGGTTTTTATTTGTAAGTTGATGAGCAGCACGCCCCAATATCATGGCTTCCAAATTAAAGGCACACCAAAAGAATATGAGTCCGAACATCACGAGCTCCCTCCCACATAAATACTTGGGACTTGGATCTTCATATTTATTAATTCCTTCTTCTTTGCTCTTAGAAAGATGGTTTGTAAAAAGATTGATATCATCCTTCTTTCTTTCGCCACACACTTCACACCATTGTTCTTGGTGTTTTTGAACAATGAATGAAAAATTAATAAAAATATTTTTTATTTGTGGACACCATGAAAACTTGGCATAATAATTGCCACACAATGCCTCTTTTTGTGATTGATTGCTACCACCATGAACACATATTTTTTTGGAAATCATCATATTGTCTTTTGGAGGGTACAAAATTCTGCCATCATCCAAAAATAATTGGTCTTGCTGTTTTTGAGCCACGATTGAAAAGTCTCCATCTCTAATTGCACAAAACTTTTTATCAAAAGTAATACGCAAGTCTTTTTTCTCCTTTTGATCAATGAACAAAGACAAAATAAAAACATCATTAGTAAGATCATAATTAGTAAAATCCAACCTCTCACCATACCTCCTCCTGTCACCAAGGCCTTCAAAATGCAAAATATAAGCATTCCATGGCCTCCAAAGTTTAAAAATCTCCCACACTTTGAAACTAAAATGAAGATGAAAAACGAATAAACCTTCTTGATCAATGAAGCTTTCAATTTGGATTTCTTTAAGATCTTTAGAAAAGGAATTATGTTCATAAAAGATACGAGAAGCTGAATTTTTGTGGCACTTATATTCATTGGTCCTCGAGGTTGTGGGCTCTTGGAATGATTTTTGATGCTCAACAAAAATCACCATTTCTTCAAGAATGTTGTGCATATCAACAAAATTGATTTCTTCCACAAATGCTTCAACAATTTCATCTCCGATCACGAAATTAGCTTCTTCTTCAATTTCATCAACAAGTTTCTCTTCAACCAAGAAATTTATTCTTTCACAAAACTCCCCTTCCCCATCGGTGTCGTAGAGGGGACCATACTCTTCTTCCTCATCTTCTTCTTCAATTTTCTCTTCCTCTATTTCTTCTTCATCATATAACTTGCGCAACATTTTTGGACAAAAACTTTCGAATAGGAACCGAAATCAAACAAACTTATAAGATTTTTTTTTGGAACAAGAACTCAACAACACCCAATCAGAACTGGGCTCTGATACCACTTATGATGCGTGTATGGGCTTGATTTAGTGAGTGGGGTAGTGTTTAGGTAAATTAAGCTTGAATAACAACCACAAATATATGGAATGAAAAGGATAGATTTGATAAACAAACTAGATCTATAGCTTGTAAATCTGAAGACAAACTAAGACCTATTAGTTTGAATTCGATCAACTCAAGGATCACGTCCAAAAGATGATAATTTGTGAACTATGACAATAATTCAAAGTGAAAATAAGGGTTCTTTGATTAAAATTCGTGCCTTCTCTTTCCCATGCATAAACTTGGCTTTATATGAAGCCTTTATTACAAACTTGGTGGTTACAAGCCAACCAACCAATTATTCATTAAAACTAGTAAATGAAATTTAAGGAAACTCTTGAAATAACACAAAAAAAACGTCCAAGACACTTGAGAATGAAAAAAAAACGTCTATGCTTCATTAAGGAGCCATATGAAGCATTAAGGAGCCATAAGAAGCATTAAAGTGCAACCATAATCCACCAAAGAGTGATAAAAACGGCTAGGAGGCTTTATGAAGTAAAAAGTACCGTTTTTAGCACTTATGAAGCCTTTAAAAGTGTTTCCCTAGCCTTCATGCAACCCTAATTCAATTTGTGGGTTACCATGCACAACCCAACCATTAAGCCCAAACCACCTTCTAGCCCACTAGTAATAACTAATCCATCACCTTTTGGGCTTTCATCATCCATGCATGGATCATCCCCTCCCCCTTTGAAAGGAATTGACCTCAATTCATCAAGTCCATGATCATCAAGATAAGGTGAAAGATCTCCCATATTAAAGGTAGCATGCATTCCATGGTCTCCTCCCAAATCCAAATTGTAACCATTATCATTTTCAGAATTTGTCACTTCCACACATGTATCAAAGTGCCACTAACACCTTCTAAGGCTTGGATATTGGACTAGAACCTTGCATGCATGAGCTAGAAACACCAAAACACGAATGGTTGGAGTGACCATGAGTTTACGGCCGTAAACTCATGGGTTTACGACCGTAAACACATGTGTTTACGACCGTAAACTCCCAAGGGTGGTCCAAAAAGTGAGCCCTTTTGAGCCCTAGCCTCTTCCTAAGCCTTTGATTCAAACCTAGAACACTTCCTTGAGGGGTGTAGGACCTTAAATCACACAATGGTACCATTTACCATGAGTTTATGGCCGTAAACTCATGGGGGGCAAAGACCCAAAAACCGTAAACACCTTTAGGTTACCAAATGAGGAGTAAACTCCAATGTGAGGCCATACTCTCTTTGGATCCAACCGTTTAGTACTCCTAGCACTTGAAACAAAGTGTTTCCATGTATTAGAGTGTCCTTACTTGATTAATTAGTTATTAAATGACTAATTAGATACATTTATGTATCACTACATGTTAAATAGGATCCGTGTGTGTGTTCAAGTCCTCACTTGACACTTAGCATCCTATCCGGCACTTCCATCCAAACCACTCACTGTAGGTGAGTTCATACCCCTTAATTAACCTTTTAAATGTTTTTAAATGCTTTTATGGGGGGGGGAATACAAGTTAAATCATGATAGTTATCATATCAATCACATGTGATTAATAACTATCAAACTATGGATTTACTACACTTTTAGATGTTCTATCAAGCAAACTACTTCAAAATGATTTCTCGAATGCTTTTACACGTTAAACTCTTTGTCAAACTTGTTTACTAAACTACATCTTTCCTTTCAAATTCTGTTATATCTATGCTTCAAATAAAGGTTTTCATGTATTTCAAACTATGTTCCAAGTAAGGGACATCAAGTCATCAGTTCTTATTATTAAACTTTTCAAATGTTTTACAAAACTTCTTTTAAACTTTTATATTATCAATTGCATGCCTCTATATGTATAGTTATATAAGTAATGTTTAAAGGACTTAGGACTGCTAACCCGCCTTATTTCCTGTTCCTTGTTTGGTTGTGGACTTAGGGTATCCTGTTATTTGTCCGAAGGTCGTCTAAATATTAGTTATATATTTTGTATACATATATAGACATAAAAGTTCTAACAGTCAGTTCAGTACCTTTGGGTAGCAAAGTCATCCTTCCATTATTCATATACATATATTACTAGTAACTATAATGGGTATAGTTAGGAGATACTATTTACTAATTCTAGTACAAGGAATCACACAAGAGTCAGTTCATTCATGAGTCTATACAAATACTTAAATACTATAAATAGAAAGTGACATACTACTTCTCGATACGACACTTCATTGTGGTATCACCTTTGTAACCAGAGTCTCCTGAAGGGAGAGCGGGCATTATGTGTATAGATCTATACGGGACAGACACTCCCACATCCCGACTGCTAGCTACAGTCCGAGCCGATAAGGCCCAGGGGTGACAAAATGTCACCATACTACATGTGACCTGGAGGGTCATCAGTTATTCAGCCGTCGATCAGCATGGTTACATACGAGTTCACATTCAAATCCTTTATTTATACAAATAAGAATTAAAGGCCAATTTAGACTTTTTGAGGCGCGTCGTTCATTCGATACCACCTGGAGCCTACACTTCATTCATTTAGACTTTTCGAGGCGTATCGTTCATTCGATATCACCTGGAGTCTACACTTCATTCATTGAGTCTATGTTTTATTCAATTTATAGTCAGCAGTGTCACTGCTGAGGTAAAATATTATTTTCCCTATTACAGTTACTTTGTGATTTTATCACCTACACGTTATGTATAACTACATTTAGATAATAATAGTTATACTAGGGGAAAAGCCTCCATTTTTATAGAGGCGCAAATCTTGAAAACAGTCGGGTCTTGGTAGAAGACTGCTTTTATACTAGTAGGAAATATGGGATTTTCTAGGGTTTTTCATACTTATACCAAGTTTTCATAAAACAATTGCAAGTCTTTTCTTTACAGTTTTACAAAGTAATGACATTAAAATACTTATGTTCTCACCAACTTTAAAGCTGATACTCGCTTTCAAAATAACTTGTATTATCAGGTCACCAGTAGACAAGTACGATGACCAGGTTTTGAGAAGACGGAGCGGTCAAGACTAGTCTTTTATTTCTGATTTCTTATTATCAAGTTGTATGCTATGAAAGAACTCACATGTATTAAAATTCTACTATTAATGCAATGAATGATGTTGTTGCTTGTTTACTACTTTACATTGTTGTGATACTTCACATGACGTCCTCCGCCCTAGAACGTTTCCGCCGTTCTCGGTTTTGGGGTGTGACAGATTGGTATCAGAGCATTGTTTATAGTGAATTGAGTATATCAACCCATAAAAGATATACAGACTATAAATACAATGGGATTCAAATACTCTAACCAAGAGTTTATACTTTTAAATAATAAAATATTTAACTAAGTATACATGCCTGCATTCATACTAAAATCAGTGTCACTAGGACAGAACAAAAGTATTACGATTGTTGGGCAGCACAAGTAGACTTAGAGACATATAGTCAAATCTGGGAAGATATAGCCTGATCAACTATATTATCTGAGGATTGACTAGCATGTGCCTAAGTGTGGTTGTGAGGTTGCAACAAGTCTAAAAACTTACCAACACTACCACAATGAAAACCTTAGAACAAAACATAAACTTAAAATACTATAGGGGTATTTTGTGTTACTATAATTTCTTATCTGAGAACTAAAAAGGTCTTTATTAGTAGGTCAATAGTTGCAGAGTGGATACACTAAGGTTATATGTAACTAGGATGTCATAGACTTAGAATCTGTGATCTTTGCTTTACTTCATGTTCCTTGTTTGGTTGTGGGCTTAGAGTTAGGGTCACTTATTCGAAGGTCTATCCTGTCTTGGTTACATATGACTGGTATGCACTACGCAAATGTTGAAGTAACTGATAAAGATCATCTTATACTTATCTAACTAGTACGCCTATTTAGTTATTTCTTATACCCCTTTTCTCGTGTAGATATCATGGCTGGATTCCATCTCCCCGGAAACTCGTACTATCCCAACGAAGGCAATGCTGGATGGCTTGGAGAAGAGCCAGAAGATGATCACCCAATCCCTTTGGATGATCACGAAGCTGAAGGCTTTTCTGATGGTTCTGACTCAGAACCAGAAGTCAACAACCTACCCCCAGCTGCACAAGACCCAAACCCGAACCCTCATCCAACATTTCAAGGACCCACACCTCTGTGGGCCACAAACTTGAATAGATGGAGTCAGGAACAGGGTCAACTCATTCCCTACAATGGAGACAGAGGCTTCTACAACCTCAGAGAAGGAGGTTCAGCCGATAGAGTCCTACCCATCATGGTCCGTAGGATTTCTCGGAACGCCGAGCAAGGTCGAGCAACTATCGACCGAGTCGTGGAGATTGACGCCAACTCTGGCGTTAACACAGTCCGCATTCGCCAGTTAGAGTCTGCACATGAAAGGACTCAGGTCCGCAATGCAGCTCTGCAGAGAGAACTTGCTGAAACCTAAGCTGAAGTTAGAGAACTTCGAGCTCAGCAAGCAAGATCTGAAAGGCGTATGAGGGACATAGAACGTCTTCTGTCGGAGTCAAGAACTCACTCTAGTAGTTCTCGTCGCCGATAGAGTCCTATCGACTTCTCTTTTGGATATAACCTAGTTCATGTAAAAACTCTAGTCTAATTTCCTACTTTTGTAAATCTTAGACCTGTTAGGTCTTGGTTAGATCGTAGTTCTGTCAAAAATTTTCCCATCTTGGTTGATGTAAGGCCTACTTCAAGGTCAATTTTCCCAAACTTATTACATCATGATTATTAATGATATGGACAGTCGGCTAATTTCTGTGTCAACTTTTGTTCAAATACTTTCATCCTACTATCGTTAGAATTCTATCTGAAACGCACTCTAGTCAAATTATTGAGCTATGGTAATTTAGCTCAGAGACCACTTCCACTTCTTGTCGAAGGTTGGATAGCAATCATCTTATAACCATTCTATGAACTTACTTCTACTCCTTACTAGGACTGCATCATAGGGATGTAGGTCAAACCCTCGAAAACTTACTCCTACTCTTTACATGAATGGTCGAATTACATCTAGGTTCAACCACAATCACTCACGAACTTATTTTCTTTTGTATAACAGAATCATGTCGTCACCCAGAAATAACCAGCCGAACAACAAAACCCCTATCCTTCATATCGACGCCACTACATTCTAAGCTACGGTAACAGCTGTAGTGGCAGCTGTCCTTGCAAACCTCAGCGCTAACCATGCAAGCAAGGCTGAAAAAGGTGTTGACAGTTCAAATTTTTGTAACCACCCGGGAAATCAACAAATGATAACTGTTGAGAACACCCAAAGCCACAACTCAGAGTTTTAGAAACGAAAGCGTCAAGCTCAAAAGGAACGCAAGCGATTTCAAAGGCTTGCCATGCAACAGCAACAAGTGGCGACCCCTGCCGCCTCTGCACCGGTCAAGCGATATGAGGGAACACTTCCGAAGTGTAACAAGTGTAGCTACCATCATAATGGAGTTTGCCGGGTACTGCAATGCATCAATTGCAACAAAACGGGACACATTGCCCGTTTCTGTAGAACCACCTCTACCACCGGAGCCAGCCAAGTTTGCTATAGTTGTGGTGAGGCAGGACACTATTACAGGGATTGTCCAAAAAGGAAGATCAACGAAAACAACCGTGTCCACATAACTCCGACCCGACACTTCACTTCCACCACTAATGCTGGTACAAGCCAAATATGTCATTTATGTGGTGAGATTGGACATCTCCAGAAGGATTGTCCAATAACGAAGAACTCTGGCGCGGACGGGAAGATACTAAGGATCACAGCCGCAGGAGAGACTACTCCGGACCCACGCTAAAGTACTAGGGCGTTTCGTTATAATAGACTTATAAGGTGTTAAACACTAGTGCAACTCGAGTCTTGTCTTTTGCGAGATCCCGCCAGTAAAGGGACTCTCGTGCTGCGTATACTTGCTTTTGTAGTATACCTTATTCGCATCAGTAGTCATGTAAAAGACTAAAGTGCTGTAACTCTGTTAAAAGTTGCACCGTTGTGGTTAGTTTGTAATACCTTTTTGAACTAAGTCTAATGCCTCTTATTCTGAGTAGTCCGACATTTTCATATAACTTGAGCAAATCCGACCCTCACAATACCAGTCTCTCGCGTAAATTCTTTTCTCCGAAATCTCCTTTCTAGCGAAGCCGTCGTTTCAAAACTCCGAGGTACTCATATGGAGAGTATCTTATGTTTCGTATCCTTCCCAAAGACACCTCAGCAAACCTCCCCGGAGTACCACTCATACAGTACGTCAAGTTCAACCCGAAGACCCATACGGTTGATCTATCGCTGGAGAAGGTATACGCAAGGGTGGTATATAATCAAGGTTCTACAGGCTTAGAATAAATGATTCCGCTTTAACTTCTTTTCCTTGTTTGGATGTGAGCTTAAAGAAGAATCATTTATTCGACTGCCTTTTCAGTCTTAATTATATACGACTCGTATACACGAAGCCGCGATTGATGAACCAAATATGACTTCTGATATGAACTTTAGGACGGAGACTACCCAAGACTACGAGTGATAGTACTGCCATGCAGATAAACTTAGAATCCAATCAAATGCCTTCTCACCGATCGAGACAGTAGATTCAGATAGAACAGAAAACTCCCAGGATTACCTCCGTAACGTCAAATCGAACTTAGGATTGACTTAGTTCCAGGGGCTACCCCAGTAGCCAAACCGCCCTATCATCTAGCACCTGCATTGATGCAAGGACTGTCCGATCGACTTAACGAACCGCTCAGCAAGGGCATTATAAGACCAAGCTTCTCACCCTGGGGAAACTCCAGTCTGGTTCGTCAAAAAGAAAGACTGATCACTTCGTATATGCATCAATTACAGGAAGCTCAACAAGCTAACCATCAAAAAAATCAGTACCCTTTGCCTATCATAGACGAATTATTTGATCAACTGTAAAAAGGCGATCTTCCTTTCAAAAGTCGATCCAAGATCCGGGTATCACCAACTACGAGTGCTAGGAGAGGATGTTCCGAAGACAGCCTTCCGAACTCGTTGTGGGCACTACGAATTCGTAGTGATGTCATTCGGATTAACAAACGCACCCGCAGTATTCATAGAAATAATGGATAATGTGTGTCGTCCTCACTAGGATCAGATCATCATCGTCTTCATCAGTGATGTACTTATCTACTCTCGTAGTAAGGAGGAGCATAGTCAACATCGTCAACAGATCTTGGAAACATTCCGAGCAGAGGAGCTCTATGAGATATTCTCTTAAACGCGAGTTTGGATTCGAAGAGTCAAATTCCTGTGTCACATTGTTAGTGAAGAGGGAATTCAAGTAGACACTTCCAAATCCAGGGCGCAGTTACATTTTGATATAACGAGGTAAGGTCGTTACCTAAGCCTCCCATCAGTTGGAAACCTCAAAGCTAGCTATGAAATTCATGATCTAGAGTTAGAGGGCATCATTAGAGAAGATCGTTCAGATCAGTGGACGATTAAAGCCTCTAGTGACTGACATAAAAGTTACGCAGGGCCTTTCGAGATTCTCGCCAGAATCGGCCATGTAGCTTACAAACTTAATTTACCACGTGAACTCAGTAGCGTGCCTTATACTTCCCACGTCTCGAAACTTGAAAAAGTGCTTGTCCGACGAGACTCTTGTAACCCCACTCGACGAGATTGAGATCAACGAGAGCCTCAACTTCGTGGAAGAACCTGTAGAGATCATGGACCGAGGGGTCAAGCGAACGAAACAAAGTCGCATCCCAATCATGAAGGTTTGCTGGAACGCCAAGCGAGGACCTGAATTCACTTGGGAGCGAGAGGATCAGTGGAAATAGAAATATCCTCATCTAGTACTTAGTTATTTGTAATAACTTAGTTATGCGAACTCTAATATCGGGACGAAATTCCCTCTAACGGGGGGATGATGTGACAACCCGAAATTTTCATTGTATAAACTCTACAGTCAAACACTTCAAATAATAGTCAAATTCATTTCAGTACATTTTTAGCCGGTTTAAAAGTCCGTTTGGGTATTTTTTTTAAATAAATTCTTGAAACGAACAAATAAATGGGAGTACCTTCTAGGTGGAATGTGTAACAAATAAACACCTCACACCATAACAAGGTGTTTACGGCCAAACTTGGGGAGTTTGGGCCGTAAACTCCACTTCCCCTTGAAGTCATGCATAAGGCATGAGTTTACTCCCCAAACTCCTCACTTCTCACTTCCTAACTCAAGAACTCCCACCATTCTCTCTCAACTATCATAAGATCATCTTCCAAATCCTCCAAAAATGTAAGTTTCTCTTCACTTGTTTTGTTGTTATAACACCTTATCTAGTGTTTATACATCATTTCATCCATGGATTCTTCATTTCTACTTAGATCTTCAAGGGTTCTTCAAAACACCAAGAACACACACTAGTGTTCTTGGGCCCTAAACACTCTTACAAGCTTCATATAAGTAAGTACACTCCTTCTATCTTGTTGGTTGCTTAGTATACTTGTTAAATCATGGAAGAACACCAAGAAATCCCCAAGAACACATGTGTTTACGGTCAAGGGATATCCTTGAACCGTAAACACCATCTAGTGGTGTTTAAGTGCCACTAACACCTTCTAAGGCTTGGATATTGGACTAGAACCTTGCATGCATGAGCTAGAAACACCAAAACACGAAATGGTTGGAGTGACCATGAGTTTACGGCCGTAAACTCATGGGTTTACGACCGTAGACACATGTGTTTACGACCGTAAACTCCCAAGGGTGGTCTAAGGACCGTAAACTCCAAAAGTGAGCTCTTTTGAGCCCTAGCCTCTTCCTAAGCCTTTGATTCAAACCTAGAACACTTCCTTGAGGGGTGTAGGACCTTAAATCACATAATGGTACCATTTACCATGAGTTTACGGCCGTAATCTCATGGGGGCAAAGACCCAAAAACCGTAAACACCTTTAGGTTACCAAATGAGGAGTAAACTCCAATGTGAGGCCATACTCTCTTTGGATCCAACCCTTTAGTACTCCTAGCACTTGAAACAAAGTGTTTCCATGTATTAGAGTGTCCTTACTTGATTAATTAGTTATTAAATGACTAATTAGATACATTTATGTATCACTACATGTTAAATAGGATCCGTGTGTGTGTTCAAGTCTTCACTTGACACTTAGCATCCTATCCGGCACTTCCATCCAAACCACTCACTGCAGGTGAGTTCATACCCCTTAATTAACCTTTTAAATGTTTTTAAATGCTTTTATGGGGGGAATACAAGTTAAATCATGATAGTTATCATATCAATCACATGTGATTAATAACTATCAAACTATGGATGTATTACACTTTTAGCTGTTCTATCAAGCAAACTACTTCAAAATGATTTCTCGAATGCTTTTACACGTTAAACTCTTTGTCAAACTTGTTTACTAAACTACATCTTTCCTTTCAAATTCTGTTATATCTATGCTTCAAATAAAGGTTTTCATGTATTTCAAACTATGTTCCAAGTAAGGGACATCAAGTCATCAGTTCTTATTATTAAACTTTTCAAATGTTTTACAAAACTTCTTTTAAACTTTTATATTATCAAGTGCATGCCTCTATATGTATAGTTATATAAGTAATGTTTAAAGGACTTAGGACTGCTAACCCGCCTTATTTCCTGTTCCTTGTTTGGTTGTGGACTTAGGGTATCCTGTTATTTGTCCGAAGGTCGTCTAAATATTAGTTATATATTTTGTATACATATATAGACATAAAAGTTCTAACAGTCAGTTCAGTACCTTTGGGTAACAAACGCATCCTTTCATTATTCATATACATATATTACTAGTAACTATAATGGGTATAGTTAGGAGATACTATTTACTAATTCTAGTACAAGGAATCACACAAGAGTCAGTTCATTCATGAGTCTATACAAATACTTAAATACTATAAACAGAATGTGACATACTACTTCTTGATACGACACTTCATTGTGGTATCACCTTTGTAACCAGAGTCTCCTGAAGGGAGAGCGGGTATTATGTGTATAGATCTATACGGGACAGACACTCCCACATCCCGACTGCTAGCTACAGTCCGAGCCGATAAGGCCCAAGGGTGACAAAATGTCACCATACTACGTGTGACCTGGAGGGTCATCAGTTATTCAGCCGTCGATCAGCTTGGTTACATACGAGTTCACATTCAAATCCTTTATTTATACAAATAAGAATTAAAGGCCAATTTAGACTTTTCGAGGCGCCTCGTTCATTCGATACCACCTGGAGCCTACACTTCATTCATTTAGACTTTTCGAGGCGCGTCGTTCATTCGATATCACCTGGAGTCTACACTTCATTCATTTAGACATTTCGAGGCGCGTCGTTCATTCGATATCACCTGGAGTCTACACTTCATTCATTGAGTCTATGTTTTATTCACTTTATAGTCAGCATTGTCACTGCTGAGGTAAAATATTATTTTCCCTATTACAGTTACTTTGTGATTTTATCACCTACACGTTATGTATAACTACATTTAGATAATAATAGTTATACTAGGGGAAAAGCCTCCATTTTTACAGAGGCGCAAATCTTGAAAACAGTCGGGTCTTGGTAGAAGACTGCTTTTATACTAGTAGGAAATATGAAATTTTCTAGGGGTTTTCATACTTATACCAAGTTTTCATAAAACAATTGCAAGTCTTTTCTTTACAGTTTTACAAAGCAATGACACTAAAATACTTATGTTCTCACCAGCTTTAAAGCTGATACTCGCTTTCAAAATAACTTGTATTCTCAGGTCACCAGTAGACAGGTACGATGACCAGGTTTTGAGAAGACGGAGCGGTCAAGACTAGTCTTTTATTTCTGATTTCTTATTATCATGTTGTATGCTATGAAAGAACTCACATGTATTAAAATTCTACTATTAATGCAATGGATGATGTTGTTGCTTGTTTACTACTTTACATTGTTGTGATACTTTACATGACGTCCTCCGCCCCAGAACGTTTCCGCCGTTCTCAGTTTTGGGGAGTGACAGTTGTGGTTCTCCAAAGGAAAACCGGTATTCTCTATAACCTTCGGCTCTGATACCATTTCTGTCACACCCCGCTAAAGCGGAAACACGGGACACGACAGTACAACGAGTCTCATAGCAAAAGTTAAAAGACAACACCAACCATAGTATTAAAAGGATTATAATTTACAATGGGTTTGAACAACTTTTAAAAGAAATTACAATGTAATTGAAAAACAAAACATGCGAATACTCCTACAAGTGATGTGTCCCTAAGTGCCATCTTATGGATGAGTTCCTGAAAAACCATGTAAAATGAGTGGTCAACTACCAAAATAGTTGGTGAGTACTCACAGATTTATAACATAATATACTTTGAAGTCATGAAAATCAGAATATTGATAACACTTTCCATAAACAAATGTTACAAAGAACAAACAAGTTCGTTGCTACAAAGAGAAAATAAGCTCATTGCTAAGACAAGTAAATAAGTTTCCAGTAATAAAAGTTCGTTGCTATAATGAGAAACAAAGTTTATTGCTATAATAAGTAACAAGTTTGTTGCTACAAAGATCAAACAAGTTCGTAGCTACAATGAGCAAACAAGTTGGTTGCTAAGACAAGTAAATACGTTTCCAGTAATAAAAGTACGTTCTTATAATGAGAAACAAAGTTTGTTGCTATAATGAGTAACAAGTTTGTATGTATATGAGCAAACAATGAGTTCACAACCAAGCCTATGACTGATGCCCTATCAAGATCTATGTTTATCGTTCCATAAATTAATATGGTATCATACACTCCAACAATTGGGCGAGTGAGGAGTTGTCAATTCCTAATAGCGCTATCCATAATGACCATTGGTTCAAAGAGTTAATGGTTGGAGTAAAGTGTAAAGGAAGGGACTTAAGACGATAAGGCCTCATGTTTCAAGTTGCATAGACATACATAGCAAAATATAACAATCATGATTGATACAAACCAATTTAAATACAACAAACACTAAATAGTTTTTCGGACATGCTTTTCCACCCCAAAACGTAAAAATCGAAAATAGGGGGAGTCGTGAATACTCACAATGCATTGAGATGATGCAAATGGTGCCTTGAACTACGTTCCACTTGTACCACTACCATTTCCTACAATAATGGTATACGCTAGTGAGTCTCTAATCGAAATCTAACACGAGTATACTTACTACTACAATAGAATTATGCCAATATTGTGTCAAAATTTGATATTGTTAAGTTACAAAAAATTTTCTGTGAAATTTAGATTTCTATGAATCAATTTGTTGTATAACAAATTCAAGTGGAATTTCCCCTTATTAAAATGTTAAAATTTAACATTTTAGGAGGTGTTCTAATGATTAAATATTTTAAAACTAAGCCAATTTAGTTCCAAAATTTCCTAAACTTTGCATTTCAGTTTTAATTGAAGTCAAAGACCTTAAGATAAGTTTTCTTGCAATTTTTTTTGTCTAGCTATTTTTCACCATTTTAATTTCTTGAATAATCATAAAATCATGAAAAATAATAAAATATTAATAAAAATTACCAAAATTCTGATTTTGGTTCTAACTGCATTAAAACACTTCCAAATAAATTTTCAAGGTTTATAGATATGTATAACCATTTTAATCACATTTAATTCTCTAGATAGATATAAGTTCATGAAAAATATCAACCAGTTAAGAAAATTCCCCAAACTTTGTGCACTACTGTTATAATTTATTCAATCTGGGAAAATATAAAAAAACTTATTTTCAAACAGTTTAACATGATTTTTCTGATTTTTGTGTATTTATTCTATCAAAATAGAGATAAATAGAAAACAGTTTCAAAAATTCCCCAAACTTTTTGTTATATATATATATATATATATATATATATATATATATATATATATATATATATATATATATATATATATATATATATATATATATATATATATATATATATATATATATATAAGCTAGGCAAAATATAAAAGTTGGTTTCCAAAGAGTTTAGATATTGTCTTTGTTTTATTCACTTAAATAATTATTAATTCATGAATAATTACTAATCAGTTAAGGAAAATTACAAAACATTTTGTACAATTCATACACAATGTACATAAGCTGGAAAAAAATATGAAAATGAATTTCTAAACAGTTTAACCTGATTTTACTATTTTTGTGCATTTATTCTAACAAAAATGGAGATAAATAGAAAACAGTTTCCAAAATTACCCAAACTTTGTACCACTGTTATTAAACATGTAGAAGCTGTGAAAAATCTAAAAGTTATTTTTCAATCAGTTTACATATTTTTCTTTGTTTTATTCACTTAAATAATCATTAATTCGTGAATAATTATTAAATAGTTAAGGTAAATTACCAAACTTTTTGTAAACTTCATATACAGTGTACATAATCTGGGAAAAATACCAAAGATGATTTTTATATAATGGAGTCCGATTTTGTGGATTTAATTGTATTTAATCTTAGGAAAATTGGAAGAAAAAAAACTTACAGAAGAGAAAAATTGTACAACTTTTTATGTAGCATCCTAATGTAATATAAGATTTTCTGGTAAAGTTTCATGAACGTTGGTTGAGTAAAACTATTTCTCCCGATTTTAGTCCTTTATAGAACGAAAAATAATGGGAAATATAAATACATTATGAAAAGTCCCCAAAATATTTTTCTTAGTATAAAACATGACCTAGAAGAAGTGAAAATTATTAAATGCTCTTTTAATAGCTGGGAACTTGGTTTTATGATTTATTTAAGTTAATCATAAAGAAAATTAAACATCATAGAAAACAGTAACAAAAATTGATGAAACTTCATGAGAGACGATTAATAAATCTAAGGGTCATCCACGAATTTATTCTGGATTTATGGACCTTAGAAAGTTTTTTATATGAATTATTACTCTATTTTATTGCAATAATTATAATAATTCGAGAAAAATGAATTATTTTCTGAAAATTTATAGTTCATATTATTTTGTTGTTTGGATTCTGGGAAAAATCTTATTTGAACATAAAATAAGTTTTAGATATGTATTTCGGAATAAATCCTTTATGAACATGTTTGAAAGCTTTTAACAACAAACTTTGATCATCTAGCATCTAAGCTTGAAGATCATTACATGCATGTTGGTTTGAAGACCATTCATGAGTTTGAAATGTTTAAAAGTCATTTTTGAAAGAAAACTTAGGGTGCATGTGGTGATTTTCCACCAAAACTTGTAGAAAAGTGCATTATGTTGATTTTGACTTAGGTTTTGGTTATGGGCTTCACCATTTAGAACATGCATGTTGTTTTTGGGTAAAATCCTACCACCATCATCATCAAAACCATGAGTGTGTGTGTGTGTGTATGTGTTCATTATTTTTCATTAGAAAGTAGTAGGAGAAGAAGAAAATGCAAGAAAATAGTAAAGCTTGAATGAATAGTGAAGTAGAAATCGATTTTACCTTCAAGAACACCACAAGATGATGAAGATTTCGAGCTTGAGGTGTGTTATTAGGCTTATTTTCTGGAAAATTTTGTGGGGTTGTGAAACGGAAAGAGAGGAAAGGGTGTTGGTGGAGATAGAGAGAAATGAGAGAGAATGAGGGAGGAGGTGGAGTGTGGGAGAAAGGAAATCATTTAGCGTGTGCTGGGAAGATAATCTTTGAAGGAGGAGAGAGGGTGGCTGACTTTTGAGGGTATAATGGTCTCCCTCTCTTTTACTTTTATAAAAAAAATTCAATTCTGTTATACAAATATCAAACTTTTTAACCTAGTTTTTATTTAAGAAACCTTGATTTTTTACTTATAAATTAAGGGTAATTGTTAATGACTTAAATTTTATTTTCCTGATTATATTTCCCTGAATTTATTTATTTTAAATTGATATTGTAAGGTTCATAGTTATTTTAATTGAATTTTAGAGGTCAAATTTTATAAATTCAGGTTTTTAGGGCATTTAGGGTTTTTGAGAGTTTGTAAATCTTTGGATATCAAAATAAATTGAATCTTTGAGACTTCAAATTATTTTTGTGTTTCCTAACTCTTATTCAAGTTAGAAATAATGTTTGTAATTTATTTTTATTGGTTTACTGGCATTCTATGTAGTGGTTTCAAGATTCAAGCGAAATTGAAGAATCAAGTATACTAGTCCTAGTTTTCAACTTTGACTTAAGTTCCTATGAGACTCGGACCTAATTTATACCACTATGTTAAGTGCATGATGTGTGTATATGATTCATGAAAAGTTGTTTGAGTCAAAGAGTGACCCGAATATGGATCGTCACTACAGTTAAGTAGTTGTAGAATTCACATACCAATGTGAAATCTAAGTACACTATCCTTCGATTCTACTTGTTTCTAAGTTTCTAGTAGGTTATAACATAGCTCCTAGTTACAAAGTCTAGTATGTGTCGTGCCTATATGTGCAACTAAGTTTATTCAAATCTACAATTGTCTCAAATTTTGACGGATGTCACAATGCGGGCCACACAGGGCCTAACCGTAACACGAAGAAAAAGAAACAACAAAAACAGTAAATCATTTTTTTTCACGCCCCGAAGGGTAGCACAAGGGAACAACTTCAAATAAAATATCACCTCCACCAGCACCGCCCTCACCATGACCGCCACCATCGCAACCTCCACCGATATCGCCCTCACCATCACCGCCACCATCGCCACCTCCACCAGCACCGCCATCATCATTGCCATCACCATCGACATTCATACCTACACTAAGATCAATCCCACCACCACCATGTACAACACCATCCATAAGATCGTCACCATCATCAGAAGCACATAAGAGCCTGAGACCAGGCATATCCAATTGCCCCAAACCAAGCAGGGCAGCGTAATCCATTGTAGCAAGCACTAGCAAAGCATCTTCAACACTGGATGTATGGATCGAACGTGAATCTCTACCCTCTGGATCGTAGGTCCCAAAATCTACTTCAACTTTCAGTCCAGCGCGACCAGACTCCTCACCTGCACCGAGCGCAGCGTGACAAACCCAACTGACACCACCTGTGAACTACGGATGTTCAATGAGCTTATCCATAACACGAACAACACCAACATGTAACAGCCAATCGCGATCCGCACACAACTATTCCAGATTCGCCCGCATCGTCTCTAGCTCCCGGTGACGATAAAAAAGATCACGCTCCAAACTTTCGTTCTTAATCATCAGACCCTTATTCGATTGGGTCAAAGAATCAACCCGAGCTTCTAGCGATGATCGGATCTCCTCCACAGATACTTTTTCAGCAGCAAGCATGTCATATTTCTGGTTAAAACCCTGGACAGCCCTCTCCAACTCCGCAAACCAACACTTCAAGTCAGCCTCGCTAGCCACAAGATCAAAATGTGCTCGCTCAAGATCATCAAACTGTTGAACCCGCCGGGAACCAACGATCAAGTCGCACATAACATGGGCAGCGGCGTAGGCGATGCTTTAAGAGAGAGAGAGAGAGAGAGAGAGAGAGAGAGAGAGCAATGCCACACATCGTGTCCATATCACCAGCGGTCGCTAGAAGAAGAGCATGACAGGTGAACTCTAAGGCATTTACACGAACAGACAGTCGGGAGTCAGTATTTAGAATCCACCCCGAGACAAATAGAGGCACAACAAGGCTAGTAAGCCCATGTGAGCCTTCCATAGGAACGGGATCACGGTGTAAAACCTTTTCCCCATCGCCCGATAAGCAGGGGATAGAAGGAAACCCAGACATAGTAGTCACCGACACGATGGGCTGTTTAGACGCCCCTTGACAACCCTCAGACTGTTGAACGTCATCATCGGGTATCACCACCACAACACCAGGATCGGAAGAGATCGAAGAAATCAGACATGTAAATCCACGTCTCTACATAACATGCCTCCCAATCTGGCCAAAACCACCTCCTAGAGAAGGTTCACCAATTGCCTGGATGGCTTTCCACTTCGCCATGGCACGGCGAACACTCGACACGGTCCCTTCCTTTCTATCCTCCACTACTTCACATGAGAGTCCCTCAGCCGGCCGGATGACTAGGGCAGTGGGCGAAGGAATGATTGGAGCTAGTCCGCTTTCCGTCGTTGAAGAACTTCCCTAAGGCCGATCCATCACGGATGGCGGCTGGCCAAGGTGGCAGGGCGGATGAAGGATCTCATGCAGGTCCACCACACGATGCTCCAACTTCCCCTGGTACCGTTTCCGGAAGAGAACATCCATAGAAAGAGAACACTCAGTACCTGTGAGCGTGACAGACAGTCTAATGATTATTATATAAAGAAAAAGGGGGGAGGAACAGGAGAATAACAACACTACCGTTGGACATAGTGAAGAAAACCAGCATTTCGCCATGGGCACGCCAGCTCGGGCTCATCCCAAAACCAGCAAGCAAGACCTCCGATAACCCATCAGCATATACTTGAAGAGTCTTCAAGAAATCAACAGTGGCTTGCTTGTGGGGAAATAACTTGGGAGTAACGTCCGAAAAGTTGTTCGCCCGGCAGGGCTCCCGGCCGAATAACTCTCGATTGAACCATAACCATTTCTCCTTCCAAGTCTTTGCTGTCTTACTGTTCGGAACAAGGCTGCGACCCCCATGTCGGGCGGAAAAGGTGTACTTATCACAAGTAGCCCCAAATCGGAAGAAGTATACGAAGGTAAAGAAGTATGGGATGATGTCGTTGGCTCGACATATCATCTCGAAGGCCACCATTTTATGAATCGCATTAGGGGTCAACATTTGGAAATTTCACCCATTACGACGGAGAAGCTCCTCCCGGAAGTCTGTCAAAGGTAGACGAAGACCAGCGTCAAGCGTTTTCAAGTAAACACCGACTTTCCCGGACGGAGGAGAAGTGATCATGACACCTAGAATCGGGAATTCTACCCGGTCGATCGGGGAAAAACCATACGTCTCCTGGAGAGTGTCAAACTCAGAGGCGGTAGGAACAAGACCAGCCTAAGTTGCCATATCAAGAAATTACTAGAAGAAGAGAAGGAGGATGAAGTGCAGAGAGAATGTGGGAAAGAAGAATAGTTCCTCCTAGGATATAAGAAAGAAGACAGAAGGTGGGACTTTTCAAAAACCTGACAGGTGACGTAACCGCCAGAAGGAATACGTGGTCACATCGCCAAAATTGAAGCGATGAGCGAACGACTTTCCAACACGTGTAAATGCTAATTAAGTCTAGAACATCATAGCTAGCTAGCAAACGCTATGACTACTAGACTAGGGGACACGATAACACGCTCCCAAGCGCGAGCTACGAGTTGGATCCCCAGGCCGAAGGATCCTCCAGTTAGCCCAGCCTGGACGCCCCAACAAGAGCTCCAACACCCAGGCGTTCCCTTAGGGTTGGACCCCCACACGAGAGGTCCAGCCCTGTCAAGATCATTCCCACTACAAGACAAATACAATGGCTCTAAGAGACAAAGAGTATGCCTAGAGCACTATCGCCTGAGCCAATCGTTGGCTCCAACACATCAGGGGATACGATTAACTAATCAGAGTAACAGATCCTATCGGAACTGCAGTCCTTGTTCCCTGTATGGAGCAATGAGGATCCTAAGTATAAAAATGCCTCCGCTCTGCCTTTAGAAGTAAGTGATATCTCTCAGTTATCATCACTCTCATCCAGATATCTCCTATTGACTAGACCGTCAGAGCGTCTTCCTGGGACCTCCTCCTGGGAAACGGTGATGACTTTGCTTGTTGTGACTTTGCAGATCCCTCCTACAATAGTAATCATTCTGAGAGCCGGTGGTCGGAGCGAAGGTCGCATCAGAATGTAATGTGTAATCTTCAAACTCTTACTATTCAATCTTCTCTTCTTCTAAAGGTTGATTTTCATAGGTTTTTGGCTTCTGAAATCAACTATCTCTCCAGAATATCACTTCTAACCTCTCTCAAGTCGAATATGTAAATCTATATTTATAGATTCATAATAACACATATCGTGTGATGAGAATCAGGGTATGACATCGTGAGATGAGTAGAAATCATGTTTGACAAGGAAACTTTCAATACACGTTGTTATCTTTTGGAACCTCCATCCTCACGACGTGATATTATAGGGTTCTTGTCGTGAGCTTCATTATTATGCGTATGCACGAGATTCTTCTAAGAGTTACGTCGTGGTATTCTCTAGCCATGTCATGGGGAGTGTTTTTGCTTGATTTGTCTTCCTTTTAAGCTCCATTAAGCTCCCAACTAAGCTCCAGTCCTTCCAGGTTCTAGCTTTTTTCAGTATTGGTTTTTTTACCCAAGAATGTTCTTTTTGGCTGCAAAATGTAATTTAACTTAATAAGCACCAAATATCTTTGATTTTAACCAAATTATTTCTTAAAATGTATTAAAATAATGCCTAAAAATATGTATAAATATGGAAATATCAAAATACCCTACATTTTCCTTGTGCTTACCCTCAAGCAAAACTTATCTTTTAATACATCACATAGAAACATGCCCACCAATATCACACAAGACAATCCAAATTGAACCCACTAATTATGCCGAGAGCCGCGTTTAGGGGGATGTTTGGGTGAGCTAGGTTTGGGTTGCGATGTGGGAGGCATTGGCTATCGTCGAAACAAGTGAGAGTAGACCAATAATCGATTCGATCTTTAGTAGTTTCAGCAAGGATTTTGCGAGGTGGTCACGTCGGGTTCGGATGTTGGGTATGTCGGAGTTCCTTCTAGTGTCGAAGCAATAACGAATTGGATGGTTGAGGGCATGAGATCAGTAGTTACCAAGTTCATACCTTCGTTTCGTGGCCAGTTGCACGTTCGCATGTGAATTGATCTAAGCGCAAGTAGGTCATAGAATCAGTTGGGGTACCCGCTTCGATATTGTGATGTTGTTCTTCATCATCTGATAAGTCATCGAGGACTTGTAGTGGGCTCAGTGGAAAGTGTTTGGGATTATAGAGCTCGTTGAGATAGTGAAAATTCATGCGATTTTGGGATGCGTGTGATCGTGAAGATCGACTAGTAATGGAATGCTAGTCTTTGGAAGTTCAGGTTGTCGACAGTTTGAATTGTAAGGTTTCAAAATGGATTAGAAATCCATCAAATCTCGAGGATTGGAAGAGAGTGGTCGAATCCAAGTAGGGGAGAATCATTTGGTCTATGGTTTGCACATGAACGAATATTCGAGTTTTATTGCACATTTGAAGTGAGGCTTAGTGGATATTGATCAGTAATAGGTTGAGGATTGTGTTAGAGCCTATATAGCTATTCTTGTCTAATTAAGGCTTTAGGGTTCGAAGCATAACCCGAACACCTAGTTGGGTTATAGTCAGATGTTGGTTCTATTGGGTTTGATGTACTCTAACATTCCTATGGTGCACATACAACCCTAATGCTTTGGATCTAAGTTTTCTCTAATTATACATGCAATATTGATATCTAAAGCATGAAGCCTAAACTAGCATACAAAATTCATCATATGAATCATAAAATTGGTTAGAAGATTACCTCTTGATGTAGCTAGTAAGACTCTGGCCTTGTGAGAACTTAGCACCCCAAGTGTTGTGCCTCAAACAAGTCACAAACACCAATAAACAACTAAATGGATATGAGAGAGGCTAAGGAGACTCAAATACGACTTCTCTTCTTGGAATGCAAGTAGTATCCGATTTTAGCGCTTAGGATAACATATTTATATGTGTAGAAATCCAAGAGTCATGTGTAACCCTAATCCACACATATAGGCTTATGATCCATGCATTTGATTTGGACTAACACTTCATGGACTATCCATAAGCGTAACCATCACAAATCAATTATGGATCATTAGCCCAATCCATATGTATCAATTTAATTAGTCTCTTTTGATTACTAAATTAATTCTAAATTAATTCTTGATCAATACTAATTAAATAATATGATTCCTCAATTAATATATTATACGTATAATATATTAATAAATCATAAATAACCTCTTACTCAAATATCCATCTATCAAATTGTTCTGGTGAAGGCAGCCCGAAATGGACCATGCTACTATCTGGTTAAGTACATACCAATTATAGTTATGGGATTAGACACCTAATCCAACAGTCTCCCACTTGGATAAGTCTAATAACTATAATTTACAATGCAACATAGAATCCGATTAGCAATCGTAACTCTCAAAAAGCCGCTGTTATACTCTGATGCGTCCATTAGATAAGTGATCATATAATCCTCTCTTCTTCAAGATATCGTGTGGAAAAAGACATGGAATAAAGTCATACTCATTGTCCAAAAGTTTGTTTCACGATTTCCGATTTGTTTGACATAGAACTTAATTGAACACATCAATTTAGTCCTGACCCGGCCTGACACATAAGCCAAAACAAAATCATCGAGGGGCCAAAGATATCGTTTTTAATCCTCTTAGGATAAAAGGAACAGATAAACCTCAACTTATATGCTTGTACTAATTACTCGTTAAATCATACACAACATCATGTTTTATAACATCGAGTCACCAATGTATTTTCGCACTATCAATGTACAACCAACTCCTAATCAACAACTCATATATCTTAGTTTGAAGACAATACGATATTATCATCTCACAATCACTCGTGATAAATTCCATGAAGTGATTCATGTGAGTGTGGGATTAATCCAATACTCAAATCTTATTTCAAGAGCACTCATGAATGTTTGTAGCAAACTTTGCTATGTCTAACACCTTAGACAATCTTACAAAAACCCATTCATAACAGTCTACTTTCATAACCTACTTCCGAAGTATGATCGACTGTGGATAGTTTGAATAATTATATTATTCTGGAAGTCAAAACATGCAAAATGAAACAATAGTAAATAATTGACACAAGATAGTAACTTTACTTATAAATAAAACTCCTTTTATTCAATCATCAAATGTCAATTACATTTTAGCAATTACAAGTTTCTAAAAAGCTATCTAATCATTAAAACAAATATCGTCCTTCAGCCCGAGTATCCTAGCGTGCTGCAAGTGCTTAACCCTACTCAGTCCCTTCGTAAGGGGATTTGCTAGGTTCTCTTCTAACGATACCCCCTTCATCAGGATGAGTCCTTCTTCTATTCGATGTCTTATAAAGTGATATATTATGTCAATGTGCTTGGATCTGCCATGATCCCTTGGTTCCTTGGCTAAGGCTACCGCACCTCCTTTACAGCTGGTACAACTCCAAGGTCTCCAATGAAGTTCTTTAGCCATATTGCCTCCTTTGCTGCTTCGCTTGCTGCTATGTACTCTGATTCGCACGTTGAATCAGCCACATTTTCCTGTTTGGAACTTTTCCATGTTATTGCTCCTGCATTAAGGGTAAATATCCAGCCCGACTGAGAGCGGAAATTATCTCTGTCGGTCTGAAAGCTGGCATCACTATACCCTATCACTCTCAAGTCATCACTCCCACCGAGGCTAAGGACCCAGTCCTTAGTCCTCTACAGGTACTTAAGAATGTTCTTCACTGCAGTCCAGTGAGCTTTACCAGGATTCCCTTGATATCTGCTAACCATGCTCAAAGCAAATGCTACATCACGGCGAGTACACGTCATAGCATACATGATCGAACCAATAGCAGAAGCTTATGATATTCGACTCATTTTTGCTATCTCAGCCTCTGTACTCGGACTCTGAGTCTTACTCAGTTTGGTATTGCTCTGGATAGGTAATTCTCCTTTCTTGGCTTCCTCCATGCTGAAACGCTTCAACACTTTGTCCAAGTATGAACTTTGACTAAGTCCTATTAGTATTTTACTCCTGTTTCTCAATATCCTTATCCCTAGAATATAAGCATCTTCCCCGATGTCCTTCATAGCAAAACACTTCCCAAGCCAGGAGAAGTAACCTCCTGCAAGGTTGGCATGTCATTTCCTATGAGCAGTATGCCATCTACATATAATACCAGAAAGCTAACTATACTCCCACTAGATTTGACATATATACAGGACTCATCCCCGCTTCTTGAAAATCCAAACTCTTTGACTTTCCCATAGAAAAAAAGATTCCATATGTGAGATGCTTGTTTCAATCCATAAATGGATTTCTCAAGCTTACACACTATATTATGGTACTTGGCATTGGCAAAACCCTCTGGCTGATTCATGTAAACATCTTCAGCCAACTTCCCATTAAAGAAAGTGGTTTTGACATCCATTTGCCATATTTCATAATCATGAAATGCAACTATGGCTAGCATAACTCTTATAGATTTAATCTTAGCCACTGGTGAGAAGGTCTCATCATAGTCTACTCCAGGAGACTGAGTAAAGCCCTTCGCAACCAATCGCGCCTTATAAGTGTGTACTTTCCCATCCATGTCAGTCTTTTTCTTGAAGATCCATTTGCACCCGACTGTCTTACGACCTGGTAAATTTTCAACCAAGTTCCAAACTTGATTGTCATACATGGACTAAATCTCGTTGTCCATTGCTTCCTTCCATTTAGCAGACTCGGGGCCTGCCATGGCTTCCTTGTAGTTGTTAGGTTCATCCAAGTTTACCAGTGTACTATCACTGATAAATGTATCACCCTCAGAAGTAATATGGAAACCATAAAACTCAGGTATCTGTCTAACTATACTAGAACCCCTCAGAGGTAAGGACTCGTCAATCGGTTCAACAAGAGTTTCCTCCTCGGGTTGAGCGCTAGTGTTTGAGGTTCCTTCATTGCTTAACTCTTGAAGCTCTTCGAGGTCAATTTGCCTCCCACTGTCCTCTTGGCATATGAGTTCTCTCTTGCGAAAGACTCCTATCCTCGCAACGAAGACAACATTGTCACTCGGTCTATAGAAGAGATATCCAAAGGATTTCTGTGGGTAGCCAATGAAAATACATCGTTCAGTTCGAGGTTCGAGCTTAACGTGAGTTTCTTTTCTCACAAAAGCCTCGCAACCCGAAACCTTAATGTGTGTTAACGATGGAAACTTCCCTGTCCACATCTCGTGAGGTGTTTTGGAAACCTTTTTAGTTGTGACTAGATTAAGGATATGGGCGGAAGTCTCTAAGGCATACCCCCAGAATGAGATAGGTAACGAAGCTCGACTCACCATAGAACGAACCATGTCCAACAAGGTTCGATTGCGCCTCTCAGCCACACCATTAAGCTGTGGTGTCGAAGGTGGCGTCAATTGTGAAATAATTTCACATTCCTTAAGATAGCCGTGGAACTCGATACTAAGATACTCTCCTCCTCGATCGGATCGGAGCATCTTTATCTTCCTGCTCAGCTGAGTCTCCACTTCTTGTTTAAACTCTTTGAACTTTTCAAAGGTTTCTGACTTACGCTTGATTAAGTAGATATAACCATATCTGCTGTAATCATCAGTAAATTTCACATAGAAGCGGTTAACATCCCTTATGGCGGTTCTGAAGGGTCCACACACATCTGTGTGTATGAGATCCAACATACCCTCACCCCTTTCACATGAACCAGTGAAGGGTGACTTGGTCATCTTTCCAAGAAAACAAGATTCAACAGTGTCATCCGACTTTAAGTCAAATGACTCCAAGACTCCATCCTTTTGGAGTTTGGCTATGCGCTTTTTGTTAACATGTCCAAGAAGACAATGACATAAGCATGCTTTATCCAAACTATTGGACGAATCGATATGCAACACATTATTTCCTAAGTTATCTACAACCATCACAGTTTAATATATACCATTACAAGGTAATGCTTCAAAATAAAATGTACCATTATAATAAGCATTAATACTACCAATTTCATTATTAAAAGAAAAGGTAAAACATTGTTTATACAAACTATGAAAGGAAATAATATTTCTCGCCATATCAGACGAGTAGCAATAATTATTCAATTCTTATTTTAACCCACTACTAAGCAATAAAGTATAAACTCCAATCTTGGTGACAGGCGACTTTTTCCTATTCCCCATGATCAAGTTCATCTTCCCGTGCTCCACATCCCTACTTCCTTTTAGTCCCTACAAATCAAAACAAATGTGAAAACCACATCCTGTATCAAGGACCCAAGAATTAACATGTGATGAGTTATTAGACAGAATAGTATAAATACCTGCGAAGGAGGGTTTGATCTTCCCATCCTTTATGTCCTACAAGTATTGGGGGTAGCTTCGCCTCCAGTGCCCTTTTTCATGACAATGGAAGCAATCTGCTTCCTTTGGGTCTGAGGAGGGTGTAGCAGGACCACCTTTGGACCCACTAGAATAGGATCCAACATAGGACTTTGCCATGTGGCTCTTTGAGGAAGTTTTCCTCTTCTTTCCCTTCCCATTTCCAATTGCCAAGACAGGGGCATTAGCAGTAGGAGTATAAACAACATATTTTCCTTTAAGACTACTTTCAGCAGTCTTTAAAAGGCCTTGAAGCTTACTTAGAGTGATCCTCCTTGTTCATATGATAGGTCATACGAAACTGATCATAACATGGAGGCAAAATGTGTAGAATAATATCTATGGCCAACTCTTCATCGAAGTTGACATTCAACTTCAGCAGGCGGTCCACAAATCTTTGCATCTTCTACAAGTGGGCCGTGATAGACTCTCTATTCTTCATTTTGGTAGTAATCATGGAGGCTATGATTTCATACCTTTCCTGCCTAGCACTTTGATGGTACCTTTCCATCAAGTCTTGGTGCATTTCATAAGGCCAAAAGTCCTCATAGGACTTCTGAAGCTCAGAAGTCGTGGTAGCGATCCTATTACACGACACTTTGGTCGCCTCTCTCTCATAGGCCTTGTATTCAACAATCTGTTCGGGAATAGCGGTAGATTCATCAATCTCCTTCAACTCTTTATCTAGGACATATTCTTTTTCCTCATAGCGAATGGCCATTTGGATGTTTTGAATCCAATCATTGAAGTTCGAACCATCAAATATGACCCTCCCACATATGTTCATGAGGGAGAAAGAGCCTGAAGGGTTTGGGTTTGAAGCCGTGTTGGAAGACATCTGAAAAGAAAGACAGAGTTTAGATTAGATAATGATCCTTAATATAGCACCCAAATAAAATACTAAGGCTAGGACCCAACACAATATTTTACAATTCAGAAGAGGGATGCCGTAATCCAATTGCAAAATATTTGAAGGTAGGTAAATGACGATTTACCAATTTCCACCACGAAAAACGGAATAGATTATTAAGTTTTAAATGAATTGAAATTCCTATATTCTTTTGAGATTCATTGAACTTTTCAATGGCATGTTTAAATCTCGATTGTGCCTTTCAAGTTTGTGACAGGGATACTGAGGATCACAAACAAGGTGTGAATAACCATGCAAATGTGCTTGGTACACTTAATGTTTCAAATCACCTAATCAATGTGCCAGTTAACCACACACGCTCCATTGATCCAAGATTAACATCAAGCTACCCTTTGCAACACATTGTTAGTCCCAAATTAGTGTGTCGGTTAACCACACACGCTCCACTAACGACTTAAAAAGGTGCAAAGTCCAATTTCATGGAATAGCACCTTTTTCACAATTTTCCTAATGTAACTAAGTTTGGGAATTTATAAAAGTTTGGTTACTTTAATAATTATCATTATACTTATTAATGATAATTAATGTCCTATCCTACCCGTTCGGCTAACAACCCTCCACCAGTCAAGGAAGCGGTGGGTGAGAGTGGACACCCATTAAACCACCATTTTATAGGCAGTAACCTTATACCTCCTTATAGACCGGCTTCGTGAATGAGGCCTACTAATGGTAAGACTGACTTGTCTTATACATATATATATATATATATATATATATATATATATATATATATATATATATATATATATATATATATATATATATATATATATATATATATATATATATATAAGTATTAAACTTTAATATTATAATAGTATAAGGGTTGAATTTTAAACTTTTAAACTTTTAAGTTTTGGAATGAAAGTTTCATAAATGTAACTATTCAAGTTTCAAAACATGAGGGAAAGTTTTGTAACTTGTCAAAACTTTTTAAATCCATAACTTATGAACTTTTATGTTGCATGAATGAGACCTTTCAAATTCCAAACTTGAGGACAAGCTATGAAACCTTTCAATTCTCTTGAATTCTATAACTTACATGAGTTAATAGTTTCATAAATAAAGACTTTTCATATTATGGAACTTTTCAAAAACACATAGATCAAATTAAAAAAATCCAATTATCATATAATTCATCATTTACCAATTTGACCTAGTTCATATTCAAAATAGTTTCAAATTTTACCAATACTTAGTTTTCTCGTAAAATCAAGTAATTATCTTAAAAAATTTGATAACCTTCATGGTTTTGGATGGGGATAAACATTACCATACTAGTAAAATCAAATTTTATGAACCAAAACAGTTTGTGGTAATGATCCTAATCCAAAACAGGCCAAAAACTCGAAAAATCTGCCACCAGATGAGCCAACTCGTCGAGCCAGGCTTTGGACTCGTCGAGTTCATGGCAAAACTCATCCAACTCGTCGAGTCCATATATGGACTCGTCAAGTTCATCATACAGTGGCCAGAAAAGTCATTTTTTAAACTTTGAAAATCATACATTTGCATCAATATAATAGAAATCACCCTAGGCTTTGATACCACTGTTGGGTTTTATGTACTCTAACATTCCTATGCTGCACATATAACCCTAATGCTTTGGATCTAAGTTTTTTGTAATTATACATGAAATATTGATATCCAAAGCAAGAAGCCTAAACTAGCATACAAAATTTATCATATTTATCATAAAATTGGTTAGAAGATTACCTCTTTATGTAGCTAGTAAGACTTTGGCCTTGTGAGAACTTAGCACCCCAAGTGTTGTGCCTCAGACAAGTCATAAACACCAATAAACAACTAAATGGATATGATAGAGGCTAAGGAGACTCAAAATCGACTTCTCTTCTTGGAATGCAAGTAGTGTCCGATTTTAGGGCTTAGGATAACATATTTATATGTGTAGAAATCCAAGAGTCATGTGTAACCATAATCCACACATATAGTCTTATGATCCATGCATTTGATTTAGACTAACACTTCATGGACTATCCATAAGCTTAACCATCACAAATTAATTATGGATCATTAGCCCAATCCGTATGTATCAATTCAATTAGTCTCTTTTGATCACTAAATTAATTCTAAATTAATTCTTGATCAATACGAATTAAATAATATTATTCCTCAATTAATATATTATACTTATAATATATTAATAAATCATCAATAACCTCTTACTCAAATATCCATCTATCAAATTGTTATGGTGAAGGCAACCCAAAATGGATCATGCTAGTATCGGGTCAAGTACATACCAATTATAGTTATGGGCTTAGACACCTAATCCAATAGGTTCAACTCAGGATGATTTTGGTTGGAATGGTAGATGAGTGGTAAGACAATGGATGGTGACCATGGCAGAGTGGGAGTTTTATAAGACTGCGGGGTGATCGTAGCATTCACTAGATTGGCAGATGGCATAGAGGTGTTGTAAGACTGCGGGGTGGCTGTAGCGTTCACTCGGTTGGCAAGTAGTGGTGGAAGTGTTGTAAGACTACGGGATGGCCATAGCATTCACTAAGTTGGCAGGTAGTGTGGTAGTGTTGTAAGACTACAGGGTGGCCCGTAGCATTCACCTGGTCCTTGAGCAGCTGGGAGAGCATGGTAAATTTAAGATTGGCCCGTAGTTCCCTCTAGGTTGGATCAGCCCATGGCAGGTCAGGTTGTGAGACTATGGGAAGACCACAACATTCATGGAATTAAGGAAGGTAGTGAGCCGTATGAGGCCGACGGTGATATAAGACTACAGCTGGGAATGTAGCATTGACATATAGCAAAGTGGATTTGGTTATATCAGGTTTGATGGTTAGTTATGTTCAGTTGGATCAAGAGGGCTGATAGAGCCATTATGGCATGCAGGCTAGGTAAGCACTTGCCAGATGAGACCCCCGTTCAAAAGTTGTGTGGTGTGATTGTGTGAGACTATTAGCCTCAACAATCGGTTGGGAATCCGGAATATCGGTTAATTGGTAAGTAAGTACGAGACCAGGGAGGTCTCGACAGCATCAGAAATGTAACTACAGGTCAGCACGGTGAGCCTGAGGTGGTACTAGTGACCGGGACTCGTGTTAGGAGTCGCCTTGTTAATACGTGGACATGTTAAGTCACTCTCTTCATGGGTTAAATAATCTCAAAGTAACTAATTTGATCCCACTGCGCATCTCTCATTTAAATCTAACTGTTGTAGGGATAAAGCTTTTACTCGAAGGATTATCTAAGCCTTGTATCAAGTGAAAGGGGTTTCTGCAGCCAGGGATGGTCAGCGATTTAGAGTGGGCTGCTTGTCGGGGAGTCATGCATGGTTTTAGGATCTCAGATTTCGGGTTCTGGGTAGGATAGTAATGGTTAATCTTCAGGGGTCGTGGAAGATGTGTTCTAGTTGTCTGGAGTTTCGGGGAGGTAGTAAGGAGTGATTTCAAGGACGAAATTTGATTTAAGTGGCGGAGAGTCGTAACACCCTGTTTTGGGTCGTTTCATAATTCGGGGTCGTGATCCGAGGATCAAGTATCATAAGGCTTCAGGCCTTGGAAAAGAGAGGATTATACCTATTTGTTGATGGATAATGTAGGTTGAGGGTATTATAGATTAGGTGATTCGAGAGTTTAGTTGTGTTTCGGAGCCAAAGGGTTTAACTGCAAGTGATAGTTCGGTCCTTTTATGGATTTCAGGTATAAGCTCGGGAAGTTTTAAGAAAAAGGGAATTGATAGTATTGTAGAGCTTCTCAATACCTTTATGTGGATATAAAGAATGTTGGAATCAGACGTTGAACAAAGAAGTTATGGCCTTCAGAAGATTTGAGGTTTTGGATCCTAGCCGAGTACGCCGGGCGTATGCTATGAGTACGATGGGAGTACGCTATGAGTACGATGGGAGTACGCTATGAGTACGCCGGTCGTACTAGGTTGAAGATGATCACGAGATTCACCCACGTATACTGGGCATACGTAGGAGTACGCATGGCGTACGCAAGGCAAGGATAAACCCTAATTTTTTGGGTTTCTTCCCTATGTAAACATCTTAAACCACCTTTGGACATTCTTTTAACCAGCCTCCATTACACTACACCCTAAAATCGGAACCCTAAGTGCATTTGGTGAGATTTACGCTTGAAAGTGAGTTTGTTGGTATTTTATGGTGAAGAAGAAGAAGAAAAGGAACACTTGGAGGAATAGCTTGAGCTTGTAGATCCAAAGTTACCTTCTCCTTTGCAAGCCTTTTGAGGTAAAAAGCTCTCACCTTAGTGGTCTTTTGTGATAGATCCATTTTATGGTGTTGTTTATGCATTTTGGAGTCTTTTGGAGTTAAAGTTGAGCTTTTGATTTACTCCAAAAGCAATGTATGTTAGATCTTAGTTCCTTGAAGGTCCCTTGTTCATAAAAATGTAAACTTTGTGAAAGATATTGGTCCATTCAAGTCTTAAGAGCTTTATTAAGCTTCTTTTTGAGTGTTGGGTCCCATTAAGTCATGCATGGGTGTAAAGTTGCCAAATTTACGTACTAAGCCACTATTTGGTATCAGGTCTGAGAGTTTGGCCAGTTAGCTTAACTGAATAAGTGCTTAATGTAATGGATTGGTGATCTGGGGAGTATGCTGGTTGTACCCAGGAGGTACGCTGCACGTACTGGCCCCGGAGGAAGTACGCTAAGCGTGCAAGCAGGTTATGCCCCATGTACTCAACAAATGGACTTTTGGGCTTAGTGATCACAGATTGGGCCATGCTTTGGACTGTTAGGGTTTGGGCCTTGTTGGGCCATTAGACTTCTGATTTTAGGCTTTTGCTAGTACATTGGACTTTCTTGGAATTAGGTGCATGATGATTTTTGGGCTTAATTTGGAAGTTAGGCGTTATTGGGCCTTGTGATGCCATTTAAGGAATTTGGGCTTTTGATGCTATTGGTTTGGGCTTCGGATTTGGGCAAAGTGAGGAAAGGGTAAAATGGACTTTTACCCTGAAGATTGGATATCAGACTAGGATTCTTGATCATGGGTCGAGATCCAAATATTGATTGGATGCTATTTGATGATGTTGGTGCGGGGATTTTTTCGGACCAGTTGGTCGAGATTCGTTTGTAAGATCCATCAGCTAGAGGTGAGTGTCCTCACTGTACTATGGGTCGAAGGGCCCGACTTGATCGCAGCGCATCCACCCATGTTTCTGCCACTTTGTGATTTTGGTAATTGTACTCTGATAATTGTTTTACCTTGTTACACTTTTGAATGATTGGATATGTTAAGTGGTGTTTATGGTTGAATTAAAAATGAAATTTTTATCTCAAAATTTTTGGGACGTTACAAAAACTGTCATACCCTGCTAAAGCAAAAATACGGGGCGTAGCAGTACAAAGGGTCCTAGCAAAAGTTAAAAGACAACACCAACTATAGTATTAAAAATCATTAAAAATTTACAATGAGTTTGAACAACTTTTTAAAAGAAATTACAATGTATTTAAAAGACAACACATGTGAATGCTCCTACAAGTGATGTGTCTCTATGTGCCACTTACTCGATGATTCCTGAAAAAGCATGTAAAACGAGCGTCAACTATAAAAATAGTTGGTGAGTACTCACAAGTTTATAACATAATAGTTTGAAGTCATGAAAATCAGAATATTGGTAACAGTTTCCATAAACAAATGTTCATTACTTAATAAGTAAATAAGTTTCATGAATAGAAGTTTGTTGCTAAAACGAGTAATAAAATTTCCATAAATAGAAGTTTGTTGCTAATATGTGAAACAAAGTTTGTTGCTCAAATGAGTAAACAAGATCACTGCTACAAACAGCAAACAAGTTCATTGCTACAAAGAGCAAAGAAGTTCGTTGCTACAAAGAGTAAACAAGTTCATTGCTATAATGAGAAACAAAGTTTGTATGTGCGTACTGATCAAATCATGAGTTCACAACCCAAGCCTAAGACCAAATGCCCTCTTAAATACTATGTATATCGCTAACATTGGGAGAAATAATGGTAAAATGCACTCAAGCGAATCGTGCGAGTGAGGAGTTGTCTACCTCCTAATAGCGTTATCCATAATGACCATGGGCTCAAATGAGTTAATGAGTGCTGTCAACTGATTCATGGTACTTAAACACGATAAGGCCTCATGAATTAACAATAGCATATACATACACAACAAAATATAGCAACCAAGTTTGATACAAGTCAAATTAAATACAACGAACAATAAATAGTTTTTAGACATGATTTTCCACCCCAAAATATTTAAAAACCGAAAATAGGGGGAGTCGTGAATACTCACAATGATACGTGAAGGTATTTTTGATGCCTTGAGCTAACCTCCCTCACGTCCTACTACCGTTTCCCTACGATAAGGTTACACACTAGTAAGTCTCTAGTCGAAAATCTAACACTAGTATACTTAATTTCTACAATAGAATTATGTCAATATTGTGTCAAAATTAGGTTTTGTATAAGTTGCAAATACTTTTCTTAGAATTCATATTTCCATATACCAATTGACTTATTAACATTTGCAAGTGACAAATCTCATTTTGTGTTCTTGTTTGAAATGCATTTTACCACTTTTGGAAGGGCTTTACAAACTAAAAATCCAAAACTAAGTCAAATCAGTTCTAAAAATTTCCAAACTTTACATTTCAATTCTAACTATAAATTAGAACCCTCTTGTAAATTTTCATGATTTTTAAATATGTTTAACCATTTTCCCACCATTTAATTCCTTGAAAACATTATAAAATCATGAAAAATAATAAACAGTTAATAAAAATTCTCAGTCTTTTTGTAAAACTGTTATACAATATATATAAACTGGGAAAAATACTCAAATTGATTTTTAGACAGTTTAACCCGATTTTATGATTTTTGTGTATTTATTATAGCAAAAATCAAAATAAATAGGAATCAGTTTATAAAATTCTCCAAACCTTTTGTGCCACTGTTATTTAACATATATAAGCTAGGAAAAATATCAAAGTTGGTTTTCAAACGGTTTAACTGTTTTTCTTTGTGTTATTCATCTAAATCAGCATTAATTCATGAAAAATTAATAAACAGTCGTTAAAATTAACTAAACTTTTTATTTATGACTTATATGCAATATAAAATATTTTGATGAAGTTTCATAATTTTATGATAAGTTTAGCTATTTTTCATCATATTAATCCCTTAAATATTCATTAAATCGGGAAAATAAGAATTTGTCTTGTAAAAATCTGGAAAACTTTTCATGGAGTCTTTATGATGTCTAGAAGATTCGAAAAGAATGAAATATGGCTTTGGACATTCATAACTGTATTTTGCTATATATTTATCTTCAACAAAATTAAATTAGAAATCAATAGAAAACAACCTTAGAAATGCATACAACTTCATGAAAAGTCTTTACACAGTGCATAGGTGATATCCGAAATTTACCATAATTTATTAACAAACAAAAGTATTTTATATGAATTATTTCTCTATTTTCTTGCAAAAACTACAATAATCGAGAAAACGAGTTATTTTTTGAAAACTTCGAGATCATCTTATTTTGTTCTTTGGATTCTGGGAAAAATCGGATTTGAGCAGAAAAGAAGTTTTAGATATTTATTTATGAATAAATCCTTTAAGAGCATTATTAACAATGTACTTTGATAATCAAGCCTTTAAGCTTAATGTTCATCACATACATTATGATTTGAAGACCATGAATGAACTTACTCTGTTCAAAATGATGTTTCTAAATGAAAAACTTGAATGTATGTGGATTTGGATCTTTAAAACTTATAAAACTCAAGTTGATGGATTTGATTTAGGTTTTGATCATTGGATTTCACCTTCTAACAACATACATGTTGTTTTTGGGTGAAATCCTACCACCTTCATCATC
Source organism: Lactuca virosa (assembly GCF_052849685.1). Classification (NCBI taxonomy): domain Eukaryota; kingdom Viridiplantae; phylum Streptophyta; class Magnoliopsida; order Asterales; family Asteraceae; genus Lactuca; species Lactuca virosa. Next base: position 255,828,681 of record NC_136434.1, read on the forward strand.
AAATTCGACATGCATGAACATGCATGTGAATAAAATGTAAGAAAACATGAAATTTTTGAAAAAAAAAAGTGAACTAAACGTAAGGAAATTGATTTTACCTTGAAGATCAACTTCAAATGATGAATATTCTTGAGTAAAATGAGGGATATTTGCTGGAAATTTCATGGGTTTTGGAGCTAATTCATAGAGGGAAAGAATGGGGGTTTTAGAGAGAAGAAAAGAGAGAAAAAAGAGATTCTATCTCTCTGGATATCTCATCTCTCTCGTCATCCCTTTGGGGTTATACTACACCAAAATCATCCACCAAAATAAAGAGATGCTTATGAATTCATGAAGAATTGAATGTAAAATTGGCTCCCAGTGATATTGCTTCTAGGTTCATCATTTGTAGAGAAAATGAGGGAAGTTTTTAGAGAGAGAAAGATATAGGTGGAGTGAATGGGTGATCAAAATGATTAGTATTGGGAAGGGGGAGGGTATGGCCGAAATTTTGAACTTATGAGGAGGGTTCATTTTATTTTATTTATTTATTTTGTATTAATTCTTTAATTTTATACAATTTCTTTCAATATATATAATATGTGTATTTATATAAATTTTGTTCATAATTCTTGGATTTTTAGCTTATAAATGTAAAGTTAATGTTAATGAATTAAATTAATTTCCTTGAGTATATTTCCACATTTTAAATATATATAAATTTGATATTATAGTGTTTATAACAGTTTTTATGGGATTTTAATATAAAACTTCATAAATTTAAGTTTTATATCTTTTAGGGTTTTAAGGAATTTTGTAAATCCTTGGATATGAAAATGAATTGAATTTTGAGACTTCAAATTATTTTTGTGTTTCCTAACTCTTATTCAAGTTAGAAATAATGTTTTTAATTTGTTTTTATCGGTTCATTGGCATTTCTATGTAGTGATTCTGATATTTAAGTGAATTTGATGAATAAAGTATACTAGTCCTAGTTTCAACTTTGACTTAGGTTTCTATGACACTTTGACCTAATTTCTAGTTCTAGGTCAAGTGAATGATGTGTCAACATGATTCATGCAAAGATGTTCAATTCAAGGAATGACCCGAGTATAGATAGTCATTACAGTTAAGTAGTTGTAGAATTCACATACCAATGTGAAATCTAAGTACACTATTCTTCGATTCTACTTGTTTCCAAGTTTCTAGTAGGTTATAACATAGCCCCTAGTTACAAAGTCTAGTTTGTGTCGTGCCTATATGTGCAACTAAGTTTATTCAAATCTAGAACTATCTCAAGTTTTGATGGTTGTCACAAAAACCATACTTATAACTGTGTTTGTAAGGAGTCTTTTAATAAAGTTTGAAAACCAAAAGGTGTCTTTGCATAATTAAAACCATACTTAAAATTGCTTTGAGAGAAACCAAGTCCATGGTTTTTAGATACTTATCACCCGCTTTGATTGATCGGCCGAGGTTGTAGCTAGCAACCACATGTGGGGATGTCAACCCAATATAGATCTATACATACGTATCTCGCTCCGAGAATTAACGGATATAGTAGTATAGGTATGCTAAGTGTTTAGACTTAGCTAATAAATAATGTCTCATTATAAAGCCTTAACTAAGGTACATGAATAGCTCTCATCCCTAACTTATATGTGGATAAGTTATTAGGCATATATGTTTTGTAAAAAGTTTATAAAAGCCGAGTATGTTTGGTATATACGTACAAATTTAATGTACTCGCCTTTATAAAGAGGTACATTTCAAAGTAGTGATCATAAGTACATGTATAAGTTCTAAGTAATAATAATTAGAACTTGTATAAATATGTATTCAAACACACACACACACACACACACACACACATATATATATATATATATATATATATATATATATATATATATATATATATATATATATATATATATATATATATATATATATATATATATATATATATATATATGTGTGTGTGTGTGTGTGTGTTTTTAAAAGACAAAACAGGAAAATTAATCTAGAATGTCGATTCTACCCCTGTTTTATAAAAATTATAGAACAGTCATCGGGAGTCAGAATTAGGATCCGTAAACTCTCAAGGCTTAGAAATTGAGTTTAATTTATCCCTAATTTTATCCCTGACATGAAATGAAGAGCAACTATGGTGAAAATGACCGTTTTTACAGACCGGTCCGAAAAGGAATGCAATGATATGCAGTTTTGCAAAAATCACAATAAATTGTATAAAGATCGTATGAACGTGTGCAAGTAGTACCTAAAAAGGTGTCGATCTGAAATACTTGCATAGAAAACATGTTTTCAAACCCTAGGGTTGAAATGTGCAAAACAGGTCTTGAATGGACCATAATTTTTCACATAAAATCATAGCATTTTGTATTATGTTTTTTTCAAGAGTGTTTTTGCATAAACGAAATATGTGAGCACATGTATCCACCCATCGAAATATATATAAAATATATAAAAGGGCCATAAGCACTCACCTTAGTTATGAGAATTCGGTTTAGAGTGGGATTCCAGGAAGCACCGCGACATGTCACCAAAATAGCAACGACTTCTAACCCGGTTTGGGCTTGATTCAAACCCAAAACTTTGAGTCTATAACTTAGAAAAATACCACAAAATATTTGCAACACAAAGGTGGTCTAAGGTGGAGGCACCCGAGAGGTGGATAGAGGTGGCAGCCGGCGACGAGGGGCTACTCCGACAGCCCTTAATTGGCTGTTTCCGGCGGTTAACGGCGATGGGAGGAGGGGGAAGCAAGGGGATGTGATCAGGGGGTGTTAGCTCGTCAAAATAGGTGGAGAAGGCGTGGTCCCGATGGTGATCTTCTGTGGTGGAGTGGTGGTTCTTGGTGGTGACTTCAAACCGAGACAAGAAGCAAGAGAGGGGAGGGGAGAGTTTGAGAGGTGTTGGCTGATTATGGTGATGGAAATGAAGAGCCAAAGGGCTCAATTTATAGTGTTTAACTTACAATGTCCATGCATGTCATCCCTCTTAGGAAAGTCAAACACTCCAAGAAGCCATAATTTGTACTTCGGATGAAGGGTATACACAAGAAGGTACGGTGATGAAAGAAAGGGGGATGGTACTCACGTGGGTAGGGGATGGTCTTTTGGCTGATTTTGATAAAGTATTGCAAGAATAGTGGGCCATGGTGATGTCACACATAACAAAAAGTCCTTAAAATGCTTCTAGTTTTGCGTGCCAAAATCCCGACACCTAATTTTTTTTCGAAAGTGGTATATGATAGAGTAGAGTTCAAGGATTCCAAAAACCTGAACAAATTAATTTTTTGAGTTGTAGAACTCCAGGAAATCGCGTTTAAATATTCACATCTAATTGACCCGAAACGTCCGATTTTTTGACTTTTACAAATATTTTTACTAAAAATATTTCGAGTATGAAATTTAATATTAAACTATAGTCTAAGTCCAAAAAGGCTCTCAGAATTTCCATATGAGGTGTGCAAATGCCTTAACAGATAGAAACGGTTTTAATAGTTTAAAGAAAAATCAGTGTTATACTGGTTTGTTTTCTTAAAACTGTTGTATCTTTTGCATACGAACACTGTTTTGGAAGTTCTTTATATTTTCGAAAACAGGTGAACATGTACTACGAGACTAGAGTGTTTTCTTTGCTCACAACTGCTTAATACGTAATTTTAGTATTTCAGACGTATTAACTAGGGTTGTAGTTTGAGCTGTTTGATTGGTTTGAGATTTTCCACAATTGGAAGTAAGATAACATTTGGTTTCTTATAATAGTTGTAATAACACTATATATTTTTCAAAATATGCATTAAAGCTCAATAGGTCAGATTACAAAGAGGTCCGCGATGAACTGATTGTCTACAATTTTAGACCTAAATTCTGGGATGTCACATTAAGTGCTTAATATAAAAAGATACCACCTCCAACTCTCAGATCTAGTCTTACTAAACATCCAAAGTAATAAAGCTCCAAACTTTATGCATTTGCATGTCTTATCAAGGCTCAAGAGAAAACCTTAATCTTATAAAATCTTCTAAGAATCTCAAACTCATGCATGGATGGTTGGTGGCTAAGATACTATTTTTATGTCTTAATACACTCAAATGCATCTAGAAATGCATTCTACAAGGTCTAGAGTAGCTCATACTCAAATGGACCAAAATAATGGGACAAAAAGGCATAAACTTGACAACCTAGATAGATATAATAAAGAAGTATAAATATACAAACTTTATACCTTCTAAAGAATGCTTGAGAGATGCAAGTTCCAGATAAACAAGGCTTGAGGCTTCCTAAGTGCTCTCCAATGGAATCCTTCTTTCAAAGATGGACACAAAACACTCAAATAGCTCAAAAGCTCTCAAATAGAGATTAAGGTTTCGAGGTGGCTACTTAACGGGAGCGGAGGCGGATAATAGAACGCCTCAAGGGGGTTAGAGCCTTTAAATAGGACTCAAAACCACAAAATTAGGGTTTATGCTCTGGGCCACTATACGTTGTGTAGCTCATTAAATACCCTAATCCAATGTTTCTTCTACGTGCTGCGTAGGAGGAGACATTACGTCCCATGTAATGGCCAAAATCCCACAATTAACATTTTAAAGAAGGAAAGAAGTTTACCTAAAGGACCAGGTGTTACAATTCTCCACCACTTGAATCAAACTTGGTCCTTGAAATCCTCAATTGCAAATAACTCTGGGTAGTGCTCCCGTATCTCCGCCTCGGGTGCCGAAGTCCACTCGGAACCCTTCCAATGCTGCCACTGGACCTTGACCAAAGGTACCACCTTGTTACGCAAGGCCCTCATCTTCCCGTCAAGAATCACTACCAGTCTCTCCACATAATTTTGGCGCTCATCAACCTGAATGTCATCCAAAAGGATGACTGATGAATCGTCGACCACACATTTTTGGATCTGGGAAACATGAAAGGTGTTGCGAATCTGGTGAATTTCATCAGGCAGATCCAATCGATAGGCCATCTTTCCTACTTTGGCCACTACTTGGATTGGACCGATAAATCGGGGTCCTAACTTTCCCCTCTTCCTGAAGCGTATAACACCCTTCCAAGGTGATACCTTCACCAAAACCATATCCCTGACGTGGAACTCCAACTCGGATCACTATTTATCAACGTAACTCTTCTATAAACTCTAAGGTATCTACAACCTCTTCCTGATCTACTGGATGAGCTCTTCCATCTAGAGAACTACCTCAGTCCTCCTCATGACCTTGTGGCCGACCTCTCCCCAACATATTGGTGTATGACACTTCCTCCCATAGAGAAGCTCGAAAGGCGGTGCACTAATACTAGATTGATAGTTGTTGTTGTAGGAAAACTCATCTTGGGGAAGATAGGAATCCCAACTCCCACCAAAATCAATAACACAAGCCCTCAGCATATCCTTGAGTGTATAAATGGTATGATCACTCTGACCATCAGTCTGAGGGTGATAAGTCGTGCAAAAATGCAATCTAGTACCCAACTCCTCTTGGAACTTTTTCCAAAATTGGAAAGTAAACCGTACATCTCGATCAGATGTAACAACCCAATGTGAGGCACTTCGATTTTTAACCCTTTAATTCATTTATATTTCATTTTGGTCCCAAAGTTAAAGAAATGTATGCAAAAGGGCCTTAGTGGAATTTTTGTAAGATTGGCCTTAGGGGAGTACGCCGTGCGTACATGTGTACGCTGAGCGTACTAGTGCACGCCCGAGTACGCTGGGCGTGCATCAGTGTATACGGGGCGTATTTTCCAGATGAGGAAACCTTAATCTTTAGGGTTTGGCTCGTATTAAAGAACTCTTATGGCCTCATTTCCTTCACCTTAACAGCCTCCAACCCTCTTATACTTGTTTGCAACCCAAGAATCATCTTGAGGAGCCATTTCTAAGCTTGTGTATGTGTTTTGGTGCTCTTGAAGAAGAAGGAAGGAAGAGGAGACCACCATAAAGGAGTGAAGCTCTCTAGATCCAGGATCACACCACCTTTTTGCACCATTTTGAGGTATCAAGTTCTGAACTTGGTGTAGTTTCTTGTAGATCTTGTTTTGGGTTTAATTTTAGGTTCTTTTGTCCCAAATGTGGTGTTTCATGAACAAAGCATGTTCTTGATGGGTTTTGAGCACTATAACAACCTTATGGTGCACATGCAACCCTAATGATTTGGATCTAAGTTTTCTCTAATTATACATGCAATATTGTTTCCAAATCATGAAGCCTAAACTAGCATATAAAAATTTGGTATATTAATCATAAAAGTAGTTAGAAGAATACCTCTTGTTGTAGCTTGTTGTATTGGCCTTTAAGAACTAAGCACCTCAAGTGTGATGCCTCAAATGGTTCACAAAACACCACCAAGAATTGGAGAACTTGAGAGAAGGCTTGGAGGCACTCAAAATCGGCTATAGTTTCTCTAAGAAGACTAGTGTCACCAATTTTAGGCCAAGGGGTTACATATATATAGTGTAGAATTCCAAGGTTGATGTGTAAACCCTAATTCTTACACTTGGGCTTGTAATGGACTAACACTTTTTGGATCCTTTCATAAGCTTATCCATCACTAATCAATCATGCTTTATTAAACCAACTTATATGTATCATTGATTTACACAATCAGTCCCTATATATTTAATTAGTCTCTTTTGATCATTAAATTAATTCCAAATTAATTTTTGATCAATACTACTTAAATAATAAACCTCTTTCTCAAATATCCATCCTATCAGATTGTTCTGGTGAATGCAACCGAAAATGGACCGTGCTACTCTCGGGTCAAGTACATTCCAATTATAGTTATGGGCTTAGATACCTAATCCAAGAGTTCTTGACCCATTAAGTTGTCCTTTCAGACCCTTGGGAGGGTCTTGAGTCATAAAAATAGGTTTCAAATGGTTGGTTTTGCTCCATGCATCTTGTAGAATGTATTAATGGGTTTAGAAGTTGAGTTAAGCACTTAATGGGCATGCAAAGTCATAAAGTTTGACACTTTATGACTCTTGAGTGTATTTAGCCATGGATCTGAAATATAGACGTAAGTGCTTAAGACATTAAGCACTTATTGAGTTTTGAATCTTCTGGGAGTACGCCTTGCATACTAGGAGTACGTCCTACGTACGAGGTCAACCATCCCGATGGTGGTCAACGTACGAGGAGGCGAGTATGCCCAGCGTACCTTCGGAGTACGCCCAGGGTACTCATTCTGAGGTGACTCGGCTGGGTTGACTCAGTTGACTCAGTGGGATTGACCAGTTTGACTTAAGGGTATTTTGGGTATTTTGGGATTTTGATCATGATTGGTCATTTGGTTGGATAGGTAAAGGTTTGAGCTGAGATTCAGAGTCGGGACCTCATCAGCTATTGTTCAGTCTGTCAGGTGAATTTTCCTCACTGTAGTTACGACTCGAAGGCACCAAGGCCGACCCACTAGATTAGATATCATGTTATGTGATAGTATGTTTTGTGTTGTGGTGATCAGTTAGATCGGTATCCTGGTATATAGGATGATGTATTCTTAGTGATCTGTAAGATATGTCTGATTGTCTGTTGACTAGTTATATGTATGCTTATATGTTATGAATATGTCGACATGGTTTATATGTGGTTGGGTTGAGGCAGACCGGTGTAGTCTGAAGGCCAAGAGACCCAGGGAGTCCCTGATAGACTGCAGTCCCGAGGGGCGTACCAGTCAGGCCGAAGGCCCAGAGAACATTCCGGATAGGCTGAAGGCCCGGTGAGGTGTAACAGTCATGATGAAGGTTCTCTGAGCGTACCAGATAGTCTGTAGGCCGGTGCGGCGTTCCAGTCAGGCTGAAGGCTTGCATGCTATTTGTTATTATGCTTATGTTATGTGTTGTTACTTTGAGGGAACTTACTAAGCGTTGGCTTACAATTTTGGGTTATGTTTAAGGTACTTTAGATGACCGCGGGAAGGCAAAGGCATGACCGTACACATCCTCTTCTTTTATGACTTATGATTTTGGGAGACTCTGATGTTTGAAAGTGTTTTGAAATCAATGATTGTAAACAATTTATGAATTTGGGTTGCTTAAAAAAGTTTATATTTCTTGTGATTTTATGAGTGTTACAAGTTGGTATCAGAGCCTTGGCTTGAGTGAATTGGAGGAACACTTGTGTGAATCCACTCTCAAACTAAGGAAAAAGATTTTAAAAATGATTTTCAAATTGTTTTCAAAATAATCAAGGAGGATGCGATGTGTACGATTAGACGGAGCCAGTAAGTAGACCCCAAATTACCATACTTTTATTGATCTTGTGATATGTTAGAAGAGCATGCTAGTGATAGGCTAGTGATTTTCTAGAATTGCATGATAGAATTGTCTGATTATATGATGCCTGGTAGCCTAGGGATTCTTCTTTATATGGAGTTGACATCATTACTATATTTGCTTAGTGTATGCATCATAGTTGTACATAACTAAGATTCTATAACCTGAGAATGTTTGATTTGGCCTTATTTCCTATATTTGTTTGATAAAGGGCTTAGGATAGAATCTGGTATTCAAGTTTCTATAGGGTCCCGTATTATGAATGATTAGGACACACGAGTGTTGCAGGGTTGGTGGTAGTTTCATGGATGAATTGTGTGGGGTCTGCCGACCAGTCACGTAATGTGTAGCCTTCCTTTAGATAGTGAGGATAGAGTGTATGCGTATGATAGTATGTTTGGTTAGGGTTGTTGTGATGATCCTCTGAGACAAATACGGGTTGGCGTGGATGGAAGTATGGGCATGTACACGTAGCAGGGTTGTTGTGATGATCCTCTGAGACAAATACTGGTATTCAAGCACAGGACCCGTACACGTAGCAGGGAAGTCACAAACCCTAGGGCTTTGTTGGGAGTTGGTTCCCTGCTATGATATACGTTTTATCTGATATCTCCTAGGTTTATTTTCAGTATGGTGATGACGAGGCGATTTGAGACAGGGTCCGGATCAGGATCGGGAGCTGGTAATCAGGATAGGCCAACTTTGTCTGAGGATTGGGTTAGGGAGATCCTTCAGGAGGAGGTTGTTTCCCTCTTTCGGGCACAGATGCCAGAGATGTTTGGGTCTATTAAGACCGTTATGGTGGAGTACTTTGATGAGCGATACACTGCATTTTCTGAGGTTGCTGTTGTTGCTGTCTGGGTTGGTGTTGGGAGGACCTTTCAGTATCGGGACTTCGACAATATGAAGCCCCCGACATTTGATGGAGATCAGGATCCAATCGTTGCCATTAGGTGGCTATCTGACATCGAGGATGTTTCTTCACTTTCCTTTGCCTAGCTGACCAGAGGGTCAAGTACGCTCTAAACCTTCTGCAGTCCGGAGCGAAGGATTAGTGGAGTGTAACGCCCTGATTCTCTGGTATCGATTTTGTATAATAATTTCCTTGATTCAAGGTCTACTCGACGAGTTGGTTGCCCTACTCGTCGAGTAGCAGCGGCTTGGTCCACGTATTTTAGTGACCTACTCGCCGAGTCCAAGAAAGGACTCGATGAGTAGGAGCTGGCAGATGAAACCCTAAATCCCGTGGCATTGCACCCTATTTAAAGGATCATTGGCCTTCCCCAGCCTCCCCTTTACAGTTACTTGACACCCTCAAATCCTAATTCGTATGGGCATACTCCATTTGTGTTTTTAAGCTTGGGAAGAGGATTTTTGGTGGGAAAAAGCTTGGAAATTAAGTGACTAGGAGCAAGGAACGTGTGGAACCAGAAATCTACCTCAGTTGGCATCCTTTCTGGAAGGTATTAAGCCGTTATCCTAACCCCCTTTCATTCTAGATCTATTTTGGGTGGATTTTAGGGCTTTTATAGCTTATTAGGAAGCCTTTATTGTGTTTGAGCTAAGATCTAAGGTTGCAACTTCATATCTGAACTCTTTTGGGTCTCTAAGTCCATAAAGCCTCCAGCTTTTTGCAAGAATGAGACTCTCCTAAGGTGTAGAGCTCCATTGAAAGCTTAGATTAGTCATTTACAGTCTCTAGGGCCTTGCATGCACGTAAAGTTTGCAACTTTACGTGATAAGCATGCCCTAGGAGCTTAGATCTGCAATATGGGGCCGTTGCATGGCTTAAAAAAGTACCTGTATGGTTGAAGGTCTGAAGGGGCTCGACGAGTTGCATAGTCAACTCGGCGAGCCACATGAAGATAGTCATGTACTTGACGAGTTGGATGAACAACTCGGCGAGTCCGTTGAAGATTGTAGTAGACCTGACGAGTAAGTATAATGACTCGGCGAGTCGGTTAGGGTTTTCCCAACCTTCGGACACGTATGAGCACGACTAGTTGAAAAGGGAAAATCGGCGAGTTAGCCACGGAGTTACGGCCATTGACACTAGGAACTCGACGAGTCACTCAAGTGACTCGGCGAGTTGGCGAGTCATGCCAGGAACTCGGCGAGTAGCTAAGGGTAATCGACGAGTTGAGGTCAACATGGATTGTTGACCTTGAAAGTTGACTTGGACTTTGGCCGAGGGTTGACTATTGGACTTCTAGGAGTATCTTGGGAATTTATGAACTTTGTGATGTGTCAGATATAGGTGGTGGAGTTTGTGGTGGTGATCCGGGAGTTGAGCTTTCTAGTTTCAGACGACAGTTGCGAGGTGAGTTATCCTCACTATACTAAGGGGTCTAAGGCACCAAGGTCGGCCCATTGGATATGTTATCCTAGCAGTGTTAGAAGTTGAGTATGAATTAGTGTTGCATGTTAGTGGTTATCTAGTTAGGTAGATCTGTAGGACTACTTGTGTTGTTATATGATTATCTGCATGCTCAGTAGTTATGTTATATGATGATATGTTATGTGGGATAGGTTGAGGACGTGTTGCTTCATGCGGTGGCCAACGAACCCTAGGAGCATTCCAGATATGAGTTGTGGGCCCGGTAGGCAATCCACACTATTAGAAAAACAGCCTTTTACGATGCGCAAATGCGCGTCAAGGAAGGCCCTGTCATAACGAGAGATGACGCGCTTTTGTGCGTCATCTATTTACGACGCGCTCTTACGACACGCAATGCATGTCAAGGAAGGCCCTGTCATAAAGAAGACGACACGCATTTGCGTGTCGTAACCTTACGACGGACATTTACGACGCGCATTGCATATCATTAAAGCCCCTGTCATAAAGAAAGATGACACACATTTTTGCGTGTCACAAAGTTAAATGTTTTAAAAATTATATATTTTGATAGATTCACTAGTTTTCAAATTAAATAACACATTAAAAATTTCATAATACAAAATAAAATACCATAAATAACAAAGATAATTCATTTCACTAATATGTCAAATACAAATAATTATTCCAATAGTGAGTGAATGTTATAAAAAATGAACTCAAGAGAAGCAAAATTTATATACAATTGCATTATCTAGCTTACTATGTGCCAACAACTCTCTGTGTGTTTGCTTTTTCTTGAGTCTCGTTTCCTCCAAAGCTTCTAGCCATGCCAAAGTATGATATCTTAGGGTTCATGTCCAAATCAAGTAAAACATTGCAAGCTTAAATTCATCAAGTCCTTGGCGTGAAGTCTTAGATAGAAGCTTAACTGCAATCTCCAATCCTTCTAGCAGACCCTAAAGACCATTATTGGCCATGTAGCAGGATCAACCTGCCAAAATTGAATAAGTTAAGAATATGCAACAATGTTGGTGAAAAGACATAAAGGCCCCTACCTTGTATTCAACAGTAGCAATGTTTTGGTAGGAACTAGAATTGAAGAAGATATGGAATCTATCACGCGTTTGGTTGGCAGAAGATCCAACTAAAAAATTTGATGATAACCAGCATACTACAACGTTAATAATGGTGCTTAGATTGCGTATGCTTGTATATTTGTAGAAATTGGAATTGAAATAACATGAATTTATGGAATCACTGGTAGGATTTTGTGAAACAAATGGAATTCAATTCCAATTCCTGAGGAATCCAACCACCTCAAAAGGTAAGGTATATACAAGAAAACCAAAGGTAATAATATAACATCGTACATCCTCATATCGCCCATCCGCGTACAAGAGTGGTCTCCACCTAAATTAATAACCAAAAATATATGCCCAAACTCAAATGGATTACTTTTTTAAAAAATTGGACTAACTAAGAGCTTTCAACCAAAATATAAACAACATAAGTTTGCACACATTACATTACATCATATTTCCATCATCTCATTTTGCTATGTAGTATGCATGTATGGATGGATGTACCTCACGAAATGTCATAAGGCCTGTTGCTGACAACTTGTCAGCAACAGGTGGCATTTGGTTGCAGACCATATGGGCAATTGGTAACCTAACAGAGTTTTTGTCATCCATCCATGCACCACCTCTTTTCTCAGCTGGGCGAGAGTATGGATCAAAGTAAAAATAGGAAATGGGTTTTCTTGATAAATCCTTGATACGATAAAATCTGACATCAGCATTCCAAACCTACACATTTAGAAGAAAAAAATACACAATAAAGAAATGAAATCCCAGATAACAAAAGATAAAGATAATTTAGAATTTAGATTATATCTTACTGGTGCTAAACCATCAACATCACCTAATTTTCGTGTAATTTCGTGTAATTTCTGTTGGGCATCCAGCCTGGCACTAACATTGGTGGCACGACGGTGGTCAGAGCTTCTCAAAGCAACGGCCTGAGAATGCAGGTGTCAGCATCAACTTTTTTAACAGTAATTATATATATATATATATATATATATATATATATATATATATATATATATATATATATATATATATATATATATATATATATATATATATATATATATATATATATATATATATAAGGAAAAGGAAAAGGAGGACTTCCTTGAAACCTGAGCAGTAGCATTGGCGGAGAAGAATGCTTCGTCTTTGTGACCAGCTAGAGAACCAACAAGATCATTAGCCCAGATGTTCCTTCCATCAACAACTCCAGCAAAAATGTATTTCCCTGATGGGAAGTTGCTCTTGATCAAGTCAAGAGTCTTTTCACCACGGATCAAATAAAAAGTGAAACCAGCAATTCCAGACAATGAAGTTAGGGTTTTGAATGCTTCAGCTGGAATATCAGCAAAGTAGGCAAAACTGCCCAAGGGTGACTACAGTTTGCAATTGCACTTGAGGCATGAGAATGTGCAGTACTTGGAAAAATTGAAGCAATTAGTGTTGTTCATTGAGAGAAAATTGGACAAGGTAGTAATATAATTTTTATTGTTTCTTCATATAAAACTTAAGATCTTTTTATTATATTTTATTATTATGGCAGGAGGCTGTGCAATTGAGCTTTTATACACAACCAGATGGTACAGTGACAAGACAAGAGTTACCATATGTCGTTACTTTGGGTAGGGACCAGCCCAGCTATCCCGACCAGCTCGTTTCTTTTTCACTTGCACTCACTCAAATGTTTACAGGTGCTGTTGTGAAATGACATAGGTGGTAAATCCCAGAGGTGGAACAGATGCTGTAAATGCAAGTGAATACTTGGGAGTTGAACTTGGTGATTTGCCAGTATATGCACTGGTGTAGTAGTTTCTAAGGGCAATAGCGTCATTTACTATGGGCAGAAGTTGATACTCTACTTCTTTTCCATTCGAGTCATAGACAACAATATTCTCACTCACAACCTGTTATATATTCACATTTAATGTGCATAATATATTATTATTGTTATTATTATCCAAAAAAAGTGATTTAGATGCAACCAAAAGTTCAAAACCTAAAATGATACACACTGGAAGTCTTATAACATCAGATCTCTTCCACCCTAGGGAATTGTAGACAACAACCACCTACAATACAAAAATCAATATTCCATATTTCCATTTCACATTTATGTAGATATAGAGAATATAATAGTTTTTGTTGACTTTCATGGAGAAGATAAAAATATAAAGCATCTCATTACCAATTTTTTTCCAGATGATAGATCCGTTTCAGTTAGAGGGCAATAGCTAAGCTTATGTTCAGAAGTGGACACTGAAAATTGATGAAGAAAAAAAATTATCAACCCCATTTAATAGTGTTATGTTATGTGTGTAAAGAGAAATACTTGAGTTACATATATATACCTGTTGAAAATTGGTTGCTAAACATCCACATCCAAGTGTCGATGATGATACCATACAAGCTATAGACTCTGCAACCACCACTTCAGTCTGCAAGAAATTAATATAATTTTATTTTTCATATATAACCAAATTAAAAACAGACAAAACTTTTGATAAAATAAAAATACACAAATAGTTTTCAGTTTTCACATCCTTTTGATCTATAGCCAACCGTTTTGAATAATCATTAGCCACATGTTATTCAGTTCCACTAACACCATCATGATGTTGTGCAATCCCTAAAGCATCACCCAAAGAATCCGTAGTGGGCCCCGCTTTGTTCCTCCCCTTCATCACTTCCAATACTTTGGAGTTAATCTGTTGAAGTTAATCCGAAAGTGTACCCTCGATCATAAAGTGGGGCTGAATTGTTATCCAATGCAATAACTTCGTTGCTTTGTAAATTACTAGTTTGACCATCCATCCAGAACGACTACACAAAACAATACACATGTTTCAGAAGGCAACATAGGGGTATTTTAGTCTTTTTAACAAAGTGATGATATTGAATTGATATAAGTGTAGATGATATTTAACAAAGTTCCTGTCATTATGACAAGATATATAAAAAAAAAGACCAAAATGTTAAAGACAATGAATATAGTGTTCATGATACCTGAGAAATTAGGAGTTTCATGTCTTTGGAGATATAAAAGCAATGAGTGACAATGATCTTGTTGTTGGCTTTATCTTTGGAGACACCCCACTCTCTGTAAGATAGATGTCTTCCATCATTAAGTTGGATTCGAGCTGAAGTAATAGGAGGTCCACCAGGTGATCCATAAACCCTAGGAGGTGGTGGTTTGATTCGTGTATAAATCCATCCTAGAAAACCACCCACCACAACAATTGCTACCTTTGCAATCATTGCTACATAGAAGAAGAAAAAAAAACACTGTAAGAACATGTAAGTAGGGGAATGAGCTATTCCAAGAAATTTAGTTTGGCTATGTTGAATATATTTGATTTTCTAATAGAATTCAAAGTTTTACAGAGGGATGTGGGTTCTGCAACTACAAACGTGTTTTTGAACTTTTGATTCCTCTTTCCAGTAATTTTTAGAAACTCGTATCAACAACTAATTACAGATCGGGTTTACAGATCGGATTAAAATACCTGGAAAAAAGTACAGAGCATGAGAAGGAAACAACCAAGAACGCTTGCTCTCCAACGCCATCGTTATCTTCCGTTGTCGCATAATCCTATTAGGGTTTCATCTGCAATTTATTCTTGAACAAATTCTACTTCCTTAAATTTCTTCAAATCAAAGTTGTTAGGTGAGGGCTATGAGGCAAGAAGAGGCGGTGAGGGTTGGAGACTGTGGAGATGGGTGAGGGGCGGAGATGCACGAGGGGATATGTGAGAGAACTGATGGAAAAAAGGTAGAAAAGAAGCTCATGAGTAGTTGTAGTAGGTGGAGTATTGTAGAGGGGAAGCGGATTCGGGACACAGTCGTCATTGCTGATGAGTCTCAATGGTCGGCGAATAGAGGTGAGCCTACGGTTGCCAACGAGGTGAGGTGAGACAGAGAAAGGTAAGGAGACGCTAATCAAGTCGTCGATTACAAAGTGCTCGTATGGAAGGGGTGGTGCGTAGAATCTGCATATGAAGGCGTTGAAGAAGGTCGATGGCAGAGGAAGACGCTGAAAAATATGCAAAGTTGGCGGAGGGTCGACGATGGAAGAGGGTCGACGACCAGGAAAGAGAACAAAGTGGTGTTCGGAGTGTGAGGGGAGTAGTTAGCGGTCGATGTGGGAAGGGGAAAGAATTACCGCCGATTAGGGTAAAGAGGGAAGCGAAAGCGGGCTTTTCTAATTTTCGGTTTTTCTTTTTCCCGCTTGTTACTAAAGAGCGCGTTTCATTAAAATTTATAAAGAGACATGTTTAGATGATACACATTTTATAATAAGTGCCCTCCGTGTTTTTTTTTTATTTTTTTTCTAACACTAATTTTAGGGCATGCAAAAATGCACGTCCTAAATCCTTAAAATTTCTAGAGAGATGACATTATTTTTAGGTCACACGCTTTTGCGTATCATAAATCACTGCGTGTGTGCGTCATTAAAGGTCTGTTTTCTAGTAGTGTCAGACTCGTACTGTGGGCCCGGTAGGCAATCTAGACTCACACTGTGGGCCCAGGGGTATTCCAGTCTGTAAGGCTGTGGACCCAGTACATGCTATTATTTGTATATGTATTGTGTGCAGTGTATTGGTATTTTGGGGGAACTCACGAAGCCTCGGGCTTACAGTTTTAGTTTATTGTTTCAGGTACATCAGGGGATCGCGGCAAGGCGAAGGCGTGATCGTACAACTCCTCATATTTATGTTTATGTTTTTGGGATACTCTGATATTATACCTTTTGAAAACAAGTTTTGTAATAACTAATGGTTTTTAGATTGTTTAAAAAGTTTTAAATTGGCTTGAATTTTATGGGTGTTACAAGTTGGTATCAGAGCTTTGGTTTGAGTGAATTGGAGGAGAACTCGTGTAACTCCAGTCTCAAATCAAGGAAAGGATTTTCAAAATGATTTTTCAAAAGGTTTTCAAAATGAGTAAAGGAGGATGCAGGGTGTACGATCAGCCGGAGCCAGTAAGTAGATCCCAAAATACCATACAGTTACTTGATATTGCAATGTGTTAGAACAGCATGCTAGTACTAGGCTATGGATCTTCAGGAATTGCATGATAGAATTGCCTGATTGTATGATGCCTGATAGCCTAGGGTCTTCCTTATATGAAATTAACATCATTACTGTAGTCGCTTAGTGTATGCATCACGACCGTACATAATTAAGATCTTATAGCCTGAGAATGTTTGATTTAGCCTGATGTTCTGTTCTTATTGATTAGGGCTTAGGGTAAGATTGGATATTCGAAAGTCTATAGGGTCCAGCGTTATGTATGGCTAGCATACACTAGTACTGCAGGGTTGGTGGAAGTTTCATGGTCGGGTGGGTTGTGTGAGGCCGGGAGGCCAGTTATGAGATATTCAGTATTGCTCTAGGAGTGAGGATTGAGCGCTTGCCAGATTATGTATGCAGTTAGGGCGTTGCGGTGATACTTGAGACAAATATGGGTAGATGTGGAAGGTAGTATGGGCCCGTACTACTGAAAGCACAGGACCCATACGTGTATCAAGGAAGTCACAACCCCTAGAGTTTAATCGGGAGTTGGTTCCCAATTCTTATATAGATTCTCTGATATTTTGTGGTATGTTTCAGAATGATGATGACGAGACGCTTTGTGACTGGGTCCGATTCGGGATCAGGATCAGGAGACAGAGGCCAGGAGGGGCCAACAACACCGGAGCCTGTGGTGCAGATGGGTACAGAGGAGTTGGATGCCAGGATTCAAGAAATCCTACATGATGAGGTTGCTACCATGTTCCGGGCACAACTACCGGAGATGTTTGGGTCTATTAAGACCGCTATGGTTGAGTACTTTGACGAGCGTTATGCAGCCCTTACAGAGACGGCTTCCGTTGTAGCTGCATCGCCTGTAACAGCGGCAGGAGGAGGTGGAGCCAGTCAGGGCTTCCAGTACCGGGATTTCGATAACATGAAGCCCCCGACATTCGATGGTACCCAGGATACGATTAGAGCTATGAGGTGGTTATCCGACCTGGAGGGTTGTTTCTTCACGTGTTCATGTCCTACTGACCAGAAGGTCAGATGTGCCCTGAACCTGCTGAGGCTTGGGGCCAAGGACTGGTGGAGATTGACGACAGGGTCGTACACGGATGATCAGAGAGCTGTTGTTACTTGGGAGCAGTTCAGGGATATGTTCCGCGCTCGATACATTCCTCGCGTTGAGTGGGAACGATTGGCTCAGGAGTTTGAGTTTGAGACAGGAGGGGGAGTCGGTGACGGAGATCACCCGGGTATTCACGGAGAGGGCGATGTTCTGCCCGGAGTTTGCATCGGAGCAAGCTCAGATGACCCGTTATCTGAACATGCTCAAGACTGGCATTCATCAGTTTGTTGCCACACAGCGATGCGATATTCTACTGGAGTTACAGGAGGCCGTTGGGCAGCGTGAGTTGGAGATTGAGATGCAGATGAGGGAGTAGCGACAGGCCCCGGCACAGTTACAGTCGGCGCCAAAGCGGTCAAAGACCGCTGATTCTAGGGTTGGGAGCCACCAGAGCCGCACTTGTGGAAAGTCTGGCAAGGGTCATTCTGGGGTTTGTCGAGCTGGTAGTGGGTGCCACAAGTGTGGCAAGGAGGGGCATTATGCGAAGGATTGTCGCCAGCCCGCCCCGGTTTCGAGTATGAGGTTGTGTTATCATTGTGATCAGGTTGGCCACATGAAGGCCAACTGTCTGTTGCTTGCCGCTAAGCCGGCACAGACACCCGCTCCAGCTACCTTGAGGATTACAGATGGGAGGCCAGCTAAGGCAGAGCCCCCGAAGGCTCAGGGGCGTGCCTTCCAGCTTACAGCGGAGGAGGCCAGAGCAGCACCAGATGTGGTTGCTGGTATGTTTCTATCCTCTATCTCATTTATTATATCTGTTTTATGCTTATCCGTTGTACCTGTGATTAGGTACGTTTTTAGTGAACTCCTTGCCTGCTTTGGTTATATTTGACTCGGTGGCGAGTCGATCTTTTGTATCTCAGACCTTTAGTAGGGAGTTTGGTGTGCCAGTGAGCGAGCTAGAATGTCCGTTGCGAGTCTCTATCGCCAACGAACACGAAGTTTCTACTTCCTCGGTCTATCGAGGTTGCGAGTTGGAGATCTTCGGAGTGTCCTTTCCGATAGATTTGATACCGATTCCCATGGGGGAGGTGTGCGTGATCGTAGGGATGGATTGGCTTAGCCGTTTTGGTGCCATGATAGATTGTGAGGGCCAGAGAGTGGTAGTTCGAACCCCAAGTGGGGGAGAACTGATTGTTTATGGCGAGGGCACTAGAGTGAGATCAGGGTTTTGTTCGGCTGCCAGGGCTCGGCAGTACATTCAGCACGGGTGTGCGGGTTATTTAGCATATGTGATGGATACGCGGGACAGGGATCAGACTACAGTTTCAGATGTCCAAGTGGTTAGAGAGTTTGCTGATGTGTTCCCGGAGGAGTTACCCGGAGTACCTCCGGAGAGGCAGGTCGAGTTCAGGATTGACCTAGTGCCAGGTGTGGCCCCTATCGCTAACGCGTCGTACCGATTGGCACCACCAGAGATGCAGGAGCTGTCGTCACATCTACAAGAACTGCTGGGCAAGCAGTTCATCCGACCTAGCAGTTCCCCATGGGGAGCACCGATACTCTTCGTCAGGAAGAAAGATGGTTCGCACCGGATGTGCATTGATTACCGGGAGTTGAACAAGTTAACGGTGAAAAACCGTTATCCACTCTCGAGGATAGATGACCTTTTCGATCAATTACAGGGCGCGTCTTGGTTTTCAAAGATAGACTTGAGGTATGGGTATCATCAAGTCAGGGTCAGAGAGGAAGACGTGGAGAAGACCGCGTTCCAAACCCGTTATGGACATTACGAGTTCGTGGTGATGCCGTTTGGACTCACCAACGCGCCAGCAATATTCATGGACCTGATGAATCTGATCTGCAAACCGATGCTCGATCGCTCGGTCATAGTGTTTATCGACGATATCTTGGTGTATTCCAAGACCCGAGAGCAGCATGAGGAGCATCTGCGGGAGTTATTGGGCGTTCTGAGGTGAGAACGGCTTTATGCCAAGTTCTCGAAATGCAAGTTTTGGTTACGAGAGGTCCAGTTCCTGGGGCACCTCGTTAACCAAGATGGGATTTTGGTCGACCCGGCCAAAATCGAGGCGGTCATGCAGTGGGAGGTTCCGAAATCGCCCTCAGACGTCAGGAGCTTTTTAGGATTAGCAAGGTACTACCTGAGATTCATTCAGGATTTCTCCAAGATTGCAGTACCCCTCACTCGTCTGATGAGGAAGGGGGTGGAATTCCGGTGGGGCCCTGATCAGCAGAGGGCATTTGAGACCCTCCGGCAGCGGTTATGCGAGGCCCCAGTCTTGACACTCCCGGAGGGAGTTGAGGATTTTGTGGTGTTCTGTGATGCATCCATCACAGGTTTGGGGGCAGTCCTCATGCAGAGAGGACGAGTGATAGCCTATGCATCGCGGCAGCTGAAGCCGCATGAGACGAGATACCCTACGCACGATTTGGAGCTGGGGCAGTATTGTTCGCTCTCAAGATATGGAGACATTACTTATACGGGGTCCGTTGCACCATATACACGGATCACAAGAGCTTGAGGCATATCATGGATCAGCCGAACCTGAACATGAGGCAGCGCAGGTGGCTGGATGTAGTCAAGGACTCCGATTGTGAGATCCTTTACCACCCCGGTAAAGCGAATGTGGTGGTAGACGCTTTGAGCCGCAAGTCAGCTGGGTCCTCCACCCCAGCGAGATGTCTGAGGATAGCTGTGGATTCTCCGCTTGTGAGTTTGATCAGAGATGCCCAGGTTGAGGGCATGCGACCGGAGAATTGGAAGCTGGAGAGGATCAAGGGTGAGAATACCCGGTTTGTGCACGATGGTCGGGGATTACTGACCCGATGTGGTCGGGTTTGGGTTCCGATGTCTGGTGGGGTCAGGCAGACGGTCATGGAGGAGGCTCATAAGTCTCATTTTTCTATTCACCCGGGGGCCACCAAGATGTATAGAGACCTGAGTTTGAGTTACTGGTGGCCATGTATGAAGCGAGAAATCGCTTGGTATGTCGAGAGGTGCTTGACCTGCAAGATGGTCAAGGCCGAACATCAGAGGCCACATGGTAAGCTGCAGCCTCTAGAGATTCCCATGTGGAAATGGGAATTGATCACGATGGATTTCATTACCAAGTTGCCGAGGACGGCGAAGGGATTTGATGCTATATGGGTCATCGTGGATCGATTGACCAAGAGTGCCCATTTCTTGGCTATTCGGGAGAGTTCTTCGGCCGAGAAGTTGGCCGACATGTACGTTCGCGAGATCATGTCTCGCCATGGGTTTCCCGTCTCCATTGTCTCCGACCGAGATGTTAGGTTTACCTCCTGTTTCTGGCAGAAGTTCCACGAGGAACTGGGCACGTGGTTGCACTTTAGCACATCATTCCATCCGCAGACTGGCGGTCAGAGCGAGCGGACAATTCAGACCCTCGAGGATATGTTGAGGGCGTGCGTCATTGACTTCGGTGGGAGTTGGGATTCCCACCTACCGCTTGCAGAGTTCGCCTACAACAACAACTATCATTCCAGCATTGGCGCCCTGCCTTTCGAGCTCTTGTATGGACGGAGATGTCGCACCCCGGTTTGTTGGGGTGAGGTGGGACACAGGGTGATGGGGCGGACGGAAGTAGTCTTGCAGACTACTGAGAAGATTCAGCAGATTAGGCAGCGATTGCAGACCGTTCAGAGTCGGCAGAAGAGTTTCGCCGACAGACGTCGATCTGAGTTAGAATTTCAGGTGGGTGATATGGTACTCCTGAAGGTCTCACCCTGGAAGGGTGTGATTCGTTTCAGGAAGAGGGGGAAATTGGGTCCCCGTTACATTGGTCCGTTCAGGATCATTTCCAGGGTTGGCAAGATGGCTTATAGGCTAGAGCTACCGGAGGAGCTTAGTCGGATTCACAGCACTTTCCACGTTTCGCAGTTGCGAAAGTGCATTATGGACAAGGAGGCAGTGGTGTCGTTGGATGATATTCAGGTCGATGAGCGCCTGAATTACGTGGAGAGGCCTGTGGCCATACTGGAAAGGAAGATGAAAGTTATGCGGAACAAGGAGATACCTTTGGTGAAGGTACAGTGGGAACATCGGAGGGGGTCCGAGTGGACGAGGGAGCCAGAGGCAGAGATGCGGGAGCACTACCCGGAGCTGTTCGTCGCGGCATAATTCAAGGACGAAGTCTAGTTCAAGTAGGGGAGAATTCTAACGCCCCGATTCTCAGTTATCGATTTTGTATAAGAATTTCCTTGATTCAAGGTCTACTCGACGAGTTGGTTGCCCTACTCGTCGAGTAGCAGCGGCTTGGTCCACGTATTTTAGTGACCTACTCGCCGAGTCCAAGAAGGGACTCGACGAGTAGGAGTTGGCAGATGAAACCCTAAATCCCGGGGGTATTGCACCCTATTTAAAGGATCATTGGCCTTCCCCAGCCTCCCCTTTACAGTTACTTGACACCCTCAAACCCTAATTCGTATGAGTATACTCCATTTGTATTTTTAAGCTTGGGAAGAGGATTTTTGGTGGGAAAAAGCTTGGAAATCAAGTGACTAGGAGCAAGGAACGTGTGGTACCAAAAATCTACCTCAGTTGGCATCCTTTCTGGAAGGTATTAAGTCGTTATCCTAACCCCTTTTCATTCTAGATCTATCTTGGGTGGATTTTAGGGCTTTTCTAGCTTATTAGGAAGCCTTTCTTGTGTTTGAGCTAAGATCTAAGGTTGCAACTTCAGATCTGAACTCTTTTGGGTCTCAAAGTCCATAAAGCCTCCAACTTTTTGCAAGAATGAGACTCTCCTAAGGTGTAGAGCTCCATTGAAAGCTTGGATTAGTCATTTACAGTCTCTAGGGCCTTGCATGCATGTAAAGTTTGCAACTTTACGTGATAAGCATGCCCTAGGAGCTTAGATCTGCAATATGGGGCCGTTGCATGGCTTAAAAAAGTACCTGTATGGTTGAAGGTCTGAAGGGGAACGACGAGTTGCATAGTCAACTCGGCGAGCCACATGAAGATAGTCATGTACTTGACGAGTTGGATGAACAACTCGGCGAGTCCGTTGAAGATTGTAGTAGACCCGACGAGTAAGTAGAATGACTCGGCGAGTCGGTTAGGGTTTTCCCAACCTTCGGACACGTATGAGCACGACGAGTTGAAAATGGAAAATCGGCGAGTTAGCCACGGAGTTACGGCCACTGACACCAGGAACTCGACGAGTCACTCAAGTGACTCGGTGAGTTGGCGAGTCCTGCCAGGAACTCGGTGAGTAGCTAAGGGTACTCGACGAGTTGAGGTCAACATGGACTGTTGACCTTGAAAGTTGACTTGGACTTTGGCCGAGGGTTGACTATTGGACTTCTGGGAGTATCTTGGGAATTTATGAACTTTGTGATGTGTCAGATATAGGTGGTGGAGTTTGTGGTGGTGATCCGGGAGTTAAGCTTTCTAGTTTCAGACGACAGTTGCGAGGTGAGTTATCCTCACTATACTAAGGGTTCTAAGGCACCAAGGCCGGCCCATTGGATATGTTATCCTAGCAGTGTTAGAAGTTGAGTATGAATTAGTGTTGCATGTTAGTGGTTATCCAGTTAGGTAGATCTGTAGGACTACCTGTGTTGTTATATGATTATCTGCATGCTCAGTAGTTATGTTATATGATGATATGTTATGTGGGATGGGTTGAGGATGTGCTGCTTCGTGCGGTGGCCAACAAACTCTAGGAGCATTCCAGATACAAGTTGTAGGCCCGGTAGGCAATCCAGAATCGTACTGTGGGCTCGATGGCAATCCAGATGTGAGTTGTGGGCCCGATAGGCAATCCAGACTCACACTGTGGGCCCAGGGGTATTCCAGTCTGTAAGGCTGTGGACCCAGTACATGCTATTATTTGTATATGTATTGTGTGCAGTGTATCGGTATTTTGGGGGAACTCACTAAGCCTCGGGCTTACAGTTTTAGTTTATTGTTTCAGGTACATTAGTGGATCGCGGCAAGGCGAAGGCATGATCGTACAGCTCCTTATATTTATGTTTATGTTTATGGGATACTCTGATATTATACCTTTTGAAAACAAGTTTTGTAATAACTAATGGTTTTTAGATTGTTTAAAAAGTTTTAAATTGGCTTGAATTTTATGGGTGTTACAAGTTGGTATCAGAGCTTTGGTTTGAGTGAATTGGAGGAGAACTCGTGTAACTCCAGTCTCAAATCAAGGAAAGGATTTTCAAAATGATTTTTCAAAAGGTTTTCAAAATGAGTAAAGGAGGATGCAGGGTGTACGATCAGCCGGAGCCAGTAAGTAGATCCCAAAATACCATACAGTTACTTGATATTGCAATGTGTTAGAACAGCATGCTAGTACTAGGCTAGGGATCTTCAGGAATTGCATGATAGAATTGCCTGATTGTATGATGCCTGATAGCCTAGGGTCTTCCTTATATGAAATTAACATCATTACTGTAGTCGCTTAGTGTATGCATCACGACCGTACATAATTAAGATCTTATAGCCTGAGAATGTTTGATTTAGCCTGATGTTCTGTTCTTATTGATTAGGGCTTAGGGTAAGATTGGATATTCGAAAGTCTATAGGGTCCAGCGTTATGTATGGCTAGCATACACTAGTACTGCAGGGTTGGTGGAAGTTTCATGGTCGGGTGGGTTGTGTGAGGCCGGGAGGCCAGTTATGAGATATTCAGTATTGCTCTAGGAGTGAGGATTGAGCGCTTGCCAGATTATGTATGCAGTTAGGGCGTTGCGGTGATACTTGAGACAAATATGGGTAGATGTGGAAGGTAGTATGGGCCCGTACTACTGAAAGCACAGGACCCATACGTGTATCAAGGAAGTCACAACCCCTAGAGTTTAATCGGGAGTTGGTTCCCAATTCTTATATAGATTGTCTGATATTTTGTGGTATGTTTCAGAATGATGATGACGAGACGCTTTGTGACTGGGTCCGATTCGGGATCAGGATCAGGAGACAGAGGCCAGGAGGGGCCAACAACACCGGAGCCTGTGGTGCAGATGGGTACAGAGGAGTTGGATGCCAGGATTCAAGAAATCCTACATGATGAGGTTGCTACCATGTTCCGGGCACAACTACCGGAGATGTTTGGGTCTATTAAGACCGCTATGGTTGAGTACTTTGACGAGCGTTATGCAGCCCTTACAGAGACGGCTTCCGTTGTAGCTGCATCGCCTGTAACAGCGGCAGGAGGAGGTGGAGCCAGTCAGGGCTTCCAGTACCGGGATTTCGATAACATGAAGCCCCCGACATTCGATGGTACCCAGGATCCGATTAGAGCTATGAGGTGGTTATCCGACCTGGAGGGTTGTTTCTTCACGTGTTCATGTCCTACTGACCAGAAGGTCAGATGTGCCCTGAACCTGCTGAGGCTTGGGGCCAAGGACTGGTGGAGATTGACGACAGGGTCGTACACGGATGATCAGAGAGCTGTTGTTACTTGGGAGCAGTTCAGGGATATGTTCCGCGCTCGATACATTCCTCGCGTTGAGTGGGAACGATTGGCTAAGGAGTTTGAGTTTGAGACAGGAGGGGGAGTCGGTGACGGAGATCACCCGAGTATTCACGGAGAGGGCGATGTTCTGCCCGGAGTTTGCATCGGAGCAAGCTCAGATGACCCGTTATCTGAACATGCTCAAGACTGGCATTCATCAGTTTGTTGCCACACAGCGATGCGATATTCTACTGGAGTTACAGGAGGCCGTTGGGCAGCGTGAGTTGGAGATTGAGATGCAGATGAGGGAGCAGCGACAGGCCCCGGCACAGTTACAGTCGGCGCCAAAGCGGTCAAAGACCGCTGATTCTAGGGTTGGGAGCCACCAGAGCCGCACTTGTGGAAAGTCTGGCAAGGGTCATTCTGGGGTTTGTCGAGCTGGTAGTGGGTGCCACAAGTGTGGCAAGGAGGGGCATTATGCGAAGGATTGTCGCCAGCCCGCCCCGGTTTCGAGTATGAGGTTGTGTTATCGTTGTGATCAGGTTGGCCACATGAAGGCCAACTGTCTGTTGCTTGCCGCTAAGCCGGCACAGACACCCGCTCCAGCTACCTTGAGGATTACAGATGGGAGGCCAGCTAAGGCAGAGCCCCCGAAGGCTCAGGGGCGTGCCTTCCAGCTTACAGCGGAGGAGGCCAGAGCAGCACCAGATGTGGTTGCTGGTATGTTTCTATCCTCTATCTCATTTATTATATCTGTTTTATGCTTATCCGTTGTACCTGTGATTAGGTACGTTTTTAGTGAACTCCTTGCCTGCTTTGGTTATATTTGACTCGGTGGCGAGTCGATCTTTTGTATCTCAGACCTTTAGTAGGGAGTTTGGTGTGCCAGTGAGCGAGCTAGAATGTCCGTTGCGAGTCTCTATCGCCAACGAACACGAAGTTTCTACTTCCTCGGTCTATCGAGGTTGCGAGTTGGAGATCTTCGGAGTGTCCTTTCCGATAGATTTGATACCGATTCCCATGGGGGAGGTGTGCGTGATCGTAGGGATGGATTGGCTTAGCCGTTTTGGTGCCATGATAGATTGCGAGGGCCAGAGAGTGGTAGTTCGAACCCCAAGTGGGGGAGAACTGATTGTTTATGGCGAGGGCACTAGAGTGAGATCAGGGTTTTGTTCGGCTGCCAGGGCTCGGGAGTACATTCAGCACGGGTGTGCGGGTTATTTAGCATATGTAATGGATACGCGGGACAGGGATCAGACTACAGTTTCAGATGTCCAAGTGGTTAGAGAGTTTGCTGATGTGTTCCCGGAGGAGTTACCCGGAGTACCTCTGGAGAGGCAGGTCGAGTTCAGGATTGACCTAGTGCCAGGTGTGGCCCCTATCGCTAAGGCGTCGTACTGATTGGCACCACCAGAGATGCAGGAGCTGTCGTCACATCTACAGGAACTGCTGGGCAAGCAGCTCATTCGACCTAGCAGTTCCCCATGGGGAGCACCGATACTCTTCGTCAGGAAGAAAGATGGTTCGCACCGGATGTGCATTGATTACCGGGAGTTGAACAAGTTAACGGTGAAAAACCGTTATCCACTCTCGAGGATAGATGACCTTTTCGATCAATTACAGGGCGCGTCTTGGTTTTCCAAGATAGACTTGAGGTATGGGTATCATCAAGTCAGGGTCAGAGAGGAAGACGTGGAGAAGACCGCGTTCCAAACCCGTTATGGACATTACGAGTTCGTGGTGATGCCGTTTGGACTCACCAACGCGCCAGCAATATTCATGGACCTGATGAATCTGATCTGCAAACCGATGCTCGATCGCTCGGTCATAGTGTTTATCGACGATATCTTGGTGTATTCCAAGACCCGAGAGCAGCATGAGGAGCATCTGCGGGAGTTATTGGGCGTTCTGAGGCGAGAACGGCTTTATGCCAAGTTCTCGAAATGCAAGTTTTGGTTACGAGAGGTCCAGTTCCTGGGGCACCTTGTTAACCAAGATGGGATTTTGGTCGACCCGGCCAAAATCGAGGCGGTCATGCAGTGGGAGGTTCCGAAATCGCCCTCAGACGTCAGGAGCTTTTTAGGATTAGCAAGGTACTACCCGAGATTCATTCAGGATTTCTCCAAGATTGCAGTACCCCTCACTCGTCTGATGAGGAAGGGGGTGGAATTCCGGTGGGGCCCTGATCAGCAGAGGGCATTTGAGACCCTCCGACAGCGGTTATGCGAGGCCCCAGTCTTGACAATCCCAGAGGGAGTTGAGGATTTTGTGGTGTTCTGTGATGCATCCATCATAGGTTTGGGGGCAGTCCTCATGCAGAGAGGACGAGTGATAGCCTATGCATCGCGGCAGCTGAAGCCGCATAAGACGAGATACCCTACGCACGATTTGGAGCTGGGGGTAGTATTGTTCGCTCTCAAGATATGGAGACATTACTTATACGGGGTCCGTTGCACCATATACACGGATCACAAGAGCTTGAGGCATATCATGGATCAGCCGAACCTGAACATGAGGCAGCGCAGGTGGCTGGATGTAGTCAAGGACTACGATTGTGAGATCCTTTACCACCCCGGTAAAGCGAATGTGGTGGTGGAGGCTTTGAGCCGCAAGTCAGCTGGGTCCTCCACCCCAGCGAGATGTCTGAGGATAGCTGTGGATTCTCCGCTTGTGAGTTTGATCAGAGATGCCCAGGTTGAGGGCATGCGACCGGAGAATTGGAAGCTGGAGAGGATCAAGGGTGAGAATACCCGGTTTGTGCACGATGGTCGGGGATTACTGACCCGATGTGGTCGGGTTTGGGTTCCGATGTCTGGTGGGGTCAGGCAGACGGTCATGGAGGAGGCTCATAAGTCTCATTTTTCTATTCACCCGGGGGCCACCAAGATGTATAGAGACCTGAGTTTGAGTTACTGGTGGCCATGTATGAAGTGAGAAATCGCTTGGTATGTCGAGAGGTGCTTGACCTGCAAGATGGTCAAGGCCGAACATCAGAGGCCACATGGTAAGCTGCAGCCTCTAGAGATTCCCATGTGGAAATGGGAATTGATCACGATGGATTTCATTACCAAGTTGCCGAGGACGGCGAAGGGATTTGATGCTATATGGGTCATCGTGGATCGATTGACCAAGAGTGCCCATTTCTTGGCTATTCGGGAGAGTTCTTCGGCCGAGAAGTTGGCCGACATGTACGTTCGCGAGATCGTGTCTCGCCATGGGTTTCCCGTCTCCATTGTCTCCGACCGAGATGTTAGGTTTACCTCCTATTTCTGGCAGAAGTTCCACGAGGAACTGGGCACGTGGTTGCACTTTAGCACATCATTCCATCCGCAGACTGGCGGTCAGAGCGAGCGGACAATTCAGACCCTCGAGGATATGTTGAGGGCGTGCGTCATTGACTTCGGTGGGAGTTGGGATTCCCACCTACCGCTTGCAGAGTTCGCCTACAACAACAACTATCATTCCAGCATTGGCGCCCTGCCTTTCGAGCTCTTGTATGGACGGAGATGTCGCACCCCGGTTTGTTGGGGTGAGGTGGGACACAGGGTGATGGGGCGGACGGAAGTAGTCTTGCAGACTACTGAGAAGATTCAGCAGATTAGGCAGCGATTGCAGACCGTTCAGAGTCGGCAGAAGAGTTTCGCCGACAGACGTCGATCTGAGTTAGAATTTCAGGTGGGTGATATGGTACTCCTGAAGGTCTCACCCTGGAAGGGTGTGATTCGTTTCAGGAAGAGGGGGAAATTGGGTCCCCGTTACATTGGGCCGTTCAGGATCATTTCCAGGGTTGGCAAGATGGCTTATAGGCTAGAGCTACCAGAGAAGCTTAGTCGGATTCACAGCACTTTCCACGTTTCGCAGTTGCGAAAGTGCATTATGGACAAGGAGGCAGTGGTGTCGTTGGATGATATTCAGGTCGATGAGCGCCTGAATTACGTGGAGAGGCCTGTGGCCATACTGGAAAGGAAGATGAAAGTTATGCGGAACAAGGAGATCCCTTTGGTGAAGGTACAGTGGGAACATCGGAGGGGGTCCGAGTGGACGAGGGAGCTAGAGGCAGAGATGCGGGAGCACTACCCGGAGCTGTTCGTCGCGGCATAATTCAAGGACGAAGTCTAGTTCAAGTAGGGGAGAATTCTAACGCCCCGATTCTCAGGTATCGATTTTGTATAAGAATTTCCTTGATTCAAGGTCTACTCGACGAGTTGGTTGCCCTACTCGTCGAGTAGCAGCGGCTTGGTCCACGTATTTTAGTGACCTACTCGCCGAGTCCAAGAAGGGACTCGACGAGTAGGAGTTGGCAGATGAAACCCTAAATCCCGGGGGTATTGCACCCTATTTAAAGGATCATTGGCCTTCCCCAGCCTCCCCTTTACAGTTACTTGACACCCTCAAACCCTAATTCGTATGAGTATACTCCATTTGTATTTTTAAGCTTGGGAAGAGGATTTTTGGTGGGAAAAAGCTTGGAAATCAAGTGACTAGGAGCAAGGAACGTGTGGTACCAAAAATCTACCTCAGTTGGCATCCTTTCTGGAAGGTATTAAGTCGTTATCCTAACCCCTTTTCATTCTAGATCTATCTTGGGTGGATTTTAGGGCTTTTCTAGCTTATTAGGAAGCCTTTCTTGTGTTTGAGCTAAGATCTAAGGTTGCAACTTCAGATCTGAACTCTTTTGGGTCTCAAAGTCCATAAAGCCTCCAACTTTTTGCAAGAATGAGACTCTCCTAAGGTGTAGAGCTCCATTGAAAGCTTGGATTAGTCATTTACAGTCTCTAGGGCCTTGCATGCATGTAAAGTTTGCAACTTTACGTGATAAGCATGCCCTAGGAGCTTAGATCTGCAATATGGGGCCGTTGCATGGCTTAAAAAAGTACCTGTATGGTTGAAGGTCTGAAGGGGAACGACGAGTTGCATAGTCAACTCGGCGAGCCACATGAAGATAGTCATGTACTTGACGAGTTGGATGAACAACTCGGCGAGTCCGTTGAAGATTGTAGTAGACCCGACGAGTAAGTAGAATGACTCGGCGAGTCGGTTAGGGTTTTCCCAACCTTCGGACACGTATGAGCACGACGAGTTGAAAATGGAAAATCGGCGAGTTAGCCACGGAGTTACGGCCACTGACACCAGGAACTCGACGAGTCACTCAAGTGACTCGGTGAGTTGGCGAGTCCTGCCAGGAACTCGGTGAGTAGCTAAGGGTACTCGACGAGTTGAGGTCAACATGGACTGTTGACCTTGAAAGTTGACTTGGACTTTGGCCGAGGGTTGACTATTGGACTTCTGGGAGTATCTTGGGAATTTATGAACTTTGTGATGTGTCAGATATAGGTGGTGGAGTTTGTGGTGGTGATCCGGGAGTTAAGCTTTCTAGTTTCAGACGACAGTTGCGAGGTGAGTTATCCTCACTATACTAAGGGTTCTAAGGCACCAAGGCCGGCCCATTGGATATGTTATCCTAGCAGTGTTAGAAGTTGAGTATGAATTAGTGTTGCATGTTAGTGGTTATCCAGTTAGGTAGATCTGTAGGACTACCTGTGTTGTTATATGATTATCTGCATGCTCAGTAGTTATGTTATATGATGATATGTTATGTGGGATGGGTTGAGGATGTGCTGCTTCGTGCGGTGGCCAACAAACTCTAGGAGCATTCCAGATACAAGTTGTAGGCCCGGTAGGCAATCCAGAATCGTACTGTGGGCTCGATGGCAATCCAGATGTGAGTTGTGGGCCCGATAGGCAATCCAGACTCACACTGTGGGCCCAGGGGTATTCCAGTCTGTAAGGCTGTGGACCCAGTACATGCTATTATTTGTATATGTATTGTGTGCAGTGTATCGGTATTTTGGGGGAACTCACTAAGCCTCGGGCTTACAGTTTTAGTTTATTGTTTCAGGTACATTAGTGGATCGCGGCAAGGCGAAGGCATGATCGTACAGCTCCTTATATTTATGTTTATGTTTATGGGATACTCTGATATTATACCTTTTGAAAACAAGTTTTGTAATAACTAATGGTTTTTAGATTGTTTAAAAAGTTTTAAATTGGCTTGAATTTTATGGGTGTTACAAGTTGGTATCAGAGCTTTGGTTTGAGTGAATTGGAGGAGAACTCGTGTAACTCCAGTCTCAAATCAAGGAAAGGATTTTCAAAATGATTTTTCAAAAGGTTTTCAAAATGAGTAAAGGAGGATGCAGGGTGTACGATCAGCCGGAGCCAGTAAGTAGATCCCAAAATATCATACAGTTACTTGATATTGCAATGTGTTAGAACAGCATGCTAGTACTAGGCTAGGGATCTTTAGGAATTGCATGATAGAATTGCCTGATTGTATGATGCCTGATAGCCTAGGGTCTTCCTTATATGAAATTAACATCATTACTGTAGTCGCTTAGTGTATGCATCACGACCGTACATAATTAAGATCTTATAGCCTGAGAATGTTTGATTTAGCCTGATGTTCTGTTCTTATTGATTAGGGCTTAGGGTAAGATTGGATA
This sequence comes from Lactuca virosa, assembly GCF_052849685.1. Classification (NCBI taxonomy): domain Eukaryota; kingdom Viridiplantae; phylum Streptophyta; class Magnoliopsida; order Asterales; family Asteraceae; genus Lactuca; species Lactuca virosa. The sequence continues at coordinate 255,860,430 of NC_136434.1, forward strand.
TTCGAAAGTCTATAGGGTCCAGCGTTATGTATGGCTAGCATACACTAGTACTGCAGGGTTGGTGGAAGTTTCATGGTCGGGTGGGTTGTGTGAGGCCGGGAGGCCAGTTATGAGATATTCAGTATTGCTCTAGGAGTGAGGATTGAGCGCTTGCCAGATTATGTATGCAGTTAGGGCGTTGCGGTGATACTTGAGACAAATATGGGTAGATGTGGAAGGTAGTATGGGCCCGTACTACTGAAAGCACAGGACCCATACGTGTATCAAGGAAGTCACAACCCCTAGAGTTTAATCGGGAGTTGGTTCCCAATTCTTATATAGATTCTCTGATATTTTGTGGTATGTTTCAGAATGATGATGACGAGACGCTTTGTGACTGGGTCCGATTCGGGATCAGGATCAGGAGACAGAGGCCAGGAGGGGCCAACAACACCGGAGCCTGTGGTGCAGATGGGTACAGAGGAGTTGGATGCCAGGATTCAAGAAATCCTACATGATGAGGTTGCTACCATGTTCTGGGCACAACTACCGGAGATGTTTGGGTCTATTAAGACCGCTATGGTTGAGTACTTTGACGAGCGTTATGCAGCCCTTACAGAGACGGCTTCCGTTGTAGCTGCATCGCCTGTAACAGCGGCAGGAGGAGGTGGAGCCAGTCAGGGCTTCCAGTACCGGGATTTCGATAACATGAAGCCCCCGACATTCGATGGTACCCAGGATCCGATTAGAGCTATGAGGTGGTTATCCGACCTGGAGGGTTGTTTCTTCACGTGTTCATGTCCTACTGACCAGAAGGTCAGATGTGCCCTGAACCTGCTGAGGCTTGGGGCCAAGGACTGGTGGAGATTGACGACAGGGTCGTACACGGATGATCAGAGAGCTGTTGTTACTTGGGAGCAGTTCAGGGATATGTTCCGCGCTCGATACATTCCTCGCGTTGAGCGGGAACGATTGGCTCAGGAGTTTGAGTTTGAGACAGGAGGGGGAGTCGGTGACGGAGATCACCCGGGTATTCACGGAGAGGGCGATGTTCTGCCCGGAGTTTGCATCGGAGCAAGCTCAGATGACCCGTTATCTGAACATGCTCAAGACTGGCATTCATCAGTTTGTTGCCACATAGCGATGCGATATTCTACTGGGGTTACAGGAGGCCGTTGGGCAGCGTGAGTTGGAGATTGAGATGCAGATGAGGGAGCAGCGACAGGCCCCGGCACAGTTACAGTCGGCGCCAAAGCGGTCAAAGACCGCTGATTCTAGGGTTGGGAGCCACCAGAGCCGCACTTGTGGAAAGTCTGGCAAGGGTCATTCTGGGGTTTGTCGAGCTGGTAGTGGGTGCCACAAGTGTGGCAAGGAGGGGCATTATGCGAAGGATTGTCGCCAGCCCGCCCCGGTTTCGAGTATGAGGTTGTGTTATCGTTGTGATCAGGTTGGCCACATGAAGGCCAACTGTCCGTTGCTTGCCGCTAAGCCGGCACAGACACCCGCTCCAGCTACCTTGAGGATTACAGATGGGAGGCCAGCTAAGGCAGAGCCCCCGAAGGCTCAGGGGCGTGCCTTCCAGCTTACAGCGGAGGAGGCCAGAGCAGCACCAGATGTGGTTGCTGGTATGTTTCTATCCTCTATCTCATTTATTATATCTGTTTTATGCTTATCCGTTGTACCTGTGATTAGGTACGTTTTTAGTGAACTCCTTGCCTGCTTTGGTTATATTTGACTCGGTGGCGAGTCGATCTTTTGTATGTCAGACCTTTAGTAGGGAGTTTGGTGTGCCAGTGAGCGAGCTAGAGTGTCCGTTGCGAGTCTCTATCGCCAACGAACACGAAGTTTCTACTTCCTCGGTCTATCGAGGTTGCGAGTTGGAGATCTTCGGAGTGTCCTTTCCGATAGATTTGATACCGATTCCCATGGGGGAGGTGTGCGTGATCGTAGGGATGGATTGGCTTAGCCATTTTGGTGCCATGATAGATTGCGAGGGCCAGAGAGTGGTAGTTCGAACCCCAAGTGGGGGAGAACTGATTGTTTATGGCGAGGGCACTAGAGTGAGATCAATGTTTTGTTCGACTGCCAGGGCTCGGCAGTACATTCAGCACGGGTGTGCGGGTTATTTAGCATATGTGATGGATACGCGGGACAGGGATCAGACTACAGTTTCAGATGTCCAAGTGGTTAGGGAGTTTGCTGATGTGTTCCCGGAGGAATTACCCGGAGTACCTCCGGAGAGGCAGGTCGAGTTCAGGATTGACCTAGTGCCAGGTGTGGCCCCTATCGCTAAGGCGTCGTACCGATTGGCACCACCAGAGATGCAGGAGCTGTCGTCACATCTACAGGAACTGCTGGGCAAGCAGTTCATTCGACCTAGCAGTTCCCCATGGGGAGCACCGATACTCTTCGTCAGGAAGAAAGATGGTTCGCACCGGATGTGCATTGATTACCGGGAGTTGAACAAGTTAACGGTGAAAAACCGTTATCCACTCTCGAGGATAGATGACCTTTTCGATCAATTACAGGGCGCGTCTTGGTTTTCCAAGATAGACTTGAGGTATGGGTATCATCAAGTCAGGGTCAGAGAGGAAGACATGGAGAAGACCGCGTTCCAAACCCGTTATGGACATTACGAGTTCGTGGTGATGCCGTTTGGACTCACCAACGCGCCAGCAATATTCATGGACCTGATGAATCTGATCTGCAAACCGATGCTCGATCGCTCGGTCATAGTGTTTATCGACGATATCTTGGTGTATTCCAAGACCCGAGAGCAGCATGAGGAGCATCTGCGGGAGTTATTGGGCGTTCTGAGGCGAGAACGGCTTTATGCCAAGTTCTCGAAATGAAAGTTTTGGTTACGAGAGGTCCAGTTCCTGGGGCACCTCGTTAACCAAGATGGGATTTTGGTCGACCCGGCCAAAATCGAGGCGGTCATGCAGTAGGAGGTTCCGAAATCGCCCTCAGACGTCAGGAGCTTTTTAGGATTAGCAAGGTACTACTCGAGATTCATTCAAGATTTCTCCAAGATTGCAGTACCCCTCACTCGTCTGATGAGGAAGGAGGTGGAATTCCGGTGGGGCCCTGATCAGCAGAGGGCATTTGAGACCCTCCGGCAGCGGTTATGCGAGGCCCCAGTCTTGACACTCCCGGAGGGAGTTGAGGATTTTGTGGTGTTCTGTGATGCATCCATCACAGGTTTGGGGGCAGTCCTCATGCAGAGAGGACGAGTGATAGCCTATGCATCGCGGCAGCTGAAGCCGCATGAGACGAGATACCCTACGCACGATTTGGAGCTGGGGGCAGTATTGTTCGCTCTCAAGATATGGAGACATTACTTATACGGGGTCCGTTGCACCATATACACGGATCACAAGAGCTTGAGGCATATCATGGATCAGCCGAACCTGAACATGAGGCAGCGCAGGTGGCTGGATGTAGTCAAGGACTACGATTGTGAGATCCTTTACCACCCCGGTAAAGCGAATGTGGTGGTGGACGCTTTGAGCCGCAAGTCAGCTGGGTCCTCCACCCCAGCGAGATGTCTGAGGATAGCTGTGGATTCTCCGCTTGTGAGTTTGATCAGAGATGCCCAGGTTGAGGGCATGCGACCGGAGAATTGGAAGCTGGAGAGGATCAAGGGTGAGAATACCCGGTTTGTGCACGATGGTCGGGGATTACTGACCCGATGTGGTCGGGTTTGGGTTCCGATGTCTGGTGGGGTCAGGCAGACGGTCATGGAGGAGGCTCATAAGTCTTATTTTTCTATTCACCCGGGGGCCACCAAGATGTATAGAGACCTGAGTTTGAGTTACTGGTGGCCATGTATGAAGCGAGAAATCGCTTGGTATGTCGAGAGGTGCTTGACCTGCAGGATGGTCAAGGCCGAACATCAGAGGCCACATGGTAAGCTGCAGCCTCTAGAGATTCCCATGTGGAAATGGGAATTGATCACGATGGATTTCATTACCAAGTTGCCGAGGACGGCGAAGGGATTTGATGCTATATGGGTCATCGTGGATCGATGACCAAGAGTGCCCATTTCTTGGCTATTCGGGAGAGTTCTTCGGCCGAGAAGTTGGCCGACATGTACATTCGCGAGATCGTGTCTCGCCAAGGGTTTCCCGTCTCCATTGTCTCCGACCGAGATGTTAGGTTTACCTCCTGTTTCTGGCAGAAGTTCCACGAGGAACTGGGCACGTGGTTGCACTTTAGCACATCATTCCATCCGCAGACTGGCGGTCAGAGCGAGCGGACAATTCAGACCCTCGAGGATATGTTGAGGGCGTGCGTCTTTGACTTCGGTGTGAGTTGGGATTCCCACCTACCGCTTGCAGAGTTCGCCTACAACAACAACTATCATTCCAGCATTGGCGCCCTGCCTTTCGAGCTCTTGTATGGACGGAGATGTCGCACCCCGTTTTGTTGGGGTGAGGTGGGACACAGGGTGATGGGGCAGACGGAAGTAGTCTTGCAGACTACTGAGAAGATTCAGCAGATTAGGCAGCGATTGCAGACCGTTCAGAGTCGGCAGAAGAGTTTCGCCGACAGACGTCGATCTGAGTTAGAATTTCAGGTGGGTGATATGGTACTCCTGAAGGTCTCACCCTGGAAGGGTGTGATTCGTTTCAGGAAGAGGGGGAAATTGGGTCCCCGTTACATTGGTCCGTTCAGGATCATTTCCAGGGTTGGCAAGATGGCTTATAGGCTAGAGCTACCGGAGGAGCTTAGTCGGATTCACAGCACTTTCCACGTTTTGCAGTTGCGAAAGTGCATTATGGACAAGGAGGCAGTGGTGTCGTTGGATGATATTCAGGTCGATGAGCGCCTGAATTACGTGGAGAGGCCTGTGGCCATACTGGAAAGGAAGATGAAAGTTATGCGGAACAAGGAGATACCTTTGGTGAAGGTACAGTGGGAACATCGGAGGGGGTCCGAGTGGACGAGGGAGCCAGAGGCAGAGATGCGGGAGCACTACCCGGAGCTGTTCGTCGCGGCATAATTCAAGGACGAAGTCTAGTTCAAGTAGGGGAGAATTCTAACGCCCCGATTCTCAGTTATCGATTTTGTATAAGAATTTCCTTGATTCAAGGTCTACTCGACGAGTTGGTTGCCCTACTCGTCGAGTAGCAGCGGCTTGGTCCACGTATTTTAGTGACCTACTCGCCGAGTCCAAGAAGGGACTCGACGAGTAGGAGCTGGCAGATGAAACCCTAAATCCCGGGGGTATTGCACCCTATTTAAAGGATCATTGGCCTTCCCCAGCCTCCCCTTTACAGTTACTTGACACCCTCAAACCCTAATTCGTATGAGTATACTCCATTTGTGTTTTTAAGCTTGGGAAGAGGATTTTTGGTGGGAAAAAGCTTGGAAATCAAGTGACTAGGAGCAAGGAACGTGTGGTACCAAAAATCTACCTCAGTTGGCATCCTTTCTGGAAGGTATTAAGTCGTTATCCTAACCCCTTTTCATTCTAGATCTATCTTGGGTGGATTTTAGGGCTTTTCTAGCTTATTAGGAAGCCTTTCTTGTGTTTGAGCTAAGATCCAAGGTTGCAACTTCAGATCTGAACTCTTTTGGGTCTCAAAGTCCATAAAGCCTCCAACTTTTTGCAAGAATGAGACTCTCCTAAGGTGTAGAGCTCCATTGAAAGCTTGGATTAGTCATTTACAGTCTCTAGGGCCTTGCATGCATGTAAAGTTTGCAACTTTACGTGATAAGCATGCCCTAGGAGCTTAGATCTGCAATATGGGGCCGTTGCATGGCTTAAAAAAGTACCTGTATGGTTGAAGGTCTGAAGGGGAACGACGAGTTGCATAGTCAACTCGGCGAGCCACATGAAGATAGTCATGTACTTGACGAGTTGGATGAACAACTCGGCGAGTCCGTTGAAGATTGTAGTAGACCCGACGAGTAAGTAGAATGACTCGGCGAGTCGGTTAGGGTTTTCCCAACCTTCGGACACGTATGAGCACGACGAGTTGAAAATGGAAAATCGGCGAGTTAGCCACGGAGTTATGGCCACTGACACCAGGAACTCGACGAGTCACTCAAGTGACTCGGTGAGTTGGCGAGTCCTGCCAGGAACTCGGCGAGTAGCTAAGGGTACTCGACGAGTTGAGGTCAACATGGACTGTTGACCTTGAAAGTTGACTTGGACTTTGGCCGAGGGTTGACTATTGGACTTCTGGGAGTATCTTGGGAATTTATGAACTTTGTGATGTGTCAGATATAGGTGGTGGAGTTTGTGGTGGTGATCCGGGAGTTAAGCTTTCTAGTTTCAGACGACAGTTGCGAGGTGAGTTATCCTCACTATACTAAGGGTTCTAAGGCACCAAGGCCGGCCCATTGGATATGTTATCCTAGCAGTGTTAGAAGTTGAGTATGAATTAGTGTTGCATGTTAGTGGTTATCCAGTTAGGTAGATCTGTAGGACTACCTGTGTTGTTATATGATTATCTGCATGCTCAGTAGTTATGTTATATGATGATATGTTATGTGGGATGGGTTGAGGATGTGCTGCTTCGTACGGTGGCCAACAAACTCTAGGAGCATTCCAGATACAAGTTGTAGGTAGGCAATCCAGAATCGTACTGTGGGCTCGATGGCAATCCAGATGTGAGTTGTGGGCCCGATAGGCAATCCAGACTCACACTGTGGGCCCAGGGGTATTCCAGTCTGTAAGGCTGTGGACCCAGTACATGCTATTATTTGTATATGTATTGTGTGCAGTGTATCGGTATTTTGGGGGAACTCACTAAGCCTCGGGCTTACAGTTTTAGTTTATTGTTTCAGGTACATTAGTGGATCGCGGCAAGGCGAAGGCATGATCGTACAGCTCCTTATATTTATGTTTATGTTTCTGGGATACTTTGATATTATACCTTTTGAAAACAAGTTTTGTAATAACTAATGGTTTTTGGATTGTTTAAAAAGTTTTAAATTGGCTTGAACTTTATGGGTGTTACATGGAGACTTGTTACTAGCTCGTATTCCTCTGAGCAGAGAGTTGCTGTGACATGGGAGCAGTTCTTGGAGATGTTCTGTTGTAGATACGTTCCGCTAGTTGAGCGTGAGAGGTTGGCTAGGAGTACTTGGATTTGAGACATGGGACCAAGTCGGTTACGGAGATCACCAAGATGTTCAAGGACAGGGCCATGTCTTGCCCTGAGTTTGCTACTTCTGAGCAAGCTCAGATGACCCGTTACATGAGCATGCTCAAGGCGTATATCAGGCAGTTTGTATCCACTCAGCGTTATGGTTCTTTGTTGGAGTTGTAGGAGGCCGCCAGCTGGCGTGAGATTGAGATGGAGCTCCAGATGAGGGAGCAGAGACCGGCCCTGGCGCAATCGCAGCTTGCGCCAAAGTGGTTCAAGGTCGCCGATGCTAGATCTGGGAGTCAAAGCGGTTGCACTTATGGGAAGTGCGGCAAGGGTGATGAGGGGGCCTATCGATCAGGCTGAGTATGCCACACATGTGGCAAGGAGGGGCACTATGCGAGGGATTATCGACAGCCGGCTCCAGTTTCGAGTTCTAGGATTTGTTATCACTGCGATCAGATTGGCCATGTAAAGGTCAACTTTCCTTTGCTCGCCGCCAAGCTGGCGCAGGCCTCGATGCCAGCTACTTTGAGGATCACCGATTGGTGCGAGGGGAGGGCGGAGCTCTCAAGGGCTCGAGAGCGTGCTTTTCAGCTTACAACAGAGGATGCCAGGTCGACACCAGACGTCATGACCAGTATGTTTCCATTTATTATTTTGTTAATTATGTTTTATGTTATGCTCATGTATATGTTCCTAATAGGTACGTTCTTAGTGAAATATTTGTCTGCGCTTATGTCATTTGACTCGGGCACGAGTCGGACCTTTGTATCTTGATCATTTACTAGAGTGTTTCATATTCCTATTGGGGAGTTAGAGTGTCCGTTGTAGGTTTCTATCGTCAATGAACATGGGGTTTCTGCATCCACAGTGTATCAGGGTTGTATATTGGAGATCTTCGGGTGTCTTATCTGATTGATCTGATTCCTATCCCCATGGGGGATGTATGTGTGATAGTGGGTATGGACTGACTGAGCCAGTGTGGTGCCATGGTTGATTGTGAGGGATAGCAAGTGGTAGTTCGAACCCCGAGTGGGGGAGAACTGGTTATCTATGGAGAAGGCACCAGGGTTAGTTCAGGGTTTTGTTCGGCAGCTAGGACTCGTTAGTCTATTCAACACGAGTATGCATGCTATTTAGCTTATGTGGTTAATACTAAGGTTGGAGATCAGATTTCAGTTTTAGAGGTTCCAGTTGCCAAAGAGTTTGCTGACGTGTTTCCGGAGGAGTTACCTAGTGTGCCTCCTGAGAGGCAGGTTGAGTTCAGGATTGATCTTATGGGAGGTGCAACTGGCACCACATGAGATGTAGGAGTTGTCATCTCAGCTTCAAGAACTGATAGGCAAGCAGTTCATCAGACCGAGCAGTTCTCCGTGGGGAGAACCGATACTGTTCGTCAAGAAGAAGAATGGTTCACACCGGATGTGCATTGATTACTGGGAGTTGAACAAGTTAACAGTGAAGAACCGTTATCCCCTTCCACAGATTGATGACCTCTTTGATTAGTTACAAGGTGCATCTTAGTGCTCCAAGATTGATCTGAGGTCTGGGTATCATCATGTGAGAGTGAGAGAGGAGGACGTGGAGAAGACCATGTTCCAGACTTGTTATAGGCATTATGAGTTCATGGAGATGGCCTTTGGGCTCACCAATGCGCCTGCTGTATTTATGGATCTCATGAATTGGGTATGTAGGTCGATGCTCGACCGATCTGTTATCATGTTAACTGATGATATCTTGGTGTATTCTAAGACCAGAGAGTAGCATGAGGAGCGCCTTCGACAGCTTCTGGGGTTTTGAGGCGGGAACGACTTTATGCCAAGTTCTCGAAGTGTGAGTTTTGGTTACAAGAGGTCCAGTTCCTGGGGAACCTTGTTAACCAGGATGATATTTTCGTTGATCCGACCAAGATCGAGGTTGTGATACAGTGGGAGGTTCCAAAATCTCCCTTAGAGATCAGGAGTTTCTTGGGTTTGGTAGGGTACTATCGGAGATTCATTAAGGTCTTCTCCATGATTGCGGTACCCCTCACTCGTCTAACGAGGATGAGGGTGGATTCCCGATGGGGCCCTGAGCAGCAGTCGACATTTGAGACTCTTCAGCAAAGGTTATGTGAGGCCCCGGTATTGACCGTTACCGAGGGAGTGATTGCTTATGCTTCGCGGAAGCTGAAGCCGCATGAGACGCAATACCTCGCACATGACCTAGAGTTGGGGGAAGTGGTGTTTGCGCTCAAAATTTGGAGACATTATCTATATGGGATCTGTTGTACTGTCTACATAGATCACAAGAGTTTGAGATACCTGATGGACTAGCCGAACCTGAACATGAGGCAGTGCAGGTGGCTGGACGTGGTCAAGGATTATGACTGCGAGATCCTTTACCATCCGGGTAAAGTGAATGTGGTGGCGGATGCTTTGAGGCGCAAGTCGGTTGGGTATTCAGTCAGAGAGATGTGTATGAGGATATCTGTGGATTCTCTACTTTTGGGATTGATAAGAGAGTCCCAGGTAGAGGGAGTCCGGAAAGAGAACTAGAAACAAGAAAGGATTAGAGGTGAGATTGACAGATTTATCACAAATAGACGAGGGTTATTGACCCAGTGTGGTCGGGTCTGGGTTCTAGTTACTGGTAGGGTCAGACAGATTGTGTTAGAGGAGGCTCATAAGTCTCTCTTTTCTATACACCTGGGAGCCACCAAGATGTATCGGGATTTGAGATTGAGCTACTGGTGGCCATGTATGAAGAGGGAGATAGCCTAGTATGTTGAGAGATGCTTGACGTGTAGGATGGTCAAGGATGAGCATCATAGGACGCATGGCAAGCTGCAACCTCTGGAGGTTACCATATGGAAATGGGAGCCGATCACCATGGATTTTATCACCAAGTTGCTGAAGACGGCAAAGGGTTTTGATGCTATATGGGTCATCGTGGATCGATTGACCAAGAGTGCCCACTTTTTGGCATCCGGGAGAGCTCCTCGGCTAAAATGTTGACCGATGTGTATGTTCGGGAGATCGTTGCTCGTCATGGGGTTCCGGTCTCCATTGTTTCAGACCATGATGTTCGGTTCACTTCTTGTTTCTGGAAGAAGTTCCACGAGGTACTGGGGACGGGGTTACATTTCAGCACCGCATATCATCCGCAGACTGATGGCCAGGGCGAGCGAACTATACAGACCCTTGAGGATATGTTGCGGGCCTATGATATTGATTTTGGTGGGAGTTGGGATTCCTACCTACCTCTTGCAGAGTTCTCTTACAACAACAGTTATCACTCCAGCATTGTCGCCCCACCATTTAAGCTCTTGTATGGTCGGAGGTGTCGCACCCCTGTTTGTTGGGGAGAGGTTGGTCACATGGTTATAGGAAGGACCGAGGTAGTCCTTTAGACCATGGAGCTTATCCAACAGATCAGGCAGAGACTGCAGACCGCTCAGAGCTGGCGGAAGAGCTATGCCGACTGACGCCGATCAGAGTTGGAGTTCCAGCTCGGCAATATGGTGCTTCTGAAGGTCTCACCCTGGAAGGTGGCGTACAGGTTGGATCTACCTGGGGAGCTCAGTCAGATTCACAACACTTTCCATTTCCTCAGTTGTTAAAGTGCATATTGGATGATGAGGCTGTGGTTTCATTAGACAATATTCAGGTTGATGAGCGCCTGAAATATGTCGATAGACCGATGGCTGTTTTAGAGAGGAAGATGAAGGTCCTGTGCAACAAGGAGATACCTTTGGTAAACGTACAATGGCAGTATCGGAGAGGCTCTGAGCAGGGCCGATCCTGAGGAATTAAATATCTTCAAAGGCCCAGGACGAGCCAGGAAAAAATGGCCCTTATCGTTATGATAAGTTTTTATTTTTAAATAAATATATATAATAAAAAAAATTGGGCCCTGTACAACTGCCCACTTTGCCCCCCCTCAACGACCCCTATGGCTCCGAGTGGACCTGGGACCCGGTGATGTGAGTACTAGAATCAATGCACAATGGCAAGGTTTGAAAACTCAAACCTTGAGTTAATATTTAAGATCAACGTCTGCTCTTAATGTAAGGTTCAATTTGAATATGGTAATACCAGTTAGGACTTGAAGGTAAATATTCAACAAAGTATTAAAGTAATAAATGAAGAAAACTTAGAGTATAATCAATGCAAATATATTTAAGGAACAAGAAGAATATATTGAAGGAACTATGAACTGAAGGAAAAGTGAGAGGGATGTGAAGTAAATTGTAACGCCCGGTTCCTGGTATGTGTTTTAAATCAAATTATTCATTTTTGTACAGGATCTTGACGAGTTGGAGGCCCCAAACTCGTCGAGTAGGAATGGAATTTGGACGTGGGATTTAAAGTCTACTCGATGAGTTGAGAGCCTCAACTCAACGAGTAGGGCTGCCAAAGTGAAACCCTAATTTTCAGGGTTTAGCACCCTATTTAAACACCTTAAGCTCCAAAGGTTGGTCTCATATACAGCCTCCATCACCCCAAACCCTAGGCACGAAACCCTAATACGGTTTGGAGAGTTTTGAGCTATTTTTGGTGCATTCTTGAGGTTTGGAGGAAGAATAGACTTGAAGAAGGAGCAAGGAAGTGAAGGAGAAGAGTAGATCCAGAAGTTGAACTCCATTTCTGGTTCATTGGAGGTATAAAGCTCCTATCTTGTTCATTCAATATTTAGATCTAGTCTTAGAGTGATTTCTCCATGTTTTGGTCCAAGAATGCTAGTCTTTGGGCCTTGGACGTCCAATGTGGGAAAACCCTTTAGATCTAGGGTCTTTCGCGGGCTTCATGGCATAAAGATAGGAAAGTAAAGATAGGAACTTTTGAGCAAAGTAGTCCATGCATGCAAGTAAAGATAGGAACTTTACGTGATATATCAGCCCTAGGGGACCAAATCTATGGTTTGGAAGCATTGAACTCGATGTAACTGACTGAATGGATTTAGACTAAGAGAAATCAACGAGTTGTTCATCCAACTCGGCGAGTTGGATCGTGGTCCCCTGACCTTTTCTGTTACTGAGCAAACTCGGCGAGTCTAGGAGATGACTCAGCGAGTTGGCCATGGTTTTTGGGTTTTGAGGGCTGAAGAACTCGACGAGTTCAAGGAGGAACTTGACGAGTTGGGTTGAAATGTCCCGACAATATTATAGGGAGGAACTCGACGAGTTCATGAAAGAACTCGACGAGTTGGATCGCGATTTTAGGATTTATGGTTCATGGAACTCGACGAGTTGATGGACCAACTCGGCGAGTTGAGTCAACCAGGATGTTTACTTTGACCAGGATGTTGACATTGACCAGGATGTTGACTTTACTTTGACTTTGACCAAAGTTAACCCGTATGGGGTTTGAGTGTGTAGGAGTTTGAGTTTGAGTGGAGTTGATTCCGGAGCCAAGGGAAGTTCAGCTACATCACGACATTTGAGGTGAGTTACCATCCAATAGAAGTGGGTCGAAGGCACCAATGTCGGCCCAATAGTAAGTGTTATAGTAGAGATGATTGTCTTTGTGATAATTATCTGGTATGCCACTATCTGTTATGCTTTATGTGCTAGTATGCTATGATATTGATGGATATAGTGTCTAAGTCCATAACTATATTTGGTATGTACTTGACCCGACCCGGCATGGTCCATTTGGGTTGCACTTCACCCGAACAATTTATGGATAATCGTTTGAGAATAGTATAAGTTATGATTTATTAATATATTATAAGTCCTAATATATTAATATAAAATCATATTATTTAGTTAGTATTGATCTATAATTAATCTAGAATTAATTTAGAGATCAAAAGTATGACTAATTAAATATAGGCTCTTGTATTTATATAGTGTGGGCTAATGCTTATTTGGAATGGGCTAGGCTTGCATTGAAAGTCCATGGATACTCCATGGAGCTTTAACCCATGGATCTCATGGAAATGAAAAGACATGGGTATTAGGGTTTACATGGATGTAACCCTAATCCACCACACTATATAAAGGAGGCTTTGGTTCTTGAAATCACACTAGTTGTGGTGAGTAAAGTAAGAGGGCCGATTTCAAGAAAGGTGATTACTATTCTCTCAAAATTCCAAGTTTGTGGTGATTTGTGATTTCCATTTGAGGCATCCATGCTATTGGTGCTAGGCTCTAAAACTCCAAGCAAGGTAAGTAATTCTACTAGCTTTATTTGATTCAAGTTCCCCATGTCATGCTAGATAGGATAAGAACCTCGGAAAAATAATTATTTGCATGTATCTTAGTCAAACATAGATCCAAGGTTTCTAGGGTTGCATGTACACCATAGGAGTGTTAGAATGCTCAAAACTCATCAGTGGTATCAGAGCCTGGTTTGTTTATTTGATACTTGATGCAAAAAAAAAAAAAACATGAAAATCGAAGTTTTGTTCAAAAGCTCGTATCAAAATTTCAAGTTTAGTATATGTACTTACGATTCTTGAAATTTTTGATATGAACATTCATAAACATATGAGTTTAGAAGATCATAGAAATTATGTGCTAATAATTGATTAGATTAATTCTTGATCTTTATGTGTTTTAATGGAGTCCATAACTAGTTCTTAAGTTATGGATAACCAAAAGTCACATTTATAAATAACCATTAAAAGAACACATAGGTTACAAAAAATGAAGAGTCTTCATTTTTAATAACCATTAACTCATAAGTTATGAGAAATGAAAAGTTTTGAAAGTTTACAAAACTTGCCCTCAAGTTTTGGAACATGTAAAGTCATATTAAAAACTTTAGTTCCAACCCCTAGAATTTTAAAAGTTAAAATTCAACCCTTATACTTTATAATATTATAAGTTTAATAATATTTATATATGTATAAGATCAAGTCGTCTTACCGCTAGTACGCCTCATTCACGAAGCCGGTCTATAAGGGGGGTATAAGGTTGTTGCCTATAAAATGGCAACTTAATGGGTGTCCACTCTCACCCACCGCTTCCTTGATCGGTGGAGGGTCGTTAGCCGAATGGGTAGGACAAGGACTTATAAATTGTCATTAAAAGTATAATGATAATACTAAAGTAACTAAACTTTATTGAATTCCCAATCTTAGTTATTTTAGGAAAATGTGAATAAGGTGCTAATCCATGAAATTACACTTTACACTTTGTTTAAGTCGTTAGTGGAGCGTGTGTGGTTAACCGGCACACTAACTTGAACTTAACAAGGTAGGTAAAGGGTGACTTAATGTTTATCATAGTATCGATGGAGCGTGTGTGGTTAACCGGCACATCGATTGAGGGGTAATACATTAAGGGTACCAAGTAATTTGCATGGTTACTTCACACCTTGTTTTGTGATCCTCGGCATCCCAGTCACAAAAATTGAAGGGCACACTCGAGATTGAAACATGCCATTGAAGAAAGTTCAATGAATCTCAAAGAATCTAGGAGTTTCTAAACCAATTAAAACCTAATTAAATATTTCGTTTTTCATGGTGGAAATTGGTGAATCGTCATTCACCTACCTTCAAATATCTTATAGCTTAGATTACGGCATCCCTCTTCTAAGTTATAAAATATTGTATTGGGTCCTAGCCTTAATATTACATTTGGGTGTTTTGTTAAGGACTATCTCTATATCTAATCTAATCTATTCCCTCTTCTTTTCAGATGTCTTCCAATAACAATGCTTCTGGCTCAAACCCTACTAGCTCCTTCTCTCTCATGAATCTTTGTAGGAGAGTCATCTTTGATGGGTCCAACTTTACAGATTGGATCAGAAACATCAGGATGGTCACTCGGTATGAGAACAAAGAATATGTTCTCGACAAGGAGTTGAAGGTACCCGAGCCAACTGCTACTCCTAAAGAGCTTGCTGAATATGAGGTACATGAAAGAGATGCTACAAAAGTGGCATGCATCATGATGGCCACCATGACAGCCGAGCTCCAAAAGTCCTATAAGGACTATTATCCTTTTGAGATGCACCAGGACTTGATGGACCGCTACCATCAAAGTGCTCGTCAAGAGCGATATGAAATAATCTCCTCCATGATAACAACCCGAATGAAGGATGGTGAACCCATCACGGGCCACATGCAGAAAATGCAAAGGTATGTGGACCGTTTACTGAAGCTGAATGTGAACTTCCCTGAGGAGTTAGCAATAGACATCATTTTGCACTCCTTGCCATCATGTTATGATCAATTCCGCATGACATATCACATGAACAAGGAAGAAGTCACCCTCAGCAAACTTCAAGGACTCTTGAAGACCGCCGAAAGTGGTCTAAAGGGTAAGTCAGTTGTTACTACTCCTACTCCTACTCCAACTGCGGCCAATGTCTTGGCAATCGGGCATGGCAAAGGGAAGAAGAGAAAGAACCCTTCTAAGGGTACCAAGGGTAAGACCCTTGAAGGCTCCTCTTCAAGCAAAACCAAGAAAGGTTTTGTCACTCCTTCTGCTAACCCTAATGAGGCTGAATGCTTCTATTGCCATGAAAAGTCGCACTGGAAGCGAAACTGCCCAAAGTACCAGCAAGATTTGAAGGATGGGAAAGTAAAACCCAACCATGCAGGTATATACACTATATTGTCTAATAACTCACCTCATTCTAAGTCTTGGGTCCTTGATACAGGTTGTGGTATTCACATATGTTGTGATTTGCAGGGACTAAAAAGAAGTGAGAATGTGGAGCAGGGAAAGATAAACTTGATCATGGGAAACAGGAAAGCTTCACCTGTCACCAAGATAGGAGTTTATTCCTTAGTGCTAAATAGTGGGTTTACATTAGATTTGAATAAATGTTATTATTCGCCAGAAATGGCAAGAAATGTTATTTCCTTTCATGCATTGTATAAACAAGGTTTTACCTTTTATTTTGATAATAATAATGGTAGTATTGATGCTTTCTTTAATAATGTTCTTTATTTTAAAGCATTACCTTGTGATGGCGTGTATGAAACTGTATCTGTTGTAGATAATCTAGGAAATAATGTATTGTGTATTAACTCTTCCACTAGCTTAGATAAAGCATCCTTATGGCATTGTCGTCTTGGACATGTAAGCAAGAAACGCATAGGCCAACTCCAAAAGGATGGAGTCTTGGAGTCATTTGACCTAAAGTCAGATGATAGTTGTGAATCTTGTTTGCTTGGTAAAATGACAAAGTCACCTTTTACTGGCACTTGTGCTAGGGGTGAAGGTTTGTTGGACCTCATACACACGGATGTGTGTGGACCCTTCAGAACCGCCACAAGAGATGCTAATCGGTTCTATGTGACTTTTACTGATGATTTTAGTAGATATGGATATGTCTACCTAATCAAGCATAAGTTAGAAACCTTTGAGAAATTCAAAGAGTTTAAGCAAGAAGTGGAGAATCAGTTGGGCAGGAACATTAAGATGCTTCGATCCGATCGTGGTGGTGAGTATCTTAGTACTGAGTTCCTTGACTATCTTAAGGAATGTGGGATTGTCTCACAATTGACACCTCCTAGGACACCACAGTTGAATAGTGTAGCTGAGAGGCGCAATCGGACCTTGTTGGACATGGTTCGTTCCATGATGAGTCGAGCTTCGCTACCAATCTCATTTTGGGGGTATGCCTTAGAGACTGCCGCCCATATCCTTAATCTAGTCCCTACAAAGAAGGTTGCCAAAACACCTCACGAGGTGTGGACTGGAAAAGTTCCCAATCTAGACCACATCAAGATTTGGGGCTGCGAGGCTTTCGTGAGACGCGAGACTCACGATAAGCTCGAACCCCGAAGCGAAAGGTGTATTTTCATCGGCTACCCACAGAAATCCTTTGGTTACATCTTCTACAGACCCAGTGATAATGTGGTCTTTGTAGCAAGAAGAGGATTCTTTCGAGAGAGAGAGAATTCATGAGCCAAGGAGACAGTGGGAGGCAAATTGACCTTGAGGAAATTCAAGAGTCAAGTGGTGAAGGAACCTCAAACCCTAGCCCTCAACCTGAGGAGGAAACTCCTGTTGAGCCGACTGAAGAATCTATACCTTTGAGGCGTTCCACCAGAGTTAGGAATGCACCTGAGCATTATTATGGTTTTCATATTACTGCAGAAGGTGAGACACTTATCAGTGATAACACACTGGTAAATCTGGATGAGCCTAACAGCTACACGGAAGCCATGGCAGGCCCTGAGGCTGCTAAATGGAAAGAGGCTATGGATAGCGAGATACAGTCCATGTATGACAATCAAGTTTGGAACTTGGTTGACAATGTACCTAATCGTAAGATAGTTGGGTGCAAATGGATCTTCAAGAAGAAGACTGACATGGATGGTAATGTACACACTTATAAGGCACGACTGGTTGCAAAGGGTTATTCTCAAACTCCGGGAGTTGATTATAATGAGACCTTTTCACCAGTGGCCAAGATTAAGTCTATTAGGGTTCTGTTAGCCATTGCTGCATTTCATGATTATGAAATATGGCAAATGGATGTCAAAACCGCTTTCCTTGATGGAAAGTTGGCTGAAGATGTTTACATGGTTCAGCCAGAGGGTTTTGTGAGTACAGAGTACCCCAGTAGAGTGTGTAAGCTCGAGAAATCCATTTATGGATTAAAACATGCACCTCGCAGATGGAATCTTTGCTTTGATGAGAAAATCAAAGAATTTGGCTTTTCAAGGAGTGAAGATGAATCTTGTGTCTATATCAAGGCTAGTGGGAGTATAGTCAGCTTTTTGGTACTATATATGGATGACATACTACTCATAGGAAATGACATCCCAACATTGCAGGAAGTAAAGTCATGGCTTGGGAAGTGTTTCGCTATGAAGGACCTTGGAGAAGCTGCCTATATCCTAGGGATAAGGATTTTGAGAAACAGGAGTAAAAGACTAATTGGACTTAGTCAAAGCACCTATGTGGACAAAGTGTTGAAAAGGTTCAACATGCATAACTCCAAGAAAGGAGAGTTACCCATCCAGAGTAACGCCAGATTGAGTAAGACACAATGCCCTAGTACTGAGGCTGAGATAGCAGAAATGAGTCGAATACCTTATGCTTCAGCTATAGGATCGATCATGTATGCTATGACGTGTACTCGACCTGATGTAGCCTTTGCTTTGAGCATGGTTAGCAGGTATCAGGGGAACCCTGGCAAGGCACACTGGACTACGGTAAAGAATATCCTCAAGTACCTACGGAGGACTAAGGACTGGGTCCTTACCCTCGGTGGCAGTGAGGACTTGAGAGTTGTAGGGTACAGTGATGCTAGCTTTCAGACTGACAGGGATAATTTCCGCTCTCAGTCGGGCTGGGTCTTTACTCTAAACGGAGGGGCAATTACTTGGAAAAGTTCCAAGCAGGAGACAGTGGCTGATTCCACTTGTGAATCAGAGTATATAGCAGCAAGCGAGGCAGCAAAGGAGGCTATATGGCTAAAGAACTTCATCGGAGACCTTGGAGTTGTACCAGCTATAAAGGAGCCAATGGAGATTTTCTGTGACAGCAATAGTGCGGTTGCCTTAGCCAAGGAACCAAGAGATCATGGGAGATCCAGACACATTGACAGAAAATATCACTTCATCAGACATCGAATAGAAGAAGGAATCCTCGTGGCAAAGAGGGTATCATCGGATGAGAACCCAACAGATCCCCTCACGAAGGGACTGACTCGGGCTAAGCATCTCCAGCATGCTCGGAGCATAGGGCTGAAGGATGATATTAGTTTTAGTAGTTAGATAATCTTGAAATTTGTAAAATGTAATTGACATTTGATGATAAATAAAATCTGTTATTTATGAGTAAAGTGTTGCTATCTCTTGTCAATCGTTTACTATTATTTCTTTTTGCATGTTTTGACTTCCAGAATACTTATGTTATGTTTTATATCATATTATTCAAACTCTCCACAGTCGGTCATATGTTGGAAGTAGATATGAATCAAGACTTTCATGGGTTGGCTTGTAGAGGTCTAAGATGTTAGACAAAGCGGGGCTCCAGCACTCATGAGTGCTCATAAGTTCTGAGTATTGGATTCAACCCACGCTCACTTGTATCACTTCATGGAATTTATCTCGAGTGATCGTGAGACGGTAATATCATATAAGTCTTCAAACCTAGAGATATGATTTGTTGCCTATGAGTTGGTTATGCATTGATTGCACGAAAACGCATTGGTAACTCGATGTTATAAACCATGCCTTTGTGTGTAGTTGAACAAGTAGTAGAGCAAACATATGAGTCGAAGTTTATCTGTTCCTTCTAGGATTAGAAGCGATATCTGGGCCCCTCGATGATTTTGTTTTAACCTATGTACCGGGCCCGGTCAGAACTAAATTGATGTGTTCAGTTAAGTTCTATGTCAAACAAATCAGAAATCGGGAAACAAATGCTGGACAATAAGCAAGACCATGTTCCATGTATTTGTCCGGCTGATATCTAGAACAGAGGATTATATGATCACTTATCTAAAATGGTGCTTCATAGTTCAACAGAGTTTAAAGAGCTACGATTGCTGATCGGTTCCTGAAGTCATACTTGCAACTATAGTTATTAGACTTATCCAAGTGGGAGACTGTTGGATATAGTGTCTAAGTCCATAACTATATTTGGTATGTACTTGACCCGACCCGGCATGGTCCATTTGGGTTGCACTTCACCCGAACAATTTATGGATAATCGTTTGAGAATAGTATAAGTTATGATTTATTAATATATTATAAGTCCTAATATATTAATATAAAATCATATTATTTAATTAGTATTGATCTATAATTAATCTAGAATTAATTTAGAGATCAAAAGTATGACTAATTAAATATGGGCTCTTGTATTTATATAGTGTGGGCTAATGCTTATTTGGAACGGGCTAGGCTTGCATGGAAAGTCCATGGATACTCCATGGAGCTTTAACCCATGGATCTCATGGAAATGAAAAGACATGGGTATTAGGGTTTACATGGATGTAACCCTAATCCACCACACTATATAAAGGAGGCTTTGGTTCTTGAAATCACACTAGTTGTGGTGAGTAAAGTAAGAGGGCCGATTTCAAGAAAGGTAATTACTATTCTCTCAAAATTCCAAGTTTGTGGTGATTTGTGATTTCCATTTGAGGCATCCACACTATTGGTGCTAGGCTCTAAAACTCCAAGCAATCAACTACAACTACAAGGTAAGTAATTCTACTAGCTTTATTTGATTCAAGTCCCCCATACCATGCTAGATAGGATAAGAACCTTGGAAAAATAATTATTTGCATGTATCTTAGTTAAACATAGATCCAAGGTTTCTAGGGTTGCATGTACACCATAGGAGTGTTAGAATGCTCAAAACCCATCAGATATTATGTGATAGTGGTAGGAGGGTTAAGATAGGCCCCAGTACCGGTCGAAAGTACTGATGGGGTAGGCCAACACCCTGATATGCTAGGTAGTATGTGACTTATGTTTTTATGTACTAGGATATTATATCGTAGAAGTAGGGGGTGAAATGGTCCTCGGTACCGGTCGAAAGGACCGTAGGGGTAGGCCAGCACCCTTTATGGCCGTGAAGGTCCCATGCAACTTATGGACCATTCTTTTGGCCTTTTGAGCAAAGTAGTCCATGCATGCAAGTAAAGATAGGAACTTTATGTGATATATCAGCCCTAGGGGACCAAATCTATGGTTTGGAAGCATTGAACTCAATGTAAGTGACTGAATGGATTTAGACTAAGAGAAATCAACGAGTTGTTCATCCAACTCGGCGAGTTGGATCGTGGTCCCCTGAACTTTTCTGTTACTCAGCAAACTCGGCGAGTCTAGGAGATGACTTAGCGAGTTGGCCATGGTTTTTGGGATTTGAGGGCTGAAGAACTCGACGAGTTCAAGGAGGAACTTGACGAGTTGGGTTGAAATGTCCCGACAATATTATAGGGAGGAACTCGACGAGTTCATGAAAGAACTCGACGAGTTGGATCGCGATTTTAGGATTTATGGTTCATGGAACTCGACGAGTTGATGGACCAACTCGGCGAGTTGAGTCAACCAGGATGTTTACTTTGACCAGGATGTTGACTTTGACCAGGATGTTGACTTTACTTTGACTTTGACCAAAGTTGACCCGTATGGGGTTTGAGTGTGTAGGAGTTTGAGTTTGAGTGGAGTTGATTCCGGAGCCGAGGGAAGTTCAGCTACATCACGACATTTAAGGTGAGTTACCATCCAATAGAAGTGGGTCGAAGGCACCAATGTTGGCCCAATAGTAAGTGTTATAGTAGAGATGATTGTCTTTGTGATAATTATCTGGTATGCCACTATCTGTTATGCTTTATGTGCTAGTATGCTATAATATTATGTGATAGTGGTAGGAGGGGTAAGATAGGTGCCAGTACCGGTCGAAAGTACCGATAGGGTAGGCCAACACCCTGATATGCTAGGTAGTATGTGACTTATGTTTTTATGTACTAGGATATTATATGGTAGAAGTAGGGGTGAAATGGTCCTCGGTACCGGTCGAAAGGACCGCAGGGGTAGGCCAGCACCCTTTATGGCCGTGAAGGTCCCATGCAACTTATGGAGCATTCTTTTGGCCTTTTGAGCAAAGTAGTTCATGCATGCAAGTAAAGATAGGAACTTTACGTGATATATCAGCCCTAGGGGACCAAATCTATGGTTTGGAAGCATTGAACTCAATGTAAGTGACTGAATGGATTTAGACTAAGAGAAATCAACGAGTTGTTCATCCAACTCGGCGAGTTGGATCGTGGTCCCCTGACCTTTTCTGTTACTGAGCAAACTCGGCGAGTCTAGGAGATGACTCAGCGAGTTGGCCATGGTTTTTGGGTTTTGAGGGCTGAAGAACTCGACGAGTTCAAGGAGGAACTTGACGAGTTGGGTTGAAATGTCCCGACAATATTATAGGGAGGAACTCGACGAGTTCATGAAAGAACTCGACGAGTTGGATCGCGATTTTAGGATTTATGGTTCATGGAACTCGACGAGTTGATGGACCAACTCGGCGAGTTGAGTCAACCAGGATGTTTACTTTGACCAGGATGTTAACTTTGACCAGGATGTTGACTTTACTTTGACTTTGACCAAAGTTGACCCGTATGGGGTTTGAGTGTGTAGGAGTTTGAGTTTGAGTGGAGTTGATTCCGGATCCAAGGGAAGTTCAGCTACATCACGACATTTGAGGTGAGTTACCATCCAATAGAAGTGGGTCGAAGGCACCAATTCGGCCCAATAGTAAGTGTTATAGTAGAGATGATTGTCTTTGTGATAATTATCTGGTATGCCACTATCTGTTATGCTTTATGTGCTAGTATGCTATGATATTATGTGATAGTGGTAGGAGGGGTAAGATAGGCCCCAGTACCGGTCGAAAGTACCGATGGGGTAGGCCAACACCCTGATATGCTAGGTAGTATGTGACTTATGTTTTTATGTACTAGGATATTATATGGTAGAAGTAGGGGGTGAAATGGTCCTCGGTACCGGTCGAAAGGACTGCAGGGGTAGGCCAGCACCTTGATATGCTAGGCAAGGTACTGGTCGAAAGGACCGAAGGGGTAGGCCAGCACCCTGATATGCTAGGCAAGGTATCGGTCGAAAGGACCGAAGGGGTAGGCCAACACCCTGATATGCTAGGCAAGTTACCAGTTGAAAGAGACCGAAGGGGTAGGCCAGCACCCTGATATGCTAGGCAAATTACCAGTTGAAAGAGACCGAAGGGGTAGCCCAGTACCCGGACATGTTAGACAGTATGTTTATTGTATGGTATGTGGTATGATGGGGGAACTCACTAAGCTTTTTCCTTACGGTTTTCAGTTTTTGTTTCAGGTCCTCTTCTTCGAAGGGAAAGGAGCCGACACGATTGCAACGCATCATACCATGATTTTCCGCACTATGATGTTCTTGAGATTTTTACTCTGACATTATTATCTTATGACATATTTTGAGATATATGACTTATGGGTTTTTATGATATTAGATAACTTACTGATGTTTTCAATAATCTGTTTTATAAATTATTAAATTAAAAATGAAATTTTTGGTCTTGGATTTTGGGATGTTACAAAAATATTTGCTATTCTTGGAGTAAAACTTTGAATTGTTCACTTGTCATTAATGGTGAAACATTCGCTCCTTATATAGTGGAGGAGGAACATAATACAAACCAATGAACATTCTTAGGACTGGATAATAATCAGTGTTTGACAAACTGATATCTAAAAGAGACACAAAAATAAGTTCTATGAACTGTTACATCAAAGAAAAGACAAAATGCATTCAATGCGTAAACAGACTTCGGATCTTGGAATCGCCTTGATCTCAGATTGATCTTCATCTTAGAACTTCATCTCATCTCGGACTCAGCTGACATCGGAACATGATTGCTTGGGATTGCTAGAGGTTTACTTTTCATGATTCAACAATGTCCCCCTAAGTGAACTTAGCAATCATGCCAGCCTAGTTGGCTTCTTCATTAATGAACAGATAAGCTCTGTAGATCCATATTTAGACTTCCAGATACCATTGGAGATGGTTGATGAATTTGTTCTTCACGTGCTCCGGAGCATCAGACTTGGTTGCTTTGGTAATGAATTTTTGGAGGATCTTGGTAGGAACGACGTGCTTGTGAAGGAATTGAAAGAAATCCTTTTTGTTGGTATTCTCTTACAAGTAGACATATCCGACCACTAGTTCTTCAGTAGGTCCTTCTGCCAGAATTTCTGCTTCTGGCAGTTTGTAGTCGATCTTAGCCAAAAGTTTTTTAGTTTCAAACAGATGTTCAAGTTCGAGATCACATCGACAGAACTTAGCAACATAGTTTTTGAGAAAGTTCACTTTAAAACTGTAACCAGCGATGCTCATTTGATCATTCTGGCGAGTTCGGAAGTGAGCCGCAACCGTGTGAATGTCATTCGGATGGATGGAAGTGAAGTCTACATTTGTGATGGTGATTTGTTTTGATTTGTTTTGATTTGTTTCGATAGATGTAGTACCTGTGCAATATGCAGTTCAAGTCAAACTTGCTCTGAACTTTTCTTCCTAACCCAATAACTTTTGTGATTCTCTTCCAAGACCACACTTCCTTTTGAGGTCGTGCATTGTCGAAGTAGAATGTATTCAATCTTTCTCTCACGGTTCTGATGATTGTTTGAGGATCATCATCTGGGTGGAGTGGAGCAAACTTGATGTAATATCTTCCGAAGGGAGAAATTGGGAGATCTATTTGGTCTGCATCCTGCATGGGTAGATTATAGTATATGAATGGCACAATGTCTAGATCATGGATTAATCCTTCACGAAAAAGTGGGGATAAGCCCAACAATGGATTAGGATTGTCTCTTAGAGCTTGGATCCGCATGCTCTCTTTAAGGGCTTGATCGATTTGGGCTTGTGACCATCCTTCGGACTTCTTGGATGTCCGTTTAGGGATGTGAGGTTCCAAGACAAGCCTTTTCCCTTTAAATTGATGTTGCTTGTTCAAATCATAAATGACTTTTTGAATGTTTTCGGTGATTGTGAACTCTGGTGGTAGTGGAATCAGAGGCTCTTCCGAAATGTCATCAGGTTTCTGAAGAGGAGAACCTTCATCAATGGGAACTATTCTTGGAGAGGGGATATGAGGTAGCATAGACTGGGTGGCTCAGAATGCATCGATTGGGAGCTTAGTCTTGACTTTGGCCATTTCGCGGCTTCATTGAAGACCTTCTACCAAGGATGATGCCCAGGTAACAACGGACCATATACTTTTTTCTTCCTCTGAAAGAACTTTAGCCAAAAATTTTGTAATGCCCGTGTTTCTAGGCTAGGCATTAATATTGACGTGATAGTCTAGGTTAACCTTTGTAACTCATTTAGAAGAAATGAAAAGGAATTATGTGAATATTATGTGAAAATTATGTGTTTTATGCTTAATTATTAGGGTTTAATTAATTAAGAATAAAAATGAGCGTCGAAAATAAATATTAGATAAAGCCGATATCTATTAAGAAAGTTGTAGTGGTCGTGACAAGGATTACGGATATATAAAGAATGCCGAAATCCGAGTTATAACGAAGAAGTTATGACCTGTCGAAGTTTCGCGACAAAACCGGCACGGTGCCGAATGTCGTAAAAAGTAAGTTTTTGATAAACTACTTTTTAGCCTTAGTGATCTAAACGAAAGTCGTAGTGTTCGTTAAACCGAGAGTATGTATAAAAAGAACGTCCAAATCTGACTTCGTATGAGGAAGTTATGATTTTTCGAAGTTTCAGCTTAGCAGTAGACAGATAAAAACTCGATTTTTAGATCGAGTGATTTTTAGCCAACACAACCTAAACGAGAATCGAAGGTCTCGTCAATAGGAGTACAACGGTAAAAAGACAGACGAAAAGGGACGTCGGATGAAGAAGTTATGAATTTTTAACGGATTTCCTGTCCCGGTCTGTTAAAAATAATAATATAAAAATTAACTTCAAAATTAGCCGACGAAGTCTAAACGAACGTTGTAGAGCGTAATTTTACCTACGCGTGCATATAAAGAACGTCAAAAATGGAGCTCGTATGCGAAAGTTATGGATTTTACAAGATTGGACACAATTTTCGAGAATTTTCGCATGAATAGTGCCAGCCACGTCACCCTCGCTCTGAGCTGGCCACGTATCCGAAGCAGCTGCGTGGCGCGTCCGAGAAGCGACGCGTGTCGCACAGGTGTCCGAAGTCGATGATGCGTCCGATGCGCTGGAACCTTGCATGCGCGCCCCGTGTCGCTGTGACCCATCCGAGCTTCGCAGGGTGCCACGATCCCCCCCCCCTCCTCGGACCCAGACTTCGGTCCAATTAGGAGCCTCCAGCGAGACCCTCGCATGCGCAACCCACGTGCTGCCTCCTCGCATCTGCTGTCGCGTGGCTTCCTTCCAGCCGTCCGATCAGGAGGCTCGCACCTATAAATAGGAGGGTGCGAGACCTCCCGGGTAATTTTGAGAAATTGGCATTTTTCACCCCTTTTTCAATATTTTTACTATCTCGACATCCCCCGAAGCCCCGGTATCGATTATAGCACCCGAAACACGTCCCAAAGTGCCCGAAGACCCGGAAAATTTATCTTTTTGGTTTCGAAGCCCGACCCTTGCAGAGCCCGGTTTTTCAATAAAACTCCCGGTTTTATTAGAAACGATCGTTTTAGGAAACGAAGTGCTGCCCGATTATCATTAAATCATGTGAGTGTGTAGTTACTTTCACCTTACACATAGATATGAAGTATTCTATATAAAATACGTGCTGTGTGAATATATATTGTTTGTTTAGTTGAGATGGATGTTGAAGGAATGATTTATACATGTTTTTAAATAATTTAAATTGTATATGTATTTTTATCTACAAAAATGTTGGGTAAAACATGGGTAGATGAAATAGTGGGTGTGTGATGAAAGGTGAGTTGGATAAATGAGATGATCAGTGATATAGATCATAAGTTGAGGGTGAGTGGTGAAATGAGATCATGAGTTGAGGGTGAGTGGTGAAATGAGATCATGAGTTGAGGGTGAGTGGTGAAATATGAGAAAAGCCCTTACCCAAACGTTGGCCCCCGTCATTCAGCAGAGTATGGATGACAACCATGGACTATTCTAGACGGTCTGTGGAACAATAGCAGGCTTGCAACCTGTAGGTGTGTGAACTATATGTTCATCAGTCGTACTCTAAAAACCCATTGACATGTATGAAAGGGAGATTCCTGTGAATAATACTGTCGATAAATAAGAGCTATGAACTTAGCATATGTTGTATAAACCCTGGCAGCTATGGACTTAGTGCCTGTTGTATAAACCCTGGCAGCTATGGATTTAGTGCCTGTTGTATAATCCCTGGCGACGATGTAGCTTCGTGCCTATTCCTTAGGATGAATCCTTAAGAGTGAGTGATAGTTGAATCTTAGGGTAAATCCTTAAGAAATAAATAAGATAATGGGGTTGGGGTAATTTGGTTGATTGATTGATGTTTAAGTATAATAAATTTATTTATTATGGGTTGAAAACTCTATATGCTCACCAGGCTTCCAAGCCTTACCCACTAAGCTTTTTATATTATAGGTAG
Organism: Lactuca virosa; assembly: GCF_052849685.1. NCBI lineage: Eukaryota > Viridiplantae > Streptophyta > Magnoliopsida > Asterales > Asteraceae > Lactuca > Lactuca virosa. The sequence goes on from NC_136434.1 coordinate 255,887,511, forward strand.
TGGACCCCGAGCATAGTCGGGTGATGATGATGAGTGATTTTTGGATTATAGGCCAGTAGTTGTAAATAACTGTTGTAAGGCTTATAATGTCTTGTTTATGCTTTTGATCTGTATCGGAACATGACATCCCGAGGTTTTGATATGAAATAAAAATATATATTTCTTAAAGAAAGGTTTTGATAAATTTTTAGCATGTTTAGTTTTGGGAACAAATTCTGCAACATCTTTTAAAAGGATTACTCTGATTTTATTTTAAAAAGCATAAAATAAATCGATCTTTTCTCGCCGAGAAATTAGGGGATGTCACAAATTTTCTCGGAGCTTGAATTCCAACCACGACATTGGTGATGAACTCAACTTCTTCTTCATCTTCATCATCTTCAGATGGGGTACCTGTGAACAAAACCTGAATGGCATCGTCATCAGATTCATCTCATAGTCTGAACTCTGAGGTAGGTTTCCATGAAATGGTACAATCCCTTTTGCTTGGTCCTTCTCTCCCTCTTGCATCGGATGGCCCGACTTCTGAGGCAAGTATGGCTATTTCTTTAACTTCGGAGAGCCTTTCGAATACCTTTTGGAAGCTCATGTTATTTTTCTTCGAAAGGGCATTATAGGCTTCAGTTGTGGGAGCTTGAGCTTTCAAGTGATCAAATATGGAGGCAAGGATAGAGATCATCTCATTGAACTTGTTGTTCGGAACGTCAACTATGTGATGTGAATTATGAGCATTGATTTGGCATGCAGAATTAAAGAACACACAAAGAACACGACGATTTGGGTGTTTAAGAGATGCATTCGATTATGAAAGGTGTTTACAAAAAAGGATCTAAATCTAAATCTACATAATTAACACACACTAACACTCTCAATGTTACATCTCTCAAGCACACGTCTACAAGTGGTATGAACCCACCTTATATATAGGTGCTTACATGTCTCTCTCTCTCTCACTCTCTCTCTCTCTCTCTCTATCTATCTATCTATATATCTCTCATGTTACAAGGCTACTTTACCACATGCAAGTGGGTCTACAAAAGTCAAACTATTTACAAAGTCATACATGGATAACTTTGTACCCAACATTCTCCCCCTCAAAGTTAGGAATGGATGACCCGCTTCAAATCTTCCAAAATCAAGCAACTGTTGGATTAGATGTCTAAGCCCATAACTATTATTGGTATGTACTCGACCCGAGAGTAGCATGGTCCATTTGGGTTGCATATCATCAGGAAAATTTGTTAGGATGGACTCTTGAGAGAAGGATATATATGATTTCTTAATATATTATAAGTTATAATATATTAATATCAAATTATATGTTTTAATTACTATTGATTTGGAATTAATTTAGTGATCAAAAGAGACTAATTAAATCTATGGGGACTAATTATGGTAATTAGTTATATTTATATGTGTTGGGCTTATGATCCATGTTGGACCAAGTTTATGTATGGACACATAAAAAGTTGGGCCACATGAACCATGGATCATAACACCCATGGGTATGGATTTGGGTTATACCCATAACCCTTGGAATCCCACATATAAATTGGTCACTCCATAGCCAAAATCGCCACTTCTAATTCTTGGAGCTCATAATTTTGGTGTGGAAGGAATTCTCTCTCAAGTTCTACCTTTGTACATGATGTGTTGTGACTTCATTTGAGGTTCCACACTATTGGGGCTAATCTCTTCAGGCCAAATACATGAAGACTTCAAGCTACATAAAAGGTATGTTATCCTAACTAGTATCTTGTATGGTTTATATCAAATGCGTGCTAGTTATAGGTTTAATGCCTTGAAAACCATTTGCATGTATAATTAGTGAAAACATAGATCCAAGGTATTTAGGGTTGTATGTGCACCATAGGATGTTGTACTATACAAAACCCATCAGTGGTATCAGAGCCTAGGCTTGGTTTTCAATTATACTTGATACAAATTGCTGAAAAAAATCGATTTTCTGGCTGTCTGGACTATGGACTCGCCGAGTCCACTGATGGACACGCCGAGTCCATGAAGAAATTCATCCTACTCGTCGAGTAGGTTCATACACTCGACGAGTAGGAGGGCCATAGTGCAGTTTTTCGACTTTTAAGGCTGGAATTGGACTAGAATCATTACCCTAAGCTGTTTTTGATCTTATAAACCTGTTTTTGATGTGGTAATGATCATGCTAATCCAATTTTAAAGATAATTGTCATAATTTCAAGATTTGTATTATTTTATATGTTCATGCTAATTTCTTGAAGATTGATGATAGGAATTATCTTGTTCTTATGAGTTAGTTTAGATTGATAGAAAAATTATGTGATAATTTGTTTTCGATCCAAATTGATCTAAAAGTTGTTCATAAAATGTGTTTTTGTAACTTGTCCTCAAGTTATATGAAAAGTCTCATTTATGATTTTTAAAACTCATAAGATTTCCATAAGTTATGAAAATGAAGAGTCTCATTTTTTAAAGTCTTCCATAACTTGTCCTCAAGTTATGGAACTTGAAGAGTTTTTTCATTAAAACTACTTTAAACTCATAAGTTATGGAAACCAAAAGTTTTTTGAATTGTTCAAAACTTCCCTCAAGTTTTGGAATATGTAAAGTTTCCCCCCCATGAATACTTTAATTCCAAGTTAAACCCTTAGAATTTTAAATAGTTTAAAGTTCAACCCTTATACTATTATAATATTATAGGTTTAATATTTATATATATGTATAAGAGTAAAAGTCAGTCTTACCGTTAGTAGGCCTCATTCACGAAGCCGGTCTATAAGGTGGGTATAAGGTTACTGCTTTTAAAATGGCAGTTTAATAGGTGTCCACTCTCACCCACCGCTTCCTTAACTAGTGGAGGGTCGTTAACCGAACGGGTTTGACAGGACATTAATTCTCCTTTCATTAAAAGTATAATGATAAATATAAAGTAACTAAACCTTATTAAATTCCCAATCTTAGTTACTTTAGGAACATGTGAATTTGGTGCTAACCCATGAAATTACACTTTCTACCTTACCAAGTCGTTGGTGGAGCGTGTGTGGGTAACCGGCACACTAACATGGACTAGTAAGAGTGGCAAAGGGTAACTTAATGTTTATCATAGATTGGTGGAACGCGTGTGGGTAACCGGCACATCGATTAGGTGATAAATTTAAGGGTACCAAGTTAATTTGCATGGTTATTCACACCTTGTTTGTGATCCTCGGCATCCCAGTCACAAAATTGAGAGGGCACAACCGAGATTTAAACATGCCATTAAAAAGTTCAATGAATCTTAAAGGATCTAGGAGTTTCAATTCACTTAAGACCTAAAATTCTTTTTCATTTTTCGTGGTGGAGATTGGTAAATCGTCATTTACCTACCTTCAAATATTTTATAGCTTGGATTACGGCATCCCTCTTCCAAGTTATAAAATATTGTGATGGGTCCTAGCCTTAATATTTCATATTAGGTGTTATATTAAGGACTTAAATCAACTAACTTGAATTTCTCCCATTGTAGATGTCTGGTTCAGACAACTATGATCTTCCCAAATCTCTTGGAACAATCTTTCCTAATGAAGATGATGTCCCGCGATTGGATCATGGAAATCATACTTCTCTTCCTCCACCTCTTCCAATTATTCTCCCTAACCCACAAGTTATTGAAAAGTTCAAGGTCACTCAATCCCTATTGGCAAGAAAAGTCTATATGTGCTTACATCTTGGAGATGAAGTTACATATTGACAGGCTGGGAGAGTTGGGTGTCGAAATCTCGAGGTAGCTGGCTGTTGACTTGGTTCTTCAGTCACACCCTGATGACAGATCACGACATGACCCTTATTGATCTTACCTATTTGCTTGTTGCTGCTGAATCAGCAATGATTTAGGGCACTAGTAAAGCAAATTTGATTGGAAGATCTACTTCCCAAACTTTCATGGACATTGACAATGGAAACAGTAGAAGTCCAGAAAAGCTTTCTATTCCCAATGGAAAGGGATCAGCCATGGTCAAGTCAATTGACCCATGGTAAAGAGAAAGGCTAAGTCTGAGATAGTCTTGTGTACCATTCCCAAAGAGTCCATATGTTTATATTGCCAAAGGAAGGGGCGTTGGTTGCGAAGCTGCCCTATTTACCTGAAAGATCATAAGGATGGTAAAGTCAAAAGTTTGACTCTACTTCGGTTAAAGTCCACTATCTAACTCTAGTAAGTTCCTATTTTGAGATTCTTATTACATGATGTGACTAGGTCGCATTTTGATGTTTTAAGAATCAAAGAAAAGAGAGGAAGCTTAAAAGAAGAATATGTTGATTCTGATCGCGAAGATGGATTTCGATCGCATGGTTCGGTGATCAGAATTTTGAGCTGGTGCTTAAGAGTTGTGATAGATTTCCTAGGAGTAGATAACAACATAGTTTTCATATGTATTTGCATTGTAAGGATAAGTTTTTCCGCAATTTTAAAATAAAAGGAAATTTTTTTTAATTTTATTTATTTTAAATATCCTTACAATGGCATTTGTGAAAAATTGTTGTTTATATGATTCCATTAATAGCAATATTGGAAAATGGATTTGATTCTTTCGTTTGTGGTAGTGTCATAATTTACCAAATAAGGAAAGATTCTCATCACCCAAGTTTCAGTTGGATAGAAACTTGGAATTATGCAACTTGTATTGTATGATGAATGAGAATTTTTCATCGTTGGAACATTAAGACTAATTCCTTGTTCACATGTTCGTGTGAGTCAAGTGAAGGACTATAGGATCGGGTACACTTGGTTGTGCGCTGATCAGGTCCACCACAAAGAACGATAAGGCTATTCGTCATGATTTACTAAAGTTTAGTGAACATGGTTATACTTACAAGTTTAAGTGTAATTCTGAAACATTGGAAAAGTTTTAATGTAAGGCAGAACGGATGAGAAAAATCAAATTAGGCAGAAAGATAAAAGTTTCTCCAATATGAAAAGATGGGAGAGTACTTGAGTATCTTGTTTATGGTTATTTTAGTGATTATGAAACCATATCACAGTTCATCCTCTAAGGACATCTTAGTACATTTGTTTGATTAAGAAGAGGAATCGTGAATTGTTGAATTTGTTAAGAAGATGAAGGATACTTCGTTCCAAAATTGAGTCTTAGAGGAATACTCTAAGATTGTAACTTGAGTGACATAATCTTAAGAAGGTTTAAAACACTTATCAAATGTAGAGTAAAATGTTTTCTACTCTTGTATATTTGAAATTGGTAAGTTGTGATGTTTTTGGATAAAACAAAGACCAACTAAGACCAATTGAGTGAAGTGTTTGTCTTGATAAGAATCTGCACTAACTCTTGGATATTTGCTTTGTCAAGGAATGGTTCTTGACAAGAGAATCTTATATGTCAAGAGGTCAGTGGGAGTCTTAAAGATCTTGAAAAAGTTTCAAGAACTAATCAAGAATAAAACCTTGTTGTTTATCACTAGCACACGACTTGAGGTTTGTAACCTATCGTGTTGACATATTCTTATTTCTTATTTCTGTGCCCATTCCAGTTAAAGTTGTCTATGTATGTGGGTTCTATGAGTTCTCAATTGTTTGCATAACTACCTGGAAGCAGTGGTAGGCCTCGTGCTACCAGGTGGCAAGAAGTTAAGATTAAACAAGTTCAGTCCATATAGTATGGATTTGTCACTAACCTTGTCTTGTGATTATGGTTATGACAAATTTACATGGATAGGAACACATTCACCATAAAAATCTAAGTGTCATAAGGTTTCTCTCTGATTCATGAAAATGATGGTGAGGAAACGCTTTCACTAAGTAGATTTCAAGTAGATAGCAATTGTGATATTTGCAATCTCAAAGTCGTTAGTGGAGCGTGTGTGGTTAACCGGCACACTAACATGGACTTGTGAGAAATGGCAAAGGTCTAAACAATTGAGACTATGATTATGGCATCCCTTTTCATAGATCTAAAAATTGTTTAGACACACATGTGAGCTATCTAAGAAAAGGTGTATAATTTTCATAAAGTCTTATCAAAGCATCTCGTATAAGAAATCTGAACTTTGGTAAGAAAGTCAATAATGTATTGATTTCTAGAAGTCCACCTGATTTCTGGATACATGTAAAGCTAGTGGGAGCATAAGTGTTATGCTAATAATTATCATGTTAGTGGGAGCATGATTTTTATGTTATGTTTTGCAAGTTAGCAATGTTAATTATAGAAAACAAAAGTTTCAATTTGCAAAGCTGCAGGAGTTGAAAAGTTGTTTTGCTATAATTAAGGGAGAGGGAATTATACTTCATTTCAATTCTAAAAGTTTAGATTGAGATTTTAATCATATTTAGTCAAGGATATTGTTGGGTTATGAAGTGTTGCGTCATTGGGCCTTATGTCTAGGTCTATTATGTTCTCGGTTATGGGCCTGTCCAGCCGTTTACATTTATCAGGTTTACTTTATATAGTGCATTCATGCACCTTAGTATGTACGCTTTTGATAGTTTTTATTCCTTTGATCGTATTGTAAGCCTAGCACACCTCTACAGTAGCAATTCTTCATAGAGTTCTTCTGAGGTCGTGACTGATTAATCATTCGACACAAGTATTGATTCATCCGGTGTTATTATTTCCATTGTGTTCTTGATTTATCTGTTTAAGAATCTTATCGATCTTAAGGTTTTAATCTCATCAATTGGTATCAGAGCAGGAGGCTGTGTAAATCATACGCATCTCTTCTGTTTGAAGAATATTTTTAGGGTTTTCGCTTTTATTGAATCTGTTGAGCCGTCATCTCTTCATTGACGTTTTTCATAGATCTCAATATTACCCTAATACCGCTTTACAAGTCTGATTCTTGACAGGTAAATAGATCAAGTCATTATGTCTCATGACGAATCTCAAACCAATCCCATTAACAGCTCCAACAACATTGGATCGAATACAAGGATTCCAATCTTGTATACTCAAGAGTATGAAGTCTGGGCACTTCACTTTGAAGATTATGTCCTTGGTTCAGAGGACAACGAATATTTAATCTGGGAAGCAATTACCGTGGGTCCTTTTTCTCATACTGGAACCGAAAGAACCATCAAGACTCAAAAGGAGTATAATCAACTGATGATTGACGTGAAAGATTTTACTCAAGACGAGAAGGACTAGCTGCTTAGCAACATAAAAGCAATGAGGATGATCAAATTCACTTTACAATCTGACACCTTTCGTCTGGTGAGTGCATGTACCACTGCAAAGGAGATTTGGGATCAGCTTAAGGAGTTGTATTCCACCGATGAAGATCTCGAACATTCTACTCAAACTCTTCTGCTTTCAGAGTTTGGTGACTTCAAGCAAAATCAAGATGAAAGTCTCATTCAAACATTCGATCGTTACAACCATCTTCTCAGTAAGATGATCAAGCATGGAATTGGCAGAGAGGTGATCGACCAAAAGGTCACCTTTATGAATGGTCTAAGGCCAGAATGGATGGCTGTGGTTTTAACTCTTAAAGCTCGTGAACAGTTTAAATCCTATTCGTTGGTGAAGCTCGTGGGAATTCTCAAGTCTCATGAAAGTGTTGTGACCAAGGAAACGAAAGTGGTTTTCGGAATGGGATCATTGGCTCTTATGTCAAAGGGTAAGAACTTGATTGAAGAAGAAACAAAGTCTAACCTTTCTGAATGTGATCTGACAGATGAAGAATATGCACTGACGGTATCCAATCCCAAGCGGTTTGCAAGAAAGAAGTTCCCAGCCAAGAACCGAAACTGGGAGGGAAGCTATAGTTCGGAGAAGGCGAAAGAGGAGATTAAAAGTCCTCCTCAGAAAGAAGAGGAAAAGAAAGAGAGCAAACTTGTGGGTGATTCGGGCTATGACTTCAATTATTGTCATGGCAAAAACCATCTAGCAAAAGAGTGCATGTAAAGAAGAATGAATGAGAAGAAAGAGAGTGAACACGATGAAGCTTACCACACTCGTAAGCTTGAAGAAGCCAAGAAGAAGAAGTCTAACGATAAATCCATTCCTGTGTTACTTGTGCAGGAAAATGTTGAAGACAACGAGTTTGGTGGAGTAGAGATCTGGTCTACTGATTCGGAGGACGAGGAAGTACGCAAGCCCACTCATGGCAGGGCATTCGTAGCGAAAGAAGAAGGTTCTGGTTTGGCAGAAAAGTGACTGATGGTGACGGCTGGAGTATCGCAAATGAGAGGTTACTCTACAGATGGCGGGGATGATGAAGCGAAAGAGAGGGAGGATAGATGTTTCACAGCGAAACAAGTTGGAGAACAGATCACCGAATGTGATCAGTTGATCAAGAAGGTAAATTCTGTTCTCGTAACACTCAAAATACCTGTTTCTAACTATGAAAAGGAATTAAATGATTTAAAATCTAAAATTTCTAATCTAAGTGGTAGCCTAAAACAAACTCGCCTCACAAATGCTAACCTAACTGATCAAATTAGCAGGGTGTCGTCCAAGAGTGAGGAGCGAAGGATATGGATAGAGCAGAAGGAGTTAGAGTTGGTTAGGGCAAGAGATGAATTGATATATTTGCAAAGAGACAATTTGAAATTTTTGAAACAAAGGAATATTTTTTGTTTAATTGCTAAGCGTCTTTATACAAATATCACTCAGTTGCATCTAGATTGCAATATTGGCAAAAAATTCACAAAATGGTTTTGCCTTTTCTTGAACTAAAGGAAGACGAAATAGATGTTGATTGTTATAATTTTGAATCAATTGTCTCGTCAGAAGAAACCACTGATGCCTATAGGATTGGTCTGGACAAAATTGATTCCTTTATTAAGTCAAAAGACCACAAGGACATGCTTAAAAACTTATTGGAAGAAAATGACAAGTTGAAAATTAAGACCGAAACTGTACATATTTTTGATTCATTGAGTACCAAGTTAAGTTCAAAAAACAATATTCATGCCAACAATACTTCTGAATTTGACGAGGACGATGATATGAGTGAAATTTCTGTAGAGGACGTAGTGGACTGTTCTGAATTTGTTAAAACCGAACCCGAACCAGCAAAATTCCTTATATCTGAAAACTCTGTTGAGTTCGCTCGATTGACTAAAGACCAGAACAAAGTCCTGAAAGAAGAGGCAGTGGTATACCGAAAGGTAAAACTGTACCGAATCAAGTATACACCACCACTGGAGTTACCAAGAAGAAAACTGTTGAACTAACTTCCTTGGTAGATGAAGATAATGCTGATGGCTGTGATGAGTACTTTTGGTCTGCCCCGATTGATAATGCAGATGAAACGAAAGGATTATCGGAACGAACCTCTTGGAGGGTGAAAGGCAGATATGTGGCTGAACCAATCAATAAGCCATCTAACTTCGCTAAAGCAAGTACAAGTGGTACAAAAGAAGCTCAAAGCGAGCCTAAAAGGACAAGCGAATCTCAGTCAGTAAGGAGCGAAACTCATGCAAGGAAACCGAAACCGAATGTGAATATTCACAAATCTTCCAAGCAACTTGCGGAGCAAAAGTGTCAACGAAACAGGAGCTATCAGAAGAATCTCAACGAAAGGAAGTAGTTTTGGCAATCCCAGAACTCTAACTATGTGCATAAAAATAAGTCTTCCAATCAAAGAGCGAAAGCAAATTTGCAGGCGAAAACCAAGCAGTGTTCTCACTGTCATTCCTATGCTTCACAGAAACATAAGGAACATGTCGCTCATAGGCCATCATCACCAAGAAAGTTCACCGTGAAAAACAACCATCCTCACTCTCAACCGAACCAAACTCCTCTAAAGGATGTTAAAGGAAAAGGCAAGCTCGTCTCCGATTCAGAAGAGAAAATAAAGAAGACGACCACTAAACCTAGGAAGGATACGAAAGGAGTTGTTAAGAATCAACATAAAGAAAAAAAACTGATTCTAACGAAGCAAATAACAAAATCAAAGTTTTCACCATTAAAATAAAAGACGAAACCACTGTAATAAAACGAATGTATATGGTTGATCTTTCTATTGCTTTTCCTTGTCCTGTAAAAGGCTCACCAGGACCCAAACAACTTTGGGTTCCTAAATCTCCTTAATTTTTGAAGATTATACGTGACGAGCAGTTCGACGACGAATGGTATATTGATAGTGGCTGCTCACGTCACATGACATGAAGGAAGGAAGAGCTGGGGGAGTTTCGTGCTCTCAAAGATGGTGGATGTGTCAAATACGGAAACAACTATTATGGCACAATAAAGGGCTACGGGATGATTACAAATGGAGATTTCTCAATCCGTAAAGTTGCCTATGTGGAAGGATTGCAACACAACCTTATCAGTGTTTCACAATTGGTTGTGGGAACTGGTCTGAAGGTTTCATTCGATGATGAAGGATCAGAAATCATAGAGAAGAAAACGAAAACGGTTCTATTGAAGTCGCAGCGAAAAGGCGAGATGTATCCACTTATTCTAAGTCCGATACGAGGGAAGCCTACTGTATGTCTACTAACTAAGGCTCATTCTGATGAAAGCTGGTTATGGCACCGAAGACTCTCGCACCTCAACTTCAAAGATATCAACAAGCTCGTTCTTGGTGATCATGTGAGAGGTCTTCCCCTCTTGAAGTTTGATAAGGAGCATCTATGCGCTGCATGCGAAATGGGAAAGCAAAGCAGAAAGAGTCATCCAACTCTTGTAAATACAAAGATCATCGAGCCTCTTGAGCTTCTTCATATTGATCTATGTGGACCATCTGCAATAGAGAGTATCGGTGGTAGTAAGTTTATACTTGTTATTGTTGATGATTTTTCCCGTTTCACTTGGGTATATTTTCTTAAACAGAAATCAGAGGCTACTCCAAAGCTGAAGAACTTCATAAAGCAAGTAGAAGTTCAGTTGCGAAAGCTAGTTCGTAACATCAGAAGAGACAATGGATTGGAATTCAAGAACAACGATTTTGAGGAATTTCTAGCCAAAAAGGGAGTTACACACAATTTCTCTACTCCGTAACCGCTAACAATGGGGGATTTGAAGCTCTTGAAGAAGAGTATGATGGTACACAACATGTTTTTATATATCATGTTGAGACAGAATCTTCATCAGACACTGATGAATACGAATCAACAACGGATGACTCAGACTAGTCCCATACAAACCCCACTTTTCAGAGAGGAGGAGATTAACCATTTTTGCGTAAACCTCCAGAAGATTGATGATTCCCTTATCATGAATCTTACTAATCCAAACACTCCACAGCAGAATGGAGTTGTTGAAAGAAGCAACCGATCCTTGTGTGAAGCAACCCAAACCATGCTCAGCTTCGCTTCTCTTCCTCTTTATTTCGGGGCCGATGCTATCGCTACTGCTTGCTATACCCAGAACCGATCCTATCTCAATAAGCGATTTTTTGTCATGCCTTATGAAATTCTTAATAATCGCAAACCTAACGTAAATTTTTTCATGTCTTCGGTTCCAATTGTTTCATCTTCAACTCCAAAGAGAACCGAAACAAATTCGATGTGAAAGCTGATGAAGGGATTTTCTTGGGGTACTCTCTAACCTCTAAGGCATATAGGGTTCTTAACAAAAGATCAAAGAAGTTAGAAGAAACCTATTATTTCACGTTTGATGACAATTACATGAAGAAATTCCAATCAAGCGAAGGTTCCGTGGAGGAAATTTTTCTTGTTACTGGTAAAGTCACTGCACTGATATCCAACCTGTTTGAAGAGTACATGTTGCTTTTTGATGAACCAGAAAAGGCCATCCACTCTGAAGCAAATGCAGCCGATAAAAAAATCGATAACCTAAAGAAGATAATCAATGACGCTGCAAAAGACATGGAAAGCGAACCCCAAAGTCCAAGCGAACCTCATGCTTCAAGCACGCTAAATAATAGCACTCCAAAAGATAGCACGCCACTGCAGGGGGAGGATTCCCCTTCATCAAGTGAACAAGCTTCGCCTCTCCAGGGGGGAGAACTCATCTCCAACCAAGACCCATGAAAGTCCAATCGAGGGGGAGAATTCTGAACCTGATGTTGAAACCGTCTCATCATTCGAGGGGGAGAATCAAAATACAAATGATAATTCAGACGTTCATTCAGAATTCGAAGAGGAAGTAAATGTTGAACTAGATCCTCCCTATGATCCGGATTACCCTCCACTCACTAAATGGACAAGAGATCATCCGAAAACACAAGTGATCGGTGAATCATCTGAGGGAGTCCTCACACGCTCTCAAATTAAAGCGAAACAAACTGATTTATTCTCACAAGTGGAATATTGTATGTTTAATTCGTTTGTCTCCAAGATAGAACCGAAAACCGTCTACACTGCAGTCGATCATTCTCATTGGGTACAGGCTATGCAAGGCGAACTCAACGAGTTTGAGAGAAACCGAGTCTGGAGATTGATTCCTACTCCAAAGGATGCATCTGTAGTTGGCTTAAAATGGGTATTCCATAATAAGATGGATAAAGAAGGCATTGTGATACGAAACAAAGCGAGACTTGTAGTGAAAGGATACTGTCAGGAAGAAGGGATCGATTATGAAGAAACCTTCGCTCCAGTTGCTAGGTTAGAATCCGAGCGTATCTTTCTGGCATACGCAGCACACAAGAATTTTGAAGTTTTTCAAATGGACGTTAAGTGTGCTTTCCTGAATGGGGAATTAGAAGAAACCGTATATGTTAAACAACCACCGGGTTTCGTGAATGAGAAATATCCTGATCATTGCTACATTCTTGACAAAGCAGTTTACGGTCTAAAGCAAGCCCCCAGAGCCTGGTATGAAACTTTAACTCGTTTTCTGAAAATGTCTAAATTCAAACAAGGTTCGGTTGACCCAACCTTCTTTCGCAAGAAAGAGGGTGACCACCTAATGATAGTCCAAATTTATATCGATGACATCATCTTCGGTTCTTCAAATCCTAGTTTAACAGCTGAATTCCGAAAATTGATGGAGACTAAATTTGAGATGAGCTCAATGGGTCCAATTAACTTTTTCCTTGGCCTGAACATAAGACAGGGACCAGAAGGCATTTTTATCAACCAGGAGGCTTACACAAAGACGTTACTAGCAAAATTTGGCATGATGGGAGACTCAAGAGTAAAGGTTCCAATGACGTTCGGGATGAAGCTGACACCATCCCTAGATAAACCAGTTGCCGACATGACTCTCTATCGTCAAATAATTGGGTCACTAATGTATCTTACAGCTAGTAGACCGGATATCATGTTTTATGTTTGTTATTGTGCCAGGTTCCAATCCAATCCACGCGAACCTCACATGGTGGCTGTTAAGAACATCCTCAGGTATTTGAAGCGAACCTCGTCTCTCGGGATATGGTATCAATCCAAATCAGGCTTCTTTGTTCAAGCATTCTCTGATGCCGATCATGGAGGATGTGGTCTAAACTGAAAGAGCACAATTGGAGGTTGTCAATTTCTTGATGGTAAACTCGTCATCTGGCAATCCAAGAAACAAACTTGTATATCCCTATCCACTGCCGAAGCTGAATATATTGCAACAACATCTTGTACCTCACAGGTCGTCTGGATCCAAAGCCAACTAAGGGATTATGGCCTGAATATGAAGAAAATTCCCCTATATTGTGACTCAGAAAGTTCAATCCGTATTTGTTACAACCCAGTGCAGCATTCCAAGAAGTAACATATTGCATTGCGATATCACTTCATCAAGGATCACGTAGAAGATGGAAATGTCGAAGTTCACTTCGTTCGATCTGCTGATCAATTGGCTGACATTTTCACGAAAGCTTTTCCTGAAGCAACCTTCAATAGAATACTCCAAGGCTTAGGAATGATGGAAGTTAAATCTGTACCGAACTCATCTTCGCTTCATTAAACTTCACTTTCACTTTCGCCTGTTTAAAATTTAACAAGCAAAATAGAGCGAACGCTCTGTCTATTTCGGTTCCGAATTTTTCGGTAACTGAATTGAACCGAACGCTCAGTCTATTTCCCCTCATCTATTCTAAGGCGAACGTTCGGCTGATTCATCATGTATACTTTTTGTACACTTATTTTTCCTTTCTGTTTTTTATGTCTTTTTCAGAAAAATATAAAATACAAAAATATTTTTCTTCTTTTGTTTTTATGTCATTTTTTTTTGAAACATCAAAAATACAAAAATATTTTTCCTTTCTGTTTTTTTATTTACTTTTTCAGATCTATCAAAACACAAAAATATTTTCTTATATTTCTTTTTGGATTCTATCAAACTTGTTGCGTGTCTCAACCATGAATCATAGGGAAGGTATATATTCTTACTCTGTATACTAGCTAAGTGTCCCTAGAAGCATGCTGATGCATGTTGACCAAAGCCTCACAAACTCTAAGTGAAGCCTTACTGATTCGATATATACAAATCGTTTCTTCCCAATCAGGCTGCAAAATCACTTAAGTAATGAGCTACCTTACTCTTCTCACATTGAGTTAAGAGTTATCTGCTCGGTCCTTATTGTATAACAGAGGTACTTTCGGTTCTTTAACCAGCTTTATACTTTTCTCCATCTCATTACACTTCATAATCGTAACCCTTGAGACTCTCAGCATTTACCACTGAGGTTTATGGTTACACAAAATCTGTGTTAATGATCTTAGTTTCGTTTCACCACGTACTAAGTGAAACCCACAATCCAATACCTTAACTGAATTGACGGTGAACAATCAAATGTTCTAGTTTTCACACATGTATTAACGAAACCACCTTTGTGGTCGGTACCATGAAATCTCTTTTATTTCACTTTATGAGATCTTTACGAAATGCTCCAACATAAGGACATTTCTACCCAAAAGATCCAGTTTTAATTTTGTTTTGAGATATCTAAGTTATCACCAAGTCACTGAAAAATGAACCCACCTACTTGATGTTTTTGGCTACACTGGCCACACAAGTACTTCACTCGACTTTCGGTATTATATCAAGGTCCGTATTTCAGTTGAAGCGAAAGCCACCCTTATAACCGAATCTTGAAAAGATGCCTTTCATTGCTTCTTAACAATCATTTGATCGTACTTCAACGGGAAACCACACAGACACTTCTCAGTCTCTCTTGACTTTAAAGGAAGAGATTCGTGCCCGGAATCCACAGTTTTGTGTTTTTAAAAGACATCACTAATATCCCACATAAATAACTTGTTTTATTTATTTTTCTTTGGCACACTCTTGCACGAAGTTCTTTATGATCTTCCAAAGTCTGGTTCGTTGTTTCAATGGCAACTTTCTAAATTGTTGTTTCGCTTCTACAATACAACGGGGATCTTATTATTACAGAAGTGGCAGATGCTCAATCAATCTTTTTGGAATATAACGCGAAATGGGAGAATTGGTTTCGAAAGGGAATTTGAAACGATTGGTTACTCTAAAGAGAAGATGAATGGATAAGATTTTGAAACGGGCGCGTGAATTTGAAACGTTCACCTATCATCACGCCGCCTGAAACGCCTTTTGGGGAACGACAGTTGTCAAATCGCTACTTTTTAGGAGTCGTTTCAGTACATCACACCATCATCATTAAGGAAACTTTCTCTCTCCTGGAAATCGTATAAAGGATTTTCCTCCATTCCATTCTCATCTTTACAACCTTCATACAGTGATTTCTTCTCTTCTACTCTTCCCCACCAAGCTTCAACAATGGCAGACTCTTCTTCCATTCAAGACAACACCGCTCAACCCTCTCACATTACAATCAAGCCCAACCAGAATCTGATTATCAACTTGGTGTCGTACTCCTATGATCCCTACATGCTGCAGATTATCGAATGTCTGAAATACTCACCATTGGTGAATGCCCTTACCAAAGTCAACGTTGTTCCAATGTCTCTTCTTTCTTAGGTTTTATTCCTCTGCAAAATACATCAAGGCCGATGAAAGAATTTTAATCGGGATTTTTGATAAGAAGACTTCTGTCTCGAAGGCTCGATTCTGTTCTCTTTTAGGGCTACCTTATGCAGACTCATTGGTGAACCCCGACTCGATTTCCACTGTACACCTCTTCGAGATGTTCTATAACATGGGGTACAACGACATTCTCACTACAATTACCAAGGTTAAGAAGTCCTGCCTTCCTCCTCAATGGAATGGATTGTTTACTCTTCTATCGAAGAGTTTTTTTGAACGTGTTGCAGGTTCTGATGATGCTAGCAAAGGTTTCATGACCATTCTCTATGGTTTGTATCATGGAATCAACCTTGACTATGGGTCGATTCTCTAAGCCCAATCGATTCAAAGTTTGAATTCTTCATCTCGTCACACTGAGATTTCTTGTAGGAGATTCTGGACGATTATCACACAGCGAGCAACGGAGAAGTTCCAAGTTCCAGTTATGGCAGATTCCTTGAAGTCTGAGATTGCTACGTTTCACACCACCAAAATCATTGTGGCTGATTTCACCAAATTTCCTTTTATCGGTTCAATTCCGGAGTCCATGTATCAGCGTGTTTCAAAGGCGAGCAAGCTAATCAATGAGATGCAACAATCGCTTGATATGAATGATAAACCAGCCAAACGGTGCAAGAAAGGTGATTCGAGGAAGGAAATTTAAGAAGGACCCTCTTCTAAACCTGTCACTCCAAAGAAGAGAAAGGGTTCCACTACAGACCCTTCAGCTCGAAAGAAGTGCAAACTGAAAAAGATGGCTAACAAGGCGAAAGCTCCATCATCTAGTGATAGTGAATATGTTCCTTCAGATCAAGATGTTGAAGATGAACAAGAGTCGGAGCAAGATAATTCTGATGATTCGGTCCAAGAAGTTTCTCCAGAGGTAATCTATACTAACACTGTTTCGTCTCCACCTCCTTCTCCTCATCACACCACTGTTCCTATTTCAATCGCTCCATGCCCTCCTCCAACTTCCACTCAAATTCCTATTTCAACACCTCTACCACCACCGTTATTCACCAAAGCAACCACAACCACAACTTCTATTGTACCTACACCTCCTGTCAACGCATCTGATGCGGGGTCACAAACTTCAGGTGTTGAAACCCCTATTACCTCAAAACCTTTGTCACAAATCAACTCAGACGAATCAGATACTGTTCTCGTTGGCACCGATATGGGTTTTGATTCTTTTCACTACAGTCCCTATACTGTTCAAAGTGATGACGATGATGATGCCCCTGTCACCAAGAGGCATCTCAAGGAGTTAAATGAGAAGCTTGATACTTTGCTTGCTTCTTCATCTCAATCCTCCACTTTGGCATATTCTGATGCTGCTATACAAGCTTTAGTAGCCACTTTGGTTCAGCAGCATGATACTTCAATCGAGAAAGCAACCAAAGTCGTCGATGAATCCACTAAGATAGCGACCGAAAAAATCGATAAACTAATGGCCGATGCTAAAGCATTTTTACTGTCTCTACAAACTGAGTCGCAGCAACATGTCAACATAGTGACTTCTTCTGTCGAGAAGCTTGTTTCTTCTCTCCAGGCCGAACTAGTAAAGCTTGAAACGGTTCGCTCTGACATCCAAACTGATCAATCGGCGCTCAACAAGTCTATTAACTTTCATTTAGACAAACTCCAGGCTGATCTTGCTATGGAAAATAAAGTGATGGATAAGGTTGCTCGACAAGCCACTTTACTCAAAACTCAGTCTATCAAGCTCACCCAAGCACAGAAAGAGATTGCCGATCTCAAGACCGAACGTACAATTGCGAAAATCTATGTTGCTGATATTCACGCTCTTTTGGTTGATCTACTCGATGCTCATGATACAGTTCTCACCATCACTATCAGGAGACGTTTGGCTGAAAAATTGTGTCGTGCACTTGACCTTTTGAGCCGAATCGAAGGTGTTTCAGAGGCGGACGTCGCTCCTAAACAAGGGGGAGAAGCAATTCAAGATCCACCAAAACAAACCTCCAAAAGCCAAACAACCGAAAATCCTCCACCTCCTCCTGTTAAACCAAGTGTCACCACATAACCGAAGGATAATGAAGCTTCGGGTTCAACTGTTCAAGATAAAGGAAAGAAAATTGTTGGTGAAAGTGGAGTCGAAGATGATGTGAATCAAGAAGATTTGTTAAAGAAAACCATGAAACCTAAGAGAGGGAAAGGAAAGCTAAAGCTGCCCATGACATTTTGGAACGAAGTAAATCACTTTTTCCATTATGGACATTGGAAAACCTGCTGAAGGAAGCGATTGAATCCCCAAGTACTCATTGGCTTGAACCAGTCATTTCCTTTGACTTAGTTAATTCTAAAGACTCGCAATTTGATACGCCGATCACCCGAAGGGCATTCGTATTTCACTGTTTTGAGCCAATTGATGTAGTTCCCTCACCTGACCCGAAGGTTGATAGAGATCTGATCGATTACTGCCTTGCTTTCTCGCAACCTCAGTATTTGACCTGGACTGCAAAGAAGATTACTACGGTCAAGGTTCTGAAGCCAGTTGTTGCGGGGAAATTTATTAATGTGAAGTTTCGGGTTACTCGTGGTTCGGATGATTCGGTTCATGAATTATCTCTTGCAGATTTGCCGAATCTCAATCCCCATGACTGGATTCTGTTGACTAACATTTTGTTGTCAAATGAGCAGAAATACGAACACATTCTTGATCACATAAAGAGAATGTTGGTGTCCTATATACATGAAGTAGCGAAGCTTGATCAGGAGATCGATTCGGCTCTGAGGAAGAAGACTACTGTCAGACCCATTGGCAAAGCTAGTGATGTGAACAAGATGCGTATGGGCAAGATTGACACCGAACATCTAACGGTGATGTTTAATAAAGATGTTGGAGGTTCGGCTCCTCCACTAAAGTGCCTATTCGCCTTATCTGACAAGCATCTGTTTTCTATTGTTGTTCTTGAACATATTCTGGATATAATCAACAGATGTAAATCCAATGATGATGCTGCAAAGAAGATCTTCAATGACATGCTTATGTGGTATATCAAATTTCGACGCATAATTCTCGCTATTATACCGAAGCTGTTCAAAACTGTAAAGAAGACCACACAGGTTCTGCAACAATGATCTCTCGCCTCAATTGACGCAAAGGGGGAGATTGTTGGGTTATGAAGTGTTGCGTCATTGGGCCTTATGTCTAGGTCTATTATGTTCTCGGTTATGGGCATGTCCAGCCGTTTACATTTATTAGGGTTTACTTTATATAGTGCATGCATGCACCTTAGTATGTACGCTTTTGATAGTTTTTATTCCTTTGATCGTATTGTAACCCTAGCACACCTCTACAGTAGCAATTCTTCATAGAGTTCTTCAAAGGTCGTGAATGATTAATCATTCGACACAAGTATTGATTCATCCGGTGTTATTATTTCCATTGTGTTCTTGATTTATCTGTTTAAGAATCTTATCGATCTTGACGTTTTAATCTCATCAGATATATATATATATATATATATATATATATATATATATATATATATATATATATATATATATATATATATATATATATATATATATATATATATATATATATATATATATAAATTTTATGTTGGAATGGTTCAACATAAGGAAATTCTATATATATTGCGTTCTCAAAATCCGATTATGATTACGGCATCCGTCTTCATAGTCGAATTATGAAAACATGGCAAATAAAAAAATACTGTAGCAAAATACTGGTCTAGGATCATGTCTTTATGTGAGACATCATGAATCGTGTCCCATATGCTTCGGGTATAGGATCGATTACATGTGCTATAATATTTATCCTTTCTAAATTTTCCAAATGCCTAGGGCATTAAGAGGGGGAAAGATCTAGAATTGGATATGACTAAAATGATTAAGCAATTGTCGAGGACAATCTGAGGTTTACCAAAGATTGGTTGCTCATGGACAGTTGGAAGTATGGTGTAAATTTTTGGAAAATGACTATATTTACATATTTTGAAAGGAGGCAACTCTTATTCAGAAGTGATAGTCAGAACGGGAATATGGAAATGTTTCATAGGTTGAAGTTATTCATTAAATCTGTGTAAGATTAGAAAACTTAATGCAAGAAGGATGTTCAAAGGAATGTACTTTGAATTTGAGACTTCGTTTCCATGGAATTGCTCTCAATTGGAATACTTTGTAATGTCTGTTGACAAGTCTTTATGACTTTGTGCATAGTCATTACAAGAGGATCAATGCATATAAGTTTAGAATCTAACAGATTTCAGTAAATGGCAGGAATTTGGAATTCTTACATTTACGGTAAGGATTTGGGATTGTGAAATGAGCATCATTGGAATCATGTTCAATTGGTCTATTTCACAAAGTAAGGATCATAGACAAACATAGTGTGCATACTTGGAGTATGGCATAACTATTGTTTGGACAAACATAGTCTGCATGTTTGGAGCATGGCACGACTATTGTTATGATTCAAGTATAAAGTTGATTATTCGACACATTATACAATGAATAATGAGTAATCTATATGGTGTTTAAATAAAAGGTGTTTTATTTACTCTCAAAAGTGGTTGGGGCCATATAGGATTAGTATTATTCTTGTGTTTCACTTTGCATGTTTTGACTTCCCGAATAACTAGGTTATTAAAACTCTCCACAGTCAATCATACTTTGGAAGTATGTGTGAATCAAGATTGTCATGCATTGGGCTTGTAGATGTCTAAAGTGTTTAGACATAGCAAAAGTTGCTGCAACATTCATGAGTTCGCCTGGAATGAGATTCGAGTATTGGATTAAACCCACGCTCATTTGAATCACTTCATGGATTTTATCACGAGTGATCATGAGACGATAATATCTTATACTCTTCAAACCTAGAGATATGACTTGTTGACTATGAGTTGGTTATACATTGATTGTACGAAAACGCATCAGTAACTTGATGTTATAAAACGTGCCCTTGTGTATGATTCAATAAGTAGTTTATACAAGCATATGAGTCGAAGTTTGTCCATTCCTTTTACCCTTGGAGGGATAAAAGCGATATATGTTGGCCCCTCGATGATTTAGTGATGACAAATGTAAGTGCTCGGCCGGGCCTGGACTGATTTGATTTGTTCAATTAGTCAGTCGTCATAAATCAGAAATCGGGAAACAACAGATGGATAGAGAGAATGATTATAATCCATGTCTCAGTCCATATGATATCTAGAATGGAGGAATATATGATCCCTTATCTAATGGACAAGTCATTGACTAGGTTAGAGTTCGACAACGCCTTTTAAGAGCTACGATTGCTAGTCGGGTTTTGGAGTCATACTTGTAATAATAGTTTTAGACTTATCCAAGTGGGAGACTTTTGGATTAGATTTTTAAGCCCATAGCTATTATTGGTATGTGCTCGACCCGAGAGTAGCATGGTCCATTTGGGTTGCATATCATCAGGACAATTTGTTAGGATGGACTCTTGAGAGAAGGATATATATGATTTGTTAATATATTATAAGTTATAATATATTAATATGAAATCATATGTTTTAATTAGTATTGATCAAGAATTGATTTGGAATTAATATAGTGATCAAAAGAGACTAATTAAATTTATGGGGACTAATTATGGTAATTAGTTATATTTATATGTGTTGGGCTTATGATCCATGTTGGACCAAGTTTATGTATGGACACATAAAGAGTTGGGCCACATGAACCATGGATCATAACACCCATGGTTATGGATTTGGGTTATACCCATGACCCTTGGAATTCCACATATAAATAGGTTACTCCATAGCCAAAATCACCACTTCTAGTTCTTGGAGCTCATGGAGTTGATTTTGGTGTGGAAGGAATTCTCTCTCTAGTTCTACCTTTGTCCATGATGTGTTATGACTTCATTTGAGGCTTCCACACTATTGGGGCTAAGCTCTTAAGGCCAACTACATGAAGACTTTAAGCTACATAAAATGTATGTTACCCTTACTAGTATCTTATATGCTAGTTATAGGTTTAATGCCTTGGAAACCATTTGCATGTATAATTGGTGAAAACATAGATCCAAGGTATTTAGGGTTGTATGTGTGACAACCCGGAACTCTTTGTCCGTTATCCTTACTCAATTTCCGTTAATCAAAATTCGGGTTTTTATTTAATTCCGTCAAATTTGATAGTTTGGGAAAGACTTTGCGTGTAAATAAATCAATTCGGATTTATTTCTGTTCACGTTAGTATTATTTTTGGACTAACAGGAATATTCTAAACTTGTACATCAAAGGAAACGGTGTTAGGATGAATTGTTGAAGTTCAAGTCATGAAGCAAACTGAAAACCTCCTCAAAAAGGAGTTTTCGGTCAAGACCTTAGAGTTCTCGGTCATGGTGACCGAAAACCCCATCTTACATATATATTTCATGACCATTTCGATCATTCTTTCCCTTTTTACAAGTCTAGAACTCAAAAACTCTCTCAAGTATCATCAAGTTCTTCACTTTGATCTTCAAATTCTCGAAAATGTAAGTGTTTCTTTCACCTTGAATCGTTGATGGATCTTCCTAACTAGCACCCCCCTTCGATTTCATCCACTAACTTCATCTTTTTGGGTTTAATCTTCAAGAACACCAAGAACACACACTAGTGTGTGTTTGGCCAAAAACACTCTTCCTTGCTTCCATATCGTAGGTATTACTTTCTGCACTTATTATCTAGTCGAAACTCTTGTTTAAGGCCTGGAAATCGACATTTATTCAAGAACAAAAGGTGTTTTCGGTTTATGCATCTCCTTAGACCGAAAACCCTAAAGAAAGGTGCCTTTAAGACCTTAAAACGCATTTAAGGCTTCGAATATAACTTAGAACCCCTTTGCATGTTTGAAAGCCGTTGAGAAACACCACATGCATTAAAGATCTGGAGTTTTCGGTCACCTTCATGGACCGAAAACCCTTCATGGACCGAAAACCCTTCATGGACCGAGAACCTCTTCGAACCGAAAACCATTTGGACCGAGAACCACTCGGACCGAAAGCTCCATTTGGTAACCATACACTCCTTTTATACAATCATTTGTGATTGTAACACTTCCATATAAGTGTTTTCCTAGACTACAAGGGTCCCGACAAGCATTTCCAAGTCTTTAGGGTGGTTTCCCGTCATGTTTAATCATGAAACACCCTAAATCTAACACACATATGTGTTATCACATATTAATAGGATCCACTTGCGTATGAAACATCGGTTGAGACTCAGCATTCGTAACCGATCATACACCCAGATCCTACGTCAAACGGTGAGTTCATACCCCTATACTTTTCCAAGTTTTTCATGTTTTCAGGGGGGGATACAAGCAAAAGTACAAGGAAACTTGTGCTCAAATATATTATTTTGTTTAAAATAATTACATGTTCAATATGCTTTCAAAAACAGAAAACCGTTTTACCATCCGATTTAGGAATCAACTCGTAGAAACGGTTTTCAAAACTAAAGCACGGAACTTATGAATCTTGTCATAAATTTTGATATTTTACAAAGGATTCATACCAACCATAAACAGGGTTTTCTGTATTATTACTTGTAAATTTGTTAGTTTAAGGATTGGAGACACGTCCTTGGTAACACTCCACCGGATTCGTGAGTGTAGGACTACCTTTATAACCAGAATCTCTTGGAGGGAGAGTGTGACTATTGTGTATAGATCTATACGGGACTGACTATCCCGCACCTCGCTGCTAGCTACAGTGGGACCGTCAGGTCTACGGGTGACAAAGTCATAAAATGATACTGGCCAACGTACGTGCCATATCCAGTTTAATGTATGGTTATAAAACTCGCAACCTAGATAACAGAGATTTACTTTGGTAATAATGAATCTGGTGAACTAACCTCAAAGTAATAATCGATTTGATTACTAGAGGGTATTGATAATACCCTTAGGATCTAGTTCACTACCTACTTTATTAGTTTTATTTATGTAATAAGGCTAATACGTCTCTCAACATCATCCAAGGTTTTCAAGGAAACTACATCTATCGATACAAGTATGGTAGATACTTGTACATCTCATTCAGAATTGACAATCGAACCTCTTTCATAAGAAAATATGGGATTTTCTTGGGATAACTCAATCTTTCATAAACAGGTGGAAATCAAACCTCTTTCATAAGAAAATATGGGATTTTCTTGGGAAACAACTTTTCAAAGAATCAAGGAAACATTTCTTTCACCAGAATTAACTGCTTATGAACTCACCAGCTTTATGCTGATATATTTTAAAATTGCTTGTATTCTCAGGACATCAATAGGCAGGTACTTTTGCCAACTTTTGGAGAAGATGGAACATCCTGAAGTCACATCTTTTGCTTTTTGCTATATATACTGATATGTATAAACCATGTTTTTGAACAATGTAAATATTCTTATTATATTGTAATGGTTGTGTTTACTATGCTTACTATGATACAACTGTTGTGATACTACGGATGACGTCACTCAGCCCCGGAACGTTTCCGCCTTCGGTTTCGGGGTGTGACAATATGTGCACCATAGGATGTTGTAGTATACAAAACCCATCAACAACTTCACAAACCGAGCCTCAAACGTGACACTGGTAGAGATGATCATCAAATCTTCAATTCTTCCATGATTCTTCAATTTAGGTTCTAGAATGTGAGACCATACGAACCGAGCATCAATGGATAATTAGGAGTTTCTCAATCTCCAAATAATCACCCTAAAGTTGAGCATAAAAGCACGTCCCAAAAATCTTCAATAAATCCAAACCTATCATGAACCGAAATCACTTCCGAATCTCCAATCGAATCATTTCATAAACTTCAAATACTCGAGGTCACTTCGGTCTTCAAGTCCGCGTAGTGTGAAAAATTCAACTTTCGAATTTCCATATAAATCTCTCCCCCTTTTTATAATCGAAAAATGATTATAAAACTAAGAAAGGAATGAGAAAGTACTCAATTCGGAATTTTTCTATCCAAAACTCCCCCTTAACACATGGCATAAACATTTTGCTTCAATTCGGAAAATCCAAAAAATCTCCAATTTTTAGCTTCGTTTGACGGACCGCCTTTGACAAAATTTCTCAAAATTGGGTAGAAATTGTCAATTTCAAAATTCTGCAGTGACCCGGTGCGCCCAAAACAGCCAAAAATGAGAAACACTCCCCGATTTGCGAAACTGGTTAGAAAGCGTCAATTCACATTAACTGCAAGGGCCTGTTTCAAAAATTATCCCATTTCTCAAAAATTTCAGCCCAATGTCGAAGTTGGGTGAATTCTGCCAAATCTTCGAAACTTCAGGAACAACTTCGAAACATCTGCACAATTCTTCAAACTTTCGAAAATTAGTCCTTATTTCAAAAGTGGTTACAAACTGTCAAGTTGTTGAAACTTCAAGGACCAATTTTGAAACATTCTATTTTCTTCCAATTTGTCGAAAATTTATCCTTATTTCGAAGGTGGGTACAAACTGTCAAACTTTCGAAACTTAAAGGACCAAATTTGAAACATTCAATTATTTTCTTCTTCGTTAGTTTCAGTCGACATTTGACACTAAAATCTTCGTTCCGATTCTTAAAACCACAACGTTCGAAACTTAGCAAACCAAAATCTTCGACCATTGACCCTTCTATCGATCCCTTTAAACTCTTCGACACCAAGATAACGAATTCTCAATTCAACTCAATTATGAAGTCATGATTTTGCCATCGACTCCAAACCATGACTCTTCCCAGTAAATCTAAACCTTCGAAATCATAATCAATCCAAACTTTCGAAATCACAATTAATAATCATCGATTACTGACTCTAACACAACCTTCCTTTTTCAGTAACCATTTCGAAATCAAAATCAAAACTCGACATCGATCCTCAAACAACCTTCGCTTTTCCAGTCCAACAATTCGCTTTTCAAGCCTTGACATCAAAATCGAAATCTTCAAGCCTATTTACAGAATTGATTTCCAATAATGTTCGAATCTATTCACCATTACCAAACCTTCGAATCTCTAACCTCAATCAAGAACGAAATTAAAATAACCGCTGTTCGTTCTCAAACATTCTTTGACTTTCGAAAGTCAATCATCCAATTCGTCGATCCTTGACATTGAACATATCTAAATCTTCCAGTAACTAACTTCGAAATCAATTAACCCAAGCAACAATCATCCAAGAACTCGAATTTTGACTTTTTGAGTTTGACTCTTGTGGTGAATTGGAATAAAAAATTACGTCAAACATCAGACATCCATCCAAATCCAGTTTGTTGTTAACGTTCTCATACCAAAATCGACAAACACGAAATCAATAATGTTTAGAACATTTTCGGATCAAACCCAAAACATCCTGTTCTTCAACTGTTCTTCATCGTTTTTTCTCAAACTTAGAACATCGATAATCACCAAATCATAAGGAACTACTAGGTCGAGAATTATAATCGCAAGATACATCTGAGTGAGATTCTCATAACAAACGATAATCAATGAACAGAAACAAAATTGATTGAACAGTTTTGAGATTGAAAATAATCAATCATAAGGTTGTGAATCAATTTATTGGAAAAATAAAACAATTAGAATCGATGTGAATGAGATATACGACCAGGTAAGATAGCTAATTAATCAAATCGGAGGATGACTTGGTTCAGTTTAATGAATCGAAAGAAATTTGGGCTAAAACTTGTATGGATCGATGAAAAGTAATGAATAATAATTTGGGCTCAAAGTAATTCAATGTGAACAGTGTATGATATTATTTCGGCTCAAGATACGAACAATAACAGATTCGTGATTTTTGGATCAAATTTAGTTGGATGAATAGTAATCAGATCATTTGGAAAAAAAAATTGATTAGGCTTGATCAAAAAATTTTGTTGGATCAACAATAGGGTTGAAACGAATTAGATCCAACGAGTCAAGATGATCAAAAATTCAAGAACGCAACGCACGAATCAAAGAGATTTAGAGAGATCATATAGAGACTCACCATAAATGTTCCAATTGTGATGATTGTAGCCAAACCGAGAATCGTTTCTTCAAAAAATCATGTTGATCTTCGAAGACCCGCTCTGATACCAATTGATGTAAATTATGAGCATTGATTTGGCATGCAGAATTAAAGAACACGATGATTTGGGTGTTTAAGAGATGCATTCGATTATGAAAGGTGTTTACAAAAAAGGATCTAGATCTAAATCTACATAATTAACACACACTAACACTCTCAATGTTACATCTCTCAAGGACACCTCTACAAGTGGTACGAACCCACCTTATATAGAGGTGTTTACATCTTTCTCTCTCTCTCCCCCTCTCTCTCTCTATATATATATCTATCTCTCATGTCATAAGGCTACTTTACCACATGCAAGTGGGTCTACAAAAGTCAAACCATTTACAAAGTCATACATGGATAACTTTGTACCCAACACTGTGTTCCAACAAGCTCTGAGAAGTTTCTGCTGCATTATGAGATTGTGTTTATCTTTCTTCTTGGTTTCCTTCTCCTACCTCTGAATCTGCTTCTCATGTCGGACATGGGTTTCCTTGATCAGTTCATTTGTGACACTGATCATGTCTTCATGGATTTTGGGCATTGTAGAGGTGATGTCGATATGGTGATCCAGGCTGGAGTTGTACTTTTGCTCAACCTCTTCCAAAGTATGCTTGAAACCCATTGATATGAGTTGATCGAGTTGTTCTGCCCTTTCTCCATCCGAGGGTCCAGGTTGCTTCACTTCGGATAGGGACTTGAGAATAGCGACAAGCTTGGTGTCGAGGCTGGAGACCTTGGCATCAATCTTGGAATCTAGCTTCACCACAGATTGGTCTAGTGTCTCCACCTTGGAGACAGTTGTAACAATATTCTCTCGGACTTCCAACAAGGCGAATGGATTAGCAATGTTTTCGTCTGATGATCCAGTGTCCGAGGTGGTTATCTTAGAATTGTCTTTATCACGACCTTTGTTAACTGGAGGTTCGGAAGGAGCATGATTGTTCTCTGTTTGATTTTCTTTGGGAGGGTTCGTTTCTATTTCACCTCCAAGTGTGTTGTGGACATGGTCATCTATTTGAATTTCTTCATCAATAGGCTCCGATGAAGATGACATCAGTCCGAAATCATAGACAAGTCTTGATGATGAGGGCTTTTGGAGAGAGTGAAATGAAGAGAAGAGCATAGGAGCGGCAATATTAGCGCTGTTATCATCGAACATGAACTCCATGGAATGTTCTTCTTATGGGTCAGGATGGAAGGCATCATGATGAGGAGACTTCGAAAGATCGTCCAAGATGATTTTAGTGTGAGGAGCTTCTCCTGATGCAAACTCTAGATCGGTGATCTCATCGGTGGGAGGAACAAAAGGCAGGTCGCTCTGAATGACTCGATTTCTCATAGAGATGAGTGTTGGTTCAACTTCAGAACGATTGATGTCACACCCCGCTAAAACGGAAACACGAGGCATGACAGTACAAAGGGTCTCATAGAAAAAGTTAAAAGACAACACCAACCATAGTATTAAAAATCAATAAAATTTACAATGAGTTTGAACAACTTTTTAAAAGAAAGTACAACGTATTTAAAAGTCAACACATGAAAATGCTCCTATAAGTGTTGTGTCTCTACGTGCCTCTTACTAGATGATTCCTGAAAAAGCATGTAAAATGAGCGTCAACTATAAAAATAGTTGGTGAGTACTCACAAGTTTATAACATAATATAGTTTGAAATCATGATAATTAGAATATTGATAACAGTTTTCATAAACAAATGTTCATTGCTAAAATAAGTAAATAAATTTTCATGAATAGAAGTTCGTTGCTAAAGCGAGTAATAAAGTTTCCATAAATAGAAATATATTGCAAAAATGAGTAATAAGTTTGCATAAACAAAGTTTGTTGTCATCATTAGAGATAAAGTATGTTCCCTAAGTGATATGCAACGTTTATATTCTCATGGGAAATAAAGTTTGTTACTAAAACGAGTAAACAAGTTTCATTGCTATAATGAGCAACGAAGTTCGTTGCTAAGACAAGTAAATAAGTTTCCAATAATAAAAGTTATTGTTATAATGAGAAACAAAGATCATTGCTATAATGAGAAACAAAGTTCATTGTTATAATAAGAAACAAAGTTCATTGATATAATTAATAAACGAGTTTGTATGTATATGAGCAAACAATGAGTTCACAACCAAGCCTATGACTGATGCCCTATCAAGATCTATGCTTATCGTTCTATAGATTATATGGTATCATGCACTCCAGCAATCGGGCGAGTGAGAAGTTGTCAATTCCTAATAGCGCTATCCATAATGACCATTGGCTCAAAGAGTTAATGGTTGGAGAAAAGTGTAAGGGAAGGGACTTAAGACGATAAGGCCTCATGTTTCAAGTTGCATAAACATACATAGCAAAATATAGCAATCAAGTTTGATACAAATCAATTTAAATACAACGAACAATAAATAGTTTTTCGAACATGCTTTTTCACCCCAAAACATAAAAACCAAAAATAGGGGGAGTCGTGAATACTCACAATGCATTGAGATGATGCAAATGGCGCCTTGAACTACATTCCACTTGTACCACTACCGATTCCAACAATAATGGGACACACTAGTGAGTCTCTAATCAAAATCTAACACTAGTATACTTACTACTACAATAGAATTATGTCAATATTGTGTCAAAATTTAATATTGATAAGTTACAAACACTTTTCCGTGAAATTTAGATTCTGTGAATCAATTTGTTGTATAACAAATTCAAGTGGAATTTCCCATTATTGAAATGTTAACATTTAACATTTTAGGAGGTGTTCCAATGATTGAATATTTAAAAACTAAGTCAATTTAGTTCCAAAAATTCCCAAACTTTGCATTTCAGTTTTAATTGAAGTCAAAGACCTTAAGATAAATTTTCCTAAAATTTTGATTTGTCTAACTATTTTTCACCATTTTAATTCCTTGAATAATCGTAAAATCATGGAAAAATAGTAAGTTATCATGAAAAACTATTATAATTTTTGTGTAATTGTTTTACATTGTACATAATCTGGGAAAAATAATAAAATGTATTTTCAAATAGTTTAACATGATTTTTGAGATTTTTGTGGATTTATTCTATCAAAATAGAGATAAATAGAAAACAGTTTTAAAAATTCCCCAAACTTTTTGTACTAGTGTTATTACATATATAAAAGCTGGGAAAAATATAACAGTTGGTTTCGAAATAGTTTAGATATTTTCTTTGGTTTATTCACTTAAATAAGCATTAATTCGTGAATAATTATTAAACAGTTAAGGAAAATTACCAAACTTTTTATAAAGTTCATACACAGTGTACATAATCTGGGAAAATTATTGAAAGTCATTTTTGAACATAAAATCCCTATTTTTAGAATTTAAGTGTGTTAAACACCAAGAAAATAAAAATAAATAGTAAACAGTTAAGATAAATCCCCGAAATTTTTATTTATGTTTATAATGTAATAAAAAATTTCTTGGTAAGTTTTTGTGAATTGTGGATAAGTTTAACTATTTTTCACTTATTCAATTCTTTTAATATACATTAAATCTTGGAAAATAGTAAAAGGTTATGGAAAATTCATCAAATTTTTCTGTGAAGCATGATATATAAAGCTTCGAAAAATAATAAATATTATTTTTATAACTTGGAACCCGACTTTTGTTATTTATTTGTGCTTAATAACAATAAAATAAAAAGTAATAGTAAATAGTAATAAAAATTTCTCAAACTTCATGGGGGATGTTGTTTTACAGTATAGGTCATTCATGAATTTTCCAAGAATTTATTTACTAGTGTAAGTATTTTATATGCTTTAACACTCTATTTTCTTATTATTTTCATGTAAAAATAAAGAAAATATATATTGAACTGAAAATTTCTAGAATACATCTTTATACAATTTAATAACAATGAAAAATCGTTTTCTTATTTTTGATGTCGAAAAACATGCCTAAAGGCTCAATAAATTATAGAGAAACTTGGTTCTTGTGATTTAGATAAAGATTATTGATGTCACTTTGAGAAGTTTTGCAACATGTTCCAAAGGCTTTTGAATCTAGATATTTTTGTCCCTCTTAATACATGATGTAAAGTGCTCAAATTAAATTTTCCTACATTTTTAGTGAGGAATAAGACCTTTGAACATGCAATACAAAACTAGTATTCACAAAAAGGTGTTATTTGAGCAACAGTTTTGTAACATTTGTTAAAAATCGAAATATTGGAATTTTCCAGTAAGGTCAGATGGGTTTGAAAGCTAACTCACAATATTATATTTCAGAAAAAGAATCATGAATTTTGGTTAAGAAATGAGTGAGATACGGCAGTTTAAATTCAGGCAAAGAAATCTGGCAGATTGCATGCATGATGATTGGTTAGAAAAGTGAGTTTTCATCATTTCTTTGAGTAATTCTTTTGAAATATTTTATGAAATCATGATCCATGCATGTTATGGTCATGTTTCCATAGATCAAATATATTTAAAAGTTATAATTTACATACATGCATTAAAATACAAAAATCTTATTTCTCAAGAACTCTTAAAAATGAGTTTTATGTTCTTAACTTGAAAACCTATTCTTGTGCTAAGATCATGAACATGCAACCATGTTTTTATACATGCATGGTGTTAAAACACATCTATGATGTTATAAAAGCCATTTTAACCAAAAGGAAACAAATTTGAAGAAGATGAAGAAGTAGAAGTTGGTTTTTGAAGTAATATGCACATAAAATCATAAGAAAATAGTAGAAACTTGCATGTATGATTTAGTTAGGTGCTTTTACCTTGATGAGCCCTTATGGATGATGGATATTTTTATGCAAAATGGTGGCTTTTTCTGGAAATTTCTGTGGGTAAAAGGAAGAGAAGGAATGAGGGTTTTAGAGAGAAGAAAAGAGAGAAAAGAGGGATTCTATCTCTCTGGATAGCTCATCTCTCTCGTCATCTCTTTTGGGTTATAATCCACCAAAGTCGTCTAGCAAAATACTGACATGTAAGTTGACTCATGAATTATCATCTGGAAAAATCTCTCCCATAGATTTTGCATCTATTTTCGTCAGTTTTAGAGAGAAGTTTTTAGAGAGAGAAAGAAGAGATGTGTGTGTTGGAGAATGAGAGTGAAATGAGGTGAGGGGGCCGATTTTTGAGGTGTAATACCCCTTTCTCTTTCATTTTCTTTTATAAAATTTAAATTAGTTTTTAAAATATCTCAGTTTTTATATAAAATGTGCATTAAAATCAACTTTTATTCATAAAACCTTGATTTTTGATTTATAAATTAAGGGTAAATGTTAATGATTAAATTTTATTTTCCTTGAATGCATTTTCATAATTTTAATTATTATAAGATCATATTATAAGGTTCATAACTATTTTTATAGAATTTTTAAGGTTAAATTTCATAAATTTAGGTTTTTAGGGCATTTAGGGTTTTTGAGAGATTGTAAATCTTTGGATATCAAAATCAATAGAATATTTGAGACTTCAATTTATCTTATGGTATTATAACTCTTTTATAGTTATAAATAATGTTTGTAACTTATTTTATCGGTTTATTAGCATTCTATGTAGTGGTTTCGAGATTCAAGTGAAATTGAGGAATCAAGTATACTAGTCCTAGCTTTCAACTTTGACTTAAGTTCCAACGAGACTCAGACCTAATTTCTACTACTAGGTCAAATGCATGATGTGTGTATATGATTCATGAAAAGGTATTCGAGTTAAAGAGTGACTCTAATATGGATAGTCACCATAGTTAAGTAGTTGTAGAATTCAAATATCAATGTGAAATCTAAGTACACTATACATCCTTCTAAGTGTTTCCAAGTTTCTGGTAGGTTATAACTTAGCTTCTAGTTACTAAGCCTAGTATGTTACATGCTTACACGTGCAACTAAGTTTATCAAATCTAGAACTGACTCTAATTTTGACGGTTGTCACAAGTGAGCTCTTGATGTCTTGTGTAAGCCATGTTAACATAATTGTAACGCTTGGTTCATGTATTATTTATTTCTCAACATTTTCGGGTTTTGGGCTGGAGCTCCAAATCGTCATTTAGGGATTTATTTTGACGTTCATATTAAGCACCCAACTCGACAAGTTGGGGAGCCTCAACTCGACGAGTTGATGCTGGGGATGAAAACCCTAATTTTTCGGGCATTGTACCCTATTTAAAGGACTTAACCTCTAGGGCTGGCCACCTTACCAGCCTCCTTGCCCAGAGAAAACCCTAGAATCGCCTCCCCCTCTTGTTCATTGAGTTTTGTGAGTGTTTGAGTGATTGTTGAGATCTTTGAAGGAGGTTTTGAAGAAGAGAAGTATCAAGCTTGGAGGAGTGAACTTGGATCCAGAAACTCTACATCAAAGGCTGCATCTTGGAGGTATAAAGTCATGACCTTGACATGTAGCTTGTTAGATCTCATCTTTTGTAGTTCGGACTTGGTTTTGGGACTTTGGCTTGGATGTCCAAAGAAAAGAGGTTTCCAGAGGTTGAGGGTGTAAATCTGGCCTCTATAAGACCTCTAGAGGGTTAAAGTTGCAAACTTTAATAGCCTCCATGTCCCATTCATGCAATATGTCCACTATAAAGCCTAAAATGGACCTTGGAGAGTGTTTCAAGAATCCATGGACGAAAAGTTAGGAACTTTATGTGATTTTTCCACCTTTGGATATCAGATCTGTGTTTTGGGACGATGGGATAAGAGTTTAAGGGCTTACTGAGTCAAGACCTTCCTTAAAGGAAGTAGGGTTTGGGTTTAGAGCATATTAGATGATCCTTGAGGGTAAATTTGGAAACTTTACTCTTCTAGGCATCTCTAATGATGGGGATCTGAAGTTCCGAACCTATGAATTCGAGAAAAAAGGGTTTAATGTATCAAGTGAGTTGACAGAATGAAGAACTCAACGACTTCACAAGGGAACTCGGTGAGTTCGGTTGGAGTTATCACAATTTGGTTGGAAAACGGAGGAACTCGATGAGTTGTAGGAGAACTCGACGAGTTGGATCGCAACATCGTGATTCTGGCTTTGGGATGGACTCGACGAGTTACAGGGATAACTCGACGAGTTATGTCAACTCGGAGCATTGACTTTGACCTTGACCAGGGTTGAATTTTAAGGGGTTTGAAAGGTTGAGTTGTATCTAATGGATTTTTTATGATTACGGAGGTGGCAGAGCTGATACTCGGAGTTTGGACCTACTCGGCTACAGTTTGCATTTGAGGTGAGTCTTCTCACCATACCAATGGGTCGAAGGCACCAAGGCCGGCCCATTATGTGTTATGTGGAATGCTATTTGATTACGTGATATGTGATATGCTAGTTGTCTTTGTGATACTCGTATGGAAGACCCCGGGGGGTTCCGTGGCAGTGGACTAAGACCATGCGGGGGTTCCCATGACATTCGGTGTAAGACCTTGGAGGGTTTCCATGACATCCTAGTATGTTTGCATGTTTAGTTTATATGACATTTCTGTGGTTATCTAAGACCATGTGGGGGATCTCATGGCAGTTAATGAAGACCATGTGGGGGTTCCCATGACAGGTAGTTAAGACCATATGGGGGTTCCCATGACAGGTAGTTAAGACCATGTGGGGGTTCCCATGGCAGTGGGTTAAGACCACGTGGGGATTCCAGTGGCACCCGATGTATGACCTTGGAGGGTTTCCATGGCATCCTTATTTGATTGTATGCATGGCTTATGTGGTATATGTAGCTGATATAACTAATATGGTTATGTGGATTGTGTGGGGTATGCTCCGGGGAACTCACTAAGCATTAGCTTACAATTTGTTGGTTGTTTCAGGAACTTCAGGATCTAAGGACAAGAGCTCGGCATGATGGCGCGACATGCACTCTCTGACTTTTTATTTGGGACACTCTGATTTTATGAACAAATTATCTTATTTTATGGATTTTAAAAACAAATGTGTTTGGAATTTTATATCTTATGGAAATGTTTTGGTTATTTAAAATTAAAGATTTTATTGGAAATTTGGGTCGTTACAAATTGGTAC
This sequence comes from Lactuca virosa, assembly GCF_052849685.1. Taxonomy (NCBI): domain Eukaryota; kingdom Viridiplantae; phylum Streptophyta; class Magnoliopsida; order Asterales; family Asteraceae; genus Lactuca; species Lactuca virosa. The sequence goes on from NC_136434.1 coordinate 255,922,376, forward strand.
CAGAGCCTTGGTTTGAGGGATTCGGGCATACTCCCGAGTGTGTCAGAACTCAAACTGAGGAAATGGTAAAATTATTTTTCAAAATCAAAGTTAAGAACTTCTTAAAACTAATTTCTTGTAAGAAACAGGGAGAGTGCAATGCGCGTAATCGGCCACGCTCAAGTACGTGTTTTCCCCAATATGTTAGCCATGATATATTGATATTTGGAATGTGATAATCGGATGGATTTTTGCTATGTGTATGCTTTAAAAATTTTATACGATTAGGATCTTATAGCCTTAGAATAATTGATTTGTCCTTATTTCCTATTCCTTGTTTGGTTGTGGTCCTAGGGTAGAGTTTGTTATTCAACAGTCTATTTGATCATGTTATGTGTATAATTTGCATGCATAAGGCAACCTGTTACGATTGATTTGGGTTCTGGCTTGATGGGGATGGAGCAAATCTTAGGATAGCCTAGGATTTGAGTTATGCGATGGTTTGTGAGATATGTTTTATTCTGGGACGAATTAGAGTTGTTAGATAGAGCCTTGGGGAAGGTACGTGTAGGTGTGGAAGGTAGTATTGGGCCCGTACTACTGAAAGCACAGGACCTGTACCCGAACTAATGTTGGATCTGGCAGCTCTAAGGAGAATCGGTGTAGAAGGATCCCCTTTTTGAATATCTTGATCATTCTGTCTTATGGTATTTCAGATCAGAATGGTGATGACACGTCATGGAGCAAGGGGATCAGGATCAGGATCAGGATCCGGATCGGGGTCGGGCTACGCTATAGAGCCCATTGATTAGAGGCTGAGCGGGGTTATCACAACTGAGGTTATGAGGGGCATTCTTGACGATACCCCAGTGATTTTCAGGAACATCAAGGAGGGAATGATGGAGATCATGGAAGAGCGGCTCAGGTCTTTCTGAGCCGTGATTGCGGCGGGCGAGGTCGGGGCCCGAACTCTCTCGTTCCGGGAGTTCAAGGCGTGCGGGGCGCCTGAGTTCTTTGGGGTGAGGGACCCCATAGTTAGTCGACGCTGGGTGGCAGATAGGGATAACGCCCAGCGCACGAGCTCTTGCCCCGAGGCGGCAAAAATGGGGTTTGCTTCGCACATGTTGAGGGACCGACCCATGGACTGGTGGGAGGAGGTGACCCACGAGGTGGGATCGGTTGAGGTAGCTGAGATGTCATGGGAGGAGTTTGTCAGGCGTTTTGACATGGAGTTTTCACCATCCATTGAGGTGCAACGTTTAGTGAGGGAGTTTTAGGAGCTACAGCAGACCACCGAGACTGTGGCGGAGATCACCGCCAAGTTTCAGGAATGAGCACTATTGATTCCACAGTATGCTGCAGATGAGGATATGAGGAGGACGATGTATCATTCCATGTTGAGGGATGATATTCGTGAGTTCGTGAGCTTTTCAGGGTGCAAAACCCTAAATAAGATGGTGGAGAAGGCCCGGGAGCGGGAGATGGAGTTGGAGTTCCACACCAAGCGGAAGCCAGAGCCGGCTCAGACAGCTGTAGGTCAGGCTAAAAAGCCTAAGATCTCGGACTCTTCTGGTAGGGGACAGCACGGTCGTGGCCGGTGTGCCAAATGTGAGAGATCGCACAGTGGAGTTTGTCGGGTGACGCGCCTGGTATGTTATACATGTGGTCAGCCATGCCACGTGAGCAGGGACTAACCCCAAGAAGGGTTTGATTTGTTTCCACTGCAACCATACCGGCCATAAAAAGGCCGATTGTCCGACGTTGCTTGGAGGAGGAGGAGCGGTGGCGGTGCCTGCGCCCGCCACATTGAGGATCACTGATGGCCGCCCTGCCAAGGCGGATGCTCCTGCGGTGAAGAGCCGCACATTTTAGTTGACCATAGAGGAGGCTTGAGCAGCGCCGGACGTCGTGGCTGGTAAGTAATTTATTTTCCCGCTTGATATTAATTATGTATGTATGCGCTCTTATATAGGGACCTTTTTGGTCAATGGTATGTCGGCTCATGTTCTTTTCGATTCGGGAGCTACCCGATCGTTCGTATCTCTTGTGCTTAGCAAGAAGTTTCGGGATGCTCTGGGGACTTTGGATTCCCCGCTTGAGGTTGAGATTGCGGATGACCATACTATGAGTTCTGCGAGGGTATATCGGGGCTATGTCCTGAATGTGATTGGGGAGAGGTTTCTTGTTGATCTGGTTCCGATACCGTTGCGACGGTTGAAGGTGATCGTCAGAATGGACTGGTTGGGGGCCAATGAGGCCATGATATACTGCAAGCGCCAGCTGGTGAGAGTTCGAACCCCAAGTGGGGGAGAATTGGTTATTCATGGGGAGAGGGCCTCACATGGGCCAACCCTCTGTTCGGCTGCGAGGGCAAAGAGACTTCTCCATCAGGGTTATTCGGGATTTTTGGCATATATCTTAGATACGAGGATTGAGACCACGACAGATTTGGACAGCGTACCAGTAGAACGGTATTTTTGGGATTTCTTTCATGAAGAGTTTCCTGGGTGCCTCTAGAGAGGTAGGTAGAGTTTCGCATTGATTTGGTACCGGGTTGTCAAACCCTACTAAAGCGGAAACACGGGACGCGACAATACAAAGGGTCTCATAGCAAATGTTAAAAGACAACACCAACCATAGTAATAAAAAGTATTACAATTTACAATGTGTTTGAACATATTTTAAAAGAAATTACAATGCAATTGAAATACAACCCATGCGAATGCTCCTAAAAGTGATGTGTCCCTAAGTGTCATCTTATAGACTAGTTCCTGAAAAAGCATGTAAAATGAACGGTCAACTACCGAAATAGTTGGTGAGTACTCACCGGTTAAATATAATATTGGTTTCATGAATCGTAATCAAATTTTTAATAGAAGTTTCCATAATTAAAAGTACATTGCTAAAATGAGTAAATATGTTTGCATAAACAACGTTCGTTGTCATCATGAGAAATAAAGTATGATGCCAAAATGAGATGCAAAGCTCATATTCTCATGGGAAATAAAGTTCGTTGCTAAAACGAATAAACAAGTTTCGTTGCTAAAATGAGTATACAAGTTTTGTTGATAAAATGAGTATACAAGTTTCATCGCTAAAATGAGTATACAAGTTTTGTTGATAAAATGAGTATACAAGTTTCATCGCTAAAATGATTATACAAGTTTCATTGCTAAAATGCGATGTAACATTCATATGTGCATCAAGTTTCCATTCATGAGTTCACAACCCAAGCCTAATGACCGAATCGTGCCCTAGTGACTAATATGTGTATCGCAAACATAGAGAATAAAATGGTAAAATGCACTCTAGCGAATCGTGCGAGTGAGGAGTTGTCTACCTCCTCATAGCGCTATCCATAATGACCATGGTCTCAAAAGAGTTAATGAGTTGTGTCAAATGATTCAAGGGACTTAACTACGATACAGTCCTCATGAATTAAAGTAACATACACATACTTGCAAAATATAGCAACCAAGATTATACAAGTTAAAATAAATACAACAAACATAAATAAGTTAGGACATACTTTTCCACCCCAAAACATTTAAAAACCGAAAATAGGGGGAGGCGTGAATACTCACAACGCTTTGAGAAGATGCAAATGATGCCTTGAACTACGCTCCACTCGTACCACTATCGATTCCTACAACGATGTTACACACTAATGGGTCGCTAATTGAAATCTAATACTAGTATACTTACTACTAGAATAGAATTATGCCAATAATGTGTCAAAATTTTGATATTGATAAGTTATAAACATTTTTCTGTGAAAATTAAATTTCCATTAATCAATTGTTATATAACAGCTTAAGTGGAAATTTCCCATTATTGATATGTTAATATTTAACATTTTAAGAGGTGTTCCAATGATTAAATATTCAAAAACTAAATCAATTTAGTTCTAAAATGTCCCAAACTTTGTATTTTAGTTTCAACTGAAGTCAAAGATGTTAAGATAAATTTTCTTGAATTTTTTATTTGTCTATCTATTTTTCACCATTTGAATTCCTTGAATAATCATAAAATCTTGAAAAAATAGCAAATTATCATGAAAAATTCTTAGAATTTTTGTGTACCTGTTTTACAGTGTACATAATCTAGGAAAATTATTGAAAGTCATTTTTGAACTATAAACCCTAGTTTTAGATTTAAGTGTGTTCAATACTACGAAAACAGAAATAAATAGTAAACAGTTAAGATAAATCTTCAAAATGTTTATTTATGGCTATAATGTAAGAAAAGATTTTCTGGTAAATTTTTATGAATTTTGGATAAATTTAACAATTTTTTTTACTAATTTAATTCTTTTAATATACATTAAATCTTGCAAAAATAGTAAAAGATTATGGGAAATTCATAAAATTTTTCTGTGAAGGTTATATAATATATAAAAGCTTCCAAAAATAATAAATGTGATTTTTATAACATGGAACCCAATTTTTGTTATTTATTTATGCTTAAAAACAATAAAATAAAAACTAATGCTAAATAGTAATAAAATTTTCTCAAACTTCATGAAGGACGTTAGTTTACAGTATAGGTCATTCCTGAATTTCTCCAGAATTTATTTAATAGTTTACATAATCCAGAATGCATCTTCATACAATTTAATAATAGTGAAAAATCGTTTTCTTATTTTGGATGTCAAAAAACAAGCCTAAAGGCTCAATAAATTATAGAGAAAACTTGGTTCTTGTGATCTTGGTAAAGGTTATTGATGTCACTTTGAGAATTTTTGCAACATATTCCAAAGACTTTTGAATCAAGATCTTTCTTTTCCCTCTGAATATATGATGTTAAGTGCTCAAATTAACTTTTCCTAGATTTTTAGTCAGGAATAAGTCCTTTGAACATGCAATACAAAACTAGTATTCACAAAAAGGTGCTGTTTGAGCAACAGTTTTATAAAAATTGTTAAAAATCGTCATATTGGAATTTTCCAGTTAGGTCAGATGGGTTTGAAAACTAACTCAAAATATTATATTTCAGAAAAAGAATATCGAATTTTGGTTAAGAAATGAGTGAGATATGGCAGTTCAAAGTCAGGAAAAGAAATCTGGCAGATTGCATGCATGATGATTGGTTAGAAAAGTGATTTTTCATCATTACTTTGAGTAAATCCTTTGAAATATTTTAAATATATCATGATAAACTCATATTCTAGTCATGTTTCCGGAGATCAAAAGATTAAAACTTATCAAAATGCATACATGCATTTATGAACAAAATTTTGTTTCTCAAAAACTCTTAACTGGAGTTTGATGTTTTAATCCTTAAAATCGATTTTTGCACTAAGAGCATGAACATGCAACCTTGTTTATCATACAGGCATGGTGTTTAAACACATCCATGATGTTATAAAAACCATTTTAACAAAAAGAAAACAAGTTTGAAGAAGATGAAGAAGTAGAAGTTGATTTTTGAAGTAAAATGCACATGCATGGCTTAAATCATTGTCTTAACATAGGTTTGATCATAGATATTCACCATTTATAATACATGCAACATGTTTTGGTGAGAATCTACAAGCATTAAAATCAAATATTTTTTACAAGCAAAAAGAATGCCTTAGAACATCAAGATAGAAGAGAAAAATGCTAAAAAAAAATTGTAAATAATGTTATGGATTCTCAAGAGATATATGTTCTTTACCTTAAATTTATTCTTTGCTTGACAAACCCTTATGAATATCCATAATTTCGTGGTTAAGAGGTTGTGCTTATGGTGTTTGGAGAAGAAAAATTAGAGAGAAGGTAGAGAGAGTTTTCTAGAGAGAGAAATAAGAGAGATGTGTGTGTGTTGGAGAATGAGAGTGTGAGAGAGAGATATGGGGATGGAGAGATCTGAATTTTTGAGGGGTAACACCCTCTCTTAATCTATTCTCTTTATAATATTTAAATATTTTATAAAAAATATCAAAGTTTTATAAAATATATAACCTAACCTAGCTTTTATCCATAAAACCTTGATTTTTGGCTTATAAATTAAGGGTAATTGGTAATGACATCAAATTTATTTCCTTGGTTATATTTTCCTAATTTTAATTATTTTAAATTGATATTTTAAGGTTCATAATTATTTTAATTGAATTTTAGAGGTTAAATTTTATAAATTTAGGTTTTTAGGGCACTTAGGGTTTTTGAGAGTTTGTAAATCTTTGGATATCAAAATCACTTGAATTTTGATACTTCAAACTATTTTAGAGTTTCATCACTCTTATTCAAATTAGAAATAATGTTTGCAATTTATTTATATCGGTTTATTTTCATTCTATGCAGTGATTCCGAGATTCATGCGAAATTGAGGAATCAAGTATACTAGTCCTAGTTTTCAACTTTGACTTAAGTTTCTATGAGACTTTGACCTAATTTCTACTTCTATATCAAGTGCGTGATGTGTGTATATGATTCATGAAAAGGTGTTCAAGACAAGGAATGACCTGAATTTGAATAGTTGTTACAGTTAAAGTAAGAATAGAAGTCACGTATCAATGTGAAATCTAAGTACATTATCCTTCAATTCTACTTGTTTCCAAGTTTCTAGTAGGTTATAACTTAGCTTCTAGTTACAAATTCTAGTATGTATTGTGCCTATATGTGCAACTAAGTTTTTCCATATCATCTAGAACTGTCTCAAATTTTGACGGTTGTCACAGTCTCCCCCGATTGAAAGAATTTCGTCCCGAAATTCAATTCGTGACGCATTCTGTTTGAACTCAGCCGAATATAATTGTATAATTGGAGAGATGGTGACTTGAAGAGCTCTTTGATTATTTTGGGTTAATTCCTCAAGGGGGGAGAGCCCAACTTTTTAGCTATAGTCAAATTAGTGTTTCCTTAATACGAGTTCTACAGTCTAAATTGTGGGAAATTTGGTTAATGGAATCATGATCCAACCATGGCAACCTAGACAAAAAAGATTATCTAATTAGACATTATCTGAATTAAGAGAGCACTATAAGTTTTGCTAAATCACCAACTGCATTGAACGTTAAGTCCGCATTGATCCTTAAGTCGCGTTCTAAATCAACACTAAGTGTAAATTTGCCGTCTGATAAAGAAGAGATTAGGAACAATTTGTTCACTTCCGCATTGGCTACTAAATTTGGAAAATATATATTCTGAAATAAGAAGGGGTAGCCCAAATGAAAGAGAAGCAATCGAGGGTAAGTTCCTGAAGATACGTACTAAGGGTAGGCAACGAAGTTTTGGTACATCTCAAATGTAAAGACTATTTAAGTGTTTTCTACCAAAGAAATTACGAAATGATCAAGGATTTCCGAAGCTATAATTGCTACTACGGGTACTCTTACTATAATAGACCTATAATTGAAGAATATATTTAGAGAGTCGTTGTTTCTAAGGAAGGCGATGCAATTTTATGATAAATTAAAGCACATTTTCTAGATAGCATTTTGAGTGTTTAGAAATGATAAGTAATCTCACTGTTATTAAAATGTGTGATAATTCCAAGAGAATGAAGATACATGTGTAGCGATCAAATGAAGTAGTAAGATAAAATAGATATTAATTGAGGTTAAAGGTTTAAGTCATCAATAAGGGAATTTATACATAAATATTATGATTACCCGTTTGAAAAAATTTCTAATTGTCTAAGTCAAGAAAAATACAAGTTTAAGATGAGTCAGAGTATTTATGAAAACAAGTATGAGAGTTTAGGAACTCACTAAAAATTGCAAAGTAGAATGCTATTTTAAGAAAGGTGTAAAATGTCGATCTTTAAAAATAGGGCATTCTTAATTCAGTGATTCCACCGAAGACAATCATTTGAAGGACAGATAATCGTAATATTTAAAACTTTTTCTGTTTTTAAGAAGAAGAAACATAAGAAAATATATTCTTCACATATACTTTCCAGTCTTAGAAAAATGATAAGCACAAGGGTATTCATCTTGTGTATTAATTGTAAGGAAAATACAATGAAAATTACATTTTAAATCAAGTTTCCGAATTTAGAATGAAAGAGCAAATGTAAATAAGGATTACTTGTTTATAGTAGATTTCAAAATAAAAACAAGATGTATATGATAAAAGGCGTAATTGAAAATATCAAAGTTGACTAAATCATAATTATACCTGACTCATACACGTATTAATCGCTCAAAACGAAAGGGTAGAGTTCTAGCCTGTATGTGTACGAACATGATACCAAGAGAATCAACATAGACAGAAACAAAGTTAGACAATGTATTATGTTATTATTATGGGTGTGTGAGATCTAAAATCAGAAGGAGAGCAAGAAATCAAGTGTGGGGGAAAGAAAAAGGAAGGTAACGGCGACAATGATTGTTATTGTTAAAATTTTAAGGACAATATCTGTAAGTATATTTAAATCTTAGGTTGAGATATATTTTAAACTTCAATCCTTGATGTATGTTGATGGTTACATATAAATGCAGAAGTTTTAAAGTGTTTGCTAATGGTTGCTAAAAATTCACGAGTTATTTATTAAGTTAAACTTCATTTGTGAAACAGAAGAAGCACTACAAATGGTATTTGAAAATCTGACAATTTTGACTTTTTAGACTGAAGTCCAACAATGGTTAAAATGGATAAGGTAAAGACTCAATATATTTAGAAGAATATTTATTCATTGTTGAGGGTGTATCACTGGAAATTTAAAAGTGAACACTAAGTTTTCAAATGCTATAAATTTTAGAAACTTTATAGATAATGTTGAAGCAAAGTACACAAATAAGGTATGTTTTGAAATACAAGTATTAGAGATGTCTTATAAACATGTTTGAAGTAGAAATTTTCATAAATATCATGTTGGGTTTCGAGAAAACACATTAAAGTAAATTAGAATGTCTAAATGAGAAAGCGGTTAAAAGTGTCAAAACAAAAGCGGTTTGGAAGATCCGATGAAGCTTTCACATATAATATGACTTCAATGTCATATGTTTAAGTTTTATAGCATAGAGTTTAAACACTTTTATAAAAGAAAAATGTCTCTAAGGTTTTCGAAAATGTGCAAAAATGGTAAGCAAGGTCTAAAATTGTTTATATGCCCTTAAAAGGACATCTATCCATTGAAATGGATTTGAAATGAAATTGGAATAGCATGGTTAAAACCAATATTGGTTAAATTGAGTTTTGAAGAAAAGTGTTAAGTTAAAGCAAGTTCTCAAAAGATTTTAGCAAGAATATGGCTTACATTGTTAGGAAAAAGTCTAGTAAGTTGTATGAAGTGGTTCTAAAGTATTTTATCGATGATAAATAAAACCGATGAAGCGAAATAACTTTTCGATGGAAGATTAAGAGGTAAGGGAAAGGTAGATTAGTGTAGTTGATCGTACCTAAATACTAAGGCGGGTATAAGGCGAGTACCGATGTATTTTCCCCAAGAGAAAGGACAAGAAAAATTGTTTGTAAAACGTTTTATGGTGTCAATGCAGTTTACGACCTTTTATAGAGGTCAAAAGGATATCCTATGTTAAGTTTTAAGCTCAAGGTGGAAACAAACTAGAGCTAAATCGTAGCGTAGAAATAAGGTCTCACATATGGGTTAAACCTTCGTGTCTCCTCGTGAGTCGAATCGGGAATGCTCACCAATGGTATCTAAGTGATTAGTAGTGGCAAATCATCTACCTCCTTACGCAATGCTCCAATTCTCATCTGTGTTGGTAAGAAAACGCTTTTCCTATTTGTAACTCTAGTACGAAGACGATGAAGAGGTATTGAGGAATAATTGGTAAGATTATTACTAGTGTCTATCTAGCTACTAACATTACATCTAAAGTCAATAGCTACCGAGGAATACTCATTCTCAGTACTAAGCGGATAGCTCCTAGAGTGGCTAATGATATAACCTAAGTGGTTAACCTAGCACTTGATAAGGGATAAGAATATTTCTAAATAAGACATTGTGGTAAAAGTGCACTTAGTTTCTAAGTGTACCCAGATGAATGCCTATAATTTGCAATGGCCGTACGCACACCGAAAAATTTTGTTTTTCAAAAGTTCAAGTTGAAAAACGCTTTGAACATAATTCTACTATAACCGTTTCCAGCATCGCATTAACTTTCCTTAATTAAGCATAGTTGGCCAGACTATACTTAATTAAAGTCCAATAATGCGTACTCGAATTAGTTATACCAGTAGTATGTTCAGTATTTTAAATACGTTTTGAATTTTTTTGGCTATAGTTGTGGTTCTCCAAAGAAAAACCGGTACTCTCTATAACCTTCGACTCTGATACCATTTCTGTCATACCCTGCTAAAGCGGAAACACGGGATGCGACGGTAGAAAGGGTCTCATAGCAAAAGTTAAAAGATAGCACCAACCATAGTATTAAAAAGTATTACAATTTACAATATGTTTGAACATATTTTAATAGAAATTACAATGCAATTGAAATACAACCCATGTGAATGCTCCTAAAAGTGATGTGTCCCTAAGTGTCATCTTATAGACGAGTTCCTGAAAAAGCATGTAAAATGAGCGGTAAACTACCGAAATAGTTGGTGAGTACTAACAGGTTAAAAATAATATTGGTTTCATGAATCGTATTCAAAGTTTTAATAGAAGTTTCCATAATTAAAAGTTCATTGCTAAAAGGAGTAAATAAGTTTGCTTAAACAAAGTTCGTTGTCATCATGAGAAATAAAGTATGATGCCAAAATGAGATGCAAAGCTCATATTCTCATGGAAATAAAGTTTGTTGCTAAAACGAGTAAACAAGTTTCGTTGCTAAAATGAGTATACAAGTTTCGTTGATAAAACGAGTATACAAGTTTCATCGCTAAAATGAGTATACAAGTTTCGTTGATAAAATGAGTATATAAGTTTCATCGCTAAAATGAGTATACAAGTGTCGTTGCTAAAATGCGATGTAAGATTCATATGTGCATCAAGTTTCCATTCATGAGTTCACAACCCAAGCCTAATGACCGAATCGTGCCCTATTGACTACCATGTGTATCGCAAACATAGAGAATAAAATGGTAAAATGCACTCAAGCAAATCGTGCGAGTAAGGAGTTGTCTACCTCCTCACAGCGCTATCCATAATGACTATGGGCTCAAAAGAGTTAATGAGTTGTGTCAAATGATTCTAGGGACTTAACTGCGATACAGTCCTCATGAATTAAAGTAACATACACATACTTGCAAAATATAGCAACCAAGATTATACAAGTCAAAATAAATACAACGAACATAAATAACTTAGTACATGCTTTTCCACCCCAAAACATTTAATAACCGAAAATAGGGGGAGGCGTGAATATTCACAATACTTTGAGAAAATGCAAATGGTGCCTTGAACTACGCTCCACTCGTATCACTATCGATTCCTACAGCGATGTTACACACTTATGAGTCTCTTATTGAAATCTAATACTAGTATACTTATTACTAGAATAGAGTTATGCCAATAATGTGTCAAAATTTTACAATTGATAAGTTATAAACATTTTCTGTGAAAACTAAATTTCCATGAATCAATTGTTATATAACAATTTAAGTGGAAATTTCCCATTATTGAAATGTTAATATTTAACATTTTAAGAGGTGTTCCAATGATTAAATATTCAAAAACTAAATCAATTTAGTTCTCAAATTTCCCAAACTTTGTATTTCAGTTTCAATTGAAGTCAAAGATGTTAGAATAATCTTTCTTGAATTTTTGAGTTGTCTAACTATTTTTCACCATTTTAATTCCTTTAATAATCAAAAAATCATGGAAATATAGTAAATTATCATGAAAAATTCTTATAGTTTTTGTGTTACTGTTTTACAGTGTACATAATATGGGAAAATTATTGAAAGTCATTTTTGAACTATAAATCCCTATTTTTAGAATTTAAGTGTGTTTAATACTAAGAAAACTGAAATAAATAGTAAACGTTTAAGATAAATCCTCAAAATATTTATTTACGGTTATAATATAAGAAAAGATTTTCTTGTAAATTTTTATAAATTTTGGATAATCTTAACTATTTTTCACTAATTTAATTCTTTTAATATACATTAAATCTTGGAAAAATAGTAAAAGGTTATAAGAAATTCATCAAATTTTTCTGTGACGGTTATATAATATATAAAAGCTTCCAAAAATAATAAATGTGATTTTTATAACATGGAACCCGATTTTGGTTATTTATTTGTGCTTAATAACAATAAAATAAAAACTAATAATAAATAGTAATAAAACTTTCTCAAACTTGATGATGGACGTTAGTTTGTAGTATAGGTAATTTCTAAATTTTTCTAGAATTTATTAAAAAGTGTAAGTATTTTATATACTTTAACACTCTATTTTCTTATTATTTTCATGTAAAAATAAAGAAAATATATTTGAAGCTGAAATTTTCCAGAATGCATCTTCATACAATTTAATAACAGTGAAAAATCGTTTTCTTGTTTTGAATGTCGAAAAACATGCCTAAAGGCTCAATAAATTATAGAGAAAACTTGGTTCTTGTGATTTTGGTAAAGGTTATTGATGTCACTTTGAGAATTTTTGCAACATGTTCCAAAGACTTTTGAATCAAGATCTTTTTGTGTGACAACCCGAAATTTCTATTCTGTACAACCATTCACTTCAATAAGAGTCAAAACTGTTTCTGCTAATTTTCAAGCTTTTTGGAATAAGTTTGAGTATTTTAAGATTAGTACTTCAGGAGATAACAGGAGAGAGATGCCCTAGGGTTTATTATGCAACAATATAATTCCAAAACTCCAAGAGTTTGGAGTTTACGGCCTAAACAAAGGTGTTTACGGCCGTAAACCCAAAAAGAGGGTATAAATATGACACTTAGTCATTATTTATCACTTTTCACAATTTCAAGATCCAAATCTCAATTCTCTCTCAAGTATCATCGACTTTTCTTCTTGATCTTCAACATTGTAAGTGTTTCTAGCCCTAAAAAGTTGATATCTTACTTAATCTAGTGATCTAACATGATTCCATCCGTGAAATCATTCCAAAAGTGTAGATCTTCAAGTTTCACCAAGAACACCAAGAACACACACTAGTGTTCTTGGACTTTTAGCACCTTTTCAAGCTTCTACCTAGTAAGTACTTCTATCCTAGAGTATTATAGAGCTTGTTACACTTCTAAACATCAAGAAAACACCCATGAAACCAAGGATCAAAGGTGTTTACGGTCCAAGGTGTTCTTGGACCGTAAACCCTAAAAAGGGTGCCAAAGTGTGCCCTAGTCCCTTCTAAGCCTTGGAAACTAGCCTAGATCCCTTTCTTGATGTGCTTAGTACTTGAAAACATCATAAAACCATAAACCATTTGGGTTTACGATCGTAAACCCAAAGGGAAATGGTCCAAGGACCGTAAACTCCTAAAAAGGAGTGAAATGGTGCCCTAATCTCTTCCTAAGGCTTAAACATGAAGTAGGAATGCTTCTTGTGATCTTTAAGGCTTCAAAACACAAAATGGTCAAGAAACATGAGTTTACGGCCGTAAACTCATGGGTTTATGACCGTAAACTCAATGAGTTATGGTCACAAAACCGTAAACTCAAATAAAGGGTCCCCTTGAACCCTAAACTCAATAGCAATGTCCTACAACACTTAGATGCAATCTTTAGGACTTATAACACTTATATAAGGTGTTTTACATGTCCTAGGATGTCTTAACTTTGTTAATTATTTGTTTAAAGACTAATTGGATACATATATGTGTTATTATATGTTAACTAGGATCATTGTGTGTGTACAAGTCTTCACTTGACACCTAGCAATCCTATATCATCAGTTCATCCAAACCACTCACTACAGGTGAGTTCATACCCCTTAATTAACCTTTTAAATGTTTTTAAATGCTTTTATGGGGGGAATACAAGTTGAACAATTATAGTTATTATATCAATCACATGTGATTAATAACTACCAAACAAGTGGATTTCTTACTTTTCAAACTGTGTTACCAAACTGTTTTACTTCAAACTGTCTTACAAACTCTTTTACATACCAAATGCTTTTATCAAACTCTTTTACATGTTAAATACTTTTACTTAAACACTTTTAACTTATATTCTGTGTATCTATATAGATATAGTTATATAAGTAGGATTGAAAGGACTTAGGACTGATAGCTCACCTTACTTCCTGCTCCTTGTTTGGTTGTGGACTTAGGGTATTCAGGTTATTTGTCCGAAGGTCGTTTGAATCCTAGTTATATATCATGTATATGTGTATAGATATAAAAGGTTACTTCTTTCATTCAGTTCAATGCCTTTGGGTAGCAAAGGTATACAAACATGTTCATATACACAAACAACATTACTAGTAAACTATAATAGGTATAGTTTAGGAAGATACTATTACTAGAACAATGAAACATACAATGAGTCAGTTCATTCATGAGTAATACATAGTGATGAGAAACAAACATAATACATAGTGATGAGAAACAAACATAATACATAGTGATGAGAAACAAACATAATACATAGTGATGAGAAACAAACATAATACATAGTGAAGAGAAACAAACATAATACACAGTGATGAGAAACAAAACATACAGGCTAGACAGAGAAAGAACACACAATACAGCTAGCACATACATATACATATACATATACATTACATACAGTTATGTGAGCCACTTAACGGGGGCATGGCACTACCTGTCATGACCCGTTTTGTATCCAGAATCTCCTTAAGTGGGGAGCGTATGAGTTTGTGTATAGATCTATACTGGATTGACTATCCTACACCTTGCTGCTCGCTACAGTAGGACTTGCAAGTCTACGGGTGCCAAACGTCATTTCTTGCGACGTCTTACATCGTCGTTTTACTATAGAGTCGGTAGCAGGATACATGCCGATCACATGGTACTTTAAATAACAAATAGTTTAAAGTAATTAGTACAGCAGTAGTTACTTAATACAACACTACAATACTATTTCATTTTCCCTTTACATTTACTTTGTAATATTCACACAATAAACAATAATGTAAGAACTATATTTTTGGTTAATGATAGTCAGATTTGGGAAAATACACACTCTTACAAGAGACACACACACATATACTAGATACCTTGGTAGAAGGCTACTTTTAGTAGGAAACATAGGGTTTTCTAGGAGAGTTCAAACAATTACAAACTTTTACAAAACTTATACCTTACAAGACTTACAAACACTTTCATAACAAATACATACACTAATATACTTATGATCTCACCAACTTTAAAGCTGATAAACTCTTTCAAAATAACTTGTATTCTCAGGTCACCAGTAGGCAGGTACCGGTGCCAGGTTTTGAGAAGATGGAGCTCGTTCAAGATTCATCTTTTATTTTGATGTATATTTTTGGTGTCTATATAACTTGACAGAACACACTTGTATGAAATTATATTATTAATGTAATGGATGATGTTGTTGCTTAATACTTTGCATTGTTGTGATACTGAACATGACGTCCTCCACCCCCGAACGTTTCCGCCGTTCCGGTTTTGGGGTGTGACATTTTGTCCCTCTGAATATATGATCTTAAGTGCTCAAATTAATTTTTTCTATTTTTAGTGAGGAATAAGTCCTTTGAATATGCAATACAAAACTAGTAATCACAAAAAAGTGCTTTTTGAGCAACAGTTTTGTAAAAATTCTTAAAAATCGAAATTTTATAATTTTCCAGTGGGGTCAGATGGGTTTGAAAACTAACTCAATACATTATATTTCAGAAAAAGAATCTCGAATTTTGGTTAAGAAATGAGTGAGAAATGGCAGTTCAAACTCAGGGAAAGAAATCTGGCAGATTGCATGCATGATGATTGGTTAAAAAATGATTTTTCATCATTACTTTGAGTAAATCCTTTGAAATATTTTAAATATATCACTATAAACTCATATTTTGAGCAACAGTTTTGTAAAAATTCTTAAAAATCGAAATTTTATAATTTTCCAGTGGGGTCAGATGGGTTTGAAAACTAACTCAATACATTATATTTCAGAAAAAGAATCTCGAATTTTGGTTAAGAAATGAGTGAGAAATGGCAGTTCAAACTCAGGGAAAGAAATCTGGCAGATTGCATGCATGATGATTGGTTAAAAAATGATTTTTCATCATTACTTTGAGTAAATCCTTTGAAATATTTTAAATATATCACTATAAACTCATATTCTAGTCATGTTTTCGGAGATCAAAAGATTAAAACTTATCAAAATGAATACATGCATTTATGAACAAAATTTTGTTTCTAAAAAACTCTTAACTTGAGTTTAATGTTTTAATCCTTAAAATCGATTTTTGCACTACGATCATGAACATGAAACCTTGTTTATCATACATTCATGGTGTAAAAACACATACATGATGTTCTAAAAACCATTTTAACAAAAAGAAAACAAGTTTGAAGAAGATGAAGAAGTAGAAGTCGGTTTTTGAAGTAAAATGCACATGCATGGCTTAAATCATTGTCTTAACATAAGTTTGATGATAGATATTCACCATTTCTAATACATGCAACATGTTTTGGTGTGAATATACAAGCATTAAAATCAAATATTGTTTAAAATCAAAATGAATGCCTTAGAACATCAAGATAGAAGAGAAAAATGCTAAAAAATTGTAAATATTGTTATGGATCTTCAAGAGATGTATGTTCTTTACCTTAAACTTATTTGTGGCTTAAAAAACCTTATGAATATCCATAATTTCGTGGTTAAGAGGCTATGGTTGTGGTGTTTAGATAACAAAATTTTGAGAGAAGGTAGAGAGAGTTTTCTAGAGAGAGAAAGAAGAGAGATGTGTGTGTGTTGGATGTGTGTATGATTCATGAGACTTTGACCTAATTTCTACTTCTAGGTCAAGTGCATGATGTGTGTATATGATTCATGAAAAGGTGTTCAAGTTAAGGAATGACCCGAATTCGAATAGTTGTTACAGTTAAAGTAACTATAGAAGTCACGTATCAATGTGAAATCTAAGTACAATATCCTTTAATTCTTCTTGTTTCCAAGTTTCTAGTAGGTTATAACTTAGCTTCTAGTTACAAATTCTAGTATGTGTTGTGCCTATATGTTTAACTAAGTTTATCCAAATCTAGAACTTTCTCAAATTTTGACGGTTGTCACACGGATGCTGCTCTGATAGCCAAGGCACCGTACCGGCTAGCTCCGACTGAGATGCATGAGCTATCTACGCAGTTTCAGGAGCTGCTAGACCGAGGGTTTATCTGTCCGAGCAGCTCTTCGTGGGGAGCACCGATCTTGTTTGTAAAGAAGAAGGACGGGTCACATAGGATGTGCTTCGATTATCGGGAGCTGAACAAGGTAACGGTGAAAAACCGTTACCCACTTCCGAGGATCGATGATTTGTTCGATCAGCTTCAGGGTGCATCTTGGTTTTCCAAGATTGATCTTCGATCGGGGTATCATCAGATGAGGATTAGGGATGAGAATATACCGAAGACAGCTTTCAAGACTTGGTATGGTTACCACGAGTTTGTGGTGATGCCATTCGGGCTCACCAATGCCCCTGTAGGATTCATGGACCTCATGAATAGTGTGTGTAGGCTGATGTTGGGTCGGTATGTGATTGTTTTTATCGATGATATATTGGTCTATTCTAATACCAAGGAGCAGCATGAGCAACATCTGAGGGAGGTATTGGAGACACTGAGGACGGAAAGGCTTTATGCCAAGTTCTCAAAGTGTGATTCTTGGTTACGAGATGTGCTGTTTTTGGGGCACATCATCAACCAAGAGGGTATTTTGGTTGATCCAGCCAAGGTTGAGGCAGTGATGCGGTGGGAAGTACCGAAGACTGCATGTGAGATCTGTAGCTTCTTGGGTTTAGCGCGGTACTATCGGAGATTCATTCAGGATTTCTCCAAGATCGGCGTACCTTTGACTCGCTTGACCAAGAAGAATGTAACTTTCCGGTGGGGCCCGGACTAGCGGTTGGCTTTCAAGACCTTGAGACAGAGATTATATGAGTCCCCGATTCTAGTACTACCTGAGGGATTGGACGATTTGGTGGTGTATTGTGATGCGTCGATCTCAAGGTTAGGGGCGGTTTTGATGCAGAGAGGGCATGCGATCGCATACGCCTCGAGACAGTTGAAGCCTCATGAGGCAAATTACCCCACTCATGACCTAGAATTAGGGGCGGTGGTTTTTGCCCTTAAAATCTGGAGGCATTAATTGTACGGAGTTTGGTGCACCATCTTTACTGGCCACAAAAGTTTGAAGTAATTAATGGATCAGCAGAACCTTAACATGCGGCAGAGGAGATGGTTGGATGTACTGAAAGACTACGATTGCGATATTTTGTACCATCCAGGGAAGGCCAACGTGGTGGACGATGCTTTGAGCCGCAAGGCGGCAAGTGCTCCGATTGGGAATGTTGGTTTGAGGATGACAATAATTTATCCATTATTCGATATGATCAAGGAAGCTCAGGTAGAGGGTTTAAAGCGAGAGAACTGGAAGATAGAGCGGATTCGGGGTCAGATTCCCATGTTTGTTCGGGATGGTCGGGGTCTTTTGACACAGTGTGGCCGGGTGTGGGTACCACTATCTGGGGGAGTGAGGCAAAAGATCTTGGAGGAGACGCACAAGTCCAAGTTCTCGATTCATCCGGGGGCCACAAAGATGTACAGAGATCTGAGGCTGAGTTACTGGTGGCCCTGCATGAAACGGGAGATCGCATGGTTTGTGGAGCGGTGCTTAACCTGCAGGAAGGTCAAGGCTGGACATCAGAGGCCCCACGGCAAGGTTCAGCCGGTACTCCTTCCCATGTGGAAATGGGAAGATACTGATGGGTTATGAGCATTCTAACACTCCTAAGTGTACATGCAACCCTAAATACCTTGGATCTATGTTTTCTCTATTATACATGCAAATATGAATATTCCAAGGTATTACCCTATCTAGCATACAATCTTTGATACTTGGGTAATAAAAACAAGTTTGAAGACATACATTTTTATGTAGCTTGATTCCTTGATGCTTAAGAGCCGAGTGCCCCAAGTGTGACACCTCAAATGGTTCACACAACATCAAATACACTTGGAATAACTTAGAGAGAAATGAACCACTTCATGAAATCGGCTAGCCCTCACCATACACACATTAGTTCTCTCATGGTGGCCGATTTTGACAAGAATAAGATGCTTATATAGTTTGTCACAATTAGGGTTACACCATGTAAACCCTAATTGTCATGGCCTTTCATTTCCATGATCCATGGGTACAAAAACACCATGGAGCATCCATAGAGCATCCTATGGGTTTTAGCCCAACTTGATAATCCATGGAGCATTAGCCCACTATACAAGTATGGATGATTTACACAATCAACCCATATATTTAATTAGTCTCCTTTTGATCACTTAATTAATTCCAAATTAATTCTTGATCAATACTAATTAAATAATCTTATTAATATATTAGAGCTTGTAATATATTAATAAACCTTAAGTGTTATTTCTCTCATTTTAGTCTATCCAAATGCATGATGCCATGCAACCCAAATGGACCATGCCAATCGGGTCAAGTACATACCAAATATAGTTATGGACTTAGACACTAATCCAACAGTCTCCCACTTGGATAAGTCTAAAACTATTATTGAGTATGACTTCAAGAACCGACTGGCAATCGTAGCTCTTTAAGCCGCTGTCGAACTCTGACGTTGTAACTGTACTCTGATCTCGTCAATGACTTGTCCATTAGATAACTGATCATATATTCCTCCATTCTAGATATCATATGAACTAAGACATGGATTATCAATCATTCTCTCAGTCCATTTGTTGTTTCCCGATTTCCGATTCATGACGACTGACTGATTGAACAGATCAAATCAGTCCTGGCTTGGCCAAGCACTCACATGTGTCATCACTAAATCATCGAGGGGCCCACAGATATTGCTTTTATCCTGAAGGTAAAAGGAATGGATAAACTTCGACTCATATGGCTTGTTCTACTACTTGTTGAATCATACACAATGACACGTTTTATAACATCGAGTTACCAATGCGTTTTCGTGCAATCAATGTATAACCAGCTCATAGTAACAACTCATATCTCTAGGTTTGAAGAATATAGGATATTATTGTCTCATGGTCACTCGTGATAAAATCCATGAAGTGATTCTAATGAGCGTGGGTTGAATCCAATACTCAGAACTTATGAGCACTCATGAGTGTTGTAGCACTGTTTTGTCCAACATCTTAGACCTCTACAAGCCAACCCATGACAGTCTTGATTCATATCTACTTCCAACATATGTCCGACTGTGGATGGTTTGAATAACTTAGTCATTCAGGAGGAACGACCTAGTTATTCTAGAAGTCAAAACATGCAAAGTGAAACACAAGAATAATCGAATCCAATATGGTCTCAGAACTTATGAATATAAATAAAACACCTTTTTATTTATCACCATATTGATTACCCATTATTCATTGTATACTGTTTCAACTATCAACGTTATACTTGAATTAAAACAATACTTGTCCCTTGCTCCAAGCATGTACACAATGTTTTCTAAACACTAGTCATGCCATACACCAAGTATGCACACTATGTTTGTCTAAACATTAGTTATGCCATACATCAAGTATGCACACTAAGTTTGTCTATGATCTTTACTCTGTGAAATAGATCGATTGAACATAATTCCAATGATTCTCAATTCACAATCCCAATTCCTTACCACAAATACAAGAATTCCAAATCCTGCCATTTACCAAAATCTGTTAGATTATAAACTTGTATGCATTTATCCTCTTGTAATGATTATGCACAAAGTTACAAAGACTTGTCAACAGACATTACAGAGTATTCCAATGGAGATCAACTCCATGGAAATATCCTTCTTGCATTAAGTTTTTTTTCCTAATCTTACACAGATTAAATCCACCTATGGACACAACTCCATATTCCCATTTTTTACTATCATTTCTGAACAAGAGTTTCCTCTTTTCAGAACATGTCAATATGATCCTTCCAGAAACACTATACTTCCAACTGTCCCTGAGCAACCAATCTTTGGTAAACCATAGATTGTCCTCGACAATTGCTTAATCATTTTAGTCATATCTAATTCTAGATTTTTTCCCCTTAATGCCCGGAGCATTTGGAAAATTTAGAAAGGATGAATATTATAGCACGTGCAATCGATCCTATATCCGAAGCATATGGGACACGATTCATGATGTCTCACATAAAGACATGATACTAGACCAGTCCTTTTGCTACAATATTTCTATTTGCCAAGTTCTCATAATTCAGATTATGAAAAGGGATGCCGTAATCATTATCGAATTTTAGAACGCAAATAATGGACCCATATATAGAATTTCCTTATGTTGAGCCATTCCAACATAAAATTCATATATATATATATATATATATATATATATATATATATATATATATATATATATATCCTTGACTAAAGATGATTAAAACCTCAATCTAAGCTTTTAGAATTGAAATGAAGTATAATTTCCTCTCCCTTAATTATAGCAAAACAACTTTTCAACCCCTGCAACCTCACGAATTGAAACTTTTTTTTTTCTATAATTAACATTGCTAACTTGCAATACTTATCATAATTATCATGCTCCTACTAACATGATGATTATTAGCATAACACTTATGCTCCCACTAGCTTTGACATGTATCCAGAAAACAACTGGACTTCTAGAAATCAATACTTTATTGACTTTCTTACCAAAGTTCAGATTTCTAATACGAGATTGCTTTGATAAGACTTTATCAAAATCATACACCTTATCTTAGATAGCTCACATGCGTGTCTAAGCAATTTCAGAACTATGAAAAGGGATGCCGTAATCATAGTCTCAATTGTTTAGACCTTTGCCATTCCTCACAAGTCCATGTTAGTGTGCCGGTTAACGACACACGTTCCACTAAAGACTTTGAGAATGCAAATATCACAATTGTTATCTACTTAAAATCTACTTAGTGAAAGTGTTTCCTCACCATCATTTTCATGAATCGGAGAGAAACCTTATGACACTTAGATTGTTTATGGTGTAAGTGTTCTTATCCAAACCATATAGACTAAACTCAATCTTACTTTCTTGCCACCAGGCAACACAAGGGCCTGCCATTGCTTCCAAGTTGTTATGCAACCAATTGAGAACTCTCAGAACTCATATGCATAGCCAACTTTAACTGGAATGGGCACAGAAATAGAGATATGTCAACACGATAGGTTATAAACCTCACGTCGTGTGCTAGTGATGAACTACAAGTTTTTATTCTTGATTAGATCTTGAAGCTTTTCCAAGATCTCTAAGACTCCCACTGTCCTCTTGACATATAAGACTCACTTGTCAAATATTCAAGAGATAGTGCGGATTCTTTATCACGACAAACACTTTACACAATTGGCCTAAGTTAGTCTTTGTTTTAACCAAAACATCACAACTTACCAATTTCAAATGTACAAGAGTAGGACACTTTTACTCTTACATTTGACAAGTGTTATAAACCTTTCTTTAAGATATGTCACTCATCTTACAGTCTTGGAGTATCACTCTAAGACTTGTTTTTGGAACGAAGTATGACTCATCTTCTTGATTTAACCATTCCAACAATTCAAGATTCCTCTTCTTAGCCATAGGAATGCACTAAGATTTCCTTAGAGGACTAATTGTGATATGATTTCTAAATCATTAAGATGATCACAAAACATGATACTATGTAAGTGTTCTTATCCAAACCATATAGACTAAACTCAATCTTACTTTCTTGCCACCAGGCAACACAACGCCTGCCATTGCTTCCAAGTTGTTATGCAACCAATTGAGAACTCTCAGAACTCATATGCATAGCCAACTTTAACTGGAATGGGCACAGAAATAGAGATATGTCAACACGATAGGTTATAAACCTCACGTCGTGTGCTAGTGATGAACTACAGGTTTTTATTCTTGATTAGATCTTGAAGCTTTTCCAAGATCTCTAAGACTCCCACTGTCCTCTTGACATATAAGACTCACTTGTCAAATATTCAAGAGATAGTGCGGATTCTTTATCACGACAAACACTTTACACAATTGGCCTAAGTTAGTCTTTGTTTTATCCAAAACATCACAACTTACCAATTTCAAATGTACAAGAGTAGGACACTTTTACTCTTACATTTGACAAGTGTTATAAACCTTTCTTTAAGATATGTCACTCATCTTACAGTCTTGGAGTATCACTCTAAGACTTGTTTTTGGAACGAAGTATGACTCATCTTCTTGATTTAACCATTCCAACAATTCAAGATTCCTCTTCTTAGCCATAGGAATGCACTAAGATTTCCTTAGAGGACTAATTGTGATATGATTTCTAAATCATTAAGATGATCACAAAACATGATACTAAAGTACTCTCCCATCTTTTCAGATTTGAGAAACTTTTATCCTTCTGCCTGATTTGATTCTTCTCATTCATTCTGCCATACATCGAAACTTTTCCAATGTTTCAGAATTATACTTAAACTAGTAAGTATAACCATATTTACTAGGCTTTAGTAAATCATGTACGAATAGTATTATCAAGCTTTTGTGGTGGACTTTACCAGTGCACAAGAATGTGTACTCGATCCCTTAGTCCTTCACTTGACTCACATATACATGTGAATAAAGAATTAGTCTTAATTTTCCAAAGATGAAAATTCTCATTCACCATACTATACAACTTGCATGATTCCAAGTTTCTATCCAACTAAAACTTGGTTGATGAGAATCATTCCTTATTTGGTAAATTATGACACTACCACAAACGACAGAATCAAATTCATTTTCCAATGTTGCTATCAATGGAATCATATAAACAACAATTTTTCTTCACAAGTGTCATTGTAAGGATACTTAAAATAAATAAAATCAAAACTTCTTTTATTTAAAACTTGCGGAAAACTTATCCTTAGAGTGCAAATGCAAATGAAAAACTATGTTGTTATCTATTCCTAAGCAATCTATCACAACTCTTAAGCAACAGCTCAAAATTCTGATCACCGAACCATGCGATCGAAATCCATCTTCACGATCAGAATCAGCTCACTCTTCTTTAAGCTTCCTCTCTTTTCTTTGATTCTTAAAACTTCAACATGTGACCCAGTCACATCATGTAATAAGAATCTCCAAATAGGAACTTAATAGAGTTAGATAGTGGACTTACCTGAAGTAGAGTCAAACTTTTTGACCAACCTTATGATCTGTCAGGTAAATAGGGCAGCTTTGCAACTAATGCCCCTTCCTTTGGCAATAGAAACATATGGACCCTTTAGGAATGGTACACATAACTATCTCAGACTTAACCTTTCTCTTTACCATTTAGTCAACTGAGTTGACTATGGCTGATCCCTTTTCATTGGGAAGAGAAAGCTTTTCTGGATTTTTCGATGTTACCATTGTCAATGTCCATGGAAGTTTGGGAAGTTGATCTTCTTAATCAAATTTGCTCTACCAGTGCTCCGAGTCATTGCTGATTCAGCTGCATCTAGCAAATTGATAAGATCATTAAGGGTCATGTCATAGTCTGTTTCATAGTAGTCCCAAAGGAACTCACTATGTGACTTAGAAAGTGATTGAACATCCAACTTTCTTAAGACTTTGACACCCAACTCTCCCGACTTGTCAATATGTGACTTCATCTCCAAGATGTGAGCACACATAGACTTTGCTTGCCAATAGGGCTTGAGTGACCTTGAACTTGTGGGTTAGGGAGAATAATTGGAGGAGGTGGAGGAAGTGAAGTTCCAAGAGATTTGGGAAGATCATAGATGTCTGAACTAGACATCTTTTGGGAGATATTCAAGATAGTTGATTTAAAGTCCTTAATATAACACCCAATGTGAAATATTAAGGCTAGGACCCAACACAATATTTTATAACTTGGAAGAGGGATGCCGTAATCCAAGCTATAGAATATTTGAAGGTATGCGAATGACGATTCACCAATTTTCACCATGAAAAACGAAATAGAAATATTAGGTTTTAATTGGATTTGAAACTCCTAGATCTTTTGAGATTCATTGAACTTTTCAATGGCATGTTTCAATCACGATTGTGCCCTCTCAAGTTTTGTGACTGGGATGCCGAGGATCACAAAAACAAGGTGTGAATAACCATGCAAATATACTTGGTACCCTTAGTATTTAACCCTTAATCGATGTGTCGGTTAACCACACG
This sequence comes from Lactuca virosa, assembly GCF_052849685.1. Classification (NCBI taxonomy): domain Eukaryota; kingdom Viridiplantae; phylum Streptophyta; class Magnoliopsida; order Asterales; family Asteraceae; genus Lactuca; species Lactuca virosa. Next base: position 255,947,519 of record NC_136434.1, read on the forward strand.
CGCTCCACTGATACTATGATAAACATTAAGTTACCCTTTTCCTACCTTGTTAAGTCAAGCTAGTGTGCCGGTTAACCATACGCGCTCCACTAACCGACTTAAGCAAAGTGCAAAGTGTAATTTCATGGGTTAGCACCAAATTCACATTTTTCCTAAGTAACTAAGATTGGAAATTTATAAAAGTTTAGTTACTTAGTATTTATCATTAATACTTTTAATGAAGGGAGAATTCTAGTCCTTGTCCTACCCGTTCAGCTAACGACCCTCCACCGGTCAAGGAAGTGGTGGGTGAGAGTGGACACCCATTAAACTGCCATTTTATAGGCAGTAACCTTATACCCCCCTTATAGACCGGCTTCGTGAATGAGGCCTACTAACGGTAAGACTATATATATATATATATATATATATATATATATATATATATATATATATATATATATATATATATATATATATATATATATATATATATATATATATATATATATATATATATTATTAACTTATAATATTATAAAGTATAAGGGTTGAATTTTAACTTTCAAAATTCTAAGGGCTTAACTTGGAATTAAAGTGTTCATAAGGGAAAACTTTTCAAATTCCAAAACTTGAGGGCAAGTTTTGAAACTATTCAAAACTATTCAATTCCATAACTTATGTGTTTAAAGTAGTTTTAATACAAAAAACTCTTCAAGTTCCATAACTTGAGGACAAGTTATGGAAGACTTTAAACTATTAAAAGAATGTAACTTTTCCTTTATTCATAACTTATGAAATATTTATGAGTTTTATGATTCTTAAATGTGACTTTTCATTTTAGAATCAACTCTTAGATTAAAATGGATTGAAAACAACAATTTCACATAACCTTTCTATTAATCTAAGCAACTCATAAGAACAAGATAATTCAATCAAACTTTTTCATGTAATTATACTAACCATTAAACTAATACAAAACATGAATCTATTGACACTTATCTTTGAAATTGGATTAGAATGAACATTACCACATCAAAAACAAGTTTATAGGTTCAAAAACAGCTTAGGGTAATGATTCTAGTCCAATTCCAGCCTTAAAAGTGGAAAATATGCTGTCAGGGGGTCCTACTCATCGAATGTATGAACCTACTCGACGAGTAGGATGAGTTTCCTCATGGACTCGACGAGTCCATCAGTGGACTCGACGAGTTCAGTGCCCAGACAACCCGAAAATCGTTTTTTTCAGCATTTTTCAGCACTTTGCAGCAAGTATAATTGAAAACAAGTCGAGGCTCTGGGTTATGAGCATTCTAACACTCCTAAGTGTACATGCAACCCTAAATACCTTGGATCTATGTTTTCTCTATTATACATGCAAATATGAATATTCCAAGGTATTACCCTATCTAGCATACAATCTTTGATACTTGGGTAATAAAAACAAGTTTGAAGACATACCTTTTTATGTAGCTTGATTCCTTGATGCTTAAGACCCGAGTGCCCCAAGTGTGACACCTCAAATGGTTCACACAACATCAAATACACTTGGAATAACTTAGAGAGAAATGAACCACTTCATGAAATCGGCTAGCCCTCACCATACACACATTAGTTCTCTCATGGTGGCCGATTTTGACAAGAATAAGATGCTTATATAGTTTGTCACAATTAGGGTTACACCATGTAAACCCTAATTGTCATGGCCTTTCATTTCCATGATCCATGGGTACAAAAACACCATGGAGCATCCATAGAGCATCCTATGGGTTTTAGCCCAACTTGATAATCCATGGAGCATTAGCCCACTATACAAGTATGGATGATTTACACAATCAACCCATATATTCCGATCCTTGTGGATAGATTGACGAAGAGTGCCCATTTTATTCCGATCCCTGAGAGTATTTCTGCTGAGAAATTAGCAGATATCTATGTGTGAGAGGTCGTGGTCAGGCACGGGGTGCCAGTATCGGTCGTCTCGGACCACAATGTTCAATTCACCTCCAGATTCTGGAGGAAGTTCTACGAGCAACTGGACACACTGTTACACTTCAGCACTACGTACCACCCCCAGACAGACGGCCCAAGCGAGCGGACGATCCAGGCGCCCGAGGATATGCTACGGGCATGCGGATTGGATTTCGGAGGGAGTTGGGATACATACCTCCCACTAGCAGAGCTTTCATATAACAATAGTTATCATGCTAGTATCGAACGACCCCCGTTTGAGATGTTGTATGGTCGAAGGTGCAAGACTCCTGTATGCTGGGGGATGTTGGGCACCGAGTCATGGAAAGCATCGAGGTGGTGCTCAGGACCACCGAATTGATTCAGCAGGTGCGCGACAGGATGCGGGTCGTGCAGAGCTGACATAAAAGTTATGTTGATCGGCATCGCTCGAATCTCGAGTGCTAGGTGGGAGTCTTTGTTTTGCTGAAAGTGTCACCACGAAAGGGTGTCATGAGGTTTCGGAAGAGAGGCAAGCTAGGGCCCCGGTTTATTGGCCCGTTCTGGATTGTTGCCTGGGTAGGCAAGGCAACCTATCGATTGGACCTACTGGTAGAGCTTAGTCATATCCACAACACCTTCCACGTGTCTCAACTCTGGAAGTGTGTCGCTGAAGAGGCCGCAATATTTCCTTGGATGATATTTAGGTTGATGAGGGCCTGAATTACGTGGAGAAACCCATAGCGATATTAGACCGGAAAACGAAAGCCCTGCGGAACAAGAAGGTGAGGCTAGTTAAGGTGCAACGGCAGCACCGAAAAGGCTCGAATGGACCTGGGAGCTGGAGGATGAGATGAGAAAGCATTATATGAACCTTTTAGCATTAGCAGACTTCGAGGACGAAGTCTAGTTCAAGTGGGGGAGATTTGTAACGCTTGGTTCATGTATTATTTATTTCTCAACATTTTGGGGTTTTGGGCTAGAACTCGACGAGTTGGGGAGCTCCAACTCGTCATGTAGGGATTTATTTGGACGCACATATTTAGCACCCAACTCGATGAGTTGACGCGGGGGATGAAAACCCTAATTTTATGGGCATTGTACCCTATTTAAAGGACTTAACCTCTAGGGCTGGCCTCCTTACCAACCTCTTTGCCCAGAGAAAACTCTATAATCGCCTCCCCCTCTTGTTCATTGAGTTTTGTAAGTGTTTGAGTGATTGTTGCGATTTTGAAGGAGGTTTTGAAGAAGAGAAGTATCAAGCTTGGAGGAGTGAACTTGGATCCAGAAACTCCACATCAAAGGCTGTATCTTGGAGGTATAAAGTCATGACCTTGACATGTAGCTTGTTATATCTCATCTTTTGTAGTTAGGGCTTGGTTTTGGGACTTTGGCTTGGATTACAAAAAAAGAGGTTTCCAGAGGTTGAGGGTGTAGATCTGGCCTCTATAAGACCTCTAGAGGATTAAAGTTGCAAACTTTAATAACCTCCATGTCCCATTCATGCAATATGTCCACTATGAATCCTAAAATGGACCTTGGAGAGTGTTTCAAGCATGTATGGACGTAAAGTTAGAAACTTTACGTGATTTGTCCACCTTTGGATATCAGATCTGTGTTTTGGGACGATAGGATAAGAGTTTAAGGGCTTAATGAGTCAAGACCTTCCTTAAAGGAACTAGGTTTTGGGTTTAGATCTTATTAGATGATCCTTGGGGGTAAAGTTGGAAACTTTACCCTTCTAGGCATCTCTAAGGATGGGCTCTGAAGTTTGGAACCTTTGGATTCGAGAAAAAAAGGCTTAATGTATTAAGTGAGTTAACAGACTCAAGAACTCGACGAGTTCACAAGGGAACTCGACGAGTTGGGTTGGAGTTTTCTAGATTTAGTTGGAAAGTGGAGGAACTCGACGAGTTGCAGGAGAACTCGACGAGTTAAATCGCAACATCGTGATTCTAGCTTTAGGATGGACTCGATGAGTTAAAGGGATAACTCGACGATTTAGGTCAACTCAGAGCGTTGACTTTGACGTTGACTTTGACCTTGACCAGGGTTGACTTTTAAGGGGTTTGAAAGGTTGAGTTGTATCTAAGGGATTTTTTATGATTAGGGAGGTGGCAGAGCTGATACTCGGAGTTCAAGACCTACTCGGCTATAGTTTGCATTTGAGGTGAGTCTCCTCACCATACCAATGGCTCGAAGGCACCAAGGCCGACCCATTATGTGTTATGTGGAATGCTATTTTATTACGTGATATGTGATGTGCTAGTTGTCTTTGTGATACTCGCATGGAAGACCCCGGGGGTTCCTGTGGTAGTGGACTAAGACCATGCGGGGGTTCCTATGGCATTCGGTGTAAGACCTTGGAGGGTTTCCATGGCATCCTAGTATGTCAGCATGTTTAGTTAATATGACATTTTTGTGGTTAGCTAAGACCATGTGGGGGTTCCCATGGCAGTTAGGGAAGACCGTGTGTGGGTTCCTATGGCAGGTAGTTGAGACCATGTGGGGGTTCCCATGACAGTGGGTTAAGACCACGTGGGGGTTCCAGTGGCACCCGATGTAAGACCTTGGAGGGTTTCCATGGCATCCTTTTTTGATTGTATGCATGGCTTATGTGGTATATCTAGCTGATATAGCTAATATGGTTATGTGGATTGTGTGGGGGTATGCTCTGGGGAACTCGCTAAGCATTAGCTTACAGTTTGTTGGTTGTTTCTGGTACTTTAGGATCTAAGGGCAAGAGCCCGACATGATGGCGCGACATGCACTCTCTGGCGTTTCATATGGGACACTCTGATTTTATGAATAATTTCTCTGATGTTATGGATTTTGAAAAAAAAATGTGTTTGGAATTTTATATCTTATTGAAATGTTTTGGTTATTTAAAATGAAAAATTTTATTGGAAATTTGGGTCGTTACAATAATCAATCCAATCTGCATCGTTAGAACCTGGTCGTCCTTTACTTTAGCCACATATCAGACCGGTTGAGGCTTTTGAAGTTGGAGGAACAACCCCGGCTTCAGAAACCTTAGGATCCGAGGCAGGGGCCTTGGATCGTGCTACTGTAGAAGAAGGAAGGATATCCGAGATGACTTGTGTGTTTGTTCCAGGGGGTGCAAGGAACTATTTTCAACACCGACATCACCTTTTTTGGAAGGTGAGGGTGGATCTTGTGGTGACTCCTTTTGTGTGTGTGCAAGTAGTTTTGAAGCTCCGAAGGGTACTTCGGAAGAGTGAATTGGGGGGGGGGGGGAGGTAAGCGGATGACCAGAGTCAATCGAAATGTCATTAAGTGATTCTTGTTGAGAGGAAGCATCGAATTTGGTTCTCTTTTTGGTTTTTGGTTTGGTGGGATATGTTTTTCATTTGGTTGCCTTCTTTTTCTTGCCACCAGTCGAGACTGGTTTGACCACATCCGAGTTGTTCAATAGAGACTACGGTAGACTGTGTTGGGTCATACACGGTTGAAGTCTCCAAATGATATTTCAAGAAAGGGGACTCGGATGGTAGAGTGGCCAACATATGGTGAGGCTGTCTACGTGTGGGTCCAAAAGATGATTGGTTCAGAAATCTGTAAATATTTATAGATTTAAAGGAGAGATATACCTCTTTCTGTTTTTTGTTGATCGGAATTGGCTCTTGTCTCTCTCGGTAGAGTTGCTGAATTGTAATTGACCAGAACCTCAGACTAGAAATTTCTTGAGATTTCCTCTTTACTGCAAACTTCCAAAAATCTTGCCACAAGACCTCGGTCAGATCTACGGAGTTGGTTCTTCCTAAGTAAATGTTGTAAACCACATAGAGCCAATCTTTGCTCATTCTATCAGTTCCTCCACGCTTTCCTAAAAGACCTCGAAGAATGAGGTGCATAAAGATAGTCCAAAGGCCAAGGACTGCAGATTTCTTGAATTTCTTGAATTTCTTGGCCTTGAACTCTTATGTATACCTGATTTCATTAAGAAATATCTGGAACTCTTCAGTTTTTGGTTCTTGCACGGTGAAACCCTTGGGGTTTTCTTGTATTCCAAACGCCTTAAGAAAGGGTTGTTATGGCACAGGCACAATGCGATCGCCTGTGATTTTGGTTTCTAGAACTCCATCCTGGATCTTGATCCTTTTGAAAGTTGTTTGAAGGATTCGAAGAGGTATTTAAGGATTTTGGGTTTTTGTGAGTGGAATGGCGATGGGATGGCAAGATATGAACTCAATTGTCACTCTTATGGATTCTTCATAATCCATAGGATCAAGCGAGAAAAGCTAAGTGGCTTCACGAAGAAAGGGTTCAATTGAAGAAGATGAAGTTAGAGCCTTTGGAGGATTTCTTCTTTGGGACAGATTTTGATATTTCAAGGGCATTTTGGGATAAGGCCATTGTTGTAGGTTGAGAGCTCGAAGGACAGTTTTGCAGAGAGAGTATGGAGAAGAAGATGATAAGAGCGTAAAAGAGGAACATATGGATTTTGAAAATCTTATATAGTTTGGAAAACCGGGTCGGGTTGTAAAAAAGGTGTAATGATTATACCCGATTTGCAAATGGATCGCATTAAATGTGTTGCCAAAATTGGCATGCGTTTAACCTACAAGTATGAAAGATACGATGGCAATACGTGCAAAATTGAAAACCGTCGTTTTAGTTGAAAATATGTGCCCTTTATCGAGACATGTGCAAAAAGCATAATTATGTAGGATTAAAGGATAATCATAAAAAAAATAACCGCTAAGTCATTTAATAAAACATTTCAGAAAAAAATTTAATGAAAAACTTTTTGAAATTCTCTTAAAACGGGTGATATCGGAACAAGGAAGTTTTGATATAGATTGTCATAAGATGCTTCGAGGAGAAAATGAGAACACTCTAACATGATATAGAGTTCAAGATTGCACAGAATCAGACCAAATATTAGAGGTAAAATGTAAGAAGATCTTAGAGGACATTTTAAACAAGTTTTGAGATTCCGAGATGTGAATTCCGAGGTGAACTTCATAACACACTTTGGAGATAGATTACGAGGCGAGATCAAGGCAAAATACCAATGTAACTATATTGTTCACATGAACGTCAAAAGATGAGGTGAGTTGTACAACTTAAACTAGAAGAAGAGGTTAGACAAAAAGACACGTAAAATGATCCTATTTATTCCAAGAGGAAATGATTCCGAGATGAAAAAGATTTTGACATCGGAATCAATTGACTTTCTGATGATTACATTCGAGAGTACAAGCCTCTTGAAAGAATTGAGGATTAGGAAACATCATACCCATTTTGTTCAGAAACCCATTGAATTTTATTTCGTCTAATGCCTTAGTAAAGACATCAACAATTTCATCTTTAGATGGAACAAAAATAAGTTCATTGTTTCCTTTTAAAACATGATCTTTAATAAAATGGTACCGAATATCAATGTGCTTCGTCATGGAGTGCTGAATTGGATTGTGAGAAATCGCAATGGCACTTTAAGAATCACAACAGATTGGAATCTGTTGAAATTGATAACCACCATCTAGAAGATATGATTTCATCCAAAGAACTTGAGAAGTGCAACTAGAAGCAACAATGTATTACGCTTCGGCTGTTGTAAGAGCAATGCAATTTTGTTTCATAGATGACCAGCTAACCAATCTTCCACCCAAAAATTGACAGCCACCAGAGGTGCTTTTTCTATCCAATTGAAGACCACCATAGTTTGAATCAGAGTAAGCTTGAAGGAGGAAACTCTCATTTGTTGGATACCAGATTCCGAGACTCTTTGTACCTTTGAGGTATCAGAATATTTGCTTAACTGCCAAAAGATGAGACATCTTTCGATTGACCTGAAATCTGGCACACATGCATGTGGAGAACATGATTTCCAGACGAATACTTGTTAGGTAGAGCAACGAACCAATCATTCCCCTATATTTCTTTTCATCAACAACAACACTAGATTGGTCCGAGAAGATCCTGTGTCCGAAACCCATAGGAACCTTTATAGGGGCACATGTGTCCATTGAATATTTCTTGAGAAGCTCGAAATGTATTTTTCTTTGTGAATAAAGATTCCTCTATTAGCTTGCCTTACTTGGAGACCGAGGAAGAAACTTAGTTCACGATTCATGCTCATTTGGAATCGAGTAACCATTAACTTGGCAAAATCAGCAACCATTGATGAATTCATGGATCCAAAAATGATATCGTCAATGTAGATTTGGACTAGCATGAGATGTTTTATATTTGATCTTCGGAATAGGGTAGGATCGAGAATCCCTCTTTGAAAACCGGTACACTTGAAAAAGTCAGTGAGAGTTCTCGTACCAAGCGCGAGGAGCTTGCTTGAGGCCATAAACAGCTTTTCGGAGTTTGTAGCAATAGTTCGGATAAGAAAGATTGACAAAAATGGGAGGCTGTTGGAGATACACTTTAGTATCTACTTCACCATTAAGAAAAGCACTTTTAATGTCCATTTGATAAACTTTGAAGCTTTTATGAGATGTATAAGCAAGAAAGATTATGATGGCTTCAAGACGAGCAACAGGAGTAAAGGTCTCATCGTAATAAAGTCCTTCAATCTGAGTGAATCCTTTGGCCACCAATCTTGCTTTGTTTCGAATGATAACTCCAGCGTTATCTAGCTTGTTTCGGAAAACCGATCTCATACCAACAATATGTTGTAATCCAGTCAACATGTTCTAATGCTTCCTTGATGGATTTTGGTTCAACCATTGAGATAAATGCCGAGAAATGACATTCATTTAGGATGTTAGTAGCAAAGCGAGTTTGAACACCAGCGTTGAGATTTCCTATAACTTGGTTTGGAGGATGATCCTTTGTCCAGATATGTAGTCTCGGAAGTTCTTGTGTAGCGGATGATTCGACATCAACAATGGGGTTATGTTTCTCCCCCTGAACAGTTTGAATTGAGGATGATGCTCCCCCTGAACTTCTAAACTGGAGATATCTATGTCATCTTCGTTCGGAAAGTCAAAGAAGTTTGCATCACCGTCGTTGTTGTTCGGAATAGGATCGAATTCAGAGAATTGATCTACTGCATCTTGGAATCCTTCCATATTTGATTCAAGAGAGGGAAGACCATTCTCCTCCTCAAATTGAGAAGGTTGAATTGGATCAAAATCAAATGGAGGAAAAGTGGGAGTGGGACCAGAACCATTTTGTGAAAATGGAGTTGCGGTTGATGAGGGCTATCTGTCACACCCCGCTAAAGCGGAAATACGGGGCGTGGCAGTACAAAGGGTTTCATAGCAAAAGATAAAGACACCACCAACCATAGTATTAAAAAGCATTACAAATTTACAATAGGTTTGAACAACTTTTAAAAGAAATTACAATTTAAATTGAAATACAACACATGCGAATGCTTCTAAAAATGATGTGTCCCTAAGTGCCACTTACTCGAAGATTCCTGAAAAAGCATGTAAAACGAGCGTCAACTATAAATAAAGTTGGTGAGTACTCACAAGTTTATAACATAATATAGTTTGAAGTCATGATAATCAGAATATTGATAACAGTTTCCATAAACAAATGTTCATTACTAAAATAAATAAATAAGTTTTCATGAATAGAAGTTCGTTGCTAAAGCGAGTAATAAAGTTTCCATAAATAGAAATATATTGTAAAAATGAGTAAATAAGTTTGCATAAACAAAGTTCGTTGTCATAATGAGAGATAAAGTATGTTGCCCATATGAGATGAAACGTTTATATTCTCATGGGAAATAAAGTTTGTTGCTAAAACGAGATACAAGGTTCGTATGTGCATAATGATTATACCATGAGTTCACAACCCAAGCCTAATGACCGAGGGTGCCCTCTTCTATATCTATCGCTAACATAGGAAAATATGGTAAAATGCACTCAAATGAATCGTGCGAATGAGGAGTTGTCTACCTCCTAATAGCAATATCCATAATGACAATACGCTCAAATGAGTTAATGAGTTGTGTGAACTGATTCCAGGGACTTAAACGCGATAAGGCCTCATGAATTAACAATAGCATACACATACACAGCAAAATATAGCAACCAAGTTTGATACAAGTCAAATTAAATACAACGAACAATAAACAGTCTTTGGACATGCTTTTCCACCCCAAAACATTTAAAACCCGAAAATAGGGGGAGTCGTGATTACTCATAATACATTGAGATGATGCAAATTGTTCCTTGAGCTACATTCTACTCGTACCACTATCGATTCCTACAATAATGGTATTAGCTAGTGAGTCTCTATGTCGAAATCTAATGCTAATATACTAAATTCTACATATAGAGAAATGCCAAATTTTTGTTCTAATATTGGTTTTATATTAAATGGGTAACAATTTTTCTGAAATGGTGATATTTTATAACTCATGTGACTAAGATAATTTTGGCTATTATTTTCTAGGTTTTTGTAATATTAATTGAGGGTATTTCAACACATTTATAGGTGTTTTATACTTCTAAAAATCCAAAATTATCAAACAGTTTCCAAAATTCATTAAATTTTACATTTTCGTTCCAAATACAATAGAGGTCTTCCAGAAATTTTCCCTTAAATTTTTTATGTGATTAACTATTTTTCCAAACTTTTAAGCCTTCATAACAATATAAATTTGTGAAAAATAGTATCCAGATGATAAAAATTCCCAAACTTTTTATAATACTGTCATTGAACATGTGTAAGCTGGGAAAAATATAAAAATGGATATCTAAATAGCTTAACCCGATTTTATGATTTTTATGCATTTATTCTAAGAAAAATGGCAATAAATAGAAGACAGTTTCAAAAATTAACCAAACTTTTTGTAGCACTGTTATTATACATATAGAAGATGTGAAAAATATATAAGATATTTTTCATTTAGTTTTTATATTTTTCTTTGTTTTATTCTCTTGAATAATCATTAATTGGTGAATAATTATCAAACAGTTAAAGTAAATTACCAAAATTTTTGTAAACTTCATTTACAGTGTACATAATCCGGGACAAATACCAATGGTGATTTTTATATACTGTAATCCGATTTTGTGGATTTAAGTGCATTTAATATTAGAAAAATAGAAGAAAAATAGAATACAGAAGATAAAAATCATGCAAAGTTTTATTTATCAACCTAATATATTATAAGATCTTCTGGTAAATGTTCATGAATTTTGGATGAGGAGAACTATTTTTCCCATTGTTAGTCCATTATAAATACAAAAATCGGGGAAAAATAGGTATGCACTATGAAAAATTCTGAAAATATTTTTCTGAGTATTCCACATGAGTTAGGATCTGCGAAAAATATTATATAGCCTTTTCACATTCCCTAAAGTGGTTTTATGATTTATTTCAATTAAACAAAAAGAAAATTCAAAACCATACCAACCAGTAACAAAAATCAATGAAACTCACTGAGATGTCATCATTTACTTTAGGGGTTATCCACGAATTAACCTAGGATTTATAGACCTCATAAAGTATTTTATAAGATTTATTGCCCTATTTTATTGCAATAATTATAATAATTCGAGAAAAATGAATTAAGTTCTGAAAATTTACAGACCATCTTATGTTGTTGGTTGGATTCTGGGAAAAATCGCATTTGAACAGAAAATAAGTTTTAGGGATTTATTTGGGAATAAATCCTTTATAAACCTGTTTGAAAGCTTTTAACAATAAACTTTGATCATCTAGCATCTAAGCTTGAAGACCATCAAATGCTTGTTGTTTTAAAGGCCATTCATGAGTTTGAAATGGTCAAAAATCGTTTTGGAAAGAAAAATTAGGGTGCATGTGGTGATTTTCCCCCCAAAACTTGTAGAAAAGTGCATTATGTTGATTTTGACTTAGGTTTTGGTCCTTGGATTTCATCATTTACAACATGCATGTTTTTTTTGGGTGAAATCCTACCACCATCATCATCAAAACCGTGAGTGTGATCAAGTGTTCATGATTTTACCATATAATGGAGTAGAAGAAGGAGAAATTTCAAGAAATAGCAAAACATGAAGGAAAAGTGAAGTAGAATGAAAGAAAATTTGGGATTACCTTCAAGATTACTTCAAATGATGAAGATTTAGAGTTTAAGGTGTGTTCTTGGAGCGATTTTTTTGGAAAATTTCGTGGTTAGGGTGAGGGGAAGAGAGAAGATGGAGTGGTGATGAAGAGTGTGAGAGAGAATAAGGAGATGAAGTGTGGAGAAGTGAGAAATGATTCAAATTTTGCAGAAGAGAGATAATGGGAGAGAGAGGACGAATTTTAGGGGGGAGGGGGAGAGGCTCCCTCTATCTTGTTTCTTTTATAAAAATTCAAATCTTTTATAAAAATATCTAACTTTTTATAAAATGTGCACCTTAACCTAGTTTTTATGCATAAAACTCTTGATTTTTGACTTATAAATCAAGGGTAAATGTTAATAACGTAATTTATATTTTTCCTTGATTGTATTTCATAATAATTATTATGATAAGATAATATTATAAGGTTCATAATTATTTTTATAGGATTTTTAAGGTTAAAGTTTATAAATATGAGTTTTTAGGGCTTTTAGGGTTTTTCGGATTTTGCTAAACTTTAGATATCAAGGTAGATTGAATTTTGGAGGCATCAAATTATTTTTGAGTCTTATAACTCTTTTATAGTTATAAATAGTGTTTGTAATTCCTTTTTGTTGGTTTATTGGCATTTATATGTAGTGGTTCCGAGATTCAAGTGAACTTGAACAACCAAGTATACTAGTCATAGATTCAACTTTGACTTAAGTTCCACGAGACTCCGACCTAATTTCTACTACTAGGTCAAGTGCATAATGTGTGTATATGATTCATGAAAAGGTGTTCGAGTCAAAGAGTGACCCGAATATGGATAGTCTCTACAGTTAAGTAGTTGCAGAATTCACATAACAATGTGAAATCTAAGTACACTGTCCATCGTTTCTAATTGTTTCCAAGTTTCTAGTAGGTTATAACTTAGCTTCTAGTTACTAAGTATAGTATGTATCGTGCCTATATGTGTAACAAAGTTTAGTCAAATCTAGAACCGACTCGAATTTTGACGGTTGTCACACTATCTTCATCGAGATTCCGAATCAAGAGCTGTTTTTGATGGCCCGAACAAGGTTTCAAAGTCAACTTCATGAATAACTTGAGGATTCGGACATCCTGGCGATGGAGCATCGTACTCCATGATGTGGGTTGTGACATGGGTTGGGCTAGAATTCCGAGCATAGTTATCATCGAAGGTGACATCAAAACATTCTTCAAGAACACGATTCCGACGATTCAGAACTCGGTAAGCTTTTGATTTTGCTGAGTATCCTAGGAAGATCGCTTCATCGGCTTTGGGTTGAAACTTCATGAGTTGATCACGGTTGTTATTGATAAAGCACTGGCAAGCAAAGTGTTGAAGCAAGAAAGTGACCCTCTTAAACTTAGCCAATCCGAAGCCATCACCTAATCCGCACTCAGCTTCTCATCCGCAATCAATGACTGTATCCGCATTATCTGTTGGATTAATGTCTAAGTCCATAACTATAATTGGTAAGACTTGACCCGACCCGGCATGGTCCATTTGGGTTGCATGGCATCATGCATTTGGATAGACTATAATGAGAGAAATAACACTTAAGGTTGGTTAATATATTATAAGTTCTAATATATTAATAAGGTTATTTAATTAGTATTGATCAAGAATTAATTTGGAATTAATTAAGTGATCAAAAGGAGACTAATTAAATATATGAGTTGATTGTGTAAATCATTCATTCTTATATATGTGGGCTTGTGATCCAAGATTCCTTATGTTGGACTAAGTCCATGGGGTGACCCATGGATACTCCATGGAGGTTAAAATCCATGGAGCATAAGGAATGGGTAAAGTTATGAGTTACATGGTGTAACCCTAATAGCCACCATATAAAAGAATCCCATGGCTCAAGAAATCGTGCACTAATGTGTGAGTGTGAGGGCTAGACGATTTCAAGGAATGTTCAAGTTTCTCTCAAGTTATTCCAAGTGTATTTGGTGTTGTGTGAACCATTGAGGTGTCACACTTGGGGCACTAGGCACTCAAGCTTCATGAAGACATTCTACATCAAAGAGGTATGTATTCTATCTTGTTATATTTATTATTTTGTATGCTAGATTACGATAATACCTTGGATGTTCATAATTGTATGTATAATAGAGAAAACATAGATCCAAGGTATTTAGGGTTGCATGTACACTTAGGAGTGTTAGAATGCTCATAACCCAACAGTGGTATCAGAGCCTAGGCTTGTTTTCTTGTTATACTTGCAAAAGTAGCTGAAAAATCGAGTTGGATGCATATATTCGATTGTTTTGGCTGGAATTGGACTAGGAACATTACCCTAAGATGTTTTTGGACTTATAAACTTGTTTTTGATGTGGTAATGTTCATGCTAATCCAATTTCTAAGATAATTGTCATAATTTCAAGATTTGTATTAGTTTGTATGTTCATGCTAATTTCTTGAAGATTGATGATTTGAATTATCTTGTTCTTATGAGGTTCTTAGATTAATAGAAAAGTTGTGTGAAATAGTTGTTTTCAATCCATTTTAATCTAAGAGTTGATTCCAAAGTGTGTTTTTGTAACTTGTCCTCAAGTTATATGAAAAGTCACATTTAAGAATCATAAAACTCATAAAAGTTGGCAAAGGTTACAAAATGAAGAGTCTCTTCATTAAATTAAAAAAAAAGTGTAACCTTAATTAGTTCCATAAGTTACAATAAAAAAAAAGGGTTTTTTTTTTATTAATTAGTTTAAAGTCTTCCATAACTTGTCCTCGAGTTATGGAACTTGAAGAGTTTTTTTTTTAATTAAAACTACTTTAAACTCATAAGTTATGGAACTAATTAGTTTTGAATAGTTTCAAAACTTGCCCTCAAGTTTTGGAATTTGAAAAGTTTTCACTTATGAATACTTTAATTCCAAGTTAGCCCTTAGAATTTTAAAAGTTAAAATTCAACCCTTATACTTTATAATATTATAAGTGAATAATATTTATATATATGTATAAGAGTAAAGTCAGTCTTACCATTAGTAGGCCTCATTCACGAAGCCGGTCTATAAGGGGGTATAAGGTTACTGCCTATAAAATGGCAGTTTAATGGGTGTCCACTCTCACCCACCGCTTCCTTGACTGGTGGAGGGTCGTTAGCCGAACGGGTAGGACAAGGACTATAATTCTCCTTTCATTAAAAGTATTAATGATAAATACTAAGTAACTAAACTCTTATTAATACCCAATCTTAGTTACTTAGGAAAATGTGAATTTGGTGTTAACCCATGAAATTACACTTTGCACTTTGCTTAAGTCGTTAGTGGAGTGTGTGTGGTTAACCGGCACACTAACCTGGACTTAACAAGGTAGGCAAAGGGTAACTTAATATTTATCATAGTATCGGTGGAGCGTGTGTGGTTAACCGGCACACTGATTAAGGGGTAAATATTAAGGGTACCAAGTATATTTGCATGGTTATTCACACCTTGTTTTGTGATCCTCGGCATCCCAGTCACAAAACCTGAAGGGCACACTCGAGATTGAAACATGCCTTTGAATAGTTCAATGAATCTCAAAGATCTAGGACTTTCAAATCCAATTAAAACCTAATAAATTATTTCGTTTTTCATGGTGGAAATTGGTGAATCGTCATTCACCTACCTTCAAATATTTTATAGCTTGGATTACGACATCCCTCTTCTAAGTTATAAAATAGTTTGTTGGGTCCTAGCCTTAATATTTCATATTGGGTGTCATATTAAGGACTTTAAATCAACTATCTTGAATATCCCCCAAAAAGATGTCTGGTCTAGACATTTATGATCTTCCCAAATCTCTTGAAACAAGCTTTCCTAAATGAAGATGATGTCCCATGGATATCATACTTCTTTCACCTCCTGCAATTATTCTCCTTAACCCACAAGTTCCTAAAAAGTTTAAGGTCACTCAAGCCCTATTGGCAAGGCAAGGTCTAGGTGTGATCACATCTTAGAGATGTAGTCACATATTGACAAGCCGGGAGAGTTGGGTGTCAAAGTCTTGAGAAAGTTGGTGGCTCAACTACTTTCTAAGTCACATAGTGAGTTCTTTTGGGAATCCTATGAAACAGACTAAGACAAGACCCTTAATGATCTTATCTATTTGCTAAGATCAACTTCCTAAAACGCTATGGACATTGACAATGATGACATTGGATATCCAGTAAAGCTCTCTCTTCCCAATGGAAAGGGATCGGTCATAGTCAACTCTGTTGACCCAATGGTAAAGAGAGAGGCAAAGTCTGAGATAGTCCCATTATCAAGGATCCATAGGTAACTATTGCCAAAGGAAGGGGCATTGGTTACGAAGCTGCCAAATTTACCTAAGGATGTTAAAGTCAATAAGTTTGGCTCTACTTCAGGTAAAGTCCATTGTCTAACTCTATTAAGTACATGCTGATTCTGATCGTGAAGATGGATTTCAATCGCATGGTTCGGTGATCAGAATTTTGGGCTATTACTTAAGAGTTATGATATTTATATTGCTTAGGAATAGATAACAACAAGGTTTTCATATGGATTGTAAGGATAAGTTTTTCTGCAAAGTTTTAAAATAAAAGAAAAAGGTTTTGATTTTATTTATTTTAAGTATCCTTACAATGGCATTTGTGAAAAGTTGTTGCTTATAAGATTCCATTGATAGCAATATTGGAAAAATGGATTTGATTCTTTCGGTTGTGGTAGTGTCTAATATTACCAAATAAGGAAAGATTCTCGTCACCCCAGGTTCAATTGGACTGAAACTTGGAATCATGCAAGTTGTATAGTATGATGAATGAGAACTTTCAGCTTGGAAAATTAAGACTAATTCCTTATGTGAATAAGGAAAGGACTAAGGGATCGAGTACACATTCTTGTGCACTGGTCAAGTCCACCACAAAAGATCAAGAAGACTATTCGTCATGATTTACTTAAGTTCAGTAAATATGGTTATACTTATAAGTTTAAGTATAAGTCTGTAGCATTAGAGAAGTTTCAATGTGAGACAGAACGAATAAGAAGAATCAAAGTATGGCAGAAAGATAAAAGTTTCTCAAATCTGAAAATATGGGAGAGTACTTTAGTATCATGTCTTCGTTCCAAAACAATTCTTAGAGTCATACTCCAAGATTGTAACTTGAGTGACATATCTTAAAGAGGGTTTGTTAACACTAGTCAAATGTAAGAGTAAAAGGTTATCTACTCTTGTACATTTGAAATTGGTAAGTTGTGATGTTTTGGATAAAACAGAGACCAACTTGGGCCAATTGTGTAAAGTGTTAGTCTTGATAAAGAATCCGCACTATCTCTTGAATATTTGACAAGGGAGTCTTATATGTCAAGAGGACAGTGGGAGTCTTAAAGCTCTTGAAAGTTTCAAGACTTAATCAAGAATAAAACCTAAAGTCCTTCACTAGCACACGACTTGAGGTTTATAACCTATCGTGTTGAAATTTTTGTGCCTATTCAAGTTGGCTTTGTATAGGAGTTCTGAGAGTTCTCAATTGGTTGCACAACTACTTGGAAGCAATGGCAGGCACCTGAGCTGCCAAATGGCAAGAATTTAAGATTGCACAAGTTTAATCAATATGAGTTTGGATTTGTCACTAACCTTGTCTTGTGATTATGGTTTTGACAAATTCACATGGATAAGAACACATACACTATTAAATCTAAGTGTCATAAGGTTTCTCTCCGATTCATGAAAATGATGGTGAGGAAACACATTCAGTAAGTAGATTTTAGCTAGATAGCAATTGTGATATTTGCATTCTCAAAGTCGTTAGTGGAGCGTGTGTGGTTTACCGGCACACTAACATGGACTTGTGAGAAGTGGCAAAGGTCTAAACAATTGAGACTATGATTACGGCATCCCTTTTCATAGTTCTAAAATTGTTTAGACACACATGTGAGCTATCTAAGAGAGGTGTATGATTTTGATAAAGTTTTATCAAAACAATCTAGTATCAGAAATCTGAACTTTGGTAAGAAAGTCAGCTGATTTCTGAGTACATGTCAAAGCTAGTGGGAGCATAAGTGTTATGCTAATAATCATCATGTTAGTGGGAGCATGATAATTATGACAAAGGTTGCAAGTTAGCAATGTTAATTATAGAAAACAAAAGTTTCAATTCGTGAGGTTGCAGGGGTTGAAAAAGTTGTTTTGCTATAATTAAGGGAGAGGAAATTATACTTCATTTCAATTTTAAAAGCTTAGATTGAGATTTTAATCGTATTTAATCAAGGATATATATATGAATTTCATGTTGGAATGGCTCAACATAAGGAAATTCTATATATGGGTCCATTATTTGTGTTCTAAAATTCGATTATGATTACGGCATCCCTTTTCATAATCTGAATTTTGAGAACTTGGCAAATTGAAATGGAAATATTATAGCAAAAGACTGGTTTAGTCTTTATGTGAGACATCATGAATCGTGTCCCATATGCTTCAGATATAGGATCGATTACATGTGCTATATTCATCCTTTCTAAAATTTTCCAAATGCCTGGGGCATTATGAAGGGAAAAGGTCTAGAATTGGATATGACTAAAATGATTAAGCAATTGTCGAGGACAATCTAAGGTTTACCAAAGATTGGTTGCTCAAGGACAGTTGGAAGTATAATGTTAATTCTGGAAGGACCATATTGACATAATCTGTAAGGAGGCAACTCTTGTTCAGAAGTGATAGTCAAAATGGAATATGGAAATGTTTCAAAGTTAGAAATTATTCAATCTGTGTAAGATTAGGAAACTTAATGAAAGAAGGATGTTTCCAAGGACCTGATCTCCTTTGGAATGCTCTGTAATGATTGTTGTCAAGTCTTTCTGACTTCGTGCATAATCATTAAGAGGATCAATGCATATAAGTTTAGAATCTAACAGATTTCAGTAAATGGCATGAATTTGGAATTCTTGCATTTGCAGTAAGGATTTGGGACTGTGAAAAGAGGATCATTGGAGTGATGTTCAATTGATCTATTTTACAAAGTAAAGATCATAGACAAACATAGTATGCATACTTGGTGTATGGCATGACTAGTGTTTAGAAAACATAGTGTACATGCTTGGAGCATGGGACAACTATTGTTTTAAATTCAAGTATAAAGTTGATAAAACCGAAACAATGAATAATGAGTAATCAGTATGGTGATAAATAAAAGTGTTTATTTATATTCATAGGGTTTGATACCATATTTGATTCATTTATTCTTGTGTTTCACTTTGCATGTTTTGACTTCCAGAATAACTAAGTCGCTCTTCCTGAATGATTAAGTTATTCAAACCATCCACAGTCGGTCATATGTTGGAAGTAGATATGAATCAAGACTGTCATGGGTTGGTTTGTAGAGGTCCAAGTTGGTGGACAAAAGTGGTGCTACAACACTCATGAGTGCTCATAAGTTCTGAGTATTGGATTCAACCTGCGCTCATTTGAATCACTTTATGGATTTTATCACGAGTGATCATGAGACGATAATATCTTATATTCTTCAAACCTAGAGATATGAGTTGTTACTATGAGTTGGTTGTACATTGATTGCAGGAAAACGCATTCGGTAACTCGATGTTATAAAACATGCCTTTGTGTATGATTTAACAAGTAGTAGAACAAGCCATATGAGTCGAAGTTTATCCATTCCTTTTACCTTCGGGATTAAAGCGATATCTGTGGGCCCCTCGATGATTTAAAGATGATACATGTGAGTGCTTGGCCAAGCCAGGACTGATTTGATTTGTTCAATCAGTCAGTCATCATGAATCAGAAATCGGGAAACAACAAATGGACAGAGAGAATGATTGATAATCCATGTCTCAGTCCATATGATATCTAGAATGGAGGAATATATGATCCCTTATCTAATGGACAAGTCATTGACAAAGGTCAGAGTTCATCGACAAGGTCAGAGTTCGACAGAAGCTTTTGAGAGCTATGATTGTTGATCGGTTCCTGAAGTCATACACAATAATAGTTTTAGACTTATCCAAGTGGGAGACTGTTGGATTAATGTATAAGTCCATAACTATAATTGGTAAGACTTGACCCGACCCGGCATGGTCCATTTGGGTTGCATGGCATCATGCATTTGGATAGACTATAATGAGAGAAATAACACTTAAGGTTGGTTAATATATTATAAGTTCTAATATATTAATAAGGTTATTTGATTAGTATTGATCAAGAATTAATTTGGAATTAATTAAGTGATCAAAAGGAGACTAATTAAATATATGGGTTGATTGTGTAAATCATTCATTCTTATATATGTGGGCTTGTGATCCAAGATTCCTTATGTTGGACTAAGTCCATGGGGTGACCCATGGATACTCCATGGAGGTTAAAATCCATGGAGCATAAGGAATGGGTAAAGTTATGAGTTACATGGTGTAACCCTAATAGCCACCATATAAAAGAATCCCATGGCTCAAGAAATCGTGCACTAATGTGTGAGTGTGAGGGCTAGACGATTTCAAGGAGTGTTCAAGTTTCTCTCAAGTTATTCCAAGTGTATTTGGTGTTGTGTGAACCATTTGAGGTGTCACACTTGGGGAACTAGGCACTCAAGCTTCATGAAGACATTCTACATCAAAGAGGTATGTATTCTATCTTGTTATATTTATTATTTTGTATGCTAGATTAGGATAATACCTTGGATGTTCATAGAGAAAACATAGATCCAAGGTATTTAGGGTTGCATGTACACTTAGGAGTGTTAGAATGCTCATAACCCAACAGTATCTTCATCAAACGTTAACTTAGCTTTATCTGTTATCTTTTCACTTTATGTTGTTTTATCCAGTGTGCCTTGCATGGACACTTAGACAGATTTAGACTTAGTTTGTTTTATTGTAATCTTCGAGACTCTATATATAGAGATCTCATGTTCTGATTAGAACAACATCTCAAATATACATCTCTTTCTTCACATCTATCTTATATCTTATATCTACTCTCATTACTCTCTCAAGTTCTTAAAACTCTAAACGTAAAGATCATAATCACTCCTTCGGAGCAAGTCATTCTTGACTTCTTCACTTTAGCTGATCACTCTTACTGACTTGTGTTTGATTGCAAACCTTGTCACGAATCAGCTTAGTGTTTACTGAATATACCACTTGCTGTCATTTACATTACCTTGCTTTTCAGTATTTACATTTCCGCACCTAACAATCTAACAACTCTAACTTCTAAATTATTGTTGAGCTTTATGATCCTTTGAGATTAACTTATTCCGCATGAGATTAACTTATTCCGCATATACAACTTGTTCTAACGTTTGTTCAAGTGTGTCTCAAAAGTTTACCTCAACAATTGGTATCAGAGCCAAAGTGGTTGCTTTTTGAACAAAACTCTAATTTTAAAAGGCCTTCTATACCACTGAAGCTAATTTTTAAGGAAAAAAAATCTTTCTCAAAACAAAGGAAATATGGCCCAAGCATTATCACTCAATGTTTCCAACAGTGTTGGAGGTTCGAATAGAGCTCCAATATTGGTGGCAAATGAATATCATCACTGGCCTCAAAGAATGGAGAGACATCTTAGAAGACTTGGACGAGATCTGTGGAGATCCGTAGAAGAAGGACCTCATGTCCCTATTCTTACTCCAGTTCAAACTGACGGCACTCAAGCCAGACTGGGAGGAGGTCAACCAGCCATGAATCGTCCCACTAAAGATAATCTTGATAAGATGGAAAATGATGTTGTTGCTTTTTATGAGTTATCTTGCGGAGTTGCTCCTGACAACTCCGATATCATCATCAATTGCAAGTCAACCAAAGAAATTTGGGATGTTCTCAAGAACTTGTATGAAGGTACAGAACAAGCTCAAGATAAGAAGCTCACAACCGCACTCAACGAGTTCAACAACTTCAAAACTCATGCTGGTGAAAGTCTTGAAGACTCCTTCAAAAGGTTCAATCTGATTGTCACGAAGTTATCAAATGCTTGTTGGATTAGATGTCTAAGCCCATAACTATTATTGTTATGTACTCGACCCGAGAGTAGCATGGTCCGTTTGGGTTGCACTTCACTGGAACAATTTGTATGGATAGTCTTTCGAGAATAGTATGTCTATGGTTTATTAATATATTATAAGTTATAATATATTAATATGAAATCATATTATTTAATTAGTATTGTTCAAGAACTAATTTAGATTTAATTTAGTGATCAAAAGGAACAAATTAAGTATGGACTCTTTTATATATATATATATATATATATATATATATATATATATATATATATATATATAGAATGGGCCAAGTTCATTTAGGTTGGGCTAAACTTGCATGGATAGTCCATGGAGTTTTAACCCATGAATCCTATGGAAATGAAAGGTCATGGGTATTAGGGTTTACATGAATGTAACCCTAGTCCTCCATACTATCTATATAAAGAGGTCTTTGGCAGATGAAATGGCACTAGTGTGTGAGTGAACAAGAGTGGGCCGATTTCTAGTGTGATTATTATTCTCTCAAGTTTGCCAAGGTGTTTTGGTGATTTGCGATTCCACTTGAGGCATCCACATTATTGGTGCTAGGCTCTTGAAGCTCCATGGAATCAACCACAAGAAAAAGGTATGTCATCCCACTAAGTTTTATATTACAAGTTCCCCATGGTATGTTAGTTAGGATGAGAACCTTGGAAAATTCATATTTGCATGTATATTAGAGAAAACATAGATCCAAGGTTTCTAGGGTTGCATGTACACCATAGGAGTGTTAGAATGCTCAAAACCCATCAGTGGTATCAGAGACTAGGCTTGTTTTTATTATACTTGATGCAAAATGCTTTAAAAATTCGAAATATTGTTAACTGTTCAGTTGTAACAACCCGATATTTTTCAAGTCAATATAATGATCTAAAGTCAAGTATTGTAACCTATTCTTTTTGAGATAATAAGAATAGCGTCAAAAATGAAATGTTCAAAAATATCAATTGGAATGTACTAAGTGATAGATATCGTAACAAGGCTTTGAAAAACATAAATAACACTAAAATCCGAGTTATAACGAAGAAATTACGACCAATTAAAGATCCGCAACAAAACCGGTAAAACACCGTTAAGCGTAAAACGCGAAATTTCAATAAAATACTTTTTAGACTTAGGTATCTAAATGAAAGTCATAGATATCATTAAACCGTAAACGTACATAAAAAGAACGTCCAAATCTGACTTCGTATGAGGAAGTTATGAATTTTCTAAGTTTCGGATATATAGCAGTAGACAACTAAAAACTCGAAATAGAGATCGAGCGACTTTTACCCGACACAATCTAAACGAGAATTGAAGATCTCGACAATAGTAGAACAACAGTAAAAAGACAGATGAAAACGGACGTCGGATGAAGGAGTTATGAATTTTTAACGGACTTTTCCTGTCCCGGCCTGTTAAACATATAATATTAAAAATAAATTCAAAATTAGCCAACGAAGTCTAAACGAAAGTTGTAGAGCATAATCTCACCTACGCGTGGATATATCGTATGCAACAGATATGAATTTCTGAAGTTCAGGGCACAAACTTCGACACATGTCAGAATTCACGTCGTGAGTGTAGTGTTCACGACGTGAACAGGTTGATTGACCCTTCCAGAGCAAGTGGACAAATGACACAAGCCATGAGCGGATCAGGACCAAACTCACGACGTGAGTTATGCAAAACTCACGACGTGAGAGTCGAGATTTCAGGCTATATATAGAAATCGAAGCCTTCCGGATTTGGTTGCTATTTCTCAACCCCGATCCTCTCTTAAACCCTCTCTAGCCACTCTTCAACACCCCGAAAAACCGGTAACACCCCTAACACACGACGCAAGTCCCGACGCCCCGAAGTTGCCGAGAAAGACATTCTTTCCAGTCGAAGTACTGCCCGCGTGAAGCCCGGTTCTTCACCAGGAACTCGAGGTTACGTCAAGAAACCTCAGTTCTAGAAACGAAACGCTGTCCAAATCACAAGTCACCAAGTGAGTTCATACCCCTAAACTTATCTTTTAAATGATTTTAAATGCCTTTATAGGGGGGGGGTACAAGTAGAAAACATTATAGTTATTGTATCAATCACATGTGATTAATAACTATCAAACAAGTGGATTTCTTATACTTCAAAACTGTTTTATCAAACAAACTATTTCAAAACATTTTATAAACTGACATCAAGTCATCAATAACCATTCAAATGGTTAAAATTCTTTTATATGCTAAACTTTTTATCAAACTCTTTTAAACTTATATATTGTCAAACTCATGTCTATATAGATATAGTTATATAAATAAAGTTGAAAGGGCTTAGGACTGATAACTCGCTTTATTTCCTGTTCCTTGTTTGGTTGTGGACTTAGGGTATCGGTTGTTTGTCCGAGTGTCGTTTGAATCTTAGATATATATTATGTATATGTATGTAGATATAAAAGTTATTTTATCAGTTAAATACCTTTGGGTAGCAAAGGTGTACAATCATGATCAGTCATTCAAACAACATTACTAGTAAACTATAATAGGTATAGTTTAGAGGATTACTACTCAGTATTTCTAGAACAATGTAACATACAAGAGTCATTTCATACATAAGTTAGTTCAAACATACTATAAAGAGAAACAAGGAGGAACATACTATACACTAGGACAGAGAGAACACACTATGCAAATACAAGAACACTATAACATTAATGTGAGCCACTACTTCATGGCATGGCAATATACTGCGGTGTCACATTTTGTAACCAGAGTCTCCTGGAGGGAGAGCGTGAATTTGTGTATAGATCTATACGGGATTGACCATCCTACACCTTGCTGCTAGCTACAGTGGGACCTGCAGGTCTACGGGTGACGAATGTCATACCATTTCGATGTCTTCGAACATCGTGTTTTACTAGTCAATCAAGCATGGTTATAATCTCATCACATTTTACCTTAATTAAATAATTGGTTTAAGGTAGTTAGTACAACGGTAGTTACTATATACAATACTAGAGTACATCTTTATTTTCCGATTACATTCACATTGTGATCTTCTCACATAAACGGTAATGTAAACTATATTTTGGTAATGATAGTCACACTTGGGAAAAACACTCACTTTTACAAACAAAAAAACATACAGAACATTCGGGTCTTGGTAGAAGGCTACATTTCAAGTAGAAAATATAGGATTTTCTAGGAGATACAAACATTTACAACAAACGCTTACAAACATTTACAAACACTTTCATCAAACTTACAACATCGACACTAAAATACTTATGAACTCACCAGCTTAAATGCTGATCTACTATTTCAAAATAACTTGTATTCTCAGGTCACCAGTAGACAGGTACACTGACCAGGTTTTTGAGAAGACGGAGCGTGTTCAAGATTCGTCTTTTATTTTGATTCATATTTTGGTGTCTTTCAAACTATACACAGAACACACTTGTATTAAATTATACTATTAATGCAATGGATGATGTTGTTGCTTGTTTACTATTATGCATTGATATTATACTGTACATGACGTCCTCCGCCCCCGAACGTTTCCGCCGTTCTGGTTTGGGGGTGTGACAGATTGGTATCAGAGCCTTGTTTATAGTGAATGGAGTATATCAACCCATAAAATATATACAACTATAAACACACCGGGATTAAAATACTCTAACCAAGAATTTATACTTTTTAAATAATAAAATATTTAACTAAAGTATACATACATGCATTCATACTAGGATCAGTGTCATACTAAAACAGGACAAACGTATTGCGGTTGTTGGACAGCACCAGTAGGCTCGGGTACATATAATCAAATCTGGGAGTGATATAGCCTGATCAACTATATCTTTCCGAGAAGTGATTAGCATGTGCCTAGGAATGGTTGTGGTGTTGCAGCAAGTCTAAAAACTTACCAACACTACTACAATGAATAACTTTAGAACAGAATATTAACTTAAAATACTATAGGAGTATTTTGTGATACTATAATTACTTATGTGAAAACTAAAAGGTCTTTATTAGTAATTCAATAGTTGCTGAGTAGATACGCTAAAGTTATATGTGACTACGGTGTCATAGACTTAGAATATGTGATCTTTGCTTTACCTCCTATTCCTTGTTTGGTTGTGGACTTAGAGTTAGGGTCACTTATTCGAAGGTCTATTCTATCTTGGTTACATATGACTGGTATGCACTACGCAAGTATTGAAGTAACTGGTAAAGATCATCCTATAATTATCTTAAGTAGTACGTCTATTATATGTTTCTTACATCCCTTTCTCGCTTAGGTAACATGGCTGGATTCCATCTCCCTGGCGACCCGTACTTTCCCGATCAAGGAGTCGGAGGATGGCTCGAAGCTGAACTCGAAAACGAGAACCCGATGGTCCGAGCAGAAGAAGACCCCGAAGAGAGTTGTGATGAAGATACGAGGAAGAAGTCCAAGAAGACTCGGACTCGGAACCGAAGGTCTATAATCCATCCCAAGTTGCTCAAAATCCTAACCCTCGTCCGGCTTTTCAAGGCCCGACACCACTGTGGGCTGTAAACTTGGGCAGGTGAGGCCACGAACAGGGACAACCACCTCCCTACAACGGAGACTGAAGCTTCTACAACCTGAATGAGGGAGGCTCAGCAGACAGAGTCCTTCCTATTATGGTTCGTCGTGCTGCTCGCAATACTGAGCAGGGAAGAGCGAATTTTGACCAAGTCATGGAGATTCGTGCTAACTCTGGAGTCAACACAGTTCGTCTTCATCATCTAACCGATGACCAGGACTTTGAAAGGTCTCGTACTGATGCCATACAGGTGGAGCTGAATGCCTGTCGATCTGAAGTTAAGTATCTTCATCAGAACCAGGTGGCACTGCAGAGACGTGTATGGGAAACAGAGAAACTGGCTGAATCCAGGGTTGAATCAAGTACCAACCAGAACAACTCCCCTCGCGAGTAGAGCCTACTCTACTCTGTCTTTTGGATATAATTAGGTCTATGTATAGACACTAGTACTAACTTCTTGCGTAGGTTAAGACCTTGAACTTTCAGTCTATTAGGTCTTAGTGTTGTCAAAATTTTCTCACTTTTGGTTTGATGTAAGACATACTCCTAGGTCATTTTTCCCGAACTTGTTACATCACTAATGCCAATATCATTGACAAACATCTACTCTCATGGGAAATCTTTATTCAACTGCTTTCATACTTCTAGTGTTAGAGCTTCATTACAATCATACTCTCATCTGTTTTGTTGGGCTATGGCGACTTAGTCCATGGACCACTCTCATTGTACTCACAATTGAATTCTTACCAATATCTTCATCTTTGTAAACTTTCAGTTGAAAGATGCCTCCACGTCAATCAACGAGACGTAATCCTCCGATATCTCCAACTCAACCACCACCACCTCCTCCATAATACAATCCAGCAGCTATTCAAGTTGCAGTGGTTGCGGCTGTTTCGGCAGCCTTAGCTCAATTTAGTGCTAGTGGTACTAGCGGAAGTGGAACAACTGTGCATTCCACTCAAGGTGATACTCCAGTGCGCTCTAGAGAGTGCTCGTATAAGGAATTCACCAACTGCAAGCCCAGGTCCTTTAACGGGACTGGAGGAATCATTGCCCTCTCGTAATGGTCCTTTAACGGGACTGCAAAGTAAAATTTGTTGCATGTACCTTCTGGGACAGAGCCCTGACATGGTGGAATAGCCATGTCAAGTCACTAACCCTGATAGTGGCTAATGCTATGGGCTGGGAAGCTCTGAAGGAGCTCATGATTGAAGAGTACTGCCCGAGGGGCAAGGTTCAGAAACTTAAACAAGAACTCTGGAGCCTAACCATGAAGGGCTCCGACATAGTCACCTACACTGCTATATTCAGCGATCTGGTGGCACTATGTCCGGGAATGGTCCCTATTGAGGGAAAGAAGGTTGAGAGGTATATCTGGAGGCTAGTGCCTCCATTTAAGGGGAATATCTTAGCTTCCATCCCCGCTACCTTCGACAGTGCCAAGCGATTGGCACAACGACTCATTGATCATGGAGTCCGTACCTCGACAACAACAACAACCCTGGCCATCTCAGAACCATCCAAAGCCGCTGACAACAAGCGGAAGTTCTGGGATAACAAGAAGAAAAACACAACACAGAACCCTGCCAAAATGCAGTAGGTCGTGGTTGTTCATGCTGCGATAACACCAACTGCTACTGCGCCGATGAAGCAGTATGCGGGAAGCTTGCCCAAGTGCAACAAGTGTAGCTTCCACCACACTGGACCCTGTCGGGAAATGCAGTGCGCTAACTGCAACAAAAAAGGGCACACTGCCCATTTATGCAAATCTCCGGCAAGGCCGATCAACCAAGTCCCTGACATTGGTGTGGGCCAGGCCTGCTACGGGTGTGGCGAGGTAGACCACTACAAGAGGAACTGCCCGAAGGCAGGGAATGCCGACAGAGTGGGAAGAGTTTTGGCTATAGGCCACGAGGAAGCAGTAGCCGACCCTGTAGTGGTCACTGGTACGTTTCTCCTATATAACTCATATGCATACATACTGTTTGATAGTGGAGCGGAGAGGAGTTTCGTGAACCAGAAATTTGCTCACTTACTTAAACAACAATCACTAGCACTTAAAGAACCGTTCACTGTAGAAATGGCTAACGGAAAGACAGAGAGCACTAGCTGTATATACATAGGATGTACTCTAACTCTAGATAGCCATTCATTTCCAATCGACCTCATGCCAGTCTCAATAAAAAGTTTCGACGTCATTATCGGCATGGATTGGTTGAGTTCTCATCGTGCCGACATCATGTGTTATGAGAAAGTCGTTCGTCTAAATCTACCGTCTAGCGAAACCCTAGTGATCTACGACGACAAACCCAGCACGAACCTTCGTATCATCTCGAGCATACAAGCCCAGAAGTACTTACGAAAGGAATGTCATGCATTCCTTGCTCGTGTTGTCGATATGAGCCAAGAGACAAAAGACATAAAGAACATCCCAGAAGTACACAACTTTCCCGACATCTTTCTAGAAGAACTACCAGGATTACCACCACAACGTCAAGTCGAGTTCAGAATCGATTTAGTTCCAGGGGCTACCCCAGTAGCCAAATCGCCCTATCGTCTAGGACCAGCTGAGATGCAGGAACTATCTGGTCAACTTAATGAACTGCTCAGCAAGGGATTTATTAGACCAAGCTTGTCACCCTGGGGAGCACCAGTCTTGTTCGTGAAGAAGAAAGACGGATCGTTCCGTTTGTGCATCGACTACAGAGAACTAAACAAGCTTACCGTCAAGAATCGTTACCCTCTACCTCGCATAGACGACTTGTTCGACTAACTGCAAGGGGCAAGTTACTTTTTGAAGATTGATCTAAGATCCGGGTATCACCAGTTACGCGTGCTAGAGGAAGATGTTCCGAAGACAGCCTTCCGAACTCGTTATGGACACTACGAGTTTGTAGTGATGTCATTCGGATTAACAAATGCGCCCGCAGTATTCATGGACTTAATGAATCAGGTGTGCCGTCGTTACTTGGATCAGTTCGTTATTGTTTTCATTGATGACATACTTATCTACTCTCGGAGTAAGGAGGAGCATAGTCATCATCTACGACAGATCTTAGAAACATTACGATCAGAGAAGCTCTACGCAAAGTTCTCTAAGTGCGAATTTTGGATTCGAAGAGTCGAATTCTTGGGTCACGTTGTTAGTGAAGAGGGAATTCACGTGGACCCGTCTAAAATAAAGGCCATTGAGAACTGGTCAGCACCGAAGACGCCTACAGAAATTCGTTAATTTCTAGGTCTCGCTAGCTACTACCGCAGATTCTTTCAGAACTTCTCTAGGATCGCGAAACCGCTTACAACATTGACCCAGAAAGGCGTGGCCTTTTACTGGGAAGAGAAACAAGAAAAAGCGTTTCAAACGATGAAGCAAGCCTTATGCAGCACACCGATACTATCCCTCCCAGAAGGGATAGAAGACTTCGTGGTTTATTGTGATGCATCCAACCAAGGGCTTGGCTGTGTTCTTATGCAACGAGGTAAGGTCATCGCCTATGCCTCAAGACAGCTAAAGACACACGAAGTCAACTACACCACACATGATATTGAGTTAGGAGCAGTGGTATATGCTCTGAAGATCTAGAAACACTACCTGTATGGTACAAAAAGTACTATCTTTACAGACCACAAGAGCCTTCAACACATATTTGACCAGAAGGAGCTCAACATGAGACAACGATGGTGGGTCGAGCTACTCAATGACTACGAAAGCGAAATTCGTTATCATCCCGGTAAATCCAACGTAGTAGCTGACGCCCTATGTCGGAAAGAATATTCTGGTCGTAGAGTCACATCATTGACTATGACTATCCATTCACACTTGTCCACACAAATTAAGGAGGCTCAGCTTGAAGCCTTAAAACCTAAAAATATGGCAGGTGAATCCCTGAGAGGGATGGATAAAAACTTGGAAGTCAAGGGTGGCGGAGCCTTATATCTCATGGATCGGATCTGGACACCAAGGCACGGTGGTTTTAGAGACTTGGTTATGACCGAAGCGCACAAAACTCGATATTCCTTCCACCCAGGTTCAGATAAGATGTATCTGGATCTTAAAAAGTTATACTGGTGGCCTAACATGAAAGTAGAGATTGCTACCTTTATGAGCAAGTGCCTTACTTGTGCCAAGGTTAAGGTCGAATACCAGAAACCCTCATGTTTACTTCAACAACCGGAGATACCTGAATGGAAGTGGGAGCGGATCACAACGGATTTCATAACCAAGTTGCCCAAGACAACGGCTGGTCTCGATACCATTTGGGTGATCGTAGACAGGTTAACAAAGTCCGCACACTTCCTACCTATCAAAGAAACTAACAAGATGGAGAAACTAACGAGAACCTACATTAGGGAGATAGTACGACTGCATGGTGTTCACATATCCATTATCTCTGATAGAGATAGTAGATTCACTTCAAGGTTCTCGCAGTCGCTACAAGGTTCCCTAGGAACTAGGCTGGACATGAGTACAACCTACCATCCGCAAACCGACGGACAAAGTGGGAGAACTATTCAAACTTTGGAAGATATGTTGCGAGCCTGTGTGATAGACTTTGGGAAGGTATGGGATACTCATTTACCCCTTGTCGAGTTCTCCTACAATAACAGTTATCACACGAGCATAAAGGCTGCTCCATTTGAAGCCCTCTATGGCCAAAAGTGCAGATCCCCTCTGTGCTGGGCTGAGGTGGGTGACATACAGTTAGCTAAAGGACAAGTTCCTGACAGTACTCTCACATGTCCGGAGATCATACGGGAAACAACAGAGAAGAACGTTCAGATTCGTGAACGATTGAAAGCCTCTAGAGACCGACAGAAAAGCTACGCAGACAAGAGAAGGAAACCTTTGAAATTCCAGGTTAGTGACCGAGTTCTTTTGAAGGTCTCACCCTGGAAGGGTTTGATACGCTTCGGAAAGCGTGGAAAGCTAAATCCAAGATACGTAGGGCCTTTCGAGATACTTGCTAGAATCGGACATGTAGCTTACAAACTTAAACTACCTCACAAACTTAGTAACATACACCCTACTTTCCATGTTTCAAACTTGAAAAATTGTCTGTCCGGCGAGACTCTTGTAATCCCACTCGACGAGATCGAGATCAACGAGAGCCTCAACTTTATGGAAAAACCCGTTGAAATCATGGATAGGGAAATAAAACGAACAAAGCAAAGTCGCATACCAGTAGAGAAGGTTCGCTGGAATGCCAAGCGGGGACCTGAATTCACTTGGGAGCGAGAAGATCAAATGCAACAGAAGTACCCGCATCTCTTCCCTAGTCCATAAATACTTATTCTAGAAAAAATTTCGGGACGAAATTCCGTCTAACGGGGGGATGATGTAACAACCCGATATTTTTCAAGTCAATATAATGATCTAAAGTCAAGTATTGTAACTTATTGTTTTTGAGATAATAAGAATAGCGTCAAAAATGAAATGTTCAAAAATCTCAATTGGAATGTACTAAGTGATAGATATCGTAACAAGGCTTTCAAAAACATAATGAACACTAAAATCCGAGTTATAACGAAGAAATTATGACCAATTAAAGATCTGCAACAAAACCGGTAAAACACTGTTAAGCGTAAAACGCAAAATTTCATAAAATACTTTTTATCCTTAGGTATCTAAATGAAAGTCGTATATATCATTAAACCATAAACGTACATAAAAAGAACATCCAAATCTGACTTCGTATGAGGAAGTTATGAATTTTCTAAGTTTCGGATATAGCAGTAGACAACTAAAAACTCGAAATAGAGATCGAGCGACTTTTAGCCGACACAATCTAAACGAGAATTGAAGATCTCGACAATAGTAGAACAACAGTAAAAAGACAGATGAAAACGGACGTCGAATGAAGGAGTTATGAATTTTTAACGACGGAGTCAAAATGAAAGTTGTAGAACATAATCTCACCTACGCGTGGATATAAAGAGCGTCAAAAATGGAAGTCGTATGCAAAAGATATGAATTTCTGAAGTTCGGGGCACAAACTTCGACACATGTCAGAATTCACGTCGTGAGTGCAGTGTTCACGACGTGAACAAGTTGATTGACCCTTCCAGAGCAAGTGGACAGATGACGCAAGCCATGAGCGGATCAGGACCAAACTCACGACGTGAGTTATGCAAAACTCACGATGTGAGAGTCGAGATTTCAAGCTATATATAGAAATCGAAGCCTTCCGGATTTTGTTGCTATTTCTCAACCCCTCTCCTCTCTTAAACCCTCTCTAGCCACTCTTCAACACCCCGAAGCCCCAGTAACACCCCTAACACACGACGCAAGTCCCGACGCCCCAAAGTTCCCTAGAAAGACATTCTTTCCAATCGAAGTGCTGCCCGAATGAAGCCCGGTTCTTCACCAGGAACTCGAGGTTACGTCAAGAAAGATCAGTTCTAGAAACGAAACGCTGTCCAAATCACAAGTCGCCAAGTGAGTTCATACCACTAAACTTATCTTTTAAATGATTTTAAATGCTTTTATGAGGGGGGATACAAGTAGAAAACATTATAGTTATTGTATCAATCAGATGTAATTAATAGCTATCAAACAAGTGGATTTCCTATACTTCAAAACTGTTTTATCAAACAAACTATTTCAAAACATTTTATAAACTGACATCAAGTCATCAATAACCATTCAAATGGTTAAAATTCTTTTATATGCTAAACTTTTTATCAAACTCTTTTAAACTTATATATTGTCAAAATCATGTCTATATAGATATAGTTATATAAATAAGGTTGAAAGCACTTAGGACTGATAACTCGCTTTATTTCCCGTTCCTTGTTTGGTTGTGGACTTAGGGTATCGGTTGTTTGTCCGAGTGTCGTTTCAATCTTAGATATATATTATGTATATGTATGTAGATATAAAAGTTCTTTTATCAGTTCAATACCTTTGGGTAGCAAAGGTGTACAATCATGATTAGAACATTACTAGTAAACTATAATAGGTATAGTTTAGAGGATTACTACTCACTATTTCTAGAACAATGAAACATACAAGAGTCAGTTCATACATGATATAGTTCAAACATACTATAAAGAGAAACAAGGAGGAACATACTATACACTAGGACAGAGAGAACATACTATGCAAATACAAGAACACTATAACATTAATGCGAGCCACTACTTCATGGCATGACAATATACTACTTCATGGCATGACAATATACTACGGGTGACGAATGTCATACCATTTCGATGTCTTCGAACATCGTGTTTTACTAGTCAATCAAGCATGGTTATAATCTCATCACATTTTACCTTAATTAAATAATTGGTTTAAGGTAGTTAGTACAACGGTAGTTACTATATACATTACTACAGTACATCTTTATTTTCCCATTACATTCACATTGTGATCTTCTCACATAAATGTAAACTATATTTTGGTAATGATAGTCACACTTGGGAAAGACATTCACTTTTACAAACAAACAAACATACAGAACATTCGGGCCTTGGTAGAAGGCTACATTTCAAGTAGAAAATATAGGATTTTCTAGGAGAGACAAACATTTACAACAAACGCTTACAAACATTTACAAACAAACATTTACAAACACTTTCATCAAACTTACAACATCGAAACTAAAATACTTATGAACTCACCAGCTTAAATGCTGATCTACTCTTTCAAAATAACTTGTATTCTCAGGTCACCAGTAGACAGGTACACTGGACCAGGTTTTTGAGAAGACGGAGCGTGTTCAAGACTCGTCTTTTATTTTGATTCATATTTTGGTGTCTTTCAAACTATGCACATAACACACTTGTATTAAATTATACTATTAATGCAATGGATGATGTTGTTGCTTGTTTACTATTATGCATTGATATGATACTGTACATGACGTCCTCCGCCCCCGAACGTTTCCGCCATTCTGGTTTGGGGGTGTGACATCAATGGACTCGCCGAGTCGATTGGGGGACTCGACGAGTCCATGTGTAAACTCATCCTACTCGTCGAGTAGGCTCTTGCACTCGGCAAGTAGGACGCCCTGTGTGCAGATTTTCGGGTTTTGCTGCTGGAAATGGACTAGAATCATTACCCTAAACTGTTTTGAACTTATAAAACCTGTTTTTGGTGTGGGAATGATTATGCTAATCCATTTTCAATGTTCATACTTATGAGTTTTGGTAGATCATAGGAATTATTTGGAAATAGTTTGTTAGTATAATTCTTGATCTAAATGCCAATTAATGGACTCCATAACTTGTCCTCAAGTTATGGAATTCGTAAAGTCTTTTTTCTTTAAAGCCATTAAGACTCATAGGTTATAGAATTGAAAATTCTTGAATAGTTTCAAAACTTGCCCTCAAGTTTTGGAATTTATAAAGTCTCACATACACTTTAATTCCAAACCCTGGAGTTTAAAAGTTAAAATTCAACCCTTATACTTTATAGTATTATAAGTTAATAATATATATATGTATAAGAGCAAGTCAGTCTTATCGTTAGTAGGCCTCATTCACGAAGCCGGTCTATAGGGGGGGGGTATAAGGTTGCTGCCTATAAAATGGCATCTTAATGGGTGTCCACTCTCACCCACCGCTTCCTTGACTGGTGGAGGGTCGTTAGCCGAACGGGTAGGACAAGGACTATAATTCTCATTATAAGTATAATGATAAATATAAAGTAACTAAACCTTTTATAAATTCCCAATCTTAGATACTTTAGGAAATTGTGAAGATGGTGCTAACCCATGAAATTACACTTTGTACCTTACCAAGTTGTTGGTGGAGCGTGTGTGGGTAATCGACACACTAACATGGACTAGTAAGAGTGGCAAAGGGTGACTTAATGTTTATCATAGATCGGTGGAGCGCGTGTGGGTAACCGAAACATCGATTAGGTGATAAAATTAAGGGTACCAAGTTAATTTGCATGGTTATTCACACCTTGTTTGTGATCCTCGACATCCTAGTCATAAACTTGAGAGGGCACGATCGAGATTTAAACATGCCATTGAAAAGTTCAATGAATTTCAAAAGATCTAGGAGTTTCAATCCAATTAAAACCTAATACCTATTTCGTTTTTCATGGTGGAAATTGGTGAATCGTCATTCGCCTACCTTCAAATATTTTGTAGCTTGGATTACGACATCCCTCTTCCAAGTTATAAAATATTGTGTTGGGTCCTAGCCTTAATATTTCAAATTGGGTGTTCTATTAAGGACTTAAATCAAATAACTTGAATTTCTCCCATTGTAGATGTCTGGTTCAGACAATTATGGTCTTCCCAAATCCCTTGGAACAAGTTTTCCTAA
Source organism: Lactuca virosa (assembly GCF_052849685.1). NCBI lineage: Eukaryota > Viridiplantae > Streptophyta > Magnoliopsida > Asterales > Asteraceae > Lactuca > Lactuca virosa. Next base: position 255,983,275 of record NC_136434.1, read on the forward strand.
TGAAGATGATGTCCCATGATTGGATCATGGAAATCATACTTCCCTTCCTCCACCTCCTCCAATTATTCTCTCTGACCCACAAACTCAAAGACTTGAAAAATTCAAGGTCACTTAAGCCCTACTTGCAATGAAACATGAAGATGGAAGGCCTGTGTGTTCTCACGTCTTGGAGATGAAGTCGCATATCGACAAGCTGAGAGTGTTGGGTGTCGAAGTCTCAAGGAAGTTGGCTGTTGACTAGGTTCTTCAGTCACTTCCTGAGTCGTATAGTGAGTTCATTAAGGACTACTATGTGACAGACCACGACATGACCCTTATGGATCTTACAGATTTGCTTGTTGCTGCTGAATCAGAAATGTTTTGGTGCACTGGAAAAGTAAATTTAGGTGGAAGATCTACTTCTCAAACTTCCATGGACATTGGCCATGGTCAACCCGGTTGACCAAATGGTAGAGAGAAAGGCTAAGTCCGTGATAGTCCCGTGAAACATTCCCAGAGAGTCTATATGTTTTTTATTGTCAAGAGAAGGGGCATTGGTTGCGAAGCTACCCTGACTACCTGAAAGATCTGAGAGAAGGAAGAATCAAAAAGTTTGACTCTGCTTCAGGTAAGTACACTATCTAACTCTGTTAAGTTTCTAATTGTTGATTCTTAATACTTGATGTGACTAGGTTGCATTTTGATGTTTGGCAGGATCAATCAAAGGGAAGGAAACTTAAAGGAAGAGTATGTTGAATCTGATCACGAATATGGATTTCAATCGCATGGTTTGAAGATCGGATTTTTGAGCTACTACTTAGGAGTTATGATAGATTGTTAGGAAATATATAATAGCATAGTTTTCACTTGTAATTGCATTGTAAGGAAAAAGTTTTTTCCACATTTTATAAATAAATAAAATTTTGTTTTTTTTATTTTATATCTCCTTGCAATGGCATTTATGAAAAATTGATGTTTGAATGTTTCTAGCAATATTGGAAATATGAATTTGATTCTTTCATTTGTGGTAGTGTCTAAATTTACCAAATAAGGAAAGATTCTCATCACCCAAGTTTCAATTGGACAGGAACTTGGAATCATGCAAGTTGTATTGTATGATGAATGAGAATCTTCATCTTTGGAAAATTAAGACTAATTCCTTGTTCACATGTATATGTGAGTCAAGTGAAGGACTAAGGGATCGAGTACACATTCTTGTGCACTAGTCAAGTCCACCACAAAGATCGATAAGACTATTCGTCATGATTTACTAAAGTTTAGTAAATATGGTTATACTTACAAGTTTAAATATAATTCTGAAACATTGGAAAAGTTTCAATGTATGGCAGAAAGAATGAGAAGAATCAAATTAGGCAGAAAGATAAAAGTTTCTCAAATCTGAAAAGATAGGAGAGTACTTTAGTATCATGTTTTATGATCATCTTAATGATTAAGAAACCATATCACAATTGATCCTCTAAGGACATCTTAGTGCATTCCTATGGCTAAGAAGAGGAATCATGAATTGTTGAAATGGTTAAATCTAGAAGATGAGTCATGCTTCGTTCCAAAATAATTCTTAGAGTCATACTCCAAGATTGTAACTTGAGTGATATATATTAAAGAAGGTTTATAATACTTGTCAAATGTAGAGTAAAATGTTTTCTACTCTTGTACATTTGAAATTGGTAAGTTGTGATCTTTTGGATAAAACAAAGACCAACTAAGGCCAATTGTGTAAAGTGTTTGTCTTGATAAGAATCCACACTATCTCTTGAATATTTGTTTGTCAAGGAATGGTTCTTGGCAAGAGAGGCTTATATGTCAAGAGGACAGTGGGAGTCTTAAAGATCCTGAAAGAGTTTCAAGAACTAATCGACAATAAAACATGTAGTTTATCACTAGCACACGACTTGAGGTTTATAACCTATCGTGCTGACATATTTCTTGTTTCCATGCCCATTCCGGTTAAAGTTGACTATGCATGTGAGTTCTATGAGTTCTCGGTTGCTTGCATAACAACTTGGAAGACATGGTAGGCCCTTGTGCTGCCAGGTGGCAAGAAATTAAGATTGAACAAGTTCGGTGCATATGAGTTTGAATTTGTCACTAACCTTGTCTTGTGATTATGGTTTTGACAAATTCACATGGATAGGAACACATACACCATAAAATCTAAGTGTCATTAGGTTTCTCTCGGATTCTTGAAAATGATGGTGAGGAAACGCTTTCGCTAAATAGATTTTAAGTAGATAGCAATTGTGATATTTACATTCTCAAAGTCGTTAGTGGAGCGTGTGTGGTTAACCGGCACACTAACATGGACTTGTGATAAATGGCAAAGGTCTACACAATTGAGACTATGATTACGACATCCTTTTTCATAGTTCTAAAATTGTTTAGACACACATGTGAGCTGTCTAAGGAAAGGTGTATGATTTTGATAAAGTCTTATCAAAGCATCTCGTATCAGAAATCTGAACTTTGGTAAGAAACTCAATAAAGTATTGATTTCTAGAAGTACAACTGATTTCTGAATACATGTCAATGCTAGTGGGAGCATAAGTGTTATGCTAATAATAATTATCATGTTAGTGGGAGCATGATTATTATGTTTAAGTTAGCAATGTTAATTATAGAAAACAAAAGGGTTTTAATTCGTGAAGTTCCGGGGGTTGAAAAGTTGTTTTGCTATAATTAAGGGAGAGGAATTCATACTTTATTTCAAATCTAAAAGCTTATATTGTGAGATTTTAATCAAATTTAGTCATGATTACAATATTTGTGTTCTAAAAATCGATTATGATTACGACATCCCTTTTCATAATTCGAATTATGAGAACATGGCAGATTATAAGAAATATTGTAGCAAAAGACTGGTCAAGTATCATGTCTTTATGTGAGACATCGTGAATCGTGTCTTGTATGCTTCAGATATAGGATCGATTACATGTTCTATAATACTTGTTCGTTCAAAATTTTCCAAATGCCTAGGACGTTAAGAGGGAAAAAGGAAGAGAACCGGATATGACTGAAATTATTAAGCAATTGTCGAGGACAATCTGAGCATTACCAAAGATTGGTTACTCATGGACAATTGGAAGTATGGTGTAAAGTTTTGGAAGGACCATATTCACATATTCTGAAAGGAGGCAACTCTTGTTCAGAAGTGATAGTCAAAATGGGAATATGGAAATGTCTCCATAGGTGGAAGTTATTCAATCTGTGTAAGATTAGAAAACTTAATGCAAGAAGGATGTTCAAAGGAATGTACTTTGAATATGAGACTTTGTTTCCATGGAATTGATCTACATTGGAATACTTTGTAATGTTTGTTGCCAAGTCTCTGTGGCTTTTGTGCATAGTCATTACAAGAGGACCAATGCATATGAGTTTAAAATCTAACAGATTACAGTAAATGACAAGAATTTGATATTCTTACATTTACGGTAAGGATTTGGGATTGTGAAATGAGCATCATTGGAATCATGTTCAATTGGTCTATTTCAGAAAGTAAGGATCATAGACAAACATAATGTGCATACTTGGAATATGGCATAACTATTGTCTGGACAAACACAGTGTGCATGCTTGGAGCATGGCATGACTATTGTTTCAGTTCAAGTATTAAGTTGATTATTCGAAACATTATACAATGAATAATGTGTAATCAATATGGTGATAAATAAAAGGTGTTTTATTTATATTCATAAGTTCTGACACCATATTGGATTCGATTATTCTTGTGTTTCACTTTGCATGTTTTGACTTCCTGAATAACTAGGTTATTCAAACTCTCCACAGTCAATCATACTTTGGAAGTAGGTATGAATTAAGACTGTCATGAATTGGGCTTGTAGATGTCTAAAGTTTTTAGACATAGCAAAAGTTGCTGCAACATTCATGAGTACTCCTGGAATGAGATTAGAGTATTGGATTAAACCCACGCTCATTTGAATCACTTCATGGATTTTATCACGAGTGATCATGAGACGATAATATCTTATATTCTTCAAACGGAGACGTGTGAGTTGTAGTTGCACGTCAGTTGCACATTGACATATGTAAACGCAACCAGCAACATGGTTCTTATAAAACATATCGTTGTGTGTAATTTGATGAGTAAGTACAAGCGAACGTTTGGGTCAAAGTTTATGCTTCCTTTTACCCGTGGAGGGATAAAAGCGATATCTGTGGGCCCCTCGATGATTTAGTGATGACACCCCTAAGTGCTTGGCCAAGCCTGGACTAATTTGATTTGTTCAATTAGTTAGTTGTCATAAATCGGAAATCGAGAATCAACAAATGGACAGAGAGAATGATTATAATCCATGTCTCAGTCCATATGATATCTAGAATGGAGGAATATATGATCCCTTATCTAATGGACACGTCATTTGACTAGGTCAGAGTTCGGCAGCGACTTTAAGAGCTACGGTTGCTAGTTGGGATCTTGGAGTCATACTTGAATAATAGTTTTAGACTTATCCAAGTGGGAGACTGTTGTATTAGATGTCTAAGCCCATAACTATTATTGGTATGTACTCGACCCGAGAGTAGCATGGTCCATTTCGGTTGCACTTCCCCGGAACAATTTGTATGGATAGTCTTTTGAGAATAGTATGTCTATGGTTTATTAATATATTATAAGTTATAATATATTAAAATGAAATCATATTATTTAATTAGTATTGATCAAGAATTCAATTAGAATTAATTTAGTGATCAAAAGGAACTAATTAAATATGGACTCTTACATATATATATATATATATATATATATATATATATATATATATATATATATATATATATATATATATATATATATATATATATATATATATATATATATATATATATATATATATATATATATATATATATATATATATATATTGAATGGGCCAAGTTCATTTAGGTTGGGCTAAACTTGCATGGATAGTCCATGGAGTTTTAACCAATGGATCCTATGTAAATGAAAGGTCATCGGTATTAGGGTTTACATGAATGTAACCCTAATCCTCCATACTATATAAAGAGGTCTTTGGCACATGAAATGACACTAGTGTGTGAGTGAACAAGAGTGGGTCGATTTCTAGTGTGATTACCATTCTCTCAAGTTTTCCAAGGTGTTTTGGTGATTTGCGATTCCACTTGAGGCATCCACATTATTGGTGCTAGGCTCTTGAAGCTACAAGGAATCAACCACAAGAAAAAGGTATGTCATCCCACTAAGTTTTATATTACAAGTTCCCCATGGTATGTTAGTTAGGATGAGAACCTTGGAAAATTCATATTTGCATGTATATTAGAGAAAACATAGATCCAAGGTTTCTAGGGTTGCATGTACACTGTAGGAGTGCTAGAATGCTCAAAACCCATCAATGCTGGCACTGTCCGAAGTAACCATGAGACAAACCTTCAGTTTCTTAATGGTTTGGGTAGACACTGGACTACGGCTAAGATGATAGTCCAAGGAGATAAGAAGATTCACTCTTTATCTCTTTACAATTTGTATGGTGAACTTCAAGAACAAGAATCCACTGTACTCAATGACTGTGCAGACTTCGGAGGCCCACTCACTCTCATAGCTCAAGCTCCTCGCACCCAATCCACAATTTACTCTCCCTCGTATGACAACCCACCGCAGTCATATGAAGTTGATTCAGAATACAATGATGAAGAAGAGTTCCAAAATGCTATTGCTCTTGTTAGCCAACAGTTCAATAGGCTACCACCCTCATCCTTTTGCAAAATCAACAGTTTACTAAACCTCCCTTCAACCGTAACTTCAATCCTCAGAATAATCACTCTCGATATCCCAAAAACCCTCACCAATCTCCACAACCGATAAACTCTCATCAAGCCAAGGAAATACTGCAACCTGCTAAACCAACTGACTCCGGTCCCTCAACCAAAGTTAAAGAAGATGTCATCATTTGTCATAAGTGCAACAAAGAGAATCATTTTGCTAAGGACTGTAAAGCAAATGTTGTGAAGGACAAAGCCTTTTATCTCCGAATGGCTCAGGAGATGGATGAAAAAGAAAAGGGAAGGGCATATGTGGCCCAGGTAAAGAGAGATCATCAAGTGTGGTCTTCGGGTGATGAGGATAAAAATTTCAACATCAAGGGCAAAGGGAAAATTTGCATGCTGGCAACTGCGGACGAGGATGGATCGACCAAGCTCGAAAAGAACTACTGCTATATGGCCAAGGATAGAACTCTGAGCATTGTCGAATAGGTAAAACTTATGATTCAAACTCTCAATTATAGCATGCATGATTGTCAACCATTCCTTGACAATCTTAATGACACATATGCTGCCGTCCTTTTAGACTATAACAAAGCCCTATATGAAAAGAGCATAGCGTCCCAGGAAATGTTCCATGTTTGAGGACGACTAAAAGACAAAAGACTCAAAGTGACCATGCTAGAAAGAGACTTAGGATTAGAGAAGGATGCAAAAATGTTATGTGAAACCCAATTAGGCATAACATTAGATCAGAGGGATTTAGCACAAAAGGAAATTGTATGTTTGAACTTATTAATCGAAAATTTGTTTAATGAAAGCGAGGCCATTGAAAATCATGTGAACAATGGAACAATTGATAATATGTACAATTTGGTTGGTCCAATGGGTATTCCACTGCAAAGGATTCATCACCCCGATTTAACAAAGACCGTCCCTATGTCCCTCCGGACCGAGAGTTCCATTTCCCAGTCAATGACAAAACCTTTACCGAAGACATCAGAGCTCACTTCAGACGACTTCATAATCTGAGTAATAATTGTGTTATTGAGGAAATTCTTCCTGAATTTCCAAGTCACTCAAGTGATCAAATACCTATCTTTAACACAATTTATCCCAACTCTCAGAATTCATCTGTTGTTAATGAAGAAATTCTTATAGAGGGTCCCGAAGTTCTTGTGAATTATCCATCCCTACCTTCAAACCGCAGTCTCTCTCACAGTAGTTCCATATCACAACTGCCTTCTATCAAGTGTCCCACAAAAGAATCAACTTTGACTTACTCTACGGTAGTTCAATCTTCCTTACTGCAGACTGTAGTCAAGAGCTCAGCGACCATTCAGCCAATACTCTCTGAGTCCTGAACCTTCTAGTTCAGACAACTCAAGTCAACGTTTTCAAAAACAATCAAAGGTTTCTAGGAAACCGTAGTTAAAAACCCATGACTGCGGTTCTCTAAAAAACACAGGCAAAACTGGACCTCAAAGAAGAACTTAGATCTCGTAATAAAAAGCGGGAAACAATTTCAAAAAGCAAAAGACAAACCATAATTTCAAAACATAAGAGTCCAGAAAAACTTGTTTTCTCAAATTACTTTTCAAAAAACTTTGCAGTCAAGAAATCAAACAAAAAGGAATGTACAGTTTCAAAAACCTTCTCAAACTCTTCTGACAAAACCCAAAAGCGAGTAAAGTCTTTTCAAAGTAATGGTTTTCAAATCTATTCCTTAGACGACCCAAAATGGAAAGGGACTTTACCAACTCCAACACATTTCAAGTCACCTCAACTTTTCATAAAGACACAATCTAGGAAATTTTCACGTACTCACGCTCTTTCAAACCGTACTTTTTCAAATCCCAAGGGTATCAATGTCAAATCTCAGTCTTGGACTGGTCACAAGACTCACCCTACACCCTCCGGACTGCTGACCAAGCATAGTGTCTGGATGAATGAGAGAAATTTCTCATTTAGATTTTATCGTCAAAAAGGGTCATCTAAAGTCCAGCCTTGCACCTGTCAAAAACTTCGTAACTTTACAAAATCCCACAACTCTCCAAAGGTTCACAAACACCCAGGTCTAGGTCTCAAGATTGACACTAAACCTGTCCCTGCAACCGCGGTTCATGCATCAATAAAAAACCCACCAGTCGCCTCGGGCTCCAAACTTGTTTGGGTGCCCAAACTAACCATGTAATTTTCAGGCAATGTGCAAGGAGGATCAAGAAGAGGAGTGGTTAATGATAGTTCCTGCTCCTTGCACATGACCGGAAGGTTAGAATACCTTCGGGATTTCAGGCCTATATACAATAGTGGAAACGTCACATTCGGCAACAATGTGAATGGAATAATCCGAGGTTATTGTGTGCTCACTACAGGGAGCTTTTCTATTCAAAAGGTTGCTTATGTAGAAGGTCTCAAACACAATCTCATTAGTGTAGGCCAACTATGTAAGGTAGGCCATCGGGTTGAATTTGATAATGAATACTGCTACATTATGACAAGTGACAGAAGCACCTGCTTGATCAAATCTAAGTCCAAAGGTACCATGTATCCATTGGACGTCTCTCTTATCATTGGGAAACCGCAGTTGTGTTTTCTGTCCAAAGCAGTATCCGAAGTCAGCTGGTTATGGCATCGCAAACTAGCTCATCTGAACTTCCGATATATCAACAACCTTGTCACTGGAGAACTCGTCCGAGGTCTCCCCATTCTGAAGTACAACAACGACACTCTATGCCCAGCATGTGAGTGTGGAAAACAGTCTTAAGGAAGCCATCCTATGGTGATTGACTTATCCATTTCTGAACCCTTAGAACTTTTACATATTGATCTCTGCGGTCCATCTACCTTAGCCAGTCTCCATCACAAGAAATACATACTGGTTATAGTTGATGACTTCACTCGTTTCAGTTGGGTCTTCTTCCTGAGACTCAAATCGGAAACACCGCAGGTTCTGATGAACTTCGTCTAAGAGATTGAACTTCAAATAAAATTACCAGTGCGCAGAATCCGATGCGATAATGGAACTGAGTTCACGAATCATCTCTTAAATAGTTTTCTGGTGTCAAAAGGTATCAGTCACAACTTCTCAGCTCCCTACACACCGCAACAGAATGGAGTAGTAGAGCGAAGAAACCGTACTCTGGTGGAAGCAGCCAGATCTATGCTCAACTTCACAAACCTTCCTCTCTACTTTTGGGCCGAAGCAGTGGCAACTGCATGATTTGTCCAAAACCGAAGCATCATTTGCAAGCATCTAAACAAAACTCTGTATGAAGGACTTAACAACCGCAAATCAAATGTCAGATTCTTTCACATCTTCGGGTGTAGATGTTTTGTGATCAACAACAAGGATCATCTTAACAAGTTTGCACCGAAGTTAGACGAAGGCATTTTTCTTGGCTACTCAACAAACAAAGTGGCCTATAGAGTCCTCATCAGACGCACCAGATTAATAGTTGAAAGCTTCGATGTCAAATTCGATGACTATTACGTCCGCAACACTGCTCCATCAAATGAAACCAAAGCAATCCTGGAAGGTGATATCCCAGCCTCTTCGGATCCTTTAAACATAGTTGAAATAAACTATGATGACCTTTTCGACCCTGTAGAGACTGCTCAACTCTCCGAAATGCTTGTGTCCCCGGAAGCTCAACAACAGCATGCCAAAGTCTTTGGTCCAACTCTATCCGATGACGTGTCACTCAACACTTCCACCTTGCCGGTTGAGGGGGAAAGTTCAACTCCTGATCAAATGACAACCATCGAGGTTCCAGTGCCTGAGGAAGCAGCTCTGGTTCCTACCCGCAGAGTCACTCTCCCATCAAATGTTTCCTCAGACTCAGACGATGAAGATATAGAGAACATTGACACAAGAACCGATCCAAGGATTATCACTCTCTCAACAATCCAGGGGGAACCAACTCAGGTTCAAGGGGAACTCCCATCCGCAATCCAGGGGGAACCTCACTCAATTGATCAAGTAAATGCTGATCCCACTCCCACAGTCCAAGACAATTATGCGGGCTGCACACAAGTCCAGGGGGAACTGTCGTCTCCAACCGCAGATTCTTCAGATATTGAAGACATTCCCTCCACCGCAGCCACTGATCGACTGCAACCTCGTCTATATGTCTGGACGAAGGACCACCCACTGGGTCAAATCATCGGAAATCCATCCGCAGGTATTCAAACTCGATCCTCTAAAGATTTAACTGATCACTGTCACTATGCAGCGTTTATGTCCTCAGTCGAGCCACGAACCATCAAAGAAGCTTTATTGGAACCCGACTGGATATCCGCAAGGCAAGAGGAAATGGCAGAGTTTGAAAGAAACAAAGTGTGGCAACTTGTTCCGAAGCCAAAAGGTCACACTATTGTTGGTACAAGATGAGTATTCAAGAACAAATTAGATGAATCTAGTGCTATTGTTAGAAACAAAGCAAGACTAGTTGCTAAGGGCTAAAGTCAACTTGAAGGTGTTGGTTATGATGAAACTTATGCCCCTGTAGCCAGGATGGAAGCCATACGCATCTTCCTAGTGTATGCTGCACACAAAAATATCAAAGTACATCAAATGGATGTAAATAGTGCCTTCAGGACTGGTGAACTGAAAGAAGAGGTCTATCTCCAACAACCTCCAGGCTTCGAATGTCAAGATTTCCCAGATTACTGTTACAAGCTTGAGAAAGCAGTTTATGGTCTTAAGCAAGCACCAAGGGCATGGTACGATACTCTCTCAGAGTTTCTTGTCACGTCCGGATACAAAAGAAGAGTGATTGATCCCATATTATTTAGAAAGGCAAACGGTAATCACCTTATGGTTTTACAAATCTATGTGGATGATATCATTTTCGGATCAACAGATCAGAGGATGGTGGATGAATTTGCAAAGCTCATGACCAACAAGTTCCAAATGAGCATGAATAGAGAGATCAACTTCTTTCTAGGACTTCAAATCAAACAAGTCCCTCAAGGGATATTCATTCATCAGGAGAAATACACCTCTAAACTGCTGAAGAAATACGCAATGGACAACTGTTCCTCTGCCAAGGTCCCTATGGCCTTCGGATATAAGATTTTTGCTGATCCTTCTGGAGAATCAGTAGACCACAAAACTTATAGAGGAATGATTGGTTCTTTGATGTACCTCACTGCAAGCAGGCCAAACATTGTATTCACAACAGGCTTATGCACAAGATACCAAGCCGATCTGAAAGTATCACACATGACCGCAGTTAAGAAAATTCTCAGATACTTGAAAGGAAGCAAAGCCTTAGGCATCTGTTATCCCGCAGGGAACGACTTCAGGCTTCAAGCATTCACTGATGCTGATCATGTCGGATGTAGATTGGATAGGAAAAGCACTTCCGGTGGTTGTCAATTTCTTAGAGGAAGATTGGTTAGCTGTTCCTCACGGAAACAAAATTGTGTTTCTTTGTCTACCGCAGAAGCCGAGTACGTGGCCGCATCGAGCTGTTGTTCTCAAGTCTTGTGGATGAAAACCCAACTTATGGACTACAGATACAGAATGTTGCAGCAACCGATCTATTGCGATTCTGAGAGTGCTATAGTGATTTCTGATAATCCTATTCACCATTCAAAGACGAAGCACATTGAACTTCGGTATCACTTCATCAAATACCACATTCTCAAAGGTAACATTGAACTGATTTTTGTTAACACTCATGAAGAGACCACAGATGTGTTTACAAAAGCACTTGACGCAACAAACTCAACAGTTTTCTTCAAATGTTAAGGATGATGAATCCGGATCCTCAATTCTTTTTGAATTGATAGGTACCGCAGACCAATTCCGGTCTCTTCATTGCGGTCCTAAATGAATATACTTATTATACATGCTTTCAGTATACTTTGTGTACTGCAACCATATATCATATTTATATTTCTTGGGTCTTTATTACTTGTTTTTTCTGATATTTTGTCAAGTGTTCCTCAGTTTGTAGTACCGCAGTCACATGCTCATCCACCGCATTGAAGAATCAATCCGCATTGATGAATCAATCCGCAGTCGCACTTAAAACTTTTCAACCACTTCTTCCTAAATTAAAAAAAACTACATTGTGCGCTATTTAATGTTTCACATTAAATGAAAATTCTTCCATAATAAATTCAAACATTCGTTTTGTAGCATACAACGTTTCAGTCTCTTTTCAAATAAACTTTTGGTGTCAGACCTATATTAGGTTACGTGACAAATAAATTGTTTTTCCCATAAAATAGATCCTTTAAGAAATCTTTTACCTTTTTCTGTCACATCTCCCTACCCAAGACGTCTAATCTGTTTCAACTTCTACTTTATCCAACGAATTTTCAACCCCCTCCACACGATCCTTGATCGTGGGCTGACATTCAATAAATGTGTTATCTTCTAAAAAATATAAAAAGAAAAATTAATTAATTTCTTTTATGAACGGCTGATAATGGCTTATACCCAAGGGTTTTTACCATTAACAACTGTTAATAAATTAAATAACATAAGCATTTGAAATCTGGAACTATAAAAACCCTTTTTCCCTCCCAAGAAAGCTTTATGCTTTCTGAACTCTCAAAGACGGTCTTTCTCTTCTTCACCTTCTTGCATACAGTTTTCTGCAAGTTCCTAAGTTTTACAAAACAACAATGGTGAAATCCGAGATCTCAAAGAAGCAATCCAAAGATTCAGCCTCAGTTCAACCAACTAGTTACGATTCAACAATGAAGAACCAGTCTCCAACAATTGCCTCAAGCAATTTTAGGGCTGTGTTCGAAGATCATCAATCCTACAATGACTCAATCCGTCTGATGATCAAGTTCTTGTCAACCCACCCTCTATTTGGAGCCTTCAATTCTTTCACTGATGTTGTACCGCTAACGACTCTCTTCAAATGTGCATTCTCGGAATTCCGCCCACTCAACAATTTGCAAGAGGTTCATCTAAACTTAATCGATGATTCTTTGGTCATCTTGGCCAAGGAAAAGTTCCTGAACGCTATCAACCATAGGGTTCTTCCCACTACAAGAGTCTACTCCCCAAGCATGAATGACATCACCTCAACCATGTACCAGATGGGTTACCAGAAAAGAATCAAAGGGATTGGAGAATTCAAGAAGAATCAATTGCCTGTGGTTTGGCAATATGTCTGTCACTTTATCATCCGGAGTCTCTCTGGCAGAACCGGAGGCACAGACAATATGATATTGAAGTTGTTAGAGTTATTGTGGAGCATCTTTATTGGAAATGTTGTCAACTACGGACATATTCTATGGGATGATTTTCTTCAATACATCCCTAAGGAGAATCCAAGAGAAGACCCAACCGAACTCACGTGTTCACACTTTTGGTCACTTTGCATTTCAGACCTTCACAAGGATGCGAAGCTCAGCATGGGAGATGACATTAACTTTTTCGTCACCCACGATCTCAAAAGGTACACACATTCCGAAGATCAATCTATTTTTGGACCTTTAAGAAGACTGCCTGCACACATTCTCAAAACCATTGGATTAGAAACACAAGAGGTCACTGATCACCTTGAAGCTACAAATGGTATTGACCTATACCATTCTTCCCCGCCTCACCCCAGTCAATCTATTCTAGCCACTACCGCAACCCAAGGTCCCTCTCAATCCGCACCAGCCATCCCAACAACAACTCCTCATTCAGAACCGTAGTCAACTCTTCCGAAATCAAAACATACCAAACAGAAAGTATTTTCTAAGAAAGCTGCAAGCTCTAAATACAAGAAAGGAGAAAACTCATCCAAGAAACGTAAGTCTAGAACCATTGAATCTTCAGATGACGCTTCGGTTCCTCCCTCCCATTCTCAAGAAGATGTTGCAGTCAACATTGAAGAAGATTCAGATGATGATGATTCCACTCTTATTCTCCATCTTAAAATGAGAAAGACCAACCCAAGCCCTAGCCAAATGCATGACCGGACCAATACCGAAGTCTCTCAAAAGACTCCGGTAGTCCTTGCGGCTCCTGCAGGCCGACTCACTTCCACCCTCTCTAGCTACTCAGACACATCAAGTGTGTCTGCTTCATCAAATAATGGAGACTCAACCCCAGTTGAATCCCAAGAGGATTTAGTTGGATCTAAACGCCCTAAGGTCTCCAGGGCTTCCCGCCTTCATTTCTTTGAGGAACAGGAGTTGCGCTCCATTCTTGATTCTGTCATCCCAACACTTCAAACACCTGACCAAATGCAGGGCAATTCTTAAGCCCTAGCCAGAACTAAGCCGAGGCCACACTTGACTACGGGTCAAGGAGACCGAGGAAGCTCAGGAAATCCTACTCTGCTTACATTACATTCAGGTGGTTTAGGCGTGGTGAGCACCAATGTGCTAGGATCCACGAACCCGGGGGACACCCCGGTGGGAAATCAAGGATTTGACGGTTACAATTCTGATGATACTTGGACTCGGGAACGTCCCACTACCGAGTCCGGTATCAGAAAATATGAGGCTTTCTGCAGGGCTTTTCAGGCACGAAAGGATCGGCAAACCAAGCAACTACAACAGAAAGAAAGAGAAATTCAAACAGTTGCCAAGTATTGGGCAGATGCAATCAACAATTGTAAGTCCCCAATCTGCTTGTGTATCAATCAGATCCGTCTGATGGTGCGGAATCCCAATCAAACGGATGATGCCAGATCTAATGAAGAAGAAGGAGAAGAAGAAGATGATGAATCTTGTATGATTTGATTAGAATGAAGATCCAAATACAAGATTCACACATAACTTACACACACTTAAGCTCCTCTCTTCTCTCTAACTTTCTCTCTCTACAATATGCTCTCACACCCATGCACTCCTCACCACTAATACAATATATAGTAGACATGGGCCGTGAATGGGTTCACGTCCGTGAACCAGTTCACGGCCGTAAACACCACCTGGGCCATGAACAGTTTTTCAGTCCTAGACAGAAAATTACAATTTTCTAGAAAAGCAAAGTATAAACCATAATTTAGACCCAACAATCTCCCCCTTGGTTTATAGCTTTTTTTCTAATTGACCCAACAAGCTGCCCCTAAAACGTAGCTGTCTTTTATTGTCAATCTTCATTGGGAGCTTGGCTTCAGCATTAATCTTCAAATTCTTCACAACTTCAAGATGAACTTGATGAATCTTCAATGAATGACTTCATCTTGAGCAGTTGGTTTTATTGTAATCTTCGCGACTCTATATATAGAGATCTCATGTTCTGATTAGAACAAAATATCAAATATACATCTCTTTCTTCACATCTATCTTATATCTTATATCTACTCTCATTACTCTCTCAAGTTCTTAAAACTCTAAACGTAGAGATCATAATCACTCCTTCGGAGCAAGTCATTCTTGAATTCTTCACTTTAGCTGATCACTCTTACTGACTTATGTTTGATTGCAAACCTTGTCACGAATCAGCTTAGTGTTTACTTGATATACCACTTGCTGTCATTTACATTTCCTTACTTTTCAGTATTTACATTTCCACACCTAACAATCTAACAACTCTAACTTCTAAATTATTTTTGAGCTTTATGATCCTTTGAGATTAACTTATTCCGCATATACAACTTGTTCTAACGTTTGTTCAAGTGTCTCTCAAAAGTTTTTCTGTCAACACAAAGACATGTAGGAATGAGATACTCGGCTTACGACCATTCATGGCTTCATACGATGCCATGTTGAGGCGTCGATTGATGATGCTTTGATTTTGAGTGAAGCACGCAGTGGACAAGGCTTCAGCCCTAAGATAAAGTGGAAGGTTTGCAAAGTTACGCATCGACTGGGCAGCTTCAATGAGAGTTATGTTTCTTCTTTCAACAACACCGTTTTGTTGAGGAGTGTAGGGAGCTGAGAAATTGTGCTCAATGCCTTTTTCGGAGAGGAAATTCTCAATGGTGACATTGGTGAATTCTAAGCCATCATCACTTCAGATTCGTTTGACAAGTAGTTTGACGAGAACTTCAATTCCTTTGATAAAGTTGATAAGTTCCAAGGCTATCTCAGATTTCAACGTGAGGAAGATGACCCAAGTGAACCTTGTAAAATCATCAACAATCACAAGAATGTACTTTTCGTGATGTAGACTTTCTACAATGGAGGGTACACAAAGATCAACATGAAGGAGTTCTAATGGTTCTGAAATTTATTTATTCAATAATAACCGGATGACATTTCTTGGATTGCTTCCCACATTCACACGCAAGACACAAATGATCATTTTCAAACTTGAGGAGTGGCAGACCTCTGACCATTTCACTAGAAACAACATCATTTAAAATATCGAAAGTTTAGATGAGCAAGCCTCCGATTCCATAACCAGCTGACGTCAGGAACGGCTTTTGAGAGTAGACAAAGATGATGCTTGCCAATGACCATGCTGATGTCTAGAGGATACATGTTCTTGTTTCGATTCGATTTGATGAGACATTCTTTCTGATCTTCTGTCATGACGTAGCTGTGAGTCAGTGAGTTGAGCCACACTAATCAAATTGTGCTTCAGGTCAGCTACGTACACCACATTTGAGACAAAAAAATTACCATTGGTGAGGATGCCATAACCTCGGACCTAAGAGTTGGAGTTGTTGGCATACGTCACATAGCCAACATTTGGTGAGAGTTTGAGATCACGCAGAAAGTCTTTCTTCCCCGTCATGTGCATGGAACAAGCATTATCAATATACCATATTGTATCTTGTTCTGAAGCAGAGCGCCTGCAAAATCAGTGAATTTTGGAGTTTTTAGGCTCTGAGTTAGGTTTTGGGACTTTGGCACGGGCTGTGACTTTTGAGCAACGAATGTCTAGGAGGGTTGGTTCTGAAATGCTTTTGGAAAGAAGCAGAAAGCCATAGTCTTTTCATTGATCCATAAATCATATTTAACAACAGGTTGTTTAGGAACAACTTTTCTCGGATAAGCAGTTTTAGAAGTCGTAGCAATCATAGTGTCACTTGAAGTTACAGTTTCTTTTTCACCATTTTTTACTTTCCACTAAACTTTTGCTTTGAATCATTTGAAAATTTTTGCGTAACAATGTTCTTAGCAACTCGTTCTTTGTTTTCTACTTTGGATGGAACATTTGGTTTTGAAAGCTGTTGTGGTTTGAAAATTGTACCATCAGATTTAGTATCAATAGTAGTCTTTTTTGAAACATAACTGACAAACTTGTCTGGAGTCATGTCTTGACCTAATTTCCTTTTTGAGGATTTCTTCCTAGAGTCAGATGATGACTTGGAAGTGTGTCCAGCAGATGGCTTGTTAAACTTAGGCTTGATTGGCACAAGGGTTGCTTTTGAAATCACTTGAGAATTCGAAACACACGAGCTAGATGAATCATTACTTAAGATTTACTCAACTTCACTATCTAAAGATGCCAAAATAAAATCTGGTCTATAAGACTCAGGTCCAGTTGTCTCTGGAATTAATTTCTCAACAACACAATTGTTAGGTGGACCGAAGTTCGGAATTTGAACTCCAGTAGGGCTGATGCTAGGGAATGATTCTGAGGTCTGATCCAGGTCCAAGTGTATTAGAGGCGGAAAAGGCGTGAAATCAGGACATTTGACAATTATGGGTTGAAACTCAGGAATCAGAGATTAAAACCGGTCCGAGGTCTCATGAAGGGGTGACAATGGTGAGACAGGGATATCCGAATGTTTGCGGTTCAGAATGTCTCCCATAATAGTTAGATTCTATAACTCCTTCAAGGGACGAGCAATAGGTTTCAGAAACTCGCTTCTGAGACCAGGTGCTTTGGACCAAGGATGACGAAAATTTTGAGTCATCCGTTTAGTGGCTTCAAGAATATCTACGACATGATGTAAAGCATCAATTTTTGCATTCAGACGTTTTTTATAAAAAATTAAAACATTCCTTTTAGAATAAGTGATTTCACATTTGTCTTTAAGAATGATACATGTTTCTTCCAGTGCTCACATTGTCTTCATCTCCAGATGACCAATACCCTTCAACATCTCTTGACACAGTGGTGACAAACGCTTTCTCACTAGCAGCCATCTCCTGGGCTTGACGTGAATAGTATGCAGAATCCTTGATCTTTGGTTTTTGTGTGGCTTCAGCCATACAATCTTTGGAAAAGTTATTTCGATGACCACACTTGTGACAAATTATCTTGGGTTTGTCTGATTTCAGATTATCACGAGATTCCGAGGAATGACTTGGTGTCGAAATGTTGGGTTTGTAGGCAGGTGGGTTCTCTTAGGGTTTATAAAAGGGTTGGGAATTACTTTGATGAGGAGCTTGGAAATGATTATAATATGTTTTGGGAGTTGGATTCCATGGACGCTTGTATTTCATGAATAGCAATGCAAACTATTGCTAAAAGCGAAGTTTGGAGTCCATCGCGTCAGGGTCGAGGTCTCCATCAAACTGATACTTAGAATTTGTAGGAATAGGTAAAGTTGGTGGAGTAGGTTGAACAGATGGAATGGGTGGGATAACAACTTTGAAGGGGTCCAAAACAGAGGGGTTTGAGACTTGAGGATCGAAAGTGATAACAAGAGCAAGAGGACCTCCTGAGAGTTCTCTCAATGTTTAAGCAACATTTGATTTATGTCCTTGAAGCTCATCAAGCAACTGGTAAAGCTTTAGCTTCTTCATAGATCCATTACTCTGAAGACACGATTTTACGCTTCCCCATCCTTTACCAAGACTATTGATGAACTTGAGATTGTATTCTAACGGAGTTCGGACAATCCCATGAGCTGTCATGTTGTTGACGACGATTCGGTACCTATTAGAAGTCGAGGCAACTGATTCACCGGGAGTAGTGGTGAAGGTATCGAACTCGTTGACAACCGAAGTCTGACTCTTATCCTTCATGTTTTCTGATCCCTAGAACAAGTATTGGAGAGTGTCCCAAATCTTTTTAGAAGATTTTCACAACTTAATATGCTCAAAGAGAGAAGGAGGAACACCGAACACCATCTCGGAAAATGCAGCTTGCTGTTCATCTATGTCGGTAGCAGTGAGAGGTACCTGATGCTGTTCATCTTGGCCCAAGAGAGTTGTAGAAGCATCTCTTACAGTTTGTCTGACCGAAACATGTGGACCTTCTTTCATGGATCTCCATATTTCTTCACCTTTTTCTTTACATAGTAAGAACCTTTCCTTTCTGACTTTCCAGTGATCATACTCTTCAACAACTAGCAGCGGGGCACGAGAATAGCAACCCACGCTATTCGCTATTTGCATTGAATACATTTGTTGAGAATTAGGAATAGCCATTGAAGTTAAGATATCAGAGATGGAGTGGTATATACAAGCACTTTTATCCTGGACACATAAAAGATTCAAACACCAAGGTAATTTTAAATCAAGTCTAATCTATTCTTATGGATTAAAAGGACAACCACTCAAGCTCTGATACCCATTTTGAGTACTAGAATCAATGCACAAGGACAAGGTTTGAAAACTCAAACCTTGATTTAATCTTTAAGATCAACGTCTGCTCTTAATGTAAGGTTTCGGTCGAATCTGGTAATACCACTTAGGACTTGAAGGTAAATATTCAACAAAGTATTCAAGTAATAAATGAAGAAAACTTAGAGTATAATCAATGCAAAGATATTTAAGGAACAAGAAGAATGTATTGAAGGAACTATGACTTGAAGGAAGAGTGAAAGGGATGTGAAGAGAATATTTGATATTCTTGGAGTAAAACTTTGAATCGTTTACTTGTCATTAATGGTGAAACATTCAATCCTTATATAGTGGATGAGGAACATAGTACAAACCAAGGAACATTCTTAGGACTGGATAATAATCAGTGTCTGACAAACTGATATCTAAAAGATACAAAAAAGTAAGTCATATGAACTGTTACATCAAAGATAAGAAAAAATATATTGAATGTGTAAACAGATTTCGGATCTTGGAATCGCCTTGATCTCGGATTGATCTTCATCTCATAACTTCATCTCATCTCAGAATCAGCTAACATCGGAACTTTATTTCTTGGGATTGCTAGAGGTTCACTTTTCATGATTCAACAATCTCCCCCTAAGTGAATTTAGCAATCATGTCAGCTTAGTTGGCTTCTTCATTAATGAATAGATAAGCTCTGTAGATCCAATTTCGGACTTCCAGGTACCATTGGATATGGTTGATGAAGGTCTCACCCTGATACTTCCGAATGTACTGAGGTAGTCCATCAAACCATGGAGCTTATCCAACAGATCAGGCAGAGACTGCAGACTGGTCAGAGCCGGCAGAAGAGCTATGCCGACCGACGCCGATCAGAGTTGGAGTTTCATGTTAGCGATATGCTACTTCTGAAGGTCTCACCCTGGAATGTGGTGTAGAGGTTGGATCTACCTCAGGAGCTCAGTCAGATTCACAACGCTTTCCATGTTTTGCAGTTGCGAAAGTGCATACTGATGATGAGGCAGTGGTTTCATTGGATGATATTTAGGTTGATGCGCGGCTAAACTATGTCGAGAGATCGATGGCTATTTTAGAGAGGAAAACGAAGGTCCTGCGCAATAAGGAGATACCTTTGGTAAAGGCAAAATGGCAACATCGGAGTTGCTCCGACTGGACCTGGGAGCCGAAGATGTAAGTACTAGAATCAATGCACAAGGGTAAGGTTTGACAACTCAAACCTTGAGTTAATGTTTAAGATCAACGTCTGCTCTTAATGTAAGGTTCCAGTCAAATGTGGTAATACCAGTTAGGACGTGAAGGTGAATATTTAACGAAGTATTCAAGTAATAAATGAAGAACACTTAGAGTATAATCAATGTAAAGATATTTAAGGAACAAGAAGAATGTAATGACAGAACTATGACTTGAAGGAAAAGTGAAAGGGATGTGAAGAAAATATTTGCTATTCTCGGAGTAAAACTTCGAATCGTTCACTTGTCGTTAATGGTGAAACATTCACTCCTTATATAGTGGAGGAGGAACATAGTTCAAACCAAGGAACATTCTTAGTACTAGATAATAATCAATGTTTGACAAACAGATGTCTAAAAGATACACAAAAGTAATTCCTATGAACTGTTACATCAAAGATAAGACAAAATGCACTACATGTGTAAACAGACTTCGTATCTCGAAATCGTCTTGATCTCGGATTGATCTTCATGTCAGAACTTCATCTCATCTCGGACTCAGCTGACATTGGAACTTGATTGATTAGGATTACAAGAGGTTCACTTTTCATGATTCAACAGGAGACTGAGATGCGGGAGCATTATCCTGAGTTATTAGTCGCAACCGACTTCGAGGACAAATTCTAGATCAAGTGGGGGAGAATTGTAACATCCCGATGTGAGGTACTTCTAATTTTAACCCTTTAAATCAATTATATTGCATTTTGGTCCCAAAGTTCGAGTAATGTATGCAAAAGGGACCTAGTGGCATTTTTGTAATATTGGCCTTGGGGGAGTACGTCGTGCGTACGTGTGTACGCTGAGCGTACTAGGGCACGCCCGAGTATGCTAGGCATACATCAATATACGTGGGGCGTACCTGCCATATGAGGAAACCCTAATCTATAGGGTTTGGATCATATTTAAGTACTCTTATGGCCTGATTTTCTTCACCTCAACTGCCTCCAACGCTCTCACACGTGTTTGTAACCCTAATATCATCTTGAGGAGGCATTTCTAAGCTTGTGTGTGTTTTAGTGCTCTTGAAGAAGAAGGAAGGAAGAGGAGACCACCTTAAAGGAGTGAAGCTCTCTAGATCCAAGATCACACTAGCTTTTGACACCATTTTGAGGTATCAAGTTCTGAACTTGGTGTAGTTTATTGTAGATCCTAATTTGGGTTTAATTTTAGGTTCTTTATGTCCCATATGTGGTGTTTCATGAACAAAGCATGTTCTTGACCCATTAAGTTATCCTTTCAGACCCTTGGGAGGGTCTTGCAACATAAAAATGGGTTTCAAATGGTTGGTTTTGCTCCATGCATCTTGTATAATGTCTTAATGGGTTAAGAAGTTGAGTTAAGCACTTAATGGGCATGCAAAGTCATAAAGTTGGAAACTTTATGACTCTTGAGTGTATTTTAGCCATGGATCTGAAATATAGACGTAAGTGCTTAAGCCATTAAGCACTTAATGAGTTTTGAATCTTCTGGGAGTACGCCCCGCATACTCGGAGTGCACCCTGCGTACGAGGTCAACCACGCCGATGGTGGTAAACGTGTGAGGAGGCCAGTATGCCCAGCGTACCTTCGGAGTACACCCCGCGTACTCATTCTGAGGTGACTCGGCTGTACTCCTCAGTGTTGACTATCCGACAGGTCAAGCATCTCTCCATATACCATGCAATCTCCCGCTTCATGCATGGCCACCAATAACAATGTCTCAGTTCTCGATACATCTTTGTGGCTCTACGGTGAATCAAGAACTAGGACTTATGAGCCTCCTCCAATACTATTTGCCGGACCCCGCCACAAAATGGCACCCATACCCGACCGCACTGGGTCAAAAGTTTGTGACCATCGGTAGAAAATTTGTCAATCTCACCTCTAATCCTCTCATTCTTCCGATTTTCCTTCTTGATTCCCTCGGCCTGAGCCGCCCTGGTTAAATCTAGAAGTAGGGCGTCAATGATCATCCACAAACAGTGCTCTAGAACATGAGTACTAGCCGTCTTGGGGCTCAAAGCGTCCGCAAGCACATTAGCCTTCCGTGGGTGATAAAGAATCTCACAGGTATAATCCTTGACCATGTCAAGGCACCTACGCTGTCTCATGTTCAGATTTGGCTGATCCATAAGATATCTAAAACTCTTATGATCTGTGTAGATGGTACATCGGACCCCAAAGAGATAATGTCGCCAAATCTTGAGAGCGAAAACCAAAGCCCCCAACTCCAAATCATGCGTCAGATACCTAGCCTTATGAGACTTTAACTGCTTGGATGCATAGGCTATGACCCTACCTCGCTGCATGAGTACTGCCCCCAGACATGTGATTGATGCATTACAAAATACTACAAAATTCTTAACACCTTTTGGGAGGGTCAATATTGGAGCGTCACACAACTTCCTCCTCAGAGTCTCAAATGTAACCTTCTGCTCAGGCCACCAATGGAAATCCATTCCCTTCTTCGTCAAGTGGGTCAGAGGAACATGAATCTTGGAGAAATCTTGAATAAATATTTAATAATAACCAACCAGCCCCAGGAAACTCCTAATCTCTGATGGGGACTTCGGAACCTACCACTACATCACTGCCTTAATCTTGGCCGGATCGACCTGAATCCCGTTCTGATTGATGAGGTGTCCCACAAATTGGAACTCTCGTAACTAGAACTCACACTTGGAGAACTTGGTATAAAGCCTCTCCTGTCTCAATACCCCTAGTAACTCTCTCAGATGCTCCACATGCTGCTCCATGGTCTTGGAGTAGACTAGTATATCATCAATGACAACAATAAGTGACCGATCGAGCATCGAACTGCACACCCGGTTCATTAGATCCACGAATGTTGTTAGTGCGTTAGTGAGCCCAAATGGCATCACCACGAACTTGTAATGAACGTAATGAGTTCAGAACTTTGTATTCTCGTCGTCCTTCTCCTTGACTCTCATCTAATGGTATCTCGACCTCAGATCAATCTTAGAGAACCAATAAGCACCCTCTAACTTATCGATGAGATCATCAATGCTAGGGAGTAGGTAGCAATTCCTCATTGTTAATTTGTTCAACTCCTGATAATCTATGCACATACGATGTGACCCATCCTTCTTCATTACAAACAGAATCAGTGCTCCCTAAGGTGAACAACTCTGTCGGATAAACTGCTTGCCCAACAACTCCTGAAGCTGAGAGGACAACTCCTGCATGTCTGGCGGTGCGAGGCGATACGGTACCTTGGCACTTGGTACTGCACAGGGGATCAGATCAAATCCCGATCTCCACCTGCCTTACAGGAGGCATACCGGGTAAATCCTTCGGAAATACATCAATAAACTCCCTGACCATTGGCACATCAGAAACTGAAGCTCTTCCCTCATCTTGAGTGTCAACCACATACATGAGATAACCTAGACACTCATGCTGAAGGTACTGCCAAGCCCTGGCAACTGAACAAAAGGCTGAACCAACCATGGTTCCTTCACCATAAATAATAAGTTCTGCCCCACTTGAGGTTCGAACTATCACCAACTGTCTCTCACTGTAAATTATGGCGCCAAATTTCTCAACCAGTCCATCCCCGTAATCACACACACATCCCCCATAGGGATAGGAATCAATTCAATAGGGTAAGACACTAGGAATATCTCCAAACTGAAATCACTCGAAACTACAACCCCGTGTTCGTTGGTGATGGAGACTTGCAACGGACACTCCAGCTCCCTAATAGTCATGCCAAAATCCCTACTAAAGGACTGAGATACAAAGGACTGACTTGCACCCGAGTCAAAAAGTACAAGTGCAAGCAAGGAATTCACTAAGAAGGTACCTAGCAGAAATTCAATCATAAGCATACAAGAAAATAACTTGATAGAATAATAAAGGAAAACACACCAGTAATGACGTCAGGTGTCGCCCTGGCCTCCTCTGCTGTGAGCTGAAAAGAAAGACCCCACGCCTTCGGGGCCTCAGCTCTTCCCTAGCGTTTGTCTGTGATTCAAAGAGTTGATGGGGCAGGTGCTTGCATGGGCCTATCAGCAAGTAAAGGACACTTGGCCTTCACATGGACCACCTAATCACAATGATAACAAATCCTCGTGCTCGATAGCAGAGCTGCTGACCATAATCCCTTGTGAAATACCCCTCCTTGCCACATTTGTGGCAACCAACAGCTAATCTGCATGCTCATATACCTTCTCGCACTTGCCACTAGTGAGCCCCCTCTGACCTCCAGATCACGAATCAAAATAGGTTTGAAGCGGCTTGTTGTCAGCTATAACTGAGTTGGGATCTGCCTCTTCTCTCTCGTCTGGGTCTCAAACTCGAGCAAAAGACTGCCGCTCGATGAGAGAACTATAACGTT
This sequence comes from Lactuca virosa, assembly GCF_052849685.1. NCBI lineage: Eukaryota > Viridiplantae > Streptophyta > Magnoliopsida > Asterales > Asteraceae > Lactuca > Lactuca virosa. The sequence goes on from NC_136434.1 coordinate 256,007,980, forward strand.
GTGTCGATACAAACTTACGGATCTATGACTTATGATGCTAAAGTAGCAGGATATCTGACTTATGATGCTAAAGTAGCAGGATATCGCAGTAAACATCTTAGTGATCTTCGTTACCGACTCTATCGTCTACTTCAGTGATAGATACTCCTGAGCTAACCTCTCCCTCTCCACCAGCAGTGCATACTCAACACAACACATCTCCTTAAACTACTCCCATGTCAATGCGGCCTTCTCCATAGGAGAATAGGCACTGGTCACCAGCTTCCACCAGTCCTTCGCCCCCAAACAACGAAGGTTCAAGGCGAACTTGACCTTCTGGTCCTCTGGGCACAGGTGGGTGAAGAAACAACCCTCCACATTAGATAGCCACCTCATGGAAATTATCGGGTCCTTGACCTTGTCGAACTCTGGTGGCTTCACGTTACTGAAATCTCGATACTGCATCATCCTCCTCACCTGAAGTCCTGGAGCGGCAACGGCTGTAGTGGCTGCGACTGCAGTAGCCTCGGTGACGACAACATAACGCTCGTCAAACATCTCGATCATGGTGGTATTAATAGACGCACATACCTCCGAGATCGTATCCCTAATAGCCATGGTCACGTGAGTGGTGATCATCTCACGAATTTCATCATCTGTCAATCCTGACCTCTCCGGGCCACTAACTCCTGATTCAGAACGTCAAGTGATCGGCATACTGAAAAACAAAACAGAATACATTAGTAAAGCCACAACTCATACCATAACATCACTAAGGGATCACTACATCTTCAAGGTTTGTGACTTGCTTGATACGCATACGAGTCTTGTGCTTTTAGTAGTACAGGCCCATACTACCTTCCACACCTACCCGTATTTGCCGTAGAGGATCGTCGCGAACCACTCAACCACAAAGCCCAAAAAACTAGGATACGCATACATACTATACTCACTCTCTGGAGAGTGGCTAATCATTCCTCAAGCTAACCTACTGAAAACCATAATCACTCATCAGACTTCCACTAACCCTACAACCGCTCATGTATGCTAATCATACATAACATTGTATTTGATGGATAATAGAATACCTAATTCTACCCTAAGCCCACAACCAAACAAGGAACACAAAATAAGGCTAAATCAAACCTTCCCAGGCTATAAAATCTTAGTTATCAACTGTGATGCACACACTAAGCAACCATAGTAATAATGTCAGTTCCATATAACATAACAATAAATTATCCTAGGCTATAAGGAATGATACATCAGGCATTTGTATCATGCAATTCCTAAAGATCCATAGCCTACATACTAGCATCCAATTCTATCTTATCATTATACACAAAACAAGTGTGGTTCTCTCGAGGAACACTTCCCTTGGCTTCGGCTGATTATACACATTACATCCTTTATGTCGGTCCTTTTAGAGTTAATTATTTTGTTTTGAAAAACATTTTGCACATCCTTAGTTTGAGTCTGGAATCACACAAGTGTTCGTCCAATTCTCTCACACCAGGGCTCTGATACCAACTTGTAACACCCCCAAATATCATGACAAAATTTTCATTTCTAAAACCATATCAAAATACATAAATCATACAAAAAGTAGTTTCCAAAAGTCAAATCATCAATCAGAGTATCCCAATGTCATAGGTCAAATAAATAGCGAGGATAATGAGCATAATCGTGCCTTCACATTGCTATTATCCTTAGATGTACCTGAAACCACAAAATCAAACTGTAACCCTAAAGCTTCGTGAGTTTCCCCAAAGTACCCCACACAACAACATACCTACAATGCACGCAACTAGACCTACAACATAAGGTTGGACTGCCATTGAGTCTTCAACTATAAGCTGGACCGCTCTTGAGCCTACATCATAAGTTGGAATACTCCCTTAGGCCTACAGTATCAACTGGACTGCCCGGGTACCTTGGCCTTCAGCACAAAGCAAGATCGCCTTAAGCCAACAAAACAATAACATGTCTACATATGCACCAATAATTAATAACCATCAAGTAGAGGTAATCATATAGATCTACCACTCTAACATATAACAATCATAGCGTCAACCTATATACCAGGATATGTAACCTAGTTGTCCAACATTGGTGCCTTTTGAACCATGAGTACAATAGGGAAGACTCACCTCACAGTTTGAAAGATAGCTGAACTGATCACTGCTTCGAACACTGTCTCTACAGATCACTTATACAATAAACAGGGATCCAACCTCAATCTACTATTCAAATTACCCCAAATTACCTAAAGTCAAACTTTGTCAAGGTCAATGGTCAACGATCAATGGTCAAAAGTCAAAAGTCAACATTCAGACCGAGTACACACTACGTACCAGCTCTACGCCATGTGTAGAGCCTAAGATGACAAATACGGGGATGTTTGACCACATGGTAAGTTGCAGCCCTTAGAGGTTCCCATGTGGAAATAGGAACAAATCACTATGGATTTCATGAGCAAGTTGTTGAGGACGGCCAAGAGATTTGACGCGATTTGGAATATTCTTGACCGAATGACCAAGAGTGCCCACTTTCTTTTGATTCGAGAGAGTTCTTCAGCCAAGAAGTTGGCTGACATATATGTACGTGAGATTGTTGCTCACCACAGTGTACCAATCTCTATTGTATTTGATCGCGATGTAGAGTTTAGTTCCCGTTTTTTGCCAGACGTTTCACGAGGAGTTGGGTACTAGACTACATTTCAGCATTACTTATCACCCTCAGACTGATGGTTAGATTGAGCATACCATTCAGACACTCAAGGATATGCTAAGGGCTTATGTCATCGACATTTGTGGGAGTTGGGATTCCTACCTTCCCTTAGCTGAGTTTTCCTACAACAACTGTCATTCTAGTATTAGTGCACCACCTTTTGAGCTTCTTTATAGTAGGGAGTGTCATACACTAATGTGTTGGGGAAAGGTCGGCCACAAGGTCATGGGGAGGACTGAGGTAGTTCTCCAGACGACATGCCTCATCCAGCAGATCCGGCAGAGGTTGTAGATAGCTCGGAGTCGAAGGAATAGTTATGCTGATAAAAGGTGATCCGAGTTGTAGTTCCAAGTCGGTGATATGGTTTTGCTAAAGGTATCATCCTGGTAGGGTGTTATACGCTTTAAGAAGAGGGGAAAGTTGGGACCCCGATTTATCGGACCATTCCAAGTAGTGGCCAGAGTAGGCAAGGTGGCCTATCGATTGAATCTGCATGAGGAGATTTGTCAGATTCACAACACTGTTCATGTATCCATGCTCCGGAGATGTGTAGTTGACGATTCAGAGGTGATCCCTTTGGATGACATTCAGGTTGATGACTCTTGAATTTTGTGCAGAGACTTGTAGCGATTCTTAACAAGAAGACGAAGGCCTTGTATAACAAGGTGTTACCTTTGGTCAAGGTCAAGTGGCAACTTCAGAAGGGTTCTGGGTGGACTTGGGAACCCAAGGCGAAGATGAGGGACCACTACCAAAAGTTATTTGTTGTTGAGGACTTCGAGGACAAAGTTCGATTCATGTGGGGGAGTATTGTAACACCCGGTCCTTCAGGTATACTTCTTTCCTTATTTAAAACATAAATTGTGGGATTTTGGCCACTATGCAGGACGTAAAGCGACCTCCTTTGCAACGCATAGGACGTACATTAGATTTGGGGATTTAATGAGCTACGCAGCGTGTAGCGGCCCAGAGCAAAAACTTTAATTTCAGGATTTTCAACCATACTAAAAGGTTCTAACCCCCTTAAGGCCTTCTATTATCATCCTCTACTCCCTTTATGCAGCCACCTCGAAACCCTAATTTCGATTTGTGAGGTTTTAAGCTATTTGAGAGTTTTGTGTTCATCTTTGAAGGAAGGATTCAATTGGAGAGCACTTGGGAAGCTTCAAGCTTTGTGGATCTAGAAATTGCATCTCATAAGCATTTCCTAAAAGATATAAATTTTGCATATTTATACTTCTTTGATTAGATCTACATAGGATTTCAACTTTATTCCTTTTTGGTCCCATTATATTGGTCCATTTGAGTACGAGCTACTCTAGACCTTGTAGAATGCATTTCCAGATGCATTTGAGTGTGTTAAATCATAAAAATGGTATCTTGACCATATCTAAACATCCATGCATGAGTTTGAGATCCTTAGAAGATGTTATAAGACTAGGGTTTGCTCTTGAGCCTTGATAAGCCATGCAAAGGCATAAAGTTTGGAGCTTTATCACTTAGGATGTTTATTAAGATTAGATCTGAGAGTTGGACATGGTATATTTCTATATTAATCACTGAATAACTAATTTGGAATTCCTAGAAGTATGCAAGGCGAAACTCCCCTTACGTGGGCCATAGAGTCAAACTTCCACGTATTTGCCATCTTAGGCTCTATGCAGGGCATAGAGCCACTATGTAGGGCGTACTTAGTCTGAATGTTGAATTTTGAACATTAACCGTTAACTTTAACCAAGTTTAAATTTAGGTCATTTGGGGTAATCTGAATATCAGATTGAGGGTGGGTCCCTGTTTTTTGTATAGGTGATCAGTAGAGACGGTGTTCAAAGCAGTGATTATTTAGACTATCTTTCATATTGTAAGGTGAGTCTTCCTCACTATACTCGTGGGTCAAAGGCACCAATGTCGGCCTACTAGGTTATGTTACCTGATATATAGGATGACGCTATCTTGGTTATATGTTAAACTGGTAGATCTATATGATTACCTATACTTGTTGGTTATTGATTATTGTTGCATAAGTCGACATGTTATTGTTTTGTTGGGTTGAGGCGGTCCCACTTTGTATCGAATGCCACGATAGATGTGTTGTCTAGTTGATACAGTGGGCCTAAGGGAGCGGTCCGACTTATGTTGTAGGCTCGGGAGCGGTCAAGATTCTAGCTGAAGGCTCGATGGAGGTCCAGCCTTGTGCTGTAGGCATGGTTACATGTATTGTATGTATGTTTATTTGACCTATGATTTTGGGATACTCTAATTGAAGATTTGACTTTTGGAAACTATGTTTTGTATGATTTATGGATTTTGATATGGTTTTAAAAATGAAAATTTTGTCATGATATGTTGGGTTGGGCCATATCAGTCAGTTAAAACAATAACGAGGAAATTCAAATTCAAATGATACAATTTTTTTAATATTCATTTTTATTTTATAGGGCTCTAGCGCTATACGAACTCGAAGCGTAGACTTTCTCGGTAAAACAAATCAAACTTATTTATTATTGGGTTGGGTCCATTAGTATGACAGTTTGGGTCCATTTATTATCGGGTTGCGTCCATATGTTATATGTAGGGCTTTAGGTCCATTTGCTTGGTTTGTGGTGTTTTTGGGGAAAACTCACTAAGTCTTGTGCTTACGTTTTTATGGTTTGATATTTTTAGGTACTTCCAATTCGAAAGGGAGGGACCTGACGTGATCGCACAACGTCCCCTTGATTTTATTCCGCATTCATATTTGATTTTACTTTGATGTTGAGTATAACTTATACTTGGGTTGATTGTTTGATTGTAATTTTGGGTATTTGGAAAATGAAAAATTTTATCATTATTTATGGGATGTAACACATACAGGGTCCATTTTAGGCGTTCTTTGTCTGATAAATCCTACTTTGGGTAGCACCATGATTGTCCTTTTAGTGACTTTTGCCAAAATTCAACTGTTCTCTTCGTAGTTTTTTTTGACATTATAACTTTCTATGCGCGATTGACTTTTATATCTGATAAAAATCATATTTAATTCATATGGAGTTGGATTTCTATGAAATTTATATTTCCGAGATCGTGACGATGTGTTCCGGAATTTGTTATAAATAACATAATTTTTCATGCACTTATTTTTACGTATTACGTATGACATGGTTGATTTTTCTTATTTATCTTAATACAAAACTTTGCATTCTATTATAGAGTGAGATATATTACGTATTAAGTCTGTTATACTTGTTGTTTTCACTTTTGTCCTCGAAATTCAACTAGGAGTGCCTGATGTGAAGGCACTATTAGGAGAATATTTATTGAAATAAAGTTCTTATATTATATTTAGTTACTATTAAACATTTTTATAGTTTAGTTTTATAGAGAGTAAATTGACTCCCTAGGTTCTCCTTCGAAATTAAGTTTGGAACCGATTTGAATTACCTCGTGATAGTGACCCCTCAGACACGTACTTTCCGATGCATAGTGGTAATGATAGTGATCCCTCAGACGAGTACTTTCCGATGCATAGCGGTAATGATAGGGATCCCCCAGACAACTACTTTCAGATACATAGTGGTAGTGATAGTGATCCCCCAGACAAGTACTTTCTGATGCATAGCGGTAGTGATAGTGACCCCTCCGACAAGTACTTTCTAATACATAGTTGTAGTGATAGCAATCCCCCAGCCAAGTAATTTCCGATGCATAGCGGTAGTGATAGTGATCCCTAAGACAAGTACTTTCTGATACATAGTGGTAGTGATAATGATCCCTTTATGACACATAGTGTTAGTGAAAGTGACATCAGTCAAGTACTTACTGGAACAAAGACTCGAAAGAGATTGAATCCTTATGATACTTTTAAGGGTTTTCGAAACAATTCATTCTAGAATTCTCGAGTGATTCAAATTGTTATACCTAATGTTATCTAATAATCTGGAGAATATTATTACATGCTGCTAAAATTAAGTAGTTTTTCGACCGTACGATTTCTCCCTACTATGGTTAGATTCAGACGAGAGTTGTGTAATAGAGCTAAATCATAATTTATAAAACTATTTAGTTCTAGAACCATGTAACCTACATATCCTCCCTATAATTAATAACATGTGTTTCTTATTTTTTCTGAGTTTCATGTTTTAACGGGTGCTTAGATCTAGTGTTCCAATGAAAAATGCTCTTCCCCGAGCATTACCTCCTTGATGTTCCAATCTAGGGAAGTCTTTTTTAAAGTGTCCATTTTCTCCGTATTCATAGCAGTTGCGATTTCCACCAATACCTATTCTTTGGTTTGGGGTACGGGTCGAGATTCTACAAAACCTAGTGGTGTGGTCCTTCCTACTACAGTTGTTGCAGATTAACTCTCTACATACACCTTCATGATGATAGCTACACTCACTGCATAACGGAAGATCTCCAGCATACTATCTTAGTGGAGTGGGCGATGGGATGGTTGTTATGTAAAATTTCCCTGAGACTTGTTTTCTCCTTAGTGGTTGCTCTGAGTCATCATCCGACTTCCTCTTTTTGTTTCTAGACTTTGAAAGGTCAACCTTCTGGACCATAGTTCCCTGGCGGACATCCTGATTGGTCAGGTTAAAGGCTAGTCTCTTGGCACTATCGTACGTAGTTGGTCTGGATGTAGTGACCAACCCTTGAATAGGTTAAAGTAATAACCATGTGTACCTTTCTACCTTTCTATGCCCCGTGGTTATAAGGTTGTGGCCGAAAATAGCGAGATAATTGAAGCGGTTGGTATAGGCTGCAATGTGTGCATCTTGCATGGTAAGATTCCAAAGCTCTTGCTCCAGTTATTGCATCTCCTCTCTAGGGCGGTACTCATCAATCATCAGTTGTTTTAGTTCATCCCAGTAGATGGAATTAGCTATGCTAATTCCCATGGTTTTGACATGGCTATTCCAGCATGACAATGTTGTATCTTCGAAGGTACAAGCAACAAATTTAACTTTGCCATTTTCACCACAGAAACTGATCTCAAATACTTACTCCATCTTCTCGATCCAGCGAGTCAGTCCTACTACTCCTTCATTTCCATAGAAGGTTTTGAGCTTACAGTTCATGAGTTCCTTATAAGTACAAGCCCTTAGGCGACCTCCGTTACCACCTTGAGTATTATCTCTTCCGGTTCCTCCACCTTGTCCAAATGGGGCATTTCTATTGGTTTTAAGGCAATCCAGGGCTTCCGCGACTCATTGGGTGATTGTGACAACCCGGAACTTCTATCTTGTATCTCTAGTCAATTCAATCAATGTTAAACTCGTTTCTGATATCTTTTAGAACTGTTTAAGGGTTTGTTTAAGTGTTCTAAGCTTGAGTGTAACCAAGGTTGAGATTAGGGATGAGTTATCAAGTCGTAAAAGTAGCAAATCGGGCCACACACTCCTTTAGGAGGAGTGTACGGCCGTACGCATGGGTGTACGGTCGTACACCCCCTTATGGATGCACACCCACCCTTATATATATGGGTAGACTTCCTTTCCTTCATTCCTTTCTTCTCTTGGATGCACACTACTCCCTTTCTCTCAAGCTTACTCAACCGTGAACCCTCCAAGGCTTCAAAAACGTGAGTATTCCATCCTCTAGCTGTTATACTTGAAAGACCTCTTGATCTAAGCCTTGATTCATCAAGTTTCAACATGATTTATCATCCTTTGAAGGTGTACGGCCGCACACCTTCATAAGGTGGGCCGTACACACCTTAAAGACCCTCCAAAGTGAGATTTTGGCCCCTATCTTCTAGTTGGACATGATCCTAGCCTTGATACACCTTAAAGTCCACAACTTTAGCATGAACATGAAGGGTGTACGGCCGCACACCCCCTTGTACGGCCGCACACACCTCTTAGGGTCGTAAACCCACTTTGATGATCCTTATTGGCCTCAAACTTGCATTACAACTAAGCATGGGACCTAGAACACTTTTTGGATGCTAGTTAGAACCTTGGAAACACCTCAAAAGCACATCTCATCATGAGTGTACGGCCGTACACTCATGGGTCGCACACCCATGGCCGTACACACCCTTAGGGTGGTCGTACACCTCCGTCACTCAATCCCATATGGTTTTAACACTTAGTTCAAGTGTTTCCAAGTCCCTAGAGTGGTTTCCCATCATATTTAGTAGTGAAATACCATGATTTGAATCATATATGTGTTATTACATGTTAAATAGGATCCAATAGTGTTCGAGGCTTCACTTGACACTCAGCATCTCTTATCGATCTTTCATACAAACCACTCACTCGAGGTGAGTTCATACCCCTACGCTTTTACGATTTTTAAACGTTTTCAGGGGGGAATACAAGCCAAACACAAATGCTTTTGTGAACTAATACAAAAGGACTTTTAACAAGTATAAAACTTATGCAATTGATACAGAAAAACGACTTTCATATTTGTATAAAATATTTAGATATTTATCCATTTTGTACTATGTTGAGCATAAGGGACGTTTTCAACTTACAACCAAAATTGCATAGTTTTTCAGATTCAATATTCACATCATCTACACTATAAACGCAAACTATAATAGGTATAGTTTGGGGTTTTCAATACATAGCTCCTATGAATTCAGAGTTATTCACTACTAAACATATAAACCATGGCAGATTTAGTTTATGGTATACATTACTATAAGGCCATGACGTTTCATAATTATTTAAGTATAATTATTACCGTACACAGTATTCAACGGATTCAAATACAAGAGAACAATATAGAATTACATGTAAAGTAGATTATACAACATTATGAGACGCTACTTCAAAACTGTACCCTTAGGTGTACTAAATTAAATCCTATCATAGAATAACCAGAGTCTCCTCGTGGGAGAGCGTGAGATTTGTGAATAGATCTATTCGGGATTGACAATCCCACACCTGAACTGCTAGCTACAGTTAGGCAGGCATGTCTGAGGTGACAAATGTCATTTAACCGACACTTGAAGAACGTTGTAAAGGTCACTAGGTAATATCAAGCATGGTTATACGACTCACGATAAGTATAAACTAATCATTTGTTTAAGCAATATCATTCTTCAATGGTTTTATTTTAAGTAATAAAACTACTATACATACTGGTGTTAGTCAGGGTTTTCATACTATACATACTGGTGTTAACCAGGGTTTTCATACTATACACTACTTACAATACTGGTGGTAGCCAGGGATTTTATACAAGAACTTTCATACAAAACCATACGATATAGCTGGTGGTATCAGGCATACATACAAGTACTTTCAAACATAAGAACAGAATTCAATAACGAACTTACAATTGGTCTTAGGGTTTAAGACTACTTTTAATTACTTAAGAAAATATTGGATTTTCTTGGAAACATACAAACATTTCTACAAAGTCATTAACAGATTTTCATTACAAAAAATCGCTTATGAACTCACTAGCTTTATGCTGATACTCTTTCAAAACTGCTTGTATTCTCAGGAAATCAGTAGAAAGGTACCTCCTGGAGTTTTGAGAACTCGGAGCTATTAAAGTCATGTCTTTATATTTTACGTACACTTTTTGATGTATTCAAACGAGACTTAAACAGATGTAAACCTTCTTCATATATGTAATCAATGTAATGGTTGTGTTTACTATGATTGCTATGATACAATGGTTGTGATACTACACATGACGTCATCCACCCCCGAACGTTTTCGCCGTTCCGGTTTGGGGGCGTGACAGTGATCAACGCCTCGATTGTTTTTGTTGGATAAGGTGTTTAAGTCCGTAACTATATTTGGTATGTACTTGACCCGACCCGACATGGTCCATTTGGGTTGCACTTCACCGAAACAATTTATATGGATAATCTTTTGAGAATAGTATAAGTTATGATTTATTAATGTATTATAAGTTATAATATATTAATATGAAATCATATTATTTAATTAGTGTTGATCTAGAATTAATTTGGAATTAATTTAATGATCAAAAGGTAACTAATTAAATATGGACTCTTATATTTATATAGAGTGGGCCAATGCTTATTTAGAATGGGCTAGGCTTGCATGGAAAGTCCATGGATAGTCCATGGAGTTTTAACCCATGGATCTTATGGAAATGAAAGGTCATGGGTATTAGGGTTTACATGGATGTAACCCTAATCCACCACATTATATAAAGGGGTCCTTGGCACATGAAATGGCACTAGTGTGTGAGTACAAAAGAGTAGGCCGATTTCTACTTGGTGCAAACTATTCTCTCAAGTCTTCCAAGGTGTTTTGGTGATTTGTGATTCCACTTGATGCATCCACACTATTGGTGCTAGGCTCTCAAACTCCAAGCAATCAACCACAAGAAAAAGGTATGTTATTCTACAAAAGTTTTATATTACAAGTACCCCATAACATGCTAATTAGGTTGAGAACCTTGGAAAATTCTTATTTGCATGTATTTTAGAGAAAACATAGATCCAAGGTTTCTAGGGTTGCATGTACACCATAGGAGTGTTAGAATGCTCAAAACCCATCAGTGGTATGAGAGCCTAGGCTTGTTTTCTTGATACTTGATGCAAATTGTAAAAGAAAATCAAAAAATCTGCATTCTGCTGAGTGAACTCGCCGAGTCCATGGGGGGACTCGATGAGTCCAAGCGTATCTTCATCCTACTCGTCGAGTAGGTTCGTGCACTCGACGAGTAGGAGGCCCAGAGTGTAGTTTTTTTCGAGTTTTTAAGCTGGAATTGGACTTGAATCATTACACTAAACTGTTTTGGACTTATAAAACATGTTTTTGATGTGGTAATGATTATGCTAATCCAATTTCAAAGGCTATTATCAAAATTTCAAGTTTTATATGTGTTTAAATGATTCTTGAAATTGTTGATATGAATATTCATGCTTATGAGTTTTGGTAGATCATAGGAATTATTTGCAAATTGTTTGTTAGTTTAATTCTTGATCTAAATGTTTTTAATGGAGTCCATAATTTGTCCTGAAGTTATGGATTACCAAAAGTCATTTATTTTAAAGATCCATTAAAGAACCATATGTTACATAAAATGAAGAGTATTCATTTTAATAAACAATTAAACTCATAAGTTATGAAGTTGAAGAGTCTTCAATAGGTTCAAAACTTGCCCTCAAATCTTGGAATTTGTAAAGTCTCACACACACTTTAATTCCAAACCCTAGAGTTTTAAAAGTTAAAATTCAACCCTTATACTTTATACTATTATAAGTTAATAATATATATATATATATATATATATATATATATATATATATATATATATATGTATGTATGTATGTATGTATAAGATCAAGTCAGTCTTACCGTTAGTAGGCATCATTCACGAAGCCGGTCTATAAGGGAGGTATAAGGTTGTTGCCTATAAAATGGCAGCTTAATAGGTGTCCACTCTCACCCACCGCTTCCTTGACTGGTGGAGGGTCGTTAGCCGAACGGGTAGGACAACGACTATAATTCTCATTAAAAGTATAATGATAAATATAAAGTAACTAATTTTTTTTTTTAAATTCCCAATCTTAGTTACTTTAGGAAAATGTGAAATTGTTGCTATCCCATGAAATTACACTTTGTACCTTACCAAGTCGTTGGTGGAGCGTGTGTGGGTAACTGGCACACTAACATGGACTAGTAAGAGTGAAAAAGGGTGACTTAATGTTTATCATAGATCAGTGGAGCGCGTGTGGGTAACCGGCACATCGATTAGGTGATAAAGATTAAGGGTACCGAGTTAATTTTCATGGTTATTCACACCTTGTTTGTGATCCTCGGCATCCCAGTCACAAACTTGAGAGGGAACAATCGAGATTTAAACATGCCATTGAAACCTAATAATTTATTTCGTTTTTCATGGTGGAAATTGGTGAATCGTCATTCACCTACCTTCAAATATTTTATAGCTTGGATTACGGCATCCCTCTTCCAAGTTATAAAGTATTGTGTTGGGTCCTAGCCTTAATATTATATTTGGGTGTCATATTAAGGATTCTATATCTAATCTAAACTTGTATTTCTTCTTTTCAGATGTCTTCCAACAATGCTGCTTCTGGCTCAAACCCAACGAATCCTTCTCTCTCACGAACCTTTGTGGGAGAGTCATCTTTTATGGTTCCAACTTTATGGATTGGATCAGGAACATCAGGATGGCCACGCGTTACGAGGACAAGGAATTTGTCCTTGACAAGGAGATGAAGGAAATTGATGAGTCTACTGCTACTCCACAAGAGATCGCTGACTTTAGGGCACATGAGAGAGATGCTACCAATGTGGCATGTATCATGTTGGTCACAATGACAGCTGAACTCCAGAAGTCCTATGAGGACTTTTACCCTTTTGAGATGCACATGGGCTTGATGGACCGCTACCATCAAAGTGCTCGTCAAGAGAGGTATGCAATCATCTCTTCCATGATAACAACCCGAATGAAGGATGGTGAATCCGTCACGGACCACATGCAGAAAATGCAGAGGTTTGTGGACCGTTTGCTGAACTCCTTACCTACTTGTGAACTTCCCCGAGGAGTTGGCTATTGATATCATACTGCACTCCTTACCTACTTGTTATGATATGTTCAGGATGACCTATCACACGAACAAGGAGGAGGTCACACTCAGCAAACTTCAAGGACTTTTGAAGACTGCCAAAACCGGTCTCAAAGGTAAATCGGTTGTTACTACTCCTACTCCTAACACCGCCCCTGTTTTGGCAATCGGGCAAAGTAGATGGTAGAAGAGGAAGACCCATTCGAAGGGTACCAAGGGAAAGTCTCTTGATGGATCCTCTTCAAGTGGAACCAAAGGTGGTTCTGTCACTCCTTCTTCCAACCCAAAGGAAGCTGAATGCTTCTATTTTCATGATAAGGGGCACTAGAAACAAAACTGCCCCAAGTACCTGCAAGATGTTAAGGATGGGAAGGTCAAACCTACCCATGCAGGTATTTACACTATATTGTCTAATACCTCACCGCATACTAATTCTTGGGTCCATGATACAGGTTGTGGTATTCATATATGTTCTGATTTGCAGGGCCCAAGAAGAAGTGAGGATGTGGAGCACGGAAAGATAAACTTGATCATGGGGAATAGGAAAGCTTCACCTGTCACCAAGATTGGAGTTTATTCTTTGTTTCTAAGTAGTTGGTTAGTATTAGATTTGAATAAGTGTTATTACTCGTCTGAAATGGCTAAAAATATTATTTCTTTTCACGGTTTGTACAAACAAGGGTTTACTTTTTCATTTGATAATGAATGTGGTGGTATTAATGCTTTTTATGATTATGTTCTTTATTTTAAAGCATTACCTTGTGATGGTGTATATGAAATTGTGTCGGTTGTAGATAACTTAGGAAATAATGTGTTACATATCGATTCTTCCACTAGCTTGGATAAGGCATCCTTGTGGCATTGTCGTCTTGGACATGTCAACAAGAAACACATAGGCCAACTCCAAAAGGCTGGAATCTTGGAGTCATTTGACCTAAAGTCGGATGATAGTTGCGAGTCTTGTTTGCTTGGAAAAATGACAAAGTCACCCTTCACTGGCACTTGTGCTAGGGGTGAAGGTTTGTTGGACCTCGTACACACTGATGTGTGTTGACCCTTCAGAACCGCCACAAGGGATGCTAACCGCTTCTATGTGACTTTCACTGATGATTACAGTAGAAGTCAAGCATAAGTCAGAAACCTTTGAAAATTTCAAAGGGTTTAAACAGGAAGTGGAGAATCAGCTGGGCATGAACATTAAGATGCTCTTATCCGATCGAGGAGGAGAGTATCTTAGTACATAGTTCCTTGACTATCTTAAGGAATGTAGAATTGTTTCACAATTGACACCTCCTAGGACACCACAGTTGAATGGTATGGCTGAGAGGCGCACTCGAACCTTGTTAGACATGGTTCGTTCCATGATGAGTCGAGCTTCGTTACCAATCTCATTCTGGGGGTATGCCTTAGAGACTGCCGCCTATATCCTTAATCTAGTCCCTACCAAGAAGGTTGCCAAAACACCTCACGAGATGTGGACTAGGAAAGTTCCCAATTTAGACAACATCACGATTTCAGGTTGCGAGGCTTTCGTGAGGCGTGAGACTCAGGACAAGCTCGAACCTCGAAGTGAGCGGTGTATTTTCATCGGCTACCCACATAAATCCTTCGGTTACCTCTTCTACAGACCCGGTGAGAATGTGGTCTTTGTGGCAAGGAGATGGGTCTTTCGCGAAAGAGAATTTATAAGCCAAGGAAAGAGTGGGAGGCAAATTGACATTGAAGAGCTTCAAGAGTCAAGTGGTGAAGGAACCTCAAACCCTAGCAATCAACCTGAGGAGGAAACTCCTGTTGAACCAACTGACGAGTCTGCACCTCTGAGGCGTTCCACTAGAGTTAGGAATGTACCTGATCATTACTATGGTTTCCATATTACCGCGGAAGGTGATACATTTATCAGTGATAGTACACTGGTAAATTTGGATGAACCTAACAGCTATAGGGAAGCCATGGCAAACCCCGAGTCTGCTAAATGGAAAGAGACTATGGACAGCGAGATTCAGTCCACGTATGACAATCAAGTTTGGAACTTGGTTGAAAATGTACCGGGTCGTAAGACGGTCGGGTGCAAATGGATCTTCAAGAAGAAGATCGACATGGATGGAAAAGTGCACACTTATAAGGCACGACTGGATGCGAAGGGTTTCACTCAAACTCAGGGAGTTGATTATGATGAAAACTTCTCACCAGTAGCGAAAATTAAGTCTATTAGGGTTATGCTAGCCATTGCCGCATTTCATGATTATGAAATATGGAAAATGGATGTCAAAACCGCTTTCCTTAATGGAAAGTTGGCTGAGGATGTTTACATGAGTCAGCCAGAGGGTTTTGTCAGTGCAAAGTACCCTGATAGAGTGTGCAAGATTGAGAAATCCATTTACGGATTGAAACAAACATCTCGCAGCTGGAATCTTTGTTTTGATGAGAAAGTCAAAGAGTTTGGCTTTTCGAGAAGCGAAGATGAGTCCTGTGTATATGTCAGAGCTAGTGGGAATATAGTTAGCTTTTTGGTACTGTATGTGGATGACATACTACTCATGGGGAATGACATCCCAACTTTGCAGGAGGTTAAGTCCTGGCTTGGGAAGTGTTTCGCTGTGAAGGACTTTGGAGAAGCTGCCTATATCCTAGGGATAAGGATATTAAGAGAAAGGAGTAAAAGACTAATTGGACTTAGTCAAAGCACCTATGCGGATAAAGTGTTGAAAAGGTTCAACATGCACAATTCCAAGAAAGGTGACTTACCGATCCAGCATAATGCCAAACTGAGCAAGGCTCAGAGCCCGAGTACAGAGGCTGAGATAGCTGAGATGAGTCGATTACCATATGCTTCCGTTGTTGGCTCGATCATGTATGTTATGACTTGTACTCGCCCTGATGTGGCCTTTTCTTTGAGCATGGTCAGCAGACACCAGGGGAACCCTGGAAAGGCTCACTGGACTGCGGTGAAGAACATTCTCAAGTACCTGCGGAGGACTAAGGACTGGGTCCTTACCCTTGGTGGGAGTGATGACTTGAGAGTAGTAGGGTATAGTGACGCTACCTTTCAGACTGATAGGGATAATTTCCGCTCTCAGTCTGGCTGGGTCTTTACCATGAATGTAGGAGCAATTACGTGGAAAAGTTCCAAGCAGGAGACAGTGGATGATTCGACTTCTGAATCAGAGTAAATAGCAGCGAGTGAAGCGGAAAAGGAGGCGATATGGCTGAGGAACTTCATTGGGGACCTTGGAGTTGTACCAGCTATAAAGGAGCCTATGGAGATTTTCTGTGACAACAATAGTGCGGTTGCCTTAGCCAAGGAACCGAGAGATCATGGCAGATCCAGACACATTGACAGAAAATATCACTTCATAAGACATAAGATAGAAGAAGGACTCCTCGTGTCAAAGAGGATATCGTCAGAAGAGAACCCAGCAGATCCCCTCACGAAGGGACTGACTAGGGTTAGGAATTTGCAGCATGCGAGGCGCATCGGGCTAAAGGACGATATTAGTTTTACAGATTAGATAGCTCTGAAACTTGTAAAATGTAATTGGCATTTGATGATTGAATAAAAGTTGTTGTTTATTTATGAGTAAGGTGTTGCTATCTTGTGTCAATTGTTTGCTATTATTTCAATTTTGCATGTTTTGACTTCCAGAATAATTACTTTATTCAAATTCTCGACAGTCGGTCATATGTTGGAAGTAGGTATGAATCAAGACTGTCATGAAGTTGGCTTGTAGATGTCTAAGGTGTTGGACATAGCAAGAGTTGCTACAACATTCATGAGTGCTCATAAGTTCTGAGTATTGGATTAAACCCACGCTCACTTGTATCATTTCATGGAATTTATCTCGAGTGATCGTGAGACGGCAATATCATATAAGTCTTCAAACCTAGAGATATGAGTTGTTTCCTATGAGTTGGTTGTGCATTGATTGCACAAAAATGCATCAGTAACTTGATGTTATAAAACGCGTCTTTGTGTATGATTCAACAAGTAGTAGAACAAGCATATGAGTCGAAGTTTATCTGTTCCTTTTAGTCCTTGGAGGATTAAAAGCGATATCTGGGCCCTTCGATGATTTTGTTTTGACCTATGTACCGGGCCCAGTCAGAACCAAATTGATGTGTTCAGTTTAGTTCTATGTCAAACAAATCGGAAATCGGGAAACAAACTGGTGGACAATAAGTACGACTTTGTTCCATGTATTTGTCCGGCTGATATCTAGAATAGAAGATTATATGATCACTTATCTAAAATGGCGCTTCATAGTTCAACAGAGTTTTAAGAGCTACGATTGTTGGTCGGTTCCTGAAGTCATACTATAGTTATCAGACTTATCCAAGTGGGAGACTGTTAGATAAGGTGTCAAAGTCCGTAACTATATTTGGTTTGTACTTGACCCGACCCGACATGGTCCATTTGGGTTGCACTTCACCGAAACAATTTATATGGATAATCTTTTTAGAATAGTATAAGTTATGATTTATTAATATATTATAAGTTATAATATATTAATATGAAATCATATTATTTAATTAGTCTTGATCTAGAATTAATTTGCAACTCATTTAGTGATCAAAAGGTAACTAATTAAATATGGACTCTTATATTTATATAGAGTGGGCCAATGCTTATTTAGAATGGGCTAGGCTTGCATGGAAAGTCCATGGATAGTCCATGGAGCTTTAACCCATGGATCTTATGGAAATGAAAGGTCATGGGTATTAGGGTTTACATGGATGTAACCCTAATCCACCACACTATATAATGGGGTCCTTGGCGCATGAAATGGCACTAGTGTGTGAGTACAAAAGAGTGGGCCGATTTCTACTTGGTGTAAACTATTCTCTCAAGTCTTCCAAGGTGTTTTGGTGATTTGTGATTCCACTTGAGGCATCCACACTATTGGTTCTAGGCTCTCAAACTCCAAGCAATCAACCACAAGCAAAAGGTATGTTATTCTACTAAAGTTTTATATTACAAGTACCTCATAACATGCTAGTTAGGTTAAGAACCTTGGAAAATTCTTATTTGCATGTATTTTAGAGAAAACATATATCCAAGGTTTCTAGGGTTGCATGTACACCATAGGCGTGTTAGAATGCTCAAAACCCATCAGTTTTTGCATCCATAGTTACTAACTAGATCAAGGTTGGGTTGTGCTCCGAGGTCGTTCCTGATGATTCTCCTTCGAGGCATGTTTGGATTCTATAGTTAGTGAATAAGATAATGTTAGTCGACGATGCCTTTTTATAGATACGGGTATTAACGACTAAGCGCGTGAGTTAGTGTAAAAATATCATAAAAGTTTCTTTGTTAGGAGTGGAAAGCTTCTATGTTCTGAAAGTTTATTCTTAAGAGCTATAGTAAGGATGCTTATACTTTTGTACATGTTGGCTTCTTTTTGTTCTCGTAATCCGAAAATTTTATGGCATGATCTGCTTGGGTAAGTTTACCTTATTTTAAAAGGGAGCAGTTTAGTAATAAAAATACTTAGTGAGCTTTTGTCAAGTGGGGTGGGCTTTCATTCTTGTCATATAGGCTCTTGCTCTTGCGGTGTTTGACCTTTACCCCACAACTTGTGTCTGGGGTCTCATTCCTTTGTATTTTAAATTTAGTTTATTCTCTAAGCTTTGGGTTATGTTAGATAGGTCCATTTCGTTTCCTTTGATGATTCCCAACTCATTATCGATAGTGTGAATATGACTGACGTGACGTGTAGCACGAGTGGCTAGGGTAGGTATGAAGAAACTAGGTAATGTTTGAGGGATATGTAGTGAAGCCTATGGTGATTTCTAGCCTTCTTATTCTCATAATGTGAGAAGTCATTTTCTTATTTAGTGGGATTTATCTCATCCTCAGAAGGATTGTCTTCCTCATAGGACTCGACAGGGTCCTCGGAGAGTTGTTATGAGGGTTTAGCTGACTCTCTAGTTGTTTATGAGGAATCGTCCTCCTGTTGAGGTTCCTCGTCGGGGTTTATAAAAAAAGCAAAGGTATGGGAACCTCAGGAAATTGGGTATCCTTGGTCTTAAGAGGGGATGGAACAACTTTATCTTTCTTTGGAAATGGTTTCATTATCATGTTTCCAAGATATGTCTTTCTTGTGCGATGATTGTGCTATCTTTCCCAGATAGTAATTGTTTGTATCGTTAGGTTCTAAGTCAATAGGATTCTCTAGGGTTTAGTCTATCGGCTAGTATATCCAGGATTAGTTGAATATCGGTCTAACCATAATTAAGCAAAGGTGTACAAGCTATGCCTAGTTGTGGTTTGCCCCACATATCGTGCTAATCTTAAACATCGTATTTTACCTAAACTCTTGAGTTTGGGCTTCATCGATCAACCGATGCTTTCGGAAGTGCGATCCTTTATCGCTTGGTTGCCTAGGAATACATGTGGTTTTGAAAGGTCAATATAATGTTGTTGAGTTCACAAGTTTTGTATATAATATCTTGAAAATACTTTTTGTATCTCACTTTGTTAAGTTGTAAAAGTATTTTGATTATTTGATTTGAAAATAGTATTCTACTATTTATAGGTACTATGGCCTCCATGATTTTCATTCATCCTATGTACTATTAGTGCATCCCTAGTCTTAAGTGTGTACCTATGGAAAGGAGGGTACTTTTATCTATAGAGTAGGCTGACTGAGAGTGTACTCTCATACTGAATGTAGGTTAATTGGATACCGTTCAACCTTAACCTATATAACGGTATACTTATGACGTAAATAGAATCTCAATGTTTTAGAGTATAATTATAATTAATATTTATTGATATTTAAAAAGATTTTGTTAGTAAAGCCGACTGGCGGAGTGATGATGTAATCATTATTAGACTTAAGTGACGGCATAACACACTACAATTATCTGTAGATCGAGCATAGTGACGACAATATACTACTATTATCCGTTTGAATCGAGTGTAGTGATGACATAATATGTTACTATTATCCATTTGAATTGAGCGTAGCTGGAGTATTTGGGCAGAGTAACCGCTAAGTACTAAGTTTTATCCAAAGGGTGGCTATAAGTTGGTTAGCGCAACAGCTAGGTATTGGTTTGTCCTTTTTCGTTGTCTTTACACGAGATACTTGTTATATATATTTATTATCTTATACGTATATATAATGACGTTAGAGTATTCCCCGTAGCCGAGTATTTAGGCAGAGTAACCGCTGGGTACTAACCTTTATCCAAGGGGTGGCAATAAGCTGGCTAGTGTAACATCTACGTATTGGTTAAGTATCAGCGTTTCCTGGCAACTAGCCAACGTAATAACTAGGTATATGTGTTTTCTTGGCAACTTGTCAGCATAACGACTAGGTATAATGTTTTCTATCAGTGTGGGTCAGTATAACAGTTAGGCATAATATTATCTTAAAAAACTAGGCAGAGTATCTACCGGGCGTAATATCATCCTAATGTTAAGAGCATAATTATCTAACTAATATTATATGATCAGTAATAATTATGAAAATATTTATATTATAACATGTATTCCCCCCAAACAGATTTGAAAACTGGAAAATAGGGTCGTGAACTCACCCATGAAGCGTGAAACTGTTGGTGTAGGGTTGGAATCGGGAGGCCGGAACTTTGAGAGATGCTCACGAGCAGTGACACACAGACTGAGAGGGTTTGAGTGATTGTTTGAGGTGTGAGGAATGAGACTGTCGAAGCTTGCTATTAATAGAATGTTTTGGGGTGCATGCCGCACAAGTACGCGTGAGTTATTGGAAGCTACCACGTGCCGTCCTCTCCTCGTGTCACACGTCTGTATCATGACGAATCCAATCGTCAAGTGCATGAAGGTGCATGCCTCGACAAAAATTGAACTTTGAAATTCTATAACTCTCGCATACAAACTCCATTTTCAACGACTCTTATATATCTGTGTAGGTCTCAACATACTTTGTAACTTTCCTTTTGGTCGTTTTCGTAAATTTTAACTTTCGTTTTTCGACTATATTTTATAGCCATTATGATTTTCTAAAAATCATAACTCTCTCATACAGTTTCCGTTTTAGGCGTTCTTCTAATAAATACTACTTTAAGTAGCACTACGATTGTCCTTTTGGTGACTTTTGCCGAAAGTCAACTGTTCTTTTCGTAGTTCTTTTTTTTTGATGTTGTAACTTTCTGTGCGCGGCTGACTTTTATATCTTATAAAAATAAAATTTAATTCATATGGAGTCGTATTTCTAAGAAATTTATATTTTCATGATCGGAACGATGTGTACTTTCGGAATATGTTATAAATAACGTAACTTTTCGTTCACTTATTTTTACGTTACGGACGATCCAATTGATTTTTCTTATTTATCTTAATACGAAACTTTGCATTCTATCATAGATTGAGATATATTACGTATTAAGTCTGTTATACTTGTTGTTTGTCCCTTTATGTATATAACGATTGGTGACAATTTTCGCAGTTCTTACAAAGTTGTTTCATAAAGTATGTTGCTATAATGAGAAAATACCATATATCCTTAGGTTGTATTTTCTTATAAATTGTTTATGTGAACTTCCATTGTGCAAATATGATTTAATGTATCCTAGAAAACCCACTAAGTTCACCCTTCAATCGCAAGAACCTTCAAAATAATCATCAATGACTGAATATCAACAAAGATGTCAATAATGAATTTCTTTCATTTACATAGCTTCTCCTACATTCTAACTTGTTGCAATATACTCTAAGTTTATTCTCAATTCCACCATAGTGTATTACTTGGTACTCTTCCAAGTAAATACGTCACCATTTAGTAAAAGACACGAATTTTGACTACAAAAAAATTGTCTTTATCAATCTAACTTTTACAATGAACTCTTTCATACTATGATCATATCCTTTGTCCTCCTAGGACATTAAGGAACGTTCTTGATTTTGATTCGTTGATTCATACCAAGTTGATCTGATCTGACCTGTCATGCTGAAGGCATACGAGTCATCAAATTTGGTATTTTACATGGCATACATGATCGATCCCAAAATAAAAAGCATGAGGGACAGTATGAAATTACTTCAATGTCATGCCACACATTATGACCTATTTCGAGTTTTTTCGAAACATAATGTACTTTGGTTAATCATAACGAATTATCCAAGATCTATCTCCATAGATCAACACATTTAGTATCTGTATTGTTTCTCCCACTCACATTGTAACATCCATAACTTATGTTTGTTTCTCAAACTTCAAACTCCTTAAAATGTCTCATTGAAACAAAGATACTAACTGCTCCCACTGTCATTAATACATATATATATATATATATATATATATATATATATATATATATATATATATATATATATATATATATATATATATATATATATATATATATATATATATATATATATATATATATATATATATATATATATATATATATATATATGGCTTATTTTTGTTTCTTGTAAGTCAAACTCCTTTAAATTTTCTCATTGAAACATGAATTCCAATAGCTCCCATTGTCTTCGGCACACCTTATGGTCTATCTTTGTTTCTCGAAATCCAAACTCTTTGAACTCTTTCATTAAAGAAAAGACCCCATCTCGCGAAATGGTTATTCATTTCATAAATGCACTTCATATGCTTACACATTCTTCACAACATAATATATGCCAGTTCCCATCCATGCTTGTTATCTTCTTGAGGATCCACTAACACTTACGATTTTAAGTTCAAATGTTTGATCAGCCTAGTTTTCAAACATTCATAGACTGAATCTTGCTCTCCATGTGCTTTTTCCATTTTGCAACCTTATAAGGCTTTCCATGACTTCTGATAGGTGGAATACTCTGATTATTGTGAGCCAGTGACTCATATAACCTCAATATATATGACTAGTTATATAACGTCCTCTATAAAGTATATTAGGAAGAGTTAGAGGTATGTAAGTTTCCATAATAACTCTTTTAATTTTGAATTGAATGGTAGGACCAACTTTAGGTTCATCATTGGTTGACTCTTGGATATTATCAAGATCAGTGTGGCTCCCACTAAGGGGTCGTTTGATAGTTGCAAATTGGGTTAGATCTGACTGGGCTAGAAGCCGACTGAGTTAGAAGTTATGGTTGACTCTACATCTGTCTGAGTTTATGTTGTTTGATTATTAATCTGACTGGTTGTGGTGAATGATGAATAATGACCATATTACCCTTATGTTCTCTTTTGTGATGGATACAATAATTATAAAAATATAAACTGTCACATAAAATCAAGATAAAGTATACTTAATTCAAAATCCAAATACAAATTGTCATACAAAATCCAAATATATATTGGAATACAAATAAAAAACAACATAATAATTTGCATACAAATTTAACGTTAACTATTTGAAAGTAGTTGATTAGCAATTTGGTTATGTAAAGTAACCATATATTCAACAGCTTCCGAACCCCATTCTATACCTTGTACGTTTTGCTTCTTTTTCTGCTACATCTAATGAATAAATGAATGATGAAATGTTACATTGGGTTAACCCAATACACACACACACACACACAAATAAACACAAATACACACACACAAATACATAAAAACACACAAATACACACACTCTAACAGTTCTGTAACAATAATTTAACAGTCTTTTAACATCTATTATTCAACTCATTTGGCAAACAATTTGGACCTTGTGTAGATAACTTCAAAGTATGCACATATCGAGCAAAGCAACAACAAGAATACAACAACATCAAGAGCAAATAAACTAGTAAAATAGAAAAAAAAAAGCAAATAAATTCATCAATTATTGCATACATCCACAATAAATAAATTCACCAATTATCACATAAAAAATCCAACATTTCAGCAAGAATCGAGCAATAAAAATGAGAAAAAGGCAAGGAAAACTAACCTATTCAGAAGGTAAGTCGTCTCCAAATGAGTGGTTGCAGGAAGAAGCGGTCAGCAAGCAGCAGATTAGGATAGGGAGCAGGTCGTCATTGCATTTTCTTAGTGGAGGCTATCACAAAACATATGGCAAAATCGAAAAAGGAACTTGCGATTGTATTTCTCTTCCTAGTCCAACGATTGAAAGAGATGTACCAAATCAACTCTTTTTCTTGGACCGAGTCCTTAGCTTTGACCGAGTCCTTTATTGCAAAAACAAAATAAAACATCCTGATTTATTTTTTTGGACTGGGTCCTCTATTGTACCAAATTAGAAACAATATCAAACACCCCCTAACTTTTTGGATATAAGCTCTCTCTCTTCGAAAACCGTCCTTAGAGCAACAAACATTTTGTTCTCAAAAGGTTGAAAAAAATTGCCTAAAAGTCATGTTGGGATGTCTAACGACATAACACATCTCTAATCTAAGTACTAGATTGTTGAGCACTTCACGAAGAACGTAAACCTCATAATCGTAAACTTCTAAGATGTACTTAGTGAGGATAAACGTAGACACATCTTAGAGAGTATTTCATAACCTTCTTAGTTGGTACAAGACCAAGGAATCTTCTAACACTATTCCTGGTACAATCCATGAACTGTTATGCTAAGGATATTTTGTATCATTAAGCAACAATTCAAAACAATGATTTGTTTCTCTTCTCCAAGAACACTCATTATATCACTATTTTCAGCAAATACAGCTCATGAAAAACTTTTCTATAATTCCTTAAACGATCGATATGGTTTTGACAAAGATGATCACCAATCCTACTGGATATGAGTATCTTATCCTTTTTCCCAGTTGATTCTTAAGTTCATTTTATGAAAACTCTAAATATCTAGAAGTTTTCAGTCTTAGTGTTTTTTAAGATAAACATGTTCAAAAGAAGGTTTAAGTCCAAAGTCCTATCTAACTAGATCTTTGGCAATACAATCCTTATTTTCAAGAATATAATTCCATAATATTACATCTCATTCAAATACTTGAATCAACATTGGGTTACTATACAAGTTTTATAGGTTTGTGACTTTCTTTTAAACCCGTTAAAACGTTCTAAATAAGTCATAACAATCTTATGAAATCCTGTATAAACAATTTTGAATCATAAAACCATAGACCAAATATTTAGGGAATGAGATATCTCTTGATCCTATGAATAGTAGCAAGAGCCAGATATTCATGATCAACTTTGGGTCTCCTAGTTTCATTCCACTTTACTATTGGGTTTTGAGCAAACTAACACTCCTAAGGTGTTCATGCAACCCTAGAAACCTTGGATCTATGTTTGTCTAAAATACATGCAAAATAATTTTCTAAGGTTCATAACTCATCTAGCATACATGGGGTACTCTTAAACATAAAAGATACTAGAAGAATTACATACCTTTGTTAGTGAGATGATTCCTTAGGAGTTTGAGAGCCTAGCACCGATAATCTGAATGCCTCAAATGGAAATCACAAATCACCACAAACTTGGAAAACCTTATGAGAGAGTACTCTAACACTCTAGAAATCGGCCACTCTTATGCACACACACATAGTGTCTTTTCAAGCACCACAAGCCTCTTTATATAGTGTAGATGATTAGGGTTATGAGCCATGCAAACCCTAATAACCCATGTCTTTTCCTATTCTAAGGATCCATGGGTTAAAAGCTCCATGGATCATCCATGGACTCCCATTTAAGCTTAGCCCATTTCCTAATGAGTGTTAGCCCACACCATATAAATATAATAGCCCATTATTTAATTAGTCACCTTTTGATCACTAAATTAATTCATAATTAATTTAAGATCAATAGGAATTAAATAGTATAATTTCATATTAATATATTATAACTTATAATATATTAATAGGCCGCAAATATACTCTTCTCATAATATTATCCATATAAATAGTTCGGGTGAAGTGAAACCTAAATGGACCATGCCGGGTCGGGTCAAGTATATACCAAATAAGTTATGGACTTAGACACCTTATCCAACATTCTCCCACTTGGATAAGTCTGATAACTGTATTTGCCTATATAGCTTCTGGAACCAACCGACAATCGTAGCTCTCAAAAACTCTGTTGAACTATGAAGCGCCATTTTAGATAAGTGATCATATAATCCTATGCTCTCATGATATCAGCCGGACAAATACATGGAACAATGTCTTACTTATTGTCCAGCAATTTGTTTCCCGATTTCCGATTTGTTTGACAAAGAACTTAATCGAACACATCAATTAAGTTCTGACCGGGCCCGATACATAGGTCAAACAAAATCATCGAGGGGTACAGATATCGCTTCTAATCCAAGAAGGAACATATAAACTTCGACTCATGTGCTTGTTCTACTACTTGTTGAATTGTACACAAAGGCACGTTTTATAACATCAAGTTACTGATGCATTTTCATGCAATCAATGCACAACCAACTCATAGGTAACAACTCATATCTCTAGGTTTGAAGACTTATATGATATTACCGTCTCACGATCACTCGAGATAAATTCCATGAAGTGATACAAGTGAGCGTGGGTTTATTCCAATACTCATAACTTATGAGCACTCATGAATGTTGTAGCAACCATTGCTATGGCTAAAGACCTTTAGTCATCTACAATCCCAATTCATGACAGTCTTGATTCATACATACTTCCGACATATGACCGACTGTGGAGAATTTGAATAAATTTTTTATTCTGGAAGTCAAAACATGCAAAACTGAAACAATAGTAAATAATTGACAATGATAGCAACACCTTACTCATAAATAAATCACAACTTCTATTCATCATCAAACGTCGATTACATTTTACAAGTTTCAGTAATAACTATCTAATCTGTAAAACTAATATCGTCCCTCAGCCCGATGTGCGTCGCATGCTACAAATGCCTAACCCTCATCAGTCCCTTCGTAAGGGGGTCTGCATGGTTCTCATCCAACGTTACCCTTTTTGCCACGAGGAGTCCTTCTTCTATCTTGTGTCTTATGAAGTGATATTTCCTGTCAATGTGTCGGGATCTGCCATGATCTCTTGGTTCCTTGGCTAAGGCAACCGTACTATTGCTGTCACAGAAAAACTCCATAGGCTCCTTAATAGCTGGTACAACTCCAAGGTCTCTGATGAAGTTCTTCAGCCATATCGCCTCCTTTGCCGCTTCACTCGCTGTTATGTACTCTAATTCACAAGTCGAATCAGCTACAGTCTCCTGTTTGGAACTCTTCCAAGTGATTGCCCCTCCATTTAGGGTAAAGACCCAGCCCGAATGAGAGCGGAAGTTATCCTTGTCAGTCTGAAAACTAGCATCACTATACCCTACTACTCTCAAGTCATCACTCCCACCAAGGGTAAGGATCCAATCCTTAGTCCTCCGCAGGTACTTGAGAATATTCTTCACCGCAGTCCAATGAGCCTTGCCAGGGTTCCCCTGATATCTGCTGACCATGCTCAAAGCGAAGGCCACATCAGGACGGGTACAAGTCATAGCATACATGATCGAGCCAACAGCGGAAGCATAAGGTAATCGACTCATCTCAGCTATCTCAGCCTCTGTACTTGGGCTCTGAGCCTTGCTCAGTTTGGCATTGCTTTGGATTGGTAATTCTCCTTTCTTGGAATTCTGCATGTTGAACCTTTTTCAACACTTTATCCAAGTAGGTACTCTGACTAAGTCCGATTAGTCTATTACTCCTTTCTCTTAATATCCTTATCCCTAGGATATAGGCAGCTTCTCCAAGGTTGGGACGTCATTTCCTATGAGTATCCCACTATAACACCAAAAAGCCAACTATGCTCCCACTAACTCTGACATACACGCAAGACTCATCTTCACTTCTTGAGAAGCCAAACTCTTTGACCTTCTCATCGAAACAAAGATTCTAGCTTCGAGATGCTTGTTTCAATCCATAAATGGATTTCTCAAGCTTGCACGCTCTATTGGGGTACTCTACACTGACAAAACCCTCTGGCTGATTCATGTAAACATCCTCAGCCAACTTTCCGTTAAGGAAAGCGGTTTTGACATCCATTTGCCACATTTCATAATCATGAAATGCAGCAATGGCTAGCATAACCCTAATAGACTTAATCTTTGCTACTGGTGAAAAGGTTTCATCATAATCAATACCCTGAGTTTGAGTAAAACCCTCCGCGACCAGTCGCGCTTTATAAGTGTGCACCTTCCCATCCATGTCGGTCTTCTTCTTGAAGATCCATTTGCACCCGACTGTCTTACGGCCTGGTACATTATCAACCAAGTTCCAAACTTGATTGCCATACATGGACTGTATCTCGCTATCCATAGCCTCCTTCCATTTAGCAGACTCCGGGCCTGCCATGGCTTCCTTAACACTGTTAGGTTCATCCAGATGTACCAGTATAATATCACTGATAAATGTATCACCTTCCGTAGTAATATGAAATCCATAATAAAACTCAGGTGAGTTCCTAACCCTTGTGGAACGCCTCGGAGGTACAGATACGTCAGCCGGATCAATAGGAGTTTCCTCCTCAAGTTGATTTCTAGTGTCTGAGGTTCCTTCACCAATTGATTCTTGAATTTCTTCAAGATCAATTTGCCTCCCACTGTCTCCTTGGCTTATAAATTCTCTCTCTCGAAAGACTCCTCTCCTAGCCACAAAGACCACAATCTCACTGGGTCTGTAGAAGAGGTAACCAAAGGATTTTTGTGGGCAGCCGATGAAAATACACCTTTCACTTCGAGGTTCGAGCTTATCGTGAATCTTGCGCCTCACGAAAGCCTCGCAACCCCAAATCTTGATGTGGTCCAAATTGGGAATTTTCCCATGTCACACCCCCAAACCAGACGGCGGAAACGTTCGGGGGTGGAGGACTTCATTTGTAGTATCACAACACATGTAATATAATAATCAAAGTATAAACAACCATTGTATTAAAAAGTACAAATAATTACATGTGTTTCACATTGTATACTAAAAATTTAAAGTTGTACAAAAGAAGAAGACAAGACATAAATAGCTCCATCTTCTCAAAAGCTCGGGTGTACCTGTCTACTAGTTCCCTGAGAATACAAGTAATTTGAAAAGAGAGTATCAACATAAAGTTGAGTGAGTGCATAAGTTTTTATGTATGTAAGAATATCTTCTGTTTCTTGAATATGTAAACTGTTTCCAGAAAATCCTGTATTTTATGTTGTATATGAAAAGTAGTTGTATTTGTATAAAACTGTTCTATTTGTAAACCAATTATCTGTATTTGTAATCTTTATGTAAACTTGTATCTTGTTAACTGTATCTTGTAAACTGTATCTTGTAAACTAGTACTTTGAAAATGTACTTAAGTTTAGTTAATTATACACTAACGTATTGTTAATATCTTTTAATGAGTTATTATAACCATACTGACTAGATGGCCTGACCCAACGCTATGAATGCGCTGAAAGTTGATGATAACAATTGTCACTCACATGCGTGTATGCCTGACTGTAGCTAGCAGTCCGAGTGCGGGATTGTCAATCCCAATATAGATCTATACACCCATTGTTTCGATCCCCTGCTGGAGACTCTGGTTATAATATCAGGACTTTACTATATTGTTTAAAATGAATTAAACAAACTGTACTACTTGTCTCATAAAAGCATATAAACGTTACATGTATATTAGTTATGAAAACCCAATCATTTTGAAGTAAATGATTGATAGTATGCTCTTGAATTAGTACTCTTAACATGTATCTGAAATAATGTATATCCTTGAATAGTTTT
Source organism: Lactuca virosa (assembly GCF_052849685.1). Lineage (NCBI taxonomy): Eukaryota > Viridiplantae > Streptophyta > Magnoliopsida > Asterales > Asteraceae > Lactuca > Lactuca virosa. The sequence continues at coordinate 256,037,852 of NC_136434.1, forward strand.
GAATCAATCTTTGTTCTTATAAAACAATGTACTCTAGTATGCTTGAATCATGAATTATTGTTCTGTGAATCATAAATTATACCTATTATAATTTATATGTACTTTCTGTATTGATAATTAATATTTATGAATACAACCCTTTGCTCAACTTTTTACAAAAGGGTAATTGAAACTAAATGAATAAACTTTTATACTTGTATACATATACAATATATATAAGCAAAATTTAAATGACACTCGGACAAATAACTAATACTTGTAATCCCACATCCAAACAAGGAAAAGAAACCAAAGTGGGTTATCAGTCCTAAATCTTTTAAATCTTATTTATATAAATATATGTATACTAGTATGATTTTTGGGGAAAAATATAAGTTTATAAAATATTTAAAAGAAGTTTCATATTTTGAAATCCATTTTGGTGACTTGACATCTTTTTGAAACAATCATTTAAAACCACTTGATTTGATGATACTGAAATTCATTTTGATAAAATGTTTGAAACCATTTGTTTTGATAACTGTAATCCATTTGAAATCATTTGTTATAACACAAAATCTTTGTGTTAGACTTGTATTCCCCCCCCCCCTTAAAACAGTAAAAACTATGAAAATACGGGGGTATGAACTCACCTGTAGTGAGTGGTTGGATGAACGGGTGGTATAGGATGCTAAGTGCCAAGTGAAGACTTGAGCACACACACGGATCCTATTTATCATATCATGATACATATAATCATATAATTAGTGTTTATATAACTAATCATGAAAGGAAACACCCTAGGACATAAGATACACTTAGATTTAAGTGCTATAATCACATGTGATTGCATTCCAAAGGTGTATGGTCACCCTAAGGAGTTTACGGTCCAAGTGGCATGACCATATGAGTTTACGGTCAAAGTGGTTCACGGTCCTATGTGTTTACGGTTCAATGGGTTTACGGTCCCATGGGTTCAATGTTCAATGACCTTACGGTCATAAGGTTTACGGTTCTTGGGTTCACGGTAATAGAGTTTACGGTTTAAGGAGATTCAACCGTAAACTCATCAAATCTTTCATAAATGAAGGTTTTCAAGGGCTTCAATCAAAGACATCGGATTCTAGGGACCATGCTTAGCCTTAGGAAGGGTAAAGGCTATAAGAACACCCTTTATAAGGGTTTACGGTCTATGAAGATGCACTAGACCGTAAACACCTTTTGTTCTTGAGTTCCTTGATGTTTTCTAGGTGTTTAACAACTGATTCAAGTATATAACAAGCCATGGGTAGTATACTTACTATTTGAAGGCAAATGAGGGTGTTTAAGGTCCAAAAACACTAGTGTGTGTTCTTGGTGTTCTTAGTGTTCCTTGAAGATCTAACCAAAATAGTTGATTTCATGGATGAAATCAAAGGGTTGTACTAGATAAAGCTTAGTATCAACAAATCAAATGGAAAGAATTCTTACGTTTTTGGAAGATCAAGATGAAGATCCTATGATACTTGAGAGAGAATTCGGTATACTAGGCTTGTAAAGGAGAGAAATGATCAAAATGATCATGTATGATACATATATAGGGAGTTTACGGTCACCATGACCGTAAACTCATTGGTCTTGACCGTAAACTCCCTTTTTGAGGAGGTTTACGGTTGCAGGCAGTTAAGAACTTAAACTGCTATTTCCAATCTCTTATTCCTTTGATATACTAGGGTTAGAACACTTGAAACAGGTTCCAAACAGTGATAACTGGAAGCAAAATGAGTCTAACACTGATAGGTTTAATTGATTAAACAAGCTTGGAAATTTCAGGTTGTCACATCATCCCCCTGTTAGAGGGAATTTCGTCCCGAAATTAGAGTTTAAGCAACTAAGTTATTACAAATAACTAAGTAAAAAGATGAGGATATTTCAGTTTCATTTGATCCTCGCGCTCCCAAGTGAATTCAGGTCCTCGCTTGGCGTTCCAGCGAACCTGCACTATTGGGATACGGCTTTGCTTCGTTTGCTTGACCTCTCGGTCCATGATCTCTACAGGTTCTTCCATGAAGTTGAGGCTCTCGTCGATCTCGATCTCGTCGAGTGAGATAACAAGAGTCTCGTCGGACAAACACTTTTTCAAGTTTGAGACGTGGAAAACAGGATGTATGTTACTTAGTTCTTGAGGTAGACAGAGTTTGTAAGCTACGGGACCAATTCTAGCAAGAATCTCGAATGGTCCTATATACCTCAGATTCAACTTGTCATGCTTTCCAAAGCGTATCATGCCCTTCCAGGGTGAGACCTTCAACATGACGCGGTCACCAACCTGAAACTCCAAAGGTTTTTTTTCTTTTGTCAGCGTAGCTTTTCTGTCTATCTCTGGAAGCTTTAAGTCGCTCCCGGATTTGTACGATTTTCTCTGTGGTTTCGCGAATGATTTCCGGACCAGTGAGGGCACCATCAGGAACTTGACTTCTAGCTAACTGCGTATCGCCCACTTCAGCCCAGCACAGAGGAGATCTGCACTTACGACCATAGAGAGCTTCGAAAGGAGCAGCCTTTATGCTAGTATGATAACTATTGTTGTAAGAGAATTCGACAAGGGGTAAATGAGTATCCCATGCCTTACCAAAGTCTATCACGCAAGCTCGCAACATATCTTCTAAAGTTTGAATTGTCCTCTCACTTTGTCCGTCAGTCTGAGGATGGTAGGCTGTACTCATATCCACCCTAGTTCCCAAAGATTTTTGTAAAGACTGACAGAAACGAGAAGTGAATCTACTATCTCGGTCGGAAATAATAGATATTGGAATACCATGCAGTTTAACGATTTCCTTTAGATAAGTTCTTGTTAGCTTCTCCATCTTGTCTGACTCTTTGATTGGTAAGAAGTGTGCGGATTTGGTTAATCTATCGACGATTACCCAAATAGTATCATAATCACCCGATGTCTTGGGTAACTTGGTCATGAAATCCATTGTAATCCGCTCCCATTTCCATTCAGGGATTTCAAGTTGTTGCAATAAACCTGAAGGTTTCTGGTATTCTACCTTCACCTTGGCACAAGTAAGGCACTTGCCCACAAAGGTAGCAATTTTGGCCTTCATGTTTGGCCACCTGTATAGTTTCTTGAGGTCTAGGTACATCTTGTCTGAACCTGGATGAATGGAGTATCTGGTTTTATGGGCTTCATTCATGACTACTTCTCTGTAACCACCAAACTTAGGTGTCCAGATCCGATTCATGAAACAATAGACTCCATCATCCCTGACTTTGAAATTTTTATCCATTCCTCTCAAAGTTTCACCTGCCACGTTTTCAGGTTTTAAGGCCTCGAGTTGAGCCTCTCTGATCTGTGTGGACAAATGTGAATGGATTGTCATGGTCAACGACTTTACTCGGCGTCCCGAGTATTCTTTTCTGCTAAGGGCGTCAGCTACAACGTTAGCTTTACCAGGGTGATAAAGAATCTCACAATCGTAGTCGTTCAGTAGCTCCACCCACCGTCGTTGTCTCATGTTCAGGTCTTTTTGATTGAAGATGTGCTGGAGACTTTTATGGTCCGTGAATACTGTGCATTTCGTGCCATATAAGTAATGTCTCCAGATCTTCAGAGCGAATACCACTGCTCCTAGCTCAAGATCATGTGTTGTATAGTTGACTTCATGTGTCTTTAGTTGTCTTGAGGCATATGATATCACCTTTCCTCTTTGCATAAGAACACATCCAAGCCCTTGATTTGAAGCATCACAGTACACTACAAAATCCTCTGTCCCTTCAGGGAGAGACATGATTGGTGCACTACACAAGGCTCGTTTTAGCGTTTGGAATGCTGTTTCTTGTTTTTTCCCCAGCTAAAAGTTACACCCTTTTGCGTCAGAATGGTAAGAGGTTTAGCTATTCGAGAGAAATTCTGGATGAATCTGCGATAATAGCCAGCAAGACCTAAGAATTGACGAATTTTTGTAGGTGTTTTGGGTGCTGACCAGTTTTCAATTGCCTTTATTTTGGAAGGGTCGACGTGTATTCCTTCTGGACTGACCACGTGACCTAGGAAATCAACCTTCCTGATCCAAAGTTCACACTTTGAAAATTTCGCATAAAGTTTCTCTGTTCTAAGAGTTTGCAAAACTTGACGAAGATGTTGGCTATGATCCTCTTCACTTCTTGAGTAGATAAAGATGTCGTCAATGAAGACTATGACGAATTTGTCCAAGAATGGATGACACACTCTGTTCATTAAATCCATGAACACAGCATGTGCATTCGTTAATCCGAATGGCATCACTACGAATTCATAATGACCATAACGAGTTCTGAACGCGGTTTTGGGAATGTCATTCTCCAAAATTCGTAACTGGTGATACCCAGATCTTAAGTCTATTTTTGAGAAGTAGCTCGCACCTTGAAGTTGGTCGAACAGATCGTATATGCGAGGCAGAGGGTATCGATTCTTAATGGTAAGTTTATTCAGCTCGCGATAGTCTATGCACATACGGAACGATCCATCCTTCTTCTTCACGAACAAAACTGGTGCTCCCCAGGGTGAGAAGCTTGGTCTTATGAAACCTTTGCTAAGGAGTTCGTTAAGCTGGCTGGACAATTCCTGCATTTCTGAAGGTGCAAGACGATAAGGAGATTTGGCGACAGGGGTAGCCCCTAGAATTAAATTGATTCTGAATTCGACTCGTCGTTCGGGAGGTACTCCTGGAAGATCATCGGGAAAAAAAACGTCGAGAAAGTTACAGACTTCAGGAATTTTCGCGATATCTTTCACTTCTTTCTTTTTGTCTACCACGTGAGCTAAGAAAGCACAGTACTCTTTGCGAAGGTCTGTGCCTTGATGCAAGAAATGATTTGGAGGTTCGTTACGGGTTTATTGCCGTAAATAACAAGAGTTTCATTAGTTGGCAAGTTCAGACGAATGACTTTTTCATAACATAGGATGTCAGCACGGTTAGGACACAACCAATCCACACCTATTATTACGTCGAAACTCTTGATAGAGACCGGCATAAGGTCAATTGGAAACGAAAAGTTATTCAAGGTAAGAGTACATCCTATGTATATTTCGTTGGTGGATTCGGATTTCCCATTAGCCATTTCGACCGTGAATGTTTCTTTTAATGGTTGAGAGTTTTGATTTAGCAAGTGTTTGAAATTATGGCTCACAAAGCTCTTCTCAACACCACAATCAAATAGAATGCATGCATAAGTGTTGTTGCGAAGGAACGTACCCGTAACTACTGTGGGATTTACTATTGCTTCTTCCTGGCCCAAAGCTAAAATTCTCCCCACTCCACCTGCATTTCAAGCTTTAGGACAATCTCTCTTGAAATGCCCCACTTCACCATACTGATAACATGCTTGACCAACTCCAACCGCAGGTACTTGGTTAAGTGGTTGGGCTGGTGCTCTACAAAATCGGGCGGTATGCCCTTTTCAGTTGCAGTTACGACACTGTATTTCCCTGCAATTTCCATTATGGTGAAAATTGCACTTGTTGCACTTAGGGAGATTACCAGCATATGGCTTAGCTGGTGTTGGATTAACAGGAACAACAGTAGGTACAGTCGCAGCGTTGACTGTAGCCAGTTGTTGTTTCTTTAAGTAATCCTGTGAAAACTTTCCCTTCCTCTAGTTCCGACCCTTCGTGTTGTTGTTGTTGTTGTTTCCCTTTGGTTGTTCTGGTGTAGCAACCACCGAGTATTGATGGATTCCATGATCAATAAGAGATTGTGCCAGCTCTTTGGCACTGTCAAAAGTAACAGGCCTTGAAGCTAAAACACTAGATTGAATTTGGGGCGACAGTCCCCAAATATATCTCTCAATCTTTTTGCTCTCTAGAGCAACCATATCCGGGCAAAGAATTGCCAGATCACAAAATCTACTAGTATAGGTTGATATATCAGAACCAACCATTGAGAGACCCCAGAGCTCCTCCTCAAGTTTCTGAACTTCGCCTCACGGACAATACTCCCGCATAAGCATACCCTTGAAGTTCTCCCAGCTGATCTAATTAGCCACTACCAGAGTAAGTGACTTAACGTGACCATTCCACCACGTCAAAGCTCTTTCCGAAAAAGTGCAAGCAGCGATCTTGACTTTGCTGTTTTCAGGACAGGAGAAAATTTTGAAAATTGCTTATGTCTTCTCTATCCACTGCCTTAATGCCATAACTCCTCCAGTTCCATTAAATGTCCTGGGTTTGGCATTGGTAAAATCTTTATAAGTGCATTCTCGCGAATGCCCATGACCTTCACCCTTGTTAGGGGGATTTACACCAGCTCCTGAACCACTAGCTCCAGAAGTATTGATCTGAGCCATAGCAGCAGCTACAGCCACCGTGACCGCCGCTTGGAACATAGCGGGGTCGAACTGAGGAGGTGGTGGCGGAGGTGGCACCGGCGGTTCATTTACATTTTGACGTCTTGGATTTCTACGAGGGGGCATCTTTTTCTATAAAAGTCAAAAGATACAAAGATGATAAGATATCAAGAGTGAATATGAATTCTGATATCTCTGAACTAAAACATATAATTCGATATGAATCTTGGAATGAATTGGAAATAGAAGTCTATGGAAAGTATAACTTGTAACTGAATAATATGAAAGTGAATGGTTATTTTTCAATTACTAAGAAAATGCATGTCGATTACATTGGCATATTGAATACATAAGTCTGAAAAACTTGACCCTAGACAGGTCTACAATACACCAAATTCTGAGGAAAATATCGACATCATACAGACCTATTGAAAATAAAATTTTCGTGGTCTTACTGAAAAACCTAAAAAATAACACTAAAACCTATCCATAGACTTAACTATAACCAAAAGAGTGAAATAGGAAACGAGTAGAGTATTTCCTAATGGCGACGGGTATCATTTGGATGAAATCTCAACTCAGCCAGTGTTATCTAAGCGAGAATAGGGATAAGAGATATAGAATATAGTTAGTAACGATTGACTACAAAAGAGACCTATAGTTATCAAGTAATGTATTATGTATGACTTGTTCTTAGGTATTTCTATAACTATAAAGTGTATACTAATTATATATAACTTGGGTATAACCGACTTTCGATTATATGACCCGGCTCTAAATCCACAACCAAACAAGGAACAGGAAATGAAGCTAAATCACATATTCTAAGTCCATATAACTTTAATTATATATAATTGTAATATACCCTTAATATTTATAGTTCTACCCTTAATTGTTCTATTGTTTTCACATGTTTGTTATTAGTATATAGTGCCTAAAATACCCCTATAGTATTTTAATCTTTATGTTCTGTTCTAAAGTTCTTCTGAGTATGTATGGTAAGTTTTAGACATGCCACAACACCACTATCACTCCCAAACACATATTGGTCATATCTCAAATCAATATAGTTGATCAGGCTATATTAATCCCAGATATGATTACATAACTGTCCAGGTTTGACTGTAGTGTTCAACATCCAAATACTTTTAAGTTCTTATGACTGTGATACTGTACTTGTAGGTACGAGTGTTAGTATAATTTTTAAAAGTATACTTGTAGTCAGAGCTCTCAGCCCCAAATATATTTATAGTTTGTATATCTTTTATGGATTGATATACTGAGTTCACTATAAACATTGCTCTGATACCAATCTGTCACACCCCCAAACCGTGTTGCGGAAACGTCCGTGGGTAGAGGACTTCATTTGTAGTATCACAACACATGTAATATAGTAATCAAAGTACAAACAACCATTGTATTAAAAAGTACAAATATTTACATGTGTTTCACATTGTATACTGAAACTATAAAGTTGTACAAAAGAAGAAGACAAGACATAAATAGCTCCGTCTTCTCAAAATCTCGGGTGTACCTGTCTACTGGTTCCCTGAGAATACAAGTAATTTGAAAAGAGAGTATCAACATAAAGTTGAGTGAGTGCAAAAGTTTTTATGTATGTAAGAATATCTTCTGTTTCTTGAATATGTAAATTATTTCCAGAAAATCCTATATTTTATGTTGTATATGAAAAGTAGTTGTATTTGTATAAAACTGTTCTATTTGTAAACCAATTATATGTATTTGTAATCTTTATGTAAACTTGTATCTTGTTAACTGTATCTTGTAAACTGTATCTTGTAAACTGTATCTTGTAAACTAGCACTTTGAAAATCTACTTAAGTTTAGTTAATTATACACTAACGTATTGTTAATATCTTTTAATGGGTTATCAGTCCTAAATCTTTTAAATCTTATTTATATAAATATATGTATACTAGTATGATTTTTGGGGAAAAATATAAGTTTATAAAATATTTAAAATAAGTTTCATATTTTGAAATCCATTTTGGTGACTTGATGTCACACCCCCGAACCGTTAGAAATAACGGTGGAAACGTCCGGGGGCGGGTGACGTCATGCGTAATATCACAACATTTGTATCATAGCAAGCATAGTAAACACAACCAGACATTGAATACATATACGAAAAAGGTTTACATTGTTTAATACATAGTTTTGTTCATAGCAAAAGTAAAATAGAAAGATGTGACTCTAACGCTCCGACTTCTCCAAACTCCTGGAAGTACATGTCTACTAATTCCCTGAGAATACAAGCAGTTTGAAAGAGTATCAGCATAAAGCTGCTGAGTTCATAAGCGTTTATGTTTTTAGAAAACTATTATTTATTGTTTCGAAAATGCGTTATGTTTCTCCTGAAAACCTTATATTTTCTGATGTAAAGAATGTTAGGTAAAAATGATTCTTTGATGTCTTTGAAAAGTGTTTCCCAAGAAAATCCTATATTTTCTTATGAAAGATGTTTGATTATCCATTAGTATTTGTTAACCAGTCCGTTTATGAAAGGTTGAGTTGTTCCAGGAAAATCCTATATTTTCCTTAAGGTTGATGGTTGTTTATCTGTTTCCAGTCTGAAGTGTACAAGTATCTACCATACTTATATCGTTAGACATAGTTTTCTTGAAAAAAAAACCCTGTTTGCTCCTGGTGAGGTGTATTAGTCTTATTACATAAATAAAACTAAAGAATACGAGATGAACTAAAATCCTAAGAGCATTACTACTAACTATTAGTAGTAAAATCGATTATTACTTTGAAATTAGTTTACTTGTTTCACTATTACAAATGTAAATTACTGTTATCTAGGTTGTGAGTGTCATAACCGTACTTAGACTTGATATGGCACGTTGCGGGGCCAGTATCTTTTTATGACTTTGTCACCCTTGGCCTTATCGGTCCAACTGTAGCTAGCAGCCAGGTGCGGGATAGTCAGTCCCGTATAAATCTATACACAATAGTCACGTTCTCCCTACAAGAGATTCTGGTTACAAGTGCTAATCCTACACCCAGTTTCTATGGGGGTGTTACCAAGGACGTGTCTCCAACTCAGACTAACAAACTTACAAGTAATAATACTGAAAATCCTTTTATGATAAACATGAATCCTTTATGAAATGATACATTTTACTATATGATTCAAAAGTTCGTTACCCTAGTTTGGAAAACTATTTCTACGTGTTGATTTCATAATCGGTTGGTAAAATTGTTTTCCGTGTTAAAAGCGTACTAAAAATATGATTATCTTAAACAAAATAATATATTTTGAGCAAAAGTTTCCTTGTACTTTTGCTTGTATCCCCCCCTGAAAACATGAAAAACTCGGAAAAACGTAGGGGTATGAACTCACCTCGGGCGATTTGAATGAAGGATCGATACGGAATGCAGGATGTTCAAGTGAAGCCTTGAACACGATTTGATCCTAATTAACAAGTAATGACACATAAAGGAGTCAAATGATGGTATTTCACCACTAGATGTGATGAAGAACCACTCTAAGAACTTGGGACTGCTCGCACTAAGTGTTAGGACCTTAAAGGATTGCATGAGGGAGGTGTATGGCCACCTTAAAGGTGTGTACGGCCATGGGTGTGCGGCCCAAGGGGTGTGCGGCCGTACACTCATGTTGGAAAGTGTCTTTGAGGTGCTTCAAGGTCCATACTTGCATCCATGAAGTGTCCTAGGTCCTTACTAGGTTGTAGTACAAGTTTAGGGTCTTAGAAATGGGTTTGTGGTCCTAGGATGTGTGTGTGTGGTCGCACAAGTGCGTGTGCTGCTGCACAAGGGAGTGTGCTACCACACACAGGAGTGTGCTACCACACACAGGAGTGTGTTGCCGTACACAGGAGTGTGTGGCCATACACATGAGTGTGCTACCACACACAGGAGTGTGCTGCCGCACACAGGAGTGTGCTGCCGCACACATGAGTGTGTGGTCGTACACCCATCAAGTTTTGTGTTCAAAAATGCCATTTCCAAGGTGTAGCAAGGCTATGGTCATGACTAACTCGAATATGGAAACCAAACTCTCACTTTGGAGGGTCTTTTAGGAGTGTGAGGCCACCTTATGTGGGTGTGTGGCCGCACTCCTTCAAAGAGATGAAGAACATGACAGGACTTTGATGATTCAAGGCTTAGATCAAGTGGTTCTTCAAGCACAACAAGTTAAGGGATGGATTACTCACGTTTTTTAGGCCTTGGGAGGGTTTGCGGTTGAAAAATCTTGAGAGAAAAGGAGTTGTGTGCTGCCAAGGTGTTAAAGGAATGAAAGGAAAGGGGTCTACCCTTTATATAGGGGTGGGTGTGTGGTCCTGGGGGGTGTACGGCCGTACACCCATGTGTGCGGCCGCACACTCCTCCAAAAGGGGTGTATGGTCCGGTTTTGCTACTATACGCCTTTCTGACTCATTCCTAACCTCAACCTTGACTGTACACATGCTTAGAATACTTAAATGGACCCTTAACAGTGCTAGAAGTTAACAGCGCAAGCTTAACATTGATTGAATTTGGCTAGATGTACAATGAGAAAGTTCCGGGTTGTCACACTTGACGTCTTTTTGAAACAATCACTTAAAACCACTTCATTTGATGATACTGAAATTCATTTTGATAAAATGTTTGAAACCATTTGTTTTGATAACTGTAATCCATTTGAAATCATTTGTTATAACACAAAATCTTTGTGTTAGACTTGTATTCCCCCCCCCTTAAAACCGTAAAAACTATGAAAATACGGGGGTATGAACTCACCTGTAGTGAGTGGTTTGGATGAACGGGTGGTATAAGATGCTAATTGCCAAGTGAAGATTTGAGCACACACACGGATCCTATTTATCATATAATGATACATATAAGCATATAATTAGTGTTTATATAACTAATCATGAAAGGAAACACCCTAGGACATAGGATACACTTAGATTTAAGTGTTATAATCACATGTGATTGCATTCCAAAGGTGTATGGCCACCCTAAGGAGTTTACGGTCCAAGTGGCATGACCATATGAGTTTACGGTCAAAGTGGTTCACGGTCCTATGTGTTTACGGTTCAATGGGTTTACGGTCCCATGGGTTCACGGTTCAATGACGTTACGGTCATAAGGTTTATGGTTCTTGGGTTCACGGTCATAGAGTTTACGGTTTAAGGAGATTCAACCGTAAACTCATCAAATCTTTCATAAATGAAGGTTTTCAAGGGCTTCAATCAAAGACATCGGATTCTAGGGACCATGCTTAGCCTTAGGAAGGGTAAAGGCTATAATAACACCCTTTATAAGGGTTTACGGTCTATGAAGATGCACTAGACCGTAAACACCTTTTGTTCTTGAGTTCCTTGATGTTTTCTAGGTGTTTAACAACTGATTCAAGTATATAACAAGCCATGGGTAGCATACTTACTATTTGAAGGCAAATGAGGGTGTTTAAGGTCCAAAAACACTAGTGTGTGTTCTTGGTGTTATTGGTGTTCTTAGTGTTCCTTGAAGATCTAACTAAAATAGATGATTTCATTAATGAAATCAAAGGGTTGTACTAGATAAAGCTTAGTATCAAGAAATCAAATAGAAATAATTCTTACGTTTTTGGAAGATCAAGATGAAGATCCTATGATACTTAAGAGAGAATTCGGTATACTAGGCTTGTAAAGGAGAGAAATGATCAAAATGATCATGTATTATACATATATAGGGATTTTACGGTCACCATGACCGTAAACTCATTGGTCTTGACCGTAAACTCCCTTTTTGAGGAGGTTTACGGTTGCAGCCAGTTAAGAACTTAAACTGCTATTTCCAATCTCTTATTCCTTTGATATACTAGGGTTAGAACACTCGAAACAGGTTCCAAACAGTGATAACTAGAAGCAAAATAAGTCTAACACTGATAGGTTTAATTGATTAAACAAGCTTGGAAATTTCAGGTTGTCACATCCCAGTCCACATTTCATGAGGTGTTTTGGCAATCTTCTTTGTAGGGACTAGATTAAGGATGTGGGCGGCAGTCTCTAAGGCATACCCCCAAAAAGAGATTGGTAGCGAAGCTCGACTCATCATAGAGCAAACCATGTCCAACAAAGTTCGATTACGCCTCTCAGCCACACCATTTAGTTGTGGTGTCCTGGGAGGTGTCAATTGTGAGACAATCCTACACTCCTTAAGATAGTCGAGGAAATCAGTACTAAGATACTCACCACCTCGATCGGATCGAAGCATCTTAATGTTCCTGCCCAATTGATTTTCTACTTCCTGTTTAAACTCTTTAAACTTTTCAAAAGTTTCTGACTTATGTTTGATTAAGTAGACATAACCATATCTACTGAAATCATCAATAAAAGTCACATAATAGCGATTAGCATCCCTTGTGGCAGTTTTGAATCGTCCACATACATCAGTATGTATAAGGTCCAACAAACCCTCACCCCTCGCACAAGAACCAGTGAAGGGTGATTTTGTCATTTTTCCAAGTAGATAAGATTCACAACTATCATCTGACTTAAGGTCGAACGACTCCAAGACTCCATCCTTTTGGAGCTGGCCTATGCGTTTCTTGCTTACATGTCCAAGACGACAATGCCACAAAGATGCTTTATCTAAGCTAGTAGAAGAATCAATACACAATACATTATTTCCTAAATTATCTACAACCGATACAGCTTCATACATACCATCACAAGGTAATGCTTTAAAATAAAGAACATTATTAAAGAAAGCATTAATACTACCAACTTCATTATCAAAAGAAAAGGTAAAACCTTGTTTATACAAAGAATGAAAGGAAATAATATTCCTCGCCATTTCTGACGAGTACACACATTTATTCAAATTTAACTTTAACCCACTATCTAGCAACAAAGTATAAACTCCAATCTTGGTAACAGGTGAAATCATCCTATTCCCTATGATTAAGTTTATCTTCCCATGCTCCACATCCTCACTTCTTCTTAGGCCTGCAAATTAGAACATATGTGAATACCACATCCTGTATCAAGCACCCAAGAGTTAGAATATGGTGAGTTATTAGACAATATAGTGTAAATACCTGCATGGGATGGTTTCACTTTCCCATCCTTGACATCCTGCAAGTACTTTGGGCAGTTTCGCTTCCAGTGCCCCTTATTCTGACAGTAGAAGCATTCAACATCCTTAGGGATGGCAGAAGGAGTGATAGAACCACTTTTGGTTCCAGATGAGGAGCCTTCAAGATACTTTCCCTTGGTACCCTTCGAAGGGTGCTTCCTCTTCTTCCCTTTGCCTTGCCCGATAGCCAAAACAGGGGTAGTAGTAGGAGTAGGAGTAGGAGTAGCAACCGACTTACCTTTAAGACCACTTTCAGCGGTCTTCAGAAGTCCTTGAAGCTTACTGAGTGTGACTTCCTCCTTGTTCATGTGGTTTGTGATACGAAATTGATCATAACACGAGGGCAAGGAGTGCAAAATGATATCAATTGCCAACTCCTCTGGGAAGTTCACATTCAGTTTCATTAGACGGTCCACATACCTTTGCATTTTCTGCATGTGGCCCGTGATTGGTTCGCTATCCTTCATACGGGTAGTGATCATGGAGGAGATTATTTCATACCGCTCTTGACGAGCACTCTGATGGTACCTTTCCATCAGATCCTGATGCATCTCAAAAGGGTAATAGTCCTCATAGGACTTTTGGAGTTCAGCTGTCATGGTGGCCATCATGATGCATGCCACCTTGGTGCCATCTCTCTCATGTGCCTGATACTCAGCGACCTCCTCAGGAGTAGCAGTGGACTCATCAAGCTCCTTTAGCTCCTTATCGAGGACATATTCCTAGTCCTCGTAACGAGTAACCATCCTGATGTTCCGGATCCAATCCATGAAGTTGGAACCATCAAAGATGACCCTCCCACAAAGGTTCATGAGAGAGAAGGAGCTAGTAGGGTTAGAGCCCGAAGCATTGTTGTTGGAAGACATCTGAAAAGAAGAAAACAAGTTTAGATTAGATATATCGAATCCTTAATAAGACACCCAAATGTAATATTAAGCCTAGGATCCAACACAATATATTATAACTTAGAAGTGGGATGCCGTAATCTAAGTTATAACATATTTGAAGGTAGGTGAATGACGATTCACCAATTTCCACCATGAAAACGAAATGAATTATTAGGTTTAATTGGTTTTGAAATTCCTAGATTCTTTTGAGATTCATTGAACTTTTCAATGGCATGTTTCAATCTCGATTGTGCCCTTCAAGTTTTGTGACTGGGATGCCGAGAATCACAAAACAAGGTGTGAATAACCATGGAAATTCACTTGGTACCCTTAATATTATCACCTAATCAATGTGCCGGTTAACCACACGCGCTCCACCGATCTATGATAAACATTAAGTCACCCTTCGTGATCCTTACTCGTCCAAGTTAGTGTGCCGGTTAACCACACATGCTCCACCAACGACTTGGTAAGGTACAAAGTGTGAATTTCATGGGTTAGCACCATATTCACATTTTCCTAAAGTAACTAAGATTGAGAATTTATAAAAATATTTAGTTACTTTATAATATTCTTTATACTTTTAATGAGAATTTAAAGTCATTGTCCTACCCGTTCGGCTAAAGACCCTCCACCGATCAAGGAAGCGGTGGGTGAGAATGGACACCCATTAAGCTGCCATTTTATAGGCAACAACCTTATACCCCCCTTATAGACCGGCTTCGTGAATGAGGCCTACTAACGGTAAAACGACTTAATCTTATACATATATATAATAATTAACCATTAATGTTATAAATAGTATATTAAAGGGTTGAATTTTAACTTTTAAAACTCTAAGGGTTGGAATTAAAGTATATTAAAGTGTGTGTAACTTTACAAATTCCAAAACTTGAGGACAAGTTTTGAAACAATTCAAAACTTTTCATTTCATAACTTATGAATTAAAGGTTCATAAAAATGAAGACTCTTCATTTTCATGTAACTTATATGTTTTAAATGTGCATAAAAGAAAGTGACCTTTGGAAATCCATAACTTGAGGACAAATTATGGACTCCATTAAAACACATAAATGATCAAGAATTAATCAATAAATAATTTAGCAAATAATTCCTATGATCTAACAATAATTCATAAGAACATGAACATCATATCAAAATTTCAAGAACATATGAACACATATAAACATGGAATTTTGATATTAGCCATTGTAAATAGATTAGAACAACCATTACACCATCTAAAATAAGTTTTATAACAACAAAACAGTTTAGGGTAAAGTTTCTAGTTCATTTCCAGCAGCACAAATCGAAATTCTGCATTCTGCATGGCCAACTCATCGAGTGCACGAACTGACTCGCCGAGTTGGTTGAAGTTTCACTTGGACTCGTCGAGTCCCCCCATGGACTCGTCGAGTCCCCTGTGCAGACAGCTTAAAAATTCGATTTTTACGCTCTTTTGCATCAAGTATCAAACAAACAAGCATTGGCTCTGATACCACTGTTGGGTTTTGAGCAAACTAACTCTCCTAAGGTGTTCATGCAACCCTAGAAACTTTGGATCTATGTTTGTCTAAAATACATGCAAAATAATTTTCCAAGGTTCATAACTTATCTAGCATACATGGGGTACTCTTAAACATAAAAGATACTAGAAGAATTACATACCTTTGTTAGTGAGATGATTCCTTAGGAGTTTGAGAGCCTAGCACCAATAATGTGAATGCCTCAAATGGAAATCACAAATCACCACAAACTTGGAAAACCTTATGAGAGAGTACTCTAACACTCTAGAAATCGGCCACTCTTATGCACACACACATAGTGTCTTTTCAAGCACCAGAAGCCTCTTTATATAGTGTAGATGATTAGGGTTATGAGCCATGCAAACCCTAATAACCCATGTCTTTTCCTATTCCAAGGATCCATGGGTTAAAAGCTCCATGGATCATCCATGGACTCCCATTTAAGCTTAGCCCATTTCCTAATGAGTGTTAGCCCACACCATATAAATATAATAGCCCATTATTTAATTAGTCACCTTTTGATCACTAAATTAAATCATAATTAATTTAAGATCAATACTAATTAAATAATACAATTTCATATTAATATATTATAACTTATAATATATTAATAGGCCGCAAATATACTCTTCTCATAATATTATCCATATAAATAGTTCGGGTGAAGTGCAACCCAAATGGATCATGCCGGGTCGGGTCAAGTATATACCAAATAAGTTATGGACTTAGACACCTTATCCAACATTTACTCCCTTTAGTAATGGCACATTCTTGCAAACGGCAATACCTAATCCTTAAAACAACTAACGGTTGGAAGTAATGTTTCTAATGGTGTTACAAATTTACATATATTCGATTACAGGCGAAACATTCATGAGAATGAGTTATTGTTTGATCCTATGGATATAAGCACGAGCTCATAATCCATGATCAAATTATCTTCTTCATGTCTTAGTCTCCTCTATCAGACATATTGGGCATTTATGCTTTCTAACTCCTTTTTCTTGATTTTTGGAAGCGAACAATTTAAGTATCAGAATAAGCCTTCCTATTGTCCTTAGAGAATGGGGCCCGATTAGGTATATCACCACAAATCGTATGGGCAACTGGCTTTCTTTCCTTTTGACACATTCATTCTTGATAGTGAATATATGAGTATTTGAAGTTGAAGTTTCTATGATTGGCTATGTAAGTCCCAAAGGGTCTCTACATCCATTCAACTCCTTAATGGACATTTCTTAGTTGTTCATATCAAAATCACGGATGAACTGATTATATATATATGTTTGCTAGTTGATAATTATAGTTAACTCCTAACTAAAAGAAATGTCATTCCACTTCGATATATTTATTTGATAACTGTTCTTAACAGTTTTGGAATATAGTGGTTAAATGGAAACCTTAAGAAGAGGTTTATCTAAGACATGATCTTTCTATTCGTAAATGAGAACTATTTCCAAAATACGAATTTGATCATCCTTCTAGCAAATCATTTTAGAGGTTTAATAGAAGTAGATTTCTGTGGATTATCTTATAGACATCATTCAATTTTAATTCCATTCTTGTTTATTTTACTTATACTTTAAATAATTATTTCAGCCCTAATTATATTTACAAAGCCTAGGATCCATATTTGGATTTGCGATGTGTAGAGGAATGACGTCAACACACCACAAAGTTATTTAGGTAGGCAAGGCACTTTATCAATTTCAATCACTATGAAACACCTAGATCTTTTGAGATTCATTAAAACTACTTAATGACATGCTGATCTTGGATTTGCACATCCTCTATTTGTGTTTGGGATAACGTAGTCTCACAAATAAGATGGTGAACTAACCAATTAATCCTATTAAAACTTCAAGGTTTAATCCTATTAATTCCAATTAACTTTTCATTAATTATATATATATATATATATATATATATATATATATATATATATATACACACACACCAATAATTTTAATTTATTAATCTGTTAACCAAATGTAATGGCTCTGATACCAATGTTGGATTTTTTATGCATCTCTACACTAGATTTAGGCAACGGAAACATTAAAAATAATCGTAAGTGTACATGCACCCTAAATCTAGGTTTTATTATCATGACAACATACTTTTAAACCTATAAATTGGATCTATCAAAAGGAAGATGATTACTAACCTTTCAAGTATACCTTGTTCCACTTGAAGATCTCGAATGACTCACACCCAAAAGATTAAAATCCCAGAATATTTAGGAGAGAGGAGAGGGGACCATGAGAAAGAAATTCTCACTTTCGGAAAGGTTAGGAATGAAATTCTTAAGGCTCTAAGGTCTGTTTATAGTTGAAATATATTGCATGGAACACATATTTGAATTAACTAAATAATCAGATCTAATCTATATTAAAATCATTTCCTTATCTATTACCTGGATTGATTCTGAAAGCCTCAAAGACTCCCCACAACCATTCATACCCATTTAGGGTTTCAAAATGTTCCTCTTGTTCACCTTTTGAACGATTAACATTTAGTCATTGCAGCTTTAATCAATTCCTAATTAATTTTAATTAATTCAAATTAATTTTAAATAAATTTCACAAGATATGATAAATTAATAAACTATTTATCTGACTCTATTAAATTCTTTCTAGCTATTTCAGCTCTTGAGGGCAACCCAAAAAGGATTTTGCTATTATTTCGAAAGTTATACCAACTTAGTTATGACATTGGACACCTATTTCCAACAATAATTTCACATACGAAGAATGATTGTGGGCTACAACACCTTTATGTTATAATATGATAATTTCGGAAATGTTAAAGGTTCATGCGTCTCCAATGAGTGATATTTGGGTTTTCAAAATAAAAAAAATAATAAGGGTACTTTTCCTATCATGCTTTTTGGGCTTGTCGTGGCTCATTTTCTTCATCTTCAGATTCAATCTCATCCCCAAAAAATTTAAGGAAGCTCTGAAATTGATCCAATGGGTCTTCATGTGGAATTATATTGAAAATATTCAACTGTCCATAGGATCCAGCGGTATGTATGATTATCATCTACGAGTGGCTGCAGGGTTGTTAGAAGTTTCATGAGTAGGTGCAGTTCATAGCAGGTCAGCATGAGGAATGATTAGCCACTCTTGAGAGAGTTAGGACAGGATGAAGGTGTATCCTAGATGCTTGAGCCTAGAGGTCGGGAATTTCATTTGAGGATCTGCCTGATTTTATTGTGTCTTAGCAACAGTCGACTCTACTACTCGAATGTTGCTTGCTTTGTGCTTTGCGGGTCTCATATTGATGTGAGTTAACTATCAGATGGATACGTTAAATTACATGCTATGAAGGTTAAATAATCTTAGAGTGAAGAATTTGGACCTATTGCATAACTCTCGTCTGAGTCTAACTGTTGTAGGGCTGAGTCTTTTAGTCGAAAGATTATTTAAGTTTTGTTTCATGTAATTGTATTCATGAAGTGGTTAGCTGACATTAATAGGGGTTCTTTAGCATCTGATCACAGGGGAGGTGGGGAATCTTAGGAAAGCCTAGGAAGTGCTTTAGTATGGTTGCTACGCTGTTTAGCAGGTGATGGAAGTACTATTATACATAACTTAGAGGACTCAGGATGAATCTTGAGGAAGGTATGGATAGGTGTGGGAAGTAGTATTGGGACCGTACTATTGGAAGTACATGATCCATACTCGAATCGAGGGAAGTCGCGAGGATTCTAAGGAGCTGGTTGAGGGTAGATGGCATGGTTGGTACCATGATTCGTGACAATGTTACTATATCTGCCGTTTGAGTTATAGTTGTTCACGATGAGGATGAGTCTAGTGATTGTTTGGGCTTTAGTGGCCATGTAAGTTTGGGCTTGAATGGTGCGGACCTAGGCGAGTTAGTTGATTTTGAGGTCCCGAGAGCCTCGCTCAAAGTAGTGCCACTTGAGTCGCATGACTCAAGAAGGAAGCGGTTGTCATGATCGGATCGAGGATTTCGTCCGAAGGATGAGTGATTGGCAGATGGATTGGAATGTCACTATCTATGGCGAGGGTTATGTCTTTCCATTTTTACGAGTTCGGAGGAAGGAGTGAGCAGGCATGTGACTTTCAGAGTTGGGATGTAAACCCAACATGAGACTATTTGGCTTCGTTTTTTGGCGGAAGTATAGCAGTGTGGGAATCCACATGAGGATTGTTGTGGTATGGACGCCTTGAGATGAGACCAAGGGTATGCTTCTTAAGATATAGGCAGGTCAGGTGATAACTGATGGTTTCAGGCAAATCGGTAGCGACAACTTTTGTTGTCTCTAATGTATCCCGACTATGAGGATAATTCCTTTTGTATATGCGAATGATTTTCGCGGTGATCTGACGGTAGGGGATTTGCAGACAAGGAGTGTGGTAGTAATTTTGTTCTAGATAGGGAGTTGGTGTCGTGAATGAACTGTCATAATTATTGCTTGTGTAAGTGCATGGGACTCTTCATATTAGATGTGGTCATGGTTGGGGAAGTTCTCGAGGTCTCCATATGAAATTCAGAATCCCTTGGGGTTTGCTTGGTTTTTATCTGGGAGATCATGTGGCATTTTTTGTATATTCCAAGGGTATGGATGCTATGTACCTGGTTAGGACAGTCTGAGATATGGTTTGTTTACAACGCCAGCTGGTGGTAGTTAGAACCCTAAATGGGGGAGAACTAGGCATTTTGCTTAGAGGAACATGGATATGTTCAGTTTAAGGTATCAAAAGAATGTTCATAGGGATCTGTAGTTCGGTTATGTGATACTTTGGTTCAAGATTTGGTCAGGACGGGGGTGCAGAGCAAGTTGCCATCAGATGTATGTGTTCAATAATGCGAGAGTCATCTATACGGCAAGAAGTTGTTGGCTAAGGAACTCGATGTTGGCAGTGGTACCTTTCCAAAACATCGAGGAATAGGTCAAGAAGCATTTTGGTCACTCAGGTTAGGTATCGATAGTTGTGAGATTTTGTCATCTTCTTGTATAAATTGATATCTATAGCCTAGGATGGGCAATTGCTGACCGGTCAATCAGTTTCAGAGTTGGTATGTTTAGTCCCTCATGGGCTTTGTACTATAGTGTATTGGATCAATGGATAGGTTTTCAATGCACTCTCGATCGTTGGACATTTCGTTCTTCATCAATAACGGAGGTTCTTTGAAAGTTGGGATGTTGGGGCAATATTGTTAGATTTTTTTCAGGTACGACTTTGGATCTAGGCATAATCCAATTTTGGCATGCCACGTCGGCAGGGTTGGTAGTTGGACTGACCGACCATGGTTTTGATAGCATTTATGATGGCTCTGGAGGTTTTATTGAGCTTTTTGAGTATTGGCGAGAGCTGTTCGGTTTCAATCAATGTATAGGATCTTAGTCTTCGGCCATTCATGAGGATGTTTATATTTGCGGTTGAGGTTCGTCATCTTGGTTAGATCTACTGGTACCTTACCCATTGGGTAAGGATGGTGAGGAAGAAGGAGAGCAGTAGTGCTAGGGTTGGTTATGTGCTTTCCTTTGGGAATATGTGTAGGTTAAATAAGGTAGCATGGGAACACTTGGCTCGAGTTATTGGCATTGTTTTTTTGTAGACCTTAAATTAGAGTAAGAATGCAACAGCCTATCTCATTCTCTGGATGTATGCGACCATGTTTTCGCCTAAATTTTTTCTTTGGTAGCCGCCTATACTATGAAAGGAATTGTACGTGATAGATGAGTATGGTCAGGGTTAGGCTTGTATTATGGGATCTTGAGTCGTGAGGTTCATTGTGAGGGTCTCAAGTGGTTTTTTAGGTGGAGGTACATCTGAGCTTATGCGGGATTTGGATGCAACATGGGATTCTTGGATGGACCATCATTATGCTCGTGGGAGAAGTGGGCTAATTTATGTTTCAAAGTTTAGTTGTAATTGTGGATGATGAGTTGAATGAAATTGTATTATTCAGCTATGTTCTAATTAATTTCGCATTATGAATGGATTGATTATATTTGCTCTCGGTTGCATGCATGATGGAGTTTGTGAATGTTGTGTGGATGTAGAGCCTCCAGCATATCTAGTTATTAGTGGCTGGGGTCAAGTAATAGAGTGCAAGTTGGTCTGGGTATCAAGGATTGTGCAGTTTTCGATTAGTGGATCAGGGGTAAGCCTGAATGTTGTCAGTAGATAGCTAAGCAGGGTTGTCGGAGCTAAGTAGGGGCATGGCTTTGTTTTGTATGTGACCAGTTGGTTCTCGTCACGATAGTCACTTATGTGCGGGATTAGCATGATAGCGATTGGCCGAGGAGGTTTAGAGCCGATCAAATCTACGGGTTTTTGGATAGTTTGGTTGATGTGGGGGGTTACATCATGAAGTGGAAGCGAGAGTTGATTTCGAGGTCCAAATCTAATTTAAGTGGGTGAGAATTATAACATCATGTTTCCTTCCATTTCTGGGTCGTAGGCCGGAAGTCGATTCTGTAAGGCTTGGGCCTTAAGGAGGTATATTTTAGTCCTTGTGGAAAGAGGTAATGATAGTTAATATATTTAACCCTTGAATTGTGTGGGGCCGAAGGGTAAAAAGGGAAAAGACACAGGCTCCAACCGCCTACTCTGAGAGTGTGCTTCTACACTTGAGGGAATCTGCGAGCTCACAACAGGGACTGTGCCATGAGAGCAGGCTCCAACTATCAAGTTAGATCGACTGGATGGATGAGATGGTTGTCCTTAGCTGGAGAGAACCATCTTGGTGCTTAGGGTGGTATATGGTGGCTGACGGCGGA
The DNA here is from genome assembly GCF_052849685.1 of Lactuca virosa. Taxonomy (NCBI): domain Eukaryota; kingdom Viridiplantae; phylum Streptophyta; class Magnoliopsida; order Asterales; family Asteraceae; genus Lactuca; species Lactuca virosa. The sequence goes on from NC_136434.1 coordinate 256,060,405, forward strand.
GGGTGGTGGCTGAGCCAACTGGCCGAAGTTTAGGGAGGCGGTTGAACCAAGGGGAAAGGTCCCTCTCCATAGAGGAGATATTGTTCACTTTATAGGGGACAATTAGGTCAAGGGGAATTCGGTCAAGCCTTGGGCCAGCCCAATTCAAGACCATCTAGAAAGGAGATAGGCAAGGCCGCCCGGAGGCGCCGGGCGAGGCTAGCGAGCGCGCACCAGGAAAGGTTGGCGGGCGTGCACCAGGAAAGGCTGGCAAGGGATCGCCAGGAAAGGGAGTGTCCGGCAGAGCTGGTAGGAGAGTCCCATGCAAGGCCGGCATGGAAGCGCCAGACAAGGGAGTCGCCAACAAGGCTGACAAGGGAGCACCAGGCAAAGCTGGCACGCCAGAGCTGTCTAGGCCATGCTAATGGACCTGATATCATTAGATTTTTGTTCGAGAAGTTTTTAGTCCAAGATATTTAGATAATATTGTGGGTCTCTTCAACACCTTTTTGTGGATATAAAGAACTTTAAAAACGGAGTCGGAACAAAGAAGTTACGACTGTTTGAAGTTTGGACGGTTTTGGGTTAAGCCGCGTATGTTGGGCATACAGGGAGTACGTTAGGCGTAATAAGGCTAAGTGGATCGCGGGGGATCAACCTGGTATGTTGGGCGTACGTAATTAGAACCAAAACCCTAATTTGCGGGTTTTGACCCTATTTAAACTCCTTAACTCCCCCAAACCCTTTCCATTCTCAGCCTCCACCCCTTCAACGTCCTCCCTTGAAACCTCCTAGTTTGAGCCTTGTGAGCAAAAAAAGGTTTTTTTTAAGTGCTTTTGAGTGTTCTTGGTAAATCTTGGAGATGAAGGAGCTCATTGGAGAAGTGTTGGTTGCATTGGAGTTTGCAGATCCATACCTTGTTTACCTTAATCTTTCTTTTAGAGGTATAAATTTGAATCTTGATGAGGCATTTGTTAGATTTAGCCAATTTTGGGTGTTATGCGCGTTTTTTCACTTTAAGTGCATAAATTTTAGATCTTGAAAGTTGGTGACCTTATCATGGATAAAGTTGGAAACTTTATCCATCTAAACATCATATTGATTCAGATCTCAAGGTTGGAGACTTGGACTAATTGGATTTAGTTGAAAAAGATGCACTTTTGATCCCTTGGAGACATAAAGACTAGATCATGGTTAGTTGGAGCATTCTAATGGATAAAGTTGGAAACTTTATCCATTATTGAGTTATTAGGAACCATAAAAATGTGATCTTGGCCCTTCTATCCCTTTCATGCAAGGGTTATGATGTCTTAATGGATTAATAAGTTAGGGTTTTGGCTTTTGGACCCTTACTAGCCTTGGAAAGTCATAAAGGTGGAAACTTTATGACTTATGTCTATGTTTTTAGTGAGCTCTGGACAAAAGGTCTTAAGTGAGAAAGTACTTAATGGAGAAGTAAGAACAAGCCACATACGCTAGGCCTACTCAGCTGTCTTGGACTTTGACTTGTTGACTGTTGACTTTTTGACTGACCTTGAATTTTGGACAAACTTGAGGTTTTTGGACTGTTGATTAAGATTTTATCTGGTTCTAGTGTTACTAGATTTGGGGGAGCAAGCAGTGCAGAAGGGAGCGTATCATAGTGTTTCAAGGTTCTCCGATTCAGGTGAGTTTTCCTGACTGTACTTGTCGGTCGAAGGCACCAATGTCGATTGACTAAGTTATGTATCCTCGTATATAGGATGTTGTTATGTTGTAGTGATCTGTTAGATTGTTGTCCTGGTATATAGGATGTTGTTACGTTTTAGAGATCCGTTAGATCTGTTTCCTGGTATATATGATGTTGTTGTGTTGTAGTGATCTATTAGATTTATGTCCTGGTATATAGGATGTTGTTATGATGTAGTGATCTGTAAGATCTGTATCCTGGTATACATGATGTTACTATGCGGTAGTGATCTGTAGATTTGCATGTTTGTCTGTTGACTGGTTATGTGTTTATATGTTATGTATATGTTGACATGTTATGGTTTTGGGTTGAGGCTCTACTGTTATGTGTATGAGCCAATAGACCAGGGGTATTCCAGTTCGATGACTAAGTGGACCCGAGGGTATTCCAATCCGATGACTGAGTGGACATGTTCAATATTGGCATTCCAGTCCGATGACTGAGTGGGCCGAGGCATTCCAGTTCGATGGCTGATTGGGTTGGGGGTAATCTAGCCTGATGTTTGTGGACCCATGGGTATTCCACTCCAATGATTGAATGGACCATCATGCTTGTTTGTATATGTTCTGTTGTGTGGTGGTACTTTGGGGTAACTCACTATGCTTCGTGCTTACAAGTCTACGGGTGCCAAACGTCATTTCTTCCGACATCTTACATTGTCGCGTTCTATAGTCGGTAACAGGGTACAGGCCGATCACATGGTACTTTAAATTACAATTGGTTTAAGGTAGTTAGTACAGCAGTAGTTACTTAATACAATACTACAATACTATTTCATTTTCCCATTGCATTTACTTTGTGATCTTCACACAATAAACAGTAATGTAGAAACTATATTTTTGGTAAATAATAGTCAGATTGGGAAAATACATACTCTTACAAGAGACACACACACAGATACTAGATGTCTTGGTAGAAAATTACTTTTAGTAGGAAACATAGGGTATTCTTGGAGATTCAAATTTTTTTACAAATTCACACATCACTTACTTACAAATACTTTCATACAAATACAGACACTAATATACTTATGATCTCACCAGCTTTAAAGCTGATACTCGCTTTCAAAATAACTTGTATTCTCAGGTCACCAGTAGACAGGTACCGGTGCCATGTTTTGAGAAGATGGAGCTCGTTCAAGACTCATCTTTTATTTTGATTCATATTTTGGTGTCTATTTAACTTGACAGAACACACTTGTATTAAAATTATATTATTAATGCAATGGATGATGTTGTTGCTTGTTTACTACTTTGCACTGTTGTGATACTGAACATGACGTCCTCCACCCCCGACGATTCCGCCGTTCTTGGTTTTGGGGTGTGACAGATTGGTATCAGAGCATTGTTTATAGTGAATTGAGTATATCAACCCATAAAAGATATACAGACTATAAATACAATGGGATTAAAATACTCTGACCAAGAGTTGATACTTTTAAATAATAAAATATTTAAATAAGTATACATGCCTGCATTCATACTAAAATCAGTATCACTAGGACAGAACAAAAGTATTACGATTGTTGGGCAGCACAAGTAGACTTAGAGACATATAGTCAAAACTGGGAAGATATAGCCTGATCAACTATATTATCCGAGGATTGACTAGCATGTGCCTAAGTGTGGTTGTGAGGTTGCAACAAGTCTAAAAACTTACCAACACTACCACAATGAAAACCTTAGAACAGAACATAAACCTAAAATACTATAGGGGTATTTTGTGTTACTATAAATTACATACGTGCTTATTTCTTATATCCCTTTTCTTGCGTAGATAATATGGCTGGATTCCATCCCCACGGCAACTTGTACTTCCCTAACCAAGGTAATGAAGGAGGGTTTGAAGCCGAGCCAGAAAATGATCACCCAATCCCTGTGGATGGTCACCAGGCTGAAGGCTTTGCAGATGGTTCTGACTCCGATCCTGAAGTTGAGAACCTACTCCCGGTGGCTCCTGTCCCAAATCCTAACCCTCGTCCGGCTTTTCAAGGCCCGACGCCTCCGTGGGTGGAAAGCTTGGAAACATGGAACCAAGAGCAGGACCAGCCCATGCCATTCAATGGAGACCAAAGCTTTTATGACCTGAGTGAAGGAGGCTCAACAGACAGAGTCTTACCAATCCTGGTCCACAAAGTGGCTCGAAACGAGATTCAGGGCAGGACAACTCTCCATCGAATCACGGAAGTTGTCACCAATACGAGAATGCATACCATCCGCACCATTCGTCTGGAAGATGCTCGTGAGAGGTCTAGAGGAGACCATGAGACCCTGCAGCAAGAGCTAGCTGAAACTCGAGCTGAAGTCATAGAGCTCCGAGTACGCCAGAGGGTGTACGAAAGGTACCTACTTGATATGGAGCGTCAGCTGGCTGAACTGAGGGTTCACCCAAGGGATAACCATCACCAGTAGGAGATATTCTACCTTTCTTTCCTTGGTTGAAAGAATAGTCTTCCTAACTAGGCTCTAAGTACCACTTTTCTAGGTAACTAACTCTGTACTGTAAGTACTTTCTAGTTAGACCAATATGCCGTCAAAACTTTTGCTACTTCGGATATGATGTAAGACCTACTTCAAGGTCATTTTTCCCAAATGTATTACATCTTAAATATCACTGATATTGACAGTCGGCTAAATTCTGTACCAATCCTTGTTCAAATACTTTCGTTTTGCTATCGTTAGGATCCTATCTAAACACTCACTCCGTCAAATTATTGAGCTATGGTGAATTAGCTCAAGAATCCCTTCCAATTCTTGTCGAAGGTTGGATAACAATTGTTTTACAACCATTCTATGAACTTACTTCTACACTTTACTAGGACTGCATCATAGGGATGTAGGTCAAACCCTCGAGAACTTACTCCTACTCTTTGAATGAATGGTCGAAATACATCTAGGTTCAACCATAATCACTCACGAACTCATTTTCGTTTGTATAACAGAATCATGTCGTCATCCAGAAATAACCAGCCGAACGACGAAACCCCTATCCTTCATATCGATGCCGCTACATTCCAAGCTGTGGTAACAGCTGCCGTGGCAGCTGTCCTTGCAAACCTCAGCGCTAACAACACAAGCAAGGCTGGCAAGGGGGTTGACAATTCCGGTCTTTGTATCAATTCGGTAAGCCAACAAATGATAACAGTCACAGACTTCCAAAGCCGAAAAACTGAGAACAGGAAACGAATGCGTCAAGCCCAAAAGGAGCGCAAGCGATCCCAAAGACTTGCCATGCAACAGCAACAAGTGGCAACCCCTACCATCCCAGCACTGATCAGACCATACGAGGGAAAACTTTCGAAGTGTGACAAGTGTAGCTTTCGTCATAATGGGGCTTGCCATGAAATGCAATGCTGCAATTGCCATAAAATAGGGCACCATGCTCGTAGCTGTGGAGCACCGACACGACCCATCACTCAAGTCCCTAACATCGGAGTCAACAAGGCTTGCTATGATTTTGGTGAAATCGGGCACTTTAAGAAGAATTGTTCGAAAGGGACGAACAACGAAAGCAACAGTGTCCACATAACTCCGACTCGACACTTTACTTCCACCACTGATGCTGGTACAAGCCAGATTTGTCATTTATGTGGTGAGATAGGACATCTCAAGAAGGATTGTCCAATAACGAAGAACTCTGGCGCAGACGGGAAGATACTAAGGATCACAGCCGCAGGAGAGACTACTCCGAACCCACATTGAAATACTAGGGCGTTTCGTATTAGTAGACTTATAAACTGTTAAAAACTGGTGCAACTCGAGTCTTATCTTTTTGCGAGACCCCGTCAGTCAAGGGACTCTCGTGCTGCGTGTACTTGCTTTTTGTAGTATACCCTGTTCGCAGTAGTAGTCTTATAGATAAAACTAAAGTACTTAAACTCTGTAAAAGTTGCACCGTGATGTTTTGTAACACCTTTATTATCTAGTCTAACGCCCTTTTATTCCGAGAAGTCCGACCTTATCGATAAACTTGAGTAAATTCGATCTTCACAATGCCAGTTTCATGCATAAATTCTTTTCTCCGAAATCGCATTTCTAGCGAAGCCCTCATTCCAGAACTCCGAGGTACTCATGCAGAGAGTACCTTATGTTTCGTCTCCTCCCCGAAGACTCCTCAGCAAACCTCCCCGGAGTACCACTCGTACAGTACGTCAAGTTCAACCCGAAGACCCATACGGTTGATCTATCGCTGGAGAAGGTATACGTAAGGGTGGTATATAATCAAGGTTCTACAGGCTTAGAATTAATGATTCCACTTTAACTTCTTTTCCTTGTTTGGATGTGAGCTTAAAGAATAATCATTTATTCGACTGTCTTTTCAGTCTTAATTATATACGACTCGTATACACGAAGCTGTGATTGATGAACCAAATATGACTTCTGATATGAACTTTAGGACGGAGACTGCCTAAGACTACGAGTGATCGTACTGCCATGTGGATAAACTTAGAATCCAATCAAATGCCTTCTCACCGATCGAGACAGTAGATTCAGGTAGAACAGAAAACTCCTAGGATTTCCTCCGCAACGTCAAAGTCGAAGTTAGGATCGACTTAGTTCCAAGGGCTACCCCGGTACCCAAATCGCCCTATCATCTAGCACCTGCAGAGATGCAAGAACTGTCCTGTCAACTTAACGAACTGCTCAGCAAGGGCTTGATAAGACCAAGCTTCTCACCCTGGGGAGCTCCAGTCTTGTTCGTTAAGAAGAAAGACGAATCGTTTCGAATGTGCATCGACTACAGGGAGCTCAACAAACTGACCGTCAAAAATCGTTACCCTCTGCCTCGTATTGACGATTTATTTGATCAACTGCAAGGGGCGAACTTCTTTTCAAAAATCGACTTAAGATTCAGATATCACCAGCTACGAGTACTAGGGGAGGATGTCCCGAAGACAGCCTTCCGAACTCGTTATGGGCACTACAAATTCGTAGTGATGCCGTTCGGATTAAAAAACGCACCCGCTGTATTCATGGATTTAATGAATAGGGTGTGTCGTCCTTACTTGGATCAGTTCGTCATCGTCTTCATCGATGACATACTTATCTACTCTCGTAGTAAGGAGGAGCATAGTCAACATCTACGACAGGTCTTAGAAAAACTACGTTCGGAGAAGCTTACAAGAACCTACATTCGGGAGATTGTACGACTGCACGGTGTTCCCATATCTATTATCTCGGACAGAGATAGTAGGTTCACTTCGAGGTTCTGGCAGTCGCTACAAAGTTCCCTAGGAACTAGGCTGGACATGAGTACCGCCTACCATCCATAGACCGACGGACAAAGTGAGAGGACTATCCAAACCTTGGAAGATATATGGCGAGCCTGTGTGATCGACTTTGGGAAAGCATGGGATACTCATTTACCACTTGTCGAATTTTCCTACAACAACAGTTATCACACAAGCATAAAGGCTGCTCCATTCGAGGCCCTCTATGGCCAAAAGTGCAGATCCCCTCTGTGCTGGACTGAGGTGGGTGATACCCAGTTAGCTAAAGGACGAGTTCCTGAAAGCACTCTCACGGTTCCGGAGATCATTCGGGAAACGACAAAGAAGATCGTTCAGATTCGTGAACGATTGAAAGCCTCTAGAGACCGACAGTAAAGCTGCGCTGATAAACGAAGGAAACTGTTGGAATTCCAGGTGGGCGACCGTGTTCTATTGAATGTCTCACCCTGGAAGGGCTTAATACGCTTTGGAAAGCGTGGAAAGCTAAATCCAAGATACATAGGGCCTTTCGAGATTCTTGCAAGAATCGGCCCTGTAGCTTACAAACTTAACTTACCACGCGAACTCAGTAACGTACATTCTACTTTCCATGTCTCGAACTTGAAAAAGTGTCTGTCTGACGAGACTCTTGTAGTCCCACTCGATGAGATCGGGATCAGCGAGAGCCTCAACTTCGTGGAAGAACCTGTAGAGATCATGGACCGGGAGGTCAAGCAAACAAAACAAAGTCGTATCCCAATAGTGAAGGTTCGCTGGAACGCCAAGCGAGGACCTGAATTCACTTGGGAGTGAGAGGATCAGATGAAACTGAAATATCCTAGTCTTTTTACTTAGTTGTTTGTAACTACTTATTTGCTTAAACTCTAATTTCGGGACGAAATTCCTTCTAACGGGGGGATGATGTGACAACCCGAAATTTCTATTATGTACAACCATTCACTTCAATTGAAGTCAGAACAGTTTCTGCTAACTTTTGAGCTGTGTAGAGTCAGTTTGAGTGTTCTAAAGCCTAGTACTTCAGGAGATAACAAGAGAGAGGATGCCCTAGGGTTTATTGTGCAACAATAAAGTCCCAAAACTCCAAGAGTTTGGAGTTTACGGCCTAAACATGGTGTTTACGGCCTAAACATGGTGTTTACGGCCGTAAACCCTAAGGGGGTATAAATATGACACTTAGTCATATTTACCACTTTTTTACATTTTCAAGATCTAAAACCCAAATCCTCTCAAGTATCATCCGATTTTCCTTCTTGATCTTCAACTTTGTAAGTGGTTCTTGCCCTAATAAGTTGATATCTTACTTAATCTAGTGATCTTACATGATTCCATCCGTGAAATCATTCCATATGTGTAGATCTTCAAGTTTCACCAAGAACACCAACAACACACACTAGTGTTCTTGGACTTCTAACACCTTTTCAAGCTTCTACATAGTAAGTAATCTTACCCTAGTGTGTTATAAGACTTGCTACACTTCTAAATCATCTAGGAAACACAAGATCAAAGGTGTTTACGGTCCAAGATGTTCTTGGACCGTAAACCCTAATGAAGGGGCCAAAGTGTGCCCTAGTCCCTTACCAAGCCTTGGATACTAGTCTAGATACCATCCTTGATGTGCTTAGGACTTAAAACATCAAAAAGACCATAAACCATTTGGGTTTACGGCCGTAAACCCAAGGAGAAATGGTCCAAGGACTGTAAACTCCACAAAGGAGTGAAATGGTGCCCTAATCACTTCCAAAGGCTTAGACTTGAAGTAGGAATGCTTCTTATGACCTTACAAGCTTCAAATCACAAAATGGTAAAAGTACCATGAGTTTACGGCTGTAAACTCATGGGTTTACGACCGTAAACTCCAATGGAGTTGGTCCCAAAACCGTAAACTCATAAAGAGTTTACCCTTGGACCCCAAACTCAATAGCCAAGTCCTACAACCCTTAGATGCAATCCTTAGTACTTATAGCACTTAAATCAAGTGTTTTACATGTCTTAGGATGTCTTGACTTGGTTAATTAGTTGTTTAATGACTAATTGGATACATATATGTGTTATTATATGTTAACTAGGATCCTTGTGTGTGTTCAAGACTTCACTTGACACTTAGCATCCTATACTTTCCGTTCATCCAAACCACTCACTACAGGTGAGTTCATACCCTTTAATCAATCTTTTAAATGATTTTAAATGCTTTTATGGGGGGGTACAAGTTGATCTTTTATAGTTATTATATCAATCACATGTGATTAATAACTACCAAACAAGTGGATTTCTTACTTTCAAACTGTGTTATCAAACAAACTACTTTTCAAACTGTTTTATCAAGCTCTTTTACATGTCAAATACTTTTATCAAACTCTTTTACATGTCAAATACTTTTATCAAACTCTTTTACATGTCAAACTTCTTATCTTGATCTATTTTATTTAAGTAGATTTAAATTCTAGATTGGTTTAAAACCTTTTGATGACTTGAAAACTCTTTAGATCGATTAGATCTTAACAGGTAAATCAATAAGAATAACAAATACTGGAACACTCAATGAATCAATCCGTATGTCGAATGATTAAAATATAGTCACACCTCAGAAGAGCTAGATTAAGAACTTCCTCTGTAGAGGTATGCTAGGGATGACAAGGATGCATGCATGCACCTTATATACTAAACCCTAGAAAGATAAACACGGTTGGATAGGCCCAAACCGAGAGTACATAATGGACCGAACTACTAAGGCCCAATGACGCAACCCTTTCAACCCAACAATCTCCCCCTTTGTGCTAATTGAGGCAAGAGATTACTTCGGTTGAGTAACTGTAGTTGTCCTCACAGTCTTGAACAACTTGGGGATGATGGCAAGAAGAGTTTGACAGAAAAGAATATACCACCGAAGCATATCAGTAAACATCTTTTTATTGGCTTCGCTGTTCTGATTACACCCGTGTATAATATCAAGAATATGCTCCAAGCAGGCAGTGGAGAACAGGTGCTTGTCAACAAGAGCGAATAGGCATTTTTGACCTTCGCCCCTGAAGAACATGACTGTGTGAAACTTAGGGTCAATTTTACCCTTAACCATCACATTGATGTCGCTTGCCTTCCCAATTGGCTTGATTGTGGGCTTCTTCTTTATGGCAGAGGCGATTTCCTGATCCATCTTTGTGACTTCAAGAATGTAACACACCAGCATTCGCTTGATGTGATCTATAATAGGCTCATACTCCTTTTAATTAGTCAGCAAAATGTTGTTCTGGAGAATCCAATCATGAGGATTCAAATTTGGTAAGTCAGCCATGGAGATCATATGAATCGAACTGTCTGAGCCTCGGGTCACTTTGAACTTGATATTGATAAACTTCCTTGCTGAAGTGGGTTTCAACACCTTGACTGTTGTGATTTTCTGATTACTCAAAGTCAGGTATTGAGGTTGAGCAAACTCAAGATAGTACTCAAGCAAATCTCGATCAATCTTCGGGTCAGGAGAGGGGATGGCAGCTGTTGGCTCAAAACAATGAAAAATGAATGCCTTTCGGGTGATTGGCATATCAAATTTAGAATCCTTGGAATTCTCAAGAGCAAAAGAAAGGACCGGTTCGAGCCAATGAGTGCTTGGAGCTTCAATTACCTCCCTGTGAAGCTTTTCAATAGACCACAGAGGAAACATAGATTTCCTCTGTTCTAATACTTCTTGCGCTTTCCTCTCCTTATCGAGTACATCCTTCGTTTTTCGAACCTTTTCCTCAATCTCTCGATCATCAAGCTTGGATTTGAGGCTTTTGGTTTTAGAAACTTTTTCTCCTGTATCAGTCTCGTCATCGATTTCAACCTCATCGTCATCACCAATCTTCTTCTTTCGTTTGTCCTTCATACTACCCGAAGCTTCATTACCCTTCGGCTCAGCAGGGAATTTCGGTTGGGTGATAGGTTTACTTTTTGGAGGTGGTTGAGATTGACCCTGGCCCTGAGTAACATTTTCTCCCCCTTGTTTCGGAGGGACAACAGGCTCCGGAACACCCTCAATCCGGCTTAGAATATCCAGAGTAGGTCTCAATTTCTCAGCCAAGTAGCGTCGAATTAAGATTGTAAGGACCGAATCATGAGCTTCCAAAAGATGTAGAAGAATGGAGTGTACATCACCAATAGAGCTTTTAACCACTGCACGCTCAGACTTTAAGTCATCAATTTCCTTGGCCGCAGCCTTGAGCTTCAGATTCTGAATTTTAAGCTGAGAAGTTTGTTTATCCAGCTCATCCATGATCCTGTTTTCGACGGCAAATTCAGCTTCAAGTTGAGTGAGACGTGCATCAAATGAAGTGTGAAGCTCGGTGTTTGCAGTCTGGATTGCTTGGCGTGTTTCCTCAAAATGCTTCTTTTCAGCCTCAAGCGAACGCGTAAGATTATCAACAGAAGCATTCACTGTTTGAGCATTCTTCTGAGCGGCAGCATAGAGAGAATCAAGAAAGAGTTGAGCCTCGAAAACTAGTTTTTCGACATTTGTGGTCGCTTGCTTGCAATCCTTGGTGGAGGCCTCAACTGCAATAGAGGCTTTCTGACAGGTGGAATTAGATGCATCAATAGCTTTAACAGCATTAGAGATGGAAGTGTCATGCCCTTTGACAAAGGTTGCCAACATAGCCTTGATTGCTGCTTCGGAGTATGCACTGCCAGAAGAAGAGGAAGAAAGCAGTTGATCAAGCTTGTCATTCATAGCCTTTAAATGATTCTTCGTGACAGGAGCGTGATCATCATCATCGCTCTATACTCGATATGGACTATAATAAACAGAATCGAATTCCATGTGTTCTCCTCCAAGAACAGGTTCAGATTCGTGGGAAGGAGGTGGGGATAAAGGTTTTTAGGTAATTGGGGGTTCAGAATCGAAAGTAGATGCCCCCGTATCAGATACGTTGACACGAACAGTAGGTTCGGTTGGATGAGTAGTAATCGTGGTAACCTCGGTAAATAAAAGGGTTGGAATTGGAATCGAGGTGGTAGTTGAAGATGAGATGGGTGGAGGAAAGGGAGCAATAGTAATAGGAACTGATTGTGTAGGAGAATGAGGAGGTGAGTTTCGGTTACCTTCATTAGTTGGTGAGGGTGGAGGCGGAGTTTCGGTTTGAGAAACTTCGTCTTCAGTTGACTCGGGGTCTGGCTGTGGGTCAGATGGAACATATTCAGAGTCACTTGAAGATGGGGAAGGAGACTTCGGCTTGTGAGCTTTCTTCTTGGTCTTTCGTTTCTTTGGAGTAGTAGGGGCTTTTTGCTCAGACTTTCGCTTCTTGGGAGTAGAGACTTTTGAGGATTGACCGTCCTTTTCCCCTTTTCTTTCAGGCTTCTTTCCCCTTTTAGCTGGTTTATCTGCTGCGTCTAGTGAGCTTTGCATTTCTGGACTAAGCTACCTTGGCCCTGTAGGGGGTAGCTTCTTGTACTCAGTTATGACCTTGCTTTCATTGGAAACACACCTGTACATAGATTCCGGAACCGAACCAATAAAGAGAAATTTGGAGGGATCGGAGACAAGTATCCTCGTCGTGTGGAAAGTAGCAATAGAGGACATCAGTGAATCTGCCATTGTTGGAACATGAAACTTTTCCATCGCCCATTGAGTAACAAGAGTCCAAAACCTAGCACAAGAAATTTCAGAGTACCGTGAAGAAGAGCTTATACTCTGAACCAGCTGAGACCATAAGATTGATCCAAAATCCATGTTAACCCCATGGTACAGACCATAAAGAAGGTTCATGAACGCCCTGCTTGCTCCATTAGAACCTGCAACCCTCTCCGATAAACCCTTGGAGAGGAGGGTAAATAGACCTTTCCACTGAGGAGGAATACATGATTTCTTGAACTTTGTGACAGTGGTGAGAATCTCAGTGTACCCCATATCATAGAACATTGTGAAGAGTTGAGTGGTTGTAATGGAATCAGGGTTAATCATGGAGTCGTCGACAGCAAGCCGTAGCAATAAACAAAACCTAGATTTTGAAATCGACGTCTTTTGATTGACGATCTCAAAGAAAATACGCTCCTTAGCTTTATCGTAGACAGCAGTTGAGTAGACTTGAGAAAGGAGTGACATTGGAACACACTCCACCTGGGTTAGGGCTACGACGAGTGGTGAATATTTGAGGCATTCAACCACTTGCAGCATGTAGGGATCATACTGGAAAGGTGAGAGTTCAATGATGAGGTTTTGATTCGGTTTAATGGTGAGAAGAGAAGACTGAGCAGTTTGTTCATAAACAGATGAAGATACAGCCATGTTTGCAGGTGTGAAGAAGAAGATGAACAGTGGAGAGTCGCCGGTGTATTCTGGAGAGAGTTGAGAATTGGTAAAGTAGGCTGAGAGTTGAGAATTGGTAAATTAGGCCAAGAGGTGTGAGAAAATCTTATATACCGTCGCCAGGAGAGAGAAAGAATCCACAATAATGATTCCACGATTTTCTGAATCGACGCCTGAAAAAGCGTGATTTGACAGTTGGGTTTCCCTAGGAAGACGTCAGCAGGCGTGATATTAGGAACCGTTTCAAATTCACGCACCCGTTTTGAAATCTTATCCTGTTACCGTCGTTTCAAATTCGAAAACCTTTCAACTTCCTTTTCAAATGTTGACAAAACCCCTTTCGCGTCATATAAGGCTGGCAATGTTCGCTCCTTAACATGATATACCTCCATAGCATGAACAACCAAAACATTAATTCTGAAAAAGAGCCATTAGTACCACAAGCAAGAATTTGGAAAATCATAAAGATCTTCGTGCAAGAGTGAGCCAATAGAAAAGAAATAAAGCAAAATATTTGTGGGATGTAAGTGATGTCTATGTAGACACGAAACTTTGGATCCCGGGCACGAATCGCTTCCTTCAAAGTCAAGAGAGACTTAGAAGTGTCTGTGTGGTTTCCCGTTGAATTACGATCAAATGTTTATTAAGAAACATTGAAAGACATATTTTCAAATTTAAGCTGTAAAGGGTGGCTTATCTTCAACCGAACTGCAGTACTTGACATAAGACTGAAAGTGGGGTGAAGTACTTGTGAGACCAGTGTAGCCTTTTAAACAAGTAGCTTAGTTAACATGTTTAGTGACTTGGTGATAACTGTAGAAATCTCAAAAACAAAATTAAACTGGATCGTATGGGAAGAAATGCCTTGGTGTTAGACAGTTTCATAAAGATCGCACAAAAATAAAAAAGATTTCATGGTACCTGACACTAAAGTGGTTTCGTTAAAGCATGGGTGAAAACTAGAACATTTGATTGTTCACCATCATTTCGTTATTGGTGTTGGATTTTCGGTTTCACTTAGCACGTGGTGAAACGAAGCTAAGATCATTAACACAGATGTTGTGTAACCATAAACCTCAGTGGGAAATTTTGAGAGTCTCAAGGGTTACAATGATGAACCGAAATTAGATGGAGAAAAGTGATAAGGAGGTTAAGGAACCGGAAGCACCTCTGCTATATAGTAAGGACCGAGCAGACAACTCTTAACTCAATGTGAGACGAGTAAGGTAGCTCATGACATAAGTGATTTTATCAGCCTGATTGGGAAGATTTGATTTGTGTATATCAAATCGGTAAGGCTACACTTGAAGTATTTGAGGCTTTGGTGGACATACAGCAGCATGCTTCTAGGGACACTTAGCTAGTACTAAGATAAAGAAATGTACACCTGTCCCAGCTCCATCATTTGAATGATCGATAATACCTTTCAGTGATATTTTTGGAATTTTTGACTTTAATGAAAAGCAACATAAACAGAAAAAAATATTTTTGGAATTTATAAATTTTCTGAAAAAGAATGAAAAACAGAAAGGAAAATATTTTTGATTTTTATGAATTTTCTGAAAAGGAATTAAAAACAGAAAGGAAAATATTTTTGATTTTTATGAATTTTCTGAAAAAGAATTAAAACAGAAAGGAAAATACTTTTGATCTTTATGAATTGAAACGAAGTGAGAAAAGACATAAACAATGTGTAAACTATACAACCGAAACTTCACCTAAAAGTAATGAAGCGATATAAACTGAGCGTTCGATTCATTTCGGTTCCCAAAAAATCAGGAGCCGAAATAGACCAAGCGTTCGCTCTATTTCGCGTTCGGTCCATTTCGGTTCCCGAAAATTCTGGAGCCGAAATAGACCGAGCGTTCGCTATATTTCGCGTTCGGTCCATTTCGGTTCTCGAAAATCTGGAGCCAAAATAGACCAAGCGTTCGCTCTATTTCGCTTTGATAAATTTTAATGAGGCAAAAGCGATTTCGGTACTGACTCAGCTTCCATCATTCCTAAGCCTTGTAAAATTTTGTTAAAGCTTGCTTCCGGTAAGGCTTTTGTAAAGATGTCAGCTAGTTGATCAGTGCTTCGAAAAAAATGAATTTCGACATTACCATCCTCCACGTGATCCTTGATGAAATGATACCTCAGTGCAATATGTTTCGTCTTTGAGTGTTGCACTGGATTGTGACATATCCTTATTGCACTTTCAGAGTCACAATACAAAGGGATTTTCTTCATGTTTAGGCCATAGTCTCTAAGTTGACTTTGTATCCATATGACCTGTGAGGTACAAGACGCTGCAGCTATGTATTCGGCTTCGGCTGTGGAAAGAGACACACATGCTTGCTTCTTCGATTGCCAGCTAACGAGTTTGCCATCAAGAAACTGACACCCGCCAGTTGTGCTCTTTCGGTCCAGTCCACATCTACCTAGATCGGCATCAGAGAATGCTTGTATGAAGAATCCTGATTTCGCCGGGTACCATAAACCGAGAGATGAGGTTTGCTTCAGATATCGAAAAATATTCTTCACAGCCATCATGTGAGGTTAACGTGGATTAGCTTGAAACCTGGCACAATAACAGACAGAAAACATTATGTCTGGTCGACTAGCTATTAGATACATTAAAGACCCTATCATTTGGCGATAGAGGGTCATGTCAACAGCCGGTTTTTCCAGAGAAGGTGTTAACTTCGTGCAAAACGCCATAGGAACCTTCACTTTTGACTCTCCCATCATTCCAAACTTGGCTAGTAAGGTCTTGGTGTAAGCCTCTTGATTAATAAAAATGCCTTCGGGTCCCTGTCTAATATTCAAGCCAAGGAAAAAGTTAATTGGATCCATTGAACTCATCTCAAACTTAGTCTCCATCAACTTCCTGAATTCAGCTGTGAGGCTGGGATTCGTGGAACCGAAGATGATATCATCAACGTAAATTTGGACGATCATTAAATGGTCACCCTCTTTCTTCCGAAAGAAGATTGGGTCAACCGAACCTTGTTTAAACTTTTACAATTTCAGAAATCGAGTAAGGGTTTCATACCAGGCTCTAGGAGCTTGCTTCAGACCATAAACCGCCTTATCCAGAATGTAGCAATGATCTGGATACTTTTCGTTCACGAAACCAGGTGGTTGCTCTACGTACACCGTCTCTTCTAATTCTCCATTTAAGAATGCACACTTGACATCCATTTGGTATACTTCAAATTTCTTATGAGCAGCATAGGCCAGAAAGATTCGTACCGATTCTAATCTTGCTACTGGAGCGAAAGTCTCTTCGTAGTCTATTCCTTCTTCGTGACAATAACCCTTCACTACCAGCCTTGCTTTGTTACGAATCACATTCCCTTCTTTGTCCATCTTGTTTCTGAAAACCCACTTCAATCCAACCACAGATGCATCCTTTGGTGTGGAAATCAGTCTCCACAATCGATTTCGCTCAAACTCGTGGAGTTCGTCTTGCATTGCCTGTACTCAATCGGAGTGATCGAGTGCAGTAAAAATCGTTTTTGGTTCTATTTTCGAGACGAATGAATTGAACATGCAAAATTCTACTTGAGAGAACAGAGCTGTTTGCTTCGCTTTTATTTGAGACCGAGTAAGAACGCCTTCTGATGTTTCACCGATTACTTGAGTCTTTCTATGATCTTTTGTCCATTTTGTGAGAGGAGGGTAGTTTGGATCATAGGGAGGACCCAGTTCAACATTTATTTCTTCCTCTAATTCTGATTGAGAATCTTCGTCATTTGTATTGTTTTTCTCCCCCTCGAATGACGAAACAAACTCAACATCTGGTTCATAATTCTCCCCCTCGAATGATGAAACTGTTTCGGCTTCAAGCTCAGAATTCTCCCCCTCGATTGGACGTTCATTGGTTATGGTGGTTGATGGATTCTCCCCGTGGATAGTAGAATGGGAGGATCCACTTGGCTTTTGAGATTGTGTAGATTCTTGTGATCCACTAGAACTTGAAGGTTCGCTTTCCATGATTTTAGCAGCGTCGTCAATTACCTTCTTCAGATTATCTACTTCGTTGTCAGCCGCCTTCGCTTCAGAGAGAAAGCAGTCTCTGGTTCATCAAAAAGCTTCACATATTCTTCAAATAAGTTGGAAATCGGAATCGAGACTTGACCAGTTTGAGGAAAGATTTCATCCATTGGTTCTTTGCTTGATGTGATTTTCTTCATGTAGTTATCATCAAACGACACGTAATATGTTTCTTCGATTTTCTTTGATCGTTTATTCAGAACCCTGAATGCTTTTGAGTTAAGCAAATACCCAAGAAGAATTCCTTCGTCTGCCTTCACATCAAACTTGTTTCGGTTCTCTTTAGAATTGAAATAAAGCATCTTGAACCGAACATATGGAAAAACTTGACGGCTTGCGGTTGTTTAGAATTTCATAAGGAGTGATTGTGAATCGCTTGTTGAGTAAAGACCGGTTCTGGGTGTAGCAAGCAGTGGCAATAGCATCAGCCCAGAAATACAGGGGCAACGAAGCGAAGCTGAGCATGGTTCGGGCTGCTTCACACAAAGAGCGGTTTCGCCTTTCAACGACCCCATTTTGTTATGGAGTATAGGGAGCAGAGAAATAGTGAGACACTCCCTTTTCAGCAAGAAATTCTTCAAACACTTGGTTTTTGAATTCCAACCCATTATCGCTGCGAATGTTTCTAACCACCTTTCGCAGTTGAAGCTCTACTTGCTTTATAAAGACTTTGAGCTTGGGCGTTGCTTCTGATTTCTGTTTAAGAAAGAAAACCCAGGTGAACCGAGAAAAATCATCAACTATGACAAGTATATATTTATTACCACCGATGCTTTCAATAGCCGAAGGTCCACACAGATCAATATATAGGAGCTTAAGCGGTTCGATGATCTTTGTGTTAACACGAGTTTGATGACTTGTCCTGCTTTGCTTTCCCATTTCACATGCAGCACATAAATGTTCCTTGTCAAACTTGAGAAGTGGAAGTCCTCACACATGATCACCAAGAACTAGCTTGTTGATGTCTTTGAAGTTGAGGTGCAAGAGCCTTCAGTGCCATAGCCAACTTTCGTTAGAATGTGCTTTCGTTAGTAGGCATACAGATGGCTTCCCTCGTATTGGATTAAGGTTCAATGGATACATTTCGCCTTTTCTTTGAGATTTCAGCAGAACATTCTTGGTCTTCTTTTCTATTATTTCTGACCCTTCATCATCGAACGAAACTTTCAGTCCTGTTCCCACCACCAGTTGTGAGACACTGATGAGATTGTGTTGTAAGCCTTCTACATATGCCACCATTCTGATCGAGAAATCTCCATTTGTGATCATTCCATAGCCTTTTATTATGCCAAAAGAATTATTTCCATACTTGACACATCCACCATCCTTCAGAGCCCGAAACTCCCGTAGCTCTTCCCTTCTCCCTGTCATGTGACGTGAGCAGCCACTATCAATATACCATTCATCATCGAACTGCTCGTCACGAATAACCTGCAAAAATTAAGCAGATTTAGGAACCCAAAGTTTCTTGGGTCCTTGTGAGCCTTTTACAGAACAGGGAATAATAAGAGAAGAATCAACCAAAAAAGTTCATTTTTATTAAGGTGGTTTCATCTTTTCTCTTGATTGTGAAAACTTTGATTTTGTTAGCTTTTGTTTCTTTAATTTCAGACTTTGGAATAGTGTTCTTTTTGTTCACAAACTTTTGGTTCTGTTTCCTAGAGTTAGCAGACTTTTTCTTTGTCTTCTTTTCATCTTCCGAGAATAGCTTCCCCTTTCCCTTTATATCCACTTTTGGATTTTGCTTTGAGTGAGAGGGATGAGTTTTAGGAGCAAAACCTAGCTTTAGGTTATTTCCGTCTGAAGATGGAGAACCAATCCCACTCTTTTGGTTTCGTTTGCTTCCATTTTGGGAGCCAAAACTACTCTTTCGATTCGCTTGACTACAGGAATGGCATTGAGTACAAGGAGTAGAGTTACGCTTTGATTTTGCTTCTTTTGAGAGGAGTGAGGATTTGTCTGAGTGAACATAATTAGGGGTTTGGGACTTCCAAAACTGCTTCCTTTCAGAGAGATTCTTCTTATATCTCCTATTACGTTGATGTTTCTGCTCTGATCACTGCTTTAGAGTTTTATGGATGTTAACCTTGGGTTTCAGTCTTTCAACACGAGTTTCGCTCTCTAGCGAGGAGGTTTCGCTTGTCGCCTTGACTGGTTCTCTTGGAATCTTTGTGGTACCACTTGTGCTTGGTACATCAAAATGTGTAGGCTTGTTGAGTGGTTCTGTGACAACCCGAAATTTCTATTCTGTACAACCATTCATTTCAATAGAACTCAAAACAGTTTCTGCTAACTTTTGAGCTGTGTAAAGTCAGTTTGAGTGTTCTAAAGCCTAGTACTTCAGAAGATAACAGGAGAGAGTATGCCCTAGGGTTTATTGTGCAACAATAAAGTCCCAAAACTCCAAGAGTTTGGAGTTTATGGCCTAAACAAGGTGTTTACGGCTGTAAACCCCAAGGGGTATAAATATGGCACTTAGCCATTTTCTTCACTTTTTCACATTTTCAAGAACTAGAACTCATTTCTCTCTCAAGTATCATCCGACTTTTCTTCAAGATCTTCAAGAAAGTAAGTGTTTCTTGCCTTGTTTAGTCGATATCTTACTTAATCTAGTGATCTTACGTGATTCCATTCGTGAAATCATTCCATTTGTGTAGATCTTCAAGTGTTCTTAGTTTCACCAAGAACACCAAGAACACACACTAGTGTTCTTGGACTTTTAACACCTTCTCAAGCTTCTACATAGTAAGTACTCTTACCCTAGTGTGTTATAAGACTTGTTACACTTCCAAATCATCTAGAAAACATAAGGAAACACAAGATCAAAGGTGTTTATGGTCCAAGGTCTTCTTGGACCGTAAACCCTAATAAAGGGGTCGAAGTGTGCCCTAGTCCCTTACCAAGCCTTGGAAACTAGTCTAGATACCATCCTTGATGTGCTTAGGACTTAAAACATCAAAAAGACCATAAACCATTTGGGTTTACGGCCGTAAACCCAAGGAAAAGTGGTCCAAGGACCGTAAACTCCACAAAGGAGTGAAATGGTGCCCTAAACATTTCCTAAGGCTTAAACATGAAGTAGGAATGCTTCTTATGACCTTTAAAGCTTCAAAACACAAAATGGTCAAAGTACCATGAGTTTACGGCCGTAAACTCATGGGTTTACGACCGTAAACTCAAAGGGTGATGGTCACAAAACCGTAAACTCCAAAGGAGTTTACCCTTGAACCCTAAACTCAAATGCAAGGTCCTACCACCCTTAGATGCAATCCTTAGGACTTATAGCACTTAAATCAAGTGTTTTACATGTCTTAGGATGTCTTAAACTTGGTTAATTAGTTGTTTAATGACTAATTGGACACATATATGTGTGATTATATGTTAACTAGGATCCTTGTGTGTGTTCAAGTCTTCACTTGACACTTAGCATCCTATATTATCAGTTCATCCAAACTACTCACTACAGGTGAGTTCATACCCCTTTAATTTACATTTTAAATGTTTTTTTAATGCTTTTATGGGGGGATATAAGTTGAGCAATTATAGTTATTATATCAAGCACATGTGATTAATAACTACCAAA
The DNA here is from genome assembly GCF_052849685.1 of Lactuca virosa. Taxonomy (NCBI): domain Eukaryota; kingdom Viridiplantae; phylum Streptophyta; class Magnoliopsida; order Asterales; family Asteraceae; genus Lactuca; species Lactuca virosa. The sequence continues at coordinate 256,081,244 of NC_136434.1, forward strand.
CAAGTGGATTTCTTACTTTTCAAACTGTGTTACCAAACTGTTTTACTTCAAACTGTTTTATAAACTCTTTTTCATATCACATACTTTTATTAAACCCTTTTAACTTATATTCTGTGTATCTAGTAAAAAGACCAGAACCCCGTGTGGACTATGAACCATCAAAAAAAAGAGCGTCAGCTCCAAAAAAAGGATTGTTTGCATTACTCAAATGTACAAATTTTTTACTCTGAGATCTATTCCAACATTTCCAGAAGAAACCATTAAGCTTTGGTTGAAAGATGCAACGTACATCAAAGATTATCTCTTCAGATTCGTTAGTATGTGGATTCCGTTTCCGAATCTTCCGATCTTTTTTTTTCTTATATGTTCTTCATTTTATTCGCCCACTCTTCATTCAGGGTGGTTAGAACCAGGGGAGGATCTTCCACCTTTAAGGTCATAGCACCAGCACCTGAACGCTTACTCTTACTGCTCTTCTTAGGTTCACCTCTTTTATTAGGATTGGCTGCCTTGAGGTTATTGTTTGCCGCAAGTTTCACATCTAAGTAATACTCGATCCGATAGTTTACGATATAGATAGATATATATTTAACAACAACATTCTAAGAAAAGATATTAATAGATATCAGTAGTTGTCCGGTCGTACCCAAACAATAAGATTCCTGAGGAAAATGCACCTAAGATCAAATATTTCGAGCCGGCTTCCGTGGAAAATTCAGACTTTCTTTTTGATGCTGCGATCACATAAAAACCCTGCTAGTATGCCTTCCTTTCGTACCGATCATCACTGTCTTTCCTTGATGACTCAAATCAATAAGACAAAGAGTTACTAATAGCTGTAGTTAGGGCCTTTGCCAAAGAAGAAAGACTAACTTCTCCGATTTCTGTTCTAGAGCCGAGAGAAGAATGCACACTGCCTATCCTGCTTGAAGATTGCGAGATTTGCATTTGCAATAGCAAGACTTGTCCTTTCCTTTACAACTAGTAGCTAGTAGCTCCGTCGTTGATCCCTCCTCTTCCCGGCCGGTTGTGACTCGTATGTCCAGCCAACGACTATCGATTCCTAACGAATCCATAGATTCTTCTACCATTCGACCAGATCTTCTAGATTGTATTCTCATTTTCCGGCCTCGAGCAACTTTACTAATAAGGGAAAAGCCCTTAACTTAATTGAATTCATATTATATTAGTATAATATAAAGCGCTAGCGCCCAAATATCCTGCATCTAGAAAGGTCTTATTTGATACAGAAAGACTTTCAGGCAGAACTTGGGCTAGACTTTGGTTGGGCAATGGTAAGCTGATTCGTTTATGGGATGATGTTTGGCCATGCCACTCTACTCTTCCCCCTCGGATTATCGAGGGCTCGAGCCCCCCGCCCCAGCCAATCGCCACTTGGATGCAGCCCCGCCATCTCCCGGATGATATCCACCTTGACCTCGAATAGGTCATCGGCGTTGATCCGGGCTAGATATATATCTAGCGACGAAGGCACTGTTTTGCCCGACAGGAGGCGGCCCTCTATAGAGCGGACCGAATCCCCTGTAGATATAGTTATATAAGTAGGATTGAACGGACTTAGGACTGATAGCTCACCTTACTTCCTGTTCCTTGTTTGGTTGTGGACTTAGGGTATTCAGGTTATTTGTCCGAAGGTCGTTTGAATCCTAGTTATATATCATGTATATGTGTATAGATATAAAAGGTTACTTCATTCAGTTCAATACCTTTGGGTAGCAAAGGTACACAAACATGTTCATACATTCAAACAACATTACTAGTAAATTATAATATGATCCATGCATGGATTATGAAAGCCCAAAAGGTGATGGATTAGTGATTACTAGTGGGCTAGAAGGTGGCTTGGGCTCAATGGTTGGGTTATGCATGGGAAAGATAAGACACGAATTTTAATCAAAGAACCCTTATTTTCACTTTGAATTATTGTCATAGTTCACAAATTATCATCTTTTGGATGTGATCCTTGAGTTGATCGAATTCAAACTAATAGGTCTTAGTTTGTCTTCAGATTTACAAGCTATAGGTCTAGTTTGTTTATCAAATCTATCCTTTTCATTCCATATATTTTTGGTTGTTATTCTAGCCTAATTTACCTAAACACTACCCCACTCACTAAATCAAGCCCATACACGCATCATAAGTGGTATCAAAGCGCAGAATGGATTTTGATGATCCGGAGTTCCTACAAAATCTTCGTGAAGCATTAAGAAACATCCAAGAAGGTGGAAATCAAAGGCAACCCCGCCGTGGTGAACATAGGGTTGTGGAAGAATTCAAGGTGTCTGACTTGCCTGAATTTGTTGGTGGAACTGATCCTGAACGCTACTTGGAGTGGGAAAGGAAGATTGAAAGAATGTTCGAGTTCAAAGAAGTGGATGACGAAAAAAGCTGCAAGTATGCCATTCTCAAGCTAAGTGGTGGTGCTTCATTGTGGTTTGAAGGGCTTAAGGCCAAGAGAACCCGTGAAGGCAAAGAAAAAATTTGTTCTTGGCTTTCTCTAAAACGAAAGCTAAGGAAGAGATATGTTCCTTCTACTCATAGAATTGCCACTTACAAGAAGATTGCTGATTTGAGGCAAGGAAAAATGAGTGTTGGAGAATACATTGATGAATTTGAGAAGTTGTCCTTGATGGGGGATATTGAAGAAATTGAAGAACAAAAAATGACTCGTTTTCTAAAAGGGTTGAACTACAACATTGCCAATGTTGTGGAGTTGTATCCTTATGCTGATTTTGGAACTCTTTGTGGTTTGTGTTTGAAGTTGGAGGGGCAAGCCAAAGCACGTTTTGGTGGGAGTTCAAGTTCAAGTCTTGAAAGTCCTAAGTCAAAGTCGTGGTCCAAGCCCGAGTCTAGCAACAGACAAAATTCTGTTTCTACTCCTTCTGGTTCTAGTAGTGCTCCCGTTGCTCCTAAACTTACTAGTGGTACCAAAGAAACTAGTTTGGCGAAAATTAGATGTTTCAAGTGTCAAGGTTTTGGTCATTACCAAAATGCTTGTCCAAACAAAAGGGTGGTGACTTTAAGGGAGGCCATTGAATGTCGTGAAGAGTTGGAGGAAGAAGAGAGGTTGGCGGGTATTTTTCATGATATACAAAAAGAAGAGGAAGAAGAGGAGGAGGTAGAGTATGAAGCACCGGTGTATGATACAGTTTTGGTGCTTAGAACCCTTAAAACTCAAGGGGTTCAAACTGTGGCTGATATGGATCAACGAGACCAATTGTTTCACACCAAATGTTTGGTTAGAGACAAGTGGTGTAGTTTGATTATTGATGGTGGAAGTTGTACTAATGTTGCTTCTAATGAAATGGTGACCAAATTGGGTTTGTCTACTACAAACCATCCAAAACCATATGTTCTTCATTGGTTGGATGATGGAAGCAAAATAAAGGTGACAAAACAGGTTAGAGTTGGTCTAACTATGGGGTCTTATGAAGATGAAGTGTTGTGTGATGTTATTCCTATGGATGCATGTCATATTTTGTTGGGGCGTCCTTGGCAATTTGATAGGGACGTGTTACATAGAGGGAGGAGCAATGAATATGAGTTGAAACAAAATAATAAAAAAATTGTGTTAAAACCCATGTCCCCAACGGCGATAAGGTCCATGAATTCTAAACAAGTAAAAAAACCTAATCTTTCTGTGTTTGCTAGTGAAAGGGAGGTGGAGCAAGTTCTTGACAAAGGTGATGTGATTTACATGCTTGTGGCCAAAGAGCATGCAAAGATGGAGAAGATCGTGCATGGAGAAAACGCTAGATTTGCTTTTGGAGTTTCAAGATGTGTTTCCAGGCGAATTACCACCGGGTTTGCCTCCAATCCGTGGTATTGAACACCAAATTGACCTTATTCCGGGTGCTCCTTTGCCTAATAAAGCTGCCTATAGATGTAATCCGAAGGTGACAAAAGAGTTGCAAAAACAAATTGATGAACTCATGAAAATGGGTTATGTTCGTGAAAGCCTAAGTCCTTGTGCTGTTCCAGTTTTGTTGGTTCCAAAAAAAGATGGTTCTTGGAGGATGTGCGTTGATAGTAGGGCTGTTAATAACATCACCATAAAATACCGATTTCCTATTCCTAGAGTTGATGATTTGCTAGACGAGTTGCATGGTTCTATTGTGTTCTCAAAAATTGATTTGAGAAGTGGTTACCATCAAATTCGTATGCGTGAAGGGGATGAATGGAAAACAGCCTTTAAAACTAAACATGGCTTGTATGAATGGACCGTGATGCCTTTTGGTCTAACTAATGCACCTAGCACTTTCATGCGACTAATGAATGAAGTGCTAAAATCTTTTTTGGGCAGGTTTGTGGTGGTGTACCTTGATGATATCTTGGTATATAGCAAGAGCTTGGAGGATCATTTGGTGCACTTAAAACAGGTTTTCGAGATGCTTAGAGCTCAAAAACTCTATGGGAAGCAAGAAAAATGTTCGTTTTTGGTGGAAGAAGTGGCATTTTTGGGTTTTGTGGTGTCAAGAAATGGCGTGTCCGTGGACCCATCCAAAACTGAAGCAATCAAGTCATGGCCTATTCCTACTAGCATTTCTGAAGTTAGATCATTTCATGGTCTTGCTTCTTTCTATAGAAGATTTGTTCGTGATTTTAGCACCATTGCAAGTCCCATAACAGGTTGTTTGAAGAAAGGAGTCTTTGCATGGGGAAAAGAAGCTCAAAAGGCGTTTGAGAAACTCAAGGCATTGTTGTGTGATGCTCCTATTTTGGCTCTTCCATATTTTTCTCAACCATTTGAAGTGGAGTGTGATGCAAGTGGAGTTGGTATTGGGGCTGTTTTGATCCAATCCAAACGTCCTATTGCTTATTTTTCTGAAAAGTTGGGTGGTGCTCGTTTGAATTATTGCACTTATGATAAGGAGCTTTATGCTATTGTTCGTGCTTTAGATCATTGGAGTCATTATTTGCGTGCAAATCATTTTATTTTGCATTCTGATCATGAATCCTTGATGTACATCAATGGGCAACAAAAGTTGAGCACAAGACATGCAAAGTGGGTGGAGTTCTTGCAATCCTTTCATTTTTCATGCAAATACAAGGATGGCAAAAGCAATGTGGTGGCTGATGCACTCTCGAGGCGTTACTCATTGTTGGTGACTTTGGATGTTCGTTTCTTGGGATTTGAAACTCTAAAGGACCATTATCAATCTGATATGGACTTTGGAGATATGTTTTTGAAATGTGCAGGTGGTCCTAATGGTGAATTTGTGATTCAAGATGGCTTTCTATTCAAAGGCAATCGCCTTTGTGTCCCAAAACATGTAATACGGGAGTTGCTGATTCGTGAAGCTCATGGCGGTGGTTTGGCTGGTCATTTTGGCATTACCAAAACTTTGGAGGTGCTTAAAGAACATTTCTTTTGGCCAAAAATGTTGGGGGATGTAACCAACATAGTGGGCAAGTGTGTTACATGTCACATAGCGAAAACAACTTTCAAGCATGGTGTTTACACTCCTTTGTCGGTTCCTATTCGTCCTTGGGAAGATGTGTCCATGGATTTCATTATGGCTTTGCCTAGAACTCAAAGGGGGAAGGATTCCATTATGGTGGTGGTGGATAGGTTTTCAAAAATGGCTCACTTTGTGCCATGTCATAAAACCAATGATGCATCTAATGTGGCTGATTTGTACTTTAAAGAGGTGGTTCGTTTGCATGGTATTCCTAAAACAATTGTTTCTGATAGGGATTCCAAGTTTCTAAGTTACTTTTGGAACACTTTATGGAGGAAAGTGGGTACTAAGTTACTTTTTAGTACATCCCATCATCCACAAACGGATGGACAAACGGAGGTGACTAATAGAACTTTGGGTACTTTGTTGAGAGGGTTGGTTAGCAAAACTCAAAAAGACTGGGACATCAAACTTGCACATGCTGAATTTGCCTATAATCGTTCTCCTACTTATGCAACAGGTCATTCTCCTTTTGAAGTAGTGTATGGTGTGAATCCTTACATGCCTTTGGATTTGATTCCATTGCCAAAGGATGAATTGGTTCACAAGGATGCTAATGACAAGTTGAAGGCCATGATGAAACTACACCAACAAGTTCGTGAGAAGATTGAAACGGTGAATGAGTTGTACAAACAGAAGTCAAACAAGCATAGGAAACCACGTGTCTTTCAAGATGGTGACTTGGTGTGGGTGCATATGAGGAAAGAACGTTTTCCTAACAAAAGGAAAAACAAGTTAATGCCAAGAGCCGAAGGTCCTTATAAAGTGGTGTCACGTGTCAATGATAATGCTTATAAGGTAGATTTGGGAGGAGACCATGGAGTGCATGCTACCTTATCTTGATGATGATGGACTTGATGAATTGAGGTCAATTCCTTTCAAAGGGGGAGGGGATGATCCATGCATGGATTATGAAAGCCCAAAAGGTGATGGATTAGTGATTACTAGTGGGCTAGAAGGTGGCTTGGGCTCAATGGTTGGGTTATGCATGGTAACCCACAAATTGAATTAGGGTTGCATGAAGGCTAGGGCAACATTTTTAAGGATTCATAAGTGCTAAAAACGTTACTTTTTGCTTCATAAAGCCTCCTAGCCGTTTTTATCACTCTTTGGTGGATTATGGTTGCACTTTAATGCTTCTTATGGCTCCTTAATGCTTCATATGGCTCCTTAATGAAGCATAGACGTTTTTTTTTATTCTCAAGTGTCTTGGACGTTTTTTTTGTGTTATTTCAAGAGTTTCCTTAAATTTCATTTACTAGTTTTAATGAATAATTGGTTGGTTGGCTTGTAACCACCAAGTTTGTAATAAAGGCTTCATATAAAGCCAAGTTTATGCATGGGAAAGATAAGACACGAATTTTAATCAAAGAACCCTTATTTTCACTTTGAATTATTGTCATAGTTCACAAATTATCATCTTTTGGACGTGATCCTTGAGTTGATCGAATTCAAACTAATAGGTCTTAGTTTGTCTTCAGATTTACAAGCTATAGGTCTAGTTTGTTTATCAAATCTATCCTTTTCATTCCATATATTTGTGGTTGTTATTCTAGCCTAATTTACCTAAACACTACCCCACTCACTAAATCAAGCCCATACACGCATCATAATAGGTATAGTTTAGGGAGATACTAATACTATTACTAGAACAGGGAAACATACAATGAGTCAGTTCATACATGAGTCAATAACAAACAAACAATAGATACTATGATGAGAAACAAACAATAGATACTATGATGAGAAACAAACAATAGAATACTATGATGAGAAACAAACAATACATGCTAGACAGGGAGAGAACACACAATACAGCTAGCACATACATATACTAGAACATTATTACATTTATGTGAGCCACGTAATGGGGCATGGCACTACCTGTCATGACCGTTTTGTATCCAGAATCTCCTTAAGTGGGGAGCGTATGAGTTTGTGTATAGATCTATACTGGATTGACTATCCTACACCTTGCTGCTCGCTACAGTGGGACTTGCAAGTCTACGGGTGCCAAACGTCATTTCTTACGACGTCTTACATCGTCGTTTTTCTATGAGTCGGTAGCAGGATACAGGCCGATCACATGGTACTTTAAATAACAATTGGTTTAAGGTAGTTAGTACAGCAGTAGTTACTTAATACAACACTACAGTACTATTTCATTTTCCCATTACATTTACTTTGTGATCTTCACACAATAAACAATAATGTAAAAACTATATTTTTGGTTAATGATAGTCGGATTTGGGAAAATACACACTCTTACAAGAGACACACACACAGATACTAGATGCCTTGGTAGAAGGCTACTTTTAGTAGGAAACATAGGGTTTCTAGGGGAGTTCAAACAATTACAAACTTTTACAAACTTATACAATTACAGACTTACAAACACTTTCATATAAATACAGACACTAATATACTTATGATCTCACCAGCTTTAAAGCTGATAAACTCTTTCACAATAACTTGTATTCTCAGGTCACCAGTAGACATGTACCGGTGCCAGGTTTTGAGAAGATGGAGCTCGTTCAAGACTCATCTTTTATTTTGATGTATATTTTTGGTGTCTATAGAACTTGACAGAACACACTTGTATGAAATTATATTATTAATGCAATGGATGATGTTGTTGCTTGTTTACTACTTTGCATTGTTGTGATACTGAACATGACGTCCTCCACCCCCGAACGTTTCCGTCGTTCCGGTTTTGGGGTGTGACAGATTGCTATCAGAGCATTGTTTATAGTGAATCGAGTGTATCAACCCATAAAAGATATACGAACTATAAACACAGCAGGATTAAAATACTCTGATAAAGAGTTTATACTTTTAAATAATAAAATATTTAACCAAGTATACATACCTGCATTCATACTAAAATCAGTGTCACTAGGACAGAACAAAAGTATTATGATTGTTGGACAGCACAAGTAGACTTAGAGACATATAGTCAAAGCTGGGAAGATATAGCCTGATCAACTATGTTATCCGAGGGTTGACTAGCATGTGCCTAAGTGTGGTTGTGAGGTTGCAACAAGTCTAAAAACTTACCAACACTACTACAATGAGAACAGTAGAACAGAACATAAACTTAAAATACTATAGGAGTATTTTGTGTTACTTTAATTACTTATCTGAGAACTAAAGGTCTTTATTAGTTTATCAATAGTTGCTGAGTGGATACGCTAAGGTTATATGTATCTAGGATATCATAGACTTAGAATCTGTGATCTTTGCTTTACTTCTTGTTCCTTGTTTGGTTGTGGGCTTAGAGTTAGGGTCACTTATTCGAAGGTCTATCCTGTCTTGGTTACATATGACTTGTATGCACTACGCAAATGTTGAAGTAACTGATAAAGATCATCTTATAATTATCTAATTAGTGCGTCTATTTAGTTATTTCTTTATCTCTTTTCTCGCATAGATATCATGGCTGGATTCCATATCCCCGGAGACCCGTACTACCCCAACAACGGCAATGCAGGATGGCTGGGAGAAGAGCCAGAGGATGATCACCCAATCCCATTGGATGATCACGAAGCTGAAGGCTTTTCTGAGGATTCTGACTCAGAGCCAGAAGTCAACAACCTACCCCCAGCTGCTCAGGACCCAAACATGAATCCTCGTCCAGCATTTCAAGGACCCACACCTCTGTGGGCCACAAACTTGAATAGATGGAGTCAGGAACAGGGTCAACCCATTCCCTACAATGGAGACAGAAGCTTCTACAACCTCACCGAGGGAGGTTCAGCTGACAGGGTCCTACCCATCATGGTTCGTAGGATTTCCCGGAACACGGAACAAGGTCGAGCGACTATCGACCGAGTCATGGAGATTGACGCCAACGCTGGCGTTAACACAGTCCGCATTCGCCAGCTTGAGTCTACTCATGAAAGGACTCAGGTCCACAATGCAGTTCTGCAGAGGGAACTTGCTGAAACCCAAGCTGAAGTCAGGGAACTTCGAGCTCAGCAAGCAAGATCTGATAGGCGCGTGAGGGACATAAAACGTCTTCTGTCGGAATCAAGAACTCACTCTAGTAGTTCTCGTCGCCGTTAGAGCCCCATCGACTTCTCTTTTGGATATAACCTAGTTAGTGTAAAAACTCTAGTCTAAATTCCTATCTTTGTAAATCTTAGACCCGTTAGGTCTTGATTAGGTAGTAGTCTGTCAAAATTTTCCCATCTTGGTTGATGTAAGACCTACCTCTAGGTCATTTTTCCCGAACTCATTACATCTGTAATTCCAGTATTATTGACAGATATCTAATCTCATGGAAATTATTATCCAATTACTATCATCTGCTACTACTAAATCATCCTTCAATTGTGCTGTTGGACTATGGAGAGTTAGTCCATGAGTCATTCTCATCAATTTTCTATTAAATTCTTATCAATATCTTCATCTTTGTAAACTTATAGTTGAAAGATGCCTCCTCGTAAATCAACAAGACGCAATCCTCTCGCACCAACACCACCTGCTCCTCAGATTGATACGGCAGCTCTAAATGCTGCTGTAGGTGCAGCTGTGGCTACAGCCATGGCTCAATATCATTCGTCTGGTTCCACTGGAGGATGAACTCCGGTTCAATCTACTCATGGTGAAGCTCCTGTGCGCTTGAGAGAGTGCTCCTATAAGGACTTCACTAACTGCAAGCCCAAGTCCTTCAGAGGGACTGGCGGAGTCATTGCCCTCTCGCAATGGTTCGAGAAAACCGAATCGGTTTTCGAAATCTGCTCCTGTTCAGAGGGGAGCAAGGTCAAGTTCGCTGCTTGCACCTTTGAGGATAAAGCCCTAACATGGTGGAATAGCCATGTCAAGTCACTATCTCTAATAGTGGCTAATGCTATGGGCTAGGAAGCTCTGAGAGAGCTGATGATTGATGAGTACTGCCCGAGGGGCGAAATCCAAAAACTAGAGGAGGAACTGTGGAGCCTAACCATGAAGGGCTCCGACATAGTCTCTTATACCGCGAGGTTCTGTGAACTGGTGGCCCTCTGTCCCAACATGGTTCATACAGAGGGGAAGAAGATAGAAAGATATATATGGGGGCTGATGCCACCATTCCAGGGAAATGTTTTGGCTTCAAACCCCACTACATTTGATAGTGCCAAGCGATTGGCACAACGACTTATAGACCATGGGGTTCGTACCCCGGCCGCAACAACAACCCTGGCCATCTCAGAACCCGCCAGAACCGCTGATTCCAAGCGGAAGTTCTGGGATGACAAAAAGAAGAAGAAGGCTGCTAAAAAGCAGCAGATTGTGGCAGTACATGCTGTGATAACACCTGCCATTGCTGCTGCTCCGATAAAGCAGTACGCTGGAAGTTTGCCCAAGTGCAACAAGTGCAACTTCCACCACGCAGGAGCCTGCCGGGAAATGCAGTGTTTGAACTGCAACAAGAAGGGGCACACTTCCCGTTTCTTCAAAGCTCCGGCGAGGCCAATCACCCAAGTCCCCGGCGTTGGTGTGGGCCAAGCTTGCTACGGTTGTTGCGAGGTGGGCCACTACAAAAGGAACTGCCCGAAGGCAAGGAATGCCGATGGAATGGGAAAAGTTCTGGCCATAGGCCACGAGGAAGCGATTGCCGACCCCACAGTGGTCACGGGTACGTTTATCCTCGATAACTGTTATGCATGCATACTATTTGATAGTGGAGCGGAGAGGAGTTTCGTGAACCAAAAATTTGCTCATTTACTTAAGCAAAAATCATGAGCACTTAAAGAACCGTTCACTGTAGAAATGGCTAATGGAAAGACAGAGAGCACTAGCAGTATATTCATAGGGTGTACCCTAACACTAGATAGCCATTCATTTTCGATCGACCTCATGCCGGTCTCAATTAAAAGTTTCGACGTCATTATCGGCATGGATTGGTTGAGTCTTCATCGTGCCGACATCATGTGTTATGAAAAGGCTGTTCGCCTAAATCTATCGTCTGGCGAAACTCTAGTCGTTTATGGCGACAAACCCGACACGAACCTTCGTATCATCTCGAGCATTCAAGCTCAGAAATTCTTGCGAAAGGAATGTCGCGCATTCCTTGCTCATGTGGTCGATGTGAGCCAAGAAATGAAAGACATTCAGAACATTCCAGTAGTACGCGACTTTCCCGACATCTTTCCAGAAGAACTCCCAGGATTACCTCCGCAACGTCAAGTCGAGTTCAGAATCGACTTAGTTCTAGGGGCTACCCCCGTAGCCAAATCGCCCTATCGTCTAGCACCTGCAGAGATGCAAGAACTGTCCTGTCAACTTAACGAACTGCTCAGCAAGGGCTTTATAAGACCAAGCTTCTCACCCTGGGGAGCTCCAGTCTTGTTCGTCAAGAAGAAAGACGGATCGTTTCGTATGTGCATCGACTACAGGGAGCTCAACAAACTGACCGTCAAAAATCGTTATCCTTTCCCTCGTATTGACGATTTATTTGACCAACTTCAAGGGGCGAATTTCTTTTCAAAAATCGAATTAAGATCCGAATATCACCAACTACGAGTGCTAGGGGAGGATGTTCCGAAGACAGCCTTCCGAACTCGTTATGGGCACTATGAATTCGTAGTGATGCCGTTCGGATTAACAAACGCGCCCGCAATATTCATGGATTTAGTGAATAGGGTGTGTCGTCCTTACTTGGATCAGTTCGTCATCGTCTTCATCGATGACATACTTATCTACTCTCGTAGTAAGGAGGAACATAGTCAACATCTTCGACGGGTCTTAGAAACGCTGCGTTCGGAGAAGCTCTACGCGAAGTTCTCGAAATGCGAATTTTGGATCCGAAGAGTCGAATTCTTACGGCACGTGGTTAGCAAAGAGGGAATACACGTGGACCCTTCCAAAATCAAAGCCATTGAGAGCTGGTCAGCACCGAAGACGCCTACAGAAATTCGTCAATTTCTAGGCCTCGCTGGCTACTATCGCAGGTTCATTCAGAACTTCTCCCGCATTGTGAAACCTCTTACAACACTGACACAGAAAGGCGTGGCCTTTGACTGGGAAGAGAAGCAGGAGAGAGCGTTCCAAACGCTCAAGCGAGCCTTGTGCACCGCACCAATACTATCCCTCCCCGAAGGGATAGAAGACTTCGTTGTCTATTGCGATGCGTCAAATCAAGGACTCGGATGTGTTCTGATGCAATGAGGTAAGGTCATCGCCTATGCCTCGAGACAGCTAAAGACACACGAAGTCAACTACACCACATACGATCTTGAACTAGGAGCAGTTGTATTTGCTCTGAAGATCTGGAGACACTACCTGTATGGTACAAAAAGCACTATCTTTACAGACCACAAAAGCCTACAACATATATTCGACCAGAAGGAGCTCAACATGAGACAACGACGGTGGGTCGAGCTACTTAGTGACTACGAATGCGAAATTCGTTATCATCCGGGTAAAGCCAACGTAGTAGCTGACGCCCTAAGTCGGAAAGAATATTCTGGTCGTAGAGTCAAATCTTTGACTATGACAATCCATTCACACTTGTCCACACAAATTAAGGAAGCTCAGCTCGACGCTTTGAAACCTGAAAATGTGGCGGGTGAATCCCTGAGAGGGATGGATAAGAACTTGGAGGTTAAGGGTGGCGGAGCTTATTATCTCATGGATCGGATCTGGACCCCAAAACACGGTGGTTTCAGAGACTTGGTCATGAACAAGGCGCACAACACTCGTTATTCCGTCCACCCGGGTTCAGATAAGATGTATCTGGATCTTAAAAAGTTATACTGGTGGCCTAACATGAAAGCAGAGATTGCTACCTTCGTAAGTAAATGCCTTACTTGCGCTAAGGTCAAGATCGAATACCAGAAACCCTCTGGTCTTCTACAACAACCGGATATACCGGAATGGAAATGGGAGCGGATCACTATGGACTTCATAACCAAGTTGCCCAAGACTACGGGTGGACTTGATACCATATGGGTCATCGTCGACAGATTGACCAAGTCCGCACACTTCCTGCCTATCAAGGAAACAGACAAGATGGAAAAGCTTACAAGAACTTACATTAGGGAGATTGTACAACTGCACGGTGTTCCCATATCCATTATCTCGGACAGAGATAGTAGATTCACTTCGAGGTTCTGACAGTCGCTACAAAGTTCCCTAGGAACTAGGCTGGACATGAGTACAGCCTACCATCCACAGACAGACGGGCAAAGTGAGAGGACTATCCAAACCTTGGAAGATATGTTGCGAGCCTGTGTGATCGACTTTGGGAAAGCATGGGATACTCATTTACCCCTTGTCGAATTTTCCTACAACAACAGTTATCACATGAGCATAAAGGCTGCTCCATTCGAGGCCCTCTATAGCCGAAAGTGCAGATCCCCTCTGTGTTGGGCTAAGGTGGGTGATACCCAGTTAGCTAAAGGAAGAGTTCCTGACAGCACTCTCACAAGTCCGGAGATCATACGGGAAACGACAGAGAAGATCGTTCAAATTCGTGAAGGATTGAAAGCCTCTAGAGACCGACAGAAAAACTACGCAGATAAACGAAGGAAACCATTGGAATTCTAGGTGGGCGACCGTGTTTTATTGAAGGTCTCACCCTGGAAGGGCTTGATACGCTTTGGAAAGCGTGGAAAGCTAAATCCAAGATACATAGGGCCTTTCGAGATTCTCGCAAGAATCGGCCCTGTAGCTTACAAACTTAACTTACCGCGCGAACTTAGTAACGTACATTCTATTTTCCACGTCTCGAACTTGAAAAAGTATATGTCCGACGAGACTCTTGTAATCCCACTCGACGAGATCGAGATCAACGAGAGCCTCAACTTCGTGGAAGAACCTGTAGAGATCATGGACTGGGAGGTCAAGCAAACGAAACAAAGTCGTATCCTAATAGTGAAGGTTCGCTGGAACGCCAAGCGAGGACCTGAATTCAATTGGGAGCGAGAGGATCAGATGAAACTGAAATATCCTCGTCTTTTTACTTAGTTATTTGTAACTACTTATTTGCTTAAACTCTAATTTCGGGACGAAATTCCTTCTAACGCGGGGATGATGTGACAACCCGAAATTTCTATTCTGTACAACCATTCATTTCAATAGAACTCAGAACAGTTTCTGCTAACTTTTGAGCTGTGTGTAGTCAGTTTGAGTGTTCTAAAGCCTAGTACTTCAGGAGATAACAGGAGAGAGGATGCCGTAGGGTTTATTGTGTAACAATAAAGTCCCAAAACTCCAAGAGTTTGGAGTTTACGGCCTAAACAAGGTGTTTACGGCCGTAAACCCCAAGGGGTATAAATATGGCACTTAGCCATTTTATTCACTTTTTCACATTTTCAAGAACTAGAACTCATTTCTCTCTCAAGTATCATCCGACCTTTCTTCAAGATCTTCAAGAAAGTAAGTGTTTCTTGCCTTGTTTAGTCGATATCTTACTTAATCTAGTGATCTTACGTGATTCCATCCGTGAAATCATTCCATTTGTGTAGATCTTCAAGTGTTCTTAGTTTCACCAAGAACACCAAGACCACACACTAGTGTTCTTGGACTTTTAACACCTTCTCAAGCTTCTACATAGTAAGTACTCTTACCCTAGTGTGTTATAAGACTTGTTACACTTCCAAATAATCTAGAAAACATAAGGAAACACAAGATCAAAGGTGTTTACGGTCCAAAATGTTCTTGGACCGTAAACCCTTATAAAAGGGGCCGAAGTGTGCCCTAGTCCCTTACCAAGCCTTGGAAACTAGTCTAGATACCATCCTTGATGTGCTTAGGACTTAAAACATCAAAAAGACCATAAACCATTTGGGTTTATGGCCGTAAACCCAAGGAAAAGTGGTCCAAGGACCGTAAACTCCACAAAGGAGTGAAATGGTGCCCTAAACATTTCCTAAGGCTTAAACATGAAGTAGGAATGCTTCTTATGACCTTTAAAGCTTCAAAACACAAAATGGTCAAAGTACCATGAGTTTACGGCCGTAAACTCATGGGTTTACGACCGTAAACTCAAAGGGTGATGGTCAGAAAACTGTAAACTCCAAAGGAGTTTACCCTTGAACCCTAAACTCAAATGCAAGGTCCTACCACCCTTAGATGCAATCCTTAGGACTTATAGCACTTAAATCAAGTGTTTTACATGTCTTAGGATGTCTTAAACTTGGTTAATTAGTTGTTTAATGACTAATTGGATACATATATGTGTGATTATATGTTAACTAGGATCCTTGTATGTTTTCAAGTCTTCACTTGACACTTAGCATCCTATACTATCAGTTCATCCAAACCACTCACTACAGGTGAGTTCATACCCCTTTAATTAACCTTTTAAATGTCTTTTTAATGCTTTTATGGGGGGGGGGGATACAAGTTGAACAATTATAGTTATTATATCAATCACATGTGATTAATAACTACCAAACAAGTGGATTTCTTACTTTTCAAACTGTGTTACCAAACTGTTTTACTTCAAACTGTTTTATAAACTCTTTTTCATATCAAATACTTTTATTAAACCCTTTTAACTTATATTCTGTGTATCTATGTAGATATAGTTATATAAGTTGGATTGATAGGACTTAGGAGTGATAGCTCACCTTACTTCCTGTTCCTTGTTTGGTTGTGGACTTAGGGTATTCAGGTTATTTGTTCGAAGGTCGTTTGAATCCTAGTTATATATCATGTATATGTGTATAGATATAAAAGGTTACTTCATTCAGTTCAATACCTTTGGGTAGCAAAGGTACACAAACATGTTCATACATTCAAACAACATTACTAGTAAACTATAATAGGTATAGTTTAGGGAGATACTAATACTATTACTATAATAGGGAAACATACAATGAGTCAGTTCATACATGAGTCAATAACAAACAAACAATATATACTATGATGAGAAACAAACAATAGATACTATGATGAGAAACAAACAATAGAATACTATGATGAGAAGCAAACAATACATGCTAGACAGGGAGAGAACACACAATAGAGCTTGCACATACATATACTAGAACATTATTACATTTATGTGAGCCACGTAACGGGGCATGACACTACCTGTCATGACCGTTTTGTATCCCGAATCTCCTTAAGTGGGGAGCGTATGAGTTTGTGTATAGATCTATACTGGATTGACTATCCTACACCTTGCTGCTCACTATAGTGAGACTTGCAAGTCTTCGGGTGCCAAAAGTCATTTCTTACGACGTCTTTCATCGTCGTTTTTCTATGAGTCGGTAGCAGGATACAGGCCGATCACATGGTACTTTAAATAACAATTGGTTTAAGGTAGTTAGTACATCAGTAGTTACTTAATACAACACTACAGTACTATTTCATTTTCCCATTACATTTACTTTGTGATCTTCACACAATAAACAATAATGTAAAAACTATATTTTTGGTTAATGATAGTCGGATTTGGGAAAATACACACTCTTACAAGAGACACACACACAGATACTAGATGCCTTGGTAGAAGGCTACTTTTAGTAGGAAACATAGGGTTTTCTAGGGGAGTTCAAACAATTACAAACTTTTACAAACTTATACAATTACAGACTTACAAACACTTTCATACAAATACAGACACTAATATACTTATGATCTCACCAGCTTTAAAGCTGATAAACTCTTTCAAAATAACTTGTATTCTCAGGTCACCAGTAGACAGGTACCGATGCCAGGTTTTGAGAAGATGGAGCTCGTTCAAGACTCATCTTTTATTTTGATGTATATTTTTGGTGTCTATATAACTTGACAGAACACACTTGTATGAAATTATATTATTAATGCAATGGATGATGTTGTTGCTTGTTTACTACTTTGCATTGTTGTGATACTGAACATGACGTCCTCCACCCCCGAACGTTTCCGTCGTTCCGGTTTTGGGGTGTGACAGGTTCAGCCACATATCTTCCTTTGACCCTCCATGATGTTTTCTCAGACAGACCGACCGTTTCATCAGCGTTGTCGATTGGAGCTGACCAGAAATGCTCTTCACAGCCTTCAGCATTGTCCTCGTTTACTATTTCTGTCAGCTCGGCTGTTTGCTGCTGTGTGACTCCTGTAACTGCATAAACCTGATTTAGTGTGGTTTGAACCTTTTGATATACCACGTCCTTTTCTTTCAGAATTCTGGACTTATTTTGGGATAAACGAGCGAACTCAACGGAATTTTCAGAAATGAGATTTTTGATAGGTTCGGGTTCGCTTTTGACAAATTCAAAACAGTCCACCACATCCTCTACGTATATTTCACTCATATCATCATCCTCATTAAATTCAAAAGTATTTTCAACATCAATTTTGTTTTCCGAACTTAACTTGGCATTCAACGAGTCAAACTTCTGCATGGTTTCGGTTTTAATTTTTAACTTGTCATTTTCGTCCAAAAGGTTCTTAAGCATGTCCTTATGGTCTTTGGACTTGATGAAGGACTCGATTTTATCAAGACCAATTCTGTATGCTGGAGAAATTTCATCAGAAGATACAACGGCTTCACAGTTATATACATCAGCATCAATTTCATCCTCCTTAAATTCAAGGAAGGACAAAATCATACGATGAATTTTCTTGCCTATTTAACAATTCAGATGCAATTGGGTAATATTCGAATATAAACGTTTAGCAATTAAACAAAAAACATTTCTCTGTTTTAAAAGCTTTAAATTATCCCTTTGCAAATAAATTGTCTCATCCTTAATCCTAACTAACTCGATCTCCTTTTGCTCTATCCAGATCCGTCTCTCCTTACTCTTCGAAGACACCCTGCTGAGTTGATCAATTAGGTTAGAGTTTGTTAAGCGATTCTGTATTAAACTACCACTTAAACTAGAAAATTTTGATTTTAATTCGTTCAGTTCTTTTTCATAGTTTATGACAGGGATTTTTAATGATTCGAGAATTGATTGTACCTTCTTGATCAACTGGTCGCATTCGTTGATCTGCTCGCCAATAGGTTTGGTATCGAAGCATCTGTCTTCTCGCTCCCTTGCTTCATCACAACTCCCATCAGTAGTATAGCCTCTCATCTGTGACACTCCGGTAGTCACCATCAAGCACTTCCCTACACCTTCAGTTTCGGCCTCTTTCGCCACGAAAGCCCTGCCATGTGTGGACTTACGAACTTCTTCGTCCTCAGAGTCTGTTGACCAGACTTCCACACCAACAAACTCATCGTCCACGAGATTTTCCTGCATAATTAAAGCATTCATAGTGTTGTTAGCAACAGCTTTCTTCTTCTTTATTTCTTCTAGCTTTCGCAGGTAGTAGGCTTCATCATCTTCATTCTCGTTCTTTTCTGACATCTTTCTCAAGACACAATCTCTGGCAAAGTGATTTTTGCCTTTGCAGAAGTGACAATCAAATCCAGAGTCACCAACAAGCTTACTATCCTTCTTCGGTTCTTCATGCTGAGGAGAGTTCTTCGGTTCCTCCTTTGCTTTATCCGAACTGTAGCTTCCTTGCCAGTTTCGGTTCTTGGAGATAGGAAACTTTCTACGCACGAACTTCTTTGGATTAGAGACCATCAAAGCATATTCTTCATTGGTTAGATCAATTTCTGACAGATCTAAATCTTCTTCTTCTTCAGCCACGTTCTTTCCTTTTGATATGAGAGCTAAAGATCTCGTGCTTGAAACCACACTCGTTTCTTTGGTTACTGCACTTTCGTGTGATTTCAGAATCCCCACTAGCTTCGGCAAAGAGTAAGTTTTGAATTGTTCATGAGCTTTGACTGTAGACACCACCGCCATCCATTCGGTTCTTAGGCCATTCATGAATGTGACCTTTTGCTCAATTACCTTCCTTTCTATGCCATGCTTTATCATTTTGCTGAGAAGATGATTGAAACGATCAAAGGCTTGAATGAGCTTCTCTTCTAGTTTTTGCTTGAAGTCTCCAAACTCTGAAAGCAGCAAAGTTTGGATAGAATGCTCAAGATCCTCATCGGTGGAATACAACTCCTTCAATCTAACCCATATCCCTTTCGCAGTCGAGCATGAACTGACCAACCGAAATGTGTTAGATTGTAGGGAAAATCTGATCATTCTTAGAGCTTTAACGTTGCTCACAAGCTTTTCCTTTTCGTCTTGAGGAACATCCTTTACATCAACCACGAGTTGGTTGTACTCCTTCGTCTTGATTGTTCTGTTTGTGCTAGAGTGAACAAATGGACCTATAGTAATCGCTTCCCAGATTAAGTATCCAGTATCTTCTGAACCAATCACATAGTCTTCAAAGTGATGCGTCCAAACTTCATAATCTTAAGTATATAGGATAGGAATCCTGGTGGTTGATCCGATACTGTTGGAGATGTTGATTGGGTTCGTTTGTGAATCGTCAAGAGACATGATGATTTTGTTTTTAAACCTGTTCAAGATCAGACTTGTAAATAAAGTTAGGGTATGATCGAAGTCTAAGAACAACGTCAATGAAGAATGAAGGTTCTAGTAGAAAACGATAATAGCGGAAAACCCTAAAACCTTCTTCAAAAGAAGAGATGCGTATGGATTACACAGTCTCCTGCTCTGATACCAATTGATGAGTTGAAAACTCTTTAGATCGATTAGATCTTAACAGGTAAATCAATAAGAATAACAAATACTAGAACACTCAATGAATCAATCCGTATGTCGAATGATTAAAATATAGTCACACCTCAGAATAGCTTGATTAAGAACTTCCTCTATAGAGGTGTGCTAGGGTTTACAGTACAATCAATATGATAATTATGAAAGCGTTAATGACAAGGATGCATGCATGCACCTTAGATACTAAACCCTAGAAAGATAAACACGGTTGGACAGGCCCAAAATGAGAGTACATAATGGACCGAACTACTAAGGCCCAACGGTGCAACCCTTTAAACCCAAAACCTTTAAATTAGAAGTGTTGATTGAATTAGGAGTGAATTTCATGAAACTGAGAACCTTGTCCGAACCGAAAACCCCCTCGCAGCCGCAAACCCTCGCATGAGCCGCAAACGAGGTTCGCAGCCGTAAACCTTGGTCTTATCCCTTCGGTGTGGAAACCAACAAAGGTGTCGCATCAGTTTTGACCCTATATAGGGGCTGAACCGTGAACTCATCCTCACTTCTTCTTTTTCCAGCCTAAAACACCCACTTCACTCTCAAGAATACCAACCGAAAACACCTTTTCTCTCTCAACTATCATCCTTTAATCATTTGAATCTTCTTAGGATCTTGCTTAGGATCTTCAAGTATTCTTCATTCATCAAGATCCATGGGCCATAAACCCTTGAATCTCCTTCATTCCTTCAAGAACACTCAACCACAAACTCAAGAACACAAACATCTTCTTGGGCCGTAAACCCCCAGGCAGGCCGTAAACCCCCTTGCAGCCTTCCATTTTGTTTCTAACACTCTTATTTGTAAGTTAAACTTACAAATTAGTCCAATTCCTTATCATTCTTATGATTCTATTCACTAATTGTATACATATATATTACATTAAATGCATTTTAGGACTTGTTTTGTCTCGGGATCTAACTTGTGGAAACAATCATCCTAAATCGAAACTTCAAACGAATCACCCACATAAGGTGAGTTCATACCCCTACAATTTACCTTTTAAATGTTTTTAGGGGGGATACAAGTAGAAAACAATTTATTTGTGTTAACATTTATATATGAAAACAAACAAACAAAGGATTTCTTATGCTTTTATAAGTTGTTAAAATCATTTTTTAAACTCTTTTAAACTATTTTAGATTGTTGTTTATTATAAAAATCGAATTGATTTATATATTTATGTATAAGTATGCCTTAACGAACTTATGACTATTGCTAAATACCTTGACTCATGTCCCTTGTTTGGTTGTGGGCTTAGGGTAGGATCACTAGTCCGACTGTCGGTTAAATCATAATTATACATGCTAAATATATACTTGAATATTAAACCCCATTTTTAAAGATCATACTTAACTCAGTTGTATATGTTAGACAATTGAGTTTTTTCTCCAAATCATTTACAGTACAGACAAACATACTAGTAAACTAAAATAGGTATAGTTTAGAGAATCAATACATATTATTTTCTAGATCAGAGAAACATTACATGAAACAATTTACAAACATGTTAAGGCACAACATTTTTCATAACAAAACAAAAACAGACTTATAATTTATAACAAATATAGTTAAGGGACAAACAAAACTATTTTTCACAAGGTTAAGTTATAAACAAAAAGGATTCTCAGTTATTAATCGTAATGCGAACAAACAGTTTGTGAGTCATTCTTGTGTACTTATCTAAGTATGGGCAAAAGTCCTGAGCTTATAACCAGAGTCTCTTGTAGGGAGAGCGATTAAAATTATGTATAGATCTATGTTGGGACTGACAATCCCACATCCAGACTATTAGCTACAGTCAGGTCGGCAGACCTGGGATGACAAATTTTGTTACCAGTTTTGACGCCTAAAAAAACGTCGTTATCAGGCAGACAGGGATAGTATGGTTATAAGAACTCGCAGGGAGAAAATACCGACCTATTGACGAGTAATATATATAACTTCAATTGATTAATAATCTTACAGTAGGTTTACAAAACAAACTTACTTTAGTGGTGTTATTTTAACAATACTACTACAAGTTATTATTTTCCATTATCTGCACACATAAAGGTTCATACACGAGCGAGCATACTATTTTTCTACTAAAGATAGTCTACTCTTATGGAAAACACACATTATACAATTTCAAAGAACAAACATACATTTACACTGTTACAGAGAACAAAACATACATTTACATTGTTACAGAGAACAAAACATACATTTACACAGTTACAGAGAACAAAACATACATTTACACTGTTACAGAGAACAAAAAATACAAACATTTGAGCCTTAGGGTTGAAGACTACTTTTCATTTATTATAGAAAATATAGGATTTTCTGGAGAACATAAACTAACACTTTCATAGATCAAATACAAACATTTTCATGAAACAACTACAAACATTTGACACTAAATACTTATGAACTCACCAACTTAAATGTTGATACTCTCTTTCAAAATAATTTGTATTCTCAGGGAATCAGTAGACAGGTACACTAGTACAGGTTTCGAGAAGACGGAGCATGTTCAAGACTCGTCTTTTATTTTGATATATTTTTGGTGTCTTATAACTATTCAAAGAGCACACAAGTATTAACTATATTATTAATGCAATGGATGTTGTTGCTTGTTTTACTATTTTACATTTGGTGTGATACTGAGCATGATGTCCTCCGCCCCGAATGTTTCCGCCGTTCTGGTTTGGGGGTGCGACAGATTGGTATCAGAGCATTGTTTATAGTGAAATAGGTATATCAACCCATATAAGATATACAACTATAAATACATTGGGATAAAAATACTCTGACCAAGAGTTATACTTTTAAAACATAAATATTCTTATATAAGTATGCATACATGTATATATACATACTAGAGCTAGTATCACAAGAAGAACAAAACAGAAGTAATTAATGTTGGGCACTACGGTCAAACCTGGACAGTTATGTAATCATATCTGGGATAAATATAGCCTGATCAACTATATTTATTTGAGATACGACCAACATGTGTTTGGGAGTGATGGTGGTGTGGCGACAGGCTTAAAAGTTACCAACTCATAATACAAAGAAATACTCGAACCAAACATAAAGTTTAAAATACTATAGGAGTATTTTATGATACTATACAATAACAACAAGTCTAGAAACCAACCAATTTCGTATACCAAGAAGTTCTAGAAACAAACATGCAATTAAAATACTATAGGAATACCTTAGGTACTAAAAATAACTTATGTGAAAACTAAAAGACCTTTACTGGTAAGGATATAATTACCGATTGTATACATTAAGGCTATATATAATTGAGATTTTATAGACTTAGAATTGCTGATTTTCACTCTACTTCCTGTTCCTTGTTTGGTTGTGGTCTTAGAGTAGGATCACTTATTCGAAGGTTTATTTGATCTTGGTTATATATAATCGGTAACACTATGTGATCATAGAAGGACCCGGTTAAGATCATCATAAAAAGCTCAAGAGAGATACTTTTAACAATTTCATAGATTCTATAGACACTCCTACTCTCGCACAACCGACACACCTAGATATCGCAAACAACCAATAGAGAAGTCGAGGCAGAACTGAAATAGGGTTCACGAGGAGGATTCCGAGAAAGGATCGGACAAACAGAAAAGCACTAGCAGGATCATTAACAAACCTTATCCTATCAGAAACAAACTAGACAGCACCTTATACGTCATACTAAGAAAACCTAGTGAGTGAGTGATTACACTACTCACACTATGTGTTAAATTTACCGTACATTTCGTTACAACTAGCAACAATAAAATCAAGAGAGATACTCCCTTCCAAAACCCATGAAACCCGATCAACTTAAGATTTCAATATCTATACTCTATTTTGCTAAACTTAAAATAAAATATCTATTCTTACTCTCCACCAGAAATACATCATAGAGAAATAAGTCGAAACATTGAGAATGGTACAACAAAGCGAGAAATTTATATGTATATATAAATAGATAGAGTACAACTACCAACGATCATAGTTATTAACGAACTCGTTTCACATTATATAACAGAATCATGTCGTCACATGGAAATGACTAGCCAACCGACGAAACCCCGATCCTACATATAGACTTCGCTTCATTCCAAGCTGCCGTAATAGTTGTTGTGGCCGTTGTCATGGCGCAATTCAATTCAAACAACCCAACCGAAAGTAAAAACAATGTCAACATTTCAGACAATAATAACAATCAAGGAAACTAACGAGTGCCTACCTACGAGAATACCCCAACCCACAAACCTAAGAGCAAGAAACGAATGTTCTGGGATAAAAAGAAGTGCAACCATCTCAAAGAATTGCCAAGAGACAACAACCTGTGGCAGCCTCTGCGGCCACAACATCTGTCGCCCCTGCTACCATTCCTACTGCTGTCCCTGTTACCCCTACCCCCATCAAAGCCATATGTTGGAAACCTACCAAAATGCAACAAGTGCAATTTCCATCATCATGAAGCATGCCGATTGTTGCATTGCATGAACTGCAACAAGAATGAGCATACTACCCGTTTCTGTAGAATTTCGATCCAGCACCTTACTTCAACCACTGATGCTAGTACAAGTCGAGTATGCTATTTATATGGTGAAATCGGACATTTTAAAAGAGATTGTCCAACAGAGAAAAACGACAGAGGAGAGGGAGGAGTCTAATGAAAAAAACATAAAGGAGCAACGAGGAACTCTTCGTAGATTTTTGGTACGTTCCCAAACAACAATAATTAAACATTCTAATTTTCACAAAAAATAATTGAAATGTTAAAATCATAAATTAAAACATCATTCATATAAAGACTAAGAACCCTGGCAAGGAGCTATGATGGTTTAGTGTATACTCAAGCGTCACTTATAATTAAGATTAGCAGGCTTAGAGTGAGTGATTCCGCCTTAATTCCTGTTCCTTGTCTGGTTGTGGATTTATGGCAGATTCACTCAGTCAACTGTCTTTCCAATCTTAATTATATGCGACTTATATACACCAAGCGATTATAGCGGGACCTTGTAGCGATTACATTATGAAAGTTTATTATTTTCAATTATCAGAATACTCGTACTGCTAGTACTCGTTAGATGCGATTCAAAAATGTTCGTAGTAGTAATAACAAGGATAAAACAGAAAGCCCTGAAAACATATGCATAAAATAGATCATCGTTATAACAATCATTCCTTTCCAAATCGACTTAACATCTGTTACTATAAAAGAGTTCTGACATCGTCATTCGATGTGGGATTGTCTTGATCCTCACCATACCAATTTTATGTGCCACGTAAAAATCCTTCGCCTTAATCGACCGTATAAGGAAATCCTTTCAATCTATAACGACAATTCAACACAAACCTTAGTATCGTCTCACGTATCAAAACTCAGAAGTACCCATGCGAGGGGTACCACACATTTCTAGCTTACCCCGTAGACCAGAAACATAAAGTAAACAACACCGAAGAATGTTTTGGAAGTCCGTAATCTTCCTGAAGCATCCCCAGTAGATCATGTAGGAATACCACTCGTACAGTAAGTCAAGTTCAAGAACAAAGATTAAGGACTTATACCACTAGTCTATCACTACTAAGTGTATATACGACAGTGGTATATAATTAAGATTTTTCAGGTTTAGGATGTGTGCTTCCGCCCTATCTCCTGTTCCTTGTCAGGTTGTGGACTTGCGGCAGAGCCACCCATCCGAACGTCTTTTCAATCTTAATTATATGCGATTTGTATACACGAGGTGATGGTGGATGAGCCAACTATGAGTCTTACCATGAACTTCAAAGCAAAAGCCTTCAACATATATTCGACCAAAAGGAGCTCAACATGAGACAACAACGGTGGTTCGAGCTACTGAATGACTATGAATGTGAAATTCGTTATCATCCCGGTAAAGCCAATGTAGTAGCCGCACGCCCTTAGTTGGAAAGAGTACTCAGGTCGTAGAGTCAAATCATTGACTATGACAATCCATTCACATCTGTCCACACAAATGAAGGAGGCTCAGCAGGAAGCCTTGAAACCTAAAAAATGTGGCAGGTGAAACCCTAAGAGGGATGGATAAGAACTTAGAAGTCAAGGGTGACAGAGTCTTATACCTCATGGATCGGATCTGGACACTGAAGTTCGGTGGCTTTAGAGACATTGTCATGAACAAAGCACACAATACTCAATACTCCGTTCATCCAGATTCAGACAAGATGTATCTGGATCTCAAAAAGTTATATTGGTGGCCTAACATGAAAGCAAATATTGCTACCTTTGTAGGCAAGTGTCTTACTTGCGCCAAAGTTAAAGTAGAATATCAAAAGCCCTTAGGTTTACTACAACAACCAGAGATATCTGAGTGGAAGTGGGAGCGGATTACAATGGACTTCATAACCAAGTTACCCAAGACAACGGGTGGACTTGATTCCATCTGGGTGATCGTCGGCAGATTAACCAAGTCTGCGCACTTCCTACCAATTAAAGAAATTGATAGGATGGAGAAACTGACAAGAACATAAATTAATGAGATAGTACGACTACATGGTGTTCCCATATCTATTATCTCTGATAGAGACATTAGATTCACCTCGAGAATTTTGCAGTCGCTACAGAAATCCCTGGGAATTAGGTTGGACATGAGTACGGCCTACCACCCACAAACTGATGGACAGAGTGAGAGGACTATACAAACGTTGGAAGACATGATGAGGTCTTGTGTGATCGACTTTGGTAAGGCGTGGGACATCCATTTACCATTGGTCAAGTTTTCATACAACAAAAGCTACCATACTAGTATCAAAGTTGCTCCATTTGAAGCCCTCTGTGGCCGGAAGTACAGATCCCCTCTGTGCTGGGCTGAGGTGGGTGACACGCAACTAGCTAAAGGACAAGTTCTTGACAGCACTCTCACTGGTCCAGAAATCATCAGCGAGACGACTGAAAAGATTGTACAAATTCGTGAACGATTGAAAGCCCCTATAGACAGACAGAAAAGCCATGCGGACAAAGGACGGAAACCCTTGGAATTTCAGGTTGGTGACCTGGTTCTATTGAAGTCTCACCGTGGAAGGGCATGATACGCTTCAGAAAGCGTGGAAAACTAGATCCAATGCACTTTGCGCCTTTTGAGATTCTCGCTAGAATCGCCCAGTAGCTTGCAAACTCCGACTACCTCAAGAACTTAGTAACGTACACCCTACCTTCCTCGTATCCAACTTAAAGAAGTGTCTATCTGAAAAAGACTCTTGTTATCCCACTCAATGAAATCGAGATCAATAAGAGCCTCAACCTCATGGAAGAACCAGTAGAAATCATAGTATCTCTTAGACTTAATTCCGGGACTAAATTCCCTTTAACAGAGGGATGATGTGACAACCCGTTATTTTCATTATTAAAAAAGTCGAGCTAAAGTCAAACTTCTTATCTTGATCTATTTTATTTATGTAGATTTAAATTCTAGATTGGTTTAAAACCTTTAAATTAGAAGTGTTGCTTGAATTAGGAGTGAATTTCATGAAACCGAGAACCTTGTTCGAACCGAAAACTCCCTCGCAGCCGCAAACCCTCGCATGAGTCGCAAACGAGGTTCGCAGCTGCAATAGAGGTTCGCATCCGTAGACCTTGGTCTTATCCCTTCAGTGTGGAAACCAATGAAGGTGTCCCATCAATTTTGACCCTATATAGGGGCTGAACCGTGAACTCCTCCTCACTTCTTCTTTTTCAAGCCGAAAACACCCACTTCACTCTCAAGAATACCAACCGAAAACACCTATTCTCTCTCAACTATCATCCTTCAATCCTTTGAATCTTCTTAGGATCTTGCTTAGGATCTTCAAGTATTATTAATTCATCAAGATCCTTGGGCTGTAAACCCTTGAATCTCCTTCATTCCTTCAAGAACACTCAACCGCAAACTCAAGAACACCAACATCTTCTTAGGCCGTAAACCCCAAGGCGGGCCGTAAACCCCCTTGCAGCCTTCCATTTTGTTTCTAACACTCTTATTTGTAAGTTCAACTTACAAAATAGTCCAATTCCTTATCATTCTTATGATTCTATTCACTAGTTGTATACATATATATTACGTGAAATGCATTTTAGGACTTGTTTTGTCTCGGGATCTAACTTGTGGAAACAATCATCCTAAATTGAACCTTCAAACGAACCACCCACATAAGGTGAGTTCATACCCCTACAATTAACCTTTTTAAAAGTTTTTAGGGGGGTATACAAGTAGAACACAATTTATTTGTGTTAACATTTATATGTGAAAACAAACAAACAAAGGATTTCTTATGCTTTTATAAGTTGTTAAAATCATTTTCTAAACTCTTTTAAACTATTCTAGATTGTTGTTTATTATCAAAATCGTATTGATTTATATATCTATGTATAAGTATGCCTTAACGGACTTAGGACTATTGCTAAATACCTTGACTCATATTACTTGTTTGGTTGTGGGCTTAGGGTAGGATCACTAGTCCGACTGTCGGTTAAACCATAATTATGCATGCTAAATATATACTTGAATATTAAACCCCATTTTTAAATATCATACTTAACTCAGTTTCATATGTTAGACAATTGAGTCTTTTCTCCAAATCATTTACAGTACAGACAAACATACTAGTAAACTATAATGGGTATAGTTTAGGGAATCAATTCATACTATTTTCTAGATCAGAGAAACATTACATGAAACAATTTACAAACATGTTAAGACACAACAGTTTTCATAACAAAACAGAAACAAACTTATAATATATAACAAATATAGTTAAGGGATAAACAAAACTATTTTTCACAAGGTTAAGTTATAAACAAAAAGGATTCTCAGTTATTATTCGTAATGCGAACAAACAATTTGTGAGTCATTCTTGTGTACTTATCTAAGTATGGGCGAAAGTACTGAGCTTATAACTATAGTCTCTTGTAGGGAGAGCGATGACAATTGTGTATAGATCTATGTTCGGACTGACAATCCCACATCCCGACTGTTAGCTACAGTCAGGTCGGCAGACTTGGGATGACAAATGTTGTTACCAGTTTTGACGCCTGAAAAACGTCGTTATCAAGCAGACAAGGATAGTATGATTATAAGAACTCACAGGGAGAAAATCCTGACCTATTTTCGAGTAATATATATAACATCAATTGATTAGTAATCTTACAGTAGGTTTACAAAACAAACTTACTTCAATGGTGTTATTTTAACAATACTACTACAAGTTATTATTTTCCATTATCTGCACATAGAAAGGTCTATACACGAGCGAGCATACTATTTTTCTAGAAAAGATAGTCTACTTTTATGGAAAACACACATTATACAATTTCAGAGAACAAACATACATTTACACTGTTACAGAGAACAAAACATACATTTACACTGTTACAGAGAACAAAACGTACATTTACACTGTTACAGAGAACAAAACATACATTTACACTATTATAGAAAATAAAACATACATTTACACTATTACAGAGAACAAAACATACAAACATTTGACCCTTAGGTTTGAAGACTACTTTTTATTTATTATAGAAAATACAGGATTTTCTGGAGAACATAAACTAACACTTTCATAGATCAAATACAAACATTATCATTAAACAACTACAAACATTTGACACTAAATACTTATGAACTCACCAACTTAAATGTTGATACTCTCTTTCAAAATAACTTGTATTTTCAAGGAATCAGTAGACAGGTACGCTAGTATAGGTTTCGAGAAGACGGAGCATGTTCAAGACTCGTCTTTTATTTTGATATATTTTTGGTGTCTTGTGACTATTCAAAGAACACACATGTATTAACTATATTATTAATGCAATGGATGTTGTTGCTTGTTTTACTATTTTACATTTGTTGTGATACTGAGCATGACGTCCTCCGTCCCCGAACGTTTCTGCCGTTTTGGTTTGGGGGTGCGACAGGTTACTAGGTTGGCCTTATCCTATGATATTGACACTAGTGGGATGGTTCCTATGCCTATCCAGGAGCTAAGTACTACGGCTCTCGGGAAGATACGGGTATTGGTTTGGGAGGTGGGGCAGCCGTGGAGGATTCGGGGGGGAAGATATCATGGAGCCAATTCAGTAGGTGCAGCTAGAAGACATCCCCGAGCCTGCCTTCGTGAGGCGTCGAAGACCTAGGTACGCAGAGCCTAACTAGCCGGAGCCGACTCTACGTGATGTGATCCAGTATCTGATTGCTGCATAGGACGAGCGTCGTTGGATTATGGCTTTGGTCTCTGAGGTGTTGCGGCATCTCGGTATGGACCATCCACCTTTTCCTAGGGTGGGTCCTTCTATTCCATCCCCTTCTCCTCCATGAGGTACATGTCATGATGGTTCCAGTCCTTTAGGCACTCATCCTAGAGATACCGATGATGATGATGACGAGGATAAGGAGGACGAGGATTCTATTTATGCGAGCAGCAAGGAGTAGGTTGAGGTTTTTGGAATTGATACTTTGTATTTTGGTACATACTATGTATTTTGAAACACTTTTATGTATAATTGTTTGTATTTTGTATTTGTGATTTTTGTTTTATCGCTTATCTATCCCAATTCAGTCAATGTATTGGTTCAGTCAAGTCTAAACATAGTTTATCAGGCTATGTTTAGGAGTGTTTCAACCTTTACATACTGAACCATCCTTGATATTTGTCTTATGTATGATTTGTGTACATTATCGAGATTGGCGATTATTATTATTTTGAACTTCTAGACAATATATGGTTCAGCCAGGTAGGAAAAGTCAGTGGGCCGGACCATTTGGCTTATAGTTGTTCTGAAATCCAGCAACCCAAGTCGATAGTTCCAAACTAGGCACCTCTCCAATGCGTAGTCTATAAGTAGGGTAATTAATAGTACTACTTTTATTTATAGGTTTGAGGACAAACCTAATCAGAATATATGTCCTAAACTATAGTCAAAATTCCTAAAGAAATACTAAATCACTATAACAACTAGCTCTTATACCAATTTGCCACATCCTCCCCGTCCGATGGTGGAAAATGTCGAGTGGTGACAGTACAACAATTTCCCAAATCACAAATGTGACAACCCGAAATTTTCATTCGTACAAACTCTAAAGTCAAGCACTTCAATTAAAAGTCAATTACATTTCTGATAATTGTTAGCCAATTTGGAGTCCGTTTGAGTGTTTTCAGTATTTATTCTTCAAACGAGCGAATGAAAGGAAGTACTGTCTCAGGTCTTGGAGTAGCAAACCCACACTTAGCACCCTAATAAAGAGTTCACGGCCAAACTTTTGCAGTTTGGGCCGTAAACTCTTGTCTGGCCGTGAACTCATGCCTTAGGCATGAGTTTACTCCCCAATTGGTTCATTTCTCACTTTCACCCTCAAGAACACTTACCTTTCTCTCTCAACTATCATCCCATTCTTCACCCGATCTTCCGAAAACGTAAGTTTTTCTTCACTTGATTTGTTGTTATACCCTATCACCTAGTGTTTATACATCATTTCATCCATTCATTATTGATTTTCACTTAGATCTTCAAAACACCAAGAACACACACTAGTGTTCTTGGACCTTAAACACCCAATCAAGCTTCTATCTTGTAAGTACACTTGCCTTAACTTCTTGTGTGCTTAATATGAACTTGATAATACTTAGAAATCATCAATAATCATAAGGACAAAGGAGTTTACGGCCAAGGATGTTCTTGGGCCGTAAACCCCTCTCAAGGTGGTTAAATGGACCTTAGTCCCTTCCTAAGCCTTGGATGCCAACCTTGATCATTCCTAGAAGTGTTTAAGACCTTAAACAACAATCAAAACAACTCCCCATAAGATTTTACGGCCGTAAACACCTAAGGAAGTGGTCCTTAGGCCGTAAACTCTACAAAGTAGTGTTATTGTGCCCCTAATGCTTTCCTAAGGCTTGGACTTGATCATAGAAGGCTTACCCTTGACTTATAAGACCTTAAATCACATAATGGCACTTAGTACCATGAGTTTACGGCCGTAAACTCATGGGGAAGTGACCTTAGGCCGTAAACTCCATAAGGAGTGGTTCTTGGGCCATAAACTCCAATGTCATGCCATACAACCCTTAGATGCAACCCTTTAGTATCATTAACACTTGAATCAAAGTGTTTCCATGACCTAGGGTGTTTTAACTTGGTTAATTAGTTGTTAAATGACTAATTAGATACATATATGTTTCATTATATGTTAACTAGGATCAGTGTGTGTGTTCAAGTCCTCACTTGACACTTAGCATCCGTTACCAATCCTACTATCGCATCACTCACTTCAGGTGAGTTCATACCCCTGAAACTTATCTTTTAAATTATTTTAAATGCTTTTATAGGGGGGGATACAAGTAGATAACATGCTAGTTATAAGATCAATCACATGTGATTTATAACTGTGTTTCAAACCAGGATTTCATATACTTCAAGCTGTGTTTCAAAACAATCTACTTTTAAATCGTTTTATAAACTGACATCAAGTCATTATTTATTTATTGTTCAAAACTCTTTAAATGTTTTACAAAACCTCTTTTCAACTTATATGTACTGTCAAAATCATGCCTATATATGTATAGTTATATAAGTATTGTTGAAAGGACTTAGGACGGCTAACTCGCTTTATTTCCTTTTCCTCGTTGGGATGTGGCCTTAGGGCATCGGTTATTCGTCCGAATGTCGTCTAAACATTAGTTATATATCCTGTATACATATACAGACATAAAAGTTCTATTCAATCAGTTCATTACCTTTGGGTAGCAAAGGTATACATTCATCTATTCATATACATAACTTACTAGTAAACTATAATAGGTATAGTTTAGGAAGATACTATCATATACAAATACTATAACAGAGAATACTATAACAGAGAATACTATAACAGAGAACACTAGACAGAGCATACTATAACAAGGATACTATTCAGAGAATGCTATACATAGAATACTATTACTATAACAAGTATACTATAATAAGGTTCAGAGATAACTTAATGTGAGATACTACTTCATGACACATCGACCATTTCGTTATGTCACGTTTTGTAACCAGAATCTCCTGGAGGGAGAGCGTGAGTTTGTGTATAGATCTATACTGGATTGACTATCCTACACCTTTGCTGTTCGCTACAGTGGGACTTGCTGTTCGCTACAGTGGGACTTGCAAGTCTACAGTGGGACTTGAAACTGAACAATGTAAATGTTTGTATATGTTTGAAAACTCCTAGAAAATCCTATATTTTCTACTAGTATAAAAAGTAGTCTTCTACCAAGACCCGACTATTTTGAATGTTTGACTCTTTGTAAAAGTGAAAGCTTTTCCCAAGTATGACTATCATTACCAAAATATAGTTTTATATTACCCTTTATGTGAGAAGATCACAAGTTGAATATAATGGGAAAAATGTACATGTGTACTACAGTATTATTTGTATTAATTACTGAAGTCATAACTACCTTAAAACCAATGGTTTAATTAAGGCAAAATGTGATATGATTGTTACCATGCTAATCTGACTAAAAACACGACGATGAAAGACGTCGGAAGAAATGACATTTGGCACCCGTAGACTTGCAAGTCCCACTGTAGCGAGCAGCAAGGTGTAGGATAGTCAATCCAGTATAGATCTATACACAAACTCAATGCTCTCCACTTAAGGAGATTCTGAATACAAAACGAGCCATGACAGGTGATGTCATGCCCCGTTACGTGGCTCACATAACTGTTGTAATGTTCTTGTATATGTATTGTATGTACTAGCTGTATTGTATGTTCTCTCTCTCTCTCTGTCTAGTATGTATGTATGTTCTCTCTGTTTCTCATAATAGTATGTTCTCTCTGTATGTTATCGTTTGTTTCTCGTTATAGTATTCTCTATCTGTATGTTATGTTTGTTTCTCGTTATAGTATTCTCTATCTGTATGTTATGTTTGTTTCTCGTTATAGTTTTCTCTATCTGTATGTATTGACTCATGTATGAACTGACTCATTGTGTGTTTCACTGTTCTAGTAATAGTATTGTAACTTCTTAAACTATACCTATTATAGTTTACTAGTAATGTTGTTTGTATGTATGAACATGTTTGTATACCTTTGCTACCCAAAGGTATTGAAATGAAAGAAGTAACTTTTATATCTATATACATATATATAATATATAACCAGGATTCAAACGACCTTCGGACAAATAACCGATACCCTAAGTCCACAACCAAACAAGGAACAGGAAGCAAGGCGAGCTATCAGTCCTAAGTCCTTTCAATCCTACTTATATAACTATATCTATATAGATACACATTTGACAAAGTATAAGTTTAAAAGAGTTTGAACAGAAAGTATTTAACATGTAAAAGAGTTTGCAAAACAGTTTGAAGTAGTTTCATTGATAACATAGTTTGAAAAGTAAGAAATCCACTTGATTGGTAGTTATTAATCACATGTGATTGATATAATAAGTATAATACTTCAACTTGTATCCCCCCCCCATAAAAGCATTTAAAATCATTTAAAAGGTTGATTAAGGGGGTATGAACTCACCTGTAGTGAGTAACTTGAATGAAAGATCGATATAGGATTGTTGGGTGTCAATTGGAGTCTTGAGCACAAACGAATCCTATTTAACATACAATTACACATATATGAATACATTCAATGTATATAACCACTAAAAGTGATAGGGACACGCCTTAGGGACATAAAAACACTTAGAATTAAGTGTTACCAACACCTATGGTTGTATATAAGGGGGTATATGGCTATACAAGGGAGTGTATGGTCAAATGTCACACCCCAAAACCAAGAACGGCGGAAACGTTCAGGGGTGGAGGACGTCATGTAAAGTATCATAACAGTGCAAGTAGTAAACAAGCAACAACATCATCCATTGCATTAAAAGTAAAGTTTTAATACATGAGTGTTCTTTCATAGTAATAAGACACCAAAATATGTAATCAAAATAAAAGACAAGTCTTTTTTGTGCTCCGTCTTCTCAAAACCTGGTCATCATACCTGTCTACTAGTGACCTGAGAATACAAGTTATTTTCAAAGTGTAGATCAGCATAAAGCTGGTGAATTCATAATTATTATGGTGTCATTGATTGGAAAAGCTGTTATGAAAGGCTTGTAAATGTTTAATAAAACATTTAGTATAAATGTGAAAACCCTAGAAAATCCTATATTTCCTACTAGTATAAAAGGTAGGCTTCTACCGAGACCTGAATGCTTTGAAAGTTGCATTTCTGTATCAATGAAACTTTTTCCCATGTGTGACTATTATTATAAATATATAGTCTACCTCATCGTTTATGTGAATGTGTCACAAAATAAAAGTAAAAGGGAAATTATATAATCATTTAAGTATTATCTTTGGTACTAGGATAAACACGGCATAGTAATTGTCGAATAGTATTAACCGTGATCATCCGTCGACGTGCTTTTTCCCTCTGTAGCTAACAGCTGGGTGTAGAATGGTTAGTCCCATACATATATAATAGTATCTACACATATAATATGTAATAGTATCTCATCATATAGTATCTATGTAACAGAATCCATGTAAAAGTATCCATGTAATGGTATCCATGTAATGGTATCCATGTAATAGTATCTCTTCATATTGCATGTAATGTATTAGTATAGACTCATGAATGAACTGACTCTTGTGTAATTCCTTGTTAGAGGAATCGTAATTTGTATCCCCTAAACTATACCTATAATAGTTTACTGGAATGTAAATTGAATGTCCAAGTAGGTTTATACACCCTTGCTACACAAGAGTGTTGGAACTGAAGAAAGAATGAAAGCTCTCATATCAATACATGTGTATATGAAACATAAGTGTATAGATATGGTTTTTAACAATATATAATAATGACTTGATGTCATTTTATAAAACATTTCAAAAGTAATTCATTTGATAACAAAGTATAAATTAACTGATGCGTGCTCTAATGAGGATGACTTGACCCTTTTGTTTTCTAAAGTTCCATGATTGAGTGACAAGAAGGGATTCATGGAAATGATCATAAGTAGCTTAAAAGAGTTGAAGAGTCTTCATAATTGGCTTATTAATTGCTGCTATAATGGATATTTAATATTTCAATAATGGGTCTTTAACTAGTTTAATAATGGTACTTTAATAATTCTTTAATTGTTTTAGACTTTTGATATTTCCGAGAGTTATGTTTTTAGCACTATAAATAAAGCTCATAGTTGTACTTGCAAATCAGCTATATTTTGAAGAAAATTCAGAACTCTGTTCATCCATTTCTTGAATTATTGCTTATAATTCAGATTTGTGTCATCGTTTGGGACATGATCTCATTCGTGATTTTTGATTTCAAGTCAATAGGTCTTGGCTTGTTATCATGATTGGCAGATTATAGGTCTAATATGTTAATCAACCTATCCTTTGTTACTTGTTCGTGTTTACCACCTTGCCAAAATTGTTTCAAATATAACCAATAACAGTCCCATTTGCATTGTTTCTTCTCTATTTGTTATTATCCTGCTGCAATCACAAACACTCAAAACCTCCCAATGATGCGTGCTCTAATGAGGATGACTTGACCCTTTTGTTTTCTAAAGTTCCATGATTGAATGACAAGAAGGGATTCATGGAAATGATCATAAGTAGCTTAAAAGAGTTGAAGAGTCTTCATAATTGGCTTATTAATTGCTGCCATAATGGATATTTAATATTTCAATAATGGGTCTTTAACTAGTTTAATAATGGTACTTTAATAGTTCTTTAATTGTTTTAGACTTTTGATATTTCCGAGAGTTATGTTTTTAGCACTATAAATAAAGCTCATAGTTGTACTTGCAAATCAGCTATATTTTGAAGAAAATTCAGAACTCTGTTCATCCCTTTCTTGAATTATTGCTTATAATTTAGATTTGTGTCATCGTTTGGGACGTGATCTCATTCCTGATTTTTGATTTCAAGTCAATAGGTCTTGGCTTGTTATCATGATTGGCAGATTATAGGTCTAATCTGTTAATCAACCTATCCTTTGTTACTTGTTCGTGTTTACCACCTTGCCAAAATTGTTCCAAATATAACCAATAACAGTCCCATTTGCATTGTTTCTTCTCTATTTGTTATTATCCTGCTGCAATCACAAACACTCAAAAACAAAACCTCCCATATTCGCATCATTAACTGAAAACCATTGTATTTAACACATTCTGAAGTATGTGAAAATCAGTTGGTTGAAAACACAGTTATAAATCACATGTGATTGATTCTATAACTTCATGTTTTCTACTTGTATTCCCCCCCCACCCCCCCCCCCCCGCGTAAAAGCATTTAAATCATGTAATAGTATCTCTTCATATTGCATGTAATGTATAAGTATAGACTCATGAATGAACTGACTCTTGTGTAATTCCTTGTAACAGGAATAATAATTTGTATCCCCTAAACTATACCTATAATAGTTTACTGGAATGTAAATTGAATGTCCAAGTAGGTTTATACACCCTTGCTACACAAGAGTGTTGGAACTGAAGAAAGAATGAAAGCTCTCATATCAATACATGTGTATATGAAACATAAGTGTATAGATATGGTTTTTAACAATAAGTTGAAAGAGGTTTTGTAAAACATTTAAGAGTTTTGAACAATATATAATAATGACTTGATGTCATTTTATAAAACATTTCAAAAGTAATTCATTTGATAACAAAGTATAAATTAACTGAAAACCATTGTATTTAACACATTCTGAAGTATGTGAAAATCAGTTGGTTGAAAACACAGTTATAAATCACATGTGATTGATTCTATAACTTCATGTTTTCTACTTGTATTCCCCCCCCCCCCCCGCGTAAAAGCATTTAAAATCATTTAAAAGATTGATTAAGGGGTATGAACTCACCTGTAGTGGGTGGTTGTGGATGAACTGAATGATGTAGGATCCTAAGTGTCAAGTGAAGACTTGTACACACATAATGATTCTAGTTAACATATAATCACATATATGTATCCAATTAGTCATAAAACAACTAATTAACCAAGTTTAAGACATCCTAAGACATGTAAAACACTTGATTTAAGTGCTATAAGTCATAAGGATTGCATCTAAGGGTGGTAGGACCTTGCTATTGAGTTTGGGGTTCAAGGGTAAACTCCCTTTAAGTTTACGGTCGTAAACCATTGAGTTTACGGCCGTAAACTCATGTTTCTTTGACCATTTTGTGTTTTGAAGCCTTAAAGATCACAAGAAGCATTCCTACTTCATGTTTAAGCCTTAGGAAGAGATTAGAGCATCATTTCACTCCTTTTAGGAGTTTACGGTCCTTAGACCATTTCCCTTTGGGTTTACGGCCGTAAACCCAAATGATTTATGGTCTTTTGGTTGTTTTGAGTCCTAAGCACAACAAGGAAGGGGTCTAGACTAGTTTCCAAGGCTTAGAAGGGACTAGGGCACACTTTGGCACCCTTTTTAGGGTTTACGGTCCAAGAACATCTTGGACCGTAAACACCTTGATCTTGTGTTTCTTGGGTGTTTTCTTGATGTTTAGAAGTGTAACAAGCTTTATACTACACTAGGGTAGGAGTACTTACTAGGTAGAAGCTTGAAAAGGTGCTAAAAGTCCAAGAACACTAGTGTGTGTTCTTGGTGTTCTTGGCGAAACTTGAAGATCTACACTTTTGGAATGATTTCACTGATGGAATCATGTTAAATCACTAGATTATGGTAGATATCAACTTATTAGGGCTAGAAACACTTACAAGTAGAAGATCTTGAAGAAATGTTGGATGATACTTAAGAGAGAATTTGGTTTTGGATCTTGAAAATGTGAAAACTGGTAAAATATGACTAAGTGTCATATTTATACCCCCTTTTAGGGTTTATGGCCGTAAACACTTTTGTTTAGGCTGTAAACTTCAAACTCTTGGAGTTTTGGGACTTTATTGTTGCACAATATACCCTAGGGCATCCTCTCTCCTGTTATCTCCTGAAGTACTAATCTTAAAACACTCAAACTTATTCCAAAAAGCTTGAAAGTTAGCAGAAACAGTTCTGACTTCTATTGAAGTGAATGGTTGTACAGAATAGAATTTTCGGGTTGTCACATCATCCCCCCGTTAGAAGGAATTTCATCCCGAAATTAGAGTTTAAGCAAATAAGTAGTTACAAATAACTAAGTAAAAAGATGAGGATATTTCAGTTTCATCTGATCCTCTCGCTCCCAAGTGAATTCAGGTCCTCGCTTGGCGTTCCAGCGAACCTTCACTATCGGGATATGGCTTTGTTTTGTTTGCTTGACCTCCCGGTCCATGATCTCTACTGGTTCTTCCACGAAGTTGAGGCTCTCGTTTATCTCGATCTCGTCGAGTGGGATTACAAGAGTCTCGTCGGACAGACACTTTTTCAAGTTCGAGACGTGGAAAGTAGAATGTACGTTACTGAGTTCGCGCGGTAAGTTAAGTTTGTAAGCTACAGGGTCGATTCTGGAAAGAATCTCGAAAGGCCCTATGTACCTTGGATTTAGCTTTCCACGCTTTCCGAAGCGTATCAAGCCCTTCCAGGGTGAGACCTTCAATAGAACACGATCTCCCACCTGGAATTCCAACGGTTTCCTTCGTTTATCAGCGTAGCTTTTCTGTCGGTCTCTAAAGGCTTTCAATCGTTCACGAATCTGAACGATCTTCTCTGTCGTTTCCCGAATGATCTCCGGGCCTGTAAGAGTGCTTTCAGGAACTCGTCCTTTAGCTAACTGGGTATCACCCACTTCAGCCCAGCACAGAGGGGATCTGCACTTTCGGCCACAGAGGGCTTCGAATGGAGCAGCCTTTATGCTCGTGTGATAACTGTTGTTGTAGGAAAATTCGACAAGGGGTAAATGAGTATCCCATGCTTTCCCAAAGTCGATCACACAGGCCCGCAACATATCTTCCAAGGTTTGGATAGTCCTCTCACTTTGTCTGTCGGTCTGTGGATGGTAGGCTGTACTCATGTCCAGCCTAGTTCCTAGGGAACTTTGTAGCGACTGCCAGAACCTCGAAGTGAACCTACTATCTCTGTCAGAGATAATGGATATGGGAACACTGTGCAGTTGTACAATCTCCCAAATGTAGGTCCTTGTAAGCTTCTCCATATTGTCTGTTTCTTTGATAGGCAGGAAGTGTGCGGACTTGATCAATCTGTCGACGATGACCCATATGGTATCAAGTCCGCCCGTTGTCTTGGGCAACTTGGTTATGAAGTCCAAAGTGATCCGCTCCCACTTCCCTTCCGGTATCTCAGGCTGTTGCAGTAGACCTGAGGGTTTCTGGTATTCGACCTTGACCTTGGCGTAAGTAAGGCATTTACTTACGAAGGTAGCAATCTCTGCTTTCATGTTAGGCCACCAGTATATCTTTTTAAGATCCAGATACATCTTATCTGAACCTGGGTGGACGGAATAACGAGTGTTGTGTGCCTCGGTCATGACAAAGTCTCTGAAGCCACCGCGTTTCGGTGTCCAGATCCGATCCATGAGGTATAAGGCTCCGCCACCCTTGACTTCCAAATTCTTATCCATCCCTCTTAGGGTTTCACTTGCCATATTTTCAGGTTTCAAAGCGTCGAGCTGAGCCTCCTTAATTTGCGTGGACAAGTGTGAATGGATAGTTAGAGTCAAAGATTTGACTCTACGACCAGAGTATTCTTTCCGACTTAGGGCATCAGCTACTACGTTGGCTTTACCCGGATGATAACGAATTTCACATTCGTAATCACTGAGTAGCTCGACCCACCGTCGTTGTCTCATGTTGAGCTCCTTCTGGTCGAATATATGTTGTAGGCTTTTGTGATCTGTAAAGATAGTACTTTTTGTACCATACAGGTAGTGTCTCCAGATCTTCAGAGCAAACACAACTGCTCCTAGTTCAAGATCGTGGGTGGTGTAGTTGACCTCGTGTGTCTTCAGCTGTCTCGAGGCATAGGCGATGACCTTACCTCGTTGCATCAGAACACAGCCGAGACCTTTATTTGAAGCATCGCAATAGACAACGAAGTCTTCTATCCCTTCGGGGAGGGATAGTATTGGTGCGGTGCACAAGGCTTGCTTGAGCGTTTGGAACGCTCTCTCTTGCTTCTCTTCCCAGTCAAAGGCCACGCCCTTCTGGGTCAGTGTTGTAAGAGGTTTCGCAATGCGGGAGAAGTTCTGAATGAACCTGCGATAGTAGCCAACGAGACCTAGAAATTGACGAATTTCTGTAGGTGTCTTCGGTGCTGACCAGTTCTCAATGGCCTTGATTTTGGAAGGGTCCACGTGAATTCCCTCCTCACTAACTACGTGGCCCAAGAATTCGACTCTTCGAATCCAAAATTCGCACTTAGAGCACTTCGCATAGAGCTTCTCCGATCGTAATGTTTCTAAGACTCTTCGTAGGTGTTGACTATGCTCCTCCTTACTTCGAGAGTAGATAAGTATGTCATCGACGAAGACAATGACGAACTGATCCAAGTAAGGACGACACACCCTATTCATTAAATCCATGAATACAGCGGGCACGTTCGTTAATCCGAATGGCATCACTACGAATTCGTAGTGCCCATAACGAGTTCGGAAGGCTGTCTTGGGAACATCCTCCTCTAACACTCATAGTTGGTGGTATCCGGATCGTAGATCTATCTTCGAGAAGTAGTTGGCTCCTTGAAGTTGATCAAATAAATCGTCAATGCGAGGTAAGGGATAACAATTTTTAATGGTAAGCTTGTTGAGTTCCCTGTAGTCGATGCACATACGAAACGATCCGTCTTTCTTCTTGACGAACAAGACCGG
Source organism: Lactuca virosa (assembly GCF_052849685.1). Lineage (NCBI taxonomy): Eukaryota > Viridiplantae > Streptophyta > Magnoliopsida > Asterales > Asteraceae > Lactuca > Lactuca virosa. The sequence goes on from NC_136434.1 coordinate 256,123,064, forward strand.
TGCTCCCCATGGTGAGAAGCTTGGCCTAATGAATCTCTTCTTGAGAAGTTCGTTAAGCTGACTGGAAAGTTCCTGCATCTCCGCTGGTGCCAGACGATATGGAGATTTGGCTACTGGAGTAGCCCCTGGCACTAAGTCGATTCTGAACTCGACTTGGCGTTGTGGTGGTAATCCTGGGAGTTCTTCTAGAAAGATGTCGGGAAAGTCGCGTACTTCGGGGATGTTCTGAATATCTTTCACTTCTTAACTCGTATCAACGATGTGAGCGAGGAATGCATGATATTCCTTTCGCAAGCACTTCTGAGCTTGGATGCACGAAATGATGCGAAAACTCGTACTAGGTTTGTCGCCGTAGATAACTAGAGTTTCGCTGTTAGGAAGGTTAAGACGAACTGCTTTTTCAAAGCACAAGATGTCGGCGCGATGACGACTCAATCAATCCATGCCGATAATGACGTCGAAACTTTTAATCGGGACCGGCATGAGGTCTATCTTGAAAGTATGGCCATCTAAAGTTAGAGTACAACCTACGTATGTGCAGTTAGTACTTTCCGTTTTCCCGTTTGCCATTTCTACATTGAATGATTTATCTAGTGCACGTGGTTTTTGTTTAAGCAAGTGTGCAAATTTCTGGTTTACGAAGCTTTTCTCCGCTCCACTGTCGAAAACTATGCAAGCATAAGAGCTATCGAGGAGAAACGTACCAGTAACTATTGTAGGATCAGCTACGGCTTCCTCGTGGCCTATGGCCAGAACTCTTCCTACTCCGCCAGCTATCCCTGCCTTAGGGCAGTTCCTCTTGTAGTGGCCCACTTCGCCACAACCGTAGCAAGCTTGGCCCACACCGGCGTTAGGAACTTGAGCGGTCGGCCTTGCTGGAGTCTTGCAGAAACGGGCAGTATGCCCCCTTCTGTTGCAGTTAGTGCACTGCATTTCCCGTTAAGGTCCGTTGTGATGGAAGGTGCATTTGTTGCGCCTCGGAAGATTACCGGCATAAGGCTTCGCTGGTAAGGGATTAGCAGGGACAACAGGAGTTACTGTGGCAGCATTGATTGTAACTAGTTGTTGTCTCTTTGAGGATTCTTGCGAAGCCCCGCTTTTCCTCTTGTTCCACCCCTTTTTCTTCTTGTAGTTGTTGTTTCCCTTTTGTTGCTCAGGTGTAGAAATCGTTGGGTTCTGGTGGTTTCCGTGATCTATAAGAGATTGTGCCAGCTCTTTCGCGCTGTCAAAAGTAACAGGCCTGGATGCTAACACACTTGACTGGATCTGGGGCGATAGTCCCCAAATATATCTTTCTATTTTCTTGCTCTCAAGAGCAACCATATCAGGGCAAAGAATTGCGAGATCACAGAATCTATTAGTATAAGTTGATATGTCAGAACCAACCATTACAAGACCCCAGAGTTCCTGTTCGAGTTTTTGAATTTCCCCTCGTGGACAGTACTCTCTCATCAGCATGGCTTTCAAGTTTTCCCAACTTATCGAATTTGCCACTATTAGAGTGAGTGACTTAACGTGGCCATTCCACTAAGTTAAGGCACTGTCAGAAAAGGTACAACTAGCAAACTCGACCTTATTGTTCTCTGGACAGGCACAGATTTCAAAGACTGCTTCTGTCTTTTCGATCCACTGCCTTAAGATCATAACCCCTCCAGTTCCATTGAAATTTCTGGGTTTGGCATTTGTAAAATCCTTGTAGGTGCATTCTCGGGGGTGCCCATGGCTCTCGCCATGGTTGGAAGGAGGTGCACCTGTTCCCGATCCACTAGGGACAGGAGTATTGATGTGTGACATGGCAGCCGCTACGGCCGCCGTGACAGCTGCTTGAAACATAGCAGCGTCGAACTGAGGAGGTGGTGGTGGTATCGGTGTTTCGTTATTATTGTTACGCCTCAGATTTCTGCGAGGAGGCATCTTTTAACTATAAGTTTAGAAAGATGAAGATATTGATAAGAATTCAATAGGAAAGTTGATGAAAATGACTTATGGACTAACTCTTCGTAGTCCCACAGTACGATTAAATGTAGATCTAGAACTAACAGATGATAGCATTTGGATAATAATTTCCATGAGATCAGGTACTTGTCAATATTACTGGAATTACAGATGTAACAAGTTGGGGAAAAATGGCCTAGTAGGAGGCCTTACATCAACCAAGATGGGAAAATTTTTGACAGGACTACGATCTAATCAAGACCTAACAGGTCTAAGATTTACAAAGATAGGAAATTAGACCAGAGTTTTACATAACTATGTTATATCCAAAAGAGAAGTCGATGAGATTCTATCGGCGACGAGAACTACTAGAGTGAGTTCTTGATTCCGACAGAAGGCGTTCTATGTCCCTCACACGCCTGTCAGATCTTACTTGTTGAGCTCGAAGTTCCCTGACTTCAGCTTGGGTTCCAGCAAGTTCTCTCTGCAGAGCTGCATTGTGAACCAGAGTCCTTTCATGAGCAGACTCTAGTTGGCGAATGCGGACTGTGTTAACGCCAGAGTTGGCGTCAATCTCCATGACTCGGTCGATAGCGGCTTGACCCTGTTCGGTGTTCCGGGAAATCCTATGAACCATGATGGGCAGGACCCTGTCAGCTGAACCTCCCTCAGTGAGGTTGTAGAAGCTTCTGTCTCCATTGTAGGGGATGGGTTGACTCTGTTCCTGACTCCATCTATTTAAGTTTGTGGCCCACAGAGGTGTGGGTCCTTGAAATGCTGGACGAGGGTTTGGGTTTTGAGCAGCTGGGGGTAGATTGTTGACTTCTGGTTCTGAGTCAGAACTATCAGAAAGGCCTTCAGCTTTGTGATCATCCAAAGGAATTGGGTGATCATTCTCTGGCTCTTCTCCGAGCCATCCAGCATTGTCGTAGTTAGGGTAGTACGGGTCGCCTTGGGGATGGAATCCAGCCATGATATCTACGCGAGAAAAAGGATATAAGAAGAAATTAATAGACGTACTAACTAATATAATTATAAGATGATCTTTATCAGTTACTTCAATACTTGTTTAGTGCATACCAGTTATATGTACTCAGGACAGGATAGACCTTCGAATAAGTGACCCTAACTCTAAGCCTACAACCAAACAAGGACAAGAAGTAAAGCAAAGATTCACAGATTCTGAGTCTATGACGTCCTAAATACATATAAACTTAGTGTATCCACTCAGCAACTATTGACCTACTGATAAAGACCTTTTAGTTCTCAATTAAGTAATTATAGTAACACCAAATACCCCTATGGTATTTCATTGTGGTAATGTTGGTAAGTTTTTAGACTTGTTGTCATATCACAACCATTCTTGGGCATATGCTAATCATTCCTCGGACCAGCATAGTTGATCAGGCTATGCCACTCCCAGGACTGACCATACATCCCCGAGCTTACCTGTGATATCCAACAATCGTAATACTTTTGTTTTTATCGTTGTGACACTACTTTTAGTATGAATGCAGGCATGTATACTTAATTAAATATTTTATTATTTAAAAGTATAAACTCTTGTTCAGAGTATTTTAATCCCAATGTATTTATAGTCTGTATATCTTTTATGGGTTGATATACTCAATTCACTATAAACAAAGCTCTGATACCAATCTGTCACACCCCAAAACCAAGAACGGCGGAAACGTTCAGGGGTGGAGGACGTCATGTAAAGTATCATAACAGTGCAAGTAGTAAACAAGCAACAACATCATCCATTACATTAAAAGTAAAGTTTTAATACATGAGTGTTCTTTCATAGTATTAAGACACCAAAATTTGTAATCAAAATGAAAGACGAGTCTTGTCCGTGCTCCGTCTTCTCAAAACCTGGTCATCGTACCTGTCTACTGGTGACCTGAGAATACAAGTTATTTTGAAAGTGTAGATCAGCATAAAGCTGGTGAATTCATAAGTATTATGGTGTCATTGATTGGAAAAGCTGTTATGAAAGGCTTGTAAATGTTTAATAAAACATTTAGTATAGGTGTGAAAACCCTAGAAAATCCCATATTTCCTACTAGTATAAAAGGTAGTCTTCTACCGAGACCTGAATGCTTTGCAAGTTGCATTTCTGTATCAATGAAAGTTTTTCCCATGTGTGACTATTATTATAAATATATAGTCTACCTCATCGTTTATGTGAATGTGTCACAAAATAAAAGTAAAAGGGAAATTATATAACCATTTAAGTATTATCCTTTGGTACTAGGGTAAACACGGCATAGTAATTGCCGAATAGTATTAACCGTAGACATCCGTCGATGTGCATTTTCCCTCTGTAGCTAACAGCTGGGTGTAGAATGGTTAGTCCCGTACATATATAATAGTATCTACACATATAATATGTAATAGTATCTCATCATATAGTATCTATGTAACAGAATCCATGTAAAAGTATCAATATAATGGTATCCATGTAATAATATCTCTTCATATTGCATGTAATGTATAAGTATAGACTCATGAATGAACTGACTCTTGTGTAATTCCTTGTAACAGGAATAATAATTTGTATCCCCTAAACTATACCTATAATAGTTTACTGGAATGTAAATTGAATGTCCAAGTAGGTTTATACACCCTTGCTACACAAGAGTGTTGGAACTGAAGAAAGAATGAAAGCTCTCATATCAATACATGTGTATATGAAACATAAGTGTATAGATATGGTTTTTAACAATAAGTTGAAAGAGGTTTTGTAAAACATTTAAGAGTTTTGAACAATATATAATAATGACTTGATGTCATTTTATAAAACATTTCAAAAGTAATTCATTTGATAACAAAGTATAAATTAACTGAAAACCATTGTATTTAACACATTCTGAAGTATGTGAAAATCAGTTGGATGAAAACACAGTTATAAATCACATGTGATTGATTCTATAACTTCATGTTTTCTACTTGTATTCCCCCCCCCCCCCCCGCGTAAAAGCATTTAAAATCATTTAAAAGATTGATTAAGGGGTATGAACTCACCTGTAGTGGGTGGTTGTGGATGAACTGAATGATGTAGGATCCTAAGTGTCAAGTGAAGACTTGTACACACATAATGATCCTAGTTAACATATAATCACATATATGTATCCAATTAGTCATAAAACAACTAATTAACCAAGTTTAAGACATCCTAAGACATGTAAAACACTTGATTTAAGTGCTATAAGTCATAAGGATTGCATCTAAGGGTGGTAGGACCTTGCTATTGAGTTTGGGGTTCAACGGTAAACTCCCTTGGAGTTTACGGTTTTGTGACCATAACTCCTTGAGTTTACGGTCGTAAACCCATGAGTTTACGGCCGTAAACTCATGTTTCTTTGACCATTTTGTGTTTTGAAGCCTTAAAGATCACAAGAAGCATTCCTACTTCATGTTTAAGCCTTAGGAAGAGATTAGGGCATCATTTCACTCCTTTTAGGAGTTTACGGTCCTTAGACCATTTCCCTTTGGGTTTACGGCCGTAAACCCAAATGATTTATGGTCTTTTGGTTGTTTTGAGTCCTAAGCACAACAAGGAAGGGGTCTAGACTAGTTTCCAAGGCTTAGAAGGGACTAGGGCACACTTTGGCACCCTTTTTAGGGTTTACGGTCCAAGAACATCTTGGACCGTAAACACCTTGATCTTGTGTTTCTTGGGTGTTTTCTTGATGTTTAGAAGTGTAACAAGCTTTATACTACACTAGGGTAGGAGTACTTACTAGGTAGAAGCTTGAAAAGGTGCTAAAAGTCCAAGAACACTAGTGTGTGTTCTTGGTGTTCTTGTGAAACTTGAACATCTACACTTTTGGAATGATTTCACAGATGGAATCATGTTAAATCACTAGATTAGGGTAGATATCAACTTATTAGGGCTAGAAACACTTACAAGTTGAAGATCTTGAAGAAATGTTGGATGATACTTGAGAGAGAATTTGGTTTTGGATCTTGAAAATGTGAAAAGTGGTAAAATATGACTAAGTGTCATATTTATACCCCTTTTAGGGTTTATGGCCGTAAACACTTTTGTTTAGGCTGTAAACTTCAAACTCTTGGAGTTTTGGGACTTTATTGTTGCACAATATACCCTAGGGCATCCTCTCTCCTGTTATCTCCTGAAGTACTAATCTTAAAACACTCAAACTTATTCCAAAAAGCTTGAAAGTTAGCAGAAACAGTTCTGACTTCTATTGAAGTGAATGGTTGTACAGAATAGAATTTTCGGGTTGTCACATCATCCCCCCGTTAGAAGGAATTTCGTCCCGAAATTAGAGTTTAAGCAAATAAGTAGTTACAAATAACTAAGTAAAAAGATGAGGATATTTCAGTTTCATCTGATCCTCTCGCTCCCAAGTGAATTCAGGTCCTCGCTTGGCGTTCCAGCGAACCTTCACTATCGGGATACGGCTTTGTTTCGTTTGCTTGACCTCCCGGTCCATGATCTCTACTGGTTCTTCCACGAAGTTAAGGCTCTCGTTGATCTCGATCTCGTCGAGTGGGATTACAAGAGTCTCGTCGGACAGACACTTTTTCAAGTTCGAGACGTGGAAAGTAGAATGTACGTTACTGAGTTCGCGCGGTAAGTTATGTTTGTAAGCTACAGGGCCGATTCTGGCAAGAATCTCGAAAGGCCCTATGTACCTTGGATTTAGCTTTCCACGATTTCCGAAGCGAATCAAGCCCTTCCAGGGTGAGACCTTCAATAGAACACGGTCTCCCACCTGGAATTCCAACGGTTTCCTTCGTTTATCAACGTAGCTTTTCTGTCGGTCTCTAAAGGCTTTCAATCGTTCACGAATCTGAACGATCTTCTCTGTCGTTTCCCGAATGATCTCCGGACCTGTAAGAGTGCTTTCATGAACTCGTCCTTTAGCTAACTGGGTATCACCCACTTCAGCCCAGCACAGAGGGGATCTGCACTTTCGGCCATATAGGGCTTCGAATGGAGCAGCCTTTATGCTCGTGTGATAACTGTTGTTGTAGGAAAATTCGACAAGGGGTAAATGAGTATCCCATGCTTTCCCAAAATCGATCACACAGGCCCGCAACATATCTTCCAAGGTTTGGATAGTCCTCTCACTTTGTCTGTCGGTCTGTGGATGGTAGGCTGTACTCATGTCCAACCTAGTTCCTAGGGAACTTTGTAGCGACTGCCAGAACCTCGAAGTGAACCTACTATCTCTGTCAGAGATAATGGATATGGGAACACCGTGCAGTTGTACAATCTCCCAAATGTAGGTCCTTGTAAGCTTCTCCATCTTGTCTGTTTCTTTGATAGGCAGGAAGTGTGCGGACTTGGTCAATCTGTCGACGATGACCCATATGGTATCAAGTCCGCCCGTTGTCTTGGGCAACTTGGTTATGAAGTCCAAAGTTATCCGCTCCCACTTCCATTCCGGTATCTCCGGCTGTTGCAGTAGACATGAGGGTTTCTGGTATTCGACCTTGACCTTGGCGCAAGTAAGGCATTTACTTACGAAGGTAGCAATCTCTGCTTTCATGTTAGGCCACCAGTATATTTTTTTAAGATCCAGATACATCTTATCTGAACCTGGGTGGACGGAATAACGAGTGTTGTGTGCCTCGGTTATGACAAAGTCTCTGAAGCCACCGTGTTTCGGTGTCCAGATCCGATCCATGAGGTATAAGGCTCCGCCACCCTTGACTTCCAAATTCTTATCCATCCCTCTTAGGGTTTCACTTGCCACATTTTCAGGTTTCAAAGCGTCGAGCTGAGCCTCCTTAATTTGCGTGGACAAGTGTGAATGGATAGTTAGAGTCAAAGATTTGACTCTACGACCAGAGTATTCTTTCCGACTTAGGGCATCAGCTACTACGTTGGCTTTACCCGGATGATAACGAATTTCGCATTCGTAATCACTGAGTAGCTCGACCCACCGTCGTTGTCTCATGTTGAGCTCCTTCTGGTCGAATATATGTTGTAGGCTTTTGTGATCTGTAAAGATAGTACTTTTTGTACCATACAGGTAGTGTCTCCAGATCTTCAGAGCAAACACAACTGCTCCTAGTTCAAGATCGTGGGTGGTGTAGTTGACCTCATGTGTCTTCAGCTGTCTCGAGGCATAGGCGATGACCTTACCTCGTTGCATCAGAACACAGCCGAGACCTTAATTTGAAGCATCGCAATAGACAACGAAGTCTTCTATCCCTTCGGGGAGGGATAGTATTGGTGCGGTGCACAAGGCTCGCTTGAGCGTTTGGAACGCTCTCTCTTGCTTCTCTTCCCAGTCAAAGGCCACGCCCTTCTGGGTCAGTGTTGTAAGAGGTTTCGCAATGCGGGAGAAGTTCTGAATGAACCTGCGATAGTAGCCAACGAGACCTAGAAATTGACGAATTTCTGTAGGTGTCTTCGGTGCTGACCAGTTCTCAATGGCCTTGATTTTGGAAGGGTCCACGTGAATTCCCTCCTCACTAACTACGTGGCCCAAGAATTCGACTCTTCGAATCCAAAATTCGCACTTAGAGAACTTCGCATAGAGCTTCTCCGATCGCAATGTTTCTAAGACTCTTCGTAGGTGTTGACTATGCTCCTCCTTACTTCGAGAGTAGATAAGTATGTCATCGACGAAGACAATGACGAACTGATCCAAGTAAGGACGACACACCCTATTCATTAAATCCATGAATACAGCGGGCACGTTCGTTAATCCGAATGGCATCACTACGAATTCGTAGTGCCCAAAACGAGTTCGGAAGGCTGTCTTGGGAACATCCTCCTCTAACACTCGTAGTTGGTGGTATCCGGATCGTAGATCTATCTTCGAGAAGTAGTTGGCTCCTTGAAGTTGATCAAATAAATCGTCAATGTGGGGTAAGGGATAACAATTTTTAATGGTAAGCTTGTTGAGTTCCCTGTAGTCGATGCACATACGAAACGATCCGTCTTTCTTCTTGACGAACAAGACCGGTGCTCCCCATGGTGAGAAGCTTGGCCTAATGAATCCCTTCTTGAGAAGTTTGTTAAGCTGACTGGAAAGTTCCTGCATCTCCGCTGGTGCCAGACGATATGGAGATTTGGCTACTGGAGTAGCCCCTGGCACTAAGTCGATTCTGAACTCGACTTGGCGTTGTGGTGGTAATCCTGGGAGTTCTTCTGGAAAGATGTCGGGAAAGTCGCGTACTTCGGGGATGTTCTGAATATCTTTCACTTCTTGACTCGTATCGACGATGTGAGCGAGGAATGCATGATATTCCTTTCGCAAGCACTCCTGAGCTTGGATGCACGAAATGATGCGAAAACTCGTACTAGGTTTGTCGCCGTAGATAACTAGAGTTTCGCTGTTAGGAAGGTTCAGACGAACTGCTTTTTCAAAGCACAAGATGTCGGCGCGATGAACACTCAACCAATCCATGCCGATAATGACGTCGAAACTTTTAATCGGGACCGGCATGAGGTCTATCTTGAAAGTATGGCCATCTAAAGTTAGAGTACAACCTACGTATGTGCAGTTAGTACTTTCCGTTTTCCCGTTTGCCATTTCTACATTGAATGATTTATCTAGTGCACGTGGTTTTTGTTTAAGCAAGTGTGCAAATTTCTGGTTTACGAAGCTTTTCTCCGCTCCACTGTCGAAAAGTATGCAAGCATAAGAGTTATCGAGGAGAAACGTACCAGTAACTATTGTAGGATCAGCTACGGCTTCCTCGTGGCCTATGGCCAGAACTCTTCCTACTCCGCCAGCTATCCCTGCCTTAGGGCAGCTCCTCTTGTAGTGGCCCACTTCGCCACAACCGTAGCAAGCTTGGCCCACACCGGCGTTAGGAACTTGAGCGGTCGGCCTTGCTGGAGTCTTGCAGAAACGGGCAGTATGCCCCCTTCTGTTGCAGTTAGTGCACTGCATTTCCCGGCAAGGTCCGTTGTGATGGAAGGTGCATTTGTTGCACCTCGGAAGATTACCGGCATAAGGCTTCGCTGGTAAGGGATTAGCAGGGACAACAGGAGTTACTGTGGTAGCATTGATTGTAACTAGTTGTTGTCTCTTTGAGGATTCTTGCGAAGCCCCGCTTTTCCTCTTGTTCCACCCCTTTTTCTTGTTGTTGTTGTTGTTTCCCTTTTGTTGCTCAGGTGTAGAAATCGTTGGGTTCTGGTGGTTTCCGTGATCTATAAGAGATTGTGCCAGCTCTTTGGCGCTGTCAAAAGTAACAGGCCTGGATGCTAACACACTTGACTGGATCTGGGGCGACAGTCCCCAAATATATCTTTCTATTTTCTTGCTCTCAAGAGCAACCATATCAGGGCAAAGAATTGCCAGATCACAGAATCTATTAGTATAAGTTGATATGTCAGAACCAACCATTTCAAGACCCCAGAGTTCCTGTTCGAGTTTTTGAATTTCCCCTCGTGGACAGTACTCTCTCATCAGCATGGCTTTCAAGTTTTCCCAACTTATCGAATTTGCCACTATTAGAGTCAGTGACTTAACGTGGCCATTCCACTAAGTTAAGGCCCTGTCAGAAAAGGTACAACTAGCAAACTCGACCTTATTGTTCTCTGGGCAGGCACAGATTTCAAAGACTGCTTCTGTCTTTTCGATCCACTGCCTTAAGATCATAACCCCTCCAGTTCCATTGAAATTTCTGGGTTTGGCATTTGTAAAATCCTTGTAGGTGCATTCCCGGGGGTGCCCATGGCTCTCGCCATGGTTGGAAGGAGGTGCACCTGTTCCCTATCCACTAGGGACAGGAGTATTGATGTGTGACTTGGCAGCCGCTACGGCCGTCGTGACAGCTGCTTGGAACATAGCAGCGTCAAACTGAGGAGGTGGTGGTGGTATCGGTGTTTCGTTATTATTGTTACGCCTCAGATTTCTGCGAGGAGGCGTCTTTTAACTATAAGTTTAGAAAGATGAAGATATTGATAAGAATTCAATAGGAAAGTTGATGAAAATGACTTATGGACTAACTCTTCGTAGTCCCACAGTACGATTAAATGTAGATCTAGAACTAACAGATGATAGCATTTGGATAATAATTTCCATGAGATAAGGTACCTGTCAATATTACTGGAATTACAGATGTAACATGTTCGGGAAAAATGGCCTAGTAGGAGGCCTTACATCAACCCAGATGGGAAATGCGGACTGTGTTAACGCCAGAGTTGGCGTCAATCTCCATGACTCGGTCGATAGCGGCTTGACCCTATTCGGTGTTCCGGGAAATCCTACGAACCATGATGGGCAGGACCCTGTCAGCTGAACCTCCCTCAGTGAGGCTGTAGAAGCTTCTGTCTCCATTGTAGGGGATGGGTTGACTCTGTTCCTGACTCCATCTATTCAAGTTTGTGGCCCACAGAGGTGTGGGTCCTTGAAATGCTGGACGAAGGTTTGGGTTTTGAGCAGTTGGGGGTAGATTGTTGACTTCTGGTTCTGAGTCAGAACTATCAGAAAGGCCTTCAGCTTCGTGATCATCCAAAGGAATTGGGTGATCATTCTCTGGCTCTTCTCCGAGCCATCCAGCATTGTCGTAGTTAGGGTAGTACGGGTCGCCTTGGGGATGGAATCCAACCATGATATCTACGCGAGAAAAAGGATATAAGAAGAAATTAATAGACGTACTAACTAATATAATTATAAGATGATCTTTATCAGTTACTTCAATACTTGTTTAGTGCATACCAGTTATATGTACTCAGGACAGGATAGACCTTCGAATAAGTGACCCTAACTCTAAGCCTACAACCAAACAAGGACAAGAAGTAAAGCAAAGATTCACAGATTCTAAGTCTATGACGTCCTAGATACATATAAACTTAGTGTATCCACTCAGCAACTATTGACCTACTGATAAAGACCTTTTAGTTCTCAAATATGTAATTATAGTAACACCAAATACCCCTATGGTATTTCATTGTGGTAATGTTGGTAAGTTTTTAGACTTGTTGTCATATCACAACCATTCTTGGGCATATGCTAATCATTCCTCGGACCAGCATAGTTGATCAGGCTATGCCACTCCCAAGACTGACCATACATCCCCGAGCTTACCTGTGATATCCAACAATTGTAATACTTTTGTTTTTATCGTTGTGACACTACTTTTAGTATGAATACAGGCATGTATACTTAATTAAATATTTTATTATTTAAAAGTATAAACTCTTGTTCAGAGTATTTTAATCCCAATGTATTTATAGTCTGTATATCTTTTATAGGTTGATATACTCAATTCACTATAAACAAAGCTCTGATACCAATCTGTCACACCCCAAAACCAAGAACGGCGGAAACGTTCAGGGGTGGAGGACGTCATGTAAAGTATCATAACAGTGCAAGTAGTAAACAAGCAACAACATCATCCATTACATTAAAAGTAAAGTTTTAATACATGAGTGTTCTTTCATAGTATTAAGACACCAAAATATGTAATCAAAATAAAAGACGTCTTGTCTGTGCTCAGTCTTCTCAAAACCTGGTCATCGTACTTGTCTACTGGTGACCTGAGAATACAAGTTATTTTGAAAGTGTAGATCAGCATAAAGCTGGTGAATTCATAAGTATTATGGTGTCATTGATTGGAAAAGCTGTTATGAAAGGCTTGTAAATGTTTAATAAAACATTTAGTATAAGTGTGAAAACCCTAGAAAATCCCATATTTCCTACTAGTATAAAAGGTAGTCTTCTACCGAGACCTGAATGCTTTGCAAGTTGCATTTCTGTATCAATGAAAGTTTTTCCCATGTGTGACTATTATTATAAATATATAGTCTACCTCATCGTTTATGTGAATGTGTCACAAAATAAAAGTAAAAGGGAAATTATATAATCATTTAAGTATTATCCTTTGGTACTAGGGTAAACACGGCATAGTAATTGCCGAATAGTATTAACCGTAGACATCCGTCGATGTGCATTTTCCCTCTGTAGCTAACAGCTGGGTGTAGAATGGTTAGTCCCGTATATACATAATAGTATCTACACATATAATATGTAATAGTATCTCATCATATAGTATCTATGTAACAGAATCCATGTAAAAGTATCAATGTAATGGTATCCATGTAATAGTATCTCTTCATATTGCATGTAATGTATAAGTATAGACTCATGAATGAACTGACTCTTGTGTAATTCCTTGTAACAGGAATAGTAATTTGTATCCCCTAAACTATACCTATAATAGTTTACTGGAATGTAAATTGAATGTCCAAGTAGGTTTATACACCCTTGCTACACAAGAGTGTTGGAACTGAAGAAAGAATGAAAGCTCTCATATCAATACATGTGTATATGAAACATAAGTGTATAGATATGGTTTTTAACAATAAGTTGAAAGATGTTTTGTAAAACATTTAAAAGTTTTGAACAATATATAATAATGACCTGATGTCATTTTATAAAACATATCAAAAGTAATTCATTTGATAACAAAGTATAAATTAACTGAAAACCATTGTATTTAACACATTCTGAAGTATGTGAAAATCAGTTGGTTGAAAACACAGTTATAAATCACATGTGATTGATTCTATAACTTCATGCTTTCTACTTGTATCCCCCCCCCCCCCGCGTAAAAGCATTTAAAATCATTTAAAAGATTGATTAAGGGGTATGAACTCACCTGTAGTGGGTGGTTGTGGATGAACTGAATGATGTAGGATCCTAAGTGTCAAGTGAAGACTTGTACACACATAATGATCCTAGTTAACATATAATCACATATATGTATCCAATTAGTCATAAAACAACTAATTAACCAAGTTTAAGACATCCTAAGACATGTAAAACACTTGATTTAAGTGCTATAAGTCATAAGGATTGCATCTAAGGGTGGTAGGACCTTGCTATTTAGTTTGGGGTTCAACGGTAAACTCCCTTGGAGTTTACGGTTTTGTGACCGTAACTCCTTGAGTTTACGGTCGTAAACCCATGAGTTTACGGCCGTAAACTCATGTTTCTTTGACCATTTTGTGTTTTGAAGCCTTAAAGATCACAAGAATCATTCCTACTTCATGTTTAAGCCTTAGGAAGAGATTAGGGCACCATTTCACTCCTTTTAGGAGTTTACGGTCCTTACACCATTTCCCTTTGGGTTTACGGCCGTAAACCCAAATGATTTATGGTCTTTTGGTTGTTTTGAGTCCTAAGCACAACAAGGAAGGGGTCTAGACTAGTTTCCAAGGCTTAGAAGGGACTAGGGCACACTTTGGCACCCTTTTTAGGGTTTACGGTCCAAGAACAACTTGGACCGTAAACACCTTGATCTTGTGTTTCTTCGGTCTTTTCTTGATGTTTAGAAGTGTAACAAGCTTTATAATACACTAGGGTAGGAGTACTTACTAGGTAGAAGCTTGAAAAGGTGCTAAAAGTCCAAGAACACTAGTGTGTGTTCTTGGTGTTCTTGGTGAAACTTGAAGATCTACACTTTTGGAATGATTTCACGGATGGAATCATGTTAAATCACTAGATTAGGGTAGATATCAACTTATTAGGGCTAGAAACACTTACAAGTTGAAGATCTTGAAGAAATGTTGGATGATACTTGAGAGAGAATTTGGTTTTGGATCTTGAAAATGTGAAAAGTGGTAAAATATGACTAAGTGTCATATTTATACCCCCTTTTAGGGTTTACGGTCGTAAACACTTTTGTTTAGGCTGTAAACTCCAAACTCTTGGAGTTTTGGGACATTATTGTTGCACAATAAACCCTAGGGCATCCTCTCTCCTGTTATCTCCTGAAGTACTAATCTTAAAACACTCAAACTTATTCCAAAAAGCTTGAAAGTTAGCAGAAACAGTTCTGACTTCTATTGAAGTGAATGGTTGTACAAAATAGAAATTTCGGGTTGTCACAGCAAAATGCATAATATTTGAGTGTGTGCGGCCAGGGTGTGCGGCCAGGGTGTGTGTGCAGCCGCACACTCCCTATGAAATGTGCCAAAACGTATTTTAAGGCTTTAGGACTCATCTAGGAAGGTTTCTTACTTCATGCATTAGCCTTATATGGAGTTTATTGCCATTTTTGGACCTAAAAAGGGTGTGTGCGGCCACCATGATGTGTGCGGCCGCACACCCTTTATGAAGATGATAAAATCGTGTTTTTCTAGTATATCATCAAGTGTTCTTAGCATATAACAAGTTATGATAAGTATATACACGTTATAGAGGCTTGAAAGGGTGATTAAGGTCCAAAACTAGTGTGTGTTCTTGGTGTTCTTGGCTAAAGATGGATGTTTTCATGGATCAAAGCAAAGGGTTGCTAGTTAGGGTCGTGTATTAGCTAATCAAAGGATGAATCACTCACTTGATTGAAGATTGAAGTGAAACTTTGGATGATACTTGAGAGAAAAACGAGTTCTAGCTTTGAAGAAGTGGAAAAAGTGTTCAAAATGACTAAGTGTTGAATATATAGGTGGGAGTGTGCGGTTGGGATGGGTGTGTGGCCGCACACTCAGGTGTGCGGCCGCACCCACCTTGTGTTGGTGTGATTGGCTCATTTGCAAGGTGTTACACTCACAAAACTCATCCCACGACTCATACCTTGATTATACTAGGTGTTAAACACTCTAATTGACTCTAAATAGTGCTAGAAGATAGCAAAAACGAGTCTGACCTTCATTGATTTGAATAAGTGTATAAGATAAAAATTTCGGATTGTCACATCATCCCCCCGTTAGAGAGAATTTCGTCCCAAAATTAGAGTTTAAGCAATTAAGTTATTACAAATAACTAAGTAAAAAGATGAGGATATTTCAGCTTAAACTGATCCTCACGCTCCCAAGTGAATTCAGGTCCTCGCTTGGCGTTCCAGCGAACCTTCACTATCGGGATGCGGCTTTGCTTTGTTTGTTTGACCTCCCGGTCCATGATTTCTACATGTTCTTCCACGAAGTTGAGGCTCTCGTTGATCTCGATCTTGTCGAGTTGGATTACAAGAGTCTCGTCGGACAGACACTTTTTCAAGTTCGAGACGTGGAAAGTAGAATGTACGTTACTGAGTTCACGAGGTAAGTTAAGTTTGTAAGCTACAGGGCCGATTCTAGCGAGAATCTCGAAAGGCCCTATGTATCTTGGATTTAGCTTTCCACGCTTTCCGAAGCGTATCAAGCCTTTCCAGGGTGAGACCTTCAATAAAACACGGTCGCCCACCTGGAATTCCAACGGTTTCCTTCGTTTATCTGCGTAGCTTTTTTGTCGGTCTCTAGAGGCTTTCAATCGTTCACGAATCTGAACGATCTTCTCTGTCGTTTCCCGAATGATCTCTGGACCCGTGAGAGCGCTTTCAGGAACTCGTCCTTTAGCTAACTGGGTGTCACCCACCTCAGCCCAGCACAGAGGGGATCTGCACTTTCGGCCATAGAGGGCTTCGAATGGAGCAGCCTTTAAGCCCGTGTGATAACTGTTGTTGTAGGAAAATTCGACAAGGGGTAAATGAGTATCTCATGCTTTCCCAAAGTCGATCACACAGGCTCGCAACATATCTTCCAAGGTTTGGATAGTCCTCTCACTTTGTCCGTCGGTCTGTGGATGATAGGTTGTACTCATGTCCAGCCTAGTTCCTAGGGAACTTTGTAGCGACTGCCAGAACCTCGAAGTGAATCTACTATCTCTGTCCGAGATAATGGATATGGGAACACCGTGCAGTCGTACAATCTCCCAGATGTAGGTTCTTGTAAGCTTCTCCATCTTAGCTGTTTCTTTGATAGGCAGGAAGTGTGCGGACTTGGTCAATCTGTCGACGATGACCCATATGGTATCAAGCCCACCCGTTGTCTTGGGCAACTTGGTTATGAAGTCCATTGTGATCCGCTCCCACTTCCATTCCGGTATCTCCAGTTGCTGTAATAGACCTGAGGGTTTCTGGTATTCAACCTTGACCTTGGCGCAAGTAAGGCATTTATTTACGAAGGTAGCAATCTCTGCTTTCATGTTAGGCCACCATTATAGCATTTTAAGATCCAGATACATCTTTTCTGAACCCGGGTGGACGGAATAACGAGTGTTGTGCGCCTCGGTCGTGACCAAGTCTCTAAAACCACCGTGTTTCGGTGTCCAGATCCGATCCATGAGATACAAGGCTCCGCCACCCTTGACTTCCAAATTCTTATCCATCCCTCTTAGGGATTCACCCGCCACATTTTCAGGTTTCAAAGCGTCGAGCTGAGCCTCCTTAATTTGCGTGGACAAGTGTGAATGGATAGTCATAGTCAATGATTTGACTCTACGACCAGAGTATTCTTTCCGACTTAGGGCGTCAGCTACTACGTTGGCTTTACCCGGATGATAACGAATTTCGCATTCGTAATCACTGAGTAGCTCGACCCACCGTCGTTGTCTCATGTTGAGCTCCTTCTGGTCGAATATATGTTGTAGGCTTTTGTGGTCTGTAAAGATAGTGCTTTTTGTACCATACAGGTAGTGTCTCCAGATCTTCAAAGCAAACACAACTGCTCCTAGCTCAAGATCGTGAGTGGTGTAGTTGACCTCGTGTGTCTTCAGCTGTCTCGAGGCATAGGCGATGACCTTACCTCGTTGCATCAGAACACAGCCGAGCCCTTGATTTGACGCATCGTAATAGACAACGAAGTCTTCTATCCCTTCGGGGAGGGATAGTATTGGTGCGGTGCACAAGGCTCGCTTGAGCATTTGGAACGCTCTCTCCTGCTTCTCTTCCCAGTCAAAGGCTACGCCCTTCTGGGTCAGTGTTGTAAGAGGTTTCACAATTCGGGAGAAGTTCTGATTGAACCTGCGATAGTAGCCAGCGAGGCCTAGAAATTGACAAATTTCGGTAGGCGTCTTCGGTGCTGACCAGCTCTCAATGGCTTTGATTTTGGAAGGGTCCACGTGTATTCCCTCTTCGCTAACCACGTGCCCTAAGAATTCGACTCTTCGGATCCAAAATTCGCATTTCGAGAACTTCGCATAAAGCTTCTCCGAACGCAGCGTTTCTAAGACTAGTCGCAGATGTTGACTACGCTTCTCCTTACTACGAGAGTAGATAAGTATGTCATCGATGAAGATGATGACGAACTGATCCAAGTAAGGACGACACACCCTATTCATTAAATCCATGAATACTGCGAGCGCGTTGGTTAATCCGAACGGCATCACTACGAATTCGTAGTGCCCATAACGAGTTCGGAAGGCTGTCTTCGGGACATCCTCCCCTAGCACTCGTAGTTGGTGATATCCGGATCTTAGATCGATTTTTGAAAAGAAGTTCACCCCTTGCAGTTGGTCAAACAAATCGTCTATACGAGGCAGAGGATAACGATTTTTGACGGTCAGTTTGTTGAGCTCCCTGTAGTCGATGCACATTCGAAACGATCCGTCTTTCTTCTTGACGAACAAGACTGGAGCTCCCCAGGGTGAGAAGCTTGGTCTTATAAAGCCCTTGCTGAGCAGTTCGTTAAGTTGACAGGACAGTTCTTGCATCTCTGCAGGTGCTAGACGATAGGGCGATTTGGCTACTGGGGTAGCCCCTGGAACTAAGTCGATTCTGAACTCGACTTGACATTGCGGAGGTAATCCTGGGAGTTCTTCTGGAAATATGTCGGGAAAATCGTGTACTACTGGAATGTTCTTAATATCTTTCGTTTCTTTGCTCACATCGACTACATGAGCAAGGAATGCGCGACATTCCTTTCGCAAGAATTTCTGGGCTTGAATAGTCGAGATGATACGAAGGTTCGTGCCGGGTGTGTCGCCATAGACTACTAGAGTTTCGCCAGACGGCAAATTAAGGCGAACAACCTTTTCATAACACATGATGTCGGCACGATGTAGACTCAACCAATCCATGCCAATAATGACGTCGAAACTTTTAATTGAGACCGGCATGAGGTCGATCGAAAATGAATGACTATCTAGAGTTAGGGTACACCCTACGTATGTACTGCTAGTGCTCTCTGTCTTCCCATTAGCCATTTCTACAGTGAACGGTTCTTTACGTGCTCGTGATTTTTGCTTAAGTAAATGAGCAAATTTTTGGTTCACGAAACTCCTCTCCGCTCCACTATCAAATAGTATGCATGCATAAGAGTTATCGAGGAGAAACGTACCAGTGACCACTGTGGGGTTGGCCACCGCTTCCTCGTGGCCTATGGCCAGAACGCTTCCCACTCCACCGGCATTCCCTGCCTTTGGGCAGTTCCTCTTGTAGTGGCCCACCTCGCCACAACCGTAGCAAGCTTGGCCCACTCCTGTGCCGGGGACTTGGTTGATTGGCCTTGCCGGAGCTTTGCAGAAACGGGCAGTGTGCCCCTTCCTGTTGCAGTTCGAACACTGCATTTCCCTGCAGGCTCCTGTGTGGTGGAAGTTGCACTTGTTGCAGTTAGGCAAACTTCCAGCATACTGCTTTACCGGAGCAGCAGCGGCAGGTGTTATCGCAGCATGAACTGCCACGACCTGCTGCTTTTTGGCAGCCTTCTTCTTCTTCTTGTCATCCCAGAACTTTCGCTTGGAATCAGCGGATTTGGAAGGTTCTGAGATGGCTAGGGTTGTTGTTGTTGACGACGGGGTAGGGACCCCATGGTCAATAAGCCGTTGTGTCAACCGTTTGGCACTATCGAATGTAGTGGGGTTTGAAGCCAAAACATTCCCTTGAAATGGAGGCACCAGCCGCCATATGTACCTCTCTATCTTCTTTCCCTCTGTGTGAACCATGTTGGGACAGAGGGCCTCCAGCTCGCAGAATCTGGCAGTATAGGAGACTATGTCGGAGCCCTTCATGGTTAGGCTCCACAATTCCTGCTCCAATTTCTGGATTTCTCCTGTCGGGCAGTACTCTTCAATCATTAGCTCTTTCAGAGCTTCCCAGCCCATAGCATTTGCCACTATAAGAGATAGTGACTTGACATGGCTATTCCACCATGTCAGGGCCTTTGCCTCGAAGGTGCACGCAACAAATTTGACTTTGCTTCCTTCCGGGCATGAGCAGATCTACAAGATCGACTCTGTCTTTTCGAACCATTGCGAGAGGGCAATGACTCCGCCAGTCCCTTTAAAGGATAATGGCTTGCAGTTGGTGAAGTCCTTATAGGAGCACTCCCTCAAGCGCACAGGAGCTTCACCATGGGTAGAATGAACAGGTGTACCACCTCCGGTGGCACTCGAAGAATGATATTGAGCCATGTCTGTTGCCACAGCTGCAGCTACTGCAGCATTTAGAGCTGCCGTATCGATTTGAGGAGCAGGTGGTGTTGCAGTTATCGGAGGATCACGCCTCGTTGATCGGCATGGAGGCATCTTGTAGCTGTAGGTTTACAAAGATGGAGATATTGATAAGAATTTAATAGGGAGAATTTGATGAGAATGACTCATGGACTAACTCTTCATAGCCCAACATCACAATTGAATAGTATGATTGAATGTAGATTTAGTACTAAAGATGAAAGCATTTGGATATAATTTCCATGAGATTAGATATCTGTCAATAATACTGGAATTACAGATGTAACAAGTTCGGGAAAAATGACCTAGAAGTAGGTCTTACATCAAACCAAGATGGGAAAATTTTGACAGAACTACGACCTAATCAAGACCTACCAAGTCCAAGTTTGAACAAAGATAGGAAATTAGACTACAGTTTTTACATAAACTAAGTTATATCCAAAAGAG
Organism: Lactuca virosa; assembly: GCF_052849685.1. Lineage (NCBI taxonomy): Eukaryota > Viridiplantae > Streptophyta > Magnoliopsida > Asterales > Asteraceae > Lactuca > Lactuca virosa. Next base: position 256,143,598 of record NC_136434.1, read on the forward strand.
AAGGTTGAGTAGGCTCTATCTACGATGAGAACTACTCGAATGAATCCTTGATTCAGGCAGACGGCGCTCTATGTCTTGCATGCGCCTTTCATACATTGACTACCTAGCCCGAAGTTCCCTAACTTCAGCTTGGGATGCAGTTAGCTATTGCTGCAGAGTCCCATTGGTTATCCTAGCCCTTTCCATAGCTACCTCGAGTTGGTGAATGTGGACCGTGTTAACGCCAGAGTTGGCGTCAATTTCCAGGACTCGGTCGATAGTTGCTCGACCTTGCTCGGTGTTCCGAGAAATCCTACGGACCATGATGGGAAGGACACGATCAGCTGAACCTCCCTCGGTGAGGTTGTAAAAGCTTTTGTCCCCATTGTAGGGAATGGGTTGACCCTGTTCCTGACTCCATCTGCTCAAGTTCGTGGCCCACAAAGGTGTGAGTCCTTGAAATGCTGGACGAGGGTTTGGGTTTGGAGCTACTGGGGGTAGGTTGTTGACTTCCGGCTCTGAGTCAGAACCATCAGAAAAGCCTTCAGCTTGGTGAGCATCCAAAGGGATTTGGTGATCATCTTCTGGCTCTTCTCCCAGCCATCCTGCATTGTCGTTGTTGGGATAGTATAGGTCTCCGGGGATATGGAATCCAGTCATGATATCTATGCGAGAAAAGGGGTAAAGAAATAATTAATAGACGACCTAATTAGATAATTATAAGATGATCTTTATTAGTTACTTCAACACTTGTTTAGTGCATACCAGTTATATGTACTCAAAATAGGATAGACTTTCGAATAAGTGACCCTAACTCTAAGCCCACAACCAAACAAGGAACAGGAAGTAAAGCAAAGATCACATATTCTAAGTCTATGATACCCTAGTTACATATAACCTTAGTGTATCCACTTAGCAACTATTGACCTACTGATAAAGACCTTTTTAGTTCTCAGATAAGTAATTATAGTAACACAAAATACTCCTATAGTATTTTAAGTTTATGTTTTGTTCTAATGTTTTCGTTGTAGTATTGTTGATAAGTTTTTAGACTTGTTGCAACCTCACAACCACCCTTAGGCACATGCTAGTCACTCCTTGGATAATATAGTTGATCAGGCTATATCTTCCCAGGTTTGACCATATGTCTCTAAGTCTAATTGTGTTGCCCAACAATCGTAATACTTTTGTTCTGTCCTAGTGACACTGGTTTTAGTATGAATGCAGGTATGTATACTTGGTTAAATATTTTATTATTTAAAAGTATAAACTCTTGGTCAGAGTATTTTAATCCCGTTGTGTTTATAGTTTGTATATCTTTTATGGGTTGATACACTCGATGTATAAGTTTGTAAATGTTTGTAAATGTTTGAACTCTCCTAGAAAACCCTATGTTTTCTACTAAAAGTAGCCTTCTACCAAGGCATCAAATGTTTGTATGTCTGTTTCTTGTAAAAGTATGTATTTCCCCAAATCTGACTATCATTAACCAAAAATATAGTTTTTACATTACCATTCATTGTGTGAAGATCACAAAGTGAATGCAATGGGGAAATAAAATAGTAATGTAGTGTTGTATTAAGTAACTACTGTTGTACTAACTACCTTAAACCAATTGTTATTTAAAGTACCATGTGATATGCATGTACCATACTACCGACTAAAAACACGACGATGAAAGACGTCGGAAGAAATGACATTTGGCACCCGTAGACTTGCAAGTCCCACTGTAGCGAGCAGCAAGGTGTAGGATAGTCAATCCAGTATAGATCTATACACAAACTCAACGCTCTCCCCATAAGGAGATTCTGGATACAAAACGAGCCATGACAGGTGATGCCATGCCCGGTTACGTGGCTCACATAACTGTTGTAATGTTCTTGTATATGTATTGTATGTACTAGCTGTATTGTATGTTCTCTCTCTGTCTAGTATGTATGTATGTTCTCTCTGTTTCTCATAATAGTATGTTCTCTCTGTATGTTATCGTTTGTTTCTCGTTATAGTATTCTCTATCTGTATGTTATGTTTGTTTCTCGTTATAGTATTCTCTATCTGTATGTTATGTTTGTTTCTCGTTATAGTATTCTCTGTCTGTATGTATTGACTCATGTATGAACTGACTCATTGTGTGTTTCACTGTTCTAGTAATAGTATTGTAACTTCTTAAACTATACCTATTATAGTTTACTAGTAACGTTGTTTGTATGTATGAACATGTTTGTATACTTTTGCTACCCAAAGGTATTGAAATGAAATAAGTAACTTTTATATCTATATACACATATATAATATATAACCAGGATTCAAACGACCTTCGGACAAATAACCGATACCCTAAGTCCACAACCAAACAAGGAACAGGAAGCAAGGCGAGCTATCAGTCCTACGTCCTTTCAATCCTACTTATATAACTATATCTATATAGATACACATTTGACAAAGTATAAGTTTAAAAGAGTTTGAACAGAAAGTATTTAACATGTAAAACAGTTTGCAAAACAGTTTGAAGTAGTTTGATTGATAACATAGTTTGAAAAGTAAGAAATCCACTTGATTGGTAGTTATTAATCACATGTGATTGATATAATAACTATAATAGTTCAACTTGTATCCCCCCCCCCCATAAAAGCATTTAAAATCATTTAAAAGGTTAATTAAGGGGGTATGAACTCACCTGTAGTGAGTAACTCGAATGAAAGATCGATATAGGATTGTTGGGTGTCAATTGGAGTCTTGAGCACAAACGAATCCTATTTAACATATAATTACATATATATGAATACATTCAATGTATATAACCACTAAAAGTGATAGGGACACGCCTTAGGGACATAAAAACACTTAGAATTAAGTGTTACCAACACCTATGGTTGTATATAAGGGGGTATATGGCTATACAAGGGAGTGTATGGTCAAAATGCACAATATTTGAGTGTGTGCGGCCAGGGTGTGTGTGTGTCGGCACACTCCCTATGAAATGTGCCAAAACGTATTTTAGGGCTTTAGGACTCATCTAGGAAGGTTTCTTACTTCATGCATTAGCCTTATATGGAGTTCATTGCCATTTTTGGACCTAAAAAGGGTGTGTGCGGCCACCATGATGTGTGCGACCGCACACCCTTTATGAAGATGATAAAATTGTGTCTTTCTAGTATATCATCAAGTGTTCTTAGCATATAACAAGTTATGATAAGTGTATACACGTTATAGAGGCTTGAAAGGGTGATTAAGGTCCAAAACTAGTGTGTGTTCTTGGTGTTCTTGGCTAAAGATGGATGTTTTCATGGATTAAAGCAAAGGGTTTTGCTAGTTAGGGTCGTGTATTAGCTAATCAAAGGATGAATCACTCACTTGATTGAAGATTGAAGTAAAACTTTGGATGATACTTGAGAGAAAAACGAGTTCTAGCTTTGAAGAAGTGGAAAAAGTGTTCAAAATGACTAAGTGTTGAATATATAGGTGGGAGTGTGCGGTTGGGATGGGTATGTGGCCGCACACTCGGGTGTGCGGCCGCACTGATACGTGTATGGGCTGTTTTGTATTGAGATGGAATAATGTTTGAGACAAAAACAATAAAAGGATAGATTTGATAAACAAACTAGACCTATAGCTTGTAAATCTGAAGACAAACTAAGACCTATTAGCTTGAATTCGATCAACTCAAGGATCACGTCCAAAAGATGATAATTTGTGAACTATGACAATAATTCAAAGTGAACAAAAGGGTTCTTTGATTAAAATTCGTCTATTACATTTCCATGGATAAACCTGGCTTTATATGAAGCCTTTATTACAAAGTTGGTGGTTACAAGCCAACCAACCAATTACTCATTAAAGCTAGTAAATGAAACTTAAGGAAACTCTTGAAATAACACAAAAAAACATCTACCACACTTAAGAATGACAAAAAAACGTCCATGTCTTCAATTGTTCTTCAATTGCTAGTAATTGGTTATGAGAAGATGTAAAGAGTGTAACTCCCAAGGATTAAAGAAAGTCATCAATGATAAGAGTGTAACTCCCAAAGTTTAAAGAGAGCCATCAATGATACCCTTCCAAATGCTTCCATAACCACCCAAGCTTTGAATCAAACAATCAATAAAGTCTTGGATTTATTAAACTTTTATTAATTTAATTAAGAAAACCCTAATCCATCAACTACGTCACCATGCACACCCCATAGGCCATTAAGCCCAAACAATCTTTCTAGCCCAATATTATGCTACCCATAACCTTTTGGGCCTTCATTATCCATACACGGATCATTCCCTCCTTCTTCGAAAGGAATTGTCCTCAATTCAGTACGGACCGGATTATGTTGTTCTCGCATATGAACCTTCCACGACAATAAGTCTTGAAAACAAATATTTATTACAAAATGTAACCTTTTCTTTACTCCAAGTTGGTATCTTCTTTCAAATGAAGGACATTTCAAGAGGACATTACCCTTCTTAAAATTAGTTTTATCCATACCGGAAGTATCATCACTCAACTGTTCTTTTTTCAAACTAACCATTTGCTTTGGCTTAGCAGCTCTCATGTCATCAATCTCACTCTCCTTTTGATCCATAGAAGTATGAATCAATACTTGCATTATTTTGGACAAACCACCATAGAAAGTAAGCACAACATCCTCTTGTCCCTCTACATACCCATTCACAAGTTTGTAAACTTCCACAACATTTATTTTCCAAAGTTGATCATGATTGATGCACCATATGGCCTTGGGTTTTGAATTCCACCCATGTGTAATTATTTTTAGATGGTTAGCTGATACGAGCTCCTCTTTTGACCCATGCCTTGATCCATGCTTCCAACCTCCTGTTTTATGTTTTAACACTTGTGAAAAGTGCAAATCATGGACATAAGTATCTTCATGAGATAGGGTGTTGCACAAAAGAATCATCCCACGATCATTGTTCTTGAACTTGAAAAGATAAAAGAAATTTGGCCATATTAACGTAGGAGCAGCAACCACATGTTTTTCATTCATTGCAAACAGCATTGTAGTGTCTCTCCTCCATATACACATGTTCTTCTTCAAATAACTCAAAGAACTCGCTGAATTCACTTCTAACCATATCTTCCATTTGTGGATCAAAAACCACTTTTGTACACTCCCACGAACAAGATTTAGACCTTGTAAATTATCCTTGTAATAATTTAAAGGATTAAAAATGCTCATATGAAATAATGGATCATGGCTTGTGTTTATGGGTTGATCACAAGCATGTTCCAATAACATGGCTTCCCAATTAAAGGTACACCACAAGAATAGGAATATAAGCATTATGAACTCCTTCCCTCGTAACTGCTTGGAACTTGGAACTTGATGGATCACTCCTTCTGCTGGACTCTTAGAAATAGGGTTTGTTATACGATGGGTATCATCTTTCTTAACCACAACCACATCTTTGTGGTCAAGAACCTGCTCGACCTCCTCTGATTCTTCAACCTTTTCTTCAATAATTTTGTTTGTAACAACAAAATCTATTTCTTTCACAAACATTTCAAAATTTTCGTTTCCAACCACGAAATTTTTTTCTTCTTCAACTTCTTCATGATCCTCTTCCCCGTCGGTGTCGTAGGTAGGGCTAGAGTCTTCAACAATTTCTTCTTCAACCACGAAATTGATTTTTTCTACAAATTCCTCTTCAACAAAGAAATTTATTCTTTCACAAAATTCCCCTTCCCCATCGGTGTCGTAGATGGGACCGAAATCTTCTTCCTCCTCTTCTTCAATTTCCTCTTCCTCCTTAATGTCTTCTTCATCATATAACTTGCGCAACATTTTTGGACAAAAACTTTCGAATAGGAACTGAAATCAAACAAACTTAGAAGATTTTTTTTTGGAACAAGAACTCAACAACACCCAATCAGAACTGGGCTCTGATACCATTTATGATACGTGTATGGGCTGTTTTGTATTGAGATGGAATAATGTTTGAGACAAAAACAATAAAAGGATAGATTTGATAAACAAACTAGACCTATAGCTTGTAAATCTGAAGACAAACTAAGACCTATTAGCTTGAATTCGATCAACTCAAGGATCACGTCCAAAAGATGATAATTTGTGAACTATGACAATAATTCAAAGTGAACAAAAGGGTTCTTTGATTAAAATTCGTCTATTACATTTCCATGGATAAACATGGCTTTATATGAAGCCTTTATTACAAAGTTGGTGGTTACAAGCCAACCAACCAATTACTCATTAAAGCTAGTAAATGAAAATTAAGGAAACTCTTGAATAACACAAAAAAACGTCTACCACACTTAAGAATGACAAAAAAACGTCCATGTCTTCAATTGTTCTTCAATTGCTAGTAATTGGTTATGAGAAGATGTAAAGAGTGTAACTCCCAAGGATTAAAGAAAGCCATCAATGATAAGAGTGTAACTCCCAAAGTTTAAAGAGAGTCATCAATGATACCCTTCCAAATGCTTCCATAACCACCCAAGCTTTGAATCAAACAATCAATAAAGTCTTGGATTTATTAAACTTTTATTAATTTAATTAAGAAAATCCTAATCCATCAACTACGTCACCATGCACACCCCATAGGCCATTAAGCCCAAACAATCTTTCTAGCCCAATATTATGCTACCCATAACCTTTTGGGCCTTCATTATCCATACACGGATCACGCACACACCTTGTGTTGATGTTATTGGCTCATTTGCAAGGTGTTACACTCACAAAACTCATCCCACGACTCATACCTTGATTATACTAGGTTTTAAACACTCTAATTGACTCTAAATAGTGCTAGAAGATAGAAAAAACGAGTCTGACCTTCATTGATTTGAATAAGTGTATAAGATAAAAATTTCGGATTGTCACAACATTGGCGTACGTTGAGCGTAGTTAGCGGATTGGTTGTGGATCTGAAGCCTCGTACGCCCAGCGTACGAGCGTTATGCTTAGCGTACTCGATGGATAAGAAAACCCTATTTTGAGGTGTTGCACCCTATTTTAGGTCCTTAAGTTCCTAGCGTTGGCCTCTTTGTCAGTCTTTAAGCCTCCAAAACCCTAGATATCGCCCCTTGGCCTCCATTGTTGTGCATTTGAGTCCTTAAGAAGAGTTTGGGGGTTGTTTCCTCCTTGTGAAGGAAGTTAAGAAGATTGAAGATGCTTTTCTTAGTGAGAAGGTTATAGATCCATAATCATCACCCTTATTGCAAGCTTATTGAGGTACCAAGTTCAAACCTTTTCTTCTCTATGCTTAGATCTCTTCATATCTTAGTTTTTAAGCTTTTGGTCCCTTTTTGGATTAGTTTGAGGAGTCGTGACATTTTAAGGACTTATTATTTTAGATTTGAGCTTATTATAGACTCCTTAAGCATAAAGGAGCAAGATTTATGGGATTTTTGGTCACATGCATGCATTAAGACACCTATTAAGTCCTTTTGAGATTTAAGGGCTTCATTTAGCCATGCATGAAAATAAAGTTAGCAACTTTACGTGATAATCCAGCTCAATGAAGTCAAATCTATGTTTTGGAACGGTTTCTTAAGGGATTAAGGGCTAATTATGAAATATGGCTGAATGGGAGGAGTACGCTGGGCATACATGCTAGTATGTGTCGCGTACAAGCCCTAAAGGATGTACGGTTAGCGTACAGCTGAGTACTCCCCGTGTACTCATTAAGTGGGCTTCAGACATTTTGGGCTTTGGTTTGGGCCATACTTTCCAGCCTTGATACTTAGGGCTTTGTGGGCCATCTGAATGCAGATGTTCTGGTCTAGGAATATTGTGGGGCCTTAGGGTAAGGCCCATGTAAGGGTTTGGGCCATATTTGGAAAATTGGTCCATGTTTGGGCCTTGGATGGTTAACTCGTTTTTGGGCCTTTTAGATTGTAAGTTTGGGCATTAGTCTTGGACAGAACTAGGTAAGGGGTAAAATGGTTTTTTTACCCTAAGTATGAACTAATGGTTATGGATTGGAATCCAATTGATAATTGGATGTTATATGATAGTGTTAGCCAGCGGGATTGGTCGGACCAGTTGTCATGGATTTATTCTATGAGATTCGGAAATGCGAGGTCAGTTTTCTCACCATATCCATGGGTCGAAGGCACCAATGTCGGCCCGTTACTTTTTATGTAGAATGCTAGTTGTCTTTGTGATACTTGCTTGGAAGACCCCGGGGGTAGCCTGTGGCATTTGTACGGAAGACCGTGGGGGTAGCACATGGCACTTAGATGTCAAACCATGGGGGCAGCCCAAGGCATTTCATGGAAAGACCATGGGGGTAGCCCATGGCACTTGGATGTCAGACCATGGGGGTAGCCCATGGCATTTCTGGGAAAAGACCACGGGTGTAGCCCATGGAAAATGTATGTATGGTATATGGTGTTTTGGGGAACTCACTAAGCTTTGTGCTTACGGTTTTCAGTTTATGTTTCAGGTACTTCTGTTTTCAAAAGGAAGAGCTCGGGATGATTGCAGAGCACACACTACTCGATTCCGAATTATATGATTTACTCTGATAATGATGATGTAGTTATAAAACTTTGATTACCCTGGTTTTATGAAAATGATTTGATTTACTGCATTAGTAATTTAAAAATGAAACATTTTGGGTCTTATTTTTGTTACGTTGCAAGTTGGTATCAGAGCCTTGGTTTGAGGGATCCGGACATACTCCCGGTTGTGTCCGAACTCAAACTGAGGATTTGGTAAAGTTTTCAAAAAGAAAAGTATTTTTTTAGAAATGATTTTCAAATATGAGAAAAGGTGTGATGTGTGCAATCTGTCGACCTTAAGCAAGTTCTACCCAAAATACCCATACATGTTGACTAATATGATTTGATTTATGAATCTGCGAATCGCATGCTAGTTAAGGCTAAGGGTCTACTTAGTGATTGCATGATAGAATTCTAGGAGAGATGCCTTGTAGCCTATGGAAAATTGGATGTTATACGGGATTGGGAATATGTATTGGTATCAATAATTGCTAAGTGTATGCTTTAAAAATTGTATACGGTTAGGATCATATAGCCCTAGAATGTTTGACTTGGCCTTATTTCCTGTTCCTCATTTGGTTGTCGTCCTAGGGTAGGGTCCTTTATTCAACAGTCTATTTGATCTTGTATTGTGTATAATTTGCATGCATAAGGCAACCAGCAGTGAGAGTGGAAGTTCCTAGCTTGAGTTGTGGTATGTGAAGACTGGAATGCTACTACATGAATGCCGCTTGATTTCTGCTTTGTGGGACTCTTAAGTGATGTGAGTTAGTTGTTAAGTGAATATGCTAAGTCACAAGTAATAAAGGTTGAATAATCTGAGAGTGATGGATTTGACCCTATTGCGCAGCTATTGTCTGAGTCTAACCGTTGTAGAGATGAGTATTTTACTCGAAGGAGTATCTGAGCTTTGTTGCATGTGATTGTGTTCACAAAGTAGCTAACTGACATTATGAGGAGTTCTTCAGCAGCTGATGGTAGGATGAGGTCGGGAACCTAGGAAAGCCTAGGAAATGCTTCAGTGGTTTTTGTTACACTGTTTAGTGAGTGCTTAGAGTATTAGTTTGAGAAGGTGACTTGGAGGATTCGGGATGATTCTTGAGGAAAGTATGGATAGGTGTGGAAGGTAGCATTGGGCCCATACTATTGATAGCATAGGATCCATACTCGAATCGGGGAGAGTCTTGGAGAATCTAGGAAGCCTGTGGGATGAGGATTTTTGGGTATGTTCTGATCTTTTGCATGTTGCTCTTTTTTCAGTATGGTGTTAAGCACTCAGGAAGGGGCTTTAGGTTCTGGTTCTGGCTCAGATGCAGGTACTGAGCCGATTGATCAATGGATGTGGGAGTTCATCTCATCAGAGATTACCCGCGGTATTTTGGAATGGACTCCGGTGATCTTTGATTCAGTCAAGGAAGGGATTTAGAGCTTTTGGATGGTCGTCTCGGGGCCTTTCGGGCAGAGATTGTAGCAGGGCACTTAGGGCTTATCTGGAGCCTAATGCTTGTGGATCCCTAGAATCCTTCAGGAAAGAGGATCATATTGCTAGTTCTCGCCATTTAGGATCGGAGGTGGGTTATGCACCACGTTTTAAGGAGGGTCGATCCCATGATTGGATTGCCATGGAGGCTTCTCTAGACTTATGCAAGGAACTACCCGACATCATTGGGTGTGTCACTGATAGATTGGTCACCAGGTTTGAAGGTCAGACCTCAGTTGTTCAGGCGGTTGACGGGATGGTCGGGGTAACCCAGGAGCAGGAGATTGGATCAGATAGGCAACTGGGGAACAAGAAGAGGACTCGTGGTTTGGCTTAGCGATCGGAAAAGTTGGACATTAGCATAGCTAGTGTTAGAGACCCGAGGGGCCGTGGTGGTAGGCACGAAAGATGTAGGGTCACATGAGGATGTGCGCATCAGGTCTAAGTGTGGAAAATGCAGACGGAAGGGCCACTTCCGCCAAGAATGCACACTGGAGGTAGAATTGCGCCTTTGTTGTCATCAGTCGGGTCATATCAGGGCAAAATGCCCACACTTAGTGGTTGGGGCAGCTCAAGTTCCATCGCGAGTATCTCAGCAGGAAGAGGAGGTCAGGAATTCATCAGATTCTATTGCAAGTATATTATATTTTGCCTTCCTCTTGATCATTATCAGAATTGATATTTCCTTGGAATGTTGTATTGGTATGGGTAATCATTATCTTTGGTTTGGTTCTCTGATATGTCTAAGTTATATCAGCAAGAATTGTTATATGCCATTTTGCATGCCAGGAATGATTAGCGGGTCGTGTCTTGCTGAGAGGGTTTCATTGTGTTCGGTTGCTGTTTCGGGTTCTTGTCAGGATCAATTCAGGGGTATTGTTTGAAGGGTCTTTGGTTAGGATCGGCGGGTTAGTTCTCCAGTGAAGTGAGGGTTTAGTTTCTTTATCCTTTGATCTGATGAGATCAGCGGTCCCTAATAGAAGAGCCTTTGGGTTCAAACACTACAGTTGCTAGGGGAGGAGCGATAACATGAAGATGGTGGTGGAAGTTGCATGATTTGTTTGGTTATTGGAAGTGTCAGGGGAATTTTATATTCGCTCGGGTTGTAGATGCTTAGAATTCAATAATTCTTTGAGGATGGAAGTTGGGGTGAATATTCAACAGTTCATAGCACGGGTTATGGTTTGTTTTAGTCGCCAACATAAGAACTCAAGGATTTGGAGTGGTATCCTAGGAAGTGATTTGGATTATCGGACTTGCTAAGATTTTGGGAGAGCTTCGACGAATCCAAGTGGGGGAGAATCGATCAGAGTTTCCGGGAGTTTGATCGGGTGTGGAACCAGGGCCAGTTTCACATTCCGGTCAGGAGAGAGACAGCCTGAGTGGCCGTCTGGATGGAAGTTCTGTAAGTTCAGAGTTCAGGAAACTTTTGATAGCTGGTCGACGTCTTCTCTGTGTCGTAGCAGGATTGTGGATGGATTTAGGTTGAGGGTTGTGTTAGAACCTCGCTGCCTGTCTTTTATGATGAAGACTTTGGGGTTTGAAGCATGACCCGAACACCTGATTGGATGCAGGTAGATGCAAGTTTCGTCTCAGGATGAGTGGGGTTGTGATGGTTTGGGTGTCATATGACCATGGGTGGTAACTATGGTTGGTTAGAAGTGTTATAAGACTGCGATGGGATAGTATCATTCACCAATTTGAGGTAGACTATCGTTTGAGGTGGTTATGAGCGTAAAGGGGGATCAGTTCGTGCCGTGGGGCACGACGGTCAGGATTGTCGAGGAGCATTTCTTTTTTTAGGTTGAGGGACGTTGGGGTCCGAGGCAGAGTCGGGCCTGTGTAGCTCTTTGTGGGTGGGACCCGTGGGCGAGGCTTGTGTGTATATGGCAATTCAGGTGGGACATGGTAGAGAATGTAAGGTTGAGGTTTTGGATCTTGGGTTGTAGGATTGAGTGTGTGGTCAATAAGTGGCGCAGAGAGATGCTTAGGTTAGTTTATCCTTATCTTTTGGACTCTTGGGAACTTGGTGGCTTGACCAGGTGCGAGACTGGTAGTCTCAGCAATGGTTTGGGAATCTTTATATCCCGGTCTAGTGATGGGTTGCCGTGAATCAAAAGGTTTCGGGTGAAATGCAAGTGTAGGTCCTTGGATCTCGGGTTATGACTTAGGTACCAAGTTGGTTATTGGTGGGAACTTGCGTTTGGAATCGTGAGTGTTGATGTGCAAGGTCTTCTTTTCAGTAAGAATCGAATTAAGGGATTTGTATGTCACGGTCATCAGTTGATGGGTTCAAAAATAAAGGAGGGTTTCAGTTTTGACGGTAAATCAGGTTCTTGTGAAGGTGTTTTGGTTTGGTGCTATCAGTGTGGGGGTCAGGAACGTATGGGGTTTCAGGATTTCAGGAGTGGTAAGTTGGTTCGGCAGTTAAAGGAAGCAGTGCCTTGTTCAACACTAGAATGTTTATCTCCCAGATTTTCTTGTGTTGTACGTTATTTTCATGGAATTGTTATCATCAGTATGAGCCTTCTCTCGATGGAATATCTGTCCCTTTGGTCAAGTGAAAGGTTGTCGGCAGAAAAGTATGGTTTGTGAATTTGTTTTCTAGTGGGAACCTATGGTTATCATAAGTTCAGTAGTCGGTTGGGGGTTAAGTAGAATGGACATAGCAGTGGTTCAGTAGGGGTGGTCTGTCGGGGAGTCAGACCAATTCGAGACTTCATATTTATGGTTGAGTAGACGTGGTTATTTTGCATGGGATTGTTTTAGCTTGAGAAAGGATTCGTTCATCTTTAGGTTGGAGAGCCCTGCTAGGGTTGGTTTCGGTTTCCTTGGGAAGGCCATTATATCCTCGGGGTTGTGGTCGTATTGCTCAGGGTGTCTGGCGTGGCGGGGATGGTATGGAATTATTTCGAGGACGAAATCTAATTTAAGTGGGGAAGAGTTGTAACACCTTGTTCCGAATCGTTTCTTATTTAAGGGTGGTGACCAAAGATCGGGTAATATCAGGCTTATGAATTTTGAGGAAATGAGATCTTGACCCATTTGGATGTAGGTGACATAAATTTAGATGATTCGGGTGCTCGATTTGTGTTTTGGAGCCAAGGGGCATTTTGGTAAAGTTTCAGCTTGGACTTTTATGGAAATTGGATTTTTCTTCGTGACATTTTAAGGCAAGTATGATTTGATAAAAGCGTAGGGTGTGACAATCCGAAATTTTTATCTTGTAAATTTATTTTTTCAAATCAATCAAGGTCAGACTCGTTTTTGTTATTTTCTAGCACTGTTTGGAGTCAATTAGAGTGTTTAAAACCTAGTATAATCAGGGTATGAGTCGTGGGATGAGTATTGTGGGTGTAACACCTTGCAAATGAGCCAAACACACCAACACAAGGTGTGTGCGGCCGCACACCCGAGTGTGCGGCCACACACCCATCCCAGCCGCACACTCCCACCTATATATTCAACACTTAGTCATTTTGAACACTTTTTCCACTTCTTCAAAGCTAGAACTCGTTTTCTCTCAAGTATCATCCAAAGTTTCACTTCAATCTTCAATCAAGTGAGTGATTCATCCTTTGAATAGCTAATATATGACCTTAACTAGCCTTTCTCCTTGATTTGATCCATGAAAACACCTATTTGGTGTTAGAACACCAAGAACACACACTACTTTTGAGACTTTTAACTACACTTTTAAGCCTCTAAATCGGGTATACACTTGCAATAGATTGTTATAAGCTAAAGACCCTTGAATTTATGCATGAAAAACGCCATTTCATATGATCTTCATGTGTGTACGACCGCACACACCATGTGTACGACCGCACACACTCTTGGCCGTACACTCTGGCCGCACACACTCTTGGTCGTACACTCTGACCGCACACACTCTTGGCCGTACACTCTGGCCGCACACACATAAAACCCATGACTTTGTGGCCTTACACTCAAATATAGGGTCATACACCTCTTATGTGCAACCATAGGTGTTGGTAACACTTAATTCTAAGTGTTTTTATGTCCCTAAGGCGTGTCCCTATCACTTTAAGTGGTTATATACGTGGAATGTATTCATATATGTGTAATTATATGTTAAATAGGAATCGTTTGTGCTCAAGACTCCAATTGACACCCAACAATCCTATATCGATATTTCATTCGAGTTACTCACTACAGGTGAGTTCATACCCCCTTAATCAATCTTTTAAATGATTTTAAATGCTTTTATGGGGGGATACACGTTGATCTTTTATAGTTATTATATCAATCACATGTGATTAATAACTACCAAACAAGTGAATTCCTTACTTTCAAACTGTGTTATCAAACAAACTACTTTTCAAACTGTTTTGTCAAACTCTTTTACATGTCCAATACTTTTATCAAACTCTTTTACATGTCAAATACTTTTATTCAATTTCCTTTGCTCTTATATTCTGTTAAATGTATATCTGTATAGATATAGTTATATAAGTAGGATTGAAAGGACTTAGGACTGATAACTCACCTTACCTCTTGTTCCTCGTTTGGTTAGGGTATCGGTTATTTGTCCGAAGGTCGTTTGAATCCTAGTTATATATTATGTATATGTATATATATATATATATAAAAGTTCCTTCTTTCTATTCAATACCTTTGGGTAGCAAAGGTATACAAATATGTTCATACATACAAATCACATTACTAGTAAGCTACAATAGGCGTAGTTTAGGAAGTTACTAATACTATTACTAGAACAATGGAACATACTAGAGTCAGTTCATACATGAGTCTATACATTACAATACAGCTAGTACATACTATACATTTTACAAGGAAACATACATGCTAGACAGAGAGAGAACATACAATACCATACAGAGAGAACATACATACATACTAGACAGAGAGAGAACACACAATACAGCTAGTACATTCAATACATATACAAGAATACTATTTCAGTTATGTGAGCCACGTAACGGGGCATGGCACTACCTGTCATGACTGTTTTGTATCCAGAATCTCCTTAAGTGGGGAGCGTATGAGTTTGTGTATAGATCTATACTGGATTGACTATCCTACACCTTGCTGCTCGCTACAGTGGGACTTGCAAGTCTACGGGTGTCAAACGTCATTTCTTCCGACATCTTACATTGTCGCGTTCTATAGTCGGTAGCAGGGTACAGGCCGATCACATGGTACTTTAAATTACAATTAGTTTAAGGTAGTTAGTACAGTAGTAGTTACTTAATACAATACTACAATACTATTTCATTTTCCCATTGCATTCACTTTGTGATCTTCACACAATAAACAATAATGTAGAAACTATATTTTTGGTAAATAATAGTCAGATGGGGAAAATACATACTCTTACAAGAGACACACACACAGATACTAGATGCCTTGGTAGAAGGCTACTTTTAGTAGGAAACATAGGGTTTTCTAGGAGATTCAAACCATTTTACAAATTCACACATCACTTTCTTACAAATACTTTCATAGAAATACATACACTAATATACTTATGATCTCACCAGCTTTAAAGCTGATACTCGCTTTCAAAATAACTTGTATTCTCAGGTCGCCAGTAGACAGGTACCGATGCCAGGTTTTGAGAAGATGGAGCTCGTTCGAGACTCATCTTTTATTTTGATTCATATTTTGGTGTCTATTTAACTTGACAGAACACACTTGTATTAAAATTATATTATTAATGCAATGGATGATGTTGTTGCTTGTTTACTACTTTGCACTGTTGTGATACTGAACATGACGTCCTCCACCCCCGAACGATTCCGTCGTTCCGGTTTTGGGGTGTGACAGATTGGTATCAGAGCATTGTTTATAGTGAATTAAGTATATCAACCCATAAAAGATATACAGACTATAAATACAATGGGATTAAAATACTCTGACCAAGAGTTTATACTTTTAAATAATAAAATATTTAACTAAGTATACATGCCTGCATTCATACTAAAATCAGTGTTACTAGGACAGAACAAAAGTATTACGATTGTTGGGCAGCATAAGTAGACTTAGAGACATATAGTCAAATCTGGGAAGATATAGCCTGATCAACTATATTATCCGAGGAGTGACTAGCATGTGCCTAAGTGTGGTTGTGAGGTTGCAACAAGTCTAAAAACTTACCAACAATACCACAATGAAAACAGTAACACAGAACATAAACTTAAAATACTATAGGGGTATTTTGTGTTACTATAAACTACTTATGTGCTAGATTCTTATATCCTTTTCTCGCGTAGATATCATGGCTGGATTCCATCTTCCCGGAGACCCGTACTATCCCAACCACGGCAATGCTAGATGGCTTGAAGAAGAGCCAGAAGATGATCACCCAATCCCTCTGGATGATCACCAAGCTGAAGGTTTTTCTAATGGTTCTAACTCAGATCCAGAAGTCAACAACCTACCCCCAGTTGCTCAAGAGCCAAACCCAAACCCTCGTCCAGCATATCAAGGTCCCACACCTCTGTGGGCAACAAACTTGAACAGGTGGAGTCACGAGCAAGGTCAGTCGTTACCTTACAACGGAGACCGAAGCTTCTATGACTTATGCGAGGGAGGCTCAGCTGATCGAGTCCTACCCATCATGGTCCGTAGGATAGCTCGGAATGTTGAGCAAGGTCGAGCAGCCATCGATCTAGTCGTGGAAATTGACGCCAACTCTTGTGTTAACACGGTCCGCATTCGCCAACTCGAGGTAGCCATGGAAAGGACTAGGATAACCAATAGGACTCTGCAGCAATAGTTAGCTGCATCCCAAGCTGAAGTTAGGGAACTTCGGGCTAGACAGTCAATGTATGAAAGGCGCATGCGAGACATAGAACACCACCTGTCGGAGTCAAGGACTCACTCTAGTAGTTCTCGTCGCCGTTAAAGTCTCCTCGACTTTTCTTTTGGATATAACTTAGTTATGTAAAACTTTAGTCTAATTTCCTGTCTTTGTTAAAAACTTGGACCTGTTAGGTCTTGATTAGGTCGTAGATCTGTCAAAATTTTCCCTCCTTGGTTGATGTAAGACCTACTTCTAGGTCATTTTTCCCGAACTTGTTACATCTGTAATGCCAGTATTTTTGACAGATACCTAATCTCATGGAAATTATTATCTAAATGTTATCATCTGTTAGTACTAGATCTGTATTCAATCGTACCATTCAATTGTGCTGTTGGACTATGGAGAGTTAGTCCATGAGGCATTCTCATCAAATTCTTACTATTAAATTCTTATCAACATCTTCATCTTTGTAAACTTATAGTTGAAAGATGCCTCCACGTCGATCAACGAGACGCGATCCTCCGATAACTGCAACACCACCTGCTCCTCAAATTGATACGGCAGCTCTAAATGCTGCAGTAGCTGCGGTTGTGGCAATAACCATGGCTCAATATGATTCTTCAGGTTCCACTAGAGGAGGGACACCTGTTCAATCTACTCATGGTGAAATCCCTGTGCGCTTGAGAGAGTGCTCCTACAAGGACTTCACCAACTGCAAGCCACTGTCCTTTAAAGGGACTGGCGGAGTCATTGCCCTCTCGCAATGGTTCGAAAAGACGGAGTCGATCTTCGAGATTTGCTCCAGCTCTGCAGCGAGTAAAGTCAAGTTCGCTGCTTGCACTTTCGAAGGAAAAGCCCTGACATGGTGGAATAGCCATGTCAAGTCACTAACTCTTATAGTGGCAAACGACATGGGCTGGGAAACTTTGAAAGACCTCATGATCGAGGAATACTGCCCGAGGGGAGAAATCCAAAAGCTGGAGCAGGAACTTTGGAGCCTAACCATGAAGGGCTCCGACATCGTGACCTATACCGCCAGGTTCTGCGAACTGGTGGCCCTCTGTCCCAACATGGTTCATACAGAGGGAAAGAAGATAGAAAGATACATATGGGGGCTGGTGCCTCCATACCAGGGGAACGTTTTGGCTTCAAACCCCACTACATTCGACAGTGCCAAGCGGTTGGCACATCGGCTTATTGACCATGGGGTCCGTACCCCATCAGCAACAACAACCCTAGCCATCTCGGAACCCTCCAAAACCGCCGATAACAAGCGGAAGTTCTGGGATGACAAGAAGAAGAAGAAGGCTGCCAAAAAGCAGCAGGTCGTAGCAGTTCATGCTGCGATAGCACCTGCCGCTGCTGCTCCGGTGAAGCAGTACGCTGGGAGTTTGCCAAAGTGCAACAAGTGCAACTTCCACCACACAGGAGCCTGCCGGGAAATGCAGTGCTCAAACTGCAGCAGGAAGGGGGACACTGCCCGCTTCTGCAAGGCTCCAGCAAAACCAATCACCCAAGTCCCCGGCGCTGGTGTGGGCCAAGCTTGCTACAATTGTGGCGAAGTGGGCCACTACAAAAGAAACTGCCCGAAGGCAGGGATCGCCGGCGGAGTGGGAAGAGTTCTGGCTATAGGCCACGAGGAAGCGGTTGCCGACCCCACAGTGGTCACTGGTACGTTTCTCCTCGATAACTCTTATGCATGCATACTGTTTGATAGTGGAACGGAGAGGAGTTTCGTGAACCAAAAATTTGCTCATTTACTTAAGCAAAAATCACGAGCACTTAAAGAACCGTTCACTGTAGAAATAGCTAATGGAAAGACGGAGAGCACTAACAGTATGTTCATAGGGTGTACCCTAACGCTAGATAGCCATTCATTTTCGATCGACCTCATGCCGGTCTCAATTAAAAGTTTCGAGGTCATTATCGGCATGGATTGGTTGAGTCTTCATCGTGCCGACATCATGTGTTACGAAAAGGCAGTTCGCCTTAATCTGCCGTCTGGCGAAACTCTAGTAGTTTATGGCGACAAACCTAGCACAAACCTCCGTATCATCTCGAGCATCCAAGCTCAGAAATTCTTGAGAAAGGAATGCCGCGCATTCCTTGCTCATGTGGTCGATGTGAGCCAAGAAACGAAAGACATTCAGAACATTCCAGTAGTACGCGACTTTCCCGACATCTTTCCAGAAGAACTCCCAGGATTACCTCCGCAACGTCAAGTCGAGTTCAGAATCGACTTAGTTCCAGGGGCTACCCCCGTAGCCAAATCGCCTTATCGGCTAGCACCTGCAGAGATGCAAGAACTGTCCGGTCAACTTAACGAACTGCTCAGCAAGGGCTTTATAAGACCAAGCTTCTCACCTTGGGGAGCTCCAGTCTTGTTCGTCAAGAAGAAAGACAGATCGTTTCGTATGTGCATCGACTACAGGGAGCTCAACAAACTGACCGTGAAGAATCGTTGTCCACTGCCTCGTATAGACGATTTATTTGATCAACTGCAAGGGGCGAACTTCTTTTCAAAAATCGATCTAAGATCCGGATATCACCAACTACGAGTGCTAGGGGAGGATGTTCCGAAGACAGCCTTCCGAACTCGTTATGGGCACTACGAATTCGTAGTGATGTCGTTCGGATTAACAAACGCGCCCGCAGTATTCATGGATTTAATGAATAGGGTGTGTCGTCCTTACTTGGATCAGTTCGTCATCGTCTTCATCGATGACATACTTATCTACTCTCGTAGTAAGGAGGAGCATAGTCAACATTTGCGACAGGTCTTAGAAACACTGCGTTCGGAGAAGCTCTATGCGAAGTTCTCGAAATGCGAATTTTGGATCCGAAGAGTCGAATTCTCAGGGCACGTGGTTAGCGAGGAGGGAATACACGTGGACCCTTCCAAAATCAAAACCATTGAGAGCTGGTCAGCACCGAAGATAAACAATTATGCGACATAAATCCTCAAGAAAACTCTTGGGTTTTAAATATAGCTAGAAACAAAAAAGCTCTAGGAGAAACTCTTAGACCAAGAATTTCTATGGATTCACTCCATATAGGAGAAAGCTCAGAAAGAAAAGATAGTAACTTGATAAGAAACATGTCTTTAAAAATTGATAGTCTACGTCAGAATATCAAACAAATCTCTGAAGTTATAAATGAGTAATAAAATAGATTTTCCTCATTTTTATAAAAAAGGTAAAACAGTAAAAATTAAAACTCTTAACGACAATACTGAAAAGAAAGAATACATTTTCTCTACTTCTGGAAAAGCTGGTATTCAAACAATTGTAAATCATTGCAATAATCTCAACCAGATCATTGCAAGATGTCTCTTAAAAACTTCAAAAATAAGCCATTACCTTGGTATTTCAAAAGATATTTCTAAAGATATTTCAAAAAATAAAATACCTTTTAACCAATTTAAAAACGATTTAACCTTTTTGGTTAAAAACAATCTTGATAAAAATGATTTTGAAAAATTCTTCGAAGTTATTGAAAGGCAAAATAAATTAACTATCAAGCTAACCCAGTCTATTGACAAACATTCTATTCTTTTAGAAAACTCTTTAAAAAACAACCATTTTGTTGAAGAAGTCGCCAAAAAGGCAAATATTGAAGGCACTCTTAAGGAAAACAACCTTAAGATCACTAATATACAAGATCAGTTAAAACAACTAATAGGATGACCTCGATTTCCGAGCTCAATAGATCAATCAACCTCCTTAATGAAAAAATAGATGGGCTGATCATAAACTTTGACTTAACAGTCAATAAATACGTAACCACTACACGGTTGGAAGTAGCATCTGCAAAAATTATTGCAGACATTACTAAAGAGTTATCTGAAAAGATTGACTCTTGCCCTTGTAATAAAGACATTCTTGAACACATCAAGAATATTTCCATCATAGAGCAAAAAACCAAACCTGGAAAATATTCAGGTCTTAAGAAACACTCACCTCCCAATCCTAGTATTGGAAACCCTGACTTAGGAAGCTCAAAAGACTCCCAGAAAATTGATATTTTCAAAAAAGAGCAAAAATGAAAGAAACAATCTCTGAGAAACTTGAGAAATATTTCTTTAACCTTCAATATGAAGATTATGATAAGGCTGACCAAAAACTTATTCAGCTTTTATCTTTAGAAACTAAAGAATGCGAAGAATTGTATCAAAAAGAACCCAAACTTTTTGATCAATATTTTAGAATGACTAAAATAGATGAACCTGATACCGAATCAGAACAAGAAGATAACTTTAAAACTAATACAAAGACTGTTAAGTTCGAATATTCAGATATGGAAGATGATGAAGCAGAATCTTCTTATACAGCCACAAGAAGAGGCAATAAAAAGAAATATGAGTTCAAAATGCCTGTACACAATGGTATTCCAGATAGTAGCAAAGGACCCAATACGATCAATATACTCAATATTGATTGTATCCAAGATCTAAAACTCAGAGAAAGAGTTGTAGAAAAATGGGTTACTGAGATTTCACTAATCTTACAGACAAACCCAGATGAATTTGAAAAAGCAAAAAATGTTCTTCTACTTTTAGAACACAAAACTGATGGAATTGTGCAAAAGTTCCTAAGAAACAATAATTGGAATGAAGATTTGCATGGTTCAGATCTTTTTTATAATCTCATAAATGTCATATACACTACTTTCTTAGGTCTTGATTATATTTCTAATAAAGACTTTACCATTAATAAGAAAGTTGACGTAGCAAGAGTTTCAATGACAAAACTCCAATTACATGATATTAGTCTTCTCGACAAATACACATGTATGTATGAATCATATCTATATGATATTCCCCAGAGAAGTGAATATGCACAATGGATATCTGCTTATCTAATGAAAATTCCAATTATTGGAGAAATCTGTACTGAAAGATGGAAAAAAGAAGCTACTGGAGAAATCCAGCAAACCAGTCTCTCTTATGCAACAAAAATTGCAAAGGAAGAAATTGATAGAATCTGTCAAGACAGATATAAACAACAAAAGCTCAAAACAATAAGTAAAGATTGTTGTAGCATTCTCTCTGATTTCAAAAACTTTGATATTGGAAGGAAAACTTATACTAAGAAAAAATATAAAAACAGACCTTCTCTCTCGAGTTAAGAAAACAAATTTAAAAATAAAGAAAGAAAACATTTTCAAAAATGTTCCTTCTAAACTTAGTATTTTAAATCCACTTAAAAGAAAAAATGAAATTTTCTACTTTGTTAGTACTAAAGAAATGTCTGTAGACATAAAAGACACAATAGGAGCTGTCTTTCTACCCCTTTTAACTAAAGAACAAATAAACAATAACTTGAAAAGTATTCCAGTAGTGTTTCATTATAATGTAATGCCATTTTAACAAAGGCTCTGATACCAGTTGGCGTGTGTGTGCGGTTTTCTTGTTTTTTGACAAGAAGAAGGGAATAGATGCAAAAATTGTAAAGAGAAAACTCATTTAATCAATAAGTGTTTTGGAGTAGGAGTATTACTTACATAGATAGAAACTATTCAAGCCAGCCTGTGTCATCCTTTGGTCTGTGTGGTTGCTTTCCCTGTTGGCGTGTGTGTGCGGTTTTCTTGTTTTTTGACAAGAAAAAAGGAATAGATGCAAAAATTGTAAAGAGAAAACTCATTTAATCAATAAGTGTTTTGGAGTAGGAGTATTACTTACATAGATAGAAACTATTCAAGCCATCCTGTGTCATCCTTTGGTCTGTGTGGTTGCTTTCCCTGTTGGCCTCATGCCTGCGGTACTGTTGACCATCGTCGACCTGACACTCTGTCACTTACAGGTTTCATTACTCTATTTTGTATGAACACTCAAGTATAACAAAACATGGATTTATTGATAAAAGAGCTCCCAAGATAGGAGTACTCTTACAATATTTTACATCTCCCCTCTAAGGGAGATTTTACTCACAAGACATTAAAAATTTATAAGATAGAGAGTGTTTTTTTTTTTTGCACTCGTTCTTGCGATGCCCTTAATGAAAACATAACTCTCAATTTATAGATACATTGAGAGGGTCTGATAATTGTTTGTTACGTCAGGCATGACGTTTCTCTCCACTAATGAATTACATTATTGTGGATAGCTGGAAGGCATCTCTAAAAGGTAAGACGCATTATTTTTCTGAGTGGATGGAAGTGTGCGGAGCATCTTCTATTAAGATGATGAGGATTTGTCATCTTCAGAGGAGGGCCCCTCCTTTGTCTCCGAATCTTTGCTTTCGCAAAAGTGACAGAGATGTTCTTCGAAAAGTTGTTCTGCATGTCGGCAAAAGTGTTGGTGTGTAGCGTTGGAGACTTCCATGGTATTGTTCAT
This sequence comes from Lactuca virosa, assembly GCF_052849685.1. Lineage (NCBI taxonomy): Eukaryota > Viridiplantae > Streptophyta > Magnoliopsida > Asterales > Asteraceae > Lactuca > Lactuca virosa. Next base: position 256,166,656 of record NC_136434.1, read on the forward strand.
GAATTTTTCGCCAAACATAGAGGCTTGACGAAGATCTTCTTGACTGGTGTTGTTGTAACTCCAGCTTGTAATTATACAATGTGAGTTGGTATAATTAATCTTCTTTTTTGAACCAGAGATAATCTCAATGATTTTTTCTGAGATTCTTCTTAACCCATTGATGCGATTGGGATGAAGAATTTCTGTGAATGGTAGATCTTTATCCTCCATTGGTCGAGATTGTTCAATTTCTCTATTGGTTTTAGAAAGACCAATTTCCAGAAAATGGTATGAAGAAAGAGTTGATTCTTGAATCCATTCTGGGAGTGAAGAGATGCATCTGATGTAGATCGGGTTATCTTTTGCTTTAAGTACTTTCTTTCGAAAGTTCTTAATGGATTCTACCATGCTGCTTGGGAAGAATTTGAGTTCTTGAAGGTTGCAACTTGGGTAGATATTGTCGTTTAGTCCAGTTTGAAAGGCTTGGTAGACTAAATTTGCATCTGCTCCTTCGAGGAAGTTGAACAGACTTTTTGTCTTCTTATCCGTAGTGAAAAACTTTTCATAAATAAGATCTTCTGGGCATGCAGCTCTTGCTTTCTTCCAGATTGTTCTGAAATCTTCAAAAGAGATTTCAGGATAGTTAACCGTTTGTTGAACATCAATTGGAACGTCAAACCTTTGGTCTCTGTGAGCTTCTTTGACTTTTTGGATTTTTGGTCGAAGAAGCGGTTGGTTAGTTTTGCTTGTATCATCTTGATAGGTGGCAAGGCTTAATCTTGCAGATGCTTCATTTCTGAATTTTTTGCAAGTAACTTTATCAGCTTTACAGAAAGTTTCTGTAATTCCCCAGTCAGTATGAACACCGGCATGTGGTCCTTTGTAGATTACATAAAATTTTTCAGCTTCTTTGTTAAGAGCTTTTTTGTAATCTGGTGTAAACTCCTGCACAGATTTGTTGGTGGGTGACAAAGTTGTCATTTTACTGATTCCTTCAGTACAAGGATTGGGGTTAACCAATAAGCTAGTTTTTCCTTCAGGAAGAGGAGTAGCTGTCTCCTTTATTATGCTTTTTAGCAAAGCATCAGCTTTCAACGGATTTGTCGATTCTTTACCAGGTGCCGTTTGCACTGGAATAGCCTTTGTGTTTAAGCTTTCGCTTTCCGGTACATTGGTGACCGTTGTTACTTGTTCATACAAGTTGATTTTCTGCTCAATTGCAGATAGTTCAATGAGGAGCATTTGTTTCTTTATCCTCAAAGTGTTGAGGTCTTCCATTTTTGTAAACTCAATTTTTGTTTACTTTTCTCTCTAATCTCCCCCTCTCTTTTTTGTAGGTGAAGTTTTTTGTGAGGAATATGTCATGAGGATCATATCCTTTTATAGGGCTCGAGAGGAGCAAGTGAGATCATGGATGATGTAAGGTATACCTGAAGTCACGGGTGAGGCAGTCTGCCAGTACATTTTTATTTCCTGCGAGATGTTCAACAGTGAAAGTATATCGTGAGAACCACTCTTGCCAACGTATTAGTCGGCCTAATTTGTTGTCTTCTGCAATCTTAGTTCGGAGGAAATAAGTAAAATTTTTATTATCTGTACGAACCAGGAAATTTACTGGTGTTAAATATACAGAGAATTTTGTAATATCTCTTTTTACAGCGAGTAATTCTTTTTCATTGCTATGGTAGTTTTTCTCGGCTGCCTTGAAACTGCCAGAGGTGTACATGCAAATTTGTTCTTCGTTTTTGGGGGTTTTAGCTTTTAAAACACCTCCCCAAAATTCATCAGAAGCATCAGTTTCAATAATTAAACTGTCTTCAATGTTTGGAAGATAAAGTTTTGGAAAATTGATTAAAACTTTCTTTATCTTTTTGATGTAGTCTGTATCAGCATTTGACCAATTCCAGATGACATCTTTTTTCAATTTTACCTGTAAAGGTTTTCTCATGGCTGCAAGTTTTTCAATATATGTTTCAGCATAAGTTAAAACACCAAGAAATCTTTGCAGTTGTTTTTTGTCTTCTAAAACATTTGGAAAGTCATGTAAATGTTCAAGAATATGCTTTTGAGGACAATGAGTACCCTCATTTATTTCTAAACCCAAAAAATTAATTTTTGTTTTGAAAAGATGAGCTTTCTTTTTTGAAAGTATTATTCCATATTTTAAAATGGTTCTGAGAACCTGTGTAACATGAACATAGTGCTCTTGTTCATTTTTGCTGAAGACCATGATGTCATCAACGTATACAGTACAGAAACCTTCAAGTCCTCGAAGGGCGTTCTGCATGTGTCTTTGAAAAATACTAGGAGCTTGTTTAAGCCCAAAGGGTAGTACTTTCCATTGAAAGAGTCCATCAGGACATGTGAAGGCAGTGAGAAGCTGCGATTCTTCATCAAGTAGGACTTGCCAGAAACCTGACTTGCAGTCAAAACTTGAATACATATTTTTTCCTCGTAGAAGAGTCAAAAGTTCGTGTATATTGGGAAGATTATGTGAGTCTCCAATAGTTGCATCATTGATTGCTTTGTAGTTGACAACCATGCGCTTCTTTCCTCTTCTTTTTTCTGCTTCTTTATTGACAAGAAAAGCAAGGGACATATGAGGGGATTTTGATTCTATAATTAGTCTCATCTCAAGTAATTCCTTGATTTGTTTGGAGAATTCTTCTCTATCTTGTAGAGAGTAAACCATAGGTTTTTCTCTAATAACCGTTTTGGGATTAATGAGCTTAATTGAAGCTTTCATCCATCCTTTGGTTTTATCTGGATCAATAGGATTTTCAGAACAAACTTTTTCAAGAAGATCTTCAATCTGTTTGAACCTGGTAGTTTGAATAGAAATAATCCTTTCTTTATTAATTCCTTCTTGGGTTATATTAGTACCCGGAATTTGTTTTTCTTTAAAGCCTTTTTCTTGAGTTTCAAGAAAACCTGGTTTTCCTTTGCTATAGGCTTCTGTAACCTTTTTTATAATTACCATATCATTATTAAGATGAAAGGCAATTCTATCTATCCATTGTATAAATGGTCCATAAACTTGACAAAAGTTGTTACCAATTATGATATCAATTCCTGAATTTTGTTGGTAAATAGTGGGAACGTTGAAATGTTCTCCTGAAAGTTCGAGATTAATATTTCTACAAACTTTATTTATCTTTATGGTTTCACCATTTGCAATAGTGGCACTAATTTCTTTGGGAGCATTTTCCCAGAGCTCATCCGGAATGATGAATTTGCTTGCAAGACATAAAGATGCACCTGTGTCTACAAAACAATGTACTCTAAATTTCTTATATCCTTTAAAGTTAAGGAAGGCAGAAACATAAATAGAGTTTGGATTAGTGAGATTCATGATAAGGGAATCATTAATCTTCTGGAGGTTTGCGCAAAAATGGTTAAACTCCTCCTCCCTAAAAAGTGGAGCCTGTATGAGACTAGTCTGAGTCATCCGTGGTTGATTCGTTTTCATCAGAATTTGATGAAGAATCAGTTTCAACATGAAATGTAAAGACATGTTGTATACCTTCATACTCCTCTTCAAGAGCTTCATAATCTCCATTATTAGCGGTTTGTAAAACCTTGACTTTGTCAGGGTATTTTTTTCTATTTGGACATTCATTGGCATAGTGTCCTTCTTCATTGCAGATCCAACATCTACATTTTTTCTTTCCTTGTGGACAGGAAGTAGTCTTCTTAGGTGATTCTTTTGAAGGTTTTTTGAAGTATTTTCCTGGTGAAAATTTTCTTATTTTCTTTTTCCAGAAAGATTTGTATTTCTTTTTGTTTTTATATTTTTTCTTAGTATAAGTTTTCCTTCCAATATCAAAGTTTTTGAAATCAGAGAGAATGCTGCAACAATCTTTACTTATTGTTTTGAGCTTTTGTTGTTTATATCTGTCTTGACAGATTCTATCAATTTATTCCTTTGCAATTTTTGTTGCATAAGAAAGACTGGTTTGCTGGATTTCTCCAGTAGCTTCTTTTTTCCATCTTTCAGTACAAATTTCTCCAATAATTGGAATTTTCATTAGATAAGCAGATATCCATTGTGCATATTCACTTCTCTGGGGAATATCATATAGATATGATTCATACATACATGTGTATTTGTCGAGAAGACTAATATCATGTAATTGGAGTTTTGTCATTGAAACACTTGCTACGTCAACTTTCTTATTAATGGTAAAGTCTTTATTAGAAATATAATCAAGACCTAAGAAAGTAGTGTATATGACATTTATGAGATTATCAAAAAGATCTGAACCATGCAAATCTTCATTCCAATTATTGTTTCTTATGAACTTTTGCACAATTCCATCAGTTTTGTGTTCTAAAAGTAGAAGAACATTTTTTGCTTTTTCAAATTCATCTGGGTTTGTCTGTAAGATTAGTGAAATCTCAGTAACCCATTTTTCTACAACTCTTTCTCTGAGTTTTAGATCTTGGATACAATCAATATTGAGTATATTGATCGTATTGGGTCCTTTGCTACTATCTGGAATACCATTGTGTACAGGCATTTTGAACTCATATTTCTTTTTATTGCCTCTTCTTGTGGCTGTATAAGAAGATTCTGCTTCATCATCTTCCATATCTGAATATTCGAACTTAACAGTCTTTGTATTAGTTTTAAAGTTATCTTCTTGTTCTGATTCAGTATCAGGTTCATCTATTTTAGTCATTCTAAAATATTGATCAAAAAGTTTGGGTTCTTTTTGATACAATTCTTCGCATTCTTTAGTTTCTAAAGATAAAAGCTGAATAAGTTTTTGGTCAGCCTTATCATAATCTTCATATTGAAGGTTAAAGAAATATTTCTCAAGTTTCTCAGAGATTGTTTCTTTCATTTTTGCTCTTTTTTGAAAATATCAATTTTCTGGGAGTCTTTTGAGCTTCCTAAGTTAGGGTTTCCAATACTAGGATTGGGAGGTGAGTGTTTCTTAAGACCTGAATATTTTCCAGGTTTGGTTTTTTGCTCTATGATGGAAATATTCTTGATGTGTTCAAGAATGTCTTTATTACAAGGGCAAGAGTCAATCTTTTCAGATAACTCTTTAGTAATGTCTGCAATAATTTTTGCAGATGCTACTTCCAACCGTGTAGTGGTTACGTATTTATTGACTGTTAAGTCAAAGTTTATGATCAGCCCATCTATTTTTTCATTAAGGAGGTTGATTGATCTATTGAGCTTGGGAATCGAGGTCATCCTATTAGTTGTTTTAACTGATCTTGTATATTAGTGATCTTAAGGTTGTTTTCCTTAAGAGTGCCTTCAATATTTGCCTTTTTGGCGACTTCTTCAACAAAATGGTTGTTTTTTAAAGAGTTTTCTAAAAGAATAGAATGTTTGTCAATAGACTGGGTTAGCTTGATAGTTAATTTATTTTGCCTTTCAATAACTTCGAAGAATTTTTCAAAATCATTTTTATCAAGATTGTTTTTAACCAAAAAGGCTAAATCGTTTTTAAATTGGTTAAAAGGTATTTTATTTTTTGAAATATCTTTAGAAATATCTTTTGAAATACCAAGGTAATGGCTTATTTTTGAAGTTTTTAAGAGACATCTTGCAATGATCTGGTTGAGATTATTGCAATGATTTACAATTGTTTGAATACCAGCTTTTCCAGAAGTAGAGAAAATGTATTCTTTCTTTTCAGTATTGTCGTCAAGAGTTTTAATTTTTACTGTTTTACCTTTTTTATAAAAATGAGGAAAATCTATTTTATTACTCATTTATAACTTCAGAGATTTGTTTGATATTCTGACGTAGACTATCAATTTTTAAAGACATGTTTCTTATCAAGTTACTATCTTTTCTTTCTGAGCTTTCTCCTATATGGAGTGAATCCATAGAAATTCTTGGTCTAAGAGTTTCTCCTAGAGCTTTTTTGTTTCTAGCTATATTTAAAACCCAAGAGTTTTCTTGAGGATTTATGTCGCAGAATTGTTTATCTTTGACATGGCCTATTTCTGAAAAGACATCATCAAGTTCGATGTACTCGTCTTTCTTGTAGTCTATGCTATGGTGACTATTGGTCAGGACATATCCTATGAGATAGGTTATGGTGAATGGTTTATCACCTGGGTTCATAAGGTCACTTCTTTCAAAGTGATGTATAAAAGATAAAGTTTTATCTATATTTGCAGATTTCAAATCCAGAGCAAATTTTGGATAGACTGAAAACATAATTTTTTGGTAAGCAAGGTTTCCCCTAGCAGCACCTAAGATGCAGTCCTGTCTGTCAGTAATTATGTTGTCAATTAAAGCCATTTTTATGTGAGAATTTATTCCTGCTTGGAATTGGGATTTTATCAAAAATTTTATAGCTCCGATATGGACCATTCTTATTTTTGATCTAATCTAAACTGGAATAATTTTCAAGTTATTGTTTATTTGTTCTTTAGTTAAAAGGGGTAGAAAGACAGCTACTATTGTGTCTTTTATGTCTACAGACATTTCTTTAGTACTAACAAAGTAGAAAATTTCATTTTTTCTTTTAAGTGGATTTAAAATACTAAGTTTAGAAGGAACATTTTTGAAAATGTTTTCTTTCTTTATTTTTAAATCTGTTTTCTTAACTCGAGAGAGAAGGTCTTGTTTTATTAAGAGGTTTGCATGAAAGCCGTCTTCATCCTCAACATAAGTTAGGATTTGTTTTTCTTCTGAATCATTTTCTTCAGAATTGTTGAAAATTTCTTTATTCATTTTAAGAAATGTTAACAAGTTAAAATCCTTTTTCTGAGTTCTGAAACTGAGTTTAAAGCTTTATCAAGGTGTTCTTGATGCATTTTTTGCCTATGAAGGAGGTACTTACGTATATTAACCATGGTTGGTATATATTCGTGAGTATGTTTATTTTGTGCTTGTAGAATTCTGAAATTTATATGCACTAAATCTTTTTTATTACTTAAAAGTATTTCTTTATGTTGAGAAATCTCATTCTCTTTATTACGAATTTTATCGAAAATTCCACTATAAAGTGTTTCATTATAATGTAATGCCATTTTAACAAAAGCTCTGATACCAGTTGGCGTGTGTGAGCGGTTTTCTTGTTTTTTGACAAGAAGAAGGGAATAGATGCAAAAATTGTAAAAAGAAAACTCATTTAATCAATAAATGTTTTGGAGTAGGAGTATTACTTACATAGATAGAAACTATTCAAGTCAGCCTGTGTCATCCTTTGGTCTGTGTGGTTGCTTTCCCTGTTGGCCTCATGCCTGCGGTACTGTTGACCATCGTCGACCTGACACTCTGTCACTTACAGGTTTCATTACTCTATTTTGTATGAACACTCAAGTATAACAAAACATGGATTTATTGATAAAAGAGCTCCCAAGATGGGAGTACTCTTACAATATTTTACATCTTCTCCCCTCTAAGGGAGATTTTACTCACAAGACATTAAAAATTTATAAGATAGAGAGTGTTTTTTTTTGCACTCGTTCTTGTGATGCCCTTAATGAAAACATAACTCTCAATTTATAGATACATTGAGAGGGTCTGATAATTGTTTGTTACGTCAGGCATGGCGTTTCTCTCCACTAACGAATTACATTATTGTGGATAGCTGGAAGGCATCTCTAAAAGGTAAGACGCATTATTTTTCTGAGTGGATGGAAGTGTGCGGAGCATCTTCTATTAAGATGATGAGGATTTATCATCTTCAGAGGAGGGCCCCTCATTTGTCTCCGAATCTTTGCTTTCGCAAAAGTGACAGAGATGTTCTTCGAAAAGTTGTTCTGCATGTCGGCAGAAGTGTTGGTGTGTAGCGTTGGAGACTTCCATGGTATTGTTCATGAATTTTTCGCCAAACATAGAGGCTTGACGAAGATCTTCTTGACTGGTGTTGTTGTAACTCCAGCTTGTAATTATGCAACGTGAGTTGGTATAATTAATCTTCTTTTTTGAACCAGAGATAATCTCAATGATTTTTTCTGAGATTCTTCTTAACCCATTGATGCGATTGGGATGAAGAATTTCTGTGAATGGTAGATCTTTATCCTCCATTGGTCGAGATTGTTCAATTTCTCTATTGGTTTTAGAAAGACCAATTTCCAGAAAATGGTATGAAGAAAGAGTTGATTCTTGAATCCATTCTGGGAGTGAAGAGATGCATCTGATGTAGATCGGGTTATCTTTTGCTTAAAGTACTTTCTTTCGAAAGTTCTTAATGGATTCTACCATGCTGCTTGGGAAGAATTTGAGTTCTTGAAGGTTGCAACTTGGGTAGATATTGTCGATTAGTCCAGTTTGAAAGGCTTGGTAGACTAAATTTGCATCTGCTCCTTCGAGGAAGTTGAACAGACTTTTTGTCTTCTTATCCGTAGTGAAAAACTTTTCATAAATAAGATCTTCTGGGCATGCAGCTCTTGCTTTCTTCCAGATTGTTCTGAAATCTTCAAAAGAGATTTCAGGATAGTTAACCGTTTGTTGAACGTCAATTGGAACGTCAAACCTTTGGTCTCTGTGAGCTTCTTTGACTTTTTGGATTTTTGGTCGAAGAAGTGGTTGGTTAGTTTTGCTTGTATCATCTTGATAGGTGGCAAGGCTTAATCTTGCAGATGCTTCATTTCTGAATTTTTTGCAAGTAACTTTATCAGCTTTACAGAAAGTTTCTGTAATTCCCCAGTCAGTATGAACACCGGCATGTGGTCCTTTGTAGATTACATAAAATCTTTCAGCTTCTTTGTTAAGAGCTTTTTTGTAATCTGGTGTAAACTCCTGCACAGATTTGTTGGTGGGTGACAAAGTTGTCATTTTACTGATTCCTTCAGTACAAGGATTAGGGTTAACCAATAAGCTAGTTTTTCCTTCAGGAAGAGGAGTAGCTGTCTCCTTTATTATGCTTTTTAGCAAAGCATCAGCTTTCAACGGATTTGTCGATTCTTTACCAGGTGCCGTTTGCACTGGAATAGCCTTTGTGTTTAAGTTTTCGCTTTCCGGTACATTGGTGACCGTTGTTACTTGTTCATACAAGTTGATTTTCTGCTCAATTGCAGATAGCTCAATGAGGAGCATTTGTTTCTTTATCCTCAAAGTGTTGAGGTCTTCCATTTTTGTAAACTCAATTTTTGTTTACTTTTCTCTCTAATCTCCCCCTCTCTTTTTTGTAGGTGAAGTTTTTTGTGAGGAATATGTCATGAGGATCATATCCTTTTATAGGGCTCGAGAGGAGCAAGTGAGATCATGGATGATGTAAGGTATACCTGAAGTCACGAGTGAGGCAGTCTGCCAGTACATTTTTATTTCCTGCGAGATGTTCAACAGTGAAAGTATATCGTGAGAACCACTCTTGCCAACGTATTAGTCGGCCTAATTTGTTGTCTCCTGCAATCTTAGTTCGGAGGAAATAAGTAAAATTTTTATTATCTGTACGAACCAGGAAATTTACTAGTGTTAAATATACAGAGAATTTTGTAATATCTCTTTTTACAGCGAGTAATTCTTTTTCATTGCTATGGTAGTTTTTCTCGGCTGCCTTGAAACTGCCAGAGGTGTACCTGCAAATTTGTTCTTCGTTTTGGGGGGTTTTAGCTTTTAAAACACCTCCCCAAAATTCATCAGAAGCATCAGTTTCAATAATTAAACTGTCTTTAATGTTTGGAAGATAAAGTTTTGGAAAATTGATTAAAACTTTCTTTATCTTTTTGATGTAGTCTGTATCAGCATTTGACCAATTCCAGATGACATCTTTTTTCAATTTTACCTGTAAAGGTTTTCTCATGGCTGCAAGTTTTTCAATATATGTTTCAGCATAAGTTAAAACACCAAGAAATCTTTGCAGTTGTTTTTTGTCTTCTAAAACATTTGGAAAGTCATGTAAATGTTCAAGAATATGCTTTTGAGGACAATGAGTACCCTCATTTATTTCTAAACCCAAAAAATTAATTTTTGTTTTGAAAAGATGAGCTTTCTTTTTTGAAAGTATTATTCCATATTTTAAAATGGTTCTGAGAACCTGTGTAACATGAACATAGTGCTCTTGTTCATTTTTGCTGAAGACCATGATGTCATCAACGTATACAGTACAGAAACCTTCAAGTCCTCGAAGGGCGTTCTGCATGTGTCTTTGAAAAATACTAGGAGCTTGTTTAAGCCCAAAGGGTAGTACTTTCCATTGAAAGAGTCCATCAGGACATGTGAAGGCAGTGAGAAGTTGCGATTCTTCATCAAGTAGGACTTGTCAGAAACCTGACTTGCAGTCAAAACTTGAATACATATTTTTTCCTCGTAGAAGAGTCAAAAGTTCGTGCATATTTGGAAGATTATGTGAGTCTCCAATAGTTGCATCATTGATTGCTTTGTAGTTGACAACCATGCGCTTCTTTCCTCTTCTTTTTTCTGCTTCTTTATTGACAAGAAAGGCAGGGGACATATGAGGGGATTTTGATTCTATAATTAGTCTCATATCAAGTAATTCCTTGATTTTTTTGGAGAATTCTTCTCTATCTTGTAGAGAGTAAACCATAGGTTTTTCTCTAATAACCGTTTTGGGATTAATGAGCTTAATTGAAGCTTTCATCCATCCTTTGGTTTTATCTGGATCAATAGGATTTTCAGAACAAACTTTTTCAAGAAGATCTTCAATCTGTTTGAACCTGGTAGTTTGAATAGAAATAATCCTTTCTTTATTAATTCCTTCTTGGGTTATATTAGTACCCGGAATTTGTTTTTCTTTAAAGCCTTTTTCTTGAGTTTCAAGAAAACCTGGTTTTCCTTTGCTATAGGCTTCTGTAACCTTTTTTATAATTACCATATCATTATTAAGATGAAAGGCAATTCTATCTATCCATTGCATAAATGGTCCATAAACTTGACAAAAGTTGTTACCAATTATGATATCAATTCCTGAATTTTGTTGGTAAATAGTGGGAACATTGAAATGTTCTCCTGAAAGTTCGAGATTAATATTTCTACAAACTTTATTTATCTTTATGGTTTCACCATTTGCAATAGTGGCACTAATTTCTTTGGGAGCATTTTCCCAAAGCTCATCCGGAATGATGAATTTGTTTGCAAGACATAAAGATGCACCTGTGTCTACAAAACAATGTACTCTAAATTTCTTATATCCTTTAAAGTTAAGGAAGGCAGAAACATAAATAGAGTTTGGATTAGTGAGATTCATGATAAGGGAATCATTAATCTTCTGGAGGTTTGCGCAAAAATGGTTAAACTCCTCCTCCCTAAAAAGTGGAGCCTGTATGAGACTAGTCTGAGTCATCCGTGGTTGATTCGTTTTCATCAGAATTTGATGAAGAATCAGTTTCAACATGAAATGTAAAGACATGTTGTATACCTTCATACTCCTCTTCAAGAGCTTCATAACCTCCATTATTAGCGGTTTGTAAAACCTTGACTTTGTTAGGGTATTTTTTTCTATTTGGACATTCATTGGCATAGTGTCCTTCTTCATTGCAGATCCAACATCTACATTTTTTCTTTCCTTGTGGACAGGAAGTAGTCTTCTTAGGTGATTCTTTTGAAGGTTTTTTGAAGTATTTTCCTGGTGAAAACTTTCTTCTTTTCTTTTTCCAGAAAGATTTGTATTTCTTTTTGTTTTTATATTTTTTCTTAGTATAAGTTTTCCTTCCAATATCAAAGTTTTTGAAATCAGAGACATGCTACAACAATCTTTACTTATTGTTTTGAGCTTTTGTTGTTTATATCTGTCTTGACAGATTCTATCAATTTCTTCCTTTGCAATTTTTGTTGCATAAGAAAGACTGGTTTGCTGGATTTCTCCAGTAGCTTCTTTTTTCCATCTTTCAGTACAGATTTCTCCAATAATTGGAATTTTCATTAGATAAGCAGATATCCATTGTGCATATTCACTTCTCTGGGGAATATCATATAGATATGATTCATACATACATGTGTATTTGTCGAGAAGACTAATATCATGTAATTGGAGTTTTGTCATTGAAACTCTTGCTACGTCAACTTTCTTATTAATGGTAAAGTCTTTATTAGAAATATAATCAAGACCTAAGAAAGTAGTGTCTATGACATTTATGAGATTATCAAAAAGATCTGAACCATGCAAATCTTCATTCCAATTATTGTTTCTTAGGAACTTTTGCACAATTCCATCAGTTTTGTGTTCTAAAAGTAGAAGAACATTTTTTGCTTTTTCAAATTCATCTGGGTTTGTCTGTAAGATTAGTGAAATCTCAGTAACCCATTTTTCTACAACTCTTTCTCTGAGTTTTAGATCTTGGATACAATCAATATTGAGTATATTGATCGTATTGGGTCCTTTGCTACTATCTGGAATACCATTGTGTACAGGCATTTTGAACTCATATTTCTTTTTATTGCCTCTTCTTGTGGCTGTATAAGAAGATTCTGCTTCATCATCTTCCATATCTGAATATTCGAACTTAACAGTCTTTGTATTAGTTTTAAAGTTATCTTCTTGTTCTGATTCGGTATCAGGTTCATCTATTTTAGTCATTCTAAAATATTGATCAAAAAGTTTGGGTTCTTTTTGATACAATTCTTCGCATTCTTTAGTTTCTAAAGATAAAAGCTGAATAAGTTTTTGGTCAGCCTTATCATAATCTTCATATTGAAGGTTAAAGAAATATTTCTCAAGTTTCTCAGAGATTGTTTCTTTCATTTTTGCTCTTTTTTGAAAATATCAATTTTCTGGGAGTCTTTTGAGCTTCCTAAGTCAGGGTTTCCAATACTAGGATTGGGAGGTGAGTGTTTCTTAAGACCTGAATATTTTCCAGGTTTGGTTTTTTGCTCTATGATGGAAATATTCTTGATGTGTTCAAGAATGTCTTTATTACAAGGGCAAGAGTCAATCTTTTCAGATAACTCTTTAGTAATGTCTGCAATAATTTTTGCAGATGCTACTTCCAACCGTGTAGTGGTTACGTATTTATTGACTGTTAAGTCAAAGTTTATGATCAGCCCATCTATTTTTTCATTAAGGAGGTTGATTGATCTATTGAGCTCGGGAATCGAGGTCATCCTATTAGTTGTTTTAACTGATCTTGTATATTAGTGATCTTAAGGTTGTTTTCCTTAGGAGTGCCTTCAATATTTGCCTTTTTGGCGACTTCTTCAACAAAATGGTTGTTTTTTAAAGAGTTTTCTAAAAGAATAGAATGTTTGTCAATAGACTGGGTTAGCTTGATAGTTAATTTATTTTGCCTTTCAATAACTTCGAAGAATTTTTCAAAATCATTTTTATCAAGATTGTTTTTAACCAAAAAGGCTAAATCGTTTTTAAATTGGTTAAAAGGTATTTTATTTTTTGAAATATCTTTAGAAATATCTTTTGAAATACCAAGGTAATGGCTTATTTTTGAAGTTTTTAAGAGACATCTTGCAATGATCTGGTTGAGATTATTGCAATGATTTACAATTGTTTGAATACCAGTTTTTCCAGAAGTAGAGAAAATGTATTCTTTCTTTTCAGTATTGTCGTCAAGAGTTTTAATTTTTACTGTTTTACCTTTTTTATAAAAATGAGGAAAATCTATTTTATTACTCATTTATAACTTTAGAGATTTGTTTGATATTCTGACGTAGACTATCAATTTTTAAAGACATGTTTCTTATCAAGTTACTATCTTTTCTTTCTGAGCTTTCTCCTATATGGAGTGAATCCATAGAAATTCTTGGTCTAAGAGTTTCTCCTAGAGCTTTTTTGTTTCTAGCTATATTTAAAACCCAAGAGTTTTCTTGAGGATTTATGTCGCAAAATTGTTTATCTTTGACATGGCCTATTTCTGAAAAGACATCATCAAGTTCGATGTACTCGTCTTTCTTGTAGTCTATGCTATGGTGACTATTGGTCAGAGCATATCCTATGAGATAGGTTATGGTGAATGGTTTATGTCCTGGGTTCATAAGGTCACTTCTTTCAAAGTGATGTATAAAAGATAAAGTTTTATCTATATTTGCAGATTTCAAATCCAGAGCAAATTTTGGATAGACTGAAAACATAAATTTTTGGTAAGCAAGGTTTCCCCTAACAGTACCTAAGATGCAGTCCTGTCTGTCAGTAATTCTGAGCTAGGAGCAGTTGTGTTTGCTCTGAAGATCTGGAGACACTACCTGTATGGTACAAAAAGCACTATCTTTACAGACCACAAAAGCCTACAACATATATTCGACCAGAAGGAGCTCAACATGAGACAACGACGGTGGGTCGAGCTACTCAGTGATTACGAATGCGAAATTCGTTATCATCCCGGCAAGGCCAATGTAGTAGTTGACGCCCTAAGTCGGAAAGAATACTCTGGTCGTAGAGTCAAGTCTTTGACTATCACTATCCATTCACACTTATCCACACAAATCAAGGCAGCTCAGCTCCATGCTTTGAAACCTGAAAATGTGGCATGTGAATCCCTTCGAGGGATGGATAAGAACTTGGAAGTCAAAGGTGGCGGAGCCTTATATTTCATGGATCGGATCTGGACACCGAAACACGGAGGTTTCAAAGACTTTGTCATGAGCGAGGCGCACAACACTCGCTATTCCGTCCACCCAGGTTCAGATAAGATGTATCTGGATCTTAAAAAGCTATACTGGTAGCCTATCATGAAAACAGAGATTGCTACCTTCATGAGTAAATGCCTTACTTGCGCCAAGGTCAAGGTCGAATACCAGAAACCCTCAGGTCTACTACAACAGCCGGAGATACCAGAATGGAAGTGGGAGCGGATCACTATGGACTTCATAACCAAGTTTCCCAAGACAACGGGTGGACTTGATACCATATGGGTCATTGTCGACAGATTGACCAAGTCCGCGCACTTCCTGCCCATCAAAGAAACAGACAAGATGGAGAAGCTTACAAGAACCTACATTCGGGAGATTGTACGACTGCACGGTGTTCCCATATCTATTATCTCTGACAGAGATAGTAGATTCATTTCGAGGTTCTGGCAGTCGCTACAAAGTTCCCTAGGAACTAGGCTGGACATGAGTACAGCCTACCATCCACAGACCGACGGACAAAGTGAGAGGACTATACAAACATTGGAAGATATGTTGCGAGCCTGTGTGATCGACTTTGGGAAAGCATGGGATACTCATTTACCCCTTGTCGAATTTTCCTACAAC
Source organism: Lactuca virosa (assembly GCF_052849685.1). Lineage (NCBI taxonomy): Eukaryota > Viridiplantae > Streptophyta > Magnoliopsida > Asterales > Asteraceae > Lactuca > Lactuca virosa. The sequence goes on from NC_136434.1 coordinate 256,181,720, forward strand.
AACAGTTATCACACGAGCATAAAGGCTGCTCCATTTGAGGCCCTCTATGGCCGAAAGTGCAGATCCCCTCTATGCTGGGCTGAGGTGGGTGATACCCAGTTAGTTAAAGGACGAGTTCCTGAAAGCACTCTCACGGGTCCGGAGATCATTCGGGAAACGATAGAGAAGATCGTTCAGATTCGTGAACGATTGAAAGCCTCTAGAGACCGACAGAAAAGCTACGCAGATAAACGAAGGAAACCATTGGAATTCCAGGTGGGCGACTGTGTTCTATTGAAGGTCTCACCCTGGAAAGGCTTAATACGCTTTGGAAAGCGTGGAAAGCTAAATCCAAGATACATAGGGCCTTTCGAGATTCTTGCCAGAATCGGCCCTGTAGCTTACAAACTTAACTTACCTCGTGAACTCAGTAACGTACATTCTACTTTCCACGTCTCGAACTTGAAAAACCGTCTGTCCGACGAGACTCTTGTAATTCCACTCGACGAGATCGAGATCAACGAGAGCCTCAACTTCGTGGAAGAACCTGTAGAGATCATGGACCGAGAGGTCAAGCAAACAAAGCAAAGCCGTATCCCGATAGTGAAGGTTCGCTGGAACGCCAAGCGAGGACCCGAATTCACTTGGGAGCGAGAGGATTAGATGAAACTGAAATATCCTCATCTTTTCGCTTAGTTATTTGTAACTACTTATTTGCTTAAACTCTAATTTCGGGACGAAATTCCTTCTAACGGGGGGATGATGTGACAATCCGAAATTTTTATCTTGTAAATTTATTTTTTCAAATCAATCAAGGTCAGACTCATTTTTGTTATTTTCTAGCACTGTTTGGAGTCAATTAGAGTGTTTAAAACCTAGTATAATCAGGGTATGAGTCGTGGGATGAGTATTGTGGGTGTAACACCTTGCAAATGAGCCAAACACACCAACACAAGGTGTGTGCGGCCGCACACCCGAGTGTGCGGCCACACACCCATCCCAGCCGCACACTCCCACCTATATATTCAACACTTAGTCATTTTGAACACTTTTTCCACTTCTTCAAATCTAGAACTCGTTTTCTCTCAAGTATCATCCAAAGTTTCACTTCAATCTTCAATCAAGTGAGTGATTCATCCTTTGAATAGCTAATATATAACCTTAACTAGCCTTTCTCCTTGATTTGATCCATGAAAACACCTATTTGGTGTTAGAACACCAAGAACACCAAGAACACACACTACTTTTGAGACTTTTAACTACACTTTTAAGCCTCTAAATCGGGTATACACTTGCAATAGCTTGTTATAAGCTAAAGACCCTTGAATTTATGCATGAAAAACGCCATTTCATATGATCTTCATGTGTGTACGACCGCACACACCATGTGTACGACCGCACATACTGTTGGCCGTACACTCTGGCCGCACACACTCTTGGCCGTACACTCTGGCCGCACACACTCTTGGCCGTACACTTTGGCCGCACACACATAAAACCCATGACTTTGTGGCCTTACACTCAAATATAGGGCCATACACCTCTTATGTGCAACCATAGGTGTTGGTAACACTTAATTCTAAGTGTTTTTATGTCCCTAAGGCGTGTCCCTATCACTTTAAGTGGTTATATATGTGGAATGTATTCATATATGTGTAATTATATGTTAAATAGGAATCGTTTGTGCTCAAGACTCCAATTGACACCCAACAATCCTATATCGATCTTTCATTCGAGTTACTCACTACAGGTGAGTTCATACCCCCTTAATCAATCTTTTAAATGATTTTAAATGCTTTTATGGGGGGGATACAAGTTGATCTTTTATAGTTATTATATCAATCACATGTGATTAATATCTACCAAACAAGTGGATTCCTTACTTTCAAACTGTGTTATCAAACAAACTACTTTTCAAACTGTTTTGTCAAACTCTTTTACATGTCCAATACTTTTATCAAACTCTTTTACATGTCAAATACTTTTATTCAATTTCCTTTGCTCTTATATTCTGTTAAATGTATATCTGTATAGATATAGTTATATAAGTAGGATTGAAAGCACTTAGGACTGATAACTCACCTTACCTCCTGTTCCTCGTTTGGTTGTGGACTTAGGGTATCGGTTATTTGTCTGAAGGTCGTTTGAATCCTAGTTATATATTATGTATATGTATATAGATATAAAAGTTCCTTCTTTCTATTCAATACCTTTGGGTAGCAAAGGTATACAGATATGTTCATACATACAAATCACATTACTAGTAAGCTACAATAGGCGTAGTTTAGGAAGTTACTAATACTATTACTAGAACAATGGAACATACAATGAGTAAGTTCATACATGAGTCTATACATTACAATACAGCTAGTACATACTATACATTTTACAAGGAAACATACATGCTAGACAGAGAGAGAACATACAATACCATACAGAGAGAACATGCATACATACTAGACAGAGAGAGAACACACAATACAGCTAGTACATTCAATACATATACAAGAATACTATTTCAGTTATGTGAGCCACGTAACGGGGCATGGCACTACCTGTCATGACTGTTTTGTATCCAGAATCTCCTTAAGTGGGGAGCATATGAGTTTGTGTATAGATCTATACTGGATTGACTATCCTACACCTTGCTGCTCGCTACAATGGGACTTGCAAGTCTACGGGTGCCAAACGTCATTTCTTCCGACATCTTACATTGTCGCGTTCTATAGTCGGTAGCAGGGTACAGGCCGATCACATGGTACTTTAAATTACAATTAGTTTAAGGTAGTTAGTGCAGCAGTAGTTACTTAATACAATACTACAGTACTATTTCATTTTCCCATTGCATTCACTTTGTGATCTTAACACAATAAACAGTAATGTAGAAACTATATTTTTGGTAAATAATAGTCAGATGGGGAAAATACATACTCTTACAAGAGACACACACACAGATACTAGATGCCTTGGTAGAAGGCTACTTTTAGTAGGAAACATAGGGTTTTCTAGGAGATTCAAACCTTTTTACAAATTCACACATCACTTTCTTACAAATACTTTCATACAAATACAGACACTAATATACTTATGATCTCACCAGCTTTAAAGCTGATACTCGCTTTCAAAATAACTTGTATTCTCAGGTCGCCAGTAGACCGGTACCGATGCCAGGTTTTGAGAAGATGGAGCTCGCTCAAGACTCATCTTTTATTTTGATTCATATTTTGGTGTCTATTTAACTTGACAGAACACACTTGTATTAAAATTATATTATTAATGCAATGGATGATGTTGTTGCTTGTTTACTACTTTGCACTGTTGTGATACTGAACATGACGTCCTCCACCCCCGAACGATTCCGCCGTTCCGGTTTTGGGGTGTGACATAGGGCTTCTTGTTACCTTTTCATGGATATAAGGATCGTCGAAATCGGATTTATAATGAAGAAGTTATGGCCTTCGGAAGAATTTAGGGTTTAAGGAAAACCCTAGTACGCAGGGCGTACTAGTGCGAGGACCATTACGTGCGGCGTACACTAGCGTACATTGAGCATATTTAGCAGATTGGTTGTGGATCCGAAGCCTTGTACGTTAGGTGTACGAGGATTATGCTTAGCGCACTCGGTGGATAAGAAAACCCTATTTGAGGTCCTTAAGTTCCTAGGGTTGGCCTCTTTATCAGTCTTTAAGCCTCCAAAATCCTAGAAATCGACCCTTAGTCTCCATTGTTGTGCATTTGAGTCCTTAAGAAGAATTTAAGGGTTGTTTTGTTCCTTGTGAAGGAAGTTAAGAAGATTGAAGGTGCTTTTCTTAGTGAGAAGGTTATAGATCCAGAATCATCACCCTTGTTGCAAGCTTAATGAGGTATCAAGTTCAAACCTTGTCTTCTCCATGCTTAGATCTCTTCATATCTTAGTTTTTACGCTTTTGGTCCCTTTTTGGATTGGTTTGAGGAGTTGGGACGTTTTAAGGACTTATTATTTTAGATTTGAGCTTATTATGGACTCCTTAAGCATAAAGGTGCAAGCTTCGTGGGATTTTTGGTCACATGCATGCATTAAGACACCTATTTAGTCCTTTTGAGCTTTAAGGGCTTCACTTAGCCATGCATGAATGTAAAGTTAGCAACTTTACATGATAATGCAGCTCAAGGAAGTCAAATCTACGTTTTGGAGCAGTGTCTTAAGGGATTAAGGGCTAATTATGAAAGATGTATGAATGGGAGGAGTACGTTGGGCGTACAGGCCAGTACGCGCCGCGTACAAGCCCTAAAGCATGTACGCTTAGCGTACAGCTGAGTACTCCCCGCGTACTCATTTAGTGGGCTTCGGTTTGGGCCATTCTTTTGGGCCTTGATGCTTAGGGCTTTTATAGGCGATCTGAATACAGATGTTCTGGTCTAGGAATATTGTGGGGCCTTGGGTAAGGCCCATGTAACGGTTTGGGTCCAATTTTGAAAATTGGGCAATGTTTGGGCCTTTGATGGTTAACTGGGTTTTGGGCGTCTTAGATTGTAAGTTAGGGCCTTAGTCTTGGACCAAACTAGGTAAGGGGTAAAACGGTCTTTTTACCCTAAGTATGAACTAATGGTTATGGATTGGAATCTAATTGATAATTGGATGTTGTATGATATTGACAGCCTGGGGATTGGTCAGACCAACAGTCAGGGATTTCTTTTGTGCGACTTGGAAGTGCGAGGTGAGTCTTCTCACCATATCCACGGGTCGAAGGCACCAATTTCGGCCTGTTACTTGTTATGTGGAATGCTAGTTGTCTTTGTGATACTTGCATGGAAGACCGCGGGTGTAGCCTGTCACACCCCCAAACCGAAACGGCGGAAACGTTCGGGGGCAGAAGACATCATGTATAGTATCACAACAATTGAATAATAGTAATCAAAGAAACAACAGCCATTGTATTAATAGTATAGTGTTTACATTACATTTGAATCATACACGATTGACTCCAAAAGTAAATAACAAGTAAAGACTCTAACTACTATGATCCATCTTCTTGAACCCGGTGCGTGTACCTGTCTACTAATGTCCTGAGAATACAAGTAGGTTTTGAAAGAGTATCAGCATAAAGCTGGTGAGTTCATAAGCATTTTGTTTTGGAAAACTATTCTTTGTTCTTTCGAAAAGTACATTATGTTTCTCCAGAAAACCTTATATTTTCTGATGTAGTTAAGTAAAAATGATTCTTACAAGTTCTTCCTGCGAGTACTTAGTGTATACAAATCATATACAATCCAGATCGAACAAACAATCGATTGTGTGGTTCTACCCCAAGCCCACAACCAAACAAGGAACATGAAAAGAGGCGGAGGCCACATATTCCACTAGTTGTCGAACCCTCATGTACATAATCCTGAAGTATTCACTAGATACTTACAAAGTTAACTGTATTGATTCTTTGATATCTGTTGAAAGTGTTCCTCAAGAAAATCCATTATTTTCTTATTGAATGCATGATTAACCAATTCTTTTTATAACTACTTAGCTCATACTAGCTATGTATAAATCAATATCGAACAGACGATTGATTGTGTGGATCTGCCCTAAGTCCACAACCAAACAAGGAACAGGAAATGAGGTGGAAACCACACATTCCATGGTTTTTCGGATATTCTTCACACATAGCCTGGATGCATAAACTAAGGAATTACAGAATTTTTAATGAATGTTCATTAGTGAAATGAATAACCGATTGTTTGAAGTGTACTAATGTTTACCCTGGAAAATCCTATATTTTCCCTAAGTGTAAGTTATTGAATTATCTGTTCCAAACCGAATAGTATAAGCATCTACCATACTTATGTTGTTAAGCATTGTTCTGTTTAAAAACCAATATGAATACCTTTGTATGAATACCCTTGTATGAAAACCTTTGTATGAATATCGTAATGTGAATACCGTAGTGTGAATACCCTACTGTGATCACTTAGTACATACGAGTTATAGAAATCTGGATCGAACAGACAGTCGATTGGGTTATTCCGCCCTAAGCCCACAACCAAACAAGGAACAGGAAATGAGGCGGAGATCACACATCCCACTGCAAGTTGGATGTTAATTTCATATTACCATTGTGTATATACTAAGTAATCACATAGTTACTAACCCTAATGTTTGTTTGTTAGGTGTATTATTATGTGAACGAGTCGTTGTTTCACCTGTGGATTCTTATAACCATACTATGGACGATCAACAATACGACATACTCGGACGTACGTCGATAAAAATGACGTTTGTCACACTAGGTTGACTGTAGCTAATAGTCAGGGTGTGGGATTGTCACTCCCGTATAGATCTATACACAAACTCACGCTCTCCCTCTCAGGAGACTCTGGTTACAAGGCGTCTCACACTGCTGGCTCTCTCAACGAATTCACGAATAATACTATGTAAAACCTTTTGGTTATGAATCCTTATAAAATAATATATTTTATTTCATAATTTATAAGTTTGTTTCCTCTGTTCTGAAAACTGTGTTTGTAATGTTTGTATTTTAACATGTTTTGTAAAACTGGTTTCAAATCTAGTAGTGACGATGTTTACCATGTATGCAAGTTCTATGTTCAATGTATACTAGTAATAGGAAAATATAATAAATCAACTTATATTTTTAAACACAAGATTACTTGTGCTTTTACTTGTATTCCTCCTCTGAATACATTAAAAACTCGGAAAATATAGGGGTATGAACTCACCGTTAATTGTGTGCAAGCGTCGAATCAATGAACTGGAAACGAAGACCCTCGAGTTGTTGTACGTGGCACTTAACGAAATCCTAATAACAATTAAATACATATATGTATCTAAATTAGCGATTTCATTAAATAAAGTGTTGGAAAACACTTGCTTTCGGTTAAGGATTGTTACCGGGACTTGAGTGAATCGAGGAAAACGGGTTTTCAGCCTAATGTACCACTTAAAGAGTGTGTACGGTTGTGAATGGAAGTGTACGGCCGTGAACCGTGTACTGTCGTAGACTGCCTTGAAGGGGTGTACGGCCTTTGAAGGTGTACGATCGTAGACTGGTGTGCGGTCAATGAACTTGAAGGTGTACGGCCGTACACTCAAGAACAAGAGTGCTGGAATTGATGAATACATGTCCTAGATGCTCCAAAATGAATCCCCAATGGAGTTTTTCGATGTTTTACAGAAGAATAAAGGTGCTTTAAGAGTGTACGGTCGAGTGTCTAGAGAGAGAAGTAGAGGGTGTTCGGCCAGAAAAGTGTAAATGAGGGGGTAGGGTCTCGTATTTATAGGGGTTTTCGTAGTCGGTGGTGGGGTCCACCCGACATGGGCCGTAAACGAGTGTACGGCCGTACACGGGTGTACGGCCGTACACAGGTGTACGGCCGTGAACCCAAGTCCGGCCGAGAATGTTTGTTTTGATCGACAAAAAACTCGAAATTTCGCGTAGGTTTGGTCCTGACTCATATATGAAGCTCAATTCTATAACAAAATGACTTTCCAAACCAAAGGAATTTGATGGGACTCAATAAAAATCCAAATTTTATTAACGGAATTTGAATAACGGAAATGGAAAAAGGTTTGGGTTGTTACATCATCCCCCCGTTAGAGGGAATTTCGTCCCGAAATTCGGATTCCGAGTGGATGGTTAAGGATAAGGAAAAGAGACGGTTACTTTGGTTCCATTCAATCCTTGCGTTCTTTCAATGAATTCAGATACTTGCTGGTTGCTTCAGCGGATCATCATTGATGGGTGCGTTGTTTTGATCTGTGATGGGCGTGTAGGTTTAGCTTGCTCAACTATGTTCATCCAACTGGTAGAATGTCCTTTCGTAGTTCTGAGCAACCTTTGTCCTGAAGTTCATGGTAGGACTCATACCTGGTCCATCTACCATTGTCTCATGTACACAAGTCGTATATACTCAAGATTGATAAGACGGTCGGATGGGTGACTCTGCCCCATGTCCACAACCAGACAAGGAACAGGAGATAGGGCGGAAATACACATCCTAATTTCTTAAAATCTTAATTATATACCACCCTCGCGTATACATTTAACATCGATAGGCTAACCGTATTTGTCCTTAGCCTCTGTGCTTGAACTTGACTTGTTGCGCGAGTGGTGTTTCCAAAATGATTTGCTGAGGGTGCTTAAGGAAGGTTACGGGTGGATACCATACTCATTGCATGAGTATTTTCGGGGGTTTGAAGCGAGATGAAATTTCGAGGTTCGCATCTAGTTTGTCGTTATGAGTGGCGAGAGTTTTGTTATTCGGTCGGTTTATGGAAAAGGGTCTCCTCGGTGTCACGTGGGTTTGGTATAACACAGACTCAGTCAGACTAAGCGGGATGACATCGTAGGATCGCATGTTAAGTTAGTTCGGAAGGAGTGTTTCGTTATGGCATCAGTGTATTTGTGTGTGTAGATTTCTAGTGCTTTCTGTATTGACATTGTTATTACTACTACGAATGTTTTGTACTGTATTAAGTGTACTAACTGAGAAATTGTTCTAGTGAATGATATTTGATATTATGATTCCTGTCCGGTCCTTCTATAATCGCTTGGTGTCTACAAGTCACATATAATTAAGATGATTAAGAAGGTCGACTGAGTGACTCTGCCCTAAATCCACAACCAAACAAGGAACAGGAAATAAGGCGGAATCACGCACTCTAAGTCTATTGGTCCTTAATTATATATGGCCCTACTGTTTACACCAATTCATTATAGCCTACCGGAAAAGAGTATTTAGTTTCTACATAAACTATGTGCTTTGTTAAAAATGAGGAAGAAAATATTATAGTTAGAACTTAGTTGTGAGACGGTTTCCTTGAAAATGTAGGTTTGGGAAAAGATTCGAGTTGGAAGACGTACCGCTGTTCTCGGGGGTTTCCGGGGTAGACTCTCCTGCAGTGATCATTAGCACTCTTCCTTCCTCATCAGGGTTCCTGACCAATGGACAATCTCTCCTGCAGTGTCCCGTTTCACCACATTCATAGCAGGTCTGACTCACTTCCTCAAATGGGACCTGAGAGATTGGTCGTGTCGGTTCCTTACATAGATGGTGTGTCCTCTTCGGAGGCAGTTCTTGCAATACAACTTCCGACACCTTCCGGTATGATGGAAGTTGCACTTATTACATTTAGGGAGGGTTCCAACATAGCGATTGTCGGGTGCTGGGGTGGTTGGTGTCGTAGCAGCATAGGCTGCACCCGTCTGTTGTTCCTCGGAGGGTTCTTGTGTTGATTGTCTCCTCTTTCTGCTCTCAGGCCTTTGATTATCATCACCTCCTTTGGTTGACCCATGAACGGGGTCCTTTATGCTTTGGCGGATCCCATAGTCCACCAAAGTTCGATCCAGGCGTTTGGCATTGTCAAACGTAAGAGGTTTCGCTGCTAATACGTTTCCTTGGATTGGAGAAGGCAGTCCCCAAATGTATCTCTCTACCTTCTTGCTCTCTGGGGTAACCATCCCCGGTCATAGTGTAGCTAAGTCGTTGAACATATCGGTGTATGCTACAATGTCTGAGCCTACCATGGTAAGATTCCACAGCTCATGCTCTAGTTTCTGTACTTCGCCCCTCGGGCAGTATTCTTCCAACATCATTTCCTTTAGATTTCCCCAGCCCATTGTGTTTGCTATAGGAAGTGTCAATGACTTGACATGGCTGTTCCACCATGTAAGGGCTCTGTCAGAGAAGGTGCAGGCAGCAAACTTCACTTTGCTTCCTTCAGGGCACGCGCATAACTCGAAAATTGATTCTGTCTTCTCGAACCATCGCATCAGGGCGATGACTCCCCCATTTCCATCTAAGGATTTGGGTCCACAAATCATGAAGTCCTTGTATGAGCACTCCCTTGTGTGCCCGTGGTTAAAGCTGTTGGTACCACTACCTGATCCACCGGTATCACTTGCATTGATTTGAGTCATGACAGCTATCACTGCGGCTGTTACTGCCGCCTAAAAGACAACCGGGTCATACTGAGGAGGTGGTGGCGGTGGTCCGTTGTTTTTGTTTTTGTTCGACTTCTTCGGTGGCATATTGCTGCCAAAAGGTTTAAAAGGCGAAACGAGGGTAAGTCCTTAGATGTTACGAATCAAGTGTATCCTGAATCGAAGTTATCTTAGTTCTGAGTGTTTCATGTTCTGACGTTTGAAGCAATTCATAACAGAGGTCTACGCAACATAGACTTATGAATTTGATAGTGACTACCCTCTTAATGAAGTTATGGAATCTGGTTTACTGATACTTAGCTGATATGATAAAGGCAATAAGCCTGACACATAGTGTGAGCAGTGTAATCACTAACTCACTAGATCATATTAGTTAGTTAATTATTACTATGACGTATATGGTGCTCTACCACCTTGCGCGCCTCGGGAGGAGTTTCTGTTCTAGTTATGATGGTCCTGAACTCAGCTATGGGGATTTGTTGTCTCTGAACTTTCCTATAGTTTTCCTACTCACTGCAGTTCATGCTTCGGTGTCACACCCCAAAACCAAGAACGGCGGAAACGTTCTGGGGGCGGAGGACGTCATGTACAGTATCACAACAATGAATAGTAGTAAACAAGCAACAACATCATCCATTGCATTAATAATATAATTTTAATACAAGTATGTCTTGCCAAATTTAATAGACACCAAAATATAATTCAAAATGAAAGATGAGTCTTGAACGAGCTCCATCTTCTCAACACCTGGCTCCGGTACCTGTCTACTAGTGACCTGAGAATACAAGTTATTTTGAAAGCGAGTATCAGCTTTAAAGCTGGTGAGATCATAAGTATATTAGTGTCTGTATTTGTACGAAAGTATTTGTAAGATGTTTTGTAAGACGTTTTGAACTCTCCTAGAAAACCCTATGTTTCCTACTAAAAGTAGCCTTCTACCAAGGCATATAGTGTCTGTGTGTGTGTCTCTTGTAAGAGCATGTATTTTCCCAAATCTGACTATCATTAACCGAAAATATAGTTTTTACATTACAGTGCATTGTATGAATGTTCACAAAGTGAATGTAATGGGAAAATGAAATAGTACTGTAGTGTTGTATTAAGTAACTACTACTGTACTAACTACCTTAAACCAATTATTATTTAAAGTACCATGTGATCGGCCTGTATCCTGCTACCGACTCTATAGAAAAAACGACGATGTAAGACGTCGTAAGAAATGACGTTTGGCACCCGTAGACTTGCAAGTCCCACTGTAGCGAGCAGCAAGGTGTAGGATAGTCAATCCAGTATATATCTATACACAAACTCATACGCTCCCCAATTAAGGAGATTCTGGATACAAAACGGCCATGGCAGGTGATGCCATGCTCCGTTACGTGGCTCACATAACTGAAGAAATGTATATGTAATGTATGTGCTAGCTGTATTGTATGTTCTCCCTCTGTCTAGCCTGTATTGTAATGTACTGTGTGTACTAGCTGTATTGTGTTCTCTCTCTATCTAGCATGTATTGTAATGTATTGTGTGTACTAGCTGTATTGTGTGTTCTCTCTCTATCTAGCATGTATTGACTCATGTATGAACTGACTCATTGTATGATTCATTGTTCTAGTAACAGTATTAGTAACTCCCTAAACTACACCTATAGTAGCTTACTAGTAGTATGATTTGAATGTATAAACATGTATGTATGCCTTTGCTACCCAAAGGTTTTGTATAGAAAGAAGGAACTTTTATAACTAGGATTGAAACGACCTTCGGACAAATAACCGATATCCTAAGTCCACAACCAAACGAGGAACAGGAGGTAGGGTGAGTTATCAGTTCTAAGTCCTTTCAATCCTACTTACATAACTATATCTAATATAATTGTAAAAGATTTGAAGTAAAAGTATTTGACATGTAAAAGAGTTTAAGTAAAGTATTTGATATGTAAAAGAGTTTAAGTAAAGTATTTGATATGTAAAAGAGTTTAAGTAAAGTATTTGATATGTAAAGAGCTTGTAAAACCGTTTGAAAAGTAGTTTGTTGAAAACACAGTTTGAAAAGTAAGAAATCCACTAGTTTGGTAGTCATTAATCACATGTGATTGATATAATGACTATAAGAATTTAACTTGTATCCCCCCCCATAAAAACATATAAAAACATTTAAAAGGTTAATTAAGGGGTATGAACTCACCTGTAGTGAGTGGTTTGGATGAACGGATTGATATAGGATGCTAAGTGTCAAGTGAAGACTTGAGCACACACAAGGATCCTAGTTAACATATAAAGACACATATATGTATCCAATTAGTTATAAAACAACTAATTAACCAAGTTAAGACATCCTAAGACATGTAAAACACTTGATTTAAGTGCTATAAGTCCTAAGGATTGCATCTAAGGGTTGTAGGACTTGGCTATTGAGTTTAGGGTTCAAGGGGACCCTCTATTGGAGTTTACGGTTTTGAGACCATCACCCCTTGAGTTTACGGTCGTAAACCCATGAGTTTACGGCCGTAAACTCATGGTACTTATACCATTTTGCGATTTGAAGCTTTTCAAGTCATAAGGAAGCATCCTACTTCATGTATAAGCCTTAGGAAGTGTTTGTGGCATCATTTCACTCCTAAATGGAGTTTACGGCCCATTGACCACTTCTCCATGTGTTTACGGCCGTAAATGTGACAACCCGAAATTTCTATTCTGTACAACCATTCACTTCAATAGAAGTCAAAACAGTTTCTGCAAACTTTCAAGCTTTTTGGAATAAGTTTGAGTGTTTTTAAGTTAGTACTTCAGGAGATACCAGGAGAGAGGATGCCCTAGGGTTTATTGTGCAACAATAATATTCCAAAACCCCAAGAGTTTGGAGTTTACGGCCTAAACAAAGGTGTTTACGGCCGTAAACCCTAAAAGGGGGGGGGGTATAAATATGACACTTAGTCATATTTTACCATTTTTCACAAATTCAAGATCCAAATCTCAATTCTCTCTCAAGTATCATCCAACATTTTTTCAAGATCTTCAACATGTAAGTGTTTCTTACCCTAAAAAGTTGATATCTAGCTTAATCTAGTGATCTTACACACTTCCATCCGTGAAATCATTCCAAAATGTGTAGATCTTCAAGTTTCACCAAGAACACCAAGAACACACACTAGTGTTCTTGGACTTTTAGCACCTTTTCAAGCTTCTATCTAGTAAGTACTTCTATCCTAGAGTATCATAAGGCTTGTTACACTTCTAAACATCAAGAAAACACCCAAGAAAGTCAAGATCAAAGGTGTTTACGGTCCAAGATGTTCTTGGACCGTAAACCCTAAAAAGGGTGCCAAAGTGTGCCCTAGTCCCTTCTAAGCCTTGGAAACTAACCTAGATCCCTTCCTTGATGAGCTTAGCACTTGAAAACATCAAAAGACCATAAACCATTTGGGTTTACGGCTGTAAACCCAAAAGCAAATGGTCCAAGGACCGTAAACTCCATTTAGGAGTGAAATGGTGCCCTAATCACTTCCATAGGCTTATACTTCAAGTAGAAATGCTTCTAAGGACTTGTAGAGCTTCAAAACAACACATGGTCAAAGAAGCATGAGTTTACGGCCGTAAACTCATGGGTTTACGACCGTAAACTCAATGACTTATGGTCACAAAACCGTAAACTCAAATGAAGGGTTCCCTTGAACCCTAAACTCAATAGCAATGTCCTACAACACTTAGATGTAATCCTTAGGACTTATAGCACCTATATAAGGTGTTTAACATGTCCTAGGATGTCTTAACTTTGTTAATTAGTTGTTTAAAGACTAATTGGATACATATATGTGTTATTATATGTTAACTAGGATCATTGTGTGTGTACAAGTCTTCACTTGACACCTAGCAATCCTATATCATCAGTTCATCCAAACCACTCACTACAGGTGAGTTCATACCCCTTAATTAACCTTTTAAATGTTTTTAAATGCTTTTATGGGGGGGATACAAGTTGAACTATTATAGTTATTATATCAATCACATGTGATTAATAACTACCAAACAAGTGGATTTCTTACTTTTCAAACTGTGTTATCAAACTGTTTTACAAACTCTTTTACATATCAAATACTTTTATTAAACTCTTTTAAACTTATATTCTGTTATATTGACAAATGCATGCCTATATATGTATAGTTATATAAGTAATGTTTAAAGGACTTAGGAAGGCTAGCTCACCTTATTCCCTTTTCCTTGTTTGGATGTGGCCTTAGGGTATCGGTTATTCGTCCGAATGTCGTCTAAATATTAGTTATATATCATGTATACATATATAGACATAAAAGGTTATTTCTTTCATTCAGTCCAATGCCTTTGGGTAGCAAAGGTATACAAACCTATTCATATACACAAACAACATTACTAGTAAATTATAATAGGTATAGTTTAGGAAGATACTATTGCTAGAACAATGAAACATACAATGAGTCAGTTCATTCATGAGTAATACATAGTGATGAGAAACAAACGTAAATACATAGTGATGAGAAACAAACATAATACATAGTGATGAGAAACAAACATAATACATAGTGATGAGAAACAAACATAATACATAGTGATGAGAAACAAACATAATACATAGTGATGAGAAACAAACATAATACACAGTGATGAGAAACAAAACCTACAGGCTAGACAGAGGAAGAACACACAATACAGCTAGCACATACATATACATATACATATACATTACTTACAGTTATGTGAGCCACTTAACGGGGGCATGGCACTACCTGTCATGACCCGTTTTGTATCCAGAATTTCCTTAAATGGGGAGCGTATGAGTTTGTGTATAGATCTATACTGGATTGACTATCCTACACCTTGCTGCTCGCTACAGTGGGACTTGCAAGTCTACGGGTGCCAAACGTCATTTCTTACGACGTCTTACATCGTCGTTTTACTATAGAGTCGGTAGCAGGATACAGGCCGATCACATGGTACTTTAAATAACAAATAGTTTAAAGTAATTAGTACAACAGTAGTTACTTAATACAACACTACATTACTATTTCATTTTCCCTTTACATTTACTTTGTGATATTCACACAATAAACAATAATGTAAGAACTATATTTTTGGTTAATAATAGTCAGATTTGGGAAAATACATACTCTTACAAGAGAGACACACACACAAACACTAGATGCCTTGGTAGAAGGCTACTTTTAGTAGGAAACATAGGGTTTTCTAGGAGAGTTCAAACAATTACAAACTTTTACAAAACTTATACATTACAGACTTACAAACACTTTCATACAAACAAAGACATTAATATACTTATGATCTCACCAGCTTTAAAGCTTATAAACTCTTTCAAAATAACTTGTATTCTCAGGTCGCCAGTAGACAGGTACCGGAGCCAGGTTTTGAGAAGATGGAGCTCGTTCAAGACTCATCTTTTATTTTGATGTATATTTTTGGTGTCTATATAACTTGACAGAACACACTTGTATGAAATTATATTATTATTGCAATGGATGATGTTGTTGCTTGTTCACTACATTACATTGTTGTGATACTGAACATGACGTCCTCCGCCCCCGAACGTTTCCGCCGTTCTTGGTTTTGGGGTGCGACAGATTGGTATCAGAGCTTTGTTTATAGTGAATCGAGTGTATCAACCCATAAAAGATATACGAACTATAAGCACAGCGGGATTAAAATACTCTGATAAAGAGTTTATACTTTTAAATAATAAAATATTTAACCAAGTATACATACCTGCATTCATACTAAAATCAGTGTCGCTAGGACAGAACAAAAGTATTATGATTGTTGGACAGCACAAGTAGACTTAGAGACATATGGTCAACCCTGGGAAGATGTAGCCTGATCAACTACATTATCCGAGGAGTGATTAGCATGTGCCTAAGTGTGGTTGTGAGGTTGCAACAAGTCTAAAAACTTACCAACACTACTACAATGAGAATAGTAGAACAGACTATAAACTTAAAATACTATAGGATGTTTAACTTTGGTGATCTTAATGCTGTGGATTGGTGGGGGCATTTTTGGAATAAGTTTCTTTACAAAGGAATTGACGGATTGTGTTACTGGTTTGAGAGTTTGCTCTCAAATCATGTGACTTGTACCTATGGGATTTTCTGTTTGGATATGATCTTTATTGAGATTATCCAAATGGAGAATCCTAGACATGTGATTGATGCCATGTCTAGTATGAAACTTGTTCTGATTTCTTGGAGTTTTGGTGTTAGTTTGTTGTGGTTTGGCTTGTGCTTGATATGCAGGAATTTTTTGCAAAGGTCGGGTTTGGATCATGTTTGCAAGCAGATGGAGTCTTTTCTGTTGAAGACTAAGTGGAGGATTGATGAGAGGAGAAGTGACAGAAGATGCGGGATTGATAAATTGATGGGGTTTTTTTATAGTTGCAATTATGAGTGTTATAATTGTGTTATCTTTTATTGGTTCTATGTTATGTATTTTGTAGGGAGTATTGTGGTTTTGTTGGGTTTTTTCTTAAAGCTTGGCCTTCGGACTGTGGGTTTTTTTAAGGGTCTTACCCCTTGCTTAGGTATTAATGATCTTTGGGGATTTTGGTGGTGCAAGGGGGTGAAGTTACCTTTTTTCCCACTTTCAATAAGTCTTTGGGCTAGCTTTAAGGATAATAAGGTTTTTTTTGGGTGGTTAAGTCTGGTTATTAAAAAGTGGCTTGGTAGTTGGTTATGGATAGGTTGGTTAGATTTGTATTTTGTTTGACTATTTTATTTCCGTTTGTTTTTGTATTATTTTATTCTTTTTAATAAAGTTTGCTGAGCTTTGGCTCTTTCAAAAAAAAAATGAAGAGCCATGTTACATTAGGGTTTACATGGTGTAACCCTAAGTGTAACACACTATATAAACAACATGACATCCACCAAAATCGGCTACAAGAGTTGCAAGAGGGCTAGGCCGATTTTCAAGTGTTGTACATATCTCTCAAAGTCATTCCAAAGCACTTGGTGTTGTGTGAAACATTTGAGGCATCACACTTGGGGTGCTAGGCTCTCAAGGTTTTCAAGGAATCAAATCAACTACAAGGTATGTAATTCTAGCCATCTTTTATGTTAAAGTTCCCTATGTATGCTAGATAGGGTTATAAACCTTGGAAAAAAGTATTTTGCATGTATTTTAGACAAACATAGATCCAAGGTTTCTAGGGTTGCATATACACCTTAGGAGTGTTAGAATGCTCAAAATCCATCAGTGGTATCAGAGCCTAGGCTTGTTTGTTTGATACTTGATGCAAAATTGTGAAAAAACTCGTTTTTATGCATTCTGAAGCATGAACTCGCCGAGTCCATGGGGGGACTCGACGAGTCCATGACCAAACTCATCCTACTCGTCGAGAAGGTTCTTGCACTCAACGAGTAGGAGCCCCTGAGTGCAGTTTTTCGAGTTTTGCTGCTGGAAATGGACTAGAAACATTACCCTAAACTGTTTTGGTGTTTTAAAACTTGTTTTAGATGGTGTAATGATTGTTCTAATCCATTTACAATGGCTAATATCAAAATTACATGATTATATATGTTCATATGTTCTCGAAATTTTGATATGATTATTCATGTTCTTATGAGTTCTTGATAGATCATAGGAATTACTTGTTTAATGCTGAATTCATGATCTTTATGTGTTTTAATGAAGTCCATAACTTGTCCTCAAGTTATGGATAACCAAAAGTCACTTTGTATTAATTCCATTAAAAGAACACATAAGTTACAAAAATGAAGAGTCTTCATTTTAATAACTCATAAGTTATGAATTGAAAGGTTTTGTAAAGTTACAAAACTTGCCCTCAAGTTTTGGAACATGTAAAAGTCATCTAGTAAACTTTAGTTCCAACCCCTAGAATTTTAAATGTTAAAATTCAACACTTATACTTTATAATATTATAAGTTTAATATATATATATATATATATATATATATATATATATATATATATGTATAAGATCAAGTCGTTTTACCGTTAGTAGGCCTCATTCACGAAGCCGATCTATAAGGGGGGGTATAAAGTTGTTCCCTATAAAATGGCAGCTTAATGGGTGTCCACTCTCACCCACCGCTTCCTTGACTGGTGGAGGGTCGTTAGCCGAACGGGTAGGACAATGACTTAAAATTATCATTAAAATTATAATGATTATTATAACATAACTAAATGTTTTTATAAATTCCCAATCTTAGTTACTTTAGGAAAATGTGAATAAGGTGCTAACCCATGAAATTACACTTTGCACTTTGATTAAGTCGTTAGTGGAGCGTGTGTGGTTAACCGGCACACTAACATGGACTTAACAAGGTATGCAAAGGGTGACTTAAGGTTTTTCATAGGTCGGTGGAGCGCGTGTGGTTAACCGGCACATCGATTAAGTGGAAAACATTAAGGGTACCAAGTAACTTGCATGGTTACTTCACACCTTGTTTTGTGATCCTCGGTATCCCAGTCACAAAACATGAAGGGCACACTCGAGATTGAAACATGCCATTGAAAAGTTCAATGAATCTCAAAAGAATCTAGGAGTTTGTAAAAACCAAATAAAACCTAATAATTTATATATTTCGTTTTTCATGGTGGAAATTGGTGAATCGTCATTTACCTACCTTTCAAATATGTTTTAGCTTAGATTACGGCATCCATCTTCTAAGTTATAATATACTGTGATTGGATCCTAGCCTTAATATTACATTTGGGTGTTTTACTAAGGACTATCTTTATATCTAAACTAAACTTGTCTTTTCTTCTTTTTCAGATGTCTTCCAACAATGTTGCTTCTGGCTCAAACCCTACCGGCTCCTTCTGTCTCATGAACCTTTGTGGGAGAGTCATCTTTGATGGATCCAACTTTACAGATTGGATCAGGAACATCAGGATGGTCACTCGGTATGAGAACAAAGAATATGTTCTCGACAAGGAGCTTAAGGTACCCGAGCCGACTGCTACTCCTGAGGAGCTTGTTGAATATGAGGCACACGAAAGAGATGCTACCAAAGTGGCATGCATCATGATGGCCACTATGACAACCGAGCTCCAAAAATCCTATGAGGACTACTATCCTTTTGAGATGCACCAGGATTTGATGGACCGCTACCATCAGAGTGCTCGTCAAGAGCGATATGAAATCATCTCCTCCATGATAACAACCCGAATGAGGGATGGTGAACCCATCACGGGCCACATACAGAAAATGCAAAGGTATGTGGACCGTTTGATGAAGCTGAATGTGAACTTCCCCGAGGAGTTAGCAATATATATCATTTTGCACTCCTTACCATCATGTTATGATCAATTCCGCATGACATACCACATGAACAAGGAAGAAGTCACCCTCAGCAAACTTGAAGGACTCTTGAAGACCGCCGATGGTGGTCTTAAAGGTAAGTCGGTTGTTACCACTCCTACTCCTACTCCAAACTCCGTACTTGTCCTGGCAATCGGGAAATGTAGAGGGAAAAAGAGCAAGAACCCTTCGAAGGGTACCAAGGGTAAGACCCTTGATGGCTCCTCTACAAGCAGAACCAAGAAAGGTTTCGTCACTCCTTCTTCTGATCCAAAAGAGGCTGAATGCTTCTATTGCCATGAAAAGGCGCACTGGAAGCGGAACTGCCCAAAGTACCAGCAAGATTTGAAAAATGGGAAAGTGAAACCCAACCATGCAGGTATTTACACTATATTATCTAATAACTCACCCTATTCTAACTCTTGGGTCCTTGATACCGGCTGTGGTATTCATATTTGTTCTGATTTGCAGGGACTAAGAAGAACTGAGAATGTGGAGCATGGAAAGATAAACTTGATCATGGGGAATAGGAAAGCTTCACCTGACACCAAGATTGGAGTTTATACTTTGTTGCTAAGTAGTGGGTTTACTTTAGATTTGAATAAATGTTGTTATTTTTCACACCCCAAAACCGGAACGGCGGAAACGTTCTGGGGTGGAGGACGTCGTGTACAGTATCATAACAATGCATAATAGTAAAGACAAGCAACAACATCCATTGCATTAATATAATAATTGTAATACAAGCGTGTTCTGTATAGTTTGTAAGACACCCAAAAGTATAATCAAAATAAAAGATGAGTCTTGTATATGCTCCATCTTCTCAAAAGCTTCATCGGTACCTGTCTACTGATGACCTGAGAATACAAGTTATTTTGAAAGAGTTTATCAGCATAAAGCTGGTGAGTTCATAAGTATTTAGTGTCATTGCTTGTATAAATATGTTTGTAACAACTTAATGTAGTAACTGGTTTCAAATGTTTGTAAGTAGTATACTCCCTAGAAAATCCTATTTTTTCCAGTAAAAATGTAGTCTTCTACTAAGACCCGATTGTTTGTATGTTTGTTCTTTCGTAATAGTAAGAGTTTTCCCCAGTGAAACTATCAGTATGAAAATATAGTTTTAGACTTCACTCATTAAATGTGATTACAAAATAAGTGTATTAAGGGAAAATAATGTTTTTCCTCAGCAGTGACACTGCTGGTCATAAAGTGATAAAATACAGACTCCAGGTAGTACTAAATGTACAGTACACCTCGGGGAGTCTAAGGTAATGAAAATGTAGACTCCAGGTAGTATTAAATGAACAATACACCTCGGAGAGTCTATTTTGCCTTTAATTCTTAATTGGTTAATTAAAGTTTTGAATGTGAACTCGTATGTAACCATGCTGATCGACGGCTGAATAACTGATGACCCTCCAGGTCGTATGTAGTGAGGTAACATTTTGTCACCCCTTGGCCTTATCGGTTGGGACTGTAGCTAGCAGTCGGGATGTGGGAGTGTCTGTCCCGTATAGATCTATACACATAATGCCCGCTCTCCCTCCAGGAGACTCTGGTTACAAAGTGATACCACGATGAAGTGTCGTATCGAGAAGTAGTATGTCACATTCGGTTTATAGTATTCAAAAGGTTGTATAGTATGTCATAGTGTAGTGATGGTTTCTCTTTACTAGTATATAGTATGTTCCTGTATAGTGTATACTATGTTCTCTTGTATAGTGTATAGTATGTTTAGTTTCTCACTGTAGTACTCATGTAGCGACTCGTAAATGTACCGACTCTTGTATGTATCTTTGTAATAGTAATAGCGAGTAGTAATCCCTTAACTATACCTATTATAGTTAAATAGTAATGTGGTTTGTATGCCTTCGTTACACAAAGGCATTGAACTGAAGTGAAAGCTTTTATATCCAACACACACACACACACACACACACACACACACACACACATATATATATATATATATATATATATATATATATATATATATATATATATATATATATATATATATGATATATAACTAAGAGTTCACCGACATTTTGTGACAACCCGAAATTTCTATCCTGTACAACCATTCACTTCAATAGAAGTCAGAACAGTTTCTGCTAACTTTTGAGCTGTGTAGAGTCAGTTTGAGTGTTCTAAAGCCTAGTACTTCAGGAGATAACAGGAGAGAGGATGCCCTAGGGTTTATTGTGCAACAATAATGTCCTAAAACTCCAAGAGTTTGGAGTTTATGGCCTAAACAAGGTGTTTACGGCCGTAAACCCTAAAGGGGTATAAATATGACATTTAGTCATATTTACCACTTTTTCACACTTTCAAGAACTAGAACTCAAATCCTCTCAAGTAGCATCCGATTTTCCTTCTTGATCTTCAACTTTGTAAGTGTTTCTAGCCCTAATAAGTTGATATCTTACTTAATCTAGTGATCTTACATGATTCCATCCGTGAAATCATTCCATATGTGTAGATCTTCAAGTTTCACCAAGAACACCAAGAACACACACTAATGTTCTTGGACTTTTAACACCCTTTCAAGCTTCTACATAGTAAGTACTCTTACCTTGGCTTGTTATAAGACTTTTTACACTTCTTAATCATCTAGAAAACACAAAGAATCACAAGATCAAAGGTGTTTACGGTCCAAGATGTTCTTGGACCATAAACCCTAATGAAGGGGCCAAAGTGTGCCCTAGTCCCTTACCAAGCCTTGAATACTACTCCAGATACCATCCTTGATGTGCTTAGGACTTAAAACACCAAAAAGACCATAAACCATATGGGTTTACGGCCGTAAACCCAAGGAGAAATGGTCCAAGGACCGTAAACTCCACAAAGGGGTGAAATGGTGCCCTAATCACTTCCTAAGGCTTAAACATGAAGTAGGAATGCTTCTTATGACCTTTAAAGCTTCAAAACACAAAATGGTAAAAGTACCATGAGTTTACGGCCGTAAACTCATGGGTTTACGACCGTAAACTCAATGAGAGTTGGTCCCAAAACTGTAAACTCCAAAAGAGTTTACCCTTGGACCCCAAACTCAATAGCCAAGTCCTACAACCCTTAGATGCAATCCTTAGTACTTATAACACTTAAATCAAGTGTTTTACATGTCTTAGGATGTCTTAACTTGGTTAATTAGTTGTTTATGACTAATTGGATACATATATGTGTTATTATATGTTAACTAGGATCCTTGTGTGTGTTCAAGTCTTCACTTGACACTTAGCATCATATACTATCCGTTCATCCAAACCACTCACTACAGGTGAGTTCATACCCCTTAATCAATCTTTTAAATGATTTTAAATGCTTTTATGGGGGGATACAAGTTGATCTTTTATAGTTATTATATCAATCACATGTGATTAATAACTACCAAACAAGTGGATTTCTTACTTTCAAACTGTGTTATCAAACAAATTACTTTCCAAACTGTTTTATCAAACTCTTTTACATGTCCAATACTTTTATCAAACTCTTTTACATGTCCAATACTTTTATCAAACTCTTTTACATGTCAAATACTTTTATTCAATTTCCTTTGCACTTATATTCTGTTAAATGTATATCCGTATAGATATAGTTATATAAGTAGGATTGAAAGGACTTAGGACTGATAACTCACCTTACCTCCTGTTCCTCGTTTGGTTGTGGACTTAGGGTATCGGTTATTTGTCTGAAGGTCGTTTGAATCCTAGTTATATATTATGTATATGTATAAAAGTTCCTTCTTTCTATTCAATACCTTTGGGTAGCAAAGGTATACATATATGTTCATACATACAAATCACATTACTAGTAAGCTACAATAGGCGTAGTTTAGGAAGTTACTAATACTATTACTAGAACAATGGAACATACAATGAGTCAGTTCATACATGACTCTACATTACAATACAGCTAGTACACACTATACATTTTACAAGAAAACATACATGCTAGACAGAGAGAGAACATACAATACCATACAGAGAGAACATACATACATACTAGACAGAGAGAGAACACACAATACAGCTAGTACATTCCATACATATACAAGAATACTATTACAGTTATGTGAGCCACGTAACGGGGCATGGCACTACCTGTCATGACCGTTTTGTATCCAGAATCTCCTTAAGTGGGGAGCGTATGAGTTTGTGTATAGATCTATACTGGATTGACTATCCTACACCTTGCTGCTCGCTACAATGGGACTTGCAAGTCTACGGGTGCCAAACGTCATTTCTTCCGACATCTTACATTGTCGCGTTCTATAGTCGGTAGCAGGGTACAGGCCGATCACATGGTACTTTAAATTACAATTGGTTTAAGGTAGTTAGTACAACAGTAGTTACTTAATACAACACTACAGTACTATTTCATTTTCCCATTGCATTTACTTTGTGATCTTCACACAATAAACAGTAATGTAGAAACTATATTTTGGTTAATGATAGTCAGATTTGGGAAAATACATACTCTTACAAGAGACACACACACACAGATACTAGATGCCTTGGTAGAAGGCTACTTTTAGTAGGAAACATAGGGTTTTTTAGGAGATTCAAACCTTTTTACAAATTCACGCATCACTTACTTACAAATACTTTCATACAAATACAGACACTAATATACTTATGATCTCACCAGCTTTAAAGCTGATACTCGCTTTCAAAATAACTTGTAGTCTCAGGTCACCAGTAGACAGGTAACGGTGCCATGTTTTGAGAAGATGGAGCTCGTTCAAGACTCATCTTTTATTTTGATTCATATTTTGGTGTCTATTTAACTTGACAGAACACACTTGTATTAAAATTATATTATTAATGCAATGGATGATGTTGTTGCTTGTTTACTACTTTGCACTGTTGTGATACTGAACATGACGTCCTCCACCCCCGAACGATTCCGCCGTTCCGGTTTTGGGGTGTGACACATTCGGACAAATAACAGGATACCCTAAGTCCACAACCAAACAAGGAACAGGAAATAAGGTGAGCTATCAGTCCTAAGTCCTTCAAGTCTTACTTATATAAATATATTAGTGTAGATATGAGTTTGAAAACAATGGAAGTTTAAAAGAGTTTGGAAACAGTTTTAGTATCTAAAAGTTTAATAAAAGGTTTTAAAACGCTTGAAAACCATAATTTTGATAGTAACTTGAAAGTAGTAGTAAATCTTTCTGTTTGTTCTAGTCATTAATCACATGTGATTAAAGCAATAACTAGAATATTTCAACTTGTATTCCCCCCCCCCCATAAAAGCATTTAAAATCATTTCAAAGGTTGATTAAGGGGTATGAACTCACCTGTAGTGAGTGGTTTGGATGGAAGTGTCGGGCAGGATGCTAAGTGTCAAGTGAAGACTTGAACACACACACGGATCCTATTTAACATGTAATGACACATATATGTATCTAATTAGTCATTTAACAACTAATTAATCAAGTAAGGACACCCTAGGACATGGAAAACACCTTGATCCGAGTGTTAGAAGTACATAGGGTTGCATCTAGGGGTTGTAGGGCTTTGCTTTTGAGTTTACGGTCCAAGAGTAAACTCTCCATGAGTTTACGACCTAGGGTTTGCGGCCCTAATGGGTTTACGGCCGTAAACCCATGGTAATTTCTACCATGTTTATGTTCAAGGTCCTATACTCCTCATGCAGTGATCTAGACTTGGTTCCAAGGCTTTAGAAGGGACTAGGGTTCATAATGACCCCTTTATTAGAGTTTACGGCCCAAGGACCAACTCCTATGGAGTTTACGATTTACGGTTTACGGTCCTAGTGGGTTTACGGCCGTAAACCCATGGTAACTCCTACCATTTCGTGGTTTAAGGTCCTTAGCTCATGCATGCAAGGTTCTAGTCCAATATCCAAGCCCTAGAAGGTAATGGTGGCACATATGCACCACCTTATGGTGTTTACGGTCCAAGGAGATTGCCTTGGCCGTAAACCCATGTGTTCTTGGGTATTCTTGATGTTTTTCAATGGTTTAACAAGCATTCTAAGTAAATAACTAGTTAGGAGGAGTGTACTTACTTATAGGAAGCTTGTAAGAGTGTTTAAGGTCCAAGAACAGTAGTGTGTGTTCTTGGTGTTCTTGGTGTTTTGAAGAACACTTGAAGATCTATGAAAAAGACAAGATTTCATGGATGAAATCATGTATAACTACTAGATGAAGTGTTATAACAACAAATCAAGAGAAGAAACACTTACATTTTTGGAAGATTGGAAGAAATATGTTATGATACTTGAGAGAGAAATGTGGGTGTTCTTGAGCTTGGAAGTGAGAAGTGAGGAAATGAGGAGTAAACTCATGCCTTAAGCATGAGTTCACGGCCAAGAGGAGTTTTCGGCCCAAACTCCCAAAGTTTGGCCGTAAACACCTTGTTATGGTGTGAAATGTTTGTTTGTTACGCATCACTCCTAGAAGATACTTCCTTTTATTTGTTCGTTTGACGAATTTATATTAAAAACACCCAAACGGACTTTAAACCGGTTAAAAATTAGCAGAAATAAACTTGACTATTATTTGTATTGCTTGACTGCAGGGTTTGTACAAATAGAAATTTCGGGTTGTCACATTATTCACCTGAAATGGCAAGAAATATTATTTCCTTTCATGCTTTGTACAAACAAGGGTTTACCTTTTCTTTTGATAATGAATTTGGTGGAATAAATGCTTTCTTTAATAATGTGTTTTATTTTAAAGCATTACCTTGTGATGGTGTGTATGAAGATGTGTCTGTTGTAGATAACTTAGGAAATAATGTGTTGTGTATTGATTCTACTAATGATAATAACTTGAATAAAGCATCATTATGGCATTGTTGTCTTGGACATGTAAGCAAGAAACGCATAGGCCAACTCCAAAAGGATGGAGTCTTGGAGTCATTTGACCTAAAGTCAGATGATAGTTGTGAATCATGCTTACTTGGAAAAATGACAAAGTCAGCCTTTACTGGTTCTTGTGAAGGGGGTGAAGGTTTGTTGGAACTAGTGCACACAAATGTGTGTGGACCCTTCAAAACTGCCACAAGGGATGCTAATCGTTATTATGTGACTTTTACAGATGATTATAGTAGATATGGATATGTCTACTTAATTAACATTAAGTCAGAGTCTTTCGAAAGGTTTAAAGAGTTTAAACAGGAAGTCGAGAATCAATTGGGCAGGAACATTAAGATACTTCAATCCGATCGTGGTGGTGAGTATCTTAGTACAGAGTTCATCGACTATCTTAAGGAATGTGGGATTGTCTCACAATTGACACCTCCCAGGACACCACAATTGAATGGTGAAGCTGAGAGGCGTAATAAAACCTTGTTGGACATGGTTCATTCCATGATGACTCGAGCTTCGCTACCAATCTCATTCTGGGGGTATGCCTTAGAGACTGTCGCCCATATCCTTAATTTGGTCCCTATAAAGAAGGTTGCCAAAACACCTCACGAGATGTGGACTGGAAAAGTTCCTAATCTAGCCCACATCAAGATTTGGGGTTGCAAAGCTTTCGTGAGACGCAAGACTCACGATAACCTCGAACCTCGAAGTGAGAGGTGTATTTTCATCGGCTACCCACAGAAATCCTTTGGTTACCTCTTCTACAGACCTAGTGAGAATGTGGTCTTTGTAGCAAGGAGGGGTGTCTTTCGAGAGAGAGAGAGAGTTTATAAGCCAAGGAAACAGTGGGAGGCAAATTCACCTTGAAGAAATTCAAAAGTCAAGTGGTGAAGGAACCTCAAACCCTAGCAGTCAACTTGAGGAGGAAACTCATGTTGATCCAATTGACGAGTCTGTACCTTTGAGGCGTTCTACAAGGGTTAGGAATGCACCTGAGCACTACTATGGTTTCCATATTACTGCGGAAGGTGAGACACTTATCAGTGATGAGACACTGGTAAGTCTGGATGAACCTAACAGCTCTTCGGAAGCCATGGCAGGCCCCGAGTCTGCTAAATGGAAGGAGGCAATGGACAGCGAGATACAGTCCATGTATGACAATCAAGTTTGGAATTTGGTTGACAATGTACCAGGTCGTAAGACAGTTGGGTGCAAATGGATCTTCAACAAGAAGACCGACATAGATGGTAATGTACACACTTATAAGGCGCGACCGGTTGCAAAGGGCTTTTCTCAAACTCCAGAAGTTGATTATGATGAGACCTTTTCACCAGTAGCAAAGATTAAGTCTATTAGGGTATTGTTAGCCATTGCTGCATTTCATGACTATGAAATATGGAAAATGGATGTCAAAACCGCTTTCCTTAATGGAAAGCTGGCTGAGGATGTTTACATGAGTCAGCCAGAGAGTTTTGTCAGTACGGAGTACCCTAATAGAGTGTGTAAGCTTGAGAAATCCATCTATGGATTGAAACAAACACCTTGCAGATGGAATCTTATCTTCGATGAGAAAGTCAAAGAGTTTGGCTTTTCGAGGAGTGAAGATGAATCTTGTGTATATGTCAAGGCTAGTGGGAGTATAGTTAGCTTTTTGGTACTGTATGTGGATGACATACTACTCATAGGAAATGACATCCCAACCTTGCAGGAAGTGAAGTCCTGGCTTGGGAAGTGTTTCGCTATGAAAGACCTAGGAGAAGCTGCCTATATTCTCGGGATAAGGATTCTGAGAGACCGGAGTAAAAGACTAATTGGACTTAGTCAGAGTACCTACTTGGATAAGGTGCTGAAGAGGTTCAGCATGCAAGATTCCAAGAAAGGAGAGTTACATATCCAGTGTAACGCCAGGTTGAGTAAGACTCAGAGCCCGAGTACCGAGGCTGAGATAGCAGTAATGAGTCGAGTACCTTATGCTTCTGCTGTAGGCTCGATCATGTATTCTATGACTTGTACTCGCCCTGATGTGGCTTTTGCCTTGAGCATGGTCAGCAGATATCAGGGGAACCCTGGCAAGGCTCACTGGACTGCGGTAAAGAACATTCTCATGTACCTGTGGAGGACTAAGGACTGGGTCGTTACCCTTGGTGGGAGTGATGACTTGAGAGTTGTAGGGTATAGTGATGATAGCTTCCATACTGATAGGGATAATTTCCGCTCTCATTCGGGCTGGGTCTTTACCCTAAACGGAGGAGCAATTACTTGGAAAAGTTCCAAGCAGGAGACAGTGGCTGATTCAACTTGTGAAACATAGTATATAGCGGCAAGCGAGGTAGCAAAGGAGGCAATATGGCTGAAGAACTTCATTGGAGACCTTGGAGTATCACCTCATGGAATTTATCTCGAGTGATCGTGAGATGGTAATATCGTATAAGTCTTCAAACCTAGAGATATGACTTGTTGCCTATGAGTTGGTTATGCATTGATCGTACGAAAACTCATTGGTAACTCGATGTTATAAAACGTGCATTTGTGTGTAATGGGTTTTGAGCATTCTAACACTCCTAAGTGTACATGCAACCCTAGAAAACCTTGGATCTATGTTTGTCTAAAATACATGCAAAATACTTTTTCCAAGGTTTATAATCCTATCTAGCATACATGAGGAACTTTAATTATAAAAGATGGCTAGAATTACATACCTTGTTGTTGATTTGATTCCTTGAAAACCTTGAGAGCCTAGCACCCCAAGTGTGATGCCTCAAATGTTTCACACAACACCAAATGCTCTTGGAATAAACTTTGAGAGAATTGTCTAACACTTGAAATCGGCCTTGCCCTCTTGTCTCACTAGTGTAGCCGATTTTGGTTGCTATAAGCATGTTTATATAGTATGTTCCATTAGGGTTACACCATGTAAACCCTATTGTAACATGACTCTTCATTTCCATGACCCATTGGTTTGTAACTCCCATGGAGCATCCATAGAGCATCCTATGGACCTTAGCCCAACTAGATAATCCATGGAGCATCTAGCCCACTATACAAGTATGGATGATTTACACAATCAACCCATATATTTAATTAGTCTCCTTTTTGATCACTTAATTAATTCTAGATTAATTCTTGATCAATACTAATTAAATAATATTATTAATATGTTAGAACTTATAATATATTAATAAACCATAAGTGTTATTTCTCTCATTTTAGTCTATCCAATTGCATGATGCCATGCAACCCAAATGGACAATGTCGGGTCGGGTCAAGTACATACGAGAAATAGTTATGGACTTAGACACCTTATCCAACAGTCTCCCACTTGGATAAGTCTAATAACTATAACTGCAAGTATGACTTCAGGAACCGATCAACAATCGTAGCTCTTTTCAAGGTCTCTCGGAACTGAGAAGATGATGATATGTCATTTAAGATAAGTGATCATATAATACTATGTTCTAGTTATCAGCCGGACAAATACATGGAATAATGTCTAACTTTTGTCCAGCAGTTTGTTTCCCAATTTTCGATTTGTTTGACATAGAACTTAATTGAACACATCAACTTAATTCTGACCGGGCCCGAT
Organism: Lactuca virosa; assembly: GCF_052849685.1. NCBI lineage: Eukaryota > Viridiplantae > Streptophyta > Magnoliopsida > Asterales > Asteraceae > Lactuca > Lactuca virosa. The sequence continues at coordinate 256,211,369 of NC_136434.1, forward strand.
ACATAGGTCAAAACAAAATCATCGAGGGGCCCAGATATCGCTTCTAATCCAAGAAGGAACAGATAAACTTCGACTCATATGCTTGTTCTACTATTTGTTAAATCACACACAAACTCACGTTTTATAACATCGAGTTACCAATGCGTTTTCGCACGATCAATGTATAACCAACTCATAGACAACAAGTCATATCTCTAGGTTTGAAGACTTATATGATATTACCGTCTCGCGATCACTCGAGATAAATTCCATGAAGTGATACCAGCGAGCGTGGGTTGAATCTAATACTCAGAACTTATAAGCACTCATGAGTGTTGAGGCGATGTCCAACATCTTAGACCTCTACAACCAACTCATGACAGTCTTAATTCATATCTACTTCCAACATATGACCGACCGTGGATAATTTGAATAATATGTAAAACACAACATAAATATTTTGGAAGTCAAAACATGAAAAATAAATAATTGTAAACGATTGACAAAAGATAGCAACACTTTACTCATAAATAAACACCACTTTTATTCATCATCAAATGTCAATTACACTTTACAAATTTCAAAAATTATCTAACAACTAAAACTAATATCATCCTTCAGCCCTATGCTCCTTGCATGCTGGAGATGCTTAACCCTACCCAGTCCCTTCGTGAGGGGATCTGCCGGGTTTTCATCCGATGATACCCTCTTTTGCCACGAGGAGTCCTTCCTCTATTCGATGTCTGATGAAATGGTATTTTCTATCAATGTGTCTGGATCTCCCATGATCCCTTGTATCCTTTACTAAGGCAACTACACTTTCACTATCACAGAAAATATCTATGGGTTCCTTTATAGCTGGTACAACTCCAAGGTCTCCAATGAAGTTCTTTAGCCATATCGCCTCCTTTGCTGCCTCTCTTGTGGCTATATACTCTGATTCGCAATTTGAATCAGCCACTGTCTCCTGCTTGGAACTTTTCCAAGAGATTGCTCCTCCGTTTAAGGTAAAGACCCAGCCCGACTGAGAGCGGAAATTATCCCTATCAGTCTGGAAGCTAGCATCACTATACCCTACAACTCTCAAGTCATCACTCCCACCAAGGGTAAGGACCCAGTCCTTAGTCCTCCGCAGGTACTTGAGAATGTTCTTTACCGCCGTCCAGTGAGCCTTACCAGGGTTCCCCTGATACCTGCTAACCATGCTCAAAGCAAAGGCTACATCAGGACGAGTGCAGGTCATAGCATACATGATCGAGCCTACTGCAGAAGCATAAGGTACTCGACTCATTTCTGCTATCTCAACCTCGGTACTCGGGCTCTGAGTCTTACTCAATCTAGCGTTACTCTGGATGGGTAACTTTACTTTCTTGGAATCTTGCATGCTGAATCTCTTCAGCACTTTATCCAAGTATGTACTCTGACTAAGTCCAATTAGTCTTTTACTCCGGTCTCTCAGAATCCTTATCCCTAAAATATAGGCAGCTTCTCCTAGGTCTTTCATAGCGAAACACTTCCCAAGCCAGGACTTCACTTCTTGCAAGGTTGGGATGTCATTTCCTATGAGTAGTATGTCATCCACATACAATACCAAAAAGCTAACTATACTCCCACTAGCCTTGACATATACAACTCCTCGAAAAGCCAAACTCTTTGACTTTCTCATTAAAGCAAAGATTCCATCTGCGAGGTGCTTGTTTCAATCCATAGATGGATTTCTCAAGCTTACACACTTTATTAGGGTTCTCTGTACTGACAAAACCCTCAGGTTTCCTCATGTAAACATCCTCAGCCAACTTTCCATTAAGGAAAACGGTTTTGACATCCATTGCCATATTTCATAGTCATGAAATGCAGCAATGGCTAACAATACCCTAATAGACTTAATCTTGGCTACTGGTGAAAAGGTCTCATCATAATCAACTCCTGCAGTTTGAGAAAAGCCCTTTGCAACCAGTCGCGCCTTATAAGTGTGTACATTACCATCCATGTCGGTCTTCTTCTTGAAGATCCATTTGCACCCAACTGTCTTACGACCTGGTACATTGTCAACCAAGTCTCAAACCTGATTTTCATACATGGACTGTATCTCGCTGTCCATTGCCACTTTCCATTTAGTAGACCCGGGGACTGCCATGGCTTCCGCATAGCTGTTAGGTTCATCCAGACTTACCAGTGTCTCATCACTGATAAGTGTCTCACCTTCCGCAGTAATATGGAAACCATAGTAGTGCTCAGGTGCATTCCTAACCCTTGTGGAACGCCTCAGAGGTACAAACTTGTCAATTGGATCAATAGGAGTTTCCTCCTCAAGTTGACTGCTAGGGTTTGTGGTTCCTTCACCACTTGACTCTTGAATTTCTTCAAGGTCAATTTGCCTCCCACTGTTTCCTTGGCTTATGAACTCTCTCTCTCTCGAAAGACACCCCTCCTTGCTACAAAGACCACATTCTCACTAGGTCTGTAGAAGAGGTAACCAAAGGATTTTTGTGGGTAGCCGATGAAAATACACGTCTCACTTCGAGGTTCGAACTTATTGTGAGTATCGCGTCTCACGAAAGCTTAGCAACCCCAAATCTTGATGTGGGCTAGACTAGGAACTTTTCCAGTCCACATCTCGTGAGGTGTTTTGGCAACCTTCTTTGTAGGGACGAGATTAAGGATATGGGTGGCAGCCTCTAAGGCATACCCCCAGAATGAGATTGGTAGCGAAGCTCGACTCATCATGGAACGAACCATGTCCAACAAGGTTCGATTACGCCTCTCAACTACACCATTCACCTGTGGTGTCCTGGGAGGTGTCAATTGTGAGACAACCCCACATTCCCTAAGATAGTCGAGGAACTCTGTACTAAGATACTCACCGCCTCGATCGGATCGAAACATCTTAATGTTCCTGCCCAATTGATTCTCTACTTTCTGTTTAAACTCTTTAAACATCTCGAAAGTCTCTGACTTATGCTTGATTAAGTATACATATCCATATCTACTATAATCATCCGTAAAAGTCACATAATAACGATTAGCATCCCTTGTGGCAGTTCTGAAGGGTCCACACACATCCGTGTGCACTAGATCCAACAAACCTTCACCCCTAGCACAGGAACCTGTGTAGGCTGACTTTGTCATTTTTCCAAGTAAGCATGATTCACAACTATCATATGACTTTAGGTCAAATGACTCCAAGACTCCATCCTTTTGGAGTTGGCCTATGCGTTTCTTGCTTACATGTCCAAGACGACAATGCCATAATGATGCTTTATCCAAGTTACTACCATTAGTAGAATCAATACACAACACATTATTTCCTAAATTATCTACAACAAACACAGCTTCACACACCATCACAAGGTAATGCTTTAAAAGAAAACACATTATTAAAGAAAGCATTTATTCCACTAACTTCATTATCAAAAGAAAAGGTAAACCCTTGTTTGTACAAAGCATGAAAGGAAATAACATTTCTTGCCATTTCAGGCGAATAACAACATTTATTCAAATCTAAAGTAAACCCACTACTTAGCAACAAAGTATAAACTCCAATCTTGGTGACAGGTGAAACTTTCCTATTCCCCATGATCAAGTTTATCTTTCCATTCTCACTTCTTCTTAGTCCCTGCAAATTAGAACAAATATGAATACCACAGCTGGTATCAAGGACCCAAGAGTTAGAATATGGTGAGTTATTAGATAATATAGTGTAAATACCTACATGGTTGGGTTTCACTTTCCCATCCTTCAAATCTTGCTGGTACTTTGGGCAGTTCCGCTTCCAGTGTGCCTTTTCATGGTAATAGAAGCATTCAGCCTCTTTGGGATCAGAAGAAGGAGTGACGAAACCTTTCTTGGTTCCGCTTGAAGAGGAGCCATCAAGGGTCTTACCCTTGGTACCCTTCGAAGGGTTCTTGCTCTTTTTCCCTCTACATTTCCCGATTGCCAGGACAAGTGCGGAGTTTGGAGTAGGAGTAGGAGTGGTAACAACCGACTTACCTTTAAGACCACTTTCGGCGGTCTTCAAGCGTCCTTGAAGTTTGCTGAGGGTGACTTCTTCCTTGTTCATGTGGTATGTCATGCGGAATCGATCATAACACGATGGTAAGGTGTGCAAAATGATATCTATTGCTAACTCCTCGGGGAAGTTCACATTCAGCGTCATCAAACGGTCCACATACCTTTGCATTTTCTGCATGTGGCCCGTGATGGGTTCACCATCCCTCATTCGGGTTGTTATCATGGAGGAGATGATTTCATATCGCTCTTGACGAGCACTCTAATGGTAGCGGTCCATCAAATCCAGGTGCATCTCAAAAGGATAGTAGTCCTCATAGGACTTTTGGAGCTCGGCTGTCATAGTAGCCATCATGATGCATGCCACTTTGGTAGCATCTCTTTCCTGTGCCTCATATTCAGCAAACTCCTCAGGAGTAGCAGTCGGTTCGGGTACCTTAAGCTCCTTGTCGAGAACATATTCTTTGTTCTCATACCCAGTGACCATCCTGATGTTCCTGATCCAATCTGTAAAGTTAGATCCATCAAAGATGACTCTCCTACAAAGGTTCATGAGAGAGAAGGAGTCGGTAGGGTTTGAGCCAGAAGCAGCATTGTTGGAAGACATCTGACAAGAAGAAAAGATAAGTTTAGTTTAGATATAAAGATAGTCCTTAATAAAACACCCAAATGTAATATTAAGGCTAGGATCCAATCACAATATATTATAACTTAGAAGAGGGATGCCGTAATCTAAGCTAAAACATATTTGAAAGGTAGGTGAATGACGATTCACCAATTTCCACCATTAAAAATGAAATATATAAGTATTAGGTTTTATTTGGTTTTTTAGAAACTCCTAGATTCTTTTCAGATTCATTGAATTTTTCAATGGCATGCTTCAATCTCGAGTGTGCCCTTCATGTTTTGTCACTGGGATACCGAGGATCACAAAACAAGGTGTGAAGTAACCATGCAAATTACTTGGTGCCCTTAATGTTTTTCACTTAATCGATGTGCCGGTAAACCACACGCGCTCCACCGACCTATGAAAAAACCTTACGTCACCCTTTGCCTACCTTGTTAAGTCCAAGTTAGTGTGCCGGTTAACCACACACGCTCCACTAACGACTTAATCAAAGTGCAAAGTGTAATTTCATGGGTTAGCACCTTATTCACATTTTCCTAAAGTAACTAAGATTGGGAATTTATAAAACATTTAGTTACTTTATAATAATCATTATACTTTTAATGAGAATTTTAAGTCATTGTTCTACCCGTTCGGCTAACGACCCTCCACCAGTCAAGGAAGTGGTGGGTGAGAGTGGACACCCATTAAGCTGCCATTTTATAGGCAACAACCTTATACCCCCCTATAGACTGGCTTCGTGAATGAGGCCTACTAACGGTAAAACGACTTGATCTTATATATATATATATATATATATATATATATATATATATATATATATATATATATATATATATATATATATATTATTAAACTTATAATATTATAAAGTATAAGGGTTTAATTTTAACATTTAAAATTCTAGGGGTTGGAACTAAAGTTTACTAGATGACTTTTACATGTTCCAAAACTTGAGGGCGAGTTTTGTAACTTATGTGTTCTTTTAATGGAATTAATACAAAGTGTTCTTTTAATGGAATTAATGAAGACTCTTCATTTTTGTAAAATGAAGACTCTTCATTTTTGTAACTTATGTGTTCTTTTAATGGAATTAATACAAAGTGACTTTTGGTTATCCATAACTTGAGGATAAGTTATGGACTTCATTAAAACACATAAAGATCATGAATTCAGCATTAAACAAGTAATTCCTATGATCTATCAAGAACTCATAAGTACATGAATAATCATATCAAAATTTCAAGAACATATGAACACATATAATCATGTAATTTTGATATTAGCCATTGTAAATGGATTATTACAATCATTACACCATCTAAAACAAGTTTTAAAACACCAAAACAGTTTAGGGTAATGTTTCTAGTCCATTTTCAGCAGCAAAACTCGAAAAACTGCACTCAGAGGCTCCTACTCGTTGAGTGCAAGAACTTACTCGACGAGTAGGATGAGTTTACTCATGGACTCGTCGAGTCCCCCCATGGACTCGGCGAGTTCATGCTGCAGAATGCATAAAAACGAGTTTTTTCACAATTTTGCATCAAGTATCAAACAAACAAGCCTAGGCTCTGATACCACTGATGGCTTTTGAGCATTCTAACACTCCTAAGTCTACATGCAACCCTAGAAAACCTTGGATCTATGTTTGTCTAAAATACATGCAAAATACTTTTTCCAAGGTTTATAATCCTATCTAGCATACATGGGGAACTTTAATCATAAAAGATGGCTAGAATTACATACCTTGTTGTTGATTTGATTCCTTGAAAACCTTGAGAGCCTATCACCCCAAGTGTGATGCCTCAAATGTTTCACACAACACCAAATGCTCTTGGAATAAACTTTGAGAGAATTGTCTAACACTTGAAATCGGCCTTGCCCTCTTGTCTCACTAGTGTAGCAGATTTTGGTTGCTATAAGCATGCTTATATAGTATGTTGCATTAGGGTTACACCATGTAAACCCTAATGTAACATGGCTCTTCATTTACATGACCCATGGGTTTGTAACTCCCATGGAGCATCCTATGGACCATAGCCCAACTAGATAATCCATGGAGCATCTAGCCCACTATACAAGTATGGATGATTTACACAATCAACCCATATATTTAATTATTCTCCTTTTTGATCACTTAATTAATTCTAGATTAATTCTTGATCAATACTAATTAAATAATATTATTAATATATTAGAACTTATAATATATTAATAAACCATAAGTGTTATTTCTCTCATTTTAGTCTATCCAATTGCATGATGCCATGCAACCCAAATGGACCATGCCGGGTCGGGTCAAGTACATATCAGAAATAGTTATGGACTTAGACACCTTATCCAACAGTGTGTGATTTAACAAGTAGTAGAACAAGCATATGAGTCGAAGTTTATCTGTTCCTTCTTAGATTAGAAGCAATATCTGGGCCCCTCGATGATTTTGTTTTGACCTATGTACCGGGCCCGGTCAGAACTAAGTTGATGTGTTCAATTAAGTTCTATATCAAACAAATCGGAAATCGGGAAACAAACTACTGGACAATAAGTAAGACTTTGTTCCATGTATTTGTCCGACTGATATCTAGAACAGAGGATTATATGATCACTTATCTTAAATGGCGTATCATCATCTTCTCAGTTCCGAGAGACCTTGAAAAAGCTACGATTGCTGATCGGTTCCTGAAGTCATACTTGCAGTTATAGTTATTAGACTTATCCAAGTGGGAGACTGTTGGATAAGGTGTCTAAGTCCATAACTATTTCGGGTATGTACTTGACCCGACCCGCCTGGTCCATTTGGGTTGCATGGCACCATGCATTTGGATAGACTAAAGGAGAGAAATAACACTTGTGGTTTATTAATATATTATAAGTTCTAATATATTAATAATATTATTTAATTAGTATTGATCAAGAATTAATCTAGAATTAATTAAGTGATCAAAAGGAAACTAATTAAAAATATATGGGTTGATTGTGTAAATCATCCATACTTGTATAGTGGGCTAGATGCTCCATGGATTATCAATTTGGGCTAAGGTCCATAGGATGCTCCATGGATGCTCCATGGGAGTTACAAACCCATGGGTCATGGAAATGAAGAGCCATGTTACATTAGGGTTTACATGGTGTAACCCCAAGTGTAACACACTATATAAAGAACATGACATCCACCAAAATCGGCTACAAGAGTTGCAAGAGGGCTAGACCGATTTTCAAGTGTTCTACATATCTCTCAAAGTCATTCCAAAGCACTTGGTGTTGTGTGAAACATTTGAGGCATCACACTTGGGGTGATAGGCTCTCAAGGTTTTCAAGGAATCAAATCAACTACAAGGTATGTAATTCTAGCCATCTTTTATGTTAAAGTTCCCCATGTATGCTAGATAGGATTATGAACCTTGGAAAAAAGTATTTTGCATGTATTTTAGACAAACATAGATCCAAGGTTTCTAGGGTTGCATGTACACCTTAGGAGTGTTAGAATGCTCAAAACCCATCACTAAGTCTATAAGATCCCAATTATATATAACCCTGGAAGCATGCACTTCGCAACTGTAGACCTACCAGGAAAGGTCTTTTAGTTCTTATTCAAGTTTGTTATAGTGCCTAAAATACTCCTATAATATTTTATCTTTATGTTTTGTTCTAAGGATACTTTTGTATATGGAGTTAGGTAAGTTTTAGACTCGTTGCAACACCACTATCACTCCCAAACACATGTTCGTCGTATCTCAAATAAATATAGTTGATCAGGTTATATTTATTCCAGATATGATTACATAACTGCTTAGGTTTGACTGTAGTGTCCAACATCTAAATACTTTTGTTTGTTTTGTTCTTACTTGTTCTTACTGTGATACTTGTTCTAAGTTTGTATGCTTATTAGTATATGTGACAACCCAAAATATTTTTGCCTTCTAGCCTTGTTAAGGGTCATTCTAAGGAATTTTAAGCCTAGTACACTTAAGGAATGAGTGTTAGAATGTACCTGCTAGAGACACTGTGCATCATTCAATCCTTAACACCACCAAAATGGAGTTCACGGCCAAAGAACATAGAGTTTATGGTCTGGCCGTAAACTCCTCTATAAGTCACCATTCCTTCACTTTTCCTTCATTATTTCACTTTCACCTCAAGAACACTCCATTTCTCTCTCAACTATCATCCCGATTTTCATCCTAGATCTTCAAAAGTTATCTTCAAGAAACACCAAGAACACACACTAATGTTCTTGGACCTTAATCACCATTTCAAGCCTCTATATCGTAAGTACTCACTCCTTAACTTGTTATCTAGTAAGAACACATGATTAGAGCCTTAAAACTTCATCAAACTCATCATCAAGGAGAGTTTACGGCCATGAGTTTACACCCTGGCCGTAAACCCTTAAAAGGGTGGTGTTTTGAGCCTTAAACACTTCTAGACCCTTGTTAACCTTTGCAAAACATGAACCTTTGAAACTTCTTGCCTTTAAGACCCAAGATATGACCATTTGGAGAGTTTACATCCATGGAGTTTATGGTCTGGCCGTAAACACCTCAACACCCTCCAAAACATTGGTTTTGCTCATCCTTGTGAAGAGCAATGATCCCTCAAGTTTCCCTAGCATTCAAACACCCTCTTATGCACATTACCATGAGTTTACCGCCATGATTTTACACCCTGGCCGTAAACACCTTTTCATGGCCGTGAACACAAACCCTTGGCCTTAAACATCCCTTGGATGAATAACATGTGATTTCAACACTTCATTCGAAGTGTTTCCTAGTCCCGGAAGGTGTTTCCTTTCATATAGTGGCTTATAAACATTATATTCATGCCAATATATGTCATTTAGGACTTGTTGTATCTCAGGACTTCATTCGTGGAACTTCTCATCCTTACACGCATATTCGTTTGAATCACCCACATAAGGTGAGTTCATACCCCGTAATCAATCTTTTAAACTGTTTTAAATGCTTTTAAGGGGGGAATACAAGTTGAACACAATGATAATTGTGTAATTGTTTGTTATAAACATTTTTAAAAGATTGCTTATGTCATTTATAAGTTGTCAAAACATTTCAAAAACTCTTTTCAAGTTATGTTACTTTATAGTTTAACAAAACTCCGTTTTTAAAGTATCAGCATAACTTAGTAGAAAAATGAGTCTTTCAACAACAGTACAAGTAAATTACTAGTAAACTATAAGGGATATAGTTTAGCGGTTCAGTACATACTAAATACTAGAGCACACTATAAAGAGAAACAGGGAGGTAGAAACAATACACGATAACATAAAGAGAAACAAGGAGGTAGAAACAATACATCAGAGAGACATACTATACAGAACGAACATACTAAGATGCTATAGCATGAGAACATACTAGATCTAATTATACCAATGAATCACTACTCATTGTTTGTAACAAAAGGTGATAGTTAAATTGGGTATACATGATCACATAACTTTAATGTGAATTCTACACGACCTAGCAATTTGTTTGCGTAAGTCGTGTTTGGTCCCCAAAATCTCTCGCAGGGAGAGCGTATAGTATGGGTACTATTCCTCACATTATGACCTTAATAAAACAAACATGTTTTAAAGTAATTAGTACTACAAAATGTCAATTCAAAAGACAACTGTGTACTTATAAAGTCCCATTACTTTCAGTAAGTGACAGTTCCACTTGAAAGATAATACAAACTATTTTCGAGTCAAGATAGTTATAAACTAGGGAAAACTTACATTTTACAAACGACACACAGAACAGTCGGGTCTAGTACATTCAGTAGAAAGGGACCTATAATGCTAACTTTATGATTCCTTAGTGTATGCATTCAGGGATATATATTAATCGGGTCCGACAGGTAGTAAGATGTGTGCTTTCCGCTTCATTTCATGTTCCTTGTTTGGTTGTGGGCTTAGAGCAGATACACCCAACCTACTATCTATCCGAGCTTAGCTATATATATGTTCCGTATACACCAAGTAATCATAAGGGGTACCATGTATGGGTCAGGTCATAGGACACTAATTCAATGCACCGTTTTCTTGTACAAAACACACTTTTCAAATGAAGAACTTTTAGAATACAACACTAGAAACTTAACCAGTAAAGGGTTTAATCCATTTTATTAAACCAGTAAAACTTAAAGGACCTTAGGTGGTTAATTCTAAAATACCTTAGTTTATACACAAGGGTTATATATAATTAATATCCGATAGGTAGTAGGATGTGTGCTTTCCGCCTCATTCCATGTTCCTTGTTTGGTTGTGGGCTTAGGGCAGATTCACACAATTAACTATCTGTTCGATATTAGATTATATATAACTAGTATAAACTAAGTGATTATAGAAGGAACTACTGTGGTTATCATTTTATAATAAGAAATAAGGGTTTTCTTAAAGGATCTTTTCATCAAATATAAAGGAACTATTACAATTATCTCCGTGAGTACCGAGTGAATACGCAAGGGTTATATACAACGATGATCTAACAAACAATGGTATGTGTGTCTTCCGCCTCATTTCCTGTTCCTTGTTTGGTTGTGGGCTTAGGGCAGATACACACAACCGATTATTTGTTTACTCTGGGTTTTATATAACTAGTATCCATTTAATACTCATAGAAAGGACTGTAGAGTCATTTTTACTTATCTTTCATCAAAGCAGGAAATATAGGATTTTCTGGAGGAACAGACAAACTTTTCTAAACAGAACTTACTACAACTTACTACAACTTACTACAACTTACTACAACTTTCTACTAACTTTCTTACTACTTACTACATCACTTAAATCTTATGAACTCACCAGCTTAAATGTTGATCTGCGCTTTCAAAATAACTTGTATTCTCAGGAGACCAGTAGACAGGTTCGCGCACTGGGATTCAGAAGATATAGCAGTATAGCTTCATGTCTTTTTGTTATTTGCTATGTATTCTATATTATGTGAATCACATACTTTGTAAACACTTTCTTTCTAATGAAATGGTTGTTTATTACTTGCTTACTATGATGCATGTCTTATGATACTAAACATGACGTCCTCCGCCCCAGAACGTTTCCGCCGTTCTGGTTTTGGGGTGCGACAGATTGGTATCAGAGCATTGTTTATAGTGAACTAAGTATATCAACCGATAAAAGATATACAACTATAAATACAATGGGGCCGAAGTGCTCTGGATAAGAATATATTTTAAATATATAATGATACCTTATAAAAGTATACATACTTTGCTTATACATATATACCTACTAGAATAAGTATCACAAGAAGAACATAACAGAAGAAGTTAAAGGTTGAACACTATGGTCAAACCTGGACAGTTATGTAATCATAGCTAGAATCAATATAGCCTGATCAACTATATTCATTCGAGATGTGACCGACATGTGTTTGGGAGTGATGTGGTGTTGCAACGGTCGTAAAACTTACCTAATACTAGTCAAGAGAATACTAGATCAAGTATAGAGAGTTAGAATACTATAGGAGTATTCTATGATACTATAACGCGATAACAAGTTTAAAATATACCAAGTAGATTACATTAAAATACTATAGGAGTATTTTAGGCACCATATAAATAACTTATGTGATAACTTAAAAGACCCTTACGGATAGGTCTATAATTTTACAATGTATACTTCCAAGGTTATATATAATTGAGAATTTATAGACTTAGAATTTGTGATCTACACTTCACTACATGTTCCTTGTTTGGTTGTGGTTTTGGAGTAGGATCACTTATTCGAAGGTCTATTTAGTCTTAAATTATATACAATTTGTATACATTGTGCAATTATAGGAGGACTCTGTAAGGATCACCCCATAATGTTTCACTTAAATCTCATAGATTCTTTAGTCACTTCCATTCTCGCACGACAAACCCAGATAGATGTAACCACTTCCTCATAGTAGACAACAGAAGAGTCAGGAGGAAACGAGAGCAAGTTCATTAGGAGCTTTCAAAGAGGGATCAACTGAAGTAACCAAAACGTCTTATGCGTCACACTAATAAATAATAATCTCGTTTAACTTAATGAGCGAGTGGAGACACTGCTCACATTATATGTTAGGATTATTTTCTTACATGCAGCTGGTAACAGTTATTCAGGCAACAGATATTCATTCGAGCATAGCTATTCCAAATTCATAAAGTTTATTAGGTATAGACTCAATTATGAATTTATTCCAGAACCCTGTGGAAGTCAGGACCCGATACACCCAGAACTAGGATAACCTTGTCTTTTCAGCTTTCGGCTTGTGTCCATTGCTTTAGACTTATTCCATCTCATATTTGTATTCTTTTAGCAAAGATGCCTCCTCGCAGATCAAACAGACGTGCTACTCCGATAACTCCAACTCCACCGTCGCAATTCGATCTTGCTGCTCTTCAAGCAGCGATATCCTCCGCAGTGGCAACTGCTCTAGCTCACTTCGGTGAAAGTGCTACCCTCGGATCTGGTAGCGGTACCCACTTAACCAACCCCGGAGTTACTCACGAACACCCAAGGGAGTGTTCGTATAAGGACTTCATGAACTGCAAACCCAATTCCTTCGATGGAAATGGTGGAGTCATCGCTCTGATGTGATGGTTTGAGAAAACAGATTCGGTCTTCGAAATCTGTTCGTGCCCCGAAGGGAGCAAAGTGAAGTTTGCTGCCTGCACCTTCTCTAACAGAGCGCTGACATGGTGCAACAGCCATGTAAAGTCACTGACCCTATCAGTGGCTAACTCAATAGGTTGGGAAAACCTAAAAGAGTTGATGCTGGAAGAATACTGCCAGTTGGGCGAAGTTCAAAAGCTGGAACAAGAAATGTGGGAGCTCACTATGGTCGGCTTAGACATAGTGGCCTACACTGACCGGTTCAGCGACCTAGCAGCTCTATGCCCCAGGATGGTTACCCCGGAGAGCAAGAAGATAGAAAGATACATCTGGGGTCTATCTGCCCCGATCCAAGGAGATGTATTGTCTTCTAACCCAGCCACATTCGATAGTGCTAAGCGCCTGGCTCTGCGACTCATCGACCACAGAGTCCGCCATGGTATGGAAGTCCCCCTTCCCGAGTCATCGAGGGAAGAGGAATATGAACAGAAGTCGGGGAACAAGAGGAAGAAGAAGCGAACAACACAGGACACCCCGCAAGAGGAACAAACGAGTACTATGTACACCGCCACAACACCTGCTACTCCAGCACCTGCCAGTCGATATGTTGGAACCCTCCCGAAGTGTGGAAAGTGCAACTATCACCACACCGGAGTATGTCGGGAAATGCAGTGCCTGAACTGCCATAGAAAGGGACACACAGTCCGTTTCTGCAGGGCACCGGCTCAACCGATCTCCCAAGTCCTCGGAGTTGAAGAAAACCAAGCCTGCTATGGCTGTGGTGAGACTGGACACTACCAGGAGGACTGCCCGATAACAAAGAACTCAGGAGCGGATGGACAAATTCTGATCATCACCGCAGGAGAATCGAACTCGGAGTCGCCATCGAGCAGCGGTATGTTTTCGAAGTAGTAATTGCTTTGAAAATTAATTTATATTTATATAAGATTAAAACTTGGGGATAACACTTAAAAGTAATTATAATAACTCACATAATGAAGTAGGTCACAGTATTCAAAAGAACTAAGAGATTCGTTCTGAGAAGCTATGATGGCTTAGTATGTACGTTAGGGTTGTGCATAGCTAAGATTTTGCAGACTTAGAGTGAGTGATTCCTCCTTAATTCCTGTTCCTTGTTTGAGGCAGAGTTACTCAGTCGACCATCCAATTCATCTTAAGTATTCATAACTTGTATATTCCAGGCGATCGTAGTGGTACCAAGGAGGATCGTAGTTTAAGTATCGATTCTAGATAACAAAGCACTTTCACGGTATGTATGCACACATCGCGGTACGATACATAGAAGTGTTAACATCAAGAGGAAAATAGAAAGCACTAGAACATTTACAAAGAGTACATTTTCGAGCACACTAGGGAAGTACATCATCGTCTAACATACATACAGGAGAATCGACCTCGGAGTCGCAAGGGTTATATACAACGATGATCTAACAAACAATGGGATGTGTGTCTTCCGCCTCATTTCCTGTTCCTTGTTTGGTTGTGGACTTAGGGCAGATACACACAACCGATTGTTTGTTTACTCTGGGTTTTATATAACTAGTATCCATTTAATACTCATAGAAAGGACTGTAGAGTCATTTTTACTTATCTTTCATCAAAGCAGGAAATATAGGATTTTCTGGAGGAACAGGCAAACTTTTCTAAACAGAACTTACTACAACTTACTACAACTTACTAAAACTTACTACAACTTGCTACAACTTTCTACAAACTTTCTTACTACTTACTACATCACTAAAATCTTATGAACTCACCAGCTTAAATGCTGATCTACGCTTTCAAAATAACTTGTATTCTCAGGAGACTAGTAGACAGGTTCGCGCACTGGGATTTAGAAGATGGAGCAGTATAGCTTCATGCCTTTTTGTTATTTGCTATGTATTCTATATTATGTGAATCACATACTTTGTAAACACTTTCTTTTTAATGAAATGGTTGTTTATTACTTGCTTACTATGATGCATGTCTTGTGATACTAAACATGACGTCCTCCGCACGAGAACGTTTCCGACGTTCCGGTTTTGGGGTGCGACAGTATACTTATCGTAAAATACTTATATTTTAAAAGTATACTTTTAGTCAGAGCACTCCGGCCCCATTGTATTTATAGTTGTATATCTTTTACTGGTTGATATAATAAGTTCACTATAAACAATGCTCTGATACCAATCTGTCACACCCCGAAACCGAAACGGCGGAAACGTTCGGGGGCGGAGGACGTCATGTATAGTATCACAACAATTGAATAATAGTAATCAAAACAACAACAACCATTGTATTAATAGTATAGTGTTTACATTACATTTGAATCATACACGATTGACTCCAAAAGTAAATAACAAGTAAAGACTCTAACTACTATGCTCCATCTTCTTGAACCCGGTGCGTGTACCTGTCTACTAATGTCCTGAGAATACAAGTAGGTTTTGAAAGAGTATCAACATAAATCTGGTGAGTTCATAAGCGTTTTGTTTTGGAAAACTATTCTTTGTTCTTTCGAAAAGTACGTTATATTTCTCCAGAAAACCTTATATTTTCTTATGTAGTTAAGTAAAAATGATTCTTACAAGTTCTTCCTGCGAGTACTTAGTGTATACAAATCATATACAATCCAGATCGAACAAACAATCGATTGTGTGCTTCTGCCCCAAGCCCACAACTAAACAAGGAACAGGAAAACAGGCGGAGGCCACACATTCCACTGGTTGTCGAACCCTCATGTACATAATCCTGAAGTATTCACTAGATACTTACAAAGTTAACTGTATTGATTCTTTGATATCTGTTGAAAGTGTTCCTCAAGAAAATCCATTATTTTCTTATTGAATGGATGATTAACCAATTCTTTTTATAACTACTTAGCTCATACTAGCTATGTATAAACCAATATCGAACAGACGATTGATTGTGTGGATCTGCCCTAAGTCCACAACCAAACAAGGAACAGGAAATGAGGCGGAAACCACACATTCCATGGTTTGTCGGATATTCTTCACACATAGCCTGGATGCATAAACTAAGGAATTACATAATTTTTAATGAATGTTCATTAGTGAAATAAATAACCGATTTTTTGAAGTGTACTAATGTTTACCCTGGAAAATCCTATATTTTCCCTAAGTGTAAGTTATTGAATTATCTGTTCCAAACCGAATAGTATAAGCATCTACCATACTTATGTTGTTAAGCATTGTTCTGTTTGAAAACCAATATGAATACCTTTGTATGAATACCCTTGTATGAAAACCTTTGTATGAAAACCTTTGTATGAATACCGTAGTTTGAATACCCTACTGCGATCACTTAGTACATACGAGTTATAGAAATATGGATTGAACAGACAGTCGATTGGGTGATTCCGCCCTACGCCCACAACCAAACAAGGAACAGGAAATTAGGCGGAGGTCACACATCCCACTGCAAGTTGGATGTTAATTTCATATTACCCTTGTGTATATACTAAGTAATCACATAGTTACTAACCCTAATGTTTGTTTGTTAGGTGTATTATTATGTGAACGAGTCGTTGTTTCACCTGTGGATTCTTATAACCATACTATGGACGATCAACAATACGACGTACTCGGACGTACGTCGATAAAAATGACATTTGTCAACCTAGGTTGACTGTACCTAATATTCAGGGTGCGGGATTGTCACTCCCGTATAGATCTATACACAAACTCACGCTCTCCCTCTCAGGAGACTCTGGTTACAAGGCGTCTCACACTGCTGGCTCTCTCAACGAATTCACGAATAATACTATGAAAACCCTTTTTGTTATGAATCCTTATAAAATAATATCTTTTATTTCATAATTTATAAGTTTGTTTCCTCTATTATGAAAACTGTGTTTGTAATGTTTGTATTTTAACATGTTTTGTAAAACTGATTTCAAGTCTAGTAGTGACGATGTTCACCATGTATGCAAGTTCTATGTTCAATGTATACTAGTGATAGGAAAATATAATAAATCAAATTATATTTTTAAACAGAAGATTACTTGTGCTTTTACTTGTATTCCCCCCTGAAAACATTAAAAACTCGGAAAATATAGGGGTATGAACTCACCGTTAATTGTGTGCAAGCGTCGAATCAATGAACTGGAAATGAAGACCCTCGAGTTGTTGTACGTGGCACTTAACGGAATCCTAATAACAATTAAATACATATATGTATCTAAATTAGCGATTTCATTAAATAAATTGTTGGAAAACACTTGCTTTCGGTTAAGGAGTGTTATCGGGACTTGAGTGAATCGAGGAAAGCGGGTTTTCAACCTAATGTACCACTTAAAGAGTGTGTACGGCCGTGAAAGGGAGTGTACGGCCGTAAACCGTGTTCAGCCGTAGACTGCCTTGAAGGGGTGTACGGCCTTTGAAGGTGTACGGCCGTAGACTTATGTGCGGTCAATGAACTTGAAGGTGTACAACCATACACTCAAGAACAAGAGTGCTGGAATCGATGAATACGTGTCCTAGATGCTCCAAAATGAATCCCCAATGGTGTTTTTCGATGTTTTACGGAAGAATAAAGGTGCTTTAAGAGTGTACGGTCGAGTGTCTAGAGAGAGAAGTAGAGGGTGTTCGGCCAGAAAAGTGTAAATGGAGGGTAGGGTCTCATACTTATAGGGGTTTTCGTGGTCGGTGGTGGGGTCCACCCAAAATGGGTCGTAAACGAGTGTACGGCCGTACACGGGTGTACGGCCGTGAACCCAAGTCCGCCCGAGAATGTTTGTTTTGATCGACGGAAAACTCGAAATTTCGTGTAGGTTTGGTACCGACTCATATATGAAGCTCAATTCTATAACAAAATGACTTTCCAAACCAAAGGAATTTGACGGGACTCAATAAAAATCCAAATTTTATTAACGGAATTTGAAAAACAAAAATGGAAAAAGGTCCGGGTTGTCACATAGCCTGTGGTATTAGTATGGAAGACCGTGGGGGTAACCCATGGCACTTGGATGTCAGACCATGGGGGCAACCCATGGAATTTTTAGGAAGGACCATGGGGATAGCCCATGGCACTTGGATGTCAAACTATAGGGGTAGCCCATGACATTTCAGGGAAAAGACCACGGGTGTAGCCCATGGAAAATATATGTATGGTAGATGGTATTTTGGGGAACTCATTAAGCTTTGTGCTTACAGTTTTCAGTTTATGTTTCAGGTACTTCTGTTTTCAAAAGGAAGAGCCCGGGATGATTGCAGAGCACACACCACTCGATTCCTCATTCTATGATTTACTCTGATTATGATGATGTACTTATAAAACTTGAATTACGCTTGTTTTATGAAAATGATATGATTTACTGCTTTAGTAATTTAAAAATGAAAATTTTCTGGTCTTATTTTTGGGACGTTACAACATATATATATATATATATATATATATATATATATATATATATATATATATATATACCTTAATTATGGTTATTTGAAAACAAGATATTTGGGCAGAGTAACATCTAAGTACAATGCATATCCCTAAATTTGACCAGCATAACTTCTTGGAACTGTGTTATCCTAGGGATTTAGCCATTATAACATCTAGGTATTATCTCTTCCTTGACTATCGAGCATCATATCTCTTACCTATAATATCATAGCATATAAGTAGGCATAGTATCTATAGCTACATTACCCTAAGGCTTTAAGCTTTATACAGTGATTTGATATTTATAACTATATATATTTTTTAATACAACCATTTGATAAGCATGTATTCCCCCCGTAAAACATTTAAAACAGTAAAATAGGGGTCGTGTACTCACTCTAGTAGCGTATTCTGAAGCATCCGAGCCATTGTATCCGAAGCTTCGCGCCATCGAGAGGGTCTCTAAAATAGCTTGAGAGGTATAGAGAGAGTTTTTGGGATGAGAAAATCATATAGTGAGAACCTCTATTTATAGGGGTTGTGCGTGCAACGCACTTCATGCACGGCGTGCACTCGCTCCGTGGCTCCATCCAGAGCTTGCCACGTGTCCCACTTCTAATGATCCACATCTCCTTAAACTTCAACGCATTTGGGTGTTAGGTGTGCACGATGGGCATGACACGCACCTGGCGTGCACCCCTAAATCTTTTATAAAAATTCATATCTTCTTTATATGAATCTTGTTTCTTATCATTTTTATATATTTGTGTAGCTCTCTACTAGTACTACAACTTTCTTTAAGGTCACATTGTTAGGTTTTGACTGTCGTTTTTAACCTATATTTTATATTTTTCTAAAAATCGTATCTCCTTCATACGAACTCCATTTTCGACCTTTTTCCTTTCAAAGTCCTTATCTTACGGGTTACTACGATTCTCCTTTTTCTGACGTTAGCCGAAACTCAACCGATCTCTTGATGTTATTTTGACGCTAATAGCATTATTAACGTAGTTTGTTCTTATCTTTTATAAAATCATAAATCCTCCAATCGGAGTCAAATTTTTGCAATGCTTACATCCTTAGGATCACCTTGTTGTGTACTTTCCAACTACACTAACCATCATAAAAATTGAACTAACTTTATGGTCACTCATTTTTGACCCTATTATTATCATTTAACTGATCATATTTTCCTTCAATATGAAAATTTTTATCGTTATCATTGGTAGATGCCAATCTTTAGTAACAATTGGTGAAGGAAAATTCCCAATTATTACAATATAGCTTTCTTTGACTATGTTCTTCTTTTGACGAGTCAGTAAACCATACACGCTTACGTCAACAAGATCATATCACAATGCGTAATTTCCATGGGAAGCATAAGATTCACCTTCTTTATGTGGAACATGATTTTTTATTTTATTACTTAGTTATAGAGTTAATACTTTTAAATTTGCACAATTTTCATGTCAAACTCGTTCGGTAATTCCATTCCAAATGCAAGAAGGGGTTGAGGGTGACGAGTAATGAATACCTCTTAAAAGTCAATCTCATTAGGAATCAAAGAGACCTACCTTAAACCTCCCTTATAGCAATAAATTGGATGAACCTAGTTATGGTAAGACAATGCACATTAGGATGAAACATGCGAGAATGTAATGTTTATTTTGGAGTTATACATATAGATACTATTTTTAACAATATATATATATATATATATATATATATATATATATATATATATATATATATATATATATATATATATATATATATATATATATATATATATATATATATATATATATATATAATGACCATGATTTTAGGCAGCAGTATATTTATGTAGGATAACAATTACTATATAATTACAATCAATTAATTCTAAGGTTATTAAAGAGTAATTATGACATTTTATTAAATGAGATAAAAGAGAAATAACTATATTTTAGGAAACCAAGTCAAATATATTAATAAAAAATCCAGATTATTATTTTTTAAACCAAATCACAGAAAATCACGTATTGAAAAATTTGCTATATTTTTTTTACACGATAATCACATAAAACAAAATAGATTTCATTCTTTAAGAATTACTTAGTTTCATAACATATTTCTTTCTATAAAAATTAGGCGATTTCACTATTAGTTTTACAAAATATTAACAAAATGTTTTTATACAATGTTCAGAAAGTACAAAATTAAAGAATCGGACGATTTGATTCTTTAAAAATCAAGAATTTACTTGAAACTTATTTCATTCTTTAAGAATCACATTTCATTATTTAAAAATGTATTGACTAATAAATATTTTTGAACTACTGTCATAAAACTAGTGAGATATGTGAAAAAAATTCATTCTTTAAAACTAGTGAGATATTTTTGAAGTATATGCAATATTCTTTTTACACATATTCACCAAAACTATAGACCAACTGAAAATTCTTGAAGAATAAGAAAATATTTTTTTTACACATAAAAATATGTTACGGTGTGTAACATAATCTTGAAGAATATGCAATAAACTAATATATTCTTTGTATGAATTATGAAAGAATGAACATTCGATTCAGCACTATATCTGAGTTTTAGTCACGAATTTCTTGATACGTATATTAAAGAATTCAATTTAAACTACTTACCAAAATTATAGGAGCAAAGTTAAATGAAATTAGTTACAATAATTATAAGATTATAACTGAAAATGCATTTATTGAGTTATATGTTAATTACTATCATACCTTTATTAATTGATTCGTCAAAAATTGGTTTACAATGACACAATATATAGTGTTTATATATGAACCTAACTATATATATATATATATATATATATATATATATATATATATATATATATATATATATATATATATATATATATATAAGGTTAGGATAAAATGTGAACTTCAAATATTGTGTAAATGTATGACCACTTCTAGTCCATTGGATTAGAAAAATAAACGATTGTGATTTGAGGGTGTATATTATTAACATGTGATAGTGATTACTACATAATTACACTTAATTGATTATAAAGGTATTTTAGTTTATTATCCTATATTTAAAAAAGAAGATCCCTTAATTATCTATGAATTAGATGTGATTTTATTAAATACTTTTTTTTATCTTATTCTATAAAATTAAACATGGATAATTACATCATTGTTTAAGCAAAACGCATGTTTATATCATATTGCGATAAACATATATATCTTCTTTTCATTCTTATAAAATATGACTCTATTCAAGTGACTTCTTCAAAATTAACATCCTACATAATAAATGAAAATAATTTTGTCACATGTCACTCTCTCATTAACTTGGACACATGTCATTTTTTGGTATTTTTGAATAAATGTTTTTTCCATTTGTCATTTTCTCATTTTTTTTTATCTTTTCTTAATTAACACATCATATTTACACCTCAATTAATAATTGTCTTAATTGAAAATAACTAATAAATTATAATATTAGTACTCATATAGTATTTAATATGTTTCCTTTTAAATTTAAATTTTAAGTTTCAATTCTAAAATTTCAAATTTTGTCACACCCCGACCGATGGCGGAACTACTGGGGTTGCGACGTGAAACGTTGGTTCATAGTTAACAACATACATCGAATATTACAGGATTCAAATAACATTACATTCTTCCAAAGTATAAAAAAAGAAGAAATACATTGTTTAGTAAATCTCAAACGACGACTAATACATAATTCAAGTTCTATAAAGCATATAACAAGTGGACCGGTTACTCGGCCAATATTTTATTTAAGGAGAAATATTCTCCTTACCCTATAGTCGTTCTTCCAGCTTTTAAGTTCCTGAAGATACATACGTTTTAAAAATACGTCAACAAAAATGTTGGTGAGCTTTATAGGTTTAGACTCCAATGGTTTATAATCAAAAATATATTTGTGACCTTTTAAGATTATAAATATGTATTTAATCCGCACTTGTAATCCCATACCAGTAAAATAGTTTGGTTCATTGTTCATAACCAAGAAATCATGAGTCGTGAGTATCGTATTGAAAATATTATAAATACGAATTATATATAATAATGTTTACAACACTTATCCATTTTGTTCAAAAGTTCATTTTTTAACGATAAAACTTCTAGATTAAAATTTATGGGTTCTAGTATGAGCTTATAACCGAACTATGGACACGCAAGCCTCTGTAAAGCAGTACGGTGAGCATATGTACTGTAACCATCACAACGCTTCATCGACGTTGAGAAATATATAAGTGACTGAACGATTACGCCCGTTTTGACTCGTCAGACGATGGTTGTAGCTAGCAAACGCAGGCGGGGCTGTCAACCCGTATAGATCTATACCAATGTTCCACGTGCCTTTCGGATTAACGGTTATACCACAGAGGGCTTTGTATTGAGTTTTTGAGTTCTTAGCGATGAAGGGTTTCTCATACAAAATATCCTTAAATTGTTAAGTCTAGGATTTTTGTCGTCATTTGTATTCCGAGCCTTAACAATGTTTACGTTTCTTTGTCGTCACATTCGGATATATGGTTGTACATACACTATTATACATATATTTTTAAAAGTATGTAAATATGTATGTATATATATTGAAGGCATAAAAATATGACTTCAATTCTTTGTTTTCTTGAAGCGTTAATAGCCTTTTCATAAATTTTCTTTTTATATAAAATATCTTATTTTATATAAACAATCATATTCTATAAAACTACTCATTTTTATAAAATACTACTAGATCTCCTTATAAACTCCATTTTTATATAAAATATCATTTTTATATAAAAATTACCATATTTTATAAAAACTACATATTTTTATAAAATGGTACAAGACCTTTTTATAAACTCCTTTTTTATATAAAATAACTATTTTATATAAAAATAATCATATTGTATAAAAACTACTTATTTTATAAAATGTTACAAGGTCTTTTTATAAACTCCATTTTTATATAAAATAACAATTTTATATAAAAGTAATCATGTTTTATAAAAACTACTTATTTTTATAAAATGTTACAAGGTCTTTATATAAACTCCATTTTTATATAAAATAACAGTTTTAAATATAAATAATCATATTTTATAAAAACTACTTATTTTATAAAATGTTACAATGTCTTTTTATAAACTCCATTTTTATATAAAATAACAATTTTATATAAAAATAATCATGTTTTATAACATAAATTAACAATTTTATATAAAAATAATCATGTTTTATAAAAATAATCATGTTTTATAACATAAATAATCATGTTTTATCCAATGAAACACTTATGTATCTATAAGTCTAGTTATCTCATATTATATTTACACTTTAGACCTTGCTTGTAAATAAATTAATAAAGTAGGTCCCAAGTCTATACTTTTGTTGGTTTGTTTTATTAACGACCATTCTAACACTAATAGTTAGTTTTGATTATCAACCAAAAATACTTGCATGGACTTATGTCACAAAGATAATACCAACACAAAATTTTATATTGGCATCTAATATTTCATATAATTGTTTTAACGCTACATGAACAACAAAAGATGCTAGTTTATCATGCATGAAATATTTTTGTATACCCATTGCATGTTTGTTTTGATATAGATAAGATGGCGGGTGGTAACCCGTTAGAGAAAATATTAAGAGTATATGACATATTATGGTATTATACTTTCTTATCTAGCATGCAAAATATGTATGTATCTCCCCCCAAAATTTGTAAAACTCAAAGAAAAGGGGCCATAAAGACTCACTTTTGTTGCTTGATCTAAGCTCGAGATTAGTTTGTTTTTGGAAAGCTTTTCGTGACAGTCCACAAACCGATAACAAATAAGGAAGTTGAGGCTCTTACCTCTTCTTTGTTTGCTGGAAATCATATGTTGAACACCTCCAAGAGAGATATTTTGGGGTTGAGTTTGAAACAAAAATTATGCAGGGCGTGAAGGAGTTTTACGTGAGTTATAGCTGCAACAATTGAGCGAAACCTTGGCTATTTATTTACTTTTGGAGTGTATGGGGTTGTTTCCCTCATGTGGTGTAAAAGAGTGTGCATGGGGGGTAATGATTGTACTATGTAACGAAGGTGACGTTGGACACTACTCTTCCTTAATGGGTGCCATATTTGAGGACAAAACCCACTTTTTATATCTTCTGATTATTAGAATAGTGTTGTCATAATTCAACTATGCTTCCATGTATGATTTGACTATAGAGGGAAATGGAAACGTGTGGAATGAATAGATGGTTGTGCACAATTCAATATTCTCATAATTGCCTTTCCTATCATTTGTATCATTTCCTTCAATTGTGGAAAGTTGTCTCGAGTCTTCTATGGAGAATAGTTATATATAGGATTAATAGTATATGTATGGCACCATGTATGTTAATGAAGATAAATCATTCTAAACAAATGAAGGTGATTTAATTAAGCAAGTGGTTAGTAGCGTCACATTAGTGTTGTTTAACCCACTCAAAATTAATCCTCACTTCACGTGTCATATTACCATATTCGTTAATTTTCCAATCGTTAGACAATATTTTTAGTAAGTTGGGATATTTGGCAAGTGATTATAAATTTTAGCGTCATATATATACTTTTCCATTCCATCATATTATTCCTTAGTTCATAATATAACAATTTATTGCGGTGGTTTGGTCGACATTTTTTTTCGACCTAAAATTACCAATTGTTACATTCTCCCCCCGTTAAAAGAATTTCGTCCCGAAATTTAACTTGCAGTCGGGGCTTCTCTGAATAGTTGGGGATATTTCTGCATCATTTGATCTTCCCGTTCCCAAATGAACTCTGGTCTGCTCTGAGAGTTCCAGCGTACCTTCACAATAGGTATGCGGCTCTGCCTCAATCGTTTTATTTCTCGGTCCATTATCTCTACAGGCTCTTCAATGAAATGGAGTTTTGTGTTCAATTGAATTTCCTCAAGAGGGGTTTTGAGTGTGTCGTCAGAAAGACACTTTTTCAAGTTCGATACATGGAAAACATCATGCACCCTTTCTAACTGTTGAGGTAGTTCGAGTCGATACGCAACAGGGCCAATCCTTTCTAGGATCTTAAATGGTCCTATATATCGTGGGTTCAATTTGCCTCTCTTTCCAAACCTGATCATGCCCTTCCAAGGGGATACCCTTAACATGACTCTGTCTCCTACCTGAAATTCTAAGGGTCTACGCCTTACGTCAGCATAGCTCTTCTGACGATCACGTGTGGTTTTCAATCTGTC
This sequence comes from Lactuca virosa, assembly GCF_052849685.1. Taxonomy (NCBI): domain Eukaryota; kingdom Viridiplantae; phylum Streptophyta; class Magnoliopsida; order Asterales; family Asteraceae; genus Lactuca; species Lactuca virosa. Next base: position 256,237,226 of record NC_136434.1, read on the forward strand.
CTTGATTTGTACTATATTTTCAGTTGTCTCGTGAATTATCTCGGGTCCAGTTCGTAGAGTATCTCCTGAATGTACCTTGGCCAATTGGGTGTCACCAACCTCTGCCCAACATAGTGGTGACCAATTTAAATAAAGTTTTGTTAAACTTTTATATTTAATTTTTTGTTTTACCAAACCCGTAAAACATACGGGTCTCACACCTAGTTCTTAAAGAATGCACATGCATATCTTTTAAGAATAACAATTTACATCAAAATAATAGTCATTTTTATTGCAAAGTTGACTCATTTTTTTAAAAGAAAACTTGTAAAAACTAACACAAAAAAGAATTTCACAAATCACAATGCATTCTTTGAGTATATGATCATTGTCACATAACATATGCATGTGCACTCTTTAAGAACGTTAACTCTCATAAAATGGTTGGGAATTATAATGAATAAGAATGCATAAGAAATAATAAGAATGAATGAAGATGGAAAACAAATCTACCGCATTTGAACATGTTCACATTCGCAAATCAACCTATATTTTGGATGATTCTAAAAGAATGCATGAAATAAAAATAAAAGAAGGAAAACTAAGTACAAATCCATTAAACTTTTTTGTTTCCATTTTCTCCAGCCGATATCAATTAGTACCACCATCACTAACCTCTTTTCGAATCTATCTACATAAAATTACAAACATCAAGACTTTATCATTGCAAACCCACCAGTCATTGTTAATTCATAAAGAAATTAAATTCGTTCTTTAATAATAAAAGTTGATTCATCAAGAATTTGTTGATTATTAGAAATATTAATATGCTATGAGCTGAATTTTTTGTCTCAGTAAGCAACAAAAGAACCAAATTACAACCTATTTAATTTAGTAAACCGCAAAAAAATGCACTTGCTCTTGTTCCTCCTTGACTCTTCTGTTAACTGCTATGAGGAAGTGGTTACATCTATCTGGGTTTGTCATGCGAGAACGGATGTGTCTAAAGAATCTATGAGATTTAAGTGAAACATTATGGGGTGATCCTACAGAGTCCTCCTATAATTGCACAATGTATACAAGTTGTATATAATTTAAGATTAAATAGACCTTCGAATAAGTGATCCTACTCCAAAACCACAACCAAACAAGGAACAGGTAGTGAAGCGTAGATCACAAATTCTAAGTCTATAAATTCTCAATTATATAAAACCTTGGAAGTATACATTGCAAGATTATAGACCTATCCGTAAGGGTCTTCTAAGTTATCACATAAGTTATTTATATAGTGCCTATAATACTCCTATAGTATTTTAATGTAATTTACTTGATATGTTTTAAACTTGTTGTCGTGTTATAGTATCATAAAATACTCCCATAGTACCTTATCCTTATGCTCTGATCTAGAATTCCCTTGAATAGAGTTAAGTAACTTTTAAGACCGTTGCAACACCACATCACTCCCAAACACATGTCGGTCACATCTCGAATGAATATAGTTGATCAGGCTATATTGATCCTAGCTATGATTACATAACTGTCCAGGTTTGACCGCAGTGTTCAACCTTTAAATACTTTTGTTCTGTTCTTCTTGTGATACTTGTTCTAGTATGTATATATGTATAAGCACGTATGTATACTTTTATAAGGTATAGTTATATATTTAAAATATATTATTATCCTGAGCACCTCGGCCCTATTGTATTTATAGTTGTATATCTTTTATCGGTTGTTATACTTAGTTCACTATAAACAATGCTCTGATACCAATCTGTCACACCCCAAAACCGGAACGGCGGAAACGTTCGGGGGTGGAGGACGTCATGTTTAGTATCACAAGACATGCATCATAGTAATCAAAGTAATAAACAACCATTTCATTAGAAAGGAAGTGTTTACAAAGTATGTGTTCACATAACATAGACTACAAAGTAAATAGCAAAATAAGACATGAAGCTATACTGCTCCATCTTCTGAATAGCAGTGCGCGTACCTGTCTACTGGTCTCCTGAGAATACAAGTTATTTTGAAAGAGTAGATCAGCATTTAAGCTAATGAGTTCATAAGATTTTAGTGATGTAAGTAAGTTGTAAGAAAGTTGTAGTAAGTTGTAAGTTTTGTTTAGAAAAGTTCGTATGTTCCTCCAGAGTAATGACTCTACAATCCTTTCTATGAGTACTAAATGGATACAAGTTATATAAAACCCAGAGTAAACAAACAATCGGTTGTGTATATCTGCCCTAAGCCCACAACCAAACAAGGAACAGGAAATGTGGCGGAAGGCACACATCCCATTGTTTGTTACATCATCGTTGTATATAACCCCGTCGTATTCACTTGGTACTCACGGAGTTAACTGTAATAGTTCCTTTATATTTGATGAAAAGATTCCTTAAGAAAACCCTTATTTCTTTTAGTAAAAATGGTACCACAGTGGTTCCTTCTATAATTTCTTAGTTTATACTAGCTATATATAATCTAATATCAAACAGATAGTTAACAGTGTGAATCTGCCCTAAGCCCACAACCAAACAAGGAACAGGAAATGAAGGAAAGCACACATGTAACTACCTATCGGGTATTAATTATATATAACCCTGATGTATAAACTAAGGTATTATAGAATTAACCACCTAAGGTCCTTTAAGTTATACTGGTTTAATAAAATGGATTAAACCCTTTACTGGTAAGTTTCTAGTTTTAAATAACAAATGTTTTATTTGAAAAGTATGTTTTGTACTAGAAAACGGTGCATTGAATTAGTGTCCTATGACCTGGCCCATACCTGGTACCCCTTATGATTACTTGGTGTATACGGAACATATATATAGCTAAGATCGGATAGATAGTAGGCTGGGTGAATCTGCTCTAAGCCCACAACCAAACAAGGAACAGGAAATGAAGCGGAAATCACACATCCTACAACCTGTCGGATCCGATTAATATATATCCCTGAATGCATACACTAAGGAATCATAAAGTTAGCATTATAGGCCCCTTTCTACTTAATGTACTAGACTCGACTGTTCTGTTTGACGTTTGAAAAGATGTAAGTTTTCCCTAGTTTATAGCTATCTTAACTCGAAAATAGCTTGCATTAACTTTCAAGTGGAACTGTCACAATATGAAAGTAATGGGAAAAATGTAAGTACACAGTTGTCTTTTAAATTGACAAATTGAAGTACTGGTTACCTTAAAACAAGTTTGTTTTATTAAGGTCATAATGTGATGAATAGTACCCATACTATACGCTCTCCATGCAAGAGATTCTGGGGACCAAACGCGACTTCCGCAAACAAATTGCTAGGCCGTGTAAATTCACATTAAAGTTATATAATCATGTATACCCAATTTACTATCACCTTTTGTTTAGAACAATGAGTTAGTGAGTATTGGTATAATTAGATCCTGTATTGTTCTCCTGCTATAGCATTTAGTATGTTCGTTCTGTTATAGTATCTTAGTATGTTCTTTCTGTTATCATGTATTGTATCTACCTCCCTGTTTCTCTTTATAGCATGTTCTCTATGTTATCGTGCATTGTATCTACCTCCCTGATTCTCTTTATAGTATGTTCTAGCATCTAGTATGAACTGAACCCCTAAACTATACCTACTATAGTTTACTAGCATGTTTACTTGATCTGTTATTGAAAATACTCATTTATCTACTAAGTTATGATTGTACTTTAAAAACAGAGTTTTATAAACTATAAAGTAACATAACTTAAAAAGAGTTTTTGAAATATTTTGATCACTTTATAAAAGACATAAGTAATCTTTTGAAAGATGTTTATAACAAACAATTACACAATTATCATTGCGTTCAACTTGTATCCCCCCCCCCCCTTAAAAGCATTGAAAACAGTTTAAAAGATTGATTATGGGGGTATGAACTCACCTGATGTGGGTGATTCAATCGAATATGCGCGTAAGGATGAGAAGTTCCACGAATGAAGTCCCAAGACACAAACGAGTCCTAAATGACATATAATGGCATATATTGGCATGAATATAGTGTTTAGAAGCAACCATATGCAAGGAAACACCTTTAGGGACTAGGAAACACTTGGACCAAGTGTTAGAATCACATGTGATTCATCTAAGGGGGAGTGTACGGCCACTAAATGGGGTGCGCGGCCATGGGTGTACGGCCATGGAGTGTACGGCCATACACTCATGGTAACAAGTGCAAAAAAGTGTCTTTTAATGATAGGGAAGCTTGTGGGATAATTGCTCATCAAGTCTTGAAGCTAGGTTTGCACTTTGGAGGCCCTTTAGGGGTGTTTTGAGGGGTGTACAGCCACACATGAGTGTACCGCTATACACTCCTTATATTCTTGAGTTTTGGTCGTTTTTAGGGTGTTAATCAAGTGTTCCTAACAAGTACTAAGCATAAGGAAGGAGTACTTACGATTTGGAGGCTCAAAAGGGCTCATAATCACCAAGAACAAGTGTGTGTTCTTGGTGTTCTTGGTGAAATTTGAAGATCTAGTCAAAAGTTGATTTCCATGGATGAAATCAAAGGGTGATTACATGAATAATAAGGATAACAACAAATCAAACGGAAGAAAGGCTTACATTCTTGAAGATCGGGGTGAAAAGCTCGATGATAGTTGAGAGAAAACTCGAGTTCTTGGCTTGGAAACTGAAGAAATGGCTTAGGAATGAAGGGATATCACTCTTATGGAGGGGGTGTACGGCCAACATGGGTGTATGGCCGCACACACATGTGTGTACGACCGTACACTCATGTGTACGGCCGTACACTCCCTCAAATGGAGTGTATGGCTTGATTTCAAGGTTAAGAACTTACGCAACTCAATCCTATACTCAATGCTTGAATGTACTGAGCTTTGAACCCTTAAACAGAATCTAAACAAGGCTAAAAGATAGCAGAAACGAGTCTGACACTCGGTTGGATTGAATGGATGAACTTACAAGGCAAAGATTTTTGGGTTGTCACACATAAGAAATAATAAGAATAAATGAAGATGGAAAACAAATCTACCGCATTTGAACATGTTCGCATTCGCAAAACAACCTATATTTTGGATGATTCTAAAAGAATACATGAAATAAAAATAAAAGAAGGAAAACTAAGTAGAAATCCATTAAACTTTTTTGTTTCCATTTTCTCCGACCGATATCAATTAGCACCACCATCACTAACCTCTCTTCGAATCTACCTACATAAAATTACAAACATCAAGACTTTATCATTGCAAACCCACCGGTCATTGTTAATTCACAAAGAAACTAAATTCGTTCTTTAATAATCAAAGATGATTCTTCAAGAATTTGTTGATTATTAGAAATATTAATATGCTATTACATTATGAGCTGACTTTTTGTCTCAGTAAGCAACAAAAGAACCAAATTACAACCTATTTAATTTAGTACATCAAGCATATAAAGCAAAAAAAATGCACAAAGCAAAGAGCATATTATATAAAGCAAAAAAAATGCACAAATCAAAGAGCATCTAAAAACATAATAATTACATGGAAAGCTTTATACGATTCTTGTGACCTGAAAGTACACAAAACTAGCATGGTCATGCAAGTTTAAGGTCAAAATTACACACAAGAGCATATTGCATTAAAATGGTGATGAGCGTGAAGGACTAACTACTCCATTATATTGTTTTTAGTAATATCAGTCAATCAAATAGGAAATCCTTTTTAACAGAAAATAGCAAAGCAATATTTATCATTTTTGTAACCTTAAATCATAAATAATTCTAGAAGTCAACATGTGAATTTGCTAATTAATATATTATATTATTGATGAGAAAGCTTAATGAGGTAAAAAAAGTACACCAAAACATTGCTTAGTGGTACAACATAATATATATAGGGCATGTTGATATTTAAAAAGAAATCAAATTAGTAGCAACATTTAATTAAATTGAGCAATATGCAGTAAACAATAAAAAAGATAAACTCATTCCAAGATAACGTTTTCCCGTTTGAATAAGAATTTAAATTAAATAAATAAATAAATAAATAAAAATAAAACTTACATTGGGGCATCATAACTAAGGTTGTAAATTAACCAGCAAGGTTGATGGTGATATTTAGGTATTCGTCAGAGGGCAATTATATGGGGTGATTTGATGTTGAGGATGAGGAGAGGATGAAAAAAGTCATGATCGTGGAGGAGAAAGAAATTTCTTATAGTATCGTCGATATACAATTTCAAATGGATAGTCGTCTACCACCCTTGTTGATGAGGAGAGGACGATAAAATTCATGATCGTGGAGGAGAAAGAAATTTGTGATAGTATCGTTGATATATAATTTCAAATGGATAGTCTTCTGCTATCCCTGTTGATGGATACATGATGATGGTGGGGATTCTTGTGTTGATCAAGTCGAAGAGGTGTGTAGCTGACGGTGATGATGATAAGAATACGTAATGAGTTAAATTGCCTAATAAATGGATTTTAACTTAATGGCAATCACTTAACTTCCCTAATTTATAGGTTTTTAAATTCGATATTTAATGAATTGATCAATGAAAGTTACTGTAATTCCCCTATAATATGATTGGTCTAAAATAAATCATACATTCATATAATATATAAGGTTTTATACTTGAACCTAACTCTCTCTCTCTCTCTCTCTCTATATATATATATATATATATATATATATATATATATATATATATATATATATATATATATATATATATATATATATATATATATATATATATATCGTCCATAATAAATGAAAAAAATAATTTTGCCACATGTCACTCTCTCATTAACTTGGACACATGTCATTTTTTGGTATTTTTGAATAAATGTTTTTTCCATTTGTCATTTTCTCATTTTTTTTTTATCTTTTCTTAATTAACACATCATATTTACACCTCAATTAATAATTGCCTTAATTAAAAATAACTAATAAATTACAATATTAGTAATCATATAGTATTTAAAATGTTTCCTTTTAAATTTAAATTTTAAGTTTCAATTCTAAAACTTCAAATTTAAATAATTTTTTGTTAAACTTTTGTATTTAATTTTTTGTTTTATCAAACTCGTATAACCTACGGGTCTCACACCTCAATTAACAATGCATTTTTTGAGTATATGATCATTGTCACATAACATATGCATGTGCACTCTTTAAGAACGTTAATTCTCATAAAATGGTTGGGAATTATAATGAATAAGAATGCATAAGAAATAATAAGAATGAATGAAGATGGAAAACAAATCTACCGCATTTGAACATGTTCACATTCGCAAATCAACCTATATTTTGGATGTTTCTAAAAGAATGCATGAAATAAAAATAAAAGAAGGAAAACTAAGTACAAATCCATTAAACTTTTTTGTTTCCATTTTCTCTGGCCGATATCAATTAGTACCACCATCACTAACCTCTCTTCGAATCTACCTACATAAAATTACAAACATCAAGACTTTATCATTGCAAACCCACCACTCCTTGTTAATTCATAAAGAAACTAAATTCGTTCTTTAATAATCAGAGTTGATTCTTCAAGAATTTGTTGATTATTAGAAATATTAATATGCTATTACATTATGAGCTGAATTTTATCTCAGTAAGCAACAAAAGAACCAAATTACAACCTATTTAATTTAGTACATCAAGCATATAAAGCAAAAAAAAATGCACAAAGCAAAGAGCATATGATATAAAGCAAAAAAAATGCACAAATCAAAGAGCATCTAAAAACATAATAATTACATGGAAAGCTTTATACGATTCTTGTGACCTGAAAGTACACAAAACTAGCATGGTCATGCAAGTTTAAGGTCAAAATTACACACAAGAGCATATTGCATTAAAATGTTGATGAGCGTGACGGACTAACTACTCCATTCTATTGTTTCTAGTAATATCAGTCAATCAAATAGGAAATCCTTTTTAACAGAAAATAGCAAAGCAATATTTATCATTTTTGTAACCTTAAATCATAAATAATTCTAGAAGTCAACATGTGAAATTAGCTAATTAATATATTCTTTTATTGATGAGAAAGCTTAATGAGGTAAAAAAAATACACCAAAACATTGCTTAGTGGTACAACATAATATATATAGGGCATGTTGATGTTTAAAATGAAATCAAATTAGTAGCAACATTTAATTAAATTGAGCAATATGCAGTAAAAAATAAAAAAGATAAACTCATTCCAAGATAACGTTTTCCCGTTTGAATAAGAATTTAAAATAAATAAATAAATAAAAATAAAACTTACATTGGGGCATCATAACTAAGGTTGTAAATTAACCAGCAAGGTTGATGGTGACATTTAGGTATTCGTCAGAGGGCAATTATATGGGGTGATTTGATGTTGAGGATGAGGAGAGGATGAAAAAAGTCATGATCGTGAAGGAGAAAGAAATTTGTTAGAGTATCGTCGATATACAATTTCAAATGGATAGTCGTCTACTACCCTTGTTGATGAGGAGAGGACGATAAAAGTCATGATCGTGGAGGAGAAAGAAATTTTAGATAGTATCGTTGATATATAATTTCAAATGGATAGTCGTCTTCTATCCCTGTTGATGGATACATGATGATGTTGGGGATTCTTGTGTTGATCAAGTCGAAGAGGTGTGTAGCTGACGGTGATGATGATAAGAAGACGTAATGAGTTAAATTGCCTAATATTTATTTTAAGTTAATGGCAATCACTTAACTTCCCTAATTTATAGGTTTTTAAATTCGATATTTAATGAATTGATCAATGAACATTACTGTAATTCCCCTATAAGATGATTGGTCAAAAATAAATCATACATTCATACAATATATAAGGTTTTATACATGAACCTAACTCTCTCTCTCTATATATATATATATATATATATATATATCATCCATAATAAATGAAAATAATTTTGCCACATGTCACTTTCTCATTAACTTGGACACATGTCATTTTTTGGTATTTTTGAATAAATTTTTCCATTTGTCATTTTCTCATTTTTTTTTTATCTTTTCTTAATTAACACATCATATTTACACTCAATTAATAATTGCCTTAATTGAAAATAACTAATAAATTACAATATTAGTACTCATATAGTATTTAATATGTTTCCTTTAAAATTTAAATTTTATGTTTCAATTCTAAAATTTCAAATTTAAATAATTTTTTGTTAAACTTTTATATTTAATTTTTTGTTTTATCAAACCCGTATAACATACGGGTCTCACACCTAGTTCTTAAAGAATGCACATGCATATCTTTCAAGAATAACAATTTACATCAAAATAATAGACATTTTTATTTCAAAGTTGACTCATTGGTTTAAAAGAAAACTTGTAAAAACAAACACAAAAAAGAATTGCACAAATCACAATGCATTCTTTGAGAATATGATCCAATATTGTCACATAACATATGCATGTGCACTCTTTAAGAATGTCAATTCTCATAGAATGGTTGGGAATTATAATGAACAAGAATGCATAAGAAATAATAAGAATGAATGAAGATGGAAAACAAATCTACCGCATTTGAACATGTTGACATTCGTAAAACAACCTATATTTTGGTTGATTCTAAAAGAATATATGAAATAAAAATAAAAGAAGGAAAATTAAGTACAAATCCATTAAACTTTTTTGTTTCCATTTTCTCCGGCCGATATTAATTAGTACCACCATCACTAACCTCTCTTCGAATCTACCTACATAAAATTACAAACATCAAGACTTTATCATTGCAAACCCACCAGTCATTGTTAATTCATAAAGAAACTAAATTCGTTCTTTAATAATCAAAGTTGATTCGTCAAGAATTTGTTGATTATTAGAAATATTAATATGCTATTACATTATGAGCTGAATTTTTTGTCTCAGTAAGCAACAAAAGAACCAAATTACAACCTATTTAATTTAATAAATCAAGCATATAAAGCAAAAAAATGCACAAAGCAAAGAGCATATAATATAAAGCAAAAAAAAATGCACAAAGCAAAGAGTATCTAAAAACATAATAATTACATGGAAAACTTTATACGATTCTTGTGACCTAAAAGTACACAAAACTAGCATGGTCATGCAAGTTTAAGGTTAAAATTACACACAAGAGCATATTGCATTAAAATGGTGATGAGTGTGAAGGACTAACTACTCCATTCTATTGTTTCTAGTAATATCAATTAATCAAATAGGAAATCCTTTTTAACAGAAAATAGCAAAGCAATATTTATCATTTTTGTAACCTTAAATCATAAATAATTCTAGAAGTCAACATGTGAATTAGCTAATTAATATATTCTTTTATTGATGAGTAAGCTTAATGAGGTAAAAAAAAATACACCAAAACATTGCTTAGTGGTACAACATAATATATAGGGCATGTTGATGTTTAAAATGAAATCAAATTAGTAGCAACATTTAATTAAATTGAGCAATATGCAGTAAACAATAAAAAAGATAAACTCATTCCAAGATAACGTTTTCCCGTTTCAATAAGAATTTAAAATAAATAAATAAATAAATAACTAAATAAATAAAAATAAAACTTACATTGGGGCATCATAACTAAGGTTGTAAATTAACCAGCAAGGTTGATGGTGATATTTAGGTATTCGTAAGAGGGCAATTATATGGGGTGATTTGATGTTGAGGATGAGGAGATGATGAAAAAAGTCATGATCGTGGAGGAGAAAGAAATTTGTTATAGTATCGTCGATATACAATTTCAAATGGATAGTCGTCTACTACCCTTTTTGATGAGGAGAGGACGATAAAGGTCATGATCGTGGAGGAGAAAGAAATTTGTGATAGTATCGTTGATATATAATTTCAAATGGATAGTCGTCTGCAATCCCTGTTGATGGATACGTGATGATGGTGAGGATTCTTGTGTTGATCAAGTCGAAGAGGTGTGTAGCTGACGGTAATGATGATAAGAAGACGTAATGAGTTAAATTGCCTAATATTTATTTTTAGTTAATGGCAATCACTTAACTTCCCTAATTTATAGGTTTTTAAATTCGATATTTAATGAATTGATCAATGAAATTTACTGTAATTCCCCTATAAGATGATTGGTCAAAAATAAATCATACATTCATACAATATATAAGGTTTTATACTTGAACCTAACTCTCTCTCTCTCTCTCTGTATATATATATATATATATATATATATATATATATATATATCCTCCATAATAAATGAAAATAATTTTGCCATATGTCACTCTCTCATTAACTTGGACACATGTCATTTTTGGTATTTTTGAATAAATGTTTTTTCCATTTGTCATTTTCTCATTTTTTTTATCTTTTCTTAATTAACACTTCATATTTACACCTCAAATAATAAATGCCTTAATTGAAAATAACTAATAAATTACAATATTAGTACTCATATAGTATTTAATATGTTTCCTTTTAAATTTAAATTTTAAGTTTCAATTCTAAAATTTCAAATTTAAATAAATTTTTGTTAAACTTTTATATTTAATTTTTTGTTTTAGCAAACCCGTATAACACACGGGTCTAACACCTAGTTCTTAAAGAATGCACATGCATATCTTTCAAGAATAACAATTTACATCAAAATAATAGTCATTTTTATTGCAAAGTTGACTCATTTTTTTAAAAGAAAACTTGTAAAAACAAACACAAAAAAGAATTGCACAAATCACAATGCATTTTTTGAGTATATGATCATTGTCACATAACATATGCATGTGCACTCTTTAAGAATGTTAATTCTCATAGAATGGTTGAGAGTTATAATGAACAAGAATGCATAAGAAATAATAAGAATGAATGAAGATGGAAAAGAAATCTACCGCATTTGAACATGTTCACATTCGCAAAACAACCTATATTTTGGTTGATTCTAAAAGAATACATGAAATAAAAATAAAAGAAGGAAAATTAAGTACAAATCCATTAAACTTTTTTGTTTCCATTTTCTCCGGCCGATATCAATTAGTACCACCATCACTAACCTCTCTTCGAATCTACCTACATAAAATTAGAAACATCAAGACTTTATCAGTGCAAACCCACCAGTCATTGTTAATTCATAAAGACACTAAATTCGTTCTTTAATAATCAAAGTCGATTCGTCAAGAATTTGTTGATTATTAGAAATATTAATATGCTATTACATTATGAGCTGAATTTTTTTTCTCAGTAAGCAACAAAAGAACCAAATTACAACCTATTTAATTTAGTAAATCAAGCATATAAAGCAAAAAAAATGCACAAAGCAAAGAGCATATAATATAAAGCAAAAAAATTGCACAAAGCAAAGAGCATCTAAAAACATAATAATTACATGGAAAACTATATACGATTCTTGTGACCTAAAAGTACACAAAACTAGCATGGTCATGCAAGTTTAAGGTCAAAATTACACACAAGAGCATATTGCATTAAAATGGTGATGAGTGTGAAGGACTAACTACTCCATTCTATTGTTTCTAGTAATATCAGTTAATCAAATAGGAAATCCTTTTTAACAGAAAATAGCAAAGCAATATTTATCATTTTTGTAACCTTAAATCATAAATAATTCTAGAAGTCAACATGTGAATTAGCTAATTAATATATTCTTTTATTGATGAGAAAGCTTAATGAGGTAAAAAAAAATACACCAAAACATTGCTTAGTGGTACAACATAATATATAGGGCATGTTGATGTTTAAAATGAAATCAAATTAGTAGCAACATTTAATTAAATTTAGCAATATGCAGTAAACAATAAAAAAGATAAACTCATTCCAAAATAACGTTTTCCCGTTTGAATAAGAATTTAAAATAAATAAATGCTAAACAGTGCTAAACAATGCTGCTAAACTTTTTCGCTTTCTCTCTCTACTTTCTCTCTCTTCCCCTGATTCTCTCTATCGGTGGTGCGATCTAGTTTTTGGTTCATCGGTGCTGCTTTTCCGACGAATTTCATTTAGTCGTTGAAGCAATTTCTCTTCTGTTTCCGTTGTCCTAATGGGTGCGTCATCTAAAGCGGATCGATTGAAGGAAGTGAAAGTTAAGCCACCGGATAAAAGTGCTGCTGTCCGGTACGTTAGGACTGAAGTGGATGTGAAAGATCTAGTTCCCCCTGGGGTCATTGATCAGTCCTCAGCTACGATTTATAAAGCTCGTCGTAAGCCAAGTGCTTCTGGAGCTGTTGCTTCGGGGATTGGAAAAGCTGAATGGAAAATGGAGAGGAAAGCTTTCAGAGTGAAGAACAGAGCTCGGAAAATTGTGGATGGGATATCACCGATGGATGCAAAGGAATACTACACTGAAGAAGCTAATGAGGAGGAAACGGAAGATGACTCGGAGTCTGTATTGGCCTGGGAGTCGGATTCTAATAGTTCAATTCCTGGAAATGATAGCAATATGAAGGGGTTGAAGGATGGGGGTTCTGGTGAGCTGAAGACTATTGGAGTTCAAGTTGTCTCTATTCCTTCAGGTAATACTGCTAATTTGTTGAAAAATTGGGATGGTTCTAAGGTGAATGATGAATTATTGAGCCCTAGTTCGGAATTGAAGAGTGTTACTAGTGAAATGATTAGGGTGAATCCTAACATTGCTGTGATTGATGTCAATAAACCTGTATGCCCTGAGTTGGTTGATGATGAAGTTGAGAAGTCTAGATCTAATGGTGATAAGAAGGTTATCAGTAATGAAGAATTTATTCCGGGAGTTGGCTTTCAATTTCTTAATGAGTTGAAGGTGGAAATACCTAATAGGAAGGATTTAGATAGTAAGTTGAATCAGGAAATGGATGTCGATATGTCAAATTTGAATAAGCAAGTTAATGAGGAAGGAGATGATTCTGAAGATGATGGTTCTTCTGAAGAGGATAGGGAAGATGAATCTAGTGAGGATGAGTCTAGTGAGATGAGGAAATTATGATGGAAGAGGAGGTTAATACTAAGATGAGTAAAGAGCCTAGTTTAAAGATGAAGTCTGGTACTGTTATTAATAGTATTAATATGCTTCCTTCTATTTTGGGTGATGCTAATAGTTGTAAAAAGGTGGATGGTGATAGTCAGGGGAACTTTTTGAACTCTTATGCAGGTGTGTTAAAAGGTAATAGACATAAGGGTAAGATTGATGTCAAGTTTATTCCAGGGGAAAAAGGCAAAGAAGAAGGACCTGTTATTATCCCGATTGAGAATTTAAAGAAAGCGAGTATTCCGTATACTAATACTTTATATGGGTATATGATTGATAAGAAGTTAGTGTTTCCTGTGATTCAGCAAGAGGTTAGAAGGCTATGGAAGAATGTGGGTCTTGAAGATATATTCATGAACAGTAAAGGGTTTTTCTTCTTTAAATTTAGTGATGAGCAGGGGATGTTATCTATATTGGAGGGAAGCCCATGGTTGATGTTCAATAATATGCCATTATTTCTTCAAAGGTGGAGACCAGGTCTGAAATTAACCAAGAATAGTCATGATAAAATTCCGGTGTGGATCAAAATCTTTGATTTACCTTTGGAAGTATGGAGTGGAGAGAATTTGTGTATTATAGCGAGTAAGTTGGGGGTGCCTCTGGCTTTTGATTCTTTTACTGAGGAGATGTGTTTGGAACACAAGGGTAGAAACGCTTATGCTCGAATTCTTGTTGAAATGGCGGCTGATAAGGAATGGATGAGGAAAATTGAGGTTTCTACTTGGGATTTTGTTACTAATTCTGCTGTGGTTCAGAGTTTTGATGTGGAGTATGCTTGGATGCCTTCTAGATGTAATCACTGTAAGGTTTATGGGCATACGGATAAAGTTTGTTTGGCAGCTTTGAATGAAGAGAAAGTGGTAAAGAATGGGGATAATGGGAACAATAAGAGAAATAAAGGGAAGGAAATGGTTAATGATGATGGATTTACGGAGGTTGTTTATAAGAAGGTTGCAGGAAATAATGATGGTGAAGGTACTAGTAAATCTAAGGAGGGTCATGCTCAATTGTATAATCAAAGATATAGTGGGAAGAATGGAAATTTTAACAGGGGAAATAATTTCAGAGGCAATTATGGGAATAGAGGTGGTAATGGAAGGGGACAGAATGGGAATTGGAATAATAAAGGGGTGGGTCATTGGAATTTGGAAAAGAATAGAAGATATGAGAAGTTTGTTAATGGTCAGGCTTTGGTTGGTAATCAGGGGAAAATGGAGAATAAGATGCAGGGGAATGCTATAAAGGATGATAACATAAAAGTGGGTGTTAACAAGAGTCTAGAAAATAAGACTGTTTCTAGTGATGGTTGCAGTATTAAAAATAGTTTTGAAATCCTGGGAAGGATTGATGAGGAAGTTATGGATAGAATGGAAGAGGATGCTAAGGGAGGCAAAGTTGATGGTTATCAGGAAGGTGATTGTGTTGATTATTCTTCTGATGTTGTTGGAATAATGAATAATAAGTTGGATCCTTCTAAGTTTGTTGGGAAGGGTAATGTAGGGAATGAAAGTAATAAAATGAAGAATAGTATGATGGTTCAGGGGAATAGTAAAAGCAAAGATGGGATTTCTCAGGCATTTGAGGAGGTAAATGCCAAAAACTCTATTATTTCCCAATGATGTCTATAGGGGTATGGAATGTCAGGGGCTTGAATAAAGCTATTAAGCAGAAGGAGGTTATTGATGTTATTAGGAGTAATAACCTTGGTATATGTGTTGTGGTGGAGTCTCATGTCAAGGTCTTAAATCTTAAGAATATTTGTGTTAAGACCTTTGGTCAATGGGATTGGGTTTCTAATAATAGTAGCTGTGAGGCTGGAACTAGAATAATTGTTGGATGGAATCCAAGACTTTTTGATGTGATGGTGATTTCTCAGTCTAGACAAGTTATTCACTGTTATGTTAGATTCTGTGATTCCAATTATAGCATGTATTTGTCTTTTATATATGCTGCTTCGAATTATCTTGAGAGAAGGTTATTATGGGATAATTTGAAGAAACATAGTTTGGTTGTTAAGAAGGAAGCATGGGGAATACTAGGTGATTTTAATGTTGCTTTAAAACCATCGGAATATTCTGAAGGTTGTTCCAAAACGCCTAAAGGAGTTGATGATTTTATTGACTGTATAAACTTTAATGAAGTTGAGGATCTGAATTCCTCTGGGTTTCAGTTTACTTGGAATAAAACTCCTGCTGGGAATAAGGGCCTTTTGAAGAAGTTAAATAGGGTGATGACCAATTTGAAATTTGTTTCGGATCATCCTTTAGCTCATGCTGTTTTTAAACCTTATAGGGTGTCGGATCATTGTCCTGCTATTTTAAATGTTCCTGTTGACAAATTGAGATGGAAACCTTCTTTTAGGTTTGCTAATTTTATCACTGAAAAGGTGGAGTTCTTACCCCTGGTTAAGGAAGTTTGGGATGCTAATATTGAAGGCTTTTTTATGTTCAAAGTGTGCCAAAAGTTGAAGATTCTTAAAAAGCATTGTAGGGAGCTTTGCAATAAGCACAGGGGTTCTGGGAAGAGAATCCAAATGTTAAGAAAGGAGTTGGAAAGTAAACAATCTGAAATTGATCTTAATCCTTTTAATTGTAAGATTAGGGAGGAGCATACTAATATTCTTTTTGATTTTAATGTTGCTTGTAATGATGAAGAAAAGCTTCTTTTCCAGAGATCTAAGATAAATTGATTACAGGAAGGGGACAATAATACAAAGTTTTTTCATAGAGTTGTGAAGAGCAGGGGCAATAGAAATCGTATTCTGATGGTTATTGATGAAGATGGAAGATGGGTTAGTGGGAAGGCTATGAAGGATAAATTTGTTACTCATTTCAATAAGTTTTTGGGTTGTAAAGATGTTACTGAGTTTTCGTGTTTAAATGATGGTTTCTTTCATAATAAATTGGATAGTAGGGTGGCTGCTAATATGATTAGAGTGGTGACTGATGAAGAAATCAAAGTGGCGATGTTTGATATTGATGAAAATCGTGCCCCTGGACCTGATGGGTACTCCTCCAAATTTTTTAAAAGTTCTTGGAACATTGTTGGGCCGGAGGTGTGTAAAGCTGTGAGGGAATTTTTTTGGACTGGTAAATTGTTGAAGGGGATTAATGCTACGAGAATAGTGTTGGTTCCTAAAGTGGAGTTCCCGGGGAAAGTTTCTGATTTCCGTCCTATAGCCTGCTGTAACACTTTATATAAGTGTATTAGTAAGATTATAGTGAACAGAATTAGAAATAGTTTGGGTGATATTGTGAGCAAAAATCAATCAGCTTTCATTCCTGGAAGATCTATTATGGATAATATTCTCCTTGCTCAGGAGCTGATGGTGGGGTATAAAAATAAGAGGGGAGTTCCCAAATGCACCATAAAGATTGATATTCAAAAGGCATATGATACGGTGGATTGGAATTTTCTTAGTAGAATTCTGCAGGGGTTTGGTTTTCATATAATAATGATTCAGTGGATTATGGCTTGTGTTTCTACTCCTTGGTTCATGCTTAACTTTAATGGTGAAGATCATGGGTATTTTGAAGGAAAGAGGGGTCTTAGGCAGGGTGATCCTCTATCTCCTTACCTATTTACTATAGTTATGGAGGTGTTTAATATCATCCTTTTGAAGAAAATTGAAGCTGGCCAGAATTTTAAGTTTCATAGTAAGTGTATGTCCCTTAAAATTACTCATTTATGCTTTGCTGATGATTTGTTAGTTTTTTCTTATGGAAATGGGGATTCTGCTAGAGTTATAAGGGATGCTCTTGATGAGTTCAAAAAAGTTTCAGGGTTGAAGGTGAGCATGGAAAAAAGCCAGATTTTCTTCAGTTGTGTTAAACCCAATATGAGAAGGATTATCTTGGGCATTCTTCCTTTTGATATTCGGAGATTTCCTTTTAAGTATTTGGGAATTCCTATGTGTGTTACAAAATTATTTGATAGAGATTGTAAACAGCTTATTGAGAAGATTAAGATGAGAATTTTCAATTGGAAAAGCAAGGCTTTATCGTTTGCTGGAAGGCTGCAGCTCATTAATTCTGTTTTGACATCTATTCATGTGTATTGGGCTTCGATTTTTAAAATTCCCATTGCTGCTATTAAAGAGATTGAAAAGCTTTGTAGAAGTTTCTTGTGAGCGAATGGTGAGGTAGTTAAAGGGAAAGCTAAAGTCAAGTGGAATGATATTTGTAAGCCGAAAATTTATGGTGGTTTAGGAGTGAAGAATTTAAGGAAATGGAATGATGCTTTGTTAGCTAAACATGTGTGGAATGTGATTAATAGCAAAAATTCTCTGTGGGTTCAGTGGGTGAAATCCAATTACATTGGAAACAGGAATTTTTGGGATATTTTGCAGAAGAAGAGTATGAGCTGGACTTGGAAGAGGTTCCTTGAGGTGAGAAAAATTATTAGGCCCCATGTTGTTTCGTGTGTGGGAAACGGGATGAATACTTCTCTCTGGCATGATTGGTGGCACCCAATTGGTATTTTATGTTCTATTATATCTAGAAGAGATTGGGTTAGCAATGGGTTTAGTGATTCTTCCTTGGTCAGTGATGTTCTAGTCTATGATTGCTATACTTGGCCGGTTGAGTGGGTTAATATATTCCCTGGATTGAAGGATGCTCCCATGTTTTGTATTGAGCCTAATCTGAGGGATGTTGTAGGTTGGAGAGATAAGAAAGGAATATGTAAACAATTTTCATGCAAACAGGTGTGGTGTGATATAAATAATTTTGGAGACCAAGTTCCTTGGCATGATATTGTTTGGTATGGTAATTGCATTCCTCGAAATTCGTTTATTTTGTGGATGGCTATTTTGAATAGATTGAAGACCCAGGATCGTGTCAGAGGTTGGGAAGTTTCTGGTAACTTACTTTGTCCTTTTTGTGCTGTTACTCCTGATTCACATGTTCATCTCTTCTTTAAATGTGATTATTCTCAACTTATTTGGAGGTACTTTTGTAATAAGATGGGTCTTAATCTTTTTATGGATGATTGGAATGAATTGATTATGAAGCTGTGCAGTTTGTTTAAAAGGAATTCTGGTGAGAATCTGGTTAATAAATGTGTTTTTGCTAGTTGTGTTGCACATATTTGGAAGGAGAGAAATTCTAGACTTTTTAGTAACAGGAGAAATTCGTATAAGGGGCTGATTGCTTGTATTGAAAGTGAAATACATTTAATGATGTTGGGGTTGAGGAAAAAGGATAAGATGGTCAATGATAAAGTTTTTAAGGCCTGGGGTATTTCTGGAATGGAAAAAGTTTAAATAATGGGTGCTATTTTCTGGTTTTTTAGTTTGTTGGTTGGTGGCTATTGGTTTTGGGGTTGGCATAAAAGGATGTTTAACTTTGGTGATCTTAATGCTGTGGATTGGTGGGGGCATTTTTGGAATAAGTTTCTTTACAAAGGAATTGACGGATTGTGTTACTGGTTTGAGAGTTTGCTCTCAAATCATGTGACTTGTACCTATGGGATTTTCTGTTTGGATATGATCTTTATTGAGATTATCCAAATGGAGAATCCTAGACATGTGATTGATGCCATGTCTAGTATGAAACTTGTTCTGATTTCTTGGAGTTTTGGTGTTAGTTTGTTGTGGTTTGGCTTGTGCTTGATATGCAGGAATTTTTTGCAAAGGTCGGGTTTGGATCATGTTTGCAAGCAGATGGAGTCTTTTCTGTTGAAGACTAAGTGGAGGATTGATGAGAGGAGAAGTGACAGAAGATGCGGGATTGATAAATTGATGGGGTTTTTTTATAGTTGCAATTATGAGTGTTATAATTGTATCTTTTATTGGTTCTATGTTATGTATTGTGTAGGGAGTATTGTGGTTTTGTTGGGTTTTTTCTTAAAGCTTGGCCTTCGGACTGTGGGTTTTTTTAAGGGCCTTACCCCTTGCTTAGGTATTAATGATCTTTGGGGATTTTGGTGGTGCAAGGGGGTGAAGTTACCTTTTTTCCCACTTTCAATAAGTCTTTGGGCTAGCTTTAAGGATAATAAGGTTTTTTGGGTTTTTGGGTGGTTAAGTCTGGTTATTAAAAAGTGGCTTGGTAGTTGGTTATGGATAGGTTGGTTAGAT
This sequence comes from Lactuca virosa, assembly GCF_052849685.1. Classification (NCBI taxonomy): domain Eukaryota; kingdom Viridiplantae; phylum Streptophyta; class Magnoliopsida; order Asterales; family Asteraceae; genus Lactuca; species Lactuca virosa. The sequence goes on from NC_136434.1 coordinate 256,257,212, forward strand.
TTGTATTTTGTTTGACTATTTTATTTCCGTTTGTTTTTGTATTCTTTTATTCTTTTTAATAAAGTTTGCTGAGCTTTGGCTCTTTAAAAAAAAAGAATTTAAAATAAATAAATAAATAAATAACTAAATAAATAAAAATAAAACTTACATTGGGGCATCATAACTAAGGTTGTAAATTAACCAGCAAGGTTGATGGTGATATTTAGGTATTCGTCAGAGGGCAATTATATGGGGTGATTTGATGTTGAGGATGAGGAGAGTATGAAAAAAGTCATGATCGTGGAGGAGAAAGAAATTTGTTATAGTATCGTCGATATACAATTTCAAATGGATAGTCGTCTACTAACCTTTTTGATGAGGAGAGGACGATAAAAGTCATGATCGTGGAGGAGAAAGAAATTTGTGATAGTATCGTTGATATATAATTTCAAATGGATAGTCGTCTGCAATCCCTGTTGATGGATACGTGATGATGGTGAGGATTCATGTGTTGATCAAGTCGAAGAGGTGTGTAGCTGACGGTGATGCTGATAAGAAGACGTAATGAGTTAAATTGCCTAATATTTATTTTAAGTTAATGGCAATCACTTAACGTCCCTAATTTATAGGTTTTTAAATTCGATATTTAATGAATTGATCAATGAAATTTACTGTAATTCCCCTATAAGTTGATTGGTCAAAAATAAATCATACATTCATACAATATATAAGGTTTTATACTTGAACCTAACTCTCTCTCTCTCTCTCTCTCTGTATATATATATATATATATATATATATATATATATATATATATATATATATCCTCCATAATAAATGAAAATAATTTTGTTACATGTCACTCTCTCATTAACTTGGACACATGTCATTTTTTGGTATTTTTAAATAAATGTTTTTTCCATTTGTCATTTTCTCATTTTTTTTTATCTTTTCTTAATTAACACATCATATTTACACCTCAAATAATAAATGCCTTAATTGAAAATAACTAATAAATTACAATATTAGTACTCATATAGTATTTAATATGTTTCCTTTTAAATTTAAATTTTAAGTTTCAATTCTAAAATTTCAAATTTAAATAAATTTTTGTTAAACTTTTATATTTAATTTTTTGTTTTATCAAACTCGTATAACATACGGGTCTAACACCTAGTTCTTAAAGAATGCACATGCATATCTTTCAAGAATAACAATTTACATCAAAATAATAGTCATTTTTATTGCAAAGTTGACGCATTTTTTTAAAAGAAAACTTGTAAAAACAAACACAAAAAAAATTGCACAAATCACAATGCATTTTTTGAGTATATGATCATTGTCACATAACATATGCATGTGCACTCTTTAAGAATGTTAATTCTCATAGAATGGTTGAGAATTATAATGAACAAGAATGCATAAGAAATAATAAGAATGAATGAAGATGGAAAAGAAATCTACCGCATTTGAACATGTTCACATTCGTAAAACAACCTATATTTTGGTTGATTCTAAAAGAATACATGAAATAAAAATAAAAGAAGGAAAATTAAGTACAAATCCATTAAACTTTTTTGTTTCCATTTTCTCCGGCCGATATCAATTAGTACCACCATCACTAACCTCTCTTCGAATCTACCTACATAAAATTAGAAACATCAAGACTTTATCAGTGCAAACCCACCAGTCATTGTTAATTCATAAAGAAACTAAATTCGTTCTTTAATAATCAAAGTTGATTCGTCAAGAATTTGTTGATTATTAGAAATATTAATATGCTATTACATTATGAGCTGAATTTTTTTTCTCAGTAAGCAACAAAAGAACCAAATTACAACCTATTTAATTTAGTAAATCAAGCATATAAAGCAAAAAAAATGCACAAAACAAAGAGCATATAATATAAAGCAAAAAAATTGCACAAAGCAAAGAGCATCTAAAAACATAATAATTACATGGAAAACTTTATACGATTCTTGTGACCTAAAAGTACACAAAACTAGCATGGTCATGTAAGTTTAAGGTCAAAATTACACACAAGAGCATATTGCATTAAAATGGTGATGAGTGTGAAGGACTAACTACTCCATTCTATTGTTTAGTGGTACAACATAATATATATAGGGCATGTTGATGTTTAAAATGAAATCAAATTAGTAGCAACATTTAATTAAATTGAGCAATATGCAGTAAACAATAAAAAAGATAAACTCATTCCAAGATAACGTTTTCCCGTTTGAATAAGAATTTAAAATAAATAAATAATTAAATAACAAAATAAATAAAAATAAAACTTACATTGGGGCATCATAACTAAGGTTGTAAATTAACCAGCAAGGTTGATGGTGATATTTAGGTATCCGTCAGAGTGCAATTATATGGGATGATTTGATGTTGAGGATGAGGAGAGGATGAAAAAAGTCATGATCGTGGAGGAGAAAGAAATTTGTTATAGTATCGTCGATATACAATTTCAAATGGATAGCCGTCTACTACCCTTTTTGATGAGGAGAGGACGATAATAGTCATGATCGTGGAGGAGAAAGAAATTTGTGATAGTATCGTTGATATATAATTTCAAATGGATAGTCGTCTGCTATCCCTGTTGATGGATACATGATGATGGTGAGGATTCTTGTGTTGATCAAGTCGAAGAGGTGTGTAGCTGACGGTGATGATGATAAGAAGATGTAATGAGTTAAATTGCCTAATAAATGGATTTTAAGTTAATGGCAATCACTTAACTTCCCTAATTTATAGGTTTTTAAATTCGATATTTAATAAATTGATCAATGAAATTTACTGTAATTCCCCTATAAGATGATTGGTCAAAAATAAATCATACATTCATACAATATATAAGGTTTTATACTTGAACCTAACTCTCTCTGTCTCTCTCTCTCTCTCTCTCCATATATATATATATATATATATATATATATATATATATATATATATATATATATATATATATTCCATAATAAATGAAAATAATTTTGCCACATGTCACTCTCTCATTAACTTGGACACATGTCATTTTTTGGTTTTTTTGCATAAATGTTTTCCGTTTGTCATTTTCTCATTTTTTTATCTTTTCTTAAATAACACATCATAATTACACCTCAATTAATAATTGTCTTAATTGAAAATAACTAATAAATTACAATATTAGTACTCATATAGTATTTAATATGTTTCCTTTTAAATTTAAATTTTAAGTTTCAATTCTAAAATTTCAAATTTAAATAAATTTTTATTAAACTTTTATATTTAATTTTTTTGTTTTATCAAACCCGTATAACATACGGGTCTCACACCTAGTTCTTAAAGAATGCACATTCATATCTTTCAAGAATAACAATTTACATCAAAATAATAGTCATTTTTACTGCAAAGTTGACTGATTTTTTTAAAAGAAAACTTGTAAAAACAAACACAAAAAAGAATTGCACAAATCACAATGCATTCTTTGAGTATATGATCATTGTCACATAACATATGCATGTGCACTCTTTAAGAATGTTAATTCTCATAGAATGGTTGGGAACTATAATGAATAAGAATGCATAAGAAATAATAAGAATGAATGAAGATGTAAAACAAATCTACCGCATTTGAACATGTTCACATTCGCAAAATAACCTATATTTTGGATGATTCTAAAAGTGTCACACCCCCAAACCAGAAAGGCGAAAACGTTCGGGGGCGGAGGACTTCAGGTAAGTATCACAACACATGCAATATAGTAATCAAAGTACAAACAACCATTGCATTAATAAGTATAAGTTTTACATAAGTGTTTAAACATTACATATTCAAACACCAAAGTAGGTACAGTAGAAGACAAGAGTCGTGGTACGGTACTAGGTACTCTTCTCAAAAGCTTCGGGAGTGTACCTGTCTACTGGTTTTCTAAGAATACAAGTTATTTGGAAAGAGTAGATCAACATTTAAGCTGGTGAGTTCATAAGTATTTTAGTTCTATTAAGTATACTCTAAGTTCTTTGGAAAAGTTCACTGGTTCCTCCAGAAAATCCTATATTTCCTGAGGTGATAGACTGATAACCTCAATAGTTTCCCTCTGTAATTACTTAGTTTATACTAATTATATATAACCCGATATCGAATGGACAGTTAAATGGGTGTATCTGCCCTAAGCCCACAACCAAACAAGGAACAGGAAGTAAGGCGGAAGTCACACATTTCACTGTCAATCGGATATTACTTATGTATAACTTTGATGTAAAAACTAAGGAATTATAGAATTAACCACTAAAGGTCCTTTATGTTATACTAGTTTACAGAAAGTGAATGACTACGTTCCCATTTGTAAAAGTGATTTAATCCCATAAACCGTTTCCTTTGTAAAAGTGATTTAATCCCATAAACCGTTTCCTTTGTAAAAGTAGTTTAATTCCATAAACCGTTTCATTTGTAAAAGTGGTTTAATCCCATAAACAGTTTCATTTGTAAAAGTATTCTTAGTTATATCCATTCTACAGTAAAAACATTAGTATTAATCCTGGAAAATATTATATTATCCATAATGATGCTTTCTGGTTTTAAATGTTCCAAAACCAGAAGTACAAGTATATTTGCCATACTTGATTTCATGATACATAGCTTTTACTGTAAGTAAAAACTAAAAGAAGGTATATTTGGTCAGGATGTAATTATCTTTTCTTACTGTTTTAAGAGAAGTATATTACTTAGTAATTTACTCGTTTTATCCATGTGAGTTCTATTAACCATATTCATATGACTGATGTGCCTGCTGCGACGTTCTTCAGGCGTCGGAAACGATATGATATTTGACACCCTAGGCTTGCCGGCCAAACTGTAGGGAACAGTAAAGGTGCGGGATTGTCAGTCCCATATAGATCTATACACAAATTCACGTCCTCCCTACAGGAGATTCTGGTTAATAAGTCAGGACTTAAGGTCGTACTTAGATAAGTACACCATGAAGAGTCTCACAAATTTATTGTGTCAACGAGATTTACGATGTATTATTACCCCGTGATTGCTAACCCTGGTACTCTATATCGTACCCTTGTTAATGCAAACTCGGTATGATGTATTATTACCCCGTGATTGCTAACCCTGGTACTCTGTATCGTACCCTTGTTAATGCAAACTCGGTATGATGTATTATTACCCCGTGATTGCTAACCCTGGTACTCTATATTGTACCTTTGTTAATGCAAACCCGATATGATGTATTATTACTTCTTTAATATGTTATCCATATATTAAAAGTATTATACATATCCTGGTATAGATAAATGAATTGTTGGTAATTTCCTTGGAAAGTATACAATCGTGAATCATACTTGTGTATTTAGTTTTGAATCATAAATTATACCTATTATAATTTATATGTTCTATCTGATTAGCATGATTTCTCATGGATGAACACCTTTGCTCAGCATGATACAAAGGTAATGATACCGAATGAAGTAACCTTTTATATTCATATATGTATAATATATATATAATTAAGAAGTAAACGGCCTTCGGACAAATAACACAACCTTAATTCCACATCAAAACAAGGAAAAGGAAATAAGACAATTCATTAGTCCTAAGCCCTTCAAATCTTATTTATATATTTATACATATATAAACATGATTTTGGCATTTATAATTTGAAATACTTTATAAAACCTTTTTCAAAGAATTTAACGGAGTTTAAGTCATTTTGGAAGTATTTGGTATTCCTTAAAAACATAAGGAAAGCCTTTGTGTGATTATTATCACATACAGTTATTAACACAATTTATATTGTGTTCAACTTGTATTCCCCCCCCCCCTAAAAAGCATTTAAAAACCATTAAAAAGGTAAATTATAGGGGTATGAACTCACTTTGATAAGTGGTGATTTGGGCAGCGTTTCGTTTCTATAGATGCTCTTTCTCGAAGAAACCGTGAGTTTTTTATTAAAAATCGGGCTTTATGCGGGCGGCACTTCGACTGGACAGAGGCTATCTTCTCGAGAATTCTGCGGCTTCGGGGTTTGCTTCGGGTTTTAGATACGATACCGGGGCCTTGGGAGGTCATAAGAAAGTTTAGGGGTGAAAAGGTGAAAAAGGGTGAAAATGGGGTGAAAAACCTCTCAAATCCGAGAAGTCTCGCACCCTTTATATAGGGGTACGAGGGTTCGGCCGAGGGGTGAGTCATCGGACAGGTGGCGAGGGTTCGGACACCTGGCTCATGCGAAGGCGAGTCAGCAGCCATGTGTCAGAAGGAGAAGTGAGGAGGGTGGCAGTCACGGATGCATGTCGGACCAGGAGAGGACCGAACTTCGGTCCAATCAGGAGGCGCCTATGACGACTTCGGACCAATCAGCAGGTGACACGCATACTTCGGTCCAATCAGCAGCGAACACGTGTCCGACACGTGGAAGCCTCGCATGCGAGGGTGACGTGGCCGAAGAGGATCCATGCGAAATTTCCCGGTTTTCTAGATTTTTCGATTTTCGTGCCAAAAACTTGCGAAATTCATAACTTTCGCATACGAGTTCCGTTTTTGGCGTTCTTTATATGCACGCGTAGGTGAAATTATACTCTACGACTTTCGTTTAGACTTCGTCGGCTAATTTTGAATTTATTTTTAATATTATTATTTTTAACAGACCGGGACACGAAATCCGTTAAAAATTCATAACTTCTTCATCCGACGTCCGTTTCCGTCTGTCTTTTTACCGTTGTACTACTTTTGACGAGACCTTCGATTCTCGTTTAAGTTGTGTCGGCTAAATATCGATCGATTTATATTTCGAATTTTTAGCTGTCTACTGCTAACCCGAAACTTAGAAAAATCATAACTTCCTCATACGAAGTCAGATTTTTACGTACCTATTATGAACGTTCTCGGTTTAACATATTCTACAACTTTCATTTAGATTGTTAAGGCTAAAAAGCCTTTTATCGAAAATTCACTTTTTACACTGAACAGTGTTTTGCCGGTTTTGTCGCGGATTTTCGATTGGTCATAACTTCTTCGTTATAACTCGAATTTTAGTGTTCTTTATATTTTTGGAAACCTTGTTACAATCTCTACCACTTTGTTCATCCCAATTACGATTATTGATAAATTTATTTTTGACCTAAATTTGACTGGTGTCACAAAAAGAATACATGAAACAAAAATAAAAGAAGGAAAACTAAGTACAAATCTATTAAACTTTTTTGTTTCCATTTTCTCCGGCCGAGATCAATTAGTACCACCATCACTAACCTCTCTTCGAATCTACCGACATAAAATTACAAACATCAATTAGTACCACCATCACTAACCTCTCTTCGAATCTACCTACATAAAATTACAAACATCAAGACTTTATCATTGCAAACCCACCAGTCATTATTAATTCATAAAGAAACTAAATTCGTTCTTTAATAATCAAAGTTGATTCTTCAAGAATTTGTTGATTATTAAAAATATTAATATGCTATTACATTATGAGCTGAATTTTTTGTCTTAGTAAGCAACAAAAGAACCAAATTACAACCTATTTAATTTAGTAAATCAAGCATATAAAGCAAAAAAAATGCACAAAGCAAAGAGCATATAATATAAAGCAAAAAAAAATGCACAAAGCAAAGAGCATCTAAAAACATAATAATTACATGGAAAGCTTTATACGATTATTGTGACCTCAAAGTACACAAAACTAGCATGGTCATGCAAGTTTAAGGTCAAAATTACACACAAGCGCATATTGCATTAAAATGGTGATGAGCGTGAAAGACTAACTACTCAATTCTATTGTTTCTAGTAATATCAGTCAATCAAATAGGAAATCCTTTTTAACAGAAAATAGCAAAGCAATATTTATCATTTTTGTAACCTTAAATCATAAATAATTCTAGAAGTCAACATGTGAATTAGCTAATTAATATATTCTTTTATTGATGAGAAAGCTTAATGAGGTAAAAAAAATACACCAAAACATTGCTTAGTGGTACAACATAATATATATAGGGCATGTTGATGTTTAAAATGAAATCAAATTAGTAGCAACATTTAATTAAATTGAGCAATATGCAGTAAACAATAAAAAAGATAAACTCATTCCAAGATAACGTTTTCCCGTTTGAATAAAAATTTAAAATAAATAAATAAATAAATAACTAAATAAATAAAAATAAAACTTACATTAGGGCATCATAACTAAGGGTGTAAATTAACCAGCAAGGTTGATGGTGATATTTAGGAATTCGTCAGAGGGCAATTATATGGGGTGATTTGATGTTGAGGATGAGGAGAGGATGAAAAAAGTCATGATCGTGTAGGAGAAAGAAATTTGTTATAGTATCGTCGATATACAATTTCAAATGGATAGTGTCACACCCCGCTAAAGCGGAAACACGAGGCGTGGCAGTATAAAGGGTTTCATAGCAAAAGTTAAAAGACAACACCAACCATAGTATTAAAATCATTACAATTTTACAATGGGTTTGAACAACTTTTAAAAGAAATTACAATGTAAATTGAAATACAACACATGCGAATGCTCCTAAAAGTGAAGTGTCCCTAAGTGCCACTTACTCGATGATTCCTGAAAAAGCATGTAAAACGAGCGTCAACTATAAAAATAGTTGGTGAGTACTCACAGATAAACAAAATAATATTGGTTCCATGAATTGAAATCAAAGTTTTGATAAAAGTTTCCAATAATAAAAGTATATTGTTAAAATGAGTAAACAAGTTTGTAAAAACAAAGTTCTTTGTCATCATGAGAGATAAAGTATGTTGCCCAAATAAGATGCAACATTCATATTCTCATGGAAGATAAAGTTCGTTACTCAAACGAGTAAACAAGTTTCATTGCTAAAATGAGCAATCAATTTCGTTGCTACAAGGAGCAAACAATTTCATTGCTAAAACATGTATATAAGTTTTCAGTAATAAAAGTTCGTTGTTGTAATGAGAAACAAAGTTCATTGCTATAATTAATAACAAGTTTATTGCTATAACGAGAAACGAGTTTGTATGTGTATGAGCAAACAATGAGTCTCAACCAAACCTATGACTGAAGCCCTATCAAGATCTATGCTTATCGTTCCATAGATGAATATGGTATCATGCACTCCAACAATAGGGCGAGTGAGGAGTTGCCAATTCCTAATAGCGCTATCCATAATGACCATTGGCTCAAAGAGTTAATGGTTAGAGATAAAGGAAGGGCCTTAGTACGATAAGTTCTCATGTTCCGTGTTGCATAGACATACATAGAGAGATATAGCAATAAAATAGCAATCATGTTTGATACAAATCAATTTAAATACAACATTCAAATAATAGTTTTTCGGGACATGCTTTTCCACCCCAAAACATAAGAACTGAAAATAGGGGAGTGCGTGAATACTCACAATATGCATTGAGATGATGCAAATGATGCCTTGAGCTAAGTTCCACTTGTACCACTATCGATTCCTACAATAATGGTATTCGCTAGTGAGTCTCTAATCGAAATCTAACACTAGTATACTTACTACTACAATAGAATTATGCCAATATTGTGTCAAAATTTAATATTGATAAGTTACAAACATTTTTCTGTGAAAATTAAATTTCAATGAATCAATTGTTATATAACAATTTAAGTGGAAATTTCCCATTATTGAAATGCTAATATTTAACAATTTAAGAGGTGTTCCAATGATTAAATATTCAAAAACTAAATTAATTTAGTTCTAAAATTTCCCAAAGTTTGCATTTAAGTTTTAATTGAAGTGAAAGACCTCAAGATAAATTTTCTTGAATTTTTGATTTGTCTGACTATTTTTCACGATTTTAGTTTCTTGAATAACCATAAAATCTTGAAAAATACTAAACAGTTAATAAAAATTACCAAACTTTAGATTTTGGTTCTAAATGTACTAAAAGACTTCTAGATAAATTTTCATGGAGTATGAATATGTATAACCATTTTTCATATATTTAATTCTCTAAATAGATACAAATTCATGAAAAATAGAAATCAGTTTCCAAAATTACCCAAACTTTTTGTATTACTGTTATTAAACATTATTAAGCTGGGAAAAATATAAAAATTGATTTCTAAACTGTTTAACCTAATTTTATGATTTTTGAGCATTTATTCTAATAAAGTTTGAAATAAATAGAAAACAGTTTCTAAAATTGCCCAAAATTTTTGTAACACTTTTATTATACTTTTAGAAGCTGTGAAAAATATAAAAGATATTTTTCAATTAGTCTTTCTATTTTTCTTTGTTTTATCCTCTTAAATAATCATTAATTGGAGAATAATTATTAAACAGTTAAAGTAAATTAGCAAAATTTTTGTACACTTCAGTTTTAGAGTAAATAATCTGGGAAAAATACCAAATGTGGTTTTTATATACTGAAATCCGATTTTGTGTATTTAAGTGTATTTAATCTTAGAAAATAGGAGAAAAATAGTATACAGAAAAGAAAAATCATTAAACTTTTTATGTAGCCTCCTAATGTACTACAAGGTGTTCTGGTAAATTTGCATGAATGTTGGATGAGCAGAACTATTTTTTCTATTTTTAGTCCATTATAAATACAAAAATCGGAGAAAAATAGGAATACATTATGAAAAATTCTAAAAATATTTTTCTAAGTCTTATACCTCTGGTAGAAGCTACGAAAATTGTTATACAGCCTTTTCAACTTGTCTAAAGTGGTTTTATGATTTATTGGGGCTAAACAAAAAGAAAATTCAAAACCATATTAAACAGTAACAAAAGTCATTGAAACTTCATGGGAGATGTTTATTAACTTAAAGAATCATCCAAGAATTTTTCCAGAATTTAGTTACTAGTGTAAGTATTTTATATGATTTAACACTCTATTTTCTTATTATTTTCATATAAAAATAAAGAAACTATATATTGAGCTGAAAATTTCCAGAATGCATCTTCATACAATTTAACAACAATGAAAAATTGTTTTCTTATTTTTGATGTTGAAAACCATGCCTAAAGGCTCAATAAAATGTATAGAGAAAACTTGGTTCTTGTGATTTATGTAAAGATTATTGATGTTACTTTGACAATTTTTGCAACATGTTACAAAGACTTTTGAATCAAGATCTTTTTGTTCCTATTAATACATGATATTAAGAGTTTAAAATAATTTTTGAATGATTTTTAGTGATGAATAAGTCCTTTGAACATGCAACACAAAACAAATGTTCATAAGGAAAGTGCTGTTTGAGCAACAGTTTTGTAAAAATTGGTAAAAATCGAAATATTGGAATTTTCCAGTGAGGTCAGATGGGTTTGAAAGCTAACTCAAAATATTATATTTCAGAAAAAGAATCACGAATTTTGGCTAAGAAATGAGTGAGATATGACAGTTTAAAGTCAGGTAAAGAAATCTGGCAGATTGCATGCATGATGATTGGTTAGAAAAGTGGGTTTTCATCATTTCCTTGAGTAAATCTTTTCAAGTATTTTAAATATATCATGATAAACTCATATTTTAGTCATGTTTCCAGAGATCAAAAGATTAAAACTTATCAAAATGTATACATGCATTTATGAACAGAATTTTGTTTCTCAAAAACTCTTAACTTGAGTTTGATGTTTTAATCCTTAAAATCGATTTTTGCACTAAGATCATGAACATGCAACCTTGTTTATCATACATGCATGGTGTTAAAACACATCCATCATGTTGTAAAAACCATTTTAACAAAAAGAAAACAAATTTTAAGAAGATGAAGAAGGAGAAAGTGTAAGAAAAAGAGCAAAACTTGAAAGGAAAAGTGAAGTAGAAATCGATTTTACCTTCAAGAATACCACAAGATGATGAAGATTTCGAGTTTGAGGAGTGTTCTTGGGTTTGTTTTCTGGAAAATTTCTTGGTTCTTAGAGGGAGGAAGAGAGAATGGAGTGGTGTTTGGAGAGAAAAAGTAGAGAGAAGGTAGAGAGAGTTTTCTAGAGAGAGAAAGAAGAGAGATGTGTGTGTGTTGGAGAATGAGAGTGTGAGAGAGATATGGGGTGAGAGGGATCCGATTTTAGGGGAGGAGAGGCTCTCTCTCTTTTGTTTCTTTTATAAAAATTCAAATCTTTTATAAAAATATCCAACTTTTTATAAAATGTGCACCTTAACCTAGTTTTTATGCATAAAACTCTTGATTTTTGACTTATAAATCAAGGGTAAATGTTAATAACTAAATCTTTATTTTTCATTGAATTTTATTTCATAATAATTATTATGATAAGATAATATCATAAGGTTCATAATTGTTTTTATAGGATTTTTAAGGTTAAAGTTTATAAATATGAGTTTTTAGGGCTTTTAGGGTTTTGGAGTTTAATAAACTTTGAATATCAAAATAAATAGAATATTTGAGACTTTAAATTATCTTATGGTATTATAACTCTTTTATAGTTATAAATAATGTTTGTAATTTATTTTTATCGGTTTATTGGCATTCTATGTAGTGATTCCGAGATTCAAGCGAAATTGAGGAATCAAGTATACTAGTCCTAGTCTTCAAATTTGACTTAAGTTTCTATGAGACTTTGAACTAACTTCTACTTCTAGGTCAAGTGCATGATGTGTGTATATGATTCATGAAATGTTGTTCGAGTCAAAGAGTGATCCAAATATGGATAGTCACTACAGCTTAGTAGATGTAGAATTCACATATCAAGGTGAAATCTAAGTACACCATCCATTGTTTCTATCTGTTTCCAAGTTTCTAGTAGGTTATAACTTAGCTTCTAATTACTAAGTTTAATATGTGTCGTGCCTATACGTGCAACTAAGTTTAGTCAAATCTAGAACCGAATCGAATTTTGACAGTTGTCACAGTCTCCCCCGGTTGAAAGAATTTCGTCCCGAAATTCAATTCATGACGTATTCTATTAGAACTCAGTCAAATACAATTGTATAGCTGGAGAGGTGGTGACTTGAAGTGTTCTTTGATTATTTTGGGTTAATTCCTCAAGGGAACAACCCAACTCTTTAGCTATAATCAAATTAATGTTTCCCTAATTCGAGTTCTACAGTCTAGATTGCGAGAAATTAGGATCATGGAAATCATGATCCAACCATGGCGACCTAGTTGAAAAAGATTATATAGTTAGATATTATCTAACTTAAAAGAACGTTATAAGTTTTGCTGAACCACCAACTGCACTGAGCGTTAAATCCGCATTGATGCTTAAGTCGCATTCTAAATTAACACTAAGTGTAACTTCGCCGCTAAAAAAAAAGAAGAGATTAGGAACAATTTGTTCACTTTCGGGTTGGCTACTAAATATGGAAAAGATATATTCCAAAATAAGAAGGGGTACCACGAATGAAAGAGAAGCGGTCGAGGGTAAGTTCCTAAAAATACGTAGTAAGGGTAGGCAACGAAGTTTTGGTACATCTCAAATGTAAAGGCTAATTAAGTGTCGTCGACAAAATAAATTACGAAATGATTGAGCATCTCCGAGGCTATAATTACTACTACGGTTACTCTTACAATAATAAAACCTTATTCGAAGAATAAATATATTTAGAGAGTCATTGTTGCAAATGGAAGCGATGAAAGTTTATGATAAGTTAAATCACATTGTGTAGATAGCATTTTAAGTGTTTAGAAGTGATAAAAATCTCACTGTTATCAAAATGTGTGTTTAAAAATGATAATTAATCTCACTATTATCAAAATGTGTAATAATTCCAAGATAATGAAGATACATGTGTGGCGATCCAACAAAGTAGTAAAATAATATAAAGATTAATTAAGGTTAAAGGTTTAAGTCGTCATTAAAGGAATTTGTATAGAAATATTTGTATTAAACTTTTGAGAAATTGTCCAATTGTCTAAGTCAAGACAAATTCAAGCTTACGGGTCAGACTATTTATGAAAACAAAGTTGAGAGTTTAGGAACTCACTGAAAATTACAAAGTAAAATACTATTTTTAAGAAAGGTGTAAAAATGTCAATCTTTGAAAATAGTGCATTCATAGTTTAGTGTTTCTACAAAAACAATCATTTAGAGAATAGATAATCGTAAAATTTAAAACTTTTGATGTATTTAAATAAAAGAAGAAACATAAGGATACATATCATTCACATATATTTTTCGGATATAGAAAAATTATAAGCATAAAGGTATTCATCTTGTGTATTACTTATAACGAAAGATACAATGAAACTTGCATTTTAAATCAAGTTTCCAAATTTAGAACGAAAGAGCAAATGTAAATAAGGCTTACTTGTTTATTGTAGATTTAAAAATAAAAACAAGATGTATATGGTAAAAGGCATAATTGAATATATCAAAGTTGACTAAATTGAAGTTATGACTCACAACTATACACGTATTAATCGCTCAAAACGAAAGGGTAGACTTCTAGTCTATATGTGTATGAACATGGTACCAAGAGAAGCAAAATAAATAGAAACAAAGTTAGACAATGTATTATGTTACTATTATGGGTGTGCGAGATCTAAAGTCATAAGGAGAGGAAGAAATCAAGTGCGGGGGAAAGAAAAAGGAAGGTAGCGGCGGCAATGATTGTTATTGTTAAAATTATAAGAACAATACCTATAGGTAGATTAAAACCAGGTTGAGATATATTTCAAACTTTAATATTTGATGTATATTGATGATTAAATAGACATGTGGGAGTTTTAAAGTGTTTTCTAAAAATTTATGAGTTATCTATTAAGTTAAACTCCATTTGTGAAAAAGAAGAAACACTAAAACTTGTAATTGAAATTCCGACAGCTTTGACATTTTTGACTGGAGTCCAACAATGGTTAAAACGGATAAGGTAAAGACTTAACATATTTAGATGAATAATTGTGCATTGTCGAAAGTGCGCCACTGGAAATTTAAAAGTGAACACTAAGTTTTGCAATGCTTTATATTTTAGAATCTTTATAGATTATAAAACTATATTGAAGCAAAGTACACAAATAAGGTATGTTTTGAATTACAAGCGTTAGATATGTCTTATAAACATGTTTGAAGTAGACATTTGCATAAATATCATGTTGTGTTTTCGAGAAAACACATTAAAGTAAATTACAATTCCTAAATGGGAAAGCGATTAAATGTGTCAAAGCAAAAGTGGTTTGGAAAATCCGAGGACGCTTTTACATATAATAGGACTTCAATGTTATATGTTTAAGTTTTATAGAATAGAGTTTAAACACTTTTATAAAAGAAAATGTTTCTAAGTTTTTCGAAAACGTGTCAAAATGTAAGCAAGGTTTAAAATGGTTTATATGCCCTTAAAAACACATCTATCCATTGAAATGGATTTGAAATAAAATTGAAATAGCAAGGTTAAAACCAATAATGGTTAAATTGAGTTTTGAAGAAAAGTGTTAAGTTAAAGCAAGTTGTCAAAAGATTTTTAGCGAGAATATTGCTTACATTGTTAAGAAATGTCTACTAAGTTGATTGAAGTGGTTATAAAATATTTTATTGATGATAAATAAAACCGATGAAGCGAAATAATTTTTCGATGGAAGATTAAGAAGTAAGGAATAAGTATATTAGTGTAGTTGATCGTACCTAAATACTAAGGCGGGTACAAGGCGAGTATAAGACGAGTACCGATGTCTTTTTCCCTAAGATAAAGGGCAAGAAAATTTTTTGAAAAACGTTATATGGTGTCAATGCAGTTTACGACCTTTTATATAGGTCAAAGGGACATGCTATGTTAAGTTTTAAGCTCAAGGTGGAAACAACGTAGAGCTAAATCGTAGCGTAGTAATAAGGTCTCACGTATGCGTTAAACCTCCGTGTCTCCTTGTGAGTCGAATTCGGAATGCCCACCAATGGTATCCAAGTGATTACTTAGTGGTGACTCATCTACCTCCTTACGAGATGCTCCAATTATCATTCGTGTCGGTATCGAAACGCTTTTTCCTAGTTGTAACTCTTGAAGACGATGAAGAGGTATTGAGGAATAATTGGTATATGTTTCGACTTAAGATAATTACTAGTGTATGTCTAGCTACTAATCTTACATCTAAATTCAATAGCTACCAAGGAATACCCATTCTTAGTACTAAGTGCATTGCTCCTAGAGTGGCTAGTGATATAACCTAAGTGGTTAACCTAGCACTTGATAAGGGACAAGAATATTTCTAAATAAAGGCATTGTTATAAAAGTGCACTTAGTTTCTAAGTGTATCTAGATGAATGCCTATAATATGCAATGCCCGTACGCACACCGAAAAATTTTGTTTTTCAAAAGTTTAAGTTGAAAATCGTTTTGAACATAATTCTACTATAACCGTTTCAAGCCTCACATTAAGTTTCCTTAATTAAGCATAGTTGGCCAGGCTATACTTAATTAAAGTCCAATAATGCGTACTCGAATTAGTTGTACCAGTAGTATGTTCATTATTTTTAAAACATTTTGAAATTTTTTTGGCTATAGTTGTGGTTCTCCAAAGGAAAACCGGTATTCTCTATAACCTTCGGCTCTGATACCATTTTCTGTCACACCCCGCTAAAGCGGAAACACGAGGCGTGGCAGTATAAAGGGTTTCATAGCAAAAGTTAAAAGACAACACCAACCATAGTATTAAAATCATTACAATTTTACAATGGGTTTGAACAACTTTTAAAAGAAATTACAATGTAAATTGAAATACAACACATGCGAATGCTCCTAAAAGTGAAGTGTCCCTAAGTGCCACTTACTCGATGATTCCTGAAAAAGCATGTAAAACGAGCGTCAACTATAAAAATAGTTGGTGAGTACTCACAGATAAACAAAATAATATTGGTTCCATGAATTGAAATCAAAGTTTTGATAAAAGTTTCCAATAATAAAAGTATATTGTTAAAATGAGTAAACAAGTTTGTAAAAACAAAGTTCTTTGTCATCATGAGAGATAAAGTATGTTGCCCAAATAAGATGCAACATTCATATTCTCATGGAAGATAAAGTTCGTTACTCAAACGAGTAAACAAGTTTCATTGCTAAAATGAGCAATCAATTTCGTTGCTACAAGGAGCAAACAATTTCATTGCTAAAACATGTATATAAGTTTTCAGTAATAAAAGTTCGTTGTTGTAATGAGAAACAAAGTTCATTGCTATAATTAATAACAAGTTTATTGCTATAACGAGAAACGAGTTTGTATGTGTATGAGCAAACAATGAGTCTCAACCAAACCTATGACTGAAGCCCTATCAAGATCTATGCTTATCGTTCCATAGATGAATATGGTATCATGCACTCCAGCAATAGGGCGAGTGAGGAGTTGCCAATTCCTAATAGCGCTATCCATAATGACCATTGGCTCAAAGAGTTAATGGTTAGAGATAAGGGAAGGGCCTTAGTACGATAAGTTCTCATGTTCCGTGTTGCATAGACATACATAGAGAGATATAGCAATAAAATAGCAATCATGTTTGATACAAATCAATTTAAATACAACATTCAAATAATAGTTTTTCGGGACATGCTTTTCCACCCCAAAACATAAGAACTGAAAATAGGGGGTGCGTGAATACTCACAATATGCATTGAGATGATGCAAATGATGCCTTGAGCTAAGTTCCACTTGTACCACTATCGATTCCTACAATAATGGCATTCGCTAGTGAGTCTCTAATCGAAATCTAACACTAGTATACTTACTACTACAATAGAATTATGCCAATATTGTGTCAAAATTTAATATTGATAAGTTACAAACATTTTTCTGTGAAAATTAAATTTCAATGAATCAATTGTTATATAACAATTTAAGTGGAAATTTCCCATTATTGAAATGCTAATATTTAACAATTTAAGAGGTGTTCCAATGATTAAATATTCAAAAACTAAATTAATTTAGTTCTAAAATTTCCCAAAGTTTGCATTTCAGTTTTAATTGAAGTGAAAGACCTCAAGATAAATTTTCTTGAATTTTTGATTTGTCTGACTATTTTTCACGATTTTAGTTTCTTGAATAACCATAAAATCTTGAAAAATACTAAACAGTTAATAAAAATTACCAAACTTTAGATTTTGGTTCTAAATGTACTAAAAGACTTCTAGATAAATTTTCATGGAGTATGAATATGTATAACCATTTTTCATATATTTAATTCTCTAAATAGATACAAATTCATGAAAAATAGAAATCAGTTTCCAAAATTACCCAAACTTTTTGTATTACTGTTATTAAACATTATTAAGCTGGGAAAAATATAAAAATTGATTTCTAAACTGTTTAACCTAATTTTATGATTTTTGAGCATTTATTCTAATAAAATTTGAAATAAATAGAAAACAGTTTCCAAAATTGCCCAAAATTTTTGTAACACTTTTATTATACTTTTAGAAGCTGTGAAAAATATAAAAGATATTTTTCAATTAGTCTTTCTATTTTTCTTTGTTTTATCCTCTTAAATAATCATTAATTGGAGAATAATTATTAAACAGTTAAAGTAAATTAGCAAAATTTTTGTACACTTCAGTTTTAGAGTAAATAATCTGGGAAAAATACCAAATGTGGTTTTTATATACTGAAATCCGATTTTGTGTATTTAAGTGTATTTAATCTTAGAAAATAGGAGAAAAATAGTATACAGAAGAGAAAAATCATTAAACTTTTTATGTAGCCTCCTAATGTACTACAAGGTGTTCTGGTAAATTTGCATGAATGTTGGATGAGCAGAACTATTTTTTCTATTTTTAGTCCATTATAAATACAAAAATCGGAGAAAAATAGGAATACATTATGAAAAATTCTAAAAATATTTTTCTAAGTCTTATACCTCTGGTAGAAGCTACGAAAATTGTTATACAGCCTTTTCAACTTGTCTAAAGTGGTTTTATGATTTATTGGGGCTAAACAAAAAGAAAATTCAAAACCATATTAAACAGTAACAAAAGTCATTGAAACTTCATGGGAGATGTTTATTAACTTAAAGAATCATCCAAGAATTTTTCCAGAATTTAGTTACTAGTGTAAGTATTTTATATGATTTAACACTCTATTTTCTTATTATTTTCATATAAAAATAAAGAAACTATATATTGAGCTGAAAATTTCCAGAATGCATCTTCATACAATTTAACAACAATGAAAAATTGTTTTCTTATTTTTGATGTTGAAAACCATGCCTAAAGGCTCAATAAAATGTATAGAGAAAACTTGGTTCTTGTGATTTATGTAAAGATTATTGATGTTACTTTGACAATTTTTGCAACATGTTACAAAGACTTTTGAATCAAGATCTTTTTGTTCCTATTAATACATGATATTAAGAGTTTAAAATAATTTTTGAATGATTTTTAGTGATGAATAAGTCCTTTGAACATGCAACACAAAACAAATGTTCATAAGGAAAGTGCTGTTTGAGCAACAGTTTTGTAAAAATTGGTAAAAATCGAAATATTGGAATTTTCCAGTGAGGTCAGATGGGTTTGAAAGCTAACTCAAAATATTATATTTCAGAAAAAGAATCACGAATTTTGGCTAAGAAATGAGTGAGATATGACAGTTTAAAGTCAGGTAAAGAAATCTGGCAGATTGCATGCATGATGATTGGTTAGAAAAGTGGGTTTTCATCATTTCCTTGAGTAAATCTTTTCAAGTATTTTAAATATATCATGATAAACTCATATTTTAGTCATGTTTCCAGAGATCAAAAGATTAAAACTTATCAAAATGTATACATGCATTTATGAACAGAATTTTGTTTCTCAAAAACTCTTAACTTGAGTTTGATGTTTTAATCCTTAAAATCGATTTTTGCACTAAGATCATGAACATGCAACCTTGTTTATCATACATGCATGGTGTTAAAACACATCCATCATGTTGTAAAAACCATTTTAACAAAAAGAAAACAAATTTTAAGAAGATGAAGAAGGAGAAAGTGTAAGAAAAAGAGCAAAACTTGAAAGGAAAAGTGAAGTAGAAATCGATTTTACCTTCAAGAATACCATAAGATGATGAAGATTTCGAGTTTGAGGAGTGTTCTTGGGTTTGTTTTCTGGAAAATTTCTTGGTTCTTAGAGGGAGGAAGAGAGAATGGAGTGGTGTTTGGAGAGAAAAAGTAGAGAGAAGGTAGAGAGAGTTTTCTAGAGAGAGAAAGAAGAGAGATGTGTGTGTGTTGGAGAATGAGAGTGTGAGAGAGATATGGGGTGAGAGGGATCCGATTTTAGGGGAGGAGAGGCTCTCTCTCTTTTGTTTCTTTTATAAAAATTCAAATCTTTTATAAAAATATCCAACTTTTTATAAAATGTGCACCTTAACCTAGTTTTTATGCATAAAACTCTTGATTTTTGACTTATAAATCAAGGGTAAATGTTAATAACTAAATCTTTATTTTTCATTGAATTTTATTTCATAATAATTATTATGATAAGATAATATCATAAGGTTCATAATTGTTTTTATAGGATTTTTAAGGTTAAAGTTTATAAATATGAGTTTTTAGGGCTTTTAGGGTTTTGGAGTTTAATAAACTTTGAATATCAAAATAAATAGAATATTTGAGACTTTAAATTATCTTATGGTATTATAACTCTTTTATAGTTATAAATAATGTTTGTAATTTATTTTTATCGGTTTATTGGCATTCTATGTAGTGATTCCGAGATTCAAGCGAAATTGAGGAATCAAGTATACTAGTCCTAGTCTTCAAATTTGACTTAAGTTTCTATGAGACTTTGAACTAACTTCTACTTCTAGGTCAAGTGCATGATGTGTGTATATGATTCATGAAATGTTGTTCGAGTCAAAGAGTGATCCAAATATGGATAGTCACTACAGCTTAGTAGATGTAGAATTCACATATCAAGGTGAAATCTAAGTACACCATCCATTGTTTCTATCTGTTTCCAAGTTTCTAGTAGGGTATAACTTAGCTTCTAATTACTAAGTTTAATATGTGTCGTGCCTATACGTGCAACTAAGTTTAGTCAAATCTAGAACCGAATCGAATTTTGACGGTTGTCACAGATAGCCGTCTACTACCCTTTTTGATGAGGAGAGGACGATAAAAGTCATGATCGTGGAGGAGAAAGAAATTTGTGATAGTATCGTTGATATATAATTTCAAATGGATAGTCGTCTGCCATCCCTGTTGATGGATACGTGATGATGGTGGGGATTCTTGTGTCGATTAAGTCGAAGTGGTGTGTAGCTGACGGTGATGATGATAAGAAGACGTAATGAGTTAAATTGTCAAATAAATGGATTTTAAGTTAATGGCAATCACTTAACTTCCCTAATTTATATGTTTTTAAATTCGATATTTAATGAATTGATCAATGAAATTTACTATAATTCCCCTATAAGATGATTGGTCAAAGATAAATCATACATTCATACAATATATCAGGTTTTATACTTGAACCTAACTCTATCTCTCTCTCTCTTTCTTTCTCTCTCTCTCTCTCTCTCTCTCTCTCTCTATATATATATATATATATATATATATATATATATATATATATATATATATATATATATATATATATATATATATCTTCCATAATAAATGAAAATAATTTTGTCACATGTCACTCTCTCATTAACTTGGATACATGTCATTTTTTGGTATTTTTGAATAAATGTTTTCCGTTTGTCATTTTCTCATTTTTTTTATCTTTTCTTAAATAACACATCATAGTTACACCTTAATTAATAATTGCCTTAATTGAAAATAACTAATAAATTACAATATTAGTACTCATATAGTATTTGATATGTTTCCTTTTAAATTTAAATTTTAAGTTTCAATTCTAAAATTTCAAATTTAAATAAATTTTGTTAAACTTTTATATTTAATTTTTTGTTTTATCAAACCCGTATGACATACGGGTCTCACACCTAGTTATTAAAGAATGCACATTCATATCTTTCAAGAATAACAATTTACATCAAAATAATAGTCGTTTTTATTGCAAAGTTGACTCATTTTTTTAAAAGAAAACTTGTAAAAACAAACACAAAAAAGAATTGCACAAATCACAATGCATTCTTTGAGTATATGATCATTGTCACATAACATATGCATGTGCACTCTTTAAGAATGTTAATTCTAACAGAATGGTTGGGAATTATAATGAATAAGAATGCATAAGAAATAATAAGAATGAATGAAGATGTAAAACAAATCTACCGCATTTGAACATGTTCACATTCACAAAACAACCTATATTTTGGATGATTCTAAAAGAATACATGAAATAAAAATAAAAGAAGGAAAACTAAGTAGAAATCCATTAAACTTTTTTGTTTCCATTTTCTCCGGCCTATATCAATTAGTACCACCATCACTAACCTCTCTTCGAATCTATCTACATAAAATTACAAACATCAAGACTTTATCATTGCAAACCCACCAGTCATTATTAATTCATAAAGAAACTAAATTCGTTCTTTAATAATCAAAGTTGATTCTTCAAGAATTTGTTGATTATTAGAAATATTAATATGCTATTACATTATGAGCTGAATTTTTTGTCTTAGTAAGCAACAAAAGAACCAAATTACAACCTATTTAATTTAGTAAATCAAGCATATAAAGCAAAAAAAATGCACAAAGCAAAGAGCATATAATATAAAGCAAAAAAAAATGCACAAAGCAAAGAGCATCTAAAAACATAATAATTACATGGAAAGCTTTATACGATTATTGTGACCTCAAAGTACACAAAACTAGCATGATCATGCAAGTTTAAGGTCAAAATTACACACAAAAGCATATTGCATTAAAATGGTGATGAGCGTGAAGGACTAACTACTCAATTCTATTGTTTCTAGTAATATCAGTCAATCAAATAGGAAATCCTTTTTAACAGAAAATAGCAAAGCAATATTTATCATTTTTGTAACCTTAAATCATAAATAATTCTAGAAGTCAACATGTGAATTAGCTAATTAATATATTCTTTTATTGATGAGAAAGCTTAATGAGGTAAAAAAAATACACCAAAACATTGCTTAGTGGTACAACATAATATATATAGGGCATGTTGATGTTTAAAATGAAATCAAATTAGTAGCAACATTTAATTAAATTGAGCAATATGCAGTAAACAATAAAAAAGATAAACTCATTCCAAGATAACGTTTTCCCGTTTGAATAAGAATTTAAAATAAATAAATAAATAAATAACTAAATAAATAAAAATAAAACTTACATTGGGGCATCATAACTAAGGGTGTAAATTAACCAGCAAGGTTGATGGTGATATTTAAGAATTCATCAGAGGGCAATTATATGGGGTGATTTGATGTTGAGGATGAGGAGAGGATGAAAAAAGTCATGATCGTGGAGGAGAAAGAAATTTGTTATAGTATCGTCGATATATAATTTCAAATGGATAGCCGTCTACTACCCTTTTTGATGAGGAGAGGACGATAAAAGTCATGATCGTGGAGGAGAAAGAAATTTGTGATAGTATCGTTGATATATAATTTCAAATGGATAGTCGTCTGCCATCCCTGTTGATGGATACGTGATGATGGTGGGGATTCTTGTGTCGATTAAGTCGAAGTGGTGTGTAGCTGACGGTGATGATGATAAGAAGACGTAATGAGTTAAATTGTCTAATAAATGGATTTTAAGTTAATGGCAATCACTTAACTTCCCTAATTTATATGTTTTTAAATTCGATATTTAATGAATTGATCAATGAAATTTACTATAATTCCCCTATAAGATGATTGGTCAAAGATAAATCATACATTCATACAATATATCAGGTTTTATACTTGAACCTAACTCTATCTCTCTTTCTCTTTCTTTCTCTCTCTCTCTCTCTCTCTCTCTCTCTCTATATATATATATATATATATATATATATATATATATATATATATATATATATATATATATATCTTCCATAATAAATGAAAATAATTTTGCCACATGTCACTCTCTCATTAACTTGGACACATGTCATTTTTTGGTATTTTTGAATAAATGTTTTCCGTTTGTCATTTTCTCATTTTTTTTATCTTTTCTTAAATAACACATCATAGTTACACCTTAATTAATAATTGCCTTAATTGAAAATAACTAATAAATTACAATATTAGTACTCATATAGTATTTGATATGTTTCCTTTTAAATTTAAATTTTAAGTTTCAATTCTAAAATTTCAAATTTAAATAAATTTTGTTAAACTTTTATATTTAATTTTTTGTTTTATCAAACCCGTATGACATACGGGTCTCACACCTAGTTATTAAAGAATGCACATTCATATCTTTCAAGAATAACAATTTACATCAAAATAATAGTCGTTTTTATTGCAAAGTTGACTCATTTTTTTAAAAGAAAACTTGTAAAAACAAACACAAAAAAGAATTGCACAAATCACAATGCATTCTTTGAGTATATGATCATTGTTACATAACATATGCATGTGCACTCTTTAAGAATGTTAATTCTCATAGAATGGTTGGGAATTATAATGAATAAGAATGCATAAGAAATAATAAGAATGAATGAAGATGTAAAACAAATCTACCGCATTTGAACATGTTCACATTCACAAAACAACCTATATTTTGGATGATTCTAAAAGAATACATGAAATAAAAATAAAAGAAGGAAAACTAAGTAGAAATCCATTAAACTTTTTTGTTTCCATTTTCTCCGGCCTATATCAATTAGTACCACCATCACTAACCTCTCTTCGAATCTACCTACATAAAATTACAAACATCAAGACTTTATCATTGCAAACCCACCAGTCATTGTTAATTCATAAAGAAACTAAATTCGTTCTTTAATAATCAAAGTTGATTCTTCAAGAATTTGTTGATTATTAGAAATATTAATATGCTATTACATTATGAGCTGAATTTTTTGTCTTAGTAAGCAACAAAAGAACCAAATTACAACCTATTTAATTTAGTACATTAAGCATATAAAGCAAAAAAAATGCACAAAGCAAAGAGCATATAATATAAAGCAAAAAAATGCACAAAGCAAAGAGCATCTAAAAACATAATAATTACATGGAAAGATTTATACGATTCTTGTGACCTGAAAGTACACAAAAGTAGCGTGGTCATGCAAGTTTAAGGTCAAAATTACACACAAGAGCATATTGCATTAAAATGGTGATGAGCGTGAAGGACTAACTACTCCATTCTATTGTTTCTAGTAATATCAGTCAATCAAATAAGAAATCCTTTTTAACAGAAAATAACAAAGCAATATTTATCATTTTTGTAACCTTAAATCATAAATAATTCTAGAAGTCAACATGTGAATTAGCTAATTAATATATTCTTTTATTGATGAGAAAGCTTAATGAGGTAAAAAAATACACCAAAACATTGCTTATTGGTACAACATAATATATATAGGGCATGTTGATGTTTAAAATGAAATCAAATTAGTAGCAACATTTAATTAAATTGAGCAATATGCAGTAAACAATAAAAAAGATAAACTCAATCCAAGATAACGTTTTTCCATTTGAATAAGAATTTAAAATAAATAAATAAATAAATAAAAATAAAACTTACATTGGGGCATCATAACTAAGGTTGTAAATTAACCAGCAAGGTTGATGGTGATATTTATGTATTCGTCAGAGGGCAATTATATAGGGTCATTTGATGTTGAGGATGAGGAGAGGATGGAAAAAGTCATGATCGTGGAGGAGAAAGAAATTTGTTATAGTATCGTCGATATACAATTTCAAATGGATAGTCGTCTACTACCCTTGTTGATGAGGAGAGGACGATAAAAGTCATGATCGTGGAGGAGAAAGAAATTTGCGATAGTATCGTTGATATATAATTTCAAATGGATAGTCGTCTGCTATCCCTGTTGATGAATACGTGATGATGGTGGGGATTCTTATGTTGATCAAGTCGAAGAGGTGTGTAGCTGACGGTGATGATGATAAGAAGACGTAATAAGTTAAATTGCCTAATAAATGGATTTTAAGTTAATGACAATCACTTAACTTCCCTAATTTATAGGTTTTTAAATTCGATATTTAATGAATTGATCAATGAAATTTACTGTAATTCCCCTATAAGATGATTTGTCAAAAAATCATACATTCATACAATATATAAGGTTTTATACTTGAACCTATCTCTCTCTCTCTATATATATATATATATATATATATATATATATATATATATATATATATATATATATATATATATATATATATATATATATATATATATATATATATATATATATATATATATCCTCCATAATAAATGAAAATAATTTTGCCACATGTCACTACCTCATTAACTTGGACACAGGTCATTTTTTGGTATTTTTGAATAAATGTTTTCCATTTGTCATTTTCTCATTTTTTTATCTTTTCTTAATTAACACATCATATTTACACCTCAATTAATAATTGCCTTAATTGAAAATAACTAATAAATTACAATATTAGTACTCATATATTATTTAATATGTTTCATTTTAAATTTAAATTTTAAGCTTCAATTCTAAAATTTCAAATTTAAATAAATTTTTGTTAACTTTTATATTTAATTTTTTGTTTTATCAAACCCGTATAACATACGGGTCTCACGCCTAGTTCTTAAAGAATGCACATGCATATCTTTCAAGAATAACAATTTACATCAAAATAATAGTCATTTTTATTGCAAAATTGACTCATTTTTTTAAAAGAAAAATTGAAAAAGCTAACACAAAAAAGAATTGCACAAATCACAATGCATTCATTGAGTATATGATCATTGTCACATAACATATGCATGTGCACTCTTTAAGAATGTTAATTCTCATATAATGGGTGGGAATTATAATGAATAAGAATGCATAAGAAATAATAAGAATGAATGAAGATGGAAAACAAATCTACCGCATTTGAACATGTTCACATTCGCAAAACAACCTATATTTTGGATGATTCTAAAAGAATACATGAAATAAAAATAAAAGAAGGAAAACTAAGTACAAATCCATTAAACTTTTTTGTTTCCATTTTCTCCGGCCGATATCAATTAGTACCACCATCACTAACCTGTCTTCGAATCTACCTACATAAAATTACAAACATCAAGACTTTATCATTGCAAACCCTCCAGTCATTGTTAATTCATAAAGAAACTAAATTCGTTCTTTAATAATCAAAGTTGATTCTTCAAGAATTTGTTGATTATTAGAAATATTAATATGCTATTACATTATGAGCTGAATTTTTTGTCTCAGTAACCAACAAAAGAACCAAATTACAACCTATTTAATTTAGTACATTAAGCATATAAAGCAAAAAAAATGCACAAAGCCAAGAGAATATAATATAAAGCAAAAAAATACACAAAGCAAAGAGCATCTAAAAGCATAATAATTACATGGAAAGCTTTATACGATTCTTGTGACCTGAAAGTACACATAATAATTACATGGAAAGCTTTATACGATTCTATTTTCATGTAATCAATCAACTTTTGTAAGGCATGTACTCTAAGTGAATATCACTAAATGCTCATTCAAATACATCTCTCATGTTGAACTAAGGGTTGGAAACCCTAAAAATCCTGGTTCAAGTTATGTATGGACTAGGATTTTCTTATTGGGCCTAACGGACCAATAAGCATCCAATTTGACTACTTTGGGCTTAAAACCCTTAAATGGGCTCTAAATGGACCTACGTCTTCAAAATCTAATATTTCGGGCCATGTGGGTTTTAAATGGTTTAGTTTATCCCTAATGGGCCTTATTGGGCCATAACAACTTCAATCACCCTAAAGAGCCATAAAACTACCTAATGGACTTTCATTGGACCGTGAACACACCTAAAGACCCAATAGGCCGAAAACCTTCTCTATGGGCCTCATAACCTCGAGCCAAATCAAGAAAAGGCCCAAGCCCCTCCATTCTTTCCCTTTCTCGGCCCACTAGATGTGTATATTCATATATATATGTAAAAAAAGGGGATAATAAGAGAATTACCATGCACTGACACATCACAATTGCATGGTGGTTCTCCATGTTAATTACCCATTAAGCAAATATAAAGCACATACTTCTAAGCATCCATCACATCTTCACCTCTCTCTCTCCCCTCTCTTCTTATCCTCTCGGTCGAGAGCTAGCAACACACACACACACACACACACTTTCAAAATCTCTCCAAACACTTCCAAGATGATCCTCCTTCTTCCACCAAGGATCTCGAAATTTTGCTTGTGTTTCAAGGATCTTCATCAAGTGTTTTCAACCTTTGGTAAGTTGTTATCAAACACAAACATCTTCTTCTATTTTAACATTAATAACTCCTTCTTACATAGCCTTACTCCATGATCATGCTCTTAGAAACTTTCTAAGTTCGAAAATCACTCAAGAAAGCTTGCTAAGGCCAAGATCCCTCCATTTCTTCTTCAAAACTGAGAACAACAAGCAAAAGTCAGTTCATACCCCATTGTTTTTGGTTTTTACATGTTTTTGGGGGAGAATACAAATGTTCATGTGTAGATATATGTATTAATGCATGTTGTGTGTGATTTTCTTGGTTTATGTTGTGATTTTGTGATAAATCTTGATGAATCTCGAATACTCTAACAAAAATGGGTGAGATTCATAAACTAAAACACTGTAAACATCATACTACAAGGATAAAAGTGTTATACATGCTTTAGATGTGAAAAGCAAAACAAAAATCTTGTATAAGGACCATTTTTGACAAGTAAACAAAAGATTGGGATAACTTTTACCACTCATGGTTTTTGTAAGGATCAAAAGGGTTACATTTGTATAAAAATGAGTTTTTATAACAACAATACTTTCCAAAGGGCCAAAAGTGTAATATTTTGCATTATGGGCCTTAATGTGGGCCTTACGACTTTTTGGGCCCAAATTGCAAAAATATCAATTTTTGGGGATTAAAATGTTATTTAATCAAAACTTGAGCCAAAAATGAGAATAAACGAAAATAAGGGCTGAAAATGACCCTTATTTCAAAATTGGGCCAAAAATGTTACTTTTATAAAATTTGGACCGAAAATGTCATTTTATTCAAATAAGGGCTGAAAATGTAATTTTCTGCAAAAATGGGCTGAAAATGTCATTATATGTATTTTTGGGCCAAACCCGTCAATTACTAAACATTTGGGGCGAAAATATAAATTTATATAAATTTATGGATTAAAATGTTATTTTTAATTTAAAATAGACCAAAATGACATTTTATGTAAAGATAAGCCTTTAAATGTTCAAATTAGTTCTTAAAGGACCTAAAGTGTAATTTTTAATAAATACGGGTTCAAATTATAGAATTTTGACGTATCAAACTAAAAATATCATTATAACAAAACACTGGACTTTTTATAACGCTATGGATAAATGTTTCGACTAAATAAACTACACTATAACAAATAAACGAAATACAACAACGGT
This sequence comes from Lactuca virosa, assembly GCF_052849685.1. Taxonomy (NCBI): domain Eukaryota; kingdom Viridiplantae; phylum Streptophyta; class Magnoliopsida; order Asterales; family Asteraceae; genus Lactuca; species Lactuca virosa. The sequence continues at coordinate 256,286,537 of NC_136434.1, forward strand.
ACGATTATTGGGCCTAGTACTTGCTATACATGCTTATTGGGCCTTCGTGATCCATTTGCATGTTTATTGGGCCCAATATATTCATTACATGTCTATTGGGCCTCAGTGACCCAATTACATGCTTAATGGGCCTAAATTAGCCTTTACATGTTATTGGGTCTTAGTGGCCCATTTACTTGCTAATTTAGCCTGGAATAATTCATCATGTGCTTAATGGGCTTTAATGTGTCCATGGCATACATAACAAGCCTGGAAATAACTTACATGTCTAATGGGCCATAGTTGTCTTTTCTTCATGTTTGTTGGGCCTTATCTTTTCATATTCATGTATTATCTGGTGTTCGAAATTCTAAATACATATAACGTATACATATTCATGTGGCAATAATTGGAATCTAGTGAGACTTGTCGGTTGACTCCATTGAGTGTATGGCCGTAGCCTGTAGTTATAATCAGAGTCTCCTGGAGGGAGAGCGAGAGTTCGTGTATATATCTATACGGGGGTGAATCCCCCACACCTGAGCTGTTCGCTACAGTTAGACTAGGCCAGTCTAGGGTGACAAAACCTTGATCAAAATCCGGCGTTTGGAAAAATGCCAAGACAGGCAATTCAGTCACTATCATGCATGGTTATAACGACTCATATAGAGATCCATTACCATCACGACATTACGGAATTTAAAACTCGTAAGTTATATCGATACAAAACAAACCATACAATAGTGCAAGGACCGCAACATTTTTATAAATCAAAAAATATCGGATTTTCTGGGGGAAATACTATTTTTCATTACCTTCTACTTACAACAAATATAATACAAAGAAATTTTGGATCATTTACTTATACATGTTACTACTATGAAATTCACACATGCATCTACACTCGATTTACACATCATTTTTCAAACTTTTACAGAAAATATCGGATTTTCTGGGTTTTACAAACAGTACAATGACTTTCATTCAAACCTGCTTATGAACTCACCAACATTATATATGTTGACCGTTTTCAAAATAACTTGTATTCTCAGGTAACCGTTAAGCACAAGAACCTTCAAGTGTGTGAATTTATTTTGTGTAATGTCAATCATCACACAATTTATATTTTGGGAACATGTAACCTAAGACAATGTACTTGATGTGAACAATACCAGTTGTAATATGTAATGTTTGGTGATGATTGTGCTATGGTTCATGTATATTCATTGTGATGATATTTAAAATGATAGTCACCGAGCCCTCGGACGTTTCCGTCGTCTGGTTCGGGGGTGTGACAGGTTGGTATCAGAGCATTGTTTATAGTGAACTGGCATATCTAACCATACTTGATATGCAACTATAAATACAATGGGACTAAAACACTCTGAATAAAGTGCATACATTAAAACAATAACATTAAAAGTCTCTAGAGGAAATGGATCGCTGTGATTAAACCCGGGCAGTTATGTAGTTATATTGGGGGTAAATATAGTCTGATCAACTATATTTATTCAAAATATGACCAACATGTGTTTGGGGATAATTATGGCGGGGAATTGACCTAGAAACTTACCTCATATCCAAAACTTCTAAGAAATTCAAACATAAGTAGTGAAAATACTATAAGAGTATTTTGAAATTCTATATACACCCCTTTACACACTTCTCACTCCCAGCTTCTCGCGCAACCACCATGGATGGAGCGCATCAGGGCATTCTTTTCCACCAGAACCTAGTGGCTCACGGAGAGATTGAAGAAGACCCCGTGGTAGGACCAGAGGCAGCCTATGACCTTGAGGGTGAGGAGTATACAGATATGGACTACTAGTTTGACGAGACTGATGATGACAAAGAGGACGATAAGAACACTGATGAAGTTCTCGGAGAGCCTCCTACCACAGAAGTGCATCAGGACCACCCTATACCGCCAAGGGACTCCATTAGTGGACCCCGCTCTTCGGAAGAAGAAATTGCCGCTCTTCGACAGCAGCTGCTGGCAATGGAGACGCGAGCCATGCAAGTGGAACAGGAAAGGGATGAGGTCATTAGAGAAATGATCGAGATGGCTACTTTAGTAGCACATCATTTTGGAATATGATATCGCTATTACTGTTAGACGCATCTCGTCATGACTAGGATTCGCTCCCTCACTTACTAGTATCGTTATGTTTCCTTTTATATGTATGCTACTTTATGTACTATCGACCTTATGTTTAAGTGATTACACTACTCATAGAGTCGTCATGCTGTTGGATTATATGTTTCCCCATGTACTGTATGGCTTCTGGCAAATTTTCATGTATTAAAACCAATTAGTATTAATGGAAATGCTTTATGTTTTCATCGTGATGTTGTTATCTGCTATGTGTTTTATTTCCTTGTTTTATGTTAATGCATGGAATCACTTAAATGCACACTTGATACGCTGAGTCTATTGAATTCTAAACTCGGAATACGATATGTACTCTACATCTTTCCGTTCTTTGACAGAAAGATGCCTCAAAGACCCAACCGTGGAAACAACGCAACATCGACCCCGCTGGAAATAAACTCAGTTGCATTCCAAGCAGCAGTGTCCGCTGCGGTCGCTGCAGCACTTGCGCAGATTCGCAATGGAAACAACGGAGAAGGCAACGGATAGGGAACCGGAAGCACAGATCAAGGAACAAACCACGGAACCACACGAACCTGCACCTACAAGGATTTCACCAACGCCAAACCTCGAACCTTCAATGGAACAGGAGGCGTAATAGCCCTAAAGCGATGGATTGAGAAGGTGGAATCAGGTTTTGAAATTTGCGGGTGTCCGGATGGGTGCAAGGTCAAGTTTGCGGCCTGCACATTCACTGATCAAGCTCTCTCCTGGTGGAATGGCCACGTAGAGGCCATGACACTCCCGGTGGCGAACGCGATGCCATGGGAAGAGCTTAAAGAAATGATGTTGGCTGAATACTGTCCACGAGGCGAAATTCAGAATATGGAACAAGAGTTGTGGAACCTCACGGTTCAAAACTCCGATATCAATGCCTACATATCCAAGTTTAGTGAGCTATCTCTCTTGTGTCCCGGAATGATCACCTCAGAAGGGAAAAATATTGAGAGGTTTATCTGGGGATTGACTGCACCTATCCAAGGGAATGTCATTGCGGCAAACCCTGAGACGTTTGATAGTTCCAAGAGGCTGGCCAAGAAATTGTATGATCATGGCAACAAAAAGGGTGCCAAAACAGGAGAAGCAGAGGTTAAGAAAGAAGGTGAGAGCAAGAAAGGAAAAAACAACAAGCGAAAGGAAAAACAGAACTCTGAATCATCAAAGAAACAACAAACTGTGACTGTCCATGCTGCAACTCAAGCTACCACCACACCACATGCTCCAACCTTATCCACGCCAAATGCTTCAAAGCAGTACTTATGAAATCTCCCCAAATGTAACAAATGCAACTTCCACCATCAGGGGGTATGCAGAGAGATGATTTGCACAAGGTGCAACCGGAAAGGCCATACAACAAAGTACTGTAGGACTCAGCTTCAACAGAACCAGACGCCAAACAATAACAACAACACCAATGTTGGGGCCAGTCATACCTGTTACGGATGTGGGAGAACCGGGCATTTCAGGCGCAATTTCCCCAATGTTAACAATCAAGGAGCTGGGGGATCGGGAAGAGTTTTGACTTTGGGACAAGGTGAAGCATTCCAGGACCCTACCGTTGTCACCGGTACGTTCCCACTTAACAACACATATGCATGCATCTTATTCGACAGTGGAGCAGAGCGAAGTTTCGTTAGTAACAAGTTTAAACATTTACTAAAACAACGACCCCAGAAGCTCAATGAAACCTTCATGGTGGAAATGGCTAATGGGAAGACTGAATCAACTAAAGATATCTATATAGGATGCACATTAACACTAAACAACCACTCTTTACAAATAGATTTGATGCCTGTAAATGTTAGGAGTTTTGATGTGATAATTGGCATGGATTGGTTAAGCCCCCATCATGCTGATATTATGTGTCACGAGAAGGCCGTTCGCCTTCATCTTCCCAATCACGAAACCCTAATAATCTATGGAGATAAACCCATCACAAATCTTCGCCTTATCTCGTGTATCAAGGCACAAAAGTGTCTACTAAAGAAGAACTACGCATTCCTCGCTCACGTCGTAGATAAAACCAAGGAAGAGATAAACATTCATAACATCCCAGAGGCGTGCGACTTTCCAGATGTATTTCCTGAAGATCTTCCAGGAATACCCCGAGAAAGGCAAGTCGAATTTCGAATCGACCTCGTGCCCGGAGCCACTCCGATCGCCAAATCACCCTATAGGTTGGCTCCCGCTGAAATGCAAGAATTATCAAGACAACTGAGTGAACTCCTGGATAAAGGATTCATAAGACCAAGCTTCTCTCCATGGGGAGCTCCGGTTCTTTTCGTTAAAAAGAAAGACGGATCCTTCAGGATGTGCATTGACTATAGGGAACTGAATAAGATCACCATCAAAAACTCGTATCCCCTTCCACGAATTGATGATCTATTTGATCAGCTTCAAGGCGCTAGTTACTTTTCGAAGATAGATCTGAGATCCGGTTATCATTAACTTAATGTCCGAGATGAGGACATTCCTGAGACTACTTTCCGAACTCGCTACGGTCATTACGAATTTGTCGTGATGACCTTCGATCTAACAAATGCCCCCGCTGCATTTATGGACCTCATGAATCGAGTCTGCCACCCATTCCTTGACAATTTTGTGATCGTTTTCATCGATGATATTCTCGTATACTCTCGAAGCGAAGAAGAGCATAGCCAACATCTCCGACAGATCTTAGAAACCCTGCGGGCTGAAAAGTTGTATGCGAAACTCTCCAAATGTGAGTTTTGGATCCGCAGTGTAAATTTCTTGGGTCATGTTGTCAGCAAGGAAGGAATTCATTTAGATCCTTCCAAGGTCAAAGCCATTGAAGGCTGGGCAAATCCGACAACACCAACAGAAATTCGCCAATTCTTGGGTCTCGCAGGCTACTACCGAAGGTTCATTCAGAACTTTTCCAAGATAGCCAAACCTCTCACCACATTGACACAAAAAGGCGTGCCTTTCAACTGGACTGAGAAGCAAGAGATTGCCTTCCAAACCTTGAAGCAAGCCCTCTGTAGTGCATCAGTGCTATCCTTACCGGAGGGAACTGAAGACTTCGTAGTCTACTATGATGCTTTGAATCAAGGTTTAGGTTGTGTCCTTATACAACGCGGGAAGGTAATTGCGTATGCGTCCAGGCAACTAAAAACTCATGAAGTAAATTACACCACCCATGACCTCGAGCTGGGAGCGGTGGTCTTCGCCTTGAAGATTTGGAGGCACTACCTTTATGGTACCAAGTGCACCATTTTCACCGATCATAAATGTCACACCCCCGAACCAGACAGTGGAAACGTCCGAGGGCTCGTGTGACTTAAATTAAAATATCATTACAATGAATATACATGAAACATAACATAAACATCACCATGCATTAATACATTACAACCGTCATTGTTCACATCAAGTACATTGTTTACATTACATAAATCCCAAACATATATTGTTTTTTAAATGACATCACACAAAAGACATTCATACACACGCTTGATAATTCTTCATTCTAACGGTTACCTGAGAACACACGTTATTTTGAAAACGATCAACATATATAATGTTGGTGAGTTCATAAGCATGTTTGATATGAAAATGTTTTGTATAGGTATATACACAAACTCCGTATAGGTGTGGGGGAGTCACCCCCGTATAGGTATATACACAAACTCTCGCTCTCCCTCCAGGAGAGTTTGATTATAACTACAGACTACGACCGACACTTATTGGTGTCAACCGTTATTACTCACTAAATCCAAATGAAATTGAATAACATTGTTTTACAATCTGATTTATGTTTACTTGAATATAAGGTAAGCCTAACAGACGAAGAGAAGAGGACTACGGAGGCCCACTAAACACGTATGTTATTCTAGGCTGTCGAGTATGCGACGGACACGTTAGCCCATCACGCATATGATTGATTTGGACCTTACTAGCAATGCAAATGGGCCACTTCGGCCCAATAGCATGTAAAAGCCATTGAGGGTCCATTAGGCATGTAATTGGGTCACCTGAGGCCCAATAAACATGTGTAATTATATTGGGCCCAATAATCATGATATTGGGCCACAAAGACCCAATAGCACGAACAAAAGATTTTGGGCCCAGTCATTAAATCACCTATGTTTTATCGAGTTTAAGTTCGTATTGTTGGTATTTGTTGTATGCTAAATGTTTATTTACAATGTTAAAAAAATATCTTAACGTTTGATTTATAACGAAGCTTTCGTTATATATATATATATATATATATATATATATATATATATATATATATATATATATAGGGAAGGGTTATTTGGAAAACAAAAAAACCCTAATAAAACCCTAAAAATTATAAAAATGCATAAAAAAATACCAAGACATCACAAAACTTTTTTTATCAAAAAATCACAGCATTTTTTACAATTTCGCTAAAAAGAAAAATAAAAAATCAATTTTTTTTTTTTTGAAATTTTTTTTTTCAAAAATGTTTTTCAGCGATTTTGACCTAAAAGTTGCGATTTTTTGATAAAAAAATTCAAAAAAAAGTTTTGTGATCTCTAAGTATTTTTTTTATGCATTTTAATGATTTTTAGGGTTTTTTTAGGGTTTTTTGTTTTCCATAGAACTTAAGCCTATATATATATATATATATATATATATATATATATATATATATATATATATATATATATATATATATAAAGCCATGCGTTATAAACTTGATATTTTTAACCCAAACATTTATAATTGTTTATGTTGAAAAATGTTCTTGTATGTGACCATCACTGAAATAAGACGAGCTGTTTTTGTATTATCTAACAAATATTATCAGTTATTTCAGGTTGCATAAATTCGTGATCAAAACGGAAAATACGAAAACACGCGAATGACAAAAACGCATAGACGAGAAAACTAGTTGTGCGACTAAACAATTTCAACAATATATATATTGGGTGGAAAGGTGAAAAGAAAAAGCAAAGGAATGATGAAGCAAACCCATGCCACGTTTTTCCTACTACAACTTGCAAGCTAGTTATTATTTCCCCACTTCTTTTCATCATTAAAGCTAGAAGAAGATATTTGTTCTCTCATATATGTATACGTGAGTTTGTGTGTGAGAGTGTGAGTGTTTTTTTTCCCTTTGTAATATATCTCCATACATCTTACATCTCTCCCAACCAAGAACACCTCCAACCTTCACCACCTTATATCAAATTCCTTACAACCTCCAAATACCTTTCAAAACACCCTCAAAATAATCTCCAAACACCCTCCAAATACCCTCCTTAAACCTCCTCCAAAAACCCTTTCAAATCACCACAACCATCACCACCTTGCTGTTTTTCGACATTAGAATTTGCAAGTTAAGAAAAAATTCACCGAGCACAACTCAACAAGATAATACGGGAGAGATTTTCACCGCAAATTATTCAGGACCTTACCTACATCCAGGAATTTTCCTCGATTTTTTTGACCACAGCAAACCCCAGAGAGACGCGAGAGAGAATTGGCTATCCAGAGAGATTTACTACGAAAATCTATATTCATAACCACCCAAAGCTCTTTCAACATCACCCTCTTTGTTACCTTATACCACCAAAACTACAACCTTATTCCACCTTCTACCACCCTCCAAATACCCACTTCAACCTCATCAAATCACCTTAAAAAAACCCATACCCACATACAAAAAACATTACCCGTGTATTTTGTATCGTTTTGTAAACAATTCATTGTTACATAAAAAGAACTTATTGTTACTTACCGGATTGAACTTTGAACAAATAGAGACACAGTCTATTAAGATCCAGTCCAACCGTAAGCCTGTTAGTCATTTATTTGACTAACAACTTGACAAAACAGTCGTTCCACAAGTCCCGTTCTAACACCACCTACTATATATATATATATATATATATATATATATATATATATATATATATATATAGATATATATATATATATATATATATATATATATATTTATATATTTTATTAACGCTTTATGTCATTTAAATACTGTCATTTATTTCATTTATAGCTTTCAGTCATTTATAGCTTTCCAGTATTTATTTATTCCGCACTTCTTATCTTTCCGCATCTAATCTGATTAAATATATATATCTGTCACCTAGTAACTGGTAACCGAACCTTTTATTCGTGGTAATCAGATTGTTATATATTTCTAACAATTGGTATCAGAGCTTGTGTGATTTACCTTGAAATTTTTGTCGAAAACTTTTGGTTAGCGTTTATAAACCTTCCATAAGCTTTTCTTTAAAAATTTCATTTTAATATCACTTGTTCAAAATCCTTAAAAAAAAAATTAAAAAATTTAAAAAAAAATTTAAAAAAAAAAAAAAAAAAAATCTTAAACAAAAAAGTTCAGAGCTTGTGTGATTTACTTTGAAATTTTTGTCGAAAACTTTTGGTTAGCGTTTATAAACCTTCCATAAGTTTTTCTTTAAAAATTTCATTTTAATATCACTTGTTCAAAATCCTTTCAAAACAAAAAAAATGTCTTCTGCTAATTACTCCAACATGAACTCTGTTTCTATTGCTAACAGCTTGGGATCTGGTTCACGGGCACCCATACTTATTCCTGAAGAGTATAATTCGTGGGTTGGCCGTATGAATCTTCATCTTAACACCATAAGTGAAGATGTCTGGAATTGTGTAGAAGGAACATATGTTACACCAGAAAATATGGCTACTCTTGCTATAAATCAAGCCACTCTTGCTGAAACCGAAAAAAGGCTGCAACTCCAAGCCAAAAAGGAACTTGTGTCTGGAATTCCCCACAGTATTCTAAGTCAAATGGATGACATAATACTGTTGACTGCAAATCAAATCTGGGAAAATTTAAAAAATCGTTTTTGTGGAAATCAAAGAATTATTGGAAACAAAAGAACATCTGTTTTAAATGAATTCGATAATTTCAAGATGCTTTCATCAGAAACCATCCATGATGCTCATGATAGGTTCAATTTTATCATGGTAAAAATGAACAATTTGGGCATCAAAAAGACACAACACGAGATAAATCTCAAGTTTCTAAACAATCTTTACGAAAGCTGGAAGATGGTTAAACTCATCATTCAGGGAAATCCAGCCATTCATACTGAAACTTTATACAATTTGTATGGAGAACTTCAATCGTATGAATCCTCGATTGACCCACCAACCACTACAGCTTTTGGAGGACCACTTGCTCTCGTTTCCACATCTTCTCAAAACCAAACACCTTTTAATGAACAAAACTTCAATCATTTTAATCAGACATCTTTTCAAAACCAACCCTTTTTGAACAATTCTTTTGATCAATCTGATTTAAATGATGAAGCAGACTACCAACAACTGTGTGCTTTGGTAGCAAACACAAACCTCCAGAGATTTATTCCAAATCACGGTCAATCGAATTTTAAACCAAATTTTCAAAACCAACCATCATTTGGACAAAATAATTCTGGATTTCAACCAAGACCTCAACCTGTTCAAAACAACTCAGGTTTTCAACCAAGACCTTATTTTGGACAAAATTTTCAAAGACCTTCCTTCCAAAACAATTCAAACCAAGGTTTTCAAAACCAGGGATTTCAAAACAATCCCAACTCAAGTCATCATAACAATAACCAAAACAACAGTTTTCAAAACCAAAACAGAGGATTCCAAAATCAAGGTTACACTAATCAAAACAATGGCTTTCAAAACAACCAAAATTTTGGATTCCAACAGAACCCTTCCCAATCTTCCCAACAAATCCAAACTCAAGCTCCTGAAAGATTTCCGATTAAAAGTCAAAAGGATGACAGTGATGAAGAAGTGATCATTTGTCACAACTGCAAAGGAACTAATCACTATGCCAGAGAATGCCGAGCCAAAAACAAAACCAAAGTCAAAGACTCAGCATACTACGCTCAAAAAGTCGATGCATTAAAGAAACAGGAAAATCAAGATAAGCAAAGAGCATTGATGGCAATCCATGAACCAAACGTGGAATACTGGCCAACTTCTGAAGACGAAGCTGACAATGAACCAACACAATCAAACTTCTGTTTCGTAGTTGGTGTTGATAGACCTTCAAGAGCTCCAAACGTCATAGAACAGGTATGGTCTATGATCTCTGAACTTGGTCTTTCGAAATCAATTTTTGAGTCCCATATAACCAAGATTGAGAAAAGTCTAGAAGCTTATCTCAAAAAATATCATGACACAATGATCAATTCCGATATCTGCAAATCTGAGTTACAAACCTTGCAACTCAAATTTGGAGAATCAACAAGGATAAAGAACAAATTGGAAAGAGACGTTGAAAGAAAATCAGAAGATTATAATCACGTCTTGGAACAATTAAATCAAACCCTAATTCAGAAAAAGGATTTGGAACAAAAAAATCAGTCAGTCATTTCCTCTGAAACAAAAGATGTTTTAGAAAAGGAAATCCTTCAGTTGAAACAAAACTTTCAAGAATCAACTGAAAAATACAAAACTTTAAATGAAAAACTGACTGATTCTTTAAACCAAACCAATTTTCTTGAATCTGAAAACAAAAGATTGATATGGAATATGAATTCTATCAAAATTGCTAGAAAACTAAGTGATGATGTTTTCACCAAAGCAAACACCTTAGGAACTGGCAAAATTGATACGAATTACAGACCAGGAATTGGAAGAGAATCCTTTGAAAATGAACTAGCTAAACAAGAAAACATGACAATTTGTGAAAACTCTGAATCCACTCTTCCAGATCTTTTCACATCTGCTAATGAGGAAGATTCAGATGACGAAACAGTTATCAACTGTAGCCCAGATGACACTGCTTTCACTGTTTCCAAAAAGTCTATCAAAAGAGTTGTAAAATCTGAAACAAACTCTGCTAGTTCTTCAACAAACCAAATCAAACATACCAATGAAGCAACCATAACCCCACTTAACAAACCAAAGGCTTTTGAAAACAAACCAAAGAAACCTGTTAAACCATACGTCATACCTCAAAAACAGGTTTCCAAACAAAAACCAAAACCTTTTCAAAAACCTTTTGAAAACCGCTTTCAAGAGATCACCTTTAAAAATTCAAGGAACTTTAAAAAACGATCAAATCAGAAAGTTTCAAAACATCATCTTCAAAAAGCCTTTCATAACCGCCAATCACATCCCAGATATGAAGAGAACTTTTCAAAAAAAATTTCACATCTAGGATATCATTCACCAAATCACAGATTTTATCAACCAACGAATTTTCATAAACAAATCACTTTTTGGGAACATTTAATAAATAAAATCAAACCTCAACCATTCCATCCTTATAAACCAAACTCTTATAGCAATATGAAGTCAAATGCTACAAGAAGTTCAGTAAACAAAAAATCCAAAATAAAAACAACTAACAAACCAGGACCCATTCAGATTTGGGTACCTAAATCTTCTGTCTAAATTGCAGGTATCTAATGTTGGAGAACCCAAGGATGATACATGGTATATTGATAGTGGCTGCTCCAAGCATATGACAGGAAACCGAAACTACCTTCGTGACTTCAAACCCACCCAAACCAATCAAGACGTTACCTTCGGCAACAACATGACGGCAAAAATCAAGGGTTATGGAAACATAACAAATGGTAACTTCACCATAAAGAAAGTTGCCTATGTCGATGACCTGAAACACAACCTCATCAGTGTTTCTCAACTGTGTGATAACAATCTTGAAGTCCTATTCACCAAACAAAGAAGCTTGATCATGGACGCCAAAACCAAAGAAATCATTGTTGATTCTTACCGTGCCGGAAATATGTATCCACTTGACATGGATCTTATCTATGGTAAACCCGAAATATGTCTGCTATCAAAAGCCCCAGTAGATATCAGTTGGTTATGGCACCGCCGCCTTTCCCATCTAAACTTTGGGTACATCAACAAACTGATCGACGATGATCTTGTTAGAGGACTGCCACTTCTGAAGCTTGATAATGAAACTCTGTGTGCTGCATGTGAAAAGGGAAAACTTTCCAAATCCACTCACAAAAGCATCTCAGAATCTAGTGTATCCGAACCACTAGAATTGCTGCACATAGACCTTTGTGGCCCTGCCAAAACCCAAACTATACAAGGGAAGAAGTACATTCTTGTTGTCGTTGATGGTTTCTCGCGCTTTACTTGGGTCTTTTTCTTAAGACTAAAATCAGAAGCACCTGAAGAGATGATCAACTTCATCAAACAAATCGAACTGAAGCTCAAACGACCTGTTCGAAGAATCTGAAGTGATAATGGTTTAGAGTTCAAAAACAAGACTCTAGATTCATTTCTCAAAGACAAAGGAATTGAACATAACTTCTCAGCCCCATACACTCCACAACAGAACGGCGTTGTCGAAAGAAGGAACAGAACTCTATGTGAAGCTGCAAGATCAATGCTTATCTTCGCTGATCTGCCACAATACTTCTGGGAAGAAGCAATAGCCACAGCTTGCTACACTCAAAATCGTTCCTTAATCCATAAACATCTTCATAAAACACCATATGAATTCATTAACAACCGAAAACCAAACATCAAATTTTTCCATATTTTTGGTTGTCGATGCTTCATAAAGAACAATAAAGATCACCTTTCAAAATTTGAATCAAGGTCGGACGAAGGAATTTTCCTTGGTTACTCGTTTTCCTCAGCTGCTTATCGAGTACTGAACAAACGTACCAGAGTAATTGAAGAAAGTACCGATGTTCATTTCGATGAATTTTATGTCAGGAAATTGGATCGTGAACATTTTGGTTCAAAAATGATCGATAATATTTTTCAAAATCCAATTCAACAAACACCTTCTCCTGACAGAGATATTGAAATCGATCTTGATTTACTTTTTGAACAACCCAAAACCGCTTACAATTCTGAACTTCTAACTACTTCTATTGATTCTACAGGAACAACCACTGAAGGAACTCCACAAACAAACCGAAATGATGCAGATCAATTCGAGGGGGAAGCACCTACACATACTTCTTCATTGGAACAAACACCAAATCCTCCTTTAAATACCCCATCCCCAAATATCCAAAACAATCCCGATGCATCATTTATGGGGGAACCTTCAAACCTATTCCAAGATGAAACTCCCGGAGAAGAACAATGGGATACTGAAATTCCAATTATTATAGCGGAAGAGAATCGCTTAATAAAATGGACCAGAAACCACCCAACTGACCAAATCATCGGAGATCCAAACTCAGGCATCCAAACTAGAGCCACAACTTCTAATGATTGTTTATTTGGAGCCTTCTTATCCATGACTGAACCCAAAACCATACATTCTGCTCTCAAATATCCAGACTGGGTAAAAGCTATGCAAGAAGAGCTAGAAGAATTTGAAAGAAATGACGTATGGAATCTTGTCCCTACCCCACCCGATGTTTCTGTTATAGGTTCAAGATGGGTATTCAGAAACAAAACTGACGATCAAGGAATCGTTTGTCGAAACAAGGCACGTCTCGTAGTCAAAGGATATTCACAACAAGAAGGAATCGACTACGATGAAACATATGCTCCAGTTGCCAGAATTGAAGCAATTCGCATCTTTCTTGCATATGCTGCACATAAGAACTTCAAAGTATTCCAAATGGATGTTAAATGTGCATTCCTACATGGAGAGTTAGATCGCGATGTATACATCCAACAACCACCAGGTTTCGAAGATCCCAAATTTCCTGATCACAGCTTCAAATTGCAGAAAGATGTCTATGGCTTGAAACAAGCACCCCGAGCCTGGTATGCCACATTGACAACCTTTCTCGAAGAATCAGGTTTTAAAAGAGGTTCAATCGATCAAACCCTCTTTCGTAAAATCTATAATAAACATCTTTTAATCGTACAAATATATGTTGATGACATTATTTTCGGTTCTACTGATGAATCTTTGAGTATTAAGTTTGCAGATCTAATGAAGAGCAAATTTGAAATGAGCATGATTGGGGAGATGACTACTTTTCTCGGACTTCAAATCAAACAGTCAACTGATGGCATTTTCATCAACCAAGAGAATTATGTCAAAAACCTACTCACTCGCTTTTCAATGGACAAATCCAATACCACAAAAACCCCAATGGCTTTTGGATACAAAATCGATGCAGACTTAAATGGCAAACCTGTTGATCAGAAAAGATATCGTGGAATGATCGGATCACTCTTATACCTCACTGCCAGCAGACCTGACATCATGTTTTCTACATGTGTCTGTGCCAGATACCAAGCAAATCCTATGGAATCCCATGTAGTTGCTGTGAAACGCATCTTCAAATACCTAAAAGGCACTCCCAAACTTGGCCTTTGGTATCCAACTAAATCCGATTTTCAGCTGAACGCTTTCACCGACTCAGACTATGGAGGATGCAAGTTAGATAGAAAGAGTACATCTGGTAGCTGTCAATTCCTAGGAGGTAGACTAGTGAGTTGGACTTCAAAGAAACAGACTTGTGTATCCACATCAACAGCAGAAGCTGAATACGTCGCTGCCGCCAGCTGTTGTTCGCAAGTCATATGGATGCAAACTCAACTGCGAGACTATGGCTTCAAAATTTCACAAATTCCCATATTTTGTGACTCAACCAGTGCAATTGCCATTTCTCACAATCCCGTTCACCATTCCATGACAAAGCACATCGACATTCGATATCATTTCATCAAAGACAACATTCAAAAGGGTCATATCGAATTGCACTTCATCAACACCGAAGATCAAATTGCCGATGTCTTCACTAAGGCTCTCGATGAAACAAAGTTTCAATACTTCCTAGGCCGTCTAGGAATGTTAAATCCAGATAACATCCATCCTTAAACTTTTACTTTTTGTCTGTACAAAAGTGTGTTTATTTTCATTCAAAAGGAAAATTCAAAAACAATTGAAAATTGCTTTCCTTTCAAAAATACCAAAAACATTCAAATAACCAATATTTCCAAAAACATTCAGAAAAACAAATCTTCAAAAAAAAAAAATTTAATAAAAGACTTGCCATAATAAGCTTTTATAGAACCTTGTGATTAATCTTCTCTTGACTTAATTTTCAGATGCTTATGCTCGATGAAGATTTTAAGTCATATTGATTCTCAATTGGAGTGAAGGTTCAAATATCCTACTTTTCATAATGTATATAACTTTATTTCCTTCGATTTTATTTCATTATTGACGATTTTAAACAATCAAGGGACATAAGGTTAGGAGGTTCAGATGAAAACAAAAACCCATGTGAGAATTTGTGCCTCGTCGATCTAAATCATTGTGGAAATCATTTCTTGTGAGCTTAGGTGTGTCACTATTGCTTATAAGGTATACCCAATTATACCTTGTCACGGTCTCATTTTTGCTTAGATATCAAAATGACCAGGGACGATACATTCATTTCTTACATACTAGACAAACTGTCTTTTATGCCACCTATCCCTACCTAGATAAAAGCCAACCAAAAATGAAGACTTGCGATCCCATGATCCATCAAGCAAACAACGACATATCCTTACAAGAAAACCAAAGGAGAAACAAATATCTATCAACATCCAATCCTCAAAGACAAATCAACAAGAAAACAAATGGATTCAATAAAGATATACCAAACAAAAAAAAAATATTCTATATTTGGTATTTTCAAACAAACTTTCAACCAAATGGTTATTTCAAAACAAAAATCATAAAATCTCGCGATTTGTTTTAACCATTTTTCACAAAAGAAGATATCTCAATCACTCAAGTCAAATACTCTTAAAAAGGTCTCAAATGTAGCAAATTCTCAATGCTAAAACAAAATATCTTTTTACAATAAATCGATATTGATCAACAAACAGGATACTATCAAAGAAGAAGCTGCAACAACAATGGATTTCCCGGGATACTGTAGCCTTCATCACTGAAGAATCTTAGTTGCGAACTGCACTATGAAAATTGCTAAACCCCTCTACATGTATTTCCCGACGGAGAGAGAGTGAACTTTAATGGCATGAATGAAGAAACCCGCTGAGTAATGCCGAAACCAGTCTTATGTGATTGATTATCTAATAATGAGACTAAGTGACTTTACAGGAAAAGCATAGCTGAACACCTCCAATATGAGTGTGAGTCGTCAGAGAGAGATATCACTCATTTTTAGTGATCATTAACTTGTTCTGCTGCCAGAACAACCAAACACCCAAGTGAAGTGTGAGTTATACCTATGAGCGTTCATCTGAATCGACCTGTTAGACCACTTGTCGTCGTTAATAATGCTATAAAATCTAAGGAAATTTCTTTAGATACATATATGGCTACTCTTTGATAACCGAACCCGAGACTTTGATTCGGAATCAAATTTCTAAAAATCTTTTACATAAGATATGTCAAACCAAGTCACAAACTTAACCGAACCCGAGACTTTGATTCAGAATCAAATTTCTAAAAATCTTTTACATAAGATATGTCAAACCAAGTCACAAACTTTCAAATCAATTACTATGGTTTTATATATATCTTATCTATTGACAAATCTTTTATCACGAATCATCAAAATTTAAACTGTCAATGCGATTATATCATAACTGTCCTTATTTCAGCAATGATCACATAGGGGGAAATTGTTGAAAAATGTTCTTGTATGTGACCATCACTGAAATAAGACGAGCTGTTTTTGTATTATCTAACAAATATTATCAGTTATTTCAGGTTGCATAAATTCGTGATCAAAACGGAAAATACGAAAACACGCGAATGACAAAAACGCATAGACGAGAAAACTAGTTGTGCGACTAAACAATTTCAACAATATATATATTGGGTGGAAAGGTGAAAAGAAAAAGCAAAGGAATGATGAAGCAAACCCATGCCACGTTTTTCCTACTACAACTTGCAAGCTAGTTATTATTTCCCCACTTCTTTTCATCATTAAAGCTAGAAGAAGATATTTGTTCTCTCATATATGTATACGTGAGTTTGTGTGTGAGAGTGTGAGTGTTTTTTTTCCCTTTGTAATATATCTCCATACATCTTACATCTCTCCCAACCAAGAACACCTCCAACCTTCACCACCTTATATCAAATTCCTTACAACCTCCAAATACCTTTCAAAACACCCTCAAAATAATCTCCAAACACCCTCCAAATACCCTCCTTAAACCTCCTCCAAAAACCCTTTCAAATCACCACAACCATCACCACCTTGCTGTTTTTCGACATCAGAATTTGCAAGTTAAGAAAAAATTCACCGAGCACAACTCAACAAGATAATACAGGAGAGATTTTCACCGCAAATTATTCAGGACCTTACCTACATCCAGGAATTTTCCTTGATTTTTTTGACCACAGCAAACCCCAGAGAGACGCGAGAGAGAATTGGCTATCCAGAGAGATTTACTACGAAAATCTATATTCATAACCACCCAAAGCTCTTTCAACATCACCCTCTTTGTTACCTTATACCACCAAAACTACAACCTTATTCCACCTTCTACCACCCTCCAAATACCCACTTCAACCTCATCAAATCACCTTAAAAAACCCATACCCACATACAAAAAACATTACCCGTGTATTTTGTATCGTTTTGTAAACAATTCATTGTTACATAAAAAGAACTTATTGTTACTTACCGGATTGAACTTTGAACAAATAGAGACACAGTCTATTAAGATCCAGTCCAACCGTAAGCCTGTTAGTCATTTATTTGACTAACAACTTGACAAAACAGTCGTTCCACAAGTCCCGTTCTAACACCACCTACTATATATATTTATATATTTTATTAAAGCTTTACGTCATTTAAATACTGTCATTTATTTCATTTATAGCTTTCAGTCATTTATAGCTTTCCAGTATTTATTTATTCTGCACTTCTTATCTTTCCGCATCTAATCTCATTAAATATATATATCTGTCACCCAGTAACTGGTAACCGAGTCTTTTATTCGTGGTAATCAGATTGTTATATATTTCTAACAGTTTATTTGGCCCAAAAACATTTAGATTGACCATTGTGGCCCCTTTTTCTATAAAAATGGCACTTTTAGTCCCTTTTTATGAAAATTGACATTTTGGTCCTTAAACCATTTTTCTTGACATTTTCCACCCAAACTTTATTTGAATAGTAATTTCAGTCCAAAACTATTGCATTTATCATTTCCAGCCTTTATTTGTAAAAAGTTTACATTTTTGGCCCAATTTCCGTAAGTTTTACAATTTTGACTCCGAAATCAAAAACTTTGCATTTTTGGTCCAATTTGGTAATAAAATCATTTTCAACCTCTGAAATAGTTTATTTATGTTTTAGACTCATAGTTTGTTAAGTTTTCCATTTCAGCCCCTCAAAACTTCATTTTTTCGCAACCTTGGGCCCAAAAACTCGTGAGGCCCAATTTAAAGCCCAATAAGCTAAAATTTATGTTTTTGACCCTTTGAAAAAATATTATTTTCATAAAAATCAGCTTTTATACAAATAAATACCTTATAACCCTCATAAAACTGATAACTATCAATTTACACCCAATCTTTATTTTTTTTGCAAAAATGACTCTTGTAAAGTTCTTTGGCTTCGTTTTTCACTTATTAAACTTAAGGACCCTTAGATCTATGATGTATGTTGTTTATTATGTTTTTGTTTATGATTCTTTCACCCTTTTTGCTATAGATCTCGAAATATCTCAAGTATTACATATTATCACAACCAAAAACTAAAGAAATCACACATAACATGCAAACACACATAGATCATCACATAATACTTGTATTCTCCCCCAAAAAACGAGTAAAAACCGAAAACAAGGGGGTATGAACTCACCTTGCTTAGTTGTTTCGGTTTTGAAGAAGATGTGAAGAAGATTTTTGGTCCTAGCAACACCTTGATGTGGATCTCGAACTTATGAAGCTTCTAAGGTGTGATCATGGAATAAAAACCATGTAAGAAGGAGTTTTTCATATTAAGATGAAAGAGGATGTTTGTGTTTGACAAGAACTTACCAAGGATTTGAATGACTTGATGAATATTCTTTAGAACTCTAGCAATTTTCGAGATATTGGAGGAAGGATGAGGATGATTTTAGAGAGTGAGTTAAAGAGGATTTGGTGTTGTGTGTGTGTTTTCCTCTTGCTCT
Organism: Lactuca virosa; assembly: GCF_052849685.1. Lineage (NCBI taxonomy): Eukaryota > Viridiplantae > Streptophyta > Magnoliopsida > Asterales > Asteraceae > Lactuca > Lactuca virosa. Next base: position 256,305,729 of record NC_136434.1, read on the forward strand.
CGGCCGAAGAAGAAAAAGAGAGCGGGAAAGAGAGAGAGTTGAAGTGATAGGTGTATGGATGCATGAGAAGTGCATGGTTATTTGTTGTGTAATATAGAGGTGGCAACATAAAAGTCAACTCTCTTAATCTCTTTTCTTTATATATATATATATATATATATATATATATATATATATATATATATATATATAGCTGGGCCGAGAGGGAGAAAGGAGAGAGATGGAATGGGCCTTTAATGCTTGGTTACAATAATAGGAGGCCCATTTTGATGGTTTTCGGCCCATTGGGCCCTTAGGAGGGTTTATGGCCCAATCTTGCATAAAAGAATGGATTTGTGGCCCATTAGGATTAATTAGATTTGTTATGGCCCAACAAGGCCCACTAAAGGTAAACTAATCCATTTTAGGCCCATGATGGCCCAAAAGGTTAAGTTTTATGAATGTGGGTCCAACTAGAGCCCATTTAAGGGTTCTAAGCCCAAAATAGTCAAATTGGAAGCTTATTGGTCCATTAGGCCCGATAAGGAAATCCTAGTCCATAATGGACTTAAACCGGGATTTTTAGGGTTTCCAATCTTTTGTTGACCATTTGAAGTGTTTGTATAGAGTGTTTGATGGAATTTTGTTGTCATTGAATAAACATCATGCATACTTTCAAGTTTTAGCCACAAATGTTACCCTTGTTAATGTTTACAAAAACCTTAGAATTCCTAGTTGTGGCATCATCCCCCCGTTAGAGGGAATTTCGTCCCGAAATTCTTTTTGAAGCTAGATTTAAGAATGCGAGAATAGGCGAGGGTACTTTTGCTTCATCTGGTCTTCGCGTTCCCATGTGAATTCGGGTCCACGTTTTGCGTTCCACCGAACTTTCACAATCGAAATGCGACTTTGCTTAGTACGCTTCACTTCCCTGTCCATGATTTCAACTGGTTCCTCGATGAACTTGAGATTCTCGTTGATTTCGATTTCTTCCAATGGGATGACGAGAGTTTCGTCGGATAAGCACTTCTTCAAATTGGAAACATGGAACACGGGGTGTACACTGCTGAGCTTGGCAAGTAGCTGCAGTCTATAAGCCACTGGACCGATTCGGGCAAGAATCTCGAATGGTCCAATGTACCTTGGGTTTAGTTTTCCCCGTTTCCCGAAACAAATCACCCCTTTCCAGGGAGAGACTTTTAACAACACCCGATCCCCGACTTGAAATTCCAAAGGCTTTCGCCGTTTATCAGCGTAGCTCTTCTGTCGGTCTTGTGATGCTTGAAGTCGAGCTCTGATTTGAACTATCTTCTCTGTCGTTTCGCGTATGATTTCTGGCCCTGTTAATGCATTGTTTGGTGTCTGTCCTCTTGCTAGCTGAGTGTCACCTATCTTAGCCCAACACAACGGTGATCTACATTTACGCCCATATAATGCTTCAAAAGGAGCAACTTTGATGCTTGTGTGATAACTGTTGTTGTACGAAAACTCAATTAAAGGCAAGTGGGTATCCCACGACCTTCCAAAGTCTATCACACATGCTCGAAGCATATCTTCAAGAGTTTGAATGGTTCGCTCACTTTGACCATCCGTTTGTGGGTGGTAGGCAGTGCTCATGTCGAGTTGTGTTCCCATAGCTTTCTGAAGCGATTGCCAAAAGCGTGAAGTGAATCTACTATCTCGATCTGAGATGATAGATATTGGTACTCCATGGAGTCTCACAATTTCCTTGATGTAGATTCTCGTCAATCGTTCCATCTTGTATGATTCCTTTATTGGCAGGAAATGAGCAGATTTTGTCAACCCATCCACTATTACCCATATGGCATCCAATCCATCAGTTGTCTTGGGTAATTTGGTCACAAAGTCCATGGTAATCCTTTCCCATTTCAACTCGGGTATTACCGGCTGTTGTAATAGTCCCGAGGGCTTCTGATATTCTACCTTCACTTTAGCGCAAGTGAGGCACTTGCTAACGTAAGTGGCAATTTCTGCCTTCATGTTAGGCCACCAATAATGTTGCTTGGTATCTAGGTACATTTTATCTGAACCCGGATGGATGGAGTATCGTGTCTTATGGGCCTCATTCATGACTACCTCTCTGAATCCCCCAAGTTTAGGAACCCAAATTCGGTTCATGAAACAATATGTTCCATCCTCCTTGACTTCGAAGTTCTTTTCCATTCCATGTAACGCTTCGCTTGTTCTGTTTTCTGTCTTCATGGCATCGAACTGGGCTGCTTTGATTTGCGAGGACAAATGGGATTGAATGGTTATTAAAAGAGTCTTCACACGACGATTTGAGTATTCTTTCCGACTCAAGGCATCAGCTACCACGTTAGCCTTGCCGGGGTGGTACTTGATTTCGCACTCATAATCGTTTAGTAGCTCAACCCATCTTCGCTGCCTCATGTTTAACTCCTTTTGATTTAAAACGTGTTGGAGGCTCTTGTGGTCAGTGAAAATGGTGCACTTTTTACCATAAAGGTAGTGCCTCCAAATCTTCAAGGCAAAGACCACAACTCCCAATTCGAGATCATGGGTGGTATAATTCACCTCATGTGTCTTTAGTTGTCGGGATGCATAAGCTATCACCTTCCCACGCTGCATGAGTACACAGCCTAAACCCTGATTCGAAGCATCGCAGTAAACTACGAAGTCCTCAGTTCCCTCTGGTATTGATAGTACTGGTGCACTACAGAGAGCTCGTTTCAGAGTTCGAAAGGCAACCTCATGCTTTTCTGTCCATTCAAATGGTACGCCTTTTTGTGTAAGCATGGTAAGTGGCTTGGCTGTTCTGGAGAAGTTCTGAATGAATCTTGTATAATAGCCTGCGAGACCCAGAAATTGACGAATTTCTGTGGGTGTCGTTGGGACTGCCCATCCTTCAATGGCTTTGATCTTAGAAGGGTCCACATGTATCCCTTCTTGGCTGACAACATGCCCTAAAAAGTTTACGGTACGGAGCCAGAACTCACACTTAGAGAGTTTTGCATACAACTTTTCAGCTCGCAGGGTTTCCAGGATTTGTTGGAGATGTCGACTATGTTATTCTTCGCTTCGAGAATAGACCAGGATATCGTCGATGAAAACGATTACAAATTTGTCGAGGAATGGTCGACAAATGCGATTCATCAGGTCCATAAATGCGGCAGGGGCATTCGTTAGACCGAAGGGCATTACAATAAATTCATAATGTCCATAGCGAGTTCGGAAAGCGGTCTTGGGGATATCCTCTTCCCGGACCTTGAGTTGGTGGTAGCCGGATCACATATCTATCTTAGAGAAGTAATTTGCTCCTTGAAGCTAGTCGAATAGATCGTCGATTCGTTGAAGTGGGTAGCGTTTTTTGATAGTGAGCTTATTCAGTTCTCTATAATCGATACACATCCTAAAGGATCCGTCCTTTTTCTTAACAAAAAGGACCGGAGCTCCCCAGGGTGAGAAGCTAGGTCGGATGAATCTTTTGCTCAAGAGTTCGCTGAGTTGGCTTGACAGTTCTTGCATATCCGCAGGAGCCAACCTATAGGGTGATTTGGCGATGGGTGTAGCTCCTGGCACAAGGTCGATTCGGAACTCGACTTGTCTTTCTGGGGGTATCCCCGGAAGATCTTCAGGAAAGACATCCGGAAAATCGCAAGCCACTGGGATGTCTCGAATATTGACCTCTTCCTTGGACTTATACACTATGTGATCAGAAACGCCAAGTCCTTCTTTTGTAGACACTTCTGTGCCAAAATGCACGATATAAGACGAAGGTTCGTAATGGGTTAGTCTCCGTATATAATTAGGGTTTCGTGGTTAGGGAGATGAAGGCGAACGGCCTTCTCGCGACACATAATTTCGACATGATGGGGGCTCAACCAATCCATGCCGATAATCACATCAAAACTCCTAATAGTTACAGGCATCAATTTTATTTGAAATGCGTGGTGATTTAAGGTTAGGGTACATCCTACGTAGATTTCCCCAGCTGATTCTGTTTTCCCATTAGCCATTTCCACCGTAAAGGTTTCATTAAGCTTCTGGGGTTGTTGTTTTAACAAATGTTTGAACTTATTACTCACAAAACTCCACTCTGCCCCGGTATCAAAAAGGATGCATGCATATGAGTTGTTAAGGAGAAACGTACCAGTGACAACAGCGGGATCCTGAACCGCTTCTCCTTGACCCATGGTCAGCACTCTCCCTGTTCCTCCATTCCTTTGGTTGTTGATATTGGGGCAGTTTCGACGGAAATGCCCAGTCCTTCCACATCCATAACAGGTGTGGCTAGCCCCAGTATTGTTGCCGTTGTTGTTGTTGGTGTTGTTGTTGTTGTTGTTGCGGTTGTTGTTGTTGTTTCCTTGTTGCTGGTTCTGGGGAGGATAGTGTTGGATAAGGTGTCTAAGTCCATAACTTATTTGGTATATACTTGACCCGACCCGACATGGTCCATTTGGGTTGCACTTCACCCGAACTATTTATATGGATAATATTATGAGAAGAGTATATTTGCGGCCTATTAATATATTATAAGTTATAATATATTAATATGAAATTGTATTATTTAATTAGTATGATCTTAAATTAATTATGAATTAATTTAGTGATCAAAAGGTGACTAATTAAATAATGGGATATTATATTTATATGGTGTGGGCTAACACTCATTAGGAAATGGGCTAAGCTTAAATGGGAGTCCATGGATGATCTATGGAGCTTTTAACCCATGGATCCTTGGAATAGGAAAAGACATGGGTTATTAGGGTTTGCATGGTTCATAACCCTAATCATCTACACTATATAAAGAGGCTTTTGGTGCTTGAAAAGACACTATGTGTGTGTGCATAAGAGTGGCCGATTTCTAGAGTGTTTGTGTACTCTCTCATAAGTTTTCCAAGTTTGTGGTGATTTGTGATTTCCATTTGAGGCATTCACATTATTGGTGCTTGGCTCTCAAACTCCTAAGGAATCAACTCACTAACAAAGGTATGTAATTCTTCTAGTATCTTTTATGTCTAAAAGTACCCCATGCATGCTAGATAAGTTATGAACCTTGGAAAATTATTTTGCATGTATTTTAGACAAACATAGATCCAAGGTTTCTAGGGTTGCATGAACACCTTAGGAGTGTTAGTTTGCTCAAAACCCAACAGTGGTATCAGAGCCTAGGCTTGTTTGTTTGATACTTGATGCAAAATAGCTAAAAAAGTCAAAATATTTGCTGTCTGCACTGGGGACTCGCCGAGTCCATGGGGGGACTCGACGAGTCCAAGCGAATCTTCATCCAACTCGGCGAGTCAGTTAGTGCACTCGACGAGTTGGCTATGCAGAGTGCATATTTTCGACTTTTGCTGCTGGAAATGGACTAGAAACATTACCCTAAACTGTTTTGATGATTTAAAACCTATTTTAGATGGTGTAATGTTTATGCTAATCCATTTACAATGGCCAATATCAAAATTACATGTTTATATGTGTTCATATGTTCTTGAAGTTTTGATATGATGTTCATGTTCTTATGAATTATTATTAGATCATAGGAATTATTTGCTAAATTGTTTATTGATTAATTCTTGATCATTTATGTGTTTTAATGGAGTCCATAATTTGTCCTCAAGTTATGGATTTCCAAAGGTCACTTTCTTTTATGCACATTTAAAACACATAAGTTACATGAAAATGAAGAGTCTTCATTTTTATGAACCATAATTCATAAGTTATGAAATGAAAAGTTTTGAATAGTTTCAAAACTTGTCCTCAAGTTTTGGAATTTGTAAAGTTACACACACTTTAATATACTTTAATTCCAACCCTTAGAGTTTTAAAAGTTAAAATTCAACCCTTATACTATTTATAACATTAATGGTTAATTATTATATATATGTATAAGATTAAGTCGTTTTACCGTTAGTAGGCCTCATTCATGAAGCCGGTCTATAAGGGGGTATAAGGTTGTTGCCTATAAAATGGCAGCTTAATGGGTGTCAATTCTCACCCACCGCTTCCTTGATCGGTGGAGGGTCGTTAGCCGAATGGGTAGGACAATGACTTTAAATTCTCATTAAAAGTATAATGAATATTATAAAGTAATTAAATATTTTTATAAATTCCCAATCTTAGTTACTTTAGGAAAATATGAATATGGTGCTAAACCATGAAATTCACACTTTGTGCCTTACCAAGTCGTTGGTGGAGCGTGTGTGGTTAACCGACACACTAACTTGGACTAGTAAGGATCACGAAGGGTGACTTAATGTTTGTCATAGATCGGTGGAGCGCGTGTGGTTAACCGACACATTGATTAGGTGATAATATTAAGGGTACCATGTGAATTTTTGCATGGTTATTCACACCTTGTTTTGTGATCCTCGGCATCCCAGTCACAAAACTTGAAGGGCACAATCGAGATTGAAACATGCCATTGAAAAGTTCAATGAATCTCAAAAGAATCTAGGAATTTCAAAACCAATTAAACCTAATAATTCATTTCGTTTTCATGGTGGAAATTGGTGAATCGTCATTCACCTACCTTCAAATATGATATAGCTTAGATTACAGCATCCCTCTTCTAAGTTATAATATATTGTGTTGGATCCTAGCCTTAATATTACATTTGGGTGTCTTATTAAGGATTCGATATATCTAATCTAAACTTGTTTTTCTTCTTTTCAGATGTCTTCCAACAACAATGCTTTGGGCTCTAACCCTACTGGCTCCTTCTCATGAACCTTTGTGGGAGAGTCATCTTTGATGGTTCCAACTTCATGGATTGGATCCGGAACATCAAGATGGTTACTCGTTACGAGGACAAGGAATATGTCCTCGATAAGGAGCTAAAGGAGCTTGATGAGTCCACTGCTACTCCTGAGGAGGTCGCTGAGTATCAGACACATGAGAGAGATGCCACCAAGGTGGGATGCATCATGATGGCCACAATGACAGCTGAACTCCAAAAGTCCTATGAGGACTATTACCCTTTTGAGATGCATCGGGATCTGATGGAAAGGTACCATCAGAGTGCTCGTCAAGAGCGGTATGAAATAATCTCCTCCATGATCACTACCCATATGAAGGATAGCGAACCAATCACGGGCCACATGCAGAAAATGCAAAGGTATGTGGACCGTCTAATGAAACTGAATGTGAACTTCCCAGAGGAGTTGGCAATTGATATCATTTTGCACTCCTTACCCTCGTGTTATGATCAATTTCGTATTACATACCACATGAACAAGGAGGAAGTTACACTCAGTAAGCTTCAAGGACTTCTGAAGACCGCCGAAAGTGGTCTTAAAAGTAAGTCGGTTGCTACTCCTACTCCTACTACTACCCCTGTTTTGGCTATCGGGCAAGGCAAAGGGAAGAAGAGGAAGCACCCTTCGAAGGGTACCAAGGGAAAGTCTCTTGAAGGCTCCTCATCTAGAACCAAAAGTGGTTCTATCACTCCTTCTGCCATCCCTAAGGATGCTGAATGCTTCTACTGTCAGAATAAGGGGCACTGGAAGCGAAACTGCCCAAAGTACTTGCAGGATGTCAAGGATGGGAAAGTGAAACCATCCCATGCAGGTATTTAGACTATATTGTCTAATAACTCACCATATTCAAACTCTTGGGTGCTTGATACAGGATGTGGTATTCACATATGTTCTAATTTGCAGGGCCTAAGAAGAAGTGAGGATGTGGAGCACGGGAAGATAAACTTAATCACGGGGAATAGGAAGATTTCACCTGTTACCAAGATTGGAGTTTATACTTTGTTGCTAGATAGTGGGTTAAAATTAGATTTGAATAAATGTGTTTACTCGTCAGAAATGGCGAGGAATATTATTTCTTTTCATGCTTTGTACAAACAAGGTTCTATCACTCCTTCTGCCATCCCTAAGGATGCTGAATGCTTCTACTGTCAGAATAAGGGGCACTGGAAGCGAAACTGCCCAAAGTACTTGCAGGATGTCAAGGATGGGAAAGTGAAACCATCCCATGCAGGTATTTAGACTATATTGTCTAATAACTCACCATATTCAAACTCTTGGGTGCTTGATACAGGATGTGGTATTCACATATGTTCTAATTTGCAGGGCCTAAGAAGAAGTGAGGATGTGGAGCACGGGAAGATAAACTTAATCACGGGGAATAGGAAGATTTCACCTGTTACCAAGATTGGAGTTTATACTTTGTTGCTAGATAGTGGGTTAAAATTAGATTTGAATAAATGTGTTTACTCGTCAGAAATGGCGAGGAATATTATTTCTTTTCATGCTTTGTACAAACAAGGTTCTATCACTCCTTCTGCCATCCCTAAGGATGCTGAATGCTTCTACTGTCAGAATAAGGGGCACTGGAAGCGAAACTGCCCAAAGTACTTGCAGGATGTCAAGGATGGGAAAGTGAAACCATCCCATGCAGGTATTTAGACTATATTGTCTAATAACTCACCATATTCAAACTCTTGGGTGCTTGATACAGGATGTGGTATTCACATATGTTCTAATTTGCAGGGCCTAAGAAGAAGTGAGGATGTGGAGCACGGGAAGATAAACTTAATCATGGGGAATAGGAAGATTTCACCTGTTACCAAGATTGGAGTTTATACTTTGTTGCTAGATAGTGGGTTAAAATTAGATTTGAATAAATGTGTTTACTCGTCAGAAATGGCGAGGAATATTATTTCTTTTCATGCTTTGTACAAACAAGGTTCTTTATTTTAAAGCATTACCTTATGATGGTGTGTATGAAGCTGTATCGGTTGTAGATAATTTAGGAAATAATGTATTGTGTATTGATTCTTCTACTAGCTTGGATAAAGCATCTTTGTGGCATTGTCGTCTTGGACATGTAAGTAAGAAACGCATAGGCCAGCTCCAAAAGGATGGAGTCTTGGAGTCATTCGACCTTAAGTCGGATGACAGTTGTGAATCTTGTCTACTTGGAAAAATGACAAAATCACCCTTCACTGGCACTTGTGCAAGGGGTGAGGGTTTGTTGGACCTTATACATACTGATGTATGTGGACCATTCAAAACCGCCACAAGGGATGCCAATCGCTACTATGTGACTTTTATTGATGATTTTAGTAGAAAGGTTTAAAGAGTTTAAACAGGAAGTAGAAAATCAATTGGGCAGGAACATTAAGATGCTTCGATCCGATCGAGGTGGTGAGTATCTTAGCACTAAGTTCCTCGACTATCTTAAGGAGTGTGGGATTGTCTCACAACTGACACCTCCCAGGACACCACAGCCGAATGGTGTGGCTGAGAGGCGTAATCGAACTTTGTTGGACATGGTTCGCTCTATGATGAGTCGAGCTTTGCTACCAATCTATTTTTGGGGGTATTCCTTAGAGACTGCCGCCCACCTCCTTAAACTAGTCCCTACAAAGAAGGTTGCCAAAACACCTCATGAGATGTGGACTGGGAAAGTTCCCAAATTGGACCACATCAAGATTTGGGGTTGCGAGGCTTTCGTGAGGCGCGAGACTCATGATAAGCTCGAACCTCGAAGTGAAAGGTGTATTTTCATCGACTACCCACAAAAATCCTTTGCTTACCTCTTCTATAGGCCCAGTGAGAATGTGGTCTTTGTGGCAAGGAGAGGGGTCTTTCGAGAGAGAGAATTTATAAGCCAAGGAGACAGTGGGAGGCAAATTGATCTTGAAGAAATTCAAGAATCAATTAGTGAAGGAACCTCAGACACTAGCAATCAACCTGAGGAGGAAACTCCTGTTGATCCGACTGACGAGTTTGTACCTCCGAGGCGTTCCATAAGGGTTAGGAACACACCTGAGTTTTATTATGGTTTTCATATTACTACAGAAGGTGATACATTTATCAGCGATAGTACACTGGTAAATCTGGATGAACCTAACAGTGTTAAGGAAGCCATGGCAGGCCTGGAGTCTGCTAAATGGAAGGAGGCTATGGACAGCGAGATACAGTCCATGTATGCCAATCAAGTTTGGAACTTGGTTGACAATGTACCAGGCCGTAAGACAGTCGGGTGCAAATGGATCTTCAAGAAGAAGACCGACATGGATGGGAAGGTGCAAACTTATAAAGCACGACTGGCCCGAAGGGTTTTACTCAAACTCAGGGTATTGATTATGATGAAACCTTTTTGTCGGTAGCAAAGATTAAGTCTATTAGGGTTATGCTACCATTGCTGCATTTCATGATTATTAAATATGGCAAATGGATGTCAAAACCGCTTTCCTTAACGGAAAGTTGCCTGAGGATGTTTACATGAATCAGCCAGAGGGTTTTGCCAGTGCAGAGTACCCCAATAGAGTGTGCAAGCTTGAGAAATCCATTTATGGATTGAAACAAGCATCTCAAAGCTGGAATCTTTGTTTCGATGAGAAGGTCAAAGAGTTTGGCTTCTCGAGAAGTGAAGATGAGTCTTGCGTGTATGTCAGAGCTAGTGGGAGCATAGTTAGCTTTTTGGTGTTGTATGTAGATGACATACTACTCATAGGAAATGACGTCCCAACCTTGCACGAGGTTAAATCCTTGCTTGGGAAGTGCTTTGCTATGAAGGACCTTGGAGAAGCTGCCTATATTCTAGGGATAAGGATATTAAGAGAAAGGAGTAAAAGACTAATTGGACTTAGTCAGAGTACCTACTTGGATAAAGTGTTGAAAAGGTTCAACATGCAGAATTCCAAGAAAGGAGAATTACCAATCCAAAGCAATGCCAAACTGAGCAAGGCTCAGAGCCCGAGTACAGAGGCTGAGATAGCTGAGATGAGTCGATTACCCTATGCTTCCGCTGTTGGCTCGATCATGTATGCTATGACTTGTACCCATCCTGATGTGGCCTTTGCTTTGAGCATGGTCAGCAGATATCAGGGGAATCCTGGCAAGGCTCATTGGACTGCAGTAAAGAATATTCTCAAGTACATGCGGAGGACTAAGGATTGGATCCTTACTCTTGGTGGGATTGATGACTTGAGAGTGGTAGGGTATAGTGATGCTAGTTTTCAGACTGATAGGGATAACTTCCGCTCTCAGTCGGGCTGGGTCTTTACCCTAAATGGAGGGGCAATCACTTGGAAGAGTTCCAAACAGGAGGCGGTAGCTGATTCGACTTGTGAATCAGAGTACATAGCAGCGAGTGAAGCGGCAAAGGAGGCGATATGGCTGAAGAACTTCATCGGAGACCTTGGAGTTGTACCAACTATTAAGGAGCCTATGGAGATTTTCTGTGACAGCAATAGTGCGGTTTCCTTAGCCAAGGAACCAAGAGATCATGGCAGATCCCGACACATTGACAGAAAATATCACTTCATAAGACACAAGATAGAAGAAGGACTCCTCGTGGCAAAGAGGATATCGTCAGATGAGAACCCTGCGGATCCCCTTACGAAGGGACTAACGAGGGTAAGGCATTTACAGCATGCGAGACGCATCGGGCTGAGGGACGATACTAGTTACAGATTAGATAGTTATTACTGAAACTTGTAAAATGTAATCGACGTTTGATGATGAATAAAAGTTGTGATTTATTTATGAGTAAGGTGTTGCTATCATTGTCAATTATTTACTATTGTTTCAGCTTTGCATGTTTTGACTTCCAGAATAATAAATTTATTCAAATTCTCCACAGTCGGTCATATGCCGAAAGTAGGTATGAATCAAGACTGTCATGAATTGGGATTGTAGATGACTAAAGGTGTTTAGCCATAGCAATGGTTGCTACAACATTCATGAGTGCTCATAAGTTATGAGTATTGGAATAAACCCACGCTCACTTGTATCACTTCATGGAATTTATCTCGAGTGATCGTGAGACGGTAATATCATATAAGTCTTCAAACCTAGAGATATGAGTTGTTGCCTATGAGTTGGTTGTGCATTGATTGCACGTAAACGCATCAGTAACTTGATGTTATAAAACGTGCCTTTGTGTACGATTCAACAAGTAGTAGAACAAGCATATGAGTCGAAGTTTATCTGTTCCTTCTTGAAATTAGAAGCGATATCTGGGCCCCTCGATGATTTTGTTTTGACCTATGTACCGGGCCCGGTCAGAACTAAATTGATGTGTTCGATTAAGTTCTTTGTCAAACAAATCGGAAATCGGGAAACAAACTGGTGGACAATAAGTAAGACATTGTTCCATGTATTTGTTTGGCTGATATCATGAGAGCAGAGGATTATATGATCACTTATCTAAAATGGCGCTTCATAGTTCAACAGAGTTTTCGAGAGCTACGACTGTCGGTTGGTTCCTGAAGCTATATAGGCAAATACAGTTATCAGACTTATCCAAGTGGGAGACTGTTGGATAAGGTGTCTAAGTCCATAACTTATTTGGTATATACTTGACCCGACCCGGCATGGTCCATTTGGGTTGCACTTCACCCGAACTATTTATATGGATAATATTATGAGAAGAGTATATTTGCGGCCTATTAATATATTATAAGTTATAATATATTAATATGAAATTGTATTATTTAATTAGTATTGATCTTAAATTAATTATGAATTAATTTAGTGATCAAAAGGTGACTAATTAAATAATGGGCTATTATATTTATATGGTGTGGGCTAACACTCATTAGGAAATGGGCTAAGCTTAAATGGGAGTCCATGGATGATCCATGGAGCTTTTAACCCATGGATCCTTGGAATAGGAAAAGACATGGGTTATTAGGGTTTGCATGGTTCATAACCCTAATCATCTACATTAAATAAAGAGGCTTTTGGTGCTTGAAAAGACACTATGTGTGTGTGCATAAGAGTGGCCGATTTCTAGAGTGTTTGTGTACTCTCTCATAAGTTTTCCAAGTTTGTGGTGATTTGTGATTTCCATTTGAGGCATTCACATTATTGGTGCTTGGCTCTCAAACTCCTAAGGAATCAACTCACTAACAAAGGTATGTAATTCTTCTAGTATCTTTTATGTTTAAAAGTACTCCATGCATGCTAGATAAGTTATGAACCTTGGAAAATTATTTTGCATGTATTTTAGACAAACATAGATCCAAGGTTTCTAGGGTTGCATGAACACCTTAGGAGTGTTAGTTTGCTCAAAACCCAACAGATAGGTCCTACAGTATTTTGCCGTGTGACCCTTTCGGTTGCAACTGGTACATTGCATCTCTCGGCATTCACCATTGTGATGGAGATTGCACTTGTTGCACTTTGGGAGATTTCCGGAATACTGCTTAGGGGCACTTGGGGTGGATGAGGCTGGAGCATGTGGTGTGGAGGGAACTTGGGTGGTTGCAGCATGAACTGTTACTGTTTGTTGTTTCTTTGACGACTCTGAGCCTTGTCGTCCCTTCCTCTTGTTTTTCTTTCCTTTCCTATTATCATTCTCCTTCTTGCTTTTAGTTTCCCCTGCTTTCTCGCCCTTCTTGTTGTTGTGGTCGTACAACTTCTTGGCCAACCTCTTGGCATTGTCGAAGGTTTTAGGATTTGCGGCTATCACGTTTCCTTGAATTGGGGGAGTTAATCCCCAGATGAGTCGTTCGATTTTCTTCCCTTCCGAAGTAATCATGCCAGGGCACAACAGGGACAGTTCGCTAAACCTTGATATGTAGGCATCGATGTTGGAGTTTCGGACAGTGAGAATCCATAACTCTTGCTCCATTTTCTGAACCTCGCCACGCGGGCAGTATTCAGCCATCAGCATCTCCTTCAATTCCATCCATGGCATGGCATTAGCCACCGGAAGAGTCATAGCCTCCACATGTCCATTCCACCAGGTGAGAGCTTGATCAACAAATGTACATGCTGCAAACTTTACCTTGACTTCATCCGGGCACACGCATATCTCGAACACCGATTCCACCTTTTCAATCCATCTCTTCAGGGTTATCATTCCCCCTGTGCCATTAAAGGTCCGTGGTTTGGCGTTGGTGAAATCTTTGTAAGAGCATGTCTTGGTAGGTCCTTGGTTCATCCTGTTGTTTGAACTTCCGGTCCCCTGCCCGTTGCCTCCACCATTGTTCCCATTGTGGATCTGCGCCAGTGCTGCTGTGACTGCAGCAGATACAGCTGCTTGAAATGCAACTGAGTTGATTTCTGGTGGTGTCGGTGGTTGATTGTTTCCACGGTTTGGTCTTTGCGACATCTTGCTGTTATGGAACAAAAAGATGTTGAATACGTATTGTATTTAAGTTGGGAATTCCATGAATCGATTGAGTATCTAAGTGATTTCATATATTTACACTAAGCAATAAGAATATAAAACACATAGAAGATAACAACATCACGAATAAACACATAATATTTTCCACTAATAATATCCGTACTTTGATACATGAAAATTTGCTCGAAAGAGCATCCATAAAGGTACAAAGTTCGACAGCATAACGAATCTATGAGTAGTGTAATCACTTAAACATGGAGTCGGTCAATACATAATGTAGTGCGCACAAAAGAAACATAACACTAGTAGAGAGGTCTACTGGTCTGAAGTGCTCTGAGATGCGTCGGGTGGTGGGGCTGATGATGTGGATGCGCCCTGAAGACGCGCCACCTATTGTTCTGTGGCTCGTAGTCGATCCTCCCAAATTGCTTGACGTACATGAAAGTTATGGATTACTTCTTGAGTTTCTCGTTCCGCTCTTGCCACTGCAGCTTGCATCTGGTTCAGCTGCTCGGCTGTGTCCTGGGCTAGGTTGCCGATGTTTCGCAGCCTCCTCACCATAACAGGAAGTGCTCGGTCCGCCGGCCCTCCATCCCTCAGATCATAGAATTCCCTCGCCATGTCGTACGGGGGTCACTGACCTTGCTGCCTACTCCATCTCCAAATGTCAACTCCCTATGGGGGTGTAGGGCCATTAGGGCCCATCTGATGTGCTGGCACCCTAACTGGAAATGGTGGGTTGATGACTACAGACTCTGCGTCTGAGTCATCGTCACTACTGTCGCTAGATTCTTCCCCTCCAGAGTCGGCCACAGGCTCTGCAGGCCCGTCTTTGATCCCAACCTCTTGTTCCTCCTCGGGTTCCTCCTCAAGCTCCTCATCAGGTTCCTCCTCAGGCTCCTCTTCAGGTTCCTCCTCAGGTTCCTCCTCAAGCCATCCGTTATTCCCCTGATTAGGGAAATACGGA
Source organism: Lactuca virosa (assembly GCF_052849685.1). NCBI lineage: Eukaryota > Viridiplantae > Streptophyta > Magnoliopsida > Asterales > Asteraceae > Lactuca > Lactuca virosa. The sequence continues at coordinate 256,320,757 of NC_136434.1, forward strand.
TCTCCAGGATGATGGAAACCAGCTATACTGTCTGCAAGAGGGTATATAATTAAACCATTTTTAATCCTAAGATATTTTTATTGAAATTGGTTTGATGTTCTCCTCTTGGTTAACAAAAGGGTATGCCTTAGGTTTATTGACCATCGCGATCGCTCCAGGGCATGCGATAGTTGTATTTTGAAGGAAATGTAGTTGATCAGGCTACATTCATTCCTAATACAACCGTGAACAGTCCTGGCCTAACCGAGATATCAGGTATTTTCCCAATGTCTTATTTGAATTGTTATTATGTTTATTTTTCTAAGTCGCACAAGTAAGAGTGTTTATTATTATGTTTTATTCGTTTTGTTCAGAGTTATTTAGTCCCTCTTTGGGTTTATAGTTGCATATCAATGTGTGGTTAAATATGCCAGTTCACTGTAAACAGAGCTCTGATACCAACCTGTCACACCCCCGAGGGATCGTGTGACTTAAATTGAAATATCATTACAATGAATATACATGAAACATAACATAAACATCACCATGCATTAATACATTACAACCGTCATTGTTCACATCAAGTACATTGTTTACATTACATAAATCCCAAACGTATATTGTTTTTTAAATGACATCACACAAAAGACATTCAGACACACGCTTGATAATTCTTCATTCTAACGGTTACCTGAGAACACAAGTTATTTTGAAAACGGTCAACATATATAATGTTGGTGAGTTCATAAGCAGGTTTGATATGAAAATGTTTTGTATTGTTTGTAAAACCCAGAAAATCCGATATTTTCTGAAACGACAATTGTTTACGAAATAGGTATGATGATCCATAAGTATATGCGTGAATGATCTTAGAAACCCTCCAGGATCCTTCAGGAAAAAGAAAGACGGGTCCTTCAGGATGTGCATTGACTATAGGGAACTGAATAAGATCACCATCAAAAACTCGTATCCCCTTCCACGAATTGATGATCTATTTGACCAGCTTCAAGGGGCTAGTACTTTTCGAAGATAGATCTGAGATCCGGTTATCATCAACTTAATGTCCGAGATGAGGACATTCCTAAGACTACTTTCCAAACTCGCTACGGTCATTACGAATTTGTCGTGATGACCTTCGATCTAACAAATGCCCCCGCTGCATTTATGGACCTCATGAATCGAGTCTGCCGCCCATTCCTTGACAATTTTGTGATCGTTTTCATCGATGATATTCTCGTATACTCTCGAAGCGAAGAAGAGCATAGCCAACATCTCCGACAGATCTTAGAAACCCTACGGGCTGAAAAGTTGTATGCGAAACTCTCCAAATGTGAGTTTTGGATCCGCAGTGTAAATTTCTTGGGTCATGTTGTCAGCAAGGAAGGAATTCATGTAGATCCTTCCAAGGTCAAAGCCATTGAAGGCTGGGCAAATCCGACAACACCAACAGAAATTCGCCAATTCTTGGGTCTCGCAGGCTACTACCGAAGGTTCATTCAGAACTTTTCCAAGATAGCCAAACCTCTCACCACATTGCCTTCCAAACCTTGAAGCAAGCCCTCTGTAGTGCATCAGTGTTATCCTTATCGGAGGGAACTGAAGACTTCGTAGTCTACTGTGATGCTTTAAATCAAGGTTTAGGTTGTGTCCTTATACAACGCGGGAAGGTAATTGCGTATGCGTCCAGGCAACTAAAAACTCATGAAGTAAATTACACCACCCATGACCTCGAGCTGGGAGCGGTGGTCTTCGCCTTGAAGATTTGGAGGCACTACCTTTATGGTACCAAGTGCACCATTTTCACCGATCATAAATGTCACACCCCGAACCAGACGGTGGAAACGTCCGAGGGCTCGTGTGACTTAAATTGAAATATCATTACAATGAATATACATGAAACATAACATAAACATCAACATGCATTAATACATTACAACCGTCATTGTTCACATCAAGTACATTGTTTACATTACATAAATCCCAAACATATATTGTTTTTTAAATGACATCACACAAAAGACATTCAGACACACGCTTGATAATTCTTCATTCTAACGGTTACCTGAGAACACACGTTATTTTGAAAACGGTCAACATATATAATGTTGGTGAGTTCATAAGCAGGTTTGAGATGAAAATGTTTTGTATTGTTTGTAAAACCCAAAAAATCCGATATTTTCTTAAACGACAATTGTTTACGAAATAGGTGTGATGATCCATAAGTATATGCGTGAATGATTTCAAAACGTGTAAAAGTGATATGTTTCTCATAATAAATTCTTGTATTATAGTTATTGAAAGTAAAAGTGAATAATATTGTTCCCCCGGAAAACCCGATGTTTTCCGATATAAATGGTATGGTCGTCTTGTATTATTGTATCGTCACAACGAATGAATATGATTTCCTATGATTACTTAGATGGTATTGGATCTCTATGTGAGTCGTTATAACCATGCATAATAATGACTAATTCGTCTGTCTTGGCATTCTAGCGAATGCTGGTATTGAATTAAGATTTTGTCACCCTAGACTGGCCGAGTCTAACAGTAGCGAACAACTTAGGTGTGGGGGAGTCACCCCCGTATAGATCTATACACAAACTCTCGCTCTCCCTCCAGGAGACTTTGATTATAACTACAGACTACGACCGACACTTATTGGTGTCAACCGTTATTACTCACTAAATCCAAATGAAATTGAATAACATTGTTTTACAATCTGATTTATGTTTACTTGAATATAAGGTAAGCCTAACAGACGAAGAGAAGAGGACTACGGAGGCCCACTAAACACGTATGTTATTCTAGGCTGTCGAGTATGCGACGGAGACGTTAGCCCATCACGCATATGATTGATTTGGACCTTACTAGCAATGTAAATGGGCTACTTCGGCCCAATAGCATGTAAAAGCCATTGAGGGTCCATTAGGCATGTAATAGGGTCACCTGAGGCGCAATAAACATGTGTAATTATATTGGGCCCAATAATCATGATATTGGGCCACAAAGACCCAATAGCACGAACAGAAGATTTTGGGCCCAGTCATTAAATCACCTATGTTTTATCGAGTTTAAGTTCGTATTGTTGGTATTTGTTGTATGCTAAATGTTTATTTGCAATGTTAAAAATATATCTTAACGTTTGATTTATAACGAAGCTTTCGTTATATATATATATATATATATATATATATATATATATATATATATATATATATATATATATATATATATATATATATATATATATATATATATATATATATATATATTTTAAAGCCATGCGTTATAAACTTGATACTTTTAACCCAAACATTTATAATTGTTTATTTGGCCCAAAAACATTTAGATTTACCATTGTGGCCTCTTTTTCTATAAAAATGGCACTTTTAGTTCCTTTTTATGAAAATTGACATTTTTGGTCCTTAAACCATTTTTCTTGACATTTTCCACCGAAACTTTATTTGAATAGTAATTTCAGTCCAAAACTATTGCATTTATCATTTCCAGCCTTTATTTGTAAAAAGTTTACATTTTGGCCCAATTTCCGTAAGTTTTACAATTTTGACCCTAAAATCAAAAACTTTCCATTTTTAGTCCAATTAGGTAATAAAATCATTTTCAACCTCTGAAATACTTTATTTATGTTTTAGACTCATAGTTTGTTAAGTTTTCCATTTCAGCCCCTCAAAAACTTCATTTTTTCGCAACCTTGGGCCCAAAAACTCATGAGGCCCAATTTAAAGCCCAATAAGCTAAAATTTATGTTTTTGACCCTTTGAAAAATATTATTTTCGTAAAAATCAGCTTTTATACAAATAGATACCTTATAACCCTCATAAAACCGATAATTATCAGTTTACACCCAATCTTTGTTATTTTTGCAAAAATGACTCTTGTAAAGTTCTTTGGCTTTGTTTTTCACTTATTAAACTTAAGGACCCTTAGATCTATGATGTATGTTGTTTATTATGTTTTTGTTTATGATTCTTTCACCCTTTTTGCTATAGATCTCGAAATATCTCAAGTATTACATATTATCTCAACCAAAAAACTAAAGAAATCACACATAACATGCAAACACACATAGATCATCACATAATACTTGTATTCTCCCCTAAAAACAAGTAAAAACCGAAAAAAGGGGGTATGAACTCACCTTGCTTAGTTGTTTCGGTTTTGAAGAAGATGTGAAGAAGATTTTGGGTCCTAGCAACACCTTGATGTGGATCTCGAACTTATGAAGCTTCTAAGGTGTGATCATGGAATAAACACCATGTAAGAAGGAGTTTTTCATATTAAGATGAAAGAGGATGTTTGTGTTTGACAAGAAATGACCAAGGATTTGAATGACTTGATGAAGATTCTTTAGAACTCTAGCAATTTTCGAGATCTTGGAGGAAGGATGAGGATGATTTTAGAGAGTGAGTTAAAGAGGATTTGGTGTTGTGTGTGTGTGTTTTCCTCTTGCTCTCAGCCGAAGAAGAAAAAGAGAGGGGGAAAGAGAGAGTTGAAGTGATAGGTGTATGGATGCATGAGAAGTGCATGGTTATTTGTTGTGTAATATAGAGGTGGCAACATAAAAGTCAACTCTCTTAATCTCTTTTCTTTTTTTTTCTTTTATATATATATATATATATATATATATATATATATATATATATATATATATATATATATATATATATATATATATATATATATATATATATATATATAGTTGGGCGAAGAGGGAGAAAGGAGAGAGATGGAATGGGCCTTTAATGCTTGGTTCCAATAATAGGAGGCCCATTTTGATGGTTTTCGGCCAATTGGGCCCTTAGGAGGGTTTACGGCCCAATCTTGCATAAAAGTATGGATTTGTGGCCCATTAGGATTAATTAGATTTGTTATGGCCCAACAAGGCCCACTAAAGGTAAACTAATCCATTTTAGGCCCATGATGGCCCAAAAGGTTAGGTTTTATGAATGTGGGTCCAACTAGAGCACATTTAAGGGTTCTAAGCCCAAAATAGTCAAATTGGAAGCTTATTGGTCCATTAGGCCCAAATAGGAAATCCTAGTCCATAATGGACTTAAACCGGGATTTTTAGGGTTTCCAATCTTTTGTTGACCATTTGAAGTGTTTGTATAGAGTGTTTGATGGAATTTTGTTGTCATTGAATAAACATCATGCATACTTTCAAGTTTTAGCCACAAATGTTACCCTTGTTAATGTTTACAAAAACCTTAGAATTCCTAGTTGTGACAATAAAAGCCTCCAGCACATTTTAAATCAAAAGGAACTAAACATGAGGCAGCGGAGATGGGTTGAGCTGCGAAATGATTACGAGTGTGAGATCAAGTACCATCCAGGCAAGGCTAACGTGGTAACCGATGCCCTGAGCCGAAAGGAGTATTCAAGTCGTCGCGTGAAAACTCTATCAATCACTATTCAATCTCACCTAACCTCACAGATTAAGGAAGCCCAATTGGACGCATTGAAACCAGAGAATGTCGCTAGTGAATCACTGTGTGGAATGGATAAGGGATTTGAAGTTAAAGAGGACGGAACTCACTACTTCATGAACAGAATCTGGGTTCCTAAGATTGGGGGATTCAGAGAAGTAGTCATGCATGAAGCCCACAAGACGTGATACTCTATTCATACGGGGTCAGATAAAATGTATCTGGATATCAAACAACGTTATTGATGGCCAAATATGAAGGCAGAGATAGCCACTTACGTGGGCAAGTGTCTTACTTGTGCCAAGGTAAAAGTGGAATACCAAAAGCCCTCGGGATTATTGCAACAGCCAACGATACCCAAGTGGAAATGGGAAAGGATAACTATGGACTTTGTGACCAAATTACCAAAGACAGCAGACGGATTGGATGTTATCTGGGTAACCGTCGATCGGTTAACAAAATCCGCTCATTTCCTACCAATAAAAGAATCCTACAAGATGGAAAAGCTGACCCGAATTTACATCAAAGAGATCGTGAGACTCCATGGAGTTCCAGTGTTTATTATCTCAGATCGAGATAGTAGGTTCACTTCAAGATTCTGGCAATCTCTTCAGAAGGCAATGGGAACACAGCTAGGTATGAGCACTGCCTATCACCCACAAATGAATGGTCAAAGTGAGCGTACCATCCAGACACTTGAGGACATGCTCCGAGCTTGCGTGATTGACTTCGGCAAGTCATGGGATGCTCACTTGCCTCTGATCGAATTCTCATACAAAAACGGTTATCACACGAGCATCAAGGTTGCTCCTTTTGAGGCTCTTTATGGTCGTAAATGCATATCGCCTCTATGCTGGGCCGAAGTGGGTGACACCCAACTAGCAAAAGGGCAATCACTGAACAGTACTTTAACAGGGCCAGAAATTATTCGTGAGACGACAGAGGAGATAATCCAAATCAAAGCTCGACTCCAAGCATCGCGAGACCGACAGAAGAGCTATGCTGACAAGCGGCGAAAACCATTAGAATTTCAAATCGGGGATCGCGTGCTAATGAAGGTCTCTCCTTGGAAAGGAATGATCCGCTTTGGGAAACGAGGAAAACTGAACCCGCGATACATTGGACCGTTTGAGTATCTTGCCCGGATTGGTTCAGTGGCTTACAAGCTGCAGCTACCTGCCGAGCTCAGCAACGTACATCCCGTGTTCCACGTCTCGAATCTGAAAAAGTGCCTATCAGATGAAACTTTGGTCGTTCCTTTGGAAGAAATCGAGATTAACGATAATCTTCTGTTCGTCGAAGAACCAGTCGAGATATTGGACAGGGAAGTGAAGCGTACAAAGCAGAGCCGCATTCCAATTGTGAAGGTTCGGTGGAACGCTAAGCGTGGACCGGAATTCACATGGGAACGCGAAGACCAGATGAAGCAGAAGTACCCTCACCTATTCTCTCATTCGTGAACCTATCTTTTGAAAGAATTTCAGGACAAAATTCCCTCTAACGGGGGGATGATGTCACAACTAGCATTTTTAGCTAGGAAATTCTATTTTCATGTAATCAATCAACTTTTGTAAGGCACGTACTCTAAGTGAATATCCCTAAATGCTCATTCAAATACATCTCTCATGTTCAACTAAGGGTTGGAAACCCTAAAAATCCGGGTTCAAGTTCTGTATGGACTAGGATTTTCTTATTGGGCCTAAAGGACCAATAAGCATCCAATTTGACTACTTTGGGCTTAAAACCCTTAAATGGGCTCTAAATGGACCTACGTCTTCAAAATCTAATATTTTGGGCCATGTGGGCCTAAAATGGTTTAGTTTATCCCTAATGGGCCTTATTGGGCCATAACAACTTCAATCACCCTAAAGAGCTATAAAACTACCTAACGGACTTTCATTGGACCGTGAACACACCTAAAGGCCCAATGGGCCGAAAACCTTCTCTATGGGCCTCAAACCCTCGAGCCAAATCAAGAAAAGGCCCAAGCCTCTCCATTCTTTCCCTTACTCGGCCCACTAGATGTGTATATTCATATATATGTAAAAAAAGGGGATAATAAGAAAATTACCATGCATTGACACATCACAATTGCATGTTGGTTCTCCATGCTAATTACCCATTAAGCAAATATAAAGCTCATACTTCAAAGCATCCATCACATCTTCACCTCTCTCTCTCTCTCCCCTCTCTTCTTATCCTCTCGGCCGAGAGCTAGCAACACACACACACACACACTTTCAAATTCTCTCCAAACACTTCCAAGATCATCCTCCTTCTTCCACCAAGGATCTCGAAATTTTGCTTGTGTTTCAAGGATCTTCATCAAGTGTTTTCAACCTTTGGTAATTTGTTATCAAACACAAACATCTTCTTCCATTTTAACATTAAGAACTCCTTCTTACATAGCCTTACTCCATGATCGTGCTCTTAGAAACTTTCTAAGTTCGAAAATCACTCAAGAAAGCTTGCTAAAGGCCAAGATCCCTCCATTTCTTCTTCAAAACTGAGAACAAAAAGCAAAGGTGAGTTCATACCCCCTTGTTTTCGGTTTTTACATGTTTTTGGGGGAGAATACAAGTGTTCATGTGTAGATATATGTATTAATGCATGTTGTGTGTGATTTTGTGATAAATCTTGATGAATCTCGAATACTCTAACAAAAATGGGTGAGATTAATAAACTAAAACACTCTAAACATCATACTACAAGGATAAAAGTGTTATACATGCTTTAGATGTGAAAAGCAAAACAAAAATCTTGTATAAGGACCATTTTTGACAAGTAAACAAAACATTGGGATAACTTTTACAACTCATGGTTTTTGTAAGGATCAAAAGGGTCACATTTGTATAAAAATGAGTTTTTATAACAACAATACTTTCCAAAGGGCCAAAAGTGTAATATTTTGCATTATGGGCCTTAATGTGGGCCTTACGACTTTTTGGGCCCAAATTGCAAAAAATCAACTTTTGGGGATTAAAATGTTATTTAATCAAAACTTGAGCCAAAAATGAGAATAAACGAAAAATAAGGGCTGAAAATGACACTTATTTCAAAATTGGGCCAAAAATGTTAATTTTATAAAATTTGGACCGAAAATGTCATTTTATTCAAATAAGGGATGAAAATGTCATTATATGTATTTTTGGGCAAACCCGTCAATTACTAAACATTTGGGGCGAAAATATAAATTTTTATAAATTTAGGGATTAAAATGTTATTTTTAATTTAAAATAGACCAAAATGACATTTTATGTAAAAATAAGCCTTTAAATGTTCAAATTAGTTCTTAAGGGACCTAAAGTATAATTTTTAATAAATACGGGTTCAAATTATAGAATTTTGACGTATCAAACTAAAAATATCATTATAACAAAACACTGGACTTTTTATAACGCTATGGATAAATGTTTCGACTAAATGAACTACACTATAGCAAATAAACGAAATACAACAACGGTACGATTATTGGGCCTAGTACTTGCTATACATACTTATTGGGCCTTCGTGATCCATTTGCATGTTTATTGGGCCCAATATATTCATTACATGTCTATTGGGCCTCATTGACCCAATTACATGCTTAATGGGCCTAAATTAGCCTTTACATGTTATTGGGTCATAGTGGCCCATTTACATGCTTATTTAGCCTGGAATAATTCATCATGTGCTTAATGGGCTTTAATGTGTCCATGACATACATAACAAGCCTGGAAATAACTTACATGTCTAATGGGCCATAGTTGTCTTTTCTTCATGTTTGTTGGGCCTTATCTTTTCATATTCATGTATTATCTGGTGTTCGAAATTCTAAATACATATAACGAATACATATTCATGTGGCAATAATTGGAATCTAGTGAGACTTGTCGGTTGACTCCATTGAGTGTATGGCCGTAGCCTGTAGTTATAATCAGAGTCTCCTGGAGGGAGAGCGAGAGTTCGTGTATAGATCTATACGGGGGTGAATCCCCCACACCTGAGCTGTTCGCTACAGTTAGACTAGGCCATTCTAGGGTGACAAAACCTTGATCAAAATCCGGCGTTTGGAAAAATGCAAGACAGGCAATTCAGTCACTATCATGCACGGTTATAACGACTCATATAGAGATCCATTACCATCACGACATTACGGAATTTAAAACTCGTAAGTCATATCGATACAAAACAAATCATACGATAGTGCAAGGACCGCAACATTTTTATAATTCAGAAAATATCGGATTTTCTGGGGGAAATACTATTTTTCATTACCTTCTACTTACAACAGATATAATACAAAGCAATTTCGGATCATTTACTTATACATGTTACTACTATGAAATTCACACATGCATCTACACTCGATTTACACATCATTTTTCAGACTTTTATAGAAAATATCGGATTTTCTGGGTTTTACAAATAGTACAGTGACTTTCATTCAAACCTGCTTATGAACTCACCAACATTATATTTGGTGATGATTGTGTTATGCTTCATGTATATTCATTGTGATGATATTTCAAATGATAGTCACCGAGTCCTCGGACGTTTCCGTCGTCTGGTTCGGGGGTGTGACAATATATATATATATATATATATATATATATATATATATATATATATATATATATATATATATATCCTCCATAATAAATGAAAATAATTTTGCCACATGTCACTCTCTCATTAACTTGGACACATGTCATTTTTTGGTATTTTTGAATAAATGTTTTTTCCATTTGTCATTTTCTCTTTTTTTTTTATCTTTTCTTAATTAACACATCATATTTACACCTCAATTAATAATTGCCTTAATTGAAAATAACTAATAAATTACAATATTAGTACTCATATAGTATTTAATATGTTTCCTTTTAAATTTAAATTTTAAGTTTCAATTCTAAAATTTCAAATTTAAATAAATTTTTGCTAAACTTTTATATTTAATTTTTTGTTTTATCAAACCCGTATAACATACGAGTCTCACCCCTAGTTCTTAAAGAATGCACATGCATATCTTTAAATAATAACAATTTACATCAAAATAATAGTAATTTTTATTGCAAAGTTGACTCAATTTTTTTAAAAGAAAACTTGTAAACACTAACACAAAAAAGAATTGCACAAATCACAATGCATTCATTGAGTATATATGATCATTGTCACATAACATATGCATGTGCACTCTTTAAGAATGTTAATTCTCATAGAATGGTTGGGAATTATAATGAATAAGAATGCATAAGAAATAATAAGAATGAATGAAGATGGAAAACAAATCTACCGCATTTGAACATGTTCACATTCGCAAAACAACCTATATTTTGGATGATTCTAAAAGAATGCATGAAATAAAAATAAAAGAAGGAAAACTAAGTACAAATCCATTAAACTTTTTTGTTTCCATTTTCTCCGGCCGATATCAATTAGTACCACCATCACTAACCTCTCTTCGAATCTACCTACATAAAATTACAAACATCAAGACTTTATCATTGCAAACCCACCAGTTATTGTTAATTCATAAAGAAACTAAATTAGTTCTTTAATAATCAAAGTTGATTCTTCAAGAATTTGTTGATTATTAGAAATATTAATATGCTATTACATTATGAGCTGAATTTTTTGTCTCAGTAAGCAACAAAAGAACCAAATTACAACCTATTTAATTTAGTACATCAAGCATATAAAGCAAAAAAATACACAAAGCAAAGAGCATATAATATAAAGCAAAAAAATGCACAGAGCAAAGAGCATCTAAAAACATAATAATTACATGGAAAGCTTTATACGATTCTTGTGACCTGAAAGTACACAAAACTAACATGGTCATGCAAGTTTACGGTCAAAATTACACACAAGAGCATATTGCATTAAAATGGTGATGAGCGTGAAAGACTAACTACTCCATTCTATTGTTTCTAGTAATATCAGTCAATCAAATAGGAAATCCTTTTTAACAGAAAATAGCAAAGCAACATTTATCATTTTTGTAACCTTAAATCATAAATAATTCTAGAAGTCAACATGTGAATTAGCTAATTAATATATTCTTTTATTGATGAGAAAGCTTAATGAGGTAAAAAAAAATACACCAAAACATTGCTTAGTGGTACAACATAATATATATAGGGCATGTTGATGTTTAAAATGAAATCAAATTAGTAGCAACATTTAATTAAATTGAGCAATATGCAGTAAACAATAAAAAAGATAAACTCATTCCAAGATAACGTTTTCCCGTTTGAATAAGAATTTAAAATAAATAAATAAATAAAAATAAAACTTACATTGGGGCATCATAACTAAGGTTGTGAATTAACCAACAAGGTTGATGGTGATATTTAGGTATTCGTCAGAGGGCAATTATATGGGTTGATTTGATGTTGAGGATGAAAAAAGTCATGATCGTGGAGGAGAAAGAAATTTGTGATAGTATCGTTGATATATAATTTCAAATGGATAGTCGTCTGCTATCCCTGTTGATGGATACATGATGATGGTGGGGATTCTTGTGTTGATCAAGTCGAAGAGGTGTGTAGCTGACGGTGATGATGATAAGAAGACGTAATGAGTTAAATTGCCTAATAAATGGATTTTAAGTTAATGGCAATCACTTAACTTCCCTAATTTATAGGTTTTTAAATTCGATATTTAATGAATTGATCAATGAAATTTACTGTAATTCCCCTATAAGATGATTGGTCAAAAATAAATTATACATTCATACAATATAAAAGATTTTTACTTGAACCTAACTCTCTCTCTCTCTCTCTCTCTATATATATATATATATATATATATATATATATATATATATATATAACATAATTGAGCTTTATGTATCTTTTAATTCTTTTGACACGAAGTCAACAATTAAATTATAAAAGTTTTAATCTTTTGTCCTTTAATTAATCTTATAATTAAATCAAATATAACATTATCTTATAGTATAAAGGCTAGTTTGTATGTGATTAAAATTTAAAAATTGAGCAAACCAGAAAAAAAAATGAATTTAGAGAAATCTGGAACTTTAGGTTTCACGACGTAGGGAGAGAGCTACGAGGTCGTGACACCCAAAAACACACAATTTAGATAAGTTATTATTTAGGTTCTCAGCTGCAAGCCTTGACGTGAACATGAGATGATCACGTCGTGGCGACGAAGTCAATCGCTATCCGGGTAGATACCATGACGTGGTAAAAGACTAGCTACGTCGTGGCGAAGAGGCAAATCAACTTAATCATTGATTTTTAATGAATTACAAAATTCATTCTCAGTTAAAGTAAATTTCTCGACATTTAAACAATTTAAAACAGAAACCCTACACATACAAACCCTAACATACTCAAAAGACAAAGCCTAAGTGCAATAGACTTGAGTTAACCTCACTCTGATACCATTGATGGGTCTCGAGCCTCATTAGATCAAATATAGAGTAGCTGAAACAATAAACAAATCTGATCTAAACTCAAAATCCGAAGAGTCTAAACTCTCTAGACTATGCGACTCAGTAGAACTCTAAAGAAAACATACCTTTGATTTCTTAGTTGGTTTCTTCTTTTGTTGAGCCAGTTGATTGAAATAGAGAACCCAAAACAGAGTTCCTCTTTTGTGATTGCACTCAAGATGCAAATGAGAACCAGATCCAAATAACCCTTAAACTTCAAGCTCGAACAGTATCGAAAAACTTGATTATGTTCTTCGAACATGACGTAATAATCAGATGGTCACGACGTGACGACAACGATTTGGTATTCTTTAGGGTTTGAGTATTCTGAGCTATTGTAGCTTAGAGTTGTATTTCTTATATATATATATATATATATATATATATATATATATATATATATATATATATATATATATATATATATATATATATATATATATATATATATATATATATATATATATATATATATATATATATATATATATATCGGAACTAAAGCCCTCTATTTATATGGAGGTGATTTGAAACCCTGGAGATAAATATCAAATATAACTGTAATTATCTATAGTATTCAAATTATTCTGGAATATTCTATATTCCATTTATTTACTATTAATTAATTAAAATGTTGATTAATTAACAAGACAAGTCTCTCAAATAAATATCTTTCAGATCTGATTTTTTTGTTCTTACATGTAGTCAATATAGCCATGTACACATTCAAAGTGGAGATCTTGTAGCCCACACCACTTCGAAATCCAATACCAAACTGTTTTGGAGAAGCTGCATTCCAACAATAAAATGTGTCACTGATTCCGTTCCCAGCTCGGTAGAAGTGACAGTTTTGATGAATGATCAAAATGTCCCTTTTCCCAAAGTGTGTTTGTAATAGGAGTTCTCCCCATATTTACCCTCCAAATGAAGCACTTAAGTTTCAATGGTATAAGATTCGACCAGTACATCATGGTGCCAATGGGATGAGTGCTTTTGGAGTCAATCATTCGCCTCACGATTTTTACTAATTAATTCCATCCAAGGTCAAATTGAATATAAAACCCATCTTTAAGCAAGAATTGAATTCTTGTGAGCTGAAAACTGAATAAAATCCATTCAACTCTTCATTAAAATGGGCATCTGGTGAGGATTTAGTCCAGTTCCATAAGAATCCATTTGTAAAATGTCTATCCGAGAGTGTTGATACGAGTATGGGAGTGAGAGATTATAAAATTGGGGATGTGCTGACACTTGTCACGTTGGATGGTGATGTGGAATACGTTGTGGCACGAAAAGGGTGTAATATGGCGTGGAAAGGGATGTGGCCAAGGAGAGAGAAGGTTAATGATATTAATGGTGAGTTATGAATAGATACGTTACAAGTTGGATGCATTAGGGCTACATTTTTAAGACTTCATAATTGCTCTAACCATTACTTTTTGACTTCATAACTCCATCTAGCCAGTTTTTGGTGACCTTAGTGGATTAGGGTTACATCTTTAAGGTGTATGGACGTTTTTTTGAAGTATTTAAAGCATTCTAGTTGTTACTTTTTGGTTCTTTAAATATTTTAGATGTTTTTTTTGTTGTTTTTAGGAGTTACTTTGAGTTTCATTTACTAGCTTTAATTGGTGGTTGGTTGGTTTTCTTGTAACCACTATAATTGTAATAAGGCTTCATATAAGCCACATGTTTGCATGTGTAAGATGTATACATGAATTTTAATGAAATAACTCTCTTGTTCACCTTAAATTATTTTGATAGCTCACTACTTATCTTGTTGGGATGTGTTCTTGACTAGATACGAATTCAATTCAATTGGTCTTGGATTGTTTTCACAGATATACAGCTCAATAGTTCTTGAGTTGTTACCAATATATCTATTTCTTTTCGTGCACATATCATATGTGATATCAGAGCTAAAGTTCCTGCCAAGTTTTTTTGATTTTGTGATTTAGGTTTTCTACCCAAATTTGTTGTTTTAATTCAACGAATTATCTGCCAAAGTCACTAACTTCATCTCCAAAAGTTGTTGTCTAAAAACATTGTAACATCCCAATGATGAAGTGTTTTCAATTTTAACCCTAATTATGAAGAGTTATAAGATTTTAACCCTTGTGTAGGAGAAACCTTGCAAAATCACCCATAGTGGCATTTTTTGTAAATTCAGGTCGAGGTCACGTACGCTGGGCGTACATAGCGTACGCAGGGCGTACGTGCGAGATTTTCAAACCCTGATTTTTAGGGTTTTGACCCTATATAAACGTCGTTACTTCTCATATGCTCACTCCCTAACCACCCTCGAACACTCATTTTGTCCATTGCAACCCTAGTCTCTTGTGTGTATCCCTTTGAGCTCAAAAGTGTGTGTTTGTGGTGCCTCTAAAGCAAGGTGAAGAAAGAAGCATCAACTTAGAAAACCAAGGCCTCATAGATCCAGGAACAACTCATCTCCAAGCTTCATTTTGAAGTACAAAGTTCTGAAATTGATGATCCTATCATTAGATCTTGCATATGTTCAAAGTTTATGCTTTTTAGGACCATATTCTTGGTCCTTTTGGATATTATCTACCCTAGACCCAATGAGTTGTCCTTTTGGGCATTTAAGGTAGTTGGAGTGATAAAAATATGATTTTTGGCTCTTAGTTCTTCCTCATGCATGATTTTGGTGGTCTTAATGGCTTAAGATGATGGGGTACTTAGTGTTAAGCACTTATTCACCATGCAAGACCATAAGTTGGAAACTTTATGGTTAAGGACAATATTTGGGACTTGGATCTGGTTTTGGTTAAAAAGTATTAAGGTATTAAGCCCTTTTGACAAGGGATTGTTGACCAGGTGCGTACATTAGGCGTATCAAAGGGTACATTGCACATACACGGTCTTCACCCCGACTCCTTGGTTAAACAGAGTATGCCCCACGTACACTAGGCGTATCAAAGGGTACATTGCACATACACGGTCTTCACCCCGACTCCTTGGTTAAACAGAGTATGCCCCACGTACACCTGTCTACACCCCGCGTACAAGGCTGGGTCAACTATGCTGGTTTTTTGAGTTTGACCAATTATGACCAAACGGGTATTTTGGTTAAATTGATATTAATTTTAGATAGGGCAATGTTTTGATTATTAAGTGTCAGGTAGAGCCGGTTTTTGGACCAGTGATTTATTTGTTGGGTTTTATGTACTCTAACATTCCTATGGTGCACATACAACCCTAATGCTGTGGATCTAATTTTTCTCTAATTATACATGCAACATTGGTTTCCAAAGCATGAAGCCTAAACTAGCATACAACATTTAACATATGAATCATAAAACAAGTTAGAAAGTTACCTCTTAATGTAGCTAGTAAGACTTTGGCCTTGAGAGAACTTAGCACCCCAAGTGTTGTGCCTCAAACAAGTCATAAACACCAAATAAACAACAAGATGGATATGAGAGAGGCTAAGGAGACTCTAAAACCGATTTCTCTTGGAATGCAAGTAGGTGGTCAAATTTAGGGCTTAGCACAACATATATATATATATATATATATATATATATATATATATATATATATGTGTGTGTGTGTGTGTGTGTGTGTGTGTGTGTGTGTGTGTGTAGAATATCAAAGGTCATGTGTAACCCTAATCCATACACATTAGCCCATGATCCATCCATTTGATTTGGATAAATACTTCATGGATTAACACAAAAGCCCATCACAAATTGAACCATGGATCATTAGCCCAACTCATATGTATCAATTTAATTAGTCTCTTTTGATCACTAAATTAATTCTTGATCAATACTAATTAAATAATATGATTCCTCAATTAATATATTATACTTATAATATATTAATAATCATAAATAACCTCTTACTCAAATATCCATCTATCAAATTTTTCTGGTGAAGGCAACCCGAAATTGACCATGCTACTATCGGGTCAAGTACATACCAATTATAGTTATGGGCTTAGACACCTAATCCAACATTATTCAGCTTGTGTTCGGACTGAGATGTGAGTTCTGCTCACTGTACTCGTGGGTCTGTTGTATTAGATGTTTAAGCCCATAACTATTATTGGCATGTACTTGACCCGAGAGTAGCATGGTCCATTTGGGTTGCACGGCACCGGAACAATCTGAAGGATGGATAATTGAGAAGAGGTTATTTATGATTTATTAATATATTATAAGTTCTAATATATTAATATGAAATCATATTATTTAATTAGTATTGGTCAAGAATTAGTTTGGAATTAATTTTGTGATCAAAAGAGACTAATTAAATATATGGGGATTGATTATGTAAATCATTCATTCTTATAATGTGGGCTTATGATCCATAGTTCCTTATGTTGGGCTAAACCCATGTGGTGACCCATGGAGGTTTAAACCCATTAAGCATGAGGAAGATGGAAAGTCATGCACATTAGGGTTTGCATGGTGTAACCCTAATCAAGCCACACTATATAAGAACTCCTCTATCTCATGAAATTGGCACTAGTGGAAACACAAGAGGGCAACCCGATTTTATGAGTGCAAGTGACATCTTCTCAAGTTCCTCCATTTTTTGGTGGTGTTGTGTGATTCTATTTGTGGTGAAACACTTGGGGCACTAAGTTCTTAAAGGTCCAACGTTTCAACTACACTAAAAGGTATGTCATCTAACTTTTATTTCATGTTTACACTCCATTGTATGCTAGTTAGGATGATGCTTTGGAATATTGAATGTATGCATGTATAATAGAGAAAACATAGATCCAAAGCATCTAGGGTTGCATGTACACCATAGGAGTGTTAGAATGCTCAAAACCCTTCAGTGGTATCAGAGCCTAGGGCTGTTTTCAATTATACTTGATGCTACTTGTTGTTTAAGCTTGAAAAATCGATTTTGTGCTGTTCTGGGAGTCCCGAGTCCAAGCACAATTCTGACCAACTCGCCGATTTTGTTCTTGCACTCGACGAGTTGATGCTCCAGAATGCAAATTTTGGAGGTTTTTGGCTAGAATTGGACTAGGATCATTACCCTAAGCTGTTTTTGAACTTATAAACATGTTTTGTATGTGGTAATGATCATGCTTATCCAATTTATAAGATAATTGTCAAAGTTTCATGTTTTGTATTAGTTTATATGATTATGCTAATTACATGAAATTTGTTTGATATGAATTATCTTGTTCATATGAGTTTAATCGAAATCATGGACATTATTTGACATGCTTGTTAGTTTATTTGATGATCTTTATGGCCTTTAATGTACTCCATAACTTGTCCTCAAGTTATGAAAAATGAAAAGTTTTTCTTTTAAAAGACTTCATTAAACTCATAGGTTATGGTCTTGAAGAGTTTTTCCATAAATGTTTTTATCAACTCTATAACTTGTCCTCAAGTTATGGATTTCCAAGAGTTTTTCCATTAAAGCCTATATTAAACTCATATGTTATGGATTCCAAAGGTTTTTGAATAGTTCAAAACTTGTCCTCAAGTTTTGAAATTTGTAAATGTAGAGTCTTCTTTTGACACATTTAGTTCCAAACCCTATAATTTTGTAAGTTTAAAACTCAACCCTTATACTATTATAATATTATAGGTTAATATATATATATATATATATATATATATATATATATATATATATATATATATATATATATATATATATATATATATATATATAAGAGTAAAGTCAGTGTTACCGTTAGTATGCCTCATTCACGAAGCCGGTCTATAAGGAGGTTATAAGGTTACTGCCTATAAAATGTCAGTTTAATGGGTGTCCACTCTCACCCACCGCTTCCTTGACTGGTGGAGGGTCGTTAGCCGAACGAGTAGGATAGGACTCTAATTCTCCCTTCATTAAAAATATAATGATAAAAATAAAGTAACTAAACAATTAAAAATTCCCAAATCTTAGTTACATAGGAAAATGTGAATATGGTGCTAACCCATGAAATTTCACTTTGCACCTTGTTAAGTCGTTAGTGGAGCGTGTGTGGTTAACCGGCACACTAATCTGTACTGACAGTGCGTGGCAAAGGGTAGCTTGATGTTAATCATAGATCAATGGAGCGTGTGTGGTTAACCGACACATTGATTAGGTGGTTGTAACATTGGGTGTACCAAGCTAATTTTCATGGTTATTCACACCTTGTTTGTGATCCTCAGCATCCCAGTCACAAACTTGAAGGGCACAATCGAGATTTAAACGTGCGATTAAATTGTTCAATGAATCTCAAAGGATCTAGGAATTTCAGTCCATTTAAAACCTAATGTTCAATTTCGTTTTTCATGGTGGAAATTGGTAAATAATCATTTATCTACCTTCAAATATTTTGTGATTTGGATTACGGCATCCCTCTTCCAGATTGTAAAATATTCTGTTGGGTCTTAGCCTTAATATTTCATTTGGGTGTTATATTAAGGACTTAAATCAACAAAACTTGAATTTCTCCCGTATAGATGTCTAGTTCAGACAACTATGGTCTTCCCAAATCTTTTGGAATTAGCTTTCCTCATGAATATGAATTTCCAAGAGACAATTAAGGTGAAAGATTAATCCCTTCTTTGTGTGGTAGTGGAACTTCACTTCCTCCACCTCCTACAATAATTCTCCCTAACCCACAAGTTCAAGGTCACTCAAAGCCCTATTGGCAGGAAGGAAAGTTTGTATGTGCTCACATCTTGGAGATGAAATTACATATTGACAAGCAGGGAGAGTTGGGTGTCGAAGTCTCGAGGAAGTTGGTTGTTGACTGGGTTCTTCAATCACTTCCTAAGTCGTATGGCGGGTTCTTTAAGGACTAGTATATGATAGACCACGACATGACCCTTATCGATCTTACCTATTTTCTTATTGCTGCTGAATCAGAAATGATTTGGAGCAATGGAAATGCAAATTTGGTTGGAAGATCTACTTCCAAAACTTCCATGGACATTGACAATGGTAAACATTGGAAGTCCAGAAAAGATTTCTCCTTCCAAGGGAAAGGGAAAGGCTAAGTATGTGATTGTCCCGTGTACCATTCCCAAAGAGTCCATGTGTTTCCATCGCCAAGAGAAGGGGCATTGGTTGCGAAGCTGCCGTATCTACCTAAAAGACCACAAGGATGGTAAAGTCAGAGTGTATGACTCTACTTCAGGTAAAGACCATTGTCTAACTCTATTAAGCTTCCATTTGGAGATTCTTAATACATGATGTGACTAGGTCGCATTTTGATGTTTCGTAGAATCAAAGAAATGAAAGGGAACTTAAAGGAAGAGTAAGCTGATTCTGATCGTGAATAGATGGATTTCGATCGCATGGTTCGATGATCAGAATTTTGAGTTGCTGCTTAAGAGTTATGATAGATTGCTTAGGAATACATAACAACATAGTTTTCATTTGTATTTACATTGTAAGGAAAAGTTTTTCCGCAGTTTTATAATTAAAAGAATTATTTTTGAAATTTATTTATTTTTAAGTTTCCTTACAATGGCATTTGTGAAAATTGTTGTTTATATGTTTCCGTTGATAGCAATATGAATTTGATTCTTTCATTTGTGGTAGTGTCATAATTTACCAAATAAGGAAAGATTCTCATCGCCCAAGTTTCAATTGGATGGTAACTTGGAATCATGCAACATGTATTGTGTGATGAATGAGAATTTTCATCTTTGGGAAATTAAGACTAATTCCTTGTTCACATGAATATGCGAGTCAAGTGAAGGACTAGGGGATTGGGTACATTAGGTGTGTGTTGGTCAAGTCCACCACAAAGAATGATAAGTCTATTCGTCATGATTTACTAAAGTTTAGTAAATATGGTTATGCTTACAAGGTTAAGTATAATCCTGAACATTGAAAAAGTTTCAATGTATAGCAGGACGAATAAGAAGAATCAAATTAGGTAGAAAGATAAAAGTTTCTCCAATCTGAAAAGATGGGAGAGTACTTGAGTATCATGTTTTATGATCATCTTAGTGATTATGAAAACCATATCACAATTGATCCTCTAAGGACATCTTAGTGCATTTGTATGGCTAAGAAGAGGAATCATGAATTGTTGAAATGGTTAAATCAAGAAGATGAGTCATACTTCGTTCCAAAACAAGTCTTAGAGTCATACTCCAAGATTGTGCCTTGAGTGACATAATCTTAAGAAGGTTTATAGCACTTATCAAATGTAGAGTAAAATGTTTTCTACTCTTGTACATTTGAAATTGGTAAGATGTGATG
Source organism: Lactuca virosa (assembly GCF_052849685.1). Classification (NCBI taxonomy): domain Eukaryota; kingdom Viridiplantae; phylum Streptophyta; class Magnoliopsida; order Asterales; family Asteraceae; genus Lactuca; species Lactuca virosa. Next base: position 256,341,829 of record NC_136434.1, read on the forward strand.
TCTTGGATAAGACAAAGACCAACTAAGACCAATTGTGTGAATTGTTTGTCTTGATAAGAATCCACACTAACTCTTGAATATTTGTTTGTCAAGGAATGGTGCTTGAAAAGAGAGATTTATATGTCAAGAAGTCAGTGGGAGTCTTAAGGATCTTGACAAGTTTCAAGAACTAATTAAGAATAAAACCTATTGTTTATCACTAGCACACGACTTGAGGTTTGTAATCTATCGTGTTGACATATTCTTGTTTCTGTGCCCATTCCAGTAAAGTTGACTATGCATGTGAGTTCTATGAGTTCTCAGTTGTTTACATAACAACCTTGGAAGTAATGGTAGGCCCTTGTGCTGCCAGGTGGCAAGAAATTAAGATTGAACAAGTTCAGTCCATAAGAGTTTGGATTTGTCACTAATCTTGTCTTTTGATTATGGTTTGACAAATTCACATGGATAGGAACACATACACCATAAAATCTAAGTGTCATAAGGTTTCTCTCCGATTCATGAAAATGATGGTGAGGAAATGCTTTCACTAAGTAGATTTTAAGGAGATAGCAGTTGTGATATTTGCATTCTCAAATTTGATTATGATTACGACATCCCTTTTCATAATTTGAATTGTGAGCAAAGGCAAAAGGTCTAAACATTTGAGACTTATTGGTGTAAATTCTTAAATGGTTTAGACACACATGTGAGCTATCTAAGGAAAGGTATATGAGCTTGAGAGGCCTAGATAAAGTCTTATCAAATCATATCGTTTCAGAAATCTGAACTTTGGTAATGAAAGTCAATAAGTATTGATTTCTAGAAGTCCAACTGATTTCTGACTACATGTCAAAGCTATTGGGAGCATTAGCATTATGCTAGTAAGATAATAATTATTATGCTAGTGGGAGCATAATCAAATATGGTAAATGTTGCAAGTTAGCAATGTTAATTATAGAAAACAAAAGTTTCAATTTGCAAGTTGTAGAGTTCAATTAAGGGAGAGGAAATTATACTTCATTTCAAATCTAAAAGCTTAGATTGTGAGATTTTAGTCAAATTTAGTCATGATTGTGTTAATTGCGTTCTCAAAATTTGATTATGATTACGACATCCCTCTTCATAATTCGAATTGTGAGAACATCGCAAATAGAAATATTATAGCAAACGATTTATCAAGCATCATGTCTTTATGTTAGACATTATGAATCGCATCCCATATGCTTTGGGTATAGGATCGATTGCATATGCTATAATAATCTCGTGTTCTAATTTTTCCAAATGCCTAGGGTATTAAGAGGGAAAAAGGAATAGAACCGGATATGACTAAAATGGTTAAGCAATTGTCGAGGAAAATCTGAGGTTTACCAAAGATTGGTTTCTCATGGACAATTGGAAGTATATTTAATATTTTGGAAATGACCATATTGACATACTCTGAGAAGAGGTAACTCTTGTTCAGAAGTGATAGTCAAAATGGGAATATGGAAATGTTTCCATAAATGGAAGTTATTCTTTAAATCTGTGTAAGATTAGGAAACTTAATGCAAGAAGAATGTTCAAAGGAATGTACTTTGAATTTGAGACTTCACTTCCTTGGAATTGCTTTGTTATCAATTTCCAGTGGAAAGTTTTGTAATATCGTTGGTCAAGTCTTTGTGACTTTTGGTACCATGACATTACAAAGGCCGCATTACATGAAAGTTTAGCAGTGACAAGAATTTGGAATTCTTACACTTGAAATAAAGATTTGGGATTGTGAAATGAGCATCATTGAAATATTCTCAATTGATCTATTTCACAAAGTAGGGACCATAGACAAACATAGTGTGCATGCTTGGAGCATGGCATAGCTATTGTTTAGACAAACATAGTGTGCATGCTTGTCACACCCCCAAACCGGAACGGCGGAAACGTTCGGGGGTGGTCGACGTCATGCGTAGTATCACAACAATTGTATCATAACAAGCATAGTAAACACAACCAGACATTGAATACATATATGAAAAAGGTTTACATTGTTTAATACATATTTTTATTCATATCAAAAGTAAAATGGAAAGACGTGACTCTAACGCTCCGACTTCTCAAAATTCCTAGAAGTACCTGTCTACTAATTCCCTGAGAATACAAGCAGTTTTGAAAGAATATCAGCATAAAGCTGGTGAGTTCATAAGCATTTAGTTTTGGTGAAAAATGTTTCTTTGATCCTTTTGAAAAGTGTTCCTCAAGAAAATCCTATACTTTCTTATGAAAAGCGTGTTTGAAAACTCATTCCTTCCATAGCTTCCAGATTCATACAAGATATGTACAATCCAAGGAGTCGTGGAATGAATATGAATATCTGTTAGTTACCTGTTAAACAATCCGTTTATGAAAAGCCGAGTTATCCCGAGAAAATCCTATATTTTCCCTAAAAGTTGATGGTTGGTTATCCGTTCTAAAATAAGGTGTACAAGTATCTACCATACTTATATCGATAAACGTAGTTTTCTTTTAAAAACCCTGGTTATTCCCAGTGAGGTATATTAGCCTTATTACGTAAATAAAACTAATAAAAAGAAAACGTGATGAACTAAATTCTGAAGGTATTGTTAATACCCTCCAGTAATCAATCGGTTATTACTTTGAGGTTAGTTCACTTAATTCATTATTACAAAAGTAAATCCCTGTTATCTAGGTTGTGAGTGTCATGACCATAACTGACTGGATATGGCACGTAACGGGGCCGGTATCCTTTATAACTTTGTCACCCGTAGACCTGCCGGTCCGACTGTACCTAGCAGCAAGGTGCGGGATTGTCAGTCCCGTATAGATCTATAAACAACAGTCACGCTCTCCCTACAAGAGATTCTAGTCACAAGTGCTAGTCCTACACTCTGATTCTGTGGGAGTGTTACCAAGGACGTGTCTCCAACTTAGACTAACAAATTTACAAGTAATAATATTGAAAATCCTTTTTATGATTTGCATGAATCCTTTATAAAATAATACATTTTACTACATGATTCACAAGTTCGTTACCCTAGTTTTGAAAATTGTTTCTACGAGTTGATCTTTTAATCGTTTGGTAAAAACTATTTTCCATGTTAAAAGCATACTGAAAATATAATTATGTTAAAAAAATAATATATTTTGAGCACAAGTTTCCTTGTACTTTTGCTTGTATTCCCCCCCTGAAAAACATGAAAAACTCGGAAAAACGTAAGGGTATGAACTCACCTCGGGTAAGTGGTTTGATTGAAGGATCGATACGGAAAGCTGGATGTTCAAGTGAAGCTTGGAACACGATTTGATCCTAATTAACACATAATGACACATAAAGGACGTCAAATGAAGGTATTTCACCACTAGATATGATGGAGAACCACTCTAGGAACTTGGAACTACTCGCACTAAGTGTTAGAACCTTAAAGAATTGCATGAGGGAGGTGTATGGCCACCTTAAAGGTGTATACGGCCATGGGTGTGCGGCCTAATGGGGTGTGCGGCCGTACACTCATGATGGATGGTGCCTTTGAGGTGTTTTCAAGGTCCATACTTGCATCTATGAAGTGTTCTAGGTCCATACTGTAGTACAAGTTAAGGGTATTATAAATGGGTTTGTGGTCCTAGGGTGTGTGTGTGTGGCCGCACAAGAGAGTGTGCTACCACACACAGGAGTGTGCTGCTGCACAAAGGTGTGTGCGGCCGTACATAGGGGTGTGCGGTCGTACACCCTTTAAGTTTGTGTCCAAAATGCCAATTCCAAGGTGTAGCAAGGCTAGGGTCATGTCCAACTCGAATATGGAAGTCAAACTCTCACTTTGGAGGGTCTTTTAGGAGTATGAGGCCACCTTATGTGGGTGTGCGGCCGCACTCCTTCAAAGAGATGAAGAACATGACGGTACATGATGAATAAAGGCTTAGATCAAGAGGCTCTTTAAGCACAATAAGCTAAGGAATGGATTACTCACGTTTTTGAAGCTTTGGAGGGTTTGTGGTTGAAGAAGCTTGAGAGAAATGGTGTTGTGTGCTGCCAAGGTGTTAAAGGAATGAAAGGAAATGGGTCTACCCTTTATATAGGGGTGAGTGTGTAGCCATGAGGGGTGTGTACGGCTGCACACTCCTCCAAAAGGGGTGTATGGCCTGATTTCGTTACTATACGACTTGCTGACTCATTCCTAATCTCAACCTTGGTTGTACTCAAGATTAGAACACTTAAATGAACCCTTAATCAGTGCTAGGAGTTAACAGAAACGAGTTTAACTCAGATTAATTGACTAGATGTACCAGGTAGAAGTTTCAGGTTGTCACAATGCTTGGAGCATGGCATGACTATTGTTTTAATTCAAGTATTAAGTTGATTATTTGAAACATTATACAATGAACAATGAGTAATCAATATGACTCAAAAGTTTTTGGGCTATATAGGATTAGTATTATTCTTGTGTTTCACTTTGCATGTTTTGTCTTCCTTTATAACTAGGTTATTCAAACCATCCACAGTCAATCATACTTTGGAAGTAGGCATTGAGGCAAGACTGTCGTGAATGGATCTGTAGTTTGTCTAGGACATAGTTGTAGTGTTCATGAGTCCTCCTGGAATAAGATTCGAGTATTGGATTCAACCCACGCTCATCTGAATCACTTCATGGATTTTATCACGAGTGATTGTGAGACAATAATATCTAATATTCTTGAAACGGAGACGTGTGAGTTGTAGTTGCGAGTCGGTTACACATTCACATATGTAAACGCACCAGTAACTTGGTGTTAGGAAACATATCATTGTGTGTAATTTGATGAGGAAGTACAAGCGAGCATTTGGGTCGAAGTTTATCCGTTCCTTTTACCACACGTGGATAAAAACGATATCTGTGGGCCCCTCGATGATTTAGTGATGACACCCCTAAGTGTCTGGCCAAGCCTGGACTGATTTGATTTGTTGAATTAGTCAGTCGTCATAAATTAAAAATCGGGAAACAACAGATGGACAGAGAGAATGATTAAAATCCATGTCTCAGTCCATATGATATCTAGAATGGAGGAATATATGATCCCTTATCTAATGGATGCGTCATTGACTAGGTTAGAGTTCGACAACGACTTTTAAGAGCTACGATTGCTGGTCGGGTTGGAGTCATGCTTGCAATAATAGTTATTAGACTTATCTAAGTAGGAGACTGTTGGATTACATGTCTAAGCCCATAACTATTATTGGCATGTACTTGACCCGAGAGTAGCATGGTCCATTTGGGTTGCATGACACTAGAACAATCTGAATGATGGATAATTGAGAAGAGATTATTTATGATTTATGAATATATTATAAGTTCTAATATATTAATATGCAATCATATTATTTAATTAGTATTGGTCAAGAATTAGTTTGGAATTAATTTTGTGATCAAAAGAGACTAATTAAATATATGGGGATTGATTATGTAAATCATTCATTCTTATAACGTGGGCTTGTGATCCATAGTTCCTTATGTTGGGCTAAACCCATGTGGTGACCCATGGAGGTTTAAACCCATTGAGTATGAGGAATATGAAAAGTCATGCACATTAGGGTTTGCATGGTGTAACCCTAATCAAGCCACAATATATAAGAACCCCTCTAGCTCATGAAATTAGCACTAGTGGAAACACAAGAGGGCAACCTGATTTTATGAGTGCAAGTGACATCTTCTCAAGTTCCTCCATTTGTTGGTGGTGTTGTGTGATTCCATTTGAGGTGCAACACTTGGGGCACTAAGTTCTTAAAGGTCCATGGTTTCAGCTACACTAAAAGGTATGTCATCTAACTTGTATTTCATGTTGTTTACACTCCATTGTATGCTAGTTAGGATGATGCTTTGGAATATTGAATGTATACATGTATAATGGAGAAAACATAGATCCAAAGCATCTAGGGTTGCATGTACACCATAGGAGTGTTAGAATGCTCAAAACCCTTCAGGGTCGAAGGCACCAATACCGACCCACTAGATTATGTATCCTAGTTGTAGGATGGGGATATGCTAGTATGGTATAGTTTAATAGATTGTATGATCATCTATATTTGATGGTTCTATGTTTATGCTTGTTTGTTAAATATGTCAACATATTATGGTTGGGTTGAGGCGGTACTGCTTTGTAATGTAGGCCAAGACACCCGGGGCGGTCTGGATAGGTTGTAGGCCCTGTGAGGCGGTCGGTCAGGCCGAAGGCCCGTACAGCCGTCTAGATAGGCTATAGGATATGCGAGGCGGTCCATTCAGGCTGAAGGCTCATATGTGCATGCTTTGTTTGTTATGTTGTGTGTTGGTACTTTGGGGGAACTCAGTAAGCTTTGGCTTATAGTTTTAGTTTATTTTTTCAGGTACTTCTGAGGACCGCGGGAAAGCAAAGGTCTGAAGTGTGTTTCATTATTTAGAATAGCTCGTATGGTATGAAGTGTGTTTGATATTTTCTTGTTTGATTTCAGTATGGTGCTCATGAGGGGATTAGTTTCAGGAGCCGGAGTGAGCGGCCAGGATAGGACATGGTTGACTGAGGATCAGATTAGGGAGTTGATTTTTGCTGAGGTTGTTACTGCTGTACGTGGATTGATTCCGGAGTTGTTTGGGTCTATCAAGACAACCATGATTGAGCTTTTCGATGATCGTTATGCTGCACTTTCTGTGGTTGTTGTTGCTGCAGCTACCACGGTTGTTATGGCTGCGTGGGGTTCGTGGGGAGAGAGCCTTCCAGTACCGGGACTTCGATAATACAAAGCCCCCAGTGTTTGATGACGTTCAAGATCCGATCATTGCGATGAGCTGGTTGTCCGACATTGAGGGGTGTTTCTTTTACATGGTCCTGCCCTGCTGACCAAAAGGTTAAGTGCGCCCTAAACCTTCTCTGGTCAGGGGCGAAAAACTGGTGGAGGTGAGTGACTGGCTCGTACACTCTTGAGCAATGGGATGATATGTCATGGGAGCAGTTCTCCAAGATGTTTCTCATACTATATATATTCCATTGGTGGAGAGCAAGAGGTTGGATTAGGAGCATTTGTATAACGACCCAAAAGTATTTTCGTTAGAGCGGTTAGTCTTCCTTTATGGAAAAGAAGGTTTTACATGTGTTTATTGGGTAGCATATGCCGATTACATGTTTAAACTAAAATGTAATAAGGGTTTATGTGATACATTTAAAATAGTTAGGGATGTTAAATATCATAAAATGAGACTACTATGTAAAGGATATTTATTAAAATAAATCAAATGACGAAATACAAAGTTGAGGGGGGAAATGGTATATTAATGAAGTATCACATATTAAGGAAAATGGAAATGGGAGTAGATTATGTCCAATGGAATAAGGTGGCGGAACTTAAAATGTAACATTTGTTTTTAGAATTTCATTCATACAACAGTTATGAATATATTTACCTTCTTCCGTTATTTTTCTAGTGTATAATAACTACGTACTATACGTATAACCCACAAATACTCTACAATGGAAGTTTGATTGCTTTCTGTGAGGCCCATAAATTACAAAGAGAGATTGAACATATTTGGGTTTTGTCGCTGCAACAGAAAACAAGAGAGAATGAGTGCTTTCGTTTCTTGAAGGTTTGAGCCGAGAGGGAGAGATTGGTGTGGATTTGTTTGTTCATATGTGACGGAGAAAGAGGTTTGATTTGAAATGCCCCGTTAGTAAGGTGCATATATTTACTACATTACTGAACCTTTAGCAAAAATGGAAGGTATCGTTTATGGTTGGTGAGTCGTTATCTGTCTGGGGAAACCGGCCTGCAGTTGCGAAGCTTTCTGGTGCTGTGGCTCAACAGTATAATATGCATGAATGAAGAGCTTGTTTCTTATGATACTTATTTTAAAGAAATAGTGATTCAAAAAGGTGTGTGCGATAGGAAAATGGAGACGTTGAGTGCAGTCAAAGAAAACTACAAAGTCTAGAAATTGTCTGCAAACATGATATGTGATGGCTTAATTAGAGACACTACAGGTTCATGACCAACGACACTACAATTGCTTGATGGAAATTTTCATGTCACGTATAGTAGTTTTATAAGATGAAACTGTAAAAGTGAAAACCTATATATGTGTGTTAGGTTAATTATAGTTTATAGCCGTTGGAGGCTCATTTGAATAAAACCGATATGGTCCTCTAAGGACCATGTCTTTAGGAGAATAAAGTGGCATGTGGCCACACCCGTTGAAGCATCTGTTGATGGAAGTTTCTCGGAAGTTTTGTTAGTAGCTAGCAGTATTTAATCTCTCCTTTGTAATCAGTTTTATTATCACGAAATATAGAACCAGGTTGTGTTCTAAATTCTCTCTTTCCCGGTTATAATTACAGTGTGAGTCGTGTGTTTTGTTGTGAATCCTGAAGATCCTAAAGGCTCAACTCCAACAGTTGGTATTAGAGCTTGTGGGTTCACCATCAAAGCTTGGTGTGAGCTTTACTAATGGTGCTCGTACAATCAAAAGAGAACAGGGAGTATGTGAATCCATCGAGCACCGAGTTGGCGTGACTGTTGATGAAAAGAAAAGCAAGAAGGCTCGAGCATTCATATTCCAGGCGTTACCTGATGACGTGATTCTTCAAGTTGCGCAGAAGAAGACGACAAGAGCAGTATGGGATTCGTTGAAGACTCGTTACTTGGGTGCCGTTCGGGTTCAGAAGGCAAGAAAGCACACACTCAAGAGTGAGTTTGATTCTTTAAGAATGAAGGAATGAGAAACAATCGATGAGTTTGCAGGAAAGATAAGTGATATAAGTTCGAGCTATAGCAGCCTGGGAGAAACACTGGAGAATGGAATGATGGTGAGGAAATTACTTGATTCCGTCCCAGATAAATATTTACAACTTGTAGCATCGATTGAGCAATACTCGGATATCGATAACATGCCGTTTGAGGAAGCGATTGGCCGGCTCAAAGATTATGAATCCCACTTGAAGCTTTGATCTGATAAGCCGCAGAAGCAAGTCTGATGCTGACCCGATCAGAGGGACAAAATGGTCAGAAAACTCCCGAAAAGAACTCAGGAGGAAGAGGTCGAGGCTCGTCGCAAAATGACCGAGGGGGTAAAAATGGAGGTTGAGGAAGAGGCAGTTGGCGAGGCAGAGGTGGCCGGAGGGGGGGGGGGGGCAACTCGTCACGAGATATCAACCAAGACCGTGGGAAGAATCGAGACAAGAAATACAACAAGTGTTTCAATTGTGATGTTTTTGGTCATTATGCATCCGAATGCCCTAATCCAAAACGTAACGAAGGCGATGATCATCTCACTCAAGCACAAGAAGATGAGACAACACTATTACTGATAGTGTATGGAGAAAGAGAAGAAGAATTGGTACTTTTGAACGAAGATAAAGTATTTCCGGGCGACCACGGAAACGAGAAGGATACATGGTATCTAGATAATGGTGCCAACAATCATATGACAGGGGAGCTAAGCTATTTTGCGGAGCTAGACGAAAACATCACGGGTCAAGTGCGGTTCGGAGATGGATCCAAAGTCCAGATAAAAGGAAAAGGGACGACGTTACTTAATTGCAAGAACAAAGAACAACTGATTATTACAGATGTTTACTACATTCCAGCTTTTCGTAGTAACATTCTTAATTTGGGGCAGATGACAGAAGAAGGATACTACATCGAAATGAAAGAAAATTTTCTGAAGGTGCGTTACAAATACGAGAGACTCGTGATGAAGGTACAACGCTCACATAATCGCCTGTACAAGATCTTGTTGCACACAACCCAACCCGTCTGCCTCCATGCGAAACTAGATGATAAGGCTTGGCTTTGGCATGCGCGTCTAGCACATGTCAATTTCCGTCTACTAGAATCCATGGTAGAAAAAGAGATGGTACGTGGAGTACCAAAGATAAAGCACCCAACACAAGTCTGTGAAGGGTGTCTTGTAGGCAAGCAAACCCGACAGTCGTTCCCACAAGAGTCTCAATGGCAACCAATCATTCCATTAGATCTCGTACATGCTGATCTCTGTGGCCCGATATCACCACAGACGATAGCAGGTAACAAATATTTTCTACTTCTAGTGGATGATTACAATAGGTATATGTGGGTATACATTCTCAAGCAAAAGAGTGAGACTTTCGAAACCTTCAAGAGGTTTAGAAAATATGTGGAAAGTGAAACCGGGTTCAAGCTAAAGTGTTTGCGCACTGATCGTGGAGGAGAATTCACATCTGATGAATTCAATGAATACTGTAGCAAGGAAAGAATAAGGCGACAACTGACCGCTCCATACTCTCCACAGCAAAACGGAGTAGTGGAGCGGCGTAATAGAACCATTCTTGGAGCCACAAGGTTGCTGTTATAGGAAATGGAGGTACCGGAGATGTTTTGGGGAGAGGCAGTACGCCATTCTGTTCAGATTTTGAACCGGGTTCCAACGAAAGGGGTAAAGAATAAAACCCCATATGAGGCTCTTCATGGGAAACAAACATTGGATCACTTTAGGGTTTTTGGGTGTGTGGCTCACGCAAACAGACCAGCAAATAAACTCTCCAAGTTAAGTGATCGTAGTGTTGCTCTTGTGTATCTCGACAATGGACCTGGGAGTAAGGCCGTTAGACTATACAGTCCAAGTGAAAAAAGAAAGTATGTGGCTAGAGATGTTGTTTTTGATGAAGCCACGAAGTGGAAATGGGTTGGGAGTCAAGATGAAACCCATGTGTTCGGTCAAGATTGGGTTAGGTTTCCAAGTGAAACCTCATATGTTGAAGACAGAGAGAACCATGTGCAAGCCCAGGATGAAGAAGCCCAAGATGGAAATGGAAGCCCTAGTCCTCATTACGACTCGTCGAACTCCTCAACACCACCACCGATGCCCACTGTTCAAGATAACTATGCTTCAAACACACCAACAGCTCAGGGATCCAATACAACATCCATGTCATCTGATCCAAGACCAAGCAGATCGGCATATGATGATACACCAATTAGGGGTTTTTGAAAACTGAGTGATGTAATTGATCGTTGTACTTAGTTAGAAGATGAAGATGAAGAACTTATGTTTGCAGGAGAAGAACCCACTACTTACCTAGAAGTTGCAAATGATCCGGTTTGGAGAGAACCCATGAAGAGAGAGATTGAATCCATCATTAAAAACGATACATGGGAATTGACTATTCTTCCTAAAGGTCACAAACCCATTGGATTGAAATGGGTTTACAAAGTAAAGAAAGATGCAGAAGGAAAGCTTTTCAAACACAAAGCCAGGGTAGTTGCTAAAAGTTATGTGCAAAAGAAAGGTGTTCACTTTGAAGAGGCTTTCGCACCTGTGGCTAGGTTAGAAACGGTGAGGCTGATCTTAGCATTGGCAGTAACTGAAGGCTGGAAGGTTCACCATTTAGACGTAAAGTATTCCTTCCTTAATGGTGTATTGCATGAAGAGGTGTATGTGACTCAACCAGATGGGTTTGTTATAAAAGGGAAGGAACACATGGTGTGTAGACTGAAGAAAGCTCTTTACGGGCTTTGTTATAAAAGGTGTTACAAATTGCAGGGATGGGGGATTGTAATCCCACTAAAGATCCCATGGAACCTAGATCGAGTCTGAAGAAAGATGAAGAAGGTGAACCAGTAAATGCCACAGATTATAGAAAACTCATTGGAAGTTTAAGGTATTTAACTCACACTAGACCCGATCTTAGCTACTCTGTGGGTGTCATGAGTAGATACATGGAAGCTCCAAAACTGTGTCATCTTAAAGCTTTAAAGAAGATACTAAGGTATGTCAAAGGCACAAAGGATTTTGGACTTGTATACAAGACATGTGGAGATAAGAAGATAGTGGGTTTTAGTGACAGCAGCCATGGAACGGATTTGGATGATAGGAAGGGTACAACAGGAACCATTTTTTTCTTATCTGGAAAAGCTGTCACATGGTCTTCACAAAAACAACAAACAATGACATTGTCTTCATGCGAAGCTGAGTTCATGGCAGCAACAGAAGCTGCATGTCAAGCACTGTGGTTGAGAAGTTTAATAAAGGAGTTGACAGGGTGGAAGGAAGAAGCAGTCAAACTCTTTGTAGATAACAAGTCGGCTATAGCTTTAATGGAGAACCCTGTTTTCCATGGAAGAAGCAAGCATATTGACACCAAGTTGCACTTCATACGGGGATGTGTTGAAAGAAAGGAGATACAAGTGAAGCATGTAAGTGGAGAAGAACAGAGGGCACAACTTCTAACAAAAGCTTTACCACGTGTGAAATTTACAGAGATGAGGAACTTGATTGGGGTTGAAAGCATTATAGCTTAAACTCAGAATTAAGGGGGGAAATGTGTTAGGTTAATTCTAGTTTATAGCCGTTAGAGGCTCATTTGAATAAAGCTGATATGGTCCTTTAAAGAACATGTCTTTAGGAGAATAAAGTGGCATGTGGCCACACCAGTTGAAGCATCTGTTGAAGCAAGTTTCTCGGAAGTTTTGTTAGTAGCTAGCAGTATTTAATCTCCCCTTTGTAATCAGTTTTATTATCACGAAATATAGAACCATGTTTTGTTCTAAATTCTCTCTTTTCCGTTTATAATTTACAGTGTGAGTCGTGTGTTTTGTTGTGAATCCTCAAGATCCTAAAGGCTCAACTCCAACAATGTGGATTTAAGTTTGTTGATTTGGGTTATATATTATAAACAATATATAAATAATTTTATAATATGATCAAATGGGTATGCCTTGTTAATAAACATACAGACAGCCTCATGGAGTTTTTGATAAAGAAAACCTTTCATTGCCACATTATTTAAATTTGTAAATATACTCTATTTTATGAAAATGAGAATATAAACCAAGTGAAGCAAATTAAGGTATAATAATAGTAAGAATACAAAAACATGGTTTTCAAAGCATTTGCTAGAGATGTAGATTTTAGTCGGTACTTTAGATTAATTAAATATCATGTATATATAACCTTTAGTTATATGAATACGAATTTTGTTGTTAAAATCCTTATTCAATTAAATGGTGTAAATAAATTTAAATAATGATGCTTGAACTAATGACGTTTGTTACTTCCATGGTTTGTGTCAATGTGTAATATAATTAAAAGGACATTAAGGAGTTTAGGTGGAGGATAATTCCTTAAAACGGCAAAAAAATTATGAAATCATAATTTACGATATAATAGTTTTTAAACATATACGTGTTTAGATTATAAATAGTTATGAGAAGTGTAAAGGCTTAAGCTAAATAATATTTATGTTTAGGTCTTCTCGCGAATTAAAGGAGATTACAAGATGAAATGTACGAACGTTTAGCTTTTACGGTTGCTTATTAAAGGTGAGTTAATCTTGTTGAATTTTAAAGTACTTTGTTAGGGAATTCCATATCTTAGATGGATTGGAATGAACCTAGGCTACTTAAGTAGCATGTTCCCCTATTATATGTGATATGTTTTGGGTTGCTATGTTCATTTATTTGTTTGAGAACGTATGATGCCTAAATGCTAGAATATTACTCTTTTGATGTGAGTGGTGTGTTTTGGGACGATTATATGTGATGGATGCATGCCTTGCTTTCTTGGAAGCTATTGGCTATGATGATTAGGACAAAGCATGCTAGTAATGTTGTCAAGCCATAATGATGATATATGCATGAACTTATATGTGATGTAAAATGTTCAACTTGTATTCACTTGTTTACATGTTTACATAAGAAGTAATTTGGGAAGTAGTATGCTATAAAAAGATGATAATTATTATGAATATCATTTGTGTAAACCCGTAAAAGATGAATTAATAATTAATTAATTAAAAAGGGAAATACACTAGTGGGGTGAAGGGTAGCAACCTAGATCTAGGTGTGTACCTTATCCGAATAATATAATGGCCTTGTTGGTTGAAAGATACCTATAGGATAAAGAGCTTAAGCCAACTTTGATGACGAATAGTTTTTCTAGACAACCACTCGGGACATGGTCCTGGTGCAGCTTGGTATATCGGGACTAGAGTGGTGTTGACGATTGATGGAACGCCTGCGCAAATACCAAGTGGGAATTGGGAGGTGTAACTTGATGGAGTTGGCACCGCTCGTACCGATCCTTAACGAAAATGTGTGTATGCGTATGTGCAAAGTCAAATTAGTGATCGCAGCGCACCGGGGGTAATGTTACGGGTGAGAGTCGCGCCTCATTTAGTGCATTGCGGTCGTGTCGGTCATGTTAGTAGAGAATGGGGTACTTACCTTGGGGTTATCAAAGAGAATAAAGACCCATAGATATGAAGTATTATAACAACAATTACTAAGATGTTTTAGAGGGAAGTAATTGTAAATTATGAACATGATGAATAATATTACTTTATTATATTTAATGAGGAATGAAGTAATAAAAAATAGTTACAAAGATGATTAATGAAGTTTAACTAAATGAACAAGCTCTAAAGGTGAATAATAATAATTGTGCTTAATTATGTTGGTTATATGATGTTTGCGAAGCCATGCTATGTGATTGTATGAATGCATGTTTATATGATGGATTGTTTGACCCATTTAGGGATATGTGCATTCCATAACATTGTAATTATTATTAGCTCACTTAGCATTTGCTGACACTTGTTTCTTTGCTTATTGTTTGCCTTGCATTGGTACAGGTAAAATAGTGTGATGACCTGGTGAGGATGGGGTCTCTTGGGAACTTACATACCAGTTTATGTCTTAGTGTTGATACAATTTGGACATGTTGTGGAGTTTTCTGAACACTTGTTTTGAGAACTTGTTTTTGATTTGGTTTAAGAACCATATTTTGATTAATGATGTTTTTGAAAATAAATGTCACATTGGTGATGTGTCCTTTAAACATTAAATAAGACCTCCGCTAACATATTTTGTTAAACAAATGTTTTGAAAATAAAAAAAATTGGGTAAAAAATCATGATGTTACAAGTTGGTATCAGAGCCATGCTATGAGCAAACTGAATACAGAGGCCGATATTTAGACTCATAGTGTAAACTGGCTCGGTTAAGTTGCTTTAGACTTTTAAGGGGGATGGTGTATGCTGTGAGTTATATGTTATTTGTTATATGCCTTTAGGACTCTTATTTCTTTTTCGAAATGAGAACATCCTCTGTTCTTTCTCGCGGATCCTGTGATCAATATTATCCCTTAACGTAAAAGAAAATGTCCCCATATCAAGGAATAATGTCTAGGAAGGCGCATATCGTAGTCTAAATGACCAAGAAAGATTGAAGTAGGTTGCAAATCCGATGCCAAAAGTTGTTCATGGCCCCCAAACTCATATATCCTATAGCGTATTTGACAAATGTTGCGCGTATCGAGGAGATGGAAGATCATCTTAGAGTGACAATTGGATTGTACGTGTCCGACAAGCCTTGCAAGTTGTTGGTTTATCATTGGTCAGTGGCAGACTAGGAAGCGAAGCTTTATTTGGACTAAGGATGCTAGTAGGATTTGGACTTTAGAATGCAAGATGGGTCTAAAAATATGTAACCTAAGTCGCGGAGGGAGGTGACTTCGTGGTATTGCTAGAAGCAAATATATGTAGGTGTGAATGTTAGTATTGGGCCCGTACTATCATAAGCACATGATATATATTTGGGACTGTAAGAACCCCGAGGAAACCCGAAGATTTGGTGGTTAGTACTCTGTCACAACCCGAAAATTTTATTCTTACAAATCAACTTTGGTCAAACTTATTCCTTCCATTATCTCAATTTAGAGGGATTATCGGTTTATAAGTTTTGAAGCCTTGTAACTAAGTGTGTTATAGTTTGGAAGAGAGAAGCATTAGGAAATGAGAACCCTCGCATGGACTACAAAACCCTCGCATTAATGAGCCTTCGCAACCATGAACATCGAGCCATGAACCTCGCAGCCATGAACGAGGCCGTGAACAGTTTTGGACCGTGAACGGCTTCGGACCGTAAACAACTTCGGACCGTGAACCCTCGGTTCACGGCCGTGAACTCCTCGGCCGCAATCACTTTCCTATATATAAGTGTTTGATCATTTTTATCTTCATTTCTCACCTCTTGGCCTTGATCCTCTCAAATCTCTCTCAAGTATCATCCACAAGAACTTCATCTTTCACTCTTTTTCATCCCTTTTCGTTACTATCTTCTTGGAATACATCAAAGAGCCTTCAAACACTCACCAAACAACAAGATCTTCAAGTGTTCTTCACCATTTCTGGGCTGTGAACCCTCCCAAGGTCGTGAACCATCCTTTATTTAGGCCGTGAACCATTCAACAATTGGGCCGTGAACACCCCATTGGGCCGTGAACACCCTTTCAGCCTCCTAACTTGCTTCTAGCACTCTTTTGGTGAGTTATTATTTCATCCTAGGTTGTTTCCCAATCACCTTTGTAGTTAGATTCACTAATTGCATGCCAATATGTATCATTATATGTCATTTAGGACTCGTTTGTGCCACAGGACTTCATTCGTGGAACTTATCATCCTTATTCGAATCTTCAATTGAATCACCCACATAAGGTGAGTTCATACCCCTATAATCTATCTTTTAAATGTTTTAAATGCTTTTAAGGGGGGGGATACAAGTTGAACACAATAGGATTGTGTTAATATTTTAGCTGTGATAAGCATCACAGTAAAGGAAATTCTTATGCTTTTATAAGTTAGTAAATCAATTCAAAAACTCTTTTAAAAGATGTTAAATTGTTGTTTATAAAACTCCGTTTTTAAAGTACATGCTTAACTGAGTAGATATTTGAGTCTTTTCTACAAGTCAGTAACAGTTCAAACAAACATGCTAGTAAACTATAATAGGTATAGTTTAGGGATTCCGTACATACTATAACTAGAAAAGGAAGGAACATATACAAACTATAATAAGAACAAGATAACAATAATGTGAGCCACTACTTCTTGGCATAGCAATATACTTGTTTCACGTTTTGTAACCAGAGTCTCCTAGAGGGAGAGCGTGAGTTTGTGTGTAGATCTATACGGGATTGACCATCCTATACCTTGCTGCTAGCTACATTGGGACCTGCAGGTCTATGGGTGACAAATGTCATACCATTTTTGACGTCTTGAGATTGTCGTGTTTTATACTAGACAAATCAAGCATGGTTATAACCTCATCACATTTTACCTTAATTTAGCAAATTGGTTTTAAGGTAGTTAGTACTTCAGTAGTTGTTTTATACAACACTAATATATATCTTCGTTTTCCCATTACATTCATATATTGATATTCTCACATCGAGTAATGTAATCTATTTCCTAGTGACATGAGCATTCAGTTAAAAAGGGGCCTATAATGCTAACTTTATGATTCTTTAGTTTATACATGAGGGTTATGTATTAATCAGATCCGACAAGCAGTAGGATGTGTGCTTTCCGCTTCATTTCCTGTTCCTTGTTTGGTTGTGGGCTTAGAGCAGATTCACACAGTCTACTATCTATTCGATCTTAGTTAAATATATAACCCGTATACACCAAGTAATCATATAGAGTAACAGGTATGGGTCAGGTCATAGCATACAACTTCAGTATACCACTTTCTAGTACAAAAACATACTTTTCGGATAGATCATTAAGTAAGTGAAACTAGAAACTTTTCTATAAAAGGTTTATTCGCATTATTAAACCAATATAACTTAAAGGACCTTTAGTGGTTAAATTTATAATACCTTAGTTTATACATCAGGGTTATATATAATTAATATCTGACAAGCAGTTGGATGTGTGTATTCCGCCTTACTTCCTGTTCTTTGTTTGGTTGTGGGCTTAGGGCAGATTCACACATTTAACTGTCTGTTCGATATTAGATTATATATAACTAGTATAAACTAAGTGATTATAGAAGGAACTATTGTGGTTACCATTTAACTAAAGGAAATATATGATTTTCTTAAGGAATGTTTTTTTAAAATATAAAAGAACTATTACAGTTAACTCCGTAAGTACCAAATGAATACGTCAGGGTTGTATACAATGAAGATCTAACAAACAATGGGATGTGTGACTTCCGCCTCATTTCCTGTTCCTTGTTTGGTTGTGGGCTTAGGGCAGATTCACACAATCGATTGTCTGTTTACTCTAATTTGTATATTACTTGTATCCATTTAGTACTCATAGAAGGAATTATAGAGTCATTTTTACTTATCAATCATCACATCAGAAAATATAGGATTTTCTGGAGGAACAGGCGAACTTTTTTAAAAGAACTTATAATACACTTTTCATAACTAAAATACTTATGAACTCACCAGCTTAAATGTTGATCTACTCTTTCAAAATAATTTGTATTCTCAGGAAACTAGTAGACATGTACGCGCTCAGGGATTCAGAAGATGGAGCATAGTAGCCTCATGTCTTGTTTTGTTATTTACTTTTGGAGTCAATATTTTGTGAATCACATACTTTGTAAACACTTTAATAATAATGAAATGGTTGTTTGTTACTTTGATTACTATGATGCATGTGTTGTGATACTAAGCATGACGTCCTCCGCCCCCGAACGTTTCCGCCGTTCCGGTTTGGGGGTGTGACATACTCAGAGTTCGAATAGTTGTATGTACGATAGAGCTTTTTGTGTCATTCTTTTCTTTTGTGCTCGTTTTGATGTATGTCAGTGTCCGTTGATTTCGATGTTAGATAGTAATGCGGTCGTGGGAGATCTAATCTCGGTGTAGGAAGATGTTTGACGCATGCGGAATCTTAGTAGATGACCATATTTTTCCTTAACATTAACTTCCTTTTGGAATCTAATCATTCGGTATTATCGTCAGTATGGTTTGGCTTTCCACCAATCAGACCGAAATTCTCTGTATTGAAAAACGTGTACGTATTCCGGTTTTCAAGGAAGGATGTTTCTATGGGGATAAAATTCTATTCTAGAGTCTATTCCTAAAATTTATGTGATAAAGGAACTCAAGTGCCTAACGAGGTGATGTGAGGTCGTCTTGACTCTTGCGATTGAGAGTTCAAGGAAGACAGTGAGACTCTTCGATATGGTGCTTACTAAGGAATATAACGATGTTTTTATCTAATGAGTTGTTGAGTATATAAACACCACATCCAAAAGAGTTCTAGTTTGACCTCATTCCCAGAGTGGAACCTAAATCCAAAACACCTTTTAGGTTGGCTTCTTCGGAAATAAAGGAAATAGTGTTGCAACTTCATGCGCTCCTTGAGTGTAGGTTTGTTCGACCAAGTTCCTTGTCTTAGGGAGCATCGATCCAATTCGTTAAAAGAAAGACGGTACATGTAGTTGGGTATCGATTATGGAAGGTTGAATAAGATCGGGATGAAGACAAGTATCTACATCCTATTCTAGTTTAGGGTGTATGATAATGCAGCGAGGGAAAGTGATTGTGTCTACTTCCCAATAGACAAAGAGTGTGAAGTTGAATCACTCTGTGTATGATAGGAGTTGGTGGCAGAGGTTTTTTTTTTCTTTGAAGTTTTCGCATCATTATTTTTATAAGGTGTACGCTATATACTGATCATAAAAGATTTCAACACATTCAGAGCAAAAAGGAGCTAAATGTGAGGCGGCGGTGTTGGACTAACCTGCTCGCCAATTATGATTGTGAGATAAGTTACAACCCTAGGAAGGCGAATGTGGTAGCTCACGCTTTGAGTCACACGGAATCCAGATCCTCATACCATATCAAATATATGAGTCTGGAAGTAGTTCCTAGTATTCTTGAACATATAGGGGCTGCACAGGCTAAAGGTTTGCAAAAAGAATTTATGAAGGAAGACGTGATGGTAAAACTGCAGGTTCAAAATACCCGATTCACCCAGGTACTAATATCATGTTTCATGAATTGAACCTGATTTTCGGTGGGCAGAGTTCGAAAGGGACATAGTAAAGTATGTGTCAAAGTGTGTAATTTGTTCACAAAACGATTCAGAATGGTAAGAACTATACAATTGTTTTCATACATTAGCAATAAGTTGGAGGATGTTACCTACCACGAGGAGAGTATGTGAGATGTAAAATAGACTAGTAGTGCTTTCTGCGAGAAGTAACTAAAACTATGAAACCACTTCTAGTTAAAGCGAGTAATTAAAGTGGTTGAGGGACTATAGAAGGCTGACATATGAAGTGTGACTCAAGATCAAGTATGGAGCAAAACTGGTTTCATCAAAAATAAAAATGATGCAGTGACTTAGAGATTCCGAGGACAAAATCGTTTTAAGGAGGAGAGAATTGTAACGACCTAAAAGTATTTTCGTTAGAGGGGTTAGTCTTCCTTTATGAAAAAGTAGGTTTTATGTGTGTTTATTGGGTAGCATATGCCGATTATATGTTTAAACTAAAATGTAATAAGGGTTTATGTGATACATTTAAAATAGTAAGGGATGTTAAATATCATAAAATGAGACTGCTATGTAAAGGATATTTATTAAAATAGATCAAATGATGAAATTCAAAGTTGAGGGGAGCAAATGGTATATTAATGAAGTATCACATATTAAGAGAAAATGGAAATGGGAGTAGATTACGTCCAATGGAATAAGGTGGCGGGACTTAAATTGTAACATTTGTTTTTAGAATTTAATTCATACAGCAGTTACGAATATATTCACCTACTTATAATAACTACGTACTATACGTATAACCCACAAATACTCTACAATGGAAGTTTGATTACGAATATATTCACCTACTTTGGGTTTTGTGGTTGCAACAGAAAACAAGAGAGAATGAGTGGTTTCGTTTCTTGAAGGTTGGAGACAATAGGGAGAGATTGCTGTGGATTTATTTGTTCATAACGGAGGAAGAGGTTTGATTAGAAATGCCCCGTTGGTAAGGTGCGTATATTTACTACCTTACTGCAGCATTAGCAAAAATGGAAGGTATCGTTTATGGCTGGTGAGTCCCGATCTGTCCGGGAAAAACCGGCCTGCAGTTGTGAAGCTTTCTAGTGTTGTGGCTCAACAGTATAACATGCATGAATGAAGAGCTTGTTTCTTATGAGACTTATTTAAAAAAAATAGTGATTCAAAAAGGTGTGTGCGATAGGAAAATGGAGACGTTGAGTGCAGTCAAAGAAAACTACAAAGTCTAGAAATTGTCTTCAAACATGATATGTGATAATTAGAGACACTACAGGTTCATGACCAACAACACTACAATTGCTTGATGGCAATTTTCATGTCACGTATAGTAGTTTTATAAGATGAAACTGTAAAATGGAGTCGTGTGTTTTGTTCTGAATCCTCAAGATCCTAAAGGCTCAACTCCAACAATGTGGATTTAAGTTTGCTGATTTGGATTATATATTATAAACAATCATATAAATAATTTTATAATATGATCAAAGGGGTATGCCTTGTTCATATACATACAGACAGCCTCATGGAGTTTTTGATAAAGAAAATTGTTCATTGCCACATTATTTAAATTTGTAAATATATTCTATTTTATGACAATGAGAATATAAACCAAGTGAAGCAAATTAAGGTATAATAATAGTAAGAATACAAAAACATGGTTTTCAAAGCATTTGCTAGAGATGTAGATTTTAGTTGGTACTTTAGATTAATTAAATGGGATTTTCTAATATGTGCCCTAAGGGCACATATAAGAATTATTAATTAATCACAATTATTACCATAATTAAATGTTAAATACATTAATTATAAGAAATATTACCATAATTAAATATAAAATTCATTAATAATCTCCATAATTAATGGATTTCACATTTAATTATGATAATATTTTTCATAATTAATACTTCTTATACGTGCCCTTAGGACACATATTAGAAAATCCCTAATTAAATATCATGTATATATAACCTTTAGTTATATGAATACGAATTTTGTTGTTAAAATCCTTATTCAATTAAATGGTGTAAATAAATTTAAATAATTATGTTTGAAATAATGACGTTTATTACTTCCATGGTTTGTGTCAATGTGTAATATAATTAAAAGGACATTAAGGAGTTTTGGTGGAAGATAATTCCTTAAAACGGCAAAAAAATTAGGAAATCATAATTTACGATATAATAGTTTTTAAACATATACCTGTTTAGATTATAAATAGTTACGAGAAGTGTAAATGCTTAAGCTAAATAAAATTTATGTTTAGGTCTTCTCATGGATTAAAGGAGATTACAAGATGAAATGTACGAACGTTTAGCTTTTGCGGTTTAAGCATTAAAAGTGAGTTAATCTTGTGGAATTCTAATGTACTTTGTTAGGGAATTTCATATCTTAGATGGATTGGAATGAACCTAGGCTACTTAAGTTGCATGTTCCCCTATTATGTGTGACATGTTTTGGGTTGCTGTGTTCCTTTATTTGTTTGAAATCTTATGATGCCTAAATGCTAGATTCTTACTTTTTTGATGTGAGTGGTGTGTTAGGGTCATTGATAGAAAGAGTGTTTTGTGACGATTATATGTGATAGATGCATGCCTTGCTTTCTTGGAAACTATTTGGCTATGATGATTAGGACAAATCATGCTAGTAATGTTGTCAAGCCATAAGGATTATATATGCATGAACTTATATGTTATGTAAAATGTTCAACTTGTATTCACTTATTTACATGTTTACATAAGAAGTAATTTGGGAAGTAGTATGCTATAAAAAGATGATAATTATTATGCATATCATTTGTGTAAACCCTTAAAAGATAAATTAATTAAAAAGGGGAATACACTAGTGGGGTGAAGGGTAGTAACCTAGACGTAGGTGTGTACCTTATCCGGATAATATGATGGATTTGTTGGTTGAAAGATGCCTATAGGATAAGGAGCTTATGCCAACTTTGACGTCGAATAGTTTTTCTAGACGTAGGTGTGTACCTTATCCGGATAATATGATGGATTTGTTGGTTAAAAGGGGAATACACCTGGTGCACCTTGATATACCGGGACTGAAATGGTGTTGACGAATGGAAGGTCTGCACAAACACCACGTGGGAATTTGGAGGTGGAACTTGATGGAATTGGCACTTGTCATACTAATCCTTAACAACAATGCATATATGTGTATCAGTGTTGTAAAAATCGGTCTAGGCGGCCGATTAATTGGGGATTAATTGGTAGGCGGTCTTCAACCGAATAGGATTAAGGCTAATCGGTTGGCTTAATCGGTTTTGGTCAAAGAGGGTCAAAGTCGGAGCTAGACTGTTCTAATCGGTCCTAGGCGGTTCTAATCGGTCCTAGGCGGCCAAATCGGCCAAATTTTCAAAATTTTAAATTTTTAAATATTAAACCACAATTTTCAAAATTTCAAAAGTTCATAATATTTCAATGTTCAACTAATATATAAAAAAAATTTAAAAAAATAAATTTTAAAGTTTTTCTCCAAAATTTTCAAAATTTCTATGTTTTCAAATATATAAATACCCAAATTTACTTCTTTTCTTAAGATATATTAAAATTTGAATAACTTTTCTTATTAACTGGATGATAAATTGTTGTACTTGTTAAACTTATAATTAAACTTTTATGCTTATTTATTTATATTATTACAATTAAAGTTAGATTTATAAATTTTTGAATAATTTTCTTAATAATTAATGGTCCCCGATTAATCCCCGCCTATCCGATTAATCCCTAGACCCCAGTCCACCGACTAGCTAACGTCTAACGTTTTCTACAACCTTGATGTGTATGTGCAAAGTCGGAGTAGTGAATGCAGTGCACCGGGAGCAATGTTACGGGTGAGAGTCGCAACTTATTTAGGGCATCGGGTCGTGCCGGTCACGTTAGTAGCAAATAGGATACTTACCTTCGAGTTATCAAAGAGAATAGAGACCCATAGATAGGAAGTATTATAACAACAATTACTAAGATGTTTAAGAGGAAAGTAATTGTAAATGATGAACATGATGCATAATATTACTTTATAATATTATAATAAGGAATGAAGTAATAAAAAATAGTTACAAAGATGGTTAATGAAGTGTAACTAAATGAACAAGCTCTAAAGGTGAATAATAATAATTTGGCTTAATTGTGTTGGTTATATGATGTTTACGAAGCCATGTTATGTGAGTGTATGAATGCATGTTTATATGCTGATTTGTTTTACCGATTTGGGGATATGTGCATTCCATAACATTGTAATTATGATTAGCTCACTTAGCATTTGATGACACTTGTTTCTTTGCTTGTTGTTTGCCTTACATTAGTATAGGTAGTATAGTGTGATGACCCGGTGAGGATGGGGTCTCTTGGGTAGTTACATACCAGTTTATGTCTTAGTATTGATACCATTTGGACATGTCGTGGAGTTTTCTTAACACTTGTTTTGATGAATGATGTTTTTGAAAATAAACATAACATTGGAGATGTCTCCTTTAAACTTTAAATAAGACTGCTGCTAACGTATTCTCTTAAATGAATGTTTTAAAAAAAATAGGTAAAAAATCACGATGTTACAATTTGGATCTGAGGCTGGGGACTGAGTCGATGACTGATATCACAAAGATGTTTACTGAGAGTGCTCTATTTTATCCTGAGTTTGTTGTTTATGAGCGAGCTTAGATGACCCGGTACTTGAGTATGCTCGATATGAACATCCTCTAGTTTGTGTGCACTCAACGTTGTGGTACACTTGTGGAGCAACAGGGGGCCGCGAGGAGGCAGGAAATTGAGATGAAGCACCAAGCGAAGGAGCGGAGGCAGGCTCCGGTGCAGACATAGCATGCGGCGAGGCGGTTCAAGGCCGTTAATGTGAGATCTAGGGGTCAGAGGGTCGCACATATGGCAGGTGCAGTAAGGTTCATGACAATTCTTGTTGATCTTCTTTTCGGTGCCACAAATGTGGCAAGGAGAGGCATTATGCCAAGAATAGTTGCCAACAGGTCCCAGTACCGAGCACCAGGATCTGTTATCACTGTGACCAGGTTGGCCATATTAAGGCCAACTATCCCTTGCTCACCGTGGGATCGACGCAGACTCTAGCACCAACTACATTGAGGATCACAGATAGGTGCCACGGTAGGGCGAAGCCCCCGAGGGCTCGAGGTCGTGCTTTTCACCTGATAGCGGAGGAGGTCAGGGCGGCACTGTAACGTCATTACTGGTATGTTTCTATTTATCATTTTATCAATCATTTTATGGTATGCTTATGTTTATGCTTCTGATAGGTACCTTCTTTATGAATTCTTTGCTTGCTCTGTGTGATTCGACTCGGGTGCGAGTAGGTCCTTTGTATCTCAGTCTTTTAATAGGGGTTTCGATATGAATCTTGGGGAAATGTGTGACAACCCGAAACTTTTTCCGTTATCCTTACCCAGTTTCCGTTAATAAAACTTGGGTTTTTTATTTAATTTCATCAAATTTCTTAGTTTGGGAAGGACTTTACGTTTTAAATAAATCAATTCGGATTTATTTCCGTTCACGTTAGTATTATTTTTGGTCTAACGGAATATTCTAAGCTCAGTGCGATCGAGTTTTGGATTCGAAAACGAGGTTTTCAAAGTCAAAGCGTAGCATTCGAGCCAAACACCCCTTCGAGAGGAGTTTACGGCCGTAAACCCCCCACCCCACCCCTTGGCCGTAAACTCACCCCTATATAAGGGATGAGTGGCCTTCATTTCACACTTTACACATCTCAGGAGCTTTCTCTCTCTACTCTCTCTCTCTCTCTACAATTTTCGAAATTGCTCAAGGACCCTCAAGAATGTAAGTGATTCTTCACTTTGATTGTGTTTCTATCTCACTTCTAGTGGTAAATCCATGTTCCTATCTCATGAATCTCATCTTTTTCTAGATTTTCTCTCTCACCAAGAACACCAAGAACACACACTAGTTCTTGGTGGCTAAAAACCTCATTCCAAGCTTCTTAATAGTAAGTAACTACCATCTGTACTTGATATCTACTAGAAACCATCGATTTTCGCCTAAAAATCGACCTGAAACGCATGAACACAGAGGGTTTACGGCCGTACACCCTTCAATGGATGTAAACTCCATTTTTGGTCGATTATTGACCTTTAAACTCTTCCTTGAACTAGGCACGAGGCTTAGGACACTTCCCAGAGGCTAGAAAGGACCTTGAAACACTGAAAATCGCACCTTTCGCCAAGTGTTTACGGTCGTAAACTCATGGGCCGTAAACCCATAGGCCGTAAACCCATCGACCGCAAACACTTAGGCCGTAAACCCATGGACTGTACACTCCTGATTATGGCCGCAAACTCCCCTCTTCAATCACATGTGATTCTAACACTTAGTTTTAAGTGTTTCCTAGTCCCTAAGGTGGTTCTTTCCATAACAACTAGTGTTATGCACTCACCTAATGCATATATGTACTTTTACATGCTAAATAGAATCCGTTTGTGCCCGAGGCTTTATTTGACACTCAGCAATTCTTAGCAACTTACACTCGAATCCCACGTCAAACAATGAGTTCATACCCCTACGCTTTTCCGAGTTTTTCATGTTTTCAGGGGGGAATACAAGCAAAAGTACAAGGAAACTTGTGCTCAAAGTATATTATTTTGTATAAAATAATGGTATGTTCAGTATGTTTTTAACACAGAAAACAGTTTTACCAAACGATTAAGAAATCAACACGTAGAAACAGTTTTCAAAACTAAAGCAATGAACTTGTGAATCTTGTCATAAAATGTGATATTTTATAAAGGATTCATACACATCATAAACAGGATTTTCGGTATTATTACATGCAAATTGTTAGTCTAAAGTTGGAGACACGTCCTTGGTAACACTCCCACCGAATTTGAGAGCGTAGGACTAGCACTCGTAACCAGAATCTCTTGTAGGGAGAGCGTGACTGTTGTGTATAGATCTATACGAGACTGACTATCCCGCACCTCGCTGCTAGCTACAGTGGTACCGTCAGGTCAACGGGTGACAAAGTCATAAAAAGATATTGGCCCCGTTACGTGCCATATCAAGTCTAAGTACGGTTATGACACTCGCAACCTAGATAACAAAATTTACTTTTGTAATAATGAAACAAGTGAGCTAACCTCAAAGTAATAACCGATTCGATTACTAGAGGGTATTGTTAATACCCTTAGGATTTAGTTCACCACTTATTTATTAGTTTTATTTATGAATTAAGGCTAATACATGTCACACCCCGCTAAAGCGGAAACACAGGGCGTGGCAGTACAAAGGGTTTCAGCGCAAAAGTTAAAAGACAACACCAACCATAGTATTAAAAATCATTACAAATTCACAATGGGTTTGAACAACTTTTAAAAGAAATTACAATGTAAATTGAAATACAACACATGCGAATGCTCCTAAAAGTGAAGTGTCCCTAAGTGCCACTTACTCGATGATTCCTGAAAAAGCATGTAAAACGAGCGTCAACTATAAAAATAGTTGGTGAGTACTCACAGATAAACAAAATAATATTAGTTCCATGAATTGAAATCAAAGTTTTGATAAAAGTTTCCAATAATAAAAGTATATTGTTAAAATGAGTAAATAAGTTTGTAAAAACAAAGTTCTTTGTCATCATGAGAGATAAAGTATGTTGCCCAAATAAGATGCAACATTCATATTCTCATGGAAGATAAAGTTCGTTACTCAAACGAGTAAACAAGTTTCATTGCTAAAATGAGCAATCAATTTCGTTGCTACAAGGAGCAAACAATTTCATTGCTAAAACATGTATATAAGTTTTCAGTAATAAAAGTTCGTTGTTGTAATGAGAAACAAAGTTCATTGCTATAATTAATAACAAGTTTATTGCTATAACGAGAAACGAGTTTGTATGTGTATGAGCAAACAATGAGTCTCAACCAAACCTATGACTGAAGCCCTATCAAGATCTATGCTTATCGTTCCATAGATGAATATGGTATCATGCACCCCAGCAATAGGGCGAGTGAGGAGTTGTCAATTCCTAATAGCGCTATCCATAATGACCATTGGCTCAAAGAGTTAATGGTTAGAGATAAGGGAAGGGCCTTAGTACGATAAGTTCTCATGTTCCGTGTTGCATAGACATACATAGAGAGACATAGCAATAAAATAGCAATCATGTTTGATACAAATCAATTTAAATACAACATTCAAATAATAGTTTTTCGGGACATGCTTTTCCACCCCAAAACATAAAAAAAACTAAAAATAGGGGAGTGCGTGAATACTCACAATGCATTTAGATGATGCAAATGGTGCCTTGAACTACGTTCCACGTGTACAACTACCGATTCCTACAATAATGGTATTCGCTAGTGAGTCTCTAATCGAAATCTAACACTAGTATACTTACTACTACAATAGAATTATGCCAATAATGTGTCAAAATTTAATATTGATAAGTTACAAATATTTTTCTGTGGAAATTAAGTTTCAAAGAATCAATTGTTATATAACAATTTAAGTGGAAATTTCCCATTATTGAAATGCTAATATTTAACATTTTAAGAGGTGTTCCAATGATTAAATATTCAAAAACTAAATCAATTTAGTTCTAAAATTTCCCAAAGTTTGCATTTCAGTTTTAATTGAAGTCAAAGACCTCAAGATAAATTTTCTTGAATTTTTGATTTGTCTGACTATTTGTCACGATTTTAGTTTCTTGAATAACCATAAAATCATGAAAAATACTAAACAGTTAATAAAAATTACCAAACTTCAGATTTTGGTTCTAAATGTACTAAAAGACTTCTAGATAAATTTTCATGGATTATGAATATGTATAACCATTTTTCATATATTTAATTCTCTTAATAGATACAAATTCATGAAAAATAGAAATCAGTTAAGAAAATACCCCAAACTCTTTATAACAATGTCATTACACATACTTAAGCTGAGAAAAATATAAAAATGGGTTTCTAAACTGTTTAACCCAATTTTATGATTTTTATGCATTTATTCTAATAAAAATGAAATAAATAGAAAACAGTTTCCAAAATTACTCAAACTTTTTATTTTACTGTTATTATACATATAGGAGCTGGGAAAAATATAAAAGATATTTTTCAGTTGGTATTTCTATTTTTCTTTGTTTTATCCCCTTAAATAATCATTAATTGAAGAATAAATAATAAAGAGTTAAAATAAATTCCCAAAAAATTTTGTAACATCATTTACAGTGTAAGTAATCTGGGAAAAATACCAAAGGTGGTTTTCATATTGTATAATCCGGTTTTGGGTATTTAAGTGTATTTAAGTGTATTTAACCTTAGAAAATAGGAGAAAAGTAGTATACAGAAGAGAAAAATCATCAAAATGTTTATGTAGGCTCCTAATGTACAACAAGAGGTTCTGGTAATTTTTCATGAATTTTGGATGATCAGAAATATTTTTTCTATTTTTAGGCCATTATAATTACAAAAATTGGGGAAAAATAGAAATGTATTATGAAAAATCTTGAAATTATTTTTCTGAGTCTTCCACCTCTGGTAAGAGGTGCGAAAATTGCTAGATGGCATTTTCACACTCTCTAAAGTGGTTTTGTGATTTATTGGAACCACACAAAAAGAAAATCAAAAGACATATCAAACAGTAACAAAAATCGATGAAATTTTATGAGGGGTCATTATTCACCATAAGGGTCATCCACGAATTTTTCTAGGATTTATAGACCTCAGAAAGTATTTTATGTGATTTATGCCCTTGTTTTCTTGTAACAAATTTAATAAATCAAAGAAATGGTAAAAACTCTTGGGATTTTCCAGATATTCATATTATCTTAATGGGAATCTGGGAAAATTTTTATTTCGAACAGAAAGAACTTTTAGATATTTTTTATAAATAAAATCATTTACATGCACTATTAACAATGTACTTTAATCATCAAGCTCTTTAGCTTGGTGTTCATCACATGCATCACGGTTTGAAGACCATGCATGGACATATGTTGGTCATAGTGATGTTTTCAAAGGAAATACTTGAATGCATAAGGTATATGAACCTTCAAAACTTGTAAAAATCCGTATTTTAGTGTTTGACATAGGTTTTGGTCCTTGGATTTCACCATTTACAACATGCATGTTGTTTTTGGTTGAAATCCTACCACCATCATCATCAAAACCATGAGTTTGTGTGTGTGTATGTTTATGTGTTCATGATCTTTCATTAGAATGGTGTAGAAGAACAAAGAAATGCAAGAAAATCCATGAAAACTTGAAGGAAAATGAAAGGAAATCGTGTTCTACCTTAATGAACACCATTAGATGATGAAGATTTTGAGTATCTTGAGTGTTCTTGGACATGTTGGCTGTAAAATTTCGTGGTTCATAGTGGGAGGAAGAGAAAATGTGTGTGAGAGTGTGAGAGAGAAATGAGAGAAAATGAGGGAATATGGAGTGTGAGAGAGAAGAAGAATCATTTTGTGTTGGGAAGAGGAGAGGCATCTTGGGAGGAGGGAGTCCGACTTTGGAGTGGAGACAGGGTCTCCCTCTCTTAAATTTTATAAAATTATAACTTTATTTTATAAAAATATCAAGTTTTTATAAAATATGCACCTTATTTTAATTTTCATTCACAAAACCTTGATTTTTTATTTTTTGCATAGAAAATAAGGTTAAATATTAATGACTTAATTTTTTTTTTTAAATGCATTCTCATAATTTTTATTATTATAAGATCATATTATAAGTTTCATAATTATTTTTATAGAAATTTTTAAGGTTAAAGTTTATAAATATGAGTTTTTATGGCTTTTAGGGTTTTGGAGTTTAATAAACTTTGAATATCAAAATAAATAGAATATTTGAGACTTTAAATTATCTTATGGTATTATAACTCTTTTATAGTTATAAATAATGTTTGTAATTTATTTTTATCGGTTTATTGGCATTCTATGTAGTGACTCCGAGATTCAAGCGAAATTGAGGAATCAAGTATACTATAGTCCTAGTCTACAACTTTGACTTAAGTTTCTATGAGACTCCGACCTAATTTCTACTACTAGGTCAAGTGCATAATGTGTGTATATGATTCATGAAAAGGTGTTCGAGTCAAAGAGTGGCCCGAATAAGGATAGTCACTACCGTTCAGTAGATGCAGAATTCACATATCAATGTGAAATCTAAGCACATTATCCATTGTTTCTAATTGTTTCCAAGTTTCTAGTAGGTCATAACTTAGCTTCTAGTTACTAAGTCTAGTATGTGTCGTGCCTATATGTGCAACTAAGTTTATTCAAATCTAGAACTAACTCGAATTTTGACGGTTGTCACAGTCTCCCCCGGTTAAAAGAATTTCGTCCCGAAATTCAATTCGTGACGTATCCTATTAGAACTCAGCCGAATACAATTATATAGCTGGAGAGGTGGTGACTTGCAGTGTTCTTTGATTATTTCAGGTTTATTTCCTCAAAGGAAGAACCCAATTATTTAGCTATAATCAAAGTAATGTTTCCTTAATTCGAGTTCTACAGTCTAGATTGCGAGAAATTAGGATCACGGAAATCATGATCTGACAATGGCGACCTAGTTGAAAAAGATCATCTAGTTAGATATTATCTGAATTAAGAGAGCGGTATAAGTTTTGCTGAAGCACCAACTGCACTGAGCGTAAATCCGTATTGATGCTTAAGTCGCATTCTAAATCGGCACTAAGTGTAAATTTATTGTCTGATAAAGAAAAGATTAGGAACAATTTTTCACTTCCGGGTTGGCTACTAAATATGGAAAATATATATTTTGAAATAAGAAGGGGTAGCACGAATGAAAGAGAAGCGATTGATGGTAAGTTCCTAAAAATACATACTAAGGGTAGGCAACAAAGTTTTGGTACATCTCAAATGTAAAGGATAATTAAGTGTCGTCGACAAAATAAATTACGAAATGATTGAGCATCTCCGAGGCTATAATTACTACTACGGTTACTCTTATAATAATAAAACCTTATTCGAAGAATAAATATATTTAGAGAGTCATTGGTGCAAATGGAAGCGATGAAAATTTATGATAAATTAAATCACATTGTGTATATAGCATTTTAAGTGTTTAGAAGTGATTAAAAATCTCATTGTTATCAAAATGTCTGTTTAGAAATGATAATTAATCTCACTATTATCAAAATGTGTAATAATTCCAAGATAATGAAGATACATGTGTGGCGATCCAACAAAGTAGTAAAATAATATAAAGATTAATTAAAGTTAAATGTTTAAGTCGTCATTAAGGGAATTTTTTTTATTGAAATTATTGATATTACGCTATTTGAAAAATTGACTAATTGTCTAAGTCAGGACAAATCTAAGTTTACGAGGAGTCAAAATACTTATGAAAACAAGCTTGAGAGTTTAGGAACTCACTGAAAATTGCAAAGTAAAATACTATTTTAAGAAAGGTGTAAAAATGTTAATCTTTGAAAATAGTGCATTCATAGTTTAGTGTTTCTACAAAAACAATCATTTAGAGAATAGATAATCGTAAAATTCAAAACTTTTGATGTATTTAAAGAAAAGAAGAAACATAAGGATACATATCCTTCACATATATTTTCCGGATATAGAAAAATTATAAGCATAAGAGTATTCATCTTGTGTATTAATTATAAGGAAAAATACAATGAAAATTGCATTTTATATCAAGTTTCTGAATTTAGAACGAAAGAGCAAATGTAAATAAGGATCACTTGTTTATAGAGATTTCAAAATAAAAAACAAGATGTATATGATAAAAAGGCGTAATTGAATATATCAAAGTTGAGTAAATAAAAATTATTCCTCACGGCTATACATGTATTAATCGCTCAAAACGAAAGGATAGACTTCTAGTATGTATGTGTACAAACATGATACCAGGAGAAGCAAATTAGACAGAAACAAAGTTAGACAATGTATTATGTTACTATTATGGGTGTGTGAGATCTAAAGTCATAAGGAGAGCAAGAAATCAAGTGCGGGGGAAAGAAAAAGGAAGGTAGCGGCGGCAATGATTGTTATTGTTAAAATTATAAGAACAATACCTATAGGTAGATTAAAACCAGGTTGAGATATATTTCAAACTTTAATATTTGATGTATATTGATGATTAAATAGACATGTGAGAGTCTTAGAATGTTTGCTAATAATCATGAGTTACCTTATTAAGTTAAACTCCATTTGTGAAAAAGAAGAAGCACTACAAACGGTAGTTGAAAATATGACAATTTGACTTTTTAGAATGGAGTTCAATAATAGTTAAAACATATAAGGTAAAGACTAAATAGATTTAGAAGAGTAATTATACATTGTTGAAGGTGTCACTGGAAATTTAAAAGTGAACACTAAGTTTTGTAATGTTGTAAGTTTTATAAACACATATTATAAAACTAATTTGAAATAAAATAAACAAATAAGGTGTGTTTTGAAATGTAGGCATCAGTGATGTCTTGTAAACACATTTGGATTAGAAAGTTGTAATACCATGTTGGGTTTCAAGAAAACACATTTAAGTAAAGTACGATGCCTAAATGGGGAAGTAGTCAAAAGTCTTAAAACAAAAGTGGTTTGAAGATCCGATGAAGCTTTTACACATAATATGAACTTTAACGTCATATGTTTAAGTTTTATAGTAAAGAGTTTAAACACGATAATAAAAGAAAATGTTTCTAGTTTTTCGAAAACGTGCCAAAATGGTAATCAAGGTTTAAAATGGTTTCTATGCCCTTTAAAAGCACATCTATCCATTGAAATGGATTGAAATGAAATTGAAATAGCAATGTTAAAACCAATATTGGTTAAATTGAGTTTTGAAGAAAAGTGTTAAATTAAAGCAAGTTGTCAATTTTTTTTTTTTAGTTAGAATATGGCTTACATTGTTAGGAAATGTCTACTAAGTTGACTGAAGTGGTTATAAAATATTTTATCGATGATAAATAAAACCGATGAAGCGAAATAATTTTTCGATGGAAGATTAAGAAGTAAGGAGAAAGTATGTTAGTGTAGTTGATCGTATCTAAATACTAAGGCGAGTATAAGGGGAGTACCGATGTCTTTTCCCCCAAGATAAAGGGCAAGAAAAATTGTTTGAAAAACGTTTTATGGTGTCAATGCAGTTTCGTGGCCTTTTATAGAGGTCAAAGGGATATCCTATGCTAAGTTTTAACCTGAAGGTGGAAACAACCTAAAGCTAAATCGTAGCGTAGTAATAAGGTCTCACATATTAGTAGCAATAGGTTAAACCTTTGTGTCTCCTTGTGAGTCGAATCCAGAATGCCCGCCAATGGTATCCAAGTAATTACTTAGTGGTGACTCATCTACATCCTTACGCGATGCTCCAATTATCATTCGTGTCGGTATCGAAACGCTTTTTCCTAGTTGTAACTCTAGTACGAAGACGATGAAGAGGTATTGAGGGATAATTGGTATTGGTTTCGACTTAAGATTATTACTAGTGTATATCTAACTACTAACCTTATATCTAAAGTCAATAGCTACCGAGGAATACCCATTATCAGTACTATGTGCATTGCTCTTAGAGTGGCTAGTGATATAACCTAAGTGGTTAACCTAGCACTTGATAACGGATAAGAATATTTCTAAATAAGGGCATTGATATAACAGTGAACTTAGTTTCTAAGTGTATCTAGATGAATGCCTATAATATGCAATGCCCGTACGCACACCAAAAATTTTGTTTTTCAAAAGTTTAAGTTGAAAATTGTTTTGAACATAATTCTACTATAACCGTTTCAAGCCTCGCATTAAGTTTCCTTAATTAAGCATAGTTGGCCAGGCTATACTTAGTTAAAGTCCAATAATGCGTACTCGAATTAGTTATACCAGTAGTATGTTCTATATTTTAAAAAACGTTTAGAAATTTGTTTTTTGGCTATAGTTGTGGTTCTTCAAAGGAAAACCGGTATTTTCTATAACCTTCGGCTCTGATACCATTTTCTGTCACACCCCGCTAAAGCGGAAACACAGGGCGTGGCAGTACAAAGGGTTTCATCGCAAAAGTTAAAAGACAACACCAACCATAGTATTAAAAATCATTACAAATTCACAATGGGTTTGAACAACTTTTAAAAGAAATTACAATGTAAATTGAAATACAACACATGCGAATGCTCCTAAAAGTGAAGTGTCCTTAAGTGCCACTTACTCGATGATTCCTGAAAAAGCATGTAAAACGAGCGTCAACTATAAAAATAGTTGGTGAGTACTCACAGATAAACAAAATAATATTAGTTCCATGAATTGAAATCAAAGTTTTGATAAAAGTTTCCAATAATAAAAGTATATTGTTAAAATGAGTAAATAAGTTTGTAAAAACAAAGTTCTTTGTCATCATGAGAGATAAAGTATGTTGCCCAAATAAGATGCAACATTCATATTCTCATGGAAGATAAAGTTCGTTACTCAAACGAGTAAACAAGTTTCATTGCTAAAATGAGCAATCAATTTCGTTGCTACAAGGAGCAAACAATTTCATTGCTAAAACATGTATATAAGTTTTCAGTAATAAAAGTTCGTTGTTGTAATGAGAAACAAAGTTCATTGCTATAATTAATAACAAGTTTATTGCTATAACGAGAAACGAGTTTGTATGTGTATGAGCAAACAATGAGTCTCAACC
Organism: Lactuca virosa; assembly: GCF_052849685.1. Lineage (NCBI taxonomy): Eukaryota > Viridiplantae > Streptophyta > Magnoliopsida > Asterales > Asteraceae > Lactuca > Lactuca virosa. The sequence continues at coordinate 256,377,236 of NC_136434.1, forward strand.
AAACCTATGACTGAAGCCCTATCAAGATCTATGCTTATCGTTCCATAGATGAATATGGTATCATGCACCCCAGCAATAGGGCGAGTGAGGAGTTGTCAATTCCTAATAGCGCTATCCATAATGACCATTGGCTCAAAGAGTTAATGGTTAGAGATAAGGGAAGGGCCTTAGTACGATAAGTTCTCATGTTCCGTGTTGCATAGACATACATAGAGAGACATAGCAATAAAATAGCAATCATGTTTGATACAAATCAATTTAAATACAACATTCAAATAATAGTTTTTCGGGACATGCTTTTCCACCCCAAAACATAAAAAAAACTAAAAATAGGGGAGTGCGTGAATACTCACAATGCATTTAGATGATGCAAATGGTGCCTTGAACTACGTTCCACGTGTACCACTACCGATTCCTACAATAATGGTATTCGCTAGTGAGTCTCTAATCGAAATCTAACACTAGTATACTTACTACTACAATAGAATTATGCCAATAATGTGTCAAAATTTAATATTGATAAGTTACAAACATTTTTCTGTGGAAATTAAGTTTCAAAGAATCAATTGTTATATAACAATTTAAGTGGAAATTTCCCATTATTGAAATGCTAATATTTAACATTTTAAGAGGTGTTCCAATGATTAAATATTCAAAAACTAAATCAATTTAGTTCTAAAATTTCCCAAAGTTTGCATTTCAGTTTTAATTGAAGTCAAAGACCTCAAGATAAATTTTCTTGAATTTTTGATTTGTCTGACTATTTGTCACGATTTTAGTTTCTTGAATAACCATAAAATCATGAAAAATACTAAACAGTTAATAAAAATTACCAAACTTCAGATTTTGGTTCTAAATGTACTAAAAGACTTCTAGATAAATTTTCATGGATTATGAATATGTATAACCATTTTTCATATATTTAATTCTCTAAATAGATACAAATTCATGAAAAATAGAAATCAGTTAAGAAAATACCCCAAACTCTTTATAACAATGTCATTACACATACTTAAGCTGGGAAAAATATAAAAATGGGTTTCTAAACTGTTTAACCCAATTTTATGATTTTTATGCATTTATTCTAATAAAAATGAAATAAATAGAAAACAGTTTCCACAATTACTCAAACTTTTTATTTTACTGTTATTATACATATAGGAGCTGGGAAAAATATAAAAGATATTTTTCAGTTGGTATTTCTATTTTTCTTTGTTTTATCCCCTTAAATAATCATTAATTGAAGAATAAATAATAAAGAGTTAAAATAAATTCCCAAAAAATTTTGTAACATCATTTATAGTGTAAGTAATCTGGGAAAAATACCAAAGGTGGTTTTCATATTGTATAATCCTGTTTTGGGTATTTAAGTGTATTTAAGTGTATTTAACCTTAGAAAATAGGAGAAAAGTAGTATACAGAAGAGAAAAATCATCAAAATTTTTATGTAGGCTCCTAATGTACAACAAGAGGTTCTGGTAATTTTTCATGAATTTTGGATGATCAGAAATATTTTTTCTATTTTTAGGCCATTATAATTACAAAAATTGGGGAAAAATAGAAATGTATTATGAAAAATCTTGAAATTATTTTTCTGAGTCTTCCACCTCTGGTAAGAGGTGCGAAAATTGCTAGATGACATTTTCACACTCTCTAAAGTAGTTTTGTGATTTATTGGAACCACACAAAAAGAAAATCAAAAGACACATCAAACAGTAACAAAAATCGATGAAATTTTATGAGGGGTTATTATTCACCATAAGGGTCATCCACGAATTTTTCTAGGATTTATAGACCTCAGAAAGTATTTTATGTGATTTATGCCCTTGTTTTCTTGTAACAAATTTAATAAATCAAAGAAATGGTAAAAACTCTTGGGATTTTCCAGATATTCATATTATCTTAATGGGAATCTGGGAAAATTTTTATTTCGAACAGAAAGAACTTTTAGATATTTTTTATAAATAAAATCATTTACATGCACTATTAACAATGTACTTTAATCATCAAGCTCTTTAGCTTGGTGTTCATCACATGCATCACGGTTTGAAGACCATGCATGGACATATGTTGGTCATAGTGATGTTTTCAAAGGAAATACTTGAATGCATAAGGTATATGAACCTTCAAAACTTGTAAAAATCCGTATTTTAGTGTTTGACATAGGTTTTGGTCCTTGGATTTCACCATTTACAACATGCATGTTGTTTTTGGTTGAAATCCTACCACCATCATCATCAAAACCATGAGTTTGTGTGTGTGTATGTTTATGTGTTCATGATCTTTCATTAGAATGGTGTAGAAGAACAAAGAAATGCAAGAAAATCCATGAAAACTTGAAGGAAAATGAAAGGAAATCGTGTTCTACCTTAATGAACACCATTAGATGATGAAGATTTTGAGTATCTTGAGTGTTCTTGGACATGTTGGCTGTAAAATTTCATGGTTCATAGTGGGAGGAAGAGAAAATGTGTGTGAGAGTGTGAGAGAGAAATGAGAGAAAATGAGGGAATATGGAGTGTGAGAGAGAAGAAGAATCATTTTGTGTTGGGAAGAGGAGAGGCATCTTGGGAGGAGGGAGTCCGACTTTGGAGTGGAGACAGGGTCTCCCTCTCTTAAATTTTATAAAATTATAACTTTATTTTATAAAAATATCAAGTTTTTATAAAATATGCACCTTATTTTAATTTTCATTCACAAAACCTTGATTTTTTATTTTTTGCATAGAAAATAAGGTTAAATACTAATGACTTAATTTTTTTTTTAAATGCATTCTCATAATTTTTATTATTATAAGATCATATTATAAGTTTCATAATTATTTTTATAGAAATTTTTAAGGTTAAAGTTTATAAATATGAGTTTTTATGGCTTTTAGGGTTTTGGAGTTTAATAAACTTTGAATATCAAAATAAATAGAATATTTGAGACTTTAAATTATCTTATGGTATTATAACTCTTTTATAGTTATAAATAATGTTTGTAATTTATTTTTATCGGTTTATTGGCATTCTATGTAGTGACTCCGAGATTCAAGCGAAATTGAGGAATCAAGTATACTATAGTCCTAGTCTACAACTTTGACTTAAGTTTCTATGAGACTCCGACCTAATTTCTACTACTAGGTCAAGTGCATAATGTGTGTATATGATTCATGAAAAGGTGTTCGAGTCAAAGAGTGGCCCGAATAAGGATAGTCACTACCTTTCAGTAGATGCAGAATTCACATATCAATGTGAAATCTAAGCACATTATCCATTGTTTCTAATTGTTTCCAAGTTTCTAGTAGGTCATAACTTAGCTTCTAGTTACTAAGTCTAGTATGTGTCGTGCCTATATGTGCAACTAAGTTTATTCAAATCTAGAACTAACTCGAATTTTGACGGTTGTCACAATACACCTCACAGAGAGCAAACAGGGTTTTTTTCAAGGAAACTACATCTAACGATACAAGTATGGTAGATACTTGTACACCTCAGAAAAGAACAGATAACCAACTGTAAACTTTTAAGGAAAATATAGGATTTTCCTGGGATAACTTAACCTTACATAAACAGGCTGTTTAACAAATAACTAATGGATAATCAAACATATTTCATAAGAAAATATAGGATTTTCTTGGGAAACACTTTTCAAAGGATCAAAGAAACATTTCTTTCACCAGAACTAAAATGCTTATGAACTCACCAGCTTTATGCTTATATTTTAAAACTGCTTGTATTCTCAGGGCAACCTTAGACATGTACTCTTGCCAATTTTTGGAGAAGACGGAGCATCTTGGAGTCTCGTCTTTATCTTTTACTTTTGTTATATGCTGTTATGTACAAACTATGTTTTCAAACAGATGTAAATAATCATATTATAATGTAATGGTTGTGTTTACTTTGATTGCTATGATACGATTGTTGTGATACTACGCATGACGTCACCCGCCCCCGAATGTTTCCTCCGTCCGTTCCGACGGTTCGGGGGTGTGATAGATTGGTATCAGAGCTATTGTTTATAGTGAACTAAGTATACCGAACCTTACATGGTATACAACTATAAACACTAAGGGGCCGAAGTGCTCTGAACTAAAAGTATACTTTTAAAATACAAGTATTTTTACAAAAAGTATACAAGTATACCTACATCCCAGAAACAATATCATGACTAGAACAAAACAAAAGTATTTGGATGTTGAACACTGCGGTTAAACCTGGGCAGTTATGTAATGATGTATAGGGTCAATATAACCTGATCAACTATATTTATTCGAGACATGACCAACATGTGCTTGGGAGTGACTGTGGTGTTGCAACAGGCCTAAAACTTACCTAGTATCCATACAACAAGGTATCAAAAGAACAAAACATACAACTTAAAATACTGTAGGAGTATTTTATCCAGAGCCGAATACATTGTAGAAATTCATTCCTAGTGTTGCTACCTATTCGTTTCTTAGAGATAACTTACTTGCATTAGTAACCTTTCTTTGCTTATCGCTTGGTAAACACTTTATTATCAGGATGGGATATATTTTGTTTCATATATCTTGAGGACTTACCATCCTCTTCTTCCTGGTTGTTTCTAGAACAAGATGCCTCCCCGAAGAAGACCCATCAGAAGAAATGACGACACTCCACCACCACACCCCCTCAGTTCGATCCCGTTATGTTCCAGGCAGCTGTTACTGCTGCTGTGGCTCCCGCGATGTCACAGATTAATCCTAGCGGATCTGGCGGGCAGGGAGGTGGTACTCATCCCCAAAATCATGAAGGTAGTTAGGGACACCAGAAGGAGTGCTCTTATAAGGACTTCATGAACGCGAAACCCACATCTTTCGACGGTAAAGGAGGGGTTATTGCCCTGACCCAATGGTTCGAGAAGATCGAGTCCATTTTCGAATCTGTTCCTGTTCTGAAGCCAACAAAGAAAAATTCGCCGCTTGCACTTTCGCCAACAGAGCACTAACCTGGTGGAATGGTCGAGTCAAATCCCTAACCCTGCCAGTGGCGAATGCTATGGGTTGGGAGAGCTTGAAAGAGCTCATGCTTGCTGAATACTGCCCACGGGGCGAGATGCAGAAACTGGAGCACGAGCTATGGAACTTGAAGATGAAAAGTTCCGATATTGCCTCCTACACTTCTAGGTTTGAAGACCTAGCACTTCTTTGCTCGGGAATGGTCACCCCGTAAAGCAAAAAGATTGAGAGATACATATGGGGACTGATACAACCCACCAAAGGAAATGTCTTGACTGCTAGGCCAAACACCTTTGACAGCGCTAAGTGTCTGGCGCAGACTCTCATAGATCACAGAGTTGATCTTGATAATGTGACAGCCGATCCTAAGCCAGCAAAGGTGAGCGGTGAGAAAAGAAAATTCTGGAAGGAGCGAAAGGGCCAGCCTTCGCAGGAGCCCTCAAAGAAACAGCAAACGGTGGCGGTCCACGCTGCTACTACTCCTTCCGCTGCCCCTGCCATTCAAGCACCTACCAGTAGATATGCTGGTACCCTTCCTCGGTGCGACAAGTGTAACTATCATCATAATCCCGGCCCATGCCGAGAAATGTCATGCACCAGCTGTGGCAAAAAGGGGCACACAGCTCGAGTTTGCAAGGCACCAGTCCAACCAACCAATCAGGCATCTGGAGCAGGCGTCGGTCAAGCCTGTTATGGTTGTGGAGAAGTCGGGCACTACAAGAGAAACTGCCCCAAGGCAACAATAGCTGGTAGCATGGGGAGAGTGCTAGCGATGAGCCAAGAAGAGGCAGTTACAGATCCCACCGTTGTTTCGGGTACGTTCCTCCTCGACAACTCTTATGCATGCATTCTTTTCGATTCTGGTGCGGAGAGAAGTTTTATTAGCCATGCATTCAAACATCTCCTCAAACATAAACCTCAACCACTAACTGAAACATATACCGTCGAGATGGCTAACGGTGAGAAATAGAGCACTAATGATATATACGTAGGCTGTACCCTTACCTTAAACGATCATTCTTTTCCCATCGACCTTATGCCACTTTCCATAAAAAGCTTCGATGTCATCATCGGCATGGATTGGTTGAGCCCCAATCATGCTGATATCCTTTGTTACGAAAAAGCTATCCGTCTCAATCTTTCCTCTGATGAAACTCTCATGATTTACGGCGATAAACTCAGTTCAAACCTCTGTATCGTTTCGTGCATCAAAGCCCAGAAAATTCTGCGAAAGGAGTGTCATGCATTCCTAGCCCATATCATTAACGAGAAGCAGGAAGTTAAAGACCTCGAGAGCATCCCCGAAGTCTGCAACTTTCCCAATGTTTTTCCCGAAGATCTCCCGGGAATCCCTCCCGAGCGCCAAGTCGAGTTTCGCATCGACTTAGTCCCCGGAGCTACCCCCGTAGCTAAATCCCCATACCGATTAGCGCCGGCAGAAATGCAGGAGTTATCCAGTCAGCTCAATGAGCTGCTCAGCAAAGGATTCATCAGACCAAGTTCCTCACCCTGGGGAGCCCCGATCTTATTTGTGAAAAAGAAGGATGGATCCTTTCGGATGTGCATTGATTATCGAGAACTGAACAAGCTCACTATCAAAAACCGTTACCCTCTTCCTCGAATCGATGACCTCTTCGATCAACTTCAGGGAGCCACTTACTTCTCCAAAATAGACCTAAGATCAGGGTACCATCAGCTGCAAGTCCATGAGAGTGATGTTCCTAAGATAGCATTTCAGACTCGGTATGGTCACTACGAATTTGTAGTGATGCCCTTCGGTCTAACCAACGCACCGGCGGTATTCATGGACCTGATGAATCGGGTGTGCCGTTCTTTCATGGACAAGTTCGTAATCGTGTTCATCGACGATATACTTGTCTATTCCAGAAGTGAGGAAGATCATCGACAGCACTTGAGATTGGTGCTGGAAACCCTAAGGACGGAGAAGTTGTACGCGAAATTCTCCAAGTGCGAATTCTGGATTCGAAAAGTAACCTTCCTGGGTCACGTAGTAAGCGAGGAAGGCATACACGTGGACCCCTCCAAAATCAAAGCGATAGAGAACTGGTCAGCACCGAAGACGCCCACAAAAATCCGTCAATTCTTGGGTCTCGCTGGCTATTATCGCAGATTTATTCAGAATTTTTCCAGAATTGCCAAACCCTTAACCACTCTGACTCAGAAAAACGTACCCTTTTGTTGGAGTGAAAAGCAAGACACTGCGTTCCAAACATTGAAGAAGGCCCTGTGCAGCGCGCCTATCTTGTCTCTGCCCGAAGGGACGGAGGACTTCGTTGTCTACTGTGATGCATCCAATCAGGGCCTAGGCTGTTTGCTCATGCAACGGGGAAAAGTCATTGCTTATGCCTCAAGACAGTTGAAAGCACACGAAGTCAACTACACAACGCACGACCTGGAGTTGGGAGTAGTGGTCTTCGCATTGAAGATATGGAGACATTATCTTTACGGAACCAAGTGCACTATCTTCACTGACCATAAAAGTCTGCAGCATATTTTCGACCAGAAGGAGTTGAACATGAGACAACGGCGATGGGTTGAGCTACTCAGCGATTACGAGTGCGAAATCCGCTACCATCCCGGCAAGGCCAATGTGGTGGCAGATGCCCTCAGCCGGAAGGAGTACTCAGGTTGTAGAGTGAAGGCACTGACCATGACTATCCATTCCCATTTATCCGCGCAAATCAAGGAGGCTCAGCTGGAAGCCTTAAAACCAGAGAACATGCCGGGTGAAACATTGAGAGGAATGGAAAAGAACCTAGAGATCAAGGGAGACGGAGTCTATTATTTCATGGACCGGATCTGGACCCCAAATTTTGGTGGTTACAGAGAGGTTGTAATGAACGAAGCTCACAAGACTAGATACTCCGTTCATCCAGGTTTAGACAAGATGTACCTCGATCTCAAGAAACTATATTGGTGGCCGAACATGAAAGCAGAGATCGCTACCTTCGTGGGCAAGTGCCTGACTTGCGCCAAGGTGAAGGTCGAATATCAGAAGCCCTCAGGTCTACTCCACCAGCCGGAGATACCTGAGTGGAAGTGGGAGAGAATTACTATGGATTTTATCACCAAATTACCCAAGTCTCCGAGTGGGCACGGCGCCATTTGGGTAATTGTCGACCGACTGACTAAATCCGCCCACTTCCTGCCGATCAAGGAAAACTTCAAAATGGAGAGACTCACGCGAATCTACATCCGAGAGATACTTCGACTACATGGTGTGCCTGTGTCCATTATCTCCGATCGAGATATCAGGTTCACTTCGAGGTTCTGGCAGTCACTGCAGAAGGCTCTTGGAACTAAGCTGGATATGAGCACAACGTACCATCCTCAGACAGATGGGCAGAGTGAGAGAACTATCCAAACCTTGGAAGACATGTTGAGAGCATGTGTCATTGACTTCGGTGAGTCGTGGGACACCCATTTGCCCTTGGTCGAGTTTTCGTACAACAACAGTTACCATACCAGCATCAAGGCTGCGCCTTTCGAAACCCTCTGTGGTCGCAAGTGCAGATCCCCTCTGTGTTGGGCTGAGGTGGGCGACACGCAGCTAGCCAAGGGGCAAGTCCATGACAGCACTCTCACTGGCCCAGAAATCATCCGCGAAACCACCAAAAAGATCGTACAAATCCGGGAACGACTCAAAGCCTCACGAGATAGACAAAAGAGCTACGCCGATAAACGACGAAAACCCTTGGAGTTCCAGGTTGGAGACCGTGTCCTGCTAAAAGTCTCACCCTGGAAAGGCATGATACGCTTTGGTAAGCATGGAAAGCTAAATCCAAGATACATAGGACCCTTCGAGATCCTCGCTAGGATCGGTCCCGTAGCCTACAAACTTCATTTACCGCAAGAACTTAGCAACATTCATCCTGTATTCCACGTTTCGAATCTTAAGAAATGCGTATCCGACGAAACCCTTACGATTCCTCTCGACGAGATTGAGATCAACGAGAACCTGAACTTTGTGGAAGAACCAGTCGAAATCATGGATAGAGAGATCAAACGAACGAAACAAAGTCGCATCCCGATAGTGAAGGTTCGCTGGAATGCCAAGCGGGGACCTGAATTCACTTGGGAGCGCGAAGATCAGATGAAACAGAAGTATCCGGATCTCTTTTCTAATCCATGATATGTATTCTATGTTCGAATCTCGGGACGAAATTCCCTCTAACGAGGGGATGATGTGACAACCCGAAACTTTTTCCGTTATCCTTACCCAGTTTCCGTTAATAAAACTTGGGTTTTTATTTAATTCCGTCAAATTTCTTAGTTTTGGAAGGACTTTACGTTTTAAATAAATCAATTCGGATTTATTTCCGTTCACGTTAGTATTATTTTTGGTCTAACGGAATATTCTAAGCTCAGTTCAATCGAGTTTTGGATTCGAAAACGAGGTTTTCAAAGTCAAAGCGTAGCATTCGAGCCAAACACCCCTTCGATAGGAGTTTACGGCCGCAAACTCGAGTTTACGGCCGTAAACCCCCCACCCCACCCCTTGGCCGTAAACTCACCCCTATATAAGGGATGAGTGGCCTTCATTTCACACTTTACACATCTCAGGAGCTTTCTCTCTCTACTCTCTCTCTCTCTCTACAATTTTCAAAATTGCTCAAGGACCCTCAAGAATGTAAGTGATTCTTCACTTTGATTGTGTTTCTATCTCACTTCTAGTGGTAAATCCATGTTCCTATCTCATGAATCTCATATTTTTCTAGATTTTCTCTCTCACCAAGAACACCAAGAACACACACTAGTTCTTGGTGGCTAAAAACCTCATTCCAAGGATCTTAACAGTAAGTAACTACCATCTGTACTTGATATCTACTAGAAACCATCGATTTTCGCCTAAAAATCGACCTGAAACGCATGAACACAGAGGGTTTACGGCCGTACACCCTTCAATGACCGTAGACTCCATTTTTGGTTGATTATTGACCTTTAAACTCTTCCTTGAAATGGGCACGAGGCTTAGGACACTTCCCAGAGGCTAGAAAGGACCTTGAAACACCAAAAATCGCACCTTTCGCCAAGTGTTTACGGGCGTAAACTCATGGGCCGTAAACCCATAGGCCGTAAACCCATGGGCCGTAAACCCATGGACCGCAAACACTTGAGCCGTAAACCCATGGACCGTACACTCCTGATTACGGCCGCAAACTCCCCTATTCAATCACATGTGATTCTAACACTTAGTTTTAAGTGTTTCCTAGTCCCTAAGGTGGTTCTTTCCATAACAACTAGTGTTATGCCCTCAGCTAATGCATATATGTACTTTTACATGCTAAATAGGATCCGTTTGTTCCTGAGGCTTTATTTGACACTCAGCAATTCCTAGCAACTTACACTCGAATCCCACGTCAAACAATGAGTTCATACCCCTACGCTTTTCCGAGTTTTTCATGTTTTCAGGGGCGAATACAAGCAAAAGTACAAGGAAACTTGTGCTCAAAGTATATTATTTTGTATAAAATAATGGTATGTTCAGTATGTTTTTAACACAGAAAACAGTTTTACCAAACGATTAAGAAATCAACACGTAGAAACAGTTTTCAAAACTAAAGCAATGAACTTGTGAATCTTGTCATAAAATGTGATATTTTATAAAGGATTCATACACATCATAAACAGGATTTTCGGTATTATTACATGCAAATTGTTAGTCTAAAGTTGGAGACACGTCCTTGGTAACACTCCCACCGAATTCGAGAGTGTAGGACTAGCACTTGTAACCAGAATCTCTTGTAGGGAGAGCGTGACTGTTGTGTATAGATCTATACGGGACTGACTATCCCGCACCTCGCTTCTAGCTATAGTGGGACCGTCAGGTCAACGGGTGACAAAGTCATAAAAAGATACTGGCCCCGTTACGTGCCATATCAAGTCTAAGTACGGTTATGACACTCGCAACCTAGATAAACAGAATTTACTTTTGTAATAATGAAACAAGTGAGCTAACCTCAAAGTAAAAACCGATTCGATTACTAGAGGGTATTGTTAATACCCTTAGGATTTAGTTCACCACTTATTTATTAGTTTTATATATGAATTAAGGCTAATACACCTCACAGAGAGCAAACATGGTTTTTTTTCAAGGAAACTACATCTAACGATACAAGTATGGTAGATACTTATACACCTCAGACAAGAACAGATAACCAACTGTCAACTTTTAAGGAAAATATAGGATTTTCCTGGGATAACTCAACCTTACATAAACAGGCTGTTTAACAAATAACTAATGGATAATCAAACATATTTCATAAGAAAATATAGGATTTTCTTGGGAAACACTTTTCAAAGGATCAAAGAAACATTTCTTTCACCAGAACTAAATACTTATGAACTCACCAACTTTATGCTGATATTTTAAAACTGCTTGTATTTTCAAGGCAACCTTAGACAGGTACTCTTGCCAAATTTTGGAGAAGGCGGAGCATCTTGGAGTCTCGTCTTTATCTTTTACTTTTGTTATATGTTGTTATGTACAAACTATGTTTTCAAACAGATGTAAATAATCATATTATAATGTAATGGTTGTGTTTACTTTGATTGCTATGATACGATTGTTGTGATACTACGCATGACGTCACCCGCCCCCGGACGTTTCCTCCGTTCGTTCCGACGGTTCAGGGGTGTGACAAAATGGAATGTCCGTTGCAGGTTTCTATCTCCAATGAACACAATATTTGTGCATTGAGTGTTTTTCGGGATATTGTTTTGGAGACTTTTGGGGTGCCCTACTCGATTGATCTAATCTCTATTCCCGTGGGAGATGTGTGTGTGATTGTAGCGATGGACTGGTTGAGTAGATTCGAGGCTATGATCGATTGTGAGGGTCAGTGGGTAGCAGTTCGAACCCCAAGTAGGGAGAATTAGAAATTTATGGAGAGGGTACAAGATTAGGATCAACCTTTTGTTCTGATCCTAGAGCCCGACAATATATCCAGCATGGGTGCATGGGTTATCTTGCTTATGTGGTTGATGCCCGAGTCAGGAAGCAGGTTTCGATTTCAGAGGTATCAGTGGTCATAGACTTTGCTGATGTGTTCCCGGAGGAGTTGTCGGGTGTGCCTCCGGAGAGGCAGGTTGAGTTCAAGATTTATTTGGTTCCGGGTGCAGCCCCTATTTCGAAGGCGACGTACCGTTTGGCACCACCTGAGATGCAAGATTTGTCCTCTCAGCTTCAGGAGCTGTTGGGAAAGAGTTTATTAGACCGAACATTTTGTTGTGGGGAGCACTGATTTTGTTCGTTAAGAATAAGGATGGTTCACACCGGATATGCATTGATTATAGGGAGTTGAACAAGTTGACGGTGAAGAACCGTTATCCCCTTCCGCAGATTGATGACCTCTTCGATCAGTTGCAGGGTGTATCTTGGTTCTCCAAGATCGATCTGAGATCAGAATATCATCAGATGAGGGTTAGAGAGGAGGACATGGAGAAGACCGCATTTCGGACTCGATATGGTCATTACGAGTTCGTGGTGATGCCATTTGGGCTCCCAAATGCGCCTGCAACATTTATGGATTTGATGAATCAGGTATGCAGGTCGATGCTCGATCGATCAGTTATTGTTTTCATTGATGATATCTTGATGTATTCCAAGACCAGGGAGCAGCACAAGGAGCACCTTCGAGAGCTTCTGGGGGTTTTTGAGGCGAGAACGGATGTACGCTAAGTTCTCAAAGTATGATTTTTGGTTACGAGAGGTCCAGTTCTTGGGACACCTCGTTAACGAAAATGGAATTTTGATCGATCCTACCAAGATTGAGGCTTTGATGCAGTGGGAGGTTCTGAAGTCGCCCTCGAAGATCAGGAGTTTCTTGGGCTTAGCAGGATATTATTGGAGATCTATTCAAGATTTCTCCAAGATTGCAGTACCCCTCACTCATCTAACGATTTGAAATATGAGGCAGCGTAGGTGGCTTGACATGGTCAAGGATTATGATTGCAAAATTATGTATCATCCAAGGAAAGCCAACGTGGTGGTTGATGCTTTGAGCCGCAAGACGGCTAGTTTGGCTATTGGGGGCCTATATATGAGGATTTCGATAGATTTTTCATTGTTGGATTTGATTAGGGAGGCTCATGCCGAGGGAATCAAGGATGAAAATTGGAAGCAGGAGAGACTCAGGGGTGAGGTTGACAGGTTTGCTACTGACAGTCGTAGATTATTGACCCTGCATGGACGGGTTTAGGTGCCAGACTTTAGAGGGATCAGACAGACTGCATTAGAGGAGGCACACAAGTCCAGGTTTTTGATACACCCTGGAGTCACCAAGATGTATCGGGATTTCAGGCAAAGTTATTGGTGGTCCTGCATCAAGACGGAGGTAGCTTGGTATGTCGAGAAGTGCTTGACCTATCGGATGGTCAAGGCCGAGCACCAGAGGCCGCATGGCAATTTGCGGCCATTAGAGGTTCCCATGTGGAAATGGGAATATATTACTATGGATTTCATCACCAAGCTACCTTGGACGACTTAGGGGTATGATGCAATTTGGGTGATAGTGGATCGGTTGACCAAGAGTTGACCAAGAGTGCCCATTTCTTAGCTGTTCACGAGAGCTCTTCAGCCAAGAAATTGGCCGACTTGTATGTACGTGAGATCATTGCTCGACATGGTATTCCAGTCTCCATTGTATCTGATCGAGATGTTAGGTTCACATCTCTTTTCTGGAAGAAGTTTCATGAGGAACTGGATACGAGGTTGCACCTCAACACTGCTTATCATCCGTAGACGGAGGGTCAGAGTGAGCGAACCATTCAGACAGTTGAGGACATGTTGAGAGCTTGTGTCATTGATTTTGGTGGGAGTTGTGTCACACCCCAAAACCGGAACGGCGGAATCGTTCGGGGGTGGAGGACGTCATGTTCAGTATCACAACAATGCAAAGTAGTAAATAAGCAACAACATCATCCATTGCATTAATAATATAATTTCATACAAGTGTGTTCTGTTGAGTTATATACACACCAAAAATATACATCAAAATAAAAGATGAGTCTAAAACGAGCTCCATCTTCTCAAAACCTGGCACCGGTACCTGTCTACTGGCGACCTGAGAATACAAGTTATTTTGAAAGAGTTTATCAGCTTTAAAGCTAGTGAGATCATAAGTATATTAATGTCTTTGTTTGTATAAAAGTGTTTGTAAGTCTGTAATGTATAAGTTTTGTAAAAGTTTGTAATTGTTTGAACACTCTTAGAAAACCCTATGTTTCCTACTAAAAGTAGCCTTCTACCAAGACATCTAGTATCTTTGTGTGTGTCTCTTGTAAGAGTGTGTATTTTCCCAAATCTCACTATCATTAACCAAAAATATAGTTTTTACATTATTGTTTATTGTGTGAATATCAAAAAGTAAATGTAAAGGGAAAATGAAATAGTACTGTAGTGTTGTATTAAGTAACTACTGCTGTACTAATTACTTTAAACTATTTGTTATTTAAAGTACCATGTGATCGGCCTGTATCCTGCTACCGACTCTATAGTAAACGACGATGTAAGACGTCGTAAGAAATGACGTTTGGCACCCGAAGACTTGCAAGTCCCACTGTAGCGAGCAGCAAGGTGTAGGATAGTCAATCCAGTATAGATCTATACACAAACTCATATGCTCCCCAATTAAGGAGATTCTGGATACAAAACGGGTCATGACAGGTAGTGCCATGCCCCCGTTAAGTGGCTCACATAACTGAATGTAATGTATATGTATATGTATATGTATGTGCTAGCTGTATTGTGTGTTCTTTCTCTGTCTAGCCTGTATGTTTTGTTTCTCATCACTGTGTATTATGTTTGTTTCTCATCACTATGTATTATGTTTGTTTCTCATCACTATGTATTATGTTTGTTTCTCATCACTATGTATTACTCATGAATGAACTGACTCATTGTATGTTTCATTGTTCTAGTAATAGTATTTTCCTAAACTATACCTATTATAGTTTACTAGTAATGTTGTTTGTGTATATGAACATGTTTGTATACCTTTGCTACCCAAAGGCATTGAACTGAACGAAAGAAGTAACCTTTTATATCTATACACATATACATGATATATAACTAGGATTCAAACGACCTTCGGACAAATAACCCGAATACCCTAAGTCCACAACCAAACAAGGAACAGGAAGTAAGGTGAGCTATCAGTCCTAAGTCCTTTCAATCCTACTTATATAATTATATCCATATAGATACACAGAATATAAGTTAAAAGAGTTTAAGTAAAATATTTAACATGTAAAAGAGTTTGATAAAAGCATTTGGTATGTAAAAGAGTTTGTAAGACAGTTTGAAGTAAAACAGTTTGGTAACACAGTATGAAAAGTAAGAAATCCACTTGTTTGGTAGTTATTAATCACATGTGATTGATATAATAACTATAATTGTTCAACTTGTATTCCCCCCCATAAAAGCATTTAAAAACATTTAAAAGGTTAATTAAGGGGTATGAACTCGCCTGTAGTGAGTGGTTTGGATGAACTGATGATATAGGATGCTAAGTGTCAAGTGAAGACTTGTACACACTCAAAGATCCTAGTTAACATATAATATCACATATATGTATCCAATTAGTCTTTAAACAACTAATTAACAAAGTTAAGACATCCTAAGACATGTAAAACACCTTTTATAAGTGCTATAAGTCCTAAGGATTGCATCTAAGTGTTGTAGGACATTGCTATTGAGTTTAGGGTTCAAGGGAACCCCTTATATGAGTTTACGGTTTTGTGACCATAAGTCATTGAGTTTACGGTCGTAAACCCATGAGTTTACGGCCGTAAACTCATGCTTCTTTGTCCATGTGTTGTTTTGAAGCTCTACTAGTCCTTAGAAGCATCTCTACTTGAAGTATAAGCCTATGGAAGTGATTAGGGCACCATTTCACTCCTAAATGGAGTTTACGGTCCTTAGACCATTTTCCTTTGGGTTTACGGCCGTAAACCCATATGGTTTATGGTCTTTTGATGTTTTCAAGTGCTAAGCTCATCAAGGAAAGGATCTATGCTAGTTTCCAAGGCTTAGAAGGGACTAGGGCACACTTTGGTACCCTTTATAGGGTTTACGGTCCAAGGTGTTCTTAGACCGTAAACACCTTTGATCCTTGGTTTTCTTGGTGTTTTCTTGATGTATAGAAGTGTAACAAGCCTTATTATACTCTAGGATAGAAGTACTTACAAGATAGAGGCTTGAAAAGGTGCTAAAAGTCCAAGAACACTAGTGTGTGTTCTTGGTGAAACTTGAAGATCTAACCTTTTGGAATGATTTCACGGATGGAAGTGTGTTAAATCACTAGATTAAGTAATATATCGACTTATTAGGACTAGAAACACTTACAAGTTGAAGATCTTGAAGAATTGTTGGATGATACTTGAGAGAGAATTGAGTTTGGATCTTGAATTTGTGAAAAATGGTAAATAATGACTAAGTGTCATATATATACCCCCAATTTAGGGTTTACGGCTGTAAACACCTTTGTTTGGGCCGTAAACTCCAAACTCTTGGAGCTTTGGGACTTTATTGTTGCACAATAAGCCCTAGAGCATCCTCTCTCCTGGTATCTCCTGAAGTACTAATCTTAAAATACTCAAACTTATTCCAAAAAGCTTGAAAGTTTTGACTCCTATTGAAGTGAATGGTTGTACATAATAGAAATTTCGGGTTGTCACATCATCCCCCCGTTAGAAGGAATTTCGTCCCGAAATTAGAGTTTAAGCAATTAAGTAGTTACAAATAACTAAGTAAAAAGAAGAGGATATTTCAGTTTCATCTGATCCTCTCGCTCCCAAGTGAATTCAGGTCCTCGCTTGGCAATCCAGCGAACCTTCACTATCGGGATACGGTTTTGTTTCGTTTGCTTGACCTCCCGGTCCATGATCTCTACTGGTTCTTCCACGAAGTTGAGGCTCTCGTTGATCTCGATCTCGTCGAGTGGGATTACAAGAGTCTCGTCGGACAGACACTTTTTCAAGTTCGAGACGTGGAAAGTAGAATGTACGTTACTGAGCTCGTGTGGTAAGTTAAGTTTGTAACCTACAGTGTCGATTCTTGCGAGAATCTCGAAAGGCCCTATGTACCTTGGATTTAGCTTTCCACGCTTTCCGAAGCGTATCAAGCCCTTCCAGGGTGAGACCTTCAATAGAACACGGTCGCCCACCTGGAATTCCAACGGTTTCCTTCGTTTATCAGCGTAGCTTTTCTATCGGTCTCTAGAGGCTTTCAATCGTTCACGTATCTGAATGATCTTCTCTGTCGTTTCCCGAATGATCTCCGGACCCGTGAGAGTGCTTTCAGGAACTCGTCCTTTAGCTAACTGGGTATCACCCACCACAGCCCAGCACAGAGGGGATCTGCACTTTCGGCCATAGAGGGCCTCGAATGGAGCAGCCTTTATGCTCGTGTGATAACTGTTGTTGTAGGAAAATTCTACAAGGGGTAAATGAGTATCCCATGCTTTTCCAAAGTCGATCACACAGGCTCGCAACATATCTTCCAAGGTTTGGATAGTCCTCTCACTTTGCCCGTCTGTCTGTAGATGGTAGGCTGTACTCATGTCCAGCCTAGTTCCTAGGGAACCTTGTAACGACTGCCAGAACCTCGAAGTGAATCTACTATCTCTGTCTGAGATAATGGATATGGGAACACCGTGCAATCGTACAATCTCCCTAATGTAAGTTCTTGTAAGCTTCTCCATCTTGTCTGTTTCCTTGATAGGCAGGAAGTGTGCGGACTTGGTCAATCTGTCGACGATGACCCATATGGTATCAAGTCCACCCGTTGTCTTGGGCAACTTGGTTATGAAATCCATAGTGATCCGCTCCTACTTCCATTCCGGTATCTCTGGCTGTTGTAGTAGACCGGAGGGTTTCTGGTATTCGACCTTGACCTTTGCGCAAGTAAGGCATTTACTCACGAAGGTAGCAATCTCTGCTTTCATGTTAGGCCACCAGTATAACTTTTTAAGATCCAGATACATCTTATCTGAACCCGGGTGGACGGAATAACGAGTGTTGTGCGCCTCGTTCATGACCAAGTCTCTGAAACCACCAAGTTTCGGGGTCCAGATCCGATCCATGAGAAAATAAGCTCCGCCAACCTTAACCTCCAAGTTCTTATCCATCCCTCTCAGGCATTCACCCGCCACATTTTCAGGTTTCAAAGCGTCGAGTTGAGCCTCCTTAATTTACGTGGACAAGTGTGAATGGATAGTCATAGTCAATGATTTGACTCTACGACCAGAATATTCTTTCCGACTTAGGGCGCCAGCTACTACGTTGGCTTTACCCGGATGATAATGAATTTCGCATTCGTAATCACTGAGTAGCTCGACCCACCGTCGTTGTCTCATGTTGAGCTCCTTCTGGTCGAATATGTGTTGTAGGCTTTTGTGATCTGTAAAGATTATGCTCTTTGTACCGTACAGGTAGTGTCTCCAGATCTTCAGAGCAAACACAACTGCTCCTAGTTCAAGATCGTGGGTAGTGTAATTGACCTCATGTGTCTTTAGCTGTCTCGAGGCATAGGCGATGACCTTACCTCGCTGCATCAGAACACATCCGAGTCCTTGATTTGACGCATCGCAATAGACAACGAAGTCTTCTATCCCTTCGGGGAGGGATAGTATTGGTGCGGTGCACAAGGCTCTTTTGAGCGTTTGGAACGCTCTCTCCTGTTTCTCTTCCCAGTCAAAGGCCACGCCCTTCTGGGTCAGTGTCGTAAGAGGTTTCTCTATGCGTGAGAAGTTCTGAATGAACCTGCGATAGTAGCCAGCGAGGCCTAGAAATTGACGAATTTTTGTAGGCGTCTTAGGTGCTGACCAGTTCTCAATGGCTTTAATTTTGGAAGGGTCCACGTATATTCCCTCTTCGCTAACCACGTGCCCTAAGAATTCGACTCGTCGGATCCAAAATTCGCATTTCGAGAATTTCGCATAGAGCTTCTCCGAACGAAGGGTTTCTAAGACTAGTCGCAGATGTTGACTATGCTCCTCCTTACTACGAGAGTAGATAAGTATGTCATCGATGAAGACGATGACGAACTGATCCAAGTAAGGACGACACACCCTATTCATTAAGTCCATGAATACAGCAGGTGCGTTTGTTAATCCGAACGGCATCACTACGAATTCGTAGTGCCCATAACGAGTTCGGAAGGCTGTCTTCGGAACATCCTCCCCTAGCACTCGTAGTTGGTGACATCCGGACCTTAAGTCGATTTTTGAAAAGAAGTTCGCCCCTTGAAGTTGGTCAAATAAATCGTCAATACGAGGCAAAGGATAACGATTCTTGACGGTCAGTTTGTTGAGCTCCCTGTAGTCGATGCACATACGAAACGATCTGTCCATCTTCTTGACGAACAAGACTGGAGCTCCCCAGGGTGAGAAGCTTGGTCTTATAAAGCCCTTGCTGAGCAGTTCGTTAAGTTGACAGGACAGTTCTTGCATCTCTGCAGGTGCTAGACGATAGGGTGATTTGGCTATGGGAGTAGCCCCTGGAACTAAGTCGATTCGAAACTCGACTTGGCGTTGCGGAGGTAATCCTGGGAGTTCTTCCGGAAAGATGTCGGGAAAGTCGCGTACTACTGGAATGTTCTGAATGTCTTTCGTTTCTTGGCTCACGTCGACCACATGAGCAAGGAATGCGCGACATTCCTTTCGCAAGAATTTCTGAGCTTGAATGCTCGAGATGATACGAAGGTTCGTGCCGGGTTTGTCGCCATATACTACTAGAGTTTCGCCAGACGACAGATTAAGGCGTACAGCCTTTTCGTAACACATTATGTCGGCACGATGAAGACTCAACCAATCCATGCCGATGATGACGTCGAAACTTTTAATTGAGACCGGCATGAGATCGATTGAAAAAGAATGGCCATCTAAAGTTAGGGTACACCCTATGTATATACTGCTAGTGCTTTCCGTCTTTCCATTAGCCATTTCTACAGTGAACGGTTCTTTAAGTGCTCGTGATTTTTGCTTAAGTAAATGAGCAAATTTTTGATTCACGAACAGAATTTTTGATTCTTTAACGGTTCTTTCCGTCTTTCCATTAGCCATTTCTACAGTGAACAGAATGCATGCATAAGAGTTATCGAGGAGAAACGTACCAGTGACCACTGTGGGGTCGGCAACTGCTTCCTCGTGGCTTATGGCCAGAACTCTTGCCACTCCACCGGCAAACCCTGCCTTTGGGCAGTTCCTTTTGTAGTGGCCCACCTCGCCACAACCGTAGCAAGTTTGGCTCACACCAGCGCCGGGGACTTGGGTGATTGGCCTCGCCGGAGCTTTGCAAAAACGGGCAGTGTGCCCCTTCCTGTTGCAGTTCAAACACTGCATTTCCCGGCAGGCTCCTACGTGGTGGAAGTTGCACTTGTTGCACTTAGGTAAACTTCCAGCGTACTGCTTTACCGGAGCAGCAGCGGCAGGTGCTATCGCAGCATGTACTGCCACGACCTGCTGCTTCTTGGCAGCCTTTGTCTTCTTTTTGTCATCCCAAAACTTCCGCTTGGAATCAGCGGTTCTGGCGGGTTCTGAGATTGCCAGGGTTGTTGTTGCGGCCGGGGTACGAACCCCATGGTCTATAAGCCGCTGTGCCAATCGTTTGGCACTATCAAATGTAGTGGGGGTGTGATGCCAAAACATTTCCCTGGTATGGTGGCATCAGCCCCCATATATATCTCTCGATTTTCTTTCCCTCAGTATGAACCATGTTAGGACAGAGGGCCACCAGTTCACAGAATCTGGCGGTGTAGGCGACTACGTTGGAGCCCTTCATGGTTAGGCTCCACAGTTCTTCCTCCAGCTTCTGGATCTCGCCCCTCGCACAATACTCCTCAATCATGAGGTCTTTCAAAGTTTCCCAGCCCATAGCATTAGCCACTATAAGAGATAGTGACTTAACATGGCTATTCCACCATGTTAGGGCTTTTACTTCAAAGGTGCAAGCAGCAAACTTGACCTTGCTCTCCTCTGGACAGGAGCAGATTTCGAAAACCGATTCGGTTTTCTCGAACCATTGCGAGAGGGCAATGACTCCACCAGTCCCTTTGAAGGATAATGGCTTGCAGTTGGTGAAATCCTTGTAGGAGCACTCTTTCAAGCGCACAGGGATTTCACCATGAGTAGATAGGACAGGGGTTCCTCCTCAAGTGGAACCAGATGAATGATATTGAGCCATGGCTGTAGCCACAGCCGCAGCTACAACAGCATTTAGGGCTGCCGTGTCTAATTGAGGAGCAGGTGGTGTTGGTGCGGGAGGATCGCGTCTTGTTGATTTACGTGGAGGCATCTTTTAACTATAAGTTTAGAAAGATGGAGATATTGATAAGAATTTAATAGAAAGTAGATAAGAATGACTCATGGACTAACTCTCCATAGTCAACCAGCACAAATGAATAACACGATTGAATAGTATGGTTGAATGAAGATCTAGTACTAGCAGATGATAGCAATTGGATATTGATTTCCATAAGATTAGATATCTGTCAATAAGACTGGAATTACAGACGTAATGAGTTCGGGAAAAATGACCTAGAAGTAGGTCTTACATCAACCAAGATGGAAAATTTTGACAGACCACTACCTAATCAAGACCTAACGGGTCTAAGATTTACAAAGATAGGAAATTAGACTAGAGTTTTTACACAAACTAGGTTATATCCAAAAGAGAAGTCGATAAGACTCTATCGGCGACGAGAACTACTAGAGTGAGTTCTTAAATCCGACAGAAGGCGTTCTATGTCTCTCACGCGCCTATCAGATCTTGCTTGCTGAGCTCGAAGTTCCCTGACTTCAGCTTGGCTTTCAGCAAGTTCCCTCTGTAGAACTGCATTGCGGACCTGAGTCCTTTCATGAGCAGACTCTAGTTGGCGAATGCGGACAGTGTTAACGCCAGAGTTGGCGTCAATCTCTACGACTCAGTCAATAGCTGCTCGACCTTGCTCGGTGTTCCGAGCAATCCTACGGACCATTATGGGTAGGACCCTGTCAGCTGAACCTACCTCAGTGAGGTTGTAGAAGCTTCTGTCTCCATTGTAGGGTATGGGTTGACCCTGTTCCTGACTCCATCTGTTCAAGTTTGTGGCCCACATGGGAGTGGGTCCTTGAAATGCTGGACGAGGGTTCAGGTTTGGGTCTTGAGCAGCTGGGGGTAGGTTGTTGACTTCAGGCTCTGAGTCAGAACCATCAGAAAAGCCTTCAGCTTCGTGATCATCCAAAGGGATTGGGTGATCATCTTTTGGCTCTTCTCCCAGCCATCCTGCATTGCCATTGTTGGGGTAGTACGAGTCTCTAGGGATATGTAATCCAACCATAAAATCTACGCGAGAAAAGGGATAAAGAAATAACTAAATAGACGAACTAATTAGATAATTATAAGATGATCTTTATCAGTTACTCCAACATTTGCGTAGTGCATACGAGTCATAGGTAACCTAGACAGGATAGACCTTCGAATAAGTGACCCTAACTCTAAGCCCACAACCAAACAAGGAACAGGAAGTAGAGCAAATATCACAAATTCTAAGTCTATGCCATCCTAGTTACCTATAACCTTAATGTATCCACCCCGCAACTATTGACATACCAATAAAGACCTTTTTAGTTCTCAGATAAGTAATTAATAGTCACACAAAATACTCCTATAGTATTTTAAGTTTATGTTCTGTTCTACTGTTCTTATTGTAGTAGTGTTGGTAAGTTTTTAGACTTGTTGCAACCTCACAACCACACTTAG
Source organism: Lactuca virosa (assembly GCF_052849685.1). Taxonomy (NCBI): domain Eukaryota; kingdom Viridiplantae; phylum Streptophyta; class Magnoliopsida; order Asterales; family Asteraceae; genus Lactuca; species Lactuca virosa. The sequence goes on from NC_136434.1 coordinate 256,399,962, forward strand.
GCACATGCTAATCACTCCTCGGATAATGTAGTTGATCAGGCTACATCTTCCCAGGGTTGACCATATGTCTCTAAGTCTACTTGTGCTGTCCAACAATCGTAATACTTTTGTTCTGTCCTAGTGACACTGATTTTAGTATGAATGCAGGTATGTATACTTGGTTAAATATTTTATTATTTAAAAGTATAAACTCTTTATCAGAGTATTTTAATCCCGCTTGTGTTTATAGTTCGTATATCTTTTATGGGTTGATACACTCGATTCACTATAAACAATGCTCTGATACCAATCTGTCACACCCCAAAACTGGAACGGCGGAATCGTTCGGGGGTGGAGGACGTCATGTTCAGTATCACAACAATGCAAAGTAGTAAATAAGCAACAACATCATCCATTGCATTAATAATATAATTTCATATAAGTGTGTTCTGTTGAGTTATATAGACACCAAAAATATACATCAAAATAAAAGATGAGTCTAGAACGAGCTCCGTCTTCTCAAAACCTGGCACTGGTACCTGTCTACTGGCGACCTGAGAATACAAGTTATTTTGAAAGAGTTTATCAGCTTTAAAGCTGGTGAGATCATAAGTATATTAATGTCTTTGTTTGTATGAAAGTGTTTGTAAGTCTGTAATGTATAAGTTTTGTAAAAGTTTGTAATTGTTTGAACACTCCTAGAAAACCCTATGTTTCCTACTAAAAGTAGCCTTCTACCAAGACATCTAGTATCTTTGTGTGTGTCTCTTGTAAGAGTGTGTATTTTCCCAAATCTGACTATCATTAACCAAAAATATTGTTTATTGTGTGAATATCACAAAGTAAATGTAAAGGGAAAATGAAATAGTACTGTAGTGTTGTATTAAGTAACTACTGCTGTACTAATTACTTTAAACTATTTGTTATTTAAAGTACCATGTGATCGGCCTGTATCCTGCTACCGACTCTATAGTAAAACGATGATGTAAGACGTCGTAAGAAATGACGTTTGGCACCCGAAGACTTGCAAGTCCCACTGTAGCGAGCAGCAAGGTGTAGGATAGTCAATCCAGTATAGATCTATACACAAACTCATACGCTCCCCAATTAAGGAGATTCTGGATACAAAACGGGTCATGACAGGTAGTGCCATGCCCCCGTTAAGTGGCTCACATAACTGAATGTAATGTATATGTATATGTATATGTATGTGCTAGCTATATTGTGTGTTCTTTCTTTGTCTAGCCTGTATGTTTTGTTTCTCATCACTGTGTATTATGTTTGTTTCTCATCATTATGTATTATGTTTGTTTCTCATCACTATGTATTATGTTTGTTTCTCATCACTATGTATTACTCATGAATGAACTGACTCATTGTATGTTTCATTGTTCTAGTAATAGTATTTTCCTAAACTATACCTATTATAGTTTACTAGTAATGTTGTTTGTGTATATGAACATGTTTGTATACCTTTGCTACCCAAAGGCATTGAACTGAACGAAAGAAGTAACCTTTTATATCTATACACATATACATGATATATAACTAGGATTCAAACGACCTTCGGACAAATAACCCGAATACCCTAAGTCCACAACCAAACAAGGAACAGGAAGTAAGGTGAGCTATCAGTCCTAAGTCCTTTCAATCCTACTTATATAATTATATCCATATAGATACACAGAATATAAGTTAAAAGAGTTTAAGTAAAATATTTAACATGTAAAAGAGTTTGATAAAAGCATTTGGTATGTAAAAGAGTTTGTAAGACAGTTTGAAGTAAAACAGTTTGGTAACACAGTATGAAAAGTAAGAAATCCACTTGTTTGGTAGTTATTAATCACATGTGATTGATATAATAACTATAATTGTTCAACTTGTATTCCCCCCCATAAAAGCATTTAAAAACATTTAAAAGGTTAATTAAGGGGTATGAACTCGCCTGTAGTGAGTGGTTTGGATGAACTGATGATATAGGATGCTAAGTGTCAAGTGAAGACTTGTACACACTCAAAGATCCTAGTTAACATATAATATCACATATATGTATCCAATTAGTCTTTAAACAACTAATTAACAAAGTTAAGACATCCTAAGACATGTAAAACACCTTTTATAAGTGCTATAAGTCCTAAGGATTGCATCTAAGTGTTGTAGGACATTGCTATTGAGTTTAGGGTTCAAGGGAACCCCTTATATGAGTTTACGGTTTTGTGACCATAAGTCATTGAGTTTACGGTCGTAAACCCATGAGTTTACGGCCGTAAACTCATGCTTCTTTGTCCATGTGTTGTTTTGAAGCTCTACTAGTCCTTAGAAGCATCTCTACTTGAAGTATAAGCCTATGGAAGTGATTAGGGCACCATTTCACTCCTAAATGGAGTTTACGGTCCTTAGACCATTTTCCTTTGGGTTTACGGCCGTAAACCCATATGGTTTATGGTCTTTTGATGTTTTCAAGTGCTAAGCTCATCAAGGAAAGGATCTATGCTAGTTTCCAAGGCTTAGAAGGGACTAGGGCACACTTTGGTACCCTTTATAGGGTTTACGGTCCAAGGTGTTCTTAGACCGTAAACACCTTTGATCCTTGGTTTTCTTGGTGTTTTCTTGATGTATAGAAGTGTAACAAGCCTTATTATACTCTAGGATAGAAGTACTTACAAGATAGAGGCTTGAAAAGGTGCTAAAAGTCCAAGAACACTAGTGTGTGTTCTTGGTGAAACTTGAAGATCTAACCTTTTGGAATGATTTCACGGATGGAAGTGTGTTAAATCACTAGATTAAGTAATATATCGACTTATTAGGACTAGAAACACTTACAAGTTGAAGATCTTGAAGAATTGTTGGATGATACTTGAGAGAGAATTGAGTTTGGATCTTGAATTTGTGAAAAATGGTAAATAATGACTAAGTGTCATATATATACCCCCAATTTAGGGTTTACGGCCGTAAACACCTTTGTTTAGACCGTAAACTCCAAACTCTTTGAGCTTTGGGACTTTATTGTTGCATAATAAACCCTAGAGCATCCTCTCTCCTGGTATCTCCTGAAGTACTAATCTTAAAATACTCAAACTTATTCCAAAAAGCTTGAAAATTAGTAGAAACAGTTTTGACTCCTATTGAAGTGAATGGTTATACAGAATAGAAATTTCGGGTTGTCACATCATCCCCCGTTAGAAGGAATTTCGTCCCGAAATTAAAGTTTAAGCAATTAAGTAGTTACAAATAACTAAGTAAATAGAAGAGGACATTTCAGTTTCATCTGATCCTCTCGCTCCCAAGTGAATTCAGGTCCTCACTTGGCATTCCAGCGAACCTTCACTATCGGGATACGGCTTTGTTTCGTTTGCTTGACCTCCCGGTCCATGATCTCTACTGGTTCTTCCACGAAGTTGAGGCTCTCGTTGATCTCGATCTCGTCGAGTGGGATTACAAGAGTCTCGTCGGACAGACACTTTTTCAAGTTCGAGACGTGGAAAGTAGAATGTACGTTAATGAGCTCGCGTGGTAAGTTAAGTTTGTAAGCTACAGGGCCGATTCTTGCGAGAATCTCGAAAGGCCCTATGTACCTTGGATTTAGCTTTCCACGCTTTCCGAAGCGTATCAAGCCCTTCCAGGGTGAGACCTTCAATAGAACACGGTCGCCCACCTGGAATTCCAACGGTTTCCTTCGTTTATCAGCGTAGCTTTTCTATCGGTCTCTAGAGGCTTTCAATCGTTCACGTATCTGAACGATCTTCTCTGTCGTTTCCCGAATGATCTCCGGACCCGTGAGAGTGCTTTCAGGAACTCGTCCTTTAGCTAACTGGGTATCACCCACCTCAGCCCAACACAGAGGGGATCTGCACTTTCGGCCATAGAGGGCCTCGAATGGAGCAGCCTTTATGCTCGTGTGATAACTGTTGTTGTAGGAAAATTCTACAAGGGGTAAATGAGTATCCCATGATTTTTCAAAGTCGATCACACAGGCTCGCAACATATCTTCCAAGGTTTGGATAGTCCTCTCACTTTGCCCGTCTGTCTGTGGATGGTAGGCTGTACTCATGTCCAGCCTAGTTCCTAGGGAACCTTGTAACGACTGCCAGAACCTCGAAGTGAATCTACTATCTCTGTCTGAGATAATGGATATGGGAACACCGTGCAATCGTACAATCTCCCTAATGTAAGTTCTTGTAAGCTTCTCCATCTTGTCTGTTTCCTTGATAGGCAGGAAGTGTGCGGACTTGGTCAATCTGTCGACGATGACCCATATGGTATCAAGTCCACCCGTTGTCTTGGGCAACTTGGTTATGAAATCCATAGTGATCCGCTTCCACTTCCATTCCGGTATCTTTGGCTGTTGTAGTAGACCGGAGGGTTTCTGGTATTCGACCTTGACCTTTGCGCAAGTAAGGCAATTACTCACGAAGGTAGCAATCTCTGCTTTCATGTTAGGCCACCAGTATAACTTTTTAAGATCCAGATACATCTTATCTGAACCCGGGTGGACGGAATAACGAGTGTTGTGCGCCTCGTTCATGACCAAGTCTCTGAAACCACCAAGTTTCGGGGTCCAGATCTGATCCATGAGAAAATAAGCTCCGCCAAACTTAACCTCCAAGTTCTTATCCATCCCTCTCAGGGATTCACCCGCCACATTTTCAGGTTTCAAAGCGTCGAGCTGAGCCTCCTTAATTTGCGTGGACAAGTGTGAATGGATAGTCATAGTCAATGATTTGACTCAACGACCAGAATATTCTTTCCGAGTTAGGGCGCCAGCTACTACGTTGGCTTTACCCGGATGATAATGAATTTCGCATTCGTAATCACTGAGTAGCTCGACCCACCGTCGTTGTCTCATGTTGAGCTCCTTCTAGTCGAATATGTGTTGTAGGCTTTTGTGATCTGTAAAGATTGTGCTCTTTGTACCGTACATGAAGTGTCTCCAGATCTTCAGAGCAAACACAACTGCTCCTAGTTCAAGATCGTGGGTAGTGTAATTGACCTCATGTGTCTTTAGCTGTCTCGAGGCATAGGCGATGACCTTACCTCGCTGCATCAGAACACATCCGAGTCCTTGATTTGACGCATCGCAATAGACAACGAAGTCTTCTATCCCTTCGGGGAGGGATAGTATTGGTGCGGTGCACAAGGCTCTTTTGAGCGTTTGGAACGCTCTCTCCTGTTTCTCTTCCTAGTCAAAGGCCACGCCCTTCTGGGTCAGTGTCGTAAGAGGTTTCTCTATGCGTGAGAAGTTCTGAATGAACCTGCGATAGTAGCCAGCGAGGCCTAGAAATTGACGAATTTCTGTAGGCGTCTTAGGTGCTGACCAGTTCTCAATGGCTTTAATTTTGGAAGGGTCCACGTATATTCCCTCTTCGCTAACCACGTGCCCTAAGAATTCGACTCGTCGGATCCAAAATTCGCATTTCGAGAATTTCGCATAGAGCTTCTCCGAACGAAGGGTTTCTAAGACTAGTCGCAGATGTTGACTATGCTCCTCCTTACTACGAGAGTAGATAAGTATGTCATCGATGAAGACGATGACGAACTGATCCAAGTAAGGACGACACACCCTATTCATTAAGTCCATGAATACAGCAGGTGCGTTTGTTAATCCGAACGGCATCACTACGAATTCGTAGTGCCCATAACGAGTTCGGAAGGCTGTCTTCGGAACATCCTCCCCTAGCACTCGTAGTTGGTGACATCCGGACCTTAAGTCGATTTTTGAAAAGAAGTTCGCCCCTTGAAGTTGGTCAAATAAATCGTCAATACGAGGCAAAGGATAACGATTCTTGACGGTCAGTTTGTTGAGCTCCCTGTAGTCGATGCACATACGAAACGATCTGTCCATCTTCTTGACGAACAAGACTGGAGCTCCCCAGGGTGAGAAGCTTGGTCTTATAAAGCCCTTGCTGAGCAGTTCGTTAAGTTGACAGGACAGTTCTTGCATCTCTGCAGGTGCTAGACGATAGGGTGATTTGGCTATGGGAGTAGCCCCTGGAACTAAGTCGATTCGAAACTCGACTTGGCGTTGCGGAGGTAATCCTGGGAGTTCTTCCGGAAAGATGTCGGGAAAGTCGCGTACTACTGGAATGTTCTGAATGTCTTTCGTTTCTTGGCTCACGTCGACCACATGAGCAAGGAATGCGCGACATTCCTTTCGCAAGAATTTCTGAGCTTGAATGCTCGAGATGATACGAAGGTTCGTACCGGGTTTGTCGCCATATACTACTAGAGTTTCGCCAGACGACAGATTAAGGCGTACAGCCTTTTCGTAACACATTATGTCGGCACGATAAAGACTCAACCAATCCATGCCGATGATGACGTCGAAACTTTTAATTGAGACCGGCATGAGATCGATTGAAAAAGAATGGCCATCTAAAGTTAGGGTACACCCTATGTATATACTGCTAGTGCTTTCCGTCTTTCCATTAGCCATTTCTACAGTGAACGGTTCTTTAAGTGCTCGTGATTTTTGCTTAAGTAAATGAGCAAATTTTTGATTCACGAAACTCCTCTCCGCTCCACTATCAAACAGAATGCATGCATAAGAGTTATCGAGGAGAAACGTACCAGTGACCACTGTGGGGTCGGCAACTGCTTCCTCGTGGCCTATGGCCAGAACTCTTGCCACTCCACCGGCAAACCCTGCCTTCGGGCAGTTCCTTTTGTAGTGGCCCACCTCGCCACAACCGTAGCAAGTTTGGCTCACACCAGCGTCGGGGATTTGGGTGATTGGCCTCGCCGGAGCTTTGCAGAAACGGGCAGTGTGCCCCTTCCTGTTGCAGTTCAAACACTGCATTTCCCGGCAGGCTCCTACGTGGTGGAAGTTGCACTTGTTGCACTTAGGTAAACTTCCAGCGTACTGCTTTACCGGAGCAGCAGCGGCAGGTGCTATCGCAGCATGTACTGCCACGACCTGCTGCTTCTTGGCAGCCTTTGTCTTCTTTTTGTCATCCCAAAACTTCCGCTTGGAATCAGCGGTTCTGGCGGGTTCTGAGATGGCCAGGGTTGTTGTTGCGGCCGGGGTACGAACCCCATGGTCTATAAGCCGCTGTGCCAATCGTTTGGCACTATCAAATGTAGTGGGGTGTGATGCCAAAACATTTCCCTGGTATGGTGGCATCAGCCCCCATATATATCTCTCGATTTTCTTTCCCTCAGTATGAACCATGTTAGGACAGAGGGCCACCAGTTCACAGAATCTGGCGGTGTAGGCGACTACGTTGGAGCCCTTCATGGTTAGGCTCCACAGTTCTTCCTCCAGCTTCTGGATCTCGCCCCTCGCGCAGTACTCCTCAATCATGAGGTCTTTCAAAGTTTCCCAGCCCATAGCATTAGCCACTATAAGAGATAGTGACTTAACATGGCTATTCCACCATGTTAGGGCTTTTACTTCAAAGGTGCAAGCAGCAAACTTGACCTTGCTCTCCTCTGGACAGGAGCAGATTTCGAAAACTGATTCGGTTTTCTCGAACCATTGCGAGAGGGAAATGACTCCGCCAGTCCCTTTGAAGGACAATGGCTTGCAGTTGGTGAAATCCTTGTAGGAGCACTCTTTCAAGCGCACAGGGATTTCACCATGAGTAGATAGGACAGGGGTTCCTCCTCCAGTGGAACCAGATGAATGATATTGAGCCATGGCTGTAGCCACAGCCGCAGCTACAGCAGCATTCAGGGCTGCCGTGTCGAATTGAGGAGCAGGTGGTGTTGGTGCGGGAGGATCGCGTCTTGTTGATTTACGTGGAGGCATCTTTTAACTATAAGTTTAGAAAGATGGAGATATTGATAAGAATTTAATAGAAAGTAGATAAGAATGACTCATGGACTAACTCTCCATAGTCCAACAGCACAAATGAATAACACGATTGAATAGTATGGTTGAATGAAGATCTAGTACTAGCAGATGATAGCAATTGGATATTGATTTCCATAAGATTAGATATCTGTCAATAAGACTGGAATTACAGACGTAATGAGTTCGGGAAAAATGACCTAGAAGTAGGTCTTACATCAACCAAGATGGAAAATTTTGACAGACCACTACCTAATCAAGACCTAACGGGTCTAAGATTTACAAAGATAGGAAATTAGACTAGAGTTTTTACACAAACTAGGTTATATCCAAAAGAGAAGTCGATAAGACTCTATCGGCGACGAGAACTACTAGAGTGAGTTCTTGAATCCTACAGAAGGCGTTCTATGTCTCTCACGCGCCTATCAGATCTTGCTTGCTGAGCTCGAAGTTCCCTGACTTCAGCTTGGGTTTCAGCAAGTTCCCTCTGTAGAACTGCATTGCGGACCTGAGTCCTTTCATGAGCAGACTCTAGTTGGCGAATGCGGACAGTGTTAACGCCAGAGTTGGCGTCAATCTCTACGACTCAGTCAATAGCTGCTCGACCTTGCTCGGTGTTCCGAGCAATCCTACGGACCATTATGGGTAGGACCCTGTCAGCTGAACCTACCTCAGTGAGGTTGTAGAAGCTTCTGTCTCCATTGTAGGGTATGGGTTGACCCTGTTCCTGACTCCATCTGTTCAAGTTTGTGGCCCACATGGGAGTGGGTCCTTGAAATGCTGGACGAGGGTTCAGGTTTGGGTCTTGAGCAGCTGGGGGTAGGTTGTTGACTTCAGGCTCTGAGTCAGAACCATCAGAAAAGCCTTCAGCTTCGTGATCATCCAAAGGGATTGGGTGATCATCTTTTGGCTCTTCTCCCAGCCATCCTGCATTGCCGTTGTTGGGGTAGTACGGGTCTCCGAGGATATGGAATCCAGCCATGAAATCTACGCGAGAAAAGGGATAAAGAAATAACTAAATAGACGAACTAATTAGATAATTATAAGATGATCTTTATCAGTTACTCCAACATTTGCGTAGTGCATACCAGTCATAGGTAACCTAGACAGGATAGACCTTCGAATAAGTGACCCTAACTCTAAGCCCACAACCAAACAAGGAACAGGAAGTAGAGCAAATATCACAGATTCTAAGTCTATGCCATCCTAGTTACCTATGACCTTAATGTATCCACCCCGCAACTATTGACATACCAATAAAGACCTTTTTGGTTCTCAGATAAGTAATTAATAGTCACACAAAATACTCCTATAGTATTTTAAGTTTATGTTCTGTTCTACTGTTCTTATTGTAGTAGTGTTGGTAAGTTTTTAGACTTGTTGCAACCTCACAACCACACTTAGGCACATGCTAATCACTCCTCGGATAATGTAGTTGATCAGGCTACATCTTCCCAGGGTTGACCATATGTCTCTAAGTCTACTTGTGCTGTCCAACAATCATAATACTTTTGTTCTGTCCTAGTGACACTGATTTTAGTATGAATGCAGGTATGTATACTTGGTTAAATATTTTATTATTTAAAAGTATAAACTCTTTATCAGAGTATTTTAACCCCGCTTGTGTTTATAGTTCGTATATCTTTTATGGGTTGATACACTCGATTCACTATAAACAATGCTCTGATACCAATCTGTCACACCCCAAAACCGGAACGGTGGAATCGTTCGGGGGTGGAGGACGTCATGTTCAGTATCACAACAATGCAAAGTAGTAAATAAGCAACAACATCATCCATTGCATTAATAATATAATTTTATACAAGTGTGTTATGTTGAGTTATATAGACACCAAAAATATACATCAAAATAAATGATGAGTCTAGAACGAGCTCCATCTTCTCAAAACCTGGCACCGGTACCTGTCTACTGGCGACCTGAGAATACAAGTTATTTTGAAAGAGTTTATCAGCTTTAAAGCTGGTGAGATCATAAGTATATTAATGTCTTTGTTTGTATGAAAGTGTTTGTAAGTCTGTAATGTATAAGTTTTGTAAAAGTTTGTAATTGTTTGAACACTCCTAGAAAACCCTATGTTTCCTACTAAAAGTTGCCTTCTACCAAGACATCTAGTATCTTTGTGTGTGTCTCTTGTAAGAGTGTGTATTTTCCCAAATCTGACTATCATTAACCAAAAATATAGTTTTTACATTATTGTTTATTGTGTGAATATCACAAAGTAAATGTAAAGGGAAAATGAAATAGTACTGTAGTGTTGTATTAAGTAACTACTGCTGTACTAATTACTTTAAACTATTTGTTATTTAAAGTACCATGTGATCGGCCTGTATCCTGCTACCGACTCTATAGTAAAACGATGATGTAAGACGTCGTAAGAAATGACGTTTGGCACCCGAAGACTTGCAAGTCCCACTGTAGCGAGCAGCAAGGTGTAGGATAGTCAATCCAGTATAGATCTATACACAAACTCATACGCTCCCCAATTAAGGAGATTCTGGATACAAAACGGGTCATGACAGGTAGTGCCATGCCCCCGTTAAGTGGCTCACATAACTGAATGTAATGTATATGTATATGTATATGTATATGTATGTGCTAGCTGTATTGTGTGTTCTTTCTCTGTCTAGCATGTATGTTTTGTTTCTCATCACTGTATATTATGTTTGTTTCTCATCACTATGTATTATGTTTGTTTCTCATCACTATGTATTATGTTTGTTTCTCATCACTATGTATTACTCATGAATGAACTGACTCATTGTATGTTTCATTGTTCTAGTAATAGTATTTTCCTAAACTATACCTATTATAGTTTACTAGTAATGTTGTTTGTGTATATGAACATGTTTGTATACCTTTGCTACCCAAAGGCATTGAACTGAACGAAAGAAGTAACCTTTTATATCTATACACATATACATGATATATAACTAGGATTCAAACGACCTTCGGACAAATAACCCGAATACCCTAAGTCCACAACCAAACAAGGAACAGGAAGTAAGGTGCGCTATCAGTCCTAAGTCCTTTCAATCCTACTTATATAATTATATCCATATAGATACACAGAATATAAGTTAAAAGAGTTTAAGTAAAAGTATTTAACATGTAAAAGAGTTTGATAAAAGCATTTGGTATGTAAAAGAGTTTGTAAGACAGTTTGAAGTAAAACAGTTTGGTAACACATTTTGAAAAGTAAGAAATCCACTTGTTTGGTAGTTATTAATCACATGTGATTGATATAATAACTATAATTGTTCAAATTGTATTCCCCCCCCCCCCATAAAAGCATTTAAAAACATTTAAAAGGTTAATTAAGGGGTATGAACTCACCTGTAGTGAGTGGTTTGGATGAACTGATGATATAGGATGCTAAGTGTCAAGTGAAGACTTGTACACACTCAAAGATCCTAGTTAACATATAATATCACATATATGTATCCAATTAGTCTTTAAACAACTAATTAACAAAGTTAAGACATCCTAAGACATGTAAAACACCTTTTATAAGTGCTATAAGTCCTAAGGATTGCATCTAAGTGTTATAGGACATTACTATTGAGTTTAGGGTTCAAGGGAACCCCTTATATGAGTTTACGGTTTTGTGACCATAACTCATTGAGTTTACGGTCACAAACCCATGAGTTTACGGCCGTAAACTCATGCTTCTTTGTCCATGTGTTGTTTTGAAGCTCTACTAGTCCTTAGAAGCATCTCTACTTGAAGTATAAGCCTATGGAAGTGATTAGGGCACCATTTCACTCCTAAATGGAGTTTACGGTCCTTAGACCATTTTCCTTTGGGTTTACGGCCGTAAACCCATATGGTTTATGGTCTTTTGATGTTTTCAAGTGCTAAGCTCATCAAGGAAAGGATCTATGCTAGTTTCCAAGGCTTAGAAGGGACTAGGGCACACTTTGGTACCCTTTATAGGGTTTACGGTCCAAGGTGTTCTTAGACCGTAAACACCTTTGATCCTTGGTTTTCTTGGTGTTTTCTTGATGTATAGAAGTGTAACAAGCCTTATTATACTCTAGTATAGAAGTACTTACAAGATAGAGGCTTGAAAAGGTGCTAAAAGTCCAAGAACACTAGTGTGTGTTCTTGGTGTTCTTGGTGAAACTTGAAGATCTAACCTTTTTGAATGATTTCACGGATGGAAGTGTGTTAAATCACTAGATTAAGTAATATATCGACTTATTAGGACTAGAAACACTTACAAGTTGAAGATCTTGAAGAATTGTTGGATGATACTTGAGAGAGAATTGAGTTTGGATCTTGAATTTGTGAAAAATGGTAAATAATGACTAAGTGTCATATATATACCCCCAATTTAGGGTTTACGGCCGTAAACACCTTTGTTTAGGTCGTAAACTCCAAACTCTTGGAGCTTTGGGACTTTATTGTTGCACAATAAACCCTAGAGCATCCTCTCTCCTGGTATCTCCTGAAGTACTAATCTTAAAATACTCAAACTTATTCCAAAAATCTTGAAAATTAGCAGAAACAGTTTTGACTCCTATTGAAGTGAATGGTTGTACATAATAGAAATTTCGGGTTGTCACGAGTTGGGACTCCTACCTTCCTTTAGCTGAGTTTTCATACAACAACAGCTACCACTCCAGTATCGGTGCACCGCCTTTCGAGCTCCTCTATAGGAGGAAGTCTCGCACTCCCGTGTGTTGGGGAGTGATTAGTCATAGGGTTATGGGAAGGACTGAGGTAGTCCTTTAGATGACTGAGCTCATCTAGCGGATTAGGTAGAGGCTTGAGACAACTCAGAGTCGGCATAAGAGTTATGCTGACAACGGTCAATCCAAGTTGGAGTTCTAGGTCGAGGACATGGTCTTGTTGAAGCTATCACCTTGGAAGGGTGTAATACGCTTCAGGAAGAGGGGCAATTTGGGGCCCTGACATATTTGGATATTTATCGTGGTAGCCAGGGTTGGCAAGGTAGCATACAGATTGGATTTGCCTAAGGAGCTCAGCCAGATCCATGACACTTTCCATGTTTTGCAGTTTCGGAAGTGTGTGGCTGATGATTCGACTGTTGTTCCCTTAGGGGATATTCAGGTTGATGATTGCTTAAATTATGTGGAGAGACCAGTGGCAATACTGGATCGAAAGAAGAAGACCTTGCGCAAGAAGGTGGTGACTTTAGCTAAGGTTTAGTGGCAGCATCGGAAGGGTTCCGAATGGACATGGGAACCCGAGTCAGAGATGCGAGAGCATTTTACAGAGTTTTTCACAGCAACGGAAATAAAGGACGACCTCTAGTTCAAGTGGGGGAGAATTGTAACATCCCGATGATGAGATATTTTCAATTTTATCCCTAAGTATGAAGAGTTATTACATTTTAGACCTTGTATATGAGAAAGCTTGCAAAATGGCCCATAGTGGCATTTTTGTAAATTCAGGCCGAGGTCACATACGCTGGGTGTACATAGCGTATGCAGGAAGTATGTGCGAGATCTTCAAACCCTAATTTTTAGGGTTTGGGCCATAAATAAACATCATTAACTCTCATATGCTCACTCCCTCACCAACCTCCAACCCTCATTTCGTCCATTGCAACCCTAATCTCTTGTGTGTGTTCCTTTGACCTCAAAAGTGTGTGTTTGTTGTGCCTTTGAAACAAAGTGAAGAAATAAGCATCAACATGGAAAACCAAGGCCTCATAGATCCAGGAACGCCTCACCTCCAAGCTTTATTTTGAGGTATAAAGTTCTGAACTTGATGATCCTATCATTAGATCTTGGTTTTGTTCAAAGTTTATGATTTTTAGCCCCATATTCTTGGTCCTTTTGGGTATGAGCTACCCTAGACACAATGAGTTATCCTTTTGGACGTTTTAGGGTAGCTGGAGTGATAAAAATATGATCTTGGCTCTAAGTTCTTCCCCATGCATGAGTTTGGTGGTCTTAATGGCTTAAGATGTTGGGGTTGTTAGTGTTAAGCACTTATTGGCCATGCAATACCATAAAGTTGGAAACTTTATGGTCAAGGACAACATTTGGGAATTGGATCTGGTTTTTGATGAAACCTTAAGGTATTGAGACCTTTTGAGAAGGGATTGCTGACCAGCTGCGTACGCTAGGCGTACCGAAGGGTACGCTGCGCGTCGCGGTCTTCACCCTAACTCCTCGATAGTACGCCCCACATACATCTGCGTACGCCCCACATATGAGGCTGGGTCGACTCGACTGGTTTGTTGAGTTTGACAAATTTTGAGCAGTGGGGCATTTTGGGTAAATTGATATTAATTTTAGATTGGGCAATGTTTTGATTATTAAGTGTCGGGTAGAGCCGATTTTTAGAGCAGATATTTATTCAGCTTGTGATCAGACTGAGAGGTACGTTTTCCTTACTATACTCCTGGGTCGAAGACACCAATGCCGGCCCACCAGATTATGTATCCTAGTTGTAGGATGGGGATATGCTAGTATGGTATAGTTTTGTAGATCTGTACGGTTATCTGTATTTGTTGGTTCTATGTTTATGTTTGTTTGTTACATATGTCGACATATTATGGTTGGGTTGAGGCGGTCTTGTTTTGTGTTGTAGGCCAAGACACCCAGGGTGGTTCGGATAGGTTGTAGGCCCTGTAAGGCGGTCTAGTCAGGCCAAAGGCCCGTAGAGCGGTCCAGATAGGCTATTGGCCCTGAGAGGCGCTCCAGTCAGGCTGACGGCTCATATTTTCATGCTTTGTTTGTTATGTTGTGTGTTGGTACTTTGGGGGAACTCACTAAGCTTTGGCTTACAGTTTTAGTTTATTATTTCAGGTACTTCTGAGGATCGTGGGAAATCGAAGGCCTGATCATGTACATCTTCCTATTTTCATGATATGGATTTTTAGGACACTCTCATATGACTTTACTTTTGAAACAATGGCTCTTTTTGTAAACAATGGTGGTTAGTAGTTGTTTTTGAAAGTTTTAATTTTTTATGATTTTTGGAGTGTTACAAACATGTTACTAAAGTTACTTATTGAAGAAGACAAATAAGTACATGAAAACACCTACATCTACAATGTTGAATTCTTTTTTGAACCAGAATGTGGCATTGACAAGATTACATTCTCCAATTCTGATTCGAAAGAGGACGACGAAGATGTTGGTCCCATCTACGACAATGATGAAGAATGGGAGGGTGAAGATTCTGGTCCTATCTACCACACCGATGGGGAAGAGAAACTTTTTGAAGAAATTAATTTCGTGATTGGAGACGAAATTGTTGAAGAAATTGTGGAAGAAATCAATTTTGTTGATATGGACAAAATTGTTGAAGAAATTGTGATTTTGTTGAACAACAAAAATCATTCCAAGAGATCACAACCTTGAGAACCAATGACTATAAGTGCCACAAAAATTCAGGTTCTCATATCTTTTATGAGCATAATTACTTTTCTAAAGATCTTAAAGAAATCCAAATTGGAAGTTTCGTTGATTAAGCAGGTGTCACACCCCCGGACCAGAACGACGGAAGCGTCCGGAATATAAATGGAACATAGCAAATCCAAACATCATACCTCAATATAACCAAGTTACATTGTTTTTACATATTGTTCATGTTCTTGAAATACACAAAAGAGACAACATTGAATAAATTCCAAACTATATCAAAATAATCTTGAGTCCGCATTCCATTAACCTGCTTATTGATTTCCTGAGAATACAAGTCGTTTGAAAAGCGTCAACATAAAATATGTTGGTGAGTTCATAAGCATTTTGTATAAAAATCTGTGGTAGTTGGAAAACCAGAAAATCCCATATTTTCTTATCAAATGGTTGTACGTCTTGTTTCTAATCAAGTATAGTTGCATGTGTTTTAGTTTATCGTTTTTCGAAATCGTATAAAATCGTTTTCCCCAAAAAATCCTATATTTTCTGATGTATAAGATGGTGGTCTTAAAACCCTAAGACTGGTGTGATAAAAGCTTCGTTTATAGTACCCAAAACAATAGTTGTCTATAATCGAAAGGTGTAACTTGAGTAATTTCTAGAAACATACTGTTATATTCTTAGTGAGTCGTTATAACCATACTAATATGACGGAGTGCCCGTTCTGACGTTCTTCAGGCATCGGTTTTGTTTAATACATTTGTCACCCTAGACTGGCCGGTCTAGCTGTAGCGAACAGCGAAGGTGCGGAGTGTCAACCCCATATAGATCTATACACAAATTCCCGCTCCCCCTCCAGGAGACTCTGGTGATAACTCTTACAAGACTTTAAGCGTACACTATTATATATATATATATATATATATATATATATATATATATATATATATATATATATATATATATATATATATATATATATATATATATATATATATATATATATATATATATATATAGGTACTATGAAGATTCGTCTGACTAGAATACTAACAGATTTTTGAGCAAATCGTTGTAATCCATTATTTATTACATAAATAACAATGGTGTACTTGTTGACTAGATATTTCGTTTTCGTTTATAGAAAATATTCCTTTGTAAATCAGGCTTGTCAAAATGACCCAATATTCTTGATGTAGGCAAAATGGTCCTTCATTTTATAATTTATCAAATAAGACTCATACTTGTCAAAAGGTGGCTCAAAGTTATGTGATTTGTTGAAAGTGGTCTATTTCCTCCAAAATACTTGTTTAAGCAATTTTTGACGTATACTTATGATTTTTGTCATAAAAATTTGTAACTTGTATTTTTGTAACCTTCTAGTTCTTGTTTCTTTTACATAATTAGTCAAATAAGCTTCAAACTCTTGAGACTTGCTCAATTTTTCGAGTTCTGGGAGTCTTCATAATTTTAGTACATATATGTCACAACTAGCATTTTAGCTAGGAAATTCTAGTCTCATGTAAACATCATCTACTGTGATACTTGTAACCCTAATTCGATATCATGCACTATGCTTATTCAATGACAACAATTTAATCAAGGTTCACATGTAAAGTTCAAAACCTAATACAATACATCTCATATAGTCAATTATGAGTTGAAAACCCTAAAAATCCTGGTTCAAGATTAATAGGAACCAAGATTTTCTTATTGGGCCTAATGGACCAATAAACCTTCAACTTGACTATCTTGGGCCTAGGAACCCTAATTGGGCTCTAATTGGACCACATTTTTGAAACTTTAACATTTTGGACTAGGTGGGCCGAGAATTATGCATCTAAACCCTAATGGGCCATAAATGATTTCATTAGCACTAATGGTCCGTAAACCCTTTTATTGGGATTCATTGGGCCGTGAACTTTCATAAAGGCCCAATGGGCCGAAAAATATTATTAGGCCTCTTAAAATTCGAACAAAGCCAAGATTGGGCCCAAATCATTTCATTCTCATCTCTCTAGCCCAAATCTTGGCCCAATAGAAATATATATACTTATATGTGTAAAAAAACAGAAATGAAGGATTAATTGGCATTTGACACCTCATGTTTGCATGATGGGTATCCATATTCTTCTTCCCTCTTCTTCTACTCTCGGCCGAAACCCTCCCCTCACCTCTCTCATTTTCACTCACAAACTCTTCCAAAAATCTCTCAAGAACTCCTCCTTCTTCCTCTAAATTTTCGAGATTTTGTGTGTGTTTTCAAGAGGATTTTTCATCAAGATCATCATCCTTGGTAAGTTCTTACTTGAATCTATGGTTTAACTTCTATATTTCATCAAAAATATCTTCATAACCCATATCATTTCATGATCTATACTCTTGAACTTCGTATAGTTCGAAAACCACCTCAAGGAGCTTACTAGGGCGGGATCTTCACTTCATTCTTCATCAAAAACCGAAACTTCAAAGCAAAGTGAGTTCATACCCCTTGTTTTTCGGTTTTGCTATGTTTTGAAGGAGGATACAAGTTGCTATGTGTTAGATCTATGTATTTGTGCATGTTTATGTGTGTTTTCTAAGTTATATGTTGTGATTGTGTGAAGAACTTCATAGATCTGGAAAATATTTGGAAATTACAACACTTTATACAACTTACCTTAAGACAAATGTGCTAAACAGGTTAAGAATGTTGAAAAACTAAACAAAATCTTGTAAAAACACCATTTTTGACAAGAAAACAAAAAGATGAAGCCTCTTATGATATTCACGGTTTTTCAAGGACCAAAAGAGTCATTTTTGTATAAAAATGGGTTTTTATGACATGATGGTTTTAAAAAGGGCCAAAAGTGTTAAATTTCGTATAATGGGCCTTAAAATGGGCCTTCACGGTTTTCAAAGGGCCTAAATTGTAAATTTACAAATTTTATGGATTAAATTGTCATTTAACACAACTTTGAGCCAAAAAGGTAAATTTACGGTTTTAGGGGCTGAAAATGTCACTTTATTTGAATTTGGGCCGAAAATGTTATTTTTACAAAACTTGGGCCGAAAATGTCTTTTATTTAAAAAGGGGCTGAAAATGTAAATTTTATATTAATGGGTCGAATATATCAATTTATGGTTACTTGGGCCAAAAATGTCAACTTACATACAAATGGACTAAAGGTGTAAATTTTCATGTTTTTGGGCTTAACATACATAATCCATGTTAATGGGCTCTAGTGGTCCATTTACATGCTTATTGAGCCTGAATTTTACATTACATGTTTAATGGGCCTTAGTGGCCCATATACATACTTATTGGACCTAAATTATGCATTAAATGTTTAATGGGCCTTAGTGGCCCATATACATGCTTATTGGACCTAAACTATACATTACATATTTACTGGGCCATAGTGGTCTTACTACATGTCTTTTGGGCCTCGTACATTCATTTACATACTCGTTGGATATTTTTTTAAAACATAGAACATACAAGCAAACATTATATAACATAATACAATAATCGCGTAAACTCAGTCAAGGTTGCTAGTGAGACATGTCGGTTGACACCTCTAGAGTGTACGGTTGTAGCGTGTAGTTATAACTAGAGTCTCCTGGAGTGAGAGCGAGAGTTTGTGTATAAATCTATACGGGGTGACACCCCAGACCTGAGTTGTTCGCTACAGTTAGACTAGGCCAGTCTAGGGTGACAAACCTTACCATAAATCAATACGGCGCCTAAGAACGCCATGACAGGCGAAATTCGTCATAATCAAGTATGGTTAAAACGGCTCACTTAGAGATCCTCTTCAATATAATTTTATGGAACACCTATAAAATCTTGTGGATACAAAAACATACATACACTGATATTCGGTCTTAGGGTTGAGACCACAACACTTTTATAAACAAAAAATATAGGATTTTCTGGGGTAATACACAGTTAAACAATACCTTTACTTGCTACAGAAAATACAGGGTTTTTATCTGGATTACATTTTTATACATTCCAAATACAGAAAACACAGATGCATTAATACTTGATTTCGATACATCACGTTCAAACCATTTTATTTTAGAAAATATCGGATTTTCTGGTGTTTTACAAATAATTCAAAACTTTTCATTCAAATATGCTTATGAACTCACCAACATTATATATGTTGACGTTTTCAAAATAACGTACTCTCAGGGAATCGTTAAGCGGAAAGGTCAGCAGGAAATGTGGAATTTTTTATATTTTGTTATCATCATACATTAAATATATTGGACATGTAATTTATGATATTGTACTTGATGTAAACAATGCTGGTTGTATTTTGATATGTATGATGATGGTGTTGTCTAGTTTCATTTATATACAATTGTGATGATATTACAAGATAAAGTCACGCGCAAGCCCTAAGACGTTTCCGCCGTCTGGTTCGGGGGTGTGACAATATAACTTAGCATACAAGCATAATAAGCAATTAAATCAAGGTTTAAAACAAGGTTTTGACTTGTATTCTCCCCCAAAAACAATAAAAACTCGAAAAAGTAGGGGTATGAAGCTCACCTTGAGTTGGTTGATGAGTTGGTTGGAGTGATGGGGTGAAGATCTCAAGCCTAAGCTCTTGGATGAGTTGAGGAACTTCCTTGGAAGGAATGTTGTCCTAAGGGTTTTTATCACATATTATTATGAGTAAAATAATATGGCTTTATCTTGCAAATGATGTAAAATACTAGATTAATGGAATATCTTACCTAAAACTCTTAAGGAGAACTGGAAGAGTTAAGCCTTAACAAAATCCTTGCTCTTGCTCTTGAGGGAAGTATTTGAGAGAATATGAGGGAATTAGAGAAATGGTGGGGTTTGATATTCTTCTACTGTTGTTGTTTTAAGGAATAAAGAAAAGGAGGGAAACTATGTGCATGGAAATCTGATGGTTCAAGCATTGTTATTTGGTGGATAATGCATGGGTTACTGTGATTTGCATGGAGAATGGGGGATTACATCACATTATAAGGTCAAACCCTCTTATCCTTATCTTATTCTTATCTTGATTTAAATAATACCTTTATAAATCTTAAATATTATTTTATGTAAATATGTTTTAAATGTTCAAATTTGGCATAAAATAGGGGTTTAGGGGGTCTAAGTTATGACAAATACGAGTTGGGTGGGATTCTTGACGTCAAAATACCTTAAAATGAGGAAAAGGTCCGAAATGGACAAAAATTCGGAGTGTAGTCCGGAATATGCGAGGGTCCGAAGAGTATTAGGGAGTTCCAGAGTCATTTGGCAAAATCCGGAGCATTTCCTCGGTTCCGGAGTCAGATGCGAAGTCAGCAGGTCCGGGCCGAAGGTACGAAGTCGGCTAGAAATTCTGAAGCGAGTGAATGCAATATCTTCCGGAGCTAAACCTTCCGGAGCTGCGAGGATGTCCGAAGCAGGGGGGGGGGGTTCCGAGATGCGAATCTTCCCGGTTCCTTAGAAGGTATTTCGAACTAAGAGGGTTCCGGACTACGAAGAGAGGCTCCGAGAATGAATAGTGTATTCCGGAATGGGCTTGTTCTTTTGAGTTTTCTCCTTTCGTTTTGAGTTGTTTTCGACTAAGGGAGATACATATAGAGATTTAAATGCTTTGTATTATAAGAATACATGGTTCATTAGGAACCTTAATGTAAACTTTAATGTGTTAGCACAAGTCTTACAATAGTTGATGTTTACATGAGGAAAAAATTACCTAGTTAAAAAAAATACTAGTTGTGACAGAAGGTTTATTTGTTTTTCATCTTCATTTTCGTTTCAAAGTGTGGGAAATTTTTACACTTTGGAGACCATGGAATGCTTATATTTTGCATTTTTAAGGCCTTGACGATAGGAGGAAGTATGGTGAGAGGTTTGATTTTACTAATTATGATCTTACCAATGATGTTTTTGTTTTGTCTTCATTCATTGATCAAAAGGAGAAATAAGACTTGCATATTACTTTTGATATAAAGTTTTGTGCAATCGGAGATGAAGACTTTTCATTCATGACTCAAAAACAACAAGACCAATTATTTTTGATTGATGGCAGAATTTTGTACCCTCCAAAAGACGATATGAAGATTTCCAAAAAAAAAAAAGATGTGTTCATGGTGTAGCAATCAATCATGAAAAGAGGCATTGTAAGGCAATTCTTATGCCAATTTTTCCTGTTGTCCAAAAACAAAAGATATTTTTATTAATTCTTCATTCGTTGTTCAAAAACACTAAGAGCGAAGGCGTGAACTTTGTCGTGAAAGAAAGAAGAAGGATGGTATCCATATTTTTACAAACCATCTTTCTGAGAGCAAAGAATAAGGAATTAATCAATATGAAGATCCAAGTCCTAAGTATTTACGTGGGAGAGAGCTCATGATGTTTGGACTCATATTCTTTTGGTGTGCCTTAAATTGGAAAGTCGTGTTATTGGGGCGTTTTGTTCATCAACTTACAAACACAAACCATGATCCATTCTTTAAAATGAGTGTTATTAACCATTTAAATTATTGAAAGGTTAATTTGCAGGTCCTAATCTTGTTCATGGGAATGTACGATGGTGGTTTTTGGTCTACAAATGGAAGATACGGTTAGGATTGAATTCAATGAGTTGTTTGAAGAAGAACATGTGTATGTGGAGAAGAGACACTACAAGACTGTTTGGAATGAATAAAAAACGTGTGGTTTCTGCTCCTATGTTAATATGGCCAAATTTCTTTTATCTTTTCAAGTTTAAGAACATTGATTATGGGATAATCCTTTTTTGAAACATCTTATCCTTTTTTGAAACCCCTTATTATATTTTTTATATATTTAGGGGGGGGGGGGGGGGGGGAGAATTATGTGCTCACATATTTCGTTTATGCAAAAACACTCTTGAAAAACATACTACAAAATGATTTGATTTTATGTGAAAAATAGTGGTCCATTCAAGACCTATTTTTCCCATCTTAAACCCTATGTTTTGTATGCAAGTAATCCAGGTCGATACCTTTTCAATGACTACTCGCACTTGTTCATACGATCTTTATACGATTTATTATAACTTTTACGAAACTGCATATCATTGCATCTCTTTTTCGAACCAGTCTGTAAAAATGATCATTTTCACCTTAGTTAGGTTTCATATCAGGCCAGGAAAAAACATTAGGGACAAAGTAGACTCAATTTCTAAACCTTGAGAGTTTACGCATCCTAATTCCGACTCACGATGATTTTTCTATAATATTTCTAAAACATGAACAAAATTGACATTCTAGATTATTTTTCCTGTTTTGTCTGTCACATACATTTACATATCACATATGATATATGATATTGCCACCTTTCTATTACTTCAAAAGTAAAACTATTACCATGAATGTGTGTGTGTGTGTGTATATATATATATATATATATATATATATATATATATATATGTATGTGTGTGTGTGTGTGTATGTGTGCGTGTGTGTGTTTAAATACATATTTAAACAAGTTAACATTATTATAACTTAGAGTTTATACATGTACTTATGTTCATTACTTTAGAACGTACCTCTTTATAAAAGTGAGTACATTACACTTTTGCATACATACCAAGCATACTCGACTTTTATAAACTTTATACAACGAAATTCATTATGCCTAGTCACTTATCTACAAATAAGTTATGGTTGAGAGCTATTCACATACCTTAGTTAAGGGCTTTTTATTGAGATAATATTCATTAGCTAAGTCTAAACACTTAGCATACCCACACTACTATAACCGTCATTCTTCAGAGCGAGATACATATGTATAGATCTATACGGGATTGACATCCCCACCTACGGTTGCTAGTTACAACCTCGACCGATCAATCGAAGCAGGTGATAAGTGGTTACAATCGTTACCACACCGTTTAATGAAGCAACGTAGGGGGTTACATACAATCACATAGCTCGGTTATAGGGGTCACTATAAACATTAACTGAAATCTCTCTCTCACTACAAACCATGGGCTTGGTTGCTTTCAAAACTATTTGAAGTATGGATTTACTTATGTAACATTATAATTTGGTTTTCAAGTATATTCCAGGATTTTTAACAAACACAGTTTGAAGTATGGATTTACTTAAACAAATATACATTTTGGCTTTCAATGACTCTTCGCAAACATAATTTTAACTATTGTTATACATACAAATAAAATACCTTCTATATTTTTTAAAAGTATTACTGTTGTTAGCAGAAAACCTATAACTCTCACCAACCTTGTGTTGACCCCCAAAACTACTTGTATTCTCAGGAAATCACTAAACAGACATTCAAGACGGATTGGATTACAGGTGACCTAGTTTACTAGATATTGTAATATTTGTCTATCTATTAAGGCAATTCAAGTACTATTATTATTTTTATAAACCTTGTATTTAAATATCAAAATGGAACATGAATGATATTTTTTTATTGTTATACTTGTGCTATATATTTAGTTTACGTATGATCCATGAACTAAGTCGCACAGCCCGGCGTGTTTCGCCGCCTCAGTCGGGGGTGTGACAGATTTGTATTAGAGCTAAATTGGCTATAGAGAACTCGTATTCTCGAAAGGGGAATACAACTATGGTAACTAGCTTCTAAATAAAAGTATTATTATTAACTACCCTACTTCTTGGCTACTTATGGTACGGCGAATCTGGTTTGAAGGGTCGCATATGGTTGTTGGATTTCAGAACGGCTTAATGGCCAACATGGTCCTGCCCTCCGGTATTTCCTATTTGGCCATCGTCTGTACTTGGTAGTATTGGAGTACAAAACAAAATTTAATAATACTACAAACCTCATCAACAATAATATATAAGAGTTATATATATATATATATATATATATATATATATATATATATATATATATATATATATATATATATATATATATATATATATATATATATATACTCTGACCCGCGATGAGAACACTTAATAAATTTCTAACATACCTCCAACTAAAACTATCAACTTAACCCTTTAGGTCAAACACCTCAACTAAGGTTAGTAGCATACATAATCCATACCATAAATAAACCACGAACGTATGCCTATGTTATTTATGGTCGGGCCGGTGCACAACCAACCTTGAGCAAGGAGTTTGACAGACTACAATGGTTGAAAGTTTTAGAGATTGAAGGATGTTCTCAAGATTCGCTGCAGAAACCTTATATCAACCCCAAAACAATGTATACATTTTAAATACTTAAAAATCTTGGATAACATTCAGATTTTCCTATTTAGCCTAAACCCGAAGTAGAAAAAAGAACCAATAGCTCTGCGACAGTCATAGCAGAGAAACCCATAGTTCCCAATCGATCATTTAGTAGTCTCCAAACTTCTTTCTCTATCATTTGAAATCGGTAGGATTTCAATTTTCTCTATATAATTTGGAAATCTGTAGGATTTTTGGAATCGATCACTCTCTATAATTAGGAAATCTGTAGGATTTCTAAAATCAATCACTCTCTAATTTTGAGCCTTCCCATGAAAGGATTGGAGGTGACTGCTTACACCTCCTGATTTAACGACCTCGCAAACCTTTGCCCAGGAATAGTGAACCCATAATACAAAAGACCGAACGGCACATCTGAGGATTAACTTCACCAATTCAAAGTCTGCTTACTGCATCAAGACCCACTAACTTTGATAGTGCTAAGAAATCAACCAATCAATTGATTGAGCAGTATATTCATCAGGATACCACGACTCCACAAACAGAAAAGAACAAGGTTTGGAGTACAAAAAGGAAGTTCCATGGCAAGTCAAAGGGGAACTTCAAACATCACAAACCCAAACCAAAACCGGTGGTTGTGTACGTCGCAATCACAAACACTCCTGCCCCATCAAATCCCTACTCTGGAACATTACCCCATTGTACCAAGTGCAATTTCCACCATGTCGAAAATTGCATGGTCTACAACATCTGTAACTTGAGAGGTCACACCTCTAAGAACTGCAAAAAGGCCCCAAATAGTACAACCTCAACCCCTGCTACAGGAGGAAGCTGTAACTGCTTCAAATGCTATCAACCAGACCGTTTTAATAATGAATATCCAAAACTAAAGAATCAAGGTGGCTAAGGAAGAGCATTTATGATAGGTTCTGGAGATGCTTGCCAGGAACCAACTGTGGTTACTTGTATGTTTCCTATCAACACTATTGATGTTTCCGTATTATTTGATACTAGTGCCGATAGAAGCTTTATTTCCCATAAGTTTAGAAGCATGATTAACCATAAATCATGAAAACTTTATGAAGCTTACATGGTAGAAGTAGCAAACATCCAGTTAGAAAACACATTAGAAATACTCATTGATCGCCTTCTCACCCTGAATAACAACGTCTTCCACATCAACCTAATACCTATTGCAAGTTTTGATGTGATCATCAGAATAGATTAGTTATCACCCATCGAGCAGAGACTTTATCTTACGAAAAAGTCGTCCGGCTACCTTTACCCAACAACGAAGCTCCCATGATTTATGGAGATATATTAGGAAAGAATCTAATAATCATCTCTTGCATGAAGGCAAGAAGGTGTTTACAGAAAAGATGTTTCGCTTTCTTGGCCCACGTGGTGGATATGCAAGGCAAAGGTAAGGGAATCAAATACATTCCGCAAGTGTGCGATTACCCAGATGTATTTCCAGAGGATCTGCCTAGAGTACCTCCATTCAGACAAGTTGACTTCTGAATCGACTTAATCCCGGGTGCATCACAAGTGGAAAGATTTCATTATCGTCTGGATCTACCGGAAATGAAAGAACTAGCCAGTCAACTCCAAGAACTTATTGACAAAGGCTCTATCCGGCCAAGGTTCTCTCCATGGGGAGCTCCAGTATTGTTGTTAAAAGAAGGATGTATCATTCAGGATGTGCATCGACTATCAAGAGTTAAACAAACTCACCATCAAAAACAGATATCCACTCCCGAGGATCGATGACATGTTCGACGAGCTACAAGGACCCTGTTACTACTCAAAGATCGATCTAAGATCCAACTATCATCAACTTAGAGTCCAAAAGGCATACATTCCAAAGACAACATTCTGGAATTAGTCCAGTCACTACGAGTTTCTGGTTATGCCATTCGGACAGACCACCAACGCCAACTGAAATACAACAATTCCTAGGACTTGCATACTATTATCGGAGATTCATCGAGGACTTCTCTAAATATAGCCAAGCCTCTCACCGCTCTAAACTAGAAGGACAAGAAGTTCGATTAGGGAGATAGCCAAGACTCTGCCTTCCAGAAATTGAAACAATTGTTGTGCAGTGCACCAATTTTCTCTCTTCTAGTGGGAACAGAAGACTTCATGGTATTCTGCGACGCCTCACACCAAGGGTTGGAATCCATGTTGATGCAAAAGAATAAAGTCATTTCATACGTATCTGGACAACTTAATCCAAACAAAACCAAATACATTACCAATGACTTAGAGTTGGGAGTTGTAGTGCTCGCCTTAAAGATTTAGAGGCACTACCTATATGAGACGTAGTGTGTCGTGTTTACCGACCACAAAAGCCTCCAATACATCTTTGACTAGAAGGAGATCAACATGAGACAACGAAGGTTGGTCGAATTGCTAAATGATTATGTATGTGAAATTCGTTATCATCCTGGAAAAGCAAATGTCATGACAGATGCTTTAAGCAGGAAAGTGTGAGCAAACCTCTTCGTGTAAAGGCTCTAACCCTAACCATCCACTCGAACCTCACCACCCAAATTCATGATGCTCAACTAGAATCACTCAAACCCGAGAATATCATAGAATAAAACCTGCGATGTATGGACAAATGGTTCAACCTCAACGAAGACGGAAGACGATATTTCATGAATCGAATGTGGACCCCAAAGTTCGGTGAAGTCAGGATTCTAGTCTTAAAATAAGCTCATAAATCGAGATATTTGGTACATCCCGGATCAGATAAGATGTATACCGTTCTCAATAAGCTTTATTGGTGGCCCAACGTGAGGGAAAAGATTTCCATCCATGTCAGCAAATGTTTGACTTTCTCTAAAGTCAAAGTAGAGTACCATAAGCCATCTGGTGTACAACAACAACCATCATTCCCAGAATATAAATAGGAACAAATAACCCTAGACTTCATAACGAAGTTGCCAAGAATTTCAAGCGGTTATGATGCTATTTGGGTAGTGGTTGACCGTTTGATCAAGTTTGCCTATTTCCTAGCCATCAAAGAAACCAACAGGAAGGAGAAACTTACCAGGACCTATCCCAATGAGATGGTCAGACTGCATTTTGTGCCAACATTTATTATCTCGGACCGAGATAGCAAATTCACTTGCATATTTTGGAAATCATTGCAGAGGTCCCTAGGAACCAAGCTAGACATGAGTAATGCATATCATACACAGGCGGATGGCCAGAGTGAAAGAACGATACAAACTTTGGAAGACATGCTCCATGCTTGTGTGATAGACTTTGGTAATGTATAGGATACTCACTTTCCGCTAGTTGAGCTTTTATACAACAATATTTATCACACTAGCATAAAGACCGCTCCATTCGAGGCCTTGTACGAACATAGATGTCGTTCTACAACATGCTGGGAAGAAGTTAGAAATACCCAACTAGCTAAAAAGCATGCTAGAGATACTCTAGACATTTGTCCTGTGATCATTCATGAAACAACATAAGAAGATCTTTCAGGTAAAGGAGCGATTAAAGGTTGCACGTAGTCATCAGAAAAACTACACTGACACAAGACGCAAACCATTAGAATTCAAAAGCAAGATGTCATGTCCTACTAAAGGTCACAGTATGGAAAGGTGTCATTAGATTAGGAAAACGAGGTAAACTAAACCCCCGTTACGTCGGACTTATTGAAATCCTGACAAGGGTTGGTCCGGTAGTTTACAAACTCAAGTTACCTCAAGGACTCAGCAAATATCACGATACCTTCCACGTGTGTAATATTAATAAGTGTCTCTCTGATGAAAACTTTGTAATTCCACCCGATGAGATCCAGGCCAACACTAAACTTCACTTTATGGAGGAACCGGTAGAGATCATGGATCGAGAAATCAAAAGCCTCAAAAAAGGTCGCATACCTATAGTAAAAGTCCCATGGAACTCTCGTAGAGGGTCGAAGTATACTTGGGAACATGAGGATCGGATTAAACAAAAGTACCCATAATTGTTCAGTGGTGCTCTCTCCACTAGTTGAATAAAATAGTCTAGAACTAAATAATTTCGGGACAAAATTCTTTTAACGGAGAGGTAATATGACATCCTAGAATTTAGGTTTAAAACTGTTGAGAGTCAGTTCACTGTGAACCCCTTTTTAACTTAACCTATTGAGCTTTAACGCATATTTTTATAAATATATAGTTTCAATACAACTAAAATAAGATACAGATGATATCTTACTTTCAATTGTGGAATATCACAAACGAATCAAAACAGCATAAACTACAACCCTAGTTAATACGTCTAAAAAAAATGAAAATTCGTATTAAGCAATTGTGAGGAAAGGAAACACTCTAATATCGTAGTACATGTTTACCTGTTTCCAAAAATATGAAGAACGTTCAAAATGGAGTCTGTATGCAAAAGATACGATGGTTATCAGAAAACAAACCAATAGAACACTAACTTTCTTTAAACTGCTAAAACTGTTTCCATCCGTTAACGCACTTGCACACTTCATATGGAAATTTAGAGAGTGTTTTTGGACTCAGGCTATGGTCTAATATTTAATTCCATACTCCAAATATTTTTAGCAAAAATATTTGCAAAAGTCAAAAAATCGAACGTTTCGGGTCATTTAGACGCGAATCTTAAAAAGCAATTTCCCGGAGTTCTCCAACTTGAAAACTTAATATGTTCAGGTTTTTGAAATCCTTAAACTCAGCTCTATCATTCACCACTTTTGAAAAAATATATATTAGGCGTCGGGATCTTGGCACGCAAATCTAGGAAGCTTTTAGAGTATTTTTAAGTAAATGACATCACTAGGCCCCACCATGCTTGCTTGGAAGAGTGACAAATCAGCCAATACTTCCCTTTTGGACCCTTACATATGTTTCTTACCACCTCCCCTCGCCTCCCCCTCTCCTTGGTTGAGTGCACACTTCTCCTTCTAGTACAATCATAGTGTATAAGTGTTGGACTTTCTATGAAGGTATGGGCGCATAGTGTATGTGAGAGACCTCATACGCTATAAAAGGAAGGCTTTGGGTCTTCATTTCATACACAAATCATCAACCACTTCCTCTCTTACTCTCCTCTCTCCATTCTCTCTCTTTTATTGGTTTGGAACGCACTACCAAGAACCACCACTCCACCACCGTAAACCACCATAGCCACCTCCTTTTGCCCCTATTTTCAACGGCCAACCACTACCACCTTTGTGTTGATATCTTTTTTGTGGTGTTTCCTAGTTCAAGACTTAAGTCTTCATTGTGTTTTGTGGGTTTAAATCAAGTCGAAAACAACCTCGGTTTAGATCGTTTGTAGTTCATGTTTTATCGAAGTGTTTTTTAAAGATAACCGCACTCTTGACTCTAGTTCACAAGTCACGCAGTAAGGTGAGTGCTGATGGCCCCTTTTTATAGTTTTTATATATTTCAGGGGGGAAATACATGTTCTCACATATATCGTTTATGCAAAAACACTCTTGAAAAGCATACTACAAAATGCTATGATTTTATGTGAAAAATTATGGTCCATTCAAGGCATGTTTTTCCCATCTTAAACCCTATGGTTTGCAAAAATGTTTTGTATGCAGGTAGTCTAGGTCGATACCTTTTCAAGGACTACTCGTACTTGTTCATACGATCTTTATACAATTTATTATGATTTTTTCAAAACTGCATATCATTGCAGCCCTTTTTCGGACTTGTCTATAAAAACGGCCATTTTCATCTTAGTTAGGTTTCATATCAGGTCAGGAAAAAAAACTAGGGACAAAGTAGACTCAATTTCTAAACCTTAAGAATGTATGGATCCTAATTCTGACTTATGATCATTTTTCTAGTATTTTTCTAAAACAAGAACAAAATCGACATTCTAGATTAATTTTCCTATTTTGTCTTTCAAATACATATACATATGATATGTGACATTGCCACCTTTCTATTGCATTAAAATTAAAATTATTACCATGTATGTATATATATATATATATATATATATATATATATATATATATATATGTTTAAATACGTATTTAGACAAGTTATAATCATTATAACTTAGAGTTTTTACATGTACTTATGTTCGTTACTTTGGAACATACCTCTTTATGAAAGCGAATACATTACGCTTTTGCATACATACCAAGCATACTCGACTTTATAAACTTTATACAATGAAATTAATTATGCCTAGTGACTTATCTACAAATAAGTTATGGTTGAGAGCTATTCACATACCTTAGTTAATGGCTTTTTAATGAGAAAATAATCATTAGCTAAGTCTAAACACATAGCATACCCACACTACTATAACTGTTAATCTTCAGAGCGAGATACATATGTATAGATCTATACATGGTTGACATCCCACTTACGGTTGCTAGCTACAACCTCGATCGATCAATCGAAGTTGGTGATAAGTGTCTACAATCGTTACTACGACGTTTAATGAAGCAACGTAGGGGGTTACATACAATCACATAGCTCGGTTATAGGGCTCACTATAAACATTAACTGAAATCTCTCTCTCTCTCTTTCTCTCTCTCTCTCTCACTACAGACCATGGGCTTGGTTGCTTTCAAAACTATTTGAAGTATGGATTTACTTATGTAACATTATAGTTTGATTTTCAAGTATATTCAGGGATTCTTTACAAACACAGTTTGAAGTATGGATTTACTTACACAAAGATACGTTTTGGCTTTCAAAGACTCTTTGCAAACACAGTTTTAACTATTGTTATACATACAAAGAAAATATTTTCTAGACATTTTTTGAAAGTATTACTACTGTTAGCAGAAAACCTGTAACTCTAACCAACCTTGTGTTGACCCTCAAAACTACATGTATTCTTAGGAAATCATTAAGCAGACATTCAAGACGGATTAGATTACAGGTGACCTAGTTTACTAGCTATTGAAATATCTAGCTATCTGTTAAGGCAATTCATGTACTACTATTATTTGTAAAAACCTTGTATACAAGTATCAAGATGGAACACGAATGCTATTTTGTTTATTGTTGTACTTGTGCTATATATTCAGTTTACATGTGATCCATGAACTTAGTCGCACAACCTGACATGTTTTGCCGCCTCAGCTGGGGGTGTGACACTATAAGGAACTACCACCCAATGAACATCACAAAAGACCCATATGTCATCCATTGGTCTTACCATGACACTATAATCAACTACCACATGAAAAATGACCCATATGTCATTTACGGGTCGTGCCATGATACAATAAGCAACCACCACCCAATGCGCATGACCAATGACCCATATGACATCCATGGGTCTTAGCATGGGATTATAAGCAACTACCACCCAATGAACATCACCAATGACCCATATGTCATCCATGGATCTTACCATGACACTATAAGCAACTACCACCCAATGAACATCACCAATGACCCATATGTCATCCATTGGTCTTACCTTGACACTATAAGAAACTACCACATGAATAATGACCCATATGTCATTTATGGGTCTTACCATGACACAGTCAGAAACTACGAGCCAATGCACATGACCAATGACTCATATGTCATCTGTGGGTCTTACATCTTTAATAAATTGGTATTTACTACTTTCATCTGTATTTAATAAGACACACAAATGTGCTTGCTCCCACATATTTTATATTTTTTTATATTAATTATAGCTTTACAAAATGTAAATATTTCACAAAATTTATTAGATTTTTTTAAATGTACATCTAATAATTATATATTTTTATATTACAATGTTAATATTTTTAAAACGGTAATTGTTAATTATGTCTTGGAGCCAAAATTTGGATGAAAATTTTGAAGTCAACACTAATTTTCGATTCAACTTCCTTATTTTACAATCCTCAACCTATTGTATCATTAGGCGGCGATCAAAAATTCAACTTTTTTCACTTTCTATGCCAAAAAAATTCAAAAACACTCTTCAAATTATCAGGCGCCAACCAAATTTTCAAGTTTTTTCGACGAAAATTTTGAATTCAGCACACCATGCCAATCATGAACCTACTTATTATTTCTTCTGAAACGAGATTTTGTCAGAAGCTTTTTACACCATTACGTGATATTCGATCCTTTCCTAAAACCTTAACCAAAGAGTTTTATTTTGTTTTTTTAGTAATCTATTTTGTCAATAATCATACTACCTTTGGCCGATAATGCAAACATTACAACATACGAGGATCTAGAATATAACTCAGAGGAGGAAGTTGAAGATGATCTTGCAAACGACGACATAGTGGCGACAAATGTAGTTAAGAGAGGCATAACCAGGCTACATAAGTTTCGCAATCAGCATGGTAAAGGAGTAAAGATCCCTCTCACAATCGGTGACATGGGTAGGATATGAGGGACACACCGACCAGTGTTTGCTCGGTTTTAGGAGACCTGGTTCGTGAGCGTATAGGTTTAAAAGTTCTATCCTGGTAGAAAGTGGAGTCACCAGCAAGAGACGACCTATGGAGTAAAATCACGGTATTGAACATATTATTTAACGTTGTCCTTAAGTATGCATATATGCATTTACATTAAGTCTAATTCTTAACATCATTGTGTTACATTTTGCAGCGATATTTTGATCTTGACAACACATTTAGAAATTCAATAATGCATCGTCTTGGTCAAATTCTAAAGAATTATAGAAGGAAACTTCGAGAAAGTTACATATTGCCTGACAAAGAAACACCTACACCACCTAAGCCAACGAATGAAGTCCCTGCAAAGTATACATAAATTATTGAGGACTCACATTAGGCCGCTTTTGTATCACATACAAACTCTGAGGCATACAAGTTTTAAGTCATTTTTGTAGATTTGATTATTTTTAGTCCATATATATTTCATAATATTGTGTTGGCATGTAAACATTGTATTTTATTTTCCATTGTTGTTAGGCGAATTCAGAAGCAACAAAAAAAAGCATGTGATAAGTCTGTATATAACCATAGGATGGGAAGAGGTGGATACATACATGTGAAAGAGAAGATGGTAACAAAAATGGTTCTTTTTTGTTAATAGCAGCATACTTCGCTTATGTTGGTTTAACTTTATTAATTGTTTGTTTAGTGATTATAAGATCGAAGCCAAAGAAATTGAACAAAATGAAGAACCCTCCCATCGTATGATGTGGTTGAAGGGGAGGATAAACAAAAATGGAAATTTTGAAAATGATGAGCCTATAGATAAACTAGTAAGTTTGAATGCAAATTTTGTTTTGATTTCAACGATGTTTAATTTATATGTAATTAATTTAATATTTCCTCACTTTGTCCAGAAAACAACTGACGACTAGATTAAAGACGTGACCTTACAGGTTGACTATGGCACTAATGTCACACCCCCAAACCGGAACGCCGGAAACGTTCGGGGGCGGAGGACGTCATGTACAGTATCACAACAATTGTATAATAGTAATCAAGGCAACAACAACCATTGTATTAATAATATAAAGTTTACATTGTGTTCAAAACATTGCCTGATTTACATTAAAACAATGTAATACTACTATGCTCCGTCTTCGCAACACCTGAGAGGGTACATGTCTACTAACTTTCCTGAGAATACAAGTGGTTTGAAAAAGTTTCAACATTAAAGTTGGTGAGTTCATAAGCATTTTTGTTATAGAAAAGTATATTCTTTTATTCTTTGGAAAACTTCGTGTGTTCATCCAGAAAATCCTATATTTTCTTAGTAAGAATGTGACCATACTAGTTCCTTCTATGATTACTTAGTTTATACTAGTTATATATAAACTAATATCGAATGGATAGCTGAATGTGTGGATCTGCCCTAAGCCCACAACCAAACAAGGAACAGCAACTAAGGAACTATAGAATTAACAATTAAGGGTCCTTT
The DNA here is from genome assembly GCF_052849685.1 of Lactuca virosa. NCBI lineage: Eukaryota > Viridiplantae > Streptophyta > Magnoliopsida > Asterales > Asteraceae > Lactuca > Lactuca virosa. Next base: position 256,434,135 of record NC_136434.1, read on the forward strand.
ATGTTATACTAATTTGTAAATAAGTGTTGAACCTTTTGTAAATATGTTCCTTGTTCCACTTACTCTATTGTAAAACATTGTTTTCAGTAAATAATTGTATTTATTTTCAGAAAGTTAAATCGAAAACTATTTACCTTTAAAATAACGATGTTTATCCTAGAAAATCCTATATTTTCCATAATATCGAATTGTAGTCTTTAACGTTCCAAGACCAAAAAGTACAAGTATAATTACCATACTTCGTTTGATGAGACCTAGTTTTATTTATAAGTAAAACTGGCTGAAGATGTGTTTGCCCTATAAACTAGATGCGATGTTAATACCCTCCTATGATCACTTAGTACATTCGAGTTATATATAACCGAGATCAAACAGATAGTTGAATGGGTGAATCTGCCCTAAGCCCACAACCAAACAAGGAACAGGAAATAAAGCGGAAATCACACATTCCACTGTCTACCAGACATCAATTTTATATAACCCTGATGTATATGCTAAGTAATCACAAAGTTAATACCTTTTAAGACTATTTAAGAAAAACTATATTACTACGTAAATATGTCGTTGTTTTCTCCTTGTGAGTTCTTATAACCATACTAACCCAGTCAGCCTGACCGCGACGTTTTTCAGGCGTTGGAATGTTAACGACATTTGTCACCACAAGCCTGTCGGCCTAACTGTAGCTAACAGTTTAGGTGTGGGATTGTCAGTTCCAAATAGATCTATACACAAATATCTCGCTCTCCCTACAAGAGACTCTGGTTATAAGTCAGGACTTTTACCCGTACTTAGATAAGTACATGAAGACGTCCCACAAATTGCTTCAACGGATTTACTAGTAATAAAGTGGAAAAACCTTTTTGTAAATAACATATAACTTTGTAAAAATAGTCCCTTTGTTCCATAAACTATACCTATTATAGTTATTAAGTTTATTTCCGTGTTTAAAATTTGAGCTTTGTAAAATAGTTCATTTGTTCCATAAAATATGCCTATTATAGTTTATAAGTTTGTAAATTTAATAAATTTCACGTTTAAATACATATTAACGGTAAGAAATATAATAAATAAATTATATTTTTAAACACAAGATTTCTTGTGTTTTACTTGTATTCCCCCCCCCCCCCTCTAAAAACATTGAAAAAGCTTGGAAAAATATGGGGGGTATGAACTCACCTTGCGTGCGTTTTTTACTAGATATCGAGATGAAAGTGGTGACCTCGGGCTATAATACGGGAAAGATGTCGTATCCTAATAGATTTAAACACATAATGATATGTGTGAAATTTGATGAAACTAGAACTTATGTGTTGTATAAACACTAAAATGAAGAATACTTACTAAATCTTATAACTATGTTGAGTTGAAGATCTCCTGGAGCTTGAATAGAGAGGATGAAGTTTGAGAGAAAAGAAGTTTGAGATTTGAGAGAGTTTATGGATATTTCGTTCACTGGAACTTTGAAATGGAAATGTCCTCTATGAAGTATCTTAAGTATGAAGGAAAGATAGGCGGTTGCATTGGTAAATGAATCATATCACTTTGGTATGCTGAATTTGGATAGGACATGAAGATATTTTAAGGGTGTTTTCGGATGGATTATATATATTTAAAGAGGGGTTTTCGGATTAATCATGTTCTAGTAATGAGTTTTCGGACCTAGGGTCAAAAGGAAAACACAATTTTTTTTTCCATTAATCTAAACTAACTCATAAATCAAGGAAACATAGAACTTTTGGTAATCCATAACTTATGGAGTTAAATGCTTGTTTTATGATGAAACTTTTCATGTTCCATAACTTAAGAATAAGTTATGGAATTCTTTAAAACATTAACACCAAATTTTGTAACTCCATAAAAACTTTGAATCAATTTTTTTTAAAAAACTTTCATATCCATAACTTATGGAAGTTTCAAAAACCCTTAAGATCACGACTTTAAAAAAAAAAACTTTTGAGCTCCAAAATTTTATGACAAAATATGTAACTCCTTAAAACATTTAGATCAAACTTTTAAAACTAATAAAATAATCATATCATTTTATCTTTTACTAAATTTGACCTAATTCAACTCATATAACAAATGATTCAAATTTTACAAATAATTCGTTTTTCACAAAACAAGTAATTATCTTAAAATTTGACAAACGTCATGTTTTTTTTTCTTTTTTTTTCCAACTTGAAAATAAAACATTTGCATCAATATAACAGAAAACAACTCATGGCTCTAATACCACTGTTGGGTTTTGAGCATTCTAACACTCCTATGGTGTACATGCAACCCTATAAACCTTGGATCTATGTTTTCTCTGTTATACATGCAAATATTAACTATTCCAAGGTTTCATCCTAACTAGCATATTATGAAGCACCTATACTACAAAGTTCTAGTTAGATGACATACCTTTTGATGTAGCTTGATGTCTTCAAGCTTTAAGAGCTTAGCCCCAATAGTGTGGAAGCCTCAAATGGAATCACAAATCACCAAAACACCTTGGAAGAACTTGAGAGAATATGTATGCACACTAAAATCGGCCCACTCTTATTTTCACACACTTGTCCCAATTTTGTGAGCCAAGGACCCCTTTATATATTATGGAGGATTCAGGTTACATCCATGTAAACCCTAATACCCATGACCTTTCATTTACATAGGATCCATGGGTTAAAAGCTCCAGGGACCATCCATGAAAGCTTAGCCCAACCTAAATGAACTTGGCCCATTCCATATATATAAGAGTCCATATTTAATTAGTTCTTTTTGATCACTTAATTAATTCTAAATTAATTCTTGATCGATACTAATTAAATAATATGATTCCATATTAATATATTAGAACTTATAATATATTAATATAAATCATAAATATACTATTCTCAAAAGACTATCCATATAAATTGTGCCGGTGAAGTGCAACCCAAATGGACCATGTCGGGTCGGGTCAAGTACATATCAAATATAGTTATGGACTTAGACATTAATCCAACAGTCTCCCACTTGGATAAGTCTAAAACTATTATTGAGTATGACTTCAAAACCTAACTGGCAATCGTAGCTCTTAAAGCCGCTGTCGAACTCTGACCTTGTCAATGACTTGTCCATTAGATAAGGGATCATATATTCCTCCATTCTAGATATCATATGGACTGAGACATGGATTATAATCATTCTCTCTGTCCATTTGTTGTTTCCCGATTTTCGATTTATGATGACTGACTGATTGAACAAATCAAATCAGTCCTGGCTTGGCCAAGCACTCACATGTGTCATCGCTAAATCATCGAGGGGCCCACAGATATCGCTTTTATCCCGAAGGTAAAAGGAATGGATAAACTTCGACTCATATGGCTTGTTCTACTACTTGTTGAATCATACACAAAGGCACGTTTTATAAAATCGAGTTACCAAATGCGTTTTCGTGCAATCAATGTATAACCAACTCATAGTAACAACTCATATCTCTAGGTTTGAAGAATATAAGATATTATCGTCTCATGATCACTCGTGATAAAATCCATGAAGTGATTCAAATGAGCGCGGGTTGAATCCAATACTCAGAACTTATGAGTGTTGTAGCACCACTTTGTCCACCAACTTGGACCTCTACAAACCAACCCATGACAGTCTTGATTCATATCTACTTCCAACATATGACCGACTGTGGATGATTTGAATAACTTAATCATTCAGGAAGAGCGACTTAGTTATTCTGGAAGTCAAAACATGCAAAGTGAAACACAAGAATAAATGAATCAAATATGGTATCAAACCGTATGAATATAAATAAACACTTTTATTTATCACCATACTGATTACTCATTATTCATTGTTTCGGTTTTATCAACTTTATACTTGAATTAAAAACACTAGTTGTCCCATGCTCCAAGCATGTACACTATGTTTTTCTTAAACAATAGCTTTGCCATACACCAAGTATGCACTCTATGTTTGTCTATGATCCTTACTTTGTGAAATAAACCAATCGAACATAATTCCAATGATTCTAATTTCACACTCCCAAATCCTTATCGAAAAATGTGAGAATTTCAAATTCCTATCATTTATCGAAATCTGTTTAGATATTAAACTTATATGCATTGACCCTCCTGTAATGAATATGTACAAAGTAACAAATACTTGTCAACAGTCATTATAAGGTATTCCAATGGAGATCAACTCCATGGAAACTAAGTCTCATATTCAAAGTACATTGCTTTGGACATGCTTCTTGCATTAAGTTTTCTAATCTTACACAGGTAACTTCCACCTATGGAGACAACTCCATATTCTCATTTTGACTATCACTTCTGAATAAGAGATGCCTCTTTTCAGAATATGTCAATATGGTCCTTCCAAAATTAGCACTATACTTCCAACTGTCCCTGAGCAACCAATCTTTGGTAAACCTCAGATTGTCCTCGACAATTGCTTAATCATTTTAGTCATATCCAATTCTAGACCTTTTCCCTTCTTAATGCCTCTGGGCATTTGGAAAAATTTAGAAATGACAAATATTATAGCACATGCAATCGATCCTGTACCCAAAGCAAATGGTACACGATTCATGATGTCTCACATAAAGACATGATTCTAGACCAGTCTTTTGCTACAATATTTTTATTTGCCATGTTTTCAAAATTTGACTATGAAGAGGGATGCCGTAATCATAATCGAATTTTGAGAACGTAATATATAGAATTTCCTTAAGTTGAACCGATCCAACATGGAATTCATATATATATTCTTGACTAAAGATGATTAAGGTCTCAATCTAAGCCTTTAGAACTGAAATGAAGTATATCCTCTCCCTTAATTATAGCAAAACAACTTTTTCAATCCCTGCAGCCTCACGAATTGAAACTTTTGTTTTCTATAATGAACATTGCTAACTTGCAACACTAACAATAATTATCATGCTCCCACTAACATGATGATTATTAGCATAACACTTATGCTCCCACTAGCTTTGACATGTACTCAGAAATCAGCTGGACTTCTAGAAATCAATACTTTATTGACTTTCTTACCAAAGTTCAGATTTCTGATACGAGATGCTTTGATAAAACTTTATCAAAATCATACATCTTTCCTTAGATAACATGCATGTGTGTCTAAACAATTTCAGAACTATGAAAAGGGATGCCGTAATCATAGTCTCAATTGTTTAGACCTTTTGCCATCTGCTTCAAATCTACTTGGTGGAAGTGTTTCCTCACCATCATTTTCATGAATCGGAGAGAAACCTTATGACCCTTAGATTTTATGGTGTATGTGTTCTTATCCATGTGAATCGTCAAAACCATAGTCACAAGACAAGGATAATGACAAATCCAAACTCATATGGACTGAACTTATGCAATCTTAACTTCTTGCCACCTGGCAGTACAGGGCCTGCCATTGCTTCCAAGTTGTTATGCAACCAATTGAGAACTTTCAGAACTCCTATGCAAAGCCAACTTTAACTGGAATGGGCACAGAATATGTCAACACGATAGGTTATAAACCTCAAGTCGTGTGCTAGTGAAGAACCTCAGGTTTTATTCTTGATTAGTTCTTGAAATTCTTTTTAGGATCTTTAAGACTCCCACTATCCTCTTGACATATAAGACTATCTTGCCAAATATTCAAGAGATAGTGCGGATTCTTTATCAAGACAAACACTTCACACAATTGGCCTTAGTTGGTCTTTGTTTTATCCAAAACATCACAACTTACCAATTTCAAATGTACAAGAGTAGGACACTTTTACTCTTACATTTGACAAGTGTTTTAAACCTTTCTTTAAGATATGTCACTCAAGTTACAATCTTGGAGTATGACTCTAAGAATTGTTTTGGAACGAAGTATGACTCATCTTCCTGATCTAACCATTTCAACAATTCATGACTCCTCTTCTTAGTCATAAATAAGAATGCACTAAGATGACCTTTAGAGGACTAATTGTGATATGATTTCTAAATCATTAAGATGATCACAAACATGATACTAAAGTACTCTCCCATCTTTTCAGATTTGAGAAACTTTTATCTTTCTGCCTAATTTGATTCTTCCCATTCGTTCTGCCATACATTGAGACTTTTCCAATGTTTCAGAATTATACTTAAACTTGTAAGTATAACCATATTTACTAAACTTTAGTAAATCAAATAGTCTTAACGAGCTTTGTGGTGGACATGACCAGTGCACAAGAATGTGTACTCGATCCCTTTAGTCCTTCACTTGACTCACACATCCATGTGAACAAGTAATTAGTCTTGATTTTCCAATGCTTGAAAGTTCTCATTCATCATACTATTCAACTTGCATGATTCCAAGTTTTGGTCCAATTGAAACTTGGGTGATGAGGAACTTTCCTGATTTGGTAAATTTAGACACTACCACAAATGAAAGAATCAAATCCATTTTCCAATATTGCTGTCAGTGGAATCATATAAGCAACAATTTTCCACAAATGCCATTGTAAGGATACTTCAAATAAATAAAATTAAACAATTTTCTTTTATTTTAAAACTTTGCGGAAAAACTTATCCTTACAATCCACATGGAAAATTGTTGTTATCTATTCCTTAGCAATATATCATAACTTCTTAAGCAACTGCTCAAAATTCTTATGCGATCGAAATCTACCTTCGCGATCAGAATCAGCATATACTTCCTTTAAGATTTCTCTCTATTCTTTGATTCTTAAAACATCAACATATGACTCAGTCACATCATGTAATGAGGATCTCAGAATAGAACTTAACAGAGTTAGATAATGGGCTCTACCTGATGTAGAGTCAAACTTATTGACTTTAACATCCTTAGGTAAATTTGGCAGCTTTGCAATCAACGCCCCTTCCTTTGGCAAAATAAACATATGGACCCTTTGGTAATGGGACTATCTCAGACTTAGCCTTTCTCTTTACCATTTGGTCAACCGGGTTGACTATGGCCAATCCCTTTCCATTGGGAAGAGAATGCTTTTTCTGGATTTCCAGTGTCACCATTGTCACTGTCCATAAAGTTTTTGGGAAGTTGATCTTCTAATCAAATTTGCTTTACTATCGTTCCAAATCATTACTGATTCAGCAGCACCAAGCAAATAGATATGATCATTAAGGTTCATGTCATAGTCTGTTTCATAGTAGTCCCAAAGGACCTCATTATGTGACTTAGAAAGTGATTGAACATCCAACTTTCTCAAGACTTTGACACCCAACTCTCCCGGCTTGTCAATATGTGACTTCATCTCTAAGATGTGATCACACATAGACCTTACTTGCCATTAGGGCTTGAGTGACCTTGAACTTGTGGGTTAGGGAGAATAATTGGAGGAGGTGGAGGAAGTAAAGTTCCAAGAGATTTGGGAAGATCATAGATGTCTGAACTAGATATCTTTTGGGAGATATTCAAGATAGTTGATCTAAAGTCCTTAATATAACACCCAATATGAAATATTAAGGCTAGGATCCAACAACCTATTTATAACTAGAAGAGGGATGCAGTAATCCGAGTTATAAAATAGTTTAAGGTAGGTAAATGACGATTTACCAATTTCCACCATGAAAAACGAAATAATTTAATTAGGTTTTTACTTGGATTTGAAACTCCTAGATCTTTTGAGATTCATTGAACTTTTCAATGGCATGTTTCAATCTCGAGTGTGCCCTTCAGGTTTTGTGACTGGGGTGCCGAGGATCACAAAACAAGGTGTGAAGTAACCATGCAAATATACTTGGTACCCTTAATATTTACCCCTCAATCGATATGCCGGTTAACCACACGAGCTCCATCGATACTATGATAAATATTAAGTTACCCTTTGCCTACTTTGTTAAATCCAGGTTAGTGTGCCGGTTAACCACACACGCTCCACTAACGGTTTAAACAAAGTGCAAAGTGTAATTTCATGGATTAGCACCTTATTCACATTTTCCTAAGTAACTAAGATTGGGAATTAATAAAAGGTTTAGTTACTTAGTATTTATCATTAATACTTTTAATGAAGGGAGAATTATAGTCCTTGTCCTACCTGTTCGGCTAACGACCCTCCACCAGTCAAGGAAGCGGTGGGTGAGAGTGGACACCCATTAAGCTGCCATTTTATAGGCAACAACCTTATACCCCCCTTATAGACCGGCTTCGTGAATGAGACCTACTAATGGTAAAACTGACTTGCTCTTATACACACACATATATATATATATATATATATATATATATATATATATATATATATATATATATATATATATATATATATTATTAACTTATAATATTATAAAGTATAAGGGTTGAATTTTAACTTTTAAAATTCTAAGGGCTTAACTTGGAATTAAAGTATTCATTAGAGAAAACTTTTCAAATTCCAAAACTTGAGGGAAAGTTTTGAAACTATTCAAAACTCTTGGATTTTCATAACTTATAAGTTTTAAGTAAAGCTTTAAAACTTTTAATGAAGAGACTCTTGGACATCCATAACTTGAGGACAAGTTATGGATCCATAAAAACTATTTATAAGAAAAGACTCTTCATTTTTTTTTTGTAACCTAAGACATATTTATGAGTTTTTAAGATTCATAAATGTGACTTTTCATATAACTTGAGGACAAGTTAGAAAAAAACACATTTTATTAACAACTTTTAGATTAATTAGCATTGAAAACAACTAAAACACAATTTTTTTTCCATTAATCTAAACTAACTCATAAATCAAGGAAACATAGAACTTTTGATAATCCATAACTTATGGAGTTAAATGCTTGTTTTATGATGAAACTTTTCATGTTCCATAACTTAAGAATAAGTTATGGAATTCTTTAAAACATTAACACCAAATTTTGTAACTCCATAAAAACTTTGAATCAATTTTTTTTTTAAAAACTTTCATATCCATAACTTATGGAAGTTTCAAAAACCCTTAAGATCACAACTTAAAAAAAAAAAACTTTTGAGCTCCAAAATTTTATGACAAAATATGTAACTCCTTAAAACATTTAGATCAAACTTTTAAAACTAATAAAATAATCATATCATTTTATCTTTTACTAAATTTGACCTAATTCAACTCATATAACAAATGATTCAAATTTTACAAATAATTCGTTTTTCACAAAACAAGTAATTATCTTAAAATTTGACAAACGTCATGTTTTTTTTTCTTTTTTTTTCCAACTTGAAAATAAAACATTTGCATCAATATAACAGAAAACAACTCATGGCTCTGATACCACTGTTGGGTTTTGAGCATTCTAACACTCCTATGGTGTACATACAACCCTATAAACCTTGGATCTATGTTTTCTCTATTATACATGCAAATATTAACTATTCCAAGGTTTCATCCTAACTAGCATATTATGAAGCACCTATACTACAAAGTTCTAGTTAGATGACATACCTTTTGATGTAGCTTGATGTCTTCAAGCTTTAAGAGCTTAGCCCCAATAGTGTGGAAGCCTCAAATGGAATTACAAATCACCAAAACACCTTGGAAGAACTTGAGAGAATATGTATGCACACTAAAATCGGCTCACTCTTATTTTCACACACTTGTCCCAATTTTGTGAGCCAAGGACCCCTTTATATATTATGGAGGATTCCCTACATCCATGTAAACCCTAATACACATGACCTTTCATTTACATAGGATCCATGGGTTAAAATCTCCATGGACCATCCATGAAAGCTTAGCCCAACCTAAATGAACTTGGCCCATTCCATATATATAAGAGTCCATATTTAATTAGTTCTTTTTGATCACTTAATTAATTCTAAATTAATTCTTGATCAATACTAATTAAATAATATGATTCCATATTAATATATTAGAACTTATAATATATTAATATAAATCATAAATATACTATTCTCAAAAGACTATCCATATAAATTGTGCCGGTGAAGTGCAACCCAAATGGACCATGCCGGGTCAGGTCAAGTACATACCAAATATAGTTATGGACTTAGACATTAATCCAACAATACACACATCATGCATTTGACCTAGTAGTAGAAATTAGGTCCAAGTCTCGTTGGAACTTAAGTCAAAGTTGAAAGCTAGGACTAGTATACTTGATTCCTCAATTTCACTTGAATCTCGAAACCACTACATAGAATGCCAATAAACCGATAAAATAAGTTACAAACATTATTAATAACTATAAAAGAGTTATAATACCATAAGATAAATTGAAGTCTCAAAGATTCTATTGATTTTGATATCCAAAGATTTACAAACTCTCAAAAACCCTAAATGCCCTAAAAACCTAAATCTATAAAAATAGTTATGAACCTTATAATATGATCTTATAATAATTAAAATTATGAAAATGCATTCAAGGAAAATACAATTTAACTCATTAACATTTACCCTTAATTTATAAATCAAAAATCAAGGTTTTATGAATAAAAACTTGATTTTAGTGCACATTTTATATAAAAATTGAGATATTTTATAAAAGAATTTAAATTTTATATAAGAAAATGAATGAGAAAGGGGTATTACACCTCAAAAATCCCCCCCCCCCCTCCTCATTTCACTCTCATTCTCCATCACACACACATATATTCTTTCTCTCTCTAAAAACTTCTCTCTCACTTCTCTCTAAAACTGACGAACAGAGATGCATAATCTATGGGAGAGATTTTTCTAGTTGATAATTCATGAGCCTACATGCATCTCAGTATTTTGGTGGACAATTTTGATGGAGTATAACCCCAAAGAGATGACGAGAGATGAGCTATCCAGAGAGATATAATCCGTCTTTTCTCTCTTTTCTTCTCTCTAAAACCCCCATTCCTTCTCTTCCTTTTACCCACGAAAATTTCCAGAAAAAAACACCATTTTGCATAAAAATATACATCATCCATAAGGGTTCATCAAGGTAAAAGCAGCTAACTAAATCATGCATGTAAGTTTCTACTATTTTCTTATGATTTTATGTGCATATTACTTCAAAAACCAACTTCTACTTCTTCATCTTCTTCAAATTTGTTTTGTTTTCGTTAAAATGGTTTTTATAACATCATGGATGTGTTTTAACACCATGCATGTAGAAAAACATGGTTGCATGTTCATGATCTTAGCACAAAAATAGGTTTTCAAGTTAAGAACATAAAACTCATTTTTAAGAGTTCTTGAGAAATAAGATTTTTGTATTTTAATGCATGTATGTAAATTATGATTTTTAAATATATCAAAAGATTTACTCAAAGAAATGATGAAAACTCACTTTTCTAACCAATCATCATGCATGGAATTTGCCAGATTTCTTTACCTCACTTTAAACTGCCATATCTTACTCATTTCTTAACCAAAATTTGAGATTCGTTTTCTGAAATATAATATTCTGAGTTAGCTTTCAAACCCATCTGACCTCACCGGAAAATTCCAATATTTCGATTTTTAGCAATTTTTACAAAATTGTTGCTCAAACAACACCTTTTTGTGAATACTAGTTTTGTATTGCATGTTCAAAGGTCTTATTCCTCACTAAAAATAAATGAAAAATTAATTTGAGCACTTAACATCATGTATTAAGAGGGACAAAAAGATCTTGATTCAAAAGTCTTTGGAACATGTTGCAAAAATTCTTAAAGTAAAATCAATAATCTTTACCAAAATCACAAGAACCAAGTTTTCTCTTAAGGGGTAAGTACGCCGAGCTACTCGTGAGCTACTCGGGATCGACTCATCAAAAGATCGACTCGAGATCGAATTAAATGAGCCCGAGCCGAGCTCGAGCCTAAAAATGAGGCTCGTTTATTAAACGAGCTCGAGCCGAACTTTAATTAGTGGGCTCACGAGCCTATATATATATATATATATATATATATATATATATATATATATATATATATATATATATATATATATATATACACAAACACACACACACACACACATATATATATATATATATATATATATATATATATATATATATATATATACACACACACACACACATAGAGGCTCATTTAGGCTCGCGAGCCACGAAATTGTTCATGAGCCGAGCTCGTGCTTCATTTTAACGCTTGAATTAAGCTCGAGCTTGAGCTCGAGCTTCCTCAAAATTAAACGAGCCGAGCTCGAGCTTGGTCAGGCTCGGGTTCGGCTCGGCTCATTTACACCCCTATTTTCTCTATAATTTATTGAGCCTTTAGGCATGTTTTTCGACATAAAAAATAAGAAAATGATTTTTCATTGTTATTAAATTGTATGAATATGCATTCTCAAAATTTTCAGCTCAATATATATTTTCTTTATTTTTACATGAAAATAATAAGAAAATAGAGTGTTAAAGCATATAAAATACTTACACAAGTAAATAAATTCTGTAAAAATTCATGAATGACCTATACTGTAAAACACATCCCCCATGAACTTTGAGAATTTTTATTACTATTTACTATTAGTTTTTATTTTATTGTTATTAAGCACAAATAAATAACAAAAGTCGGATTCCAAGTTATAAAAATCTTATTTCTTATTTTTCGAAGCTTCTAAATATTATATAAGCTAGACAGAAAAATTTGATGAATTTTCCATAACTTTTACTATTTCTCCAAGATTTAATGTATATTAAAAGATCTAAATAACTGAAAAATAGTTAAGCTTATCCAAAATTCACAAAACCTTACCAGGAAATCGTTTATTACATTATAACCATAAATAAAAATATTAGGGATTTATCTTAACAGTTTATTATTTATTTCTATTTTCTTGGTATTAAACACACTTAAATTCTAAAAATAGGGATTTTCTGGTCAAAAATGACTTTCAATAATTTTCCCAGATTATGTACATTGTATATGAAGTTTACAAAAAGTTTGGTAATTTTTCTTAACTGTTTACTAATTATTCACGAATTAATGCTTATTTAAGTGAATAAAACAAGGAAAATATCTAAACTGTTTGGAAACCAACTTTTATATTTTTTCCATATTTTATATATATAATAACAATAGTACAAAAAGTTTGGAGAATTTTTGAAACTGTTTTATATTTATCTCTATTTTGATAGAATAAATACACAAAAATTAGAAAAATCATGTTAAACTATTTGAAAATACATTTTATTATTTTTCGCAGATTATCTAATCTGTAAAACAGTTAAAAAAAATTATAAGAATTTTTCATGATAATTTACTGTTTTTCCATGATTTTATGATTATTCAATGAATTAAAATGGTGAAACATAGTTAGACAAATCAAAAATTCAAGAAAATTTATCTTAACATCTTTGACTTCATTTGAAACTGAAATACAACGTTTGGGAAAGTTTAGAACTAAATTGATTCAATTTTTGAATATTTAATCATTGGAACACCTCTTAAAATGTTAAATATTAACATTTCAATAATGAGAATTTTCCACTTAAATTGTTGTATAACAATTGATTCATAGAAATCTAAAATTCACAGGAAAATGTTTATAACTTATCAATATTAAATTTCGATACAATATTGGCATAATTCTATTATAGTAGTAAGTATACTAGTGGTAGATTTCGATTAGAGACTCACTAGTTTGTACCATTATTGTAGGCATCGGTAGTGGTACAAGTGGAATGTAGTTTAAGGCTCCATTTGCATCATCTCAATGCATTGTGAGTATTCACGACTCCCTCTATTTTCGGTTTTAAAGTTTTGGGGTGGAAAAGCGTGTCCGAAAAATTATTTATTGTTCGTTGTATTTAAATTGATTTGTATCAAACTTGATTGCTATATTTTGCTATGTATGTGTATGCAACACGAAACATGAGGCCTTATCGTCTTAAGTCTCTTCCCTTATACTTTACTCCAACCATTAACTCTTTGAGCCAATGCTCATTATGGATAGCGCTATTAGGAATTGACAACACCTCACTCGCCCGATTGCTTGAGTGCATTATACCATATTCATCTATGGAACGATAAACATAGATCTTGATAGGGCATCAGTCATAGGCTTGGTTGTGAACTCATTGTTTGCTCATATACATACGAAACTAGCTTACTTATTATAGCAACGAACTTTTATTATTGGAAACTTATTTACCTGTCTTAGCAACGAACTTGGTTGCTCATTATAGCAATGAAACTTGTTTTAGTAATGAACTTTATTTCCCATGAGAATATGAACGTTGCATCTCATTTGGGCAACATACTTATCTCTCATGATGACAACGAACTTTGTTTATGCAAACTTATTACTCATTTTTGCAATATATTTCTATTTATGGAAACTTTATTACTCGCTTTAGCAACGAACTTCTATTCATGTGAACTTATTTACTTATTTTAGAAATGAACATTTGTTTATGGAAACTGTTATCAATATTCTGATTATCATAATTTCAAACTATATTATGTTATAAACTTGTGAGTACTCACCAATTATTTTTATAGTTGAAGCTCGTTTTACATGCTTTTTCAGGAATCATTTAGTAAGAGGCACGTAGAGACACTTTACTTTTAGGAGCATTCGCATGTGTTGTATTTCATTTTACATTGTAATTTTTTTTTAAAATTTGTTCAAACTCATTGTAAATTTGTAATGATTTTTAATACTACGGTTGGTGTTGTCTTTTAACTTTTGCTATGAAACCCTTTGTACTGTCACGCCCCATATTTCCGTTTTAGCGGGGTGTGAGAGAAATGGTATCAAAGCCGAAGGTTATAGAGAATACCGATTTTCCTTTGGAGAGCCACATCTATAGCCAAAAAATTTCAAAACGTTTTTAAAATACTGAACATACTACTGGTATAACTAATTCGAGTACGCATTATTGGACTTTAATTAAGTATGGCCTGGCCAACTATGCTTAATTAAGGAAAGTTAATGCGAGGCTGGAAACGGTTATAGTAGAATTATGTTCAAAATTATTTTCAACTTAAACTTTTGAAAAACAAAATTTTTCGGTGTGCGTATGGGCATTGTATATTGTAGGTATTCATCTAGGTACACTTAGAAACTAAGTGCACTTTTACCATAATGTCTTATTTAGAAATATTCTTATCCCTTATCAAGTGCTAGGTTAACCACTTAGGTTATATCACTAGCCACTCTAGGAGCAATCCAATTAGTACTGAGAATGAGTGTTCATCGGTAGCAATTGACTTTAGATGTAAGGTTAGTAACTAGATAGACACTAGTAATAATCCTATGTCGAAAACTATACCAATTATTCCTCAATACCTCTTCATCGTCTTACTAGAGTTACAAATAGGAAAAGCGTTCCGATACCGACACGAATGAAAATTGGAGCATCGCGTAAGGAGGTAGATGAGTCGCCACTAAAGAATCACTTGGATACCATTGGCGGGCATTCCAGATTCGACTCACGAGGAGACACAGAGGTTTAACCCATACGTAAGACCTTATTACTACGCTACAATTTAGCTCTAGGTTGTTTCCAACCTTGAGCTTAAAACTTAACATAGGATATCCCTTTGACCTCTATAAAAGGCCGCGAAACTGCATTGACACCATAAAACGTTTTACAAACAACTTTTTTTTATTGTCCTTTATCTTGGGAAAAAAGACATCGGTACTCGCCTTATACTCGCCTTGTACTCGCCTTAGTATTTAGGTACGATCAACTACACTAATCTACCTATTCCTTACTTCCTAATCTTCCATCGAAAAGTTATTTCATTTCATCGGTTTTATTATCATCGATAAAATACTTTATAACCACTTCATACAACTTACTAGACATTTCCTAACAATTTAAGCCATATTCTCGCTAAAAATCTTTTGACAACTTGCTTTAACTTAACACTTTTCTTCAAAACTCAATTTAACCAATATTGGTTTTAAGCTTGCTATTTCAATTTCATTTCAAATCCATTTCAATGGATAAATGTGCTTTTAAGGGCATATAAACCATTTTAAATCTTGCTTACCATTTTGGCATGTTTTCGAAAAACTTAGAAACATTTTCTTTTATAAAAGTGTTTAGACTCTATGCTATAAAATTTAAACATATGACATTGAAGTTTATATTACGTGTAAAAACTTCACTGGGTCTTTCAAACCACTTTTGTTTTGGTTGACCACTTTCTCATTTAGGCATTATACTTTACTTAAATGTGTTTTCTTGAAACCCAGCATAATATTTTTACTACTTTCTACTCCAAACGTGTTTACAAGACATCACTAATGCCTACATTTCAAAACACACCTTATTTGTATATTTTATTACAAATTAGTTATATAATTTATAAAGTTTCTAGATTTTATCGCATTGTAAACCATAGTGTTCACTTTTAAATTTCCAGTGATACACTCTCAACAATGTATGATTACTCTTCTAAATATATTGATTCTTTACCTTATCCATTTTAATCATTGTTGGACTCCAGTCTAAAAGGTCTAAACTGTCAGATTTTTAATTACCAGTTGTAGTGCTTCTTCTTTTTCACAAATGGAGTTTAACTTAATAGATGCCTCATGATTTTTAGAAAACACTTTAAAACTTCCACATGTCTATTTAATCATCAACATACATCAAAGATTGAATATTGAAATATATCTCGACCTGGTTTTAAATCTACCTATATGTATTGTTCTTAAAATTTTAACAATAGCAATCATTACTGCTACCTTCCTTTTCTTTCCCCCGAACTTGATTTTTGCTCTCCCTCTGATATGAGATCTTACAAACCCATAATAATAAGATAATACATTGTCTAACTTTGTTTCTGTCTATTTTTCTTCTCTTGGTACCATGTTCGTACACGTACAGACTAGAAGTCTGCCCTTTCGTTTTGAGCGATTAATACGTGTATAGTCGTGAGACATAATTTTGATTTAGTCAACTTTGATATATACAAATACGTCATTTATCATATACTTTTTATTTTTATTTTGAAATCTACTGTAAAACAAGTAATCCTTATTTACATTTGTTCCTTTTTCTCTAAATTTAAAATTTTGATTAAACGCGTAATTTTCATTGTATTTCTCTTACATTTTATACACAAGGTGACCATCATTGTTCTTATCATTTTTCAAAATCCAGAAAATATATGTGAAGAATACATTTCATATGTTTCATCTTTTCTTTAAAATCATAAAAAGTTTTAAATGTAACGATTATTTATCCTTCAAATGATTATTTTTGTAGAATCACTAAATTGAGAATGCACTGTTTTCGATGATCGACATTTTTACACATTTCTTAAATAGCATTCTACTTTGTAATTTTTAGTGAGTTCCTAAAATCACAACCTTGTTTTCATAAATATTCTGACTCGTAAGCTCGAATTTGTCCTGACTTAAACAATTGGACAATTTCTCAAAAATTGTAATATGAATATTTCTATATAAATTCCCTCATTGAGGACTTAAACCTTTAACATTAATTAATCTCTTTATTATTTTATTACTTCGTTTTATCGACACACATGTATCTTCATTCTCTTGGAATTATCACATATTTTTAATAATAGTGAGATTACTTATCAATTTAAACGCTCAAAATGTAACCCAGATAATGTAATTTAGAATATCATAAACTTTCACCGCCTTCATTAGAAACAACGACTCTCTAACTATATTCTTCAATTATTGTTCTATTATAGTTAGAGTACCCGTAGTAGAAATTATAACTTTGGAAATCCTCGATCGTTTCGTAACTTCTTTTGTTGACGGGACTTAAATAGTTTTACGCTTGAGATGTACCAATAGCATGTATCATTAGGAACTTACCCTTGATTACTTCTCTTTCATTCGTGCTACCCTTTCTTATTTCCGAATATACCTTTTTCGGATTTAGTAGCCAATCCGGAAGTGAACAAATTGCTCCTAATCCATTCTTTATTAGATAGCGAATTTACACTTTGCGACGATTTAGAACGCGACTTAAGGATCAATGCGAACTTAACACTTAATGCAGCTGGTGCTTCAGCAAAACTTATAGCTCTCTCTTAAGTTAGAAAATATGTAACTAGATAATCTTTTTTGTCTAGGTCGCCATGGTCGAATCATGATTCCATGAACCAAATTTCCCACAATCTAGACTGTAGAACTCGAATTTGGGAAACACTAACTTGATTATACTTAAAGAAACTGGGCTCTTCCCTTGAGGAATTGACCCAAAATAATCAAAGAGCTCTTCAAGTCACAATCTCTCCAATTATACAATTGTATCCGGCTGAGTTCTAATAGAATGCGTCACGAATTGAATTTCGGGACGAAATACTTTCAACCGGGGGAGACTGTGACAACCGTCAAAATTCGAGTCAGTTCTAGAATTGATACACTTAGTTGCACATGTAGGCATGACACATACTAGACTTAGTAACTAGAAGCTAAGTTATAACCTACTAGAAACTTGGAAACAAGTAGAATCGAATGATAGTGTACTTGGATTTCACATTGGTATGTGAATTCTACAACTACTTAACTGTAATGACTATCCATATTCAGGTCATTCCTTGACTTGAACATCTTTTCATGAATCATATACACACATCATGCATTTGACCTGGTATTAGAAATTAGGTCCGAGTCTCGTTGGAACTTAAGTCAAAGTTGAAAGCTAGGACTAGTATACTTGATTCCTCAATTTCACTTGAATCTCGAAACCACTACATAGAATGCCAATTGTGACAACCCGAAATTTCTATCTTGTACAACCATTCAATTCAGTTAAAGTCAGACTTGTCTCTGCTAACTCTTAGCACTATTTAGAGTCTTTTGAGCATTCTGAGCCTAGTTCATCAAAGGAATCAGTGTTTGGATTTGTCAGTTAAAGTTCCAAACCATATAACAAACCGTAAACCTCCTCAAAAGGAGTTTACGGTCAGGACCCTTGAGTTTACGGCCAGGGTGACCGTAAACTCCCTCCTATGTATATATTTTATGATCATTTTGATCATTTCTTCCCTTTCAAACTCAAGAACTTCCAAATCCTCTCAAGTATCATCAAGTTCATCATCCTAGATCACCAAAATCGTAAGTGTTCTACCTTTGATTTATTGATACATCTCTTAATCTAGTATCATCTCATGATTTCATCCATGGAAATCATCTTTTCTTAGATTTTCAAGAAACACCAAGAACACCAAGAACACACACTAGTGTTCTTGGACCTTAATCACCATTTCAAGCCTCTATATCGTAAGTACTCCCTCCTTAGCTTGTTATCTAGTTGAAACACCTGATTAGAGTCTTGAAAACCATCATTGTGCAAAGATTTGATGAGTTTACGGTTGGATCTCCTTAGACCGTAAACTCCATGACCGTAAACTCCATGACCGTAAGGTCATTAGACCGTAAACTCCATGACCGTAAGGTCATTAGACCGTGAACACTTGGACCGTGAACACTTGGACTGTACACACATAGGACCGTAAACCATCTTGACCATAAACACTTATGGTCATGCCTTTTGGACCGTAAACTCTATAGGGTGGCCATACACCCTAGTTATGCAATCTTATGTGATTGTATCCCTTAAATCTTAGAGTTTCCTAGTCTATAGGGGTGTTACCCTTCTTAATTAGTTGTTTAGACACTAATTACATACATATATATGCCATTATATTTCATTTAGGACCCGTTGTGTCTCGGGAGTTCATTCGTGGAACTTCTCATCCTTACGCGCGTATTCGTTTGAGTCACCCACATCAGGTGAGTTCATACCCCGTAATCAATCTTTTAAACTGCTTTAAATGCTTCTAAGGGGGGGGGGGGGGGGATACAAGTTGAACACAATGATAACTGTATAATTGTTTGTTATAAACATTTTCAAAAGATTACTTATGTCATTTATAAGTTGTCAAAACATTTCAAAAACTCTTTTCAAGTTATGTTACTTTATAGTTTAACAAAACTCCGTTTTTAAAGTACCAGCATAACTTAGTAGCAAAATGAGTCTTTTCAATAACAGTACAAGTAAAACACTAGTAAACTATAAGGGGTATAGTTT
Organism: Lactuca virosa; assembly: GCF_052849685.1. NCBI lineage: Eukaryota > Viridiplantae > Streptophyta > Magnoliopsida > Asterales > Asteraceae > Lactuca > Lactuca virosa. The sequence continues at coordinate 256,454,042 of NC_136434.1, forward strand.
AGGGGTTCAGTACATACTAAATACTAGAGCATACTATAAAGAGAAACAGGGAGGTAGAAACAATACACGATAACATAAAGAGAAACAAGGAGGTAGATACAATACTTCAGAGAGACATACTATACACTACATACTATACAGAACGAACATACTAAGATGCTATAGCATGAGAACATACTAGATCTAATTATACCAATGAATCACTAACTCATTGTTTGTAACAAAAGGTGATAGTTAAATTGGGTATACATGATCACATGACTTTAATGGGAATTCTACACGACCTAGCAATTTATTTGCGTTAGTCACGTTTGGTCCCCAGAATCTCTTGCAGGGAGAGCGTTTAGTATGGGTACTATTCCTCACATTATGACCTTAATAAAACAAACTTGTTTTAAGGTAATTAGTACTATAGAATGTCAATTCAAAAGACAACTGTGTACTTATAAATTCCCATTACTTTCAGTAAGTGACAGTTCCACTTGAAAGCTAATACAAACTATTTTCGAGTCAAGATAGTAATAAACTAGGGAAAACTTACATTTTACAAACGACACACAGAACAGTCGAGTCTAGTACATTCAGTAGAAAGAGATCTATAATGCTAACTTTATGATTCCTTAGTGTATGCATTCAGGGATATATATTAATCGGGTCCGACAGGTAGTAGGATGTGTGCTTTCCGCTTCATTTCCTGTTCCTTGTTTGGTTGTGGGCTTAGAGCAGATACACCCAGCCTACTATCTATCTGAGCTTAGCTATATATATGTTCCGTATACACCAAGTAATCATAAGGGGTACCATGTATGGGTCAGGTCATAGGACACTAATTCAATGCACAGTTTTCTAGTACAAAACATACTTTTCAAATGAAGAACTTTTGGAACACAAAACTAGAAACTTAACCAGTAAAGGGTTTAATCCATTTTATTAAACCAGTAAAACTTAAAGGACCTTAGGTGGTTAATTCTATAATACCTTAGTTTATACACCATGGTTATATATAATTAATATCTGATAGGTAGTTGGATGTGTGCTTTCCGCCTCATTTCCTGTTCCTTGTTTGGTTGTGGGCTTAGGGCAGATTCACACAATTAACTATTTGTTCGATATTAGATTATATATAACTAGTATAAACTAAGTGATTATAGAAGGAACTACTGTGGTTATCATTTTATAATAAGAAATAAGGGTTTTCTTAAAGGATATTTTCATTAAATATAAAGGAACTATTACAGTTAACTCTGTGAGTACCGAGTGAATACGCAAGGGTTATATACAACGATGATCTAACAAACAATGGGATGTGTGCCTTCCGCCTCATTTCCTGTTCCTTGTTTGGTTGTAGGCTTAGGGCAGATGCACACAACCGATTGTTTGTTTACTCTGGGTTTTATATAACTTGTATCCATTTAATACTCATAGAAAGGACTGTAGAGTCGTTTTTACTTATCTTTCATCATAACAGGAAATATAGGATTTTCCGGAGGAACAGGCAAACTTTTCTAAACAGAACTTACTACAACTTACTACAACTTACTACAACTTTCTACAAACTTTCTTACTACTTACTACATCACTAAAATCTTATGAACTCACCAGGTTAAATGCTGATCTACGCTTTCAAAGTAACTTGTATTCTCAGGAGACCAGTAGACATGTTTGCGCACTGGGATTCAGAAGATGGAGCAGTTTAGCTTCATGTCTTTTTGTTATTTGCTATGTATTCTATATTATGTGAATCACATACTTTGTAAACACTTTCTTTCTAATGAAATGGTTGTTTATTACTTTGCTTACTATGATGCATATCTTGTGATACTTAACATGACGTCTGCCGCCCCAAAACGTTTCCGTCGTTCCGGTTTTGGGGTGTGACACCAATAAACTAATAAAATAACTTACAAACATTATTTATAACTATAAAAGAGTTATAATACCATAAGATAAATTGAAGTCTCAAAGATTCTATTGATATTGATATCCAAAGGTTTACAAACTCTCAAAAACCCTAAATGCCCTAAAAACCTAAATTTATGAAATTTAACCTTAAAAATTCTAAAAAAATAGTTATGAACCTTATAATATGATCTTATAATAATTAAAATTATGAAAATGAATTCAAGGAAAATAAAATTTAACTCATTAACATTTACCCTTCATTTATAAATCAAAAATCAAGGTTTTATGAATAAAAACTTGATTTTAGTGCACATTTTATATAAAAATTGAGATATTTTATAAAAGAATTTTAATTTTATATAAGAAAATGAATAAGAAAGGGGTATTACACCTTAAAAATCGCCCCCCCCCTCTCCTCATTTCACTCTCATTCTCCAACACACACACACATCTCTTCTTTCTCTCTCTAAAAACTTCTCTTTCACTTCTCTCTATAACCGACGAATATAGATGCAAAATCTATGGGAGAGATTTTTCCAGTTGATAATTCATGAGCCTACATGTATCTCAGTATTTTGGTCGACAATTTTGATGGAGTATAACCCCATAGAGATGACGAGAGAGATGAGCTCTCCAGAGTGATATAATCCCTCTTTTCTCTCTTTTTTTCTCTCTTAAACCCCCATTCATTCTCTTCCTTTTACCCACGAAAAGTTCCAGCAAAAACCACCATTTTGCATAAAAATATTCATCATCCATAAGGGCTCGTCAAGGTAAAAGCACCTAACTAAATCATGCATGTAAGTTTCTACTAGTTTCTTATGATTTTATGTGCATATTACTTCAAAAACCAACTTCTACTTCTTCGTCTTCTTCAAATTTGTTTCCTTTTGGTTAAAATGGTTTTTATAACATCATGGATGTGTTTTAACACCATGAATGTAGAAAAGCATGGTTACATATTCATGACCTTAGCACAAAAATAGGTTTTCAAGTTAAGAATATAAAACTCATTTTTAAGAGTTCTTGAGAAATAAGATTTTTGTATTTTAATGCATGTATGTAAATTATGATTTTTAAATATATTTGATCTCTGGAAACATGACCATAGCATGCATGGATCATGATTTCATAAAATATTTCAAAAGATTTACTCAAAGAAATGATGAAAACTCACTTTTCTAACCAATCATCATGAATGCAATCTGCCAGATTTCTTTACCTGACTTTAAACTGATATATATTATTCATTTCTTAACCACAATTCGAGATTCTTTTTCTGAAATATAATATTGTGAGTTAGTTTTCAAGCCCATCTGACCTCACTGGAGAATTCCAATATTTCGATTTTTAGCAATTTTTACAAAACTGTTGCTCAAACAGCACCTTTTTGTGAATACTAGTTTTGTATTGCATGTTCAAAGGTCTTATTCCTCACTAAAAATATAGGAAAAATTAATTTTAGCACTTACATCATGTATTAAAAGGGAAAAAAAGATCTTGATTCAAAAGTCTTTGGAACTTGTTGTGACAACCCGAAATTTCCATCTAGTTCTATTATTCAAATCAATTAAAGTTAGACTCGTTTTTGCTATTTTCTAGCTTTGTTTTGAGTCATTTGACTGTTCTAAACCTAGTAGTTGCAAGTTAGAAGTATGGATTTGTGTTCCGCAAGTTCACGATACGTAAAAAGTGGCCAAACACTCCCACATTAGGAGTGTACGGCCGCACACTTGGGTGTGCGGCCGCACACACCCTCCTGGCAGCACACTCATGTGCATAAGGTTAGAACTCAGCTTTCCTTTCAATCTTCTTACATTCCTAAGCCAAGAACACACTTCTCTCTCAACTATCATCCAAATTTTCTTCATAGATCTTCAAGTTCTAAGTGTTTCTCCTTATGTTTAGTTGATTCATTACACTTCCTAGTAACAATACATGATTTCATCCATGAAATTACTCCTTTTGTTTAGATCTTCAAGTGTTCTTCAAAAACACCAGGAACACCTACTAAGTTCTTGGACTCCAAACACCCCTATACGCTTCAACATTGTAAGTACCCTACTCCTACATGTTATTAGCTATATTTGAGCCTTAGAAAATGTCAAGAACTCGATCTTCAAGGAGTGTGCGGCCGCACACATTCATGTGGCCGTACACCCCTTATATTAGTGCTTTAAGGCCTCAAACTCAACTAGTATGCTAGCAAACGATCAAACCCACTTAAGGGATACAATATATGACCTTAGAAACACGTTTTTGACCATTTTACTAGGAGTGTGCGGCCACACACTCCCTGACCACACACACCTGGCCGCACACCCAATGGGCAGCACACCAGGTGGCCGCACACGACCCTGTACGGCCGTACACCCATTTTAGGAGACTTTTGATGCTTCTAACACTTAAATCTAAGTGTTTTCTAAGTCCTAGGGTGTTTTCCTTTCATGATTAGTGGTATATAGACTAATTATATTCATATATGTGCCAATATATGCTCATTAGGATCCGTTGTGCTCTAGTCTACACTTAGCACTTAGCATCCTACAACCCGATCTTTCATTCGAGTTACTCACTACAGGTGAGTTCATACCCCTTAATCAACCTTTTAAATGATTTTAAATGCTTTTATGGGGGGGGGGGAACACAAGTTGAACTATTATAGTTATTATATCAATCACATGTGATTAATAACTACCAAACAAGTGGATTTCTTACTTTTCAAACTGTGTTATCAAACAAACTACTTCAAATCCTTTTATTAAACTCTTTTAAACTTATATTTTGACAAATGCATATCTATATAGATATAGTTATATAAGTAGGATTGAAAGGACTTAGGACTGATAGCTCGCCTTACTTCCTGTTCCTTGTTTGGTTGTGGACTTAGGGTATCGGTTGTTTGTCCGAAGGTCATTTGAATCTTAATTATATATTATGTATATGTGTATAGATATAAAAGTTCCTTCATTCAGTTCAATATCTTTGGGTAGCAAAGGTATACAAACATGTTCATTCATACAAGCAACATTGCTAGTAAACTATAATAGGTATAGTTCAGGAAGTTACTAATGCTATTACTAGAACAATGAAACATACTAAGAGTCAGTTCATACATGAGTCAATACATACTATTATGAGAATCAATACTCACTATAAAGAGAAACAACTAGAGAACACTATTATGAGAATCAATACTTACTATAAAGAGAAACAGATAGAGAACACTATAACGAGAAACAATACATACTAGACAGAGAGAACATACACTACACTAGTACATACTATACAAATACAAGAAAACTATAACATTAATGTGAGATACTACTTCGGGGCATAGCATAACTGCTATGGCGCGTTTTGTAACCACAATCTCCTGGAGGGAGAGCGTGAATTTGCGTATAGATCTATACTGGATTGACTATCCTACACCTTGCTGCTCGCTACAGTGGGACTTGCAAGTCTACGGGTGCCAAATGTCATTTCTTCCGACGTCTTTCATCGTCGTGATTTAGTCAGTTAGTATGGTACAATCATATCACATTTTACCTTAATTAACTAACAAGTTAAAGGTAGTTAGTACATTAGTAGTTACCTAGATAAAACTACAGTACATCATTAGTTTCCCATATTCATTCAAATTGTGATCTTCTCACATAAACGGTAATGAAAAACTATATTTTGGTAATGATAGTCATACTTTGGGAAAACGCACACTTTTACAAAAGAACAAACATAGAAAACAGTTGAGTCTTGCTAGAAGGCTACACTAGTAGAAAATATAGGATTTTCTAGGAAGTTTACAAACATTTGCATCGAACACTTACAAACTTTTACATCAAACATTTTACAACTACATTCTTCAAACTTATACAAACAAAGACACTAAAATACTTATGAACTCACCAGCTTTAATGCTGATCTACGCTTTCAAAATAACTTGTATTCTCAGGTCGCCAGTAGACAGGTACCGATGGCCAGGTTTTGGAGAAGATGGAGCACATTCAAGACTCATCTTTTATTTTGATTATACATTTTGGTGTCTTATAAACTTCAGAACACACTTGTATTAAATTATTACTATTAATGCAATGGATGATGTTGTTGCTTGTTTACTATTATGCATTGTTGTGATACTGTACATGACGTCCTCCGCCCCCGAACGTTTCCGCCGTTCTATTTTTGGGGTGTGACACATGTTGCAAAAATTCTCAAAGTAACATCAATAATCTTTACCAAAATCACAAGAACCAAGTTTTCTCTATAATTTATTGAGCCTTTAGGCATGTTTTTCGACATCAAAAAAAAAAGAAAACGTTTTTTCATTGTTATTAAATTGTATGAAGATGCATTCTCGAAATTTTCAGCTCAATATATATTTTCTTTATTTTTACATGAAAATAATAAGAAAATAGAGTGTTAAACCATATAAGATACTTACACTATTAAATAAATTCTGGAAAGTTCATGAATGACCTATACTGTAAAACAACATCCCCCATGAAGTTTAAGAAATCTGTATAACTATTTACTATTAGTTTTTATTTTATTGTTATTAAGCACAAATAAATAACAAAAGTCGGATTCCAAGTTATAAAAATCATATTTATTATTTTTCGAAGCTTCTATATATTATATAATCTTGACAGAAAAATTTGATGAATTTTCCATTAAATTTACTATTTTTCCAAGATTTAATGTGTATTAAAAGAATTAAATAAGTGAAAAATAGTTAAACTTATCCAAAATTCACAAAACCTTACCTGGAAATCTTTTATTATATTATAACTATAAATAAAAATTTTGGGGATTTATCATAATAGTTTACTATTTATTTCTATTTTCTTGGTATTAAACACACTAAAATTCTAAAAAAGGGATTTTCTGTTCAAATATGACTTTCAATAGTTTTCCTATATTATGTACACTTTATGTGAAGTTTACAAAAAGTTTGGTAATTTTCCTTAACTGTTTACTAATTATTCACGAATTAATGCTTATTTAAGTGAATAAAACAAATAAAATATCTAAACTGTTTCAAAACCAACTTTTATATTTTTCCCAGCTTTTATATATGTAATAACACTAGTACAAAAAGTTTGGAGAATTTTTGAAACTGTTTTATATTTATCTCTATTTTGATCAAGGTTCTAAATAACGTAAGGCGTGACTTGGCGGGAATGCCAAGCCTCAAGCTTTTTTGAGTCGTGGCGAGCCATGTCATTTGTAAAACGTGACTTAAGGTGGCAATTTTGTATAGAATTAATAATTTTATATGTATTTTCTACTATTATTCATTTTTATATACATATGTGACTTAAGGCGGCATTTTGTCAAAGCTTGGCGGCAAGTACAAGCGTTGGAGACATGGCGCGCCATGGCGGAGCCGTGGCGAGCTTTTTAGAACATTGATTTTGATAGAATAAATACACAAAAATCAGAAAAATCGTGTCAAACTATTTGAAAATACATTTTATTAATTTTTCCAAATTATGTAATCTGTAAAACACTTACACAAAAATTAAGAATTTTTGATGATAATTTACTATTTTTCCATGATTTTATTATTATTCAAGGAATTAAAATGGTGAAAAATAGTTAGACAAATCAAAAATTCAAGAAAATTTATCTTAACATCTTTGACTTCATTTGAAACTGAAATACAAAGTTTGGGAAAGTTTAGAACTAAATTGATTCAGTTTTTGAATATTTAATCATTGGAACACCTCTTAAAATGTTAAATATTAACATTTCAATAATGGGAATTTTCCACTTAAATTGTTATATAAAAATTGATTCATAGAAATCTAAAATTCACAAAAAAATGTTTGTAAGTTATCAATATTAAATTTTGACACGATATTGGCATAATTTTATTGTTATAGTAAATATACTAGTGTTAGATTTCGATTAGAGACTCACTGGTTTGTACCATTATTGTAGGAATCGGTAGTGGTACAAGTGGAATGTAGTTCAAGGCACCATTTGTATCATCTCAATGCATTGTGAGTATTCACGACCCCCCCTATTTTCGGTTTTTATGTTTTGGGGTGGAAAAGCATGTCCGAAAAACTTTTTATTGTTCGTTGTATTTAAATTGATTTGTATTAAACTTGATTGCTATATTTTTCTTTGTATGTCTATGCAACACGAAACATGAGGCCTTATCGTCTTAAGTCCCTTCCCTTATACTTTACTCCAACCATTAACTCTTTGAGCCAATGGTCGTTATGGATAGCGCTATTAGGAATTGACAACTCATCACTCGCCCGATTGCTTGAGTGCATGATACCATATTCATCTATGGAACGATAAGCATAGATCTTGATAGGGCATCAGTCATAAGCTTCGTTGTGAACTCATTGTTTGCTCATATACATACGAAACTGGCTTACTTATTATAGCAACGAACTTTTATTATTGGAAATTTATTTACTTGTCTTAGCAACAAACTTGGTTGCTCATTATAGAAATGAAACTTGTTTACTCGTTTTAGTAACGAACTTTATTTCCCATGAGAATATGAACGTTGCATCTCATTTGGGAAACATACTTATCTCTCATGATGACAATGAACTTTGTTTATGCAAACTTATTACTCATTTTTGCAATATATTTCTATTTATGGAAACTTTATTACTCGATTTAGCAATGAACTTCTATTCATGAAAACTTATTTACTTATTTTAGAAATGAACATTTATTTATGGAAACTGTTATCAGTATTTTGATTATCATAATTTCAAACTATATTATGTTATAAACTTTTGAGTACTCACCAACTATTTTTATAGTTGACGCTCGTTTTACATGCTTTTTTAGGAATCATCTAGTAAGAGGCACGTAGAGACACTTTACTTTTAGGAGCATTCACATTTGTTGTATTTCAGTTTACATTGTAATTTCTTTTAAAAATTTATTCAAACTCATTGTAAATTTGTAATGATTTTTAATACTATGGTTGGTGTTGTCTTTTAACTTTTGCTATGAAACCCTTTGTACTGCCACGCCCCGTATTTCCGCTGTAGCGGGGTGTGACAAAGAATTCGGTAAAGGGAAGCTTTGGTAAGAAGAGAAAGTCGGAAAATCAAGGAGAAAAGAAAAATGATGTTGGTTCAGGAAGGACGCGAAAATACACAAGGAATTTCATGGTGAAAACACAAGAAAAAGAGTCGGTGAAGACTCAGGAACGAGGCCAGTACACTGGACTGCATCCAAAGTGTGACAAGTGTGGGTTCCATTATGAAGGAGCATGTCTAGTGTGCCATAAGTGTAACCAGACAAGCCATTTCACCAAGTATTGTAGGTTGAATAAGGGTGAGAAAATGGTGTACTATGAATGCGGGAGTACAGACCACCTCAAAAATGTTTGTCCGAAATTGAACCGGAGGCCCAGTAACAATGGTCAGAACCCAGGAAGGCAAGTTAACCAGAGAAATCAAGGTGGGCAGACTACGGGTATAGCCTTTGTGATTGGTGCAGAAGAAGCTTGTCAAAACCCTAAAGTAATAATAGGTACGTTCCTTCTGAACAATCACTTTGCATCATTAATATTCGATGTCGGGGCAGACAAGAGTTTTGTTTCCTTAGAATTTAGACCATTAATTGACTTGCAATCGAAAAAGATGAAGAATGCTTATGTTATTGAACTTGTTGATGGATATTAAAATGGGGCTAATGATATAATTCATGGTTGTAAATTGAATTTGGCTGATAAACTCTTTAGCATTGACCTAATTCCCATAGAGCTTGGTAGCTTTGATATAGTATTAGGAATGGATTGGTTATCCAAGAATAAGGCGGACATTGGTTGTTATGATAAGGTCATTAGAATAACTCTCCCAATAACGAAACCTTTATCATATACGGCGAGAAGCCGGGAAGAAGTTTAAACATTGTGTCAAGCATGAAGATTCACAAGTATCTGAGGAAGGATTGTGTTGCATTCGTGGCCCATGTGGTAGAAAGGGAACCCGAAGCAAAGCAAATCAAAGATATCACGGTGGTGCAGGAATATCCCGAAGTTTTTCTGGAGGAATTGTCCGGTCTACCCCCACACAGATAAGTCGAATTTCGGATCCACTTAATTCCTGGAGCGGCAGCTGTAGCAAAAGCACCATATTGCCTCGCGCCATCCGAGATGAAAGAATTTTTCGGACAACTTCAAGAACTTCTAGACAAGGGGTTTATACGACCAAGTTCATCACCTTGGGGAGCCTCGGTGTTGTTCTTCAGAAAGAAATATGGGTCATTCTGAATGTGTATTGACTATAGAGAACTAAACAAGTTGACGGTCAAGAATTGATATCCTCTTCCTCGAATTGACGACTTGTTCGATCAGTTGCAGGACGCTTCATACTTCTCAATGATCGATCTTCGGTTTGGATATCATCAACTAAGATTTCACGAAGGAGACATTCATAAATAAAACATTTAGAACCTGTTATGGGCACTTTGAGTTCTTAGTCATGCCTTTTGGGCTAACGAATGTGCCGACTGTTTTCATAGATTTGATGAACTGTGTTTGTAGACCGTACCTAGATAAGTATGTGAGCGTATTTGTGGATGACATACTCATTTTCTCGCAAACCAAAGAAGATCATGAACAAAATCTGAAGCTAATGTTGGAGCTACTAAAGGAGCAGAAATTGTATGCCAAGTTCACTAAGTGTGAATTCTGGATTCAGGAAGTACATTTCCATGGTCATGTGGTCGGCGAAAAAGGAATTCATGTAGATCCAGCTAAGATTAAGGCAATCAAGAAGTGGGAAGCCCCAAGAACCCCGACAAAAATACGACAGTTGCTAGGGTTAACTAGGTACTACAGACGCTTCAATGAAAATTTCTCAAGGATTCCACAACCATTAACATCTTTGACCCAAAAGGATAGAAAATTTCTCTAGGAAGAGAAACACGAAGAAGCTTTCCAGATCCTAAAAAATAAAGTTTTCAAATGCTCCAATTTTGGCCTTAGTAGAGGGATCAGAGAATTTCGTAGTGTATTGTGATACTTCTCATCAGGGTTTAGGCTACGTGTTAATGCAAAAAGATAAGGCCATTGCGTATGCTTCCAGACAACTTAAACCACATGAGAATAATTATACAACCCACAATCTAGAACTAGGAGCAATAGTTTACGCTCTTAAGATATGGAGGCATTATTTGTATGGAACAAAGTGCATCACTTATACCGACCACAAAACCCTTCAGCGTATCCTAGACCAGAAAATGTTAAATATGCGACAAAGGAGATGGGTAGAGTTGTTTAGTGATTATGACTGTGAAATACGATACCACCCAGGCAAGGCTAATGTAGTAGCCGACACACTTAGCAGAAAAGAAAGAGTGAAACCTTCCCGTGTGAGATCTTTGATGGTAATACAGACAAGCTTGAAATCGCAAATAATTGATGCTCAGGGGAAAGCCTTGATCAAGGAAAATATGCAAGGTGAAACTCTTCATGGTTTAGAAGAGATATTTGAAACCAAACCTGACAGAGTACGTTATTTTAAGAAAAGAGTTTGGATTCCAAGGATTAACAACCAAATAGATATAGTACTAGAGGAGTCTCATCAATCTAAATACTTAATTCACCCTGGAGCGGATAAGATGTACAAATATCTTAAAGAGTACTATTAGCGGCTTGGAATGGAAAAGGATAGTGCCTTGTATGTTGGGAAGTGTTTGACATGCTCAATAGTCAAAGCTGAACATCAAAAACCATCCAGCTTACTGTAACAGCCTGAAATTCCACAATGGAAATGGGGGCAAATATCCATGGATTTCATCACCAAACTCCCTAGAACTTCTAAAGGTCATGATTCGATTTGGGTCATAGTGGATCGACTGACAAAATCTGCTCACTTTCTCCCTATTCGGGAAGACTTCAAGATGAAAAAACTATCCCAAATCTACATCGACAAAATTGTGGCTATGCATGGTGTACCTCTATCTATCATTTCTGATAGAGATAGTCGTTTCACATCATGATTTTGGAGGATGTTTCAGAAGGCTCTAGCCTCTAGGAACCCAGATAAATTTGAGCACAACTTACCATCCTCAGACAGACGGTCAGACGAAGAGAACGATTCAAACCTTGGAAGACATGCTGTGGGGTGTATGCGATTGAATTCAAGGGAAATTGGGATACTCATGTGCCTCTAATCGAATTTTCCTAGAATAACAGTTACCACACGAGTATCCAATGTGCTCCGCACGAAGCATTGTATGGACACAAGTGTTGTTCTCCGTTGTGTTGGAGAGAATTCGGACACAGGTAGTTGACCAGACTCAACCTTATCCAGGAAACGACTGACAAGATTGCTATCATTAGGGATAGGCTTAAAATCTCTAGGGGTCGTCAGAAAAGTTACACAGAAAATCCTCAAAAACCTTTAGAATTCCAAGTCGGAGACAAGGTGCTTCTAAAGGTATCGCCTTGGAAAGGGCTTGTGCCCTTTGGAAAGAAAGGAAAACTAAGCCCAAGATATGTGGGACCATTTGAGATTATTGAAAGGATCGCCCCGGTAGCATATAAGCTGAATTTACCCTACTATTCACTACACATTTCACATCTAAAATCTCAAGAAATTTTTAGCCGACGAATCATTGATAGTACCTTTGGAGGAAATCCAGATCAGTGATGTGCTAAATTTCATCTAGGAACCGATAGAAATCCTTGAAAGATAGGTGAAACAGCTCAAACGGAGCAAGATTCCAATTGTGAAAGTTCAATGGAACTCAAAACATTGGCCGGAGTACACATGGGAATGTGAGGACTTCATGAAGGAAAAATATCCTCAACTATTCCATGTGTTGATGAGCGATGACATAAACTGAATTCGTGACGAAATTCTTTCGACTGGGGGATACTGTGACAACTATCAATATCAAGTCATTCTTCGACTTGAACACATTTGCATAAATCATATACACACCTCATACATTTGACTTATCAGTAGAAATTAGGTCAAAATTTTGTAGAAATGTGGATCCAATAAAAATCTAGGGCTAATATACTTGACTCTTACAATTCAAGTGAATTGTTCAACTACTATAGGAAATGCCAATACCCGAATTAGAACCAAAACCAAACATTGTTAATTGTTATAACTGAAAAAGGGTGTGAAACCCTAAAATAAATTTAAAATCTTTTAATTCCACTTCAAAATTTTGTTAAATATCTAACAAAATCATAAAACCATAAAAAGCATTAAAACCCAAATTTATAAACCTTATTATTTAAAACTCCATAAAATTTATTATGAACTTATAAAATCTATTCAAGTTGATTAAAACTAGGTTATAAATAAGAAAAAATTTAAAAAAAATTAAAACCTTGGCATAAACCTTAAATTCTAGGCAAAATTCAACACATTAAAATTCAAATGGAAAGATTTTTATAAATATTGAAGCATTATATATAAAATCAAAAATTTTATAAAAAAATAAAAAAGAGAGAGAGAGAGAGAGTGTGTGGGTATTGTCACACCCCCAAACCGAGATGGCTGAAACATTCAGGGGCGGAGGACGTCATGTACAATATCATAACAATGCATAATAGTAAAACAAGCACAAACATCCATTGCATTAATAAAATAGTTAATACATGTGTGTTCTATGTATAGTTGTATGACACCAAAAATGTATAGCAAAAATAAAAGACGAGACTTGAACATGCTCCGTCTTCTCAAAAACCTGTGCTCGTGTCCCTGTCTACTGGTTCCCTGAGAATACAAGTTATTTTGAAAGAGAGTATGAACATGTAAGTTGGTGAGTTCATAAGTATTTAATGTCAAATGTTTGTAATTGTTCCATGAAAATGTTAGTATACTTCCCAGAAAATCCTATATTTTCTTCTTAAAATGAAAAGTAGTCTTCTACCCAAGACCCAACGGTTTGTATGTTTTGTTCTCTTGAAATTGTGTAAAACGTATGTTTGAACTTGAAATAGTATAAGTGTATATTTTCCATATTTGTGAACTATCTTTACTAGAAAAATAGTATGCCTTGTTCATGTGTGAATGTCTCACCCCCAAACCAGAACGGCGGAAACGTTCGGGGGCGGAGGACTTCAGGTTAGTATCACAAGACATGCAATATAGTAATCAAAGTACAAACAACCATTGCATTAATAAGTATAAGTTTTACATAAGTGTTTAAACATTACATATTCAAACACCAAAGTAGGCATAGTAGAAGACAAGAGTCGCGGTACGGTACTAGGTAGTCTTCTCAAAAGCTTCGGGAGTATACCTGTCTACTGGATTCCTGAGAATACAAGTTATTTGGAAAGAGTAGATCAACATTTAAGCTGGTGAGTTCATAAGTATTTTAGTTCTGTTAAGGATACCCTAAGTTCTTTGGATACGTTCACTGGTTCCTCCAGAAAATCCTATATTTGCTGAGGTGATAGACTGATAACCTCAATAGTTTCCCTCTGTAATTACTTAGTTTATACTAATTATATATAACCTAATATCGAAGGGACAGTTAAATGGGTGTATCTGCCCTAAGCCCACAACCAAACAAGGAACAGGAAGTAAGGCGGAAGTCACACATTTCACTGTCAATCGGATATTACTTATGTATAATTCTGATGTAAAAACTAAGGAATTATAGAATTAACCACTAAAGGTCCTTTATGTTATACTATTTTACAGAAAGTGAATGACTAAGTTCCCATTTGTAAAAGTGGTTTAATCCCATAAACTGTTTCATTTGTAAAAGTGGTTTAATCCCATAAACTGTTTCCTTTGTAAAAGTGTATTAATCCCATAAACCGTTTCCTTTGTAAAAGTAGTTTAATTCCATAAACCGTTTCATTTGAAAAGTAGTTTAATCCCATAAACCGTTTCATTTGTAAAAGTATTCTTAGTTATATCTGTTCTACAGTAAAACCTTAGTATTAATCCTGGAAAATATTATATTATCCATAATACTGCCTTGTGGTTTTAAATGTTCCAAAACCAAAAGTACAAGTATATATACCATACTTGATTTCATGATACGTAACTTTTACTGTAAGTAAAAACTAACAGAAGGTATATTTGGTCAGGATGTAATTATCTTTTCTTACTGTTTTAAAAAGAAGTATTTTACTTAGTAATTTACTCGTTGTTTTATCCATGTGAGTTCTATTAACCATACAGATATGACTGATGTGCCTGCTGCGACGTTCTTCAGGCGTCGGAAACGATATGATATTTGACACCCTAGGCCTGCCGGCCAAACTGTAGCGAATAGTAAAGGTGCGGGATTGTCAGTCCCATATAGATCTATACACAAATTCACGCCCTCCCTACAGGAGATTCTGGTTAATAAGTTAGGACTTAAGTTCGTACTTAGATAAGTACACCATGAAGAGTCTCACAAATTTATTATTTCAACAAGATTTACGATGTATTATTACCCCGTGATTGCTAACCCTGGTACTCTGTATCGTACCCTTGTTAATTCAAACTCGGTATGATGTATTATTACCCCGTGATTGCTAACCCTGGTACTCTGTATTGTACCCTGGTTAATGCAAACCCGATATGATGTATTATTACTTCTTTAATATATTATCCATATACTAAAAGTATATTATACATATCCTGGTATAGGTAAATGAATTTTTGGTACTTTCCTTGGAATGTGAATCATACTTGTATATTTAGTTTTGAATCATAAATTATACCTATTATAATTTATATGTTCTATCTAATTAGCATGATTTCTCATGGATGAACACCTTTGCTCAGCATGATACAAAGGTAATGATACCGAATGAAGTAACCTTTTATATTCATATATGTATAATATATATATAATTAAGAAGGAAACGACCTTCGGACAAATAACACAACCTTAATTCCACATCCAAACAAGGAAAAGGAAATAAGATAATTCATTAGTCCTAAGCCTTTCAAATCTTATTTATATATTTATACATATATAAACATGATTTTGGCATTTATAATTTGAAATAGTTTATAAAACCTTTTTCAAAGAATTTAACGGAGTTTACATGACTTTAAAGATTTAACATGGCTTTAAGTCATTTTGGAAGTATTTGGTAATCCTTAAAAACATAAGGAAAGCCTTTGTGTGTTTATTATCACATACAGTTATTAACACAATTTATATTGTGTTCAACTTGTATTCCCCCCCCCCCCCCTAAAAAGCACTTAAAAACCATTAAAAAGGTAAATTATAGGGGTATGAACTCACTTTGATAAGTGGTGATTCGGGCAGCGTTTCGTTTCTATAGATGATCTTTCTCGAAGAAACCGCGAGTTTTTGAGTAAAAACCGGGCTTTATGCGGGCAACACTTCGACTGGAAAGAGGCTATCTTCTCGATAATTCTCGGGCTTCGGGGCTTGCTTCGGGTTTTAGATACGATACCGGGGCCTTGGGGGTCGTAAGAAAGTTTAGAGGGGTGAAAAATGTGAAAAAGCATGAAATTTGGGGTAAAAATGGTGAAGGAACCGGGAGGGTTCGCACCCTATATATAGCACGCAGCCTCGGATCCGAAGCAAGGAGGGTGCGACGCGTGTCTCAGACAGGTGGCGAGGGCGAGGGGAGTCAGCAGCTACGTGGCAGCTTCGCATGCGAGGGGGAGGCTTCGGTTCGGACACCTAGCATGGCGCGTCGGATCAGCATTGGACCGAACTTCGGTCCAATCAGGAGCTAGCACAAGCATCATCGGACCAATCAGAAAGTGACACGCGAGCCTGCGGTCCAATCAGAAGACGCCACGTACCAGACCCGTGGAAGCCTCGCATGCGAGGGTGACGTGTCCGAAGAGGGTCCATGCGAAAATTCCTGGTTTTCAACATTTCTTGATTTTCGTGCCAAAAACTTACGAAATTCATAACTTTTGCATACGAGCTCCGTTTTGGCGTTCTTGATATGCACGCGTAGGTAAAATTATGTTCTACGACTTTCGTTTACACTTCGTCGGCTAATTTTGAATTTATTTTTAATATTATGATTTTTAACAGACCGGGACAGGAAATCCGTTAAAATTTCATAACTTCTTCATCCGACGTCCGTTTTTGTTAGTCTTTTTACCGTTGTACTACTTTTGATGAGACCTTCGATTCTCGTTTAAGTTGCGCCGGCTAAATATCGATCGATTTATAACTTCCTCATACGAAGTCAAATTTTTACATTCTTTTTATGAACGTTCTCGGTTTAACATATTCTACAACTTTCATTTAGATTGTTAAGGCTAAAAATACTTTTTTCGAAAATTCACTTTTTACACTGAATAGTGTTTTGTCGGTTTTGTCGCGGATTTTCGATTGGTCATAACTTCTTCGTTATAACTCGGATTTCAGTGTTATTTATATTTTTGGAAACCTTGTTACGATTTCTACCACTTGGTTCATCCCAATCATGATTATTGATCAATTTATTTTTGACCTAAATTTGACTGGTGTCACATTATCCCCGCGTTAGAGGGAATTTCGTCCCGAAATTAAGTCTTAAAGTGATATTCATGGAGTAGGTCTAATCTTCCCTTTCCCAAGTGAATTCAGGTCCCCGGTTTGTAATCCAGCGAACCTTCACTAATGGGATAAGACTTTGCTTGGTTCTTTTGATTTCCCTATCCATGATTTCCATTGGTTCTTCTACAAAGTGTAGACTTTTATTTAACTTGATTTCATTGAGTGAAATAACAAGTGTTTCATCGGATAGACGCCTCTTTAGATTAGATATGTGAAAGGTGGGATGAATGTTATTAAGTTTGTGTGGTAGTTTAAGTTTATAAGCTACAAGACCGATTCTGGTAAGAATCTCAAATGGTCATATGTACCTTGAATTTAGTATTCCACGCTTTCTGAAGCGTATCTTGTCCTTCTGGGGTGAGACCTTCATATGACAAGGTCATCAATCCTGGAATTTCAAGGGTTTGCTTTTATCGAAGCCGTAGTTTCTCTTGATTAACTCTGGAAGCTTTATGTCGCTTCCTGATTCGTATTTTATTTTTGGTAGTTTCTTGGATGAATTCCAGATCAGCGAAGGTGCTGTGCGGAAATTGGACCTCTAGCTAGTTGTGCATTACCTAATTTAGTCCAGTGCAGATAGGATATGTACTTGCGACCACAGAAGGTTTCGAATGGAGCAACTTTAAATGCTAGCATGGTAAAGGACTCGACTAATTGGTAAATGGGTATCCCATGCTTTACCAAGGTCGATCACATACGTTCTTATCCATTCTTCCCAAGGTTTCACCTGCCACATTTTCAGGTTTCAAGGCTTCCTGTTGAACCTCCTTACTTTGTGTGGACAAATTTGAATGGGTTATCATAGTCAATGATTGGCTCCATGACCTGAGTACTCTTTCCGACTTAGGGTGTCAGCTACTATATTGGCTTTGTCGGGATGATAACGAATTTCGAATTCGTAGTCATTTAGTAGCTCGGCCCACTGTCATGGTCTCCCGTTGAATTCCTCCTGGTAGGATATATGATGAAGGCTTTTGCTCCAAAGTTCATGATAAGACTCATACTTGGCTCATCCACCATCACCTCGTGTATACAAGTCGTATATAATTTAGATTTCACAAAACGTTTGGATGAGTGACTCTGCCCCAGGTCCACAACCAAACAAGGAACAGGAGATAGGGCGGAATTACACATCCTTAATCTTGTTAAGTCTAAATTATATACCACTCTCGTGTATACACTTAGCAACGATATATTAACTTAATGAGTTCTTAGTCTCTATTCTTGAACTTGACGTGCGGTACAATGATTTTCCTATGAGATCTATTGGGGTACTTCGGTGGTTACTGACTTCTAAGACTCTTTCGGTGCTTTTCGTTTGAAGTTTCCTGTCTACTGAGTAGGCTAAAATGGCGTGGTACCCTTCACATGGATACTTCTGAAGTTTTGAAATGAGTGACAACCTAAGAGTTTGCATTATGGATTGGAAGAATTTCATATTACGGCTGATTAAGGAAAAAGTTCTCTTACACAGCATAAGAATTTTCACATGGTAAGGGCCAGGCCAAACCATGTCGAATGAGGATGTCGGAATTTTCTCGACGAAATAGATATTAAGTCGTTCTGGGAGGAATGATTACTAGGATGATATCCTATGTACCTAAGTTTTCAGCGCTTCTGGTTTTATTATGTTATTATCGCTACGAACCCCTTTTTGATTTGAAATTGGCGGGTACTACCGATACGAGGGTTCTGATAATTTGAAATTATGAACTTTCATGAAACGATCCTTACTAGGTCTCTCTATAATCGCTTGGTGTATACAAGTCATGTATAATTAAGATTGGTAAGACCTTTGACTGAGCAACCCTGCCCTAAATCCACAACCAAACAAGGAACAGGAAATGAGGCGGGATTACTCACTTTAAGTCTACAAATCTTAATTATAAATGACCCTTATGTATACACTAAGTCATCATAGCTTACCTGTTAGGGTTTCAAATTTTATATGAATGCTGTGATTTAATTTGAACGGGAGAGTAATCATAATTACAGATAATTATCGGGGTTTGGAAGCGTACCAAAATATAGCAGGGTTCTTTGATGTTTTCCCATGTATTGGGGTCAAACTCCTCCTGCTCCCCCGTCGTTCTTCTCTGTTGGACAGTCCCTCTTGTAATGTCCTATTTCACCACAAAGGTGACATATGGGAATGGTTCCAACGTTGATAGTTGAAGTGATGAACTCAACCGGAGTTCTACAGATGCGGGCGGTATGCCCCTTTATGTTGCATCTATTGCAATGCAGCTCTCGGAAAACTCCATGATGATGGTAGTTGCACTTGCTGCAGTGTGGGACGTTTCCTA
The DNA here is from genome assembly GCF_052849685.1 of Lactuca virosa. Taxonomy (NCBI): domain Eukaryota; kingdom Viridiplantae; phylum Streptophyta; class Magnoliopsida; order Asterales; family Asteraceae; genus Lactuca; species Lactuca virosa. The sequence continues at coordinate 256,473,748 of NC_136434.1, forward strand.
AGTAGGGCGTGGTCGGTGCTGGAATAACATGGATGATGGGGGTATGGACTGCCCCAGTTCGTTGCCCTCTGTTAGGTTCTTGAGTTGAACAACTCCCTTTCTTGTTCTCGAACTTTCGTTTCAGGATATTAGGCTTAAGGTTCAAAGTGTCCTTACAAGTAGGTGCTCGTTGCTGTACTTCTCCATCACCACGATCGGGATTGCCGATAGCATTACTACTAACATTTGCGTTGTTAGCATTAAGGTGTGCCATGACAGCTGCTACAGCTGCTGTGACTGCAGCTTGAAACGTAGCCGCATCTATTTGAAGGATTGGTGTTTTGCTGGTGGGTTGGTTACATTCCTTCGGAGGCATGATTCTGTTTCATGATAAGAAAATGAGCTCGTGAGCGACTATCGTTGGCTCTAAATGTATTCTAACCATTTGTATCTACGTATAAATCTTTCGTTTTGTTATATTGTTCTCAATGATTCAACCTGCATCCCTATGATGCAGTCCTGGTAAGGAACAAAAATAAGTTTCTAGAATGGTTATGAACCGAGTATCATCCGAACTAGGTTACCTTTGATTGGTGGATATCGTTTTCCAACTTTCGAAATGATTTGAAAATAATTCATAATAAAGTCTACATAAAATAGACTTATGAATTTGAGAAGTAATCACTATCAATTAAGATTTCGTGATCTGATTTATTGTTATTAGTCGTGACAGGAAAAGAGGATAAGCTCAAAACCTAATGTGAGTAAGGTAATCACTAACTGACTAGGTTGAATCGATTTACTAGTTATTACTTAGATGAAAAGGTGCTCAAACACTTCACATGAATCACACGTGCTTTTCCTTTGTTCTCTGTTCTATTCTGGGTGGTAATGATTTGTTTCCTCTTGGTATCTATAGGGTGTCCTTCTCCTCTGTAGGTATATTGAATTCCCGAGCTGTCTTACTTCCGATTCTAACACTGATCCCCATTACTTCGTAATGAAGATTTTGAATCTCGGAAGTTCATGCGAATCTCTCATTGGTGTCCTTAATAGGGTAAGGGCACTAAATGATTTCTATAGTTTATTTACTTATCATCTGTTTCTTTCTCGAAATTCTCCTAATGAAATTCTGTTGGATCCTCCTTGACTCTTCTATTGATTGCTGGAGTGACTACATCTATCTAAGGGGTTTATACGAGAATAGGAATGTCTAAAGAATCTATGAGAAAATTTAAATTTTTATGAAGGTGATTCTTTCTGGTCCTTCTATAATCACATGGTGTGTACCGATTATATATAATCCAGATCAAATAGACCTTCGAATAAATAATCCTACTCTAAAACCACATCCAAACAAGGAAAAGGAAGTAGAGTGAAAATCACATATTCTAAGTCTATAAAATCTCAGCTATATATAACCTTAACGTATCCACTTAGTAATTATAGACTTATCAGAAAAGATCTTTTTAATCATTTCCCCAAAGTTATTTATGGTATCTAAAATACCTCCATGGTATTTTAATTATAAGTTTGATTCTTGGACTTATAGATATAAGAAGTTGATAAGTTTTCAGTTTCCTTGTTATGGCATCCTAAAATACTCCCATAGTATTTTAATCTTTATGTTTGGTTCTAGAATTCTCCTGGTACTTAGGTAAGTTTTAGACTTGTTGCAACACTACAATCACTTCCCAAACACATGTTGGTCATATCTCGAATGAATATAGTTGATCAGGCTATATTGATCCCAGATATGATTACGTCACTGTCTAGGTTTAACTGCAATGTCCAACATCCAAATACTTTTGTTTTGTTCTTCTTGTGATACTCATTCTATTATATATATTCTGCATGTACTTATACTTTTATAAAATATTGTTATATTTTTAAAGTATAACTCTTGGTCAGAGTGTTTTTATCCCAATGGGTTTATAGTTGCATATCTTTTATGACTGATATACTGAGTTCACTATAAACACTGCTCTGATACCAATCTGTCACACCCCCAAACCAGAACGGCGGAAACGTTCGGGGGCGGAGGACTTCAGGTAAGTATCACAACACATGCAATATAGTAATCAAAGTACAAACAACCATTGCATTAATAAGTATAAGTTTTACATAAGTGTTTAAACATTACATATTCAAACACCAAAGTAGGTACAGTAGAAGACAAAAGTCGCGGTACGGTACTAGGTAGTCTTCTCAAAAGCTTCGGGAGTGTACCTATCTACTCGATTCCTAAGAATACAAGTTATTTGGAAAGAGTAGATCAGCATTTAAGCTGGTGAGTTCATAAGTATTTTAGTTCTGTTAAGTATACCCTAAGTTCTTTGGATAAGTTCACTGGTTCCTCCAGAAAATCCTATATTTCCTGAGGTGATAGACTGATAACCTCAATAGTTTCCCTCTGTAATTACTTAGTTTATACTAATTATATATAACCTAATATCGAATGGCCAGTTAAATGGTTGTATCTGACCTAAGCCCACAACCAAACAAGGAACATGAAGTAAGGCGGAAGTCACGCCTTTCACTGTCAATCGGATATTACTTATGTATAATTCTGATGTAAAAACTAAGGAATTATAAATTAACCACTAAAGGTCCTTTATGTTATACTATTTTACAGAAAGTGAATGACTAAGTTCCCATTTGTAAAAATGGTTTAATCCCATAACCGTTTCATTTGTAAAAGTGGTTTAATCCCATAAACTGTTTCCTTTGTAAAAGTGGTTTAATCCCATAAACCGTTTCCTTTGTAAAAGTGGTTTAATCCCATAAACCATTTCATTTGTAAAAGTATTCTTAGTTATATCCGTTCTACAGTAAAACCTTAGTATTAATCCTGGAAAATATTATATTATCCATAATACTGCCTTGTGGTTTTAAATGTTCCAAAACCAGAAGTACAAGTATATTTACCATACTTGATTTCATGATACGTAGCTTTTACTGTAAGTAAAAACTAACAGAAGGTATATTTGGGCAGGATGTAATTATCTTTTCTTACTGTTTTAAGAGAAGTATATTACTTAGTAATTTACTCGTTGTTTTATCCATGTGAGTTCTAATAAACATACTGATATGACTGATGTGCCTGCTGCGATGTTCTTCAGGCGTCGGAAACGATATGATATTTGACACCCTAGGCCTGCCGGCCAAACCTCAACAGTACACCATGAAGAGTCTCACAAATTTATTATTTCAACGAGATTTACGATGTATTATTACCCCGTGATTGCTAACCCTGGTACTCTGTATCGTACCCTTGTTAATGCAAACTCGGTATGATGTATTATTACCCCGTGATTGCTAACCCTGGTACTCTGTATCGTACCCTTGTTAATGCAAACTCGGTATGATGTATTATTACCTCGTGATTGCTAACCCTGGTACTCTGTATCGTACCCTGGTTAATGCAAACCCAGTATGATGTATTATTACTTCTTTAATATATTATCAATATACTAAAAGTATATTATACATATCCTGGTATAGGTAAATGGATTGTTGGTACTTTCCTTGGAATGTGAATCATACTTGTATATTTAGTTTTGAATCATAAATTATACCTATTATAATTTATATGTTCTATCTGATTAGCATGATTTCTCATGGATGAACACCTTTGCTCAGCATGATACAAAGGTAATGATACCGAATGAAGTAACCTTTTATATTCATATATATATATATATATATATATATATATATATATATATATATATATATAATTAAGAAGGAAACGACCTTCGGACAAATAACACAACCTTAATTCCACATCCAAACAAGGAAAAGGAAATAAGATAATTCATTAGTCCTAAGCCTTTCAAATCTTATTTATATATCTATACATATAAAAACATGATTTAACATGGCTTTAAGTCATTTTGGAAGTATTTGGTAATCCTTAAAAACATAAGGAAAGCCTTTGTGTAATTATTATCACATACAGTTATTAACACAATTTATATTGTGTTCAACTTGTATTCCCCCCCCCCCACCCTAAAAAGCACTTAAAAACCATTAAAAAGGTAAATTATAGGGGTATGAACTCACTTTGATAAGTGGTAATTCGGGCAGCGTTTCGTTTCTATAGATGATCTTTCTCGAAGAAACCGCGGGTTTTTGAGTAAAAACCGGGCTTTATGCGGGCAGCACTTCGACTGGAAAGAGGCTATCTTCTCGAGAATTCCCGGGCTTCGGGGCTTGCTTCGGGTTTTAGATACGATACCGGGGCCTTGGGGGTCGTAAGAAAGTTACAGGGGTGAAAAATGTGAAAAAACATGAAATTTGGGGTAAGGAGGGTGCGACGCGTGTCTCGCACCCTATATATTGCCCGTAGCCTCGGATCCGAAGCAAGGAAGGTGCGACGCGTGTCTCGGATAGGTGGCAAGGGCGAGGGGAGTCAGCAGCTACGTGGCAGCTTCGCATGCGAGGGGGAGGCTTCGGTTCGGACACCTGACATGGCGCGTCGGATCAGCAGTGGACCGAACTTCGGTACAATCAGGAGCTAGCACAAGCATCATCGGACCAATCAGAAGGTGACACGCGAGCCTGCGGTCCAATCAGAAGCCGCCATGTAGCAGACCCGTGGAAGCCTCACATGCGAGGGTGACGTGGCCGAAGAGGGTCCATGCGAAAATTCCCGGTTTTCAACATTTCTTGATTTTAGTGCCAAAAACTTGCGAAATTCATAACTTTCGCATACGAGCTCTATTTTTTGTGTTCTTTATATGCACGCGTAGGTAAAATTATACTCTACGACTTTCGTTTAGACTTCGTTGGCAAATTTTGTGACAACCGTCAATTTTCAGGCTAGTCAAAGTCAAATAAAGTCAATAAGTCAAAACCGGTCCACTTATCTAACCCTAGTATATTAGGGTTTACAATATGTTAGCTACTGTACAACTCGCTATTTTAATAAGAAGTTATCACTTGGAAAGTTCGTATGATTGAAATTCTTAAACCCTAAACGGGATAAGTGAGGTAACAAAACGATAAAACACTATTGCATACCCTTCGGGGGTGTGTAAGACCCTTAAACATGGCTTAACGGGGTTTACAAACCTTACCTTACGAAGTTAAACACTCAAAAAGGTCACAAACAAAGTCTCTTTCAATCTCTCTTTAGCAATCTAAATCTCTCCCAAATCTCTCCCAAATCTCTCTCAAAATCTCTTTTAACTTTTGATAATCATTCGAGTCATCCCGACCCTTAACCGGGTCAAAAACCACTTAAAACGGAGTAATGATGGAAAAATCAGCCCTTAGAGTCGAAGCCTACCTATAGGGACCGAAGCTGCTAAGGACCGAGACCATAAGGGACCGAACTCTGCTGAACCGAACTGCTGGAAGACCGAACCCGAACCCTCTCTTCGGCCCATTTCGCCTTCGGTCCATCTTGCACCATTTTACCTTCGTTCTCACCCTCTCAGGACCGAACTTCGGCCCCAATCCGAGAGGCTTCGCTGAAATGCATCTTTCACCCGGTTTTCGACCACGACTTCGTTTTAAGCCCGTTTTTGATTATTTTAACGTGGGACTTTCACCCAAACTCATATTTTGAGATATAAAACACTATATATTCATAATTTAAACACATTTTTAGGGAAATCTTTATTCAAGAATAAAATCTAGTGGGTGAGATTTTGAGGTGGAGTGTTGACTTTACCTTTGAGTTATGACACAAGCAACCCACCACACCCACTCTAGGGCCATACTCAATCACTATTCCTCCATACTTAGTCAATTAGTTGTCCTTTCACACTATTTCACCAGCCCATAATCAGATCAAAGGGCTGGAAATCTTCACTTCACTTCCCACATTATTCACTCTTTCTCAAGAAGAATCAAACCCATCTCTCCCTCTCACTCTTCTCTCCAAAATCTCGAATTCTCCAGGAGTTCTAAGGCTTCTTATCCACCTTTGTAAGATATTTCATCCCTCACTTGTTTTCCTTACACTTCTTCACTCAAATCAAGGGTTCCTTACACAAATATCATCATATTTGTTGTTAGATCTTCGAATCTTCAAGTATCTCCCAAGTGTTCTTGAGTTGAACACTTCTTTTCTTCATCATCCATCTATTGAAATCACTCAAGGTGAGTTCATACCCCTACATTTTCATGTTTTCTTCAAGTTTTAGGGGGGAATACAAGTTAAAATACCAAAAACTTAACTAAATTCAAACAACAGCTTTCATCAGAAAAGTTGAGTCTTATTCACGGACTGACATCTTAAACTTAATATCTTTCAAAACTGTTTAATATAAAAATATTTCAGGTTCATACCTTTAAAATGACTACTTTCACATCTCCATATGATTTTTCTACAATTTATGGTGATGTTTACAAAACTGCCTATCATTTCAGAAACGAATTCGGACCAGTCTGTGAATATGAATGTTTTCACACAAGTTAAAGACTTCTAAAAATTATAATAAAAATTATGAATAAACTAGACACATTTTATGAACTCTCAGAGTTTACGGATTCAGTTTTTGACTTCGTATGATTTTTCTATGATATTGTTAAAACAATGCAGAAAGGTTAAAAACTAGTTACATAGCTTACCATATTAACAACACTTTGTAGTATGTTGAGCAAAGTGCATAACAATAAGTTTCTAAATGTTTGGATGCATTCTTGTTAGTTTACCATCATAAACAGAAATTAGTCATTCATGTTAATTTTTTTCTCCATTCATTTCGAACACATATTATTACATTAAGTATAGTTTATGAATTTTCGATAAAAGCATACTACATGGAAAAGGTTTTACTCTCAAAACAAATGGGTTTTTCATATACTACTTGATAAACTATAATAGTAATAATTTATGGATACATATCACTAATGTATGTTCATAAAAGGTGATTTCACTTCCACCACAGAAGGGGTTTAATACTCAAACTATATGTAAACTAGTTAACGTAAATTGTGAGACACGTCTTCATTGTACTCTTTGAGTACTGGTTAAAAATTCCTGAATTAGTTATAACCAGAGTCTCTTGTAGGGAGAGAGTGATAATTGTGTATAGATCTATATTGGGGTTGACAACCCACACCCATGCTGCTTGCATAAGTCCGATCGGCCGATCGGGGGTGACAAATGTCATTAACATTCTGACGTCAGAAGAATGTCGCAGCAGGTCATCCGGTTGTAGTATGGTTATAACGACTCACATAGGGAGTTAACAATCTTTCAAGTTTACAGGGAAAATTTTACTTTGAAAAGGGGTTTTATCTATTTAAAACTACAAACACGTTATAAGTATGAAACACACTCATACTCTCGGTCTTGGGATTTAGGACTACATGACTTTTATAAGGAAAATATTGGATTTTCTTTGGAAACACACTTCTATTAAAACTACGTTTCATCCAGAATTGTTAGACTTCAGCTATAATTGCTAAGTGTACATGTTAGAGTTATATATGAGTTTTGTTGCAATCGACTTAGAATTGGTGGGCCCGCCTTACTTCCTGTTCCTTGGTTGGTTGTGGACCTAGGGCAGACCCATTATATTCGACGGTTTATTTAACTTAAATTTTATATAACTTATATACACTGGGTGATTATAGAAGGAATCTACGGGTCTTTCTAGGGTACATTATTGCATAACATAGGAGCTTTCATTTCACACTTAATAAAGAAAATATTAGATTTTCTGGAATCATACTCTATCGCTTTTACAAGGAAAACTACTTCTTTCTCAAATAAAACTCTTATGAACTCACCAACTTAATTGTTGACACTTTTTCAAAACTACTTGTATTCTCAGGAAATCAGTGAAACAGGAAATCAACAACATCTTGAGGATGAGACGTTAAATCGTCAAACAGTTCATTTTGTCATCATAATGTAATTGATTTTGAAACATGTAAACATATACTATGGTGTAACCTTTTCAATTATATTTATGATAGTTGCATTTACTTTGAGCACTATTATACTCGTTGTTGTGATACTATACATGAAGTCCTCCACCCCCGGACGTTTCCGCCATCCTTAGTTTGGGGGTGTGACAAATTTTTACTTTATTTATAATATTATTATTTTTAACAGACCGGGACAGGAAATACGTTCAAAATTCATAACTTCTTCATCCGACGTCCGTTTTTGTCTATCTTTTTACCGTTGTACTACTTTTGACGAGACCTTCGATTCTCGTTTAAGTTGCGTTGGCTAAATATCAATCGATTTATATTTCGAATTTTTAGCTGTCCACTCCTAAACCGAAACTTAGAAAAATCATAACTTCCTCATACGAAGTCAGATTTTTACGTTCTTTTTATGAACGTTCTCGGTTTAACATATTCTACAACTTTCATTTAGATTGTTAAGGCTAAAAAGCCTTTTTTCGAAAATTCACTTTTTACACTGAACAGTGTTTTGTCGGTTTTGTCGCGGATTTTCGATTGGTCATAACTTCTTCGTTATAACTCGGATTTCAGTATTCTTTATATTTTTGGAAACCTTGTTACGATTTCTACCACTTGGTTCATCCCAATCATGATTATTGATCAATTTATTTTTGACCTAAATTTGACTAGTGTCACAGTGAACATCACTACGAGTATGGAATGGAAGATAATATCATTTAGTAGTTTCGTTTAAAATAAAACAACTGAATAAATGTTTGTCTTGTAAAACGAATTGTTTAGTTAATGCTTAATGTGAATGAGGTTATAACCATACAAAATTGACTAGTATAAAACACGAAGTTCTTCAGGCGTCAAAAAAGATATGACATTTGTCACCCGTAGACCTGCCGGTTCCAACTATAGCTAACAGCAAGGTGTGGGATTGTCAGTCCCGTATAGATCTATACACAAACTCACGCTCTCCCTCCAGGAGACTCTGGTTATAAAACTTGACTTAGCAAGAATGTTGCTAAGTACCATGAAGTAGTATTTCACATTCTAGTTAACTTGTTTACGTATAGTATGTATATGTTTCTTGTTCTTGTAAATGAGCAATGTACTTTGTAATGAAAAGTAATAGTATGTATGTATTGATTCATGTATCCTTCCAAAATCAAGGCCATTGAGAACTGGTCAGCACCAAGGACGCCTACATAAATTCGTCAATTTCTAGGCCTCGCTGGCTACTATCGCAGGTTCATTCAGAAGTTCTCAGAGATTGCAAAACCACTTACCACCTTGACCCAGAAAGGTGTGACCTTTGATTGGGAAGAGAAACAAGAAAAGGCGTTCCAAACGCTGAAGCAAGCCTTATGCAGCGCACCGATATTGTCCCTCCCTGAAGGGATAGAAGATTTCGTGGTACACTGCGATGCATCCAACCAAGGGCTTGGATGTGTTCTTATACAACGGGGAAAGGTCATCATGCAACGGGGAAAGGTCATCACCTATGCCTCAAGACAACTTAAGGCACACGAAATCAACTACACTACTCATGATCTTGAGTTAGGAGCAGTATTATTTCCTCTGAAGATTTGGAGACACTACATGTATGGTACGAAAAGCACTATCTTTACAGATCACAAAAGCCTTCAACATATTTTCGACCAGAAGGAGCTCAACATGAGACAACGACGGTGGGTCGAGCTACTAAATGACTACGAATGTGAAATTCGTTATCATCCCGGTAAAGCCAATGTAGTAGTTGACGCCCTTAGTCGGAAAGAGTACTCAAGTCGTAGAGTCAAGGCATTGACTATGACAATCCATTCACATCTGTCCACAAAAATTAAGGAAGCTCAGCAGGAAGCCTTGAAACCTGAAAATGTGGCAGGTGAAACCCTAAGAGGAATGGATAAGAACTTAGAAGTCAAGGGTGACGAAGTCTTTTACCTCATGGATCGGATCTGGACACCGAAGCTCGGTGGTTTCAGAGACGTTGTCATGAACGAAGCACACAATACTCGAAACTCCATTCATCCGGGTTTAGACAAGATGTATCTCGATAGTGAAGGTCCGCTAGAATGCAAAATGGGGAGCTGAATTCACTTGGGAGCGAGAGGATCAAATGAAACATAAGTATCCGCATATTTTCCCTTAGTCCATGTGTATCTCTATAGACTTAATTTCGGGACGAAATTTCCTTTAACGGAGGGATGATGTGACAACCCATTATTTTTTATATTGTAAAAGTCAACCAAAGTCAAACTTAGGTCAACTATAGTCAATCATGTCAAATAAAGTCAAACTTATTGTTTTGATTTACTTACTAAGGTTAGATTGATAACCTATATGTTTTTAAAAGCCTTTTATTAGAAGTGTTGCTTAAATTAGAAGTGTAGTGCTTAATCCGAGAAGTATCGCATGGGCTGTAAACCTTCGGACCGCAAACCCTCGGTTCGCAGCCGAGAACCCACATCGGACCGCAAACCCTCGGTTCGCAGCCGAAAACTCCCTTCTGACCGCAAACTTTGGTCTTATCCACTCGGTGCGAAAACCAATGCATGTGTACCATCATTGATTTTGGTCCTATACATATGGGGAGACCGAAAACACTTCCTCACTTCTACTCTTCTAGCCAAAAACACACTCTTTAGTCTCAAGAACTCCAACCGAAAACCACTATTTGTCTCTCAACTATCATCCGAATTCAACTTGTATCACCTTCGGATCTTGCTTAGAACACCAAGTGTTGTTCATTTCATCAAGATCCTTAACTGAAAACCCTTGAATCTACTTAAAGAACACCAAGATATTCATTGGGCAGAAAACCCAAGTGGCTGGCCGAAAACTCATTGCAGCCTTCCAAAATAGCTTCTAGCACTCTTATTTGTAAGTGAAACTTACAAATTAGTCCATTTCCTTAATATACTTGCAGTTATATTAACTAATAGTATACATATATATTACGTGAAATGCTTTTAGGACTTGTTTTTTCTCAGGAACTAACTTGTGGAAAAACTTCCTATATCGAACCTTCAAACGAATAACACACTTAAGGTGAGTTCCTACCCCTACAATTTACCTTTTTCAATGTTTTTAGGGGGGACAAGTAAAACACAACAGAATTGTGATAACTCTTACATATGAAAACAAACAAACAAAGGATTTCTTATGCTTACTAATATTGTTAAAAATCATTTTCAAACTCTTTTAAACTATTTTAGAATTCTCTTTTTTATCAAAATCATATTCATTTGTATATTTAGGTATAATCATGCTTTAACGGACTTAGGACTATTGCTAAAAACCTTGACTCATGTTCCTTGTTTGGTTGTGGGCTTAGGGTAGGATCACTAGTCCGACTGTCGGTTAAATCATAATTATACATGCTAAATATATACATGAATATTAAATCTCATTTTCAAGAATATACTTAACTCAATTGCATATGCTGAGCAAATGAGTCTTTTCTCCAAATCATTTACAGTTCAAACAAACATACTAGTAAACTATAATAGGTATAGTTTAGAGACCAGTCATACTATTTTCTAGATCAGAGAAACAATACATGAATCAATATATACATACTACTAAATTTCAATACAAAGTATACTAGTCATTTACAAGTACAAGAAGGAACTTACATACTATACGTTATCAAGTTAACTAGAATGTGAAACACTATTTCATGGCATAGAAATATTCTTGCTAAGTCATGTTTTGTAACCAGAGTCTCCTGGAGGGAGAGCGTGAGTTTGTGTATAGATCTATACGGGACTGACCATCCCACACCTTGCTGCTAGCTACAGTGGGACCTGCAGGTCTACGGGTGACAAATGGCATATCATTTTCGACGCCTGAAGAACGTCGTGTTTTATACAAGCATGGTTATAACCTTAATCACATTAAAACCTTAATTAACTAATTTGGTTACAAGGCAGTTAATTCATCAGTAGTGTATTTTTAAACAATACTACTGCAAATCTTCGTTTTTCCATTACATACATACGGTGATATTCTCACATGAGTAATGCACACTATTTTTCTAGTAAAGATAGTTTACAAATATGGAAAACATACATTTTATACTATTTCAAGTACAAACACACATTTTACACTATTTCAAGAGAACAAAACATACAAACAATTGGGGCTTGGGTATAAGACTACTTTTCATTTTAAGAAGAAAATATAGGATTTTTTGGGAAGTATACTAACATTTTCATGAAACAAATACAAACATTTGACACTAAAATACTTATGAACTCACCAACTTAAATGTTAATACTCTCTTTCAAAATAACTTGTATTCTCATGGAACCAGTAGATAGGTACACTAGCTCAAGTTTTGAGAAGACGGAGCATGTTCAAGACTCGTTTTTATTTTTTGCTATACATTTTTGGTGTCATACAACTATACAAAGAACACACATGTATTAACTATATTATCAATGCAATGGATGTTGTTCCTTGTTTTACTATTATGCATTGTTATGATACTGTACATGACGTCCTCCCCTCCCGAATGTTTCCGCCATCTCGGTTTGGGGGTGTGACAGTGTCCATGACTATCACCTTGGGTAGAGTTAATACCCGTTCCACCTCCACTAGTACCGCTAGTGTTGATCTGAGTTAAGGCAACCGTCACAGACGCGGTCACTGCAGCTTTAAAAACTATAGGATCAAATTGTGGTGGAGGTGGTGGTGGTTGAGTTGAAGTTATTGGTGGATTGCGTCTATTGGATTTACGAGGAGGCATCTTTTAACTATAAGTTTATAAAAGTGAACATAATGGTAAGATGTCAACAGTGATTATAATGTGAGTGTTCCTTGAACTAATTTACCCTAGTTCAACATGTAATAGTTTACGTGTTTGCAATAGAGGTCTACCATTTGAAAGCGAATGAATTTGGATAGAAATCTTTCAAGAGAATTAGATGCCAGTCAATTCTATTGGTATCATAGATGTACAGAGTTGGGGAAAATTTGACCTTGAAGTAGGTATACATCATACCAACATAGAGAAAACTTTGACAGTATAAAGACCTAACGAAAATGAAATTTCGAGGTCTAATCCTAAATAGGAGAATAACACTAGAGTCTATAAGTAGACTTAATCTATATCCAAAAGAGTGAGTAGAGTATGCTCTAATCGCGAGGAGTGTTTTTCTAGTTAGTACTAGATTCTACCCTGGATTCAGCCAACTGGTGTTCTGTTTCCTACACACGCCTTTCCAATGCCACTTGGCTCTGCCGAAGTTCTCTAACTTCGGATCGGATGGCATTCAGTTCCATCTGTAGTGCATCAGTGTGAGTCCTTGTTAACTCCTAGTCTTCGTTCAGGTGGCGGAGGCGAACTATGTTGACTCGTGAGTTTGCTCTAACCTCGAGTACTTGGTCGATGGCCGCTCTTCCTTATTCAACATTGCGAGAAACACGACGAACCAAGATAGGGAGGATTCTATCAGCTGGGCCTCCCTCGCTCAAGTTGTAGAAGCTCCGGTCCCCATTATAAGGAGGTGGTTGTCCCTGTTTGTGACTCCTGTTGGGTATAATAGATTGCGTCATTGGGCTTATTTATTTATTCCAATTTTGTATTCGGTATTAGGCCTGTCCAAGCCGTCTCATTTATTAGGGTTTAAGTATTAATAATACATGCATGCACCGTAGATCATCAACGTGTTCATAATAGATATTCTTGTAAACCCTAGCATGCCTCTACAGTTGAAATTCTTCATCGAGTTCATCTGAGGCATGACTTTTAATCATTCGACACTTTGTTGATTCATTCTGTGTTCTTACTGCATTTCGTGTTCATATTATACTTGTTCAGAATCTATTCGATCTATAAAGATTTTAGTCTTCTCAATTGGTATCAGAGCATGAGACTGTGTAAATCATACGCATCTCTTCTGTTTGAAGAAATCATTAGGGTTTCCGCTATTATCGAATCTGTTGGAACCGTCATTACTTTGTTGACGCCACTCCGTGATCTTGATATTACCCGAATACGATCTTACAAGTCTGATTCTTAATAGGTACGAAAATCAAGTCAACATGTCGCACAATGATTCTCAAACCAATCCATTCAACATATCAAACAACATAGGATCAACCACAAGGATTCCTATTCTATATCCTCACGAGTATGAAGTATGTGCTCTTCATTTTGAAGGCTATGTTCTTAGCTCAGAAGATAATGGGTATTTGATCTGGGAAGCTATTACTTTGGGTCCTTTTGTTCACTCTGAAACCAAAAGAACCATTAAAACTCAGAAGGAATACAACCAGTTGCTCATTGATATGAAGGAGGTTCCTCAGGATGAGAAAGACAAACTCATCAGCAATATTAAAGCAATGAGGGTTATCAGGTTCGCTCTACAGTCCGATACATTCCGCTTGGTGACTTTTTGTGACAATGAGAAAGATATTTAGGACAGGCTTAAAGAGCTTTATTCCACAGATGATGATCTCGAACATTCCACCCAAACACTCCTGCTTTCGGAGTTTGGTGACTTCAAACAAAAGCCAGAAGAGAATCTTAGCCAGACGTTCAACCGATACAATCAACTTCTCAGTAAGATGATTAAGCATCGAATAGGACGAGAGGTGATCGAGCAGAAGGTCACATTCATGAATGGACTTAGACATGAATGGATGGCAGTAGTCTCAACTGTTAAAGCACACGAACAGTTTAAGAGTTATTCATTGGCCAAACTTGTTGGAATGCTTAAGTCACGTGAAAGTGTAGTGACGAAAGAAACGAAAGTTGTGTCCAGTATGGGGTCTTTAGCTCTCATTTCGAAAGGAAAGGGTGTTGCAGAGGAAGAACCAGAGACTGATCTCTCTGATAGTGATTTGTCGAGCGAAGAATATGCTTTGATGGTTTCAAACCCCAAGAGGTTTGCAAGAAAGAAATTCCCTGCCACAAAGAATCGAACCTGGCAGGGAAGTTACAACTCCGAGAAAGCGAAAGAGGAGAACAAAAACACTCCTCAAAAGGATGAAGAGAAGAAAGAAAGCAAGCTGGTTGGTGACTCAGGCTGTGACTGTAACTATTGTCATGGAAAAAATAATTTCGCCAAGGAATGCATGCTGAGGAGGCTGAATGAGAAGAAAGAAGGAGAGGATAATGAGACATACCACTTGCGTAAGCTGGAAGAGATCAATAAAAATAAGTCCACTGATAACTCAATGCCTGCTTTGATTGTGCAGGAAAATACAGCTGAGAATGAGTTTGGAGGAGTAGAGATCTGGTCTACCGATTCAGAGGATGAGGAAGTCCGCAAGCCCACACATGGCATGGAATTTGTTGCGAAAGAAGATGGCTCAGAGTTCGCTGGAAGGTGTCTGATGGTGACCAATGACGTGTCACAGATCAGAGGCTACACAACTGATGGTGGATATGAGGAAACGAAGGAGAGAAGAGATGATAAGTGCTTTGCAGCGAAACCAGTCTGTGAGCAGATCAATGAATGTGATCGACTGATCAAGAAGGTAAATTCCATTCTCGAATCTCTTAAACTACCCATATCTAACTATGAAATAGAATTAAATGATCTAAAATTTACCTTTTATAGTATAAGTGGTAGCTTAAAACAAACTCGTCTGCCGAATTCTAACCTAACTGATCAAATCAGCAGGATATCATCCAAGAGTGAGGAGCGCAGGATTTGGATAGAAAAGAAAGAGTCGGAGTTGTCTAGATCTAGGGATGAACATATTTATTTGCAGCGTGATAATTTAATGCTTTTGAAACAAAGGAATATTTTTTGTTTAATTGTTAAACGACTTTATTCTAATATTACTCAGTTGCATTTAGATTGTGAAATTGGGAAAAAGATTCACAAAATGATCTTGCCTTTCCTTGAATTAAAGGAAGATGAGATTGATGTTGATTGTTACAAGTGTGAATCTATCGTCTCTTCAGATGAAACCTCTGATGCTTATAGAATTGGTCTGGATAAAATTGAATCCTTTATTAAGTCCAAAAACCACAAGGACATGATGAAAAACTTAATAGATGAAAATGACAGGTTGAAAATAAAGACTGAAACCGTACAGAAATTTGACTCATTGAGTTCTAAGTTGAGTTCAGAAAACAAAATCAATGTTGAAAGTACATCTGAATTTGATGAGGACAGTGACATGAGTGAAATATCTGTATAGGATGAGGTTGACTGTTCCAAATTTGTTAAGAACGAACCTAAACCTATAAAAGTCCTTATCTCTAAAAATTCAGATGAATTCGCTCGGATTTCTCAAAATCAACCAAAAACACTGAAAGGGAAAGCAACTGTTTTTCCAAAGGTCCATACCAAATCAAGTGTTTGCCACTAGTGGACTAGACAAAAATCAAACCATCGAACTAACATCCATCATTAATGAAGACAACAAAGATGGTTGCGATGAATTCTTTTGGTCCGCGCCAATTGATAATGCAGACGAAACGACGGGTCTGTCTGAAAGAACCTCCTGGAGAGTTAAAGCTAGATATGTGGTTGAACCAATCAACAAGCCATCAAGTTTTGAGAAGGCTATTACAAGTGGTACCAAGGAAGTTCAAAGCGAACCCACAAAGGTGACAAGCAAATCTCCGTCAGTAAAGAACGAAACTCAAGCTAGTAAAGCGAAACCAAAAGTGAATATTCACAAATACTCTAAGCAACTTGCAGAGCAAAAACGTCAGAGAAATCAGAGATATCAGAAGAATCTCAACGAAAGGAAAACCGGTATTCTCTATTACCTTCGACTCTTATACCATTTCTGTCACACCCCGCTAAAGCGGAAACACGGGGCGTGGCAGTACAAGGGTTTCATAGCAAAAGATAAAGATAACACCAACCATAGTATTAAAAACATTACAATTTATAATGAGTTTGAACAACCTTTTAAAATAAATTACAATGTATTTGAAATATAACACATGCAAATGCTCCTACAAGTGATGTGTCTCTAGGTGCCTCTTACTAGATGATACTTGAAAAAGCATGTAATATGAGCTGTCAACTACCGAAATAGTTGGTGAGTTCACAAGTTAAAAATAATATTGGTTTCATGAATCGAAATCAAAGTTTTGATATAAGTTTCCATAGATAAAAATATATTGCTAAAATGAGTAAATAAGTTTGTATAAACAAAGTTCGTTGTCATCATGAGAAATAAAGTATGTTGCCCAAAAGAGATGCAACGTTCATATCCTCATGGGAAATAAAGTTTGTTACTAAAATGAGTAAACAAGTTTCATTGCTACAAGGAGCAAACAAGTTTGTTATTAAAAGGAGCAACCAAGTTCGTTGCTAAAACAAGTAAATAAGTATCTAGTAACAAAAGTTCGTTGTTATAATGAGATACAAAGTTTATTGCTATAATAAGTAACGAGTTTATATGTGTATAAGCAAACAATGAGTTCCCAACCAAGCCTATGACTGATGCCCTATCAAGATCCATGCTTATCGTTCCATAGATTATATGGTATCGTACACTCAAGCAATCAGGCGAGTGAGGAGTTGTCAATTCCTAATAGCGCTATCCATAATGACCATTGGCTCAAAGAGTTAATGGTTGGATTAAAGTGTAAGAGAAGGGACTTAAGATGATAAGGCCTCACGTTTCGTGTTGCATAGACATACATAGAGAAATATAGCAAAATATAGCAATCAAGTTTGATACAAATTAATTTAAATACAACGAACAATAAATAGTTTTTTGGACATGCTTTTTCACCCCAAAACATAAAAACCGAAAATAGGGGAGTCGTGAATACTCACAATGCATTGAGATGATGCAAATGGTACCTTCAACTACGTTCCACTTGTACCACTACCGATTCCTACAATAATGATATTCACTAGTGAGTCTCTAATCGAAATCTAACACTAGTATAGTTACTACTACAATAGAATTATGCCAATATGGTGTCAAAATCTAATATTGTTAAGTTACAAATAATTTTATGTGAAATTTAAATTTCAATGAATCAATTGTTGTATAACAAATTTAAGTGGAATTTCCCATTATTGAAATGTTAAAATTTAACATTTTAGGAGGTGTTCCAATGATAAAATATTTAAAAACCAAGTCAATTTAGTTCCAAAAATTCCCAAACTTTGCATTTCAGTTTTGATTGAAGTCAAAGACCTTAAGATAAATTTTCTTGAAATTTTGATTTGTCTAACTATTTTTCACCATTTTAATTCCTTGAATAATCATAAAATCATGGAAAAATAGTAAATTATCATGAAAAATTCTTATAATTTTTGTGTAACTGTTTTACAGTGTACATAATCTGGGAAAATTAATAAAATGTATTTTCAAAGAATTTAACATGACTTTTAGGATTTTTGTGTATTTATTCTATAAAAATAGAAATAAATAGAGAACACTTTCAAAAATTCTCCAAACGTTTTTTACTAGTGTTATTATATATATATATATATATATATATATATATATATATATATATATATATATATATATATAAGAGCTGGGAAAAATATAAAAGTTGGTTTCCAAATAGTTTAGATATTTTCTTTATTTTATTCACTTAAATAAGCATTAATTCTGAAATAATTATTAAACAGTTAGGAAAATTACCAAACGTTTTGTATACTTCATATACGGTGTATATAATCTGGGAAAAATACCAAAATTAGTTTTCAATTAGCGTAACCTGATTTTATGATTTTTGAGCATTTATTCTAACAAAAATGGAGATAAATAGAAAACAGTTTCGAAAATTACCCAAAAATAGTTTGATACTGTTATTAAACATTCTTAAGCTAGGAAAAATATAAAAATGGATTTCTAATCTGTTTAAACCAATTTTATGATTTTTGTGGATTTAAGTGTATTAAATCTTGGGAAAATAGAAGAAAAATAGCATACAGAAGAGAAAAATAATCAACATTTTTATGTAGCATCATAATATATTATAAGGTGTTCTGGTAAATTTTCATAAATTTTGGATGAGTAAAACTATTTTTCTTGGTTTTAGTCCATTATAAGTACATAAATCGGGAAAAAATGGGAATGGATTCTGAAAAATTCTAAAAATATTTTTCTCAGTCTTCCACATAGGGTAGGAGCTACTAAATTTAGTAGATACCCTTTTCACACTCCCTAAAGTGGTTTTATGATTTATTAGAGCTAAACCAAAAAAAATTCAAAACCGTATTAAAATGTAACAAAAATAGATGAAACTTAATGAGAGGTTATTATTTATCTTAAGGGTCATCCACGAATTTATCTAGGATTTATAGACCTAAGAAAGTATTTTATATGAATTATTGTCCTATTTTATTGAAATATATATAATAATTCTAGAAAAATGTATTAATTTCTTAAAATTTACAGATCATCTTATTTTGTTGTTTGGATTCTGGAAAAAATCGCATTTGAACAGAAAAGAAGTTTTAGGTATTTATTTGGGAATAAATCATTCATGAACATATTTGAAAGCTTTTAACAACAAACTTTGATCATCAAGCATCTAAGCTTGAAGATCATCACATACATGTTGTTTTTAAGGCCATTCATAATTTTAAATGGTCAAAAATCATTTTGAAAAGAAAACTTAGGGTGCATGTGGTGATTTTCCACCAAAACTTGTAGAAAAGTGCATTTCCATGATTTTGACTTAGATTTAGGTCATGGATCTTCACCATTTTGTAACATGCAAGATGTTTTTGGTGAAAATATACCACCATCATCATAAAAACCATGAGTGTGAGCAAATGTTCATGATTTTACCATAGAATGGAGTAGAAGAAGGAGAAAGTGCAAGAAAAATAGCAAAACTTGAAGGAAAAGTGAAGTAAAATGAAAGAAAATTTGTGATTACCTTCAAGATTACTTCAAATGATGAAGATTTAGAGTTTAAGGAGTGTTTTTGGCTTCATTTTCTGGAAAAATTTCGTGGTTATATAGAGAGGAAGAGAGAAAATGGTGTTGGGGGAATTGAAGAGTGGGAGAGAAAAGTGAAGAAGATGGAGTGTGTAGGTTGGAAAAGTTATTATGTGTGTTGGGAGGAGGAGAGATATGGGGAGAGAGATCTGAATTTTTTAGCGAGGAGAGAGACTCTCCATCTCTTCCATTTATTTTACATAATTTCCCTCAATTTTTATAAAATTTTCAATATATTTATAAAAGTTGCATTTGTCTAGTTTTCGTTTATATAAAAATCCTTGATTTTCTTTTTACCTTATAAACTAGGAATAAATGTTAATGTTATAAATTTAGTTTGTTTGAATGAATTTTCATAATTTTAATCATTATAAGATAATATTATAAAGTTCATAATTATATTTATAGAATTTTTAAGGTTAAAGTTTATAAATATGAGATTTTATGGCTTTTAGGGTTTTGGAGTTTAATACATCTTTGGATATCAAAATAAATTGAATCTTTGAGACTTCAAATTATTTTTGTGTTCCCTAACTCTTATTCAAGTTAGAAAAATGTTTGTAATTCCTTTTTGTCGGTTTATTGGCATTTATATGTAGTGGTTCCGAGATTCAAGTGAACTTGAAGAACCAAGTATACTAGTCATAGTTTCAACTTTGACTTTAGTTCCACGAGACTCTGACCTAATTTCTACTACCAGGTCAAGTGCATAATGTGTGTGTATGATTCATGAAAAGGTGTTCGAGTCAAAGAGTGACCCGAATATGGATAGTCTCTACAGTTAAGTAGTTATAGAATTCACATATCAATGTGAAATCTAAGTACACCATCCATTGTTTCTATTTGTTTCCAAGTTTCTAGTAGGTTATAACTTAGCTTCTAGTTACTAAGTCTAGTATGTGTCGTGCCTATATGTGAAACTAAGTTTAGTCAAATCTAGAACCGACTCGAATTTTGACGGTTGTCACAGACTGGCTTGAATGTATCCTTTGATGATGAAGGATCAGAAATAATAGAAAAGGAAATGAAAGCAGTTTTGTGGAAGTCACAGCGAAAAGGCGAAATGTATCCGTTGAACTTAAATCCAATACGAGGGAAGCCTGCTATATGCCTTCTAACAAAAGCTCACTTGGATGATAGCTGGCTGTGGCACAGAAGACTTTCGCACCTCAACTTCAAAGACATCAACAAGCTTGTTCTTGGTGATCATGTGCGAGGGCTTCCTCTCTTAAAGTTTGATAAGGATCATCTATGCACCGCATGCGAAATGGGGAAGCAAAGTCGAAAAAGTCATCCAACTCTTGTAAACACGAAAATCATTGAACCTCTTGAACTTCTACACATCGATCTTTGTGGACCTTCTACAATCGAAATTTCGGTGGTAGTAAGTATGTTCTTGTAATAGTTGATGATTTTGCTCATTTCACTTGGGCGTATTTTCTTAGACAGAAATCTGATGCAACTCCCAAGCTCAAGAACTTTATAAAGCAAGTGGAGATTCAACTGCGAAAGCTGGTTCGTAATGCTAGAAGCGACAATGGGCTAGAATTCAAAAACAAAGAGTTTGAAGAATTTCTAGCTGAAAAAGGAGTAACACACAACTTCTCTGCTCCCTATACTCCACAATAGAATGGTGTAGTTGAAAGGCGAAACCGTTCCTTATGTGAAGCTGCACGAACCATGCTCAGTTTCGCTTGTCTACCTCTGTATTTCTGGGCCGATGCCATTGCGACTGCTTGTTTTACCCATAATAGATACATCCTAAATAAGCGATTCTCTCTTACTCCATATGAAATTATTAATAATCGTAAACCTAACGTCAAGTTTTTCCATGTCTTTGGTTCCAGGTGATTCATCTTTAATTCTAAAGAAAACCGAAACAAATTTGATGTGAAAGTTGATGAAGGTATCTTTTTGGGATATTCGCTAACCTCCAAGGCATATAGCGTTCAAAATAAACGCTCAAAGAAAATAGAAGAAACCTATTATGTCACGTTTGAAGACAATTACATGAAGAAAATTCAATCAAGCGAAGGTCAATTGGAGGAAATATTTCCTAAGACAGGTCAAGCTACTGTTCCACTCTCCAATATGTATGAAGAGTACATGCTACTTTTTGAGGAGCCAGAGAAATCCATCACCCATGAAGCAAGAGCAGCTGATAACAAAGTAGACGAACTGAAAAAGATAATTGATGATGCTTCTAATGAAATGGAAAGCGAACCTCAGAGTCCACGTGAACCTCCACAAGATAGCACACCATTGCAGGGGGGAGGGTTCGTCTTCATTCTCTAAACCTGATTCTCCTTTCCAGGTGGAGAACCCATCTCCAACCATGACCCACGAAAGTCCACTAGAGGGGGAGAATTCTGAACCTGATGTTGAAATCGTTTCATCATTCGAGGGGGAGAATCACAATACGAATGATGATTCAGACGTTCAATCAGAATTCGAAGAAGTAAATGCTGAACTGGATCCTTCCTATGATCCGAAGTACCCTCCACTAACAAAATGGACCAGAGATCATCCGAAAGCACAAGTTATTGGTGAAACATCTGCGGGAGTTCTTACACACTCTCAACTAAAAGACAAGCAAACTACTCCAAGATGGAACCAAAAATCGTTAAAACTGCACTTGATCACTCTGATTGGGTACATGCTATGCAAGACGAAGTCAATGAGTTCGAACGAAACAAGGTTTGGAGATTGATTCCCACACCACCGGATGCATCTGTAGTTGGTCTGAAATGGGTATTTCGCAACAAGATGGATAAATAAGGCAATGTAATAAGGAACAAGGTGAGACTTGCGGTGAAAGGATACTGTCAGGAAGAAGGGGTCGACTATGAAGAGACTTTTGCTCCAGTAGCAAGGTTAGAATTCTTCCTAGCATACGCAGCACACAAAAACTTTGAGGTATTTCAGATGGACGTCAAGTGCGCATTCCTAAACGGAGAATTAGAAGAAACCGTATACGTTGAGCAACCACCGGGTTTTGTGAACGAGAAGTATCCCAATCACTGCTATTTTTTAGACAAGGCAGTTTATGGTTTGAAGCAAGTGCCAAAGGCCTGATATGAAACTCTAACTCGCTTTCTTAAAATGTCCAAATTTAAACAAGGTTCGGTTGACCCAACCTTCTTTCGCAAGAAAGAGGGTGACCACTTAATGATCGTCCAAATTTATGTCGATGACATCAGCTTCGGCTCTACGAATCCTAGCTTAACAGCTGAATTCAGAAAGTTGATGGAGACTAAATTTGAGATGAGTTCCATGTGTGTTCTTTGTATAGTTGTATGACACCAAAAATGTATAGCAAAAATAAAATACGAGGCTTGAACATGCTCCGTCTTCTCAAAAACCTGTGCTCGTGTGCCTGTCTACTGGTTCCCTGAGAATACAAGTTATTTTGAAAAAGAGTATCAACATTTAAGTTGGTGAGTTCATAAGTATTTAGTGTCAAATGTTTGTAATTGTTCCATGAAAATGTTAGTATACTTCCCAGAAAATCCTATATTTTCTTCTTAAAATGAAAAGTAGTCTTCTACCCAAGACCCAACTGTTTGTATGTTTTGTTCTCTTGAAATAGTGTAAAATGTATGTTTGAACATGAAATAGTATAAGTGTATGTTTTCCATATTTGTAAACTATCTTTACTAGAAATATAGTATGCCTTGTTCATGTGTGAACATCACTACGAGTATGGAATGGAAGATAATTTCTTTTAGTAGCTTTGTTTAAAACAAAACCACTGAAGAAATATTTGTCTTGTAAACCGAATTGTTTAGTTAATGCTTAATGTGAATGAGGTTATAACCATACTAAATTGACTAGTATAAAACACGACGTTCTTCAGGCGTCGAAAAAGATATGACATTTGTCACCCGTAGACCTGCCGGTCCCAACTATAGCCAACAACAAGGTGTGGGATTGTCAGTCCCGTACAGATCTATACACAAACTCACGCTCTCCCTCCAGGAGACTCTGGTAATAAAACATGACTTAGCAAAAATTTTGCTAAGTACTATAAAGTAGCATTTCACATTCTAGTTAACTTGTTTACGTATAGTATGTATATGTTTCTTGTTCACGTAAATGAGCAATGTACTTTGTAATGAAAAGTAATAGTATGTATGTATTGATTCACGTATTGTTTCTCTGATCTAGAAAATAGTATGAATTGATTCTCTAAACTATACCTATTATAGTTTACTAGTATTTTTGTTTGAACTGTAAATGATTTGGAGAAAATACTCATTTGCCTGGCATATGCAATTGAGTTAAGTATTTTCTTTGAAAATGAGATTTAATATTCATGTATATATTTAGCATGTAAAATTATGATTTAGCCGACAGTCGGACTAGTGAACCTACCCTAAGCCCACAACCAAACAAGGAACAGGAGTTACGGTATTTAGAAATAGTCCTAGGTCCGTTAAAGCATGATTATACATAAATATACAAACGAATATGATTTTGATATAAACAGAAATCTAAATTAGTTTAAAAGAGTTTGAAAATGATTTTTAACAATATTTATAAGCATAAGAAATCCTTCGTTTGTTAGTTTTCTCATGTAAGAGTTAAAACAATTATATTGTGTTTAGCTTGTATTCCCCCCCCCCCCCCCCCTAAAGACATTGAAAAAGGTAAATTGTAGGGGTATGAACTCACCTTAAGTGAGTGATTCGTTTGAAGGTTCGATATAGGATGTTGTTCCATAAGTTAGATTCCATGACAAAACGAGTCCTAATAGCATTTCACATAATATATATGTATACTATTAGTAAATATAATCACAAGTATGATAAGGAAATGGACTAATTTGTAAGTTTCACTTACAAATAAGAGTGTTTAGAAGCTATTTGGAAGGCTGCAATGAGTTTTCGGCCAGCCCTTGGGTTTTTTGCCCAATGAAGATCTTGGTGTTCTTGGTGAAACCAAGGAGATTCAAGTGTTTTTGGATGATAGTTGAGAGAGAATAAGGGGTTTTCGGTTAAGGATCTTGAGAGCAAAAATTGAGTTTTCAGTTAGAAGTGTAGAAGTGAGGAAGTGATTTCGGTTCCCCCATATGTATAGGGTCGAAATCGTTGATGAGACACATTCGTTGGTTTTCGCACCGAGAGGATAAGATCGAAGTTTGCGGCTGTAAACCGAGGGTTTACGGTCAGAAAGGTTTGCAGCCGAACAAGATTTTCGACTGCGAGGCATTTACGGTCCGAAGAGAGTTTGCAGTCCGAAGTCTTTAAGCCATGCGAGGGTTCTCGGATTTAAGCAAGACATCTCAGATTAAGTAATTCACTTCCAATTTGAGCACCACTTCTAATAAAAGGTTTTAACACATAGAGATTCTTAATCTAAACTTAATAAGATAGGTCAATATAATAAGTTTGACTTTAGTTGACCCAAGTTTGACTTTAGTTGACCCAAGTTTGACTTTTACAAGATTGAAATTAACAGGTTGTCACCTCATACCCCCGTTAGAGGGAATTTCGTCCCAAAATTTAATCTAACAGATACACATGGACTAAGGGAAAAGATGCGGATACTTATGTTTCATTTGATCCTCTCGCTCCCAAGTGAATTCAGGTCCCCGTTTTGCATTCTTGCGAACCTTCACTATCGGGATACGACTTTGTTTGGTTTGCTTGACTTCCCTATCCATGATTTCTATTGGTTCTTCCACGAAGTTGAGGCTCTCATTGATCTCGATTTCATCGAGTAGGATAACAAGAGTCTCATCATATAGACACTTCTTTAGGTTGGATACGTGGATACCGTAAGAGTTTGTAAGCTACCAGGCCGATTCTAGCGAGAATCTCAAAAGGCCTAATGTACCTTCGATTTAGTTTGCCACGCTTTCCAAAACTTATCATGCCCTTCCAGGGTGAGACCTTCACTAGAACAAGGTCACCAACCTAAAATTCCAAGGGTTTCCGTCTTTTGTCAGCGTAGCTTTTCTGTCGATCTCTAGAGGCTTTTAGTCGCTCACGGATTTGTACAATCTTTTATGTCGTTTCTCGGATGATCTCCGGACTAGTGAGAGTGGTGTCAGGAACTTGTCCTTTAGCTAGTTGCATGTCACCCACCTCAGCCCAACACATAGGGGATCTGCACTTCCGGCCATAGAGGGCTTCGAATGGAGCAACTTTAATACTAGAATGGTAGCTGTTGTTGTATGAAAACTCAACCAGGTAAATGGATATCCCACGCTTTACCAAAGTCAATCACACAAGCTCTCAGCATTTCTTCCAACGTTTGTATAGTTCTCTCACTCTGTCCATCAGTTTGTGGGTGGTAGGCTGTACTCATGTCCAACCTAGTCCCTAAGGATTTTTGTAGTGACTGCCAAAATCTTGAGGTGAATATACTGTCTCTATCAGAGATAATAGACATGGGCACACCATGCAGCTGCACAATCTCCTTAATGTATGTTCGGGTCAATTCTTCCATCTTGTCAGTTTCTTTAATTGGTAGGAAGTGCGCAGACTTGGTTAACCTGTCAACGATCACCCAAATGGTATCGAGACCACCCGTTGTCTTGGGCAACTTGGTTATGAAGTCCATTGTAATACGCTCCCATTTCCACTCAGGTATCTCCGGTTATTGTAGTAAACCTGAGGGCTTTTGTTATTCTACCTTAACTTTGGCGCAAGTAAGACACTTGCCCACGAAGGTAGCAATCACCGCTTTCATGTTAAGCCACCAATATAACTTTTTGAGGTCCAGATACATCTTGTCTGAACCTGGATGAACGGAGTATCGAGTATTGTGTGCTTCGTTCATGACAACGTCTCTGAAACCACCGAGCTTCGGTGTCCAGATCCGATCCATGAGGTAAAAGACTCTGTCACCCTTGACTTCTAAGTTCTTATACATTCCCCTTAGGGTTTCACCTGCCACATTTTCAGATTTCAAGGCTTCCTGCTGAGCCTCATTAATTTGTGTGGACAGATGTGAATGCATTGTCATAGTCAATGCCTTGACTCTACGACCTGAGTACTCTTTCCGACTTAGGGCGTCACCTACTATATTGGCTTTGCTGGGATGATAACAAATTTCACATTCGTAGTCATTTAGTAGCTCGACCCACCATCGTTGTCTCATGTTGAGCTCCTTCTGGTCGAATATATGTTGAAGGCTTTTGTGATATGTAAAGATAATGCTTTTCGTACCATACAGGCAGTATCTCCAGATCTTCAGAGCAAATACCACTGCTCCTAACTCAAGATCATGAGTAGTGTAGTTGACTTCGTGTGTCTTAAGTTGTCTTGAGGCATAGGTGAGGACCTTTCCCCGTTGCATAAGAACACAGTCAAGCCCTTGATTGGGAGGGACAATATCGGTGCGCTGCATAAGGCTTGCTTCAGCGTTTGGAATGCTTTTTCTTGTTTCTCTTCCCAGTCAAAGGTCACACCCTTCTGGGTCAAGGTGGTAAGTGGTTTCACAATCTTTGAAAAGTTCTGAATGAATCTGCGATAGTAGCTAGCGAGGCCTTAGAATTAACAGATTTCCGTAGGCGTGCTTGGTGCTGAACAGTTCTCGATGGCCTTAATTTTTGAAGGGTCCACGTGTATTCCCTCTTCGCTAACCACGTGACCCAAGCATTCGACTCTTCGGATCCAAAATTCGTATTTAGAGAACTTCACATAAAGCTTCTCTGCACGTAGTGTTTCCATGATCTGTCGTAAGTGTTGACTATGTTCCTCCTTACTGTGTGAGTAGATAAGTAATGAATACTATAACAAACTTATCTAAGTAGGGATGGCACACACGGTTCATTAAGTCCATGAACACCGCGGGCGCATTGGTTAATCCAAAAGGCATCACTACAAACTCGTAGTGACCAGAACGAGTTTGGAAGGCTGTTTTGGGAACATCTTCCTCTAAAAATCGTAATTGGTGATACTCGGATCTTAAGTCAATCTTTGAAAAGTAGCTTGCTCCCTGAAGTTGGTCGAACAAGTCGTCTATCCATGGTAGAGGGTATCGGTTCTTAATGGTCAGTTTGTTTAGCTCGCGATAGTTGATTCACATACGGAACGATCCATCCTTCTTTTTCACGAACAAGACCGGTGCTCCCCACGGTGAGAAGCTTGATCTGATGAATCCCTTGCTGAGTAGTTCGTTCAGTTGACTGGATAGTTCCTGCATCTCAGCTGGTGCTAGACGATAAGGCGATTTGGCTACAGGGGTAGCTCCCGGATTTAAGTCGATTCTGAACTCGAGTTGGCGTTGTGGTGGTAATCCTGGAAGATCTTCGGGAAAAATGTCGGGAAAGTCACGGACTTCTGGGATATTCTTTATGTCTTTCACCTTTTGGCTCACATCGTGAGCAAGGAACACATGATATTCTTTTCGTAAGTACTTATGGGCTTGAATACTCGAGATGATTCTAAGGTTCGTGCCTGGTTTGTCACCATAGATAACTAGGGTTTCGCTATTCGGTAGGTTAAGACGAACGGCTTTCTCAAAACATAGGATATCAGCATGATGGAGACTCAACCAATCCATGCCGATAAAGACGTCGAAACTTTTAATTGAGACAAGCATGAGGTCGATTTGAAATGAATAGCTATCTAGAGTTAGGGTGCATCCAATGTATATATCGTTAGTGCTCTCAGTCTTCCCCTTAGCCATTTCTACGATGAATGTTTCTTTTAGTGCTTGTGGTTGTTGTTTAAGTAAGTTTTTAAATTTTTGATTCACGAAACTCCTCTCCGCTCCACTATCAAATAGTATGCATGCATAAGAGTTATTGAGGAGAAACGTACCCGTGACCACCGTGGGATCTGCCACAGCTTCCTCATGGCCTATCGCCAAAACTCTCCCTACTCCACCAGTATTCCCTGCTTTTAGACAGTTCCTCTTGTAGTGTCCAACTTCACCGCACCCGTAGCAAGCCTGACCTACTCCAATACCGGGGACATGGGTGATTGGTCTTGCCGGTGCTTTACAAAAACGGGCAGTGTGCCCCTTCCTGTTGCAGTTAGCACATTGCATTTCTCGGCAAGGTCCATTATGATGGAAGTTGCACTTGTTGCACTTCGGCAGACTTCCAACATACTGCTTTGCTGGTGCAGGGATAGCAGGGGTCGTTGCGGCCTGAACAGCCACAATCTGTTGTTTCTTGGCGGGGTTCTGTGCCGATTGGTTCTTTTATCTGTCCCAAAACATTCTCTTGTTGTCGGTTGCTTTTGCTGGTTCTGGGACAGGGGTTGTTACTTGAGGATGGACTCCATGGTCAATGAGTCTCTGTGCCAAGCGTTTGGCACTATCGAATGTAGAGGGGTTTGAAGACAACACGTTCCCCTGAAATGGAGGTACCAGTCCCCAGATGTACCTCTCAATCTTCTTTCTCCCCGTGGGGACCATCCCTGGACATAACACCACTAGATCACTAAACCTAGTAGTAAGCTACTATGTCAGAGCCTTTCATAGTAAGGACCCACAGTTCCTGCTCTAGCTTCTGAACTTCGCCCCTCGGGTAGTATTCTCCCCTCATCAGATCTTTTAGTGTTTCCCAGCCCATTGAGTTAGCCACTATCAGTGTAAGTGACTTGACATGGCTATTCCACCATGTGAGGGCCCTGTCGGAGAAGGTGCAGGCAACAAATTTCACTTTGCTTCCTTCTGGGCAGGAGCAGATCTCGAAGATAGACTCCGTTTTCTCAAACCATTGCGATAGAGCATTGATTCCACTGCTACCGTTAAAGGTTTTGGGTTTGTAGTTGGTGAAGTCCTTGTATGAACACTCCCTAGGGTGTCTGTGACAACCCGTTATTTTCGATATTGTAAAAGTCAACCAAAGTCAAACTTAGGTCAACTAAAGTCAATCATGTCAAATAAAGTCAAACTTATTGTTTTGATTTACTTACTAAGGTTAGATTGATAACCTATATGTGTTTAAAAGCCTTCTATTAGAAGTGTTGCTTAAATTAGAAATGTAGTGCTTAATCCGAGAAGTCTTGTGTGGGCTGTAAACCTTCGGACCGCAAACCCTCGATTCGCAGCCGAGAACCCACTTCAGACCGCAAACCCACGGTTCGCAGCCGAGAACTCCCTTCTTACCGCAAACTTCGGTCTTATCCACTCGGTGCGAAAACCAATACATGTGTCCCATTATTGATTCCGGTCCTATGCATATGGGGACACCGAAAACACTTCCTCACTTCTACTCTTCTAGCCGAAAACACACTCTTTAATCTTAAGAACTCCAGCCAAAAACCACTATTTCTCTCTCAACTATCATCCGAATTCAACTTGTATCACCTTCGGATCTTTCTTAGAACACCAAGTGTCGTTCATTTCATCAAGATCCTCAACCGAAAACCCTTGAACCTCTTTAAGTTCACCAAGAACACCAAGATCTTCATTGGGCCGAAAAGCCAAGTGGTTGGCCGAAAACTCATTGAAGCCTTCCAAAATAGCTTCTAGCACTCTTATTTGTAAGTGAAACTTACAAATTAGTCCATTTCCTTAACATACTTGCAATTATATTCACTAATAGTATACATATATATTACGTGAAATGCTTTTAGGACTCGTTTTGTCTCGGGAACTAACTTGTCGAAAAATTTCCTATATCGAACCTTCAAACGAATCACTCACTTAAGGTGAGTTCATACCCATACAATTTACCATGTTCAATGTTTTTAGGGGGGGAGGGGGGGAATACAAGTAAAACACAATAGAATTGTGTTAACTCTTACATATGAAAACAAACAAACAAAGGATTTCTTATGCTTACTAATATTGTTAAAAATCGTTTTCAAACTCTTTTAAACTATTTTAGATTTTTGTTTATTATCAAAATCATATTCATTTGTATATTTATGTATAATCATGCTTTAACGGACATATGACCATTGCTAAAAACCTTGACTCCTGTTCCTTGTTTGGTTGTGGGCTTAGGGTTGGATCACTAGTCTGACTGTCGGTTAAATCATAATTATACATGCTAAATATATACATGAATATTAAATCTCATTTTCAAGAACATACTTAACTCAATTGCATATGCTGAGCAAATGAGTCTTTTCTCAAAATCATTTACAGTTCAAACAAACATACTAGTAAACTATAATAGGTATAGTTGAGAGACCAGTCATACTATTTTCTAGATCAGAGAAACAATACATGAATCAATACATACATACTACTACATTTCAATACAAAGTATACTAGTCATTTACAAGTACAAGAAGGAACTTACATATTATACGTAATCAAGTTAATTAGAATGTGAAACACTATTTCATGGCATAACAATATTCTTGCTAAGTAATGTTTAGTAACTAGAGTCACCATGAGGGAGAGCGTGAGTTTGTGTATAGATCTATACAGGGCTGACCATCCCACACCTTGCTGCTAGCTACAGTGGGACCTGCAGGTCTACGGGTGAGAAATGTCATATCATTTTTGACGCCTAAAGAACATCGTGTTTTATACTAGTCAATCAAGCATGGGTATAACCTTAATCACATTAAAACCTTAATTAACCAATTTGGTTACAAGGCAGTTAATTCATCTGTAGTGTATTTTAAAACAATACAAGTGCAAATCTTCATTTTTCCATTACATACATACAGTGATATTCTCACATGAGCAATGCACACTATTTTTCTAGTAAAGATAGTTTACAAATATGGAAAACATATTTTTTATACTATTTCAAGTACAAA
This sequence comes from Lactuca virosa, assembly GCF_052849685.1. Classification (NCBI taxonomy): domain Eukaryota; kingdom Viridiplantae; phylum Streptophyta; class Magnoliopsida; order Asterales; family Asteraceae; genus Lactuca; species Lactuca virosa. The sequence goes on from NC_136434.1 coordinate 256,505,193, forward strand.
CATACATTTTACACTATTTCAAGAGAATAAAACATACAAACAATTGGGTCTTGGGTATAAGACTACTTTTCATTTTAAGAAGAAAATATAGGATTTTCTGGGAAGTATACTAACATTTTCATGAAACAAATACAAACATTTGACACTAAGATAATTATGAACTCACCAACTTAAATGTTGATACTCTCTTTCAAAATAACTTGTATTCTCAGGGAACGAGTAGACATGTACACTAGCTCAAGTTTTGAGAAGACGGAGCATGTTCAAGACTCGTCTTTACTTTTTGCTATACATTTTTGGTGTCATACAACTATACAAAGAACACACATGTATTAGCTATTTTATTAATGCAATGGATGTTGTTGCTTGTTTTACTATTGTGCATTGTTATGATACTGTACATGACGTCCTCCGCCCCCGAATGTTTCCGCCATCTCGGTTTGGGGGTGTGACAGATTGGTATCAGAGCAATGTTTATTGTGAACTGAGTATATCAACCCATAAAAGATATACAACTATAAATACAATGGGATTAAAACACTCTGACCAAGAGTTATACTTTTTAAATAAAACAAACATTTTACTAAAGTATACATACATGCATACATACTAGAATACTGTCATACTAGAAGAGAACAAAAGTATATTGATTGTTGAACAACACAAGTAGGCTTGGGGATATATAGTCAGATCTGGGATTGATATAGCCTGATCAACTATATCTATCCGAGAAGTGATTAGCATATGCCTAGGAATGGTTGTGGTGTTACAACAAGTCTAAAAACTTACCTACTCTTACTACAATGAAACACTAGAACATAACATAAACTTAAAATACTATAGGAGTATTTTGTGGTACTATAATGAACTTATGTGAAAACTAAAAAGGTCTTTACTAGTAGGTCTATAGTTACTGAGTGGATACGCTAAGGTTATATGTGACTAAGATGCTATAGACTTAGAATCTGTGATCTTTGCTTTACTTCCAGTTCCTTGTTTGGTTGTGGTCTTAGAGTTGGATCACTTATTCGAAGGTCTATTCTATCTTTGTTATATATAGATGATATGCACTACGTAAGTATAGAAGTAACTGGTAAGGATCACCCTATAAATATCTTTAGGAATATATCTATTATATGTCTCTTACACCCCTTTTCCGCTTAGATAACATGACTGGATTTGACCTGCCAGTTGACCCGTACTTTCCCGATCAAGGAACGGTGGATGGCTCGAAGTTGAACCAGAAGAAGATAACCCTGTGGTGCCGATAGAAGAAGACCCCGAGGAGAGTTTTGAGTAAGAGAACGAGGAGGAAGTTCAGGAAGACTCCGACTCAGAACCCGAGGTCTATAATCCACCTCAAGTTGCCCAAAATCCTAACCCTCGACAGGATTTTCAAGGCCCGACGCCTCTGTGGGCAGTGAACTTGGGAAGGTGGAGCCACGAATAGGGACAACCACCTCCTTATATGGAGACCGAAGCTTCTACAACCTGAACGAGGGAGGTCTAGCTGACAGAGTCCTCCCTATCTTTGTTCGTCGTGTTGCTCGCAATGTTGAACAAGGAAGAGCGGCCATCGATCAAGCCATGGAAATTAGAGCTAACTCAGGAGTCAACATAGTTCGCCTCCGCCACCTGAACGAAGACCAAGAGTTAACAAGGACTCACACTGATGCACTACAGAGGGAATTGACAGCCAGCCAATCCGTTAGAGAACTTCGGTAGAGCCAAGTGGCATTGGAAAGGCGTGTGTGGGAAACAGAACACCAGTTGGCTGAGTCCAGGGCAGAATCTAGTACTAATCAGAACAACACTTCTCGCGAGTAGAGCATAATCTACTAACTTTTTTGGATATAGATTAAGTCTACGTATAGACTCTAGTTTTATTCTCCTGTTTATGATCCGACCTCAAAATTTCGGTTTCGATAGGTCCTTATGCTGTCAAAGTTTTCTCTATGTTGGTATGTTGTAGACCTATTGCAAGGTCAAATTTTTCCCGAACTTTATACATCTAAAATACCAATAGAATTGACAGGCATCTAACTCTCTAGAAAAGTTTCTATCCAAATTCATTCACTTTCAAATGGTAGACCTCTATGTCAAGCACTTAAACTAATACGTGTTGAACTAGGGTAAATTAGTTCAAGGAACACTCACATTATAATCACTATTGGCATCTTACTATTATCTTCATTTTCATAAACTTTTAGTTAAAAGATGCCTCATCGTAAATCAAATAGACGCAATCCACCAATAACTCCAACTCAACCACCACCTCCTCCACAATTCGATCCTGTAGATTTTCAAGCTGCAGTGACCGCGGCTGTGACGACGGCCTTAACTCAGATCAACACTAGCGGTACTAGTAGGGGTGGAACGTGTATTAACTCTACCCAAGGTGATAGTCATGGACACCCTAGCTCCTCATACAAGGACTTCACCAACTACAAACCCAAAGCCTTTAATGGGACTGGGGGAATCATTGCTCAGTCGTAATGGTTTGAGAAAACATAGTCTATCTTTGAGATCTGCTCCTGCCCAGAAGGAAGCAAAGTAAAATTTATTGCCTGCACCTTCTCAGACAGGGCTCTCACATGGTGGAATGGCCATGTCAAGTCACTTACTCTCATAGTGGCTAACTCAATGGCATGGGATACACTGAAGGATCTCATGATGGGGGAATACTGCCCGAGGGGCAAAGTTCAAAAGCTCGAACAGGAACTTTGGAGCCTTACTATGAAAGGCTCTAACATAGTAGCCTACACAATTAGGTTTAGTGATCTAGTGACTCTATGTCTGGGGATGGTCCCCTCCGGCGAGCAAGAAGATCGCGAGGTACATATGGGGACTGGTGCCTCCATTTCAGGGGAACGTATTGTCTTCGAACCCCTCTACATTCGATAGTGCCAAACAATTAGCACAAACTCATTGATCATGGAGTCCGTTCACAAGTAACAAACCCTATCCCAGAACCATCCAAAGCGACCGACAACAAGAGAAAGTTTTGGGACAGAAAGAAGAACCAATCGGCACAGAACTCCGCCAAGAAACAGCAGATTGTGGCTGTTCACGCCGTAACAACCCTTGTTGTCCCTACACCAGCAAAGCAGTATGCTGGAAGTCTTCCGAAGTGCAACAAGTGCAACTTCCATCACAATGGACCTTGCCGAGAGATGCAATGTGCTAACTGCAACAGGAAGGGGCACACTGCTCGTTTCTACAAAGCACCGGCCAGACCAATCACCCAGGTCCCTGGCATTAGAGCAAGCCAGACCTGTTATGGGCGTGGCGAATCGAGGCATTTCAAAAGGAACTGCCCATAGGCGAGGAATTCTAGTGGAGTGGGGAGAGTGCTCGCTATTGGTCATGAATAAGCCGTGGCAGACCCTACGGTGGTCACGGGTACGTTTCTCCTCATTAACTCTTATGCATTCATACTATTTAATAGTGGAGCGGAGAGGAGTTTCGTGAACCAAAAATTTAAACACTTACTTAAACAACCACCACGAGCACTAAAAGAAACGTTCATCGTAGAAATGGCTAACGGGAAGACTGAGAGCACTAACGATATATACATAGGATGCACCTTCTCTCTAGATAGCTATTCATTTCAAATCGACCTCATGCTTGTCTCAATTAAAAGTTTCGACATCATCGTCACCATGGATTGGTTGAATCTTCATCGTGCTGACATTCTATGTTTTGAAAAACCGTTCGTCTTAATCTACCGAATAGCGAAACCCTAGTTATCTATGGCGACAAACCAGGCACGGACCTCCGAATCATCTCGAGTATTCAAGCCAAGAAGTACTTACGAAAGGAATATCATGCATTCCTTGCTCACGTAGTTGACGTAAGCCAAAAGGTGAAAGACATAAAGAGCATCCCAGAAGAACGCGACTTTCCCGACATTTTTCCCAAAGATCTTCCAGGATTACCACCACAACGTCAAGTCAAGTTCGTAATCGACTTAATTCCAGGAGCTACCCCTGTAGCCAAATCGCCCTATGTCTGGTACCAGCAGAGATGCAGGAACTATCCAGTCAACTGAACGAACTGCTCAGCAAAGGATTCATTAGACCAAGCTTCTCACCCTTGGGAGCACCAGTCTTGTTCGTGAAGAAGAAGGATGGATCGTTCCGGATGTGCATTGACTATCGCGAGCTAAACAAACTGACCATTAAGAACCGATACCCTCCACCTCTTATAGATGACTTGTTCGGCCAACTTCAAGGAGCGAGCTACTTTTCAAAGATTGACTTAAGATCTGGGTATCGCCAGTTACGAGTTTTAGAGGAAGATGTTCCCAAAACAGCCTTCCGAACTCGTTATGGTCACTACGAGTTTGTAGTGATGCCTTTTGGATTAACCAATGAGCCCGCTGTGTTCATGGACTTAATGAATCGGGTGTGTCGTCCTTACTTAGATAAGTTCGTGATAGTTTTCATTGATGACATGCTCATCTACTCACGCAGTAAGGAGGAACATAGCCAACACTTACGACAGATCTTGGAAACACTACGAGCAGAGAAGCTTTACGCGAAGTTCTCTAAGTGAGAATTTTGGATTCAAAGAGTCGAATTCTTGAGTCACGTGGTTAGCGAAGAGGGAATTCATGTGGATCCTTCCAAAATCAAGGCCATTGAGAACTAGTCAACACCAAGGTTGCCTACAGAAATTCGTTAATTTCTAGGCCTCGCTGGCTACTATCGCATGTTCATTTAGAAGTTCTCAAAGATTGCGAAACCACTTACCACCTTGACCCAAAAAGGTGTGACCTTTGACTGGGAAGAGAAACAAGAAAAGGCGTTCCAAACGCTGAAGCAAGCCTTATGCAGCGCACCAATATTGTCCCTTCCTGAAGGGATAGAAGATTTCGTGGTACACTGTGATGCATCCAACCAAGGGCTTGGCTGTGTTCTTATGCAACGGGGAAAGGTCATCGCCTACGCCTCAAGACAGCTTAAGACACATGAAGTCAACTATATTACTCATGATCTTGAATTAGAAGCAGTAGTATTTCCTCTAAAGATCTGGAGACACTACCTGTATGGTACGAAAAGAACTATTTTTACAGATCACAAAAGCCTTCAACATATTTTCGACCAGAAGGAGCTCAACATGAGACAACGACGGTGGGTCGAGCTACTAAATGACTACGAATGCAAAATTCGTTATCATCTCGGTAAAGCCAATGTAGTAGCTGACTCCCTTAGTCGGAAAGAGTACTCAGGTCGTAGAGTCAAGGCATTGATTATGACAATCCATTCACATCTGTTCACACAAATTAAGGAAGCTCAGCAGGAATCCTTGAAACCTAAAAATATGGCAGGTGCAACCCTAAAAGGAATAGATAAGTACTTAGAAGTCAAGGGTGACGAAGTCTTTTACCTCATGGATCGGATCTGGACACCGAAGCTCGGTGGTTTCAGAGACGTTGTCATGAACGAAGCACACAATACTCGATACTCTGTTCATCTGGGTTTAGACAAGATGTATCTGGACCTCAAAAAGTTATATTGGTGGCCTAATATTAAAGCAGATATTGCTACCTTTGTAGGCAAGTGTCTTACTTGCGCCAAAGTTAAAGTAGAATATCAAAAGCCCTCAGGATTACTACAACAACCGGAGATACCTGACTGGAAGTGGGAGCGGATTACAATGGATTTCATAACCAAGTTACCCAAGACAACGGGTGAACTTGATACCATTTGGGTGATCGTCGACCAATTAACTAAGTCTGCGCACTTCCTACCAATTAAATAAACTGACAAGATGGAGAAACTGACCATAACATACATTAGAGAGATTGTACGACTGCATGGTGTACCAATATCTATTATCTCCGATAGAGATAGTAGATTCACCTCAAGATTCTGGCAGTCACTACAAAAATCTCTGGGAACTAGGCTGGACATGAGTACAGCCTACCACCCACAAACTAATGGACAGAGTGAGAGAACTATACAAACGTTGGAAGACATGCTGAGAGCTTGTGTGATTGACTTTGGTAAACCATGGGATATCCATTTACCATTGGTCAAGTTTTCATACAACAACAGCTACCATACTAGTATCAAAGTTGCTACATTTGAATCCCTCTATGGCCGGAAGTGCAGATCCCCTCTGTGTTGGGCTGAGGTGGGTGACACGCAACTAGCTAAAGGACAAGTTCCTGACAGAACTCTCACTGGTCCGGAAATCATCCGGGAAACGACTGAAAAGATTGTACAAATCCGTGAGCGACTAAAAGCCTCTAGAGATCGACAGAAAAGCTACGCTGACAAAAGACAGAAACCCTTGGAATTTCATATTGGTGACCTTGTGCTATTAAAGGTCTCACCCTGGAAGGGCATGATACGATTCGGAAAGCGTGGCAAACTAAATCCAAGGTATATTGGGCCTTTTGAGATTCTGTCTAGAATCGGCCCAGTAGCTTACAAACTCCGACTACCTCAAGAACTTAGTAACGTACACCCCACCTTCCACGTATCCAACTTAAAGAAGTGTCTATCTGACGAGACTCTTGTTATCCAACTCGATGAAATCGAGATCAAGGAGAGCCTCAACTTCGTGGAAGAACCAGTAGAAATCATGGATAGGGAAGTCAAACAAACAAAACAAATCCGTATCCCGATAGTGAAGGTCCGCTGGAATACAAAACGGGGACCTGAATTCACTTGGGAGCGAGAGGATCAAATGAAACATAAGTATCCGCATCTTTTCCCTTAGTCCATATGTATCTCTATAGACTTAATTTCGGGACGAAATTGCCTTTAACGGGGGATGATGTGACACCCCGTTATTTTCGATATTGTAAAAGTCAACCAAAGTCAAACTTAAGTCAACTAAAGTCAATCATGTCAAATAAAGTCAAACTTATTGTTTTGATTTACTTACTAAGGTTATATTGATAACCTATATGTGTTTAAAAGCCTATTATTAGAAGTGTAGTGCTTAATCTGAGAAGTCTCGCATGGGCTGTAAACCTTCGGACCGCAAACCCTCGGTTCGCAGCCGAGAACCCACTTCGGACCGCAAACCCTCGGTTCGGAGCCGAGAACTCCCTTTTGACCGCAAACTTCGATCTTATCCACTCGGTGCGAAAACCAATACATGTGTCCCATCATTGATTTCGGTTCTATACATATGGGGAGACCGAAAACACTTCCTCACTTCTACTCATCCGAATTCAACTTGTATCACCTTCGGATCTTGCTTAGAACACCAAGTGTTGTTCATTTCATCAAGATCCTCAACCGAAAACCCTTGAACCTCCTTAAGTTCACCAAGAACACCAAGATCTTCATTGGGCCGAAAACCCAAGTGGCTGGCCAAAAGCTCATTGCAGCCTTCCAAAATAGCTTATAGCACTCTTATTTGTAAGTGAAACTTACAAATTAGTCCATTTCCTTAACATACTTGTAGTTGTATTCACTAATAGTATACATATATATTAGGTGAAATGCTTTTAGGACTCGTTTTGTCTCGGGAACTAACTTGTGGAAAAACTTCCTATATCGATCCTTCAAACGAATAACTCACTTAAGGTGAGTTCATATCCCTACAATTTACCTTTTTCAATGTTTTTAGGGGGGGATACAAGTATAACACAATAGAATTCTGTTAACTCCTACATACGAAAACAAACAAACAAAGGATTTTTTATGCTTACTAATATTGTTAAAAATCATTTTCAAACTCTTTTAAACTATTTTAGATTTCTGAGTCTTATCAAAATCATATTCATTTGTATATTTATGTATAATCATGCTTTAACGGACTTAGGACAATTGCTAAAAACCTTGACTCATGTTCCTTGTTTGGTTGTGGGCTTAGGGTAGGATCACTAGTCCGACTGTCGGTTAAATCATAATTATACATGCTAAATATATACATGAATATTAAATCTCATTTTCAAGAATATACTTAACTCAATTACATATGCTGAGCAAATGAGTCTTTTCTCCAAATCATTTACAGTTCAAACAAACATACTAGTAAACTATAATAGGTATAGTTTAGAGACCAGTCATACTGTTTTCTAGATCATAGAAACAATACATGAATCAATACATACATACTACTACATTTCAATACAAAGTATACTAGTCATTTACAAGTACAAGAAGAAACTTACATACTATACATAATCAAATTAACTAGAATGTGAAACACTATTTCATAGCATATCAATATTCTCGCTAAGTCATGTTTTGTAACCAGCGTCTCCTGGAGGGAGAGCGTGAGTTTGTGTATAGATCTATACGGGACTGACCATCCCACACCTTGCTGCTAGCTACAGTGGGACCTGCAGGTCTACGGGTGACAAATGTCATATCATTTTCGACGCCTGAAGAACGTCGTGTTTTATACTAGTCAATCAAGCATGGTTATAACCTTAATCACATTAAAACCTTAATTAACCAATTTGGTTACAACGCAGTTAATTCATTAGTAGTGTATTTTAAAACAATACAACTGCAAATCTTCATTTTTCCATTACATACATACGGTGATATTCTCACATGAGCAATGCACACTATTTTTCTAGTAAACATAGTTTACAAATATGGAAAACATACATTTTATACTATTTCAAGTACAAACATACATTTTATACTATTTCAAGAGAACAGAACATACAAACAATTGGGTCTTGGGTATAAGACTACTTTTCATTTTAAGAAGAAAATATAGGATTTTCTGGGAAGTATACTAACATTTTCATGAAACAAATACAAACATTTGACACTAAAATACTTATGAACTCACCAACTTAAATGTTGATACTCTCTTTCAAAATAACTTGTATTCTCAGGGAACCAGTAGACATGTACACTAGCTCAAGTTTTGAGAAGAAGGAGCATGTTCAAGACTCGTCTTTAAATTTTGCTATGCATTTTTGGTGTCATACAACTATACAAAGAACACACATGTATTAACTATATTATCAATGCAATGGATGTTGTTGCGTGTTTTACTATTATGCGTAGTTATGATACTGTACATGACGTCCTCTGCCCCCGAATGTTTCCGCCATCTCGGTTTGGGGGTGTGATAGTATCCATGACTATCACCTTGGGTAGAGTTAATACCCGTTCCACCCCCACTAGTACCGCTAGTGTTAATCTGAGTTAAGGCAGTCGTCACAGACGCAGTCACTGCAGCTTGGAAAACTACAGGATCGAATTGTGGTGGAGGTGGTGGTGGTTGAGTTGAAGTTATTAGTGGATTGTGTCTGTTTGATTTACGAGGAGGCATCTTTTAACTATAAGTTTATAAAATTGAAGATAATGGTAGGATGTCAACAGTGGTTATAATGTGAGTGTTCCTTGAACTAATTTACCCTAGTTCAACATGTAATAGTTTAAGTGTTTGCAATAGAGGTCTACCATTTGAAAGTGAATGAATTTGTATAGAAACCTTTCAAGAGAATTAGATGCCTGTCAATTCTATTGGTATCATAGATGTACAGAGTTCGGGAAAATTTGACCTTGAAGTAGGTATACAACATACCAACATAGAGAAAACTTTGACAGTATAAAGACCCAACGAAAATGTAATTTCGAGGTCTAATCCTAAATAGGAGAATAACACTAGAGTCTATAAGAAGACTTAATCTATATCCAAAAGAGTGAGTAGAGTATGCTCTACTCGCGAGGAGTGTTGTTCTGGTTAGTACTAGATTCTGCCCTGGATTCAGCCAACTGGTGTTCTGTTTCCCACACACGCCTTTCCAATGCCACTTGGCTCTGCCAAAGTTCTCTAACTTCGGATCGGATGTCATTCAGTTCCCTCTGTATTGTATCAGTGTGAGTCCTTGTTAACTCCTGGTCTTCGTTCAGGTGGTGGAGGCGGACTGTGTTGACTCCTAAGTTAGCTCTAACCTCCATGGCTTGGTCGATGGCCGCTCTTCCTTGTTTAACATTGCGAGAAACACGACGAACCAAGATAGGGAGGATTCTGTCAGCTGAGCCTCCCTCGCTCAAGTTGAATAAGCTTCGGTCCCCATTGTAAGGAGGTGGTTGTCCCTGTTCGTGACTCCACCTTCCCAAGTTTACTGCCCACAGAGGCGTCAGGACTTGAAAATCCTGTCGAGGGTTAGGATTTTGGTCAACTTGAGGTGGATTGTAGACCTCTGGTTCTGATGCGGAGTCTTCTTGAACTTTCTCCTCTTTTTCTTCCTCAGAGCTCTACTCGGGGTCTTCTTCTACTGGGACTACAGGGTTATCTTCTTCTGGTTCAGCTTCAAGCCATCCACCGTTCCCTTGATCGGGAAAGTACGGGTCTCCCGGCAGATGAAATCCAGCCATGTTATCTAAGAGAGAATAGGGGTGTAAGAGAAATATAATAGATGTATTCCTAAATATATTTATAATGTGAACCTTACCAGTTACTTCTATACTTACGTAGTGTATACTAGCTATATATAACCAAGATAGAATAGACCTTTAAATAAGTGACCCAAATCTAAGACCACAACCAAACAAGGAACAGAAGTAAAGCGAAGATCACAGATTCTAAGTCTATAGCATCTTAGTCACATATAACCTTAGCGTATCCACTCAGCAACTATAGACCTACTAGTAAGGGTATTTTTAGTTTTCACATAAGTAAATTATAGTACCACAAAATACTCCTATAATATTTTAAGTTTATGTTAAGTTCTAGCGTTTCTTTGTAGTAAGAGTTGGTAAGTTTTTAGACTTGTTGCAACACCACAACCATTCCTAGGCATATGCTAATCACTTCTTAGATAGATATAGTTGATCAGGCTATATCAATCCCAGACCTGATTATATATCCCCAAGCCTACTTGTGTTGTTCAACAATCACAATACTTTTGTTCTGTTCTAGTATGACATTGTTCTTGTATGTATGCATGTATGTATACTTTTAGTAAAATATTTTATATTTAAAAAGTATAACTCTTGGTCAGAGTGTTTTTATCTCGTTGTATTTATAGCTGTATATCTTTTATGGGTTGATATACTTAGTTCACTATAAACAATGCTCTGATACCAATCTGTCACACCCCCAAAACGAGATGGCGGAAACATTCGGGGGCGGAGGACGTCATGTACAGTATCATAACAATGAACAATAGTAAAACAAGAAACAATATCCATTGCATTAATAAATAGTTAATACATGTGTGTTCTTTGTATAGTTGCATGACACCAAAAATGTATAGCAAAAATAAAAGACGCGACTTGAACATGCTCCGTCTTATCAAAAACCTGCGCTCGTGTACCTGTCTACTGGTTCCCTAAGAATACAAGTTATTTTGAAAGAGAGCATGAACATTTAATTTGATGAGTTAATAAGTATTTAGTGTCAAATGTTTGTAATTGTTCCATGAAAATGTTAGTATACTTCCCATAAAATCCTATATTTTCTTCTTAAAATGAAAAGTAGTCTTCTACCCAAGACCCAACTGTTTGTATATTTTGTTCTCTTGAAATAGTGTAAAATGTATGTTTCAACTTGAAATAGTATAAGTGTATGTTTTCCATATTTGTAAACTATCTTTACTAGAAAAATAGTATGCCTTGTTCATGTGTGAACATGACTACGAGTATGGAATGGAAGATAATATCTTTTAGTAGTTTTGTTTAAAATAAAACCACTGAAGAAATGTTTGTCTTGTAAACCGAATTGTTTAGTTAATGCTTAATGTGAATGAGGTTATAACCATACTAAATTGACTAGTATAAAACACGGCGTTCTTCAGGTGTCGAAAAAGATATGACATTTGTCACCCGTAGACCTACCGGTCCCAACTGTAGCTAACAACAAGGTGTGGGATTGTTAGTCCCATATAGATCTATACACAAACACACGCTCTCCCTCCAGGAGACTCTGGTTATAAAACATGACTTAGCAAGAATGTTGCTAAGTACCAAGAAGTAGTATTTCACATTCTAGTTAACTTGTTTACGTATAGTATGTTTATGTTTCTTGTTATTGTAAATGAGTAGTGTACTTTGTAATGAAAGTAATAGTATGTATGTATTGATTCTTGTATTGTTTCTCTGATCTAGAGAATAGTATGAATTGATTCTCTAAACTATACCTATTATAGTTTACTAGTATGTTTGTTTGAACTGTAAATGATTTGGAGAAAAGACTCATTTGCCTGGCATATGCAATCGAGTTAAGTATGTTCTTTGAAAATGATATTTAATATTCATGTATATATTTAGCATGTATAATTATGATTTAGCTGAAAGTCGGACTAGTGATCCTACCATAAGCCCACAACCAAACAAGGAACAAGAGTTACGATATTTAGCAATAGTCCTAAGTCCGTTAAAGCATGATTATACATAAATATACAAACGAATATGATTTTGATATAAACAGAAATCTAAATTAGTTTAAAAGAGTTTGAAAATGATTTTTAACAATATTTATAAGCATAAGAAATCCTTCGTTTGTTTGTTTTCACATGTAAGAGTTAACACAATTATATTGTGTTTAGCTTGTATTCACCCCCCCCCCCTTAAAAACATTGAAAAAGGTAAATTATAGGGGTATGAACTCACCTTAAGTGAGTGATTCGTTTGAAGAATCGATATAGGATGTTGTTCCACAAGTTAGATCCCGTGACAAAACGAGTCTTAATAGCATTTCACATAATATATATGTATACTATTAGTGAATATAATCGCAAGTATGATAAAGAAATGGACTAATTTCTAAGTTTCACTTACAAATAAGAGTGTTTAGAAGCTATTTGGAAGGCTGCAATGAGTTTTCGGCCAGCCCTTGGGTTTTCGGCCCAATGAAGATCTTAGTGTTCTTTGTGAAACCAAGGAGATTCAAGTGTTTTCGGATGATAGTTGAGAGAGAATAAGGGGTTTTCGGTTAAGGATCTTGAGAGAAAAAGTTGAGTTTTCGGTTAGAAGTGTAGAAGTGAGAAAGTGATTTCGGTTCCCCCATATGTATAGGGCCGAAATCGTTGATGGGACACATTCGTTAGTTTTCGCACCGAGAGGATAAGACCGAAGTTTGCGGCTGCGAACTGAGGGTTTGCGGTCAGAAGGGTTTGCGGCCGAACAAGGTTTTCGACTGCGAGGCGTTTACGGTCCGAAGAGAGTTTGCGGTCTGAAGTCTTTAAGCCATGCGAGGGTTCTCGGATTTAAGCAAGTCTTCTCAGATTAAGTAAGTCACTTCCAATTTGAGCACCACTTCTAATAAAAGGTTTTTAACACATAGAGATTCTTAATCTAAACTTAATAAGATAGGTCAATACAATAAGTTTGACTTTAGTTGACCTAAGTTTGACTTTAGTTGACCTAAGTTTGACTTTTACAAGATTGAAATTAACGAGTTGTCACAGGTATCATTGCCTAAATCTCGACCCTCCTCTCCTAAGAAAGCCTCTATCTCTTCCCAAAACACCTAATCATAATACCCTTCCTTACACTTTTCCTCTTTCATCATTCTCTCTTTTTCTCAATTTCTCTCCACCCGAACTCTCTCTAACTCTCTCTCATTTTCGGATTCATCAGCCACCATCACAACATTTCAACCAATAACACTCCTTCAACACTAAAAATCATCTTATCCAAGTGTGTTCTTAAGGTAAAAATCGAAAACTTCTTCTTCCCCTTTCAAAGTTAAACCATTTTATTCATTTTTTTCCACTTCTGCTCCATTCTATGAATAGATTATGAATCAAATGTTCATAATCACGATTTTGATGATCATGGTGGTAGGATTTCACCTAAGAACAACATGCATGTTGCAAATGGTGAAATCCCATGATCCAAACCTATGTCAAAATCAAAGTAAACCATTTTTATACTAGTTTTGATGAAAAAATCACAACATGAACTGAGGTTTTCTTTCAAAAATGATTTTTAAACTTTTCAAACTCATGCATGGCCTTAAACCCACATGCATGTGTTGATCTTTAAGCCTAAGATGCTTGATGATTGAAGTATGTTGTTAAAAGGTTCAAACTCATGCATGAAGTAATTTAAATCCACCAAACTATCTAAAACTCATTTTTAACCCAAATCTAATTTTTCCCAGAATCCCACAAACAAAATGAGAAGTTCTGGAATTTTTCAGAAAATAACTAACTTTTCTCGAATTACTATAATTATTGCAAGAAAATAAAGCAATAATTCATATAAAATACTTTTTGAGGTCAATAAATTCTAAGAAAATTTTGGGATGATCCATACACCGATTACAAACATTTTATGAAGTTGCATGCATTTCTGTGGTTGTTTTCTGTTTATTTTAATTCTATTTATGTTGAAAAGGAATAAATAGTAAAATACAATTATGAATGTCAAAAATTATATTTGATAATTTTCCGCCTTCTAAGCATCATAAATACTCCATGCAAAAATTTACAGATTTCTCCATGATAGTTTCTTATTTTTCCCGATTTAATGAATGTTTAAAGGGTTAAATTAATAAAAATATCAACACTTATCCAAAAATCATAAAACTTCATCAGAATATCTTATATTATATATAAATCATAAATAAGGAGTTTAATGAATTTTCTTTACTCATTAATTAATGCTTATTTATGAGAATAAATCAAGGAAAAATAATACACTGTTCTACAAATCACAAGAAATTATCATAACATTGTATATTACAGCTTAACCACAAATAAAAAGTTTGGGCAACTTTTCCAAGCTTTTTAATATTTATTTCCATTTTTGCTAGAACAAATACACAAAAATCATAAAAACAGGTTAAACTATTTAAAAACCAATTTTGATACTTTTCTCAGTTTGTATACATTACATAACAACTGTAAAAATTTGAAGAATTATTTAATGTGTTTACTATTTATGCTATTTTTCTTACATTTAATACACATAAATCATGAAAATTGGACTCTACTATATGAAAACCAGTTTTGAAATTTTTCCTAGCTTATATAATTTGCACATCAGTGATACAATAATTTTTGAGAATTTTCTTAATGGTTACTATTTTTCATTAATTTATGTTGATTTGAGAAATTAAATAAAGGAAAAATAATTAAACATATCAAAAATGCAAGAAAAATTTCCTGGAAGACCTTCACTGTAGTTGGAATGAAAATATAAAGTTTAAAGATTTTTGGAGATTGTTTGATAATATTTTGGATTTTACTTTCTTAAAACACCTTTGAAAGTATTAAAATTCTCTACAAATAATAATACAAAAATCCGGAAAATACCACCTAAAATTGTCTTTAAACCATGCTAGTTATAAAATTCCAACATTTCAGAAAAATTGTTACTAAGTAATTAAAACACAATTCTTAGAATAAAATTTAGCATTTCTCTATATGTAGAATTTAGTATATTAGTGTTAGATTTTTGACATAGAAACTCACTAGAGTGTGTTGTTATCATAGGATCCCGGTAGTAAGATGTGTTGTTGTATCCAGAGGCATCACTTGTAACTTTTGAAGCATTGTGAGTATTCACGCCTCCCTTATTTTCGGTTTTTTAAATGTTTTGGGGTGGAAAAGCATGTCGATTACTCAATTATGTTCGTTGTATTTATTTTAAATGGTATCAAATGTGATTTTCTATGTATGTATTGCAATTATTGATTCATGAGGCCTGTATCGCGGTAAAGTCCCTGGAGCCAACTCATTAACTCTTTTGAGCCCATGGCCATTATGGATAGTGCTATTAGGAGGTAGACAACTCCTCACTCGCCCGTTTCGCAGAGTGCATTTTACCATTTCTATCTATGTGAGCGATACATGTAGATCTCAACAGAGCACCCCTCGGTCATTAGGCTTGAGTTGTGAACTCATGATTTGATCATTATGCACATACGAATTTTGTATCTCGTTTTAGCAATGAACTTTATTTCTCATGTTAGCAAGCACTTTTAGCTATGGAAGCTTTTATCAAAACTTTTATTATAATACATGAAACTAAATTTTTTGTAAACCTGTGAACTCACCAACTATTTCTATAATTGACGCTCGTTTTACATGCTTTTTGTCACATCCTGCTAAAGCGGAAACACGAGACGCGACAACACAAAGGGTCTCATAGCAAAAGTTAAAAGACAACACCAACCATAGTATTAAAAGCTTTACAATTTACAATAAGTTTTAACAACTTTTAAAAGTAATTACAACGTATAAAAAAATCACACATGCGAATGCTTCTACAAGTGATATGTCCCTACGTGCCACTTACTCGATGATTCCCGAAAAAGCATGTAAAACGAACGTCAAGTGTAAAAATAGTTGGTGAGTTCACAGGTTTACAAAAATATTGGTTTCAAGAATCGTAATCAAGTTTTGATAGAAGTTTCCATAAATAAAAGTACATTGCTAAAATGAGTAAATAAGTTTGCATAAAAAACGTTCGTTGTCATCCTGAGAAATAAAGCATGTTGCCAAACTGAGATGCAAAGTTCATAGTCTCATGGGAAATAAAGTTTGTTGCTAAACAAGTAAACAAGTTCTGTATGTGCATAATGATTCCATCCATGAGTTCACAACCCAAGCCTAATGACTGGATCGTGCCCTATTGGTTACTATGTGTATTGCTAACATAGTGAATAAAATGGTAAAATGCACTCTGCAAATCGTGAGAGTGAGGAGTTATCTACCTCTTAATAGCGGTATCCATAATAACCATGGGCTCAAAAGAGCTAATGAGTTGTGTCAAATGATTCCAGGGACTTAACCGCGATACAAGCCTGATGAACTAAAGTAACATACACATACATGCAAAATATAGCATCCAATTTTGATACAAGTCAAATTAAATACAACGAACATAAATAATTTAGGACATGATTTTCCACCCCAAAACGTAAAAACCAAAAATAGGGGTTGTGGATACTCACAATGCTTTGAGATAATGCAAATGGTGCCTTGAACTACGCTCCACTCGTACCACTATCGATTCCTACAACGATGTTACACGCTAATGAGTCTCTAATCGAAATCTAATACTAGTATACTTACTACTACAATAGAATTATGTCAATATTGTGTCAAAATTTTGATATTGATAAGTTACAAAAAAATTTCTATGAAATTTAGATTTCTATGAATCAATTTGTTATATAACAAATCCAAGTGGAAATTCTCATTATTGAAATGTTAAAATTTAACATTTTAGGAGGTGTTCTAATGATTAAATATTCAAAAACTAAATCAATTTAGTTTTAAAATTTCCCAAACTTTGTATTTCAGTTTCAATTGAAGTCAAAGATCTTAAGATAAGTTTTCTTGAATTTTTGATTTGTCTAACTATTTTTCATCATTTTAATTCCTTAAATAATCACACAATCATGGAAAAATAGTAACTGATCATGGAAAATTCTTAGAAATTTTTTTAACTGTCTCACAGTGTCCCTAAACTGTAAATAATATTAAATGCCACTTTTGATCAATAAAACCTGATTTTTTTAATTTATTTTTTTTACACCAAGAAATTATAATTAAATAGACAATAGTAATTAAAAATCACAAAAACAGTTATTTGTGTTCCAATTGCGGTAAAAGACTTCTGGAAAATGTTTCATAAATTTTAGATATGTATATCTATTTTTCCAATATCTAACCACTTGAATCCTCACAAATTCATGGAAAAATAGTAAACAGTTAAGAACAATTGTCAATCTTTTTATAAAACTATTATACAATGTATATAAGCTGGAAAAAATATAAAAAGTGATTTTCATATAGTAGAGTCTGGTTTTCATGATTTATGTGTATTAAATGTAAGAAAAATAGCATAAATAGTAAATAGATTAAATAATTATTCAAAATTTTGGTACATTTATTATTTAATGCATAAAAACTAAGAAAAATTTCGAAATTGATTTTCAAATTGTTTAACCTGATTTAATGATTTTTGTGTATTTATTTTATCAAAATTAAAAACAAATATGAAACGGTTTAGAAAATTTACCAAACTTCTTATTTGTTGTTAGACTGTAAAACAGGATGTTATAATAATTTCTTACGGTTCTTAGAAGAGCTTAACTATTTTTCCTTGATTTATTCTCATAAATAAGCATTAATTCATGAAAAACTACTAAAGAGTAAGTACAATTCATTAAACTTTTTATTTAAAATTAATATATATTATAATATATTTTTATAATGATTTATAGTTTTTGGACAAGTGTAGCTATTTATTATCAATTTAACCCCTTAAACCTTCATTAAATCGGGAAAAATAAGAAATAATCAGGAAAACCCTGTATATTTTTTCATAGTGTCTTTATGATTAATAGAGGGTGTGAAAATTATCAAATATGATTTTTGACATTCATAACTATATTTTACTATTTTATTTCTCTTCATCGAAAATAAAATCGAAATAAACAAAAAAAATAGTTATAGAAATGCATGCAACTTCAAAAAATTTCTTCACTTAGTGTATGGGTCATGTCAAAATTTTCTCAGAATTATTGACCACAAAAGGTATTTTATGTGAATTATTGCTCTTTTTTCTTATAAAAATTACAATAAATCAAGAAAAATGATTTATTTTGTGAACATTTACAGATCATTTTATTTTGTTGTTTGGATTACGGGAAAATTGGATTTGAGCAGAAAAGGAGTTTTAGATATTTATTTGTGAATAAATCCTTTATAATCATTCTTAACAATGTACTTTGATCATTAAACCTTTAAGCTTGATGTTCATCATATGCATTATGATTTGAAGACCATGACTGAACTTATTTTGTTCAAAATGATGTTTCTAAATGACAAAACTTGAATGCATGTGGTTTTGGATCTTTAAAACTTGTAAAAACTCAAGTTCATGGATTTGATTTAGGCTTTGGTCATTGGATTTCACCTTCTAACAACATGCATGTTATTTTTGGGTGAAATCTTATCCCCATCATCATCAAATTCGACATGCATTAACATGCATATGAATGTTCATAAAGAATGGTGTAGAAGAGGGAGAAAAATGCAAGAAAACTTGAAATTTTTGAAAGAAAAATAAAGAAAATATAAGGAAATTGATTTTACCTTGAATATCAACTTCAGATGATGAAGATTCTTGAGTAAAATGAGGTCTATTTCGCTGGAAATTCTGGGTTTGGGGGCTAATTCATAGAGGTAAAGAATGGGGGTTTTAGAAAGAAGAAAAGAGATAAATGAGAGATTTTGTCTCTCTAGATACCCAGTCTCTCTCGTCATCTCATTGGGGTTTCTGTCCATCAAAATTGGTCACCAAAATACAGAAGTATGTCTGAACTCATGAATAATCGAATGTACAAATCTCTCCTAGTTATTCTGCTTCTAAGTTCTTCATTGTTAGAGAGAATGAATAGATAAGTTTTTAGAGAGAGAAGTGAAAAAAGAGAAGAGTGTGGAAGTGATCAAAATGATTGACTCGAGGAGAGAGAGAGAGAGAGAGAGAGAGAGAGAGGGATCCTAAATTTGAGGAAGAGTGGGGTCATATTTCAGATTTTTCTTGTATTTTTTTTAAATATAAGATTTGGGAATTTAGTTTTTATGAAATATAAGCTTTTATGGTCAATTCTATAAAAATTGACACGTATGTTCATAAATAAGGCTAACATTTACAATGTATTATTCCTTGATGTAATTTATGTTCCATGACTTATATTTAATTAAAGATATTACATATATGGCATAAAAGTTTGGAGGATATTAAAATTTTATAAAACTTGCATTCATTGTATAAAATTTTGACATTATTATAAAATTTGGACATTTTAAACTTTCATAATGGACATAGAATATCTTGGACTATTTTAAACCCAATAAAATTATTAACACCGGTTTAGTATCTAATATAATCAAGTTGCTCAATATTACAACACTTATATGTATATATATATATATATATATATATATATATATATATATATATATATATATATATATATATATATATATATATATATATATATATATATATATATATATATATATATGCAAGTTACTTAGTTCGAATGAAATCAGATGATTGGCATTCTATGTAGTGGTTTTGAGATTCGAGTGAATTTGAGGAATCAAGTATACTAGTCCTAGTTTCAACTTTGACTTAAGTTCCTATGAGACTCTGACCTAATTTCTACTTCTAGGTCAAGTGAATGATGTGTCTACATGAATGTACAAAGATGCTCGAGTCATTGAATGACCCGAATTTGGATAGTTGTTACAGTTAAAGTAGTTGTAGAATTCACATATCAATATGAAATGTAAGTACATTATCCTTCGATTCTACTTGTTTCCAAGTTTCTAGTAGGTCACGACTTAGCTTTAAGCTACCAAATCTTGCATATGTCGTGAAAGATTTAGTATGCTCAAGAATCATATTAAAGTGATATTGCTAATTAACATATGATACTAATGGGTCACACTAACAAGAACACGATATAATTGATTATTTATTAGAAATTGATTTTAATAAATATTCAATAAACTCTTATAATTAAACTGGAAATTTCTTATTTCATGTAAATATTAATTTTCATTAGCAAGTAACATAATATATCATATGGTATGATTTATTAAGTCATGTACAACATTTTAGACCAAAATGACTTTTTGTCTTTTACCAAAAGGTTAAAGTTTATATTTTATAAAAGAGTTTATAAAATTACCAAGTTTGACTTTCTTTTTTATATAAAATCTGTCACACCTCCAAACCAGAACGGCGGAAACGTTCAGGGGCGGAGGACGTCATTTTCAGTATCATAACAATGCACAATAGTAAAACAAGCAACAACATCATCCATTGCATTAATAATATAGTTAATACAAGTGTGTTCTGAATGTATTTGTAAGACACCAAAAATATATATATCAAAATAAAAGACGAGTCTTGAACATGCTCCGTCTTCTCAAAACCTGGTCCAGTGTACCTGTCTACTGGTGACCTGAGAATACAAGTTATTTTGAAAGAGTAGATCAGCATTAAAGATGGTGAGTTCATAAGTATTTTAGAGTCAAATGTTTGTATAAGTTTGAAGAAAATGTTTGTAAGTGTTTGATGTAAAGTTTGTAAATGTTTGATGTAAAGTTTGTATACTTCCTAGAAAATCCTATATTTTCTACTAAAATGGAGAGTAGTCTTCTACCAAGACCCGACTGTTCTGTATGTTTGTTCTTTTATAAAAGTGAGTGTTTTCCCAAATATATGAATATTATTACCAGAAAATAGTTTACATTACCTTTTATGTGAGAAGATCACTATATGAATGTAATGGGAAAATGACAGTGTACAGTAATGTTGTAATAATTAACTACTGAAGCACTAACTACCTGAAAACCAGTTTGTTTAATTAAGGTCAAAATGTGATGTGGTTATAACCATACTGATTGACGAGTGTTTAACACGACGACCTGCTGGCGTCGAAACTAATGTGGCATTTGTCACCCCTTGGCCTGCCGGCCAAACTGTAGCGAACAGTCGGGATGCGGGATTGTCAGTCCCGATTCTCAGGTATTAATAGTATGGCTTTAATTTTCAATTTTCAAGGTCTACTCGACGAGTTGGATGCCCTGACTCGTCGAGTAGCAGCGGGTTTGGGGCCACGTGTTTAAGTGACCAACTCGCCGAGTCGGAAGAGTGACTCGACGAGTTGGAACTGGAGGGTGAAACCCTAATTTCCGGGGTTTTGCACCCTATTTAAGGAATCATTAGCCTCCCTTAGTCCCTTACAGCCTCTATTGAGTCCAAGAAACCCTATTTCGTGTGAGAGCATTTGAGTATGTTTTTGAGCTTTGGAAGGTGGAACTTGTGAAGGGAGTTTGAAGGTCAAGTAGCTAGCAGCAAGGGACTCGTGTGGATCTACAAAATCTATCTCGGTTAGCTTCATTTGAGGTATCAATTCATGATCTTGGTCTCATTTCTTTCTAGATCTCTTTGGATGAAGTTTAGGGCTTTTTGGCTTTGTTATGAAGTTATTGTTAAGTATGAGCTGGATCTGAAGTTGCAAGTTCAGATCTGAACCCTCCTTGGGATCTAGATTCATAAAGTTTCTAGCCTTGTCATGTATGAAACCTTTCATTTGAGTTACACCCCATTTCAAGTTTGGATTTGGCATTATGAGTCATTAGAGCCTTGCATGCACGTAAAGTTTGCAACTTTACATGATAAGCATGCCTTGGGAAGTTGGATCTGCAGTATGGAGCCTTAACATGGCTTAAAAAGCATCTGTATGGATGAAGGACCGAAGGGACTCGGCGAGTGGCATGGTCGACTCGGCGAGTCCGATGAAGATTGTCGTAGACTCGGCAAGTCAGTAGAATGACTCGGCGAGTCCGATGAAGATTGCCTTGGGCTCGGCGTGTCAGACGAGTGACTCGGCGAGTTGGCAAGATATGCAAGGAACTCGGCGAGTAGCTGAGGGTACTCGACGAGTTGAGGTCAACATGGACTGTTGACCTTGGCAGTTGACTTTGACTTTGACTAAGGGTTGACCAGTTGACTTCTGAGGGTATTTTGGTAAATTGGATATTTATAGCAAAGGACATTGGTGAATATAGGTGTGGGAGTTGGAGTTACATTTGGAGGAGTTTGACACTATCTTCCGAGCTACTTGTGAGGTGAGTTATCCTCACTGTACTCAAGGGTCTAAGGCACCAAGGCCGGCCCTTTGTTTTGTTATTGGGATTATTACTGTTGTGATATGTTAGTTCGGTATCCTGGTAGATAGGATGGTTATATGCTAGTATGATCTGTTGGATCGGTATCCTGGTAGATCGGATGTGGTTATGCTTAGTGACCTATAGTTGGTCTGACTGTCTAGATGCTAGTTGTTATGCCATTTATGTAGATCTATAGGACTACCTGTAGTATCATGTGATTATCTGTATGTGCATTATTTTATGTTATATGTCGACATATTATGTGGGATGGGTTGAGGAGAAACTGCTCTGTGCGGTAACCAACAAACTCGGGAGCATTCCAGATACGAGTTGAGGGAGACTCATACTGTGGGCTCGGTGACAATCCAGATGTGAGCTGTGGGCCCGAAAGGCATTCCAGACTCACACTGTGGGCCTAGTGGTAATCCAGTCTGTAAAGCTGTGGACCCAGCACATGCTGTTATTTGTATATTGTTATGTGAAGTATATCGGTATGTTGGCAGTCCAACCCAATGGTTGAGGGCATGGGGTATTACATCCCGATGGATGATTGGACCCATAGTATGTTGTTTGTTATTGTATGTGTATTGTTGTGTGTATGCGTATTTTGGGGGTAACTCACTAAGCTTTCGGGCTTACAGTTCCAGTTTATTGTTTCAGGTTCAGCGGATGGTCGCGGGAAGGTGAAGGCGTGACCGTACACTTCCTCGATTGATGAATATGATTTCTGGGAACTCTGATGTTTAAACTATTTTGAAAACAAATTGTAATAACTGAGTAGTTTTTAAATGATTTAAAAGTTTTAAATTGGCTCGAATTTTATGGGTGTTACAAGTTGGTATGAGAGCCTTGGTTTGAGTGAATTGGAGAAACACTCGTGTGAATCCAGTCTCAAATCAAGGAAGGATTTTCAAACTGATTTTAAATGGTTTTCAAAATAAGTAAAAGAGGATGCGAAGTATATAATCAGCCGGAGCCAGTAAGTAGACCCGAAAATACCATACGGTTATTTGATTATGTGATATGATAGAATAGCATGCTAGTACTAGGCTAGGGATCTTCAGGAATTGCATGATAGAATTACATGATTACATGATGCCTTCTAGCCTAGGGTTTTCTTTATATGAGATTGCCATCATTACTGTAGTTACTTGTGTATGTATCGCAGATGTACATAACTAAGATGGTATAGCCCAAGAATGTTTGATTTGGCCTTATGTTCTGCTCTTATTGATTAGGTCTTAGGATAGGATCAGATATTCGAAAGTCTATAGGGTTCAGCGTTATGTATGGCTAGCATACACTAGTGCTGCAGGGTTGGTTGACGTTTCATGGATGATTGGATTGCATGGGACCGATAGGCCAGTTATGAGATATTTAGCATTCCTCTAGGAGTGAGGATTTAGCGCTCGCTATGATTTTTTTATATTGTTAGGGCGTTGTGATGATACTTGAGACAAATATGGGTATGTGTGGAAGGTAGTATGGGCCCGTACTACTGGAAGCACAGGACCCATACGCGTAACAAGGAAGTCACAATCCCTAGGGTTGGGTTGGGAGTTGGTTCTCTGTCATTATATGGGTTATCAGTGATCCTTCTGGTGTTTTACCAGAATGGTGGTTACGAGACGTCTTCAGACCGGATCCAGGTTAAGATCGGGAGTGGGCAGCCAGGATAGGCCAACATTTCAGGGGAGCGTGTTAGTGAGATCATCCGGGAGGAGGTGATCAAGATTGTCCGGGGGCAGTTTCCGGAGATGTCGGGTCTATTAAGACTGTCATGGTTGAGTATTTCGACGAGCGCTATGCAGCCATTGCCGAGACGGCTGCCGCAGCAGCTTCAGCAGCTGTAACGACGGCAGGGGGAGGAGCTGGTTGAGCTTTCCAGTATAGTAACTTGTTGCTAATACATATTCTGATGAGCAGAGGGCTGCAGTTATTTGGGATCAGAAAGATGATCTGTGCTCGTTATATTTATGCGGGTTGAGCGGGAGAGGCTAGCACGTGAGTTTCTAGATTTGAGACTCGGGGGTTTGCTCGAAGCCGGAATATGAGTCGCGGGAACTCTGGAAAGGAGTGATGATTATGTTCAGCTGGGGTTTTGCAGCTGGAAGTGGAATGGTTAATTGATGGATTGGATTGTCGTTTTGTAGGGCAAGGATTGTGCCCTCTCAGTTTTTTGAGCTCGAAGGAGTGAGCAGGCTTGTGACCCCAGGATCAGGTTGTATTCCAGCTCGGGGTCAGTGGGTTGTAGGAATAGGCAACATTATTTCAGCGCCGGTGAGTGTAGGTGGGTCGACGTGGCATAAGTATTTGTGAGGTCCGGTTGCCTTGGATCTCTTGTAACGGACGATATGGATTGGTTGTGCGACCTATTACACTTTTGGGATTGTAGACTATGTCTTGGGAGTAGTTGTAGCCCGGTTTAAGGTAGAGGTTGTTTCAGCTGCTGCACTTCAGCTGTGGACGTTTGAGCTGGTAAGTGAGTCGTGGTGTGAACCCTGAAGAGAATGATTTTTAGAGCTAGAGAGCGGGAAGCTTGTTGGAACACCTTTGGAAAAAAAGGGGTATTATATGGGAGGTCTGCGGATAGGGTCCCACAGAAGGGTTAGTCAGCATTGTCAGGATTCAGTGGTTTTAGCAACCGTTAGTGATTGACGGACTAAAACGCCAAGGGAAGTAGCTCGTAGCCGAGGTATTAATTAGAGCATCTATCTTGTGGTCTTCAGGACTTGAGTGTGAGGTGATTCAAGCATTAGTGACTGTCGGTTTCGCTGGGGTTCAGGAAGTGTTCATCTGGTTCTTAGAAGTGTGTGATCAATTGGGACTAACTAGTAATGGAGCACTAGTGGGAAAGAGTTGGTTGTCATAGGATCGATCAATGGGAAGTGAGAAGGATTGGGAATCCTCCAATTCTCATGTATTATGAAGGCTTAGTCGAATCTAAGTGGTGGAGAGTTAAGGAAGTGGGAGAGGTTTTGAAACGGGGATAAGTTTCACAACCCGACAGGGGGAATGGGGGCCCTAGTGGCTGCTTGGTTTGAGGGTTGTGTTGATTGGGGGTTCGGTAAAACTCCCCAGCACAAGAACACGTCTTCTGGGTGCTTGATAGCAGAAGTTGGGGAACCAGGTTGGATTTCTAGTCAGGAATCAAGTTCAGTTCGAGTATTCGGTCGAGGGTGTGCTCGAATCTGAGGGTTTTTGGATTGATAGATTAAGGGTTTTGTTAGCTGCCAGGGCTCGGCAGTACATTCAGCACGGGTGTGCGGGTTATTTAGCGTATGTGGTAGACACACGGATCAGGGATCAGACCACAGATTTCCGCGAGGTTGGACGATCGACATGAGGCCTAGGGTTAGGCCGGAGTTTGAGTTCACGAAATGGATCAAGAGTTCGGAACCCCAAGTGGGTGAGAACAGATTGCATGGGAAGGATCATCAGGAGGGGTGGTCCAGGGAGATACTCAACAGTTTAGAACGGTCCAGTCATACTGAAGACTTTGTATGTGTTTGTAGATCTATGTGCGAGTATTGAGTATGCTACTATGCTATAGCAATCAGCAGGTATGTCCCCAGGTATTGAGCATGTTGTTCGAGTAGGCTGAGGACTCCGGTGTAATTTTGGGTTTGATCGGAAGTTGTTATTAGAGATCGGATGGAGTACAGAGGATCTAGGTGATCTCATTGGTTCGGAGTACCTCAAAGGATTAATCTTCTAGGATCGGGTAATACTCCAGTTGGGGACTGGGAAGTAGATCCGATTGGGTATTCGTCAGCCTTAGGAAGGCTTAGGATTAGAATATCCTGTCATTCAGGTTCTGGGAACCGGGTTAGATCTTTCTCATGATTGTCTATGGCATTTGGATAGGGTTGAGGCGGTCCTGCTTTATGCGGTAGGCCAAGATACCCGGTGCGGGCCGACTGAAAGTCGTAGGCACGGAGGCTCAAGGGAGCGGTAGGGTTGAGGCAGTAGGCCAACAAACCCTGAGGATTTCAACTCGATAGTTGAATTGATTTGACATGTTGGTATTCCAACCCGAAGGGGGTGATATGGGTTAGATATGAGTGTCGTACTGGTTGGCCGGTAGTGGTAGGTGTGGTGATGATGGTTTGAGTTATTGTGATGTGTCTTGGGTTGGTTTCTTCTGCGAAAGGGCCATAGCGTGTCTGAAGTAAGGAGAAGATGGGTCATTGAAGACCAGGTAGGATGTGAGGCTGACGTGGGTCATGTAACGTTTATTATGTTGGCAGGAGTTGGTGGCAGGGCGTGGAAGCAAGTTTAGCCAGTCAGTTTCTTTTCGGGAGACGCGTGGGACTGCTGTTTGTGTGCGTCTTTTTGTTCAGTAATCGGTGAGGTGTCCGATGTTCGGGTAGTGGGCAGACAAGTTGGGACCAAGGAGCTTTCGACTTCGCTTGAGAAACGTCATATGGTAGCAGGAAGATTTGAAGTGGGTTTATGACTTGGGATTCATGTGTAGTAGTAGTTTTTGTATCGTTATGTCGTTCGTTGATGAGAGGAGCGTCGATTAGGCTCTTCGAGCAGCGGAGGAAAGTGGATATCTGCAGGGCCGGAGTGTTGGGCAATTGAAGTGACGACAGTAGTGTCGATCGGTCATCGTGAGCATTCCAGTCATGAGCTGAGGGCCGGAGAGGGCATACCAGACTCATGCTGTGGGCTCGGAGGCAATCCAGACCTATGTTGAGGACCACATAAGGGTATTCCAGTCATAGGTTGTGGGCAAAGAGATTGTATTGGTTATGTCTGTTGTAGGAGCGCATTCGGATGGGATGTATTGTTGAAGATTCGGGGGAGTTGCACTCGGTTGTGACGAATCTGAGGATGGTGGATGAGACGCAAGGATAGATCCTTGGATCTCAAGTTATGAGTAGACCCGAGTTATGTTCATAGAGGTATTCCAATCTAGGGTATTCCATCTTGAGGATGACCGTACCCTAATATTGATTGGACCTGATATGTTTGGTATTCCAGTCCGAGGCTGATTGGGCCAGGCATGTGTGTTCGTGTTTTAGTGGATCGATTTGGTGTGATATTCTTGGGAAAAATTTCCTGTCAGCACAAAAAGGGGTTCGCTTCAGGAAAAGGGAAAGTTGGGTTTCCGATACTTTGGATCATCAGGATTTTGTCAAGTTGGCGAAGTGGCATGAAGGATAAACCTTATGAAAAGGTTCGATTGGGATTCACATCACCTTTCACGTTTCGCATTTGCGAAAGTGCGTCATGGATCAGGAGACGGTAGTAACGTTGGATGACATTCAGGTCGGTGAGCGTCTGGATTATGTTGAGGGGCATGTGGCCATTCTGAACAGAAGGTTGAAGGTTCTGCGGAACAAGGAGGTAACTTTGGTAAAGGTACAATGGGAGCACCAAGAGGTTCCGAGTCGACTTGGGAGCCGGAGGTTGAGATGCGGGAGCACTATCCAAAGTTGTTCACCTCAGCGGACTTCGAGGACGAAGTCTAGTTCAAGTGGGGGAGAATTGTAATGCCCCGATTCTCAGGTATTAATATTATGGCTTTAATTTTCAAGTTTCAAGGTCTACTCGACGAGTTGGATGCCCTGACTCGTCGAGTAGCAACGGGTTTGGGGCCACGTGTTTATGTGACCAACTCGCCGAGTCGGAAGAGTGACTCGACGAGTTGGAGCCGGAGGATGAAACCCTAATTTCCGGGGTCTTGCACCCTATTTAAGGAATCATTAGCCTCCCTTAGTCCCTTACAGCCTCTAGAGAGTCCAACAAACCCTATTTCGTGTGAGAGCTTCATTTGAGTGTGTTTTTGAGTTTTTTAAGGTGGAACTTGTGAAGGGAATTTGAAGGTCAAGTAGCTAGCAGCAAGGGACTCGTATGGATCTACAAAATCTATCATAGTTAGCTTCATTTGAGGTATCAATTCATGATCTTGGCCTCATTTCTTTCTAGATCTCTTTGGATGAAGTTTAGGGCCTTTTGTCTTGGCTATGAAGCTATTGTTGAGTATGAGCTGGATCTGAAGTTGCAACTTTAGATCTGAACTCTCCTTGGGTTCTAGATTCATAAAGTTTCTAGCCTTGTCATGCATGAAACCTTCCATTTGAGTTAGACCCCATTTCTA
The DNA here is from genome assembly GCF_052849685.1 of Lactuca virosa. NCBI lineage: Eukaryota > Viridiplantae > Streptophyta > Magnoliopsida > Asterales > Asteraceae > Lactuca > Lactuca virosa. Next base: position 256,533,896 of record NC_136434.1, read on the forward strand.
GTTTGGATTTGGGATTATGAGTCATTAGAGCCTTGCATGCACGTAAAGTTTGCAACTTTACATGATAAGCATGCCTTGGGAAGTTGGATCTGCAGTATGGAGCCTTAACATGGCTTAAAAAGCATCTGTATGGAAGAAGGACCGAAGGGACTCGGCGAGTGGCATGGTCGACTCGGCGAGTCCGATGAAGATTGTCGTAGACTCAACGAGTCAGTAGAATGACTCGGCGAGTCCGATGAAGATTGCTTTGGGCTCGGCGTGTCAGACGAGTGACTCTGCGAGTTGGCAAGATATGCAAGGAACTCGGCGAGTAGCTAAGGGTACTCGACGAGTTAAGGTCAACTTGGACTGTTGACCTTGGCAGTTGACTTTGACTTTGACCAAGGGTTGACCAGTTGACTTCTGAGGGTATTTTGGTAAATTGGATATTTATAAAAAAGGACATTGGTGAATATAGGTGTGGGAGTTGGAGTTACATTTGGAGGAGTTTGACATTATCTTCCAAGCTACTTGCGAGGTGAGTTATCCTCACTGTACTCAAGGGTCTAAGGCACCAAGGGCGGCCCTTTGTTTTGTTATTGGGATTATTACTGTTGTGATATGTTAGTTCGGTATCCTGGTAGATAGGATGGTTATATGCTAGTATGATCTGTTGGATCGGTATCCTGGTAGATCAGATGTGGTTATGCTTAGTGACCTATAGTTGGTCTGACTGTCTGCATGCTAGTTGTTATGCCAGTTAGGTAGATCTGTAGGACTACTTGTAGTATCATGTGATTATCTGTATGTGCATTATTTTGTGTTATATGTTGACATATTATGTGGGATGGGTTGAGGAGAAACTGCTATGTGCGGTAACCAACAAACCCAAGAGCATTCCAGATACGAGCTGAGAGAGACTCGTACTGTGGGCTCGGTGGCAATCCAGATGTGAGTTGTGGGCCCGGAAGGCATTCCAGACTCACACTGTGGGCCCATGGGTAATCCAGTCTGTAAAGCTGTGGACCCAGTACATGATGTTATTTGTATATTGTTATGTGAAGTATATCGATATGTTGGCATTCCAACCCAATGGTTGAGGGCCTGGGGTATTCCATCCCGATGGATGATTGGACCCATAGTATGCTGTTTGTCATTGTATGTGTATTGTTGTGTGTATGGGTATTTTGGGGGTAACTCACTAAGCTTTCGGGCTTACAGTTTCAGTTTATTGTTTCAGGTTCAGCGGATGGCCGCGGGAAGGCGAAGGCGTGACCGTACACTTCCTCGATTGATGATTATGATTTCTGGGAACTCTGATGTTTAAACTATTTTGAAAACAAATTGTAATAACTAAGTAGTTTTTAAATGATTTAAAAGTTTTAAATTGGCTCGAATTTTATGGTTGTTACAGATCTATACACACAATGCCCGCTTTCCCTCCAGGAGACTCTGGTTACAAAACGCGACCTAACAAGTATATTGTTAAGCCGTGAAGTAGTGGTTTCACATTAAAGTTATCTTGTTCTTGTAAAAGGATGTATGTTCCTTTCTGTTCTTGTTATTGTATGTTCCTTTCTGTTCTTGTTATTGTATGTTTCTTTCTGTTCTAGTTATTGTATGTTCCTTTCTGTTCTAGTTATTGTATGTTCCTTTCTGTTCTAGTTTTTGTATGTTCCTTTCTGTTCTAGTTATTGTATGTTTGAACTGACTCATGTATGAATTGATTCATGTATGAACTGACTCTTGTAAGTTTCATTGTTCTAGAAATAGTAAGTAGTAATCCCCTAAACTATACCTATTATAGTTACTAGTAAGCTATGCAGTTGAATGACTGATCATGTTTGTACACCTTTGCTACCCAAAGTTATTGAACTGATTGGAAGAGCTTTTATATCTACATACATATACATAATAAATAACTAAGATTTAAACTACACTCGGACAACCAACCGATACCCTAAATCCACAACCAAACAAGGAACAGGAAATAAAGCGAGTTATCTGTCCTAAGCCCTTTCAACCTTATTTTTATAACTATATCTATATAGACATGATTTTGACAATATAAAAGTTTTAAAAGAGTTTTTGTAAAAACGATAAAGAGTTTATCATATAAAAGAGTATTAACCATTTGAATGGTTATTGATGACTTGATGTCAATTTATTAAATGATTTGAAATAGTTTGTTTGATAACACAGTTTTGAAGTATAAGAAATCCTCTTGTTTGATAGTTATAAGTCACATGTGATTGATTATACAACTATATGGTTTTCTACTTGTATCCCCCCCCCCCCCATAAAAGCATTTAAAATCATTTAAAGGATAAGTAAAAGGGGTATGAACTCACCTGTAGTGAGTGATTCGAATGGAAGATAGATATAGGATGCTTGAGATCACAAAAGGAGTCCCGAAGCACAATTTGATCCTATTAGACATATAATCACATATATAGGCATACAATTAGTGTATAACAACTAATCAAGTATTGGAAACATCCCTAGGGACTAGGAATCACTCACAATGGAGTGTATCAATCACGCATGATTGATTTAAGGGAGTTCACGACCACACCAAGTGTGTTTACAGCCAAAGTAGAGTTTATGGCCAAGAACACATGATGTGTTCACGGCCCAACTTGATTCTATGAAGTGTTTGCGGTCCTAATCTTGGTCTTAAGAAGGTTCACGGCCAAAATCATGATCTTATGAAGGGTTTACGGCCAAAGGAAGAATTTACGGCCGTAAACTCTTGAAGATCATGTACTAATTGTTTGTTTCATGGCTAGGAATCAAGTGTTTCTTATGGATAACTAGATGATAGAAGAGATACTCACACTTTGGAGGTCTTTAGGGTGTTTACGGCCCAAGAACAAGTGTGTGTTCTTGGTGAAAAGATGATGATTTGAAGATCTAACCCAAAAGAGTTGATTTCATGGATGAAATCAAAGGGTTTTACTAGATCAAGAAGGATATCAACTAATAATGAAAGAATCACTTACAACTTTGAAGAGAAATGGAAGTGGTCTTGATGATACTTGAGAGAGAATGAGTTTTCTTGACTTGAAGATGTGAGCAACAAGGGAATAATGAAGGAAATTCATACTTAAGGAGAGGGGTTCACGGCTGCCAAGAGTTTACGACCGTAAACTCTAGTTTGCGGCCGTAAACTCCTTGTGATGGAGTTTCCGGCTCGATTGCAACTCAATGAACTTTAGCTAACACATCCTTACACACAATCCTTGAATGTACTAGGCTTAGAACACTCAAAAAGACCCTTAACAATGCTAAAAGATAGCAGAAACAAGTCTGACATTTGATTGGATTGATTGGCTTTACCAGATTAAAATTTTGGGTTGTCACAAAATCCGAGAGCATCCTTGCATATATGCAAGTTATGGGTCTTTGATTATTTAAAGGAAAAGAAATCATGCTTTAGAAGCATGTATTGACACTCTTATGACAATAGGGACAAGTTTGCTTAAAGTACTAAGACCTTATGGTTGAAGACTTCACTTTAAGACACTATATATTTGAGGCTTGCATTCTTGAAATGTTGATCCATTCTAGCCTCTTAAAACCATAACATGCTTAGAGCATGTTACTCTCTCCCTTTTGTTCTTGTTTTCTTCAAGATTACTTGCATTTTCATGCCCTCTTTAAGTTCATAATGGTTATGAACTTAAAGTATAAGGGATTAACAGTTTATTGTGACAACCGTCAAAATTTGAGACAGTTCTAGATTTGAATAAACTTAGTTACACATATAGGCACGACACATACTAGACTTGGTAACTAGAAGCTAAGTTATAACCTACTAGAAACTTGGAAACAAGTAGAATCAAAGGATAGTGTACTTGGATTTCACATTGGTATGTGAATTCTACAACTACTTAACTGTAATGACTATCCATATTCAGGTCATTCCTTGAATTGAACATCTTTCCATGAATCATGTAGACACATCATGCACTTGACCTAGAAGTTGAAATTAGTTCAAAGTCTCATAAAAGCTTAAGTCAAAGTTGAAAACTAGGACTAGTATACTTGATTTCTCAATTTCGCTTGGATCTCGGAATCATTACATAGAATGCCAATAATATGATTTCAATCAAACTATGTAACTTTCTGTGACAACCCGAAATTTTTTTGCTTGAAAAGCTCAGTCGGTCAACTCAACTGAGTGTCAGACTCATTGGTAATGAGTTCTAGCCTGGTTAAGGTCATTCTAAGGAGTTTTAAGCCTAGTACACTTAAGGAATGAGTGTTAGAATGAACATGCTAGAGACACTGTACAACAAATCAAGCTTTAACCTATTCAAAAAGAGTTCACGGCCACAACAAATATGAATCAGAGTATAGAATCAAGTAAGAATGCGAAATTGAACACTGGATGTAAATATGATCTTGTTTCAGCTCTATTACGCTTTCAAATGTTTACAGAGTACAAAGACAGGTCTGTAAAAACTCTTATCTAACTCTAGTAAATATCCCTATTTATAGGAAACAGAAAGCATACAAAAAATATACTAAGGCATAGACACTAAAGTTTCGAATAAAAGCGCCTTAGTAAAATACATTACAAAACATTCGAAGCGGCAAAATACACTTCGACTAATTACAACCTTTTAACCCTTACAATCTCCCCCTTTGTAATCAAAGTCGAACATCTTAATTCGTAAGAAGCTGGATGGAATACAACATCACTCTTCGAATTTCCGTGTACCAGGAAATAATCTTCTTAAGCTCTTTCTTATCCCCTTCATTTTTCTTCTTACAATGATTCATACGAACAATTAAGTTTGTATATTGAGACGTTGAATACCTTTCCACTTCGCATGCCTGGAACAAGAAACGTTTTGCTTTTCCAGCTTTGTCTTTTCCTGCGAAGACCAATCCAAAAGGCTTCAAGCAGATTTCACCATCAGTATACTTCTTCAATTCTGCCTGAGTCTTCGTAGGAGCCATTGGAGCTTTAATTTCCATACCTTTAGCCGTAGCTAACTCCACATCTGTTAGAGCCAAGTACTCATAATAATTTTCGATGAAAATCTTGATGTGAGCAACCCCAAGCTTAAATTCATCAGGTTCCGTGTTTTGAAGATATGAAAATGATTTGTCTTTTAAAATCAATGCAACTTGTATAAGATCATACAAGTTCATTAATGGAAAATTTGCAATTGTAAATTCGCAAATATTTCCATTTGCCCTGGCAACCACATACTTGATATTTTGGACTGTGTTTTCGAATACCACATCCTTTTTCATACTGATCACTTTCTTGATTTTTATTAATGACCAAACTTCCTCAGGGGCTTTTGCAAGAACAGCATGAAATCGAATTTTCATGTGTGTTCCATCATCCTTATCTTTGAAATTACCTTCTGCTTTAAATTGAGGCATGATGAACATCATTTCGTTTATCGGAAAGTCCAGCTGACTTGAATCAGTATTCGTAACCATATAACTTTGTTTTGGTTTCTTCTCAAACGAAAACATATGATTAAAAGCTACCTTGGCCTCAATTGTTTCATAATTGTAATGTTTGGCCGGATCACCCTTGTCCATTCCCTTCGGATCACTTGCACGTTGAGTCATTATGCTTTGAATTAATCTTAGCTTTTCGATTTCAGCTTCTGCTTCGGCTTTCCTTTCTTCTTTCGACTTTTCCACCACAATTGTTTTCCTTTTATCTTTCACGACTGAATCATCTTTCACTTCCATTGTTTTCGAACTACTCCCAACATTATCAGTAGATTTACCAATCACAATTCCTTTCGAAATTGGTCTTGTAATTGGCATGGTTGTTACGATTGTTGAAGTAATCGGCCCAGCAGATGCTATAACTGGCTTTGTTGTTGGGATCTTTGAAGAAAACATCTTTCCTACAACCTTCGCATCATCACCACTGGCCTTCGAATCACCAGTTTTTCTTTCTCCCCCTTGCACCCCTGTGAAAACAGGTGGGGCATTTGTTGGTGGAAGAAGGCTTGATATGCAAGATAGACGAGCAAGTTGCTTGTTGAGAATTGCTTCGAATTGTAGGAACTTTTGAGATAAAAATTCAGGAGTAATCAGGGAAGAGGAAACCGGCTGGACAGATAGGTCTTTTAATTCCTTTAGCAAAGTAGTCACTTTCAAAAAGTTGGCACTCTCTGTTGTTGAAAGTTGAGTAATTTGAGGACTCAAACTTTCATATAATTTGACAAATCTTGTGACTGCGTCACAAATGATATCAACCTTCTGATTCAGAGATGCATAATCTTGTTGAACATTTGCAATCTCTTTTTGCATGTCTTCACGAAGTTCATGAATCTGCAAATTGACATCCTCCCTGACTTTCTTTACATCTTGAATAAAGAGAACATACCTTTCCTTTGTTGCATTCTTTAATTCTTTCAAATCTCCGGCAAACTTCGAATTTTGAGAATTTATTCGGAGTTCATTATTTTGATCACTCTGATCAACCTTCTCCAAAATTCGAGATTCAGAGTCTGTAATCATCCCAGATACTTTACTTACAACTCTGGCTTCGAACATTTTCAACAATGAATCAACCTCTAAACTCGACATAGACGAACCACCCCCCGGATCAGCTTGAGATTGAATTATAGAATTCAATTTCTGATTCAAAATTTTAAATTGCTTCATTGTCATCAGCATATGATCTGGAAACTCCTCTTCTTCTTCATGAAACTCTAATTCTTCAAACGTACCTCCAAAACCCTCAGTATCAGTTTCGGTTTCCATAAGAACGGTTGAATTAGGTTTGGGTGTATCAGTGGATTGAGAAGAAAAAATAGAAGTGAAAGGTTGATTGATAATGTTTTCGAATGTAGGGGAATCAGTGGTGGAAGTAATTAGAATAATTGGTGGAGGTAAAGAAACAATATGTTCGAAAATAAAAGAAGTTGGATGACCTTGATCTTCTTTATTCGAATCTCCTTCACCCTTATTGACATTTGCATCCGTATCAGATACGTTTGCAGGGATGCCTGAAGTTCGTACCTCCTCAGAAACTGATTTGGCAACCGAATTTTCGGGTGGTATGACTATTGTCTGCTCAGGAGTTGAACTTTCTACATGAAGATTTATTTCTGGTGTTTCAGGAATTCTTTCATCATCATCTTCTGTAGACTCAGTAGAAAGCATAAGCTTTCGTGTCTTCTTCTTCTTCTTCTTCGACAAATGTTTGGCCATATCCTCAGCCCTTCGTTTCCTGGATAATGGAGAAACAGGTGCTGGCACTTCTCGAATTAAAACACCTTGATGAGTGATGTGAGGTTTTCGAACCACTTTTTGTGTTGGATACTTGCTTTTATGTGTTGACTTCATTTTGATTCTTCGAAACATACCAGTCTTCGAAGGAATGATCACTTGTTCTTGAGTGTCTTCAGCAATAGGCTCAATCACTTGTGTCTCAGCAACAGACACTTCAGCTGTTAGAGGCTTCTTCTTTGGAGATTTCGAAGAAGTCAACTCTGTGATTTTGTCTTCATGAGAAGTAGTTTCAGTCTTCTTTGACCGCTTGGATTTCTTACCTTCCCTGTCCAATAGTTTCCCAGTTTCAATAGAAGAATCAATAGTCTTCAAATATGCCACTAAAACAGAATTCGAAGGAACAACTCTGTTGAGCATTGCATCTGGAATACGAGCAACAGATGGAAAAACCTCAGCACTATCTGTGACATCTTTCGGATAATGGTATGGTTGAAAAACAGCTTTTTCTTCATCAGTGGGTACCAAAATCCCTTCCTTGTTGTAAAAATGTTGTAAAATCAAGCTCCAGTATCTTGCACACGAAATACCATGAATAACATTCGTGTGTTCTACACTCTTTTGGAATTCCTTCCACAATTGTGTAGAATAATCCACTTGAAGATCATAGTATAGCCCAGCAACCATGGCATATACTTCCATTCTTCCTTTGTCAATACCAACTGTTCTCCCAGTTAAACACCTTAGAAAAATACCAAATAAGAAATTCCAGATACTTGGAAGACCAGATTTCTTAAAATCACTGATCTTGGATAACTGAGGCTGATATCCCATCTCATTAAACATATGAACTATTTGAGGAAATGTGAAAGCAACATACGGAGGTGAATTCGGAATTTCAAGAATTTGGCAAAAGAGTTTCTTTGATAATCTGACCTTTTTGTCATTCACCAGATGGAAAGTAATTGTATCAGAAGCTTTATTGTAAGTAGCGGTTGATCCGGCTTGAGAAAGCCATGACATTGGAACAGAGAATGAACTGAACATCGCCTTAGACAAAACAGAGCTCTTCAAGGCAACGATTAACATCTTCAATTCTTCCGGATATTTAGAAACATCACCCTCCAAGTAATAGTTAGTTGCTTGAATCTTCATAATTGGCAATGAAGATACATCTTCAATGGTTTGAGAAGGATCAGCATCAACATGAACAAAAGTCGTCATTGTTAAGGTTTGAAAACTTTGAAGATCAGAAAATTTGGGAATTTGTTTTTTTGATCGCGTAAACGGATAATGAACCCTTGAATCCCCTTTTATATGTAACCCTGAAGTTTGAATTTGAAGCGGGATGTATAGTTAATGATATCTGACGTGGCACCTTGAAAATCGGACCATTACTGCGTAAAAGTAGCCATGCGTCAAAAAGTATATGTCACATCACCTTGAAATCCGGACAGAATACCATACGTCATTAAAAACCAGCCTGTATTGTTATCCTCAAGAAGATTGTAACCGTCAGAACCCTTCGTATGGAAGCAAGGCTCTTTTGCTTTTGGGATGAAAAGCGAAGTCATATGCCAGATGTTTGAAATCATCAGCCCGAGTTGGTATTACTCAGCACCTCAAGGATTTCGTGAGTGCAGTGTTCCAAAGAATTTAGACAAGAAACAAATATAATAAAAATTTGGGATACTGTGATGTCAAAATATGAATTTGACACGAAGGCAGATAAAATCTCGGGCAAAGATTGCTTCATTAATCATTAAGAGAAATGATCAACAGCTTGTGTAGGTTCCCGTGAAATACAATCGAATACTTGTAAATAAGTATCAAAGGGCTTCTTTTATAATGCTTCGTGGGTAGTTTAAAATTTTCGTTACATGTCATCCTAAACATAAGGTGATAAATTGTAACAGAAATTACTTGTTTGACCAGTGTAGTCAGGGACAAGTTTGTTTTGATAAATTTGAAGTGACATTGAAGTTCGAATGAAACTCACACGGAAATCATTTTCAAGAAAAAAAATTGTGCTGGATCTTGTTGGGTAACAAACATCAGGGGTTTCGAATGTTTGATCAAGACCACTCATACGAAATGAATATGATTTGAAGTTTCGAATGTTGGTACTAAACCAAATGTTTCGTGTAAATCTGGAACATAGTTCCCCGTCAATTCCTTAAAAGTTTAGAAAATTAGGTTTCTCTTTCATCACGGTCTCATGATGTCAGATCATAAACACAAATTTTTGATATATCTAAGTCTCGATGGGTTTGATCAGAGACCTCTCGGACATATGTCTTCGTGTGTGATCGTGTAAGAACTTTATGGATGAAAAAGATTGGTGTAAGACAAAAAAAGGTACCTTTGTTATTTTTGGACAAAACAGTAAACTCTTAACTCATTTTGAGAAGAGTCAGGTAGCTCAGAGACTAATGTGAATATAAGCCTTATTGGGAAGAAATTTTCATATGACTAATTTCATTAAGGCTTTCGTACACACACATTGAGTCATTGGAGGCTTTGGACAACATGCAACAGCATGCTTCTAGGGACAACTTAACTAGTTCAAAATACTGAAAATTTATCGATTCGTACGAAAACTGTACCTGACCCTAGAACTGCAAGCATAATCCACTGTGTATCATCATGTATATCTGCAACAAAATACTAAAAAGAAATTAGAAACAAAATATTTTTGTTGTTTTGATTTTTCGAAAATAGAGAAAGAACAAAAGCAAAACAAAATCTTTTTGGATTTTTAAATTTTTCAAAAATTTAATAACAAAAACAAACGAAAATCTTTTTGGATTTTTAATTTTTCGAAATTTGAATGACAAAAACAAACGAAAATCTTTTTGGATTTTTTATTTTTCGAAAATTGAATAACAAAAACAAACGAAAATTTTTTGGATTTTTAATTTTTCGAAAATTAAAAGCTAACTGTACTTGTTGCATATACACGAAATTTTATCATCGCCTGATAAGTGACAAATTTACGAATTCGAAGGGATTCGAAACGTTGACTATGAACAGTAACCTCTGAATCAACCCTTAAAATATATGATAAATTTACAAATTCGAAGGGATTCGAAGCGTTGACTATGAACAGTAACCTCTGAACGTTGACTGTTATTGCTTTGTTTTTCATTCAGCGCCTCTGAATCATTCCTGGTCAATCATCATTCTCCTTTTTCGCATGGAACAAAATTTCCATCTATCATTCCAAGTCCTTCTAAAATTTTCACAAAGGATTTTTCATCTAACGGTTTTGTGAAAATATCAGCTAACTGATCAGTTGTTTTCACAAAATGTACTTCAATATTTCCATCCTCCACGTGATCCTTGATGAAATGATAACGAAGAGCTATATGTTTAGTCTTCGAATGCTGCACAGGATTATGACAAATTCTTATTGCACTTTGAGAATCACAATATAATGGAATCTTTTTCATATTGATTGCATAATCACGCAATTGACTTTGAATCCATATAATTTGTGATGTGCAAGCAGCATCAGCCACATATTCTGCTTCAGCTGTTGAAATTGATACACATGTTTGCTTTTTCGACTGCCAGCTCACCAATTTGCCATCGAGAAATTGACATCCGCCACTTGTGCTTTTTCTATCAAGATTACAACCACCCAAGTCTGCATCCGAATAAGCTTGTACAAAGAACCCAGTTTTCGAAGGATACCACAATCCTAATGAAATTGTTCCTTTAAGATAACGAAATATATTCTTCACAGCAGTGAGATGTGGTTCTCGTGGATTTGACTGATACCTAGCACAATTACACACAGAAAACATGATATCAGGTCTACTTGCTGTAAGATAAAGTAATGAACGAATCATGCTTCTGCAAAGAGTTATGTCAACTGCAGGTTTATCTAACGAAGGTGTCAACTTTATTCCCGTTGCCATAGGAACTCGTAACTTTGTGCTATTCGTCAATCCAAACTTCTCTAGCAGATTCTTCGTATATTTTTCTTGATTAATAAAAATTCCTTCTCTGCTTTGACGAATATTCAGTCCAAGAAAATTATTGATTTTTCCCATCATGCTCATTTCGAACTTACTTTTCATCAAATCTTCGAATTCTCTAGATAAAGCATAGTCAGTTGAGCCAAAAATAATATCATCAACATACATTTGAACAAGCATTAGATCATTCCCAACTTTCTTTCGAAATAATGTGGGGTCAACAGATCCTTGTTTAAATTTAGATTGTTTCAAAAATGAAGTAAGAGTTGCATACCATGCTCGTGGTGCTTGTTTTAAACCATAAACTGCCTTATCTAAAATATAAACATGATCTGGATGTTCTTCGTAAATAAAACATGGGGGTTGTTCCACGTAAACTGTTTCTTCAAGCTCTCCATTTAAAAATGCACACTTCATGTCCATTTGATAAACATCAAAGTCTTTGTGAGCTGCATAAGCCAGAAATATACGAACAGCCTCGAGTCTTGCGACAGGGGCAAAAGTTTCTTCATAGTCGATTCCTTCTTGTTGTGAATATCCTTTAACAACAAGTCTAGCTTTGTTTCGAACAATATTTCCATCTTTGTCGGTTTTGTTTTTAAAAATCCATTTTAACCCGACAATTGAAACATTTTCAGGTTTAGGAATTAATCTCCAAAACCTTGTTTCGTTCAAATTCAGATAATTCAGATTGCATTGCAACAACCCAATCTGAGTGTTCCATTGCAACCTTAACTATCTTTGGTTCAATTTTAGAGATGAAAACATTGAACATGCAAAATTCTTGATGAGTATTCAATACCTCATTCTTTGCATGAATTTGAGCTCTTGTTAAAACACCCTCTTGCGAATTCCCCATTACTTGATCCTTCGGATGATCTCTTGTCCACTTTTCCATTGGTGGATAAGCTGGATCAAAGTCCAAAGGTGCATCTTCGTATAAATCATCATTCTCTGAACCTGCAATCAAACAAACATCATTAAAATCATTATTATTTTCAATATATTCTAAATGCTCCCCCTCAACATCATGCTCCCCCTCAACATCAACATCCAATCTCTCATTCTCCCCCCTCGAAAGAATGCTCCCCCTCAACAAGAGTGTTTGAATCCAATTGCTCCCCCGCCACTGGATTTTTTTGCATATTTTCGCCTATTTCTTGAGAAGTTGAAGTTGAATCATCAGTAAGCTTTGTTAATTCAGGGAGATGATTATCATTGGCATTAATTTTAGCATCAACAGCATGATCTGAAATACCAAAAATTAAATCATAATCATTATCCAACATTTGTGAAGGTTCAGATTCTTCTTGTATTTCTTTTAGAATATGATGATTTTCAAAATGCGTTTCAGTTTGTTTAATATAGTAATCATAAAATGTAAGATTAAAAGTTTCTTCCACTTTTCGTGTTCTTTTGTTCAACACACGATATGCGACTGAATTATGCGAATATCCCAAGAAAATCCCTTCATCTGCTTTAGCTTGAAATTTTGTAAGATTATCCTTGAGATTCATAATAAAGCACCTGCATCCGAAAACATGAAAAAATTTCACATTAGGTTTTCGATTGTTGAGAATTTCGTATGGAGTGATGTTAAAACGACGATGAATGAAAGATCTGTTTTGAGTAAAACATGCGGTAGATACTGCTTCAGCCCAAAGGTATTGTGGAAGATTCGCATATGCCAACATAGTCCTTGCCGCTTCGCATAGAGACCTATTTCTTCGTTCAACAACACCATTTTGTTGTGGTGTGTATGAAGATGAAAAATTATGCGAAATCCCTTTGTCCACCAAAAATGAATCAAGAACATTGTTCTTAAACTCAGTTCCATGATCACTCTTAATTTTTCGAACAATCTTCTTTAATGTTGTTTCCATCTTTTTGATAAAGTCAATCATGATTTGTGCAACTTCGGATTTAAGCCTGAGAAAATAAACCCACGTAAATCTGGAAAAATCATTAACAATGACTAATATGTACCATTTCTTGTTGATTGTTGAAACTGTTGATGGACCACACAAATCAATGTGTAACAGTTCCAGAGGTGCGACTATTTTCGAATCTATCGTAATTAGATGACCTTATTTATGTTGCTTTCCAACTTCACAAGCTGCACATAAAGAATCATTATCAAATTTAAGTACAGGTAAACCTCTTACCAGATCTTGTACCACAAGTTTATTAATGTTTCGAAAGTTGAGATGAGAAAGTCTTCGATGCCAAAGCCAACTTAAGTCTGATGTTGCTTTTGACAGAAGACATATAACAAGTTTCCCTACTATTGGATTGATGTCCAAAGTAAACATGTCACCTTTCCTTTTGGATTTAAGTAAAACGTCTTTAGTGTTGACATTCGAAATAACACTTCCTTCTTCATTAAAAAGAACTTGATTGCCAGTGCCCACAACAAGTTGGGAAACACTTATCAAGTTATGTTGAAGACCTTCAACATATGCAACACGATTCACTGTGAATTGTCCGTTTGTTATCTTCCCATATCCTTTGACTTGACATTTTTGATTGTTCCCAAACTTCACAACTCCAGCATTCTTTAGACTTCAAAAATCACGTAAATTCTCCTTCTTCCCAGTCATGTGACGAGAGCAACCACTATCAATGTACCATTTATTATCATATTGCTCATCACATAGTACCTACAATCAGTGGAAAAATTTAGGTACCCAAGGCTTTTTGGGTCCATGGAAATTAGATTTCAATTTTGAAGGTAATGAAGAACTTTTAACCCAATCACAAACTTTGGTTTTGAGACTATCAATTAAGTTTACATCTTCATTTAAAGGAACCGAAACATAAGATTTTGATGGTTTCAAATGTTCACTAACATTACCCTTCGTATTCTGAGTTTGTGAATGTACATTCTTTGTTTTGATTACTGGTTTCCATGCTTTGACAGAAATGTTCGAATCCTTAGAAGATAAACTTCCATTTGATGAAGTATTTACATACTTTTCATAGGCTTCGTGAATTTGCTCCCTTGAAAATGTATTCGACTGATACATTTTTCCTTTGCCTTCAATCCAATGATCAATGTTCTTCCTTGAAGTTATTCCCTTTTCATGTGAAATTTTCATAGTTTCTTTCTTTTTATGATTAGGAAAATTTGGCTTTTTAGGAAAAAAATCAACTTTTGGATTGGTTAGAAAAGATTCACCATAAGATGTATCAACAGTGGATTTAAAATCTTGACGTTGAAAGAATTTTTGATTTGGATTTGATGTATTTGAAATTTTAGTTTTTGAGACTTTCGAAAACTTTGGTTGTTTATTCACTTCAGACATTAAATGCTTTGATTTTGATGAATGTTGATTATTTGTTGAAAAAGAGGAATTTTTAGCTTTAAAAACATTTTTGGGTGATTGTAATTCAGACATCTTTTGAGACTCAATCATCTGCCAAAATATTTTCTTCCTGGCTTGTCTTTTTGAAATGTTATTTTCCTTCGAAAATTTGTCAATTTGATCTTTGAATTCCGTGGAGTTTAGTTTGACAACTTTTTCATTTTCCTTTACAACTTGTTTTGAATTCTCTTTTTCAACTTTTGAATTTTCAACCCATTTTCTTTGCGGTTTTTGACGGTGAAAAACATACGAATTCTTTGTTAGGTTGTTTTCAACTGTGCTTTGATTTGCAAAGAAACCTTCATCAGTTGTTTTCAAATTATCTTCTTCAACTAACTTCTTTAATTCTGGTTTGATATTCTCAACATTTCCAGTAGTTACGAATACTTGATTTGGAAAAATGACATCATCTGTACACTTGAAATTTGGATAAACCACAGTATTCGTTTCAAGATAGTGATCACCTTTTTCATTCATCACTTTTTCAAACTTTTGTGTATCACCATACACTTGATCAACCACTATTCGAGGAATTTCTTCTTCCTTTGAAGATTTCTTTTCCTTCGAAATTTCTTCTTTTTTTTCATCATCGCTATCATCAGTTTGACTGTCTCTAAGATCCACGAAGTCCATATCACAAACTTTCGAAGTTGAGGGTATATCAGTTTCTTTCTTAACCATCAAGTCCTTAACTTTTTCTTTCCCTTTAAATGTTGATGCAACATTAACAACAGACAACTGGGAACAGTCAACATCCTCAAGATCACTAATTTCACTAATATTGTCAAAATTATCTTCAATATCAACAAAATTAGATTGAGAATCAGATGTTGAATTCTCAGTCTTTTTCAAAATTTGAATTTGTTCAGATTTAGTCAAAGTATCATTCACTATGTTAACTAACTCATTCACATCAAGACATTCATCAATTTTGACAATTCCATATTTATATCTATCATCAGGAACTTTGTCAAAATCAGCTATTATTTTCTCACAATCATACGAAATATTATCTACCTTAGCTCTTTCGAATGCTAGAAAAGGTAGTAATTTTCTATGTTGCTATTTACTTATTTCACATGAATGATGTAAATCAGTTAATTTGCCATAAAGTCTCTTAGCAGAATTACAGTATATGTATCTTTGTGCTAGCAAAAGTTTGACTTCATTTGACAAAGTATCTCTATCACACATAATATTCATTATTTGTAATTCTAAACAATCAACTTCACTTATTTTCATGTCTAATCGCTTTTTGGTCTCTAATAACTCCATGGACAACTTGTTGGCCTCATTGCAGGCAGACACAACAATTGAATCAAAATAAGTAACAGTCTCATCAAAAGATATTAGTTCAGAGTCATAAGCATGTGTAGGAATATTAAAAGATTCGAGAATATTACGTACCTTTGTTGTCATTGGGGATTTGTCTGCTGTCTTGGATACGAAGCATCTTCCTTTCACTTCGAATTCCTCTTCATCTGATTCCTCCTCCATCTTCGCATACATTGCTCCATGTGTTGGATTCCTCATTTCTTCATCGTCTGATCCGGATGACCAGATTTGATATGTTCCATCCTCCTCCTGTTCACCCCTTGCGACCAGTGATAAATTCTTGGCTTTCGCACGAACCTCCTCTAGCTTTTCTGCATAATAAGCCTCATCTTTTACTTTATTCTTTCTCTCATCCTTCTTCCGAAGCATACAATCATTCGCAAGATGATTGGCTCCATTGCAATAATGACAATCAACACCAGCATCACCTTTCAGCTTTTTCTCACTCTTTCCTTCAGACATTTTTGAATCTTTCTTCTCAATCTTCTTTTTCTCCTCAACAACAGTTTTACTCACAGTACTTCCTTTTACCTCAGCAAGCTTAGCCTTCGGATTGAACGATTTTTTGAAAAACTTCTTGACACGATTATTCGAGTAAAATGCTATTGCCTCATCATCCAAATTCATTATGAATCCCTCTTCTTCCTCAGAATCACCATTTTCAGCTTCTTTCTCAGATATCTTTGACACAAGTGCTAATGGACCTCCCAAATTCAGCTTCGTCTCCTCAACAATTTCATTTACCTCAGTTTCGTGTGTCTTCAACTGATTGTACAAATCATTGAGAGTTGATGTATCAAAACTTTGCTGATTCTTCACCATCATACTCACGCTTCTCCATTCTTTTCGAAGACCCATCACAAAGATGAGATTGAATTCTATTGAAGTCCTGGTAATTCCATACCGATTACAACGATAGATTAACTCATTCAGTCGATCATAGTAGACTTCAATTGATTCACCTTCTTTTTGTCTGAAATCTTTCAGCTCGACCAAACACTGTTTGACTGAACTGATTTTCGTCTTCTCACTTCCTTGAAACTTATCTTTCAGATTGTTCCAGATCTATTTTGCAGTTGTAAAACTCCTTACATAATTGTACACAACTGGAGGTAAAGCTCCTCGCAATTCCCTAATACACCTCTTCTCCAGTTTCTTCAGACGATCAGTTTGATTATTAACACCAGAACTTGTAGAAGATGATCCAATTGCTTGAACATTCACAGGAACATTGACATTTCCAGTGATACATGACCATAATTCTTCATCAAGACCATTCAGATAATCCTGCATACGATCAGCCCACTGATCATAATATTCAGGGATTAGCATTGGAATTTTGGTTGATGATCCTAACAAATGAGAAAACGAGGTCATCGAATTGAGATTGAAGCTCGCCATTATTGTACGGAAGATGACTTTGAAAATTTTTAAGAAGATTTGGAAATTTAAAAACAAACTAGTTGAATCAAATCGGAATTACAAGAAGAACACTCGATTCAACAATTCAAATGCAGAATCAAATCACAAACTAAAATCTAAACAAATTTTTCACGATCAAAAAGTGCGGAAACTTTTGAACCAAAAATTTGATTCAAAAACTTTTTGAATGGATGAAAATCAGATCACAGATGTGATTCCTGCTCTGATACCAATTGAAGAATTAAAGAATCGAGTATAAAATGAATCAGAGTATAGAATCAAGTAAGAATGCGAAATTGAACACTGGATGTAAATATGATCTTGTTTCAGCTCTATTACGCTTTCAAGTGTTTAGAGAGTACAAAGACAGGTCTGTAAAAACTCTTATCTAACTCTAGTAAATATCCATATTTATAGGGAACAGAAAGCGTACAAAAAATATACTAAGGCATAGACACTAAATCTTAGAATAAAAACGCCTTAGTAAAATACATTACAAAACATTCGAAGAGGCAAAATACACTTCGACTAATTACAACCTTTTAACCTTACACACAACACTTGAGTTTACGGCCGTAAACTCAAGGTGGGCCGTAAACTCACCCTTAAGACTCATATTCCCTCATTTTCATTCATTATCTCACTTTCCCTCAAGAACACTTGAGTTCTCTCTAAAGTATCATCCAACTTTTCATCTTAGATCTTCAAAAGTGTAAGTGTTCTTTCTCTAGTTTGTTGTTAATCCTTCTTAACTAGCTTCATCCTCATGATTCTTCCATGGAAATCATGTTTTCTTAGATCTTCAAGAAACACCAAGAACACACACTAGTGTTCTTGGCCAAAATCAACCATTTCAAGCCTCTATATCGTAAGTACTCTTCCCTACACTTGATATCTAGTTAGGACTCATGCTTAGAGCCTTGAAAACATCAAGAACACAAGAACAAAAGGAGTTTACGGCCAAGCCATCTCCCATGGCCGTAAACCCCTTTAAGGGTGCCATTTTGGCCATAAACCCTCCTAGATGTAAAGCTTGTGACCTAGAACCATTCATTGATGAGTATAGGACCTTAAACCACACTCACTTCATAATGTCCATGAGTTTACGGCCGTAAGCTCCTTGCTTGGCCGTAAACTCATCAAAAGCTTTCCTTATGATGATCTTTATCATCCTTGTGCAGAGCAAAGGTCCTTAAAGCTTCCCTAGCCTTCAAACAAACACTTATGCATGTTTGACCATGAGTTTACAGCCGTAAACTCCCTTTGGCCGTAAACCCATGGTAGTAAACTCATATTAGTACCATTCCACTCTCCTTTGATGAATCACATGTGATTCCAACACTTGGTCAAAGTGTTTCCTAGTCTCGGAAGGTGTTTCCTTTCATATAGTTGCTTATAAACACTATATTCATGCCAATATATGTCATTTAGGACTTATTGTGTCTCGGGACTTCATTCGTGGAACTTCTCATCCTTACACGCATATTCGTTAAATCACCCACATCAGTTGAGTTCATACCCCGTAATAAATCTTTTAACTGTTTTAAATTCTTTTAAGGGGAGGGGGGATACAAGTTGAACACAATGATAATTATGTAATTGTTTGTTATAAACATCTTTCAAAATGTTGCTTATGTCTTTTATAAGTGATCAAAACATTTCAAAAACTCTTTTAAGGTTATGTTACTTTATATTTAATCAAATTCCGTTTTTAAAGTACAAGCATAACTTAGTAGATAAAGGATTCTATTCAATAACAGTTCAAGTAAAACATTAGTAAACTATAATAGGTATAGTTTAGGAAGATACTATTCATTACTTCTAGTACAATGAAGCATACAAAGAGTCAGTTCATACATGAGTCAAACATACTATGATGAGAAACAAACAGAACATACTATTATGAGACACAGAACAAACATACTAAGTTGTTATAGCATGGAACTACTACAGGATCTAATTATACCAATGAATCACTAACTCATTGTTTTAAACAAAAGGTGATAGTTATATTGGGTATACATGATCATATAACTTCAATTTGAATTACACGGCTTGCAAGAATTTGCAGAGGTCGTGTTTGGTTCCCTTAATCTCTAGACAGGGAGAGTGTTTAGTAGGGGTACTAGCCTTCACATTATGACCATAATAAAACCAACATGTTTTAGGTCATCAGTACATCCGTATGTCATTATAAACGACAACTGTGTACTTACATCTCCCATTACTTTTATAAAGTGACAGTACCACTTGAAAGTCAATACAAACTATATTTTGGTTAATGATAGTCTCACTTGGGAAACACACAACTCATGCAAGAAACAAACACACATAGCATTAGATGCCTTGGTAGAAGGCTATGTTTAGTAAGAGAGGGCCATAATGCTAACCTTATGATTCCTTAATGTATACATCAAAGGATATATATATCAATAGGATCCGACAGGTAATAGGATGTGTGCTCTCCGCTTCATTTCCTGTTCCTTGTTTGGTTGTGGGCTTGGAACAAACTCACCCAGTCTATTTTCTATTCGATTCTAGATATATATATGCTCAGTATACATTAAGTCATCATAAGGGTACCAGGTATGGGTCAAGTCATAGAACACAGAGTCAATGCACAGTTTTCTAGTACAAAACATACTTTCCAAATCAGAACCTTTGGTATACAAAACTAGAAACTTCCCAGTAAAGGGTTTAATCCATTTTATTAAACCAGTATAAACTGGACTTTAGGTGATTAACTCTATAATACTTTAGTTTATACATCATGGTTATATATAACTAATACCCAATAGGTAGTTGGATGTGTGTTTTCCGCCTTACTTCCTGTTCCTTGTTTGGTTGTGGGCTTAGGGCAGATTCACCCAATTAACTTTCTATCCGATATTAGATCATATATATCCAGTATAAACTAAGTTATTATAAAAGTGATCACTGTGGTTACCATTTTATTATAATAAATAAGGGTTTTCTTAAAGAATCTTTTCATTAAATATAAAGGGACCATTACAATTAACTCCATGAGTAACAGGTGAATACCCTAGGGTTATATACCATAATGATCAAACAAACAATGGGATGTGTGCTTTCCGCCTTAGGGCAGATGCGCACAATCGATTGTTTGTTTACTTTGAATCTTATATAACTTGTATCCATTTAGTACTCATGGAAGAGATTGTAGAGTCATTTTTACTTATCTTTCATTAAAGTAGGAAATATAGGATTTTCTAGAGGAACAGGCGAACTTTTCTAAACAGAACTTACAACTTACAACATTTTACAACTTACTACATTTTCAACTACATTTTCAACTACATTATACAACTTACTTACATCACTAAAATCTTATGAACTCACCAGCTTAATTGCTGATCAACTCTTTCAAATAACTTGTATTCTCAGGAGACTAATAGTCAGGTACTCGTGCTGGGAATTCAGAAGATGGAGCATAGTAGCTTCAAGTCTTGTTTTGTTATTTGCTTATAAATTCTATGTTTATGAACACACACTTGTAAACACTTTCTTTCTAATGAAATGGTTGTTCATTACTTGCTTACTATAATGCATATCTTGTGATACTAAACATGACGTCCTCCACCCCTGAACATTTCCGCCGTTCCGGTTTTGGGTGTGACAGATTGGTATCAGAGCATTGTTTATAGTGAACTAAGTATATCAACCGATAAAAGATATACAACTATAAATATAATGGGGCTTAAGTGCTCTGGATAATGATATATTTTAAGAGTATAACGATAATTTATAAAAATATACCTACTTGCTTATACATGTACATACTAGACCAAGTATCACAAGAAGAACAGAACTAAAGTATTTAAAGGTTGAACACTTTCGTCAAACCTGAACAGTTATGTAATCATAGCTAGGATCAATATAGCCTGATCAACTATATTCATTCGAGATGTGACCGACATGTGTTTGGGAGTGATGTGGTGTTGCAACAGTCTTAAAACTTACCTAAACACCAGTCAAGAGAATACTAGATCAAGTACATTAGAGTTAGAATACTATAGGAGTATTCTATGATACCATAACGCAATAACAAGTTTAAAACATACCAAGTACATTACGTTAAAATACTATAGGAGTATTTTAGGCACCATATAAATAACTTATGTGATAACTTAAAAGACCCTTACGAATAGGTCTATAATCTTACAATGTATACTCTTAAGGTTTTATATAATTGAGATCTTATAGACTTAGAATTTGTGATCTACGCTTCACTACCCATTCCTTAATTGGTTGTGGTTTTAGAGTAGGATCACTTATTCGAAGGTCTATTTAATCTTGAATTATATACAACTTGTATACATTGTACAATTATAGCAGGACTCTGTAAGGATCACCCCATAAAGTTACCATTAATCTCATAGATTCTTTAGTCACTTCCATTCTCGCACAACAAGTCCAGATAGAAGTAACCACTTCCTCATAGTAGACAACATAAGAGTCAGGAGGAAACAAGAGCAAGTTCATGAGGAGCTTTCAAAGAGGGATCAATAGAAGTAACCAAAACGTCTTACACGTCATACTAATAAGTAATAATCTTGTTAACTTAATGAGCGAGTGGAGACACTGCTCACATTATATGGTAGGATTATTTTCTTACATGCAGCTGGTAACAGTTATTCAGGCAACAGATATTCATTCGAGGATAGCCATTTCAAATTCATAGAGTTTATTAGGTATAAACTCTTTTATGGATTGTTTCTAGAACCCTGTGGAAGTCAGGACCCGATACACCCAGAACTAGGATAACTTTGTCTTTTAGCTTTCGGCTTGTGTCCATTGCTTTAGACTTATTCCGTCTCATCTTTGTATTCTTTTAGCAAAGATGCCTCATCGCCGATCAAACAGACGCACTACTCCGATAACTCCAACACCTCCTCCACAAATCGATACGACAACTCTAAATGCTGCAGTAGCTGCGGCTGTGGCAACAGCCATGGCTCAATATCATCCTACCAGTTCCAGCGGAGGTGGAACACCTGTTCATCCTACTCAAAGTGAGGTCCCTGTGCGCTCGAGAGAGTGCTCCTACAAGGACTTCACCAACTGCAAACCCCTTTCCTTTAATGGGAATGGTGGAGTCATCGCGCTGATGCGATGGTTCGAGAAAACAAATTCAGTCTTTGAAATCAGTTCGTGCCCAGAAGGGAGCAAAGTGAAGTTTGCTGCCTGCACCTTCTCCAGCAAGGCCCTAACATGGTGGAATAACCATGTTAAGTCACTGACCCTATCCGTGGCTAACTCAATAGGTTTGGAGAACCTAAAAGAGTTAATGCTGGAAGAATACTGCCCGAGAGGCGAAGTTCAAAAGCTGGAACAAGAACTATGGGAGCTCACAATGGTCGGCTCAGACATAGTGGCCTACACTGACAGATTTAGTGACTTAGCAGCTCTATGCCCCGGGATGGTTACCCTGGAGAGCAAGAAGATAGAAAGATACATTTGGGGTCTGACTCCTCTGACCCAAGGAGATGTGTTGTTTTCTAACCCAGCCACATTCGATAGCGCCAAACGCCTAGCCCAGCGACTCATTGACCATGGAATCAGCCATGGTGTAGAAGTCCTCGTTCCTGAGCCATCAAAGGGAAATATCTACAAACAGAAGTCGGGGAACAAGAGGAAGAAGAAGCGAACAACACAGGACACCCCGCAGGAGCAACAAGCGAGTTCTATGTACGCCGCTACAACGCCTGCTGCTCCAGCACCTGCCAGTCGATATGTTGCAACCCTCCCAAAGTGTGGAAAGTGCAATTATCACCACACTGGAGTATGCCGGGAAATGCAGTGTCTGAACTGCCATAGAAAGGGATACACAGTCCGTTTCTGCAGGGCACCGGCTTAACCGATCTCCCAAGTCCTCGGATCTAAAGAAAACCAAGCCTGTTATGGCTGTGGTGAGACTGGACACAATCAGAGGGAGTGCCCGATAGCAAAGAACTCAGGAGCTGATGGACGAATTCTGATGATCACCGCAGGAGAATCTACCCCGGAGTTGTCGACGAGCAGCGGTACGTTTTCGAAATAGTAATTACTTTGAAAAATTAATTTATATTCATATAAGATTAAAACTTTTGGAAAACTCTTAAAAAGTAATTATGATAACTCACAAATTGAAATAGATCACATTATCCAAGATAACTAAAAGATCCGTTTAGAGAAGCTATGATGGCTTAGCATATACATCAGGGTTGTGCATAACTAAGATATTGCAGACTTAGAGTGAGTGACTCCGCCTTAATTCCTATTCCTTGTTTGGTTGTGGATTTGAGGCAGAGTTACTCAGTCGACTGTCTTATTCATCTTAAATATTCATAACTTGTATATAACAGGCGATCGTAGTGGTACCGAGGAGGATCATGATATAAAGTATCATCACCAGTTATCAAAACACTTTCATTTGTATGTATGCGCACATAGCGGTACGATACGTAGGAGTGTTAACATCAAAGGGAAAACAGAAAGCCCCGAATCATTTACAAAGAGTACATTTTCGAACACACTAGGAGTACATTGTCGAACATACTAGGGATACATCATCGTATAACAGACGTTTCTTTCAAATTGGCCAAAACTTCGTTCAGTAAAGAGTCCGTTACTATCATTTGTCATGAATTGGTGTGGTCCTCACCATACTAAGTTCATATGTTTCTATCGCCTCGATCGACAAGTTCTCGAAACTTTCGTCATTCGTATCGACAGTCCGACCTAAACCTCAGTTTTATCTTTCGTATTCTAAACCCCGAAGTGCTCGTGCGAAGAGTACTTTGTCCTCCGAAGCCTTATCGTCAGATGTACGCAGACCGTCTCGAAATACCACTCGTCCAACAGGCCAAGTTCGAGCACAGAGGCAATGGACGAATACAGCCCACCTATCACTATTCAGTGTATACGCGAGGGTGGTATATGATTATGATTACGCAGATTTAGTATGTGTGTTTCCGCCCTATCTCCTGTTCCTTGTTTGGTTGTGGACCTGGGGCAGAGTCGCACATCCGACCGTCTTACTAATCCTAATTATATACGACTTGTATACACGAGGTAATGATAGATGGACCAAGTACGAATCCTATCATGAACACCAGGGCAAAGTTGCCAGGTCTACGAGTAGGTATTCTGCAAATCAGAGGAGCGTAACCCCAGTAGTGCTGTAAGAAAGCTAATTTCGGGACAAAATTCCATCTAACGGGGGGATGATGTGATAACCCGAAAATTTTTTGGTTTAAAAGCTCAATCAGTCAACTCAACTGAGTGTCAGACTCATTGGTAATGAGTTCTAGCCTGGTTAAGGTCATTCTAAGGAGTTTTAAACCTAGTACACTTAAGGAATGAGTGTTAGAATGAACCTGCTAGAGACACTGTACAACAAATCAAGCTTTAACCTCTTCAAAAAGAGTTCACGGCCACAACACTTGAGTTTACGACCGTAAACTCAAGGTGGGCCGTAAAATCACCCTTAAGACTGATATTCCCTCATTTTCATTCATTATCTCACTTTCCCTCAAGAACACTTGAGTTCTCTCTCAAGTATCATCCAACTTTTCATCTTAGATCTTCAAAAGTGTAAGTGTTCTTTCTCTAGTTTGTTGTTAATCCTTCTTAACTAGCTTCATCCTCATGATTCTTCCATGGAAATCATGTTTTCTTAGATCTTCAAGAAACACCAAGAACACCAAGAACACACACTAGTGTTCTTGGCCAAAATCAACCATTTCAAGCCTCTATATCATAAGTACACTTTCCTACACTTGATATCTAGTTAGGACTCATGCTTAGAGCCTTGAAAACATCAATAACACAAGAACAAAAGGAGTTTACGGCCAAGCCATCTCCCATGGCCATAAACCCCTTTAAGGGTGCCATTTTGGCCATAAACCCTCCTAGATGTAAAGCTTGTGACCTAGAACCATTCATTGATGAGTATAGGACCTTAAACCACACTCACTTCATAATGTCCATGAGTTTACGGCCGTAAGCTCCTTTCTTGGCCGTAAACTCATCAAAAGCTTTCCTTATGATGATCTTTATCATCCTTGTGTAGAGCAATGGTCCTTAAAGCTTCCCTAGCCTTTAAATAAACACTTATGCATGTTTGACCATGAGTTTACGGCCGTAAACTCCCTTTGGCAGTAAACCCATGGTAGTAAACTCATATTAGTACCATTCCACTCTCCTTTGATGAATCACATGTGATTCCAACACTTTGTCAAAGTGTTTCCTAGTCCCGGAAGGTGTTTCCTTTCATATAGTTGCTTATAAACACTATATTCATGCCAATATATGTCATTTAGGACTTATTGTGTCTCAGGACTTCATTCGTGGAACTTCTCATCCTTACACGCATATTCGTTGAATCACCCACATCAGGTGAGTTCATACCCCGTAATGAATCTTTTAACTGTTTTAAATGTTACTTATGTCTTTTATAAGTGATCAAAACATTTCAAAAACTCTTTTAAGGTTATGTTACTTTATAGTTAATCAAACTTCGTTTTTAAAGTACAAGCATAACTTAGTAGATAAATGAGTCTTTTCAATAACAGTTCAAGTAAAACATTAGTAAACTATAATAGGTATAGTTTAGGAAGATACTATTCATTACTTCTAGTACAATGAAGCATACAAAGAGTCAGTTCATACATGAGTCAAACATACTATGATGAGAAACAAACAGAACATACTATTATGAGAAACAGAACAAACATACTAAGTTGCTATAGCATGGAACTACTACAGGATCTAATTATACCAATGAATCACTAACTCATTGTTTTAAACAAAAGGTGATAGTTATATTGGGTATACATGATCATATAACTTCAATGTGAATTACATGGCTTGCAAGAATTTGTAGAGGTCGCGTTTGGTTCCCTTAATCTCTAGACAGGGAGAGCGTTTAGTAGGGGTACTAGCCTTCACATTATGACCATAATAAAGCCAACATGTTTTAGGTCATCAGTACATCCGTATGTCATTATAAACGACAACTGTGTACTTACATCTCCCATTACTTTTATAAAGTGACAGTACCACTTGAAAGTCAATACAAACTATATTTTGGTTAATGACAGTCTCACTTGGGAAATACACAACTCATGCAAGAAACAAACACACATAACATTAGATGCCTTGGTAGAAGGCTACGTTTAGTAAGAGAGGGCCATAATGCTAACCTTATGATTCCTTAATGTATACATCAAATGATATATATATCAATAGGATCCGACAGGTAATAGGATGTGTGCTCTCCGCTTCATTTACTGTTCCTTGTTTGGTTGTAGGCTTGGAACGAACTCACCCAGTCTATTTTCTATTCGATTATATATATATATATATATATATATATATATATATATATATATATATATATATATATATGCTCACTATACATTAAGTCATCATTAGGGTACCAGGTATGGGTCAAGTCATAGAACACAGAGTCAATGCACAGTTTTCTAGTACAAAACATACTTTCCAAATCAGAACCTTTGGTATACAAAACTAGAAACTTCCTAGTAAAGGGTTTAATCCATTTTATTAAACGAGTATAAACTTAAAGGACCTTAGGTGATTAACTCTATAATACTTTAGTTTATACATCATGGTTATATATAACTAATACCCAATAGGTAGTTGGATGTGTGTTTTCCGCCTTACTTCCTGTTCCTTGTTTGGTTGTGGGCTTAGGGCAGATTCACCCAATTAACTTTCTATCTGATATTAGATCATATATATCCAGTATAAACTAAGTTATTATAAAAGTGATCACTGTGGTTACCATTTTATTATAAGAAATAAGGGTTTTCTTAAAGAATCTTTTCATTAAATATAAAGGGACCATTACAATTAACTCCATGAGTAACAGGTGAATACCCTAGGGTTATATACCATAATGATCAAACAAACAATGGGATATGTGCTTTCCGCCTTAGGGCAGATGCGCACAATCGATTGTTAGTTTACTCTGAGTCTTATATAACTTGTATCCCTTTAGTACTTATGGAAGAGATTGTAGAGTCATTTTTACTTATCTTTCATTAAAGTAGGAAATATAGGATTTTCTAGAGGAACAGGCGAACTTTTCTAAACAGAACTTACAACTTACAACATTTTACAACTTACTACAACTTACTACATTTTCAACTACATTTTCAACTACATTATACAACTTACTTACATCACTAAAATCTTATGAACGCACCAGCTTAATTGCTGATCAACTCTTTCAAATAACTTGTATTCTCAGGAGACTAATAGTCAGGTACTCGTGCTGGGAATTCAGAAGATGGAGCATAGTAGCTTCAAGTCTTGTTTTGTTATTTGCTTATAAATTCTATGTTTGTGAACACACACATTGTAAACACTTTCTTTCTAATGAAATGGTTGTTCATTACTTGCTTACTATAATGCATATCTTGTGATACTAAACATGATGTCCTCCACCCCTGAACGTTTCCGCCGTTCCGGTTTTGGGGTGTGACACTTTCTACCAAATATAATTATTTATTTTGAGAAATTTGATTTTTTTTTCAAATATTAAACTCAATTCATTATGGTGTTAACAAATTTTATTTGGTTTAAAACAATCCATGATATTATACATCAATTGTGATATTCCAAAATGCCCAAACTTTATAACAAGTGTCAAAATTTTATAAAATAAATGCAAGTTTTATAATATTCAAACTTCCCCCAAAGTTTTATATTATATATAACATCTTTAATTATTTACATATGTCATGAGACCTAAATTATATTATGGACAATAGTTTATAAACATTAGCTTACTTATGAGCATAAGAGCCAAAATGTCATAAAATTTTATATTTTATAAACATAACCCTCAAACCTTATAAATTATATTAAAAATATGATGAAAAATACCCTTTCTCTCCTCAAAATTACGTTCACATCTCTTCCCCCAAGTCATCTCTTCCCTAACCCTAATCATTCTACTCATTCCTTCACTCCACCTTTCTCTTTCTCTCTCTAAAAACTTCTCTCTCCCTTCTCTCTAAAGCTGACAAACATAGAAGGCAAATCTGTGGGAAGGATTTTTACAGTCAATTCTTCATGAGTTCATAAGCATCTTAGTAACTTGGTGGACGATTTTGGTGGAGTATAACCCCAAAGCGATGACGAGAGAGATGAGTTATCCAGAGAGATAGAATAGCTCTTTTCTCTCTTTTCTTCTCTCTAAAACCCCCATTCTTTACCTCTATGAATTAGCTCCAAAACCCACAAAATTTCCAGCAAATAACCCTCATTTTACTCAAGAATATTCATCATTTGAAGTTGATCTTCAAGGTAAAATCAATTTCCTTACATTTTGTTCACTTTTCTTTCAAAAATATCAAGTTTTCTTGCATTTTTCTTCTCCATAAACACTTTTCTTTGAGTTTATTCACATGCATGTTAAATTTGATGATGATAGTGGTAGGATTTGACTTAAAAACAACATGCATGTTGTTAGAAGGTGAAATCCAATGATTAAAACCTAAATCAAATCCATCAACTTGAGTTTTACAAGTGTTAAAGATCCAAAACCACATGCATTCAAGTTTTTCATTTGGAAACATCATTTTGAACAAAATAAGTTCATTCATGGTCTTTAAATCATATTGCATGTGATGAACATCAAGCTTAAAGGCTTGATTATCAACGTACATTATTAAGAATGCTCATAAAGGATTTATTCATAAATAAATATCTGAAACTTCTTTTCTGCTCCAATCCGATTTTTCCTAGAATCCAAACAACAAAATAAGATGATCTAGAAATTTTCAGAAAATAACTCTTTTTTTCTCAATTTATTGTAATTTTTGCAAGAAAATAGGGCAATAATTCATATAAAATACTTTTGATAGTTAATAAATTCTGGTAAATTTAGGATATCACCTATGCACCAAGTACAAACATTTCATGAAGTTGTATGCATTTCTAAGGCTGTTTTCTGTTGTTTTCTATTTTTTTTAAGAGAAATAAATAGCAAAACACCGTTATGAATGTCCAAAGCCATATTTAATAATTTTCGCATCTTCTAGACATTATAAAGACTCTATGAAAAGCTTTCCAGATTTTTCCAAGACAATTTCTTATTTTTCCCGATTTAATGAATACTTAAGGTATTAAATTGATGAAAAACAGCTCCACTTATCCAAAAATTATGAAACTTCATCCAAATATCTTATATTACATATAAGTAATAAATAAAAAGTTTAGTGAATTTTACCTACTTTTTAATAAATTTTCACAAATTAATGTTTATTTAAATGAATAAAACAAAGAAAAATAGTGAAACTGTTTGGAAACCAACTTTTATATTTTTTCCAGCTTTCATATTTGTAATAACAGTAGAAAAAAAGTTTGGAGAATTTTTGAAACTGTTTTCTATTTATCTCTATTTTGATAGAATAAATACAAAAAAATCAGAAAAATCGTGTTAAACTGTTTGAAAATACATTTTATTATTTTTTCCAGATTACATATGTTTCATATAAGTGGAACACAAAGTTTGGGGAATTTTCTTAACTTATTGATATTTTGCATGAATTTATATCTAACTAGAGAATTAAATATTGGAAAAATGATTATACATATTTAAAATCCATGAAAACTTATCTGGAAACCCTTTAATATTGTTAGAACCAAAATCCGAAGTTTAGTAATTTTATTAATTTTTGAGTATTTTTCATGATTTTATGATTATTCAATAAATTAAAATCGTGAAAAATAGTTAGACAAATCGAAAATTCAAGAAAATTTATATTGGGATCTTTGACTTCAGTTAGAAATAAAATGCAAATTGGAAAATTTTGGAACTAAATTGATTTAGTTTTTGATTAATTAATCATTGAAACACCACCTAAAATGTTAAATTTTAACATTTCAATAATGGCGATTTCCACTTGAATTTGTTATACAACAAATTGATTCATAGAAATCTAAATTTCTCATAAAAATATTTGTAACTTATCAATATCAAAATTTTAACACAATATTGGCGTAATTCTATTGTAGAAGTTAACTATGCTAGTGTTAGATTTCGATTAGAGACTCATTAGTATGTAACATCGTTGTAGGAACCAATAGTGGTACAAGTGGAGCGTAGTTCAAGGCACCATTTGCATTATCTCAAGGCATTGTGAGTATTCACGCATCCCCTTATTTTCAGTTTTTATGTTTTGGGGTGGAAAAGCATGTCCGAAAAAGTATTTATTGTTCGTTGTATTTAAATTGATTTGTATCAAACTTGATTGCTATATTTTGCTATGTATGTTTATGCAACTTGAAACACGTGGCCTTATCGCCTTAAGTCCCTTCTACTTTACGCCAACCATTAACTCTTTGAGCCAATGGTCATTATGGATAGCGCTATTAGGAATTGACAACTCCTCACTCGCCCGATTGCTTGAGTGCATGATATCATATTCATTTATGGAACGATAATCATAGATCTTGATAGGGCATCAGTTATAGGCTTGGTTGTGAACTCATTGTTTGCTCATATACATACAAACTTGTTACTTATTATAGATATAAACTTTGTTCGTCAATATAACAACTAACTTTTAGTACTGGAAACTTATATACTTGTTTTAGCAATGAAATTGTTTGCTCCTTGTAACAACGAACTTGTTTGCTCCTTGTAACAACGAACTTGTTTTCTCCTTGTAGCAACGACCTTGTTCGCTCCTTGTAGCAACGAACTTGATTGCTCATTATAGCAATGAAACTTGTTTACTAGTTTTAGTAACGAACTTTATTTCCCATGAGAATATGAACGTTCCATCTCATTTGGGAAACATACTTTATCTCTCATGATGACAACGAACTTTGTTTATGCAAACTTATTTACGCATTTTTGCAATATATTTCTATTTATGGAAACTTCTATCAACCATTTGATTACAATTCATGAAACCAATGTTATTTTTAACTTGTGAACTCACTAACTATATTTATAGTTGACGCTCGTTTTACATGCTTTTTCAGGAATCACCTACTAAGAGGCACGTAGAGACACAACACTTGTAGGAGCATTTGCATGTGTTGTCTTTCAAATACATTGTAATTTATCTTAAAAAGTTGTTCAAATTCGTTGTAAATTGTAATAATTTTTAATACCATGGTTGGTGTTGTCTTTTAACTTTTTCTATGAGACCTGTTGTACTGTTGCGTCCCGTGTTTCCGCTTTAGCGGGGTGTGACAGAAATGGTATCAGAGCCGAAGGTTATAGACAATACCGGTTTTCCATTGGAGAACCACAATTATAGCCAAAAAATTTCAAAACGTTTTAAAATACTGAAGATACTACTGGTGTAACTAATTCGAGTACACATTATTAGACTTTAGTTAAGCATAGCCTGGCCAACTATTCTTAATTAAGGAAAATTAATGCAAGGCTGGAAACGGTTATAGTAGAATTATGTTCAAAACGATTTTCAACTTAAACTTTTGAAAAACAAAATTTTTTAGTGTGCGTATAGGCATTGCATATTATAGGCATTCATCTAGGTACACTTAAAAACTAATTGCACTTTTTATTGAATCATGAAAAGTGACCCTCTTGAACTTCAGCTTCCGCAGCCCACAAGGATCCGCAGTCAAGGTTTCATCAGCAGCCTTACCCGAAGTCATCATCTACCGCAGTCACACTTAGTTACTAGATTACTTTACTTTGTCTACTTTTTATGTAATTCTCTCTATTGTCCATGCATGGCTACTCTTAGAGACGTAATCTAGTGTAACTCTTGAGACTCTATAAATAGAGCTCATTCTCACTTATTCAATACACCCTTTGCTGCTATCATTTTCTATCTCTCTAAATTATGCATCTCTCCTTACTCTCAAAATTCTCTAGAACGTAACTGATTACTACTTCTCTTTGGAGCAAGTCACTTGTGACTTAATCACTAAGGTGCTGTTTGTTTTTTTGAAGCGAAAATTCATGAAGTCTGCGGACCACCTCTGCAATCCTCTGTAGCAGAAGAGGTGGAACAAACGGCTGCAACCTATAATAAGAAGCATGTTTGTTTTTTAACATCTGCAGACTGCTGCAGTAAACTGAAATTTAAATAAACTAATTTTATAAACTGAAAATAGTTCTCGACACCGAAATTTAATAATTCTAGTCTTAAAACATTGAAATAATAATAAAAAAACATGTAAAAAAACAAAAATATAAAACTTTTTTTTTGAAAAAAAAAACTTCAAAAAATGTAAAAGAAGCTAATAGTTTTATTCTGAAAAAAAAACTAAATTTAAAAAACATTAAAAAAGAAAATAATAAAAAAATTAAGAAAGTATTGCAAACGATGTCTACAAAGTTCGTAAAAAAGATGCTACTAAAATTGAAAATATTATTAATAGAAACGATAAAAAAAAATTAAAAAAATCAAGTTAAAAAAAATCGTGGAAAGTATAAAAATAAATTGTATCACATCCGTAAATAAAAATTTAAGAAAATCAAAGTTTTAAAAAAATAAGTTAAAAAAAATAAGTTATACAAAAATTCTTAAAAAAACACTTGGAAAAAATGAAAGCTGAAGAGGTTAGAAGAGACAAGTCAAGTGCTACGCCACGCAGCACACGCGCAGAGGTTTTGTAGTCTGAAGTCTTCCAAAAAACAAACCGCTGCGAGAGGGAAAGTGATGTGCGTGTGCTGCGCCGCGCAGCAATAAGTGGTTTGAAGAGGTTTTTATAAAAAAACAAACAGCACCTAAGTTTGATCTCACTTACTAACTTGGTATGAATGCATTCCATGTTATGAATCAACTTATGTGTATACTTGATATATCACCTGCTGTCATTTATGTTTCCTTACATTTCCGCAACTAACTTTCTAACCTTCTAACTCTAACTTATTAATATTATTGTTGAGCTTTTAGATCCTTCGAGATAAACTATTCCGCAATCATACTTGTTCTAACGTTTGTTCAAGTGTGTCTCAAAGTTTTTCTCTCAACAATTGGTATCAGAGCCATAGTGGTTGCTTTTTGAAAAACATAACTCTAATTTTCAAAGGGCCTTCTATGCCACTGAAGCTCATTTCTTAAAAAAAAACTTAAAAAACAAGGAAAAATGGCACAATCGTTGTCTCTGAATCTTTCCAACAGTGTTGGTGGTTCAAATCGAGCCCTAATATTGGTGGCAAATGAATATCATCACTGGTCCCAGAGAATGGAAAGATACTTAAGAAGACTTGGCAGAGATGTATGGCGATCTGTAAAAGAAGGACCACATGTCCTAGTCCTTACACCAGTTCAAACTGACGGCGCCACAGCTAGACTAGGAGGAGGTCAACCAGTCATGAATCGTCCCACCAAAGACGATCTCGATAAAATGGAAAATGATGTTGTTGCTTTTTATGAAATCTCTTGTGGAGATCTGGGAGGTTCTCAAAAACCTGTATGAAGGCTCAGAACAAGCTCAAGACAAGAAGCTCACAACTGCACTCAATGAGTTCAACAATTTCAAAGCTCATACTGGCGAAGGTTTGGAAGACTCCTTCAAAAGGTTCAACCTGATAGTCACCAAGTTATCCAATGCGGGCACCATCCGCAGTAATCATGAAACAAATCTTCAATTCCTCAACGGTTTGGGAAGACATTGGACTACTGCTAAGATGATAGTTCAAGGGGATAGAAAGATTCACTCTTTGTCTCTCTATAAGCTCTACGGGGAACTGCAAGCACAAGAATCCACCGTACTCAAAGACTGTGCTGACTTCGGAGGACCACTGGCTCTCATAGCACAAGCTCCACACAATCCATCCTACTCTCCCTCGTATGACACTACACCGCAGTCATACGAAGCTGACTCAGAGTATGGTGATGAAGAAGAATTCCAGAAAGCGATTGCTCTTGTTAGCCAACAGTTCAACAGACTACCACCTTCTTCCTTTCGTAAGAATCAGCAGTTCAACAAACCTCCATTCAACCGTAACTTCAACTCACAAAATAACCATTCACGTTATCCCAAAAGTTCTCATCCACCACCGCAATCTCAAAATTCTCAACCAAAGGAGGTACCGCAGTCCATTCAAACCACTGACTCCAGTACTCCCTCAGAAGACAAAAGTGATGTTGTAATCTGTCACAAATGCAACAAAGAGAATCATTTTGCAAAAGATTGCAAGGCCAATGTAGTGAAAGACAGAGCATTCTACCTGAGAATGGCTCAAGAATTGGAAGATAAGGAAAAGGCCAGGGCATACGTAGCTCATGTCAAAAGAGACCATCAAGTTTGGTCATCCGGAGATGAAGAAGAAGCCATCAGCAGTGTCAAAGGAAAAGGGAAAATCTGTATGCTGGCAACTGCGGATGGTGATGGGTCTACAAAGATGGAAAAGAACTACTGCTACATGGAAAAGGATGGAACTCTAAGCATCGTCGAGCAGGTAAAACTCATGATTCAAACTCTAAATTATAGCATGCATGACTGTCAACCCTTCATAGACAATCTTAATGACACATGTGTTTCCGTCCTTACAGACTATAACAAAGCCTTAGATGAGAAGAACATTGCGTCCCAAGAGATGTTTCATGTAAGAGGACGCCTGGACAACAAAAGACTCAAAATGGCCATGTTAGAAAAGGACTTAGAGTTAGAGAAAGATGCAAGAATGCTAAGTGAAACACAACTAGAGATAGCCTTGAACCAAAGAGATTTAGCTCAAAGTGAGATTGTACGCCTAAATCTTTTAATTGAAAAATTCTTTAATGAAAGTGAAGCTATTGAAAATTTGGTGAATAATGGAACTGTGGACAATACATACAATTGGGGTTGGTCCAATGGATATCCTACCGCAAAGGATTCCTCACCCCGATTTAACAAAGATCGACTGTATGTCCCTCCGGACCGAGAATTTCATTTCCCAGTCAATGACAAGACTTTTCCCGAAGATATCAGAACACACTTCGGTAGACTTCATGATCTAAGTAATAACTGTGTCATAGAAGAAATCGTGCCTGAGGTTTCGGGTCACACATGTGATCTGACTCCTATCTGTGGCACAATCCATTCAAATTCTCAGACCTCATCCGTAGTCGATGAAGAAATTGTCATTGAGGGCCCTGAAGTCTCGAAAGACTTCCCATCTCTGCCCTCAGACCGCAGTGTCTCACACTGTAGTCAGAAGTCCCACAAAAGTCCCACTGAAGTTCCAACTCAGACTTACTCTGCGGTAGTCAAATGATCTTTACCGCAGTCCTCAATAAAAAGCTCTGTGACTCTCCAACCAATTCATCATGAATTACCCATAGAGAACTTTGAAGTAGGTCAATGCTCACAAAACCCTGAATCTTCAAGTTCGGATGAGTCAAGCCCTCGTCCTCAAAAATTTTCTAAAGATTCCAGGAAACCGCATCTGAACACCAATGACTGCGGTTCTCCAAAAACCTTAACAAAAAAGGCTTTCAAAGAGGAAATTCGATCTCGAGGCACAAATCGACAAAACTTTTCTAAAAACAAAAAGCATATCAGATTTCCAAAATCTAAGAGTCCAGAAAAGTTTGTTTTCTCTCACTATCTTTCAAAAAACTCTCCAATCAAGAAAACATGCAAAAAGGAATGTATAGTTTCTTCAGTCACTCCAAAGTCATCTGACACAACTCAAAAGAAAGAAAGGTCTTTTCGAAGAAATGGTTTTCAAATCTATTCCTCGGATGATCCGAAATGGAAGGGTATCTTGCCCACTCCAACACTTTTAAAGTCAGATCAAAATTTTAACAAGTGGAAGGGTATTTTACCAAATCCAACAAAAAGGACCAAAAGATCTACACGTGCTCACTCTTTTTCGAAACAGACTTTTTCAAAATCTAACAGCACCAATGTCAGATCTTACCAACCTCGGACCGGTCATAAGTCTACTCCATCGTTTAGACCGCTGACCAAACAAGGTGTCAGAACAAAAGACAAAATTTCAGCGTGTCAATGTCAGTGTAGGTGTCAAAATCGCTCATCTCATGTCAAATCTAGTTCGTTTCAGACACCTCGTAACTTTTCTAAAAAACACAACACTCCAAAAACTCACAAACACCTAGGACTAGGATTAAAAGTTGACACGAAACCAGTCCCTGCAACCTCGGTCCATGCATCATTCAGAAACTCATCTGTTGTCCCAGGCTCCAAACTAGTTTGGATGCCTAAACTAACCGTGTAATTCTCAGGCCTTGTGCAAGGAGGAACAAGAAGAAGAATGGTTAATCGACAGTGCCTGCTCCTTGCACATGACTGGAAGGTTAGAGTACCTTCAGGATTTCAAGCCAATTTGCAATGGTGGAAATGTCACATTCGGCAACAATGCGAATGGGATAATCCGAGGTTATGGTGTTCTTACTACGGGAAACTTCTCTATTCAAAAGGTTGCTTATGTAGAAAGCCTTAAACACAATCTCATCAGTGTTGGCCAACTATGTAAGGCAGGCCATCGTGTTGAATTTGATGACCAATTTTGCTATGTAATGACAAGCGATAGGAGCACTTATCTGATCAAGTCCAGATCCGAAGGTACTATGTATCCTCTGGATGTCTCTCTGATCATAGGCAAATCGCAGTTATGCTTCCTATCCAAAGTTGTATCCGAAGTCAGCTGGCTTTGGCACCGCAAGCTAGCTCATCTCAACTTCAGATACATCAACAATTTGGTCACCGGAGAACTAGTCAGAGGACTCCCTATTCTCAAGTTCAGCAATGATACTCTCTGTCCTGCATGTGAATGTGGAAAGCAATCAAAAGCAAGTCACCCCATGGTGATTGACTCTTCAATTTCTGAACCACTAGCGCTCTTGCACATTGATCTCTGCGGTCCATCCACCGTAGCCAGTCTCCATCACAAGAAATACATACTGGTTATAGTAGATGACTACACACGCTTCACATGGGTCTTCTTTCTTAGACTCAAATCAGAAACACCGCAGATTCTCATCAATTTTATCAAGGAGGTAAAACTCCAGATCAAGCTGCCAGTTCGACGCATCCGAAGTGATAATGGAACCGAGTTTACTAATCATCTCCTCAATAGTTTCTTGGTTTCTAAGGGTATCACTCACAACTTTTCCGCTCCCTACACACCGCAACAAAATGGGGTAGTAGAGCGAAGGAACCGCACTCTAGTAGAAGCAGCCAGATCCATGCTCAACTTCGCACACCTTCCTCTCTACTTCTGGGCCGAAGCAGTGGCCACCGCATGCTTTGTGCAGAATCGAAGTATTGTATGCAAGCGTCTCAGCAAAACACCGTATGAGGGCCTTAACAACCGAAAGCCAAATGTCCGCTTCTTTCACATCTTTGAGTGTAGATGTTTTATGATTAACAACAGAGATCATCTTAACAAATTTGCACCGAAGTCTGATGAAGGCATCTTCCTTGGCTATTCCACTACCAAAGTTGCTTACAGGGTTCTCATTCGATGTACAAGGCTAATCATTGAAAGCTTCGATGTGAAATTTGATGACTATCACATCTGCAACACCGCTCCATCGACTGAAACCACAGCAATCCTAGAAAGTGATATTCCTGCCTCTACGGGTCCATTAAACCTAGTTGAAGTCAAATATGACGATCTCTTCGACCATGTAGAAACAGCCAAATTATTCGAAGTTCTTGTGTCTCAGGAAGCTCAACAGCAGCATGCTGATGTATCTGGTCCATCTCTATCCGAAGTAGCATCTCTCAATACTTCCACCTCGCCGGTTGAGGGGGAAAGCTCCACTCCGGATCAGGCAACAACCATCGAGGTTCCAGTACTTAATGAAGCTCAAGTTCCCACTCGCAGAGAATCATTACCACCCAACGTTTCTTCCGACTCGGATGATGAAAACATAGAAAACATTGACACAAGAACAGACTCAAGAATTATCACCCTCCCATCCGCAATCCAGGGGGAACCTTCTAGGGGTCAAGGAGAACTCCCTTCTGCAATCCAGGGGGAACCTGCACCATCTGCCCAAGAAAACTCTGATCCCACCTTTCCAGTTCAAGACAATTCAGCAGGATGTTCTCAAGTCCAGGGGGAACTGCCATCTCCAACCGCAGAGTCTTCCGATATTGAAGACATTCCCTCTATCGCAGCTGCTGATCATCTGCAACCTCGTCTACACGTATGGACGAAGGACCACCCACCAGGACAAATCATTGGCAACCCATCCGCAGGTATCCAGACTCGATCTTCCAAGGACTTATCTGATCATTTTCACTACGCAACATTTATGTCCTCGGTCGAGCCCCGAACGATCAAAGAAGCATTACTAGAACCCGACTGGATATCCACCAAAATCAAAGAAGCATTACTAGAACCCGACTGGCTGCTGAGCGCATATCCCTGAAGGTTGAAATGGGAATCCGATCCCTGGATATAAGTCGCCAAGCTGACCACAAGCAGTTCATGGCCACTGCGGAGCGCCTCATCTCTGAGGTATCTGCAATCAAAGCAGATCTTCAAAAGGCCATTGCAGACCAGTCCTCTCACTCCCAGAGACTGACAAATGAAACTCACACTGCTTATGAGTCCACTATCTCAGTCCTTCAATCCACCATCAATAGACTCCAACGCTCTCTTTCTTCAAACTTCCATGGCCCCGAAATTCTTCAACTCACAAAGGAGATTCACCGATTGCTCTTCAACTCCGCCATCCCAGACAATCAGCAATTGGCTGATGCTCTGAAAACCCAATTCCAGGAGGTATATGCCAAAGTTGATGGTCTCAAACAATGGCTTGAGGAAGCCCCGGTGTTGCATTCCTCAAGAGGGGGAAGTGATGAAGACCATCACTCGAACAGCGTCTCTCACCAAAGGAGCCCCCCCATCATAACTAAAAAAATTCCCTCATCGCAACCATCTCCTCATCAGTCACCACCGCATCAGTCTTCTCATCATTAAAGTCCCCCCATTACAACTGAAAAATTCCATCACCACCGCATCAGTCACCACCGCATCACAAAATCACTCAAGAAAGTTCCTCTGAGCGACCGGAGACTCCTCCCCACTTCAAAAAATCTTGCATCCAATATGTCATCCGAACACTCCAACGACTCTCCCACAACAAAACAGAAGAAAGCATATTAGAAAGCAACCAAGTTTGTTGAACTCATCTGGAGAGAGAACGGACTCGACATCACCCTGGATGAATCTTTAATCAACTCTTGGATCAATCCCCACCGAAGACTCCTAGATGATGACTACAAACCATACCTTACCTATGCTGAACCCCCCGCTGATGGTTATTGGGATGTTCCAATCTCTCCCAATGCTAAATACTTCACAGTATTTGAACCATTTGACCGCAACCTACCTGACCATAAGAGATTGCCTATGGAATTCGAAAGACTTAATCGATTCTATGCCAAAAATGCCTCTTCCATAGAGAAAATCTGGTCTAACGATAGACCATCAGCAGTCAAGAACTACAAGCCTCGGAAGTTCATGAAAGCTGACTTCATCCAATACACTCTTACAAGAAGGAATCAGGACTATGTCCGCACCCAGGCTGACTTCCCATGCATGAACCCTGAAGAAGTCTTTCTGATAGCCAAGGTGTTCCAAAACAAATGTGAAAAGCATCCGAAGATGAAGATAGCACTTGAAAGGGCAAGCACATTTTTGAAGGAAACTGTCTGTGACTTTGCAAAGAGGCAGATATCTACCCCACAATTGCTAAGAAGTTCGATCTGCCACCACTTGATCCAGCACCGATGCCTACCGAAGGTTATGAAGAAAGATCCCTAGGTGCAACAAACTTCCCTGAACTTGGAGTCATTTTCAAAAGGAAGGTCGATAAGGTCAAATACTTCATTCCTATGACTGCCATGAATCGTCTCACAAGGAAGCAACTTGAAATCTGTCGAACCGCAGTTGAAAGATCAAAGCACACTACTGCCGAAGTCAAGTTCGAGATTTTAAGGAGGATCACCTGGTTGGAAAACATCAGGAAATTTTGGTGGATACTGATCAAGTTTCTAAAACTTGACAACTGAAGAAAAGTTAAAGAGGTCAGTTAGGGGAAATTGTTGAATCATGAAAAGTGACCCTCTTGAACTTCAGCTTCCGCAGCCCACAAGGATCCGCAGTCAAGGTTTCATCAGCAGCCTTACCCGCAGTCATCATCTACCGCAGTCACACTTAGTTACTAGATTACTTTACTTTGTTTACTTTTTATGTAATTCTCTCTATTGTCCAGTATGCCTTGCATGGCTACTCTTAGAGACGTAATCTAGTGTAACTCTTGACACTCTATAAATAGAGCTCATTCTCACTTATTCAATACACCCTTTGCTGCTATCATTTTCTATCTCTCTAAATTACGCATCTCTCCTTACTCTTAAAATTCTCTAGAACGTAACTGATTACTACTTCTCTTTGGAGCAAGTCACTTTGACTTAATCACTAAGGTTGATCTCACTTACTAACTTGGTCTGAATGCATTCCATGTTATGAATCAACTTATGTGTATACTTGATATATCACCTGCTGTCATTTATGTTTCGTTACATTTCCGCAACTAACTTTCTAACCTTCTAACTCTAACTTATTAATATTATTGTTGAGCTTTTAGATCCTTCGAGATAAACTATTCCGCAATCATACTTGTTCTAACGTTTGTTTAAGTGTGTCTCAAAGTTTTTCTCTCAACACTTTTATCACAATGTCTTTATTTAGAAATATTCTTATACGTATCAAATGCTAGGCTAACCAGTTAGGTTATATCACTAGCCACTCTAGGAGCAATCTACATAGTACTGCGAATGAGTATTCCCCGGTAGCTATTGACTTTAGACGTAAGGTTAGCAGCTAGATAGCCACTAGTAATAATCTTATGTCGAAACCAATACCAATTATACATTATTACCTCTTCATCGTCTTCGTACTAGAGTCACAACTAGGAAAAGCGTTCCGATACCGAAACGGATGGCAATTGTATCATCGTATTAGAAGGTATACGAATAGTCACTTGGATACCATTGGCGGGCATCCCTGATATGACTCACGAGGAGGCACGGAAGTTCAGCCCATTGCTACCAATACATGAGACTTCTCTGCTACGCTATGAATCTAGCTTTAGGTTGTTTCCATCTTGAGCTTAAAATTTAACATAGGATATCTCTTTGACCCAAAAACGTATCTTTGTTGATTTTTACCCTACCATATTTACTTTGTATTAAAGCAAAAACCATCCCCTTTATGTAAAAATTTACAAGTCTTAGTTCAAGACCCCCTAGATACACTAGTGATCATCTCCAGTATACAACCATCTTACACTTTCCAAATTACTAATATGTTTCATGTTCAACCTTTAATCTTAAACTTTCATGCCCAATCAAACATCACACTTCTTCGTTGTACGAATCCTTCCTACAAATTTTGAATATTCCTTCGAACCTTATTATTTTCATACATTCGTATGAGCCCTAGCGGCATTACTAACATTTCTATCGTTATAAAGGATTACATCCTCGTACGTCATGAGCCAGACGCCAAATCTATAACTTAACCTTTGACTTTTATAAAAGGTCGCGAAACTGCATTGGCACCATAAAACGTTTTACAAACAATTTTTCTTGTCCTTTATCTTGGGGAAAATACATCGGTACTCGCCTTATACTCGCATTAGTATTAGGTACGACTAGTTACACTAACCCACTTAGTCCTTGCTTCTTAATCTTTCTCCAAACCTATTTCACTTCACCAGTTTTATTTACCATCAGTACAATAATTTATAACCACTTCGTACAACTTACTAGACCTTTCCTAATAATGTAAGTTATATTTCTCATTAAAAACAACCAGCTTTAATTATGACAACTTGCTTTAACTTGACACTTTTCTCCAAAACTCAATTTAACCAGTGTTGGTTTTAACCTTGCTATTTCAATTTCATTTCAAATCCATTTCAATGGATAGATGTGATTTTTAAGGGCATATAAACCATTTTAAACCTTGCTTACCATTTTAGCACGTTTTCGAAAAACTTAGAATCATTTTCTTTTATAAAAGTGATTAAACTCTATGCTATAAAACTTAAACATATGACATTGAAGTTCATATTATGTGTAAAAGCTTCACCACATCTTTCAAACCACTTTTGTTTTGGCTCTTTTGACCACTTTCTCATCTAGGCATTGTACTTTACTTAAATGTGTTTTCTTGAAATCCAATATGATATTTCTGCAACTTTCTACTTCACACATGTTTCTAAGATATCTCTAATGCCTATATTTCAAAACATACCTCATTTGTTTATTTTATTTCAGATTAGTATTTTAATCTGTAAAGTTTCTAAAATTTACAGCATTGCAAAACTTAGTGTTCACTTTTAAATTTCCAGTGGCACACTTTCAACAATGTATAATTACTCTTCTAAATATATTGATTCTTTACCTTATCCGTTTTAACCATTGTTGGACTCTAGTCTAAAGGGTCAAAACTGTCAGATTTTCAATTACAAGTTGTAGTGCTTCTTCTTTTTCACAAATGGAGTTTAACTTAATAGATAACTCACAAATTTTTAGCAAACCAACCACTTTAAAACTTCTTCATGTCTATGTAACCATCAAACATACATCGAGGATTGAAGTTTGAAATATATCTCAACCTAAGTTTTAAATATACTTACAGATATTGTCCTTAAAAATTTAACAATAGCAATCATTGTTGGTGCTACCTTCCATTTCTTTCCCTCACACTTTATTTATTGCTCTCTATCTGATTTGAGATCTCGCATACCC
Organism: Lactuca virosa; assembly: GCF_052849685.1. Taxonomy (NCBI): domain Eukaryota; kingdom Viridiplantae; phylum Streptophyta; class Magnoliopsida; order Asterales; family Asteraceae; genus Lactuca; species Lactuca virosa. Next base: position 256,576,956 of record NC_136434.1, read on the forward strand.
ATAATAATAACATAATACATGGTCTAACCTTGTTTTTGTCTATTTTGCTTCCCTTAGTAACATATTCATACACATACAGACTAAAAGTCTACTCTTATCAATCTGAGCGACTAATGCACGTATAGTTGCGATGCATAATTTCGATTTAGTCAACTTTGGTATATTCAATTACACCTTATATCATACATTTTGTTTTTATTATGAAACCTACCGTAAACGAGTAATCCTTATTTTCATCGTTCTTTTGTTCTAAATTTAGAGATTTGATCTAAAATGCAATTTTCATTGTATTTTCCTTACAATTAATACACAAGATGAATACCCTTGTTCTTATCATTTTTCTAAATCCAGAAAATATATGTGAAAAAAATACATTTTCTTATGTTTCTTCTTTTCTTTAAAAATATAAAGAGTTTTAAATTTTACGATTATGTATCCTTCAAATGATTGTTTTTGATGAATAACTGAATTAAGAATGCACTATTTTCAAAGATGGACATTTTTACACCTTTCTTAAAGTAGCATTCTACTTTGCAATTTTTAGTGAGTTCTTAAACTCTCAAACTTGTTTTCATAAATATTCTGACTACTAGATACAACTTCAATGAATGGGTTCATGTCTTAAGAGACAATCTCATAAGAGATATGAAGTTATATACACTTAAAGGTCTTGGTCCTAAAGTATTTGCTTTGAGCAATAAACCTGAACATGATATCTAGTAAATGCATCACTGTGATGCAAAAGATGCTTCTAACATCAAGAGATTAAGGGAACCAAACGCGACCTCTGCAATTTCTTGCAAGCCGTGAAATTCACATTATAGTAATGTCACACTTTACATGCGAAGATAGTAATACACCAAGTTTTATCATTTTTATGGAACACATTTTCGAAAAAATATAATGGGTATAGTAATGTCACACTTTACGAGTTATTCGTGACATTTTACATACTATAAACACTATAAAGAGGAAATATTTACATTTACAAGGAAAACGGACTTTTCATTTCGTAAATCTATTGATACTAATTTTTGTGAGACATTTGGCTTCACCGTACTTTCAAGTACGCATTTCAAGTCCTGTATTATAAACCATAATCTCTTGTAGGGAAAGCGTGATACTTGTGTATAGATCTATACGGGATTGACAATCCCGCACCTAAACTGTTATCTACAGTTAGACCGGCAGGTCTGGGGTGACAAACATCATAACACTGCAACGCCTGAAGAACGTTGTTACAGGTAGTCTGGGTCAATAGCATGGTTATAAAACTCACATGGAGTATCAAAACAATTTGATTTACGGAGCTATTAAACACATTAGTGATTATATATACATATATAAAACTACATGCACTATTTTAGGTATGAAAAATACTTATGCATTCCAGCCTTTGGAACTTTTCAACTACCACACATACATGGAAAATATTGGATTTTCTAGAAACAAGCTCAGTTATTTTATACAGAAAGACATACATTCTAGTACAAAAACGCTTATGAACTCACCAACTTAATTGTTGACATTTTTCAAAACTACTTGTATTTCTCAGGAATTCAGTAATACAGGTAAAACATCAGCTTTTGGAGAAGGGACGCTAAGGCGTCAGTTTTCAAAACTTATTAAATCATCATATTGTAATATTTTTTTGAGACATGTATCACATGCAACAATGTAACTTTTAAATTATATTTATGATGGTTGTGTTTACTTTCTTTACAAATATTCAACTATTATGATACTACGTGAAGTCGTCCACCCCCGAATGTTTCCGCCATTCTGGTTTGGGGGTGTGACATTTCTTCAACCTTCTAGCATTTTTTAGAGTTAATTTGAGTGTTCTAAGCCTAGTACCTTCAAAGTTAGGGTTTAGAATTGGGTTCCATAAGTTCACCACTTCCCAAAATGGCCAAACACTCCATCATGAGGAGTGTACGGCCGTACACTTGTGTGTGCGGCCGCACACACCCCTCCTGGCAGCACACTCTCATGTATAAATGAGAGACTTAGCCTTCATTTAGCTCTTTTCACACTCCTAATCCAAGAACTCATTCTCTCTCAACTATCATCCGATTTTCTTCATAGATCTTCAAGTTGTAAGTGTTTCTTTCCTTGATTTTTTGATTCCTTTCACTATCTAGTAAGGATCATTGGTTTCATCCATGAAATTACTTCTTTTTATAGATCTTCAAGTGTTCTTCAGTTTCACCAAGAACACCAAGACCACCTACTAAGTTCTTGGGCTCCAAGCACCCCTAAAGGCTTCTATATTGTAAGTACCACTCCCTATGCTTGTTACTTACTAGATATGCTCCTTAAAAATCGTCCAAACCATGATCATCAAGGAGTGTGCAGCCGCACACACCTCATGTGGCCATACACCCCGTTGTTTAGTGCATATTGGCCTTTAACTCATGTTATATGCTAGCACATGATCTAGAACACCTAAAGGATGCAAGTTTTAGCCTTAAAACTCACTTTGGCATGTTTCATAGTGAGTGTATGGCCGTACACCCACTTGGGCCGTACACCCTGGCCGCACACTCATGAAACTCATGCATTTTGGCCGTACACTCAATGGTGTGGTCGTACACCCCTTATATAAGCAATCTTATGTGATTGTAGCACTTCCAATCAAGTGTTTCCTAGTCCCTAAGGTGTTTCCTTACATTATTAGTTGTATAAACATTAATGATATACATATATGTGTTATTATATGCTATTTAGGATCCGTTGTGCTCAAATCTTCACTTGACACTTAGCATCCTACAAACCGATCTTTCATTCGTATCACTCACTGCAGGTGAGTTCATACCCCTTTAACTTACCTTTTAAATGATTTTAAATGCTTTTATGGGGGGGGGGGGAATTCAATTACAAACATTATAGTTATTATATCAATCGCATGTGATTAATAATTATCAAACAGACAGATTTCTTATACTTCAAACTGTGTTTTCAAACAAATTGCTTCAAATGGTTTTACAAACTCTTTAATATGAAAAACTCTTTATTAAACTCTTTTAAAGTTATATTTTGTCAAAAGCATATCTATATAGATATAGTTATATAAGTAGGATTAAAAGGACTTAGGACTGATAGCTCGCCTTACTTCTTGTTCCTTGTTTGGTTGTGGACTTAGGGTATCGGTTGTTTGTCCGAAGGTCGTTTGAATCTTAATTATATATTATGTGTATGTATATAGATATAAAAGTTATTCATTCAGTTCAATACATTTGGGTAGCAAAGTTGTACAAACATGTTCATTCATACAAACAACATTGCTAGTAAACTATAATAGGTATAGTTTAGGAGTCACTATTACTATTACTAGAACAACGAAACAATACTCACTATAAAGAGAAACAGATAGAGAATACTATAACGAGAAACAATACTCACTACAAAGAGAAACAGATAGTGCATACTATAATGAGAAACAATACATACAACACGCTATACACTAGAGAACATACTACATACTAGACAGAGAGAACATACACTACACTAGTACATACTATACAAATACAAGAATACTATAAAATTAATGTGAGATACTACTTCATGGCTCGGCAAGATACTTCTGTGTCACGTTTTGTACCCAGAGTCTCCTGGAGGGAGAGCATGAATTTGTGTATAGATCTATACGGGACTAACCCTCCTACACCTTGCTGCTAGCTACAGTGGGACCTGCAGGTCTGCGGGTGACGAATGTCATATCATTTCGACGTCTCGAACGTCGTGTTATACTGGTCGATCAAGTATGGTTACAATCATATCACATTTTACCTTAATTAACTAACAAGTTTAAAGGTAGATAGTACATTAGTAGTTACCTAGATAAAACTAGATTACATTTTTATTTTTCCCAATTCATTCACATTGTGATCTTCTCACATAAACGGTAATGAGAAACTATATTTTGGTAATGATAGTCATACTTTGGGAAAACTCACACTTTTACAAAAGAACAAACATAGAGAACAGTTGAGTCTTGGTAGAAGACTACTTTAGTAGAAAATATAGGATTTTCTAGGAAGTTTACAAACATTTACATCAAATACTTACAAACTTTTACATCACACATTAACAAGTACATTCTTCAAACTTATACAAACAATGACACTAAATTGCTTATGAGCTCACCAGCTTAAATGCTGATCTACGCTTTCAAAATAACTTGTATTCTCAGGTTACCAGTAGATAGGTAACGATGACCAGGTTTTTGAGAAGATGGAGCACGTTCAAGACTCATCTCTTATTTTGATTATTCATTTTTGGTGTCTTATACACTTCAGAACACTCTTGTATTAAAATTATTACTATTAATGCAATGGATGATGTTGTTGCTTGTTTTACTATTATGCATTGTTGTGATACTGTACATGACGTCCTCCGCCCCCGAACGTTTCCGCCGTTCTGGTTTTGGAGTGTGACACCATGGACGACGAAAATTACGAGTCATCCGTTCGTTTGCTTCAAGCATGTCTATAGAATTATGCAAAGCATATATCTTAGCATTGAGACGTTTGTTATCAGAACTCAATACATTTCTTCCAGAATAGGTGATTTCACATTTTTCTTTTAAAATGACACATTCATCTTTTGACATTACAAGCTCACGCTCTAAAGACTCGATTTTCAATTTTTTATCCTCAAAACGTAACCTAAGACGATTTAATTCACACTCCTTCTTGTCACTGGCTTCTATGGCAGACTCATAGGCTTTATAGATGGTGCTCATATCTGTTTGGATCTGGGTTAGATAAGGTTCACAGAGAGACAAATCAAAATTATTATCAGTAATCATAGATTTTACCTGCTGAACGATGCTTCGACCAGGTGGATCGTTGGTGGCCATGTAGCAGTAGTGTAGTTCAGCAACATCATCTTTATCTTCTGACCCAGATGACCAATATCCTTCATCACATTCAACGGTTTGTCTTGCCATCAAGCACATGTTTCTTCCAGTTACCATGTCATTATCAATCATCCGAATGACCAATATCCTTCAACATCCCTTGATACAGTTGTTACGAAAGCTTTTTCACTTTATGCCATCTCTTGAGCTTTTTAGACGTAGTAAGAAGAGTCCTTGATCTTTGGTTTTTGCGGAGCATCAGCCAGGAAATATTTAGCAAAGTGGTTTGCATGTCCACACTTGTGACATACAATTTTCGGTTTGTCAGATTTTGGATTCTGTGATGGTTCCGGAGTAGAGTTTGGCTTAGTGATGTTTGGTTTGGATGCGGGAGGATTTTCCGAAGTTGGTTGAGGTTCCGGAGCTGAATATGGTTGAGGATTGTTTTGGTGAGGAGCATCGAATCGGTTTTGGTATGGTTTGTAAGAGGGATTGAAAGGACGTTTGTATTTCATGGAGAGTAGAGCAAACTCCTGTTGGAAATGGAGTTCAGAGTCCATGGCTTTGGAATCATCAACAGGATAGTTTTGTGTGGGTAAGATGGGTACGGAGGATTGAACATATGGAGCAATGGGTTTGAAAAGGTCCGAAGTGGATGAGTTCGGAATGGTTGGTTCAAATGAACTGACAAGAGCAAGAGGACCTCCAGAGAGTTCCCTTATGGTCTGAGCAACATTATACTCGTGTCCTTGAAGTTCATCAAAAAGTTGATAGAGCTTTAACTTTTTCAAAGAACCATTACTTTGGAGACAAGATTTCACATTTCCCCATCCTTTGCCGAGACTGTTTATGAATTTTAGATTGTACTCCAAAGGAGTTCGGACAATCCCATGAGCAGTCATGTTGTTGACCACAACTAACAGTTAGAGGCTGAGGCCACTGATTCACCAGGAGTGGTAGTGAAGGTATCGAAGTCATTGACAACTGAGGTTGGACGCTTGTCTTTCATATTTTCCGAACCTTCAATCAGTTCTTGAAGAGTGTCCCAAATCTCTTTTGCTGATTTGCACAACTTGATGTGCTCAAAGAGTGAAGGAGGAACACCAAAAACCATTTCTGAGAAAGCAACTTGATCATCATGCAATTTCTCAATATCATATGCAGTTAGAGGAGCTGGACGAGTTTCATCTTGACCCATAAGTTGAGCAGCAGCATCTCTCACAACTGTTCTTACAGGAACATGAGGACCTTCTTAGACAGATCTCCAAATTTCTTCACCTTTCTCTTTGGCTAGTAAAAATATTTCCATTCTAACTTTCCAGTGATCATATTATTCCACAACTAGCAATGGGGCACGTGTAGGGCCACCCACACTATTTGCGATTTGCATTGAAATCATTTATTGAGGATTAGAAGCAGCCATTGAAGTTAAGATATCTTCAAGCAAAAGTGGTATATAGAATAACTTTTATCCTTAACACATAAATGGTTGAAATACCAAGGTAGTTTCAAACCAACTATAATCTGATCTTATGGATTCAAAGGACAACCACTCAAGCTCTGATACCAATTGAGAGAGCAATTAGATCTGATGCACAGGGACAAGGTTTGAAAACTCAAACCTTAAGTGAATGCTTAAGATCAATGTATGCTTGCTAATAAATGTTCTAGTCAAGCCTGGATAGACCAGTCAAGTCTGAGTTAATGCATTCAACAAATGATCAAGCCATAAATGAAGAATGAGAATAAAGATCAAAGTAAAGTTAATAAATGAAGAACAAGAAGAATGTTTGAAAGGGAATTGAAGTAACTTAGTAAATGCCAAAATGAGTGAAAGATTCGTCTCTTAACATTGCATTGAAAGCTCCTATAAATAGGAGTGTGTGAAGCATGGTACAAACCGGTAAACATACATAGGACCGGATAAAGGGAATGATTCTTACATACTGATTGTCCAAGTTGACAAACATACTAAGTCCTATGAAATGTCTAATCATACAAAGAGACAAAAGTAATTAATACACAAAGAGACAAAAACAGTGACTCCGGATTATCGTCCATTCCGGAATGTCTTCACTTCTAAACTTCTCATCTTCTATTCTCCAAGTCCGGACAGATTCCGGACTACTCTTCACTTTGGAACACTTGCTGACTTCGGAATTCACGTTTGGACTTATGATTGCTAGAGGTTCACTTTCAGGTTCCAACAAAATCCCCTAACACCATCTAACTAGCTTAAGAATACAATTACGTATCACCGACACCAGATAATTCTCTGAATGATAGGTCTCACACTACAACGGTTGGACTCAAACAAGAGCTGAGCAATAGAGTTAAACCTAGCCTTCTAAAATTAACTAATTGTTAGGGCCAAGATCCCGGAATTACATTCAGGATCCTCAAAGCTCAGGATCCTTAAACAGACTTCAGGATCCTAATTATTATCAATTATTTTCCTAACATATATAACGGTTATATGCTAATTTATTTTTCTCATGTGTGCAGAAACAGCTAGCTAAAGACTTATTCTCGACGAAGAATTATCTTGACCATGCAAAATACTTGGGATACCAAGTCAAATAACGTCTATAAGCTGATCTCGGAGGATCCCTGAATTATCGGACTTCTTGTTATTTGATTTAGACTATAAATAGAACTTGTATTACACACACAACACAGACGATTAGTCATCTATAATACTTGTACTTGCTTTTTACACATTGATCTCTGTATTGACATTTTCAATCAATAAAATCATCAAGGCAGGTGATCATTATCACCTCCTAAGGTTTTGTGTCGAAGATCCTAGCAAGGATCAAGGGCTTTCCTTGTAAACCACTTGTGTCACTTTGATCATCATTCTATACTTGTTTTATTCTAAACATCACAGCCTCTCATACAATTTGGTTAATTCTTGATTGTTCATTTTTTGACCAAAACAGGGGTCATGGTGTTCAAAATCCCTTGAAAAATCATGTATACACAATCGACCCTATCCTTTTCCTCAATTCCTTCCATTTCCTCCAAAAACCTTCCACCAGCTCCAGCTGAAGCTTCCAAGAAAGCCTCAGAAGCACCGAACAAAAGTACATCTGCGGTCGTTACCCCAGGACTCCAGGATCCTCCTATGTTGATTTCCAACAGTGACATCATCTCTATGATGAAGAGAATAGAACAAAAAGTCACCCAACAGCAGTAGGATAATAGGACAATTCTCAAGGAACTGGAGAGAACGCAGACAGAAATCCACGAGCCTCAGGAAGCAGAACCCTCGATCTTGCAACCCAAGATCCTGAACTTTGATAACAAGGGATCCTTAGCGATTTGTGGTGAGATAGGATCCTTAGTACCAGCCTCTGTTCCCGCCTGGGGCGCAACTCCAAGAGAGTAAGCCCACATGACCCAAGATCCCAACGAAACCTTTGTTACTCCCAATACCAAGGATCATGGTAACCCCGTCAATAATAATATCCTTACTACTAAATGAATAGATCTTGATACAGGTTTAAGCTCGATCATGGCTAAGGAGCTCCAGGAACTAAGACAAATGATCTCGAGCATGCCTAGAGTAGTTCAACCTGTACCAGAAGTATCCCCCATAAGACATAGGATCTCAATATTTGTTTCGACAACAGCTAATACCGAAGTCCTAAAGTGCTTCCAAACCCCCAGCATGAAGCCTTATGACGGGACTACAAATACTGAGGAGAAAGTGGCACAATACAGGGCAACGATGGAGATCATTCCCATCCCCACTCACTTAAAAGAAGCTTGGCTATGCAAGGGTTTTGGTTTTGGTTGACCCCACACATGATCAGCTTTAAAATGGATTCTCAACGTTCCTCCTTACTCTATTACATTGTTTGCTTATTTAATTAATTTGTTTAACCATCAATTTTCTTGTAGAAGAACATTCGAAAAGATCACTAGTGATCTCTATCGAGTGGTCCAGGATCCTAAGGAATCCCTTAGGACTTTTGTGAATAGGTTTGGCAGGAAAGCTTTAAGTATCCCCAACATCGACATGGCAACTATAGTTTAAGCCTTTGAAATGGGGTTAAAGAACAATTCTCCTTTCTATGAAGACCTCCTGATGACTCCATGTAAGAGGATGGACGAATTCAGAAGCAGAGCACTAAGGTTCATAAGGCTTGCAGAAGACAACCAACAGGACCTCTACATCCTATAACATCCTACATCAACCAGCATAACCTCTACATCAAATCATCTCCCCTTATCCATTCATGAAAAGGGGGATTAATATAGTGAGTAAACTATCGGTGGCTCCTGGAGGAAAGGTCTTTATGCTGGTGATAACTGACTACTTCTCAAAATGGATAGATATTGAAGCTTTCGTCCATGTAAGACACAAAGAGATAGTTTCCTTCATTAAATGCAATATCTTAACCAGGTACGGGATCCCTGCCGAAATCATATGCGACAACGGATCCCATTTCATAAGCAAAAGGACAAGAGACTTTTGCGCAAGTTGGGGAATCAAGATGGTAATGTCCACTCCGGTCCACCCTCAAGCCAACGGTCAAGCAGAATCTAGCAAAAAAATTGTAATCAATAACTTGAAGAAAAGGTTGGACGAAAAGAAAGGAAGATGGGCAGAAGAACTTCTTTTCGTACTGTGGGCAGATAGGACCACTTCCAAAGTAGCCACAAGCCAAACCCCATACTCCTTGGTCTTTGGAGCAGAAGCAATGATTCCTACTGAAGTGGTGATCCCAACAACAAGATACCTGCTTCAAAACCAAGAAAACAACGACAGGATCCTGGCCCAGGATCTTGATACTATAGATGAACTCAGGGTTCTTGCCAAGGTTCGCGTAGTTGCTCATCAACAGAGGATTACTAAAGCGTATAACAAAAATATAAAAGTTAGAAGGTTCCAAATAGGAGACTTGGTACTAAGTAAAACATTCCAAAACACCAAGGATCCTAGTGCAGGTAAAGTTGCACCTAAATGGGAAGGACCATATCTTATAGATGTCGAAGCAGGAAAGGGGGCATATTGGTTGGCTACCCTTGATGGAAATATCCTGCCATGATCCTGGAATGCTATACATCTTAAAGCTTATTTTATGTATGTAAGATTAGTCATTTTTCAACACACTCAAGGTACACACGCTCTTTACCTTTTACCCTTTATTTTTATTACTATTTTCTCTCTTCGAATACCGTTACTAACTTAAGCATCGAAGGGGCGTTAGCTAGACTAACGCCCACCCCTAGCTAATGATTTTTGTACGCATGGACTCAAGGATCCTAACACTCAAGGATCCTGACACACAAGGATCCTGACATATAAGGATCTTGACATATGAAGATTCAAGGATCCTAATAGACAAGGATCGTGATGTGTGAAGACCCTGGCACCTAAAGAGTTCCATAACTACAAACGTCCTATGATTCATAACACAAGTATCCTAAGAATAGAGACTGGTCATCTCTCCTACGAATAAGGGTACTTAATCCCCTCTAAGGTTTAAAGAGTTAATTATCTCTTTCACACGAGTTAAGGTTTAATCACCTCTCTTGGATGCACATTTTCTAACTATGGGATATGGATAAGGGGATCATTTCCCGCTGCAGTGACTTAGCAACCCTCTTATTTCTGAACATAAGTTAAGATTCTAAAGTTGAAATCTAAGGTTTATAACAGTTTCATGTTATCTCAAGTTGGGATCCTCGCTATATAATTCCTAAGGTTTATAACATTTTCATGTTATCTCAAGTGGGGATCCTCCTCATTAATTCCTAAGGTTTATAACATTTTCATGTTATCTCAAGTTGGAATCCTCCCTATATAATTCCTAAGTTTTATAAAATTTTCATGTTATCTCAAGTTAGGATCCTCCCCGGATAATACACAACGTTCATAACATTTTCATGTTATCTTAAAATTGGGATCTTCCCCACAAAATACATACTCTTTATCGGGATTTTTCCCAAGTAATTTACTAAAGTTTATAGTACTAACATGTAAATCTTATACTAGGATTCTCTCTTGAGATTTTCCAAGGATTATATAACTGACATATTGCTTGGAGATTGGGAAGCTCCCCATAAAATATACAAGACTTATAGCATTATCATGATGCAAAACAAAAGTTACCTCAGTTATTTTCCAGGTTGGAGCCATTTCCAACTGATCCTTAAAGAGGGACCCTCCTTAAAGTTTACTTAATTATAGACAATCAAGGATCCTATTTGATGAACAAGGACCCTTCCATGTACGAACTTTAGGATCCTATGGAGCCAAAATAATCGTGACTTCACACCTCTCCTAAAGTGAGTCCTAAAGGTTACGAAGCCGGAAGATGACCAGGTTCTATCTATCCTTATTTGTCAAAAGTTGTCTTTCTTATATAATGATCGAAGATTTATCCTAAATGGATCTCAACTATTTTGGGATCCTAAATGGATTACAAACTATTTTCAGGTTATTCAGATTCTGAGAGTTCTTATAAACCCTGAACTCCTTAGGATACTGATTATAAGGATCCTCGAAAATCCTACTGGTACAACAACACAATTCAATCAAGTATGCAAAGAAATATTAAACAACCATAACACTAAGGGTTGCCCACCAACCCTACAAGAAAAAGTAAAAAGATAGTAATATTGTCTTACACCCCAGAAGAAAAAACCAAAAACTACCTAAACTTAATTTTTGCAGGCTTAAACCTTTGTTTGGTTATCATCTCCTGTGAGTTGGGCAAGAGCAGCGCGCCACCCTGCCAGGTTCCAGGATCCTACATTGGCCACATCCTCAGCCAGTTTAATATTATATTCCCAGACGGCCATAGCAGCACTAGCCCTTGCCTTGTCAATCACCACCTCCATCTCCGCGATATGCAACTCTTCCTTCTCGACCTTCTCCTAGCTCAAAAGTTCCACCCTCTTCAGGAGGTCCTCATTGATTGCTATCCACATTTTCTCTTGCTCTTTGAGGGCTTGTTTAGCTGTTTCGACGCGGATCCTCAACTTAGTAGAGACGTGGTAAGAGACCTAATATAAGGAATACATAACAAATAGAAAAGAGTAAAAATGCAAAGGGAAGAAGGATGTTTGCTCTTACAGCCTGAGAGAAAGAAACCAATTTCCGGAGTGCATCTTCCACCCCAAGGTTCTTCAAACTCAACTCAGTGGATCCCATATTCTTTCTCTTCTTAGATCCTGGAGTTTTCACAGTTGAATTTAAAGGGGATCTCATGATGGGAATGGAGGGCAAGGTCTTTTCTTTCTTCACCACCAGTTGACCATTGGACATCGCCGTATCCAAGTCAGCAAGGGTGAAGTGGGTGCCAGAACGGGTACTCTTGGATCCTGGGCAAAACAAACAAGAGCATTAGAGGTTGGGATCCTCCATAAAAAGAGGAAGAAAAAGTTAAGATCCTTACCTTTCGACATGGAGACAGTGGTAGACGAACTTTATTGAAGATAGGTGTAACACCCATAAAAATCATGAAAAGTTTAAACTTTTAAAACCAATCCACAAATCATCATTGTTTACAATATAGTTTTCAAAACATGTTTAATAACAACGTTTTCCCAAAATCATAAATCAAAACACGAGGAGGAGTGCGATCATGCCTTCGCCTTCTCGCAGTCATCTGAGGTACTTAAAACATAACCCAAAACTATCAGCCCAAAGCTTAGTGAGTTCCCCCAAAGTACCAACACATAAAAAAATAGCACATATCCAATAACAACCTGCAATGGGTCCACAGCTAAAAGACTGTATTACCCTTGAGCCCACAACATAAGTCTGGCTTGCCCTCGGGGCCCACAGCTTATGTCTGGATTGCTCCCAGACCAGATCGGTCCTCACACTGAATACCAACAAGCCCTCATTACGAGTCTGGCATGCCTTACCCTGTCCCTCAGCTCGTATCTGGAATGCTCATGAGCCCTCAGTATGAGTCTGGCATGCCCTAACCGGCCCTTAGCTCATATCTGGATTGCTCTAGGGTTTGTTGGCTACCGTACGGAGTAGTACAACCTTGTGACAACCCGAACCTTTTTTCGTTTCCGTTATCCTAATTTCGTTAATAAAATTTGAATTTTATTAAGTTTCCAGCAAAACCTCATGGTTTAGGAAATCATCTAGTTTTATATAAATTTATATAAGCTATTCGGAATCAAATCACGCGAAAACCCGAAGTCCTTGAAAAAAACAAATCAGTTTTTGGCCTAAGTAAGTGTATGGCCGCACACCTGTGTACGGCCGCACACCCGTGTACGGCCGCACACCCGTTCACGGCTGGTGCCAGGTGGACCCCACCACCGACCGTACCCCCAACCTATAAATACAGGACCCCCACCCTCATTTGAACACTTTTGACCGGAAACTCTCTCATTCTTTCTCTAGAACCCCTGACCGTACACACTAAAAGCACCTCTTTTCTTCCGAAAAACATCGAAAATCGTCATTTGGAATCGTTTGGGAGCATCTGGAACACATTTTCTTCGAAATCAAACACCCTTGTTCTTGAGTGTACGGCCGTACACCTTCAAATCTGCAAAGGGCCGTACACCCCTCAAAGAAGAGTTCACAGCCGTACACCCTGTTTATGGCCGTACACTGCTTGTCCAGCCGTACACCCCTGTTCACGGCCGTGCATATCTCTTAAGCAGTGAAAAGCTCGTTTTCTCGATTCAATCAAGTCCCGGTAACATTCCTTAACCGAAAACAAGTGTTTTTCTAACAGTTTACCTAACGAAATCGCTAATCTAGATGCATATATGTATTTATTGATATTAGGATTCCGTTAAGTCCCACGTACAACAACCCGAGGATCTTCGTTTCCGGTCGGCATTTTCACACAACAACAGTGAGTTCATACCCCTACATTTTTCCGAGTTTTTAATGTTTTCAGGGGGGGAGTACAAGCCAACCATAAATGATTTTATGAAATTTATACAAAAGGATTTCAATAAACTTAAAACGGATGCAATCGATACAAACATACAGTTTCTATATTTTTATAAAATATTTAGATATTTTATCCCTTCTGTATTATGCTAAGCATAAGGGACATTTTCAACTTACAAGTTACTCACATGGTTTTCAGATCAATACAAGGTTTTACATATACAAACACACAAACTATAATAGGTATAGTTTGGGAATTCATACTAGGTTATACATATACAAACACACGAACTATAATAGGTATAGTTTAGGAATTACATACAAGATTATACATATTCAAACACACAAACTATATTAGGTATAGTTTGGGAATTCATTAAACGGTTTACAAACTTATCTTTATAAACCTTTCCGTTATTTATAAAAAGGGTTTTTCCTGTATTATTACTTGTAAAGTCGTTAATCTAGTTGGAGACACGTCCTTGGGCGCTTACAAACATAACTAAGTGGATGGCTACCCCTTATGATCCAGAGTCTCCTCGAACGAGAGCGTGATTTTTGTGTATAGATCTATACGGGACTGACAATCCCGCACCTTGTTGCTAGCTACAGTAGGACCGGCAGGTCTACGGGTGACAAAGTCATAAAGGATACTGGTGCCCGATTCACGCCATATCATGTTTAGTATGGTCATAAAACTCGCAAATAGATAACAACTATTTACTTATGCAGTAATATACTATACATGAACAATGATTATTTAGCATAATTATGGAAAATACATGGTTTCTTTATGAGAAATAAAACTACCATACATACAGGTAGTAACCAGGGTTTTCAAACAGAACATTCCACATAGAAGTTTTTCATATAGAATTCATCACACAATACATCTAGTACTAACCCAAACATACAAATTAATATGTTTTATATACTACAACCGGATATAATAACAAACATTCATAGTTAGTTCTATAACTCTTTAGTTTATGCATCAGGGTTGTGTATGAAGAATACTCGATAGACTGTGGGATATGTGGTTTCCGCCTCATTTCCTGTTCCTTGTTTGGTTGGGGACTTAGGGCATATCCACATAGTCGACTGTCTGTTCAATATTGGTTTATACGTGGCTAGCATGAACTAGGTGGTTATAGATGGAACTGATAGTATATCACTATTACTAATGAAAATATTGGATTTTCTTGGAAACATATAAACATTTTCACTGATTCATTATAAGGTTTTTATTACAAAAACATTGCTTATGAACTCTCCAGCTTTATGCTGATACTCTTTCAAAACTGATTGTCTTCTCAGGGAATCAGTAGACAGGTACCTCCTGGAGTTTTGAGAAGACGGAGTGTATAGAGTCACGTCTTTCTATTTTGATTATACTTTTGATGTATAAAACCAAGAATCAAACTGATGTAAAATCTTTTCATATATGTATTCAATGTAATGGTTGTGTTTACTATGATTGCTATGATACAATTGTTGTGATACTACATATGACGTCATCCACCCCCGAACGTTTTCGTCGTTCCGGTTTGGGGGTGTGACAGATTGGTATCAGAGCTATTGTTTATAGTGAACTAAGTATATCGAACCTTACATGGTATACAACTATAAACACTAAGGGGCTGAAGCGCTCTGAACTAAAAGTATACTTTTAAAGTATAAGTATTTTATAGAAGTATACAAGTATCCGTAAGTACCAGAAACAGTAACATAAGTAGAACAAAACAAAAGTATTTGGATGTTGGACACTGCGGTTAAACCTGGGAAGTTATGTAATCATGTCTAGGGTCAATATAGCCTGATCAACTATATTTATTCGAGACATGACCAACATGTGCTTAGGAGTGACTGTGGTGTTGCTGCAGGCCTAAAAATTACCAAGTATATATACATCAGGTATCGATAGAACAAAACATACAACTTAAAATACTATAGGAGTATTTTAGCCAGGGCTGACTACAGTATAGAGATTCATTTCAAGTGTTGCTACTCATTTCTCCCTAGCGATAGTTTACTTGCATTAGTAACTTTTCCTTGTTTATCGCTTAGTAGAACACTTTATCTATCAGGCTGAGATATATCTTGTTTTATATCTCTTGATTTAAAATCTAGAGGACTTACCATCCTCTTCTTCTTCATTATTTTTAGAACAAGATGCCTCCCAGAAAGAGATACAACAGGAAGAACAACAATCCCCCGACTGATCCAACGCCACCACCTCCTCAGTTCGACCCAACTATGTTCCAGGCAGCAATTACAGCTGCTGTGGCTGCTGCGATGTCGCAGATAAATCAGGGCAACTCTGGTGGATCCGGAGGTGGACCCGATTCTCAAAGCCATGGTGGAGATCAGGGACACCAGAAGGAGTGTTCCTACAAAGACTTCATGAACGCAAAGCCCAAATCCTTCGACGGCAATGGAGGTGTTATTGCCCTGACTCGATGGATTGAGAATATTGAATCGGTCTTTGAGATCTGTGCGTGCTCCGAAGCAAACAAGGTGAAGTTCGCCGCCTGCACCTTCACCGACAGAGCATTGACCTGGTGGAATGGTCGAGTCAAATCCCTGACCCTGCCGATAGCAAATGTTATGGGTTGGGAAAGCTTAAAGGAACTCATGCTGGCTGAGTATTGCCCAAGGGGCGAAATGCAGAAGTTAGAGCACGAGCTCTGGAACCTGAAGATGAAGGGTTCCGACATTGTTGCTTACACAGCTAGATTCTGCGATCTGGCTCTCCTCTGTCCGGGAATGGTCACCCCGGAAAGCAAGAAGATTGAAAGATATATTTGGCTGCTAAGCCTTCCACTTTTGACAGTGCCAAGTGCCTGGCGCAGACCTTGATAGATCACGGGGTTGGTCTCGATGATGTAGCAGCTGCTCCTGAACCACCAAAGGCGAATTGGGGAAAAGAAGAAGTTCTGGAACAAGCGTAAGGGCCAGTCTTCACAGGAGCCCTCTAAGAAACAATAGACAGTGGCAGTCCATGCTGCTACTACTCCTGCTGCAGTTCCCACTACTCCAACAACCCCCAGCCGCTATGCTGGAAACCTACCCCCGTGCAACAAGTGCAACTACCATCATCATGGGCAGTGCCGGGAGATGTTGTGCAACAGCTGTGGTAAGAAGGGACACACAACTCGATTCTGCAAGGCACCAATCCAACCAACCAATCAGGCTCCTGGAGTGGGCGCCGGTCAAGCCTGTTACGACTGTGGGGAGGTTGGGCACTTCAAGAGAAATTGTCCCACGCCAACAACAAGTGGTAACACAGAGAGAGTGTTGGCGATGAGCCAGGAGGAGGCAGTTGTTGATCCCACAGTTGTTATGGGTACGTTCCTCCTTGACAACTCTTATGCATGCATTCTTTTCGATTCTGGTGCGGAGAGGAGTTTTGTTAGTCATGCATTCAAACATCAACTCAAACATAAATCCCAACCTTTGACCGAAACATTTACCGTGAAGATGGCTAACAGAAAGAAATAGAGCACTAACGACATATTCATAGGCTGTAGGTTGAGCCCCAATCGTGCCGATATCCTTTGTTACGAAAAAGCCATCCGTCTCAATCTGCCCTCGGGCGAAACTCTCACTATTTTCGGTGATAAACTCAGTTCAAACCTTCGCATCATTTCGTGCATCAAAGCCCAGAAGTATCTACGAAAGGAGTGCCATGCATTCCTAACCCACGTTGTTGTCGAAAAGCAAAAAGTTAAAGACCTCGAGAGCATCCCCGAAGTCTGCAACTTTCCTGATGTCTTCCCCGAAGATCTTCCAGAACCCCTCCCGTGCGCCAAGTCGAGCTTCGTATCGACTTAATCCCTGGAGCTACTCCTGTAGCTAAATCCCCATACCGTTTAGCGCCGGCAGAAATGCAAGAGCTATCCAGCCAGCTCAATGAGCTGCTCAGCAAAGGATTCATAAGACCGAGTTCCTCACCCTGGGGAGCCCCGATCTTATTCGTGAAAAAGAAGGATGAATCCTTTTTGATGTGCATTGATTACCGAGAACCGAACAAGCTTACCATCAAGAACCGTTATCCATTACCCATAATCCACGACCTATTCGATCAACTTGAGGGAGCCAGTTACTTCTCGAAAATAGACCTAAGATCAGGGTACCATCAGCTGCGGGTTCACGAGAATGATGTTCCCAAGACAGCATTCCGAAATCGTTATGGACACTACGAGTTTGTAGTGATGCCCTTTGGTCTAACCAACGCACCGGCGACATTCATGGATCTGATGAATCGGGTGTGTCACCCTTTCCTAGACAAGTTCGTGATCACGCTCATTGACGATATACTTGTCTATTCTCGGAGCGAGGATGATCATAGACAACACTTGAGGTAGGTGTTAGAAACACTAAGGGCGGAGAAACTTTATGCGAAGTTTTCAAAGTGCGAATTCTGGATCAGAAAAGTGACTTTCCTTGGTCACATGGTTAGCGAGGAAGGCATACATGTGACAACCGTCAAATTTCGGTCAAGTCAAAGTCAAACAAAGTCAACAAGTCAAACCGGTCAACTCCAATAACCCTTGTATGTTAGGGTTTACGTTATGTAATCACTGTACAATTCGCTATTTTAATGAGAAAACATCATTTCGAAAATTCATGTGTTTGATTTTCCTTAGCCTTAACAGTGCTAAACAACGAACCAAAGCGATAAAACACTATTGCACAATCATCGGGATTGTGTAGGACACTAAATCATGGCTTAACGGGGTTTACGGACCTTGCGTTTCAAAGCCAAACACTCAAAAAGGTCTCAAAAGAACTCTCTCTCAATCTCTTTCACTCAATCTCTCTCTATTAGAAATCTCTCCCAAATCTCTCTCAAAAGTTCCTTTAACTTTTTGTAATCATTCGGGTCATCACGACCCTTAACCGGGTCAAAAACCACTTGAAACGGGGTAAAAACGGGTAAAATAGCCTTAAGGACCCAAAACCGAAGCTTCAGGACCGAAGCCTCGCATCCGAAGTGCTCAGGACCGAAGCCTCGGACCGAAGCCTCAGGACCGAAGCCTCGGACCGAAGCCTCAGGACCGAAGCGTCAGGTCCGAAGCCTCAGGTCCGAACCTCGGCCCAGGACCGAGCAACTTCGCAGATTCAGCTTTTTCTCCCGGTTTTCGACTACGACTTCGTTTTAACTCCGTTTTTCATTATTTTAACGTGGGATTTTCACCCAAAACTTTATTTTATAAACTAAGGCCCCAAAATATATAAATCTCCAGGGTTTTTATAAAATATATTAAAATAATTAGTGGTTGAACTAATTATTGAGGGAATATTTGCTTTTCCTTAATTTATGGCAAAAGCAAACCACCACCACCTCACTCTATGATTAGCCACTCTTTCCCACTACCCCTTGTCTCCTTAGTGGACCTTTACACCCAATTTCCAGCTCTTCCCACGTTCTAAGAGCTGGAGGATTGATCCTCTCTCCTCATTCTCCATAAAATTCTTTCATTCTACACTTAGCAACCAAGAACATTCTCCAAAATTCTCTCATCTTTTCTCTCAACTTCAAGAACTTCAAGGCTTTCTCCAGGGTTTCTTTCTTCAATTAGTAAGTATCTTCATCATTCACATAATTATTAAACTCCATTCTACTCAAAACATTGATATCTTACACAAGTTCCATCTTATTCGGTGTTAGATTCTCGAATCATCAAGACATCTTCTTAGTGTTCTTGGGTTGAACACTTCCTCTCTCTCACTTTCATCTACTGAAACCACATAAGGTGAGTTCATACCCCTACATTTACATGTTTTCTTAAGTTTTTAAGGGGGGAATACAAGCAAAATCATCAAGAACACAATTAAACTTTTTCTAACAGATTACATCAGAAAAGATAGACTTCAATCACGGACTGTTTTGGTCAACTTAAATAATTTAGTTTTCAAAACTGTTCCAGGTGCAAGTAGTTCAAACTCTTAGCTTTAAAATGGCTACTTGAACATCCCCATATGATGTTTCTACAATTTATGGTGATTTTTACAAAACTGCCTACCATTTCAGAGGCAAACCCGGACCAGTCTGTGATTATGGACATTTTCACCTCTGTTAGAGATCACTAAAAATCTTGATAAAATTTACAAACAAACTAGACTCATATTCCAAACTCTCAAAATTTGCGGATTTGGATTTGGAGTTTTGATGAATTTTCTATAAATTTTCTAAAAACAGTAACAGAAACTGTTTTCAACAAAAAGTTGCTGTCAATTTCATTTCACCTTGTAACATGTTGAGCAAGGTGTATATCTTTATATGATTATATGTTATTGCAATATATGTCATTTTATCTTAATATATGGACACACATCAGTTTACAAATGGATTTGGACATATTGAATATAAAGAATAACAAGTGATTATAATCAAAGTACAACCGATATATTCAAACATTTAATAAACTATTTTAAATATAGTTTGCATACATTACTACGTACTACCCTTGGTTGATAAACTATAATAGGTATAGTTTATGATACATTACATAACACATACATTTAAAAATGGTACATTTATACAAAGGATATTTTTATTAAGCAAGGTACGGCCATACGGTACCAAGTTTTAATAACACGTATTTCCGTTAACGATACATTCAAACATTTAATAAACTATTTTAAATATAGTTTGCATACATTACTACGTACTACCCTTGGTTGATAAACTATAATAGGTATAGTTTATGATACATTACATAGCACATACATTGAAAAAGGGTACATTTATACAAAGGATATTTTCATTAAGCAAGGTACGGCCATACGGTACCAAGTTTTCATAACACGTAATTCCGTTAATTACTTTGTGAGACATTTACTTCAAATTACCATTAAGTCCTGTATTGTAACCAGAGTCTCCTTGAGGGAGAGCGTGATACTTGTGTATAGATCTATATTGGGTTTGACAAACCCACACCTAAGCTGCATGCAACAGCTAGACCGGCAGGTCTGGGGTGACAAATGTCATAACATTTCCGACGCCTGAAGAACGTCGTTTCAGGCCAACTAGGTCATAGCATGGTTATAATAACTCACATAAAGTATTAATAAACATTGGAATTTACGGGAACTTCATTAAAATTTAACGAGTTTATGTCGATTTAAACTTGCATTGTTTTACTATAAATATGACAAATTACTTGTACATTTCGGTCTTTGGGTTTTAAGACTACATTTACACATTAAGGAAAATATTGGATTTTCTAACACAAATACTACTTTCACAAACGAAAGGCTTTTAATAATACCAAACAAAAGCTTATGAACTCACCAACCTTTGTGTTGACACTTTTTTCAAACAACTTGTATTCTCAGGAAATCATCAAACAGGTAATCAAGTGCTTTTGAGGATGGGACGCTAAGGCGTCTACTATTTCATATCTTGTCAATATATTGTAATTGATTCGTAAACATGTAATTCATACAATGATGTAACTTTTTTTCAATTATATATATGTTGGTTGTGTTTGCTTGAATTACTATTACAATTGTTGTTATGATACTATACATGAAGTCCTCCACCCCCGGACGTTTCCGCCATCCTTGGTTTGGGGGTGTGACAGATTGGTATCAGAGCACAGTTTATAGTGAATTAAGTATATCAAACCACATAAGATATACAAACTATAAACACAATTGAGACTAATAGTCTCTGATTTGTGCATTTTTCAAATAAATATACTTTTAGAAAATAAATGATTTTTTATTAAAAGTATAAATACATGCATACATGCTCATATAGTGTCATAACTAGAAGAACATAAAATAAAAGAAGAGGAGTTGTACATTATGGGTATGCCTTGGTATATGTAAATCAAGTCTGGGAAGGATATAGCCTGATCAACTATATCTGTCCGAGGAGTGACTTGCATATACTGGGGGATAGTCATAATGGGCAACAAATCTATCAACCTAACTACACCCTACAGAGAATACTTTAAGAATCGAATCTAAACAGCTAAAAATACTATAGGAGTATTTGGTGATACTATAACCAACTTATGTGAAAACTAAAGACCTCTATTAGTAGGCCTATGATAACTGAGTGCATACGCCTAGGTTATACATAATTAAAGATATTATAGACTCAGAATCTATGACTATTGCTCTACTTCCTGTTCCTTGTTTGGTTGTGGACTTAGAGTAGAGTCATTTATTCGAAAGTCTATTCTATCTCAAATTATGTATAACTGATATGCACTACGTGATTATAGACGTAACTAATAAGGATCACCCCTATAAGTAATTATAGGATTAGGCGTCTATTAATTATCTCTTCTACCCCTATTCTCGCAGGAGCAACATGATGTGTAAATTTTAACGCCCGTACAAAACCTACTTCTACCCACTACCATAACTCCATCTCCAAGACGTTAACAGAAACACCAAGAATAGTTCACTAAAGTGCGAAAATATACATGTGTATATAAATGGTAAGGATATTTACTAAAAGGTTTATCAATGAAATAGGCATGCATTTTATTTCATTGAATCTCACTACTTGGTATTACAAACAATTTACAACTGGTAACTCTAAGATTCTTTAGGTGTACCTCGAAGTTATGTGTAATTAAGGAATGATTGACCTAGAAATGGTGAGTCCGCCTTAGGACCTGTTCCTTGTTTGGTTGTGGACTTAGGGTAGACTCATTAGGATCAACAGTCTAATAAAATTTTAATTACACATAACTGGGGGCATGTCAAGAGAATCTTAGGAGTGGATCAGACATGGAACAAATCACAAGATTATAATCAAGTTATTCCTACTAAATTCATAAGTCTATTTATATAGACCTCTGGTATAGAGTCGTCGGCGTAGTCGTGTCGGCAATCTAAAATATGGCTAAATACATAATACAAACTATAATACCCAAATTATACAAAATTTTCTGCATTAAAAATCAATAGACAAATACATAAAATGAAACTAAAACAAAAGAGTATCAAACTATCAAGAGAAAAACACATACAATGTAGATTAAAATCCACTAATGATAACAAAATGGCTAAGGATTGTTAAGTCCTCTCTTCTTATAAATAGCTTTGAAGCAAGCTTGCCTAAGCTTCTTTGTTCTTTCTGTCAATTCCATACCTGGCAATTTCTCCATCATCTTCTTGTGCCCTTCTAACGTCTCTATCTCCTCGTTTAATCCCAACTCCTAATTTTTTTAAAGGTAGATACAATATATTTTTCATGTGAGTTCACAAAATTTACAATGAGTTAAGTTTATATAAATATAAATCAGGAGATCGTAGTAAATCAATTGATTTGATGTGGCATATGCCTAGGACCTATGTTTAGTTATAAAGAAGCTAACGATTAAAATTTTAGAAAATACCAAAACTACTTTGGTTACCAAGTGCATGAGTAATGTATAGAAGGTTATTATCATAATTTACCTTGGCATTTTCAATGAGGGATTGAAGGCTCTTAAGTTTTCTATGAGGCCATCTGTTTATGTTTAACTCTCTGCATCTTTTCTTCAACACTGTTAAACTTATCCCTAGTTCCTTTGCTGCCATGATTATCGGCATCTCAAAGTACTTCTCTATCTCTTCAAACTCCAATGGTCTCAATCTCTTTGTTACCTTCCGGCCACCGTGATCAGTGGTGACAACACTAGCACTACATGTAGCCTCACCACCGGATTTATAGTCTCCACTGAAACTAACCAATGGTAAATTACCATCCTCCCAACAATCCCATAAGCTTATATCTTCAAGGGGATCAAGATCGTGAAACTCATTTCTAGAAATGATGTTTTGATCCTTGTTAAGTACTGTGGAAACGTTCTGATCGAGCCCTTCATGCAATTTTTCCGACAACTCGTAATCATGATGGTTAAGCATGTCACCACTGCAAAAATCCAAAAAAAAAAAAAAAAAAAAATCTCAAGATAATCAAATCCAACATGATGAAATACTCTTTTTGATCACTACAAATCTAAACCATGTTTTGATCAATGTCGACAAAATCACTTTTTTGTGCGTAAGATGGTGTAATGAGTGACGTTTATATATACCTGAAAAGATCTTGATGATCAAAGTACTGAAACCAATCGAGGTCATCTATGGGGTTTTGATGATCTGCAGGTGGATCCATTTGTGAGGGAGAAGTTAAAAGTCACGGTAAGAATGTGATGATTTATATAAGTAAAGTGGGAGAAGTAATTAATAAGCAAATTGTTGGGAATGCAACAAAACAAGTTAAGCACTTCTGAAAAATTGATAAATGATTTCGGTAACACTCGCAGAATATAAACTAGTGAAAATTACAAATGAAATGGAATATATATAGTGTATGATGTTATGGTTATTGTGTATCTAACAAATGAAGAGAAAATGAATATATATATATATTCTTTGAGCCGTAACCTTCTTCTTCAATTCACACACATATACGGATATGTTGCTGCAAATTATGACTTGTGTGCCTCATGCATTTAATGCATCACATGCCTACTGCATATTCTTGACTTTGAAGCTACGTTCCAGTTTCCAATTTCCCCAGTAGCACAGTTTTCATTAGAAAGTACTCCAAGTCTTCACACATGAACCAGTTAGAAAGTACTCCAAGTCTTCACACATGCAAATTATGACTTGTGTGTCGCTATAGGTATGTCGTTGGCTATTGTTAAAAACCTATAGCGACAACAAGTCATCGTAATAGATTAAACCTGTGGTGACGACAAGTCGTCGCTATAGGTAACTAATAAAACTTTATTTTTTTTTTACCCAAAAAAATATGATTGACAAAATCTATCCGACGAGACCCTCGTAATACCACTCGACGAAATCGAAGTTAACAAAAATCTCCACTTCGTGGAGGAACCAATCAAAATCATGGATCGGGAAATCAAACAACGAAACAAAGTCGTATTCCCATCGTGAAGGTCCGTTGGAACGCTAAACGAGGGCCTGAGTTCACCTGGGAACGCGAAGATCAAATGAAACAAAAATACCCACATCTTTTCCCAAACTCTTGATGTCCCAGTCAAATGCAAATTTCGGGACGAAATTCCTTCTAACGGGGGGATGATGTGACAACCGTCAAATTTCGGTCAAGTCAAAGTCAAACAAAGTCAACAAGTCAAACCGGTCAACTCCAATAACCCTTGTATGTTAGGGTTTACGTTATGTAATCACTGTACAATTCGCTATTTTAATGAGAAAACATCATTTCAAAAATTCATGTGTTTGATTTTCCTTAGCCTTAACAGTGCTAAACAACGAACCAAAGCGATAAAACACTATTGCACAATCATCGGGATTGTGTAGGACACTAAATCATGGCTTAACGGGGTTTACGGACCTTGCGTTTCAAAGCCAAACACTCAAAAAGGTCTCAAAAGAACTCTCTCTCAATCTCTTTCACTCAATCTCTCTCTATTAGAAATCTCTCCCAAATCTCTCTCAAAAGTTCCTTTAACTTTTTGTAATCATTCGGGTCATCACGACCCTTAACCGGGTCAAAAACCACTTGAAACGGGGTAAAAACGGGTAAAATAGCCTTAAGGACCCAAAACCGAAGCTTCAGGACCGAAGCCTCGCATCCGAAGCCTCAGGACCGAAGCCTCGGACCGAAGCCTCAGGACCGAAGCGTCAGGTCCGAAGCCTCAGGTCCGAACCTCGGCCCAGGACCGAGCAACTTCGCAGATTCAGCTTTTTCTCCCGGTTTTCGACTACGACTTCGTTTTAACTCCGTTTTTCATTATTTTAACGTGGGATTTTCACCCAAAACTTTATTTTATAAACTAAGGCCCCAAAATATATAAATCTCCAGGGTTTTTATAAAATATATTAAAATAATTAGTGGTTGAACTAATTATTGAGGGAATATTTGCTTTTCCTTAATTTATGGCAAAAGCAAACCACCACCACCTCACTCTATGATTAGCCACTCTTTCCCACTACCCCTTGTCTCCTTAGTGGACCTTTACACCCAATTTCCAGCTCTTCCCACGTTCTAAGAGCTGGAGGATTGATCCTCTCTCCTCATTCTCCATAAAATTCTTTCATTCTACACTTAGCAACCAAGAACACTCTCCAAAATTCTCTCATCTTTTCTCTCAACTTCAAGAACTTCAAGGCTTTCTCCAGGGTTTCTTTCTTCAATTAGTAAGTATCTTCATCATTCACATAATTATTAAACTCCATTCTACTCAAAACATTGATATCTTACACAAGTTCCATCTTATTCGGTGTTAGATTCTCGAATCATCAAGACATCTTCTTAGTGTTCTTGGGTTGAACACTTCCTCTCTCTCACTTTCATCTACTGAAACCACATAAGGTGAGTTCATACCCCTACATTTACATGTTTTCTTAAGTTTTTAAGGGGGGAATACAAGCAAAATCATCAAGAACACAATTAAACTTTTTCTAACAGATTACATCAGAAAAGATAGACTTCAATCACGGACTGTTTTGGTCAACTTAAATAATTTAGTTTTCAAAACTGTTCCAGGTGCAAGTAGTTCAAACTCTTAGCTTTAAAATGGCTACTTGAACATCCCCATATGATGTTTCTACAATTTATGGTGATTTTTACAAAACTGCCTACCATTTCAGAGGCAAACCCGGACCAGTCTGTGATTATGGACATTTTCACCTCTGTTAGAGATCACTAAAAATCTTGATAAAATTTACAAACAAACTAGACTCATATTCCAAACTCTCAAAATTTGCGGATTTGGATTTGGAGTTTTGATGAATTTTCTATAAATTTTCTAAAAACAGTAACAGAAACTGTTTTCAACAAAAAGTTGCTGTCAATTTCATTTCACCTTGTAACATGTTGAGCAAGGTGTATATCTTTATATGATTATATGTTATTGCAATATATGTCATTTTATCTTAATATATGGACACACATCAGTTTACAAATGGATTTGGACATATTGAATATAAAGAATAACAAGTGATTATAATCAAAGTACAACCGATATATTCAAACATTTAATAAACTATTTTAAATATAGTTTGCATACATTACTACGTACTACCCTTGGTTGATAAACTATAATAGGTATAGTTTATGATACATTACATAACACATACATTTAAAAATGGTACATTTATACAAAGGATATTTTTATTAAGCAAGGTACGGCCATACGGTACCAAGTTTTAATAACACGTATTTCCGTTAACGATACATTCAAACATTTAATAAACTATTTTAAATATAGTTTGCATACATTACTACGTACTACCCTTGGTTGATAAACTATAATAGGTATAGTTTATGATACATTACATAGCACATACATTGAAAAAGGGTACATTTATACAAAGGATATTTTCATTAAGCAAGGTACGGCCATACGGTACCAAGTTTTCATAACACGTAATTCCGTTAATTACTTTGTGAGACATTTACTTCAAATTACCATTAAGTCCTGTATTGTAACCAGAGTCTCCTTGAGGGAGAGCGTGATACTTGTGTATAGATCTATATTGGGTTTGACAAACCCACACCTAAGCTGCATGCAACAGCTAGACCGGCAGGTCTGGGGTGACAAATGTCATAACATTTCCGACGCCTGAAGAACGTCGTTCAGGCCAACTAGGTCATAGCATGGTTATAATAACTCACATAAAGTATTAATAAACATTGGAATTTACGGGAACTTCATTAAAATTTAACGAGTTTATGTCGATTTAAACTTGCATTGTTTTAATATAAATATGACAAATTACTTGTACATTTCGGTCTTTGGGTTTTAAGACTACATTTACACATTAAGGAAAATATTGGATTTTCTAACACAAATACTACTTTCACAAACGAAAGGCTTTTAATAATACCAAACAAAAGCTTATGAACTCACCAACCTTTGTGTTGACACTTTTTTCAAACAACTTGTATTCTCAGGAAATCATCAAACAGGTAATCAAGTGCTTTTGAGGATGGGACGCTAAGGCGTCTACTATTTCATATTTTGTCAATATATTGTAATTGATTCGTAAACATGTAATTCATACAATGATGTAACTTTTTTTCAATTATATATATGTTGGTTGTGTTTGCTTGAATTACTATTACAATTGTTGTTATGATACTATACATGAAGTCCTCCACCCCCGGACGTTTCCGCCATCCTTGGTTTGGGGGTGTGACAATACACGTGGACCCTTCCAAGATCAAAGTGATTGAGAATTGGTCAGCACCAAAGACACCCACAGAAATCCGTCAATTCTTGGGTCTCGCTGGCTACTATCGCAGGTTTATTCAGAACTTCTCCAAAGTTGCTAAGCCTTTAACCACCCTGACACAGAAAGGTGTAACCTTAAGTTGGGGGGAAAAGCAAGACACTGCATTTCAAACATTGAACCAGACCCTATGCAGCGCACCTATCTTGTCCCTGCCCGAAGGGACGGAAGACTTCGTTGTCTACTGTGATGCATCCAATCAAGGCCTAGGATGTGTGTTCATGCAGCGAGGAAAGGTTATTGCATATGTCTCAAGACAGCTTAAAACACACGAAGTCGATTATACAACTCACGATCTAGAGTTGGCAGTAGTGGTCTTTGCGTTAAAGATTTGGAGACATTATCTCTACGGAACCAAGTGCAGTGTCTTCACCGACCATAAGAGCCTACAACATATCTTTGATCAGAAAGAGTTAAACATGAGGCAGCAGCGATGGGTAGAGCTACTTAGTGATTACGAGTGCGAAATACGCTACCATCCTAGCAAGGCCAATGTGGTAGCGGATGCCCTCAGCCGAATGGAGTATTCAGGTCGTAGGGTGAAGGCACTGACAATGACCATCCACTCCCAATTATACACACAAATCAGAGAGTCTCAGTTGGAAGCCTTGAAACCGGAAAATGTGGCAGGTGAATCTCTGAGAGGGATAGATAAAAACTTGGAAGTCAAGGGTGACGGAGCCTTATATCTCATGAACCGGATCTGGACACCGAAGGACGGTGGTTTTACAGACTTGATCATGTCTGAAGCGCACAACACTCGGTATTCCGTCCACCCAGGTTCAGATAAGATGTATCTGGATCTTAAAAAGCTATATTGGTGGCCGAACATGAGAGCAGAGATCGCTACCTTCGTGGGCAAGTGCCTGACTTGCGCCAAGGTGAAGGTAGAATATCAAAAGCCCTCAGGTCTCCTCCAGCAACCAGAAATACCTGAGTGGAAGTGGGAAAACATTACAATGGATTTTATCACAAAGTTGCCCAAGTATCCGAATGGGCACGACGCCATCTGGGTAATTGTCAACCTACTGACTAAATCCGCTCACTTCCTTCCAATCAAGGAAAACTTCAAAATAGAGAAACTGACACGAATCTACATTCGAGAGATAGTTCGCCTTTATGATGTACCTGTATCCATTATCTCTGATCAAGATAGCAGGTTTACCTCGAGATTTTGGAAGTCACTGTAGAAGGCTCTTGGAACTAAGTTGGATACGAGCACAGCTTACCATCCACAGACAGATGGGCAGAGTGAGAGAACTATTTAAACATTGGAAGATATGTTGAGAGCATGCGTCATCGACTTTGGCATGTCGTGGGACACTCATCTGCCCTTGGTCGAATTTTCCTACAACAACAGCTACCATACCAGCATCAAGGTTGCGCCGTTCGAAGCCCTCTATGGTCATAAGTGCAGATCCCCTCTGTGCTGGGCTGAGGTTGGTGACACGCAGCTAGTCAAGGGTCAAGTTGTGACAACCCGAAATTTCTATCTTGTACAGTTATTCAATTCAATCAACGTCAGACTCGTTTCTGCTATCTTTTAGCCTTTTTTTAGAGTCTGTTTGAGTGTTCCAAGTCTTGTACATTCAAGGATAGGGTATAGGGATGAGTTCTCAAAGTTCATAGTATCGAAATCGGGCCAAACACTCCAACATGAGGAGTGTACGGCCGTACACATGGGTAGATCTTTAAGTGTTCTTCACTTTCACCAAGAACACCAAGAACACCTACTAGTCCTTGGTGACCGTGAACACTCATCAAGCCTCCAAATTTGTGAGTAACTACTTCCTATGCTTGTTACCTACTAGAATCACTGGATATTCACCTTAAAACATCATCTACTGCATGAACACAAAGGGTGTACGGCCGTACACCCTTCATATGGCCGTACACCCCTTGTTTAGTGCATATCTAGGCCTTCTACTCATGTTATGTCCCAAAATAAGATCATGGACACTTAGAGGATGCAAGATAGGGCCGTGAAACACCTTCTTGGCATGTTTCTGCAAGGAGTGTACGGCCGTACACTCCAAGGCCGTACACCCAGGTGGCCATACACACAAGTGGCCGTACACCAAGTGGCCGTACACACTTAGGCCATACACACCTTGGCCGTACACACTCATATGTGGCCTTAAACCCTTTTTATGCAATCCTTTGTACTTGTAACACTTCAATCTATGTGTTTCCTAAGTCCTAAGGTGTTTTCCTTACATGATTAGTTGTATAAACACTAATTATTTACATATATGTGTCATTATATGCTAAATAGGATCCGTGTGTGTTCGAGTCTTCACTTGACACTTAGCGTCCTACAACCGATCTTTCATTCGTATCACTCACTGCAGGTGAGTTCATACCCCTTAACTTACCTTTTAAATGATTTTAAATGCTGTTATGGGGGGAATACAAGTAGAAACATTATAGTTACTATATCAATCACATGTGATTAATAACTATCAAACAAATGGATTTCTTATACTTTAAACTGTGTTTTCAAACAAATGGATTTCTTATACTTCAAACTGTGTTTTCAAACAAATGGATTTCTTATACTTCAAACTGTGTTTTCAAACAAATTGCTGCAAATCGTTTTACATACTCTTTTTTATGCAAAACTCTTTATCAAACTCTTTTAAACTTATATTTTGTCAAAATCTTGTCTATATAGATATAGTTATATAAGTAGGATTGAAAGGACTTAGGACTGATAACTCGCCTTATTTTATGTTCCTTGTTTGGTTGTGGACTTAGGATATCGGTTGTTTGTCCGAAGGTCGTTTGAATCTTAGTTATATATTATGTGTATGTATATAGATATAAAAGTTCTTCATTCACTTCAATACCTTTGAGTAGTAAGGGTGTACAAACATGTTTATTCATACAAATAACATTGCTAGTAAACTATAATAGGTGTAGTTTAGGAAGTCACTACTACTATTTCTAGAACAATGAAACATACAAGAGTCAGTTCATACATGAGTCAGTTCAAACATACTATAACGAGAAACAGTACATACTATAATGAGATACAAAACATACTATAACGAGAAACAGTACTCACTATAAAGAGAAACAGATAGAACATACTACACACTAGACAGCGAGAACATACACTACACTAGAACATACTATACAAATACAAGAATGCTATAACATTAATGTGAGATACTACTTCATGGCGCGACAATATACTGCTGTGTCACGTTTTGTACCTAGAGTCTCCTGGAGGGAGAGCGTGAATTTGTGTATAGATCTATACGGGATTGACCATCCCACACCTTGTTGCTAGCTACAGTGGGACCTGCAGGTCTACGGGTGACGAATTTCATATCGTTTGCGACGTCTCGAACTTCGTGTTATACTAGTTGAATCAAGTATGGTTACAATCTTATCACATTTTACCTTAATTAAACAAATAGGTTTAAGGTAGTTAGTACACTTGTAGTTACTTAGATAAAACTACAGTACATCTTTATTTTCCCATTTCATTCACATTGTGATCTTCTCACATAAACGGTAATGAAAACTATATTTTGGTAATGATAGTCATACTTTGGGAAAACACTCACTTTTACAAAAGAACAAACATAAAGAACAGTTGGGTCTTGGTAGAAGACTACATTAGTAGAAAATATAGGATTTTCTAAGAAGTTTACAAACATTTACATCAAACACTTACAAACTTTTACATCAAACATTTACAAACACTTTCTTCAAACTTATACAAACAATGATACGAAAATACTTATGAACTCACCAGCATTTTATGCTGATACTCTCTTTCAAAATAACTTGTATTCTCAGGGAACCAGTAGACATGTACACCCATGCAGCTTTTGAAGGACGGAGTGGATTCAAGACTCGTCATTATTTTGATTATACATTTTTGGTGTCATTTAAACTTTACTAAAGAACATACATCTATTTAACTATTCTATTAATGCAATGGATGTTGTTGCTTGTTTTACTATATTGCATTGTTATGATACTGTACATGACGTCCTCCACCCCCGAATGTTTCCGCCAATTTGATTTGGGGGTGTGACAGATTGGTATCAGAGCATTGTTTATAGTGAATTGAGTATATCAACCCATAAAAGATATACAACTATAAACACAATGGGATTAAAACACTCTGACCAAGAGTTTATACTTTTAAATAATAAAATATTTAACCAAAGTATACATACCTGCATTCATACTAAAATCAGTGTCACTAGGACAAAACAAAAGTATTACGATTGTTGGACAGCACAAGTAGGCTTGGGGACATATAATCCGATCTGGGAGTGATATAGCCTGATCAACTATATCTTTCCGAGAAGTGATTAGCATGTGCCTAGGAATGGTTGTGGTGTTGCAGCAAGTCTAAAAACTTACCAACACTACTACAATGACAACTTTAGAACAAAACATAAACTTAAAATACTATAGGAGTATTTTGTGTTACTATAATTACTTATTTGACAACTAAAAGGTCTTTATTAGTAGGTCAATAGTTGCTGAGTGGATATGCTAAGGTTATATGTGACTAGGGTGTCATAGACTTAGAATCTGTGATCTTTTCTTTACTTCCTGTTCCTTGTTTGGTTGTGGACTTAGAGTTAGGGTCACTTATTCGAAGGTCTATCCTGTTTTGGTTACATATGACTGGTATGCACTACGCAAGTATCGAAGGTCTATCCTGTTTTGGTTACATATGACTGGGTCACTTATTCGAAAGTCTACCCTCGTCCAGCTTTTCAAGGCCTGACGCCTCTGTGGGCGGAAAACTTGGGAACTTGGAGTCAAGAACATGGTCAACCCATGCCATACAATGGAGACCGAAGCTTCTACAACCTGAGCGAGGGAGGCTCAGCGGACATAATCCTGCCTATTCTGGTCCGCATGGTTGCTCGTAGTGAAGAGCAGGGTAGGACGGCCATCAACCGAGTCATGCAGGTTGATGCCAATGCGGGAGTGAATACTGTCCGCATTCGTCGTCTGGAAGATGCTCGTTAGAGAGCTGCGAGAGACAATGAGTCTCTACTGCAAGAACTAGTTGTGACTCGAGCTGAGGTCATAGAGCACCGCGTATGCCAGCGAGTGTATGAGCGACGCCTTCTTGATATGGAGTGTCAGCTGGCTGACTTTAGGGTTCGCCCAAGGGGTGCCCGTCGCCAGTAGGAGATGCTCTGGTCATCCTTTCTTTTGGTTAAAGGAATAGCCTTCTTATCTATGCTCTAAGTAGCACTTTTCCCTATAATTTCCTGTTTATCTTAAGACCTTGGACTTTCAGTTTATTAGGACTTTATGCTGTCAAAATTTTCCTATTCTGGTTTGATGTAGGACCTACTCTTAGGTCATTTTTCCCGAACTTGTTACATCTGTAATACCAATATTATTGACAGATATCTAATCTCATGGAAATTATTATCCAAATGCTTTCATCTTTCTAGTACTAGATCTCTATTCAATCATACTTTCATCTGTGTTGTTGGGCTATGGAGAGTTAGTCCATGAGTCACTCTCATCATTCTCTCTATTGAATTCTTACCAATATCTTCATATTTGTGATCTTATAGCTTCAAGATGCCTCCTCGTAGATCGAATAGGCGCGCTACTCGAATAACTCCAAATCAAACTCCACCTCCTCCTCCTCAATACAACCCAACAGCTATTCAAGCTGCTGTGAACGCGGCTGTTACGGCAGCCCTAGCACAATTCACCACTACCGGTACTAGCGGGAGTGAAACGAATGTGCATACTACTCCAGTTGAAGCTCCAGTGCGCTCTAGGGAGTGCTCGTATAAGGACTTCACCAGCTGCAAACCCAGGGCCTTCAATGGAACTGGCGGAGTCATTGCCCTCTCGCAATGGTTTGAGAAAACAGAGTCGATCTTTGAAATCTGATCCTGTCCGGAAGGGAGCAAAGTTAAATTTGTTGCCTGCACCTTCGCGGACCGAGCCCTGACGTGGTGGAATAGCCATGTCAAGTCACTAACTCTTATAGTGGAAAATGCTATGGGCTGGGAAGCTCTTAAGGAGCTCATGATCGAAGAATACTGCCCGAGGGGCGAAGTTCAGAAACTGGAGCAGGAACTCTGAAGCCCAACCATGAAGGGCTCTGACATAGTCTCCTACACTGCCAGATTCAGCGATCTGGTAGCGCTATGTCCGGGAATGGTCCCTTCTGAAGCGAAGAAGGTGGAAAGGTATATCTGGGGGCTGGTGCCTCCATTTCAGGGGAATGTACTAGCTTCAAACCTCACTACCTTCGATAGTGCCAAGCGATTGGCACAACGGCTCATTGACCATGGGGTCCGTACCCCGTCAACAACAACAACCCTAGTGTAGCGACATAAGAACATGGTTTGGCATGCAGAATTAAAGATTGCACAATGAACATGGTGATTTGGGTGTTCAAGAGATGTATTGATTGTATATGGTGTTACACAAAAAGGATCTAGATCTAGACTACATAAATAACACACACTTACACACTCACTTTTACATCTCTCAAGCACACCTCTACAAGTGGTATGAACCCACTATTTATAGAGGTGTTTACATGTCTCTCTCTCACTCTCTATCTCAAGTCAAAAGGCTAATACTCCACATGCAAGTGGGTTTTACAAAAGTCAAACATTACAAAGTCATTCAAGGAAAACTTTGTACCCCAACATTCTCCCCCTCAAAGTTAGGAATGAATGACCCACTTCAAATCTTCCAAAATCAAGCAACTACGCGATCTGAGCCTTAAGGGTGACACATGTCGAAACAAACTTCAATCTTCAATTCTTCCATGATTCTTCAATTTGGGCTCTAGGATGTGAAACCGTACAAACCGAGCATCAACGAATGATTACGAGCTTCTCAAACTCCAAATTGATCACCAAAAGTTGAGCATAAAGCACACCCCAAAAATCATCAATAAAACCAAACCCATTTCGAAAATAAATCATTTGAACTTCCAAAATCGAGCAACTACGCGATCTGAGCCTCAAGGGTGACACATGTCGAAACAAACTTCAATCTTCAATTCTTCCATGATTCTTCAATTTGGGCTCTAGGATGTGAAACCGTACAAACCGAGCATCAACGAATGATCACGAGCTTCTCAAACTCCAAATTGATCACCAAAAGTTGAGCATAAAGCACACCCCAAAAATCATCAATAAAACCAAACCCATTTCGAAAATAAATCATTTTCGAACTTCCAATTGCATCATTTCGTAAGCTTCAAAAATTCAAGGTCACTGCGGTCGTCAAATCCGCGTAATATGAAAAATTCAAGTTTGAATTTCTATATAAATTTCTCCCCCTTTTTATAATCGAAACTTGATTATAAAACCTTCAAGGAAAGAGAACGTGCTCTATTTGGAATTTTTCGTGTCAAAACTCCCCCTTAACATGTGGCATAAACTTTGTGCTTCAATCCGGAAAATCCAAAAAATATTCAATTTTTAGCTTCGTTCACGGATCGCCTTTGACAAAATTTCTCAAAAATGGGTAGAAATTGTCAATTTCAAAATTCTGCAGTGACCCGGTGCGCCTAAAACAACAAAATATGCAAAACTCTCCCCCTTTTCCAAAGCTGGGTAGAAAGCGTCAATTTACACAAACTGCACGGGCTTGAAATGCATTTTCTTCAATTTTCAGCAAAAACAGTCCTTTTTCGAATTTGGGTATGAACCGCCAAACATTCGAAGCCTCAGGGACTATTTTTGAAAATTTTGTCTTTGTGCACCAAACATACGAAGAGTTGTCCCAAACATTCGAAGCTTCAGAAAATTTTCGAATTTGGGTGAAAAGTGTCAAACATTCGAAACTTCAATTAATTGTTGAGGTGGCCAAATATTCGAAGGTTCAGGGACTGAATTCGAAATTTTTTGCTTTTTGATCAAAACATACGAAACTTTGATCATTCATACGAAGGATTTTTCCATTTGTCAACCATTCGAAACTTGAGGGACTACATTCAAAAATTTTGCTTTTCCATTCCAAACATACGAAACTTTGTGTCCAAACATACGAAAATTTTGCCATTCGTACGAAATTGTCATGTGACAAACATGCAAATCTTCAATGACCATTTTCGAAACATTTCTTTCTTCTTTCCAATCCGTACGAAATCTTCACAATTCGTACGAATCCAGTTGTTCATATAAACGAAACTTTTCCAGCCATTGTTCACTTCGTACGAAATCATCCATGCTTCACTTCGTACGAAACTTCATCCAAACACACGAAATTTTTCACACGAAATCGAAGCATAACGAAGCCTCTTAATGAACAGTAACCTCTTAATCATCCAACCTCTGAATCATAACTTCGTTCTTACAGTTTTTCGTTTGAAAGAACAACACACTTCGTTCATTCAACAACAGCTCAACATCAAGGCTTCGTACGAAATTAAACACCCATTTTCGTTAATTGATTCATCCGTTATTAACCCTTCGTTAGTTGTCAGTCGTAACCAACAATCAACATCCAATTCGTACAGATCCAACAAAACTTCTGTTCTTCGTCCCTAAAATTGTTCTTGTTCATCCATCTGTTCGTTCATCGATATATCACCAAGTCATTCGATCCATATGCTTCTTTGCTCATCGATTCTTTTATCAAGCCTTCATTCCTAAACAATCGACTCCAACAAAATCATTTAAATCAACATCTCAATGATCATCAACAATTCTTCCCAAAATCGACTATCCCTGAATCGAAATCACTATCAACAGAATCACGATACTTGAATCAAACGATTCAATAGATTATCTCAGCAAATCAAAATCGTGATTCATCTAATTCCGACTCCAAGCAAGAACATTCGATTTTGATTTTTCAAAAACTCTTTTGACTCCTAATTCGATTCCAAAACTCTTCGTTCCCAAAAAAATAAAAAACACCGACCATCGATCTTGAGTTCAACATAGTCTATTTCAACTACACAATCTTCGAATATCGAAAAATGGATAACCGATTTCAAAGAAAACCAACTTTGATTTCACTATCGTTCCAGGCATAGAGTCTCCATCAAAAGATAATTTTGACTATCTGTGTCTGACTCTACATTCATCTGTTCTTGAATTACTTTGATCGATTAACTCAATAACCAAAATCGATGTTCAAACAAGATTGATTAACTCAGATCAATCTAAAATATTTGGATACAAATTAATCTTGAATAGAATGATTCATGAAATCAAGAACATCAACAGATCGATTGAAGTTGATCGATCATTCAACCACCAAAAAAAAAATTTAGATCAAATTGCTTGAACGCATGAGTGATTGAATTTTTGAACAATAAGAAATGTGATAATCACAAAACTCAAAGAATGAATCTGATGAAATAATTTTTTTGCTAGATTGTTAATGAGTGAAAGTGTAAAAGTATTCGTGAATCTGTAAGATGAATAACGAGAACAATTATATTCGATTTGGGCTTCATAGTGAACAGTAACGAATTTTCAGATTTGGGCTCAAATTTGGATTTACGAATAGTAACAAACATTGATTAAAACATTTGTTTGGGCTTTTGAATTCAATCTGATGAACAGTAAAATTGATTTTGTTTTTGGTTGGCTCGATCTAAAAAAAATTATTGGATCATCAATGGGGTTTTTCAAGAAAAATTTGATCCAACGAGTCAAACGATCACAAATCAAAAACGCAACGCATGATTTCAATGAAATTAAGAGAGATCATAGAGAGACTCACCAAAAATTGCTTCAATTGTGACAAATGTTGCCAAACCGAGAATCGTTCTTTAAAAATCACTTTGATCTTGAAGACCCGCTCTGATACCAATAGTAGTGACATAAGAACATGGTTTGGCATGCGGAATTAAAGATTGCACAATGAACATGGTGATTTGGGTGTTCAAGAGATGTATTGATTGTATATGGTGTTACACAAAAAGGATCTAGATCTAGACTACATAAATAACACACACTTACACACTCACTTTTACATCTCTCAAGCACACCTCTACAAGTGGTATGAACCCACTATTTATAGAGGTGTTTACATGTCTCTCTCTCACTCTCTATCTCAAGTCAAAAGGCTAATACTCCACATGCAAGTGGGTTTTACAAAAGTCAAACATTACAAAGTCATTCAAGGAAAACTTTGTACCCCAACATTCTCCCCCTCAAAGTTAGGAATGAATGACCCACTTCAAATCTTCCAAAATCGAGCAACTATGGGCTGGGAAGCTCTTAAGGAGCTCATGATCGAAGAATACTGCCCGAGGGGCAAAGTTCAGAAACTGGAGCAGGAACTCTGAAGCCCAACCATGAAGGGCTCTGACATAGTCTCCTACACTGCCAGATTTAGCGATCTGGTAGCGCTATGTCCGGGAATGGTCCCTTCTGAAGCGAAGAAGGTGGAAAGGTATATCTGGGGGCTGGTGCCTCCATTTCAGGGGAATGTACTAGCTTCAAACCTCACTACCTTCGATAGTGCCAAGCGATTGGCACAACGGCTCATTGACCATGGGGTCCGTACCCCGTCAACAACAACAACCCTAGTGTAGCGACATAAGAACATGGTTTGGCATGCAGAATTAAAGATTGCACAATGAACATGGTGATTTGGGTGTTCAAGAGATGTATTGATTGTATATGGGGTTACACAAAAAGGATCTAGATCTAGACTACATAAATAACACACACTTACACACTCACTTTTACATCTCTCAAGCACACCTCTACAAGTGGTATGAACCCACTATTTATAGAGGTGTTTACATGTCTCTCTCTCACTCTCTATCTCAAGTCAAAAGGCTAATACTCCACATGCAAGTGGGTTTTACAAAAGTCAAACATTACAAAGTCATTCAAGGAAAACTTTGCACCCCAACACCTAGCCATCTCAGAACCCTCCAAAGCCGCCGACAACAAGCGGAAGTTCTGGGATAACAAAAAGAAGAAAACGGTGCAGAACGCTGCCAAGAAGCAGTAGGTTGTAGATGTTCATGCTGCAATAGCACCTACTGCTGCTGCACCGGTGAAGCAGTATGCTGGAAACTTGCCTAAGTGTAACAAATGCAGTTTCCACCACAACGAACCCTGCCGGGAAATGCAGTGTGCTGACTGCAACAGGAACGGGCACACTGCCTGTTTCTGCAAAGCTCCGGCAAGGCCAATCACCCAAGTCCCCGACGTTGGTGTGGGCCAGGCTTGCTACGGTTGTGGCGAGGTGGGCCACTACAAAAGGAACTGCCCGAAGGCAGGGAATGCCGGCGGAGTGGGGAAGAGTTTTGGCTATAGGCCACGAGGAAGCAGTTGTCGAACCCACAGTGGTCATTGGTACGTTTCTCCTCGATAACTCATATGCATGCATACTGTTTGATAGTGGAGCGGAGAGGAGTTTCATGAATCAGAAATTTTCTCACTTGCTTAAACAAAAATCACATGCACTTAAAGAACCGTTCACTGTAAAAATAGCTAACGGAAAGACAGAGAGCACTAGCTGCATATACATAGGAAGTACACTAACACTAGATAGCCATTCATTTCCAATCGACCTCATGTCGATCTCAATTAAAAGTTTCGACGTCATAATCGGCATGGATTGGTTGAGTTCTAATCGTGCCGACATCATGTGTTACGAAAAGGTTGTTCACCTTAATCTGCTGTCTAGCGAAACCCTAGTGATCTATGGCGACAAACCCGGCACGAACCTTCGCATCATCTCGAGCATACAAGCCTAGAAGTACTTACGAAAGGAATGTCGTGCATTCCTTGCTCATGTTGTCGATGTGAGCCAAGAGACGAAGGACATAAAGAACATCCCAGGGGTACGCGACTTTCCCGACATCTTTCCAGAAGAACTCCCAGGATTACCTCCGCAACGTCAAGTCGAGTTCAGAATCGACTTAGTTCCAGGGGCTACCCCAGTAGCCAAATCGCCCTATCGTCTAGCACCAGCTGAGATGCAGGAGCTATCTAGTCAACTTAATGAACTGCTCAGCAAGGGCTTTATTAGACCAAGCTTCTCACCCTGGGGAGCACCGGTCTTGTTCGTCAGGAAGAAAGACGGATCGTTCCGTATGTGCATCGACTACAGAGAATTTAACAAGCTTACCGTCAAAAATCTTTACCCTCTGCCTCGCATAGACGACTTGTTCGACCAACTGCAAGCGGAGAATTACTTTTCAAAGATAGATCTGAGATCCGGGTATCACCAGTTACGAGTGCTAGAGGAGGATGTTCCGAAGACAGCCTTTCAAACTCGTTATGGACACTACGAGTTTGTAGTGATGTCGTTCAGATTGACCAATGCGCCCGCAGTACTCATGGACTTAATGAATAGGGTGTGTCGTCCTTACTTGGATCAGTTTGTCATTGTATTCATCAATGACATACTTATCTACTCTCGTAGTAAGGAGGAGCATAGTCATCATCTGCGTCAGGTCTTAGAAACACTGCGATCAGAGAAGCTTTATGCGAAGTTCTCGAAATGCGAATTTTGGATCCGAAGAGTCGAATTCTTGGGGCACGTGGTTAGCGAAGAGAGAATACACGTGGACCCTTCCAAAATCAAATCCATTGAGAACTGGTCAGCACCGAAGACGCCTACAAAAATTCGTCAATTTCTAGGCCTCACTGGCTACTATCGCAGGTTCATTCAAAACTTCTCAAGGATTGCGAAACCGCTTATGACATTGAACCAGAAGGGCGTGGCCTTTGACTGGGAAGCGAAGCAAGAAAAAGCGTTCCAAACGCTAAAGCGCGCCTTATGCACCGCACCGATATTGTCGCTCCCCGAAGGGATAGAAGACTTCGTGGTTTATTGCGCTGCATCCAACCAAGGGCTCGGTTATGTTCTGATGCAACGAGGTAAGGTCATCGCCTATGCCTCAAGACAGCTAAAGACACACGAGGTCAACTACACCACACACGATCTTGAGTTAGGAGCAGTGGTATTTGCTCTGAAGATCTGGAGACACTACCTGTATGGTACAAAAAGCACTATCTTTACAGACCACAAAAGCCTACAATATATATTCGAACAGAAGGAGCTCAACATGAGACAACGACGGTGGGTCGAGCTACTCAGTGATTACGAATGCAAAATTCGATATCATCCCGGCAAGACCAACGTAGTAGCTGACGCTCTAAGTCGGAAAGAATACTCTGGTCGTAGAGTCAAATCATTGACTATGACTATCCATTCACACTTGTCTACACAAATTAAGGAGGCTCAGCTCGAAGCCTTGAAACCTGAGAATGTGGCGGGTGAATCCCTGAGAGGGATGGATAAAAACTTGGAAGTCAAAGGTGGCGGAGCCTTTTATCTCATGGATCGGATCTGGACATCGAAGCACGGTGGTTTCAGAGACTTGGTCATGACCGAAGCTCACAACACTCGATATTCCGTCCACCCATGTTCAGATAAGATGTATCAGGATCTTAAAAAGTTATACTGGTGGGCTAACATTAAAGCATAGATTGCTAACTTCGTGAGTAAATGCCTTACTTGCGCCAAGGTTAAGGTCGAATACCAGAAACCATCAGGTTTACTTCAACAACCAGAGATACCTGAATGGAAGTGGGAGCGGATCATGATGGACTTCATAACCAAGTTTCCCAAGACAACGGGTGGTCTCGATACCATTTGAGTGATCGTAGACAGGTTAACAAAGTCCGCACACTTCCTGCCTATCAAAGAGACTGACAAGATGGAGAAACTAACTAGAACATACATTAGGGAGACCGTACGACTGCATGGTGTTCCCATATCCATTATCTCTTATAGGGATAGTAGATTCACTTCGAGGTTCTGGAAGTCGCTACAAAGTTCCCTAGGAACTAGGATGGACATGAGTACAGCCTATCATGCGCAAACTGACGGATAAAGTGAGAGGACTATTCAAACTTTGGAAGATATGTTGCGAGCCTGCGTGATCGACTTTGGGAAGGCATGGGATACACATTTACCCCTTTTCGAGTTCTCCTACAATAATAGTTATCACACAAGTATAAAGGCTGCTCCATTTGAAGCCCTCTATGGCCGTAAGTGCATATCCCCTCTGTGTTGGGCTGAGGTGGGCGACACTCAGTTAGCTAAAGGACGAGTTCCTGACAGCACTCTCACAGGTCCGACAATTATTCGGGAAACGATAGGGAAGATCTTTCAGATTCGTGAACGACTGAAAGCCTCTAGAGACCGACAGAAAAGCTACGCAGACAAAAGAAGGAAACCGTTGGAATTCCAGGTGGGCGACCGTATTCTATTGAAGGTCTCACCCTGGAAGGGCTTGATACGTTTCGGAAAGCGTGGAAAGCTAAATCCAAGATACGTAGGGCCTTTCGAGATTCTCGCTAGAATCGGCCCGGTCGCTTACAAACTCAAACTACCTCGCGAACTTAGTAACGTACATTCTACTTTCCTCGTCTCGAACTTGAAAAAGTGTCTGTCCGACGAGACTCTTGTAATCCCACTCGACGAGATCGAGATCAACGAGAGCCTCAACTTCGTGGAAGAACCAGTCGAGATCATGGACCGAGAGGTCAAGCAAACGAAGCAAAGTCGTATCCCGATAGTGAAGGTTCGCTAGAATGCCAAGCGAGGACCTGAATTCACTTGGGAGTGCGAGGACACGGTCGCCCACCTGGAATTCCAACGGTTGGGGGGAAAATCAAGATACTGTGTTTCAAACATTAAAGTAGGCCCTATGCAGCGCACCTATCTTGTCCCTGCCCGAAGGGACAGAAGACTTCGTTGTCTACTGTGATACATTCAATCAAGGCCTAGGTTGTGTGCTCATGCAGCGAGGAAAGGTTATTGCCTATGCCTCTAGACAGCTGAAAACACATGAAGTCAATTATACAACTCACGATCTAGAGTTGGGAGCAGTGGTCTTTGCGTTAAAGATTTGGAGACATTATCTCTACGGAACCAAGTGCACTGTCTTCACCGACCATAAGAGCCTACATCATATCTTTGATCAGAAAGGGTTAAACGTGAGGCATCGGCGATGGGTAGAGCTTCTCAGTGATTACGAGTGTGAAGTACGCTACCATCCCGACAAGGCCAATGTCGTAGCGGATGCCCTCAGCCGAAAGGAGTATTCAGGTCGTAGGGTGAAGGCACTGACAATGACCATCCATTCCCAATTATCCACACAAATCAGAGAGGCTCAGCTGGAAGCCTTGAAACCGGAAAATGTGGCGGGTGAATCTCTGAGAGGGATGGATAAAAACTTGGAAGTCAAGGGTGACAGAGCCTTATATCTCATGAACCGGATATGGACACCGAAGCACGGTGGTTTTAGAGACTTGGTCATGTCCGAAGCGCACAACACTTGGTATTCCGTCCACCCAGGTTCGGATAAGATGTATCTGGATCTCAAAAAGCTATA
Organism: Lactuca virosa; assembly: GCF_052849685.1. Taxonomy (NCBI): domain Eukaryota; kingdom Viridiplantae; phylum Streptophyta; class Magnoliopsida; order Asterales; family Asteraceae; genus Lactuca; species Lactuca virosa. The sequence goes on from NC_136434.1 coordinate 256,620,309, forward strand.
TTGGTGGCCGAACATGAAAGCAGAGATCACTACTTTTGTGGGCAAGTGCCTGACTTGCGCCAAGGTGAAGGTAAAATATCAAAAGCCCTCAGGTCTCCTCCAGCAACCAGAAATACCTGAGTGGAAGTGGGAAAGGATTACAATGGATTTCATCACAAAGTTGCACAAGTCTCCGAATGGGCATGATGCCATCTGGGTAATTGTCGACCGACTGACTAAATCCGCTCACTTCCTGCCAATCAAGGAAAACTTCAAAATGGAGAAACTGACACGAATCTACATTCGGGAGATAGTTCGCCTTCATGGTGTGCCTTTATCTATTATCTCTGATCGAGATAGCAGGGTTACCTCGAGATTTTGGCAGTCACTGCAGAAGGCTCTTGGAACTAAGTTGGATAGGAGCACAGCTTACCATCCCTAGACAGATGGGCAGAGTGTGAGAACTATTCAAACATTAGAAGATATGTTGAGAGCCTGCGTCATCGACTTCGACATGTCGTGGGACACAAATCTGCCCTTGGTTGAATTTTCCTACAACAACAACTACCTTGGTCGAATTTTCTTACAACAACAGCTACCATACCAGCATCAAGGCTGCGCCGTTCGAAGCCCTCTATGGCCGTAAGTGTAGATCCCCTCTGTGATGGGCTGAAGTTGGTGACACGCAGCTAGTCAAGGGTCAATTTGTGACAACCCGAAATTTCTATCTTGTACAGTTATTCAATTCAATCAAAGTCAGACTCGTTTCTGCTATCTTTTAGCCTTGATTAGAGTCTGTTTGAGTGTTCCAAGTCTTGTATATTCAAGGATAGGGTATAGGGATGAGTTCTCAAAGTTCATAGTGTCGAAATCGGGCCAAACACTCCAACATGAGGAGTGTACGGCCGTACACCCATCTATGGCCGTACACTCTCTTCTATAAAGTAGATACTTAGCCTTCATTCAACTCTTTTCACACTCCTAAGCCAAGAACTCGGAATTCTCTCTCAACTATCTTCAACTTCCATCATCTAGATCTTCAAAAATGTAAGAACTCCTTCCATTTCTTTGTGATTATCCTTCTTGATCTTGAATCACCCTTTGATTTCAACCATGAAATTACTCTTTTTTGGGTAGATCTTCAAGTGTTCTTCACTTTCACCAAGAACACCAAGAACACCTACTACTCCTTGGTGGCCATGAACACTCATCAAGCCTTCAAATTTGTGAGTAACTGCTTCCTATGCTTGTTACCTACTAGAATCACTGGATATTCACCTTAAAACATCATCTAATGCATGAACACAAAGAGTGTACGGCCGTACACCCTTCATATGGCCGTACACCCGTTGTTTAGTGCATATCTAGGCCTTCTACTCATGTTATGTCCCAAAATAAGATCATGGACACTTATAGGATGCAAGATAGGGCCGTGAAACACCTTCTTGGCATGTTTCTGCAAGGAGTGTACGGCCGTATACTCCAAGGCCGTACACCCAGGTGCCCGTACACACAAGTGGCCGTACACCAGGTGGTCGTACACACTTAGGCCGTACACACCTTGGTCGTACACACTCATGTGTGGCCTTAAACCTTTTTTATGCAATCCATTGTACTTGTAACACTTCAATCTAAGTGTTTCCTAAGTCCTAAGGTGTTTTCCTTACATGATTAGTTGTATAAACACTAATTATATACATATATGTGTCATTATATGCTAAATAGGATCCGTGTGTGTTCGAGTCTTTACTTGACACCTAGCGTCCTACAACCGATCTTTCATTCGTATCACCCACTGCAGGTGAGTTCATACCCTTTAACTTACCTTTTAAATGATTTTAAATGCTTTTATGGGGGGAATACAAGTAGAAACATTATAGTTACTATATCAATCACATGTGATTAATAACTATCAAACAAATGGATTTCTTATACTTCAAACTGTGTTTTCAAACAAATGGATTTCTTATACTTCAAACTGTGTTTTCAAACAAATGGACCATCCTACACCTTGCTGCTAGCTACAGTGGGACCTGCAGGTCTACGGGTGACGAATTTCATATCATTTTCGATGTCTCGAACGTCGTGTTATACTAGTCGAATCAAGTATGCTTACGATCTTATCACATTTTACCCTAATTAAACAAACAGGTTTAAGGTAGTTAGTACACTCGTAGTTACTTAGATAAAACTACAATACATCTTTATTTTCCCATTTCATTCACATTGTGATCATCTCACATAAACGGTAATTAAAACTATATTTTGGTAATGATAGTCATACTTTGGGAAAACACTCACTTTTACAGAAGACCAAACATAAAGAACAGTTGGGTCTTGGTAGAAGACTACATTAGTAGAAAATATAGGATTTTCTAGGAAGTTTACAAACATTTACATCAAACACTTACAAACTTTTACATCAAACATTTACAAACACTTTCTTCAAACTTATACAAAAAATGACACTAAAATACTTATGAACTCACCAGCATTTTATGCTGATACTCTCTTTCAAAATAACTTGTATTCTCAGGGAACCAATAGACAGGTACACCCATGTAGCTTTTGAAGGACAGAGTGTATTCAAGACTCGTCACTATTTTGATTATACATTTTTGGTGTCATTTAAACTTTACTAAAGAACACACATGTATTTAACTATTCTATTAATGCAATGGATGTTGTTGCTTGTTTTACTATATTGCATTGTTATGATACTGTACATGACGTCCTCCACCCCCGAATGTTTCCGCCAATTCAATTTGGAGGTGTGACACAAGTCCCCGACAGTACTCTCCCAGGCCCAAAAATCATCCGAGAGACGACAGAAAAGATCATACAAATCCAGGAACGATTAAAAGCTTCAAGAGATAGACAAAAGAGCTATGCCGGAAAGAGACGAAAACCCTTGGAGTTCCAGGTTGGTTACCATGTTCTTTTGAAGGTCTCACCCTGAAAAGGCATGATACACTTCGGAAAGCATGGAAAGCTGAATCCGAGATACACTGGACCATTCGAGATCCTCGCTAGGATCGGTCCCGTAGCATACTGTCACACCCCCAAACCAGAACGGCGGAAACGTTCGGGGGCAGAGAACTTCAGGTAAGTATCACAACACATGCAATATAGTAATCAAAGTACAAACAACCATTGCATTTATAAGTATAAGTTTTACATAAGTGTTTAAACATTACATATTCAAACACCAATGTAGGTACAGTAGAAGACAAGAGTCGCGGTACGGTACTAGGTAGCCTTCTCAAAAGCTTCGGGAGTGTACCTGTCTACTGGATTCCTGAGAATACAAGTTATTTGGAAAGAGTAGATCAGCATTTAAGCTGGTGATTTCATAAGTATTTTAGTTCTGTTAAGTATACTCCAAGTTCTTTGGAAAAGTTCACTGGTTCCTCCAGAAAATCCTATATTTCCTGAGGTGATAGACTGATAACCTCAATAGTTTCCCTCTGTAATTACTTAGTTTATACTAATTATATATAACCCAATATCGAATGGACAGTTAAATGGATGTATCTGCCCTAAGCCCACAACCAAACAAGGAACAGGAAGTAAGGCGGAAGTCACACATTTCACTGTCAATCGGATATTACTTATGTATAACTCTGATGTAAAAACTAAGGAATTATAGAATTAACCACTAAAGGTCCTTTATGTTATACTAGTTGACTAAGTTCCAATTTGTAAAAGTGGTTTAATCCCATAAACCGTTTCATTTGTAAAAGTGGTTTAGTCCCATAAATCGTTTCCTTTGTAAAAGTGGTTTAATCCCATAAACCGTTTCCTTTGTAAAAGTAGTTTAATTCCATAAACCGTTTCATTTGTAAAAGTGGTTTAATCCCATAAACCGTTTCATTTGTAAAAGTATTCTTAGTTATATCCGTTCTATAGTAAAAACATTAGTATTAATCCTGGAAAATATTATATTATCCATAATACTGCTTTGTGGTTTTAAATGTTCCAAAACCAGAAGTACAAGTATATTTGGCATACTTGATTTCATGATACGTAGCTTTTACTGTAAGTAAAAACTAACAGAAGGTATATTTGGTCAGGATGTAATTATCTTTTCTTACTGTTTTAAGAGAAGTATATTACTTAGTAATTTACTCGTTGTTTTATCCATGTGAGTTCTATTAACCATACTGATATGACTGATGTGCCTGCTGCGACATTCTTCAGGTGTCGGAAACGATATGATATTTGACACCCTAGGCCTGCCGGCCAAACTGTAGCGAACAGTAAAGGTGCGGGATTGTCAGTCCCATATAGATCTATACACAAATTCACGCCCTCCCTACAGGAGATTCTGGTTAATAAGTCAGGACTTAAGGTCGTACTTAGATAAGTACACCATGAAAAGTCTCACAAATTTATTGTTTCAACGAGATTTACGATGTATTATTACCCCGTGATTTCAAACCCTGGTACTCTATATCGTACCCTTGTTAATGCAAACTCGGTATGATGTATTATTACCCCGTGATTGCTAACCCTGGTACTCTGTATCGTACCCTTGTTAATGCAAACTCGGTATGATGTATTATTACCCCGTGATTGCTAACCCTGGTACTCTGTATCGTACCCTTGTTAATGCAAACTCAGTATGATGTATTATTACCCCGTGATTGCTAACCCTGGTACTCTGTATTGTACTTTTGTTAATGCAAACCCGGTATGATGTATTATTACTTCTTTAATATGTTATCCATATATTAAAAGTATTATACATATCCTGGTATAGATAAATGAATTGTTGGTAATTTCCTTGGAAAGTATACAATCGTGAATCATACTTGTATATTTAGTTTTGAATCATAAATTATACCTATTATAATTTATATGTTCTATCTGATTAGCATGATTTTTCATGGATGAATACCTTTGCTCAGCATGATACAAAGGTAATGATACCGAATGAAGTAACATTTTATATTCATATATGTATAATATATATATAATTAAGAAGGAAACGACCTTCGGACAACTAACACCACCTTAATTCCACATCCAAACAAGGAAAAGGAAATAAGATAATTCATTAGACCTAAGCCCTTCAAATCTTATTTATATATTTATAATATATAAACATGATTTTGGTGATTATAATTTGAAATAGTTTATAAAACCTTTTTCAAAGAATTTAACGGAGTTTACATGACTTTAAAGATTTAACATGGCTTTAAGTCATTTTGGAAGTATTTGGTAATCCTTAAAAGCATAAGGAAATCCTTTGTGTGATTATTATCACATACAATTATTAACACAATTTTAAATTGTTTTCAACTTGTATTCCCCCCCCCCCCTAAAAAGCATATAAAACCATTTAAAAAGGTATATTATAGGGGTATGAACTCACTTTGATAAGTGGTGATTTGGGCAGCGTTTCGTTTCTATAGATGCTCTTTCTCGAAGAAACCGTGAGTTTTTGATTAAAAATCGGGCTTTATGCGGGCAACACTTCGACTGGACAGAGGCTATCTTCTCGAGAATTTCGGGGCTCCGGGGCTTGCTTCAGGTTTTAGATACGATATCGGGGCCTTGGGGGTCGTAAGAAAGTTTAGGGAGGTGAAAAGGTGAAAAAGGGTGAAATTTGGGGTGAAAAACCTCTCAAATCCGAGAAGTCTCGCACCCTTTATATAGGGGTGCGAGGGTTCGGCCGAGGGAGGTGAGTCATCGGACAGGTAACGACGCTTCGGACAGCTGGCGAGGGCGAAGGTGAGTCTGCAGCCACGCGTCAGAAGGAGAAGCGAAGCTGGAGGCGGTTCTCGGATGCGTGTAGGATCAAGAGAGGACCGAACTTCGGTCCAATCAGGAGGCGCCATGACGACTTCGGACCAATCAGCAGGTGGCACGCGTACTTCGGTCCAATCAGCAGCGAACACGTGTCCGACACGGGGAGGCCTCGCATGCGAGGGTGACGTGGCCGAAGAGGGTCCATGCGAAATTTCCCGGTTTTCTAGATTTTTCGATTTTCGTGCCATAAACTTGCGAAATTCATTACTTCCGCATACGAGCTCCGTTTTTGGCGTTCTTTATATGCACGCGTAGGTAAAATTATACACTACGACTTTTGTTTATACTTCGTCGGCTAATTTTGACTTTATTTTTAATATTATGATTTTTAACAGACCGGGACTGGAAATCCGTTAAAAATTCATAAGTTCTTCATCCGACGTCCGTTTTCGTCTGTCTTTTTACCATTGTACTACTTTTGACGAGACCTTCGATTCTCGTTTAAGTTGTGTCAGCTAAATATCGATCGATTTATATTTCGAATTTTTAGCTGTCTACTGTTAAACTGAAACTTAGAAAAATCATAACTTCCTCATACGAAGTCAGACTTTTACGTTCTTTTTATGAACATTCTCGGTTTAACATATTCTACAACTTTCATTTAGATTGTTAAGGCTAAAAATCCTTTTATCGAAAATTCACCTTTTACACTGAACAGTGTTTTGCCGGTTTTCTCATGGATTTTCGATTGGTCATAACTTCTTCGTTATAACTCGGATTTCAGTGTTCTTTATATTTTTGGAAACCTTGTTACAATCTCTACCACTTGGTTCATCCCAATCACGATTATTGATCAATTTATTTTTGACCTAAATTTGACTGGTGTCACATTATCCCCCCGTTAGAGGGAATTTCGTCCCGAAATTAAGTCTAAAGTGATACTCATGGACTAGGTCTAATCGTCCCTTTCCCAAGTGAATTCAGGTGCCCGGTTTTTAATCCAGCGAACCTTCACTAACGAGATAAGACTTTGCTTGGTTCTTTTGATTTCCCTATCCATGGTTTCTATTGGTTCTTCTACAAAGTGTAGACTTTCCTTTAACTTGATTTCATCGAGTGAAATAACAAGTGTTTCATCGGATAGACACCTCTTTAGATTAGATATGTGAAAGGTGGGATGAATGTTATTAAGTTTTTGTGGTAGTCTAAGTTTATAAGCTACAAGACCGATTCTGGTAAGAATATCGAATGGTCCTATGTACCTTGAACTTAGTATTCCACGCTTTCTCAAGCGTATCTTGTCCTTTCGGGGTGAGACCTTCATATGACAAGGTCATCAACCTGGAATTCCAAGGGTTTTCTTTTATCGAAGTCGTAGCTTCTCTGATTAACTCTGGAAGCTTTATGTCGCTTCCTGATTAGTATTTTCTTTTTGGTAGTTTCTCGGATGAATTCCAGATCAGTGAAGGTGCTGTGTGGAAATTGGACCTCTAGCTAGTTGCGTATTACCTAATTTAGTCCAGTGCAGATAGGATCTGCACTTGCGACCACAGAAGGTTTCGAATGGATCAACTTTAAATGCTAGCATGATAAAGGACTCAATCTAATTGGTAAATGGGTATTCCATATTTTACCAAGGTCGATCACATACGTTCTTATCCATTCTTCCCAAGGTTTCACCTCCCACATTTTCAGGTTTCAAGGCTTCCTGTTGAACCTCCTTACTTTGTGTGGACAGATTTGAATAGGTTATCATAGTCAATGATGGGCTCCACGACCTGAGTACCCCTTCCGACTTAGGGTGTCAGCTACTATATTGGCGTTGTTGGGATGATAAGGAATTTTGAGTTCGTAGTCATTTAGTAGTTCGACACCCTAGGCCTGCTGGCCAAACTGTAGCGAACAGTAAAGGTGCGGGATTGTCAGTCCCATATAGATCTATACACAAATTCACGCCCTCCCTACAGGAGATTCTGGTTAATAAGTCAGGACTTAAGGTCATACTTAGATAAGTACACCATGAAGAGTCTCACAAATTTATTGTTTCAATGAGATTTACGATGTATTATTACCCTGTGATTGCTAACCCTGGTACTCTGTATCGTACCCTTGTTAATGCAAACTCGGTATGATGTATTATTACCCCGTGATTGCTAACCCTGGTACTATGTATCGTACCCTTGTTAATGCAAACTCGGTATGATGTATTATTACCCCGTGATTACTAACCCTGGTACTCTGTATCGTACCCTTGTTAATGCAAACTCGGTATGATGTATTATTACCGCGTGATTACTAACCCTGGTACTCTGTATTGTACCTTTGTTAATGCAAACCCGGTATGATGTATTATTACTTCTTTAATATGTTATCCATATATTAAAAGCATTATACATATCCTGGTATAGATAAATGAATTGTTGGTAGTTTCCTTGGAAAGTATACAATCGTGAATCATACTTGTATATATAGTTATGAATCATAAATTATACCTATTATAATTTTTATGTTCTATCTGATTAGCATGATTTCTCATGTATGAACACCTTTGCTCAGCATGATACAAAGGTAATGATACCGAATGAAGTAACCTTTTATATTCATATATGTATAATATATATATAATTAAGAAGGAAACGACCTTCGGACAAATAACACCACCTTAATTTCCACATCCAAACAAGGAAAAGGAAATAAGATAATTCATTAGTCCTAAGCCCTTCAAATCTTATTTATATATTTTTATATATAAACATGATTTTAGCGATTATAATTTGAAATAGTTTATAAAACCTTTTTCAAATAATTTAACTGAGTTTACATGACTTTAAAGATTTAACATGGCTTTAAGTCATTTTGGAAGTATTTGGTAATCCTTAAAAGCATAAGGAAATCCTTTGTGTAATTATTATCACATAGAATTATTAACACAATTATAAATTGTGTTCAACTTGTATTCCCCCCCCCCCCTAAAAAGCATATAAAACCATTTAAAAGGGTATATTATAGGGGTATGCACTCACTTTGATAAGTGGTGATTTGGGCAGCGTTTCCTTTCTATAGATGCTCTTTCTCGAAGAAACCGGGAGTTTTTGATTAAAAACCGGGCTTTATGCGGGCAGCACTTCGACTGGACAGAGGCTATCTTCTCGAGAATTCTGGGGCTCCGGGGCTTGCTTCGGGTTTTAGATACGATACCGGGGCCTTGGGGGGTCGTGAGAAAGTTTAGGAGGTGAAAAGGTGAAAAAGGGTGAAATTTGGGGTGAAAAACCTCTCAAATCCGAGAAGTCTCGCACCCTTTATATAGGGGTGCGAGGGTTCGGCCGAGGGAGGTGAGTTATCGGACAGGTGGCGAGGCTACGGACAGCTGGGGAGGGCGAAGGCGAGTCAGCAGCCACGCGTCAGAAGGAGAAGCGAAGCTGGAGGCGGTTCTCAAATGTGTGTCGGATCAGGAGAGGACCGAACTTCCGTCCAATCAGGAGGCGCCATGACGACTTCAGACCAATCAGCAGGTGACACGCGTACTTCGGTCCAATCAACAGCGAACACGTGTCCGACACGGGGAGGCCTCGCATGCGAGGGTGACGTGGCCGAAGAGGGTCCATGCGAAATTTCCCGATTTTCTAGATTTTTCGATTTTCGTGCCAAAAACTTGCGAAATTCATAACAGACGCATACGAGCTCCGTTTTTGGCGTTCTTTATATGCAAGCGTAGGTAAAATTATACTCTACGACTTTCTTTTATACTTCGTCGGCTAATTTTGATTTTATTTTTAATATTATTATTTTTAACAGACCGTTAAAAATTCATAACTTCCTCATCCGACGTCTGTTTTCGTCTGTCTTTTTAACGTTGTATTACTTTTGACGAGACCTTCGATTCTCGTTTAAGTTGTGTCGGCTAAATATCGATCGATTTATATTTCAAATTTTTAGTTGTCTACTGCTAAACCGAAACTTAGAAAAATCATAACTTCCTCATACGAAGTCAGATTTTTACGTTCTTTTTATGAACGTTCTCGGTTTAACATATTCTACAACTTTCATTTAGATTGTTAAGGCTAAAAAGCCTTTTATCGACAATTCACCTTTTACACTGAACAGTGTTTTGCCGGTTTTGTCACGGATTTTCGATTGGTCATAATTTCTTCGTTATAACTCGGATTTCAGTGTTCTTTATATTTTTGGAAACCTTGTTACAATCTCTACCACTTGGTTCATCCCAATCACGATTATTGATCAATTTATTTTTGACCTAAATTTGACTGGTGTCACACATACAAACTTCGTTTACTCCGAGAACTTAGTAACATTCATCATGTCTTTCACGTCTCGAACCTGAAGAAGTACATGTCCGATGAGACACTTGTGATTCCCCTCGATGAGATCGAACTAGACGATAACTTACACTTTGTAGAGGAACCCGTAGAAATCATGGATAGGGAAGTAATGCGAACGAAACAAAGCCGTATCCCGATAGTGAAGGTTCGCTGGAATGCCAAGCAGGGACCTGAATTCACTTGGGAGCGCGAAGATTCAATGAAACAGAAGTATCCCCATCTCTTCCCGAGCCCATGATTTGTATTCTATGTCTGAATTTCGGGCCGAAATTCCCTCTAACGGGGGGATGATGTGACAACCCGAACCTTTTTCCGTTTCCGTTATCCTAATTCCGTTAATAAATTTTGAATTTTATTAAGTTTCCGTCAAAATCTCAATGGTTTAGGAAATCAGCTAGTTTTATATAAATTTATATAAGCGATTCGGAATCAAATCATGCGAAAACCCGAAGTCCTTGAAAAAAACAAATCAGTTTTTGGCCTAAGTGAGTGTATAGCCGCACACCTGTGTACGGCCGCACACTCGTGTACGGCCGCACACCCGTGTACGGCCGCACACCCGTTCACAGTTGGTGTCAGGTGGACTCCACCACCGACCGTACCCCCAGCCTATAAATACAGGACCCCCACCCTTATTTGAACACTTTTGACCCTGAAACTCTCTCATTGTCTCTCTAGAACCCCTGATCGTACACACTAAAAGTACCACTTTTCTTCCGAAAAACATCGAAAATCGTCATTTGGAATCGTTTGGGAGCATCTGGAACACATTTTCTTCGAAATCAAACACCCTTGTTGTTCAGTGTACGGCCGTACACCTTCAAATCTGCAAAGGGCCGTACACCCCTCAAAGAAGAGTTCACGGCCGTACACCCTGTTTACGGCCGTACACTGCTTGTCCGGCCGTACACCCCTGTTCACGGCCGTACACGCCTCTTAAGCAGTGAAAAGCTCGTTTTCTCGATTCAATCATGTCCCGGTAACATTCCTTAACCGAAAACAAATGTTTTTCTAACACTTGACCTAACGAAATCGCTAATCTAGATGCATATATATCTATTTATTGATATTAGGATTCCGTTAAGTGCCACGTACAACAACCCGAGGATCTTCGTTTCCGGTCGGCGTTCTCACACAACAGTGAGTTCATACCCCTATATTTTTCCGAGTTTTTAATGTTTTCAGGGGGAGTACAAGCCAAACATAAATGATTTTATGAAATTTATACAAAAGGATTTCAATAAACTTAAAACGGATGCAATCGATACAAACATACAGTTTCTATATTTTTATAAAATATTTAGATATTTTATCCCTTCTATATTATGCTGAGCATAAGGGACATTTTCAACTTACAAGTTACTCACATGGTTTTCAGATCAATACAAGGTTTTACATATACAAACACACAAACTATAATAGGTATAGTTTGGGAATTCATACAAGGTTATACATATACAAACACACGAACTATAATAGGTATAGTTTGGGAATTCAATACAAGGTTATACATATACAAACACACAAACTATATTAGGTATAGTTTGGGAATTCATTAAACGGTTTACAAACTTATCTTTATAAACCTTTCCGTTATTTATAAAAAGGGCTTTTCCTGTATTATTACTTGTAAAGTCGTTAATCTAGTTGGAGACACGTCCTTGGGAGCTTACAAACATAACTAAGTGGAGGACTACCCCTTATGATCCAGAGTCTCCTCGAAGGAGAGCGTGATTTTTGTGTATAGATCTATACAGGACTAACAATCTTGCACCTTGCTACTAGCTATAGTAGGACCGGCAGGTCTACGGGTGACAAAGTCATAAAGGATACTGGTGCCCGATTCGCGCCATATCATGTTTAGTATGGTCATAAAACTCTCAAATAGATAACAACGATTTACTTGTGCAGTAATATACTATACATGAACAATGATTATTTAGCATAATTATGGAAAATACATGGTTTCTTTATGAGAAATAAAACTACCATACATACAGGTAGTAACCAGGGTTTTCAAACAGAACATTCCACACAGAGGTTTTTCATACAGAATTCATCACACAATACATCTAGTACTAACCCAAACATACAAATTAATATGTTTTATATACTACAACCGGATATAATAATAAAACATTCATAGCTAGTTCTATAACTCTTTAGTTTATGCATCAGGGTTGCGTATGAAGAATACTCGATAGACTGTGGGATATGTGGTTTCCGCCTCATTTCTTGTTCCTTGTTTGGTTGTGGACTTAGGGCAGATCCACATAGTCGACTGTCTGTTCAATATTGGTTTATACGTGGCTAGCATGAACTAAGTGGTTATAGAGGGAGCTGATACTACATCACTATTACTAAAGAAAATATTGGATTTTCTTGGAAACATATAAACAATTTCACTGATTCATTAACAGGTTTTTATTACAAAAACATTGCTTATGAACTCACCAGCTTTATGCTGATACTCTTTCAAAACTGCTTGTATTCTCAGGGAATCAGTAGGCAGGTACCTTTTGGAGTTTTGAGAAGACGGAGTGTATAGAGTCACGTTTTTCTATTTTGATTATACTTTTGATGTATAAAAACAAGAATCAAACTGATGTAAACTCTTTTCATATATGTATTCAATGTAATGGTTATGTTTACTATGATTGCTATGATACAATTGTTGTGATACTACATATGACGTCATCCACCCCCGAACGTTTCCGCCGTTCCGGTTTGGGGGTGTGACAAACCTTAACCTAACCCACACAATATGTCGACATATAACAGATACTAACATATATAGATAATCATACCGACAGTATCACAGGTAGTCCTACCGATCTACCAGACTAGCATATCAAACTGATACCATGCAAACTAAATAGATTTCATGAGTTCCAACTCCAAATCTCAGCTCTTTAACCAATACCTATTTCCACCAAGTGACCAATTCCATCAAAATCTAAAAATACCCAAAATACCCTCAAGGTCAATCTTGGTCAAAGTCAACTGGTCAAACCCACTAAGTCAACTGAGTCAACCCAGCCGAGTCAACTCACCCGAGTCAACTCAACAAGGCTGACCCATACGAGTATGCAGGTACCCTGGAGGTATGCTTAGAGTACGTGAAGCATCGTAGAAGACCACCATCGAGGTGGTTGACCGTCATGTACACGAGTGTACTGTCGCAACCTCCAAACTCCATTTAGTGGTTACTGTCTTAAGCACTTAAGCCCACATTTCAGATCTAAGGTCCAAATACGCTCTAGATTCATAAAACTTCCAACTTTATGACTTTACAAGTCCAAAAAGTGCTTAACAGAAGGTCTTAATCCATTAAGACTTTCTACAAGATGCATGGAGCAAATCTTACCAAAGGGGCTTCATTTTTATGGCTTAGGACCCCTCAATGATTTGAAAGGACAGCTCAAAACGAAAAGAACAATCCATGCACAAGATGAGCCTTTTGGGACCAAAAAGGTGACATAAAACACCGATTTCTAGATCTACAAGATTAAAAGACAAAGGCGCAAGATTTATACCTTGAAAGGCTTGCAAATGAAAGATGAATCCCAGATCTAAGGTGCTTCTTCCTCCAAGTTGAGCTTGATCTCCTTCCTTCTTCTTCTAATCACACAAACACACTCTTTAATGCTTGAAATGGCCTCACAATATGATTCAAGGGTTTCAAATCACGAAGAAAGGATAGTGGTTGTTTAGGTGAAGAGAAATGAGGCCATAAAGATGCTTAAATACCACCCAAACCCTAAAAATTAGGGTTTCCAACTTTATCTAGTACGCCCCTCATGCATGACTGTACGCCCAATGTACTAGGGCGCACCCTAGTACGCACAATGTACACACATGTACGCTTGGCGTACTTCTCCTGGAAAACATTACGAGAATGCCACTAGGGCTTCAAGGCACATTATCTTGGACTTATGGACCAAAATGACATATAATAAAATTAAAGGGATGAATTTAGAAGTGCTTAAACATCGGGATGTTACAATTCTCCCCCACTTGATCTAGACTTCATCCTTGAAGTCTGCAGCGGTGAATAACTTGGGATAATGATCCTGCATCTCAGCCTCCTGCTCCTAGGTCCACTCGGAGCCCCTCCGGCGCTGCCACCATACCTTTACCAAAGGTATTTCCTTGTTACACAAAACCTTCATCTTCCTTTCCACGATAGCCACCAGCTTCTCAACATAGTTCAGGCGCTCATCAACCTAAATATCATCCAAGGAAACCACTACATCCTCATCCAATATGCACTTTCGCAACTATGAGACATGGAAAGTGATGTGAATCTGACTGAGCTCCTCGGGAAGATCCAATTTGTGAGCAACCTTGCCAGCCCTAGCAATCACCCGAAAAGGCCCAATATACTGGGGACCTAATTTCCCCCTCTTCCTGAAGCGTATCACACCTTTCCATGGTGAGACCTACAGTAATTCCATGTCGCCGACCTGAAACTCCAACTCGGATCGGCACCAGTCGACATAGCTCTTGTGCCGACTCTAAGCGGTCTACAGTCTCTGCCTGATCTGCTGAGTAAGCTATGTGGTCTGAAGGACCACTTCAGCCATCCTATAACCCTGTGACCAACCTCGCCCCAACAAACCGGGGTATCACATCTCCGCCCATACTAGAGCTCGAAAGGCGGAGCACCAATACTGGAGTGATAACTGTTGTTGTAGGAAATCTCCGCAAGAGGCAAGCAGGATTCCTAGCTCCCACCAAAATCGATAACACAGGCCTGCAAAATATCCTCAAGGGTCTGTATCGTCCGCTAACTTTGGCCATCGTACTGCGGATGGTAGGCATTGTTGAAGTGCAACCTCTTGCCCAGTTCCTCATGGAACTTCTGCCAGAAACAGGAGATGAACCGAACATCACGATCTGAAATAATGGAGACCGGAACCCCATGGCAAGAAACGATTTCGCGAACATACACATCGTCCAACTTCTCGACCGAAGAACTCTCCTAAATTGCTAGAAAGTGGGCACTCTTGGTCAATCGATCCACGATGACCCATATAGCATCAAAACCCTTTGCCTTCTTCGGCAACTTGGTGATAAAATCCACCGAAATATGCTCCCATTTCCACATTGGAACCTCCAGAGGCTGCAGCTTCCCATGCGGCCCCTGATGCTCAGCCTTAACCATCCTGCAAGTGAAGCCTCTCTCCACATATCAGGCTATCTCCCTCTTCATACATGGCCACCAATAACTCAATCTCAAATCCCGATACATCTTGGTGGTCCCGGGATGAATAGAAAAGGCGAGACTTATGAGCCTCCTCTAACACAATCTGTCTGACCCCACTAGACATTGGAACCTAGACCCGACCACACCGGGTCAACAGCCCTCGACTATCTGTGACAAATCTGTCAATCTCACCCCAAATCTTCTCTTTCTTCCAATTCTCTTTCCGAACACCCTCGGCCTAAGCCTCCCTGATAAATCCCAAAAGCGAGGAATCCACTGATATCCTCATACACATCTCCCTGTCCGAATATCCAGCCGACTTGCGGCTCAAAGCATCTTCCACCATATTCGCTTTACACGGATGGTAAAGGATCTCGCAGTCACAATCCTTGACTACGTCTAGCCACCTGCTCTGCCTCACGTTCAGTTTTGGCTGGTCCATAATATGCCTCAAACTCTTGTGATCCGTATAGATAGTAAAACGGACCCCATAAAGATAGTGTCTCCAAATCTTGAGGGCAAAAACCACTGCCCCTAACTCCAGATCATGAGTGGGATATCGTGTCTCGTGCGGCTTCAGCTGCCGCGAAACATAAGCAATCACTCGTCCTCTCTGCATGAGAACTGCCACCAAACCGGTGATGGATGCATCATAGCATACCACAAAGTCCTCAACTCCCTCTGGGAGGGTCAAAACCGAGGCCTCACATAACCTCTGCCGAAGAGTCTCAAATACCGACTGCTACTTAGGGCTCCATCGGAAATCCACCCCTTCGTCGTCAGACGAGTGAGGGGTACCACAATCAGGGAGAAATCCTAAATGAATCTCTGATAGTACCCTACCAACCCCAAGAAACTCCTGATATCCGAGAGATATTTTGAAACCACCCACAATATCACGACCTCGATCTTGGCCGGATCAAAATCCCATCCTGGTTTACGAGGTGCCCAAGGAACTGGACCTCTCGTAACCAAAATTCACACTTAAAGAACTTAGCATAAAGCTATTCTTGCCTCAAAACCCCCAAAAGCTCGCGAAGGTGCTCCTCATGGTCCAGAATAACCGAACGATCAAGCACCGGTCTGCAAACCCGATTTATCAAATCCATAAACACTACAAGCGCGTTGGTTAACCTGTCTACGATCACCCATATGGTATCGAGACCACCCGTTGTCTTGGGCAACTTGGTTATGAAGTCCATCGTGATCTGCTCCCACTTCCATTCTGGTATCTCCGGTTGCTGTAGTAAACCTGAGGGTTTTTGGTATTCGACCTTAACCTTGGCGCAAGTAAGACACTAACTCACGAAGGTAGCAATCTCTACTTTCATGTTAGGCCACCAGTATAGCTTTTTGAGATCCAGATACATCTTATCTGAACCTGGGTGGACAGAATATCGAGTGTTGTGCGCTTCGGTCATGACCAAGTCTCTGAGACCACCGTATCTCGGTGTCCAGATCCGATCAATGAAATATAAGGCTCCGTCACCATTGACTTCCACGTTTTTATCCATCCCTCTCAGGGATTCATCCGCCACATTTTCAGGTTTCAAGGCTTCAAGTTGAGCCTCCTTAATTTGTGTGGACAAGTGTGAATGGATAGTCATAGTCAATGATTTGACTCTACGACCAGAGTATTCTTTCCGACTTAGGGCGTCAGCTACTACGTTGGCTTTATCGGGATGATAACGAATTTCGCATTCGTAGTCATTAAGTAGCTCTACCCACCGTCGTTGTCTCATATTGAGCTCCTTCTGGTCGAATATATGTTGAAGGCTCTTGTGGTCTGTAAAGATAGTGCTCTTTGTACCATACATGTAGTGCCTCCAGATCTTCAGAGCAAATACCACTGCTCCTAACTCAAGATCGTGTGTGGTGTAGTTGACTTCGTGTGTCTTTAGCTGTCTTGAGGCATCGGCGATGACCTTACCTCGTTGCATAAGAACACAGCCAAGCCCTTGGTTGGATGCATCGCAATAAACCACAAAGTCTTCTATCCCTTTCTGGGAGGGATAGTATCGGTGCGCTGCATAAGGCTCGCTTCAGCGTTTGGAACTCTTTTTCTTGTTTCTCTTCCCAGTCAAAGGCCACGCCTTTCTGGGTCAATGTAGTAAGCAGTTTTGCGATCCTAGAGAAGTTCTGAATAAACCTACGATAGTAGCCAGCGAGGCCTAGAAATTAACGAATTTCTGTAGGCGTCTTCGGTGCTGACCAGTTCTCAATGGCCTTAATTTTGGAAGGGTCCACGTGAATTCCCTCTTCACTAACAACGTGACCCAAGAATTCGACTCTTCGAATCCAAAATTCACACTTAGAGAACTTCACGTAGAGCTTCTCTGATCGTAGTGTTTCTAAGACTTGACGTAGATGTTGACTATGCTCCTCCTTACTTCGAGAGTAGATTAGTATGTCATCGATGAATACAATGACGAACTGATCCAAGTAAGGACGGCACACCCTATTCATTAAGTCCATGAATACTACGGGTGCATTGGTCAATCCGAATGGCATCACTATAAACTCATAGTGTCCATAACGAGTTCGTAAGGCTGTCTTGGGAACATCCTCCTCTAGCACTCGTAACTGGTGATACCCAGATCTCAGATCAATCTTTGAAAAGTAATTCGCCCCTTGCAGTTGGTCGAACAAATCGTCTATGCGAGGTAAAGGGTAACGATTCTTGATGCTAATCTTGTTTAGTTCTATGTATTCGATGCACATACAGAACGATCCGTCTTTCTTCTTCATGAATAAGATCGGCGCTCCCCAGGGTGAGAAGCTTGGTCTAATAAATCCCTTGCTGAGCAGTTCGTTAAGTTGACCGGATAGCTACTGCATCTCAGCTGGTGCTAGACGATATGGCGATTTGGCTACTGGGGTAGCCCCTAGAACTAAGTCGATTCTGAACTCGACTTGACGCTGTGGTGGTAATCCTGGTAGTTCTTCTGGAAAGATGTCGGGAAAGTCGTGTACTTTTTGGATGTTCTTTATGTCTTTAGTCTCTTGGCTCGTATCGACAACAAGAGCAAGGAATGCTTGACATTCCTTTCGTAAGTACTTATGGGCTTGTATACTCGAGATGATACGAAGGTTCGTGTCGGGTTTGTCGCCATAGATAACTAGAGTTTCGTTAGACGGTAGATTAAGGCGAACGGCTTTCTCATAACACATGATGTCGGCACGATGAAGAATCAACCAATCCATGCCGATTATGACGTCGGAACTTTTAATTGAGACCGGCATGAGGTCGATTGGAAAAGAATGTCTATCTAGAGTTAGAGTACATCCTATGTATATACTGCTAGTGCTCTCAGTTTTTTCGTTAGCCATTTCTACAGTGAACGGTTCTTTCAGTGCACGTGGTTTTTGTTTAAGTAAGTGAGCGAATTTCTGGTTCACAAAACTCTTCTCCGCTCCACTATCAAATAGTATGCATGCATAAGAGTTATCGAGGAGAAACGTACCAGTGACCACTATAGGGTCGGCTACTGCTTCCTCGTGGCCTATAGCCAAAACTCTTCCTACTCCTCCCACGTTCCCTGCCTTCGGTCAGTTTCTTTTGTATTGACCCACCTCGCCACATCCGTAGCAAGCTTGACCCACACCAACGTCGGGGACTTGGTTGATTGGCCTTGCCGGAGACTTACAGAAATGGGCAGTGTGCCCTTTCTTGTTGCAGTTAGCGCACTGCATTTCTCGTCAGGGTCCATTGTGGTGGAAGCTGCACTTGTTGCACTTGGGCAAGCTCCCAACATACTTCTTCATTGGCGCAGTAGTAATAGGTGTTATCGCAGCATGAACAGCCACGACCTGCTGCTTTTTGGCAGAGTTCTGCACCGCCTTGTTCTTCTTGTTATCCCAGAACTTACGCTTGTTGTCAGCGGCTTTGGATGGTTCTAAGATGGCTAGGGTTGTTGTTGTTGTCGGTGTGTGGACTCCATGATCAACGAGCCGATGTGCCAATCACTTGGCACTGTCGAAGGTAGTGGGGTTTGAAGCTAAGACATTCCCCTGAAATGGAGGCACCAGCCCCCAGATATACCTCTCTATCTTCCCCTCAGTAGGGACCATTCCTGGACATAGTGCCACCAGATCGCTGAATCTGGCAGTATAGGCCACTATGTCGGAGCCCTTCATGGTTAGGCTCCAGAGTTCCTGTTCAAGTTTCTGAACCTCGCCCCTCGGGCAGTACTCTTCGATCATGAGCTCTTTCAGAGCTTCCCAGCCCATAGCATTAGCCACTATTAGGGTTAGTGACTTGACATGGCTATTCCACCACGTCAGGGCTCTGTCTGCGTAGGTACAAGCATCAAATTTACCTTTGCTCCCTTCCGGACAGGAACAGATCTCGAAGATCGATTCCGTTTTCTCGAACCATTGCGAGAGGGCAATGATTCCACCAATCCCGTTAAAGGTCTTGGGCTTGCAGTTGGTGAAGTCCTTATACGAGCACTCTCTAGAGCGCACTGGAGCATCACCTTGAGTGGAATGAACAGTTGTTTCACTTCCACTAGTACCACTGGCACTAAATTGAGCTAAGGCTGCCGAAACAGCCGCAGCCACTGCAGCTTGGATAGCTGCCAGATTGTATTGTGGAGGAGGTGGCGGTTGAGTAGGAGTAATCATAGGATTGCGTCTCGGTGATCGACGTGGAGGCATCTTTTAACTAAAAGGTTACAAAGATGAAGATAATAGTAAGAATCAATTGTGAGTATAATGAGAGTGGTCCATGGACTAAATCTCCATAGCCCAACAAAACAGATGAGAGTATGATTGAAATATAGATCTAACTATAGAAGGATGAAAGCACTTGGATAGAGATTTGTTGGATTAATGTCTAAGTCCATAACTATATTTGGTATGTACTTGACCCGACCCGGCATGGTCCATTTGGGTTGCACTTCACCGGCACAATTTATATGGATAGTCTTTTGAGAATAGTATATTTATGATTTATATTAATATATTATAAGTTCTAATATATTAATATGGAATCATATTATTTAATTAGTATTGATCAAGAATTAATTTAGAATTAATTAAGTGATCAAAAAGAACTAATTAAATATGGACTCTTATATATATATGGAATGGGCCAAGTTCATTTAGGTTGGGCTAAGCTTTCATGGATGGTCCATGGAGCTTTTAACCCATGGATCCTATGTAAATGAAAGGTCATGGGTATTAGGGTTTACATGGATGTAACCCTAATCCTCCATAATATATAAAGGGGTCCTTGGCTCACAAAATTGGCACAAGTGTGTGAAAATAAGAGTGGGCCGATTTTAGTGTGCATACATATTCTCTCAAGTTCTTCCAAGGTGTTTTGGTGATTTGTGATTCCATTTGAGGCTTCCACACTATTGGGGCTAAGCTCTTAAAGCTTGAAGACATCAAGCTACATCAAAAGGTATGTCATCTAACTAGAACTTTGTAGTATAGGTGCTTCATAATATGCTAGTTAGGATGAAACCTTGGAATAGTTAATATTTGCATGTATAATAGAGAAAACATAGATCCAAGGTTTATAGGGTTGCATGTACACCATAGGAGTGTTAGAATGCTCAAAACCCAACAGTGGTATCACAGCCATGGGTTGTTTTCTATTATATTTGATGCAAATGTATTTTTTTTCCAAGTTGAAGGAAAAAAAAAGAAAAAAAAAACATGAAGTTTGTCAAATTTTATGATAATTACTTGATTTTATGAAAAACTAATTATTTATAAAATTTGAGTCACTTTACTACAAGAGTTGAATTAGGTCAAATTTAGTAAAAGATAAAATGATATGATTATTTTATTAGTTTTAAAAGTTTGATCTAAATGTTTTAAGGAGTTACATATTTTGTCATAAAATTTTGGAGCTCAAAAGTTTTTTTTAAAGTTGTGATCTTAAGGGTTTTTGAAACTTCCATAAGTTATGGATATGAAAGTTTTTTTTTTTAAAAAAAAAAATTGATTCAAAGTTTTTATAGAGTTACAAAATTTGGTGTTAATGTTTTAAAGAATTTCATAACTTGTTCTTAAGTTACGGAACATGAAAAGTTTCATCATAAAACAAGTATTTAACTCTATAAGTTATGAAATCCAAAAGTTTTCAAGAGTTACAAAACTTGCCCTCAAGTTTTGGAATTTGGAAAAAGTTTTTTTATGATAAAAAAAAGAATTGAATTCTAAAACTCTTGGGTTCATAACTTAAACAATTAATTAAATGGTTTTAATTTTGAATTTAATAATTGGAATTATGATGTTTTTATTGAATAATTCAATTAACTCTTATGGACTTTATTAATAGATAATTAAAGTGTTTAATTAAAAGAGAATTAATAATTCCATAATGACATGGTTTAAATTTAATTAAATTAAGAGTATAGTTTAATGAATAGATTAAACCACCAAGTATTTTAAATGTCTAAAATACACCCTTATACTATTATAATATTAAAAGTTTAATATATTATATGTATAAGAGCAAGTCGTCTTACCATTAGTAGGCCTCATTCACGAAGCCGGTCTATAAGGGGGGTATAAGGTTACTGCCTATAAAATGGCAGTTTAATGGGTGTCCACTCTCACCCACCGCTTCCTTGACTGGTGGAGGGTCGTTAGCCGAACAGGTAGGACAAGGACTATAATTCTCCCTTCATTAAAAGTATTAATGATAAATACTAAGTAACTAAACACTTATAAATTCCCAATCTTAGTTACTTAGGAAAATATGAATAAGGTGCTAATCCATGAAATTACACTTTGCACTTTGTTTAAGCTGTTAGTGGAGCGTGTATGGTTAACCGACACACTAACCTGGACTTAACAAGGTAGGCAAAGGGTAACTTAATGTTTATCATAGTATCGTTGGAGCGTGTGTGGTTAACCGGCACATCGATTGAGGGGTAAATATTAAGGGTACCAAGTATATTTGCATGGTTACTTCACACCTTGTATTGTGATCCTCGGCATCCCAGTCACAAAACCTAAAGGGCACACTCGAGATTGAAACATGCCATTGAAAAGTTCAATGAATCTCAAAAGAATCTAGGAGTTTCAAAACCAATTAAAACCTAATAATACATTTCGTTTATCTTGGTGGAAATTGGTGAATCGTCATTCACCTACCTTCAAATATTTTATAGCTTGGATTACGGCATCCCTCTTCCAAGTTATAAAATAGTTTGTTGGGTCCTAGCCTTAATATATCATATTGAGTGTTATATTAAGGATTTAATCAACTTTACGTGAATTTCTCCCATTGTTGATGTCTGGTTTAGACAACAATGATCTTCCCAAACCAAGCTTTCCTAATGAATATGACTTCCCGAGTTTGGCTCATGGAAGTCATACTTCTCTTCCTCCACCTCCTCCAATTATTCTCCCTAACCCACAAGTTCAAGGTCACTCAAGCCCTAATGGCAAGCAAGGTCTATGTGTGATCACATCTTAGAGATGAAGTCACATATTGACAAGCCGGGAGAGTTGGGTGTCAAAGTCCTGAGAAAGTTGGATGTTCAATCACTTTCTAAGTCATATAGTGAGTTCCTTTGGGACTACTATGAAACAGACTATGACATGAACCTTAATGATCATATCTATTTGCTTGGTGCTGCTGAATCAGCAATGATTTGGAACGATAGTAAAGCAAATTTGATTAGAAGATCAACTTCCCAAAAACGTTATGGACAGTGACAATGGTGATACTGGAAATCCAGAAAAAGCATTCTCTTCCCAATGGAAAGGATTGACCATAGTCAACCCGGTTGACCAAATGGTAAAGAGAAAGGCTAAGTCTGAGATAGTCCCATTACCAAAGGGTCCATATGTTTATTTTGCCAAAGGAAGGGGCGTTGATTGCAAAGCTGCCAAATTTACCTAAGGATGTTAAAGTCAATAAGTTTGACTCTACATCAGTTAGAGCGCATTATCTAACTCTGTTAAGTTCTATTCTGAGATCCTGATTACATGATGTGACTGGGTCACATGTTGATGTTTTAAGAATCAAAGAATAGAGAGAAATCTTAAAGGAAGTATATGCTGAGTAGTTGCTTAAGAAGTTATGATATATTGCTAAGGAATAGATAACAACAATTTTCCATGTGGATTGTAAGGATAAGTTTTTCCGCAAAGTTTTAAAATAAAAGAAAATTGTTTAATTTTATTTATTTGAAGTATCCTTACAATGGCATTTGTGGAAAATTGTTGCTTATATGATTCCACTGACAGCAATATTGGAAAATGGATTTGATTCTTTCATTTGTGGTAGTGTCTAAATTTACCAAATCAGGAAAGTTCCTCATCGCCCAAGTTTCAATTGGACCGAAACTTGGAATCATGCAAGTTGAATAGTATGATGAATGAGAACTTTCAAGCATTGGAAAATCAAGACTAATTACTTGTTCACATGGATGTGTGAGTCAAGTGAAGGACTAAAGGGATCGAGTACACATTTTTGTGCACTGGTCATGTCCACCACAAAGCTCGTTAAGACTATTTGATTTACTAAAGTTTAGTAAATATGGTTATACTTACAAGTTTAAGTATAATTCTGAAACATTGGAAAAGTCTCAATGTATGGCAGAACGAATGGGAAGAATCAAATTAGGCAGAAAGATAAAAGTTTCTCAAATCTGAAAAGATGGGAGAGTACTTTAGTATCATGTTTGTGATCATCTTAATGATTTAGAAATCATATCACAATTAGTCCTCTAAAGGTCATCTTAGTGCATTATTATGACTAAGAAGAGGAGTCATGAATTGTTGAAATGGTTAGATCAGGAAGATGAGTCATACTTCGTTCCAAAACAATTCTTAGAGTCATACTCCAAGATTGTAACTTGAGTGACATATCTTAAAGAAAGGTTTAAAACACTTGTCAAATGTAAGAGTAAAAGTGTCCTACTCTTGTACATTTGAAATTGGTAAGTTGTGATGTTTTGGATAAAACAAAGACCAACTAAGGCCAATTGTGTGAAGTGTTTGTCTTGATAAAGAATCCGCACTATCTCTTGAATATTTGGCAAGATAGTCTTATATGTCAAGAGGATAGTGGGAGTCTTAAAAATCCTAAAAAGAATTTCAAGAACTAATCAAGAATAAAACCTGAGGTTCTTCACTAGCACACGACTTGAGGTTTATAACCTATCGTGTTGACATATTCTGTGCCCATTCCAGTTAAAGTTGGCTTTGCATAGGAGTTCTGAAAGTTCTCAATTGGTTGCATAACAACTTGGAAGCAATGGCAGGCCCTGTACTGCCAGGTGGCAAGAAGTTAAGATTGCATAAGTTCAGTCCATATGAGTTTGGATTTGTCATTATCCTTGTCATGTGACTATGGTTTGACGATTCACATGGATAAGAACACATACACCATAAAATCTAAGGGTCATAAGGTTTCTCTCCGATTCATGAAAATGATGGGGTGAGGAAACACTTCCACCAAGTAGATTTGAAGCAGATGGCAAAAGGTCTAAACAATTGAGACTATGATTACGGCATCCCTTTTCATAGTTCTGAAATTGTTTAGACACACATGCATGCTATCTAAGGAAAGGTGTATGATTTTAATAAAGTTTTATCAAAGCATCTCGTATCAGAAATCTGAACTTTGGTAAGAAAGTCAATAAAGTATTGATTTCTAGAAGTCCAGCTGATTTCTGAGTACATGTCAAAGCTAGTGGGAGCATAAGTGTTATGCTAATAATCATCATGTTAGTGGGAGCATGATAATTATTGTTAGTGTTGCAAGTTAGCAATGTTAATTATAGAAAACAAAAGTTTCAATTCGTGAGGCTGCAGGGATTGAAAAAGTTGTTTTGCTATAATTAAGGGAGATGATATACTTCATTTCAGTTCTAAAGGCTTAGATTGAGACCTTAATCATCTTTAGTCAAGAATATATATATGAATTTCATGTTGGATTGGTTCAACTTAAGGAAATTCTATATATTGCATTCTCAAAATTCGATTATGATTACGACATCCATCTTCATAGTCAAATTTTGAAAACATGGCAAATAAAAATATTGTAGCAAAAGACTGGTCTAGAATCATGTCTTTATGTGAGACATCATGAATCGTGTACCATTTGCTTTGGGTACAGGATCGATTGCATGTGCTATAATATTTGTCATTTCTAAATTTTCCCAAATGCCCAGAGGCATTAAGAAGGGAAAAGGTCTAGAATTGGATATGACTAAAATGATTAAGCAATTGTCGAGGACAATCTGAGGTTTACCAAAGATTGGTTGCTCAGGGACAGTTGGAAGTATAGTGCTAATTTTGGAAGGACCATATTGACATATTCTGAAAAGAGGCATCTCTTATTCAGAAGTGATAGTCAAAATGAGAATATGGAGTTGTCTCCATAGGTGGAAGTTATCTGTGTAAGATTAGAAAACTTAATGCAAGAAGCATGTCCAAAGCAATGTAGTTTGAATATGAGACTTAATTTCCATGGAGTTGATCTCCATTGGAATACCTTATAATGACTGTTGACAAGTCTTTGTGACTTTGTACATATTCATTACAGGAGGGTCAGTGCATATAAGTTTAAAATCTAAACAGATTTCGATAAATGATAGGAATTTGAAATTCTCACATTTTTCGATAAGGATTTGGGAGTGTGAAATTAGAATCATTGAAATTATGTTCAATTGGTTTATTTCACAAAGTAAGGATCATAGACAAACATAGAGTGCATACTTGGTGTATGGCAAAGCTATTGTTTAAGAAAAACATAGTGTACATGCTTGGAGCATGGGACAACTAGTGTTTTTAATTCAAGTATAAAGTTGATAAAACCGAAACAATGAATAATGAGTAATCAGTATGGTGATAAATAAAAGTGTTTATTTATATTCATAGGGTTTGATACCATATTTGATTCATTTATTCTTGTGTTTCACTTTGCATGTTTTGACTTCCAGAATAACTAAGTCGCTCTTCCTGAATGATTAAGTTATTCAAACCATCCACAGTCGGTCATATGTTGGAAGTAGATATGAATCAAGACTGTCATGGGTTGGTTTGTAGAGGTCCAAGTTGGTGGACAAAGTGGTGCTACAACACTCATGAGTGCTCATAAGTTCTGAGTATTGGATACAACCCACGCTCATTTGAATCACTTCATGGATTTTATCACGAGTGATCGTGAGACGATAATATCTTATATTCTTAAAACCTAGAGATATGAGTTGTTACTATGAGTTGGTTATACATTGATTGCACGAAAACGCATTGGTAACTCGATGTTATAAAACGTGCCTTTGTGTATGATTCAACAAGTAGTAGAACAAGCCATATGAGTCAAAGTTTATCCATTCCTTTTACCTTCGGGATAAAAGCGATATATGTGGGCCCCTCGATAATTTAGCGATGACACATGTGAGTGCTTGGCCAAGCCAGGACTGATTTGATTTGTTCAATCAGTCAGTCATCATAAATCGAAAATCGGGAAACAACAAATGGACAGAGAGAACGATTATAATCCATGTCTCAGTCCATATGATATCTAGAATGGAGGAATATATGATCCCTTATCTAATGGACAAGTCATTGACAAGGTCAGAGTTCGACAGCGGCTTTAAGAGCTACGATTGCCAGTTAGGTTTTGAAGTCATACTCAATAATAGTTTTAGACTTATCCAAGTGGGAGACTGTTGGATTAATGTCTAAGTCCATAACTATATTTGGTATGTACTTGACCCGACCCGGCATGGTCCATTTGGGTTGCACTTCACCGGCACAATTTATATGGATAGTCTTTTGAGAATAGTATATTTATGATTTATATTAATATATTAAAATTTCTAATATATTAATATGGAATCATATTATTTAATTAGTATTGATCAAGAATTAATTTAGAATTAATTAAGTGATCAAAAAGAACTAATTAAATATGGACTCTTATATATATGGAATGGGCCAAGTTCATTTAGGTTGGGCTAAGCTTTCATGGATGGTCCATGAAGCTTTTAACCCATGGATCCTATGTAAATGAAAGGTCATGGGTATTAGGGTTTACATGGATGTAACCCTAATCCTCCATAATATATAAAGGGGTCCTTGGCTCACAAAATTGGCACAAGTGTGTGAAAATAAGAGTGGGCCGATTTTAGTGTGCATACATATTCTCTCAAGTTCTTCCAAGGTGTTTTGGAGATTTGTGATTCCATTTGAGGCTTCCACACTATTGGGGCTAAGCTCTTAAAGCTTGAAGACATCAAGCTACATCAAAAGGTATGTCATCTAACTAGAACTTTGTAGTATAGGTGCTTCATAATATGCTAGTTAGGATGAAACCTTGGAATAGTTAATATTTGCATGTATAATAGAGAACATAGATCCAAGGTTTATAGGGTTGCATGTACACCATAGGAGTGTTAGAATGCTCAAAACCCAACAAGATTTCCCAAAAGACTAGATGTCTGTCAATAATATTGGCATTATAGATGTAACGAGTTCGAGAAAAATGACCTTGAAGTAGGTCTTACATCCAACCATAACAAGAAAATTTTGACAACATAGAGACCTAGCAACAGTACTTGCAATACAGGAATATTTACAGGAAAAGTGCTACTTAGAGCATAGATAAGAAGGTTATTCCTTTAACCAAAAGAAAGCATGAGCAGAGCATCTCCTACTGGCGACGGGCACCACTCCAACGAACCCTCAATTCAGCCAGCTGACGCTCTACCTCAAGGAGGTGTCGTTCATACACTGTATGGTGTGCTCGGAGTTCTATGACTTCGGCTCGGGTTACAGCTAGCTCTTGCTGCAAAGCCTCATTGTCCCTCCTGTGAGCAACTTCCAGATTGCGGATACTATCTGTGTTGGCGTTTGTGTCAGCATCTAGTTCGATGGTTTGCTGAATGGCTATCGTTCCAAGCTCAACATTTCGAGCCACACGATGAACCAAGATGGGAAGAATTCTGTCGGCAGATCCTCCCTCGCTTATGTTGTAGAAGCTTCAGTCTCCGTTGTATGGTAAGGGTTGACCCTGCTCACGGCTCCACCTACCCAAGTTATCATCTCACTGAGGCGTCGGGCCATGAAAAGCCGGACGAGGGTTAGGATTTGGGATTGGAGCCTCTAAGGGTAGATCATTAACTTCCTGCTCGGAGTCAGAATCCTCTGGGAAGTCTTCTGCGAAGTCATCATCCAATGGAATTACAAGATTCTCTTCAGGCTCTGCATCGACCCTTCCACCATTGCCTTGGTTGGGAAAGTACGGGTCGCCGGGGAGATTGAATCCAGTCGTGTTATCTACGCGAGAATAGGGATAAAAGAGATAGTTAATAGGCGTACTACTTAAGATAATTATAGGATGATCATTATCAATTACTTCAATACTTGCGTAGTGCATACCAGTCATATGTAACCAAAACAGGATAGACCTTCGAATAAGTGACCCTAACTCTAAGTCCACAACCAAACAAGGAACAGGAAGTAAAGAAAAGATCACAGATTCTAAGTCTATGACACCCTAGTGACATATAACCTTAGCATATCCACTCAGCAACTATTGACCTACTAATAAAGACCTTTTAGTTGTCAAATAAGTAATTATAGTAACACAAAATACTCCTATAGTATTTTAAGTTTATGTTCAGTTCTAAAGTTTTCATTGTAGTAGTGTTGGTAAGTTTTTAGACTTGCTGCAACACCACAACCATTCCTAGGCACATGCTAATCACTTCTCGGAAAGATATAGTTGATCAGGCTATATCACTCCCAGATCTGATTATATGTCCCCAAGCCTACTTGTGCTGTCCAACAATAGCAATACTTTTGTTCTGCTCTAGTATGACACTGATTTTAGTATGAATGCTTATATGTATACTTTGGTTAAATATTTTATTATTTAAAAGTATAAAATCTTGGTCAGACTATTTTAATCCCGATGTGTTTATATTTGTATATCTTTTATGGGTTGATATACTCAATTCACTATAAACAAAGCTCTGATACCAATCTGTCGCACCCGCAAACCAGAACGACGGAAACGTTCAGGGGCGAAGGACGTCATGTACAGTATCATATCAATGCATAATAGTAAACAAGCAACAACATCATCCATTGCATTAATAGTATAATTTAATACAAGTGTGTTATGTGTATAGTTTGAAAGACACCAAAATATGAATCAAAATAAAAGACGAGTCTTGAACACGCTCCGTCTTCTCAAAACCTGGTCAAGTGTACCTGTCTACTGGTGACCTGAGAATACAAGTTATTTTGAAAGAGTAGATAAGCATTTAAGCTGGTGAGTTCATAAGTATTTTAGTGTCGATGTTTGTATAAGTTTGAAGAAAGTGTTTGTAAATGTTTGTAGTAAATGTTTGTAAGTGTTTGACGTAAATGTTGTATCTCCTAGAAAATCCTATATTTTCTACTTATTATGAAATGTAGTCTTCTACCAAGACCCGACTGTTCTGTATGTTTGTTCTCTTGTAAAAGTGAGTGTTTTTCCCAAGTATGACTATCATTACCTTGATATAGTTTACATTACCGTTTATGTGAGAAGATTACAATGTGAATGTAATGGGAAAATAAAGATGTATTGTAGTATTGTATATAGTACTTAACATTGTACTAACTACCTTAAACAAATTATTAATTAAGGTAAAATGTGATGAGATTATAACCATGCTTGATTGACTAGTAAAACACGACGTTCGAAGACATCGAAATGGTATGACATTCGTCACCCGTAGACCTGCAGGTCCCACTGTAGCTGGCAGCAAGGTGTAGGATGGTCAATCTCGTATAGATCTATATACAAATTCACGCTCTCCCTCCAGAAGACTCTGGTTACAAAACGTGACACAACAGTATATTGCCATGTCGTGAAGTAGTGGCTCACATTAATGTTATAGTATTCTTGTATTTGTATAGTATGTTCTCTCTGTTCTAGTGTATTGTATGTTCTCTTTGTATAGTATGTTCCTCCCTGTTTCTCATTATAGTATGTTCTTTCTGTTTCTCGTTATAGTATGTTTGAACTGACTCATGTATGAACTGACTCTTGTATGTTTCATTATACTAGAAATGGTGAGTAGTAGTCCTCTAAACTATACATGTTATAGTTTACTAGTAATATTGTTTGAATGACTGAGTATGTTTGTACACCTTTGCTACCCAAAGGTGTTGAACTGATGTAAGAACTTTTATATCTATACACATATACATAATATATAACTAAGATCCAAACGACACTCGGACAAACAACTGATACCCTAATTCCACAACCAAACAAGGAACAGGAAATAAAGTGAGTTATCAGTCCTAAGCCCTTTCAACCTTATTTATATAACTATATCTATATAGACATGATTTTGACAATATATAAGTTTAAAAGAGTTTGATAAAGAGTTTAGCATATAAAAGAGTTTTAACATATAAAGGAATTTTAACCATATGAATGGTTACAGATGACTTGATGTCAGTTTATAAAATGTTTTGAAATAGTTTGTTTGATAACACAGTTTTGAAGTATAAGAAATCCACTTGTTTGATAGTTATTAATCACATGTGATTGATACAATAACTATAATGTTTTCAACTTGTATTCCCCCCCCCCCCCCATAAAAGCATTTAAAATCATTTAAAAGATAAGTTAAGGGGTATGAACTCACCTGTAGTGAGTGATTCGAATGAAAGATCGATATAGAATGCTAAGTGTCAAGTGAAGCCTCGGGCACAAACGGATCCTACTAAGCATATAATGACACATATATGTATATAATTAGTGTATATAACAACTAATCATGATAGGGAACCACCTTAGGACTAGGGAACACTTGGAATGAAGTGTTACAATCACATATGATTTTTCTAAAGGTGTTCACGGCCACACAAGTGTGTGTTTACGGCCATGGTGTGTTCATGGGCATGGTGTTTACGGCCATGGGTGTTTACGGCCAAAGATGATTACGACCAACACAAGAAGAAGCTAGGGTTTACGGCCAAGGATGTTCACGGCCATTGATGTTCACGGCCATTAATGTTCTTGAGAAGGGTTTACGGCCAAGGGAGAATCTATGGTCGTAAACTCTTGATGATCAAGCTAAAATGGTTGATTCCAAGGGTGTATTTCAAGAGATTCTAATGGATAACTAGTATATGGAAAGGATACTTACGTTTTTGAAGCTTGAAGGGGTGTTCACGGCCTAAAGAACTAGTGTGTGTTCTTGGTGTTCTTGGTGTTCTTGAAGATCTAACCCAAAAGAGATGATTTCACGGATGAAATCAAGGGGTTTTACTAGATTAAGAAAGGTATCAACTAATAAATGGAAGAATCACTTACAAATTTATCGGAAAATAGAAGTGTTCTTGATGATACTTGAGAGAGAAATGAGTGTTCTTGAGTTGGATGTGTGAGAAATGAAGAAAAATGAAGGAATATCCTACATATGGAAGGAGTTCACGGCCGGCCAAGAGATTACGACCGTAATCTCTAGTTTACGGCCGTAAAATCCAAGTGTTGGAGTTTTCCGGCATGAATGATGCACACTGAACTCTAGTAGATACTTCCTAACACCTAATCCTTGAATGTACTAGGCTTAGAACACTCAAACAGACCATTAACAATGCTAAAAGATAGCAGAAACAAGTCTGACTTGTGATTGAATTGAATGACTTTACAAGATAGAAATTTTGGGTTGTCACAAACTCGTAATGCCCGGACCTCAGATCTATCTTAGAGAACCAAGATACACCATGCAGCTGATCAAAGAGGGATAACGGTTCTTCACCGTTAAGTTGTTTAACTCCCAGTAATCAATGCACATCCGGTGTGAACCATCCTTCTTCTTGACGAACAGAATCGTCGCTCCCCGCGGAGAATTGCTCGGCCTGATGAACTGCTTGCCTAGCAGCTCCTGCAGCTGAGATGACAACGCCTGCATCTTAGGCGGTGCCAAGCGGTACGGCACCTTGGCAATCAGGTTCGCACCTGGCACAAGGTCAATCATGAACTCGACCTGCCTCTCGAGAGGCACACCGTGTAACTCCTTTGGAAACACATCTGCAAACTACCTGACAACCAGAACCTCTGAAACTAAAATTTGATCCCCAACATGCGTATCCACCATATAAGCCAAGTAGCCCGCACACACATGCTAACTATACTGATGAGCCCTGGCCGCTGAAGAAAACCCTGAACCCATCCTGGTGCCCTCTCCATAGATAACCAGTTCTCCACCACTTGTGGTTCGAACTACCACTCAATGGCCTTCATAATCAATCATTGCACAAAACCGGCTCAGCCAATCCATACCTACAATCACGCAAACATCCCCCATGGGAATAGGGATCAGATCGATCGGATAAGGCACCCCGAAGATCTCCAATACACAACGCTGATACACTGATGACGCAGAAACCCCTTGTTTATTGGCGATAGAAACCTGCAACGGACACTCTAACTCCCCAATAGGCATATAAAACTCTCTACTGAACGATCGAGATACAAACGACCGACTGGCACCCGAGTTAAACAACACAAGGGCAGGCAAAGAGTTCACTAGGAACGTACCTAACAGAGGTACATATAAGCATAACACAAAACATAATCAACAAAATAATGGATAGAAATATACCAATCACAACATCTGGAGCTGCTCTGGTCTCCTTGGCAGTGAGCTGGAAAGCACGACCTCGAGCCCTCAGGGGCTCCGCCCTGCCCTGACTCCCATCTGTGATCCTCAAAGTAGCCGGGGCTGGAGCCTGTGCCAGCCTAGAAGCAAGCGAGGAGCATTTAGCCTTCACATGGCCAACCTAGTCGCAATGATAAAAAATCCTAGAGCGGAGTGTTAGTGCGTGCTGGCGGCAATCCCTCGCCATATGGCCCTGTCGGCCACAATTTTGGCACCCAGAAGATGATCGTCAAGCACCCTCATGAACCTTGTCGCACTTCCCACAAGTGCGGCCCTTCTGACCACCAGATCTGACATCAGCGGCCTTGAGTCGCTTCAGCGCAGGCTGCAACTGCGACGGGGACGGTCTCTGCTCTTTCGTCTGTAGCTCCAACTCAATCTCACGACACCTGGCGGCCTGCTATAAATCCAACAAAGAACCATAGCACTTGGTAGATACAAATTGTTTGATCTTCGTCTTGAGCATGCTCAAGTAACGGGTCATCCTAGCCTACTCAGAAGCGGCAAACTCAGGATAAAACATGGCCCTCTCTGTGAACATCTTGGTGATCTCCATCACCGACTCTGTCCCCTACCTCAAATCCAGGTACTCATGGGCCAACCTCTCACGCTCCACCAGCGGCACATATATGGAGCATAACATCTCTGAGAACTTCTCCTAGGCCACAACAACTCTCTGCTCAGAAGAAAACGAACTAGTAGAAAGCCTCCACCAATCCTTTGCTCTGGAGCTTAGAAGGTTTAAATCGGACCTGACCTTCTGGTCAGCTGGGCAAGAGCAGATGAGAACGTATCCCTCAACATCAGACAGCCACCTCATGGCTATGATCGGGTCCTGAACTCCACCAAAATTCGGGGGCTTCGTATTGTCGAAGTCCCTATACTGAAAAACCCGACCAGTACCAACCCCTGCTGTCGCAACGGCTGTGGTGTTACAACCCGTTATTTCAAATCAATGTAATAGTATAGATCAACTTTTAATTCATTGTAAAGTAATAAAGATAATTCCCATATTATAATCAATGTATTTTAATCTTTAATGAAGTCTTCATTCAATAATACAAATCTATACGAATCCAAAGATATATAGAACGTCTAAATCTAACTTCGCGTGAAGAAGTTATGATAAATTCTATCACTATAGCCTTTATATCAAGTGGAATTTAAAATAGACTTATAATTAACTATTCGAGTCTAAAGGAAAATTTTAGTACTCAGAAATACCTACGCGTGGATATAAAGAACGTCAAAAACAGAGATCGTATGCTAAAGTTATGATCTACCGAAATTTCTGTTGTCTGAAAGCTTAACACATATCCAAAACCCTAGTCTCATCGAGCTCACGACGTGAGCATATATGGCTCACGACGTGAGATATCTAATCTTACCGGTTTGTATCTACACTTTATATGTGAAAGCTTTAACCAAGATTTAACAATAATGCTTTACCATGTAAAATATAATTATAACTACTATAGTTGTTAATAAATTTTATTTGCTATTATGTGTTAAATCTTAGACATTCATTAGAAAGGAAGTCATACATCACAGTGTATAGTACCTTAATAATTTATTTTTTATACTATTTAGTGAAAATACCATTAGGAATATTTTATATATAAATAAGATTTACATATGTCAAATAAACTACATTACTTGCCTTCAAAGATCCTTTTCTTGAAGTTGTAATATGTGAATGTCATTTATATAAGAAAAGATAACAATGTCAAAGATGAGTTTGATTCAAAACATGTTTAAGTCAAAAGGTACTTTGCATATAGAACTTGTAATTTATAAAACATTGATATTTGCTTTATAATTATTATTAGGAGTTCTAATCTCATAAAACGAATTTTAATCATTTTCGAATATGAAGGTGATCGTTGTGAAAAACTATTTATATAAATGGTCAATCATTCATAAATTAACTGAGACACACACACACACGGACATATATATATATATATATATATATATATATATATATATATATATATATATATATAAGCTAAATTAGAACATACATTATTCCAAACAAATATTGTTCTATAATACAAGTACATCATGTTCCTAGCATAATTAATAAACTAAACTTTGAGAGTATAGTTCCAACTTGATGGTGTTCATCTGGTTACTCTTCTGTAAATATCTGGAAGCTATTTACAAATATTAGATTAAAATTTAAGTACCAAGTACATGAGTGTTATACAAAGAGTATAATTTCTATCTAATAGATACATTTACTAGGTATCATGTTCGGGTCTATTTCTCAGAGCAAGTAGTTTAGGACTAGGACTTTTAAGTGTATACAATTTCGCATCTCTCAC
Organism: Lactuca virosa; assembly: GCF_052849685.1. Classification (NCBI taxonomy): domain Eukaryota; kingdom Viridiplantae; phylum Streptophyta; class Magnoliopsida; order Asterales; family Asteraceae; genus Lactuca; species Lactuca virosa. The sequence goes on from NC_136434.1 coordinate 256,655,572, forward strand.
GAGATTGTCTCTCAAGACATGAAACCATTCATTAAAGTTGTATCTATTGAATGTTATTGTTTCATTAAGTCATTAAAGAAAATAACAATTCATGGTAATGAGAATGAATTATTTGTCTACAAAATTTTAAAAAAATTCATATAATATTTTCCTTATTTAAACCTTTAATAATTAATACCCTTTTAGTTTACAAAAACATTAATTATCAAGGTCTAGGATCCAAGCTGCAAAACAAATAAATTATTAGATATTCTTTATCCCATTTATTTGAATCCAACTCGGTAGATATCGATTATCAATTATATATTACTATATAATTCCTTGATTTATAGGATCGCTAATAAATTTTTTTTAATTTAGACATGTTTAATCTCATCTATGTCTCAGACCTCTCTTGCTTAGGTATCATTTATCAAAAAAGATTTCCAATCAAATCATTTAATTTGAAATTTTTGTGTAATGGGCCTATAACTTGGTTATAGAAATCACGAATACACCCTGACCATCAAAAGATAACACTAAGTGGTTAGGTATCCTTTATCCCACTAGTGTATACAAGAGATATGAGAGTGTTATTTAAAATGCACTGCATAGATTTGAGGTTTGAAAATGTCTTTTTTTATGTTTTATATTTCTAGTGTTAAAAATATATGATATCATGGTTATTACATGCATATAATAAGCCATTGTATCAATTTTCAAAAGAAGATCACTTTTAAAAGTTCTATATACAAAAAGTTAGTTTTTATATAATTTGACGCGATTCAATTTTCAATTTAATAACCGATATTAAGTTTGAGTTTGAACGCATTTGAACCTTTTATATCTTTAATAAAACTTCATTTTATTACTTATATATTTTGAGTTTGTATAAGTTACAAAAATCACCATTTTAAAACTTATAATTGAGTATTTCAAAATTTTTTGTAACACCGTAACTTTTCAAACAAAGTTTTCATTTTAAAATCAAATAAATCTCATCAACACATATCACAAAATCCCCAAAATGTCAAATTATTAAAAACACATGTTCTTAGTTGTTTGAATAAAATCCAGGATCTTTAGAAACATAACTCCATCTCGTGTGTAGAATCAAGTCGGCGCCTTCCCGTGATCCTGAGAAGTACCTTAAACACATAACACGGTAAGCACGAAGCTTAGTGAGTCCCCAAAATAGCACATGCATCTCATTATCCTCTCATGGCTATATCTCGAATAAGACCCTCCTGTCAATGTGTCTCAGTGGAACCCCCCCCCCCCCCCCCGGTTCCACAACTCGGGTAAACCCTCTAGTCCCATCCCAACAATGCACAAGATAATATATAGCATAAATCACAAGACAGAATGCATGATATCACATATCGCAGTATAAGCACATAGATCAACATATACACGGAATACTATAACAACATAAGTCACAAAGACATTATGCACAATAACACATATCATATTATAAACAAATAAGACCCTCCGGTCAAAAATGTACTAAGACCCTCCGGTCTTCAATGTACTGAGACCCTCCGGTCTATAATATATTAAGACCCTCCGGTCAATAGGGTAAATAAGACCCTCCGGTCAATAACACGATTAAGACCCTCCGGTCACACATAAATTACCACACAGGTATGTATAGTGAGAAGACTCACCTCGGATGGCGAGCAGATCCTATAAATGTTGTTGTTGTACTCCGGCCTCTAATACTGAGCCAAACGCACAATTAACCCCATTAGGATCTAAGACCAAACCTTCATATATTAGGTCTAAATATGGTCCAGCAATCCGGCCCATAAATAACCCAAGCCCATTGGGCACACCAAGGCCCAATACCAAAGGGGTCCACAAAGGTCCACTAATGGCCCAACTATGGCCCAATTTTCCAAATTGGGCCCAAACCCTCATTTGGGCCTTACCCTAAATCCCATCTACATATTCTAGACCACATGATTGCTCTTGGATGACCCATTAATAGCCCAATCATCAAAGCCCAATAGAAAGGCCCAACTCAAGGCCCAAGCAAGATTAGGGTTTTCACATGAAATGACGATTAGGGTTAAGTGTTCTCACTTAACATATTAAGTCCATTATTCCACTAAGCCATTATACAATGGAATCTACATGAGTCATAACTTCAGCCCACTGGTCCAAACGTGGGTCCCAATAGGTCCAAACCAACAAACCCAAAATTAGGGTTTTCTAAACCCTAATTAGGGTTTCTAGCCCAATCACAAAGCAGCCCAGCCCAAGATTAAGTGTTTAGGCCCCATTAGGGTTCCACTAGATCGGGCACCACCCGCTGCCACCTCGGGCGGTGGTGATCGGCGGAGGCTCATGGCGGCGGCTACGGAAGCCACCATTTCTAATGGTGGTGGTGGTGTTTCCCACCCAAAATCACATATACCACTTCACACATAATAAACACACACACACAGCCACCTCCCACGGTGGTTGGTGGATGCCAAGGGTGGCAAAAAAACGACAATGGGTGGCAGCCACTACCACACGGTGGTGGCAGTGGGTTCTCGACCACAAATGCACACAATCCACACCACAAAAACCGAAAACAACCATTACAATCAAACATATGCACGTTTAGCCACCACTTGGCGTCAGCCGTCGCCGGAAAATGCAAACAGTGGCACATTCAGCCACCTCTTAGGCGGCAGTGACGCTCCGACGTCACACCCACAAAAGAACAAGAGAGAGGGAGAAAGGATGGGTTACAGGTGGACTAACCAAGGGTATTTGTTGGCTCACGACCCACACACGACGACACAAAGCCTCCTTCTGATTGGCGTATCTCCCGGCTGATCTCGGTGTCATTCGCAATGGGTTGTGGTGACGGTGTTTCAACGGCACGATAGCGAGCGGCGGACGACACAGCAAGGTGGCGGTGACTAAGAGAGTTCCATGGTGGCGGCTGATGAAGATTAGGTTTAGGGTTCGTATGCTCCAGTGAGAGGAAAAATGAGTCACCGGTCCAATCCCGTGTCCATACAAAGTTCTTATGATTTTGACACTTCCAGTCCCTCCTACCCATAAACTTTCCAAAACAGATCCTTAAGTTACCATATAGCCCCTTTCATGACAAATTCCTTTCAACCTTGGTACATAATTTACCATTTATACCCTGCCTTCTGGAATCCCTTTCAAATCAAGTCCAGAACTTACTCTTTTAACCCCCAAAATCCAAAATTATATTAATTGGCTCCCCAACACCAACACCCCGCTAAATATTATTTACTTTAGGACTATTATTCATTTATAAATCTTTATCTACTTATTTACTCAATAAACGGTATGTTACAATTCTCCCCCACTTAAATTAGATTTTGTCCTCGAAATCATTCCTTACCATCCCTTACACGCCCGACAACTAGAACGGCATGGCCACAAGCCCGAGCATAACTCCAGCCGTTCAATCCAACAAAGTTATCTCAACCAACCACATCGTACATGCAACCACTAAGTTCATTGTACTCCAAGCAAATATTACAACCGCTCTGTAGTCACTCGTCACTTCCGACCTCTATCGTCTAACACTCACTAACTTCATGCGTGTTGCGCTCATTCTCAAGCCAAACAAACTGACCCTCCCAGGTCTAGAACATCAGATGGAAACCTTAACCACTCAAAATAAATCCATCACGAATCCGAAATCTCAACTCCCCTATCTTTTACACGGATAGGACAAAACTCAAACTCGAGAGTCCGGTTCAACAGCAGAATTGGAACCACTGACCTTTAATTTGATACTCAACTCACGACCCGTGATCCGTGAATCTAAGCGTACATTACTTCTCCAATTTCTTCTGATTTGCGATAACCTCTCCCCAATTCAAGATATAACGGATCCCGCCCATCATGGAGACCTCAGTCTCGCCCCTTGGCCCGGCCACCAGCTTCCCAAAGACTGAGTCGTCAAGGCTACCTAAGCCTAAGAACTCTTCTGCGTCATGCTCTGACTAGTGAATACCACAGTTCCCCGCAGTGTTATAAAACTCTCTTACGGACTAATGAGTGCTATGGCTCCCCGCAGACTTGCGACACTCTCATACTGACTCGTGAATGCTACGGCTCCTCGCAGGCTAGCGACACTCACTCACTGACTCGTGAATGCTACGGCTCCCCGCAGGCTTACATCACTCACTCACTCGCCATGGACTCTCCCATGGTTTTTCCTTGATATTACAAAGTGATTACTCCCACCTGGATCCTCCCACTCTCTTACCACCCCCACAATCTCATCATCAAGCCATCACCATATTGCATTCACTAAACTCATGCTCTACGATCCATCATGGCCTGGTGCACCCACCCACCTAGACTGAGCATCACTACTCCTGACGACAATTGTCGCAACAACGCACTTTCTCTCGATATAATTCACATTCTTGGACTATCCCCGTCCGATGACAATTAGCTGATGGGTTCCCACTGGAACAATAGTTACTCGGTACTCCACTTGCCATCTCATAAACTAGAGTCTCAAAATAATCCAACAACTTAGGGCATCATACTTGGATACCCCGATACACCATCACAGAATCTCACGCTCGCTTGCCTCAAACACTGATCGTCCACTTACAGCATCATACTCGGATACCGCGATACACCATCACAGAATCTCATAATGTCTTGCTACGACCATTGATCTTCCTCTTTCACAACTCGTAACCTCGAAATACTCCACTCACAAATTGAAATGCGGAGGAATCGTTAATGACTAAGAACACGTTGACGACCATATGAAACCACCATCCTCTTACTGATCAAAACTCATGTGAAGCTACTTATACCGACTCTAAACTAATTGACAAATTAATTTTTGCTCCTCCCGGAGTATAGATAACAATCTATACGTCGAACTGACAAATCCCAACAATTGAAACTGGACCTCAATGAACCAACTGCCTCGAACTCAACCATTGCAACCCCGAAGAGTCCCTGACCATAATAAGATCCCTGACCTACGGCTACTCGCCGTGGATACACTCGTTCTTTCCTAAACACGTACAATATGCATCGTCTCGCTCTGCACCTTGCCTCGTCCACCAATAATCCCAAGTCTCATATGTCCGTACCGCAGATTCCCGATACCCGATCCTCTAACCCCAACTTGAACATATTTATGATCCTTCCGAGAAAATACCCCGTTCTCCGCCACTTAGGGTTCGAACCATCGCCTAATGTCATACCCAAACAACCACACTATAGATTGGCTCTCCAGATGTATCATTCCCAACTCAGGGGACGTACCACACAACACTCGATGACTTTCCATAAAATGACCAAATAACTCCAAGTACCCTGAACCCCATATGAAAACCTTGGAATCCTCCAATTGTGACTGTCTCCAGTCACCCAGAACCTCATCCGACTGCACATGCAATTATTCTGACGATCCTAGAATAGCACTATCTCCTTTCCTGGAAATAATGGACTATCACACACTTCATTCTCTGAATCCTCAATCATCACCCCACTGCAAGAATCGACATAGCAAGGGAGACCTCACTCTCATAATCGATCCGCTGCATAGCCACAAAAACCGTCAGCTCGATATACTCCTCTCGTTTTCCTGAAACAGTTGCTGGTATACGACTTACCAAACTCAAACAAGGCATACTCGAGCCCTTGTTGGCCACAGTCCCCACTGATGACTCCTTCCCGACATAAGAATGTAACTCAATAGTCTCATACAACAAAATATTATTGGTGCCAATATCACAATTACCTAGTGCCCCACAGGGTCTTCTTCTAATCTCTAACATCAGAAACTCACTCACCCATCTTCTCAAAATGGAAAACAGGAACAATATAATCCTCAAAATAGAACTTTGACATCACATGCCATCGCCCGACCACTCAACTCAGACTACAATCCTCCACGATGCATCGTCTCCACCCCTTATTTAAGTCTTGCAACTCCAACTGGCACTTCACCAGTCAAAACCTCGAGATCTAAACTTAAATTCTCCCACCCAGGGCATACTCCATTTAAGCTCAACCGACATGGCCCTCTGGCTCCACAATCTCCCATATCCATTCCCAGTCTGAATAATCATAACCGGATTACTGATAAAGGAGAAAACACACTCTGCTACGAATCATGGTACCCGAACCATGCTATTTCTCCTCATCCTGCTACTTAGAACCTCCGGAATTCTCCCTGTTTCGAGTATGAGTCCTCTGCTTTCAGTAGTATGGGCCCATACTACCTGCCACATCTACTCATAATTTCCACACGGATCGTCCCAGATTTTCTAAGTAGCTGCTCAACCTTCTCGATCACCATTCCCATTACACATGTTCGCTCTCTAGCGAATACACACCTCTAAACAGCGTACTCCTCGGACTAGAATTACTCCCTAGGTTCTCACACTTCTCTGCCATCAGCTGTTGAAGAACTCCTTGTGATGCCAGCCATCTACCTCCTGAATATCATCATATTCACTTAGTAGCTGACTCCCATCATTCGAGAGTTCCACAAAGCACAAAGCAAGCAGCATTCGGGCATCGAATAACCAGCACATGAAACCACTCTAGCATACCACTCCACTCGCTCTTTTCATAACTTAAAGGAATCACCGAACTCAGGCAATCTTTCCCCTCGTGGATCTCTAACTACTCTCTGTTGGATTAGTATCTAAGTCCATAACTATATTTGGTATGTACTTGACCCGATTGGCATGGTCCATTTGGGTTGCATGCCATCATGCATTTGGATAGAATAAAATGAGAGAATAACACTTAAGGTTTACTAATATATTATAAGTTCTAATATATTAATAAGATTATTTAATTAGTATTGATCAAGAATTAATTTGGAATTAATTAAGTGATCAAAAGGAGACTAATTAAATATATGGGTTGATTGTGTAAATCATTCATACTTGTATAGCGGGCTAATGCTCCATGGATTATCAAGTTTGGCTAAAAACCCATAGGATGCTCCATGGATGCTCCATGGTGTTTTTGTACCCATGGATCATGGAAATGAAAGGCCATGACAATTAGGGTTTACATGGTGTAACCCTAATTGTGACAAACTATATAAGCATCTTATTCTTGTCAAAATCGGCCACCATGAGAGAACTATGTGTGTATGGTGAGGGCTAGCCGATTTCATGAAGTGGTTCATTTCTCTCTAAGTTATTCCAAGTGTATTTGATGTTGTGTGAACCATTTGAGGTGTCACACTTGGGGCACTCGGCTCTTAAGCATCAAGGAATCAAGCTACATAAAAAGGTATGTCTTCAAACTTGTTTTATTACCCAAGTATCAAAGATTATATGCTAGATAGGGCAATACCTTGGAATATTCATATTTGCATGTATAATAGAGAAAACATAGATCCAAGGTATTTAGGGTTGCATGTACACTTAGGAGTGTTAGAATGCTCAAAATCCAACAGTGGTATCAGAGCCTAGGTTTGTTTCCAATTATACTTGATGCAAAGTGCTGAAAAATGTTGAAAAAATCGATTTTCGGGCTGTCTGGGCACTGGACTCGCCGAGTCCACTGATGGACTCGCCGAGTCCATGAGGAAACTCATCCTACTCGTCGAGTAGGTTCATACACTCGACGAGTAGGACCCCTGACAGCATATTTTCGACTTTTAAGGCTGGAATTGGACTAGAATCATTACCCTAAGCTGTTTTTGAACCTATAAACCTATTTTTGATGTGGTAATGTTCATTCTAATCCAACTTTAAAGATAATTGTCAATAGATTCATGTTTTTTATTAGTTTAATGGTTAGTCTAATTACATGAAAAAGTTTGATTGAATTATCTTGTTCTTATGAGTTGCTTAGATTAATAGAAAAGTTATGTGAAATTGTTGTTTTCAATCCATTTTAATCTAAGAGTTGATTCTAAAATGTGTTTTTGTAACTTGTCCTCAAGTTACATGAAAGGTCACATTGAAGAATCATAAAACTCATAAATATTTCATAAGTTATGAATAAAGGAAAAGTTACATTCTTTTAATAGTTTAAAGTCTTCCATAACTTGTCCTCAAGTTATGGAACTTGTAGAGTTTTTTGTATTAAAACTACTTTAAACACATAAGTTATGGAATTGAATAGTTTTGAATAGTTTCAAAACTCCTCAAGTTTTGGAATTTGAAAAGTTTTCCCTTATGAACACTTTAATTCCAAGTTAAGCCCTTAGAATTTTAAAATTTAAAATTCAACCCTATATATATATATATATATATATATATATATATATATATATATATATATATATATATATATATATATATATATATATGTGTATAAGAGCAAGTCAGTCTTACCGTTAGTAGGCCTCATTCACGAAGCCGGTATATAAGGGGGGTATAAGGTTACTGCCTATAAAATGGCAGTTTAATGGGTGTCCACTCTCACCCACCGCTTCCTTGACTGGTGGAGGGTCGTTAGCCGAACGGGTAGGACAAGGACTAGAATTCTCCCTTCATTAAAAGTATTAATGATAAATACTAAGTAACTAAACTTTTATAAATTCCCAATCTTAGTTACTTAGGAAAAATGTCAATTTGGTGCTAACCCGTGAAATTACACTTTGCACTTTGCTTAAGTCGGATAGTGGAGCGCGTGTGGTTAACCGGCACACTAGCTTGACTTAACAAGGTAGGCAAAGGGTAACTTAATGTTTATCATAGTATCGGTGGAGCGCGTGTTGTTAACCGGCACATCGATTAAGGGGTAAATATTAAGGGTACCAAGTATATTTGCATGGTTATTCACACCTTGTTTTGTGATCCTCGGCATCCCAGTCACAAAACTTGAGAGGGCACAATCGAGATTGAAACATGCCATTGAAAAGTTCAATGAATCTCAAAAGATCTAGGAGTTTCAGATCCAATTAAAACCTAATATTTGTATTTCGTTTTTCATGGTGGAAATTGGCGAATCTTCATTCGCCTACCTTCAAATATTCTATAGCTTAGATTACGGCATCCCTATTCCAAGTTATACAATATTGTGTTGGGTCCTAGCCTTAATATTTCATATTGGGTGTTATATTAAGGACTTTAAATCAACTATCTTGAATATCTCCCAAAAGATGTCTAGTTCAGACATCTATGATCTTCCCAAATCTCTTGGAACTTCACTTCCTCCACCTCCTCCAATTATTCTCCCTAACCCACAAGTTGAAGGTCACTCAAGCCCTATTGGCAAGAAAAGTCTATGTGTGCTCACATCTCAGAGATGAAGTCACATATTGACAAGTCGGGAGAGTTGGGTGTCAAAGTCTTAAGAAAGTTGGATGTTCAATCACTTTCTAAGTCACATGGTGAGTTCCTTTGGGACTACTATGTAACAGACTATGACATGACCCTTAAATGATCTTATCTATTTGCTTGGTGCTGTTGAATCAGTAATGATTTGGAGGACTAGTAAAGCAAGTTTGATTAAGAAGATCAACTTCCCAAACCTTAAATGGACATTGACAATGGTAACATTGGATATCCAGAAAAAGCTTTCTCTTCCCAATGGAAAGGGATCGGCCATAGTCAACTCGGTTGACCAAATGGTAAAGAGAAAGTCTAAGTCTGTGATAGTCCCGTGTACCATTTCCATAGAGTCCATATGTTTATATTGCCAAAGTAAGGGGCATTGGTTACAAAACTGCCTATTTACCTGAAGGATCATAGGGTTGATCAAGTCAAGATGTTTGATTCTACTTCAGGTGAAGTCCACTATCTAACTCTGTTAAGTTTCTATTCTGAGATTCTCATTACATGATGTGACTGGGTCACATGTTGTTGTTTTAAGAATCAAAGAAAAGTGAAGAAACTTAAAGGAAGTATATGTTGATTCTGATCGCGAAGATGGATTTCGATCGCATGGTTCGGTGATCAGAATTTTTGAGCTGTTGCTTAGGAGTTATGATATATTGCTTAGGAATAGATAACAACAAGTTTTTCATATGCATTTGCACTGTAAGGATAAGTTTTTTCCGCAAAGTTTTGAAATAAAATAAAAAGGATTTAATTTTATATTTATTTTAAATATCCTTACAGTGGCATTTGTGAAAAATGGTTATTTATATGATTCCATTGATAGCAATATTGGAAAAATGGACTTGATTCTTTCGTTTGTGGTAATGTCATAATTTACCAAATAAGGAAAGATTCTCATCACCCAAGGTTTCAGTTGGATAGAAACTTGGAAATCATGCAAGTTGTATAGTATGATGAATGAGAATTTTCATCTTTGGAAAATTAAGATTAATTCATTATTCACATGTATATGTGAGTCAAGTGAAGGACTAAGGGATCGAGTACACATTCTGGTGCACTGATCAAGTCCACCACAAAAGATAGATAAGACTATTCGTCATGATTTATTAAAGTTTAGTAAATATGGTCATACTTACTAGTTTAAGTATAATTCTGAAACGTTGGAAAAGTTTCGATGTATGGCAGAACGAATGAGAAGAATCAAATCAGGCAGAAGGATAAAAGTCTCTCAAATCTGAAAGATGGGAGAGTACATTAGTATCATGTTTTGTGATCATCTTAATGATTTAGAAATCATGTCACAATTAGTCCTCTAAGGACATCTTAATGCATTCCTATGGCTAAGAAGATGAATCAAGAATTGTGGAAATGGTTAAATCAAGAAGATGATTCATACTTCGTTCCAAAACAAGTCTTAGAGTCATACTCCAAGACTGTAAGTTGAGTGACATATCTTAAAGAAAGGTTTATAACACTTGTCAAATGTAAGAGTAAAAGTGTCCTACTCTTGTACATTTAAAATTGGTAAGTTGTGATGTTTTGGATAAAACAAAGACCAACATAGGCCAATTGTGTGAAGTGTTTGTCTTGATAAAGAGTCCGCACTATCTCTTGAATATTTGACAAGTGAGTCTTATATGTCAAGAGGAAAGTGGGAGTCTTAGAGATCTTGGAAAAACTTCAAGATCTAATCAAGAATAAAACATGTAGTTCATCACTAGCACACGACTTGAGGTTTATAACTTATCGTGTTGACATATTCCTACTTCTGTGCCCATTCCAATGAAAGTTGGCTTTGCATATGAGTTCTGAGAGTTCTCAATTGGTTTCATAACAACTTGGAAGCAATGGCAAGCCCTTGTGCTGCCAGGTGGCAAGAAAGTAAGATTAAGTTCAGTCCATATGAGTTTGGATAAGAACACTTACACCATAAACAATCTAAGTGTCATAAGGTTTATCTCCGATATATGAAAATGATGGTGATGAAACGCTTTCACTAAGTAGATTTTAGGTAGATAGCAAGTGTGATATTTGTATTCTTAAAGTCGTTAGTGGAGCGTGTGTGGTTAACCGGCACACTAACATGGACTTGTGAGGAATGTCAAAGGTCTGAACAATTGAGACTATGATTACGACATCCCTTTTCATAGTTCTGAAATTGTTTAGACACACATGTGTGCTATCTAAGGAAAGGTGTATGATCCTGATAAAGTTTTATCAAAGCATCTCGTATCAAAAATTTGAACTTTGGTAAGAAAATCAATACAGTATTGATTTCTAGAAGTCCAGCTGATTTTTGAGTACATGTCAAAGCTAGTGGGAACATAAGTGTTATGCTAATAATTCTCATGTTAGTGGGAGCATGATAATTATGATTAGTATTGCAAGACAGCAATGTTAATTATAGAAAACAAAAGTTTCAATTCGTGAAGTTGCAGGGGTTGACAAGTTGTTTTGCTATAATTAAGGGAGAGGAAATTATACTCCATTTTAATTCTAAAAGCTTAGATTGAGGTTTTAATCATATTTAGTCAAGGATATATATGAATTTTTTGTTGGAATGGCTCAACATAAGGAAATTCTATATATGGGTCCATTATTTGCGTTCTAAAATTCGATTATGATTACGGCATCCCTTTTCATAATCTGAATTATGAGAACTTGGCAAATAGATACATAAATATTATGGCAAAAGACTGGTCTAGTATCATGTCTTTATGTGAGACATCATGAATCGTATCCAATATGCTTCGGATATAGGATCGATTGCATGTGCTATAATATTCATTCGTTCTAAATTTTCCAAATGCTCAAGGCATTAAGAAGGGAAAATTCTAGAATTAGAAATGACTAAAATGATTAAGCAATTGTCGAGGACAATCTAAGGTTTACCAAAGATTGGTTGCTCAAGGAGAGTTGGAAGTATAGTGTTAATTTTGGAAGGACCATATTGACATATTCTGAAAAGAGGCAACTCTTGTTGAGAAGTGATAGTCAAAATGGGAATATGGAAATGTTTCCACAAGCGGAAATTATTCAATCTGTGTAAGATTAGAAAAACTTAATGCAAGAAGGATATTTCCATGGAGTTGATCTCCATTGGAATACTCTGTAATGTCTGTTGACAAGTCTTTGTGACTTTGTGCATAATCATTACAAGAGAATGAATGCATATAAGTTTATAATCTAACAGATTTTGGTAAATGGCAGGATTTGGAATTCTTGCATTTGCGGTAAGGAATTGGGATTGTGAAATGAGAATCATTGGAATTATGTTCAATCGATCTATTTCACAGAGTAAAGATCATAGACAAACTTAGTGTGCATACTTGATGTATGGCATAACTAATGTTTAGACAAACTTAGTGTGCATACTTGATGTATGGCATAACTAATGTTTAGACAAACATAGTGTGCATACTTGGTGTATGGCATGACTAGTGTTTAGAAAACATAGTGTACATGCTTGGAGCATGGGACAACTATTGTTTTAATTCAAGTATAACGTTGATAGTTGAAACAGTATACAATGAATAATGGGTAATCAATATGGTGATAAATAAAAGGTGTTTTATTTATATTCGTAAGTTCCAGAATAACTAGGTCGTTCTTCCTGAATGACTAAGTTATTCAAACTATCCACAGTCGGTCATATGTTGGAAGTAGATATGAATCAAGACTTTCATGGGTTGGCTGGTAGAGGTCTAAGATGTTGGACAAAGCGGTGCTACAACACTCATGAGTGCTCATAAGTTCTGAGTATTGGATTCATTTCAACCCACGCTCATTTGACTCACTTCATGGATTTTATCACGAGTGATCATGAGATGATAATATATTATATTCTTCAAACCTAGAGATATGATTTGTTACTATGAGTTGGTTATATATTGATTGCACGAAAACGCATTGGTAACTCAATGTTATAAAACATGCCTTTGTGTATGATTCAATAAGTAGTAGAACAAGCCATATGAGTCGAAGTTTATCCATTCCTTTTACCTTCGGGATAAAAGCGATATCTGTGGGCCCCTCGATGATTTAGTGATGACACATGTGAGTGCTTGGCCAAGCCAGGACTGATTTGATCTGTTCAATCAGTCAGTCGTCATGAATCGGAAACCAGGAAACAATAAATGGACTGAGAGAATGATTGATAATCCATGTCTCAGTTCATATGATATCTAGAATGGAGGGATATATGATCACTTATATAATGGACAAGTCATTGACGAGATCAGAGTACAGTTACAACGTCAGAGTTCGACAGCGGCTTAAAGAGCTACGATTGCCAGTAGGTTCTTGAAGTCATACTCAATAATAGGTTTAGACTTATCCAAGTGGGAGACTGTTCGATTAGTGTCTAAGTCCATAACTATATTTGGTATGTACTTGACCCGATTGGCATGGTCCATTTGGGTTGCATGGCATCATGCATTTGGATAGACTAAAATGAGAGAAATAACACTTAAGGTTTACTAATATATTATAAGTTCTAATATATTAATAAGATTATTTAATTAGTATTGATCAAGAATTAATTTGGAATTAATTAAGTGATCAAAAGGAGACTAATTAAATATATGGGTTGATTGTGTAAATCATTCATACTTGTATAGCGGGCTAATGCTCCATGGATTATCAAGTTGGGCTAAAAACCCATAGGATGCTTCATGGATGCTCCATGGTGTTTTTGTACCCATGGATCATGGAAATGAAAGGCCATGACAATTAGGTTTTACATGGTGTAACCCTAATTGTGACAAACTATATAAGCATCTTATTCTTGTCAAAATCGGCCACCATGAGAGAACTATGTGCGTATGGTGAGGGCTAGCCGATTTCATGAAGTGGTTCATTTCTCTCTAAGTTATTCCAAGTATATTTGATGTTGTGTGAACCATTTGAGGTGTCACACTTGGGGCACTCGGCTCTTAAGCATCAAGGAATCAAGCTACATAAAAATGTATGTCTTCAAACTTGTTTTATTACCCAAGTATCAAAGATTGTATGCTAGATAGGGCAATACCTTGGAATATTCATATTTGCATGTATAATAGAGAAAACATAGATCCAAAGTATTTAGGGTTGCATGTACACTTAGGAGTGTTAGAATGCTCAAAATCAACCACTTTCTCAGTAGATTTCTCAAATGCTCGTCTAGGTATCTCTCCTAGATTACTCCTCGACTCAAGACTCCCTCCAAAAGATTTCTACTAGGTACTTCTACTCAGTACATACAAAGCAAATAGCAGGTAATATCAATCAATAGCATCCCCTAGGCTAAGGCATCATGAATCAAGCAACTCTAGCCCTAATTTCTGAAATACCTAGCCTATCTCTTAGAATGCAGCTCTAATATCTCATAAATATCTCATAATATAGATAAATAATGGTATTTTGGGAAATCACCGTTCGGGCTCTGGCTGATTGTACACACTGCTCCATCTCTTTTTCTCTTTTTCTCTTTTACTCATTTTAGAAAAATCATTTCTTTTTAGAAAAATTTCTCAAATCCTCAGTTTGAGTTCAGACATACACAAGAGCACATCCGAATCCCTCAAACCAAGGCTCTGAAACCAACTTGTAACAGCGTAAATTTTCAAACAAATTTTTCATTTTAAAATCACATAAATCTCATCAACACATATCACAAAATCCCCAAAATGTCAAATTATTAAAAACACATGTTCTTAGTTGTTTGAATAAAATGCAGGATCTTCATAAACATAACTCCATCTCGTGTTTACAATCAAGTCGGTGCCTTCCCGTGATCCTGAGAACTACCTGAAACACATAACACATAACACGGTAAGCACGAAGCTTAGTGAGTCCCCAAAATACCACACACATCTCATTAGCCTCTCATGGCTATATCTCGAATAAGACCCTTCGGTCAATGTGTCTCAGTGGTACCCCCCCCCCCCCCCCCCGGTCCCACAACTCGGGTGGACCCTCTAATCCTATCCCAACAATACACAGGATAATATATAGCATAAATCACAAGACAGAATGCATGATATTACATATCGCAGAATAAACACATAGATCAACATATACATGGAATACTATAACAGCATAAGTCACAAAGACAGTATGCACAATAACACATATCATATTATAAACATGTACTAAGACCCTCCGGTCTACAATGTACTGAGACCCTCCGGTCTATAATATACTAAGACCCTCCGGTCAATAATGTAAATAAGACCCTCCGGTCAATAAGACGATTAAGACCCTCCGGTCACACATAAATTACCACACAGGTATGTATAGTGACAAGACTCACCTCAGATGGTGAGCAGATCCTATAAATGTTGTTGTTATACTCCGACCTCTAACACTGAGCCAAACCCACAATTAACCCCATTAGGATCTAAGACCAAACCTTGACATATTAGGTCTAAATATGGTCCACCAATCTAGCCCATAAATAACCCAAGCCCATTGGGCCCACCAAGGCCCAATACTAAAGGGGTCCACAAAGGTCCACTAATGGCCCAACTATGGCCCAATTTTCCAAATTTGGCCCAAACCCTCATTTGGGCCTTACCCTAAAGCCCATCTACATATTCTAGTCCACATGATTGCTCTTGGATGGCCCATCAATAGCCCAATCATCAAAGCCCAAGAGAAAGGCCCAACTCATGGCCCAAGCAAGATTAGGGTTTTCACATGAAATGACGATTAGGGTTAAGTGTTCTCACTTAACCCAATAAGGACTTAACCCATTAAGTCCATTATTCCACTAAGCGATTATACAATGGAATCTACATGAGTCATAACTTCAGTCCACTGGTCCAAACACGGGTCCCAATAGGTCCAAACCAACAAACCCAAAATTAGGGTTTTCTAAACCTAATTAGGGTTTCTAGCCTAATCACAAAGCAACCCAGCCCAAGATTAAGTGTTTAGTCCCTATTAGGGTTACACTAGATCGGGCACCACCCACTGCCACCTTGGGCGGTGGTGATCGACGGCGGCTCATGGCGGCGGACGGAGGCAGCCACCATTTCCAATGGTGGTGGTGGTGGTTCCCACCCAAAATCACACATACCACTTCATACATAATAAACACACACACACAGCCACCTCCCACGGTGGCTGGTGGCAGTGGGTTCTCAGCCACAAATGCACAAAATCCACACCACAAATACCGAAAACAACCATTACAATCAAACATATGCACGTTCAGCCACTACTTGGCATCAGGCGTCACCGGAAAATACAAACAGTGGCACATTCAGCCACCTCTTAGGCGGCAGTGACGACTCCGGCGTCACACCCACAAAAGAACAAGAGAGAGGGAGCAAGGATGGGTTACAGGTGGACTTGTAGGGTTTTGAGCATTCTAACACTCCTAAGTGTACATGCAACCCAAGAAAACCTTGGATCTATGTTTGTCTAAAATACATGCAAAATACTTTTTCCAAGGTTCATAATCCTATCTAGCATACATGGGAAACTTTAAACATAAAAGATGGCTAGAATTACATACCTTGTAGTTGATTTGATTCCTTGAAAAACCTTGAGAGCCTAGCACCCCAAGTATGATGCCTCAAATGTTTCTCACAACACCAAGTGCTTTGGAATGACTTTGAGAGAATGTAGAACACTTCTAAATTCGGCTTGCCCTCTATTCTTTTTAGTGTAGCCAATTTTGGTGGATGTTATGTTCCTTATATAGTGTGTTACACTTAGGGTTACACCATGTAAACCCTAATGTAACATGGCTCTTCATTTCCATGACCCATGGGTTTGTAACTCCCATGGAGCATATATGGAGCATCCTATGGACCTTAGCCCAACTTGATAATACATGAAGCCTTTAGCCCACTATACAAGTTATGGATGATTTACACAATCAACTCATATATTTAATTAGTCTCCTTTTGATCACTTAATTAATTCTAGATTAATTCTTGATCAATACTAATTAAATAATATTATTAATATATTAGAATATATTAATAAACCACAAGTGTTATTTCTCTCATTTAGTCTATCCAAATGCATGATGCCATGCAACCCAAATAGACCATGTCGGGTCGGGTCAAGTACATACCATAAATAGTTATGGACTTAGACACCTTATCCAACAGTCTCCCACTTGGATAAGTCTAATAACTATAACTGCACGTATGACTTTAGGAACCGATTAGCAATTGTAGCTCTTTTCAAGGTCTCTCGGAACTGAGAAGATGATGATACACCATTTAAGATAAGTGATCATAAAATCCTCGGCTCTAGATATCAGCCAGACAAATACATGGAACAATGTCTTACTTATTGTCCAGCAGTTTGTTTCCCGATTTCCGATTTGTTTGACATAGAACTTAATTGAACACATCAACTTAGTTCTGACCGGGCCCGGTACATAGGTCAAAACAAAATCATCGAGGGGCCCAGATATCGCTTCTAATCCAAGAAGGAACAGATAAACTTCGACTCATATTCTTGTTCTAATACTTGTTAAATCACACACAAAGGCACGTTTTATAACATCGAGTTACCAACGCGTTTTCGTACGATCAATGCATAACCAACTCATAGGCAACAAGTCATATCTCTAGGTTTGAAGAGTTATACGATATTACCGTCTCACGATCACTCGAGATAAATTCCATGAAGTGATACCAGTAAGCGTGGGTTGAATCCAATACTCAGAACTTATGAGCACTCATTAGTGTTGTAGCATATCTTGATATGTCTAACCACATAGCCCTCTACAAGCCAACTTCATGACAGTCTTAATTCATATCTACTTCCAACATATGACCGACTGTGGATAATTTGAATAATATGTAAAACATAACATAAATATTCTGGAAGTCAAAAAATGCAAAACAAATAATAGTAAACGATCAACACAAGATAGCAACACTTTACTCATAAATAAACACACCTTTTATTCATCATCAAATGTCAATTACACTTTACAAATTTCAAGGTTATCTAACTACTAAAACTAATATCATCCTTCAGCACTATGCGCCTTGCATGCTGGAGATGCTTAGCCTTACACAGTCCCTTCGTGAGGGGATCTGCTGGGTTCTCATCCGATGATACCCTCTTTGCCACGAGGAGTCCTTCTTGTATTCGATGTTTGATGAAATGGTATTTTCTGTCAATGTGTCTGGATCTCCCGTGATCCCTTGGTTCCTTGGCTAAGGCAACCGCACTTTCACTATCACAGAAAATTTCCGTAGGCTCCTTTATAGTTGGTACTACTCCAAGGTCTCCAATGAAGTTCTTCAGCCATATTGCCTCCTTTGTTGCCTCGCTTGCTGCTATATACTCTGATTCGCAAGTTGAATCAGCCACTGTCTCCTGCTTGGAACTTTTCCAAGTAATTGCTCCTCCGTTTAAGGTAAAGACCCAGCCCGACTAAGAGGGGAAATTATCCCTATCAGTCTGGAAGCTAGCATCACTATACCCTACAACTCTCAAGTCATCACTCCCACCAAGGGTAAGGACCCAGTCCTTAGTCCTCCGCAGGTACTTGAGAATGTTCTTTACCGCAATCCAGTGAGCCTTGCCAGGGTTCCCCTGATATCTGATAACCATGATCAAGGCAAAGGTCACATCAGGACGAGTACAAGTCATAGCATACATGATCGAGCCTACAGCAGAAGCATAAGGTACTCGACTCATTTATACTATCTCAGCCTCGGTACTCGGGCTCTGAGTCTTACTCAATCTGGCGTTACTTTGGATGGGTAACTCTCCTTTCTTGCAATCTTGCATGTTGAACCTCTTCAGCACCTTATCCACGTAGGTACTCTGACTAAGTCCAATAAGTCTTTTACTCCGGTCTCTCAGAATCCTTATCCCTAGGATATAGGCAGCTTCTCCAAGGTCCTTCATAGCAAAACACTTCCCAAGCCAGGACTTCACTTCCTGCAAGGTTGGGATGTCATTTCCTATGAGTAGTATGTCATCCACATATATTACCAAAAAGCTAGCTATACTCACACTAGCCTTGACATATACACAAGATTCATCTTCACTCCTCGAAAAGCCAAACTCTTTGACTTTCTCATCGAAGCAAATATTCCATCTACGAGGTGCTTGTTTCAATCCATAGATGGATTTCTCAAGCTTACACACTCTATTAGGGTACTCTGTACTCACAAAACCCTATGGCTGACTCATGTAAACATCCTCAGCCAGCTTTTCATTAAGGAAAGCGGTTTTGACATCCATTTACCATATTTCATAGTCATGAAATGCAGCAATGGCTAACAATACCCTAATAGACTTAATCTTTGCTACTGGTGAAAAGGTCTCGTCATAATCAACTCCTGGAGTTTGAGAAAAGCCCTTTGCAACCAGTCGCGCCTTATAAGTGTGTACATTACCATCCATGTCGGTCTTCTTCTTGAAGATCCATTTGCACCCAACTGTCTTACGACCTGGTACATTGTCAACCAAATTCCAAACTTGATTGTCATACATGGACTGTATCTCGCTGTCCATTGCCTCTTTCCATTTAGCAGACTCGGGGCCTGCCATGGCTTCCGCATAGCTGTTAGGTTTATCCAGACTTACCAGTGTCTCATTACTGATAAGTGTCTCACCTTCCACAGTAATATGGAAACCATAGTAGTGCTCAGGTGCATTCCTAACCCTTGTGGAACGCCTCAGAGGTACAGACTCATCAATTGGATCAACAGGAGTTTCCTCCTCAAGTTGACTGCTAGGGTTTGAGGTTCCTTCACCACTTGACTCTTGAATTTCTTCAAGGTCAATTTTCCTCCCACTGTTTCCTTGGCTTATGAACTCTCTCTCTCTCGAAAGACACCCCTCCTTGCTACAAAGACCACATTCTCACTAGGTCTGTAGAACAGGTAACCAAAGGATTTCTGTTGGTAGCCGATGAAAATACACCTCTCACTTCAAGGTTCGAGCTTATCGTGAGTCTCGCGTCTCACGAAAGCTTCGCAACCCCAAATCTTAATGTGGGCTATATTAGGAACTTTTCCAGTCCACATCTCGTGAGGTGTTTTGGCAACCTTCTTTGTAGGGACCAGATTAAGGATATGGGCGACAGTCTCTAAGGCATACCCCCAGAATGAGATTGGTAGCGAAGCTCGACTCATCATGGAACGAACCATGTCCAACAGGGTTCGATTACGCCTCTCAGCTACACCATTCAACTGTGGTGTCCTGGGAGGTGTCAATTGTGAGACAACCCCACATTCCTTAAGATAGTCGAGGAACTCTATACTAAGATACTCACCACCACGATCGGATCGAAGCATCTTAATGTTCCTACCCAATTGATTCTCGACTTCATGTTTAAACTCTTTAAACCTTTTGAAAGTCTCTGACTTATGCTTAATTAAGTAGACATATCCATATCTACTATAATCATCTGTAAAAGTCACATAATAACGATTAGCATCCCTTGTGGCAGTTTTGAAGGGTCCACACACATCTGTGTGTACTAGATCCAACAAACCTTCACCCCTTTCACAAGAACCAGTAAAGGGTGACTTTGTCATTTTTCCAAGTAAGCATGATTCACAACTATCATCTGACTTTAGGTTAAATGACTCCAAGACTCCATCCTTTTGGAGTTGGCCTATGCGTTTCTTGCTTACATCTCCAAGACGACAATGCCATAATGATGCTTTATCCAAGTTATTATCATTAGTAGAATCAATACACAACACATTATTTCCTAAGTTATCTACAACAGACACAGCTTCATACACACCATCACAAGGTAATGCTTTAAAATAAAACACATTATTAAAGAAAGCATTTATTCCACCAACTTCATTATCAAAAGAAAAGGTAAACCCTTGTTTGTACAAAGCATGAAAGGAAATAATATTTCTTGCCATTTTAGGCGAGTAACAACATTTATTCAAATCTAAAGTAAACCCACTACTTAGCAACAAAGTATAAACTCCAATCTTGGAAATAATATTTCTTGCCATGATCCACATTCTCACTTCTTCTTAGTCCCTGCCAATCAGAACAAATATGAATACCACAGCCGGTATCAAGGACCCAAGAGTTAGAATAGGGTGAGTTATTAGATAATATAGTGTAAATACCTGCATGGTTGGGTTTTACTTTCCCATCCTTCAGATCTTGTTGGTACTTTGGGCAGTTCTGCTTCCAGTGCGCCTTTTCACGGCAATAGAAGCATTCAGCCTCTTTTGGATCAGAAGAAGGAGTGGCGAAACCTTTCTTGGTTCCGCTTGTAGAGGAGCCATCAAGGGTCTTACCCTTGGTACCCTTCGAAGGGTTCTTCCTCTTTTTCCCTCTACCTTTCCCGATTGCTAGGACAGGTGCGGAGTTTGGAGTAGGAGTAGGAGTGGTAACAACCGACTTACCTTTAAGACCACTTTCGGCGGTCTTCAAGAGTCCTTGAAGTTTGCTGAGGTGACTTCTTCCTTGTTCATGTGGTATGTCATGCGGAATTGATCATAACACAATGGTAAGGAGTGCAAAATGATATCTATTGCTAACTCCTCGGGGAAGTTCACATTCAGCTTCATCAAACGGTCCACATACCTTTTCATTTTCTGCATATGGCCCGTGATGGGTTCACCATCCTTCATTCGTGTTGTTATCATGGAGGATATGATTTCATATCGCTCTTGACGAGCACTCTGATGGTAGCGGTCCATCAATCCTCGTGCATCTCAAAAGGATAGTAGTCCTCATAGGACTTTTGGAGATCGGCTGTCATAGTGGCCATCATGATGCATGCCACTTTGGTAGCATCTCTTTGATGTGCCTCATATTCAGCAATCTCCTCAGGAGTAGCAGTCGGCTCGGGTACCTTAAGCTCCTTGTCGAGAACATATTCTTTGTTCTCATACCGAGTGACCATCCTGATTTTCCTGATCCAATCTGTAAAGTTGGATCCATCAAAGATGACTCTCCCACAAAGGTTCATGAGAAAGAAGGAGCCGGTAGGGTTTGAGCCAGAAGCAGCATTGTTGGAAGACATCTAAAAAAGAAGAAAATACAAGTTTAGTTTAGATATAAAGATAGTCCTTAATAAAACACCCAAATGTAATATTAAGGCTAGGATCCAATCACAATATATTATAACTTAGAAGAGGGATGCCGTAATATAAGCTAAAACATATTTGAAAGGTAGGTGAATGACGATTCACCAATTTCCACCATGAAAAACGAAATATATAAATTATTATGTTTTATCTGGTTTTTAGAAACTCCTAGATTCTTTTGAGATTCATTGAACTTTTCAATGGCATGTTTCAATCTCGAGTGTGTCCTTCATGTTTTGTGACTGGGATACCGAGGATCACAAAACAAGGTGTGAAGTAACCATGCAAATTACTTAGTACCCTTAATGTTTTTCACTTAATCGATGTGCCGGTTAACCACACGCGCTCCACCGACCTATGAAAAACCTTAAGTCACCCTTTGCCTACCTTGTTAAGTCCAAGTTAGTGTGCCGGTTAACCACACACGCTCCACTAACGACTTAATTAAAGTGCAAAGTGTAATTTCATGGGTTAGCACCTTATTCACATTTTCCTAAAGTAACTAAGATTGGGAATTTATAAAAACATTTAGTTACTTTATAATAATCATTATACTTTTAATGAGAATTTTAAGTCATTGTCCTACCCGTTCGGCTAACGACCCTCCACCAGTCAAAGAAGCGGTGGGTGAGAGTGGGCACCCATTAAGCTGCCATTTTATAGGCAACAACCTTATACCCCCCCTTATAGACCGGCTTCGTGAATGAGGCCTACTAACTGTAAAACGACTTGATCTTATACATATATATATATATATATATATATATATATATATATATATATATATATATATATATATTATTAAACTTATAATATTATAAAGTATAAGGGTTGAATTTTAACTTTTAAAATTCTAGGGGTTGGAACTAAAGTTTACTAGATGACTTTACATGTTCCAAAACTTGAGGGCAAGTTTTGTAACTTTACAAAACCTTTCAATTCATAACTTATGAGTTATTAAAATGAAGACTCTTCATTTTGTAACTTATGTGTTCTTTTAATGGATTTAATACAAAGTGACTTTTGGTTATCCATAACTTGAGGACAAGTTATGGACTCCATTAAAGCACATAAAGATCATGAATTAAGCATTAAACAAGTAATTCCTATGATCTATCAAGAACTCATAAGAACATGAATAGTCATATCAAAAATTTCAAGAACATATGAACACATATAATCATGTAATTTTGATATTATCTATTGTAAATGGATTAGAACAACCATCACACCATCTAAAACAAGTTTTAAAAAACCAAAACAATTTAGGGTAATGTTTCTAGTCCATTTCCAGCGGCAAAACTCGAAAAACTGCACTCAGGGGCTCCTACTCGTCGAGTGCAAGAACCTACCCGACGAGTACGATGAGTTTACTCATGGACTCGTCGAGTCCCCCCATGGACTCGGCGAGTTCATGCTTCAGAATGCATAAAAACGAGTTTTTTTCACAATTTTGCATCAAGTATCAAACAAACAAGCCTAGGCTCTGATACCACTGTAGGGTTTTGAGCATTCTAACACTCCTAAGTGTACATGCAACTCTAGAAAACCTTGGATCTATGTTTGTCTAAAATACATGAAAAATACTTTTTTCCAAGGTTCATAATCCTATCCAGCATACATGGGGAACTTTAAACATAAAAGATGGCTAGAATTACATACCTTGTAGTTGATTTGATTCCTTGAAAAACCTTGAGAGCCTAGCACCCCAAGTGTCATGCCTCAAATGTGTCACACAACACCAAGTACTTTGGAATGACTTTGAGAGAATGTAGAACACTTCTAAATTCGTCTTGCCCTCTATTCTTTTTAGTATAGCCGATTTTGGTGGATGTTATGTTCCTTATATAGTGTGTTACACTTAGGGTTACACCATGTAAACCCTAATGTAACATGGCTCTTCATTTCCATGACCCATGGGTTTGTAACTCCCATGGAGCATCCATGGAGCATCCTATGGACCTTAGCCCAACTTGATAATCCATGAAGCCTTTAGCCCACTATACAAGTTATGGATGATTTACACAATCAACCCATATATTTAATTAGTCTCCTTTTGATCACTTAATTAATTCTAGATTAATTCTTGATCAATACTAATTAAATAATATTATTAATATATTAGAATATATTAATAAACCGCAAGTGTTATTTCTCTCATTTAGTCTATCCAAATGCATGATGCCATGTAACCCAAATGGACCATGCCGGGTCGGGTCAAGTACATACCAGAAATAGTTATGGACTTAGACACCTTATCCAACAGGACTAACCATGGGTTTTTGGTGGCTCACGACCTACACACGACGACACAGCGCCTCCTTCCGATTGGCGTATCTCCCGGCTGATCTCGGCGTCGCTGGCAGTGGGTTGTGGTAGCGGTGCTTTAACGGAACGATAGCAAGCGGCGGACGACACAGCAAGGTGGCGGTGACTAAGAGAGCTCCATGGTGGCGGCTGATGAAGATTAGGTTTAGGGTTCGTATGCTCCAACGAGAAGGAAAAAGGAGTCACCGGTCCAATCCCGTGTCCATACAAAGTTCTTATGATTTTGACACTTCCAGTCCCTCCTACCCATAAACTTTCCAAAACAAATCCTTAAGTTACCATATAGCCCCTTTCATGACAAATTTCTTTCAACCTTGGTACATAATTTACCATTTATACCCTGCCTTCTGGAATCCCTTTCAAATCAAGTCCATAACTTACTCTTTTAACCCCCAAAATCCAAAAATATTTCAATTGGCTCCCCAACACCAACACCCCGCTAAATATTATTTACTTTAGGACTATTATTCATTTATAAATCTTTATCTACTTATTTACTCAATAAACGGGATGTTACATTTTCCGTTATTAGTGTTTTTGTAAAACCAGATTTTATTTTAAAACAATAAATTGTTACATCTTATGTTCACATTATAAATTTTGAAAACCAAACTCCATGTGATGTTTATTTTGTTCAAAATTATTTTAGCATGTAAAAAACTAATTTATCAACCACACATAATAATTGCATAAAAATAAACAACACAAGCATGCATAAAACATATGTGCTTAAACATAACCAACTAATGACATTTTTGTGAGTCGATACAAAAGATGCCAAGTCCATTCCTAAAGGGACATTTAAAGGGACCAAAACTCTTCATGTAATGTTGTTGTAGAAGCTCCCACTTGAAAACACACCATTTGCCTGCAAAAGATTGGAAAAACTTCTTAAAGGTAATAATTCAGCAACATGCAACGCTTTCTAAAAGTGTTGCAGGAACTAACAAAAATGTCAACAACCCTTAAGCAAAAGCCACCAACAACAGCTTTAGTGACAGTTTACAGAAACTGTCACTATTTTCCCAGCCTGCTTATAAACTTCGAAAATCACCTTTTTGTCTACAAAAAATGGCTCCATCTTCATTTCTTGTTACATTTTTGTACAAATAAATTACTTCTAAAAACTAATCTACTATTTACAAAAAATAAACCAAGAAAACTAATCTATTTAATTTATTACATACCATATGAATAAATAAATTATTACAACCATTTTTATAACAAAAACAACAAACACAACAATCACAATGGTCCTTGGCTACTTTATGCACATCATACATATCAACATACATATAAAACAACCTTTGTTTTTCTAAGACAACTTTAAATGATAAAACATGCATGAAACTTTTGTCACATAAAATAACAATTATAAAGTTGTAATAGAAAATATGTATGAACTCATTTTCTTGCAAAAACTAGTTATTTATATTTTCCAAAAACTAAGATTTCCAAAAATCATAAAATCTAACCAAACTTGCAATGATGGCTCTGATATCAATTGTTAGGTTTTTATTCAAAAATTAGTTTCTAAAACATAAGAGTTAACAATGAATGACTTTGATTTTGAACAACATAAAACAAGTTTTTAACAAACCATGGATCTTCTTGCAAAGTTTGGAAAGAAAACAAGCACCAAAGAAGAAGAAGAGTTTAACAACCATTGTAGACTTTGGATCTTCTAAGGGAGGCTTGGAATTTGATCGAGAATGTGAAACCTTTGAGACACCAACAAGTTACGAACTTGATTTATGATGCTAGTCTTGTAAAACTCATATAACTCTTAAGCTTGAAGTTCAAAGCATGAACAAAATTGAGAGAAAATGCATTTAGCATGCATCTTATGGTTTTGAGAGCTTTTTTCAAGAATGAGTTTAACCCAAAATGCAAGCCTCAAGTTATGGTCTTAAAGCAAAGGTAAGGACCATAAGGTCTTAGCACTTTAAGACTTTTGACAAACATGTCTCCCATGCTTTAATACTAGCCATGTTTTCCATTACTTTTGATTCAACAAACATGAAAGTCATGCATTCCTGTTTTTACTCTTCCATTTTCGAAAATAGGAGTTAAAAAAGAAGACAAGAGTTTTATATTTTATAAATGAGGTTTATAAAATATAAACTTTAACTTTTTAGCAAAAGACAAAAGAATTTATCTAGTCCAAAATGTTGTGCATGCCCTAATAATTTGTACCATATGAATTATATATAATGTTACTTGCTAATGAAAGTTATTATTTTGAAGAAATAAATAATTTCCAATTAACTATAAGAGTTTATTGAATATTTATTAAAATCAAATTCTAATAAATAATCAATTGTTTCAAGTTGTTGTTAGTGTGACCCATTAGTATCATATATTAATTAGCAATATCACTTTAATATGATTCTTGAGCATACTAGATCTTTCATATTGAAGGTCCCAGTGTAAGTAGGTGGTCTATGTAGGGCAACTAGAGAATACCATCTCCTAGGGAAGTTCTAGTTGTGACTAGTGATTAGAATGTTATCATCAGTATGTGTTTAGTTATATGTGATAGAATGTAAGTAATAAGTGACTTATTACTTGTGTATATGATATTATGTGCTATTATGTGTATTGCATATGATTTGCATAATGGGTGAGTGTGTGTATACTCACTAAGCCCTAGGCTTACAGTTACTACTTTATGTTTTTAGTTGCAGGCCCTTCAGGTTCGAAGGGCATGGACTTGGCTTGGTTGGGATATCTTGACATTCTCAGAGGGGCGTGCTACTATATGTCGTGATATGGTTTTCAAAACAAGACTTAGCTTCTGTATTTTACTACAATTAAGATGATTTAATGTGGAAAGAAAATTTGATGATTAATTAATGGTTGTGAATCAAAACCTCTTGATAAAACCTACACTCTGATTTTCAAAAATTTCAAGGCTGGTTTCTAGGATGTTACACACTGTTTATATCTACACCAAAGTATGTGTAGTTTGGAGCATAATATTGCATAGATCCCTATATTTGCTCTCATTTCCCTCCATTAGAAACATGTACTCTAAAAAATTCATAATACAAACTCATTTGTTTTAGTATCCATAAGCTTCATTGGTTTATATAACAAAATGGCAATGCGAACACCCTAATATCAACAGTTCATAACATAACTTTGAAATGTCCATACATTTCTGCAAAATGTAACTTTCAAGTCCAGAATGTACGAATGTACGGGTATCATATTCCAGACAATACTTCTGCCAACCATCACCAACTCTGGAATACACATAAATACTCCGGAATGCGGTATTTAGGAGTCTGTTGTTACTTTTCAAAAAGTTAAAAATATTAGTTATTCTTTTTTTTTTTCAATCACTTCATTTATAATGGTTAGTTTAATTAATTTCTCTAAAATAAAATGAAAAAAATACGATTTAGTAGGTAAAGTAAATAAAAGGGAAAATGTAGAAAAACACAATCATTTATATACCAATATTCAGAAAAACCATTACATTTTATTTATATGCAAAAAACGCTTACACTTTTATATAGCTTTCACATTAACCAAAATATCAGTTTTTTAAAAACTGTTGGTCGTTTTGTGACATGATATTTATCTTGTTTTTTTTAGGTTAACACAGAAAGAAACATAAGTGACATTGCCTTTTGTCTAAGGTTGTTAGTGAGAAATAAATCATTTACTCAACAACTGTTAGATCACTTATCTTTTTCCATGTAAACCTAAAAATGAATAAGATAAATGTCATGTTATAAAACAACATGTAACTTTATTAAAAAACAAATATTTGGTTAAATCTGAACGATAATTAAAAATATAAAGGTTTTTTTTAATGTTAATAGATAAATCGCCGTGTTTTTTTTACATTTTTTTGTTTACATTTTGCCTTTGTCCTAAAATGAAAATAGGTTCATCTTTTTAGACTAACCGGTATGGGCAACGTCGAGTTCCGCTTTGGTGACATGGACAACCTTTAGCGGCGTTACCACGGGAACACCACCCATTCCTATTATGTGGTCTTTAATGGTGATGGCAACGAGCTGCAACGACATTTTTTTTTTTGACATTTTCATCTTTCGACCATTGAAAAACGGTCACATTTGAATAAAAAAGTATTTACCTATAAATACATACTACTATCTTATTTTTAATTACCCCTTTAATTTCTTTCTCTCTATTTCATAAACCATCAATAATTCCAAAAAAGGAACCTTTCGACCCGTCTAACGATTATGATGTTGAGGATGACATGTTCGTCTTTATGATGTACAAGTATTGTACGAACGTGCTACTACAACCATATCAAATTCTACTATTAACCAAACGTGCAACATTAAACAGATATCGTAAAGAAGGGAATAGACATCTAGTTTACGATTATTTTGCGGATGATTGTGTCTACTAACCACTCGATTTCAAAAGAAGCATTCGTTTGCGAAAAAAAATGTTTTTGTTCGGATAGCCAACATCTTGGAAAGTAGGTATTGTTTCATTCAAGTTTTGTAGTTTATAAATATAGCTTTTACATAATTTAAATACATTGCTTTACATATTAAGTATACGTTTAGGTATGAATTTTTCCAAATGAGATATGAGGCTAGAGGTAAGCGAAGCTTCAATGTGTTGCAAAAATATGCTGACAAAATTAAGCTTATGGTTATATGGGAGTTACCTGATTCGATTGACGATTATATGAGAATGTCTGAGAGAACTGCAAGATAACGTTTGTATAGATTGGAAAGAGTTGTTGTCGAAACCTTCGGTGACGTTTATTTGCGCAAACCTTCGTTGAGTGATATGCAACAACTATATGTGACGCATAAAGAAAGACATGGTTTTTCAGGTATGCTTGGAAGCATTGATTGCACACACGGAAATGGAGAAATTATCCTGTGGCATGGAAAGGCTAGTATGCAAGTGGTCATCATGGAATGCCTTCGTTGGTATTAGAGGTTGTTACTTCCCAAGATTTATGGATTTCGCATGCTATTTTCGAGGTTGCGGGTTGCAACAACGACGTCAACGTTCTTGATCAGTCACCACTATTCGACGATATTTTGTTAGAAAAGGCATCGGATGCTCATTTCACAGTGAATAGAAATGAATATACGTTTGAGTATTACCTTACAGATGGAATCTATCTAGCATATTCCACATTCGTGAACGCGTTTCGACACCCAGTGGAACCAATAGACAATTTTTTCAAGAGAAAACAAGAAAGAGCACGTAAGGATGTAGATCGTGCTTTTGGAGTTCTAAAGTCGTAATGACACATAGTTGAACATGCGAAATAACCATATTTGTTAGACATTCTACAATTTATTATGTATGCATATATCATAATGCATCACATGGTGGTTGGAGATAAATGACGAAATATTGCTTTGATTTCATAGCCCAAACATGTGCAATTTCAACCAGAGACAACGAAATATTTACATAGAGTCGTTGATATTTAAGACGCACGAAAACACAGACAACTTCGAGAAGGCTTGACTGATTATATGTACGATGGAAATGAAGATGAATATTTAGGGAAAAAAATGTAATTTGTTTTGTATTTAAATGTTGGGAAAATGACATAAAAGCCCTTAAGTTTTCACAAAAATGTCGGTTTTACCCTTGGACATGTTTTATGTCCAGTAAAGCCCGAAGTTTTGTTTAATTTGTTCATTTTTACCCTTGTAGCCGGTTTCCAGGTAACCTACCGGTTACCTAATGCCAGTAAAGCCCTTGAATTTTCAAAAATGTTCAGATTTACCCTTAAGTTTTTCAAAAGTGTTCGGATATAACCTTACATTGATTGTTGTTATTATTATTATTATTTTTATTATTAATTATTATTATTATTATTATTATTATTATTAATACATTTTTAATTATATAAAAATATTTTATACATACATTTTTAAATGTATAAAAATATTTTATACACACATTTTTAAATGTATAAAAATATTTTTACTAATATAAATATATTTTTAAAAATATATGTACTTGTATTTAGTATTTATATACATTTGAAAACCCTAAATCTTCATCTATATATGTTGAATCGAACAGAAAAAGCTTGATAAAGTAAAAAATGTCGTCAATGACTGATTTTGCAAAAACAAATGCTTCAGATCAATATAAAAAATGATGCATTTCGTGATCTTTTTTTATGAACTTACAACAAACATAAATGAAGTTTACACTCGTATTTGACATTTCGTTATCAATTTTTGAGATAAAAATAGTTAATGAATGATTTTAAGTTGATAATACTTAATTTTTACAGTGATCAAGTGTTTTTGTCGAGGGTTTTTTTAATTATATTATGTATTTTTCATTTACGAGTGTTATTTGTTGATCATTTATTGTTATCTACTCACTATTAACCTAATATAGTTGAATAATAGAGGTTTTTTCAAATTTTATACTAAATCTTATCTGTAATCGAGTGTTTTTATTGAGGTTTTCTAATTACGAGGGTTTTATAATTGTTACGTTATGTTTTTAATTAACGAATATTTATTTTGCTTATCTATTTAGTATGATGTCTGATAATAAATACATATTTATATTTGGTAATATGTACAAATACATATAGTTATATCTTTTATATAATATAAACCATATAAATATGTATTTTTATATTTATATGTATATAATATATTTTTATATGAAATAAATATATATTTATACTTATACCTACTAAATACAAATAAATACATTTTTAAAAATGTGTGTATAAAATATTTTTATACATTTAAAAATGTATTAAAAATAATAATAATAATAATAATAATAATAATAATAATAATAATAATAATAATAATAATAATAATAATATGTATAAAAATGTATTAAAAACGTATGAAAAATTTTTATTCATTTAAAAATGTATGTAAAAAATATTTTTATACAATTAAAAATGTAATAATAATAATAATAATAATAATAATAATAAGAATAATAATAATAATAATAATAATCAAGGTAAGGGTAAATCTGAACATTTTTGAAAAACTTAAGGGTAAATCCGAACATTTTTGAAAATTTAAGGGCTTTACTGGCATTAGGTAACCTAGGTAACCGGTAGGTTACCTGGAAATCGGCTACAAGGGTAAAAATGAACAAATTAAACAAAACTTCGGGCTTTACTGGACATAAAACATGTACAAGGGTAAAACCGACATTTTTGTGAAAACCTAAGGGCTTTTATGTCATTTTCCCTTTAAATGTTATTTGTTTTTTGTTGTAATATATTTTTATGCTTAATTAAAAATTAGGTTTTATTTAAATAACATGTTTTATTAAATTAATTATGTTTTTATAAATATTAAAAATTAAATGGAAAAACAGGGAAAAAAATGATAACAAGGAAAATTGAGGGTAACATGTTGCTTATTTTCTCATTTGATGTTAGAACATTTTCAATGGAAGGTTTTTAATAGCTTATTACTATTTGGTGGAGTGGTCAAAATAGTTTAACACCATGATTTTTTTGCCTATTTTTATTATTGATCACTCAATATAGTTTAATACTTTGGACATTCAACCCTTTCTTTTTAATAATATTATATGAGAAAATCGCAAATTTAGTCAAAAATGTTAATTACTTTATGGAAAATAGCCAAAAAAAACCCAAATTGCATTTTTAGCCACCAAAATCGCAGATGGATTAAGCACATCTGCGATTTTGGCAAGCCATCTGCGAACGTACAAGTCGCTAAAGCACAAACGTGCTTTAGCGACTTGTACATTCGCAGATGGACTAGTCCATCTGCGAACATATGAAGCCATCTTCGAACCTAGCTTTGGCTAGTATAAAAACGAAATTTATTTTTTTTTTTGCTTCAATTTTCATTCTTTTTTGTTGGAAAACTCTTTATGGGAAGCGATTTTTTTAGCCCATCTACGATTATGGACGATTTCATGAACAATCCTGATAATATGGTAAGATCTTTACTCCTTTTGTGGTTTAATTATGATTTATCAACATTAGGCGTTGTTTATTTACGATTTATTCCGAAAATTTTGAAAAAAAAAATGAAAATTTATTGTGTTTTGATAGTTATATTTGATAGTTAGTAGATTTTATTAGTAGCCTTGAGGTTTTGATGGTATTTGATAAGTATATATATGATTATACAAGTGTATAATGCATAAATTATGCATTGTGTGGTTGTATCTTTTTGTTAATATGTTTAATTATATGATTTTTTTATATAATAATGATCATTGCTACTTGATGATGTTGTACATTTGCATTTTATTGTGTTTTGATAGTTATATTTGATAGTTAGTAGATTTATTAGTAGCCTTGAGGTTTTGATGGTATTTGATAAGTATATGTATGATTGTACAAGTGTATAATGCGTAAATTGTGCATTGTGTGGTTGTACCTTTTTGTTAATATGTTTAATAATATGATTTTTTGATATAATAATGATCATTGCTCCTTGTTGATGTTGTACCTTTGCATTTTGATGTTTATAAATAGAAATATATTTTATATATAATTGGATTATTTATCCTTGTTATAAATAGATATTTGGTTTATTTTGTGATTTAAATTGTCAGATGTTTTTAAATATAATAGTTTATAAGTGTTGAATTTTTGTTACAATAATATGTTTTCTAACATGTTGTTGTATTGCAGCATGATTATAGAAATGTAAATGTTAAAGCTCTTGTTAACCTAAAAGGATCGGGATGTAACATATGAAAAATATTTGAAGTATTGCATGGTGTTCGACGCGAAATTTTTAGAAACACTGTGTTTGGTTACTTGTTGGACGTCGCTCAATTACAAGGGGATGGGTTACTATTTCATAAGATGTTTCTTCATCAGTTACGGCCGGACGCAGTAGTATCCCCAGATTGCATAAAGCAGTTGTATTTTAAATTGGGGGATACTAAAATGGTTTATGGCCCAGAAGAGTTTTGTTTAATAATCGGGTTTGATTTTGGAGTTTATCCAAAAATGATTGGAAAAAAGTGTTAGAAAAAAAAATTATTAGTCAAAAAAGATGTTTATTACGAGAACGTCTCTTTCCGAACCACACAAATAGTTCGGTGAAAATCTGTAATTTGAAAAGTTATATTTTAAATCAGCCATTCTTAGCAGCTACCGACGATGATGCAGTTAGAGCATGTCTGATATACGTTTTGTGTGAAGGCTTTTTGGGAAAAGAAGCAAATGATCAGGTTCCACAAGACTGGTTTTTTTTGCTGAGAACTTGGACGGGTGGAACAGGTATTATTTGTTGACTTTGAAAGTTTTATATTTTTTATGATAATTTTTATTATAATTAACAGTATTTTATTGTAGTTTTGCTTGGGTAGCTATTTGTGGGACTTCATCTACGATGACCTTAAGGATACATGGAACAAGATCAATAAATATTTATCACTACTTGAACCTCATCAACCTTTCAAATACTCTGTGTCAGGATTTACGGCGCCATTCAGGGTATACAAGTATAATTGTGATTAATATAATTGCTAAAATTATAGATATGGTCGTATGAGATGCTTCCATTTGGTCGAGGTGGTGGTTATGCGTTACGAAAAAACAAAGAAACACCTCGGATGAAGCGATGGAGTGCAACCATAAAATTGAAATGGGTTGATGTGAACAAGATTTTTTATATGACTGAGGTTTTTATATTTTATTTTATTTATTTAAATTTTATGTTTGGACTTTTACGTACATTATAAATATGTTAATTTGTTTTAGGAGGGACGAAGACCAAGACATAGCATGACACCGAGTGATGATGAGAGATGGTCTTCTTATTATATGTCATATCAAGAGTATGTATATGGTGAACCGCATTCAGTTCCATCCCCAGTGCGGAACCATTTTAGGAGGCAAGACGAATCTTCATGTAGTGTATCTTCTAGTGGTCGCTCCCACGGTAGAGGTGGACGAAATGGGAAACCAAGATTACAAGAGTTAGCGAAACGGTTATTTGCACTCGAACAACAAGTGTATATGAACCGAGAATGCACCTAGGTGACTGTGGAAGAAGTGGATGACGAAAGTATATGGAACAACATAACTTTTGATCAACCAACAAAATTTGAAACAAATTTTTCTTTTGATGAAAAGGTTAGTGACACCCTACATTTATGATATAATTTGTTAATAAATATGTATATTTTTTAAATAATTTAAATGTACTAATGTAGGTTTTAGATGATGGGGCGCGGATTAGAAATCAATTCGATAAGAATGTTTTTGATGATAATGAACCTGAAAAGGTTATTATACATTATAATTATGATATAAATTATAAATAATTATGTATATTGTTTGTTAATAATTATGTATTAATGTAGGTGTTGGACGAAAGGTGGCATGAAGGGGGGCGGAGTACAAATCAATTCGATGATGATGTTTTGGATTTTGATGATAATGAAGTTGAACAGGTTATTATACTTACATTTATGATATTACTAGGCGAATATCTGCGCCTTGCGCGGAATAAAATTATGAAGTTAAACTTTTGGTAATTATATGATATTGAATATATTTATGTTATTTATATTAGTTATAAGATAACAATTATTACATTTAACTGATGTAATATTATAATTAATTTGAACAACAGATAAAATAACATTTATTAAAATCAAATCATTTAATGGTCTCTATTGAAACTTTATGTGAGTATAATATTAATTATTTCTCAACTATTTTAATTAACTATTGTTATCATTTATCAAATTTCAATTTTTTATGATGATTTTTTAATTTTATCATGATTATTATTTAAACTATCACCCATTGTTTGTAATATAACATAATTTAATTTATAACTTTATGTTATTCTATCCATCTATCTATCTCTTATTATTATTATTATTATTATTATTATTATTATTATTATTATTATAAGTTAAATAGAAAACAACTTAATTGAATTTTAGTTATTAGAAAAAGTAGTTTTTGAACATTTTTTACTTAATACAACTTTTAGATTTAGCTTCTTTTGAATTTATCGTAGTTAATATTTTTCTTTTAACTATTTTGCAAAATATATATTGAATTTTTTTAAAACTTTATTTGATATTTTACTTTAGGTTTTAAATTTTACATTATATTTTAAGTTTATTTACTATATTAAAGTCAACAAATTAAGTATATCATAATGATAACTCGTTATAAGATAACTATTGTTACATTTAAATGATGTAATATTATAACCAATTTGAATAATAGATAAAATGACATTTATTAAAATCATATCATTTAATGGTCTCTATTCAAACTTTATGTGTGTACAAAATTAATTATTTCTCAACTATTTTAATTAACTACTGTTATAATTTATCAATTTCAATTTTTTTGACAATGTTTTAATATTATCATGATGATTATTTAAATTATCAACCCTATTTGTAATATAATGTAACTTAATTTATAATTTTATGTTATTTTTAACTATTATTATTATTATTATTATTATTATTATTATTATTAATTAAATTGAAAACAACTTAAATTGAATTTTGTTTATTATAAAAAAATAGTTTTTGGACATGTTTTAGTTAATTCCACTTTTAGATTTAGCTTCTTTTACATTTATCATATTAAATATTTTTCTTTTAACTATTGTAAAAAATATACATTTATTTTTTAAAACTTTATTTGATATTTTACTTTACGTTTTAAATTTTACACTATATTTGAAGTTTATTTTATATATTAATATATGTTATGCATTTAACATTATATTGAAGTCAACAAATTAAGTATATCATATTGATAGTTCAAGAAGACTTTCATTTATGACAATATTTATAATTAACAACATATTTAAGTTAATATATTAAGTATAATATGTGGAAATATGAAGAGTTGGGAGTTTCAAATTGATGTGATGAAAGGAAAAATGTTTCCTTTATAGGAATATACGCACGTTGCGCGGAATAAAACTATGAAGTTAAACTTTTGGTAATTATATGATATTGAATATATTTATGTTATTTATATTAGTTATAAGATAACAATTATTACATTTAACTGATGTAATATTATAATTAATTTGAACAATAGATAAAATAACACTTATTAAAATCAAATCATTTAATGGTCTTTATTGAAACTATATGTGTGTATAATATTAATTATTTCTCAACTATTTTAATTAACTACTGTTATGATTTATCAAATTTTAAATTTTTTTGATGATGTTTTAATTTTATTATGATGATTATTTAAACTATCAACCATTGTTTGTAATATAACATAATTTAATTTATAACTTTATGTTATTCTGTCCATCTATATATCTCTTATTATTATTATTATTATTAATATTATTATTATTATTATTATAAGTTAAATAGAAAAATACTTAATTGAATTTTAGTTATTAGAAAAAGTAGTTTTTGGACATCTTTTACTTAATACAACTTTTAGATTTAGCTTCTTTTGAATTTATCGAATTTAATATTTTTCTTTTAACTATTTTGCAAAATATATATTGAATTTTTTTAAAACTTTATTTGATATTTTACTTTAGGTTTTACATTTTACATTATATTTTAAGTTTATTTACTATATTAAAGTCAACAAATTAAGTATATCATAATGACAACTCGTTATAAGATGACAATTGTTATATATAATTGATGTAATATTATAACCAATTTGAATAATAGATAAAATAACATTTATTAAAATCAAATCATTTAATGGTCTCTATTCAAACTTTATGCGTGTACAAAATTAATTATTTCTCAACTATTTTAATTAACTACTGTTATAATTTAGCAATTTCAATTTTTTTGACAATATTTTAATTTTATCATCATGATTATTTAAATTATCAACCCCTATTTATAATATAATATAATATAATTTATAATTTTATGTTATTTTTAACAATTCTTATTATTGTTATTATTATTATTATTAATTAAATTGAAAACAGCTTAAATTGAATTTTATTTATTATAAAAAATAGTTTTTGGACATGTTTTAGTTAATTCGACTTTTAGATTTAGCTTCTTTTACATTTATCATATTAAATATTTTTATTTTAACTATTTTTCAAAACATACATTGATTTTTTAAAAATTTATTTGATATTTTACTTTACGTTTTAAATTTTACAATATATTTGAAGTTTATTTTATATATTAATATATGTTATGCATTTAACATTATACTGAAGTCAACAAATTAAGTGTATCATATTGATAATTCAAGAAGACTTTCATTTATGACAATATTTATAATTAACAGCATATTTAAGTAAATATATTAAGCATATTATGTAGAAATATGAAGAGTTAGGAGTTTCAAATTGATGTGGTGAAAGGAAAAATGTTTCCTTTATAGTATAGTATGATATGATATGATATGATGATTTGTTAATAAATACATACATTTTATTAATAATTATAACGTATTAATGTAGGTTTTAGATAAAGAGGTAATAGTTACAGGGGCTAAAAATTACTTTGATGATCATGTTTTTGATGTTAATGAAGCTACACCCGATAGTCCTAGGCTTCGTAATCCATCAAAGTTTGTGTATACCCTTTACACGCAGGTATTGTAACACCGTAAATTTTCAAACAAAATTTTCATTTTTAAAAATCACAAAATTCTCATAAACATAGTTTTCAAATCTCCAAAATGACAATTTATTGAAAACACATGTTCACAAATTTTTTAAACACAATCCAGGATCCTCAAAACATAAATTCGCCTCGTGTGTACAATCAAGCCGATGTCTTCCCGTGATCCTGAGAAGTACCTTAAACACATAACACATAACACGGTAAGCACGAAGCTTAGTGAGTTCCCTAAAATACCACACACATCTCATTAGCCTCTCATGGCCATGTTCAAATAAGACCCTCCGATCAATGTGTCTCAGTGGGACCCTCCGGTCCCATAACTTGGGTGGACCCTCCGGTCCTAACTCGGTAAGCTCAGAATAATACACAACATAAATCACAAAGACATAATGCAGGATATCACAATACTCAATACAATCACATAAGACCCTCCGGTCACACAAAGGTTACCACTCTAGGTAAGTATAATGAGAAGACTCACCTCGTAAGAAGGCAAGCAAATAACCTCGTACACGAATCTTGAACTAGCCTTCACCTAACACATAGGATAATTATCTCTAATTAACACTTAAATCACGACTCTAAATAAACTAAGTTATTTTCTCTCTCAAACTCTTGAAATGTGTAAAAGACCATTTTACCCCTCCATGGTCCCCATAATCCCTGTCTTGACCAAACCATAAAGTCAACAGAAGTCAACACTCGATTCAACAGTCCATGTTGACACGACTCGCCGAGTGCATCTATGTGACTCGTCGAGCCCCCTCGTTTCCTCTGAAATGTCGCGAAAATCCAACTTAACTCGTCTATTTGTCTCATCAACTCGCCGAGTTACCTATGTCCAGACTCGTCGAGGGAAAACCCTAGTCGACTCATCGAGTCAACTCATTGACTCGGCGAGACTATTCAGTCTATATTCTCATTCAGACATTTAAAGGCAGATCTACAACTCCAAACTCTAGATCTAGCCTCCCAAGGCTCGAATGTCACGTAAAGCTACAATCTTTACGTCCATGCATGGCACTTAGGGCTAGAAATGCCAAAACAAACTCCATTTAGGGTCTTAAGCATAAAAGCTACTCTATAGCTGGATAAAGCTGGGACCTTTGGACTCTAGGGACCTCACAAGGTCCAGATCTGAAGTCTCAAACTCTTGGTGAGTTCAATACACTCAAAGCCTCATGGAAAGATGGAATAAGCCCTAAACACCATGAAAATGAGATCTAATCACAACATTGAGCGAGGTGAAGACTTTTTACCTTCAACAGAAGCTCTAGACGAATTAACACCAGATCCAACAGTCTCTTCTTGATCCTTGCTTCAATACTCCACTCTCCTCTTCAAAAAGTGCACTAAAATTCCTGAAGATTAGCTCTCTCTCTCTCTCTCTCTCTCTCTCTCTGTTAGCTCAATATAGGCGATTAGGGTTTCACATAGGGAGTAAGGTGGCTGGTGAGGCAGAAATGAGGGCTTAAGGTCCTTTAAATAGGGTCCAACCCCGGAAAATTAGGATCTCCTCTCACAGCTCCAACTCGCTGAGTCGGTCTCTCCGTCTCGTCGAGTTGGTCATAAAACCCACGTGGTTAATCCGCCTCTACTCGACGAGTTGGGGCATCCAACTCGTCGAGTTGCTCAGACAACTCGTAAATAAATGTATAAATATTATACCTGGGAGTCGGGATGTTACAATTCTCCCCCACTAGAATCAGACTTCGCCCTCGAAGTCATGCTCCAGAAACAACTCTAGGTACTACTCGCGCATCTCGAACTCTGGCTCCCAAGTCCACTCGGATCCTCTGCGGTGCTCCCACTGCACCTTAACCAGTCGCACCTCCTTGTTCCTCAAGGTCTTAACTTTCCTATCTAAAATTTCTATCAGTTTCTCAATGTAATTCAGACTAGCATCTACCTGAATGTCCTCTATGGGTACCACCGCCGTCTCATCGGCTACACACTTCCTCAACTGAGACACGTGGAAGGTGGTATGAATCTGGCTCAACTCTGCAGGTAGCTCCAGTCGGTAAGCTACCTTACCTACTCTGGCGGTCACTTTGAAAGGACCAATGTACCTAGGGCCCAACTTGCCCCGTTTCCTGAATCGGATCACCCATTTCCATGGGGATACCTTCAGGAGGACAAAATCTTCGACCTGGAACTCAAGCTCGGATCATCGCCGGTCTACGTAACTCTTCTGGCGTCTATGTTGATCCCTAAATGAGCTGAGGGCACTCGGCCTTCCGATGGCCGGTCTGGTTGCAGTGAAAGCAAACTGCAAACCCCTTGGGGAAATCCTTCGCCATGTGCCCCTCTTTGCCACCTACGCCATGTGCCCCTCTTTGCCATATTTGTAGCAATTCCCTGCCCGACATGATCCCTCGTGACTCTTGCTGCACTTGCCACAAGTGCGGCCCTTCTGGCTGCAACTGCACCGGTCTCTGGTCCCTCCTCTGGGACTCTCCCTCCTACCTAGCCTGTAACTCTAGCTCAATATCCCTCCGTCTGGCATTAGTCTGCAACTCGGCCAATGTCCGGTAAGACGAGTTCGCCACGGACTCCCGTATATCCCTCCTCAGTATACTCAGATAATGACTCACACGTGCTTGCTCAATAGACACGTGCTCAGGGCAAAACAACGCCCTCTCATGGAACATCCTCGAAATCTCAGTCACAGTTTATGTCTTCTGCTTGAGAGACAGAAACTCCTGAGCCAATCGTTCCCTCTCCATATGGGGTACATACTAGTCTCGAAACAACTGTGTAAACCTCTCCCACGTCACTGCAGCATGGTCTGCAGGAGTAAAACTGGCTGTCACAAACTTCCAGTAGTCGTTCGCTCCCAAGCGAAGCTGGTTCAGCGCAAACCGAACTCTCAAGTGCTCTGGGCATGAACACGTATAAAAGCATCCCTCAATGTCAGAGATCCATCTCATGGCAGTAATCGGATCCTGTGTCCCATAAAACTCTGGTGGCTTCTTGTTGCTGAACTCTCGGAACAACAACGAGTCACCTCCCTGTGGCCTAGCAGCAGCTACGGCTGCGGTGGCTGCAGCAGCATAGCGCTCATCAAATGTCTCAATCAGTTTGGTCTTAATAGACCCAAACATCTCCGGTATCGCCTCTCGGATAGTTGTGGCCACCTCCTCATGAATGATTTGGCGGATCTCCTCGTCGTTGACACTACCGCCCTCGGGTTTGTGGCGCGTACCCACCATGATGTCTCTGAAACACAACACAAAAATCATCAGAGACTCGCTCGAGCATACTCACACTCGATCACCCGTCCCTACTTGTTCCTTAGCATCCTAAGGATTCTTACTTGGGTTGCATACAGATCCGATGTTTTCAGTAGCACGGGCCCAATACTACCTTCCACACCAACCTGTAGTCACCCCAAGTCCTCCTCCTAGGATCCCAATTCACAAGTACTCTATCTCTCACGAATAACAGACTACTCTCTCAGTAGACCCCTCATATGCTCATCTAGGTATCTCTCCTAGATTATCCCTCAACTCAGAACTCTCTCTAAGTGATTCATACTAAATACTCCTACTCAGCATATACTCAAGGAAAATATCAGATAGCAGCAACTCCTAGGCTAAGGCATCACAAATCAGGCAACTCTAGCCCTAAATAAGAAATACCTAGCCTATCCTCTAGCATGCATCCTTAACATCTCATAAATATCTCATAACACAATAAGTAAGGGTATTTTGGGAAATCACCGTTCGGGCTCTGGCTGATTGTACACATTGCTGCAACTCGTTTTTCTCTTTAAAACTCTTACTCGTTTTTAGAAAAATATTTTCTTTTGAAAATTATTTTTCTCAAATCCTTAGTTTGAGTCCAGACACACCCGAACGTACATCTGAATCCCTCAAACCAAGGCTCTGATACCAACTTGTAACACCGTAAAATTTCAAACAAAGTTTTCATTTTTAAAAATCACATAATTCTCATAAACATAGTTTTCAAATCTCCAAAATGAAAATTTATTGAAAACACATGTTCACAAATTGTTTAAACACAATCAAGGATCCTCAAAACATAAATCCGCCTCATGTGTACAATCAAGTCGGTGCCTTCCCGTGATCCTGAGAAGTACCTGAAACACATAACACATAACACGGTAAGCACGAAGCTTCGTGAGTTCCCCAAAATACCACAAACATCTCATTAGCCTCTCATGGCCATGCTCAAATAAGACCCTCCGGTCAATGTGTCTCAATGGGACCCTCCGGTCCCATAACTCGGGTGGACCCTCCGGTCCTAACTCGGTAATCTCAGAATAATACACAACATAAATCACAAAGACATAATCCAGGATATCACAATACTCAATCCAAGAACATAAGACCCTCTGATCACACAAATGTTACCACTCTAGGTAAGTATAGTGAGAAGCCTCACCTCGTAAGCAAGCAAGCAAATAACCTCGTACACGAATCTCGAACTAGGCTCCGCCTAACACATAGGATAATTATCTCTAATTAACACTTAAATCACGACTCTAAATAAAATAACTTATCTTCTCTCTCAAACTCTTGAAATGTGTAAAAGACCATTTTACCCCTACATGATCCCCATAATCCCTGTCTTAACCAAACCCTAAAGTCAACAGAAGTCAACACTCGAGTAAACAGTCCATGTTGACCCGACTCGCCGAATGCATCTATATAACTCGTCGAGTCCCCTCGTTTCCTCTGAAATGTCGCGAAAATCCAATTTAACTCGTCGAGTTGTCTCATCAACACGTCGAGTTACCTATGTCCAGACTCATCGGGGGAAAACCCTAGCCGACTCATCGAGTCAGCTCATTGACTCGGCGAGTCTATTCAGTCTATATTCTCATTCAGACGTTTAAAGGCAGATCTACAACTCCAAACTCTAGATCTAGCCTCCCAAGGCTCGAATGTCACGTAAAGGTATAATCTTTACGTACATGCATGGCACTTAGGGCTAGAAATGCCAAAACAAACTCCATTTAGGGTCTTAAGCATAAAAGCTACTCTATAGCTGGATAAAGCTGGGACCTTTGGACTCTAGGGACCTCACAAGGTCCAGATCTGAAGTCTCAAACTCTTGGTGAGTTCAATACACTCAAAGCCTCATGGAAAGATGGAATAAGCTCTAAACTCCATGAAAATGAGATCTAATCACAACATTGAGCGAGGTGAAGACTTTTTACCTTCAACAGAAGCTCTAGACGAATTAACACCATATCCAACAGTCTCTTCTTGATCCTTGCTTCAATACTCCACTCTCCTCTTCAAAAAGTGCACTAAAATGCCCAAAGATTAGCTCTCTCTCTCTCTCTCTCTGTTAGCTCAATATAGGCGATTAGGGTTTCACATAGGGGAGTAAGGTGGGTGGTGAGGCGGAAATGAGGGCTTAAGGTCCTTTAAATAGGGCCCAACCCTGGAGAATTAGGGTTTCCTCTCACAACGCCAACTCGTCGAGTTGGTCATAAAACCCACGTGGTCAATCCGCCTCTACTCGACGAGTTGGGGCATCCAACTCATCAAGTTGCTCAGACAACTCATAAATAAATGTATAAATATTATAGATGGGAGTCGGGATGTTACAAGTATACATTAAAAGCTAATCTCGGAAGAATGTTTTTTATGTCAAATATTCAAAACATAATGATTTAAATGTTTGAAAATTATTGTAGTTACACACGACACCAAAGCCAAAATGAAGAGCAATGAAGAAGGTTGATACCAGATCAACAACCCCTGTTCCTCCTCCACAATTCGTTGTTGATCATGACTTTTCGATTTGTGCCTGCAGCCTTACGTAGCAGGTGGTGAGGTTGTGTTACAAAATATTTTTTCATGCGTATAACGTGGAACACCGATTCTACAATTTGATATTAGATAAAAAGTTTTGGAGTGCGTTGTTTGGGCATACACACAACAGTTGGTTAGATCAATTACTAAGTATTTATAAATTTATGATTATAATTGATTTTTATTTATTAATTAATAACAAAATTACCATAACTTTCGCAGCATATGACAAATTGGATTAGACTGTTGATGGAGAGACGGTTTGAAACTAATCGGTATACAATAATGCCTCCAAATTTTTTTGTTTGCCATCTTCTCGAAGATGGTTTTGATTGGAGGGCATTTATGTCTGGGATAGCTACATACCCCGACTTTAAGGTTCCTTGGTGGGATGTGGATACGGTATATTGTTAGTTTTATTGAACTTACTTTCATTATTATCATTTTTGTATCGTAATATGAATAAATAATTATTTTTTAAATTTTGTACAGATTTATATGCCGATTCATTCATTTCCAAATCTTTGGTTGT
This sequence comes from Lactuca virosa, assembly GCF_052849685.1. Taxonomy (NCBI): domain Eukaryota; kingdom Viridiplantae; phylum Streptophyta; class Magnoliopsida; order Asterales; family Asteraceae; genus Lactuca; species Lactuca virosa. Next base: position 256,700,090 of record NC_136434.1, read on the forward strand.
TTGGGGAATTATGACTGGAGTCAATGGAAGTCCATCTTTATAACAGTCTCGGTAAGAATATTTATGAAAGATTTGAGTCAGATGGAACGTTTAGCAAATTTGAGGCTCGGGTGGAAATTTTTTTAGACATAGTTAATTATTGGCAGAGGAAGAACATCCCAAGGATTCCATTGAATATGAAATTCATTTTGGAAAAAGAATTTCCCCAACAAAGTGGCGAGTAGGGAGATTGTGTTGTATTTGTTTGTATGTTTATGGAACAACTAATATCACGCCAACCAATACGTGAACTTATAGACCCAACAAATGCATCTTTAGAGTTTCGTAAAAAGATGGAAAAAATTTATTGGGGATTGTGTGTTGGTCCTATGTAGCTAGATTACATATATATGTGATTGAATGTTCAATTTATAAATCAAGCGTTAGATAATAATTACTTCATACATAATGTAGTAATAACTTCAAAACTTAAAACATAACAACGACTGCACCATTTTTTTAACGTTAGAACTTCAAAACTTTAAACATAACAAAAACTACACCATGTTTATTGATGTTAGAACTTCAAACTTAACAGAAAATTAAAAAGCTTACAACTTGTAAACAATAATTGCCAAGAATAACACCCAACTACAAACCAAGGCTATCTTCAACTTCTTATTTTTAGATTGAAAGTGTTTATTCGACTTAGCTACCTCGGCTATTACCATAGAAGATTGGTCCTTCTCTTCATCAACCCAATAAATAAACCCGCATTTTGGTCCCTGTAAATTTAAAGATAGATAAGAAGATAAGTTGTGTTAGAAATATGATAGCGTAAATATTAAGGAACTAAAAATCATGATACCATCTTTGGGCAAGCGTAAAATAGTCTTCTTGGGTTTTTAGGTGTACCTGATATCCTAATGATACATTCACCTCCGCAATTGCAGTATGCCATTCACCTGATTTATTTGATCAAATATGAATAACTTCACAAATAAATTTCATGGAGTGAGTATTACCCATTTATACACGAATTTTTACTGCAGACAAGTACACTGCCTTGCCTTGTCAATAAGTAAAGTCTGCTTAAGGTTTGACTATGAAATCATCTAGTTTGACTATGAATCCTTCAAGTTGAACTATGAAGTGCAAAAAAGTACACTGCCTTGTCTTGTCAATCAGTAAAGTTTGACTATGAATCCTTCAAGTTGAACTATGAAGTGCAGACAAGTACACTGCCTTGTCTTGTCAATCAGTAAAGTTTGACAATGAAATCATCTGGTTTACTATGAATCCTTCAAGTTGAACTATGAAGTGCAGACAAGTACAATGCCTTGTCTTGTCAATCAGTAAAGTTTGCTTACGGTTTGACTATGAAGTCATGTGTTTGACTATGAAGTAATCCAATTTCAATACCAACTTTTGTATATTTATAATCGGATTCGTGTGATTATCGTAATACACTTTCATTGCATTTGAAAATGACTTCTTACAACGAAAGAAGTTTCCGTGACCTACCAATATTCTTTCATAATCTTGAAAGAACAAATCCTAATACCTTCACATCCATCAAGAAAACAGATACCAACCGCTTTCAATTATGTTTCGTGGCTTCAGGTTGCGTTGTATGTCATCTTTATTTTATTAATTTAATTAATAGTTGTAGGTAATGTACCTCGTTTAGATTTTGCATGTCACTAATATAAGTATGTTTTATTTTTATGTAGATCTGTACCTTCCTTAGGTGCATGGTACCATTAATATATGTGGGTTATTTACCCCTACTTGGCAACTATCTGACAACAATGTACTTTGCGGTGGCTTTGGACAGAAACCATGAAACCTACTCTTAGCAGTTGGTTTGGGAACCTTAGAGTGTGAGGAATATTGGGAATGGTTCATGAGGAAGTTAAAAGAATGTTTAGGTGACAATACAGAGGTTGGTGTCATAAGCCACCTATGCGATAAAATAGATTTTGTCGTTGAGAGAGTCTACCCAAATTTGTATAAAGATATAGCTCGGAAAATACGAGATTCTGTCGGGCATAATGATATTATTGTTGAAAAGTTGTTTTAGAAGTCATGCAATGCATATAGTGTGCATGAATTTTACTTAAAGTGCATGTAGGAATCCAATTGTCTGGCTTGACAATATAGCCATTTCAAAATGGGCACGAGCATTTTTCCCTAAAGTACGTTACAATGTTAAATCGATTGATATTCCTAAAATTGTGAAAAATATATCCACCTACACACATGAGTTACCTATAACAGCAATCTTTGAGTTAATTAATCAGTCAATATAATTGGCATATGTTGAACCGGCTGAAATTGCAGGTAAATTTATAGTTATTGTTTGTTTTTTCTTGTGTTATTATTTCTAAATTAACAAATTCTGCAACGTATTTATGAGGATATATTTAAAGTCAATGAAAATTTAGACACCTGCAAAGTACAACTTGAACATAGGGTATGTAGTTGTGGGAAATGGAAAAAAGCGGTATACCTTGTGGCCACGCTATAGCATCTCTAAGAACCCGTACGTCCGCAGTCATTCACAAAATGGTTGATTATAAGCTCACTTATGCCGTGTATCGAGCTGCATTCGGATCTGAGACGGTGAATTCTCTGCCATCACATGTGCAATGGGAAATACCAAATGAAAGGTTGGTCATGATACCTCCCAAGTACAAGTAGTTATTCATGTACCCCTTTGCAATTTATGTCATATTATGTAGTAGTTATGGGTTAATGTTTTAATGAAATGAAAATGGATGTGTTTTGTTAATTCATGTTTATGTTCATTACCAAAACAACATACATTAAAGGAGTAACAAGACACGCGTAAAAAATAAACAATGTAACTAACAAACATTCTATATCTAATCTTATTTAACTAACATGCATATTAAAAATGAGGGACATTCTTTAAAAGATTCCATGCTTCCCCATGTGTAAACTCCCTACCATCAGATTCAAAATGGTATAGCTCCATAACCACCTGTATGAGAATGTATTCATCCATATTAAGATGTTCATTATCCAGCTCGTTGTAAATACGTTGAAAATGCTTGACCTTTTTTTCAAATCCAAAAACTTGGCTTTGACATCTCTTCTTCTTCGATATTGAGTACAACCCATTTGATGGTCAAACAAATGACAGACGAGACCAAAATGATCCATTGCGAACTTCTGTCGGACCTGATGGAAAATCATCCTCTACAGTTACGATCCAAGCTTGAACCAAAGCGACCTCCTCTTCGATGCTCCATTTGAGCCGTACAGGTGAGTCCATAGTAGCAAGGAAAAATTGTAATGTGATACAATTAATATGGATATGAACAATTATTTATAGTGGCCCCTTTTGTAACTCAAACTGTGCTGTCAAGTCAAACAGTCATGTATTGTGTTGTCACTCAGTGCAATGGCTTGTCAACTCAAACAATCATATCTTGTGTTGTCAATAGGTACATTGCGTTCTTCAGTTAAGTTGGGACTATGAATTTCAGACAAATTAAAAAATTTGACTGCGATTTTGTGTAGAAACTACTATAAATTTACTTTCAGTGAAAAAATCATTTTACTAAACGATATATTAGTTCTTCATATATTACTTTTGGAAATTTACTCTCTTTATTTCACTAAAAATGACTTTAAAACCATGGACCGATGATGAGTACTTGGTTCTTAGTCGTGCATATATTTATGTGTACGAGACCAGGAAGTTGAACGATCCAGTGTTTTGGACTCGTTTAACCTATATCTTCAACGCTGAAACTCGAACGACTGCAGCAAACCATCGTGACAACCTAGGTATTGCAGGAAAATGGTATGAAATGAAAACTGAAATTCTATTATTCAACGATCTTTATACCAAAAATTGATGGTGCCCATTTAAATGCTACTGAGGAGGTCATCTTGGAAGCTGCTAAGGAGGAATACAAATCATTAAGTGATAGGTTGAAATTCCAATATGACGCCCCTTGGAATATTTTGAAATATGTCTCGTTTATTTAATATATATTTCTATCTATTAGGTTTGTACTAGGTTATTTACATGTATTTCGTCTGTATTAGATGTACCTCCTCTGTTTAATGTTATTTATGAAAACCCGTTGCGTTATTTTTAATGATATATTACAATACATTACAAATAACAATTCCATGAAGCGTTACCAGTGTTGTAAAAATAGGCATAGGCGGCCGATTAATCGGCGCCTAGGCGCTAGGCGGACTGCAACCGACCATGTTTATGTGTAATCGCTCAAGGTAATCAGGGCTGGTCAACACCGGTCAAACTTGGAGCTAATTGGGTCTAATCGGTGCTAATCGGATCTAGGCGGTTTAATTGGTCAACTTCGGTCAACGGATTTTCAAAAAAGATTAGGGGAAAAATTGTCAAAACTAAAAAGTTTTGCTAGGGTTCGTTCTCACTTCTCATTCCATCGTCCCCTGTGAAAAACGTTTTCTGTGGTTTCTCCCTTTCTCTCTCGACTCAAAGTTGAAATCGGAGAACTTGAAACTCACCCTCGCCCTCGCCATCACCTCTTAAAGCCCGAATCCGTGAAATCCGATCACACCCTCCCATTTCTCCTCGGTCTTCGTCGCTGTTAGAGCCTCATTTCTCTTTCGACAGTGGTCTTCATCATCTACACGGCTACACAGGTTAGTTCTTCAAACTCAATTTAAGCTGTAAAATTTTGATTTTATCTATTAACCTCGATTTAAGTTGTTACTCAACGGATTTGTGAAGAACTGAAGGACTCGTCCTCAACTTATTAACCTTGATTTAACCTCTATTAATCTCGATTTATGCTGTCAAATTTCGACTTTACTCTATTAACCTTGATCTCCTACTTCTGATTTTTGTTCTTTGATTTAAGTTGAAATGTACTGGTTCAACAATCAACATATGTACTCGTTCTTTGATTTAAGTTTTTAATCAGCTGATTTTTTTTCTGCATTTTCACTACTGGAGGCTTTTGATATGAAGCTTAAGCATTTAATTTTTTCTATACCTGTCTTGGCTTGTGATATGAAGTATATACTCAATTTTTCTGTTAAATTGATATGAAGTGTATACAAAGCCTGCTGCTTTGTGATGATATTAGATGAAGTGATGATAAACTGATATGAATATGGTGTTAATGTGATGATATACTCAATTTTTCTGTTAAAATGATATGTGAGTGAGTATTTTTAATGTGTTAATGTGATTTTTTAATGTGTTAAACTGATATGAATATGCTGTTAGTGTGATGATATAGTCAATATTAGATGAAGTGATGATAAATTGATTTGAGTGGGCATTTTTAATATGTTAATGTGATTTTTTATAACAGTTGACAATCAATGGCATCTAATGCTTCGACTACATCTGTTGGATCAACCGCCATCGGTGCACATAAATGTAATTCAGATGATGTTGGTTGGGAATAGTGTTATCCCGGATAAAAACAACATGGATAGATTGAAATGTACCTTGTGTGGAAAAGTGTTTGGTGGGGGGATTTTTAGGATGAAACAACATATTGCTCATGTGATGGGGAATGTATCTTCATGTCCAAAGTCTACAAAAGATGATCAATTGAAATGTCTAAATTATCTTAACGAAGGGAAGTTGAAAAAGAAAGCTAAAAAAGTTCATATTGAAGACTTAAGGGTAGAGGCGAGACAAGAATTGCATGATAGCGTGGATGAAGTAGAAAATTCTTTAAGGTCGAAGCCACCAAATGTTATAGGCCCCATGGATAACTTCACAAACATAATAAACCCCGAAGAAGTTGTGAAGGCGGGAAAGGGCAAAAATGTTGATCTCAACAATATTGTCCAGAAAGAAAGAATATTAGTGGTCCATAAATTTATTAGTAGGTGGGCATATGAGAGTGTGATTCCTTTTCATGCCTTTGAAAGGGATAGCTTCAAAATGATGTTGGAGGTTATTGGCCAATTTAGAACCTGGCTTCCATGTCCTACAAGAAATGCTTTGAGTGACCCACTTCTAAAGCTTGAAGTTGAAAGAACAAAAAATTTGTTGAAAAAAACGAAAAAGAATGGAAAGAGGATGGATGCTCGATTATGACAGATGCTTGGTCCGATCGAAAAAGGAGAAGCATTATGAATTTATGTGTTAATTCAAAGATGGGTACCGTTTTTTTATCTTCAAAAGAATGTTCCAGTGAAGCACATACAAGCCAACACATATATGAGTATGTGGAATCTTGTATTCAACAAGTTGGTCCCGAGAATGTTGTTCAAGTTGTGACCGATAATGCCACGAATAACATGGGGGCGGCAAAGTTGCTAAAAGAGAAAAGACCATCTATTTTTTGGACATCATGTACGACACATACCATTAACCTTATGCTTGAAAGTATTTACATTATTTTATTTATTTATTGTATTTATTATTTTATTTGTTTAGTACTTTATTTAGTTTAAAAATATTTAATTATATACTATAAATCGTGTTTCTTTTTCAAGGTATCAGAGCACTCCCAAGGTTTAAGAAAATCCTAGATCAAGCAAAGAAACTAACCATATTCATTTACGCTCAACACAAAACCTTGGCGATGATGAGAAGTTACACCAACAAAAGGGAAATTATCCGACCGGGAGTCACGAGATTTGCTTCCGCCTTTCTAACATTACAAAGTTTGTCCGAAAAAAAGGAACAACTAAGACATATGTTCTCTAGTAACGAATGGGAGGAATGTAAATTTTCCGGTATGCCTAAAGGAATTTCCTTATATAAAACGGTGACAAGTGTACAATTTTGGTCCGGTGTGACACAATGTTTAAAAGTGTTCTCTCCTTTGGTGAAAGTCCTTCGAATGGCTGATGCGGATTGGAAGCTGTGACAACCCTAAATTTTTGTCTTGTATAGTTAATCAATTCAACCAAAGTCAGACTTGTTTCTACTATCATTTAGCACTATTTAGAGTCTATTCGAGTATTCTAAGCCTAGTATATTCAAGAATCGGGTGTTAGGAAGTATCTGCTTGAATCCATTGTACCTAAATCAAACTTAAACCCCATTATGAGGTGTTTACGGCCAAACTTTATGAGTTTGGGCCGTAAACTCATCCATGGCCGTGAACTCATGCCTTAAGCATGAGTTTACATCATTTTCATCATTTTCCTTCATTTCAAGTCAAAGAACTCCCATTCTCTCTCAACTATCATCAAGATCTTCATCTTAGTCTTCCAAAAATGTAAGAATTTCTTCCCTTGATTTGTTGTTACAACACTTTATCTAGTACAAGCCTTTGATTTCATCCATGAAATCAATCCATTTTGATAGATCTTCAAGTGTTCTTCATTTCACCAAGAACACCAAGAACACACACTAGTGTTCTTGGACCTTAAGCACCCATACAAGCTTCTATATTGTAAGTACACTTGCCTTAGCTTGTTATATGCTTGAATCAGTTAGTTTACACCTAGAAAACATCAAGAACACAAGATCATAAGGTGTTTACGGCCAAGGCAATCTCCTTGGGCCGTAAACACTAATAAATGGGGCATTATGAGCCCTAATCTCTTCCAAAGCCTTGGAACCAAGTCTAGAATACTTCCAAGAAGAGTATAGGACCTTAAACATCAAAAGAACCAAGAACAAATGGTGTTTACGGCCAAGGCAATCACCTTGGGCCGTAAACACTAATAACTAGTGCATATGTGCCACCAATCCTTCCTAAGGCTTAGACTTGAACATAGAGCACTTCATTATGATTTATAAGACCTTAAAACACAACTTGGTACAAAATACCATGAGTTTACGGCCGTAAACGCATGGGGGTTTACCCCTTGGGCCGTAAACTCATGTGATGCATCCATATTGGCCATAAACTCCAATGAGAGGCCACACTTCCCTTAGATGCAACCCTTTGGTACTTCTAGCACTTGAATTAAAGTGTTTCCATGTCCTAGGGTGTCTTTACTTACTTAATTAGTTGTTAATTGACTAATTAGATACATATATGTGTCATTATATGTTAAATAGGATCCGTGTGTGTGCTCAAGTCTTCACTTGACACTTAGCATCCTATACCATCCGTTCATCCAAACCACTCACTACAGGTGAGTTCATACCCCTTAATCAACCTTTTAAATGATTTTAAATGCTTTTGTGGGGGGGATACAAGTTGAACTATTATAGTTATTATATCAATCACATGTGATTAATAACTACCAACAAGTGGATTTTCTTACTTTTCAAACTGTGTTATCAAACAACCTACTTCAAATCGTTTTACAAACTCTTTTACATGTTAAATACTTTGATTAAACTCTTTTAAACTTATATTTTGTCAAATGTGTATGTATATAGATATAGTTATATAAGTAGGATTGAAAGGACTTAGGACTGATAGCTCACCTTACTTCCTGTTCCTCATTTGGTTGTGGACTTAGGGCATCGGTTGTTTGTCCGAAGGTCGTTTGAATCTTAGTTATATATTATGTATATGTATATAGACATAAAAGTTCCTTCATTCAGTTCAATATCTTTGGGTAGCAAGGGTATACAATCATGCTAATTCATACAAACAACATTACTAGTAAACTATAATAGGTATAGTTTAGGAAGTTACTAATACTATTGCAAGAACAATGAAACATACAAAGAGTCAGTTCATACATGAGTCAATATATACTATTATGAGAAACTAAGAGAACATACATACATACTAGACAGAGAGAACATACAATACAACTAGTACATACTATATATTATGCAAGAGAACATACTATTATGAGAAACTAAGAGAGAACATACATACTAGACAGAGAGAACATACAATAAAGCTAGTACATACGTTTCATATACAAGTATACAATAACATAAATGTGGACCGTCGTTTGGGGCATGGCATCACCTGTCATGGCTCGATTTGTAGCCAGAATCTCCTATAGGGAGAGCGTGAATTTGCGTATAGATCTATACTGGATTGACTATCCTACACCTTGCTGTTAGCTACAGTGGGACTTGCAAGTCTACGGGTGCCAAATGTCATTTCTTCCGACGTCTTTCATCGTCGTGTTGTTAGTCGATAGTATGGTACAACCAGGTCACATCATACCTTAAATATCAATTGGTTTAAGGTAGAAAGTACAGCAGTAGTTACTATAATACAACACTACACTACTTTATTATTTCCCCATTGCATTCACATTATGATCTTTTCACATAAAAGGTAATGTAAAACTATATTTTTGATTAATGATAGTCACACTTGGGAAAATATACACTCTTACAAGAAACAAACATACATTTCATTTGATGCCTTGGTAGAAGGCTACTTTTAGTAGAAAATATAGGATTTTCTAGGAGATACAAACATTTACAAACTTATACATCAAGTACTTAAAGACATTTTCATACAAACAGTGACACTAAATGCTTATGAACTCACCAGCTTTAAAGCTGATAAACTCTTTCAAAATAACTTGTATTCTCAGGTCATCAGTAGACAGGTACCGATGCCAGGTTTTGAGAAGATGGAGCTCGTTCAAGACTCATCTCTTATTTTTGATTTACATTTTTGGTGTCTTATAAACTTCACAGAACACACTTGTATGAAATTAGATTATTAATGTAATGGATTGTCACACCCCGGCCGTCGGCGGAAACACCGGGCGGTGTAACGTCATTTCTCGTATCATAGTTATCAACTTCCTGAAAACACATGCAATTTAAAATACGTCAACATAAAGTTGGTGAGTCCACAGGTTTTGACTCCATATAAAAATAATACATTTTCCAAGTTCAAAAGTATAGTTTTGAAAGTATCATTTTGACTCTCCAACGTTTAGTATATATATCCTAGTTATAAAAGTTTACTTACCAAATAAGTAGTTTACCTATAAGTCTCATATACTATGAATATAAGTGTTTGTAATTCCATACAAACGAAAGTTACTACGTATAAATCTTATTTCAATTCTATATGAGTAAAACCGCTACATATAAATCTATTTCAATTCTATACGAGTAAATGGGATATGTGTAGTGGTCTACTTAATATACAAGTAATATACCTACTAGATTCTTATACTTAGAGTATAAGTCTTTGGGGAACTTATACTTAACATTCATACTTGTATATCGACAAAGTATAATGCTTCTAAAGTTGTGCTACCATGAGTCTGTATCTGCGACTGTATGACTTAGTTTTATACCTCTTATTATTATTACAAGGATCACACATTGCAGTAGTACAAGGATTACACCTTACGGTAGTACAAGGATTTCACCTTACGGTAGTACAAGGATCACACCTTGCGGTAGTAAAAGGATCACACCTTGTGGTAGTACAAGGATTTAACCTTGCGGTAGTACAAGGATTACACATTACGGTAGTACAAGGATCACACCTTGCGGTAGTACAACAGCTATAATTAGAATTAAAACCAGGTTTTATCTTGACATAAAACCAATAACAACAACATATAACATACCTGGTTTTATCTTGACATAAAACCAACAATAACAACATACTTATCAATTAACATATAGAACTTCCGAGTATAACTCTGGAACTATATCGCACACAACACATATATATAGAATTCTAAGCATAACTCAAGATCTACATTAGTAAAATAACATGCCGACAGGTTGATAATAGTTGAAAAACTCCTTGTTCACGTCGTGAGTTTGGATCTTATCCCCTCGCAGCCTCGTCACACCTTCTAGATCTGAAATATGGCGGTTTGACTCCTCACGTCGTGAGTTTTTATGGTCACGTCGTTTTTACGAGTACTACAACTATCTTTAGACTCAAATAGCTAATTCTAAGTCTATTTTTAATTCCTCTTTTTATAGAGATTTATAGTGTTCGGTTTTATCATAACTTCTTCACGCGAAGTCAGATTTAGACGTTCTCTATATTTTTGGAATCGTATGGATGTATACTTTGAGTTGTATCATAAAGAAAGTTCATATTTGTATTAGAATTATCATGAAATACATAGTAAGTTTATCACATTACTAGTTTTAACAAGATCACATTACATGATGGTATAATCACATGTGATTTTTATTGACCTACTTTTTACTAGTGTTACATGAATGATGTTGTTGCTTGTTTACTACTATGCTTTGTTGTGATACTGTACATGACGTCCTCCACCCCGAACGTTTCCGCCGTTCCGGTTTTGGGGTGTGACAGATTGGTATCAGAGCATCGTTTATAGTGAATCGAGTGTATCAACCCATAAAAGATATACAAACTATAAACACAACGGGATTAAAATACTCTGATCAAGAGTTTATACTTTAAATACTAAAATATTTAACCAAGTATACATACCTGCATTCATACTAAAATCAGTGTCACTAGGACAAAACAAAAGTATTACGATTGTTGGGCAACACAATTAGACTTAGAGACATATAGTCAACCCTAGGAATGATATAGCCTGATCAACTATATTCTCCGAGGAGTGACTAGCATGTGCCTAAGAGTGGTTGTGAGGTTGCAACAAGTCTAAAAACTTACCAATACTACTACAATGAAAACATTAGAACAGAACATAAACTTAAAATACTATAGGAGTATTTTGTGTTACTGAAAATTTACTTATGTGCAAACTCAAAAGGTCTTTATCAGTAGGTCAATAGTTGCTAAGTGGATACGCTAAGGTTATATGTAACTAGGATTTCATAGACTTAGAATCTGTAATCTTTGCTTTACTCCATGTTCCTTGTTTGGTTGTAGGTTTCGAGTTAGGGTCACTTATTCGAAGGTCTATCCTATCTTGATTTCATATAACTGGTATGCACTAAACAAGTATTGAAGTAACTGATAAAGATCATCTTATAATTATCTAATTAGTACGTCTATTTAGTTATTTCTTATACCCCTTTTCTCACGTAGATAACATGGTTGGATTCCACCCCCACGGCGACCCGTATTTCCCTAACCAAGGTGATGGAGGAGGGTTTGAAGCAGAGCCAGAAGATGATCACCCAATCCCTTTGGATGATCTGTTGGATATAGTGTCTAAGTCCATAACTATATTTGGTATGTACTTGACCCGACCCGACATGGTCCATTTGGGTTGCATGGCATCATGCACTTGGATAGACTAAATGAGAGAAATAAGACACTTATGGTTTATTAATATATTATAAGTTCTAATATATTAATAATAAGAATAATAATATTTAGTTAGTATTGATCAATAATTAATTTAGAATTAATTATGTGATCAAAAGAAGACTAATTAAATATATGGGTTGATTTTGTCAATCATCCATAACTTATATAGTAGGCCAAGGCTCCATGGATTATCAAGTTGGGTTAAACCCATAAGATGATCCATGGATGCTCCATGGGGGTTACATAACCCATGGGTCATGGAAATGAAAGGTCATGACAATTAGGGTTTACATGGTGTAACCCTAATTGTAACATACTATATAAAGAAGCTATTATTCACCATTTTCGGCCACTAGAGTGAATCAAAGAGGGCTAGCCGAAAATCCAAGTGTTCTTATTCTCTTAGAGTTTATTCCAAGTGTACTTGGTGTTGTGTGAAGCATTTGAGGCATCACACTTGAGGTGCTAGGCTCACAAGGTTTCAAAGGAATCCAAGCTACAAAGAGGTATGTAATTCTTACTAACTATTAGAATAAAAGATCCCCATGTATGCTAGATAGGATTATGAACCTTGGAAAATCATTTTGCATGTATCTTAGTCAAACATAGATCCAATGTTTCTAGGGTTGCATGTACACCATAGGAGTGTTAGAATGCTCAAAACCCAACAGTGGTATCAGAGACAGGTTTGTTTGTTAAATACTTGATGCAAACTTGTTTTTCAAAAGCCAAAAACTATCCAGACAAGAAAACTCGACGAGTTCTGGCCAAAAACTCGCCGAGTTTATGTGTTATTGCATGAACTCGACGAGTTCCTTGATGAACTCGACGAGTTTGTCATCCAGTGAGCAGTTTTTGGAGCTTTGCTGTTGGAAATGGACTAGAAACATTACCTTAAACTGTTTTGGTGTTTTAAAACGTGTTTTAGTTGGTGTAATGTTTATGCTAATCCATTTTCAATGGCTATTATCAAAAATTACAAGTTTTATATAAGTTTGTTATGATTCTTGAAATTCTTGATAATCATGTTCTTGAACTTATGAATTTAGATGATCATAGGAATTATTTGTAACCTCCATGTTAGTTAATTCTTGATCATTATGTGTTTTAATGGAGTCCATAACTTGTCCTCAAGTTATGGAAAACCAAGAGTCACACTTGAATTAAAACCATTAAAAGAACACAAGAGTTATGAAACTGAAGAGTCTTCATTTTAATACTCTAATAAAATCATAAGTTATGAGAAATGAAAAGTTTTGAAAGTTTACAAAACTTGCCCTCAAGTTTTGGAACAAGTAAAGTCATAATTAAAACTTTAGTTCCAACCCTTAGAATTTTAAATATTAAAATTCAACCCTTATACTTTATAATATTATAAGTGAATAATAATTATATATGTATAAGATAAAAGTCGTTTTACCATTAGTAGGCCTCATTCACGAAGCCGGTCTATAAGGGGGGTATAAGGTTGTTGCCTATAAAATGGCAACTTAATGGGTGTCCATTCTCACCCACCGCTTCCTTGATCGGTGGAGGGTCGTTAGCCGAAAAGGTAGAACAATGACTATAATTCTCATAATAAGTATTATGAATATACTAAAGTAACTAAACATTTATAAATTCCCAATCTTAGTTACTTTAGGAAAATGTGAATAAGGTGCTAATCCATGAAATTACACTTTGCACTTTGATTAAGTCGTTAGTGGAGCGTGTGTGGTTAACTGGCACACTAACTTGGACTTATCAAGGTAGGCAAAGGGTGACTTAATGTTTATCATAGTATCGTTGGAGCGTGTGTGGTTAACCGGCACTTCGATTGAGGGGTAATACATTAAGTGTACCAAGTAATTTGCATGGTTACTTCACACCTTGTTTTGTGATCCTCGGCATCCCAGTCACAAAACTTGAAGGGCACACTCGAGATTGAAACATGCCATTGAAAAGTTCAATGAATCTTAAAGAACCTAGGAATTTCTAAACCAATTAAAACCTAATAAGATTTATTCCGTTTTATGGTGGAAATTGGTGAATCGTCATTCACCTACCTTCAAATATTTTATAGCTTGGATTACGGCATCCCTCTTCTAAGTTATAAAATATTGTGTTGGGTCCTAGCCTTAATATAGCATTTGGGTGCTTTATTAAGGACTATCCTGAAATCTAATCTAAACTTATTCTTTCATTTCAGATGTCTTCCAAAAACAATGCTTCTGGCTCAAACCCTAGTGGCTCCTTCTCTCTCATGAACCTTTGTGGGAGAGTCATCTTTGATGGATCCAATTTTATGGATTGGATCAGAAACATCAGGATGGCCACTCGCTATGAGGACAAATAATATGTCCTTGATAGGGAGCTGAAGGAGATTGATGAGTCAACTGCTACCCCAGAGGAGATTGCTGCATTTCAGGCACATGAAAGGGATGCTACCAAAGTAGCATGTATCATGACTGTCACAATGACAGCTGACCTCCAAAAGTCCTATGAGGACTATTACCCTTTTGAGATGCACATGGACTTGATGGAGCGATACCATCAAAGTGCTCGTCAAGAGAGGTATGAAATAATCTCCTCCATGATAACCACCCAAATGAAGGACAATGAGTCCCCCACGACCCACATGCAGAAAATGCAAAGATTTGTGGATCGCTTGAAGAAACTGAATGTTGACTTTCCTGAGGAGTTAGCAATAGATATCATTTTGCACTCCTTGCCTTCATGTTATGATCAATTTAGAATGACATACCACATGAATAAGGAAGAAGTTACACTTAGTAAACTTCAAGGACTCTTAAAGACTGCAGAAAGTAGTCTTAAGGGTAAGTCGGGTGTTACTACTCCTCCTACGCCAACTACGGCTAATGTCTTGGCAATCGGGCATGGCAAAGGTAAGAAGAGAAAGAACCCTTCTAAGGGTACCAAGGGTAAAACCCTTGAAGGCTCCTCTTCAAGCAAAACCAAGAAAGGTTTTGTCACTCCTTCTGCTAACCCTAATGAGGCTGAATGATTCTATTGCCATGAAAAGTCGCACTGGAAGCGAAACTGCCCTAAATACCAGCAAGATCTTAAGGATGGGAAAGTAAAACCCAACCATGCAGGTATATACACTATATTGTCTAATAACTCACCTCATTCTAAGTCTTGGGTCCTTGTTACAGGTTGTGGAATTCACATATGTTCTGATCTGCAGGGACTAAGAAGAAGTGAGGATTTGGAGCATGGAAAGATAAACCTCATCATGGCGAATAGGAAAGTTTCACCTGTCACCAAGATTGGAGTTTGTTCCTTGTTACTAGATAGTGGGTTTACATTAGACTTGAATAAATGTTGTTATTCGCCAGAAATGGCAAGAAATGTTATTTCCTTTCATGCATTGTATAAACAAGGTTTCACCTTTTATTTTGATAATAAAAGTGGTGGTATTGATGCTTTCTATAATAGTGTTCTTTATTTTAAAGCATTACCTTGTGATGGTGTGTATGAAACTGTATCTGTTGTAGATAACTTAGGAAATAATGTATTGTGTATCGATTCTTCCACTAGCTTAGATAAAGCATCCTTATGGCATTGTCGTCTTGGACATGTAAGCAAGAAACGCATAGGCCAACTCCAAAAGGATGGAGTCTTGGAATCATTTGACCTAAAGTCGAATGATAGTTGTGAATATTGTCTACTTGGAAAAATGACAAAGTCACCTTTTACTGGCACTTGTGCTAGGGGTGAAGGTTTGTTGGATCTCATACACACAGATGTGTGTGGACCCTTCAGAACCGCCATTAGAAATGCTAATCGCTTTTATGTGACTTTTATTGATGATTTTAGTATATATGGATATGTCTACTTAATCAAACATAAGTCGGAAACCTTTGATAAATTCAAAGAGTTTAAGCAAGAAGTGGAAAATCAGTTAGGCAGGAACATTAAGATGCTTCGATCCGATCGAGGTGGTGAGTATCTTAGTACCGAGTTCCTTGACTATCTTAAGGAATGTGGGATAGTCTCACAATTGACACCTCCCAGAACACCACAGTTGAATGGTGTCGCTGAGAGGCGCAATCGAACCTTGTTGGACATGGTTCGTTCCATGATGAGTCGAGTTTCACTACCAATCTCATTTTGGGGGTATGCCTTAGAGACTGCCGCCCATATCCTTAATCTAGTCCCTACAAAGAAGGTTGCCAAAACACCTCATGAGATGTGGACTGGAAAAGTTCCAAATCTAGGCCACATCAAGGTTTGGGGTTGTGAGGCTTTCGTGAGACGCGAGACTCACGACAAGCTCGAACCTCGAAGTGAGAGGTGTATTTTCATCGGCTACCCACATAAATCTTTTGGTTATATCCTCTACAGACCCAGTGACAATGTGGTATTTGTAACAAGAAGAGGAGTCTTTCGAGAGAGAGAACTCATAAGCCAAGGAGACAGTGGGAGGCAAGTTGACCTTGAAGAAATTCAAGAGTCAAGCGGTGAAGGAACCTCAAACCCTAGCCCTCAACCTGAGGAGGAAACTCCTGTTGAGCCGATTGAAGAGTCCATACCTCTGAGGCATTCCACCAGAGTTAGGAATGCACCTGAACATTATTATGGTTTCCATATTACTGCAGAAGGTGATACCCTTATCAGTGATAATACACTGATAAATCTGGAAGAGCCTAATAGCTACACGGAAGCCATGGCAGGCCCTGAGTCTGCTAAATGGAAAGAGGCTATGGATAGCGAGATACAATCCATGTATGACAATCAAGTTTGGAACTTGGTTGACAATGTACCAGGTCGTAAGACAGTAGGGTGCAAATGGATCTTCAAGAAGAAGACCGACATGGATGGTAATGTACACACTTATAAGGCACGACTGGTTGCAAAGGGTTATTCTCAAACTCCGGGAGTTGATTATGATGAGACCTTTGCACCAGTGGCCAAGATTAAGTCTATTAGGGTTCTGTTAGCCATTGCTGCATTTCATGATTATGAAATATGGCAAATGGATGTCAAAACCGCTTTCCTTAATGGAAAGTTGGCTGAGGATGTTTACATGGTTCAGCCAGAGGGTTTTGTAAGTACAGAATACCCTAATAGAGTGTGTAAGCTTGAAAAATCCATATATGGATTGAAACAAGAACCTCGCAGATGGAATCTTTGCTTCGATGAGAAAGTCAAAGAGTTTGGCTTTTCGAGATGTGAAGATGAATCATGTATATATGTCAAGGCTAGTGGGAGTATAGTTAGCTTTTTGGTACTGTATGTGGATGACATACTGCTCATAGGAAATGACATCCCAACCTTGCAGGAAGTGAAATCCTGGCTTGGGAAGTGTTTCGCTATGAAAGACCTAGGAGAAGCTGCCTATATCCTTGGGATAAAGATTTTGAGAAACAGGAGTAAAAGACTAATTGGACTTAGTCAGAGTACCTACTTGGACAAAGTGCTGAAGAGGTTCAGTATGGAAAATTCCAAGAAAGGAGATTTACCTATTCAGTGTAATGCCAGACTGAGTAAAACTCAGAGCCCGAGTACAGATGAAGAGATAGCTGAGATGAGTCGAGTCCCATATGCTTCCGCTGTAGGCTCGATCGTGTATGCTATGACTTGTACTCGTCCTGATGTTGCTTTTGCTTTAAGCATGGTTAGCAGATATCAGAGTAATCCTGGCAAGGCTCACTGGACTGCAGTAAAAAATATTCTCAAGTACCTGCGAAGGACTAAGGACTGGGTCCTTACCCTTGGTGGGAGTGATGACTTGAAAGTAGCAGGGTATAGTGATGCTAGCTTTCAAACTGATAAGGATAATTTCCGCTCTCAGTCGGGCTGGGTCTTTACCCTAAATGGAGGGGCAATTACTTGGAAAAGTTCCAAGCAAGATACAGTGGCTGATTCCACTTGTGAATCAGAGTATATAGCAGCAAGTGAAGCAGCAAAGGAGGCTATATGGCTAAGGAACTTCATCGGAGACCTTGGAGTTGTACTAGCTATTAAGGAGCCCATGGAAATTTTCTGTGATAGTGAAAGTGCAGTTGCCTTAGCAAAGGAACCAAGGGATCACGGGAGATCCAGGCACATCGACAGAAAATATCATTTCATCAGACATCGAATAGAAGAAGGAATCCTCGTGGCAAAGAGGGTATCATCAGATGAGAACCCGGCAGATCCCCTCACGAAGGGATTGAGTAGGGTTAAGCATCTTCAGCATGCTAGGTGCATAGGGCTAAGAGATGATATTAGTTTTTAAAAGTTAGATAATTTTGAAATATGTAAAATGTAATTGGCATTTGATGATAAATAAAAGTTGTTATTTATGAGTAAAGTGTTGCTATCTCTTGTCAATCATTTACTAGTATTTCTTTTTGCATGTTTTGACTTCCAGAATAATTATGTTATAGTATATATCATATTATTCAAATTCTCCACAGTCAATCATATGTTGGAAGTACATATGAATCAAGACTATCATGGGTTGGTTTGTAGAGGTCCAAGATGTTGGACAAAGGGGGCTACAACACTCATGAGTGCTCATAAGTTCTGAGTATTGGATTCAACCCACGCTCACTGGTATCACTTCATGGAATTTATATCGAGTGATCGTGAGACGGTAATATCATATAAGTCTTCAAACCTAGACATATGATTTGTTACCTATGAGTTGGTTATGCATTGATTGTACGAAAACGCATTGGTAACTCGATGTTATAAAACGTACCTTTGTGTGTAATTCAACAAGTAGTAGAGCAAACATATGAGTCGAAGTTTATCTGTTCCTTCTTGGATTAGAAGCGATATCTGGGCCCCTCGATGATTTTGTTTTGACCCATGTACCGGGCCCGGTCAGAACTAAATTGATGTGTTCAATTAAGTTCTATGTCAAACAAATCGGAAATCGGGAAACAACTGCTAGACAATAGAAAGACATTGTTCCATGTGTTTGTCCGGCTGATATCTAGAACAGAGGATTATATGATCACTTATCTAAAATGGCACACCATCATCTTCTCAGTTCCGAGAGACCTTGAAAGAGCTACGATTGCTGATCGGATCCTGAAGTCATACTTGCAACTATAGTTATTAGACTTATCCAAGTGGGATACTGTTGGATATAGTGTCTAAGTCCATAACTATATTTGGTATGTACTTGACCCGACCCGGCATGGTCCATTTGGGTTGCATGGCATCATGCACTTGGATAGACTAAATGAGAGAAATAAGACACTTATGGTTTATTAATATATTATAAGTTCTAATATATTAATAATAAGAATAATAATATTTAGTTAGTATTGATCAATAATTAATTTAGAATTAATTATGTGATCAAAAGAAAACTAATTAAATATATGGGTTGATTGTGTCAATCATCCATAACTTATATAGTAGGCCAAGGCTCCATGGATTATCAAGTTGAGTTAAACCCATACGATGCTCCATGGATGCTCCATGGGGGTTACATAACCCATGGGTTATGGAAATGAAAGGTCATGACAATTAGGGTTTACATGGTGTAACCCTAATTGTAACATACTATATAAAGAAGCTATTATTCACCATTTTCGGCCACTAGAGTGAATCAAAGAGGGCTAGCCGAAAATCCAAGTGTTCTTATTCTCTTAGAGTTTATTCCAAGTGTACTTGGTGTTGTGTGAAGCATTTGAGGCATCACACTTGAGGTGCTAGGCTCACAAGGTTTCAAAGGAATCCAAGCTACAAAGAGGTATATAATTCTTACTAACTATTAGAATAAAAGATCCCCATGTATGCTAGATAGGATTATGAACCTTGGAAAATCATTTTGCATGTATCTTAGTCAAACATAGATCCAAGGTTTCTAGGGTTGCATGTACACCATAGGAGTGTAGAATGCTCAAAACCCAACATGATCACCAGGCTGAAGGCTTTTCTGATGGTTCGGACTCCGAGTCTGAGGTCAATAACCTACCCCCGGTGGCTCCTGTCCCAAATCCTAACCCTCGTCCGGCTTTTCAAGGCCCGACGCTTCCATGGGTGGAAAGCTTGGAAACATGGAGCCAAGAGCAGGATCAGCCCATGTCATTCAATGGAAACTGAAGCTTTTATGACCTGAGCGAAGGAGGCTCAGCAGACAGAGTCTTGCTAATCCTGGTCCGTATAGTTGCCCGAAACGAAATTCAGGGCAGGACAACTCTCCATCGAATCACGGAAGTTGATGCCAATGCGAGAATGCATACCATCCGCACCATTCATCTGGAAGATGCTCGTGAGAGATCTAGGGGAGACCACGAGGCCCTGCAGCAAGAGCTAGCTGAAACTCGGGCTGAAGTCATAGAGCTCCGAGTACACCAAAGGGTGTATGAAAGGCACCTGCTCGAAGTGGAGCGTCAGCTGGCTGAACTAAGGGCTCACCCGAGGGATGACAGTCACAAGTAGGAGATATTCTACCTTTCTTTCCTTGGTTTAAAGAATAGTCTTCCTATCGCTCCAAGTAGCACTTTTCTATGTAACCATCCCTGTACTGTAAGCACTTTCTAAGTTAGGCCTTTATGCTGTTAAAACTTTTCTACTTCGGATATGATGTAAGACCCACTCCAAGGTCATTTTTGTCCAAACTTATTACATCTTAAATATCAATGATATCGACAGTTGGCTAATTTCGGTGCCAATCCTTGTTCAAATACTTTCATTTTACTATCGTTAGAATTCTATCTAAAACTCACTTTCGTCAAATTATTGAGTTGTGGTAAATTAGCTCAAGGATCACTTCCAATTCTTGTCGAAGGTTGGATCATGTTCTCCACCAACCAATGATAGCCTAGTTCAAAATAGCAATCGTCTAGTGACCATTCTACGAACTTACTTCAACTCTTTGCCAGTACTGCATCATAGGGATGTAGGTCAAACCATCAAGAACAGTTTAACAAAACGAAAACTTTATCTTTATATAAATGAGTAGAATACATCTTGGACCGACCATAATCACTCACGAACTCCTTTTCTTGTCATATAACAGAATCATGTTGTCATCTAGAAATAGTCAGCCGAACAACAAAACCCCGTTCCTTCATATAGACGCTGCCACCTTCCAAGCAGCGGTAACAGCTGCCGTTGCAGCTGTCCTTGCACACTTCAACAATGGTAACAAAATCACGGCTGTAAAAGGTGTTGACAGTTCAAATTGTTGTAACCATCCAGGAAATCAACAAATGATAACTGTTACAAACACCCAAAGCCACAAATCTGAGGGTAAGAAACGAAGGCGTCAAGCCCAAAAGGAGCGCAAGCGATCTCAAAAATTCGCCAAGCAACAGCAACAAGTAGCGACCCCTGCCACCTCAACACCGATCAGACCATATAAGGGAACACTCCCGAAGTGTGAAAAGTGTACTTTTCATCATAACGGAGTTTGCAGTGAATTGCAATGCATGAATTGCAATCTAATGGGGCACACTACTCGTGCTTGTAGGGCGCCGGCACGAACCGTCTTCCAAACCACTAGCATCGGGGTCAGCCCGGCTTGCTATGGTTGTGGTGAAACCGGAAACTATAAAAGGAATTGTCCAAAGAGAAGAACAACACAAGCGCTCGTGTCCACATAACTCCGACCCGACACTTCACTTCCACCACCGATGCTGGTGCAAGCCGGATTTGCCACTTATGCGGTGAGATAGGACATCTAAAGAAGGATTGTCCAATAACAAAGAACTCTGGCGCAGACGGGAAGATACTAAGGATCACTGCTGAAGGAGAGACTACTCCGGACCCACGTTGAAATTCTAGGGTGTTTCGTTATAATAGACTTATAAACTGTTAAAAACTAGTGCAACTCGAGTCATATCTTTTGCGAGATCCCGTCAGTCAAGGGACTCTCGTGCTGCGTGTACTTGCTTTTGTAGTATACCTTGTTCACAACAGCAGTCTTGTAAGATAAAACTAAAGTACTGAAACTCGGTCAAGTTGCACCATTATGTTTTGTAACACCTTTATGATCTAGTCTAACGCCTTTTATTCCGAGTAGTCCGACATTATCATGTAACATGAGTCAATGCGATCCTCACAATGCCAGTCTCATGTGGAAATTCTTTTCCCTGTAATCGCCTTTCTAGCAAAGCCGTCATTCCAGAACTCCGAGATACTCATGCGAAGGGTATCTTATGTTTCGTATCCTTCCCGAAGAAACCTCCCCGGAATACCACTCGTACAGTACGTCAAGTTCCATCCGAAGACCCATACGGTTAATCTATCGCTGAGGAATGTATACGCAAGGGTGGTATATAATCAAGGTTCTACAGGTTTAGAATTGATGATTCCGCTTTAACTTCTTTTCCTTGTTTGGATGTGAGCTTAGAGAAGAATCATTTATTCGACGGCCTTTTCAGTCTTAATTATATACGACTCGTATACGCGAAGCGGTGATTGATGAACCAGATATGACTTCTAATATGAACTTCAGGACGGAGACTGCTCAAGAATACGAGTGATCGCACTTCTATGCGAATAAACATAAGAGCCAATCAAATGCCTTTCCCGCCGATCGAGACAGGAGATTCAGATAGAATAGAAGTACCTATCCTTTTTCCTTACTTTATGAGTAATCATAATTTCTTTTGGATCTTTCCGACATCTTTCCAGAAGAACTCCCAGGATTACCTCCACAACGTCAAGTCGAGTTCAGAATCGACTTAGTTCCAGGGGCTACCCCAGTAGCCAAGTCGCCCTATCATCTAGCACCTGCAGAGATGCAAGAACCGTCCGGTCAACTTAACGAACTGCTCAGCAAGGGCTTTATAAGACCAAGCTTCTCACCCTGGGGAGCTCCGGTCTTGTTCGTCAAGAAGAAAGACGGATCGTTTCGAATATGCATCGAATACAGGGAGCTCAACAAGCTGACCGTCAAGAATCGTTACGCTCTGCCTCGTATAGACGATTTGTTCGACCAACTGCAAGGAGCGAATTTCTTTTCAAAGATAGATCTGAGATCCTGGTATCACCAGTTACGAGTGTTAGGGGAGGATGTTCCGAGAACAGCCTTCCGAACTCGTTATGGACACTACGAGTTTGTAGTGATGCCATTTGGATTGACCAATGCGCCCGCAGTATTCATGGACTTAATGAATAGGGTATGCCGTCCTTACTTGGATCAGTTCGTCATTGTCTTCATAGATGACATACTTATCTACTCTCGTAGCAATGAAGAGCATAGTAAGCATCTACGTCAGATCTAAGAAACATTACGATCAGGGAAGCTCTACGCGAAGTTCTCTTAGTGCGAATTTTGGATTCGAAGAGTCAAATTCCTGGGTCACGTTGTTAGTGAAGAGGGAATTCATGTAGACACTTCCAAAATCAAGGGCTCGGTTGCATTTTGATGCAACAAGGTAAGGTCATTGCCTATGCCTTTCGTCAACTTAATACACTCGAACCTAATTATACAACACACGATCTGGAGTTAGATACAGTGGAAATTGCTCCAAAGGTCCGGAGATCATTCGAGAAACGACAGAGAACATCATTCAGATTCGTGAACGATTGAAAGCCTCAAGAGACCGACAGAAAAGCTACGCAGACAAAAGAAGGAAACCTTTGGAATTCCAGGTAGGAAACCGAGTTCTTTTGGAAAGTCTCACCCTGGAAAGGCTTGATACGCTTCGGAAAGCGTGGGAAGCTAAATCCAAGATACGAAGGGCCTTTCGAGATTCACGCTAGAATCGGCCCTGTGGCTTACAAACTCAACCTACCCCGCGAACTCAGTAATGTACATTCTACTTTCCACGTCTCAAGCTTGAAAAAGTGTATGTCCGACGAGACTCTTGTAATCCCACTCGACGAGATCGAGATCAACGAGAGCCTCAACTTCATGGAAGAACCTGTAGAGATCATGGACCGAGAGGTCAAGCAAACAAAGCAAAGCCGTATCCCGATAGTGAAGGTTCGCTGGAACGCCAAGCGAGGACCTGAATTCACTTGGGAGCGCGAGGATCAAATGAAACTGAAATATCCTCATCTTTTTACTTAGTTATTTGTAACTACTTATTTGCTTAAACTCTAATTTCGGGACGAAATTCTCTCTAACGGGGGGATGATGTGACAACCAAAAATTTTTATCTTGTACAGTCAATCAATTCAACCAAAGTCAGACTTGTTTCTACTATCATTTAGCACTATTTAGAGTCTATTCGAGTATTCTAAGCCTAGTATATTCAAGAATCGGGTGTTAGGAAGTATCTGCTTGAATCCATTGTACCTAAATCAAACTTAAACCCCATTATGAGGTGTTTACGGCCAAACTTTATGAGTTTGGGCCGTAAACTCATCCATGGCCGTGAACTCATGCCTTAAGCATGAGTTTACATCATTTTCATCATTTTCCTTCATTTCAAGTCAAAGAACTCCCATTCTCTCTCAACTATCATCAAGATCTTCATCTTAGTCTTCCAAAAATGTAAGAATTTCTTCCCTTGATTTGTTGTTACAACACTTTATCTAGTACAAGCCTTTGATTTCATCCATGAAATCAATCCATTTTGATAGATCTTCAAGTGTTCTTCATTTCACCAAGAACACACACTAGTGTTCTTGGACCTTAAGCACCCATACAAGCTTCTATATTGTAAGTACATTTGCCTTAGCTTGTTATATGCTTGAATCAGTTAGTTTACACCTAGAAAACATCAAGAACACAAGATCATAAGGTGTTTACGGCGAACGCAATCTCCTTGGGCCGTAAACACTAATAAATGGGGCATTATGAGCCCTAATCTCTTCCAAAGCCTTGGAACCAAGTCTAGAATACTTCCAAGAAGAGTATAGGACCTTAAACATCAAAAGAACCAAGAACAAATGGTGTTTACGGCCAAGGCAATCACCTTGGGCCGTAAACACTAATAACTAGTGCATATGTGCCACCAATCCTTCCTAAGGCTTAGCTTGAACATAGAGCACTTCATTATGATTTATAAGACCTTAAAACACAACTTGGTACAAAATACCATGAGTTTACGGCCATAAAATCATGGGGGTTTACCCCTTGGGTCGTAAACTCATGTGATATTGGCCATAAACTCCAATGAGAGCCCATACTTCCCTTAGATGCAACCCTTTGGTACTTCTAGCACTTGAATTAAAGTGTTTCCATGTCCTAGGGTGTCTTTACTTACTTAATTAGTTGTTAATTGACTAATTAGATACATATATGTGTCATTATATTTTAAATAGGATCCGTGTGTGTGCTCAAGTCTTCACTTGACACTTAGCATCCTATACCATCCGTTCATCCAAACCACTCACTACAGGTGAGTTCATACCCCTTAATCAACCTTTTAAATGATTTTAAATGCTTTTATGGGGGGGGATACAAGTTGAACTATTATAGTTATTATATCAATCACATGTGATTAATAACTACCAACAAGTGGATTTTCTTACTTTTCAAACTGTGTTATCAAACAAACTACTTCAAATCGTTTTACAAACTCTTTTACATGTTAAATACTTTGATTAAACTCTTTTAAACTTATATTTTGTCAAATGTGTATCTATATAGATATAGTTATATAAGTAGGATTGAAAGGACTTAGGACTGATAGCTCACCTTACTTCCTGTTCCTCGTTTGGTTGTGGACTTAGGGCATCGGTTGTTTGTCCGAAGGTCGTTTGAATATTAGTTATATATTATGTATATGTATATAGATATAAAAGTTCATTCAGTTCAATACCTTTGGGTAGCAAGGGTATACAATCATGCTAATTCATACAAACAACATTACTAGTAAACTATAATAGGTATGGTTTAGGAAGTTACTAATACTATTGCAAGAACAATGAAACATACAAAGGGTCAGTTCATACATGAGTCAATATATACTATTATGAGAAACTAAGAGAACATACATACATACTAGACAGAGAGAACATACAATACAACTAGTACATACTATACATTATGCAAGAGAACATACTATTATGAGAAACTAAGAGAGAACATACATACTAGACAGAGAGAACATACAATAAAGCTAGTACATACATTTCATATACAAGTATACAATAACATAAATGTGGACCGTCGTTCGGGGCATGGCATCACCTGTCATGGCTCGATTTGTAGCCAAAATCTCCTAGAGGGAGAGCGTGAATTTGCGTATAGATCTATACTAGATTGACTATCCTACACCTTGCTGTTAGCTACAGTGGGACTTGCAAGTCTACGGGTGCCAAATGTCATTTCTTCCGACGTCTTTCATCGTCGTGTTGTTAGTCGATAGTATGGTACAACCAGGTCACATCATACCTTAAATATCAATTTGTTTAAGGTAGAAAGTACAGCAGTAGTTACTATAATACAACACTACAGTACTTTATTATTTCCCCATTGCATTCACATTATGATCTTTTCACATAAAAGGTAATGTAAAACTATATTTTTGATTAATGATAGTCACACTTGGGAAAATATACACTCTTACAAGAAGCAAACATACATTTCATTTGATGCCTTGGTAGAAGGCTACTTTTAGTAGAAAATATAGGATTTTCTAGGAGATACAAACATTTACAAACTTATACATCAAGTACTTAAAGACATTTTCATACAAACAATGACACTAAATGCTTATGAACTCACCAGCTTTAAAGTTGATAAACTCTTTCAAAATAACTTGTATTCTGAGGTCATCAGTAGACAGGTACCGATGCCAGTTTTTAGAAGATGGAGCTCGTTCAAGACTCATCTCTTATTTTTGATTTACATTTTTGGTGTCTTATAAACTTCACAGAACACACTTGTATGAAATTATATTATTAATGCAATGGATGATGTTGTTGCTTGTTTACTACTATGCTTTGTTGTGATACTGTACATGACGTCCTCCATCCCCGAACGTTTCCGCCGTTCCGGTTTTGGGGTGTGACAGAAGCCCTCAATGGGTTTTGTTTACGGGGAGATTAAAGTTACAAAAGAAGAAATTATCAAATCTTT
Source organism: Lactuca virosa (assembly GCF_052849685.1). Lineage (NCBI taxonomy): Eukaryota > Viridiplantae > Streptophyta > Magnoliopsida > Asterales > Asteraceae > Lactuca > Lactuca virosa. The sequence goes on from NC_136434.1 coordinate 256,727,114, forward strand.
GGGTGGTAACGAGAAACACTACAAGCCTATTATAGATATCATAAACACAAAGATGAAAGGTCGGCTAGATTCAACTTTACATTTAACATCTTATCTTTTGAATCCGTATTGCCATTATATTGATGCACAACTCCAATTTCATCCCGATGTAATGGATGCGGTTCTTGATTTTTTTTGATACATTATTTCTTGGAGATTTAGAGATGCAAAGGCAAGTCGTAACAATTGACTTGACAAAGTACAAGAAAAAATTTGATAGATTTGGTTCCGATCTTGCAATTAAACATTGTAAGGTGAATGATGCCGACTTTGATCCGGGCAATTCGTTTTCCTTTTAGTTATCTATTTATCTATCTTATAAAATTTTGATATTTATCGATTAATAATGTTTTTTTGTTTCAAAATCGTAGCTAGTTGGTGGGGACTATTTGGTGGCACAATTCCTCGTTTGACAAAGATTGCAATGATGATTCTTTCTTTAACTAGTAGTTCATCGGGTTGTAAAAGGAATTTGAGCACGTTTGAAGGGGTTAGTAATCTAAATCATTAAATTTATATTTTATAAAATTTAAATATTAAGCACGTTTAAACACTTTGTTGTGTTTAAATTTGTAGGTACATACAAAGAAACGAAATAGATTGGAGACAAACAAATTGAACAATCTTGTTTATGTTCAATTCAATGCTAATTTAATGGAGAAAAACAAAAAGAGAAAAGATAGAAACATGGAAGTGCTATTATCAAATCATTCTCTCTCCGCTCAAGAATGGATTGTTGATTGCGATGATTGTGATGTAGATAAAGTAGACCACAAAACGGTTGATGAAGCTCTTGAAACAGATGTTAGTCAAGCACCCCGAGAAAGTCCAAAAACGAGGGAACTTTTCGATGAAGATTTCGAGTCCGAGGGTGGGGAGCAAGTGTTAGAAGAAGACGAATATGAGTCAGTTGGGGTTCAAATAATGGAAGTATGTGGAGAAGTTTAGAAGAAAATTGTTGTTCTTGTTAAACTTATTATTAAACTTTTATGGACTTGTTGGATGATGATTTTGTGTGCTTGTTAAACTTATTATTAAACTTTTATGCTTATTTTGGATGATAAATGATTGTGCTTGTTAAACTTATTAAGTTATTATTAAACTTTTATGCTTATTTACTTATATTCTTAGTATTAAAGTTAGATTTATAAAATTTTGAATTATTTCTTAATAATTAATGGTCCCCGATTAATCCTTGTCTAACCGATTAATCCCTAGACCCCAGTCCACCGCCTAGCTAACGTCTAACATTTTCTGCTACCTTGAGCATTACACATAAAACATTACAAATATGAAATTTTCATAATAATAGAGCCGTCTAAATGAAATAATGATTATTTTTAACAACCTTCCAAAGGTCCCCATATTCGAAGTCTCTGCCTTCACGCTCCAAAATGTAAAAATCTTTAAAATTTTCCAAAAGCTCTTCGTCGTCTGTGTCACACCCCCGAACCAGACGGCGGAAACTTCCAGGGGCTTGGGTGACTTCATCTTGTAATACCATCACAGTGAATATAAATGAAACATGACAAACACCATCATCATACATACCAAATATAACCATCATTGTTTAGATCAAGTATTGTATTAAAAATTACATGCCCAAATAGTTAATGTATGATGATACAAAATATGACAATTTCCACATGTTCTTGTCGACTTTTCTGCTTAACGATTTCCTGAGAATACAAGTTAAGTTGAAAAGGTCAATACATATAATGTTGGTGAGTTCATAAGCATGTTTGAGTAAAATGTTTTGTATTACTTTGTAAACACCAGAAAATCCGATATTTTCCGAAAAACGATTTGAAACGTCTGTGTCCGATCTTGTATTAATGCATGTGTGTTAATGTTTGAAAATGTATAAAGTGAATGGTCTCAGACAATCCGATATTGTCTGTCTATAAAACGTTGTGGTCTTATCAGTGTAAGTTTCCGTCTTACCAAACTGTAAAGGTATTCCGTAAATTTTTATAATGGTGATAATTCCTCTAAGTGAGTCGTTATAACCATACTTGATAATGACTAATCCGCCTGTCATGACGTTTTCGGACGCCGACATGTTTGTGGTAAGGTTTGTCACCCTAGACTGGCCTAGTCTAACTGTAGCGAACAGCTCAGGTGTAGGGTGTCACCCCCGTAAAGATCTATAAACAAACTCCCGCTCTCCCTCCAGGAGACTCTGCTTATAACTACAGGCTACGATTGTACACTCCATAGGTGTCAAACGAAGTGTCTCACAAGATCCTTAACTAAATTTACGTGAATATGAAATTTGCACAGAGTATTTTGTTTCCGTGTGTATTTTAAGTTTATGATGTCTGAGGAGTATGTAGGTGGATATTCTAGGCCCAACAAACATGTAAATGGACTACTAAGGCCCAATAAACATGTAAAGTATATTACAGGTCCAATAAGCATGTAAAAGGACAACTAAGGCCCACTAAACATGTAGATTATATTCCAGGCCCAATAAACATGTAAAAGGACAACTAATGCCCACTAAACATGTAAATTATATTCCAGGCCCAATAACCATGTAAACGGAGAACTAAGGCCCACTAAACATGTAAATTATATTCCAGGCCTAATAACCATGTAAAAGGACAACTAAGGCGCACTAAACATGTAAATTATATCCCAGGCCCAATAAACATGTAAAAGGACAACTAAGACCCACTAAACATGTAAATTATATTTCAGGCCCAATAAGCATGTAAATGACGTAATTGATCCGTTTGTTATTACGTTGGTTGTTTAAACTTAGTTGTTTACCAAATGGGATAAAAGGCCCACTTGTTGTAAAAAAAAATACATTTTTGGTCCTTAAAACCGAAAATTTACAATTTAGGTACATTTTTGGTAAAAATGACACTTTAGGTCCTTTAAAACCAGAAGTTTACATTTAAGGGCTTGATTTGAGTAAAATAACATTTTTAACCCCACTTTTGTCAGAAGATCATTTTCGGCCCAAAAGTATAGTAATTATTTCATTTTGGCCCAAGTTTGATAAAATTATCATTTTCAGCCCTTATAATCGAAAAAGGACATTTTTGGCTCAACTTTGTTTAAAATGACACTTAAGCCCACAAAAGTCCAAAAACTTACAAATTTAGCCCAAAACCGTTGAAGCCCAATATGAGGCCCATTTGCGAAAGTTTACACTTTTAGACCTTATAAAATCATAAATACCATAAAGATCCATATTTATTCAAATAAATCTTTTCCAAAACCGTGAGTTATGCATAATACTTCACTTTTTGATTATTTTGACATTTTTGGCCCTTTTATGCAATTTTCTTAGTTTTAAACCACCTTGAATTGTTTTAAACCTTTTCTTTGCATAATAAGTTGTGTCAAGTGTTATGTTCCACAATTATCTTCATGTTTTAGCATATTTTCGATTTCATGAAGTCTATAACACACAATCACATTTAGATCATGAAAAACATACAAAATCATGCATACACACATAGATTTGGTTAACCTATCAAAAATCACCCATATAGCATCCAATCCGTCCGCTGTCTTAAGTAATTTGGTTATGAAGTCCATGATAATCCTTTCCCATTTCCACTCGGGTATCACTGACTGTTTTAACAACCCCTAGGGCTTCTAATATTCCACTTTCACTTTGGCACAAGTGAGACACTTGCCCACGTAAGTGGCGATCTCTGCCTTCATATTTGGCCACCAATAATGTTGTTTGATGTCCATGTACATCTTATCAGAACCTGGATGGATGGAATATCGCATTTTATGAGCTTCGTTCATGACTATCTCTCTAAATCCCCCAAATTTTGGGACCCAAATTCTATTCATGAAGTAGTAAGCTCCGTCATCTTTGGCTTCAAGGTTTTTATCCATTCCACGCAGTGTTTCATTAGCGGCATTTTTCGGCTTCAATGCTTCCAATTGAGCTTCCTTGATTTGTGTAGTCAAGTGGGAGTGGATGGTTATCGATGACGTTTTCACCCGGCGACCTGAGTATTCTTTCTTGCTCAGGGCATCGGCTACCACGTTAGCCTTTCCTGGGTGGTACTTGATCTCGCATTCATAATCATTTAGCAGCTCAACCCACCTTCGCTGCCTCATGTTCGGCTCCTTTTGATTTAGAATGTGCTGGAGGCTTTTGTGATCCGTGAAGATGGTGCACTTTGTACCATAGAGGTAGCGCCTCCAAATCTTTAGGGAGAATACCATAGCTCCCAGCTCGAGATCATGGGTGGTGTAATTCACTTCATGTGTCTTCAATTGCCTGGACGCGTAAGCTATCACCTTTCCACGCTGCATGAGGACACAGCCTAACCCTTGGTTCGAAGCAGCGCAATACACTACGAAGTCTTCGGTTCCCTCTGGTAAGGATAGCACTGGAGCACTACAGAGGGCTCGCTTCAAGGTTTGGAAGGCAACTTCTTGCTTTTTTGTCCAGTTGAAGGGTACGCCTTTTTGTGTCAGAGTGGTGAGGGGCTTGGCTATCTTGGAGAAGTTCTAAATAAACCTTCGGTAGTAGCCTACGAGACCCAAGAATTGTCGGATATTTGTTGGTGTCTTCGGGATCGCCCAGCCTTCAATGGCCTTGATCTTGGAAGGATCCACGTGAATTCCCTCCACACTGACTACATGACCCAAAAAGTTTACACTTCGAATCCAGAACTCGCATTTGGAGAGTTTCGCATATAGCCTTTTATCTCTTAGGGTTTCCAAGATTTGACGGAGATGTTGACCGTGCTCCTCTTTACTTCGGGAGTATATGAGAATATCATCGATGAAGACGATTACGAAATTATCGAGGAACAGACGACAGATTTGATTCATGAGGTCCATAAATGTTGCGGGGGCATATGTTAGACCGAAGGGCATTACAACGAATTCATAATGGCCATATCGAGTTCGAAAAGCAGTTTTTGGAATGTCCTCTTCTCGGACTCGGAGCTGATGATAACCGGATCTTAGATCTATTTTGGGGAAGTAACTAGCTCCTTGAAGCTGGTCAAATAGATCGTCAATCCGAGGGAGTGGATATCGATTTTTGACAGTGAGTTTGTTCAACTCCCGATAGTCGATGCACATTCTGAAGGATCCATCTTTCTTCTTGACAAACAAGACTGGAGCTCCCCGGTGTGAGAAGCTTGGCCTGATGAATCCTTTGTTCAGAAGTTCGCTTAATTGACTGGATAACTCCTGTATTTCGGCGGGAGCTAACCTGTAGGGTGATTTGGCAATTGATGTGGCTCCCGGTATGAGGTTGATTCGAAATTCAACCTGTCTTTCTGGGGGTATTCCCGGAAGGTCTTCAGGAAATACATCCGGGAAGTTGCATGCCACTGGGATGTCTTTAATGTTTACTTCTTTGGCTTTATCCACAACATGAGCGAGGAAGGCATAGTTTTTCTTGTGCAGGCACTTCTGTGCCTTGATGCATGAGATAAGATGAAGATTGGCACCAGGTTTGTCACCATAGATTATTAGGGTTTCGTGATTGGGAAGGTAAAGGCGAACAACCTTCTCGTGGCACATAATATCAGCACGGTGGGGGCTTAACCAATCCATGCCAATTATCACATCAAAACTCATAATATTTACTGGCATCAAATCTATTTGAAATGAATGGTTGTTTAGTGTTAATGTGCACCCTAAGTAAACATCTTTGGTTATTTCGGTTTTTCCATTAGCCATCTCCACCTTCAGGCTTCGCTTAGCTTCTGGGGTTGTTGGTTTAGTAAGTGTTTGAATTTTGTAACATCTGGATTTACAGGCATGACAATTTGAGTATTTCTTTTTGAATTATGAGGAGGGACTCGACGAGTTGACACCTAGACTCGTCGAGTAGGATCGCGATTTGCTGACTGGATTAATGAAGGGACTCGACGAGTCGATGGGTGGACTCGACGAGTCCGCACTGTGGACAGAAACCCTAAATCTTGGGGTCTGTGCCCTATTTAAAGGCCTTTATGGCCTTCATTTGCGGCCACTACACCCCTGAGAAACCCTAGAGAGCAGAGAGAAAGCTTGTAGTGCAAAAGGAGGGCTAATTCATCATTCTTTGGTGTGTTTTAGCAAAGGGAAGGAATGATTTCGAGCTTAGCTGACTTGTGGGACTCAAATCTTCCATCATTTCGTTCAGAGCTGCTGTGGGCGGTAAGGAGTCATGTTTATCTTCATTTGAGTAATAGATTTCATGAATCTAGGGTTTCATCTCTTCACTTTGGTAAGAGATCTAGTGTGTGTGATGTCCCCTTGTGACAATATTATCAGATCTGGACCTTGAGAGGTCCAGAGAGTCCCTATTCTTCAGCTTTATGCAATCCTTTATGAGTTTTGGGGCCTAAGTTATTATATTAAGGGCTATTTTGGCATTTAGAGATGATAGTGTGATGCATGGGCCTAAAGTTCGAACCTTTACGTGACTTTTGAATGCTAGAAGGTTAGATCTACTAGTTGGTGAAGCATATATGACCTCAGAAGGTCGTTTGAGTGTTGCCATGGAAGGAACTCGCCGAGTCCATAAGGGGACTCGACGAGTCGAGTCGGGGTTGCCCCGCGATTCGTGACAGGTGTAACCCGTCGAGTGAAGGGATGACTCGACGTGCCAGGTGAGGCTAGAAGGATTCAGAGGACCCGCATGGACTCACCGAGTCGCCCACGTGCACTCGACGAGTCGGGTCAAAGTTTGACCGTTCAGTTGACCTTAGGGTTTGGTCAAGCTGATTCAGGAGAGTTCAGGGAGGGGTAGAATGGCCTTCTACCCAATCTTTAGAGATGAGCCTATGAGAGGGTATTGATCAGGAATGTTATTATGTTAATAGAAGGAGGCTAGGTCGGGTTATCGAGCACGAGAGGTTATCCGACATCGTACGAGGCGAGTCTTCTCACTATATTGTACCTAGAGTGGTACCTATGTGTCCGGAAGGTCTTATATGCTATGAGATGTATGTGCTGTATGCTGTTATATGATATGGATGTGTTATGTATGTTATGAATGCTAAGGACCGGAAGGTCATTATGCTAAGGACCGGAAGGTCATTATGATATGGACCAGAAGGTCAACATGATATGGACCGGAAGGTCATTACGGGTAGGACCGGAAGGTCTACCAGGGTTGTGGGACGGAAGTCCTCTGAGACACAGCGATCGGATGGTCTTATAGCCTTGAGTGGCGTATGTGCGTATGTGGTATTTTGGGGAACTCACTAAGCATTTATGCTTACAGTTGTTGTGTTATGTGTCTTAGGTACCAGCGAGGATCGCGGGAAGGCGCCGGCATGATTCGTACACACTCATGGAGTTATGTCTTGTGATTCCTGGGGCATGTTTTGTTATGATAACATTGGATACATTATGTTTTGATATCACCTTATGAATAAAAGTATGTTTTAAAAATGAAAATTTGTTTTGGAAATTTACGTTGTTACAAATTTGTTACTAACGAAGCTCCGCTCAGCTCCACTATCGAATAAAATGCATGCGTAAGTGTTGTTAAGTGGGAACGTACCAGTGACAACTGTCGGGTCTTGGACTGCCTCTCCTTGACCCAAAGTCAGGACCCTCCCTGATCCTCCTGCTCCTTGATTGTTAGCTTTGGGGCAATTACGTCGGAAATGGCCAGTTTCTCCACATCCATAACAAGTGTGACTAGCCCCAGTGTTACTGTTGTTATTGTTGTTGCGGTTGTTGTTATTGTTGTTGTTGTTGTTTTTGTTGTTTGGCTATTGGTTCGGTTGGGGTTGAGATCTATAGTACCAGGTGGTATGACCCTTACGGTTGCAATTAGTGCACTGTATTTCTTTGCACTATCCATGGTGGTGAAAGCCGCATTTGTTACATTTGGGTAAGGTTCCCGAGTATTTCCTGGTAGTGGTTTGCGTAGTTGAGGCTGGAGCATGTGGTGTTCAGGCAACCTGAGCAGTAGCAGCGTGGACTGCTACAGTTTGCTGCTTTTTCGATGACTCTTGGTTTTGTTGTCCTTTTTGTTTGTTGTCCTTGTTTTTCTTGTTATCTTTTCCCTCCTTCTTGACTTCAGTTTCTCCAGCTTTGGCACCCTTCTTGTTGCCATGGTCTTTTAGCACATGACCATGTATAACTTCTTGGCTAGTCTTTTAGCACTGTCATACGTTTTAGGGTTTGCTGCTATTACATTTCCTTGGATTGGAGAGGTTAATCTCCAAATGAATCTTTCAATCTTCTTCCCTTCAGACGTGATCATACCTGGACATAGGAGTGACAATTCACTAAACCTCGAGATGTAAGCATCGATGTCTGAGTTCTGAACTGTGAGATTCCACAGTTCCTGCTCCATTTTCTAGATCTCTCCTCTTGTACAGTACTCCGCCATTAATATTTCCTTAAGCTCCTCCCATGGCATAGCATTCGCCACTGGGAGTGTCATGGCCTCCACATGACCATTCCACCAAGAGAGCGCTTGATCGACAAATGTGCAAGCTGCAAACTTGACCTTGCACTCTTCACGGCATCCGCAGATCTTGAATATTGATTCTACTTTTTCTATCCACCGCTTTAGGGTTATCACGCCTCCTGTTCCGTTGAAGGTTCGAGGCTTGGCATTCGTGAAATCTTTGTAGGTACAGACCTTTGTAGGTCCTTGGTTCATCCCTTGGTTTGAACTTCCAGCTCCTTTCCCGTTACATCCATCGTTGTTCCCGTTGTGAATGTGAGCCAGTGCTGCTGTAACGGCAGCAGAAACTGCTGCTTGAAATGCAGTCGAGTCCATTTCTGGTGGAGGCGGTGGTGGTGGTGTTGCGTTGCGGTTTCTGCGTATCGGTCTTCGAGGCATCTTCTGTCATGGCACGAAAAGATGGTGAGTATTCGGTGCATTTTGGTTTCGAGGTTCCTTGTATATAGAGCAGTTTCGGTGATTCGTTTGTGCGTGTAAATGAATACATACAATCATGAAATAAAAATAATAGAGCACATAGCAGATAACAACATCACAATAAAATATATAACTGCTTTCATTAGTAATAATCCTTTTAATACATGAAAATTGGCCTTTATAAGGCATACAATACATGAAGGAAATAAAATCTGACAGCGTAACGACTCCATGAGTAGTGTAATCACTTAATCATGAAGTCGTTAGTACATAAGGGAATCATAACAGTAGGGGTAGTAGATGAAGTTGATCCTAATCGCGGCGAGAAGGGTCGGGTGGGGTAATCAAATGCCAAAATGTCGCGTCACGAGGTCAGCCATCTCACTCATTTCCCTTGTGATCTCGTCTCTCTCATGCTCTGCTCGCACCGCTCGGGCTTCTGTTGCTAAAAGTTGATGTCTAAGGGTGTAACGCCCGTAGATCCGGGCTAGTCAATTTAGAGATAATAGGGGTCGAAAACGACTTTTCGACAAAAGATTATTTAGAATAAATAATCTTAACCAAGTTGTAGAATATGTCTCAAGGGTTCCGTACATATAAAGAACTCCGAAATCCGAGTTATAACGAAGAAGTTATGGCTCGTCGAAGTTTTTCGGCAAAACCGGCACGGCACCGGGAGACGTAAATAGTGAATTTAAGATAGATGACTTTTTAGCCTTAGCAATCTAAACAAAATTTGTAGAATATGTTAAACCGAGAACATACAAAAAAAAAAGAACTCCCAAATCTGACTTCGTATGAGGAAGTTATGATTTTTCTAAGATTTGGCATAGCAGTGCACGGCCCGAAACTCGAATTTTAGTTCGAGCGGTTTTTGGCCTATGCGACCTAAATGAGAGTTGAAGATCTCATTAATAGGAACTCAACGGTAAAAATACAGACAAAAACGGAGTCCGTATGAAAGAGTTACGAATTCTTCGCGGTCATTTAACAGTCTAATCTCCTCCTACTGTTAAATTTAAGATCAGTCGAGAATTAGCCGACAGAGTCAAAATGAAAGTTGTAGATATTATTTTTACCTACGCGTGGATATAAAGAACGTCGAAAACGGAGCTCGTATGCGAAAGTTATGAATTTTTGAAAATCGGCTGATTTCCACCCTGTGTGCGATGCCACGTGTCAGTACCAGGCTGTGACTTGGAGCCCAAGCTCACTCACGACGTGAACATCAAGAGATTCACGACGTGAGAGCCATTTCAGCCTCCTATAAATAGATGGTCGGGGGTAGAGCATTCTTCACACCTCTCAAGCTTTTCTTTCTCTCTCTGGAGTCTCTCTCTAAGCCCCCTTAAGCCCCCTAAAGCCTAGGTGAACCCCCTAGCATCCGAAGGAAGCCCCGAGGCTCCCGAAGTCCCGAGAAAAAGGGTCTTACGGTTCAGAAACGTTGCTCCAAGCGAAGCCCGGTTTTCTATAAAACCCGCTGTAAGTGAGCTACGCCTACGCTATTTTTAATATAGCTTTTATTTAATTATAGTAACGTTATTAGGGACTTATAATAAGTACTTGGGCTATTATTATGGGTTATATGAGTGTTGTTTAACGCTTATATAATAATAATAATAATAATAATAATAATAACTAGACTATTAATTAGTCACGGTTAACGTTAGACTAAACCCTAGTAGTATTGATACTAGGTTTTGTCGAAGGAAATTGTTTTAAGAGTAACGAAGTGCTGTCCGAGTGCCGAGTCACCACCATATCAGGTGAGTGCATAGTCCCTTTCATGAACATGATTTTAATACAAGTATTGATTGAAGTATTAATTATATGTTTATGTGCGAGTTAATTGATGTTGCCTGAAATACGTGTTAAAGAACATACCTGGTTATATATGATGATTTAGGATAAAGAGTAAACCTAAATTAATTATGAGGAATATTGGGTAGTATTTTCTTATGAGTACGAGTGAGTTATACTCAGAGAATAGAACTTTAGTATATGTCATTGATCCGGGAGCATGGATTAGACATAGTCATTGTCCCTAGTCCGAGAGTATGGATTGGACACAGTCAACTTTCATTAATCCGGGAGTATGGATTAAGACATAGTCAGGTGTCCTTAGTCCGGGAGTATGGATTAAGACATAGTCAGTCGTCCTCAGTCCGGGAGTATGGATAGGACATAGTCATTCTTCGTTAATCCGGGAGAATGAATTTCACATAGACACTTGTCCCTAATCCGAGAGTATGGAATGGGCACAATTATTGATCCGAGAGCATGAATTAGATCCGAGAGTATGGGTTAAGTAAGAGGTAAAATTTAAGGTCCGAGAATATGGATAGTCTCGTTGTAAGGATTAACGTGGTGGGGTAAGAGTTGCTTATATATATATATATGGTGAAATTGTATATTTTGTGAGTTCTAAATTATATATATGATATAACATTGTGGGATTGAAATCCCTATGTACTCACCAGGTTTCCCAACCTGACCCACTCCAGCTTATTTCTATCATATGTGTCGATATGAAGCTACTTTACACTGAGAGATTTAAAAGAGATGTAGATCACTAGTGTAAATGAATGTAAGTTCTGTTTATGCTTATGTTTCTGTATTGACGATGACATCCCAAGGTTTTGAAAATGAATAAAAATACATTTCTTCGGAAATGCTTTGATAATGTAATTATCATGTTTTTCTGGGAACAAATTCCGCAACATTTTTACTAAAAGAGGTACTCTTATTTTTATAAAGCATAAACAAAATCGGTCTTTTCTCGCCGTGAAAATGGGGATGTCACAGTTGGTATCAGAGCATTAGTTTAAGCGAACTATGAATACGAATTTATTTCTAGACTTAAACTTAGAATGCTAAGCGATGATTGTGAGGAGTGTGTCTAATAAATACACATGAATAGACACAAGCACTAGCTTATTAGGGAAGGATGCCTAAATTGCTTTTATGTGCTAAATGATTTGTGATGCTTTATGATGCTATCGTTTGATCGGATCTATGGTCTGTTGACGATCGGATCTGGAAACTTTACGTGTTCAGATTTCTAAACGTTTAATTACGATAGTAGAACTGGCATGTAATTTTTCGAGGTAATGAGGAGGAATACGCGTCTAAATCTTCTCTATCTATATTCTTGTCTTGATGCATTGAATGCATGCTTCCGTGAAAATAACGTCATGGTAAAGACTCATAGAGAATTGAGTAAATAAAGGAAATGAAAAGTCTTATGATAGTGAATGACACCAATCGAAAGATACCGTAAGAGTGGTATCTTGCCTTTAGAATATGTCAGGCAGTACGTTTAGAGGAGTACGGTATGTCTAAAGTACACCTTCGATTGGTGGAATGAAGGAACGATTGGTGTAATTCCCGAAGTTATCCCATCGTCTGGCGTTTCCACCACCAACTGAGTTGAAACATAATTGATGATTAAAGATACGCATGGAGGAAGTCCTAGTAGAGTCTAGGGGAAATTTTATGATTGTTTGGACACATTTTTATGTGTTAAAATTGTTTTTATGATAGTAACTTGGAAAGCTGCGAGACAATACTTGGGACGAGTATGAGTAGGTGTGAATGGTAGTAGAGGCCTATACTACCAGAAGCACATGACTTGCACTTGGATCAGGGAAAGTCACAAGGTTACCAAGGAGCTAGTAATCGATTTCATTTTATTCAAGTATGTCATTACCATCGTTTCGGTAATGAATAAGAAGATGATTGTTACTCCGACCCTAGTGGTCATATCAAATTGAGTCCAACTACGCTGAGTATGTTATGTGGTTCAGAGAATCAAGTTCGATGTAGCATCTGACTTAAAACGGAAGATTGAAATAAAAAGCGATCAGTAGAGGAATCGCGAAAAGTTGCTTGTAACTATAAATGCTACCTTTTAAGATGAGATTAGAACATGAACGAAAGTATAGTCTGTTCTGGAAGACTCTAAGAGACCTGAGTCAAAGCATTGCAGCATACGATGATAGGTCATTGGAATATGACACATCGTTCCATTTTAGTAATAAAATAACTTATCTTAGGTTTGTTAAGAAGAAGAAGCAGTCTCCAGTAAGGATCGAGATTGTGACTTGAAGGTCATAATTTGGAGTCTAACGTGAGATAGGCAGCAAGTGCAAGACCGAGCACCGCCTACAGTCAGGAAGTCTTAGAGTTAGATACACGTTCGAAGAAACATCAAAGTTACGGTTATTACTTAGGATGAAGACATAACGTATGGAGTCATCATGTGAGCCCTGTTTCGTTGATGATTCCGGGACGTAATCATCCTAAGGGGGAGATAATTATAACGCCCGTAGATCCGGGCTAGTCAATTTAGAGATAATAGGGGTCGAAAACGACTTTTCGACAAAAGATTATTTAGAATAAATAATCTTAACCAAGTTTTAGAATATGTCTCAAGGGTTCCGTACATATAAAGAACGCCGAAATCCGAGTTATAACGAAGAAGTTATGGTCCGTCGAAGTTTTTCGGCAAAACCGGCACGGCACCGGGAGACGTAAATAGTGAATTTAAGATAGAGGACTTTTTAGCCTTAGCAATCTAAACAAAAGTTGTAGAATATGTTAAACCGAGAACATACAAAAAAAAAAGAACGCCCAAATCTGAAATTGTATATTTTGTGAGTTCTAAATTATATATATGATATAACATTGTGGGATTGAAATCCCTATGTACTCACCAGGTTTCCCAACCTGACCCACTCCAGCTTATTTCTATCACATGTGTCGATATGAAGCTACTTTATACTGAGAGATTTAAAAGAGATGTAGATCACTAGTGTAAATGAATGTAAGTTCTGTTTATGCTTATGTTTCTGTATTGACGATGACATCCCAAGGTTTTGAAAATGAATAAAAATACATTTCTTCGGAAATGCTTTGATAATGTAATTATCATGTTTTTCTGGGAACAAATTCCGCAACATTTTTATTAAAAGAGGTACTCTGATTTTTATAAAGCATAAACAAAATCGGTCTTTTCTGGCCGTGAAAATGGGGATGTCACAGTCTAAGGGTGGCAACTTCCTCCTCCAAGGAGCGTGTCCGATCGGCGGAATCCTCTGGTGCGGTGGGATGGTCCTGTATCATCTTTGAAGGGTGAGGCTCGTTGGGGACTTGCTCAACGTCCCCTACTTCATCCATCTCCTCATCGGATTTCTCATACTCATAGTCTGTCTCCACATACTCCTCTGGTCCTAAACCTGCATTTGCCCCTTGATTCATACCAAGTTCTCCTTCGATCAACCCATTGGCCACCAGGGCCTAATAGTAAAGGAAACCTTGTTGGAACTCTTCCATGATGACTGCACGAGAAACAGAGGGGTGAGAAGTGTGTAAGGAGAGTGTATGTGGATAACATTTCAAAATACTCCTATAGTATTTTAATTGTTTATGTTTGAGTTCCTTAAAAGCTTTTTGGATACAAGCTTGGTAAGTTTCGGGATTCATTGCTCACCATGATCACTCGCAAACACATGTTGGTCGTATTTTGAAAAAATATAGTTGATCAGGCTCTATTTATCCCCAATACGACTACATAACTGTCCATGTTTAACCACGATGTTCAGTTTTCTCCAAAGACTTTTAGTGTTATTGTACTAAAGCACCCTAGGTATGTATTTTAGATTATTTTGTTCAGAGTAGTTTAGTCCCATTGTATTTATAGTTGCATATCTTGTATAATTAGATATGCCAGTTCACTATACACAATGCTCTGATACCAATCTGTCACACCCCCGAACCTGTGACAACCCGAAACTTTTTCCATTATCCTTACCCAGTTTTCGTTAATAAAATTTGGGTTTTTATTTATTTCCGTTCATGTTAGTATTATTTTTGGTCTAACGGAATATTCTAAGCTCAGTTCAGTCGAGTTTTGGATTCAAAAACGAGGTTTTCTAAGTCAAAGCATAGCATCCAGGCCAAACAACCCTTCGAGAGGAGTTTACGGCCGCAAACTCAGTTTACGACCGTAAACTCTGTTTACGACCGTAAACCCTGTTCACGGCCGTAAACCCTCCACCTCACCCCCCTTGGCCGTAAACTCACCCCTATATAAGGGATGAGTGGCCTTCATTTCTCACTTTACACACTCCAGAAGCTTTCTCTTTCTCTCTACAAACTTCGAAATTGCTCAAGGATCCTCAAGAATGTAAGAGATTCTTCATTTTGATTGTGTTTCTATCCTTATTCTAGTGATGAATCCATGTCTCATCTCCTAAATTTCATCATTTTCTAGATTTTATCTCTCACCAAGAACACCAAGAACACACACTAGTTCTTGGTGGCTAAAAACCTCATTCCAAGCTTCTTAACAGTAAGTAACTACCATCTGTACTTGCTATCTACTAGAAACCATCGATTTTCGCCTAAAAATCGACCTGAAACGCACGAACTGGGTGTTTACGGCCGTACACCCTTCAATGGCTGTAAACTCCATTTTTGGTCGATTATTGACCTTTAAACTCTTCCTTGAGCTGGGCACGAGGCTTAGAACACTTCCAGAAGACTAGAAAGGACCTTGAAACACCGAAAATCGCACTTTTCGTCAAGTGTTTACGGCCGTAAACCCATGGGCCGTAAACCCATGGACCGCAAACACTTGGGCCGTAAACTCTATTGGGTCGCAAAACCCTTGACCGTACACTCCTTTTACGACCGTAAACTCCCCTCTTCAATCACATGTGATTCTAATACTTATTTTCAAGTGTTTCCTGGTCCCTAGGATGATTTCCTTCCATAACAAATAGTGTTAAGCCCTCACCTAATGCATATATGTACTTTTACATGCTAAATAGGATCCGTTTGTGCCCGAGGCTTTATTTGGCGCTCAACAATTCCTAGCAACTTACACTTGAATCCTACATCAAACCGTGAGTTCATACCCCTACGCTTTTCCGAGTTTTTCATGTTTTCAGGGGGGAATACAAGCAAGAGTACAAGGAAACTTGTGCTCAAAGTATATTATTTGTCTAAAATAATTATATGTTCCGTATGCTTTTAACACAAGAAAACAGTTTTACCAAACGATTAAGGAATCAACTCGTAGAAACAGTTTTCAAAACTAAAGCAAGGAACTTGTGAATCTTGTCATAAAATGTGATATTTTACAAATGATTCATACAAAACATAAACACGATTTTCGGTATTATTACATGCAAATTGTTAGTCTAAAGTTGGAGACACGTCCTTGGTAACACTCCCACCGAATTCGAGAGTGTAGGACTAACACTTGTAACCAGAATCTCTTGTAGGGAGAGCGTGACTATTATGTATAGATCTATACGGGAATGACTATCCCGCACCTCGCTGCTAGTTACAGTGGGACCGTCAGGTCTACGGGTGACAAAGTCATAAAAGATACTGGCCCCGTTACGTTCCATATCAAGTCTAAGTACGGTTAGGACACTCGCAACCTAGATAACAGAACTTACTTTTGTAATAATGAAACAAGTGAACTAACCTCAAAGTAATAACCGATTTGATTACTAGAGGGTATTGGTAATACCCTTAGGATTTAGTTCACTACTTATTTATTAGTTTTATTTATGTAATAAGGCTAATACACCTCGCAGAGAGCAAATAAGGTTTTTCAAGGAAACTACATCTAACGATACAAGTATGGTAGATACTTGTACACCTCAGACAAGAACAGATAACCAACTATCAACTTTTAAGGAAAATATAGGATTTTCCTGGGAGAACACAACTTTTCATAAACGAACTGTTTAACATGCAACTAATGGTTAATCATACATCTTTCATAAGAAAATACAGGATTTTCTTGGGAAACAGTTTTCAAAGGCTCAAAGAAACATTTCTTTCACCAGAACTAAACGCTTATTAACTCACCAGCTTTATGCTGATATTTTAAAACTGCTTGTATTCTCAGGGCAACAATAGACAGGTACTCTTGCCAACTTTTGGAGAAGACGGAGCATTTTGGAGTCACGTCTTTTACTTTTGTTATATACTGTTATGAACAAACTATGTTTTCAAACAATGTAAATATTCTTATTATAATGTAATGGTTGTGTTTACTTCGCTTACTATGATACAACTGTTGTGATACTACGCATGACGTCACCCGCCCCCGGACGTTTCCGCCGTCCGATCCGACGGTTCGGGGGTTTGACAGATTGGTATCAGAGCTATTGTTTATAGTGAACTAAGTATACCGAACCTTACATGGTATACAACTATAAACACTAAGGGGCCGAAGTGCTCTGAACTAAAAGTATACTTTTAAAATACAAGTATTTTTGTAAAAAGTATACAAGTATACCTACATACCAGAAACAATACCATGAGTAGAACAAAACAAAGGTATTTTGGGTGTTGAACACTGCGGTTAAACCTGGGCAATTATGTAATCATGTCTAGGGTCAATATATCCTGATCAACTATATTTATTCGAGACATGACCAACATGTGCTTGGGAGTGACTGTGGTATTGCAACAGGCCTAAAACTTACCTAGTATCCATACAATAAGGTATCAAAAGAACAAAACATACAACTTAAAATATTGTAGGAGTATTTTAGCCAGAGCCGAATACATTGTTGAAATTCATTTCTAGTGTTGCTACCTATTCGTTTCTTAGCGATAACTTACTTGCATTAGTAACCTTTCTTTGCTTATCGCTTGGTAGAACACTTTATTATCAGGATGGGATATATTTTATTTCATATATCTTGAGGACTTACCATCCTCTTCTTCCTGGTTGTTTCTAGAACAAGATGCCTCCCCGAAGAAGACCCATCAGAAGAAATGACAACACTCCACCACCACCACCACCACCCCCTCAATTCGATCCAGCTATGTTCCAGGCAGCTGTTACTGCTGCTGTGGCTGCCGCGATGTCGCAAATTAATCCTGGCAGATCTGGCGGTCAGGGAGGTGGTACTCATCCCCAAAATCATGAGGGTGGTTGCCCAATGGCCCTATAAATAGAATTCAAGGGGCAGCCGAGTTTCACGACGTGAATATGTGAGATTTACGACGTGAATCCAGAAAAATGGCCCTATAAATAGAATTCAAGGGGCAGCCGAGTTTGGTTGCTCAATCTCTTCTCTCCCACTCCCGATACCCTCTCTAAGCTCTATTTTAACCACTCTGGTATCATCCCGAGACCCGAAGCAAGTCCCGAAGCCCGAAGATCCCGAGAAGAAAAGAGTTTCTGAGCCGAAGCTCTGCCCGCGAGAAGCCCGGTGTGCGAAGTGATCCCGGTTTTACCGAAGAAGTACTACTCTTAGAGCAGTAGTGCTGTCCGATCATCTTCTGATCAAGTGAGTGTATAGTCCCTTTCATAAACACGATTTTAATACAAGTATTGTTTGAATGTATTAAGTATATGTTTGGTGTGAGTGTATAGTCCCTTTCATAAACACGATTTTAGTACAAGTATTGGTTGAATGTATTATATCTACGTTATGAGTGAGTGTGTAGTTACTTTCTTCTACCACATAGATATGAAGTATTTGCTATGAAATATGTGCTATGTGTTTGTACATTGTTTGTTTACTTGAGATGGATGCTGAATGAATGTTTTATACGAGTTTTTAAATAGTTTTAAACTGTATATGTAATTTATATCTACAAATATGTTGGGTAGAACATGGGTAGATGAAATAGTTGGTGTGTGATGAAATAATGTGATAAGAGATATGTGAGGATATAATGGTGATGATAATTAGGTGATGATAGATAGGTGATGAATTACGAGTCCAGACGATGTTGTGGTTGCGTATTCATGCGATGATAGTCTAACCCTTATTATGAATTACGAGTCCAGGCGATGTTGTGGCTGCGTATTCATGCGATGATAGTCTAACCCTTATTATGAATTACGAGTCCAGGCGATGTTGTGGCTGCATATTCATGCGATGATAGTCTAACCTTTATTATGATTTACGAGTCCAGGCGATGTTGTGGCTGCGTAATCATGCGATGATACCCTAACCCTTACTAGACACATATTGAGGGAGTGATCCCCGAATTAGTATTGTCTATGCGATGTAGGCGATGATCCTTAGGAAAAGTTCTTAGGAACAAACATATAAGGAAATAAGATGTAAGGAGATGAGAGGTAAATATGATATAGGAGATGACCCTTAGGATAATATCTTTAGGGAAGATTAAATGAAGATAATGAGGATGGGTAATTGGGTTGATTGTTTGATGATTAAATATAATAATTATATTATTGTGGGTTGAAAACCCTATACGCTCACCAGGATCCCAAGCCTGACCCACTTAGTTTTCTTTACATTACAGGTAATGGCACAAGAGTATAAGTTGGTTGACTTGACGAGAGATTTTGGATTATAGACCAGTAGTTGTAAATAACTGCTATAAGGTTGAATTGTACTGTTTATGCTTTTGGTCTGTATCGGAACATGACATCCCGAGACTTTATTATTTAATGAAAATACATTCTCTCTGAGAAATGTTTTGATAAATGGTTATCATATTTTTTTGGGGACAAATTCCGCAACTGTTTTCTTTAAAAGATTACTCTGATTTTAAAACAAAGCATAAACAAATCGATCTTTTCTGGTCGTGATTTTAGGGATTTCACAGTTGGTATCAGAGCATTAGTTTAAGCGAACTAGGAATTTGTAGGATTTCTAGACTTAAACTTAGAATGCTAAGCGATGATTGTGAGATGAGTGTCTACCATATTTTAAGACACGAGCACTAGTATATTTTAGGAAAGATGCCTAAAATGCTTTTATGTGCTAAATGTTATATGTTTGCCATATATGTTATTATTTGTTCGGATCTATGGTCTGTTGCCGACCGGGTCTGGAAAACCTTATGTGTTTAGGATTCTAAGCGTACGACTACGGTATTAGAACTACCATGTAAACATTTCGGAGTGATAAGGAGATTTATACGTCTATCGTAAATAAAGCTTTCTTATCTTAAATTCTCGCGCGGTACACCAAACGTCTACTTGGATGTACAAAGCGTTATGGTGAAGACTCGTAGAGAATTGAGTAAATGGAGGAAATGAAAGGCTTATGATAGTGAATGACACATATCGGAAGATATCGTAAGAGTGGTATCTTGCCTTTAGAATATGTTTGATAAAATAACAGAACGTTTAGAGGACTACGGTACGTCTGAGGTACACCTTCGATTGGCAGGATGGTGGAACGATTGGTGTAATTCTTGAAGTTGTCCCATCGTTTGGAATTTCCATCACCAACCGAGTTGAAGTAGAATTGATGATTGAAGATACGTATGGAAGAAGTCCTAGTAGAGTCTAGGAAAAAACATTTATGATTAATTGAACACATTCGTATGTGTTAAATTGTTTTGTGATTTTAGGACTTGGGGACTGCGAGACAATACTTGGGACGAGTATGAGTAGGTGTGAATAGTAGTAGAGATCTATACTACTGGAAGCACATGACTCACGCTTGGATCAGGGAAAGTCACAAGGTTACCAAGAAGCTTGTAATTGAGTTCGTTTTTATTCAAGTATGTCGTTACCACTGTTTCGGTAATGACTAAAAAGATGACTGATATTCTGACCCTAGTGGTCATATCAAATTGACTCCGACTACGATGAGTTTGTTACGTGGTTCAGAGAACCAAGTTGGATGTAACATCTGACTTAAGTCAGAAGATTGAAATCAATGCGATCAATAGCATCGCGCTCGTTGTTAATGAAGCTTGTAGCTAGAAATGCTTTATGCTAAAATGTGATTTTATCACATTAGAATATGAAGGAAGGTATATTCCATTCTGGAATTTGACTCTAAGAGACTTGAGTCTAAGCGTTGCATCATACGATGAGAGCTCATTAGAACACGACCCATCGTTCTGTTACAATAGATAAAGGAAAGTACTTATCCTAAGAAGAAGAAGGAGTCCTCAATAAAGATTTATTTTGTAACTCGAAGGTTACGATTGAAAGTCCAACATAGTACGAAGAGCAGATGCGGGATTGAGCACTACCTGCTATCGAGAAGTCCAAGAGTTAGATACTCTTTCGAGGAAACATAGAAGTTACGATTATTACCTAGGATGAAAAGATGTAACATATGGAATCATTATACAAGTCCTATTTTCGTTGATGATTCCGGGACGTAATCATCCTAAGGGGGAGATAATTGTAACGCCCGTAGATCCGGGCTAGTCAATTTAGAGACGATAAGCATCAAAAATGGCTTTTTGATGGAAGATTATTTATAAGGATTAATCTTAACTAAGTTATAGTATATTTTACAAGGATTCCGTACATATAAAGAACGCCGAAATCCGAGTTATAACGAAGAAGTTATGACCCGTTGAAGTTTCGCGACAGAACCGGCACGACACAGCGCGACGTAAATAGTGAATTTACGTTAGAGCGATATTTGGCCTTAGCGATCTAAATAAAAGTCGTATAATACGTTAAACCGAGAGCGTGCATAAAAAGAACGTCTAAATCTGACTTCGTATGAGGAAGTTATGATTTTTCGAAGTTTCAGCATTAGCAGTATGCAGCCCGAAGTTCGAAAATGAGATCGAGTGATTTCTAGCCGAAACGATCTAAACGAGAATCGAAGATCTCATCGATAGTAGTCCAACGGTAAAAAGACAGACAAAAACGGACGCCAGACGAAGAAGTTATGGATTTCTAACAGAGTTTTCCTGCCCGGCCTACTAAAAATAATATAATAAAAATAAAGTCAAAATTAGCCAACGAAGTCTAAATGAGAGTTGTAGAGCATAATCCCACCTACGCGTGGATATAAAGAACGTCGAAAACGGAGTTCGTATGCGAAAGTTATGAATTTCTGAAGTTCGGGGCGCGAAACCCCAAATCTGTCAGAGTTCACGACGTGAATACAGTGTTCACGACGTGAACTCAGTATTTATGACTTTTGGAGCCTGGCAGACGCAAGTTGCGATGACGCACCTGATGACTATTGAACTCACGACGTGAATATGTAAGATTCACGACGTGAATCTAGAAAATGGCCCTATAAATAGAATTCAAGGGGCAGCCGAGTTTGGTTGCTCAATCTCTTCTCTCCCACTCCCGATACCCTCTCTAAGCCCTATTTTAACCCCCCCCCCCCCCCCGAAGCCCCGGTATCATCCCGAGACCCGAAGCCCGAAGATCCCGAGAAGAAAAGAGTTTCCGAGCCGAAGCTCTGTCCGCGAGAAGCCCGATGTGCGAAGTGATCCCGATTTTACCGAAGAAGTACTACTCTTAGAGCCGTAGTGCTGTCCGATCATCTTCTGATCAAGTGAGTGTATAGTCCCTTTCATAAACACGATTTTAATACAAGTATTGTTTGAATGTATTAAGTATATGATTGGTGTGAGTGTATAGTCCCTTTCATAAACACGATTTTAGTACAAGTATTGGTTGAATGTATTATATCTATGTTATGAGTGAGTGTGTAGTTACTTTCTTCTACCACATATATATGAAGTATTTGCTATGAAATATGTGCTATGTGTTTGTACATTGTTTGTTTACTTGAGATGGATGCTGAATGAATGTTTTATACGAGTTTTTAAATAGTTTTAAACTGTATATGTAATTTATATCTACAAATATGTTGGGTAGAACATGGGTAGATGAAATAGTTGGTGTGTGATGAAATAATGTGATAAGAGATATGTGAGGATATAATGGTGATGATAATTAGGTGATGATAGATAGGTGATGAATTACGAGTCCAGGCGATGTTGTGGCTGCGTATTCATGCGATGATAGTCTAACCCTTATTATGAATTACGAGTCCAGGCGATGTTGTGGCTGCGTATTCATGCGATGATAGTCTAACCCTTATTATGAATTACGAGTCCAGGCGATGTTGTGGCTGCGTATTCATGCGATGATAGTCTAACCTTTATTATGATTTACGAGTCCAGGCGATGTTGTGGCTGCGTAATCATGCGATGATACCCTAACCCTTACTAGACACATATTGAGGGAGTGATCCCCAAATTAGTATTGTCTATGCGATGTAGGCGATGATCCTTAGGAAAAGTTCTTAGGAACAAACATATAAGGAAATAAGATGTAAGGAGATGAGAGGTAAATATGATATAGGAGATGACCCTTAGGATAATATCTTTAGGGAAGATTAAATGAAGATAATGAGGATGGGTAATTGGGTTGATTGTTTGATGATTAAATATAATAATTATATTATTGTGGGTTGAAAACCCTATACGCTACTTGACGAGAGATTTTGGATTATAGACCAGTAGTTGTAAATAACTGCTATAAGGTTGAATTGTACTGTTTATGCTTTTGGTCTGTATCGGAACATGACATCCCGAGGCTTTATTATTTAATGAAAATACATTCTCTCTGAGAAATGTTTTGATAAATGGTTATCATATTTTTTTTGGGACAAATTCCGCAACTGTTTTCTTTAAAAGATTACTCTGATTTTAAAACAAAGCATAAACAAATCGGTCTTTTCTGGTCGTGATTTTGGGGATGTCACAGTAGATACTTGTACACCTCAGACAAGAACGGATAACCAACTATCAACTTTTAAGTAAAATATAGGATTTTCCTGGGAGAACACAACTTTTCATAAACGAACTGTTTAACATGCAACTAATGGTTAATCATACATCTTTCATAAGAAAATACAGGATTTTCTTAGGAAACACTTTTCAAAGGCTCAAAGAAACATTTCTTTCACCAGAACTAAACGCTTAGGAACTCACCAGCTTTATGCTGATATTTTAAAACTGCTTGTATTCTCAGGGCAACAATAGACAGGTACTCTTGCCAACTTTTGGAGAAGACGGAGCATTTAGGAGTCACGTCTTTTACTTTTGTTATATACTGTTATGAACAAAATATGTTTTCAAACAATGTAAATATTCTTATTATAATGTAATGGTTGTGTTTACTTCGCTTACTATGATACAACTGTTGTGATACTACGCATGACGTCACCCGCCCCCGGACGTTTCCGCCGTCTGTTCCGACGGTTCGGGGGTGTGACAGAACCAGACGGCGGAAATGTCTGGGGGCTTGGGTGACTTCATCTTGTAATACCATCACAGTGAATATAAATGAAACATGACAAACACCATCATCATACATACCAAATACAACCATCATTGTTTACATCAAATATTGTATTAAAAATTACATGCCCAAATAGTTAATGTCTGATGATACAAAATATGACAATTTCCACATGTTCCTGTCGACTTTTCTGCTTAACGATTTCCTGAGAATACAAGTTAATTTGAAAAGGTCAACACATATAATGTTGGTGAGTTCATAAGCATGTTTGAGTAAAATGTTTTGTATTACTTTGTAAACACCAGAAAATCTGATATTTTCCGAAAAACGATTTGAAATGTTTGTGTCCGATCTTGTATTAATGCATGTGTGTTAATGTTTGAAAATGTATAAAGTGAATGGTCCCAGACAATCCGATATTGTCTGTCTATAAAACGTTGTGGTCTTATCAGTGTAAGTTTCCGTGTTACCAAACTGTAAAGGTATTGCGTAAATTTTTATAATGGTGTTAATTCCTCTAAGTGAGTCATTATAACCATACTTGATAATGACTAATCCGCCTGTCATTATGTTTTCGGACGCCGACGTGTTTATGGTAAGGTTTGTCACCCTAGACTGACCTAGTCTAACTGTAGCGAACAACTCAGGTGTGGGGTGTCACCCCCGTATAGATCTATACACAAACTCCCGCTTTCCCTCCAGGAGACTCTGGTTATAACTACAGGCTACGGTTATACACTCGATAGGTGTCAAACGAAGTGTCTCACAAGATCCTTAACTAAATTTACGTGAATATGAAATTTGCACAGAGTATATTGTTTCCATGTGTATTTTAAGTTTATGATGTCTGACGAGTATGTAGGTGGATATTCCAGGCCCAACAAACATGTAAATGGACTACTAAGGCCCAATAACATTTAAAGTATATTCCAGGCCCAATAAGCATGAAAAAAGGACAACTAAGGCCCACTAAACATGTAGATTATATTCCAGGCCCAATAAACATGTAAAAGGACAACTAATGCCTACTAAACATGTAAATTATATTCTAGGCCCAATAAACATGTAAAAGGACAACTAAGGCCCACTAAACATGTAAATTACATTCCAGGCCTAATAAGCATGTAAAAGGACAACTAACGCCCACTAAACATGTAAATTATATTGCAGGCCCAATAAACATGTAAAAGGACAACTAAGGCTCACTAAACATGTAAATTATATTCCAGGCCCAATAAGCATGTAAATGACGTAATTTATCCGTTTGTTATTACGTTGGTTGTTTAAACTTAGTTGTTTACCAAATGGCATAAAAGGCCCACTTGTTGTAAAAAAAATACATTTTTGGTCCTTAAAACCGAAAATTTACAATTTAGGCACATTTTTGGTAAAAATGACACTTTAGGTCCTTTAAAACCAGAAGTTTACATTTAAGGGCTTTATTTGAGTAAAATAACATTTTTAACCCCATTTTTGTCAAAAGATCATTTTCGGCCCAAAAGTATAGTATTTATTTCTTTTTGGCCCAAGTTTGATAAAATTATCATTTTCAGCCCTTATAATCGAAAAATGACATTTTTGCCTCAACTTTGTTTAAAATGACACTTAAGCCCACAAAAGTCCAAAAATTTACAGATTTAGCCCAAAACCGTAGATGCCCAATATGAGGCCCATTTGCGAAAGTTTACACTTTTAGCCTGTGACAACTGTCAATTCAGGTCATTCTCGGAGTCATGCATCTTTATAATAACCATTCATGCACATCATGCCATGGCCTAGTAGTATAAATTAGGTCAAAATCTTGCATAACCTATGATCCATCTAAGACCTAGGACTAATATACTTGACACTTACGATTCTAGTAAGTTGCTTAACTACAATAGGAAATGCTAATGCTATAATTTGAATGAAACTTTCAAGCTTTGTTATAATTGAAAAAGGGTATAAAACCCTAAAAATAAATTAAAATATTCTAATTATACTTCATTATGATGATGAACATCAAACAATATTCCAAAAACCCTAAAGAGCCCAAAATCCAAATTTATAAATCTTAAAGCTTAAAAACTTTATAAAATTTGGCTATAAACTTCCAAATATCAAATTTTATTAATCAAATTATGGATTATACCAATGAAATAGAAATATAAATTATCATGCATTAATCATAATTAATTAGTTAAAAACAAGATTTTTAAATAAATCAAATTGCTTAAAAAATCACTTTTATAAAAATTAGGGTTTTTATAAAAATTAAGGAGGGATTTTTATAAAATTTGAATTGAGGAGAGAGAAGGCCCTAATCCACTCAAAAATCTGGCCATTCTCCCCTCCCCATGCCCTCTCTCTTCCCAAAACTCAATCATTAAGCTTAAACCTCCACACTACCTCTTCTCTCTTCACTCTCTCACACTCCACCCTCCTAACACACAAACTCTCTTCCTCTCTCTCTCTAACTCACGAAATTTCTCTCATTCCTCTGCCAAATTTCGAGATTTTGAAGACTTTGAAGTGTTCTTACTTCCCTCAAGATCAAAACCAAGGTAAACAACAACATCTTCTTCCATAATTTCATGATTCTACTTCCTCTTCTTCTTAGTTTTCTCTTCTTTTCGGATTCTATGCCTTTCCATGGCTAGAAATTTTTATTTTTCCCTTGTGGTTTGTAGATTCTCACCATAACACAATGCATGTGTTTGAAATGGTGAAAATTCGGGATCAGACCCATGCAAGGAGTGAAAATGATGCACATATGTTCATGTGACTTCAAAAACAAGTATTACATCTTCTTCTCCATTTCTTTTGTGTTCTTGCATGATCAAAAGCATTTAAACCATTTCTAGTACATCTTGGATGCTCATTCACTCCATGCATGTGCTAGAAATCGGACCTTATCAAAGGCATGCATGATGTTCTTGTCAAAATGTCCTAAGGATGCACTCAAAGCAAACATGCAATCTGCCAGATTACTTTATTCAGCTTTGAACGACCATATCTCGGTCATTTCTTAACCAAATCATGATATTCTTTTTGTATTGGATACTTCCATGAGTTAACTTTCAAACCCAACTGGTCTCACTGTAAAATATTAAATATCCGATTTTTGGCAATTTTTACAAAATGGTTGCGCAAACAGCTCTTTTTCTATGATCACCATTTTTGCCTTGCATGATCAATGGCCTTAAACCCAACCATAAATCTGGGGAAAAATACTTTAGAAACTTAACATATCCAGTGAATGATGGTTGAAATTTCGTGGCTTAAAACCCCACTGAATGGGCTACATAAATTCATGAACTTCAGCCACATTTATATCTCATGCACCATTGCATGCAACATTTCTTAATTTGTTTGGGTTCAATACCCCTATTTCCCTTCTGAATAAATTTCGAACATTTTTCCTTTTTAAAGCCCTCACATGCATGTGATAATCTGTAAAATACCAAAAGCTTTTATTATTTCTTTGATTTACTAAAACTATTGCTAGAAACCAAGGGCATAAATCACATAAAATAATTCCAGAGGTCAATAAATCCAGAACAAATTCATGAATGACCCTTATGATGGATAATGACTCCTCACTAAGTTTCATCAATTTTTGTTGCTGTTTGGTATGATTTCCAATTTTCTTTTTGTTAGGATATAATAAATCACAAAACCACTTTGGAGAGTGTGAAAATTTTATCTAACAATTTTCACATACCTTACCTGTGATGGATGACTCAGAAAAATAATTTCAACATTTTTCATCATGCCTTGCTATTTTTCCCAATTTTTGGTAATTATAATGGTTTAAAAATAGGAAAAATAGTTCAGATTATCCAAAATTCATGAAAATTTACCAGAACATCATGTTTTACAGTAGGAGGTTACATAAAAATTTTAAGGATTTTTCTCCACTGTAAACTATTTTTCTCTTAATTTCTAAAGTTAATTACACTTAAATACACATAAATACCCAAAACCGGATTATATAATATGAAGACCACTTTTGATATTTTTCTCAGGTTATTTATACTGTAAATGATGTTACAAAAATTTTTGGTAATTTATTTTAACTGTTTAATATTATTTCTTCAATTAAAGATTATTTAAAGGAATAAAACAAGGAAAAATAGAAATACCCACTGAAAAATATCTTTTATATTTTTGCCAGCCTATTTATGTAAAATAACAGTTAAATAAAAAGTTTGGGTAATTTTGGAAACTGTTTTCTATTTATTTCAATTTTTATTGGAATAAATGCTCAAAAATCATAAAATATAATTAAACAGCTTGGAAATCCATTTTTATAATTTTCCCAGCTTAGTATTGTGTAATAACAGTTAAATAAAAAGTTTGAGAATTTTTATCCTTTGAATGCTACTTCCGTGAATTTATGTTGTAATAAGGACTTAAAAATTTGGAAAATTTATATTCCAATGTTGTAATTAATCGCACGATTTGTAGAATTTCATTATTTCAGAAAAAGTGTAACCAATTAATATAAAATCAAATACTAAAACATAAATTGGCATTTCACTATATGTAGAATTTAGTATATTAGCATTAGATTTCGACATGGAAACTCACTAGTGTGTGTTTGATGTCGTAGGATCCCGGTAGTAAGACGTTGGTGCATTCCGAAGTACCCCTTGTACCTACTCGAAACGTTGTGAGTATTCACGCACTCCCCTATTTTCAGTTTTTATGTTTTAGGGTGGAAAAGCATGTCCCGAAAAACTATTATTTGAATGTTGTATTTAAATTGATTTGTATCAAACATGATTGCTATTTTATTGCTATGTCTCTCTATGTATGTCTATGCAACACGGAACATGAGAACTTATCGTACTAAGGCCCTTCCCTTATCTCTAACCATTAACTCTTTGAGCCAATGGTCATTATGGATAGCGCTATTAGGAATTGACAACTCCTCACTCGCCCTATTGCTGGAGTGCATGATACCATATTCATCTATGGAACGATAAGCATAGATCTTGATAGGGCTTCAGTCATAGGTTTGGTTGAGACTCATTGTTTGCTCATACACATACAAACTCGTTACACATTATAG
This sequence comes from Lactuca virosa, assembly GCF_052849685.1. Classification (NCBI taxonomy): domain Eukaryota; kingdom Viridiplantae; phylum Streptophyta; class Magnoliopsida; order Asterales; family Asteraceae; genus Lactuca; species Lactuca virosa. The sequence continues at coordinate 256,756,082 of NC_136434.1, forward strand.
CAATAAACTTGTTATCTATTATGGCAATAAACTCGTTTATCAATTTTAGCAATCAACTTTGTTTCTCATTATAGCAATGAACTTTGTTCTCATTAAAGCAATGTACTTGTATTTATGAAAAGTCTTATACCAAATCTTGATTTTATAAACCTGTGAACTCACCAACTATTTTCATAGTTGACGCTCGTTTTACATGCTTTTTCAGGAAATAATTAGTAACTGGATATAGAGATTCATCATCATAGAGCATGCTGCATCGTGTGGAAGTTATTTTATGAAGTTATATTTTGAACAATGTCATTTTGGAAAACTTGTACTTTGTTTTGTTTAAGCTATGGGTTGTAAACTTCTAAATATTGCTATGGTGATGTATCTTTATCTTTTGCAATGAAACCTTTGTCGCTGTCATACCTTGCGTTTCTGCTTTAGCGGGGTGTGACATAGCCCTTCTAAAATCATAAATACCATAAAGATCCATATTTATTCAAATAAATCTTTTCCAAAACCGTGAGTTATGCATAATACTTCACTTTTTGATTATTTTGACATTTTTGGCCCTTTTATGCATTTTTCTTAGTTTTAAACCACCTTGAATTGTTTTAAACCTTTTCTTTGCATAATAAGTTGTATCAAGTGTTATGTTTCACAAATATCATCATGTTTTAGCATATTTTCGAGTTCATGAAGTCTATAAAACACAATCACATTTAGATCATGAAAAACACACAAAATCATGCATACACACATAGATCTACACAAAACAACTTGTGTTCTCCCCCAAAACATAGTAAAAACCGAAAATAGGGGGTATGAACTCACATTGGGGTTGATGGATCGGTTTTTGGAAGAAGATTGGAGGAGATTTCGGCCTAGCTTGCTTCTTGAGAGGATCCTCAAAAATATGATGATTCTAGGAGTATTAACACGAGATTTGTGATGTTTTGAGGAAGATCTAAACATAAGATGCATTAATCCAACTTAAGAGTGAAGTATCTTACCTAGTATGTGAGTTTGAAGAACCTTCTTGTGCACACACACCCACTCACGGGTTTATGGAAGAAAATAGGGGAGTTCTTGAGGGCTTGGAAGTGAAATGAAGTTTGAATGATTTTGGTGAGGAAGAATGGCCTTAGGCCGAGAATAAGAAGAGAGAAGGAGATAAGAGAGAAGTGAGAAGTGACATGCATGGATATATGAGATTTCCTAAATATTTGTTATGTAAATTGCATGGATAACCACCATGTAAAACTTAGGTGACATCTTAATAATTTTTCATCTTTTTTTTTAATGTGTATATATATATATATATATATATATATATATATATATATATATATATACAACCGAGGATGGGAGGAAGGAAAAAGAGAAAGAAATGTTTGAGCCATTTTTGAATATATTCGAAATTACATGGCCCAATATGAAAGTTTTTGGCCCATTAGGCCCATATGAGGGTTTACGGCCTAAAAAGGGTGAACATAATGGGTTTTCGGCCCATTTAAGTTCAAGAAGGTTGTTCACGGCCCATTAAGGCCCATGGAAACGAAGTGGGTCACTGGAGGTCCAATAGGGCCCATAAAAGTGAAGTGAGATATTCTAGGCCCAACATGGCCCAAAAGGTTATAGTTTTATGAAAGTGGGTCCAATTAGAGCCCAAATAACCAAGTTGTAAGTTTATTGGTCCATTAGGCCCAATAAATGGTTTCTAGTCCAATAGGGGTTTGAACTGGGAAAATTAGGGTTTCGAATCTCACAGTTGAGTATATGAGATGTATTGAATTTGGTTTTGAACTTCACGCTTGAGTTTTGATTCAAATGGTTGATTTTAAATGAGCATAGAGCATAGTATCAACTTAAAGTTACAATTTATACAAGAGTTGAGTATACAAGGACAGAATTTCCTAGCCAAAAATGCTAGTTGTGACAGTCTGCATAACAAGTTTTCGTATTTTTTGCATAATTACACGCTCGATTGAACCATGTGACTTCTCCCTTTACATCTATCCATTTACTGACAATATCTGTTTGTAGCCGGTGTTGCCCTTCTCCCATTGCATGGTTGAACAAAGTTGTTATGTTGGTCCATTCATCACCTACCCGGCAATGCGGGGGAGCCAGTGACGTTACACCCTCCTTAACACTAAGCCAACATCGTGTTACAACTAACACCTCGTTTGTCGTCCATGGTCGTGGAGAACTGGAACCAGGTACTGCATTCGAAAAAGTTGCTACATTCGACGACATTTCTTAATATGGGTGTTTGTTTCGTATAAATGATATGGGTGTTCGTTTCGTATAGATTAAACATCTACTTATAATAATAAAAAAGGAGTTAACAAGGACTTGACAAGTGTAGTGGAATCTTTATGTACTACAGTGACTTATCATGTCAACCAGTCATTTATGTGTTGTCATTTTGAAGTTTGACTATGATTTGCAGGTTACTACAATGACTTGTCATTTATGTGTAGTCATTTTCAAGTTTGACTATGAATTCCAACTCTGACTACGAAATGGTTGCCTTTGGACTATGATTTGCAGATTACTAGGATGTATAAATACGACATATAGGATCGTTTTCTTATTAAATATACTATATATAATCTCAAATTTATTATGTTTTCATCCTCAAAGTTCGAAATTTGTTCATGCAACGAATTAGATTGTTACTACTGTGATCCAGTCGACCCCTTTTTCACACCCTCTTTAGCAGGACCATATGTCGAATGAAAATTTTCAAGAATTGAAAACGGCTGAAGAACAACAAAAACAAGATAAAGAGTAATCCCGACTTCTTAGTCAACGTCGTAAAGTTATTGCATCGGAATGCAAACAAGCTCAAGAATGGATAGACCTTAATAAAAAGAAAATCAAAGAGCATGAAGAATAGATAAAAAAGACTAAGAAGACTATAAAAATGACTAAAAAATAGTTTGCTGACAAGGACGCAGAGATGATACATCTTAGGGTGCAAAATGATCGTTTGGAAGATAAAATGAGAATTAGGGATGACTATATAACAATCGAGAAAGAGAAGTACCCATTGCAGTTCCCTGAGTTTAATAACTAGTTAAAAAAAATGTTGTAACATTAGCATGTCTTGGGTTTACTATTTTTTTTAGATTAATATGTTTGTTTATCGTTAATTTCCATGTATAAAAGCATAACAACATCTTAGAATATAAAAGCTTCATTTGCTGTTATAATGTTCAAACTAAATTAAAATATAAAAGCATAACACCAACATCTTAGAAAATTAATAAAAACATTACAATACATAATAAATTAACAACTCTTCAATTTAAGGTTGTTTTAAATCAAAATCGGCATGATAAGTCTATGAGCAACTCGTTGAAGCCCCAATATTAAATGTCATTTCCATAGTAGGAATTCTCGTGCTACGTCCTCCACTGTCGGACACCCTTCCAGAACAATTGTTTCTCATTTGTCCTGCTTGACTACATGTAGAACACTCTTTTCTAATTGGACCCTCGCGTTGGGATGGAATGCATTCCGTTTTTCTTGGCCTGCCTGGCTAGCGTTTATCCATTATAAGTAGCTTAACAATCATCAAATCATCGGGGATCTCCCATTCGGATGGATTTGGCAAAGGGTTTACTGATTCCTTATACGTTTTCCTCAATTTTTCTGTATGGTAAGAATTTAATGCAAACATCGAGCAGTCTTGGTAATTGTTGACTGTTAACGCTCTTATGACATAACCACAAGGTATGTCGTCAAGTTGCCAATGCCTACATGTACATGTCATTTGTTGGAAATCAACAATGGCGTTTTGTGCCCCCTTTTTGATCTCGCATTTCTTACTTGAGATCATGCAAACATCCCAATTACTAAAAGAATTTTTATTTTCTTTTACAATATCATCGGCCAAGGGGTGAGTGTTGTCGTTGCTTCCGCTTAAAAAATAGACAAAATTACACAGGTAAGATCAATAACATTTAACACAAACATTAATATTAAAACTTAGTACCTGCAAAGTTACGTCTTTGAAACCACCACTGTTGCATTGTTGCATGAAAAAAGTCGATCAACATCAGTATCGGCACCTTACATGCATGTCTAGATAATGCATTTATAGACTCCGCACTGTTGGACGACATAAGATTGTATCGGTTCCCTCTAAAATGTGCCCTAGAACAAGTTTCAGGATTTATACTTTGTAAATATTCCCATACCGGTTCTTTTGTCTTTTTCATAAGGTCCATGGCAGCATCAAAACCATCAACTGTATAGGCTCTACAAGCCTCCCAAAAAATTCCTTTAACTATCTTACTCTTCCCGTATCTAGCTACTATGTTGAAATACAAATGGACACCACATATTCCGTGATTAGCGTGAGAAAAAATGTTGGCAACAGATGTCGCTATAAATGGAGACCTATCAGATATAATTGTAAGCTCCTCCATATTGCCTATGTAATCACGTAGTTTTTGAAAAAACCATGTCCAAGAATCTGTACACTCATTTTTGCATATACCATATGTAACCGGTAATATTTGGTTTTGTCCGTCTTTAGTAACTGCAAGTAACATGGTACCTTTGAACTCGCCCTTTAGGCGGGCTCCATCTACTACAAGGGTCGGCTTACAATAATTGACAAAAGCGCGTACCTACAATACATTGTATATCTATTCAAATACATTGATTATAGTTAGGTACACCAAAATAAAAATAATAATACAAACCGAGCAACTAAGTGCGACATACAAGAACTCAAACCGAGCATCACCGTTTGTTTGGATATGTGTCACCGTACCAGGATTATGTTTGACCAAATTGTGGAAATAAGCCAGAAGTTTGGTAAAAGAATCATCTTTCGTACCCCTTAACAAGAACATTGCATATTACTTCGCACGCCAAACCTGATGGTATGAGATATTGATTTTCAATTGAGCATTCATATCATTAATAATATCTTGTCCCCGATATACTCTACTATAATCTTCAGCCAAAACATCAACAAGATATTCACCCAAAACATATTTGTTTGCTTTTTGATGATTACATTGCAAAATTGTTGAAGAACATGTGTGTACGTCAACAAATTTATTCACTTGGAAAAGTCCGCCAAAATTTTTAATTCCTTTTTCTCTTAGTAACCAAGAACAATTTTTCCCAACATACACAACCTCATACCTTGATTTGGTCGATCTACCTGTCCTCGTCTGAAAACCTTCTCAAAGACATATTTTTCCCAATCGCCCGTTTTATAAGGTCTTTTTCTTAAATATACTGAGACATTTAATCTTTTGATGATTGATGTCTACCATCTGTGCTAGGATATCTTCATTAACTTCAATTGCACATGCTGGTACAGGGGGCCTACCGTAAAAAAGGTTATCGGGAAACTTAGCTTTAACTTCATCACCCAAATCATCTCCATCAGAATTGCTTTCTAGGTCGGTTATATCTAAAGCTACATCAGCAACATGAACATAATCCCCGTAAGCATGTACATTTTCATCTTTCTAAATCATAACTTTTTTCTTTTTACTATTATCTACTACACCTCTATTCATAACTTTAACTTCTTGTTCGGGAACATCAACACAACGACCACCCACGTCATTAAGATATGTACCAACATCATCATTACCAACGTACTTGTAATTCTCAGGATCCACATAGTGAATATGTGAATACCACATATTAACATTTTCAGCAACACTATGAAATTGAGGTACACTAGGAGTCATGAAAGTACCTATTGGATTGTTGCTCCCTTTATCGCTGCATAAGTTAGCAACCGGCTCATTTCCACTCTCGCTACCCTCCGTAACCGCATCACCTTCATCAACCACCACAAAGACTTTCACAACCCTTCCTCCAATCGATTTGATTACATTGATCAACATTCTAACATCCATGTCTTCAACTATGGATATATAATGATTCAATTCAGGATGATGGAAACGAAGACTAATTTTATATTTGTCTAACAAACTGGTTTTCCTTCTCACCAAAGATACAAACTCACTATAACTAATGTACTCAGAAAATATCAAAGCGAATTCAGAAATACCTCCATGTGGACATATGTATTCAAGATTTGTTTCAATAATTTTCCACCTCCCACCGGTTACAACGCAAACCAAATATTCATTCATTTTATTAGAGAGGTTTTAAAGAAATTTTCCAAAGAAATAACAACTAAGCTGATAATTTTTTTGCAAAACTTTATATATATTAAAGTTATTTCGTAGTCAAACCCTACCAATTTCGTAGTCAAAATTAAAAAAATTAAAAAAAAAACCAAAATCGCAGTTGAAATGCAGAGGAAATCGCAGATGGGCTTAGTCCATCTGCGATTTTAAGGGGGCGAAGGAGGTATTTATACAACAAAAAAAACTATCTGCAAATATACAAGTCGCTAAAGCACGTCTGTGCGTTAGCTACTTGTACGTTCGTAGATGGCTTTCCAAAATCGCAGATGGACTTAATCCATCTGCGATTTTGGTGGCTAAAAATGCAATTTGGGTTTTTTTTTTGACTATTTTTCACAAAGTAATTAATATTTTTGGCTAAATTTGCAATTTTCTCATATTATATTTTAGACAAAATTGCAAAAATGGTCCCTGTGGTATGCATTTTTTGGGGTTTTAGTCAAAACCTCGACTTTTTTGGCTTCGTGGTCCTTTTGACCATGTTTGCTTGTGATTTTGGTCCCTCGAAAAACTGAAAAGACTAAAATGCCCTTTCTGATATACTTTTTATGTTTTTTCATTTTAATTTAAAGGAAAAAGAAAATAGTTAATTAATTTGGGCCCACATCTCTCCCTCTCTCTCTCTCTCAAGAAAACCCACACAATTATTTGTCTGTAAAAAAACACACATACATTTCACGTAGTGGCCGTGTTCATAAAAATACAACACACACATACACTCAATGTTCCAGACCTGAAACAAATATGGAGAAGGGGACTTGTTCTTAGTCTCGGATTTGAAACGAAACCTTAATCCAGAAGTCGAAGGGCATATCTGAAATGAAAACCTATGCAAAAAATCATAATTCGAAGAACACCGCCTTAAACGACGATGAACACCACCAAGAATGGGACTAGCTCCAGAATCGCTGCTTTCTCAAAATCCGAGTTTGTGCTTATTATTTGTAATCAATCGATGAAGGATTCTATTAAATGGGTTCATACAGGTGAAGAAGATGGATCCGAGTTTTGAGTCATGGTTTTTAACATAAGTTTCAATTTTGAATGGGATTGAGTTTTAGTGCATCAATCAGAGGTTGTGAAGGGATAATCTTTGTTAGAGATATTTTCTTCTTTTTAGATGAATCTAGAAGAAGTTCTTGAGGGTTGGATCCAACATCTGCTGCTATGGAGGTACTATAGGAGTTGAATATTGGTGGATCCAACAGACGTTAGGCTATGATCTAGACACATATGATTGTCATCGCATCATCCATGGAAGATTGTTGTATCATCTCATAAAGCCAGATCTTCAATTAAGAAACATTTTGCTCGCGAGTAGTTAATAGAAAATCGTAAGTTGCACTGCATAATTTGCGGATACGAAACCCCAAAATTTCAAGTAATTTTTGAAAAGCAATCCATAGTTATTCTCTCAGATCTTCATAGTAATTTTCTCAGGCCTTCACAAATTAAGACAGAGCTCGTTCAGATTTCATTAAATCTTGGCAGCAGTTTGTGTTCTTCAAGCTTTGTGGATTGAGCGGGGGTTTGATGTGCTTACAGTTTCTAGGCAGAAAAGGGGTTGAAAGTAGCTATAATGGTTCAATCTATTAGGTCGGTAGTTGATGAAGAGAGAAATGTAGGTGAGGCTAAACTAAGTTAGGATTTCAATTGTTGGGGGGGGGGGGGGGTAGAAAGGAACCGATCAAGTGTTTCTTGAATCTTTTTTTTAGAGAGATGAAGAAGAAAAGCAAATGAAGTAGAGAGAGAGAGCAGGTGGGCCCCTTCTTATTTTTTTTAATTATTAAAATAAATAAAATAGCATTAGATTTAAGAAGAAATGAAAGAAAAATGGAAAATAAATACCCCAAGGTTATTACAGTCATTTCACTATTCAGAGAGACCAAAAAACACAACAAAACTAGCTAAAAAGAACCATGAAGCAAAAAATCAGAGTTTTGACTAAAACCCCAAAAAAAATCATTCTACAAAGACCATTTTTGCAATTTTGTCTATATTTTATGCCCTTGATTTAATTTTAAGTATTTATTATTTATCTAAAGTTTATAAATAAAAAATATACAATATATAAATATATACTAGAGTAATATATAGATCATTTGTACGTGAGTAAATGTTTCTATTAAATTACGATAAATAGTTAAATTAATTAAACGAGAGGGTTTTATATAATATTTTAGATAGATAACGATAAATAGTTAAATTAATAAAAAAAATAATAAAAATGTTTAATCATTTGGAAAAACAATTCTAGAGATCAATATAATCAAACAGTGAGGTGATAAGTTTACTATTGGAGTAACCATCCAATGACATGGCATGTGACAAATTTTTGGGTGTGAAGGAGGGTTTGGACTTCAGGTAAACCGAGGGAGCATATCGCCATTAAATTCGTTACTCTTGCTCGGCTACTGAGAGGATAACAGCGAAGATGATCGGAGTAGGGAAGATTAAGCAGTACACGAATGTTGTGGATAAACCCCTTAGTAAAGGCAGACAAGAGGTAAGATCCACCCAATTTCTTTCTGTTAACTAAGATCCCAAAATTCAATATTCCGACAGCGATCCTTATGCAATTCAGCGCGTTTAGGGTTCTCAGAGAAATTCCAAAAGGGGAAATTGGGAACTGATCCAGAAAAATAACTTTTACTTTCTGTTGCCCAAACGGTAGAACTTCTGGACAAATCTGGGCGTACCTTTTTCTGATTATGTGTCTTAGTTAAAAGGAAAGATACACGTCGGAACTTTGAATCTCGTTTTTTAATGCAAAATTGATAACGTATTTGTGAGATAAATTAAATACCGGTGTTACTGTATTTGAGTTGCTTGTTACAAAGTTTGAACATGGATATTTCATCTTTATCGCAAAGGCTTACAAATTCTTCCAGTTTTGAAGTTGGAATGCAACAGATTTGACCTTGAAAGTCAAAGTATATATGTTGTGGGGCTGAACAGTTCTGTATTACAATATGCAGGTCAGTTTAAGTGGATTTGCTTACTTATTCTCAGAGCTTGTTCAGTACAACCAAACTCAGGTTGACAACATTGGGGAACTAGAAAGGAGGTAACCACATGCTGTTTTTAGTTAAACCTATTAAAATAGTTAATAATTTCAGCTGTTAGATTAGATTTTTGACATGCAGCATAAACAAAAAGGATTTAGTATTTGTGGTATTTTGAAATCCCTCTCTTTGAGAAAACAAGAGCTACATTTTGACTTTGATCCTAGGATGTAGTTACACTTAACATCTAATTTAACATGGATTTTGTAGTATCTTTTAGTTGTTTTCGATAACCCCATCACTTGTTTCCTTATCGATTTGATGCACATATTTCCGGATTCATGTTTGCTCAGCTGTTCACTTCAGCTTCTTCCAAAATACTTGATTTGACAAGTACAAATATATGATAAATAAGCAAGCATTTAAGGGATGTATGTATAAACCAGAATGTAGTTGCATTGATCATAATAGAATGTTGTTAATCATTTGTTATGACTTGTTCAACTACAAAGAAAAGAAATCTTTATATACAATACATGTGAGCTAATAAGTTTGAGTTATGAATGTTTTGTAACATAATTCTCATCTGATGTTGGATCAGATTGGAGGATGCTGGTTATGCTGTTGGAGTACGAGTTCTGGAATTACTTTGCCATAGGGAAAAGGTAAAAAATTCATCTTCTTGGCACTGGCAGTTGATGAATTAATTATTCTATAATCAATAAAATTATTTTATGTGTGTATTTGTATAGTTAATAATAGATGGCAGCAACACGATTTATTTTGAATTTTTGTTTTAATGTCTCTCAGGGTAACAGAAGAGAGACACGTTTGTTGGGAATTTTGTCTTTCGTGCATAGCACAGTATGGAAGGTGCTATTTGGAAAGGTAATAATATACTAGATGTTCCTGAAGTTTTTTTTTTTTTTTTTAAATTTTGTTTTGGTACTTTCCAAATATGCCCCTATGGTATACAAAAGGTGTTTCCTAATTCTACATTTGTTACATGAGACAAGACGGGAGGATTGGACTAGACTAGACAGGTGAAGGTTTGTAGGCTTAATTAATGCCTTTTGCATAGTCAAGAGATCAATATTGAGAGTCTGTGTCCCAAACACACACAAACAGAGTGAAGATTTTGTGTTTTCAAGTTTGAGTTTCGACTGTCTTACTCTTACTCCAAACCAACAACACAATAAATAGGTAGCGGACTCTCTTGAGAAAGGTACTGAACATGAAGATGAATATATGATTAGTGAAAAGGAGCTCCTAGTCAATAGGTACGCTACCTACATATACAGTTACTTATACGCACACTTATTTTTTTTTTTGATATATATATATATATATATATATATATATATATATATATATATATATATATATTTCTGTCTAGTCTAGTTATTTATACCTCTGTGTGTTTTTGAGTTATAGATTTATTTCGGTACCCAAAGACATGGGGTCTTTTAACTGTGGTGCTTTCGTTGCTGGGATAGTCAGGGTATGTATGTATGTATGTATGTATGTATGTGTTAGAATTGGCTATAAATGTAATATTTCCATGTTTGGAATTGGAAACTTGACGGGTGTTGTTGTTGTTTCACTTTGAAGGGCGTTTTAGACAATGCAGGTTTCCCGGCTGTTGTGACTGCTCATTTTGTTCCGGTGGATGGTCAACAACGCCCCCGAACAACCATTTTGATAAAATTTGCCGAGGAGGTAACATCATCAATACATTTATTCTCTTTTTACTTCAATTTCTGTTCCATGTGTTTTTTTCTCAAATATTTATACCCATTGTAGTAAGTAAACATTTTTTTTATTGACATGCAACCATAATAATAATAATAATAATAATAATAATAATAATAATAATAGCAATGTAGGCAACACTTTTGGTTGCGACATCTTGGATGCTAAAAAGTGTTTTTCGGTGCAGGTATTACGAAGGGAAGCAAGGTTAGGATGATTATTGTTGGTATAAGTAACTTGTCTGCCTTTGTATTTTGGCCATGGACTCATTGCAATTTTCTATGTCCTTTGAAGAATCAAATTAATTTTAATTTTGTAGCAACCACCCAACTCACAACTATTTTTCTTGTGTATTTTTCACACATACATTTTACCTCATCTTCTCTTTTGTTAAATGTATTTTCTTTAACAAAATGGAAAATACTTTTATTTTATTTTGTCTAATAAAGGACATTTTTCATCCATTTTACCAAGATTATGGGATGTGGTCATTTTTTTTTCTTTTTGAAAACATGTAGTCTTTTAAAAAAATATACAATGCACACACAATGGCTGTGTTTGATAAAAATAGTTGGTAGCAAAGAGCTGGTAGCGTTTAATGCTACATAAGATAGCTTTTAGATTTGTGGCGTTTTGTTTAAACTAAACACTTAAAGCTTGTAGTGCAAAACAAAGTTTTTTGTTTAAAACTGAGCATTTTGTCAAACGTTAGAAGTTAGAAACTTTCAAACGTTTTATGTCAAACATGCTCAATATCATTTACCATTAAAATATGTCTAATACTACATGTTTGTTAAAAACAAAAGTATGTTGTTGTTTTAAGTAAAGTAAAAGTATATTGTTTTGGTCTAAAAGTATGTTGCGTTGCTGTTTTAGGTTTAAAAATAGAAGTACATAACTACTCTGCGTTAAAAGAATAATAATCCAATATTTTTTAGGAAAATGATTTATAGGGGTAATCATTTTTTTTTATTTTGTTCACATTTAAACAATTTTTTTTTCGTATACATTTCATCATTTAACTTGTTAAATGTGTTCACATATTATCATTATCACCGTCTATCTTAGGTAACAATAGTAATATGTGAATATATTTAACAAGTTAAATGGTGTAATGTGTAAAAAAAAAAAAACATAAATTGTCTAAATGTGAACAAAACGAAAAATCAATTACCTTGATAAGTCATTTTTCCCACTTTTAAATTATCGATAATGATTTATTATTTATCCCATTTATAGTCTTTTAATTTTGACAAATCAATTTTCTACTAATTTAGTTTTAGCAAAAATTTACTATCATAAATATTAATTAAATATTGATCAATTCTAAACTCTATTTTTTATTTAATAAATACGTTTTTGTGAAATTATTTTATATAGCCTCTTATATATTTTTTCTTTTGTTTTTAAGCATATGCAATATTTTACAGTAAATAGTATCTAACAACAAAATAAAATAAATTAAATTTTTAATAATAAGTATGGAGTGTTTTTTTAAAAAAAAAAAACAAAAAAAAAACTATATAATATAAATGTTTTAAAATTATTACAACTTTTTTATACTTTTTAATTATAAGTTTATAAACTTTTTAATTTTTTTAATATAACGTTTTAAACTAGTATTTAAGGAAAATATTTTAAATGTTATAAAAATGTATTAAATTGTAATACAAAATCTATAAAACACTTTAAAAATGTTGTAAAAAACGTTTTGAAATAGTTGTATGAAAGTTATAAAAAAAAGTATGAAAATAATAAAAAAACTAAAAACTGGTAAGAAAAATTTAAAACGTTTAAAAAATATTTGGTTTAAAAGCACATATATGAAAATTATATGAAAGTATAAAAAAATAAAAAATAAAAAATTATAAACAAAGGTTAAAACATTTATTAGAAAAAACTATATGAAAAAATATCATAAAAATGTTGTAAGAAATTATTAAAAAGTCGTAAGAAATTTATAAAAAAAAAATTATTCACATTTAAGCAACTTCTTTTTGTACACATTTAACCATTTAGAGTAAATTACACGAATGGTCCCTATGGTTTAGGGTAATTTACACGTTTGGTCCCTAACTTAATTTTTTAACTCGGAAGGTCCCTATTGTTTGTTTTTGTTACGCGTTTGGTCCCTGTCTTACCTAAAAATACTATTTTGCCATTGATTTTCTAATTTATTTAAATAAACAAACCCCCAACCCCACTCCTCTCACCTTATCTTACCTACCTCACCGTTTTTCCCTATTTAAATAATAGTCTTTTTAGGTAAGATAGAGACCAAGCACGTAACAAAAACAAACTGTAGGAATCAAGCGTGTAACAAAAACAAACAGTAGGGACCTTCCGAGTTAAAAAAATAAATTAGGGCCCAAGCGTGTAAATTACCCCAAACCATAGGGACCATTCGTGTAATTACTCAACCATTTAACTTGTTAAATGTGTTCACATGTTATCAATGTTACAGACGACAACTTCTGTATCAGTTAAATAAGAAAATTTTTATTTCTGATTTGCTATATACCAATTTTAATTTACTTCACTTATTGTGATTCTTTTATTTTTATAATCAATTTAATATTTCATTATATAATATCATTATTTTTTCATTAGTTCACAAATAAAAACTGTCCCGTATATCTTGAAAAATAATTTCATATATTTATTTAAATCAACGATTATGATTTTATTTAAATAAAAAAACATAAATCTTTTAATTAATAATCTTTTAAAATAATTGGTTAATAACTATGAGTTTTTACTATACAACTTTAATTATTTTTGTAACCGTGGTTTCTACGGCCTAGCTTAAAATAAAAATATGTTGCTTTTGTTTATACAATAGATTTATGAGTATTTTAACAACCTTTTTTTGTTATTTAATAGATGTAAGGAACTAAAAACACACAAAAAAAAACAACTAACTTCAGGTCGTTATAATTTCTTTTTGTTTAGATTTTTTTTTCAAGTTTATATTAAATCTAGACTACTCTTCATAAATGATCCTTCTGGTTTTGTAAAATATCAAATTTAATTTTTAATTCTTTCGATATAAAAAAGTCTGATTTTAATTTTTATCATGGTTGATCCTATACTCATATTACTCATACAAAAAAACTTTTATACCCTTTTGAATTTGTTTTATTATTTTTATTTATTCCTGTATAATTTCTATTAATATTAAAATGCTAAGGACATCCACAATGGGAGTTCAATGAGGGCCGAATAAAATATTATTGAATATAATATTAAAGAGAGAGAAAGTGGAGTTGCATGGTCATTGAACTGCATCATAGAATTTACAATGTAAAATTGTGGGGGTTTTAAGAAATTATAAGTTCTCTCTCTTAGTTGGCATTCAACTCTTGGAAAGTTGAAATGATAGTGGATGCCCTAAAGTCCCACCATTTCCACCACACCACACCACACCCCATCATTTTCCTTTTCTTTCTTCTGATGCTCTCCACCACCATCCACCGCCAATCCTTTTCCTTTTCTTTCTTCCGATGCCCTTCCACCACCATCCACCGCCACTGCCCACCACCGGTTTCAACTCCATCCATTTTCACATACCTGCACATAAACTGATGAACATGATGATCTTGAAACCCAAATCCAAATACAATGAAGAAAATTACATATACAATTCTCTTTTCTACTGAAGAAGCAAAATCAAACCCTCTGCATACTACAAATCCTTAATCACTTACAAACAAAACCCCTAATGTTTGACCAAGACACTTTTAGAATTCAACAGTACACATACATCAAGGTTGTAAAAATCGTCCGACGGTCGACTGGTGTTAAAGGATTAATCAGGGACCATATATTATTAATAAAATATTAAAATTTATCAAAGATTAATATATTTTAAGAAAAATGAGTACTTCAAAAGTAGAAAATAAGAGAATTTGTAATTTAAAATTTTGAAAATTTGAAAATATGAACATTTTGGTATAATATTTGAAATTTTGAAATTGTGAAAATTTTGGAGTAAAAAAAATTTAATTTTTTGATTTTTTTTACTTTTGTTGACTTTTATTTTTTGACTTATTAACTCCACCAAGACATATTAATCATGCCAAACCCGATTAATCCCTAATTTCCGTTAAACACACTAATCCTAGTCGGTTGGTGTCACACCCCCAAACCGGAACGACGGAAGCATTCGGGGGTGGATGACTTCATGTTCAGTATCACAACAATGCAATATAGAAATCAAAGTACAACATCCATTACATTGATAAAATATAACTTTACATTCGTATTCAAATGTCACACCCCCAAACCAAGGATGACGGAAACGTCCGGGGGTGGAGGACTTCATGTATAGTATCACAACAACGAGTATAATAGTGCTTATAGTAAAATCAACCATCATAAATATAATTGAAAAGGTTACACCATAGTATGAGTTTATATGTTTCAAAATCAATTACAATATGATGACAAAAATGTATAATTTGACGTCTTGCGTCCCATCCTCAAAAGCAGTTGATTACCTGTTCACTGGTTTCCTGAGAATACAAGTAATTTTGAAAGAGTGTCAACAATTAAATTGGTGAGTTCATAAGCTTTTGGATGAAATGTTGGAAAAAAATCTTTGTTTGTAAATGTAAATGAATACAAAAAAAATCCAATATTTTCCTTATACAAAGTCGTGTAGTCTTAAATCCCAAGACTGAGAGTATGCAGTTTTAGATAGATAAAACCCCTTTTCTTGTAAAGTAGCATTTTCCCGTAAACTTGATGTTGTTAACTCCCTATGTGAGTCGTTATAACCATACTATAACTAGAGTGAACCTGCTACAACGTTTTTCAGACGTCAAGATCCTATGACTCTTGTCACCCGTAGACCTGCAAGTCCCGCTGTAGCTAGCAGCAAGGTGTGGGGTGTCAATCCCAATATAGATCTATACACAATTATCACGCTCTCCCTACAAGAGATACTAGTTATAACTTACAGGAATTTTTAACCCGTACTCTAAGAGTACAATTGAAGCATTGTCTCACAACTTACGTTAACGAGTTTACGTGTAGTGTGCGAGTAAAACCTTTTGTATGGTGGAATTGAATTCCCTTTATATGACAAGTTTGTAGTGTGAATTCCATAAACTATATCTATAAAAGTTTATTATGCATGTTTAAGTGAATGAAAACCTTTATCAATGAATACCCATTTCTGAATATAATGTTAAAGTAACAAGAAATGCATTCAATCGTATAGAAACCTAGTGATAAACACTTTGCTCAACATGTTACAAAGTGTGTTAAAACAGTGAGCTGTTAAGCTTGCTTTTCACTTTCCTACACTGTTTTACGAAAATCATATAAAAATCATACGGAGTCAAAAAATAAATCCGCAAACTCTAAGAGTTTAGAAATTGTGTCTTGTTTATTCATAATTTTTATTATGATTTTTAGAAGTCTCTAACTTGTGTGGAAATGTTCATATTCACAGACTTGTCCGAATTCGTTTCTAAATTGAAAGACAGTTTTGTAAAAATCACCATAAATTGTATAAAAATCGTATGGAGATGTGCAAGTAGTCATTAGAAAGGTATAAACCTGAACTACTTGCATATAAAACAGTTTTGAAAGATATTAAGTTTAAAATTGTCAAAACAGTCCGTGAATGGGACTCAACTTTTCTGATGAAAGCTGTTGTTTGAGCTTAGTTAAGTTTTTGATGTATTAACTTGTATTCCCCCCCCCCCTCTTAAAACTAGAGAAAACATGAAAATGTAGGGGTATGAACTCACCTTGTGTGGTTCTCTGAGATGAATGTCGAAGGAAAGGAGTTTCCAAGTCAAGAACGCTTGGAAGATGCTTGAAGGCTTGAAGATCTAAGAACAAATATGTCGATATTTGTGTAAGAATTCCATGATTTTAGTGAAGTTGTGTAGAATGTTTATGTGTGGGAAGGAAAAACTTACCAGCAACATGGGAAGAACTTGTGACTCTTGGAGGAACTCGAGTTTTTAGAGAGAAGTATGAGAGGTGTAAAAAGTGTCTTGGGAGGAGGAGAGTGGGGTTTTATAGGTGGAAGAGTGAGGGATTAGAGAGTGAGCTGATGGAAGGGATTTGATGGAGATATGGGAAGATCTCGAATTGACTAGAGTAGGGTGGGAATAGTGACATGGAGTGGTCATGGAGTGGGTGGGTGGTTGGTGTCATAGATTTTTGGCAAAGCCAACACTCCAAAGCCATACCTTGTACAAGACTTTGTCCAAAGATATGATTTTCCCTCAAAGATATGATTAAATCATGGGTCTATGGAGTTTAATATATTAAAATATGGGTTTGGGTGAAAAATCTCCGTCAAAATCATGAAAAACGAGCTTAAAAGACGAATCTAGTCGAAAACCAGGAAAAAGGAGCGAACTTGCGAGACCAGACCGAAGGTTCGGTCCTATAGAGTGAGAACCGAAGGTAGGTTCGGTCCTAAGCCTTGCACGCGAACTCAGCCAGGAGGGGACCGAAGGTGAATTGGAGCGAAATAGACCGAAATAGACCGAGAGGACTTGTCCGGACCGAGAGTGAGTTCGGTTCCTAGGAGCATGTGAAGGCAAGACATGTGAAGCGAAGTCCGGACCGAGAGTGAGTTCGGTTCCTAGGAGCATGTGAAGGCAAGACATGTGAAGCGAAAGTGGCTTCGGCCCGAAAGTCCGATCCGGACCGAAAGAGAAATGGGAGCGAAGGTATCCGAAAGCGAAATGGACCAAAGGCTCGGTTCATTTCGGTCCTAAAGAGGTTTCGGTTCTTTTAAGAGGGTTCAGTCCTTTAAGAGGGTTCGGTTCCTTAAGGCTGTTTCTCCATTTATCTTCCCGTTTCGAGTTGTTTTTGGCTCTGTTAAGGGTCGGGATGCCCCAAATGATTATAAAAAGTTGAGGGAGGTTATGAGAGAGATTTGGGAGAGAGAGATATAGCGAGATAGATTGGGAGAGACTTTGTTTGTGACTTTTGCGAGTGTTTAACTTCGAAACGCAAGGTTTGTAACCCCGTTTTGCCTTGTTATGAGTGTTATACGCTCCTATAAGGTACGTATTAATGTTCTATCGAGTAGTAACATCATTTTATTCTGATTAGGATCTAGGTTTTTTTTTTCTCTAAACATGTTATATCCCAAAATGAAAGTTTTCATTAAAAATAGTGAGTTGTACAATAGTAAGCATAAGTAGACCCTAATATACGAAGGTTAATTGAGTTGACCGATTTGACTTGTTGACTTTATTTGACTTTGACTTGACCAGAAATTGACGGTTATCACATCATCCCCCCGTTAGAAGGAATTTCGTCCCGAAATTAGTGTTTTGACTGGGACCTCAAGAGTTGGGGAAAAGATGCGAGTATTTTTGTTTCATCTGATCCTCGAGTTCCCAGGTGAATTCGGGTCCTCGTTTTACGTTCCAACGGACCTTCACAATAGGAATACGACTTTGTTTCGTTCCCTTGATCTCTCGATCTATGATTTCTACAGGTTCTTCCACGAAGTGGAGACTCTCGTTGATTTCAATCTCTTCGAGTGGGTCTCGTCAGACAGACACTTCTTTAAATTTGACACGTGGAAGGTCGGGTGTACGTTGTTAAGTTCTTGGGGTAGACGAAGTTTGTATGCCACCGGGCCAATCTGTGACAACCCGAAATTTCTATCTTGTACAACCATTCAATTCAGTTAAAGTCAGACTTGTCTCTGTTAACTCTTAGCACTGTTTAGAGTCTGTTTGAGCATTCTGAGCCTAGTTCATCAAAGGAATCAGTGTTTGGATTTTCCAGTTAAAGTTCCAAACCATCTAGCAAACCGTAAACCTCCTCAAAAGGAGTTTACGGTCAGGACCCTTGAGTTTACGGTCAGGGTGACCGTAAACTCCCTCATATATATATATATATATATATATATATATATATATATATATATATATATATATATATATATTATGATCATTTTGATCATTTCTTCCCTTTCAAACTCAAGAACTTCCAAATCCTCTCAAGTATCATCAAGTTCATCATCCTAGATCACCAAAATCGTAAGTGTTCTTCCTTTGATTTATTGATACATCTCTTAAATCTAGTATCATCTCATGATTTCATCCATGGAAATCATCTTTTCTTAGATCTTCAAGAAACACCAAGAACACCAAGAACACACACTAGTGTTCTTGGACCTTAATCACCATTTCAGGCCTCTATATCGTAAGTACTCCCTCCTTAGCTTGTTATCTAGTTGAAACACCTGGTTAGAGCCTTGAAAACCATCATTGTGCAAAGATTTGATGAGTTTACGGTTGGATCTCCTTAGACCGTAAACTCCATGACCGTAAGGTCATTAGACCGTAAACTCCATGACCGTAAGGTCATTAGACCGTGAACACTTGGACCGTAAACCATCTTGACCGTAAACACTTATGGTCATGTCTTTTGGACTGTAAACTCTATAGGGTGGCCATACACCCTAGTTATGCAATCATATGTGATTGTATCCCTTAAATCTTAGAGTTTCCTAGTCTATAAGGGTGTTACCCTTCTTAATTAGTTGTTAGACACTAATTACATACACATATATGCCATTATATGTCATTTAGGACCCGTTGTGTCCCGGGAGTTCATTCGTGGAACTTCTCATCCTTACGCGCGTATTCGTTTGAATCACCCACATCAGGTGAGTTCATACCCCGTAATCAATCTTTTAAACTGCTTTAAATGCTTTTAAGGGGGGGGGGGGAATACAAGTTGAACACAATGATAATTGTGTAATTGTTTGTTATAAACATTTTCAAAAGATTACTTATGTCATTTATAAGTTGTCAAAATATTTCAAAAACTCTTTTCAAGCTATGTTACTTTATAGTTTAACAAAACTCCGTTTTAAAGTACCAGCATAACTTAGTAACAAAATGAGTCTTTTCAATAACAGTACAAGTAAAACACTAGTAAACTATAAGGGGTATAGTTTAGGGGTTCAGTACATACTAAATACTAGAGCGTATAAAGAGAAATAGGGAGGTAGAAACAATACACGATAACATAAAGAGAAACAGTGAGGTAGAAACAATACACGATAACATAAAGAGAAACAAGGAGGTAGATACAATACTTCAGAGAGACATACTATACACTATACACTATAACAGAACGAACATACTAGATCTAATTATACCAATGAATCACTAACTCATTGTTTGTAACAAAAGGTGATAGTTAAATTGGGTATACATGATCACATAACATTAATGTGAATTCTACACGACCTAGCAATTTGTTTGCGTAAGTCGCGTTTGGTCCCCAGAATCTCTTGCAGGGAGAGCGTATAGTATGGGTACTATTCCTCACATTATGACCTTAATAAAACAAACATGTTTTAAGGTAATTAGTATTACAGAATGTCAATTCTAAAGACAACTGTGTACTTATAAATTCCCATTACTTTCAGTAAGTGACAGTTCCACTTGAAAGCTAATACAAACTATTTTCGAGTCAAGATAGTTATAAACTAGGGAAAACTTACATTTTACAAACGACACACAGAACAGTCGAGTCTAGTACATTCAGTAGAAAGGGATCTATAATGCTAACTTTATGATTCCTTAGTGTATGCATTTAGGGATATATATTAATCGGGTCCGACAGGTAGTAGGATGTGTGCTTTCCGCTTCATTTCCTGTTCCTTGTTTGGTTGTGGGCTTAGAGCAGATACACCCAGTCTACTATCTATCTGAGCTTAGCTATATATATGTTCCGTATACACCAAGTAATCATAAGGGGGTACCATGTATGGGTCAGGTCATAGGACACTAATTCAATGCACAGTTTTCTAGTACAAAACATACTTTGCAAATGAAGACATTGTGGAACACAAAACTAGAAACTTAACCGGTAAAGGGTTTAATCCATTTTATTAAACCAGTAAAACTTAAAGGACCTTAGGTGGTTAATTCTATAATACCTTAGTTTATACACCAGGGTTATATATAATTAATATCCGACAGGTAGTTGGATGTGTGCTTTCCGCCTCATTCCCTGTTCCTTGTTTGGTTATGGGCTTAGGGCAGATTCACACAATTAACTATCTGTTCGATATTAGATTACATATAACTAGTATAAACAAAGTGATTATAGAAGGAACTACCGTGGTTATCATTTTATAATAAGATATAAGGGTTTTCTTAAAGGATCTTTTCATCAAATATAAATGAACTATTACAGTTAACACCGTGAGTACCGAGTGAATACGTAGGGGTTATATACAACGATGATCTAACAAACAATAGGATGTGTGTCTTCCGCCTCATTTCCTATTCCTTGTTTGGTTGTGGGCTTAGGGCAGATACACACAACCGATTGTTTGTTTACTCTGGATTTTATATAACTTGTATCCATTTAATACTCATAGAAAGGACTGTAGAGTCATTTTTACTTATCTTTCATAAAAGCAGGAAATATATGATTTTCTGGAGGAACAGGCAAACTTTTCTAAACAGAACTTACTACAACTTACTACAACTTTCTACAAACTTTCTTACTACTTACTACATCACTAAAATCTTATGAACTCACCAGCTTAAATGTTGATCTACGCTTTTAAAATAACTTCTATTCTCAGGAGACCAGTAGACAGGTTCGCGCACTGGGATTCAAAAGATGGAGCAGTTTAGCTTCATGTCTTTTTGTTATTTGCTATGTATTCTATATTATGTGAATCACATACTTTGTAAACACTTTCTTTCTAATGAAATGGTTGTTTATTACTTGCTTACTATGATACATGTCTTGTGATACTAAACATGACGTCCTCCGCCCCAGAACGTTTCCGCCGTTCCGGTTTTGGGGTGTGACAGATTGATATCAGAGCATTGTTTATAGTGAACTAAGTATATCAACCGATAAAAGATATACAACTATAAATACAATGGGGCCGAAGTGCTCTGGATAAGAATATATTTTAAATATATAATGATACCTTATAAAAGTATACATACTTGCTTATACATATATACCTACTAGAACAAGTATCACAAGAAGAACAGAACATAAGAAGTTAAAGGTTGAACACTATGGTCAAACCTGGACAGTTATGTAATCATAGCTAGAATCAATATAGCCTGATCAACTATATTCATTCGAGATGTGACCGACATGTGTTTGGGAGTGATGTGGTGTTGCAACGGTCGTAAAACTTACCTAATACTAGTCAAGAGAATACTAGATCAAGTACAGAGAGTTAGAATACTATAGGAGTATTCTATGATACTATAACGCGATAACAAGTTTAAAACATACCAACTAGATTACATTAAAATACTATACGAGTATTTTAGGCACTATACAAATAACTTATGTGATAACTTAAAAGACCCTTACGGATAGGTCTATAATCTTGCAATGTACACTCCCAAGGTTATATATAATTGAGATTTTATAGACTTAGAATTTGTGATCTACGCTTCACTACCTGTTCCTTGTCTGGTTGTGGTTTTGGAGTAGGATCACTTATTCGAAGGTCTATTTAGTCTTAAGTTATATACAACTTGTATACATTGTGCAATTATAGGAGGACTCTGTAAGGATCACCCCATAATGTTTCACTTAAATCTCATAGATTCTTTAGTCACTTCCATTCTCGAACGAAAAACCCAGATAGATGTAACAACTTCCTCATAGTAGACAACAGAAGAGTCAGAAGGAAACGAGAGCAAGTTCATGAGGAGCTTTCAAAGAAGGATCAACCGAAGTAACCAAAACGTCTTATGCGTCACACTAATAAATAATAATCTTGTTTAACTTAATGAGCGAGTGGAAACACTGGTCACATTATATGTTAGGATTATTTTCTTACATGCAGCTGGTAACAGTTATTCAGGCAACAGATATTCATTCAAGGATAGCCATTTCAAATTCATAGAGTTTATTAGGTATAGACTCTTTTATGAATTGTTTGCAGAACCCTGTGGAAGTCAGGACCCGATACACCCAGAACTAGGATAACCTTGTCTTTTTAGCTTTCGGCTTGTGTCCATTGCTTTAGACTTATTCCATCTCATCTTTGTATTCTTTTAGCAAATATGCCTCATCGCAGATCAAACAGACGCGCTACTCTGATAACTCCAACTCCACCGTCGTAATTCGATCCTGCTGCTCTCCAAGCAGCGATATCCTCCGCAGTCGCAACTGCTCTAGCTCACTTCGGTGAAAGTGGTATCCTCGGATTTGGTAGCGGTACCCACTTAACCAACCCCGGAGTCACTCACGAACACCTAAGGGAGTGTTCGTATAAAGACTTCATGAACTGCAAACCCAATTCCTTCGATGGAAATGGTGGAGTCATCGCTCTGATGCGATGGTTCGAGAAAACAGATTTGGTCTTCGAAATCTGTTCGTGCCCCGAAGGGAGCAAAGTGAAGTTTGCTGCCTGCACCTTCTCTGACAAAGCCCTAACATGGTGGAACAGCCATGTTAAGTCACTGACCCTCTCAGTGGCTAACTTAATAGGTTGGGAGAACCTGAAAGAGTTAATGCTGGAAGAATACTGCCCGTTGGGCGAAGTTCAAAAGCTGGAACAAGAACTGTGGGAGCTCACTATGGTCGGCTCAGCCATATTGGCCTACACCGACCGGTTCAGCGACCTAGCAGCTCTATGCCCCGAGATGGTTACCCCGGAGAGCAAGAAGATAGAAAGATACATCTGGTGTCTAACTGTTGGATTAATGTCTAAGTCCATAACTATAGTTGGTATGTACTTGACCCGACCCGACATGGTCCATTTGGGTTGCACTTCACGGGCACAATTTATATGGATAGTCTTTTGAGAATAGTATATTTATGATTTATATTAATATATTATAAGTTCTAATATATTAATATGGAATCATATTATTTAATTAGTATTGATCAAGAATTAATTTAGAATTAATTAAGTGATCAAAAAGAACTAATTAAATATGGACTCTTATATATATGGAATGGGCCAAGTTCATTTAGGTTGGGCTAAGCTTTCATGGATGGTCCATGGAGCTTTTAACCCATGGATCCTATGTAAATGAAAGGTCATGGGTATTAGGGTTTACATGGATGTAACCCTAATCCTCCATAATATATAAAGGGGTCCTTGGCTCACAAAATTGGCACAAGTGTGTGAAAATAAGAGTGGGCCGATTTTAGTGTGCATACATATTCTCTCAAGTTCTTCCAAGGTGTTTTGGTGATTTGTGATTCCATTTGAGGCTTCCACACTATTGGGGCTAAGCTCTTAAAGCTTGAAGACATCAAGCTACATCAAAAGGTATGTCATCTAACTAGAACTTTGTAGTATAGGTGCTTCATAATATGCTAGTTAGGATGAAACCTTGGAATAGTTAATATTTGCATGTATAATAGAGAAAACATAGATCCAAGGTTTATAGGGTTGCATGTACACCATAGGAGTGTTAGAATGCTCAAAACCCAACAGTGGTATCAGAGACATGGGTTGTTTTCTGTTATATTGATGCAAATGTTTTATTTTCAAGTCGAAAAAAAAGGAAAAAAAACATGACGTTTGTCAAATTTTAAGATAATTACTTGTTTTTGTGAAAAACTAATTATTTGTAAAATTTGAATCATTTGCTATATGAGTTGAATTAGGTCAAATTTAGTAAAAGATAAAATGATATGATTATTTTATTAGTTTTAAAAGTTTGATCTAAATAGTTTTTTGAAACCTCCATAAGTTATGGATATGAAAATGTTTTTAAAAAAATTGATTCAAAGTTTTTTATGGAGTTACAAAACTTGGTCTTAATGTTTTAAAGAATTCCATAACTTGTTCTTAAGTTATGGAACATGAAAAGTTTCATCATAAAACAAGTATTTAACTCCATAAGTTATGGAATCCAAAAGTTTTCAAGAGTTAAAAAACTTGCCCTCAAGTTTTGGAATTTGGAAAAAGTTTTTTATGATAAAAAAAAAGAATTGAATTCTAAAACTCTTGGGTTCATAACTTAAACAATTAATTAAATGGTTTTAATTTTGAATTTAATAATTGGAATTATGATGTTTTTATTGAATAATTCAATTAACTCTTATGGACTTTATTAATAGATAATTAAAGTGTTTAATTAAAAGAGAATTAATAATTCCATAATGACATGGTTTAAATTTAATTAAATTAAGAGTATAGTTTAATTAATAGATTAAACCACCAAGTATTTTAAATGTCTAAAATACACCCTTATACTATTATAATATTAAAAGTTTAATATATTATATGTATAAGAGCAAGTCGTCTTACCATTAGTAGGCCTCATTCACGAAGTCGGTCTATAAGGGGGGTATAAGGTTACTGCCTATAAAATGGCAGTTTAATGGGTGTCCACTCTCACCCACCGCTTCCTTGACTGGTGGAGGGTCGTTAGCCGAACAGGTAGGACAAGGACTATAATTCTCCCTTCATTATAAGTATAATGATAAATACTAAGTAACTAAACACTTATAAATTCCCAATCTTAGTTACTTAGGAAAATGTGAATAAGGTGCTAATCCATGAAATTACACTTTGCACTTTGTTTAAGCTGTTAGTGGAGCGTGTGTGGTTAACCAGCACACTAACCTGGACTTAACAAGGTAGGCAAAGGGTAACTTAATGTTTATCATAGTATCGTTGGAGCGTGTGTGGTTAACCGGCACATCGATTGAGGGGTAAATATTAAGGGTACCAAGTATATTTGCATGGTTACTTCACACCTTGTTTTGTGATCCTCGGCATCCCAGTCACAAAACCTGAAGGGCACACTCGAGATTGAAACATGCCATTGAAAAGTTCAATGAATCTCAAAAGAATCTAGGAGTTTCAAAACCAATTAAAACCTAATAATACATTTCGTTTATCTTGGTGGAAATTGGTGAATCGTCATTCACCTACCTTCAAATATTTTATAGCTTGGATTACGGCATCCCTCTTCCAAGTTATAAAATAGTTTGTTGGGTCCTAGCCTTAATATATCATATTGGGTGTTATATTAAGGACTTAAATCAACTTTACGTGAATTTCTCCCATTGTTGATGTCTGGTTTAGACAACAATGATCTTCCCAAACCAAGCTTTCCTAATGAATATGACTTCCCAAGTTTGGCTCATGGAAGTCATACTTCTCTTCCTCCACCTCCTCCAATTATTCTCCCTAACCCACAAGTTCAAGGTCACTCAAGCCCTAATGGCAAGCAAGGTCTATGTGTGATCACATCTTAGAGATGAAGTCACATATTGACAAGCCGGGAGAGTTGGGTGTCAAAGTCTTGAGAAAGTTGGATGTTCAATCACTTTCTAAGTCACATAGTGAGTTCCTTTGGGACTACTATGAAACAGACTATGACATGAACCTGAATGATCATATCTATTTGCTTGGTGCTGCTGAATCAGCAATGATTTGGAACGATAGTAAAACAAATTTGATTAGAAGATCAACTTCCCAAAAACTTTATGGACAATGACAATGGTGACACTGGAAATCCAGAAAAAGCATTCTCTTCCCAATGGAAAGAGATTGGCCATAGTCAACCCGGTTGACCAAATGGTAAAGAGAAAGGCTAAGTCTGAGATAGTCCCATTACCAAAGGGTCCATATGTTTATTTTGCCAAAGGAAGGGGCGTTGATTGCAAAGCTGCCAAATTTACCTAAGGATGTTAAAGTCAATAAGTTTGACTCTACATCAGGTAGAGCCCATTATCTAACTCTGTTAAGTTCTATTCTGAGATCCTCATTACATGATGTGACTGGGTCACATGTTGATGTTTTAAGAATCAAAGAATAGAGAGAAATCTTAAAGGAAGTATATGCTGATTCTGATCGCGAAGGTGGATTTCGATCGCATTAGAATTTTGAGCAGTTGCTTAAGAAGTTATGATATATTGCTAAGGAATAGATAACAACAATTTTCCATGTGGATTGTAAGGATAAGTTTTTCCGCAAAGTTTTAAAATAAAAGAAAATTGTTTAATTTTATTTATTTGAAGTATCCTTACAATGGCATTTGTGGAAAATTGTTGCTTATATGATTCCACTGACAGCAATATTGGAAAATGGATTTGATTCTTTCATTTGTGGTAGTGTCTAAATTTACCAAATCAGGAAAGTTCCTCATCACCCAAGTTTCAATTGGACCGAAACTTGGAATCATGCAAGTTGAATAGTATGATGAATGAGGACTTTCAAGCATTGGAAAATCAAGACTAATTACTTGTTCACATGGATGTGTGAGTCAAGTGAAGGACTAAAGGGATCGAGTACACATTCTTATGCAATGGTCATGTCCACCACAAAGCTCGTTAAGACTATTTGATTTACTAAAGTTTAGTAAATATGGTTATACTTACAAGTTTAAGTATAATTCTGAAACATTGGAAAAGTCTCAATGTATGGCAGAACGAATGGGAAGAATCAAATTAGGCAGAAAGATAAAAGTTTCTCAAATCTGAAAAGATGGGAGAGTACTTTAGTATCATGTTTGTGATCATCTTAATGATTTAGAAATCATATCACAATTAGTCCTCTAAAGGTCATCTTAGTGCATTCTTATGACTAAGAAGAGGAGTCATGAATTGTTGAGATGGTTAGATCAGGAAGATGAGTCATACTTCGTTCCAAAACAATTCTTAGAGTCATAATCCAAGATTGTAACTTGAGTGACATATCTTAAAGAAAGGTTTAAAACACTTGTCAAATGTAAGAGTAAAAGTGTCCTACTCTTGTACATTTGAAATTGGTAAGTTGTGATGTTTTGGATAAAACAAAGACCAACTAAGGCCAATTGTGTGAAGTGTTTGTCTTGATAAAGAATCCGCACTATCTCTTGAATATTTGGCAAGATAGTCTTATATGTCAAGAGGATAGTGGGAGTCTTAAAGATCCTAAAAAGAATTTCAAGAACTAATCAAGAATAAAACCTGAGGTTCTTCACTAGCACACGACTTGAGGTTTATAACCTATCGTGTTGACATATTCTGTGCCCATTCCAGTTAAAGTTGGCTTTGCATAGGAGTTCTGAAAGTTCTCAATTGGTTGCATAACAACTTGGAAGCAATGGCAGGCCCTGTACTGCCAGGTGGCAAGAAGTTAAGATTGCATAAGTTCAGTCCATATGAGTTTGGATTTGTCATTATCCTTGTCTTGTGACTATGGTTTTGACGATTCACATGGATAAGAACACATACACCATAAAATCTAAGGGTCATAAGGTTTCTCTCTGATTCATGAAAATGATGGTGAGGAAACACTTCCACCAAGTAGATTTGAAGCAGATGGCAAGAGGTCTAAACAATTGAGACTATGATTACGACATCCCTTTTCATAGTTCTGAAATTGTTTAGACACACATGCATGCTATCTAAGGAAAGGTGTATGATTTTGATAAAGTTTTATCAAAGCATCTCGTATCAGAAATCTGAACTTTGGTAAGAAAGTCAATAAAGTATTGATTTCTAGAAGTCCAGCTGATTTCTGAGTACATGTCAAAGCTAGTGGGAGCATAAGTGTTATGCTAATAATCATCATGTTAGTGGGAGCATGATAATTATTGTTAGTGTTGCAAGTTAGCAATGTTAATTATAGAAAACAAAAGTTTCAATTCTATAATTTAGTGAGGCTGCAGGGATTGGAAAAGTTGTTTTGCTATAATTAAGGGAGAGGATAAACTTCATTTCAGTTCTAAAGGCTTAGATTGAGACCTTAATCATCTTTAGTCAAGAATATATATATGAATTTCATGTTGGATTGGTTCAACTTAAGGAAATTCTATATATTGCATTCTCAAAATTCGATTATGATTACAACATCCATCTTCATAGTCAAATTTTGAAAACATGGCAAATAAAAATATTGTAGCAAAAGACTGGTCTAGAATCATGTCTTTATGTGAGACATCTTGAATCGTGTACCATTTGCTTTGGGTACAGGATCGATTGCATGTGCTATAATATTTGTCATTTCTAAAATTTTCCAAATACCCAGAGGCATTAAGAAGGGAAAAGGTCTAGAATTGGATATGACTAAAATGATTAAGCAATTGTCGAGGACAATCTGAGGTTTACCAAAGATTGGTTGCTCAGGGACAGTTGGAAGTATAGTGCTAATTTTGGAAGGACCATATTGACATATTCTGAAAAGAGGCATCTCTTATTCAGAAGTGATAGTCAAAATGAGAATATGGAGTTGTCTCCATAGGTGGAAGTTATCTGTGTAAGATTAGAAAACTTAATGCAAGAAGCATGTCCAAAGCAATGTACTTTGAATATGAGACTTAGTTTCCATGGAGTTGATCTCCATTGGAATACCTTATAATGACTGTTGACAAGTCTTTGTGACTTTGTACATATTCATTACATGAGGGTCAGTGCATATAAGTTTAAAATCTAAACAGATTTCGATAAATGATAGGAATTTGAAATTCTCACATTTTTCGATAAGGATTTGGGAGTGTGAAATTAGAATCATTGAAATTATGTTCAATTGGTTTATTTCACAAAGTAAGGATCATAGACAAACATAGAGTGCATACTTGGTGTATGGCAAAGCTATTGTTTAAGAAAAACATAGTGTACATGCTTGGAGCATGGGACAACTAGTGTTTTTAATTCAAGTATAAAGTTGATAAAACCGAAACAATGAATAATGAGTAATCAGTATGGTGATAAATAAAAATGTTTATTTATATTCATAGGGGTTGATACCATATTTGATTCATTTATTCTTGTGTTTCACTTTGCATGTTTTGACTTCCAGAATAACTAAGTCGCTCTTCCTGAATGATTAAGTTATTCAAACCATCCACAGTCGGTCATATGTTGGAAGTAGATATGAATCAAGACTGTCATGGGTTGGTTTGTAGAGGTCCAAGTTGGTGGACAAAGTGGTGCTACAACAATCATGAGTGCTCATAAGTTCTGAGTATTGGATTCAACCCGCGCTCATTTGAATCACTTCATGGATTTTATCACGAGTGATCATGAGACGATAATATCTTATATTCTTCAAACCTAGAGATATGAGTTGTTACTATGAGTTGGTTATACATTGATTGCACGAAAACGTATTTGGTAACTCGATGTTATAAAACGTGCCTTTGTGTATGATTCAACAAGTAGTAGAACAATCCATATGAGTCGAAGTTTATCCATTCCTTTTACCTTCGGGATAAAAGCGATATCTGTGGGCCCCTCGATGATTTAGCGATGACACATGTGAGTGCTTGGCCAAGCCAGGACTGATTTGATTTGTTCAATCAGTCAGTCATCATAAATCGAAAATCGGGAAACAACAAATGGACAGAGAGAATGATTATAATCCATGTCTCAGTCCATATGATATCTAGAATGGAGGAATATATGATCCCTTATCTAATGGACAAGTCATTGACAAGGTCAGAGTTCGACATCGGCTTTAAGAGCTACGATTGCCAGTTAGGTTTTAAAGTTATACTCAATAATAGTTTTAGACTTATCCAAGTGGGAGATTGTTGGATTAATGTCTAAGTCCATAACTATATTTGGTATGTACTTGACCCGACCCGGCATGGTCCATTTGGGTTGCACTTCACCGGCATAATTTATATGGATAGTCTTTTGAGAATAGTATATTTATGATTTATATTAATATATTATAAGTTCTAATATATTAATATGGAATCATATTATTTAATTAGTATTGATCAAGAATTAATTTAGAATTAATTAAGTGATCAAAAAGAACTAATTAAATATGGACTCTTATATATATGGAATGGGCCAAGTTCATTTAGGTTGGGCTAAGCTTTCATGGATGGTCCATGGAGCTTTTAACCCATGGATCCTATGTAAATGAAAGGTCATGGGTATTAGGGTTTACATGGATGTAACCCTAATCCTCCATAATATATAAAGGGGTCCTTGGCTCACAAAATTGGCACAAGTGTGTGAAAATAAGAGTGGGCCGATTTTAGTGTGCATACATATTCTCTCAAGTTCTTCCAAGGTGTTTTGGTGATTTGTGATTCCATTTGAGGCTTCCACACTATTGGGGCTAAGCTCTTAAAGCTTGAAGACATCAAGCTACATCAAAAGGTATGTCATCTAACTAGAACTTTGTAGTATAGGTGCTTCATAATATGCTAGTTAGGATGAAACCTTGGAATAGTTAATATTTGCATGTATAATAGAGAAAACATAGATCCAAGGTTTATAGGGTTGCATGTACACCATAGGATTGTTAGAATGCTCAAAACCCAACACTAACTGCCCCGACCCAAGGTGATGTGTTGTCTTCTAACCCAGCCATATTCGATAGTGCTAAGCGCCTGGCTCAGCGACTCATCGACCATGGATTTCGACATGGCGTGGAAGTCCCCATTCCCGAGTCATCGAGGGAAGAGGAATATGGACAGAAGTCGGGGAACAAGAGGAAGAAGAAGCGAACAACACAAGACACCCCGCAGGAGGAACAAACGAGTACTATGTACACCGCCACAACACCTGATACTCCAGTACCTGCCAGTCGATATGCTGGAACCCTCCCGAAGTGTGGAAAGGGCAACTATCACCACACCGGAGTATGTCGGGAAATACAGTGCCTGAACTGCCACAGAAAGGGACACACAGTCCGTTTTTGCAGGGCACCGGCTCAACCAATCTCCCAAGTCCCCGGAGTTGAAGAAAACCAAGCTTGCTATGGCTGTGGTGAAACTGGACACTACCAGGAGGACTGCCCGATAACAAAGAACTTAGGAGCGGATGGACGAATTCTGATGATCACCGCAGGAGAATCGACCTCGGAGTCGCCATCGAGCAGCGGTACGTTTTCGAAATAGTAATTACTTTGAAAATTAATTTATATTCATATAAGATTAAAACTTGGGGGATAACACTTAAAAAGTAATTATAATAACTCACATATTGAAACAGATCACAGTATTCAAGAGAACCAAAAGATCCGTTTAGAGAAGCTATGATGGCTTAGCATATACATCAGGGTTGTGCATAACTAAGATGTTGCAGACTTAGAGTGAGTAATTCTGCCTTAATTCCTGTTCCTTGTTTGGTTGTGGATTTGAGGCAGAGTTACTCAGTCGGCTGTCTTATTCATCTTAAATATTCATAACTTGTATATGACAGGCGATCGTAGTGGTACCGAGGAGGATCATGATATAAAGTATCATCACCAGTTATCAAAGCACTTTCATTTGTATGTATGCGCACATAGCGGTACGATACGTAGGAGTGTTAACATCAAAGGGAAAACAGAAAGCACTAGAACATTTACAAAGAGTACATTTTCGAGCACACTAGGGAAGTACATCATCATATAACAAACATTTCTTTCAAATCGGCCAAAACATTGTTCATTAAAGAGTCTGTCGCTATCATTCGTCATGAGTTGGCGTGCTCCTCACCATACTAAGTTCATATGTTTCTATCGCCTCGATCGCCAAGTTCTCGAAACCTTCGTCAGTCGTAATGACAGTCCGATCTAAACCTCAGTTTTATCTTTCGTATTCTAAACCCCGAAGTACTCATGCGAAGAGTACTTTGTCCTCCGAAGCCTTATCGTCAGATGTCCGCAGACCGTCACGAAATACCACTCGTCCAACAGACCAAGTTCGATCACAGAGGCTATGGACGAATACAGCCCACCTATCACTATTCAGGGTATACGCGAGGGTGGTATATGATTATGATTACGCAGATTTAGTATGTGTGTTTCTGCCCTATCTCCTGTTCCTTGTTTGGTTGTGGACTTGGGGCAGAGTCGCACATCCGACCGTCTTACGAATCCTAATTATATACGACTTGTATACACGAGGTAATGATAGATGGACCAAGTACGAATCCTATCATGAACACCAGGGCAAAGTTGCCAGGTCTACGAGTGGGTATTCTACAAATCAAAGGAGCGCAACCCCAGTAGTACTGTAAGAAACCCTAATTTCGGGACGAAATTCTCTCTAACGGGGGGGGATGATGTGACAACCCGAAATTTCTATCTTGTGCAACCATTCAATTCAGTTAAAGTCAGACTTGTCTCTGCTAACTCTTAGCACTGTTTAGAGTCTGTTTGAGCATTCTGAGCCTAGTTCATCAAAGGAATCAGTGTTTGGATTTGTCATTTAAAGTTCCAAACCATCTAGCAAACCGTAAACCTCCTCAAAAGGAGTTTACGATCAGGACCCTTGAGTTTACGGTCAGGGTGACCGTAAACTCCCTCATATATATATATATATATATATATATATATATATATATATATATATATATATATATATATATATATATATATATATATATATATATATATATATATTTTATGATCATTTTGATCATTTCTTCCCTTTCAAACTCAAGAACTTCCAAATCCTCTCAAGTATCATCAAGTTCATCATCCTAGATCACCAAAATCGTAAGTGTTCTTCCTTTGATTTATTGATACATCTCTTAAATCTAGTATCATCTCATGATTTCATCCATGGAAATCATCTTTTCTTAGATCTTCAAGAAACACCAAGAACACCAAGAACACACACTAGTGTTCTTGGACCTTAATCACCATTTCAGGCCTCTATATCGTAAGTACTCCCTCCTTAGCTTGTTATCTAGTTGAAACACCTGATTAGAGCCTTGAAAACCATCATTGTGCAAAGATTTGATGAGTTTACGGTTGGATCTCCTTAGACCGTAAACTCCATGACCGTGAACACTTGGACCGTAAACACATAGGACCGTAAACCATCTTGACCGTAAACACTTATGGTCATGCCTTTTGGACCGTAAACTCTATAGGGTGGCCATACACCCTAGTTATGCAATCATATGTGATTGAATCCCTTAAATCTTAGAGTTTCCTAGTCTATAAGGGTGTTACCCTTCTTAATTAGTTGTTAGACACTAATTACATACACATATATGCCATTATATGTCATTTAGGACCCGTTGTGTCCCGGGAGTTCATTCGTGGAACTTCTCATCCTTACGCGCGTATTCGTTTGAATCACCCACATCAGGTGAGTTCATACCCCGTAATCAATCTTTTAAACTGCTTTAAATGCTTTTAAGGGGGGGGGGGAATACAAGTTGAACACAATGATAATTGCGTAATTGTTTGTTATAAACATTTTCAAAAGATTACTTATGTCATTTATAAGTTGTCAAAATATTTCAAAAACTCTTTTCAAGTTATGTTACTTTATAGTTTAACAAAACTCCGTTTTTAAAGTACCAGCATAACTTAGTAACAAAATGAGTCTTTTCAATAACAGTACAAGTAAAACACTAGTAAACTATAAGGGGTATAGTTTAGGGGTTCAGTACATACTAAATACTAGAGCATACTATAAAGAGAAACAGGGAGGTAGAAACAATACACGATAACATAAAGAGAAACAGGGAGGTAGAAACAATACATGATAACATAAAGAGAAACAAGGAGGTAGATACAATACTTCAGAGAGACATACTATACACTACATACTATACACTATACACTATAACAGAACGAACATACTAAGATGCTATAGCATGAGAACATACTAGATCTAATTATACCAATGAATCACTAACTTATTGTTTGTAACAAAAGGTGATAGTTAAATTGGGTATACATGATCACATAACATTAATGTGAATTCTACACGACCTAGCAATTTGTTTGCGTAAGTCGCGTTTGGTCCCCAGAATCTCTTGCAGGGAGAGCGTATAGTATGGGTACTATTCCTCACATTATGACCTTAATAAAACAAACATGTTTTAAGGTAATTAGTATTACAGAATGTCAATTCTAAAGACAACTGTGTACTTATAAATTCCCATTACTTTCAGTAAGTGACAGTTCCACTTGAAAGCTAATACAAACTATTTTCGAGTCAAGATAGTTATAAACTAGGGAAAACTTACATTTTACAAACGACACACAGAACAGTCGAGTCTAGTACATTCAGTAGAAATGGATCTATAATGCTAACTTTATGATTCCTTAGTGTATGCATTTAGGGATATATATTAATCGGGTCCGACAGGTAGTAGGATGTGTGCTTTCCGCTTCATTTCCTGTTCCTTGTTTGGTTGTGGGCTTAGAGCAGATACACCCAGTCTACTATCTATCTGAGCTTAGCTATATATATGTTCTGTATACACCAAGTAATCATAAGGGGGTACCATGTATGGGTCAGGTCATAGGACACTAATTCAATGAACAGTTTTCTAGTACAAAACATACTTTTCAAATGAAGACATTGTGGAACACAAAACTAGAAACTTAACCGGTAAAGGGTTTAATCCATTTTATTAAACCAGTAAAACTTAAAGGATGTTAGGTGGTTAATTCTATAATACCTTAGTTTATACACCAGGGTTATATATAATTAATATCCGACAGGTAGTTGGATGTGTGCTTTCCGCCTCATTCCCTGTTCCTTGTTTGGTTATGGGCTTAGGGCAGATTCACACAATTAACTATCTGTTCGATATTAGATTACATATAACTAGTATAAAAAAAGTGATTATAGAAGGAACTACTGTGGTTATCATTTTATAATAAGATATAAGGGTTTTCTTAAAGGATCTTTTCATCAAATATAAAAGAACTATTACAGTTAACTCCGTGAGTACCGAGTGAATACGCAGGGGTTATATACAACGATGATCTAAGAAACAATGGGATGTGTGTCTTCCGCCTCATTTCCCGTTCCTTGTTTGGTTGTGGGCTTAGGGCAGATACACACAACCGATTGTTTGTTTACTCTGGGTTTTATATAACTTGTATCCATTTAATACTCATAGAAAGGACTGTAGAGTCATTTTTACTTATCTTTCATCAAAGCAGGAAATATAGGGTTTTCTGGAGGAACAGGCAAACTTTTCTAAACAGAACTTACTACAACTTACTACAACTTTCTACAAACTTTCTTACTACTTACTACATCACTAAAATCTTATGAACTCACCAGCTTAAATGTTGATCTACGCTTTCAAAATAACTTCTATTCTCAGGAGACCAGTAGACAGGTTCGCGCACTGGGATTCAGAAGATGGAGCAGTTTAGCTTCATGTCTTTTTGTTATTTGCTATCTATTATATATTATGTGAATCACATACTTTGTAAACACTTTCTTTCTAATGAAATGGTTGTTTATTACTTGCTTACTATGATACATGTCTTGTGATACTAAACATGACGTCCTCCGCCCCAGAACGTTTCCGCCGTTCCGGTTTTGGGGTGTGACAGATTGATATCAGAGCATTGTTTATAGTGAACTAAGTATATCAACCAATAAAAGATATACAACTATAAATACAATGGGGCCGAAGTGCTCTGGATAAGAATATATTTTAAATATATAATGATACCTTATAAAAGTATACATACTTGCTTATACATATATACCTACTAGAACAAGTATCACAAGAAGAACAGAACAGAAGAAGTTAAAGGTTGAACACTATGGTCAAACCTGGACAGTTATGTAATCATAGCTAGAATCAATATAGCCTGATCAACTATATTCATTCGAGATGTGACCGACATGTGTTTGGGAGTGATGTGGTGTTGCAACGGTCGTAAAACTTTCCTAATACTAGTCAAGAGAATACTAGATCAAGTACAGAGAGTTAGAATACTATAGGAGTATTCTATGATACTATAACGCGATAACAAGTTTAAAACATACCAACTAGATTACATTAAAATACTATACGAGTATTTTAGGCACTATACAAATAACTTATGTGATAACTTAAAAGACCCTTACAGATAGGTCTATAATCTTGCAATGTACACTCCCAAGGTTATATATAATTGAGATTTTATAGACTTAGAATTTGTGATCTACGCTTCACTACCTGTTCCTTGTCTGGTTGTGGTTTTGGAGTAGGATCACTTATTCGAAGGTCTATTTAGTCTTAAGTTATATACAACTTGTATACATTGTGCAATTATAGGAGGACTCTGTAAGGATCACCCCATAATGTTTCACTTAAATCTCATAGATTCTTTAGTCACTTCCATTCTTGCACGACAAATCCAGATAGATGTAACCACTTCCTCATAGTAGACAACAGAAGAGTCAGGAGGAAACGAGAGCAAGTTCATGAGCAACTTTCAAAGAAGGATCAACCGAAGTAACCAAAACATCTTATGCGTCACAATAATAAATAATAATCTTGTTTAACTTAATGAGCGAGTGGAAACACTGCTCAGATTATATGTTAGGATTATTTTCTTACATGCAACTGGTAACAGTTATTCAGGCAATAGATATTCATTCGAGGGTAGCCATTTCAAATTCATAGAGTTTATTAGTATAGACTCTTTTATGAATTGTGTCCAGAACCCTGTGGAAGTCAGGACTCGATACATCCAGAACTAGCAGAGATGTATGTGAGAGAGGTGGTATCTCGGCATGGAGTATCGATCTTGATTGTGTCAGATCGAGATGTACGTTTCACTTCCAGATTCTTGAAGAAATTCCATGAGGATTTGGGTATGAGGTTGCATTTCAGCACCAGTTACCACCCACATACGGACAGATAGAGTGAGCGGACTATTCAGACGCTTGAGGACATGCTTTGAGCATGTGTGTTGGACTTCGGAGGAAGTTGGGACACATATTTACCATTGGCTGGGTTTTCCTATAACAACAGCCACCATTCGAGTATTGGTATGCCTCCCTTTGAGTTGTTGTATGGGAGGAGGTTTCGGACTCCCATCTGCTGGGGAGAGGTAGGGCAGCGAGTGATGGGTAGCACCGAGATAGTGCTTCAGACGACTGAGCAGATACATCAGGTCAGACAAAGGTTGCTGACAGCTCAGAGTCGCCAGAAGAGTTATGCGGACCGCGGCGATCCAAGCTCGAATTCCAGGTTGGGGATTTTGTACTCCTGAAGGTATCTCCTTGGAAAGGAGTGATCCGATTCAGGAAGAGGGGCAAGCTGGGGCCCCGATACATTGGTCCCTTCAGGGTGACCGCGAGGGTGGGTAAGGTGGCTTACCGTCTGGAGGTACCTGCGGAGTTGAGCCAGATACATGATACCTTCCACGTGTCTCAGTTAAGGAAGTGTATAGCCAACGAGTCGGCGGTGGTGCCACTAGAGGATATACAGGTGGATGCGAGCCTGAATTATGTTGAGAGGCCGATCGCGATCCTGGATCGGAGGATCAAGATTCTGAGGAACAAGGAGGTGCCCCTGGTTCAAGTCCAGTGGCAACATCGGAGAGGGTCTGAGCTGACTTGGGAGCTGGAGACGGAAATACGGGAGCAGCATCCAGAGTTGTTTGCAGAGCGAGACTTCGAGGGCGAAGTCTGATTCTAGTGGGGGAGAATTGTAACATCCGGATTTCCAGGTATCATAAATTGAGTATTTATTGTGAGCCAAGGAGAGTGACTCGACGAGTTGACGTCTAGACTCGTCGAGTAGGATCGCGATTGCTGACTAGGATTAATGAACAGACTCGACGAGTCGGCAAGTGGACTCGACGAGTCCGCACTGTGGACAGAAACCCTAAATCCCCGGGCCTGTGCCCTATTTAAGGGATCTTATGGCCCTCATTTGCGGCCACCTTCACCCTTGAGAGCACCAGAGGACCTGAGAGCATTGTGAGTGAGATAAGAAGGCATTTTCTTCATTTCTAGTGTGATTTTTGCAAGAAAGAAGGAAGGAGGGCAAGCTAAGCGGATTGAGGAGCTCAGATTTGCTATCATTTGATCAGAAGAGGCTACCAGTGGTATAAATCTATGCTCATACTCGTGTATATGGCGACATACTTAAATCTAGGGTTTTCTCATGCCTTCTTTAGCTTGGATTCGAAGCATATGAGGTCCCAAGGTCGAAGTCTTCTTAGATCTGGACCTTAAGAGGTCCAGAGAGTCCTAACCATCCTGCTTTATGCTATCCCTTTGGAGATATGAACCTAGGTTGCCATTTTAGAAGCTATTTCACCAAAAGAAGCCCTATGAGTGTTGCATGAGCGTAAAGGTCGGACCTTTACGTAATTATTGTGTATTGGAAGGTCAGATCTATAGGTTAGAGAAGTAGATCTGACCTTAGAAGGTCATTTGAGTAATCTCATGGACGAAACTCGTCGAGTCCATGAGCGGACTCGACGAGTCGGATCGTGTTGCACCACGATTCGTGTTCAGTGGTAACCCGTTGAGAGAAAGGTTAACTCGACAAGTCGAGTTAGGCTTTAGGAGGATTCAGAGGACACGTATGGACTCGCCAAGTCACCCGAGTGCACTCGACGAGTCTGGTCAAAATTAGACCGTTGGCTGGGGTTGACTTTTAGGGTTTGGTCAACATTTGGACATTGGACCATTGGAGGGGTAAAATGGTCTTTTCCCCTTCTGAGAGAATATAGGGAGGGATTTAGTCTAGCCTGTGAGAGCCGTATTAATTATAGGTAATTACTTTATGTGATTAGGCGGAGGCTAGATCAGATATTCGAGTTCGAGACTTTTCCGAGATTACCCGAGGTGAGTCTTCTCACTATACATTACCTAGAGTGGTAACTATGTGCATACCGGAGGGTCTTATGTGTTATGTGTATGTTGTGTTTATGTGCATTGTGATATATGTATGCTAGGTGTTATATAGACCGGACCGGAGG
Organism: Lactuca virosa; assembly: GCF_052849685.1. NCBI lineage: Eukaryota > Viridiplantae > Streptophyta > Magnoliopsida > Asterales > Asteraceae > Lactuca > Lactuca virosa. Next base: position 256,795,615 of record NC_136434.1, read on the forward strand.
GTCCAACGATTTAGACCGGACCGGAGGGTCCAACGAGCTACGGGACTGGAGGGTCCCGCTCAGACACATTGACCGGAGGGCCATACCGAGTTATAGCCTCGAGTGGCTTATGTGTTGTATGTGGTATGTTGGGGAACTCACTAAGCATTTATGCTTACAGTTTTTTGTGTGATGTGTTTCAGGTACTAGTGAGGATCGCGGGAAGGCGCCGGCATGATTTGTACACACTGGAAGAAGAGTTGTTGGAGATTCTAGGATTTGTTATTATTATGACATTTGACATTATGAGATTTTGAGAACTATTTTATGAGTTTTATTATGTTGAAAAATGAAAATTTGTTTTGAAAATTTACGTTGTTACAAGTTGGATGTGTGCTTTCCGCCTCATTCCCTGTTCCTTGTTTGGTTGTGGGCTTAGGGCAGATTCACACAATTAACTATCTGTTCGATATTAGATTACATATAACTAGTATAAACTAAGTGATTATAGAAGGAACTACGGTGGTTATCATTTTATAATAAGAAATAAGGGTTTTCTTAAAGGATCTTTTCATCAAATATAAAAGAACTATTACAGTTAACTCCGTGAGTACCGAGTGAATACGCAGGGGTTATATACAACGATGATCTAAGAAACAATGGGATGTGTGTCTTCCGCCTCATTTCTTGTTCCTTGTTTGGTTGTGGGCTTAGGGCAGATACACACAACCGATTGTTTGTTTACTCTGGGTTTTATATAACTTGTATCCATTTAATACTCATAGAAAGGACTGTAGAGTCATTTTTACTTATATTTCATCAAAGCAGGAAATATAGGATTTTCTGGAGGAACAGGCAAACTTTTCTAAACAGAACTTACTACAACTTACTACAACTTTCTACAAACTTTCTTACTACTTACTACATCACTAAAATCTTATGAACTCACCAGCTTAAATGCTGATCTACGCTTTCAAAATAACTTGTATTCTCAGGAGACCAGTAGACAGGTTCGCGCACTGGGATTCAGAAGATGGAGCAGTTTAGCTTCATGTCTTTTTGTTATTTGCTATGTATTCTATATTATGTGAATCACCTACTTTGTAAACACTTTCTTTCTAATGAAATGGTTGTTTATTACTTGCTTACTATGATACATGTCTTGTGATACTAAACATGACGTCCTCCGCCCCAGAACGTTTCTGTCGTTCCGGTTTTGGGGTGTGACATAATGTTGGCAAGGATTTCGAACGGCCCGATACACCTTGGATTTAGTTTACCACGTTTACCAAAACATATCGTTCCTTTCCATGGTGAGACCTTCAGTAGCACCCGGTCCCCAACCTGGAATTCCAAGGGTTTGCGTCGGTTATCGGCGTAGCTCTTTTGTCGATCTTGAGATGCTTTCAGTCTTTCTCGAATTTGAATAATCTTTTCCGTAGTTTCCCTTATGATTTCTGGGCCAGTGAGGGTGCTGTTAGGGACTTGCCCTTTTGCTAACCGTGTATCTCCCACTTCAGCCCAGCACAGTGGTGATCTGCACTTGCGGCCATAAAGAGCTTCAAATGGCGCGACCTTGATGCTAGTATGATAGCTGTTGTTATACGAGAATTCAATAAGTGGTAAGTGGGTATCCCACGCTTTACCGAAGTCAATAACACAAGCTCTTAGCATATCCTCCAAGGTTTGAATAGTTCTGTCACTCTGCCTGTCGGTTTGTGGATGGTAGGCCGTACTCATGTCTAGCCTGGTGCCTAGAGCTTTCTGTAAGGACTGCCAGAACTGTGAAGTAAATCTACTATCTTTGTCGGAGAAAATAGATATCGGCACACCATGAAGTCGTACAATCTCTTTGATGTACGTCCTAGTCAATTTTTTCATCTTGTCGGTCTCCTTTATTGGTAGGAAGTGCGTGGATTTGGTCAACTTATCGACGATTACCCAAATGGTATCAAAACCACCCGTTGTCTTAGGCAGTTTGGTTATGAAGTCCATGGTTATTCGTTCCCACTTCCATTCGGGTATCGCAGGTTGTTGCAGTAGCCCCGAGGGCTTTTGGTACTCTACATTAACCTTGGCACAAGTCAGAAACTTGCTCACGTATGTAGCGAATTCGGCTTTCATGTTTGGCCACCAGTAAAGTTTCTTCAGGTCCAGGTACATCTTATCCGAACCGGGATGTATGGAGTATCGAGTTTTGTGCGCTTCGTTCAAGGCGACGTCCCTGAACCCGCCGAATTTTGGTGTCCAAATTCGGTTCATGAGATAACGAGCTCTGTCGTCCTTGACTTCTAGGTTCTTATCCATTCCTCTTAAAGCCTCACCTGCCACATTCTCAGGCTTCAAAGCTTCCAGTTGGGCCTCTTTGATTTTCATGGGCAGGTGTGAATGGATTGTCATGGTTACTGACTTTACTCGGCGACCCGAGTATTCTTTTCGACTTAAGGCGTCAGCTACCACGTTGGCCTTGCCTGGGTGATAACAAATCTCACACTCGTAGTCAATTAGTAATTCTACCCATCGTCTCTGCCTCATGTTGAGATCTTTTTGATTGAGGATGTGCTGAAGCCTTTTGTGGTCGGTAAAGATAGTACACTTCGTTCCGTAAAGGTAGTGCCTCCAGATCTTTAGGGCGAATACTACTGCTCCCAATTCAAGGTCATGCGTGGCATAGTTGACCTCGTGTGTTTTTAATTGCCTCGATGCGTAGGCAATGACCTTTCCTCGTTGCATTAACACACACCCCAGACCCTGGTTTGATGCGTCGCAGTAGACCACAAAGTCTTCGGTTCCCTCGGGTAGGGATAAAATCGGGGCGCTGCACAGTTCTTGTTCTAATTTTTGCACTTCACCCCTTGGGCAATACTCCTTCAGCATCATGGTTTTCAGGTCTTCCCAGCTTATCGAATTAGCCACGGCAAGAGTTAGAGATTTTAAGTGGTCGTTCCACCAAGTAAGGGCTCTGCCGGTGAAAGTGCGAGCTACGAATTTGACTTTGTTTGCTTCGGGGCACGCACAGATCTCGAAGACAGATTCGGTCTTCTCGAACCACTGCATCAAATCAATGACTCCCCCGCTACCATTGAACGAATCGAGTTTGCCATTAGTGAAGTCCTTAAAGGAACACTCTCTCGAACGCCCTTGGCTATCTCCTTGAGTGGAGTTATTAGTACCGCTTCCTGTCCTCCTGGCACCGTCAGTGCTGATTTGGGACATAGCAGCTGCCACCGCGGCCGTGACCGCAGCTTGGAATATAACAGGATCATATTGGGGAGGCGGCGGTGGTGGATTTGTTTGTGTTCCGCCAGTGCGTCTAGCAGACCTACGAGGCAGCATCTTTCTGTTATAGAATTTCAAAGACGAAATGAGTATAAGTCTTTTAGTAATGGTTATTAGTCGGGTGTCGTAAAACTAGGTTATTAGTTTTCAAGTATAGTATTTCCCGATTTTCAAATGTTTGCAAACAATTCATAGTAGGAGTCTATATAAATAAACTTATGAATGTTAGTAGTAATGACTTCAAATGAAATCTTCTAATATTTGTTCCATGCCTGATCCACTCATAAGACCACTTGATGTATACTGGTTGTGTGCAACTAAGGTTCAATAGACCGTCGAACTTAATGAGTCTGCCCTGAGCCCACAACCAAACAAGGAACAGGATCCCATACAGACTTACCATTTCTAAGTCGATCGCCTCTTAATTACACATAGTCTCGAGGTATATATCAAATAATCTCAGAGTTACCATAAGCAAATCGTTTGTAATGTTATGTTATGCAATCTGAGGTGAACTCCCAATAAAATAAAATGCATGCCAATTTTCATTGATACAATTTAGTACATGTTTTTAGGAAAATTTGACCTTATAGAAGGTCTACATTATATCAACGTAATGGAAAGTTTTGACAACGCATAGACCCTTCGACTAGTGTAGCCACTTAGACGCAGGGTCAAACCTACTTACAGGAAAGAGTAGTCCCAACACATACTCGTAAACCTAGTTTATAACAAAATGTGAGTAGTGCAAGCACTACTCGAGGCGGGTGGTATCAGGTGGTCCCTTGCGGACCTGGAGACGAGGTCGAGGCTCCCTGTAGCTCTGCAATTTGGCGTTCGGCCGTGATCACTCTCTCCTCGAGAGCCGTGTGCCTTACCTGGTACTCCCTTACCTCCGCCCGAGCGGTGGTAAGGTCCTCGATGAGTTGGTCCATGGGATAGAAGTCTCTTTCCAAGTCCCTAGTACGAGCATCTGAGGCTTCTACGACAACGTTGAGATCCCGAACTTGATTCGCCATTTCCCGATTCTGGTCTCCAAGGTTCGTGATCTGTTGGATCACGACTGGGAGGGCTCTGTCAGCCGGTCCCCCATGACTGAGGTCGTAGTAACCCCGTTGTTCGCCAAATGGTGATCGTTGTCGTTGTTGATGGCTCCATCTCTCGATCACTGTTGCCCAACGGGGCTCGGGCCCGTTGTAGCCAAAACGGTTTGCAGGCACCCTGGCGATGTAAGGAGGGTTAATGACTTCCTCCTCCGGTTCATCCTCTTCTTCTTCGTCCTCCAATTCCTCTTCTTCTTCGTCCTCTTTGGGGTCTTCTTCAGGCTCCTCCTCGAATACTTCCTCGGGATCCTCTTCCGGTTCTGCTTCCAACCAACCACCGTTCCCCTGGTTCGGAAAGTAGGGGTCTCCGGGTAAATGAAATCCTGCAATGTCGTCTGTACGAGAATAGGGGTGTAAGAGGCACATAATGAATTTTAGAAATATTTTGCTTAGTTAACATAAAATACTTCTACAGTATTTTAACGGTTGTGTTTGATTCTTAACGTGCTTCTTTTATGGGTGTCGGTAAGTTGATAGACTTGTTGTCCACTATGACTATCCCTCGACACATACTAGTCACTTCTCGGACGAATATAGTTGATCAGGCTATATTCCTCCCAGACTTGATTGCATATCCCAAGGCATATTCACATTGCACAACTCCTCTATTTTTAAGTTTTGCGTTTTCCTTAGACATGACATTATACCGGTATGCATGTATGTACTTATATTTTTTCATAAAAGTAACGCTTTTATTATTTTTTAAAAGTATACTTGTAGGGAAAACCTTTAAATCAGAGAATCTTAGTCCCTTTGTGTTTATAGTTTGTATATTTTATGTGGTTTGATATACTATGTTCACTATAAACATTGCTCTGATACCAATCTGTCATACCCCCAAACCAAGGATAGCGGAAACGTCCGGGGGTGGAGGACTTCATGTATAGTATCACAACAACGAGTATAATAGTGCTCATAGTAAAAACAACCATCATAAATATAATTGAAAAAGTTACACCATAGTATGAGTTTACAAGTTTCAAAATCAATTACATTATGATGACAAAAATGTATAATTTGACGTCTTGCGTCCCATCCTCAAAAGCAGTTGATTACCTATTCACTTGTTTCCTGAGAATACAAGTAGTTTTGAAAGAGTGTCAACAATTAAGTTGGTGAGTTCATAAGCTTTTGGATGAAATGTTGGAAAAAAATCTTTGTTTGTAAATGTAAATGAATACAAAAAAAATCCAATATTTTCCTTATACAAAGTTGTGTAGTCTTAAATCCCAAGACTGAGAGTATGCAGTTTTAGATAGATAAAACCCCTTTTCTTGTAAAGTAGCATTTTCCCGTAAACTTGAAATGTTGTTAACTCCCTATGTGAGTCGTTATAACCATAATATAACTAGAGTGAACCTGCTACAACGTTTTTCAGACATCAAGAACCTATGACTCTTGTCACCCGTAGACCTGCAGGTCCCGCTGTAGCTAGCAGCAAGGTGTGGGGTGTCAATCCCAATATAGATCTATACACAATTATCACGCTCTCCCTAAAGGAGATTCTGGTTATAACTTACAGGAATTTTTAACCCGTACTCTAAGAGTAAAATTGAAGCATTGTCTCACAACTTACGTTAACGAGTTTACGTGTAGTGTGCGAGTAAAACCTTTTGTATGGTGGAATTGAATTCCCTTTATATGACAAGTTTGTAGTGTGAATTCCATAAACTATATCTATAAAAGTTTATTATGCATGTTTAAGTGAATGAAAACCTTTATCAATGAATAACCATTTCTGAATATAATGTTAAAGTAACAAGAAATGCATTCAACGTATAGAAACCTAGTGATAAACACTTTGCTCAACATGTTACAAAGTGTGTTAAAACAGTGAGCTGTTAAGCTTGCTTTTCACTTTCCTACACTGTTTTACGAAAATCATATAAAAATCATACGGAGTCAAAAACTAAATCCGTAAACTCTAAGAGTTTATAAATTTTGTCTTGTTTATTCATAATTTTTTTTATGATTTTTAGAAGTCTCTAACTTGTGTGAAAATGTTCATATTCACAGACTGGTCCGAATTCGTTTCTGAACTGATAGACAGTTTTTTAAAAATCACCATAAATTGTAGAAAAATCGTATGGAGATGTGCAAGTAGTCATTAGAAAGGTATAAAACCTGAACTACTTGCATATAAAACAGTTTTGAAAGATATTAAGTTTAAGATGGTCAAAACAGTCTGTGAATGGGACTAAACTTTTCTGATGAAAGCTGTTGTTTGAGCTTAGTTAAGTTGTTGATGTATTAACTTGTATTCCCCCCCCCCCCCCCCCTTAAAAGTAGAGAAAACATGAAAATGTAGGGTTATGAACTCACCTTGTGTGGTTCTCTGAGATGAATGTCGAAGGAAAGGAGTTTCCAAGTCAAGAACGCTTGGAAGATGCTTGAAGGCTTGAAGATCTAAGAACAAATATGTCGATATTTGTGTAAGAATTCCATGATTTTAGTGAAGTTGTGTAGAATGTTTATGTGTGGGAAGGAAAAACTTACCAGCAACATGGGAAGAACTTGTGACTCTTGGAGGAACTCGAGTTTTTAGAGAGAAGTATGAGAGGTGTAAAAAGTGTGTCTTGGGAGGAGGAGAGTGGGGTTTTATAGGTGGAAGAGTGAGGGATTAGAGAGTGAGCTGATGGAAGGGATTTGATGGAGGTATGGGAAGATCTCGAATTGACTAGACTAGGGTGGGAATAGTGACATGGAGTGGTCATGGAGTGGGTGGGTGGTTGGTGTCATAGATTTTTCGCAAAGTCAACACTCCAAAGCCATACCTTGTACAAGATTTTGTCCAAAGATATGATTTTTCCCTCAAAGATATGATTAAATCATGGGTCTATGGAGTTTAATATATTAAAATATGGGTTTGGGTGAAAAATCCCCGTCAAAATCATGAAAAACGAGCTTAAAAGACGAATCTAGTCGAAAACCGGGAAAAAGGAGCGAACTTGCGAGACCAGACCGAAGGTTCGGTCCTATAGAGTGAGAACCGAAGGTAGGTTCGGTCCTAAGCCTTGCACGCGAACTCAGCCAGGAGGGGACCGAAGGTGAATTGGAGCGAAATGGACCGAAATAGATCGAGAGGGCTTGTCCGGACCGAGAGTGAGTTCGGTTCCTAGGGGTATGTGAAGGCAAGACATGTGAAGCGAAAGTGGCTTCGGCCCGAAAGTACGATCCGGACCGAAAGCGAAATGGGAGCGAAGGTACCCGAAAGCGAAATGGACCAAAGGCTCGGTTTATTTCGGTCCTAAAGAGGTTTCGGTTCTTTTAAGAGGTTTCGGTCCTCAAGAGGGTTCGGTCCTTTAAGAGGGTTCGGTCCTTTAAGAGGGTTCGGTTCCTTAAGGCTGTTTCTCCATTTATCTTCCCGTTTCGAGTTGTTTTTGGCTCCGTTAAGGGTCGGGATGCCCCAAATGATTATAAAAAGTTGAGGGAGGTTATGAGAGAGATTTGGGAAAGATTTGGGAGAGAGAGAGAGAGATATAGCGAGAGAGATTGGGAGAGCCTTTGTCTGTGACCTTTGAGAGTGTTTAACTTCGAAACGCAAGGTTTGTAACCCCGTTTTTCCTTGTTATAAGTGTTATACGCTCCTATAAGGTACGTATTAATGTTCTATCGAGTAGTTACATCATTTTATTCTAATTAGGATCTAGGTTTTTATTTTTATTTTTTTCTAAACACGTGATATCCCAAAATGAAAGTTTTCATTAAAAATAGTGAGTTGTACAATAGTAAGCATAAGTAGACCCTAATATACGAAGGTTAATTGAGTTGACCGATTTGAATTGTTGACTTTATTTGACTTTGAGTTGACCAGAAATTGACGGTTGTCACATCAAATCATTGTATATATTTGAAACCAAAAAGTATACTCAAAAGACATAATTATATGAAACTCCGTCTTCCTCAAAACTTGTGGATACCTGTTTATCGATTTCCTGAAAATACAAGTAGTTTTGAAAAGAGTGTCAACCATTAAGTTGGTGAGTTCATAAGTATTTTTGTAAAATAACTCTATCATTTGTTTCTTAAAACGATAAGTATATTCACCCAGAAAATCCTATATTTTCTATTGTATATGTATTTGTGTTCTGAAATAGTATCATATAGTTTTAATTCACATAAAACTATAAAATGAATCTTTTCCCTGTAATAAAATAGTATTTTGTATTTTATACTATTATGAATTCTCTGTAGAAGCCTAGGTTTACCTTTTGTATTGTAAAATACCGTGTTATAGTTTTATTATTTAATAAAACTATATAAAGTTGTTTTCTTATTCATACACTAATCGCGTTATTCAATACCAAATTGTGAGTTATCATAACGATGCTTGATGACCTAAGCCTCGCCTGAAACACGACGTTCTTCAGGCGTCGAAATATGGTACGACAATTGTCACCACAGATCTGCCGACCTAGATGTTGCAAGCATCTCTGGTGCGGGATTGTCAGTCCCATATAGATCTATACACAAGTGTCATGCTCTCCCTCAAGGACACTCTGGTTATAATTTTCAGGACTTTTGTTTTATACTTAAATAAGTACTTGAAGCGTGTCTCACAAATGCTATATTGACGGTTACGTGTAGAATAAAGAATAATATCTTTGTAATAGATAAATCGTAAATCTCTAATAAATTATATTTATTATAATTTATATAATTATTTTCGTAAGTTATTCTTAATATATAAAGCAACACGTAAGTTCCATAAACTATATCTATTTTAGTTTATAAGTTTATTTCCGTGTTATAATCTGAACCTTGTAAAATAGTATCTTTGTTCCATAAACTAGATATATATAGTTTACCATACGACTCAAGTATACTCAGTATATGTATATATAATCATATATATTTAGTTGATTAAAACAAAGTCTTTTGAACTTGTTTATTAAGACAATATCTTTTTATCAAAACTTTACCCATAATAATGTATATAAAGTTGATAGTAAAAATCTCTTCATAAAATATAAAGATAAACATATTTGAATATTTGCATGTAAATTTTCTTGTATTTTACTTGTATCCCCCCCCCCCCCCCCAAACAATAAAAAGATAGTAAAAACATAGGGTATAAACTCACTTGATAGTAGTGCTGATTTGAGCAGCACTTCGTTTTTAGAAAATGCTTTACTGCTGAAAACTGGGCTTTGCGAGGGTCGGGTTTAGAAACCGAAAGACTCTTTTCTTGCGGGCTTCAGGTGCCTCGGGATGTTCTTCAGGTGTTGGATATGTTACCGGGACTCCGGGGGGGGGGGGGGGGGGTTGTAAGGAGGTTTGTGGAGGTGAAAGAAGTGAAAAATATTGAAAATTGGTGTAGGAACCGGGAGGGTTCGTACCCTCTATAAATAGGTGTGAGGGTTCGGATCCGGAGAAAGGAGGGAAGGACGTGCTTCGGACAACTGGCTAGGGGGAGGGCACGCGTCGGCTTGGGATGCGAGACACGCGTCGCACTTCGGATGCCTCCACGGACGCAACACGCGTCGGAACCGGAGTGGACTGCTTCTTCGGACGCGTCATCGGGTCAGACATGGGGCGGCTCGCGAGGAATGGGTGACGTGGCCGGTTCTAGGTCTTGTTTGTGCGAAAATTCTCGGTTTTTGTGCCCAAAATTTCAAAAATTCATAACTTTCGCATACGAGCTCCGTTTTCGACGTTCTTTATATTCACACGTAGGTGAAATTATACTCTATAACTTTCATTTAGACTCCGTCAGATAATTTTGAATATATTTTGGATACTATTAGTTTTAACAGACATGGACAGGAAAATCCGTGAAAATTTCATAACTTGTTCACCCGATGTCCGTTTTCGTCTATCCTTTTACCGTTGTATTACTATTGACGAGAATTTTGATTCTCGTTTAGGTTGTGTCGGCTAAAAATCGTCTGATCTTTATTTTGAATTTCGGGCTGTGTACTGCTGTGTCGAAACTTAGAAAAAGCATAACTTCTTCATACAAAGTCAGATTTGGACGTTCTTTTTATGGACACTCTCGGTTTAACGTATGCTACAACTTTCATTTAGATACCTAAGGCTAAAAATCATTTTATTGAAAACTCACTTTTTACGCTGAATAGTGTTTTGCCGGTTTTGTCGCGGATCTTCGATAGGTCATAACTTCTTCGTTATAACTCGGATTTTGGTTTTCTTTATATTTTTGGAATCCTTGTTACAATCTCTACCAATTTATTCATCCCAATTAAGATTATTGGACAATTTATTTTTGACACTACTTTTCCTCCCAATTAATTTCTATTTTTATTATTTCAAAATAAGTTACAATAGTTGACGTAAACTATTACATTATGAATTTACAAGTACATAGGTAGAGTTTAGACCTTAATAACTCTAGAATTTTTCCAGTTATGATATCATCCCCCGTTAGAGGGAATTTCGTCCCGAAATTAAAAACTATAGAGATAATCTAGGACTAGGGAAAAAGATGTGGATACTTTTGTTTCATTTGATCCTCTCGCTCCCAAGTGAATTCAGGTCCCCGCTTTGCAATCCAGCGAACCATCACTACCGGGATACGACTTTGCTTGGTTCTTTTGATTTCCCTATCCATTATTTCTACTGGTTCTTCTACAAAGTGTAGACTTTTATTTAACTTGATTTCATCGAGTGGGATAACAAGTGTTTCATCGAATAGACACTTCTTTAGATTAGATACGTGGAAGGTGGGATGAATGTTACTGAGTTCCTGTGGTAGTTTGAGTTTATAAGCAACTGGACCGATTCTAGCAAGAATCTCAAATGGTCCGATGTATCTCAGATTTAGTTTCCCACGTTTGCCTAAACGTATTAAGTCTTTCCATGGTGAGACCTTTAACAAGACTCGGTTACCAACCTGGAATTCCAAGGGTTTTCGTCGTTTGTCCGCATAACTCTTTTGTCTATCTCTAGAAGCTTTTAGTCGTTCCCGGATTTGTACAATCTTTTCTGTGGTCTCTCGAATGATCTCAGATCCGGTTAGAGTACTTTTGGGTACTTGGTTCTTGGCTAGTTGCTTATCGCCCACTTCAGCCCAGCACAACGGTGATCTGCATTTGCGGCCACAAAGGCTTCAAATGGAGCAACTTTGATGCTGGTGTGGTAACTATTGTTGTATGAAAATTCAACTAGTGGTAAATGGGTATCCCAAGCTTTACCAAAATCGATCACACAAGCTCTCAACATGTCTTCTAAAGTTTGAATCGTTTTCTCACTCTGCCCATCAGCTTGTGGGTGGTAGGTTGTACTCATGTCCAACCTGGTTCCCAAGGATTTTTGTAATGACTGCCAGAATCTTGAGGTGAATCTACTATCTCTATCAGATATAATAGATATGGGTACACCATATAGTCATACAATCTCTCTAATGTACGTTCTGGTTAGCTTCTCCATCTTGTCAGTTTCTTTAATTGGTAGGAAGTGTGCGGATTTGGTTAATCTATCGACGATTACCCAAATAGAGTCATGATCACCCGTTGTTTTGGGTAACTTGGTTATGAAATCCATAGTTATCCGTTCCCACTTCCATTCGGGTATTTCTGGTTGTTGCAATAAACCTGAAGGCTTTTGGTATTCTACCTTGACTTTGGCACAATTCAGACACTTGCCCACAAAGGTAGCAATCTCAGCTTTCATGTTCGGCCACTAATAGAATTTCTTGAGGTCCAGATAGATGGGAATGGATAGTCATGGTTAGAGACTTTACTCGGCGGCCCGAGTATTCTTTCCGACTTAGGGCGTCAGCTACTACATTGGCTTTACCAGGATGATAACGAATTTCGCATTCGTAGTCATTTAGTTGCTCGACCCACCGTCGTTGTCTCATGTTGAGCTCCTTATGATCGAATACATGTTGAAGGATTTTGTGCTCCGTAAAGATAGTGCTTTTCGTACCATACAAGTAGTGTCTCCAGATCTTCAGAGTTAATACTACTGCTCCTAACTCCAGATCATGCGTAGTGTAGTTGACATCGTGTGTCTTAAGCTGCCTCGAGGCATAGACAATGACCTTTCCCCATTGCATAAGAATACAACCAAGCCCTTGGTTGGATGTATCACAGTACACTACGAAATCTTCTACCCCTTCGGGAAGGGATAATATCGGTGTGCTACATAGAGCTTGCTTTAGAGTTTGGAACACATTCTCTTGTTTTCCTTCCCAGCTAAAAGTCACACCCTTCTGAGTTTTGAAGCGAGAGATGATGTGGAGGTTTGTGTTGAGTTTATCGTTTATAGATTTGAAAAGATTTCGTTAAGCGGTCGATTATGACAAAGGGTCTTTTCGTAGCACAAGAAATTGATATGGTGAGGACCAAGCCAATCCATGTCTAATGACGATGTCAGAAGTTCTTATGGCAACAAGTGTTAATTCAATTTGGAAAAAGTGATTGCTAGAGCGATAGTGCATTTTGTGTATTCTTTCTATTGTTTTTAGTTCTATCCTTGTTATTTCTACTACGAACGATTCGTATCTCATTAAGCGAGTATTAGTAGTAAGAGTGTTCCGATAACTAGTGATGATACTTCATATTATGATCCCTCTCGGGTTCCTCTATGATCGCTTGGTGTATATAAGTCATGTATAATTAAGATTGATAGGACCGTCGACTGAGTGACTCTGCCCTAAATCCACAACCAGACAAGGAACAAGAAATGAGGCAGAATCACTCACTCTAAGCCTGCAAAAATCTTAATTATAAATAACCATGATGTACATACTAAGCCATCATAGCTCACCTACAAGGATCCTTAGTTTTTATATGAATGTTGTGATTTTGTTCGGTCGAAAGAGTAATTTATAATTACACAGTTTTTTAATTGGCACTAATTTAAGTTTTTAATATATTGATATTTTGTAAACGTACCTAAAATTTCAGTAGGGTTCCTCGTTGCTCCTTTATGTCTTGTCATTAAACTCCTCCTGCTTCTCCATCATTTCTCTCTATTGGACAATTTCTCTTGAAACGTCCTATTTCACCACATGCATGGCATACTTGACTTATACTAGCATCAGTGGTTGAAGTGATGTGTTGGGCCGGAGTCCTACAGTGGATGGTAGTGTGCCCCTTCTTGTTGCACCTATTGCAATACATCTCCCGGCAGACTCCATGATGATGGTAGTTGCACTTGCCGCGGTGTGGGAGGTTTCCATAATATGGTGTTGTCGGTGTTGAAGTAGCAGGGCCAGAGGGGGTATGGACTGACACAACTTGTTGTCTTTTGGTAGACCCTTGAGTCGAACTGCCTCCTTTTTCATTTCCAAACTTTCGTTTCATGCTCTTAGGTTTGGGGTTTGGGGTGTCCTTACAGGTAGGCACTCGTTGGTGTCCTTGGTTATCACTGCGTTTGGAATTGTCGACATTATTTCCACTTTCATTTGCGTTGTTGAGGTGTGTTATGACGGCTGCCACGACGGCTGTGACCGCAGCTTGAAAAGTAGCAGAGTCTATCTGTAGAATTGGTGTTTCGCTGGTTGGCTGGTTATTTCCTTGTAGAGGCATGATTCTTTTACAAGGTGTGAAACAAGTTCGTAAATAACTATGGTCATTTCTAATTGTATTCTCTCTATGTATATATACACATAAAAATTTCATGTTTTGCTATATGATTCTCAATGTTTCGGCCAACATCCATGTGATGTTTTTATGGTAAAAAGTAAAAGTAGATATTGTACAAATGTTAATTTACCAAAACATATTATAGGCATCAAGGCCTTTAGTTGGTTCAAGTTTCATAGGTTTTGGAAAGGTATATCTCACTTGATTTACTATTACTAGTCGCGATGAAAGATCTGATAAGCCTAACACATGGTGTGAGTAGTGTAGTCACTAACTCACTAGTCAATTTTAGTTTATTAGTTATCAAAGTAGTACGTAAGGTGTCCTGCTACTTTATACGTTTCGCGAGTAGTCTCTTCTGCTCTCTGTCCGCTATGATTACTCTAGTTTTAGTTGTAACGATTTGTTATTTCCGGGTGGCTATTTCTTCCTATAAGGAGTGTAGGCGATTCGTATTATTTTCCTGATCTTCCTGTATGTTTGGCATAGAAGTCATATGGTGTCTTTGTTTTTCGTAGGCGTGTTGAATTTTGCACCGTCGTGTTCTGGGTTTCGTCATCGATCTTCGTTACTTCATGATAGAGAGTCCGAATCCGAATGTATAAGTGGGCTTCTCATACTAAAATTTGAGGTATTGCTCAATTATAGGGAGCATGGTGTAACGGGTGTATACTGAATGTGGATCATTGGTTGTCTTCTCCAGTCTATGCATGTAGTTGGGTTGCACATTGTAGGGATGTATCTTAGAAAGAAGTGAAAGAGTCTTATGCTTACTTCTGGTAAGGCAAGGTTCATTAATGATTTCACTAGCGCCTTTCCCTTTGTTTGATACTTTCTTAGAATCTTTCTCCTCGACCCCTTTCTGGTTCTTCCTCAACTCCTCTGTTGGTTGTTATGGTAAGGTTGCGATGTCTAGATATGTTGGTGGGAGAATAGGTGTGTCTAAAGAATCTATTAGATTACTAACACATTTCTATTTAAAATTTCCGAGGAGTGATCCTTACTGGGTCCTTCTATAATTACGTAGTGCATACTACTTATATATAACTAAGATCGAATAGACCTTCGAATAAGTGATTCCACTCCAAGACCACAACCAAACAAGGAACAGGAAGTAGAGCGAAAATCACAAATTCTAAGTCTATAAAATATCAATCATATATAACCTTATCGTATACACTCAACAATTATAGACCTACTAGTAAGGGTCTTTTAGTTCTCACATATGTTATTTATAGTACCTTACAATATTCCTATAGTATTTTAACTCTATGTAAGAGTTTCTTGGTATACGAAGTTGATAAGTTTCTAGACTTGTTGTTATCATAAAATACTCCTATAGTATTTTAAACTTTATGTCTGGTTCTAGTATTCCTTTGTATATAGAATTGGTAAGTTTTAGACTTGTTGCCACACCATAATCACTCCCAAACACATGTTGGTCGTATCTCAAATAAATATAGTTGATCAGGCTATATTTATCCTAGATATGATTACATAACTGTCTAGGTTTAGCTGTAGTGTCCAACATCTAAAAACTTTTGTTTTGTTCCTCTTGTGATACTTGTTCTAGTATATATGTATGCATGTATACTTTTATAAAAATATTATTATAATTAAAAGTATAACTCTTGGTCAGAGTGTTTTAGCCCCCATTGTATTTATAGTTGTATATCTTTTATGGGTTGATATACTTAGTTCACTATAAAAAATGCTCTGATACCAATCTGTCACACCCCCAAACCGGAATGGCGGAAACATTCGGGGGTGGATGACTTCATGTTCAATATCACAACAATGCAATATAGAAATCAAAGCACAACATCCATTACATTGATAAAATATAACTTTACATTCGTATTCAAATCATTGTATATAATTGAAACCAAAAAGTATAATCAAAAGACATAATTATATGAAACTCTGTCTTCCTCAAAACTTGTGGATACCTGTTTATCGATTTCCTGAAAATACAAGTAGTTTTGAAAATAGTGTCAACAATTAAGTTGGTGAGTTCATAAGTATTTTTGTAAAATAACTCTATCATTTGATTCTTAAAAAGATAAGTATATTCACCTAGAAAATCCTATATTTTCTGTTGTATATGTATTTGTGTTCTGAAATAGTATCATATAGTTTTAATTCACATAAAACTATAAAATGAATCTTTTCCCTGTTATAAAATAGTATTTTGTATTTTATACTATTATGAATTCTCTGTAGAAGCCTAGGTTTACCTTTTGTATTGTAAAATAATGTGTTATAGTTTTATTATTTATTAAAAATATATAAAGTTGTTTCTTATTCATACACTAATCGCGTTATTCAATACCAAATTGTGACTTATCATAACCATGCTTGATGACCTAAGCCTCGCCTGAAACACGACGTTCTTCAGGCGTCGAAATATGGTACGACAATTGTCACCACAGGTCTGCCGACCTAGCTGTTGCAAGCAGCTCTGGTGCGGGATTGTCAGTCCCGTATAGATCTATACACAAGTGTCACGCTCTCCCTCAAGGAGACTCTAGTTATATTTTTCAAGACTTTTGTTTTATACTTAAATAAGTACTTGAAGCGTGTCTCACAAATGCTATATTGACGGTTACATGTAGAATAAAGAATAATATCTTTGTAATAGATAAACCGTAAATCTCTAATAAATTATATTTAATATAATTTATATAATTATTTTCGTAAGTTATTCTTAATATATAAAGCAACACGTAAGTCCCATAAACTATATCTATTTTAGTTTATAAGTTTTGTTCCGTGTTATAATCTGAACCTTGTAAAATAGTATCTTTGTTCCATAAATTAGATTTATATAGTTTATCATATGACTCAAGTATACTCAATATATGTATATATAATCATATATATTTAGTTGATTAAAACAAAGTCTTTTGAACTTGTTTATTAAGACAATATGTATTTATCAAAACTTTACCCATAATAATGTATATAAAGTTGATAGTAAAAATCTCTTCATAAAATAGAAAGATAAACATATTTGAATATTTGCATGTAAAATTTCTTGTATTTTACTTGTATTCCCCCCTAAACTATAAAAAGATAGTAAACACATAGGGTATAAACTCACTTGATAGTAGTGGTGATTTGAGCAGCACTTCGTTGCTAGAAAATGCTTTAATGCTGAAAACTGGACTTTGCGAGGGTCGGGTTTGGAAACCGAAAGTCTCTTTTCTTGCGGGTTTCAGGTGCCTCGGGATGTTCTTCGGGTGTTGGATATGTTACCGGGATTCCGGGGGGGGGGGGGGTGGTTGTAAGGAGGTTTGTGGAGGTGAAAGAAGTGAAAAATATTGAAAATTGGTGTGAAAATGGTGTCGGAACCGGGAGGGTTCGCACCCTCTATATATAACCATTTTTAAGAATTAGCAATTTATATGTAGCGGGATTGTTTGGGAAAAGAAACAATGTAATAAACAAAATAACTTTTAATATCTTTTAATATGTTGCTTAAATTGTTAAGTCTTAGAAATAGTTATATGAGTTTACCAATGAATTTAGAAGAAAACGAAAATTTTGCGTTGAAAAATATAATTGTCTTATGATTGGCCTAAATATTTTTAAGACAAGTAAGTTAAGAAAAACTTGAAGATTTTTGATATATAAATGGTGTTTAAGCGTGTTTTAATATTTTCTATGAAAATATCATAAAATGGCAACCAATGACATTTTATTTGATTTTTAAGCCACTAAACTTATATAATTGTATCCAATTGATCCAATAAACTTTTCTTTTCGGTTCTGTTATACCATCGATTACGTAGACATAACCGATGATATGATGTTCTCCACGTGGGTTGGTAACCGACTATCACCGATATCAATAATATAATAAAACTAAAAAAAGAAGTTTGTTGGTCAAATAGATACAATTAATACTTCAATAACCTAATGGGTAAATTTTGTTTTATTGGTTGACATTTTGGATCATTTTGCCTACATAAAGAATTTATTTTAAGTAGAGTTGTATTTTATTAAATAAATAAATAAAATATGCTCAAAAATAATAATATATTCCACACTTAGATTTTACATGTAATCTTTCATGGTTTTTTTTCTATTTAATTGTACCGATTTATAAAAATGTTATTGCTAATCTTAATATCTTTTAAACGTTCCCATTTATTAAGATTAAAAGTCATATTTAAAATATTAGTAAAATAATAATTAAATTTTAATCAAACTATACTTAAAGATAACATATAATTGATTGTTTTTTTGAAAGAGACATATAATATTGATTGTTTATGTTTTTGTTAAATAAAAAAAAAATATATGGTTAAGACTTTTTATGTTTGGCAAAAACTGAATTGAATAAAGAGTGTTTGAGACAGTTTGATATATGTCGAAAACAATTTATTTGTTTTCGGGTAAAAGAAACAGATCACCGGGATTTTTTTTTTTTTTTTGAACGGCGTGGTTAGTGGTTAGCAGTTAGTATCACGAAACCGTCAACGCCTGGAATAGAACTCGAGACCTCCAATCTAAGAGGCAAAGCCTCTACCAAGTGGGCTGGCAAACAGATCACCGGAATTGTGTATAAAAGAAATCATTTTTCTTTAAACTTCAAAGTATATAATGTTTTTTATATTGTACTATTTAATTATCATTTCTTGTATAGCATGTGACAATAAGTATCGTTATAGGTTGAGTCTTGAGTGAATTAATTTATTTACATATATTTCTTATATTTTTAAAAAGCTAAAGAAAAAAGTATTTTCATCATTAATTTATTTAGCCGTTTAAGTTTTTATGTTAATATAATTTTTTTACCAACCTAGATGCAAGATATTGTATTCTTGTTTTTTATGTTAACCATCATCCACTTCAAAAATGTAAATAGCCTTTCGATAATTATGATAAAACTTTTAGGAAATCAAAAGGCTATAGTTTTCATGTCGTGTCTTGAACGAATCAATATTTATCTGTGAAGAATATGGTGTGAGGACCAGATAGGCTATACAAGTCAGTGAGTGGTAGTAAGCATCTGATTCTAGTTCTTGTACAAAAGAAGGCTCTCCTTTGCATTTGATGTTATTCTCTACAATAGGTAGTGGGAGGGTTAGGGTATAACATAAAGCGACTTTATGCCACAACTTTCTTTCTCCTATGGACCATTACCTATCAAATATGCAAGTGTATGTGTATTCAACCATTTGGGTCACTAGAGTACGTTAACGTTATAATGAATGGGACAAATTTTAAGAGTTATTTTTTATGGTAACGATAATGACGATGTTCACGACTCTTTTGACTTTCTCACATTTCAATAGAAAAAAAATTGCAATTTTGTCTGAATATCATTAATATGAGGGTCAATCTATGCCTGATTAGCACAATATTAACATGTAGAAAAAAAAAAAAAGTCATTGGCCAAATGCAATTTTACTTAAAGTTTAATAGGCCCAAATATTGTCCGTGTACACTTTTACACAAACTTTTTTTTAGCTCCCAATGATTTAACCAATCATTTCATTTAAATATCTCTTGTCTTCAATCTTCATCATCTCTCCTTCTGTTGTGCATCACCCACGCGAACATAACTTCCACTACAACTAGAAATTATTTTTGTTTTTCATTTTCTTCCTTTATTTCTACGTTTAACAACCCAGCATTCCACCAATGGGATTTGGCTATATTTTCATCTTCAGTCTTGTATTTCTCTTCTCACTTACAAACACCATAGCTAACCAGTCTGAGTTCTTCAAACTTATGAAAAAATCTCTTTCCGGAAACCCTATGGCTGACTGGGATGTCACATCCGGAAAAAATGTCTGCAACTACACAGGAATAAGCTGCGACAGTAAAGGGTACGTAGTGAAGGTTGATATTTCTGGGTGGAACTTATCTGGCCACTTCCCGGAAAACATATGTTCTTACCTGCCGGAACTGAAAAGCTTGAATATTGGCCATAATGATATCCATGGTGACTTCCCTTACAGTATTACCAACTGTTCGTTACTGGAAGAACTGACAACCACACATACAAATCTCGCCGGAAAATTGCCTGACATGTCATCCATGGTATCCCTGAGGTTTCTTGATATGTCATCATGTTCCTTCACCGGAAAATTCCCCAAGTCTCTTATAAACCTCACCAATCTTCAAGTGGTGAACTTCAATGAAAACGGTGGTTTTGAGCCGTGGAGCTTGCCGATTGATATTTTCCGGCTGACAAAACTCAGGTCAATGATCTTGAGTACGTGCATGGTGAGTGGTTTAATCCCGAAAAGCATCGGGAACATGACGTCTCTTGTTGATCTTGAATTGAGCGGGAATTTTTTAGTGGGTCCGGTTCCGACAGAAATCGGTTCGCTTCCAAACTTGCAATTAATCGAGCTTTACTACAATCAACTAACCGGTGGGATACCGGAAGAGCTTGGTAACCTGACGGGCCTCACTGACATCGACATGTCTGTCAATAAGTTAACCGGAAGTCTGCCGGAATCCATATGCCGCCTCCCGAATCTCAGAGTATTGCAGTTTTACAACAACAGTCTCACCGGAGAAATCCCACGTGTGCTTGAGGAGTCAAAGAGTTTGGTGATGTTATCCCTTTATAGCAACTACTTGACAGGTGAAGTTCCAAGGCACCTAGGAAGATGGTCGCCTCTGGTGCTGTTTGACTTGTCGGAAAACCAGTTGACAGGAGAATTGCCACCGGAGATATGCAATGGAGGTAAGTTGAATTACTTGCTAGCCCTTGACAACAGGTTTTCTGGTGTGTTGCCGGAAAGTTACAGCAAATGTGTCTCTGTAATACGTTTCCGACTTAGTTCCAACATGTTGGAGGGAAACATACCAGAAAAGATTCTGAGCCTCCCGTCAGTATCCATCATCGATCTGAGTGACAATTTTTTAAGCGGTTCAATAACTCCATCTCTCGGGAATGCTAAAAATTTGTCAGAATTGTTTTTACAGAATAATCGCATCACCGGAGTTATCCCTTGTGAAATTTCTCAAGTTTATAATCTTGTAAAGATTGATCTTAGCAATAACCTCATCTCGGGTCCTATTCCTTCAGAAATCGGCCACCTCAAAAGGCTCAATCTCCTCCTGCTGCAAGGAAATAAACTTACTTCCCACATTCCTAATTCACTTTCCTCACTAACATCTTTAAATGTTCTTGATCTTTCAAGAAATTTGTTAACCGGTTCAATCCCGGAAAGCTTCTGTGATTTGCTTCCAAGCTCGATGAACTTTTCAAACAATCATCTTTCAGGGCCGATACCCCTCTCGTTCATCAAAGGAGGACAACTCGAGAGCTTTATAGGCAACCCAAATCTGTGTATTTCCGAGTACCCCAAATCATCATCAGATAAAAATCAAAATTTCTCCATTTGTGGCGAGGCTTACAGTAGAAAAAAAGTGGATTACATTTGGGTTATAGGGATTTCAATCGGGGTGGTTGTCATTGGGGGTGTTGTGTTTCTACAACGTTGGTTTAGTAAGGAAAACGATGTTGTAAAACACGAGGAAACATGGTCATCTTCATATTGCTCGTACAATGTGAAAAGCTTTCATCGGGTGAGTTTTGATCAGGAAGAAATAGTGGAAGCCATGATTGATAAGAATGTGGTGGGGCATGGAGGGTCGGGAACTGTTTATAAGATTGAGCTGAGCAACGGAGAGGTGGTTGCTGTTAAGAGACTTTGGAGTCAGAAAAGCAAAGCAGCAGATGAAGGCTCCGATGAGCAGCAGCAGCAGCAGATTATGAATAGAGAGCTAAAAACAGAAGTGGAGACTCTAGGAAACATAAGGCATAAAAATATAGTAAAGTTGTATTGCTATTTCTCAAGCTTTGATTGTAACTTGTTGGTATATGAATACATGCCGAATGGGAACCTATGGGATGCACTTCATACAGGGAAATGTCTTTTGGATTGGCCGACACGTCATCAGATTGCACTTGGGGTGGCACAAGGTCTTGCCTATCTCCACCACCATCTTATGCCGCCAATCATTCACCGAGACATCAAGTCAACCAACATCCTCCTTGACCAAAACTTCCAACCCAAAGTAGCTGACTTTGGCATCGCCAAAGTTCTCCGGGGGGCTCGAGGAAAAGACTCCACCACCACACTCGTTGCAGGCTCCTATGGCTACTTAGCACCAGGTACCTACCTACCTATTTTAATTTACTCATAATTAACAACCACCCTTAAATTCATTAATTTCATAAGTGTTTTGTTTTACGTTAATTTACAGAGTATGCATATTCCTGTAAAGCCACAACAAAGTGCGATGTCTATAGTTTTGGGGTGGTGTTGATGGAACTCATTACTGGGAAGAAGCCCGTCGAGATGGAGTTTGGAGAAAACAAGAACATCATATATTGGATTTCAACCAAAGTGGAAACAAAACAAGGAGCAATCGAGGTTTTGGACAACACACTTTCTGGTTATTTCAATGATGACATAATTAAGGTTCTTCGTATAGCCTTTCGATGTACATGCAAGACAGCTGCCCTTCGTCCTAGCATGAATGAGATTGTTCAGTTGCTCATTGAGGCTGACCCTTGTAAATTCCAATCATGCAAGTCTCCCAACAAGACCAAACAACCACTCATCAAGTGAATCATGTATATCATCGTCGTATCCATAATATATATATATATATATATATATATATATATATATATATATATATATATATATATATATATATTAGGAATAACTTTCTTTAAAACAAAGTAGCATAACAAGTACGTACGCCTAAATCCAAAATTTTATTGCTTTAGATATCAATCCAGAATAACCCATTGTAGATATCAACTTACCATCTTTTTTCTCGTGTAACTAAAGTAGTAGTAAGGTACTAAATAGTATATATGGCACATTTTCCAAACATTCATTCTATCATGTTTGTCTTGGCCTCAAAGGAGCAATAAGACTCCCTTTGGTACACAAGACCAAACAAAGTACTAAAACATTTCAATTTTTTTCTCACACAACAAGACCGAACAATGTGGGACATGGATCGTTTGTATAAAAGAAATGAATATCTGATTGAAAATTAAACATGGTCCAATCAAGTATAAAAAACTCAGCCTAACAAAACTAAAGTTAATAGCTATTATGAGTGGTACAATGGGTCCCTATAAAAGAAAAATACTCAACATTAGTGAGGGCTGGGGTCTAGGGATAGTTTTTTTTATGCATGAATGGAGAATCCATATGCTCTAAAGTTGATAACTTTTATGAACAAGTGACATTGATTCTACATATAGTTTATAGCAATGAAACATTCAAATGTCAATTGACAAGTATGCATTTTAATTATGCTGAAAACTAAAAAAAAAATCATACATGCGTATAAATAGAGTTACGACAGCCCGAACGATTAGATTAAAGAACAACTATTGAAATGATTCTTTATAAAAATTTGCAATCATATCGAGATGGTCTTGCCAATTAAGTTACTGAAGCAATAGACATATTATCGATAAAAAAGCAAATTTAATCAGTTAGACGTTTTTACAAACGGGTGGTATGCACTATCCATAAACAAATATTTACAATCCTAAAGTTGAATAATGAGTTTGCAGATTCACACATCGACTCTATTCGAAGTGGTCATGAAAGAGAAAAAAAAAAAAAAAAAGAGATAATGAAAATCATATGCCACTTTTCTGTATGGCCAAAATGATTCACCTTTTTATTTGTTAACATGAAATTAACAGAGGACTTCCCAACATGATGCATGAAATCACGCTAGCATTGAAGATGAATAACAATTATAAAACGATGTTTATTTTTGATGTCCTCCAACCATATTTCACAAAGAAAAATTAGTAAATTACAGTTTTCTTGCCAATTTTTTTTTTGATGTGAGAAT
This sequence comes from Lactuca virosa, assembly GCF_052849685.1. Lineage (NCBI taxonomy): Eukaryota > Viridiplantae > Streptophyta > Magnoliopsida > Asterales > Asteraceae > Lactuca > Lactuca virosa. The sequence continues at coordinate 256,819,397 of NC_136434.1, forward strand.
GTAGAACATTTTTTTAACAGATCCTCTTTAAAAAAAATAGGACAATTTCAAATATAGTTTTTTTTGTTCCCTCCACAAAAAAGTAGAATAGTTCTTTTGTCCCCACCATATATAGAAAAACATTCCTTTTAACAAAAAATTCAGTTTTAAGCATCTAAAATTATACTTTTAGTCCTTCGATTTATATCATACTTTTTTTTGGTAATATATATTTAATTTTGTATTAAAAGAACATGTTCTATTATTAAAATTTATAGTTTTTACCCTTTTAAATAATATTTTTGGTCTTTCAACTTAAATTGTAGTTTTTTATATCTTTTACTTTTAAATACTTTTTACTTTTATTATATCAATTATATAATTTTATTTACTGAAAAATATATAATTAAATCTAATATATTGTTTTTAACAAATTATATCCTTACAATGTGTAACGTTCCAAAATTTTAAATAAATTACAATTTTTAAAAACATTTATATTTATTATAACCCCCAATTAAAATATATTAGTTAACCAATTCCAATAAGTTTCAAGACTCAAATTAACATTTACAAAAACATAGTTTCAACAATATCAATTCAATCATAAATCAAAACGAACAACTGAAAAAATAGTAAGAAAATTCAATGATAAATATCTGTGACAATAACCCAATCTTCAAACCATGCACGTGTGCAGTCAAGCTTTACATTTACCTTTACTTGTACCTGTAGCTCCTGAAACATTTATTTTAAAAGCGAAAGGGTAAGCATGAAACTTAGTGAATTCTAAACATAACATTGTTGGGTTTTTATTCAAAATATAGTTTCAAAAACATAAGATTTAGGCAACGGAAGACTTATAAATTTAGAATAGCATAAAAAGTTAAACCCACCAAGGATCATCTTGCAAATGTAGAAAGATTAAAAACATCAACGAAAGAAAATATGAAGAAATAACAACCTTTGTAGCTCTTTGGGTCCTCTTGGGAGGCTTGGAGGTTGATGAAGAATATTGAACTTAAGAGACAACAACAATGACTAAACTTGATGTATGCTATTCCAAAACTCTTAAGACTCTTAAGCTTTATGTTCTTATCAAAATAAGAACATAAAGAGAGCATAAGCAAGAGTATGATCTTCAAATCTTTAACAGAAACATGATAGAAACCCACACACACACATACACATGTTATGGTTTTGGTACATTCAAGAGGCAAAAGAAATGCAAGCCTCAAGTCTTAAAGCATAAAACAAGGTTCTTAACCACAAGGTCTTAAGACTTTTGACCAAATCATGTCCCTATGTCATGAACATGTCCTAACATTTTTTCATAGATTGATTTCTTTCAATTGAAGAATTGAAAAACTCATCCCTTTTCTTTGTTTATCAATTTTCGGCCCATGCTTTAAAAAGAAGAAGAGATGTTTGAATTTTATAAACTCAAAGTTTATAAAATATAAACTTTGTCTTTAGGTAAAAGACAAAAGGATTCAACTAGTCCAAAGGGTTGTACATGACTTATTAATTCATACCAAATGAAATAATATGCTATTTGCTAATGAAAATTAATTATTTGTTAGAAATAAATAATTTCCAATTTAATTATAAGAGTTTATTGAATATTTATTAGAATCAATTCCTAATAAATAATCAATTGTATCAAGTTTTTGTTAGTGTGACCCATCAGTATCATATGTTAAATAGCAATATCACTTTAATATGATTCTTGAGCATACTAAATCTTTCAGTCTCCCACTTGTGTAAGATTCATATTAGACTGATATAGATGTTGGATTAATGTCTAAGTCCATAACTATAATTGGTAAGACTTGACCCGAACCGGCATGGTCCATTTGGGTTGCATGGCATCATGCATTTGGATAGACTATAATGAGAGAAATAACACTTAAGGTTGGTTAATATATTATAAGTTCTAATATATTAATAAGGTTATTTAATTAGTATTGATCAAGAATTAATTTGGAATTAATTAAGTGATCAAAAGGAGACTAATTAAATATATGGGTTGATTGTGTAAATCATTCATTCTTATATATGTGAGCTTGTGATCCAAGATTCCTTATGTTGGACTAAGTCCATGGGGTGACCCATGGATACTCCATGGAGGTTAAAATCCATGGAGCATAAGGAATGGGTAAAGTTATGAGTTACATGGTGTAACCCTAATAGCCACCATATAAAAGAATCCCATGGCTCAAGAAATCGTGTACTAATGTGTGAATATGAGGGCTAGACGATTTCAAGGAGTGTTCCATTTCTCTCAAGTCATTCCATGTGCATTTGGTGTTGTGTGAACCATTTGAAGTGTCACACTTGGGGCACTAGGCACTCAAGCTTCATGAAGACATTCTACATCAAAGAGGTATGTATTCTATCTTGTTATATTTATTATTTTGTATGCTAGATTAGGATAATACCTTGGATGTTCATAATTGTATGTATAATAGAGAAAACATAGATCCAAGGTATTTAGGGTTGCATGTACACTTAGGAGTGTTAGAATGCTCATAACCCAACAGTAGTATCAGAGCCTAGGCTTGTTTTCTTGTTATACTTGCAAAAGTAGCTGAAAAATCGAGTTGGATGCATATATTCGATTGTTTTGGCTGGAATTGGACTAGGAACATTACCCTAAGATGTTTTTTGTAAACTTGTTTTTGATGTGGTAATGTTCATGCTAATCCAATTTCTAAGATAATTGTCATAATTTCAAGATTTGTATTAGTTTGTATGTTCATGCTAATTTCTTGAAGATTGATGATTTGAATTATCTTGTTCTTATGAGGTTCTTAGATTAATAGAAAAGTTGTGTGAAATAGTTGTTTTCAATCCATTTTAATCTAAGAGTTGATTCCAAAGTGTGTTTTTGTAACTTGTCCTCAAGTTATATGAAAAGTCACATTTAAGAATCATAAAACTCATAAAAGTTGGCAAAGGTTACAAAATGAAGAGTCTAGTTCTAATTAAATGGTTTTATGACTCCATAACTTGTCCTCAAGTTATGGAGGTTCAAGAGTCACTTCATTAAATGATAAAATGTGTAACCTTAATTAGTTCCATAAGTTACAAAAATAAAGAAAAGTTACATTCTTTTATTAGTTTAAAGTCTTCCATAACTTGTCCTCAAGTTATGGAACTTGAAGAGTTTTTTTTTTAATTAAAACTACTTTAAACACATAAGTTATGGAATTAATTAGTTTTGAATATTTTCAAAACTTGCCCTCAAGTTTTGGAATTTGTAAAGTTTTCCCCATGAATACTTTAATTCCAAGTTAGCCCTTAGCATTTTAAAAGTTAAAATTCAACCCTTATACTTTATAATATTATAAGTTAATAATATTTATATATATGTATAAGAGTAAAGTCAGTCTTACCGTTAGTAGGCCTCATTCACGAAGCCGGTCTATAAGGGGGGGGGGGGGTATAAGGTTACTGCCTATAAAATGGCAGTTTAATGGGTGTCCACTCTCACCCACCGCTTCCTTGACTGGTGGAGAGTCGTTAGCCGAACGGGTAGGACAAGGACTATAATTCTCCTTTCATTAAAAGTATTAATGATAAATACTAAGTAACTAAACTCTTATTAATACCCAATCTTACTTACTTAGGAAAATGTGAATTTGGTGCTAACCCATGAAATTACACTTTGCACTTTTGCTTAAGTCGTTAGTGGAGCGTGTGTGGTTAACCGGCACACTAACCTGGACTTAACAAGGTAGGCAAAGGGTAACTTAATATTTATCATAGTATCGGTGGAGCGTGTGTGGTTAACCGGCACACTGATTAAGGGGTAAATATTAAGGGTACCAAGTATATTTGCATGGTTATTCACACCTTGTTTTGTGATCCTCGGCATCCCAGTCACAAAACCTGAAGGGCACACTCGAGATTGAAACATGCCTTTGAACAGTTCAATGAATATCAAAGATCTAGGACTTTCAAATCCAATTAAAACCTAATAAATTATTTCGTTTTTCATGGTGGAAATTGGTGAATCGTCATTCACCTACCTTCAAATATTTTATAGCTTGGATTACGGCATCCCTCTTCTAAGTTATAAAATAGTTTGTTGGGTCCTAGCCTTAATATTTCATATTGGGTGTCATATTAAGGACTTTAAATCAACTATCTTGAATATCTCCCAAAAAGATGTCTGGTCTAGACATTTATGATCTTCCCAAATCTCTTGAAACAAGCTTTCCTAAATGAAGATGATGTCCCATGGATATCATACTTCTTTCACCTCCTCCAATTATTCTCCCTAACCCACAAGTTCCTAAAAAGCTTAAGGTCACTCAAGCCCTATTGGCAAGGCAAGGTCTAGGTGTGATCACATCTTGGAGATGTAGTCACATATTGACAAGCCGGGAGAGTTGGGTGTCAAAGTCTTGAGAAAGTTGGTGGCTCAACTACTTTCTAAGTCACATAGTGAGTTCTTCTGGGAATCCTATGAAACAGACTAAGACAAGACCCTTAATGATCTTATCTATTTGCTAAGATCAACTTCCTAAAACGCTATGGACATTGACAATGATGACATTGGATATCCAGTAAAGCTCTCTCTTCCCAATGGAAAGGGATCGGCAATATTGGAAAAATGGATTTGATTCTTTCGGTTGTGGTAGTGTCTAATATTACCAAATAAGGAAAGATTCTCATCACCCAAGGTTCAATTGGACCGAAACTTGGAATCATGCAAGTTGTATAGTATGATGAATGAGAACTTTCAGCTTGGAAAATTAAGACTAATTCCTTATGTGAATAAGGAAAGGACTAAGGGATCGAGTACACATTCTTGTGCACTGGTCAAGTCCACCACAAAAGATCAAGAAGACTATTCGTCATGATTTACTTAAGTTCAGTAAATATGGTTATACTTATAAGTTTAAGTATAAGTCTGTAGCATTGGAGAAGTTTCAATGTGAGACAGAACGAATAAGAAGAATCAAAGTATGGCAGAAAGATAAAAGTTTCTCAAATCTGAAAAGATGGGAGAGTACTTTAGTATCATGTTTATGATCATCTTAATGATTAAGATACCATATCACAATTGGTCCTCTAAAGTCATCTTAGTGCATTCTTATGACTAAGAAGAGGAGTCATGAATTGTTGAAATGGTTAAATCAAAAAGATGAGTCATACTTCGTTCCAAAACAATTCTTAGAGTCATACTCCAAGATTGTAACTTGAGTGACATATCTTAAAGAGGGTTTGTTAACACTAGTCAAATGTAAGAGTAAAAGGTTATCTACTCTTGTACATTTGAAATTGGTAAGTTGTGATGTTTTGGATAAAACAGAGACCAACTTAGGCCAATTGTGTAAAGTGTTAGTCTTGATAAAGAATCTGCACTATCTCTTGAATATTTGACAAGGGAGTCTTATATGTCAAGAGGACAGTGGGAGTCTTAAAGCTCTTGAAAGTTTCAAGACTTAATCAAGAATAAAACCTAAAGTCCTTCACTAGCACACGACTTGAGGTTTATAACCTATCGTGTTGAAATTTTTGTGCCTATTCAAGTTGGCTTTGCATAGGAGTTATGAGAGTTCTCAATTGGTTGCACAACTACTTGGAAGCAATGGCAGGCACCTGAGCTGCCAAATGGCAAGAATTTAAGATTGCACAAGTTTAATCAATATGAGTTTGGATTTGTCACTAACCTTGTCTTGTGATTATGGTTTTGACAAATTCACATGGATAAGAACACATACACTATTAAATCTAAGTGTCATAAGGTTTCTCTCCGATTCATGAAGATGATGGTGAGGAAACACTTTCACTAAGTAGATTTTAGCTAGATAGCAATTGTGATATTTGCATTCTCAAAGTCATTAGTGGAGCGTGTGTGGTTTACCGGCACACTAACATGGACTTGTGAGAAGTGGCAAAGGTCTAAACAATTGAGACTATGATTACGGCATCCCTTTTCATAGTTCTAAAATTGTTTAGACACACATGTGAGCTATCTAAGAGAGGTGTATGATTTTGATAAAGTTTTATCAAAACAATCTAGTATCAGAAATCTGAACTTTGGTAAGAAAGTCAGCTGATTTCTGAGTACATGTCAAAGCTAGTGGGAGCATAAGTGTTATGCTAATAATCATCATGTTAGTGGGAGCATGATAATTATTGTTAGTGTTGCAAGTTAGCAATGTTAATTATAGAAAACAAAAGTTTCAATTCGTGAGGCTGTAGGGATTGAAAAAGTTGTTTTGCTATAATTAAGGGAGAGGATATACTTCATTTCAGTTCTAAAGGCTTAGATTGAGACCTTAATCATCTTTAGTCAAGAATATATATATATGAATTTCATGTTGGATTGGTTCAACTTAAGGAAATTCTATATATTGCGTTCTCAAAATTCGATTATGATTACGGCATCCCTCTTCATAGTCAAATTTTTAAAACATGGCAAATAAAAATATTGTAGCAAAAGACTGGTCTAGAATCATGTCTTTATGTGAGACATCATGAATCGTGTACCATTTGCTTTGGGTACAGGATCGATTGCATGTGCTATAATATTTGTCATTTCTAAATTTTTCCAAATGCCCAGAGGCATTAAGAAGGGAAAAGGTCTAGAATTGGATATGACTAAAATGATTAAGCAATTGTCGAGGACAATCTGAGGTTTACCAAAGATTGGTTGCTCAGGGACAGTTGGAAGTATAGTGGAAGGACCATATTGACATATTCTGAAAAGAGGCATCTCTTATTCAGAAGTGATAGTCAAAATGAGAATATGGAGTTGTCTCCATAGGTGGAAGTTATCTGTGTAAGATTAGAAAACTTAATGCAAGAAGCATGTCCAAAGCAATGTACTTTGAATATGAGACTTAGTTTCCATGGAGTTGATCTCCATTGGAATACCTTATAATGACTGTTGACAAGTCTTTGTGACTTTGTACATATTCATTACAGGAGGGTCAGTGCATATAAGTTTAAAATCTAAACAGATTTCGATAAATGATAGGAATTTGAAATTCTCACATTTTTCGATAAGGATTTGGGAGTGTGAAATTAGAATCATTGAAATTATGTTCAATTGGTTTATTTCACAAAGTAAGGATCATAGACAAACATAGAGTGCATACTTGGTGTATGGCAAAGCTATTGTTTAAGAAAAACATAGTGTACATGCTTGGAGCATGGGACGACTAGTGTTTTTAATTCAAGTATAAAGTTGATAAAACCGAAACAATGAATAATGAGTAATCAGTATGGTGATAAATAAAAGTGTTTATTTATATTCTTAGGGTTTGATACCATATTTGATTCATTTATTCTTGTGTTTCACTTTGCATGTTTTGACTTCCAGAATAACTAAGTCGCTCTTCCTGAATGATTAAGTTATTCAAACCATCCACAGTCGGTCATATGTTGGAAGTAGATATGAATCAAGACTGTCATGGGTTGGTTTGTAGAGGTCCAAGTTGGTGGACAAAGTGGTGCTACAACACTCATGAGTGCTCATAAGTTCTGAGTATTGGATCCAACCCGCGCTCATTTGAATCACTTCATGGATTTTATCACGAGTGATCATGAGACGATAATATCTTATATTCTTCAAACCTAGAGATATGAGTTGTTACTATGAGTTGGTTGTACATTGATTGCACGAAAACGCATTCGGTAACTCGATGTTATAAAACGTGCCTTTGTGTATGATTCAACAAGTAGTAGAACAAGCCATATGAGTCGAAGTTTATCCATTCCTTTTACCTTCGGGATAAAAGCGATATCTGTGGGCCCCTCGATGATTTAAAGATGATACATGTGAGTGCTTGGCCAAGCCAGGACTGATTTGATTTGTTCAATCAGTCAGTCATCATGAATCGGAAATCGGGAAACAACAAATGGACAGAGAGAATGATTGATAATCCATGTCTCAGTCCATATGATATCTAGAATGGAGGAATATATGATCCCTTATCTAATGGACAAGTCATTGACAAAGGTCAGAGTTCATCGACAAGGTCAGAGTTCGACAGAAGCTTTTGAGAGCTACGATTGCTGATCGGTTCCTGAAGTCATACGCAATAATAGTTTTAGACTTATCCAAGTGGGAGACTGTTGGATTAATGTCTAAGTCCATAACTATAATTGGTAAGACTTGACCCAACCCGGCATGGTCCATTTGGGTTGCATGGCATCATGCATTTGGATAGACTATAATGAGAGAAATAACACTTAAGGTTGGTTAATATATTATAAGTTCTAATATATTAATAAGGTTATTTAATTAGTATTGATCAAGAATTAATTTGGAATTAATTAAGTGATCAAAAGGAGACTAATTAAATATATGGGTTGATTGTGTAAATCATTCATTCTTATATATGTGGGCTTGTGATCCAAGATTCCTTATGTTGGACTAAGTCCATGGGGTGACCCATGGATACTCCATGGAGGTTAAAATCCATGGAGCATAAGGAATGGGTAAAGTTATGAGTTACATGGTGTAACCCTAATAGCCACCATATAAAAGAATCCCATGGCTCAAGAAATCGTGTACTAATGTGTGAATATGAGGGCTAGACGATTTCAAGGAGTGTTCCATTTCTCTCAAGTCATTCCATGTGCATTTGGTGTTGTGTGAACCATTTGAGGTGTCACACTTGGGGCACTAGGCACTCAAGCTTCATGAAGACATTCTACATCAAAGAGGTATGTATTCTATCTTGTTATATTTATTATTTTGTATGCTAGATTAGGATAATACCTTGGATGTTCATAATTGTATGTATAATAGAGAAAACATAGATCCAAGGTATTTAGGGTTGCATGTACACTTAGGAGTGTTAGAATGCTCATAACCCAACAATAGATAGTAGTGAACTCTAGCAACATTTCAATGCCCCCATCAACATACGACTTTATGCCATTCTATCAACGCCTAATTCCCCAAAAGCTCCAAGATACAATTGGTGTATAAGGTAAGTTTATCAGTTATCCCTTTGTTACATACATCATTTTAACATGAGATACGGATCGCAATCAATCTCATTTGGTGTTTAACTTTTGGTAAGGCGCCTTATATGTCTAACTCTCAATACATAAGAGGAACAAATCTCATCTTGACTGCATAAGCCTCTTGCATAAATCATACCATTCCTGAAAATGTCTTTCATAACTGCCCGGTTAAGGACCAGTGTTTGACCATATCTAAGCACAATACTCCCTACACTTAAGTATTACTATGTATATCAGGTGTTAAGGATGCAAAGATAGTACCTTTTAATCAAGTATCATTTATGATAGTGATCCATGAGATGATCTTGATGCGGGTCAGTTCAATACCAATTCTCTGACAAGTACCTATGAAACTTGGTTACAACCTATTGCCTACCTTCATCTAATGAAAGTTAGCCAATCTAATTCATATTAGTCTTATTTCATAATTGCTCCCACAATTACAAAAAACTATGAAATTTTAGAATAATAAGATTATTCATGGATTAAACATGTTAATATAGAACACAACAAGTATTGATGTTATGATCATATCCAATTATATCAAAACATTATATAATAGTTGTTGTTACTGATGGGTTTTGAGCACTATAACAATCCTATGGTGCACATACAACCCTAAATGATTTGGATCTAAGTTTTCTCAAGTTATACATGCAATTTCATTTTATCCAAATCATAAACCCTAACTAGCATGCAATTGGAGATATACAACATAAAAACTACTTAGATCAATACATCTTTGTTGTAGCTTGTAGTTCTTGGCCTTTCAAAAGCTTAGTACCTCCATGTGATACCTCTAATAAGTCACAAACACCAAAAGCAAAAGGAGGCTTATGAGAGAGAGGTTAGGAAGCACAAATTGACTAGGGTTTCACCTTGGAATTCTTATGGCCGATTTTAGGGATGCTAGGGGTTACTTTTATAGTGTGGAATTCCTAGGGTTTCATACATGTAAACCCTAATTCACCATGACTCTTCACATTTCATAGGCCCTTTGGATTAAACCTTCATGGACTCTCATATAGATTTAGTCTATCCCTAATCAACATGGATCATTAGCCCAAACTATAAGTATTACTGATTTACCTAATCAGTCCCTGTAAATTTAATCAGTCTCTTTTCATCACTAAATTAATTCCAAATTAATTCTTGATCAATACCCATTAAATAATAAGATTTCTCAATTAATATATTATTCATATAATACATTAATAAATCATAAATAACCTCTTTCTCAAAAAACCATCTTATCAAATTGCTCCGGTGAAGGCAACCTAAAAGGAACATGCTACTATCGGGTCAAGTACATACCAATTATAGTTATGGGCTTAGACACCTAATCCAACAGTCTCCCACTTGGATAAGTCTAATAACTATAACTGCCAATGTAACTTCAAAATCCGATTAGCAATCGTAGCTCTCAAAAGCCGCTTTCCAACTCTGATCAAGTCAATGACGCGTCCTTTAGATAAGTGATCATATAATCCTCTGTACTTCAAGATATTGTGTGGACAAAGACATGGAATAAAGTCATACTCATTGTCCAACAATTTGTTTCCCGATTTATGATTTGTTTGACATAGAGCTTAATTGAACACATCAATTGAGTCCTGACCGGGCCCGACACATAAGTCAAAACAAGATCATCGAGGGGCCTAAGATATCGCTTTTAATCCTCTTAGGATAAAAGGAACAAATAAACTTCGACTTATATGCTTGTACTGATTACTTGTTAAATCATACACAACAACACGTTTTATAACATCAAGTTATTGATGTGTTTTCGTACTATCAATGCACAACCAACTCGACCAACTCGTAATCAACAACTCATATATCTTGGTTTGAAGACTATACGATATTATCGTCTCATAATCACTCGTGATAAATTCCATGAAGTGATTCATGTGAGCGTGGGTTTAATCCAATCCTCAAATCTTATTTCAGGAGTACTCATGAACGTTGCAACAAACTTTTGCTATGTATAAACACCTTAGACAATCTACAAGCCAATTCATGACAGTCTAACCTCATAGCTTACTTCCAAAGTATGATTGACTGTGGATAGTTTGAATAATCATATTATTCTGGAAGTCAAAACATGCAAAAGTGAAACACAAAATAGACAGAAGACAGAAGACAGGAAACTTTATTCATAAATAAAACTCTTATTAGTTAATCATCATATGTCAATTACATTTTTATGTTACAAGTTTCTAACTGCCTATCTAATTACTAAAACTAATATCGTCCCTTAGGCCAATGCCCTTAGCATACTGCAAATGCTTAACCAATGCAACTTGATAGGATGGACTTTTGAGAATAAGGTTATTTGTGATTTGTTAATATATTACAAGTATAATATAGTAATATGAAATCATATTATTTAATTAGTATTGATCAAGAATTAACTTGGAATTAATTTAGTGATCAAAAGAGACTAATTAAATATACGGGGACTGATTTGGTAAATCAATGATTCTTATAGTGTGGGTCAATGATCCATGGTTATTTGGGTGGGCTAAACCAACATGGATAATCCATGGCGGTTAACCCATGGAGCCTATGTAAGATGAAGAGTCATGGTGCATTAGGGTTTGCATGGATGTAACCCTAGCACTTGCCACACTATAAACAGACATCCCTAGAGCCAAAATCGGTTACACCTATAATTCTTGGAGTTTGATATTGATTTTGAGCAAATCAACTTATTCTCTCAAGCCTCCTTTTGCACTTGGTGTTTGTGAAACATTAGAGGCATCACACTTGAGGTGCTAAAGCTTTTGAAGGCCAAGAACTACAAGTCCTATTAAGAGGTAAATTATCTAACTAGTTATTTTGTTCAAATGTATGCTAGTTAGGATGAATGCTTTGGAAAATAAAATTGCATGTATAATTAGATAAAACATAGATCCAAAGCATCTAGGGTTCCATGTGCACCATAAGGTTGTTAGAGTGCTCAAAACCCATCAGTGGTATCAGAGCCATGTTTGTTTTCTGTTATACTTGATGCTTATTGCTTTTCAAAGTTGAAAAAAATCAATTTTCTGGCTTCTGACTGATGAACTCGCCAAGTCCACTGGTTGACTCGACGAGTCCACTCAGTAAATGACCAACTCGACGAGTCAAGTTCATGTACTCGCCGAGTTGTAGGGTCTGGGTGCAGAATTTCGAGTTTTTGGCCAAAATTGGATTAGGACCATTACCACAAACTGCTTTTTGAAACATATAATCTGTTTTCTTGATATGGTAATGATCATGTTTATCCAATTAAAAGATAATTGTCAAAATTTCAAGATTTGTATTAGTTTATATGATTAGGCTAATTTCTTGCAATTGTTGATGTGAATTATCTTGACTTATGAGTTTAACTGGATCATAGATTAATTATTTGATTATTTTGTTATTTAAAATGTTTGATCTAAATGCCTTTAAATGAATTCCATAACTTGTCCTCAAGCTATGGAAAATGAAAAGTCTTTTCCTTAAAAGTCATTAAACTCATAAGTTATGGAAATGAAAAGTTTGAAGAGTTTTAAAACTTGCCCTCAAGTTTTGGAATTTGTAAAGTCACACTTATGAATACTTTAATTCCAAACCTTAGAATTTTAAAAATTTAAAATTCAACCCTTATACTATTATAATATTAAAAGTTTAATAATTATATATATGTATAAGACAAGTCAGTCTTACCGTTAGTAGGCCTCGTTCACGAAGTCGATCTATAAGGGGGATATAAGGTTACTGCCTATAAAATGGCAGTTTAATGGGTGTCCACTCTCACCCACCGCTTCCTTGACTAGTGGACGGTCGTTAGCCGAACGGGTAGTATATGACATTAGTTCTCGTTAAAAGTATAACGATAATTATAAAGTAAATAAACTTTTATTAAATTCCCAATCTTAGTTACTTTAGGAAAAATGTGAATTTGATGCTAATCCATGAAATTGCACTTTGCACCTTGCCAAGTCTTTAGTGGAGCGTACGTGGTTAACCGGCACACTAACATGGACTAGTAAGGGTGGCAAAGGGTAGCTTGATGTTTATCATAAATCAATGGAGCATGTGTGGTTAACCGACACATTGATTAGCTGATATATGACATTAAGAGTACCAAGTACATTTGCATGGTTATTCACACCTTGTTTGTGATCCTCGGCATCCCAATCACAAACTTGAAGGGCATACTCGAGATTTAAACATGTCATTGAAAAGTTTAATGAATCTCAAAGGAATCTAGGAATTTCAATCCAATTAAAACTTAATAATAAATTTCGTTTTTCATGGTGGAAATTGGTAAATCGTCATTTACCTACCTTCAAATATTTTGCAATTGGATTACGACATCCCTCTTCCAAATTGTAAAATATTGTGTTGGGTCCTAGCCTTAATATTTCATTTGGGTGTTATATTAAGGACTCTTATCTAATCTAAACTTTGTCTTTCTTTTTCAGATGTCTTCCAACAATGCTTCTGGCTCAAACCCTACTGGCTCTTTCTCCCTAATGAACTTGTGTAGGAGAGTTATCTTTGATGGTTCCAACTTCAATGATTGGATCAGGAACATGAGGATGGTTACTCATTACGAGGACAAGGAATATATCCTTGACAAAGAGCTTAAGGAAATTGATGAGTCTTCTGCTACTCCTGAGGAGATCGCTGAGTTTAGGACTCATGAGAAGGATGTTACTAAGGTGTCTTGTATCATGTTGGCCACTATGATAGCTGAACTCCAAAAGTCCTATGAGGACTTCTACCCTTTTAAGATGCACCAAGATCTGATGGAAAGATACCATCAGAGTGCTCGTCAAGAGAGGTATGAAATCTTCGCCTCCATGATAACAACTAAGATGAAGGATGGAGAACCCATCACGGCCCACTTGCAGAAAATGCAAAGGTTTGTGGACCGCTTGCTGAAGTTGAATCTGAACTTCGATGAAGAGTTGGCCATATATATCATTCTATACTCTTTACCTCCATGTTATGATCAGTTCCGTATGACCTATCATATGAACAAGGAGGAGGTCACTCTTAGTAAGCTTCAAGGCCTTTTGAGGACTGCTGAAAGTAGTCTCAAAGGTAAATCTGTTGTTTCTACTCCTACTGCTACTACCCTTGTCTTGGGAATTGGACATGGGAAAGGGAAGAAGAGGAAGTCTCCCTCTAAGAGCCGCAAGGGAAGGTCTCTTGATGGATCATCTTCTAGTGGGACCAAATTTGGTTCTGCTGCTCCCTCTACCATTCCTAAGGAAGCAGAGTGTTTCTATTGTCATGATAAAGGGCACTGGAAGCGAAGCTGCCACAAATACTTGCAGGATGTAAAGGATGGGAAGGTTAAACCCACCCATCCATGTATTTATAATATTCTATCTAATAACTCATCACATTCTTGTTCTTGGGTCCTTGATACAGGTTGTGGAATTCACATTTGTTCTTATTTGCAGGGACTAAAAAGAAGTAAGGATGTGGAGCACAGGAAGATGAACTTGATCATGGGGAATAGGAAGGTTTCACCTGTCACCAAGATTGGAGTTTATTCTTTATTGCTTAGTAGTGGATTAGAATCAGATTTGAATAATTGTTGCTACTCGTCTAAAATGGCGAGAAATATTATTTCCTTTCATGGTTTGTACAAACATGGTTTTAGTTTTTTCATTTGATAATGAAATTGGTGCTATTAATGCTTTTTATAATGGTGTTTTTTATTTTAAAGCATTGCCTTGTAATGGTGTATATGAAACTGTGATGGTTGTAGACAACTTAGGAAATAATGTGTTGCACATTGATTCTTCCAATGATCTGGATAAGGCATGCTTGTGGCATTGTCGTCTTGGACCTGTCAACAAGAAGTTCATAGGCCAACTCCAAAAGGCTGGGGTCTTGGAGTCATTCGACTTAAGGTCGGATGACACTTGCGAATCTTGTTTCCTTGGAAAGATGACCAAATCACCCTTCACTGGTACTTGTGAAAGGGGTGAAGGTTTGTTGGATCTCACACACACCGATGTGTGTGTGCCTTTTAGAACCGCCACAAGGGATGCTAACCGCTTCTATGTAACTTTTACTGATGATTACAACAGATATGGCTATATCTACTTAATCAAACATAAGTCAAACAAGAAGTGGAGAATCAGCTGGGCAGGAAGATAAAGATGCCCCGATCCGATCGGGGTGGTGAGTATCTTAGTATCGAGTTCCTAGACTATCTTAAGGAATGTGGGATTGTTTCACAATTGACGCCACCTAGGACACCACAGCTCAATGGTGTGGCTGAGAGGCGCAATCGAACCTTGTTGGACATGGTTTGTTCCATGATGAGTCGAGCTTCGTTACCTATCTCATTCTGGGGGTATGCCTTAGAGACTGCCGCACATATCCTTAATCTAGTCCCAACTAAGAAGGTTGCCAAAACACCTTACGAGTTGTGGACAGGGAAGGTTCCCTCGTTAGCACACATCAAGGTTTGGGGTTGTGAGGCTTTCGTGAGACGCGAGATTCACGTCAAGCTCGAACCTCGTAGTGAGCGGTGTATTTTCATCGGCTACCCACATAAATCCTTTGGATATCTCTTCTATAGACCGAGTGACAATGTTGTCTTCGTTGCAAGGAGAGGAGTCTTTCGAGAGAGAGAGAGAAATCATAGGCCAAGGAAACAGTGGGAGGCAAATTGACCTTGAAGAGCTTCAAGAGTCAAGTGGTGAAGGAACCTCAAACACTAGCAATCAACCTGAGGAGGAAACTCCTGTTGATCCAGTTGATGAGTCCGTACCTCGGAGGCGCTCCAGTAGAGTTAGTGTTCCACCTGTGTTATATGGTTTCCATATAACATCTAAGGGTGATACATTTATCAGTGATAGCATACTGGTAAATTTGGATGAACCTAACAATTACAAGGAAGCCATGGCAGGCCCCGAGTCTGCAAAGTGGAAAGAGGCTATGGACAGCGAGATTCAGTCCATGTATGGCAATCAAGTTTGGGACTTGGTTGACAATGTACCGGGTCGTAAGACAGTCGGGTGCAAATGGATCTTCAAGAAGAAGACTGACATGGATGGGAAAGTACACACATATAAGGAACGACTGTTTGTGAAGGGATTTACTCAAACTCATGGAGTTGACTATGATGAGACCTTCTCACCAGTGGCGAAGATTAAATCTATAAGGGGCATGTTAGCCATAGCTGCATTTCATGAATATGAAATATGGCAAATGGATTTCAAAACCGCTTTCCTTAATGGGAAGTTTGCTGAAGCTGCTTACATCCTAGGGATAAGGATATTGAGAGACAGGAGTAAAAGAATAATTGGACTTAGTCAAAGTACCTACTTGGATAAGGTGTTCAAACGATTCAGCATGGAGAATTCGAAGAAAGGTGACTTACCCATCCAAGGCAATACCAAACTGAGTAAGTGTAACGCCCCGTTCCTGGTACGTATTTAATTTGATTAAATGTTTCTTTTTATAAGAGCCACTCGGCGAGTTGTAGCCCTAACTCGCCGAGTAGATGTCGAATTGGGCGCGGGCTTTAAGTGATCTACTCGGCGAGTCCACGCCTGGACTCGGCGAGTAGGCCAGTCAGGAGGAAACCCTAATCCTTAGGGTTTGCACCCTATTTAAACGTCCTTATAGCCCCATCTCAGCCTCTATCACCCTCAGAGCATTCCTTATTGAAACCCTAGTCTCCATTGGTGAGTTTGAGTGATTGTTGCCTTGTGAAGGGACTTTTGGTGCACATTGGAGCAAGTGGAAGAAGGAAGGGGTTGAAGAGCTCAAGGAAGGGGACTTAGATCTAGAACACATTCATTTGTGGTCACCCATTCTGGTAATAAAGTTTCCATCTTGATTATTGATCTATTAGATCTTGTTTGTCCCTAAATTGTTGCTTTTAAGCCCTAAAACCCCAAATCCTTGGTAGAGAAAACTTATGGTTGGGCTATACTTCAGATCTGGACCCTCATTACCTTCTAGAGTTGTAAAGTCTCAGTTATGTTCGTGATTGAGGTCCCTCTTGAGCTTAGAACCCCATTAAGAGCTTAGTTTTGACATTTGGAGCCCTTAAAGCTATGCATGCATGTAAAGTTTGCAACTTTACGTGATAAGCATGCCCTAGAAGCCTAGATCTGTGGTTTGGAGCCGCTGCATGGCTCAAACCAGGTCTGTATGGAAAAGGACTGAATGAACTCGGCGAGTAGAACGCTGGACTCGGCGAGTCCTATGAACATAGCCGTGAAATCGGCGAGTTGGTTGAGCAACTCGGCGAGTTCGTTGAAGATTGCCTTAAACTCGGCGAGTTGTTAGAAGACTCAGCGAGTTGGCTAGGGTTTCTTCCAAATCTTGGCCACGTATGAACTCGACGAGTTAAAAAGGGAACTCGACGAGCCAATCAAGGATTTCACGACTTCTCGAGTTCAGGAAGGACTCGACGAGTCGGTGATCTGCACTCGACGAGTCGAGTCAACATAGACTGTTGACTTTGACTGTGGACTTTGACTTGGACCAAGGGTTGACCAGTTGACTTCTGATGGTTTCTGGTAATTGGGAGATTTATGAAAAAGGTTTGTATGGTACCTATAGGTGGTGGAGTTCGTGTTGGACCCAGGAGTTGAGCCTTCTTATTTCCGACGACAGTTGCGAGGTGAGTTATCCTCACTATACTAAGGGGTCTAAGGCACCAAGGCCGGCCCATTGGATATGATATCCTAGTAGTTGTATTATGTTGAGTATGAGTTAGTTATGCATGCTAGTTTGATACGCTAGAGGGTAGGTCTGTAGGACTACCTGTGATACTGATTGATTGTCTGCATGTGCATTATCTGTTACATGTTGATATGTTATGTGGGATGGGTTGAGGTTGTACTGCTCCGTGCGGTAGCCAACAAACCCTAGAGTATTCCAGATATGAGCTGAGGGCCCGATAGGCATTCCAGACTCATACTGAGGACTTGGGAGCATTCCAGATACGAGCTGAGGGCCCGGTAGGCATTCCAGACTCGTACTGAGGGCTCGGTGGCATTCCAGATACGAGCTGAGGGCCCGGTAGGCATTCCAGACTCGTACTGAGGGCTCGGTGGCAATCCAGATGTGAGCTGAGGGCCCGGTAGGCATTCCAGACTCACACTGTGGGCCTAGGGGTATTCCAGTCTGTAAAGCTGTGGACCAGTTATGTGCTGTTCTGCTCAGTTTGTTATGATATGTCATGGTGTGACATGGTTATGTGGACTGTATGTGTATCGGTATTTTGGGGGTAACTCACTAAGCTTTCGGGCTTACAGTTTCACTTTATTGTTTCAGGTACATCAGGGGATCGCGGCAAGGCGAAGGCATGATCGTATAGCTCCTCCTATTATGTTATGTTTCTGGGAAAACTCTGATATAAATGTATTTTGAAAACAAATTTGTAATGTTTTGATAAATTCGACATGTTTTGAAAGTTTAAAATTTGGCTTGAATTTTTGGGTGTTACAAGTTGGTATCAAAGCCTTGGTTTGAGTGAATTGGAGGAACACTCGTGTGACTCCAGTCTCAAATCAAGGAAAGGATTTTCAAAATGATTTTTCAAAAAGGTTTTCAAAATAAATAAAGGAGGATGCAGGGCGTACGATCAGCCGGAGCCAGTAAGTAGACCCCAAAATACCATACAAGTTATTTGATTATACGATATGATAGAACAACATGTTAGTGCTAGGCTAGGGATCTTCAGGAATTGCATGATAGAATTGCCTGAATACATGATGCCTGCTAGCCTAGGGTTTCCTTTATGTGAGATTGACATCATTACTGTAGTTGTCTAATGTATGCATCCCAGTTGTACATAATTAAGATCTTATAGCCTGAGAATGTTTGATTTGGCCTTATGTTCTGTTCTTGTTTGATTGGGGGCTTGGGGTAGGATTGGATATTCTAAAGTCTATAGGGTCCAGCGTTATGCATGGCTAGCATACATTAGTGCTGCAGGGTTGGTGGAAGTTTCATGGATAGGAGGGATTAAGTGAGACCGGGAGGTCAGTTATAAGATATTTAGCATTCCTCTAGGAGTGAGGATTGAGCGCTCGCCATGTTGTGCATATTGTTAGGGTGTTGTGGTGATACTTGGGGCAAATATGGGTAGGTGTGGAAGGTAGTAGGGGCCCATGCTACTGAAAGCACAGGACCTATACGCGTGTCAAGTAAGTCGCAATCCCTAGGGTTAGTAGGGAGTTGGCTCCCAGTGATTTATATGAATTATCTGATAACTGGTGATATGTTCAGAATGGTGATGACGAGGCGCTTCGTGGCTGGATCCGGTTCGGGATCAGGATCAGGGGACAGAGGCCAGGAGGGGCCGACAGCACCTGAGCCAGTGGTGCAGATGGGTACAGAGGAGTTGGATGCCAGGATTCGAGAGATCCTGCATGATGAGGTTGCTGCTGCATTCCGGGCTCAGTTACCGGAGATGTTCGGGTCGGTCAAGACCGCCATGGTGGAGTATTTTGATGAGCGTTATGCAGCCCTTGCAGAGACAGCCGCCGCAGCAGCTGCATCAGCTGTATCAGCGACGGGAGGAGGAGTTGGTAGAGGTTTTCAGTACAGGGACTTCGATAACACGAAGCCCCCTACTTTTGATGGGACGCAGGATCCCATCAAGGCTATGAGGTGGATTTCAGATGTGGAGGGGTGTTTCTTCACCTGCTCGTGTCCTGCTGACCAGAAGGTCAGGTGTGCTCTGAACCTGCTTAGGTCTGGGGCCAAGGACTGGTGGAGACTTGCGACTGGGTCGTACTCTGATGATCAGAGAGCTGCTGTTACTTGGGAGCAGTTCAGGGATATGTTCCGCGCCCGTTACATTCCACGGGTTGAGCGGGAGCGATTGGCACAGGAGTTTTTGAGTTTGAGACAGGATGGGGAGTTGGTGACGGAGATCACCCGGATGTTCACTGAGAGGGCGATGTTTTTCCCGGAGTTTGCTTCAGAGCAGGCCTAGATGACCCATTATCTGAGCATGCTCAAGACGGATATCCGTCAGTTTGTGTCTACCCAGCGATGTGATACTCTTCTAGAGTTGCAGGAGGCCGCCAGACGGCGTGAGTTGGAGATTGAGCAGCAGTTGAGAGAACAGCGGCAGGCCCCGGCACATTCTCAGCCGACGCCGAAGTGGTCTAAGACCGCTGATACTAGGACCGGGGATCAGCAGAGCCGCACATGTGGGAAGTGTGGCAAGGGTCATTCTGGTGTGTGTCAAGCTGGTAGTGGATGCCACAAGTGTGGCAAGGAGGGGCATTACGCGAAAGACTGTCGCCAGGCCGCTCCAGTTCAGAGTATGAGGTTATGTTACCATTGTGATCAGGTTGGCCATTTGAAGGCCAACTGCCCGTTACTTGCCGCCAAACCGGCGCAGGCTCCAGCACCGACTACTTTGAGGATCACGGATGGGAGACCAGTCAGGGCAGAGCCTCCAAAGGCTCAGGGTCGTGCCTTTCAGCTTACAGCGGAGGAGGCCAGAGCAGCACCAGATGTGGTTGCTGGTATGTTTCTATCCTTATCTTGTTTTCCTATATCTGTTGTATGCTTATTTGTTGCACCTGTGGTTAGGTACGTTTTTAGTGAACTCCTTGCCTGCTTTGGTCTTATTTGACTCGGGGGCGAGTCGGTCCTTCGTATCTCAGACATTTAGTAGGGAGTTCAGTGCGCTAGTGGGCGAGTTAGAGTGTCCGTTGCGAGTGTCTATCGCCAACAAACACGGGGTTTCTGCTTCTTCAGTTTATCGAGGGTGTGACTTGGAGATTTTTGGGGTGTCATTTCCGATAGATTTGATTCCGATTCCCATGGGGGAGGTATGCGTGATTGTAGGCATGGATTGGCTCAGTCGATTCGGTGCCATGATCGACTGTGAGGGGCAGCGAGTAGTAGTTCGAACCCCAAGTGGGGGAGAACTGATTGTATATGGCGAGGGCACAAGAGTGGGATCAGGGTTTTGTTCAGCTGCCAGGGCACGACAGTACATTCAGCACGGGTGTACAGGTTATCTAGCGTATGTGGTAGATACGCGAGCCAGGGATCAGATTTCGGTTTCCGACGTACCGGTGGTCAGGGAGTTCGCAGACGTATTCCCGGAGGAGTTACCAGGGATACCTCCAGAGAGACAGGTCGAGTTCAGGATCGACCTGGTGCCAGGTGCGGCCCCTATTGCTAAGGCGCCGTACCGATTGGCACCGCCAGAGATGCAGGTGCTATCATCGCAGCTGCAGGAACTGCTGGGCAAACAGTTCATTCGACCTAGCAGTTCTCCATGGGGAGCACCGATACTTTTCGTCCGGAAGAAGGACGGTTCGCACCGGATGTGTATCGATTACCAGGAGTTGAATAAGTTGACGGTGAAGAACCGTTATCCACTCCCGAGGATAGACGATCTCTTCGACCAGTTACAGGGTGCATCTTGGTTTTCCAAGATAGACTTGAGGTCTGGGTATCATCAGGTCAGGGTCAGAGAGGAGGACGTGGAGAAGACCGCGTTCCGAACTCGTTATGGACATTACGAGTTCGTGGTGATGCCGTTTGGGCTCACCAACGCGCCAGCGGTGTTCATGGACCTAATGAATCGGGTCTGTAGACCGATGCTTGATCGCTCGGTCATAGTGTTTATAGATGATATCTTGGTGTATTCCAAGACCCGAGAGCAGCATGAGGAACATCTGCGAGAGTTGTTGGGAGTTCTAAGACGGGAACGGCTGTACGCCAAGTTCTCGAAGTGTGAGTTTTGGTTACGGGAGGTCCAGTTCCTCGGACATCTCGTTAACTAGGAGGGGATTTTGGTCGATCCGGCCAAAATCGAGGCGGTTATGCAGTGGGAGGTTCCGAAATCTCCCTCAGATATTAGGAGCTTTCTGGGGTTGGCAGGGTACTACCGGAGGTTCATACGGAACTTCTCCAAGATTGCAGTGCCCCTCACTCGTCTGACAAGGAAGGGAGTGGATTTCCGATGGGGTCCCGAGCAGCAGAGGGCGTTTGAGACCCTCCGTCAGCATTTGTGCGAGGCTCCAATATTGACACTCCCGGAGGGAGTCGAGGATTTTGTGGTGTTCTGTGATGCATCCATCACAGGTTTAGGGGCGGTCCTCATGCATAGAGGACGAGTGATAGCCTACGCATCGCGGCAGCTGAAGCCGCATGAGACGAGATACCCTACGCATGACTTGGAACTGGGGGCGGTGGTGTTCACCCTCAAGATATGGAGACACTACCTCTATGGGGTCCGTTGTACCATTTACACGAATCACAAGAGCTTGAGACATATCATGGATCAGCCGAACCTGAACATGAGGCAACGCAGGTGGCTGGACGTAGTCAAGGACTACGATTGCGAGATCCTTTACCATCCTGGTAAAGCGAATGTAGTGGCGGACGCTTTGAGCCTCAAGTCAGCGGGGTTTTCCACCCCAGCGGTATGTATGAGGATAGCGGTGGATTCTCCGCTGGTGAGTTTGATCAGAGATGCCCAGGTTGAGGGCATCCGCCCGGAAAATTGGAAGCTGGAGAGGATCAAGGCCTTAACACCCGGTTTGTGCAGGATAGTCGGGGACTATTAACCCGATGCGGTCGGGTTTGGGTTCCAATGACGGGTGGGGTTAGGCAGACGGTTATGGAGGAGGCTCATAAGTCTCATTTCTCTATTCACCCGGGGGCTACCAAGATGTATCGGGATTTGAGTTTGAGCTATTGGTGGCCGTGCATGAAGCGGGAAATCGCTTGGTACGTTGAGAGGTGCTTGACTTGTAGGATGGTCAAGGCCGAGCATCAGTGGCCGCATGGAAAGCTGCAGCCCCTAGAGATTCCCATGTGGAAATGGGAACAGATCACGATGGATTTTATTACCAAATTGCCGAAGACGGCAAAGGGGTTTGATGCTATATGGGTCATCGTGGATCGATTGACCAAGAGCGCCCATTTCTTGGCTATACGAGAGGGCTCATCGGCCGCGAAATTGGCCGAATTGTACGTTCGGGAGATCGTGTCTCGCCATGGGGTTCCTGTCTCCATTTCTCTGATCGGGATGTCAGGTTTACCTCCCGCTTCTGGCAAAAGTTTCACGAGGAGCTGGGCACGCGATTGCACTTCAGCACAGCATTCCACCCGCAGACAGACGGCCAGAGCGAGCGGACTATTCAGACCCTCGAGGACATGTTGCGGGCATGTGTCATTGATTTCGGTGGGAGCTGGGATTCTCACCTACCGCTTGCGGAGTTCGCCTACAACAACAACTATCATTCTAGCCTTGGCGCCCCGCCATTCGAGATGTTGTACGGGCGGAGATGTCGCACCCATGTTTGTTGGGGCGAAGTTGGGCACAGGGTGATGGGTAGTACGGAGGTAGTCTTGCAGACTACCGAAAAGATCCAGCAGGTTAGACAGCGTTTGCAGACCGCTCAGAGTCGGCAGAAGAGTTATGCCGACAAACGCCGATCCGAGTTGGAGTTTCAGGTGGGTGACATGGTCCTCCTGAAGGTATCACCCTGGAAGGGTGTCGTCAGATTCCGAAAGAGGGGTAAGCTGGGCCCCAGATTCATTGGTCCTTTTAGGGTTTTGGCCCGGGTGGGTCGGGTCGCCTATCGATTGGATCTCCCGGCAGAGCTTAGCCAGATCCACAACACTTTCCATGTTTCTCAGTTGAGGAAGTGTTTGGTGGACGAGTCAACAGTAGTACCCATGGAGGATATTCAGGTTGATAGCTGCCTGAATTATATCGAGAGACCAGTTGCGATCTTAGATCGAAAGGCGAAGACCTTGAGGAACAAGGTGGTTCAGTTAGTGAAGGTGCAGTGGCAGCACCGGAAGGGTTCAGAGTGGACGTGGGAGTCCGAAGAGGAGATGCGGGGGCATTACCCGGAGTTGTTTTCAGATGCAGCAGCAGCAGACTTCGAGTACGAAGTCTGAGACAAGTGGGGGAGAATTATAATGCCCCGTTCCCGGTACGTCTTTAATTTGATTAAATGTTTCTTTTTGTAAGAGCTACTCGGCGAGTTGTAGCCCTAACTCGCCGAGTAGATGTCGAATTGGGCGCGGGCTTTAAGTGATCTACTCGGCGAGTCCACGCCTAGACTCGACGAGTAGGCCAGTCAGGAGGAAACCCTAATCCTTAGGGTTTGCACCCTATTTAAACGTCCTTATAGCCCCATCTCAGCCTCCATCACCCTCAGAGCATTCCTTATCGAAACCCTAGTCTCCATTGGTGAGTTTGAGTGATTGTTGCCTTGTGAAGGGACTTTTGGTGCACATTGGAGCAAGTGGAAGAAGGAAGGGGTTGAAGAGCTCAAGGAAGGGGACTTAGATCCAGAACACATTCATTTGTGGTCACCCATTCTGGTAATAAAGTTTCCATCTTGATTATTGATCTATTAGATCTTGTTTGTCCCTAAATTGTTTCTTTTAAGCCCTAAAACCCCAAATCCTTGGTAGAGAAACCTTATGGTTGGGCTATACTTCAGATCTGGACCCTCATTACCTTCTAGAGTTGTAAAGTCTCAGTTATGTTCGTGATTGAGGTCCCTCTTGAGCTTAGAACCCCATTAAGAGCTTAGTTTTGACATTTGGAGCCCTTAAAGCTATGCATGCATGTAAAGTTTGCAACTTTACGTGATAAGCATGCCCTAGAAGCCTAGATCTGTGGTTTGGAGCCGCTGCATGTTTCAAACCAGGTCTGTATGGAAAAAGGACTGAATGAACTCGGCGAGTAGAACGCTGGACTCGGCGAGTCCTATGAACATAGCCGTGAACTCGGCGAGTTGGTTGAGCAACTCGGCGAGTTCGTTGAAGATTGCCTTAAACTCGGCGAGTTTTTAGAAGACTCAGCGAGTTGGCTAAGGTTTCTTCCAAATCTTGGCCACGTATGAACTCGACGAGTTAAAAAGGGAACTCGACGAGCCAATCAAGGATTTCACGACTTCTCGAGTTCAGGAAGGACTCGACGAGTCGGTGATCTGCACTCGACGAGTCGAGTCAACATAGACTGTTGACTTTGACTGTGGACTTTGACTTGGACCAAGGGTTGACCAATTGACTTCTGATGGTTTCTGGTAATTGGGAGATTTATGAAAAAGGTTTGTATGGTACCTATAGGTGGTGGAGTTCGTGTTGGACCCAGGAGTTGAGCCTTCTTATTTCCGACGACAGTTGCGAGGTGAGTTATCCTCACTATACTAAGGGGTCTAAGGCACCAAGGCCGGCCCATTGGATATGATATCCTAGTAGTTGTATTATGTTGAGTATGAGTTAGTTATGCATGCTAGTTTGATACGCTAGAGGGTAGGTCTGTAGGACTACCGGTGATACTGATTGATTGTCTGCATGTGCATTATCTGTTACATGTTGATATGTTATGTGGGATGGGTTGAGGTTGTACTGCTCCGTGCGGTAGCCAACAAACCCTAGAGTATTCCAGATATGAGCTGAGGGCCCGATAGGCATTCCAGACTCATACTGAGGACTTGGGAGCATTCCAGATACGAGCTGAGGGCCCGGTAGGCATTCCAGACTCGTACTGAGGGCTCGGTGGCATTCCAGATACGAGCTGAGGGCCCGGTAGGCATTCCAGACTCGTACTGAGGGCTCGGTGGCAATCCAGATGTGAGCTGAGGGCCCGGTAGGCATTCCAGACTCACACTGTGGGCCTAGGGGTATTCCAGTCTGTAAAGCTGTGGACCAGTTATGTGCTGTTCTGCTCAGTTTGTTATGATATGTCATGGTGTGACATGGTTATGTGGACTGTATGTGTATCGGTATTTTGGGGGTAACTCACTAAGCTTTCGGGCTTACAGTTTCACTTTATTGTTTCAGGTACATCAGGGGATCGCGGCAAGGCGAAGGCATGATCGTACAGCTCCTCCTATTATGTTATGTTTCTGGGAAAACTCTGATATAAATGTATTTTGAAAACAAATTTGTAATGTTTTGATAAATTCGACATGTTTTGAAAGTTTAAAATTTGGCTTGAATTTTTGGGTGTTACAAGTTGGTATTAAAGCCTTGGTTTGAGTGAATTGGAGGAACACTCGTGTGACTCCAGTCTCAAATCAAGGAAAGGATTTTCAAAATGATTTTTCAAAAAGGTTTTCAAAATAAATAAAGGAGGATGCAGGGCGTACGATCAGCCGGAGCCAGTAAGTAGACCCCAAAATACCATACAAGTTATTTGATTATACGATATGATAGAACAACATGTTAGTGCTAGGCTAGGGATCTTCAGGAATTGCATGATAGAATTGCCTGAATACATGATGCCTGCTAGCCTAGGGTTTCCTTTATGTGAGATTGACATCATTACTGTAGTTGTCTAATGTATGCATCCCAGTTGTACATAATTAAGATCTTATAGCCTGAGAATGTTTGATTTGGCCTTATGTTCTGTTCTTGTTTGATTGGGGGCTTGGGGTAGGATTGGATATTCTAAAGTCTATAGGGTCCAGCGTTATGCATGGCTAGCATACATTAGTGCTGCAGGGTTGGTGGAAGTTTCATGGATAGGAGGGATTAAGTGAGACCGGGAGGTCAGTTATAAGATATTTAGCATTCCTCTAGGAGTGAGGATTGAGCGCTCGCCATGTTGTGCATATTGTTAGGGTGTTGTGGTGATACTTGGGGCAAATATGGGTAGGTGTGGAAGGTAGTAGGGGCCCATGATACTGAAAGCACAGGACCTATACGCGTGTCAAGTAAGTCGCAATCCCTAGGGTTAGTAGGGAGTTGGCTCCCAGTGATTTATATGAATTATCTGATAACTGGTGATATGTTCAGAATGGTGATGACGAGGCGCTTCGTGGCTGGATCCGGTTCGGGATCAGGATCAGGGGACAGAGGCCAGGAGGGGCCGACAGCACCTGAGCCAGTGGTGCAGATGGGTACAGAGGAGTTGGATGCCAGGATTCGAGAGATCCTGCATGATGAGGTTGCTGCTGCATTCCGGGCTCAGTTACCGGAGATGTTCGGGTCGGTCAAGACCGCCATGGTGGAGTATTTTGATGAGCGTTATGCAGCCCTTGCAGAGACAGCCGCCGCAGCAGCTGCATCAGCTGTATCAGCGACGGGAGGAGGAGTTGGTAGAGGTTTTCAGTACAGGGACTTCGATAACACGAAGCCCCCTACTTTTGATGGGACGCAGGATCCCATCAAGGCTATGAGGTGGATTTCAGATGTGGAGGGGTGTTTCTTCACCTGCTCGTGTCCTGCTGACCAGAAGGTCAGGTGTGCTCTGAACCTGCTTAGGTCTGGGGCCAAGGACTGGTGGAGACTTGCGACTGGGTCGTACTCTGATGATCAGAGAGCTGCTGTTACTTGGGAGCAGTTCAGGGATATGTTCCGCGCCCGTTACATTCCACGGGTTGAGCGGGAGCGATTGGCACAGGAGTTTTTGAGTTTGAGACAGGATGGGGAGTCGGTGACGGAGATCACCCGGATGTTCACTGAGAGGGCGATGTTTTTCCCGGAGTTTGCTTCAGAGCAGGCCTAGATGACCCATTATCTGAGCATGCTCAAGACGGATATCCGTCAGTTTGTGTCTACCCAGCGATGTGATACTTTTCTAGAGTTGCAGGAGGCCGCCAGACGGCGTGAGTTGGAGATTGAGCAGCAGTTGAGAGAACAGCGGCAGGCCCCGGCACATTCTCAGCCGACGCCGAAGTGGTCTAAGACCGCTGATACTAGGACCGGGGATCAGCAGAGCCGCACATGTGGGAAGTGTGGCAAGGGTCATTCTGGTGTGTGTCAAGCTGGTAGTGGATGCCACAAGTGTGGCAAGGAGGGGCATTACGCGAAAGACTGTCGCCAGGCCGCTCCAGTTCAGAGTATGAGGTTATGTTACCATTGTGATCAGGTTGGCCATTTGAAGGCCAACTGCCCGTTACTTGCCGCCAAACCGGTGCAGGCTCCAGCGCCGACTACTTTGAGGATCACGGATGGGAGACCAGTCAGGGCAGAGCCTCCAAAGGCTCAGGGTCGTGCCTTTCAGCTTACAGCGGAGGAGGCCAGAGCAGCACCAGATGTGGTTGCTGGTATGTTTCTATCCTTATCTTGTTTTCCTATATCTGTTGTATGCTTATTTGTTGCACCTGTGGTTAGGTACGTTTTTAGTGAACTCCTTGCCTGCTTTGGTCTTATTTGACTCGGGGGCGAGTCGGTCCTTCGTATCTCAGACATTTAGTAGGGAGTTCAGTGCGCTAGTGGGCGAGTTAGAGTGTCCGTTGCGAGTGTCTATCGCCAACAAACACGGGGTTTCTGCTTCTTCAGTTTATCGAGGGTGTGACTTGGAGATTTTTGGGGTGTCATTTCCGATAGATTTGATTCCGATTCCCATGGGGGAGGTATGCGTGATTGTAGGCATGGATTGGCTCAGTCGATTCGGTGCCATGATCGACTGTGAGGGGCAGCGAGTAGTAGTTCGAACCCCAAGTGGGGGAGAACTGATTGTATATGGCGAGGGCACAAGAGTGGGATCAGGGTTTTGTTCAGCTGCCAGGGCACGACAGTACATTCAGCACGGGTGTACAGGTTATCTAGCGTATGTGGTAGATACGCGAGCCAGGGATCAGATTTCGGTTTCCGACGTACCGGTGGTCAGGGAGTTCGCAGACGTATTCCCGGAGGAGTTACCAGGGATACCTCCAGAGAGACAGGTCGAGTTCAGGATCGACCTGGTGCCAGGTGCGGCCCCTATTGCTAAGGCGCCGTACCGATTGGCACCGCCAGAGATGCAGGTGCTATCATCGCAGCTGCAGGAACTGCTGGGCAAACAGTTCATTCGACCTAGCAGTTCTCCATGGGGAGCACCGATACTTTTCGTCCGGAAGAAGGACGGTTCGCACCGGATGTGTATCGATTACCAGGAGTTGAATAAGTTGACGGTGAAGAACCGTTATCCACTCCCGAGGATAGACGATCTCTTCGACCAGTTACAGGGTGCATCTTGGTTTTCCAAGATAGACTTGAGGTCTGGGTATCATCAGGTCAGGGTCAGAGAGGAGGACGTGGAGAAGACCGCGTTCCGAACTCGTTATGGACATTACGAGTTCGTGGTGATGCCGTTTGGGCTCACCAACGCGCCAGCGGTGTTCATGGACCTAATGAATCGGGTCTGTAGACCGATGCTTGATCGCTCGGTCATAGTGTTTATAGATGATATCTTGGTGTATTCCAAGACCCGAGAGCAGCATGAGGAACATCTGCGAGAGTTGTTGGGAGTTCTAAGACGGGAACGGCTGTACGCCAAGTTCTCGAAGTGTGAGTTTTGGTTACGGGAGGTCCAGTTCCTCGGACATCTCGTTAACTAGGAGGGGATTTTGGTCGATCCGGCCAAAATCGAGGCGGTTATGCAGTGGGAGGTTCCGAAATCTCCCTCAGATATTAGGAGCTTTCTGGGGTTGGCAGGGTACTACCGGAGGTTCATACGGAACTTCTCCAAGATTGCAGTGCCCCTCACTCGTCTGACAAGGAAGGGAGTGGATTTCCGATGGGGTCCCGAGCAGCAGAGGGCGTTTGAGACCCTCCGTCAGCATTTGTGCGAGGCTCCAATATTGACACTCCCGGAGGGAGTCGAGGATTTTGTGGTGTTCTGTGATGCATCCATCACAGGTTTAGGGGCGGTCCTCATGCATAGAGGACGAGTGATAGCCTACGCATCGCGGCAGCTGAAGCCGCATGAGACGAGATACCCTACGCATGACTTGGAACTGGGGGCGGTGGTGTTCACCCTCAAGATATGGAGACACTACCTCTATGGGGTCCGTTGTACCATTTACACGAATCACAAGAGCTTGAGACATATCATGGATCAGCCGAACCTGAACATGAGGCAACGCAGGTGGCTGGACGTAGTCAAGGACTACGATTGCGAGATCCTTTACCATCCTGGTAAAGCGAATGTAGTGGCGGACGCTTTGAGCCTCAAGTCAGCGGGGTTTTCCACCCCAGCGGTATGTATGAGGATAGCGGTGGATTCTCCGCTGGTGAGTTTGATCAGAGATGCCCAGGTTGAGGGCATCCGCCCGGAAAATTGGAAGCTGGAGAGGATCAAGGGCGAGAACACCCGGTTTGTGCAGGATAGTCGGGGACTATTAACCCGATGCGGTCGGGTTTGGGTTCCAATGACGGGTGGGGTTAGGCAGACGGTTATGGAGGAGGCTCATAAGTCTCATTTCTCTATTCACCTGGGGGCTACCAAGATGTATCGGGATTTGAGTTTGAGCTATTGGTGGCCGTGCATGAAGCGGGAAATCGCTTGGTACGTTGAGAGGTGCTTGACTTGTAGGATGGTCAAGGCCGAGCATCAGTGGCCGCATGGAAAGCTGCAGCCCCTAGAGATTCCCATGTGGAAATGGGAACAGATCACGATGGATTTTATTACCAAATTGCCGAAGACGGCAAAGGGGTTTGATGCTATATGGGTCATCGTGGATCGATTGACCAAGAGCGCCCATTTCTTGGCTATACGAGAGGGCTCATCGGCCGCGAAATTGGCCGAATTGTACGTTCGGGAGATCGTGTCTCGCCATGGGGTTCCTGTCTCCATTTCTCTGATCGGGATGTCAGGTTTACCTCCCGCTTCTGGCAAACGTTTCACGAGGAGCTGGGCACGCGATTGCACTTCAGCACAGCATTCCACCCGCAGACAGACGGCCAGAGCGAGCGGACTATTCAGACCCTCGAGGACATGTTGCGGGCATGTGTCATTGATTTCGGTGGGAGCTGGGATTCTCACCTACCGCTTGCGGAGTTCGCCTACAACAACAACTATCATTCTAGCCTTGGCGCCCCGCCATTCGAGATGTTGTACGGGCGGAGATGTCGCACCCATGTTTGTTGGGGCGAAGTTGGGCACAGGGTGATGGGTAGTACGGAGGTAGTCTTGCAGACTACCGAAAAGATCCAGCAGGTTAGACAGCGTTTGCAGACCGCTCAGAGTCGGCAGAAGAGTTATGCCGACAAACGCCGATCCGAGTTGGAGTTTCAGGTGGGTGACATGGTCCTCCTGAAGGTATCACCCTGGAAGGGTGTCGTCAGATTCCGAAAGAGGGGTAAGCTGGGCCCCAGATTCATTGGTCCTTTTAGGGTTTTGGCCCGGGTGGGTCGGGTCGCCTATCGATTGGATCTCCCGGCAGAGCTTAGCCAGATCCACAACACTTTCCATGTTTCTCAGTTGAGGAAGTGTTTGGTGGACGAGTCAACAGTAGTACCCATGGAGGATATTCAGGTTGATAGCAGCCTGAATTATATCGAGAGACCAGTTGCGATCTTAGATCGAAAGGCGAAGACCTTGAGGAACAAGGTGGTTCAGTTAGTGAAGGTGCAGTGGCAGCACCGGAAGGGTTCAGAGTGGACGTGGGAGTCCGAAGAGGAGATGCGGGGGCATTACCCGGAGTTGTTTTCAGATGCAGCAGCAGCAGACTTCGAGTACGAAGTCTGAGACAAGTGGGGGAGAATTGTAATGCCCCGTTCCCGGTACGTCTTTAATTTGATTAAATGTTTCTTTTTGTAAGAGCTACTCGGCGAGTTGTAGCCCTAACTCGCCGAGTAGATGTCGAATTGGGTGCGGGCTTTAAGTGATCTACTCGGCGAGTCCACGCCTAGACTCGACGAGTAGGCCAGTCAGGAGGAAACCCTAATCCTTAGGGTTTGCACCCTATTTAAACGTCCTTATAGCCCCATCTCAGCCTCCATCACCCTCAGAGCATTCCTTATCGAAACCCTAGTCTCCATTGGTGAGTTTGAGTGATTGTTGCCTTGTGAAGGGACTTTTGGTGCACATTGGAGCAAGTGGAAGAAGGAAGGGGTTGAAGAGCTCAAGGAAGGGGACTTAGATCCAGAACACATTCATTTGTGGTCACCCATTCTGGTAATAAAGTTTCCATCTTGATTATTGATCTATTAGATCTTGTTTGTCCCTAAATTGTTGCTTTTAAGCCCTAAAACCCCAAATCCTTGGTAGAGAAACCTTATGGTTGGGCTATACTTCAGATCTGGACCCTCATTACCTTCTAGAGTTGTAAAGTCTCAGTTATGTTCGTGATTGAGGTCCCTCTTGAGCTTAGAACCCCATTAAGAGCTTAGTTTTGACATTTGGAGCCCTTAAAGCTATGCATGCATGTAAAGTTTGCAACTTTACGTGATAAGCATGCCCTAGAAGCCTAGATCTGTGGTTTGGAGCCGCTGCATGTTTCAAACCAGGTCTGTATGGAAAAAGGACTGAATGAACTCGGCGAGTAGAACGCTGGACTCGGCGAGTCCTATGAACATAGCCGTGAACTCGGCGAGTTGGTTGAGCAACTCGGCGAGTTCGTTGAAGATTCCCTTAAACTCGGCGAGTTTTTAGAAGACTCAGCGAGTTGGCTAGGGTTTCTTCCAAATCTTGGCCACGTATGAACTCGACGAGTTAAAAAGGGAACTCGACGAGCCAATCAAGGATTTCACGACTTCTCGAGTTCAGGAAGGACTCGACGAGTCGGTGATCTGCACTCGACGAGTCGAGTCAACATAGACTGTTGACTTTGACTGTGGACTTTGACTTGGACCAAGGGTTGACCAATTGACTTCTGATGGTTTCTGGTAGTTGGGAGATTTATGAAAAAGGTTTGTATGGTACCTATAGGTGGTGGAGTTCGTGTTGGACCCAGGAGTTGAGCCTTCTTATTTCCGACGACAGTTGCGAGGTGAGTTATCCTCACTATACTAAGGGGTCTAAGGCACCAAGGCCGGCCCATTGGATATGATATCCTAGTAGTTGTATTATGTTGAGTATGAGTTAGTTATGCATGCTAGTTTGATACGCTAGATGGTAGGTCTGTAGGACTACCTGTGATACTGATTGATTGTCTGCATGTGCATTATCTATTACATGTTGATATGTTATGTGGGATGGGTTGAGGTTGTACTGCTCTGTGCGGTAGCCAACAAACCCTAGAGTATTCCAGATATGAGCTGAGGGCCCGATAGGCATTCCAGACTCATACTGAGGACTTGGGAGCATTCCAGATACGAGCTGAGGGCCCGGTAGGCATTCCAGACTCGTACTGAGGGCTCGGTGGCATTCCAGATACGAGCTGAGGGCCCGGTAGGCATTCCAGACTCGTACTGAGGGCTCGGTGGCAATCCAGATGTGAGCTGAGGGCCCGGTAGGCATTCCAGACTCACACTGTGGGCCCAGGGGTATTCCAGTCTGTAAAGCTGTGGACCCGTTATGTGCTGTTCTGCTCAGTTTGTTATGATATGTCATGGTGTGACATGGTTATGTGGACTGTATGTGTATCGGTATTTTGGGGGTAACTCACTAAGCTTTCGGGCTTACAGTTTCACTTTATTGTTTCAGGTACATCAGGGGATCGCGGCAAGGCGAAGGCATGATCGTACAGCTCCTCCTATTATGTTATGTTTCTGGGAAAACTCTGATATAAATGTATTTTGAAAACAAAGTTGTAATGTTTTGATAAATTCGACATGTTTTGAAAGTTTAAAATTTGGCTTGAATTTTTGGGTGTTACAGTAAGACTCAAAGTCCGAGTACAGAGGCTGAGATAGCTGAGATGAGTTGAGTACCATATGCTTCCGCATTTGGCTTGATCATGTATGCTTTGACTTGTACTCGCCCTGATGTGGCCTTTGCTTTGAGCATGGTCACCAGATATCAAGGGAATCCTGGTAAAGCTCACTGGACTGCGGTAAAGAACATTCTTAAGTACCTACGCAGGACTAAGGACTGGGTCCTTACTCTTGGTCGGAGTGATGACTTAAGAGTCACAGGGTATAGTGACGCCAACTTTCAGACCGACATAGATAATTTCCGCTCTCAGTCGGACTGTGTTTTTACCCTGAATGGAGGAGCAATAACTTGGAAAAGTTCCAAGCAGGAGACTGTAGCTTATTCAACGTGCGAATCAGAGTACATAGCAGTAAGCGAAGCGTCAAAGGAGGCGAGATGGCTGAAGAACTTCATCGGAAACCTTGGAGTTGTACCAGCTATAAAGGAGCCTATGGAGATTTTCTATGACAATGAGGGTGTGACAACCCGAAATTTCTATCTTATAAGCCAAGCAAATCAATCAAAGTTAGACTTGTTTCTGTTACCTTTTAGCCGTGCTAAGGGTTATTCTGTGAGTTTTTAAGCCTCGTACACTTAGGACTTAATGCTATGTATTATGAGTAAGGAATTTATGGGTTTCAAATTGAGCCAAGATCATCCATCAAGGGATGTTTACGGCCCAAAGTAGGTTTACGGCCGTAAACCCCTTTCTACTAGTATATATTTCCTTCATTATTCTTCATTTCCCGCATCTTCAAAGTCAAGAACACTCAAACTCTCTCAAGTATCATCAAGGAAATCATCCTTTCTCTTAAAAAATGTAAGTGATTCATCCTTTTTTCTAGTAATCTTCTTGATCATATGAATCCTTTGAATCACATCCACGAATTCCACACTTTTGGTTTAGATCTTCAAGATCATCATCTTTTCACCAAGAACACCAAGAACACACATTTGTTCTTGGAGCCGTAAACACCTTCAAGGCTTCCAAATCGTAAGTATCCTTTCCATACACTTGCTATCCATTAGGAGCTCTTGAATCCCCATGAAACAAACACCTTTTAAGCATCATTTAAGCATCATCTTCAAGAGTTCACGGCGGTGAACCCTTCATGTGGCCGTGAACCCTTCAAGTGATCTTATTAGGGCCGTAAACCCTTCTTAGTTCATGTGGTGGCCGTGAACCCTTCAACACATGACCGCAAACCCTTCATTAGATCAAGCCTTGGGCCGTAAACACTCCATGTGTGGCCGTAAACTCCCCTTGGCCGTGAACACATCTTTGTGTGGCCGTGAACACCCTTTCATACAATCATATGTGATTGTAACACTTCATTCCAAGTGTTTCCTAGTACCTAAGGTTGTTCCCTTGCATGATTAGTTGTTATATACACTAATTGCATGCCTATATATGTGATTATATGTCTAATAGGATCCAATTGTGCTTCGGGACTTCATTTGTGATCTCAAGCATCTTATATCTATCTTTCATTCGAATCACTCACTACAGGTGAGTTCATACCCCTAACTTATCTTTTAATGACTTTAAATGCTTTTATAGGGGGGGATACAAGTAGAAAACAATATAGTTATAGCATCAATACCATGTGATTTATAACTATCAAACAAGGGGATTTCTTATACTTCAAAACTGTGTTATCAAACAAACTGTTTCAAATCATTTTATAAACTGACATCAAGTCATCAATAACCATTCAAATGGTTAAAACTCTTTTATAACATAAACTCTTTTATCGTTTTACAAAACTCTTTTAAATTTATATATTGTCAAAATCATGTCTATATAGATATAGTTATATAAATAAGGTTGAAAGGGCTTAGGACTGATAACTCACTTTACTTCCTGTTCCTTGTTTGGTTGTGGACTTAGAGTATCGGTTGTTTTTCCGAATGTCGTTTAAATCTTAGTTATATATTATGTATATGTATCTAGATATAAAAGTTCTTCCAATCAGTTCAATACCTTTGGGTAGCAAAGGTGTACAAACATGATCATTCATTCAACTACATAGCTTACTAGTAAACTATAATAGGTATAGTTTAGAGGATTACTACTTACTAATTCTAGAACAGTGAAACTTACAAGAGTCAGTTCATACATGAGTTAGTTCAAACATACAATAATTAGAACAGAAAGAAACATACAATAACAAGAACAGAAAGGAACATACGATAACAAGAACAGAAAGGAACATACAATAACAAGAAAAAGAAAGGAACATACATCCTTTTACAAGAACAAGATAACATTAATGTGAATCTACTTCATGGCTTAGCAATATATTTGTTAGGCTGTGTTTTGTAACCAGAGTCTCCTGGAGGGAGAGTGGGCATTGTGTGTATAGATCTATTGGGGACTGACAATCCCGCATCCCGACTGTTTGCTACAGTTTGGCTGGAAGGCCAAGGGGTGACAAATGTCACATCAGTTTCGGCGCCAGAAGGTCGTCGTGTTAAACATTTTTCAATCAGTATGGTTATAATCACATCACATTTCAACAATAATTAAACAAATTGGTTTTAAGGTGGTTAGTGCTTCAGTAGTTACTTATTACACCATTACTGTACACTTACATTTTCCCATTACATTCATATAGTGATATTCTCACATAAACGGTAATGCAAACTATTTTCTGGTAATAATAGTCATTTACTTGGGAAAACACTCACTTTTACAAAAGAACAAACATACAAAACAGTCGGGTCTTAGTAGAAGACTACTCTTCATTTTTAGTAGAAAATATAGGATTTTCTAGGAAGTATACAAACATTTACATCAATACACTTACAAACATTTACATCAAAACACTTACAAACATTTACATCAAAACACTTACAAACATTCCCATCAAACTTATACAAACATTTGACACTAAAATACTTATGAACTCACCAGCTTTAATGCTGATCTACGCTTTCAAAATAACTTGTATTCTCAGGTCACCAGTAGACAGGTACACTTGACAAGGTTTTGAGAAGACGGAGCATGTTCAAGACTCGTCTTTTATTTTGATATATATATTTTGGTGTCTTACAAATACATTCAGAACACACTTGTATTAACTATATTATTAATGCAATGGATGATGTTGTTGCTTGTTTTACTATTGTGCATTGTTATGATACTGAACATGACGTCCTCCGCCCCCGAACGTTTCCGCCGTTCTGGTTTGGGGGTGTGACAGATTAGTATCAGAGCTTTGTTTATAGTGAATTGAGTATATCAACCCATAAAAGATATACAACTATAAACACAACGGGATTAAAACACTCTGACCAAGAGTTAATACTTTTAAAATAATAAAATATTTTAGTAAAGTAATTATACAGGCATTCATACTAGGATCAGTGTCATACTAGAACAGAACAAAAGTATTGCGGTTGTTGGACAACACAAGTAGGCTTGGGGACATATGATCTGATCTAGGAGTGATATAGCCTGATCAACTATATCTTTCCAAGATGTGATTAGCATGTGCGTAGGAATGGTTGTGGTGTTGCAGCAAGTCTAAAAACTTACCAACACTACTACAATGAAAACTTAAGAACAAAACATAAACTTAAAAATGCTATAGGAGTATTTTGTGTTACTATAATTACTTATGTGAGAACTAAAAGGTCTTTACTAGTATGTCAATAGTTGCTGAGTGGATACGCTAAGGTTATATGTGACTAAGGTGTCATAGACTTAGAATCTGTGATCTTTGCTTTACTTCATGTTCCTTGTTTGGTTGTGGAGTTAGAGTTAGGGTCACGTATTCGAAGGTCTATTCTATCTTTGTTACATATGACTGGTATGCACTATACAAATATTGGAGTAACTGGTAAGGATCATCCTATAATTATCTATAGTAGTACGCCTATTAACTATCTCTTTTACCCTTATTCTCGCGTAGATATCATGGCGGGATTTCATCCTCAT
This sequence comes from Lactuca virosa, assembly GCF_052849685.1. Classification (NCBI taxonomy): domain Eukaryota; kingdom Viridiplantae; phylum Streptophyta; class Magnoliopsida; order Asterales; family Asteraceae; genus Lactuca; species Lactuca virosa. The sequence continues at coordinate 256,856,851 of NC_136434.1, forward strand.
GGAGACCCGTACTTTCCCAACCAAGGAAATGGTGGATGGGTTGATGCAGAGCCAGAAGAGAATCATGAAATTCCTTTAGATGATGACTTTGTAGAAAACTTCCCAGAGGATTCTGACTCCGAGCCAGAAGTCAATGATCTACCCCTAGTGGCCCCAATCCCAAATCCTAACCCTCGTCCGGATTTTCAAGGCCCGATGCCTTTGTGGGCTGAGAACTTGGGTAGGTGGAGCCGTGATCAGGGTCAACCCTTACCACACAACGGAGACCGAAGCTTCTACAACATAAGTAAGGGAGGATCTGCAGATAGAGTCCTTTCCATATTGGTTCTCCGAGTGGCTCGCAATGTTGAACTAGGAATGATAGCCATTCAACAAACCGTGGAGCTCGATGCGGACACAAACGCCAATACGGATCGTATTCACAACCTTGAAGTTGCTCATGGGAGAGCTATGAGAGACAATTAGGCTTTGCAGCAAGAGCTAGCTGCAACTCGAGCTGAAGTCATAGAGCTCCGAGCACGCCAGTCAGTGTATGAGAGACACTTGCTTAATGTGGAGCGTCAGCTGGCCGAATTAAGGGTTCATCCTAGGGATGCCTGTCGCCGGTAAGAGATGATCTACTCACCCCTTCTTATGGTAAAGGAATAGCCTTCCTATCTATGCTCTAAGTAGCACTTTTTCCTGTAAATTTCTTGTTTATCTTAAGACCTTGAACTTTCAGTCTGTTAGGTCTTAGTACTGTCAAAATTTTCTTGTTCTGGTTTGATGTAAGACCTACTCCAAGGTCATTTTCCCCGAACTTGTTACATCTTTAATGCCAATGTTATTGACAGACATCTAATCTCAAAGGAAAACCACGCGTGTCCATACGATGTGTTAGAGTGCCTTTTTTTCTGTCATAGTAATAACTAATAAACTAATGCAACCTAGTGAATTAGTGATTACATTACTCATAATAGGTTTTGAGCTTATCGTCTTTTCCGTCACGACTAACAACAATAAATCGGATCACGAAATCTCAATTGAGGGTGATTACTTCTCAAATTCATAAGTATACTTTATGTAGACTCTATTATGAGCTACTTTCAAATCTTTTCGAAAGTTGGAACATGATATCCTCCAACCAAAGATAACTTAGTTCGGATAACACCCGCCTTGTGACCATTCTAGAAACTTAATTCTACTCCTTACCAAGACTACATCATAGGGATGTAGGTCGAATCATCGAGAACAGTATAACAACACGAAAAAGTTACATTCACATAAATAATTAGGATACATCTAGAGCCAACCATAGACGCTCACGAACTCATTTTCTTATCATATAATAGAATCATGCCTCCGAAGGAACATAACCAACCCGCTGGAAAAACACCAATCCTTCAGATAGATATAGCTACCTTTCAAGCTGCGGTCACAACTGCCGTAACAGCTGTCATGACTCACCTTAACGGTAATAACGCAAATGGTAGTGGAATTGTTATCGGCAATCCCAATCAAGGTAATAACCAAGTACAACAACGAGTGCCTACTTGCAAAGAAACTCCGAGCCTCAAATCTAAGAACAAGAAACGGATATTCTGGGATAGAAAGAGGGGCAAATCACCTCAAAAGTTAGCCAAGAGAGAACAACCAGTGGCAGCCTCTGCGGCCACAACATCTGTTACTCCTACTACAGTTTCTACTAGTATCCCGGTTACCCCTACCCCGGCAAGGCAGTATGTTGGAAATCTACCCAAGTGCAATGAGTGCAGCTTCCATCACCTGGGAGTCTGCCGAGTGATACATTGCAGGAACTGCAACAGGAATGGGCACACTACCTGTTTCTGCAGAGTCCCGATCCGGCACATTACTTTGACCACCAATGTTGGAATCAGTCCAATATGCCACCTTTGTGGTGAAATAGGACATTTCAAAAGGGACTGTCCAACAGAGAAGAATCGAGGGGGAGCAGGAGGAGTTTGACCCCAGATTATGGGGAAGCATCAAAGAACCCTGCTATGGTTTTGATATGTTTCCAAACCCCATTAATTAATTATGATTAAAATTAATCCCTCATTCGAACCAAATCACAGCACTCGTATAAAACTCGGAACCCTAACAAGTAAAGCTATGATGGCTTAGTATATGAAATAAGGTCATCTATAATTAAGATTTGTAGACTTTGAGTGAGTGATTTCGCCTCATTTCCTGTTCCTTGTTTGGTTGTGGATTTAGGGCAAGGTCACTCAGTCAACTGTCTTTTCAATCTTAATTATACATGACTGGTGTACACCAAACGGTTATAGAGAAACCTAGTAGGAGTCATTTCATGAAAGTTCATTATTTCAAATCCTCAGAACCCTCGTTTGGTTGTATTTGTTAATTTCGGTAAAATAGGGTTCGTAGTAATCATACCAAGGTTAGTTCATCGTCCTAGTAATCATTTCTTCTTCCAATTAACATAATATCTGATTCATCAAGAAGTTCCGACATCATCATCCGACATGGTTTGGCTTGGTCCTTACCATGCAAAAATTTACGTGCTGTGTAAAAGAACTCTTCCCTTAATCAACCATCAGACGAAATTCTTCCGATCCATAACGCAAAACCATTATATCATCTCTCACTTCAGAACTTCAGAAGTACCCATGCGAGGGGTACCACGCCTTTCTAGCCTACCCAGTAGTTAATATACTTAAAGCGAAAACACCAAAGAAGTATCATAAGTCAATAAACACCCGAAGTATACCCAAAAGATCTCCGAGGAAGACCACTCGTACCGCAGTGAAGTTCAAGAATAGAGACTAAGAACTCATTAGGTTAATCAATCGCTGCTAAGTGTATACGCAAGAGTGGTATATAATTTAGACTCAACCAGATTTAGGATGTGTGATTCTGCCCTATCTCCTGTTCCTTGTCTGGTTGTGGACTTGGGGCAGAGCCACCCATCCGAACGTTTTGTCAATCTGAATCATATACGACTTGTATACACGAGGTGATGGTGGATGACCTAAGTATGAGTCTTATCATGAACTTCAGAGCAAAAGCCCGCAGGCTTACTACAAACAACCGGAGATACCTGAGTGGAAATGGTAGCAGATTGCAAAGAGCTTCATAATCAAGTTAACCAAGGCAACATGCATACTTGATTGCCATTTTGAGTGATCGTCGTCAGATTAGCCAAATCCGCACCCGTCCTACGATTTTAAGGAATCAGGCAAAATAGAGAAGTTAACTAGGACGTGTGTCCGAGAAATTAGTTAGACTGCACGATGTACCAATACTTGTTATCTCCGTCTGAGATAGTAGAATCATCTCCCAGTTCAGGCATCACTTCAGAAATTGTGGAAACTAGGCCAGTCATGATGCATAGCCTACCATCCTTAAACCAACAGACATAATGAGAGAACGATTCAATCACTAGAAGTTGTGTGAAGAGCATATGTGATAGACTTTGGTAGAACAAGAATACCCACTTACCAACTAGTCGAGTCCTTGACCATGCTAACAGTTAAAGTTGCTCCATTCGAAACCCTCTTTGGTCGCAAGTACAGATCCTCTCTGCACTGGATTAAAGTAGGCGACATGTAACTAGCTAGAGGTCCAATTTCCAGACGAAACCTTCGCTGGTCCGGAATTCATCCGAGAAACTACCAAGAAGAGAGTACAAATCCAGGAGCGACGTGAAGCTCCTGAGGTCAGGCTGGAAAAGCTAACGCCTTCGATAAGAGAAAACCCTTGGAAATTCCAGGTCGGTGACCTCGTCAGGCGAAGGTCTCACCTGGAAGGGCAGAATACGCTTCGGAAAGCGTGTAATACTAAATCCAAGGTGCGTAAGATCATTTAAGATCCTTACTAGAGTTGATCCATTAGCTTATACACCCCGACTACCTCGGAAATCCAATAGCATACACCCTACTTCCCACGTCTCTAACTTGAAAACTAGTCGTCCGACGGAACTTTTATTACCCCAGTCGCTTTGATCTAGGTAAGCAAGAACCTCAACTTTGTGGGAGAATCCATAGAAACCCTAGACAACGTAGTCGTTAGGACTAATCGGATCCCTATCCCGATAGTGAAAGTCCGCTTAAAATGCATAGCGAGGACCTGAATTAACTTAGGAGCGCGAGGATCAAATGAAACTGGACTATCCTCATCTTTTCCCTTAGTTTATCTATAATTGCTTAAACTCTAATTTTGGGACAAAATTCCCTTTAACGGGGGGATGATGTGACAACCCAAAATTTCTATCTGATAAGCCAAGCAAATCAATCAAAGTTAGACTTGTTTCTGTTACCTTTTAGCCGTGCTAAGGGTTATTCTGTGAGTTTTTAAGCCTCGTACACTTAGGACTTAATGCTATGTATTGTGAGTAAGGAATTTATGGGTTTCAAATTGAGCCAAGATCATCCATCAAGGGATGTTTACGGCCCAAAGTAGGTTTACGGCCATAAACCCCTTTCTACTAGTATATATTTCCTTCATTATTCTTCATTTCCCGCATCTTCAAAGTCAAGAACACTCAAACTCTCTCAAGTATCATCAAGGAAATCATCCTTTCTCTTCAAAAATGTAAGTGATTCATCCCTTTTTCTAGTAATCTTCTTGATCATATGAATCCTTTGAATCACATCCACGAATTCCACACTTTTGGTTTAGATCTTCAAGATCATCATCTTTTCACCAAGAACACCAAGAACACACATTTGTTCTTGGAGCCATAAACACCTTCAAGGCTTCCAAATCGTAAGTATCCTTTCCATACACTTGCTATCCATTAGGAGCTCTTGAATCCCCATGAAACAAACACCTTTTAAGCATCATTTAAGCATCATCTTCAAGAGTTCACGGCGGTGAACCCTTCATGTGGCCGTGAACCCTTCAAGTGATCTTATTAGGGCCGTAAACCCTTCTTAGTTTATGTGGTGGCCGTGAACCCTTCAACACATGACCGCAAACCCTTCATTAGATCAAGCCTTGGGCTGTAAACACTCCATGTGTGGCCGTAAACTCCCCTTGGCCGTGAACACATCTTTGTGTGGCCGTGAACACCCTTTCATACAATCATATGTGATTGTAACACTTCATTCCAAGTGTTTCCTAGTACCTAAGGTTGTTCCCTTGCATGATTAGTTGTTATATACACTAATTGTATGCCTATATATATGTGATTATATGCCTAATAGGATCCAATTGTGCTTCGGGACTTCATTTGTGATCTCAAGCATCTTATATCTATCTTTCATTCGCATCACTCACTACAGGTGAGTTCATACCCCTAACTTATCTTTTAATGATTTTAAATGCTTTTATGGGGGGGGGGATACAAGTAGAAAACAGTACAGTTATAGCATCGATCACATGTGATTTATAACTATCAAACAAGAGGATTTCTTATACTTCAAAACTGTGTTATCAAACAAACTGTTTCAAATCATTTTATAAACTGACATCAAGTCATAAATAACCATTCAAATGGTTAAAACTCTTTTATAACATAATCTCTTTTATCGTTTTACAAAACTCTTTTAAACTTATATATTGTCAAAATCATGTCTATATAGATATAGTTATATAAATAAGGTTGAAAGGGCTTAGGACTGATAACTCGCTTTACTTCCTGTTCCTTGTTTGGTTGTGGACTTAGAGTATCGGTTGTTTGTTCGAATGTCGTTTAAATCTTAGTTAATATTATGTATATGTATGTAGATATAAAAGTTCTTCCAATCAGTTCAATACCTTTGGGTAGCAAAGGTGTACAAACATGATCAGTCATTCAACTACATAACTTACTAGTAAACTATAATAGGTATAGTTTAGATGATTACTACTTACTATTTCTAGAACAGTGAAACTTACAAGAGTCAGTTCATACATGAGTCAGTTCAAACATACAATAACTAGAACAAAAAGAAACATACAATAACAAGAACAGAAAGGAACATACGATAACAAGAACAGAAAGGAACATACAATAACAAGAAACAGAAAGGAACATACATCCTTTTACAAGAACAAGATAACATTAATGTGAATCTACTTCACGGCTTAGCAATATATTTGTTAGGCTGTGTTTTGTAACCAGAGTCTCCTGGAGGGAGAGCGAGCACTGTGTGTATAGATCTATAGGGGACTGACAATCCTGCATCCCGACTGTTCGCTACAGTTTGGCTGGTAAGCCAAGGGGTGACAAATTTCACATTAGTTTCGGCGCCAGAAGTTCGTCGTGTTAAACATTCGTCAATCAGTATGGTTATAACCACATCACATTTTAACCTTAATTAAACAAATTGGTTTTAAGGTAGTTAGTGCTTCAGTAGTTACTTATTACAACATTAGTGTACACTTACATTTTCCCATTACATTCATATAGTGATTTTGTCACATAAACGGTGATGTAAACTATTTTCTGGTAATAATAGTCATTTACTTGGGAAAACACTCACTTTTACAAAAGAACAAACATACAGAACAGTCGGGTCTTGGTAGAAGACTACTCTTCATTTTTAGTAGAAAATATAGGATTTTCTAGGAAGTATACAAACATTTACATCAATACAATTACAAACATTTACATCAAAACACTTACAAACATTTACATCAAAACACTTACAAACATTTCCATCAAACTTATACAAACATTTGACACTAAAATACTTATGAACTCACCAGCTTTAATGCTGATCTACGCTTTCAAAATAACTTGTATTCTCAGGTCACCAGTAGACAGGTACACTGGACCAGGTTTTGAGAAGACGGAGCATGTTCAAGACTCGTCTTTTATTTTGATATATATATTTTTGGTGTCTTACAAATACATTCAGAACACACTTGTATTAACTATATTATTAATGCAATGGATGATGATGTTGCTTGTTTTACTATTGTGCATTGTTATGATACTGAACATGACGTCCTCCGCCCCCGAACGTTTCCGCCGTTTTGGTTTGGGGGTGTGACAGAGGGTGCGGTTTCCTCAACCAAGGAACCAAGGGACCATGGCAGATTCAGACACATCGACATGAAATATCACTTCATAAGACATCGGGTGGAAGAAGGACTCCTCTTGGTAAAGAGGGTATCATCAGATGAGAACCCATCAGATCCCCTCACAAAGGGATTGAGTAGGGTTAAGCATTTGCAGCATGTGAGGCGCATTGTGCTGAAGGATTATATTAGTTTTAATGATTAGATAGCTATTTTGAAACTTGTAATAGATAAAATGTAATTGACATTTGATGATTAAATAAAAGGTGTTTTTTATTTATAAGTAAGGTTACTGTCTTATGTCAATTGTTTACTATTGTTTCATTTTGCATGTTTTGACTTCCAGAATAATTATATTATTCAAACTATCCACAGTCGATCATACTTTGGAAGTAGGTATTGAGGCAAGACTATCATGAATTGGGCTTATAGATTGTCTGAAGTGTATTAGACATCACAAAGTTTGCTACAACATTCATAAGTACCCATAAGGTCTTAGTATTGGATTAAACCCATGCTCACTTGAATCAATTCATGGAATTTATCACGAGTGATCGTGAGACGATAATATCATATAAGTCTTCAAACCTAGATATATGAGTTGGTTGTGCATTGATAGTGCGAAAACACATCAGTAACTTGATGTTATAAAACACACTGGTGTGTATGATTTTATGAATAGTTAGTACAAGCATATAATGTCGAAGTTTATCTGCTCCTTTTAATTATTGGAGGATTAAAAGCGATATCTTGGGCCCCTCGATGATTTTGTTTCGACTTATGTGTCGGGCTCGGTCAGGACTAAATTGATGTGTTCAATTAAGTTCTCTGTCAAACAAATCAGAGATCAAGAAACAAACTGTTAGACAATAAGTATGACATTGTTCCATGTATTTGTCCGACTGATATCTTGAAGAACAGAGGATTATATGATCCATTATCTAAAGGACGCGTCACTGACTGGGTCAGAGTTCGACAACGGCTTTTAAGAGCTACGATTGCTAGTCGGGTTTTAAGTCGTACTTGCATTTATAGTTATTAGACTTATCCAAGTAGGAGACTGTTGGATTAGGTGTCTAAGCCCGTAACTATAATTGGTATGTACTTGACCTGAGAGTAGCATGGTCTTTTTGGGTTGCCTTCACCAATGCAACTTGATAGGATGGACTTTTGAGAATAAGGTTATTTATGATTTGTTAATATATTACAAGTATACTATATTAATATGAAATCGTATTATTTAATTAGTATTGATCAAGAATTAATTTAGTGATCAAAAGAGACTAATTAAATATACGGGAACTGATTTGGTAAATCAATGATTCTTATAGTGTGGGTTAATGATCCATGGTTCTTTGGGTGGGCTAAACCAACATGGATAGTCCATGGAGGTTAACCCATGGAGCCTAAGTAAGATGAAGAGTCATGGTGCATTAGGGTTTGCATGGATGTAACCCTAGCACTTGCCACACTATAAATAGACATCCCTAGAGGCAAAATCGGTTACACTTATCATTCTTGGAGTTTGATATTGATTTTGAGCTAAGAAACTTATTCTCTCAAGCCTTCTTTTGCACTTGGTGTTTGTGACACGTTAGAGGCATCACACTTGAGGTGCTAAAGCTTTTGAAGGCCAAGAACTACAAGTCCTTTAAGAGGTAAATTATCTAACTACTTATTTTGTTCAAATGTATGCTAGTTAGGATGAATGCTTTGGAAAATCAAATTTCATGTATAATTAGAGAAAACATAGATCCAAAGCATCTAGGGTTGCATGTGCACCATAAGGTTGTTAGAGTGCTCAAAACCCATCAACTATACCCTGTTACTCTCAAGTCATCACTCCCACCGAGGGTAAGGACCAAGTCCTTAGTCCTCCGCAGGTACTTAAGAATGTTCTTTACTGCTATCCAGTGAGTTCTACCAGGATTTCCTTGATATCGACTAACCATGCTCAAAGCAAAAGCCACATCAGGGCAAGTACATGTTATAGCATATATGATGGAGCCAACTGCAGAAGCATATGGTACTCGACTTATTTCTGCTATTTTGGCATCGGTACTTGGACTCTGAGTATTACTCAGTTTGGTATTGCTCTGGATAGGTAATTATCCTTTCTTGGAATTCTCCATGTTGAACCGTTTCAACACCTTGTCCAAGTAGGTTCTTTGACTAAGTCCTATTAATCTTTTACTCCTATTTCTCAATATCCTTATCCCTATAATGTAAGCAGCTTCCTCGAGGTCCTTCATAGCGAAACACTTCCCAAGCCATGCCTTAACTTCCTGCAAGGTTGGAACGTCGTTTCCTATGAGTAGCATGTCATCCACATACAATACCAGAAAGCTAACTATACTCCCACTAGCCTTGACATATACGCATGACTCGTCCTCGCTTCTCGAAAAACCAAACTCTTTGACGTTCTCATCGAAACAAAGATTCCATCTGCAAGATGCTTGCTTTAATCCATAAATGGATTTCTCAATCTTACACACTCTATTAGGGTACTTCGCATCTACAAATCCCTCTGGCTGAGTCATGTAAACATCTTCAGCCAACTTCCCATTAAGGAAAGTGGTTTTGACATCCATCTGCCATATTTCATAATCATGAAACGCAGCTATGGCTAGCATAACCCTTATAGATTTGATCTTCGCTACTGGTGAGAAGGTATCATCATAGTCAACTCCGGGAGTTTGAGTAAAGCCCTTTGCAACCAATCGTGCCTTCTTTGTGTGTACTTTCCCATCCATGTCGGTCTTCTTCTTGAAGATCCACTTGCACCCGACCGTCTTACGATCTGGTACATTGTCAACCAAGTTCCAAACTTGATTGTCATACATAAACTGAATCTTGCTGTCCATCACCTCTTTCCACTTCATAGACTCTTGGCCTGCCATGGCTTCCTTGTAGTTGTTAGGTTCATCCAAATTTACCAGTGTGCTATCACTGATAAACGTATCACCGTCACTTGTTATATGAAAACCATATAACACAGGTGGAACACTAACTCTACTGGAACGTCTCAGAGGTAAGGACTGGTCAACTGGGTCACCAGGAGTCTCATCCTCAGGTTGAGTGATAGTGTTAGAAGTTCCTTCATCGATTAACTCTTGAAGCTGTTCAAGGTCAATTTGCGTCCCACTATCCTCTTGGCATATGAGTTCTCTTTCACGAAAGACACCCCTTCGTGCTACGAAGACCACATTCTCACTAGGTCTATAGAAAAAATATCCAAAGGATTTATGTAGGTAGCCAATGAAAATACAACACTCACTACGAGGTTCAAGCTTGTCGTGAGTCTCTCGTCTTACGAAAGCCTCGTAACCCCAAACCTTGATATGCACTAATGAGGGAACCTTCCCTGTCCACATTTCGTGAGGTGTTTTGGAAACCTTCTTAGTTGGGACTAGATTTAAGGATATGGGAAGCAGACTCTAAGGCATACCTCCAAAATGAGATTGGTAACAAAGCTCGACTCATCATGGAACGAAGCATATCCAACAAGTTTCAATTACGCCTCTCAGCTACACCATTAAGATGCGGTGTCCTAGGTGGCGTCAATTGTGAAACAATTCCACATTCCTTAAGATAGTCATGGAACTCAATACTAAGATACTCACCACCTCGATCGGATAGGAGCATATTTATCTTCCTGCCCAATTGATTCTCCACTTCTTGCTTAAACTCTTTGAACTTTTCAAAGGTTTCTTACTTGTGCTTGATTAAGTAGATATATCCATATTTGCTGTAATCGTTGGTAAAGGTTACATAGAAGCGGTTAGCATCCCTTGTGGCATATCTGAAGGGTCCATACACATCTGTGTGTATGAGATCAACCAAACCCTCACCTCTTTCACAAGTACCAGTGAAAGGTGACTTGGTCATCTTTCCAATCAAACAAGATTCACACGTGTCATCTGACTTTAAGTCAATGACTCCAACACTCCATCTATGCGCTTCTTGTTGACATGTCCAAGACGACAATGCCACAAGCATGCCTTGTCCAAACCATTGGACGAATCAATATGCAATACATTATTTCCTAAGTTGTCTACAACCATCACAGTTTCATATATACCATTACAAGGCAATGCTTCAAAATAAAATTTATCATTATAAAAAGCATTAATAGAACCAATTTCATTGTTAAATGAAAATCTAAAACCTTGTTTATACAAAGCATGAAAAGAAATAATGTTTCTCGCCATATCTGACGAGTAGCAACAATTATTCAAATCTAGCCCTAACCCATTACTAAACAATAAAGAATAAACTCCAATCTTGGTGACATGCGACGCTTTCCTATTCCCCATGATAAAGTTCATCTTCCCGTGCTCCATATCCCTACTTCTTTTTAGACCCTGAAAATCAGAACAAATGTGAAAACCACAACCTGTATCAAGGACCCAAGAACTAACATGTGATGGGTTGTTAGATTGAATAGTGTAAATACCTGTGAAGGTGGGCTTTATCTTCCTATCCTTAATGTCCTGTAAGTATTTGGGGCAACTTCATTTCCAGTTCCCTTTTTCATGACAATGGAAGCACTCTGCTTCCTTTGGATTGGATGAGGGAGTAGCAGAACCACCTTTGGACCAACTAGAAGAGGATCCATCGCGAGACTTTCCCTTGTGATTCTTTGTAGGAGCTTTCCTTTTCGTCGCTTTACCATGTCCAATTGCTAGGACTGGGGCAGCAGCACTAGTAGTGGGTACAACAGACTTGCCTTTCAAACTACTTTCAGCAGTTCTCAGAAGGCCTTGAAGCTTGCTTAGAGTGACTTCCTCCTTTTTCATATGATAAGTCATACGGAACTGATCATAACAAGAAGGTAAAGAGTGTAGGATAATGTCGATATCCAACTCTTCGTCAAAATTAACATTCAACTTTAGCAAGCGGTCCACATATCTTTGCATCTTTTGTAAGTGGGCCGTGATGGACTCTCCATCCTTTATTTTTTGTTGTTATCATGGAGGCAATGATTTCATACCTTTCTTGTCGAGCACTCTGATGGTACCTTTCCATCAAGTCTTGATGCATCTCGAAAGGCCAGAAGTCCTCGTATGATTTCTGAAGCTCATAAGTCATAATGGCTAGCATGATGCACGACACCTTTGTCGCGTCCTTCTCATGAGTCCTATACTCACACAGTTGCTCAAGAGTACCAGTTTCTTCATCAATCTCCTTTAGCTTTTTATCGAGGACATATTCCTTTTCCTCGTGTTGAATGGCCATACGAATGTTACGAATCCAATCGTTAAAGTTTGAGCCATCAAAGATTACCCTCCTACATAAGTTCATGAGGGAAAAAGAGCCAGAACAGTTGGAGCCAGAAGCGTTGTTTGAAGTAGACATCTGAAAAAGAAGAATAAGTTTTATAGGATAGAAATTCCTTAATATAACACCCAAATAAAATATTAAGGGTAGGACCCAAATACAATAATTCACAACTTAGAAAGGGGATGCCGTAATCTAATTGTAAATTATTTGAAGGGAGGTAAATGACGATTTACCAAATTTCACCACCAAAAACTAAAATTTAAAAGAATTAAGTTTTATGAAATTCCTAGTTCTTTAAGAATCATTGAACTTTTCAATGACATGTTTAATCTCGATTATGCCCTTCAAGTTTGTGACTGGGATACCGAGGATCACAAACAAGGTGTGAATAACCATGCAAATGTGCTTGATACTCTCGATGTCATTTATCACCTAATCAATGTGCCGGTAAACCACACACGCTCCATTGATCTATGAAAAACATCGAGCTACCCTTTGCCACCCTTGTTAGTCCAAATTAGTCTGTCGGTAAACCACACATGCTCCACTAACGACTTGGCAAGGCGCAAAGTGCAATTTCATGGAATAACACCATTTTCACATTTTTCCTAAACTAACTAAGATTGAGAATTTATAAAAAACATTTAGTTACTTTTATAATTATCATTATACTTTTTAATGAGAATTAATGTCCTATCCTACCCGTTCAGCTAACGACCCTCCACTAGTCAAGGCAGCGGTGGGTGAGAGTGGACACCCATTCAATTGCCATTTTATAGGCAATTTCCTTATACCCCCTTATAGACCAGCTTCGTGAATGAGGCCTACTAACGGTAAGACTGATTGTCTTATATATATATATATATATATATATATATATATATATATATATATATATATATGAGTATTAAGCTTTTAATATTATAATAGTATAAGGGTTGAATTTTACACTTTTAAAATTCTAGGGTTTAGAATTTAAATATTTCAAAATTAAAACCTTTTAATCCATTTTTTATAAATTCCAAAACTTGAGGACATGTTTTGAAACTTTTCAAAACCTCTTTGGATCAATTTGAAAACAATTAAATTAATCATATAATTATCTATATCACAAACTGACCTAATCAAAATTCATATAGCAAGAAGATTCAAGTCAAATTCTACAAATAATTAATATTTCACAAAACGAATTAATTATCTCAAAATTTGACAATCATCATTCAGTTGGATGAGGATAATCATTACCTTATCAGAAAAATCGAATTTTATCATTCCAAACAGTTTGTGGTAATGATCCTAATCCAAAACTGGCCAAAAATTCGAAAAATATGACAACAGATGATCAAACTCGTCGAGTTCATGCAATGGAATCATCGAGTTCCTTCATAGGACTCGTCGAGTCCACCAGTCAGAGAGCAGATTTCAATTTTCTTCAACTTTGAACAATTAACCAATGCATCAATATAACAGAAAACACTCTAGGTTCTGATACCACTGATGGGTTTCGATCACTATAACAATCCTATGGTGCACATACAACCCTAAATTCTTTGGATCTAAGTTTCTCATGTTATACATGCAATTTCATTTTATCCAAAGCATATACCCTAACTAGCATGCAGTTAGAGATATACAACATAAAAACTAGTTAGATGATGTGACAACCCGAAATTTCTATCTTGTACAACCATTCAATTCAATCAAAGTCAGACCCGTTTATGCTATCTTTTAGCATTGTTTAGGGTCTGTTTGAGTGTTCTAAGCCTAGTGCATTCAAGGATAGGGTATAGGAATGAGTTACTAAAGTTCATCGTGTTACATTCGGGCCAAACACTCCTTCATGAGGAGTGTACGGCCGTACACATGGGTGTACGACCGTACACCCATGGTGGCAGTGAACTCATGCCCATATATGAGTTATGCCTTCATTTCTATCCATTTCTTACACTTCCAAGTCAAGAAAAGTCAATTCTCTCTCAACTATCATCAAGCATTTCACCTTGATCTTAAAAAATGTAAGCATTCCTTCCATTTGTTGGTTGTTATCCCTCTTGATCTAGTATCACCCTTTGATTTCATCCATGAAATTCGTCGTTTTGGGTAGATCTTCAAGTATTCAACACTTTCACCAAGAACACCAAGAACACCTACTTGTTCTTGGGCCGTGAACTCTTTAGGAGCCTTCAAAGGGGTGAGTTTCTCTTCTATCTTCCAGTTAGGCTTGTGAAACACTTGATTCCTAGCCTTTAATCATCATCTAATGCAAGAACTTCAAGGGTGTACGGCCGTACACACCTCATATGGCTGTAAACCCTTGTTAAGTGCATGATATGGCCTTAAACTCACCTCATGTCCCAACGTAGGATCATGAACACTTAGTGGATGCTAGATAGGGCCATAAACAACCTTTTTGCATACTTCTTCCACGAGTGTATGGCCGTACACTCCATGACCGTACACCCATGTGGCCGTACACACAATGGCCGTACACACCTTGGCCGTACACACTCTTGTGTGGCCTTAAACCCCCTTTGATGCAATCATATGTGATTGTAACACTTCAATATAAGTGTTTCCTAGTCCCTAAGGTGGTTTCCTTGCATAATTAGTTGTATATACACTAATTATATGCATATATGTGTCATTATATGCTTAATAGGATCCGTTTGTGCTCGAGGCTTCACTTGACACTTAGCATCCTATAACGATCTTACATTCGTATAACTCACTACAGGTGAGTTCATACCCCTAACTTATATTTTAAATGATTTTAAATGCTTTTATGGGGGGATACAAGTAGAAACATCATTGTTATTATATCAATCATATGTGATTAATAACTATCAAACAAGTGGATTTCCTATATTTCAAAACTATGTTAGCAATCAAACTGCTTCAAATCGTTTTATAAACTCTTTTATATGTTAAAATCTTTATAATTTTATGAAACTCTTTTTAAACTTATATACTGTCAAAATCATGTCTATACAGATATAAATAAGGTTGAAAGGACTTAGGACTGATAATTCACCTTATTTCCTGTTCCTTGTTTAGTTGTGGACTTAGGGTATCGGTTGTTTGTACGAATGTCGTTTGAATCTTAATTATATATTATGTATACAAACATGTTCAGTCATACAAACAATATTACTAGTAAACTATAATAGGTATAGTTTAGGAAGTCACTACTTACTATTTCTAGAGCAATGAAACATACAAGAGTCAGTTCATACATGAGTCAGTTCAAACATACTATAAAGAGAAACAATACATACTATACACTAAACAGAGAGAACATACTATACACTAGACAGAGAGAACATACTATACACTAGACAGAGAGAACATACTATACACTAGAAAGAGAGAACATACTATACAAATACAAGAATACTATAACAATAATGTGAGCCACTACTTCATGGCGCGACAATATACTGTTGTGACACGTTTTGTACCCAGAGTCTCCTGGAGAGAGAGCGTGAGTTTGTGTATAGATCTATATGGGATTGACCATCCTACACCTTGCTGCTAGCTACAGTGGGACCTGCAGGTCTACGGGTGACGAATGACATACCATTTCGACGTCTCGAACGTCGTGTTATACTAGTCAATCAAGTATGGTTACAATCTTATCACATTTAACTTAATTAAAGAAACAGGTTTAAGGTAGTTAGTACATTGGTAGTTACTTAGATAAAACTACAGTACATCTTTATTTTCCCATTTCATTCACATTGTGATCTTCTCACATAAACGGTAATGAAAGCTATATTTTGGTAATGATAGTCATACCTTGGGAAAAACGCTCACTTTTACAAAAGAACAAACTTACAAAACAGTCGAGTCTTGGTAGAAGGATACTTTAGTAGAAAATATAGGATTTTCTAGGAAGTATTCAAACATTTACAACAAACACTTACAAACTTTTACATCAAACACTTACAAACATTTCATTCAAACTTATACAAACAATGACATTAAATACTTATGAACTCACCAGCTTTAATGCTGATCTACGCTTTCAAAATAACTTGTATTCTCAGGTCACCAGTAGACAGGTACCGATGACCAGGTTTTGAGAAGACGGAGCATGTTTAAGACTCGTTTTTTATTTTGATTCATATTTTGGTGTCTTATAAACTATACATAACACACTTGTATTAAAATTATATTATTAATGCAATGGATGATGTTGTTGCTTGTTTTACTATTATGCATTGTTATGATACTGTACATGACGTCCTCCGCCCCCGAACGTTTCTGCCGTTCTGGTTTGGGGGTGTGACAGATTGGTATCAGAGCATTGTTTAAAGTGAATTGAGTATATCAACCCATAAAAGATATACAACTATAAACACATCGAGATTAAAATACTCTAACCAAGAGTTTATACTTTTAAATAATAAAATATTTAACCAAAGTATACATACCTGCATTCATACTAAAATCAGTGTCACTAGGACAGAACAAAAGTATTACGATTGTTGGACAGCACAAGTAGGCTTGGGGACATATAATCAGATCTGGGAGTGATATAGCCTGATCAACTATATCTTTCCGAGAAGTGATTAGCATGTGCCCATGAATGGTTGTGGTGTTGCAACAAGTCTAAAAACTTACCAACACTACTACAATGAAAACATTCGAACAGAACATAAACTTAAAATATTATAGGAGTATTTTGTGTTACTATAATTACTTATGTGCAAACTAAAAAGGTCTTTACTAGTATGTCAATAGTTGCTGAGTGGATACGCTAAGGTTATATGTAACTAAGGTGTCATAGACTTAGAATCTGTGATCTTTGCTTTACTTCCTGTTCCTTGTTTGGTTGTGGACTTAGAGTTAGGATCACTTATTCGAAGGTCTATCCTATTTTGGTCACATATGACTGGTATGCACTACGCAAATGTTGGACTAACTGGTGAGGATCATCTTATAATTATCTCAATTAGTACGCCTATTAATTATTTCTTTTACCACCATTCTCGCGTATATATCATGGCTGGATTCAATCTCCCCGGCGACCCGTACTTCCCCAACCAAGGCAATGGTGGATGGCTCGATGACGAGCCAGAAGATAATCATGCAATTCCATTGGACGATGACTTTGCAGAGAACTTCCCTGTGGATTCTGACTCCGAGCCAGGAGTCAATGATCTACCCCTGGTAGCTCCAATCCCAAATCCTAACCCTCGTTCGACTTTTCAAGGCCCGACGCCTCTGTGGGCGGAAAGTTTGGGAACATGGAGTCAAGAGCAAGGTCAACCCATGCCATACAACGGAGATAGAAGTTTCTACAACCTGAGCGAGGGAGGCTCAGCAGACAGATTCCTGCCAATTCTGGTCCGCAGGGTTGCTCGAAATGAAATACAGGGTAGGACAGCTATCAACCGAATCATGGAGGTTGATGCCAATGCGGGAGTTAATACGGTCCGCATTCATCGTCTTGAGGATGCTCACGAGAGAGCTACGAGAGACAATGAGGCACTACTACAAGAACTAGCGGTAACCCGAGCCGAAGTCATAGATCTCCGAGCACGCCAAAGGGTACATGAGAGACTCCTGCTAGATATGAAGCGTCAGCTGGCTGATTTGAGGGTTGGCCCGAGGGGTGCCCGTCGCCAGTAGGAGATGCTTTGCTCATCCTTTCTTTTAGTTAAAGGAATAACCTTGTTATCTATGCTCTAAGTAGCACTTTCCCTGTAATTTTCTGCTTATCTTAAGACCTTGAACTTTCAGTCTATTAGGTCTTTATGCTGTCAAAATTTTCTCATCCTGGTTTGATGTAAGACCTACTCCTAGGTCATTTTCCCGAACTTGTTACATCTTTAATACCAATATTATTGACAGATATCTAATCTCATGGGAAATCTTTATCCAAATGTTTTTATCCTTCTATTGCTAAATCTCTAATTCAATCATACATTCATCTGTTATGTTGGGCTATGGAGAGTTAGTCCATGATTCACCCTCATTGTGCTTACTATTGAATTTTTTTACCAATATCTTCATCTGTTTAAACTTATAGCTACAAGATGCATTCACTGTTGGATAAGGTGTCTAAGTCCATAACTATTTGTGGTATATACTTGACCCGACCCGGCATGGTCCATTTGGGTTGCATGGCATCATGCATTTGGATAGACTAAATGAGAGAAATAACACTTGTGGTTTATTAATATATTATAAGTTCTAATATATTAATAGTATTATTTAATTAATATTGATCAAGAATTAATTTGGAATTAATTAAGTGATCAAAAGATGACTAATTAAATATATGGGTTGATTATGTAAATCATCCATAACTTGTATAGTTAGCTAAAAGGCTCCATGGATTATCAAGTTGGGTTAAACCCATTGGATGCTCCATGGAGGCTCCATGGGTGTTACAAACCCATGGGTCATGGAAATGAAGAGTCATGTCACATTAGGGTTTACATGGTGTAACCCTAGATGTGACACACTATATAAGGAACATGATACTCACCAAAATCGAGTACACTAAGAACAAGAGAGGGCAAGCAGATTTTTAAAAGTGTTATACATTCTCTAAAGTTATTCCAAAGCATTTGGTGTTGTGTGAAACATTTGAGGCATCACACTTGGGGTGCTAGGCTCTCAAGGTTTTCAAGGAATCATAACAACTACAAGGTATGTAATTCTAGCCATCTTTTATTATTAAAGTTCCCCATGTATGCTAGATAGGATTATGAACCTTAGGAAAAGTATTTTGCATGTATTTTAGACAAACATAGATCCAAGGTTTTCTAGGGTTGCATGTATACTTAGATGTGTTAGTATGCTCAAACCCATCAGTGGTATCAGAGAGTAGGCTTTTTTGTTTGATACTTGATGCAAAATAGTGAAAAAAGTCGATTTTCTTGCTGTCTGCATGATGAACTCGCCGAGTCCATGGGGGGACTCGCCGAGTCCATGACTAAACGCATCCTACTCGACGAGTAGGTTCGTGCACTCGACGAGTAGGAGCCTCAGAATGCAGTTTTTCGACTTTTGCTGCTGGAAATGGACTAGGAACATTACCCTAAACTGTTTTGGTGTTATTAAACTTGTTTTAGATGGTGTAATGACTATTCTAATCCATTTACAATGGCTAATATCAAAATTACATGATTATATGTGTTCATATGTTCTTG
Organism: Lactuca virosa; assembly: GCF_052849685.1. Lineage (NCBI taxonomy): Eukaryota > Viridiplantae > Streptophyta > Magnoliopsida > Asterales > Asteraceae > Lactuca > Lactuca virosa. The sequence goes on from NC_136434.1 coordinate 256,876,266, forward strand.
AAATTTTGATATGATTATTCATGTTCTTATGAGTTCTTGATAGATCATAGGAATTACTTGATTAATGCTGCATTCATGATCTTTATGTGTTTTAATGGAGTCCATAACTTGTCCTCAAGTTATGGATAACCAAAAGCCTCTTTGTATTAAAGCCATTAAAAGAACACATAAGTTACAAAAATGAAGAGTCTTCATTTTAATAATTCATAAGTTATGAATTGAAAGGTTTTGTAAAGTTACAAAACTTGCCCTCAAGTTTTCGAACATGTAAAGCCATCTAATAAACTTTAGTTCCAACCCCTAGAGTTTTAAAAGTTAAAATTCAACCCTTATACTTTATAATATTATAAGTTTAATAATATATATATGTATAAGATCAAGTCGTTTTACCGTTAGTAGGCCTCATTCACGAAGCCGGTCTATAAGGGGGTATAAGGTTGTTGCCTATAAAATGGCAGCTTAATGGTGTTGGATTAATGTCTAAGTCCATAACTATATTTGGTATGTACTTGACCCGACCCGGCATGGTCCATTTGGGTTGCACTTCACCGGCACAATTTATATGGATAGTCTTTTGAGAATAGTATATTTATGATTTATATTAATATATTATAAGTTCTAATATATTAATATATAATCATATTATTTAATTAGTATTGATCAAGAATTAATTTATAATTAATTAAGTGATCAAAAGGAACTAGTTAAATATAGACTCTTAGATATATATGTGTAGTGGGCCAAGTTCATTTAGGTTGGGTTAAGTCTTCATGGATAGTCCATGGAGCTTTAACCCATGGATCCTAGGAAATGAAAGGTCATGGGTATTAGGGTTTAACCCTAATCCTCCACACTATATAAAGGGTCTTATGGTTCATGAAATTGGGCTGGTGGCTAGTGTGGATACACTAAAGAGGGCAATAACCGATTTCATAAGTGTGAGCCAAGTATGCATATTCTCTAAAGGTTTTCCAAGGTGTTTTGGTGATTTGTGATTCCACTTGAGGCTTCCACACTATTGGGGCTAAGCTCTTAAAGTTCAAGACTTCAAGCTTCATTAAAAGGTATGTATTCTAACTTGTTATATTTCCCAAGTATCAATGATTGTATGCTAGATAGGGTAATACCTTGGAATATTCATATTTGCATGTATAATAGAGAAAACATAGATCCAAGGTATTTAGGGTTGCATGTACACTTAGGAGTGTTAGAATGCTCAAAAACCCAACAGTGGTTTCAGAGACATGGGTTGTTTTCTGTTATATTGATGCAAATGTTTTATTTTCAAAGTTGGAAAAAAAAAACATGACGTTTGTCAAATTTTAAGATAATTACTTGTTTTTGTGAAAAAGTAATTATTTGTAAAATTTGAATCATTTGCTATATGAGTTGAATTAGGTCAAATTTAGTAAAAGATAAAATGATATGATTATTTTATTAGTTTTAAAAGTTTGATCTAAAGAGTTTTTTGAAACCTCCATAAGTTATGGATATGAAAAAGTTTTTAAAAAAATTGATTCAAAGTTTTTTATGGAGTTACAAAACTTGGTCTTAATGTTTTAAAGAATTCCATAACTTGTTCTTAAGTTATGGAACATGAAAAGTTTCATCATAAAACAAGTATTTAACTCCATAAGTTATGGAATCCAATAGTTTTCAAGAGTTACAAAACTTGCCCTCAAGTTTTGGAATTTGGAAAAAGTTTTTTTATGATAAAAAAAAAAAAGAATTGAATTCTAAAACTCTTGGGTTCATAACTTAAACAATTAATTAAATGGTTTTAATTTTGAGTTTAATAATTGGAATTATGATGTTTTGTTGAATAGTTCAAATTAACTCTTATGGACTTTATTAATAGTTAATTAAAGCGTTTAATTAAAAGAGTATTATTAAATCCATAAATATATGGTTTGAGTTTAATTAAATTAAAAGTCTAGTTTAATTAATAGATTAAACCACCAAGTATTTTAAATGTCTAAAATACACCCTTATACTATTATAATATTAAAAGTTTAATATAGTATATGTATAAGAGCAAGTCGTCTTACCATTAGTAGGCCTAATTCACGAAGCCGGTCTATAAGGGGGGTATAAGGTTACTGCTTATAAAATGGCAGTTTAATGGGTGTCCACTCTCACTCACCAATTTTTTGACCGGTGGAGGGTCGTTAGCCGAACATGTAGGACAAGGACTATAATTCTCCCTTCATTATAAGTATAATGATAAATACTAAGTAACTAAACACTTATAAATTCCCAATCTTAGTTACTTAGGAAAATGTGAATAAGGTGCTAATCCATGAAATTACACTTTGCACTTTGTTTAAGCTGTTAGTGGAGCATGTGTGGTTAACCGGCACACTAACCTGGACTTAAGAAGGTAGGCAAAGGGTAACTTAATGTTTATCATAGTATCGTTGGAGCGTGTATGGTTAACCGGCACATCGATTGAGGGGTAAATATTAAGGGTACCAAGTATATTTGCATGGTTACTTCACACCTTGTTTTGTGATCCTCGGCATCCCAGTCACAAAACCTGAAGGGCACACTCGAGATTGAAACATGCCATTGAAAATTACAATGAATCTCAAAAGAATCTAGGAGTTTCAAAACCAATTAATACCTAATAATACATTTCGTTTATCTTGGTGGAAATTGGTGAATCGTCATTCACCTACCTTCAAATATTTTATAGCTTGGATTACGGCATCCCTCTTCCAAGTTATAAAATAGTTTGTTGGGTCCTAGCCTTAATATATCATATTGGGTGTTATATTAAGGACTTAAATCAACTTTACGTGAATTTCTCCCATTGTTGATGTCTGGTTTAGACAACAATGATCTTCCCAAACCAAGCTTTCCTAATGAATATGACTTCCCGAGTTTGGCTCATGGAAGTCATACTTCTCTTCCTCCACCTCCTCCAATTATTCTCCCTAACCCACAAGTTCAAGGTCACTCAAGCCCTAATGGCAAGCAAGGTCTATGTGTGATCACATCTTAGAGATGAAGTCACATATTGACAAGCCGGGAGAGTTGGGTGTCAAAGTCTTGAGAAAGTTGGATGTTCAATCACTTTCTAAGTCACATAGTGAGTTCCTTTGGGACTACTATGAAACAGACTATGACATGAACCTTAATGATCATATCTATTTGCTTGGTGCTGCTGAATCAGCAATGATTTGGAACGATAGTAAAGCAAATTTGATTAGAAGATCAACTTCCCAAAAACTTTATGGACAGTGACAATGGTGACACTGGAAATCCAGAAAAAGCATTCTCTTCCCAATGGAAAGGGATTGGCCATAGTCAACCCGGTTGACCAAATGGTAAAGAGAAAGGCTAAGTCTGAGATAGTCCCATTACCAAAGGGTCCATATGTTTATTTTGCCAAAGGAAGGGGCGTTGATTGCAAAGCTGCCAAATTTACCTAAGGATGTTAAAGTCAATAAGTTTGACTCTACATCAGGTAGAGCCCATTATCTGACTCTGTTAAGTTCTATTCTGAGATCCCCATTACATGATGTGACTGGGTCACATGTTGATGTTTTAAGAATCAAAGAATAGAGAGAAATCTTAAAGGAAGTATATGCTGATTCTGATCGCGAAGGTGGATTTCGATCGCATCAGAATTTTGAGCAGTTGCTTAAGAAGTTATGATATATTGCTAAGGAATAGATAATAACAATTTTCCATGTGGATTGTAAGGATAAGTTTTTCCGCAAAGTTTTAAAATAAAAGAAAATTGTTTAATTTTATTTATTTGAAGTATCCTTACAATGGAATTTGTGGAAAATTGTTGCTTATATGATTCCACTGACAGCAATATTGGAAAATGGATTTGATTCTTTCATTTGTGGTAGTGTCTAAATTTACCAAATCAGGAAAGTTCCTCATCGCCCAAGTTTCAATTGGACCGAAACTTGGAATCATGCAAGTTGAATAGTATGATGAATGAGAACTTTCAAGCATTGGAAAATCAAGACTAATTACTTGTTCACATGGATGTGTGAGTCAAGTGAAGGACTAAAGGGATCGAGTACACATTCTTGTGCACTGGCCATGTCCACCACAAAGCTCGTTAAGACTATTTGATTTACTAAAGTTTAGTAAATATGGTTATACTTACAAGTTTAAGTATAATTCTGAAACATTGGAAAAGTCTCAATGTATAGCAGAACGAATGAGAAGAATCAAATTAGGCAGAAAGATAAAAGTTTCTCAAATCTGAAAAGATGGGAGAGTACTTTAGTATCATGTTTGTGATCATCTTAATGATTTAGAAATCATATCACAATTAGTCCTCTAAAGGTCATCTTAGTGCATTCTTATGACTAAGAAGAGGAGTCATGAATTGTTGAAATGGTTAGATCAGGAAGATGAGTCATACTTCGTTCCAAAACAATTCTTAGAGTCATACTCCAAGATTGTAACTTGAGTGACATATCTTAAAGAAAGATTTAAAACACTTGTCAAATGTAAGAGTAAAAGTGTCCTACTCTTGTACATTTGAAATTGGTAAGTTGTGATGTTTTGGATAAAAAAAAGACCAACTAAGGCCAATTGTGTGAAGTGTTTGTCTTGATAAAGAATCCGCACTATCTCTTGAATATTTGGCAAGATAGTCTTATATGTCAAGAGGACAGTGGGAGTCTTAAAGATCCTGAAAGGGTTTCAAGAAGTAATCAAGAATAAAACCTGTATTTCATCACTAGCACACAACTAGAGATTTATAACCTATCGTGTTGACATTTCTGTGCCCATTCTAGTTAAGTTGGCTATACATTTGAGTTCTACATGTTCTCAATTGTTTGCATAGCTACTTGGAAGCAATAGCAGGCCCTTGAGCTGCCAGGTGGCAAGAAGTTAAGATTGCACAAGTTCAATCCATATGAGTTAGGATTTGTCACTAACCTAGTCTTGTGATTATGGTTTGACAAATTCACATGGATAAGAACACATACACCATAAAATCTAAGTGTCATAAGGTTTCTCTCCGATTCATGAAATTGATGGTGAGGAAATTCTTTCACTAAGTAGATTTTAAGTAGATAGCAATTTTGATATTTGCAGTTCTCAAAGTCGTTAGTGGAGCGTGCGTGGTTAACCGGCACACTAACATGGACCTATGAGAAATGGAAAAAGGTCTAAACAATTGAGACTATGATTATGGCATCCCTTTTTATAGTTCTGAAATTGTTCAGACACACCAGTGATCTATCTAAGATAAGGTGTATGATTTTGATAAAGTCTTATCAAAGCAATCTAGTATCAGAAATCTAAACTTTGGTAAGAATGTCAATAAAGTATTGACTTCTAGAGGTCCAGCTGTTTTCTGGATACATGTCAAAGCTAGTGGGAGCATAAGTGTTATGCTAATAATCATCATGTTAGTGGGAGCATGATAATTATGATAAGTATTGCAAGTTAGCAATGTTAATTATAGAAAACAAAAGTTTCAATTCGTGAGGTTGCAGGGGTTGAAAAAGTTGTTTTGCTATAATTAAGGGAGAGGAAATTATACTTCATTTCAATTCTAAAAAGCTTAGATTGAGTTTATAATCATTCTAAAGAGCTTATATTGAGATTTTAATCACCTTTAGTCAAGAATATATATTTGAATTTCATGTTGGATTGGTTCAACTTAAGAAAATTCTATATATTGCGTTCTCAAAATTCGATTATGATTACGGCATCCCTTTTCATAGTCAAATTTTGAGAATATGGCAAACAAAAAATTATTATGGAAAAAGACTGGTCTAGAACCATGTCTTTATGTGAAACATCATGAATCGTGTCCCATTTACTTTGGGTACAAGATCGATTACATGTGCTATAATATTTATCCTTTCTGAATTTTCCAAATGCCTTGGGGCATTAAGGGGAACAATGTCTAGAATTGGATATGACTAAAGTGATTAAGCAATTGTCGAGGACAATCTAAGGTTTACCAAAGATTGGTTGCTCAAGGACAGTGGGAAGTATACTGTTAATATTGGAAGGACCATATTGACATAGTCTGAAAAGAGGCAACGCTTGTTCAGAAGTGGTAGTCAAAATGGGAATATAGAGTTGTCTTCATAGGTGGAAGCAATCTGTGTAAGGTTAAAGAAACTTAATGCAAGAAGCATGTTCAAAGCAATGCGCTTTGAATTTGAGACATCGTTTCCATGGAATTGCTCTCCATTGGAATACTCTGTAATGATTGTTGCCAAGTCTTCATGGCTTTGTGCATAATCATTACAAGAGGAACAGTGCATATAAGTTTAAAATCTAAACAGATTTCGATAAATGTTAGGAATTCTTACATTTACGACAAGGATTTGGGAGTGTGAAAAGAGAATCATTGAAATTATGTTCAATTGATCTAGTTCACAAAGAAAAGGATCATAGACAAACATAGAGTGCATACTTGGTGTATGGCAAAGCTATTGTTTAGAAAAACATAGTGTACATGCTTGGAGCATGGGACAACTAGTGTTTTTAATTCAGGTATAAAGTTGATAAAACCGAAACAATGAATAATGAGTAATCAGTATGGTAATAAATAAAAGTGGTCTATTTATATTCATAGGGTTTGATACCATATTTGATTCATTTATTCTTGTGTTTCACTTTGCATGTTTTGACTTTCATAATAACTAGGTTATTCTTCCGGAATGACTAAGTTATTCAAACCATCCACAGTCAGTCATATGTTGGAAGTAGATATGAATCAAGATTGTCATGGGTTGGCTTGTAGAGGTCCAAGTTGGTGGACAAAGTTGTGCTACAACACTCATGCATGCTCATAAGTTCTAAGTATTGGATTCAACCCACGCTCAATTGAATCACTTCATGGATTTTATCACGAGTGATCATGAGACGATAATATCTTATATTCTTCAAACCTAGAGATATGAGTTGTTACTATGAGTTGGTTGTACATTGATTGCACGAAAACGCATTCGATAACTCGATGTTATAAAACATGCCTTTGTGTATGATTCAACAAGTAGTAGAACAAGCCATATGAGTCGAAGTTTATCCATTCCTTTTACCTTCGGGATAAAAGCGATATCTGTGGGCCCCTCGATGATTTAGTGATGACACGTGTGAGTGCTTGGCCAAGCCAGGACTGATTTGATTTGTTCAATCAGTCAGTCATCATAAATCGGAAATCGGGAAACAACAAATGGACAGAGAGAATGAGTGATAATCCATGTATCAGTCCATATGATATCTAGAATGGAGGAATATATGATCCCTTATCTAATGGACAAGTCATTGACAAAGGTCAGAGTTCGTTGACAAGATCAGAGTTTGACAGCGACTTTAAGAGCTACGATTGCCAGTTGGTTTTTGAAGTCATACTCAATAATAGTTTTAGACTTATCCAAGTGGGAGACTGTTGGATTAATGTCTAAGTCCATAACTATATTTGGTATGTACTTGACCCGACCCGGCATGGTCCATTTGGGTTGCACTTCACCGGCACAATTTATATGGATAGTCTTTTGAGAATAGTATATTTATGATTTATATTAATATATTATAAGTTCTAATATATTAATATATAATCATATTATTTAATTAGTATTGATCAAGAATTAATTTATAATTAATTAAGTGATCAAAAGGAACTAATTAAATATGGACTCTTAGATATATATGTGTAGTGGGCCAAGTTCATTTAGGTTGGGCTAAGTCTTCATGGATAGTCCATGGAGCTGTAACCCATGGATCCTAGGAAATGAAAGGTCATGGGTATTAGGGTTTAACCCTAATCCTCCATACTATATAAAGGGTCTTATGGTTCATGAAATTGGGCTGGTGGCTAGTGTGGATACACTAAAGAGGGCAATAACCGATTTCATAAGTGTGAGCCAAGTATCCATATTCTCTAAAGGTTTTCCAAGGTGTTTTGGTGATTTGTGATTCCACTTGAGGCTTCCACACTATTGGGGCTAAGCTCTTAAACTTCAAGACTTCAAGCTTCATTAAAAGGTATGTATTCTAACTTGTTATATTACCCAAGTATCAAGGATTGTATGCTAGATAGGGTAATACCTTGGAATATTCATATTTGCATGTATAATAGAGAAAACATAGATCCAAGGTATTTAGGGTTGCATGTACACTTAGGAGTGTTAGAATGCTCAAAAACCCAACAAATGGGTGTCCACTCTCACCCACCGCTTCCTTGACTGGTGGAGGGTCGTTAGCCGAACGGGTAGGACAATGACTTAAAATTCTCATTAAAAAGTATAATGATTATTATAAAGTAACTAAATGTTTAATAAATTCCCAATCTTAGTTACTTTAGGAAAATGTGAATAAGGTGCTAACCCATGAAATTACACTTTGCACTTTGATTAAGTCGTTAGTGGAGCGTGTGTGGTTAACTGGCACACTAACTTGGACTTAACAAGGTAGGCAAAGGGTGACTTAAGGTTTTTCATAGGTCGGTGGAGCGCGTGTGGTTTACCAGCACATCGATTAAGTGAAAAACATTAAGGATACCAAGTAATTTGCATGGTTACTTCACACCTTGTTTTGTGATCCTCGGTATCCCAGTCACAAAACATGAAGGGCACACTCGAGATTGAAACATGCCATTGAAAAGTTCAATGAATCTCAAAAGAATCTAGGAGTTTCTAAAACCAAATAAAACCTAATAATTTATATATTTCGTTTTCATGGTGGAAATTGGTGAATCGTCATTCACCTACCTTTCAAATATGTTTTAGCTTAGATTACGGCATCCCTCTTCTAAGTTATAATATATTGTGATTGGATCCTAGCCTTAATACTACATTTGGGTGTTTTATTACGGACTATCTTTATATCTAAACTAAACTTGTCTTTTCTTCTTTTCAGATGTCTACCAAACAATGCTGCTCCTACCGACTCCTTCTCTCTCATGAACCTTTGTGGGAGAGTCATCTTTGATGGATCCAACTTTACTGATTGGATCAGAAACATCAGGATGGTCACTCGATACGAGAACAAAGAATATGTTCTCGACAAGGAGATTAAGGTACCCGAGCCGACTGCTACTCCTGAGGAGTTTGCTGAATATGAGGCACATGAAAGAGATGCTACCAAAGTGGCATGCATCATGATGGCCACTATGTTAGCCGAACTCCAAAAGTCCTATGAGGACTACTATCCTTTTGAGATGCACCAGGATTTGATGGACCGCTACCATCAGAGTGCTCGTCAAGAGCGATATGAAATCATCTCCTCCATGATAACAACCCGAATGAAAGATGGTGAACCCATCACGGGCCACATGCAGAAAATGCAGAGGTATGTGGACCGTTTGATGAAGCTGAATGTGAACTTCCCAGAGGAGTTAGAAATAGATATCATTTTGCACTCCCTACCATCGTGTTATGATCAATTCCGCATGACATACCACATGAACAAGGAAGAAGTCACCCTCAGCAAACTTTAAGGACTCCTAAAGACCGCAGAATCAGGTCTTAAAGGTAAGTTGGTTGTTACCACTCCTACTCCTACTCCAAACTCCGCACCTGTCCTGGCAATCGGGAAAGGTAGAGGGAAAAAGAGGAAGAACCCTTCGAAGGTTGCCAAGGGTAACACCCTTGATGGCTCCTCTTCAAGCGGAACCAAGAAAGGTTTCGTCACTCCTTCTTCTGAACCAAAAGAGGCTGAATGCTTCTATTGCCATGAAAAGGCACACTGGAAGCGGAACTGCCCGAAGTACCAGCAAGATTTGAAGGATGGGAAAGTGAAACCTAACCATGCAGGTATTTACACTATATTATCTAATAACTCACCTTATTCTAACTCTTGGGTCCTTGATACCGGTTGTGGTATTCATATTTTTTATGATTTGCAGGGACTAAGAAGAAGTGAGAATGTGGAGCATGGAAAGATAAACTTGATCATGGGGAATATGAAAGTTTCACCTGTCACCAAGATTGGAGTTTATACTCTGTTGCTAACTAGTGGGTTTACTTTAGATTTGAATAAATGTTGTTATTCGCCTGAAATGGCAAGAAATGTTATTTCCTTTCATGATTTGTACAAACAAGGTTTTACCTTTTCTTTTGATAATGAAGTTGGTGGAATAAATGCTTTCTTTAATAATGTGTTTTATTTTAAAGCATTACATTGTGATGGTGTGTATGAAGCTGTGTCTGTTGTAGATAATTTAGGAAATAATGTGTTGTGTATTGATTCTACTAATGATAATAACTTGGATAAATCATCATTATGGCATTGTCGTCTTGGACATGTAAGCAAGAAACGCATATGCCAACTCCAAAAGGATGGAGTCTTGGAGTCATTTGACCTTAAGTCAGATGATAGTTGTGAATCATGCTTACTTGGAAAAATGACAAAGTCACCCTTCACAGGTTCTTGTGCTAGGGGTGAAGGTTTGTTGGATCTAGTGCACACAGATGTGTGTGGACCCTTCAAAACTGCCACAAGAGATGCTAATCGTTATTATGTGACTTTTACAGATGATTATAGTAGATATGGATATGTCTACTTAATCAAGCATAAGTCAAAGACTTTCGATAGGTTTAAAGAGTTTAAACAGGAAGTCGAGAATCAATTGGGCAGGAACATTAAGATGCTTCGATCCGATCGTGGTGGTGAGTATCTTAGTACAAAGTTCCTCGACTATCTTAGGGGATGTGGGGTTGTCTCACAATTGACACCTCCCAGGACACCACAGTTGAATGGTGTAGCTGAGAGGTGTAATCGAACCTTGTTGGACATGGTTCGTTCCATGATGAGTCGAGCTACGCTACCAATCTCATTCTGGGGGTATGCCTTAGAGACTGCCGCCCGTATCCTTAATCTGGTCCCTACAAAGAAGGTTGCCAAAACACCTCACGAGATGTGGACTGGAAAAGTTCCTAGTCTAGCCCACATCAAGATTTGGGGTTGCAAAGCTTTCGTGAGACGCGAGACTCACGACAAGCTCAAACCTCGAAGTGAGAGGTGTATTTTCATCGGCTACCCACAGAAATCCTTTGGTTACCTCTTCTACAGACCTAGTGAGAATATGTTCTTTGTAGCAAGGAGGGGTGTCTTTCGAGAGAGAGAGTTCATAAGCCAAGGAAACAGTGGGAGGCAAATTGACCTAGAAGAACTTCAAGAGTCAAGTGGTGAAGGAACCTCAAACCCTAGCAGTCAACTTGAGGAGGAAACTCCTGTTGATCTAATTGACAAGTCTGTACCTCATAGGCGTTCCACAAGGGTTAGGAATGAACCTGAGCACTACTATGATTTCCATATTACTGCGGAAGGTGAGACACTTATCAGTGATTAGACACTGGTAGGTATGGATGAACCTAACAGTTATGCGGAAGCCATGGCAGGCCCCGAGTCTGCCAAATGGAAAGAGGCAATGGACATCGAGATACAGTCCATGTATGACAATCAAGTTTGGAACTTGGTTGACAATGTACCAGGTCGTAAGACAGTAGGGTGTAAATGGATCTTCAATAAAAAAAAAGACCGACATGGATGGTAATGTACACACTTATAAGGCGCGACTGGTTGCAAAGGGTTTTTCTCAAACTCCAGGAGTTGATTATGATGAGACCTTTTCACCAGTAGCCAAGATTAAGTATATTAGGGTATTGTTAGCCATTGCTGCATTCATGACTATGAAATATGGCAAATGGATGTCAAAACTGCTTTCCTCAATGGAAAGTTGGCTGAGGATGTTTACATGAATCAGCCAGAGGGTTTTGTCAGTACAGAGAACCCTAATAAAGTGTGCAAGCACCTCGCAGATGGAATCTTTGCTTTGATGAGAAAGTCAAAGAGTTTGGCTTTTCGAGAAGCGAAGATGAATCTTGTGTATATGTCAAGGCTAGTGGGAGTATAGTTAGCTTTTTGGTATTGTATGTGGATGACATACTACTCATAGGAAATGACATCCCAACCTTGCAGGAAGTGAAGTCCTGGCTTGGGAAGTGTTTCGCTATGAAAGACCTAGGAGAAGCTGCCTATATTCTAGGGATAAGGGTTCTGAGAGACCGGAGTAAAAGACTAATTGGACTTAGTTAGAGTACATACTTGGATAAAGTGCTGAAGAGATTCAGCATGCAAGATTCCAAGAAAGGAGAGTTACCCATACAGAGTAACGCTATATTGAGTAAGACTCAGAGGTCGAGTACTGAGGTTGAGATAGCAGAAATAAGTCGAGTACCTTATGCTTCTGCAGTAGGCTCGATCATGTATGCTATGACCTGCACTCGTCCTGATGTAGCCTTTGCTTTGAGCATGGTTAGCAGGTATCAGCGGAACCCTGGTAAGGCTCACTGGACTGCGGTAAAGAACATTCTCAAGTACCTGCGGAGGACTAAGGACTGGGTCCTTACCCTTGGTGGGAGTGATGACTTGAGAGTTGTAGGGTATAGTGATGCTAGTTTCCAGACTGATAGGGATAATTTCCGCTCTCATTCGGGCTGGGTCTTTACCTTAAACGGAGGAGCAATTTCATGGAAAAGTTCCAAGCAGGAGACAGTGGCTGATTCAACTTGCGAATCAGAGTATATAGCGGCAAGCGAGGTAGCAAAGGAGGCGATATGGCTAAAGAACTTCATTGGAGACCTTGGAGTTGTACCAGCTATAAAGGAGCCCGTAGAAACTTTCTGTGATAGTGAAAGTGCTGTTGCCTTAACAAAGGAACCAAGGGATCACGGGAGATCCAAACATATTGACAGAAAATATCATTTCATCAGACATCGAATAGAAGAAGGACTCCTCGTGGCAAATCCCCTCACGAAGGATGATATTAGTTTTAGTAGTTAGATAGTTTTGAAATTTGTAAAGTGTAATTGACATCTGATGATGAATAAAAGTTGTGTTTATTTATGAGTAAAGTGTGGCTATATTTTGTCAATCGTTTACTATTATTTCTTTTGCATGTTTTGACTTCCAGAATATTTATGTTGTGTTTTACATATTATTCAAATATCCACAGTCAGTCATATGTTGGAAGTAGATATGAATTAAGACTGTCATGAGTTGGTTGTAGAGGTCTAAGATGTTGGACATGGCCTCGACACTCATGAGTGCTCATAAGTTCTGAGTATTGGATTCAACCCACGCTCACTGGTATCACTTCATGGAATTTATCTCGAGTGATCGCGAGACGGTAATATCATATAAGTCTTCAAACCTAGAGATATGTCTTGTTGTCTATGAGTTGGTTATACATTGATCGTGTGAAAACATATTGGTAACTCGATGTTATAAAACGTGTGTTTGTGTATGATTTAACAAGTAGTAGAACAAGCATATGAGTCAAAGTTTATCTGTTCCTTCTTGGATTAGAAGCGATATCTGGGCCCCTTGATGATTTTGTTTTGACCTATGTACCGGGCCCGGTCAGAACTAAGTTGATGTGTTCAATTAAGTTCTATGTCAAACAAATCGGAAATCGGGAAAAAAACTGCTGGACAAAAGTAAGACATTGTTCCATGTATTTGTCTGGCTGATATCTAGAACAGAGGATTATATGATCACTTATCTTAAATGGCGTATCATCATCTTCTCAGTTCCAAGAAACCTTGAAAAGAGCTACGATTGTTGATCGGTTCCTGAAGTCATACTTGCAGTTATAGTTATTAGACTTATCCAAGTGGGAGACTATTGGATAAGGTGTCTAAGTCCATAACTATTTCTGGTATGTACTTGACCCGACCCGGCATGGTCCATTTGGGTTGCATGACATCATGCATTTGGATAGACTAAATGAGAGAAATAAAACTTGTGGTTTATTAATATATTATAAGTTCTAATATATTAATAGTATTATTTAATTAATATTGATCAAGAATTAATTTGGAATTAATTAAGTGATCAAGAGATGACTAATTAAATATATGGGTTGATTATGTAAATCATCCATAACCTGTATAGTGGGCTAAAAGGCTCCATGGATTATCAAGTTGGGTTAAACCCATTGGATACTCCATGGAGGCTCCATGGGAGTTACAAACCCATGGGTCATGGAAATGAAGAGTCATGTCACATTAGGGTTTACATGGTGTAACCCTAGATGTGACACACTATATAAGGAACATGATACTCACCAAAATCGAGTACACTAAGAACAAGAGAGGGCAAGCCGATTTTTACAAGTGTTATACATTCTCTAAAGTTATTCCAAAGCATTTGGTGTTGTGTGAAACATTTGAGGCATCACACTTGGGGTGCTAGGCTCTCAAGGTTTTCAAGGAATCATAACAACTACAAGGTATGTAATTCTAGCCATCTTTTATGATTAAAGTTCCCCATGTATGCTAGATAGGATTATGAACCTTGGGAAAAGTATTTTGAATGTATTTTAGACAAACATAGATCCAAGGTTTTCTAGGGTTGCATGTACACTTAGGTGTGTTAGTATGCTCAAACCCATCATCCACGTCGATCAGCGAGATGCACTACTCTGATAACTCTGAATCAACAACCACCACCACCTCCTCCACAATACAATCCAGCAGCTATCCAAGCTGCAGTGAATGCGACTGTTACGACAGCCCTAGCTCAGTTCAGTGCTAGTGGAACTAACGGGAGTGGAACAACTGTTCATTCCACTCAAGGTGATGCTCCAGTGCGCTCTAGAGAGTGCTCGTATAAGGACTTCACCAATTGCAAACCCAGGACCTTCAATGGGACAGGCGGAATCATTGCCCTCTCGCAATGGTTCGAGAAAACGGAGTCGATCTTCGAGATCTGCTCCTGTCCGGAAGGGAGCAAAGTTAAATTTGCTGCCTGCACCTTCGCGAACCGAGCCCTGACATGGTGGAATAGCCATGTCAAGTCACTAACTCTAATAGTGGCAAATGCTATGGGCTGGGAAGCTATTAAGGAGCTCATGATCGAGGAATACTGCCCGAGGGGCGAAGTTCAGAAACTTGAACAGGAACTCTGGAGCCTAAATATGAAGGGCTCCGACATAGTGGCCTATACTGCCAGATTCAGCGACCTGGTGGAACTATGTCCAGGAATGGTCCCTACTGAGGGAAAGAAGATTGAGAGGTATATCTGGGGGCTGGTGCCTCCTTTTCATGGGAATGTATTAGCTTCAAACCCCACTACCTTCGACAGTGCCAAGCGATTGGCACAACGGCTCATTGATCAAGGAGTCCGCTGTGACATCCCCATTTTCACGGCCAGAAAATACCGATTTGTTTATGCTTTGTTTTATAAAATGAGAGTAATCCTTTGGTTAAAAGAGTTGCGGAATTTGTTCCCAAACAAAATATGATAAGAATTTATCAAAGCATTTCTTTAGAGAAATGTATTTTCATTAAATAACAAAATCTCGGGATGTCATGTTCCGTTACAGTCCAAAAGCATAAACAGTATAAAATAGACCTTACAACAGTTATTTATAACTACTGATCTATAATCCAAAATCTCTCGTCAAGTCCACAAACTTATACTCTTGTGCCATTACCTGTAATGCAAAGAAAACTGAGTGGGTCAGGCTTGGGAGCCTGGTGAGCATATAGGGTTTTCGACCCACAATAATATAATTATTATATTCAATCATCAATCAATCAATCAATCAATCCAAATTACTCATTCCCATTATCTCCTTTATTTCTTAAGGATTTACCCTAAGAATCAACTATCCTTTATCCATTTATTCCTAAGGATTGACCTAAGGAATTGACACAAAGTCCACCACTACCAAGGTCCTCAAATTACAACCGGTAAACACTTAGTTCAACATACTTAACAAACACCTAGTTCTAACACTCCTGGTGAACACTTAATTCAAAACATCTGGTGAATACTTAGTTCTAAAACACTTAGTGAACACACTCAGTTCAACAACACCAAGTGAACACATCTAGTTCAAAAATACTTAATGAACACATTGAGTTCAAAAATACCAAGTGAACACATAGAGTTCAAAAATACCTAATGAACACGTTGAGTTCAAACACCAAGTGAACACATAGAGTTAAAAAATACCTAACGAACACATAGAGTTCAAAAACACCAAGTGAACACATTGAGTTCAAAAACACCTAATGAACACGTTGAGTTCAAAAATACTTATTATTTCGACTCACATCAACTATTTCATCTACCCATGTTCTACCCAACATATTTGTAGATGAAAACACATATACAGTTTAAATCTTTTAAAACCTATATAAAACATTAATTCAACATCCATCTCAATTAACAAACAACGTATAAACACATAACACATATTTCATAGCAAATACTTCATATCTATGCGGTAGAAGAAAGTAACTACACACTCACATGATAAGACGATGATCGGACAACACCTCGTCTCTTAAAATAATATTTTCCGATGAAACCGGGACGTTTTCTCCAAAACCGGGCTTCACGCGGGCATAGTTTTGGCTTGAAAACTATTTTTCTCGGGATCTTCGATGCTTCGGGACTTGCTTCGAGTGTCGGGATTGATACCGGGGCTTCGGGCGTATAAATTGCCAAGAAGAAGAAAGAAAAAAGGGAGAGAAGTGAAAATTAGTAAACAAGATCGGCAACCCTCGTCTTCTATTTATAGGCTGCTGGTCATCGGGTTACGCTGGGCGTAACTTCCATGTACGCGGGGCGTAATGCCTTTTTCATGCGTACCCTGGGCGTACGAAGATCTATGCTGGGCGTAGTTCGGATAAGATTGCTACGCGGCTCTCTCTCGGACCACACAAGGCTGAAGTACGCTGGGCGTACTCAAAGGTTACACGGAGCGTACCCTTCGGATCAGATGGGTGAGTCACGGATTCGGATATTTTCGGAATATATAATAAAATTTATATATTTTAATTATTTAAAAACTTCAGAAAATCATATCTTCCTCATACGAGCTCCGTTTCCGACGTTCTTTATATCCACGCGTAGGTGAGACTAAGCTCTACAACTTTCGTTTAGACTCCGTGGACTAATTTTGATTTATTTTTATTATATTATTTTTAGTAGGACGGGACAGGAAAACTCCGTTATAAAATCATAACTTCTTCATCCGACGTCCGTTTTCGTCTGTCTTTTCACTGTTGGACTACTATCGACGAGATCTTCGATTCGCGTTTAGATTGTTTCGGCCAAATATCATTCGATCTCATATTCGAACTTTGGGCTGCACACCGCTAAGTCGAAACTTAGAAAAAAATCATAACTTCCTCATACAAAGTCAGATTTAGACGTTCTTCTTATGCACGCTCTCGGTTTAACTTATTCTACGACTTTCGTTTAGATCGCTAAGGCTAAATATCGCTCTATCGTAAATTCACTATTCACGTCACGCAGTTTCGTACCGGTTCTGTCACGAAACTTCGACATGTCATAACTTCTTCGTTATAACTCGGATTTCGACATTCTTTATATATTCGGAAACCTTGCCACGACCACTACAACTTAGTTAAGATTATTCATTCTAAATAATCTTTTATCAAAAAGTCATTTTTGACGCTTATCGTCTCTAAATTGACTAGCCCGGATCTATGAGTGTTACAGTTATCTCCCCCTTAGGATGATTACGTCCCAGAATCATCAACGAAATAGGCTTTGTATAATGATTCCATACGTAATCTCTTCATCATAGGTAATAACCGTAACTTCTATGTTTCCTCGAAAGAGTATCTAACTCTTGGACTTCTCGATAGCAGGTAGTGCTCAATCCTGCATCTGCTCTTCGTACTATGTTGGACTCTCAATCGTAACCTACAAGTTACAAAATAAATCCTTATTGAGGACTCCTTCTTCTTCTTAGGATAAGTACTTCCCCTTATCTATTGTAACAGATCGATGGGTCATGTTTTAATGACCTCTCATCGCATGATGCAACGCTAGGACTCAGGTCTCTTAGAGTTAAATTTCCAGAATGGAATATACCTTCCTTCATATTCTAATGTGATATAATCGTATTTTAGCATGTAGCATTTCTAGCTACTAACTTCTTTAACAACGAGTGTGATACCAATGATCGCTTTGATTTCAATCTTCCGGCTTAAGTCAGATGCTACATTGAACTTGGTTCTCTGAACCACGTAACAAACTTATCGTAGTCGGACTTATTTAGATATGACCACTAGGGTCCGAATAACAACCATCTTACTAGTCATTACCGAAACAATGGTAATGACACACTTGAATAAAACAGAATCAATTACTAGCTTCTCGATAACCTTGCGACTTTCCCTGATCCAAGTGCGAGTCCTGTGCTTCCGGTAGCATAGATCTCTACTACCATTCACACCTACTCATACTCGTCCCAAGTATTGTCTCTCAGTCTAACCAAGTCACTATACAAAAATCACACAATCATTTAACACATCAGGTATTAAAACAATAAATATCACATAGATATCAAAATCAGGGTTTATATTATATCTTGAAACGATTACACAAAGGTTCAAGTTCACCCTACACTATGCCTCTAATAGGCTACACTTCCAGATACTAGCCATATCTAATACGAAGTTTTCATCCTTGATTTCTCGTATTGAAATCTGCTTTGTCAAGGATCATGTGGAATGCCTTTGGCTTTGCTAGTTCTTTCTTCTTTGGGCAATTGATCGAGATATGCCCTTTTTCGTTACACTCATAACACACTTTCTTACTAGACGCACACTCATTGGCGTAGTGCCCAGACTGTCCACACTTGAAACATGTGACCTCCTCGCCACATTTTCCCAAATGTTTCTTCTTGCACTTATCACACCATCTTGCTTAATCTCTTCCTCCTTCGAACTTTTTCGAACCAGACTTTGAGAATTTTCTCTTCTCGTCGGATCTTGGGGATCCCTCAAACTTTCTTTTCTCACCAACTTCAACCTTGTTGGCGGTTCTGCCCTTGATCATTTCTTCGACAGA
Source organism: Lactuca virosa (assembly GCF_052849685.1). Classification (NCBI taxonomy): domain Eukaryota; kingdom Viridiplantae; phylum Streptophyta; class Magnoliopsida; order Asterales; family Asteraceae; genus Lactuca; species Lactuca virosa. The sequence continues at coordinate 256,895,109 of NC_136434.1, forward strand.
CTTAGCAACCCAGATGGCCGCCTCAAGGGTAGGTGTCTGGCGTACTGGCATTGTGTACTCCCATGGTAGTCCCTTTGCATACCTATCTATCTTCGCCAGCTCGTCTGGGACAATGCGCAGAGCAAACTCCATCTTATCTGTGAAGGCATTAGTGTATTCATCAATGGACATGCTGTCTTTTTTTAATGTTAGGAATTGGTTCTCTAGTTCTAGCAGATCTTAGGCCGAGCAGAACTTTCGTTTGAATTGCACCAAGAATTCTGCCCAAGTCAGTTGCAGTGGCTCGTTGGGGCTTATGGTTTTCCCCAGAGTGTTCCACCAGCGAACAACGCTGCCTCTGAACTGACACACTACATATGTTGTTTGTAGCTTGCCCTTGCAACCACATGTTATGAATGCCAACTCCATCTCCCATATCCAATCCATAACTCCAATTGGGTTTTCTTTCCCCGTGAAAGTCGATGGCTTGGAAGTTAGAAAATCTTTGTACTTGCATCCATTTCTTTTGACCCCGTCATCTTGGTTGTTTCTCCTAATCACTGGCAGATCAGCTTGACCAACGATCCCACTGAAGTTCCCTCCTTCTGACTGGCCTCCATTCACTTCGGGCTCTTCAACTTGCATTGAAAGTTCTTCCCGATTCTGCCGAAGCAGGCGTCTAGTTTCTTCCATCTGATGATCCAACATCGTTTGAATCATCAACTGTACTCCAGCCATCGTTATCGGCTCAGGTACTACTTCTGCAACAACTACTTGCTCAATCACAGGTGGTTGATTCCTGTTTTCGTTCACGTTTCCAACTCCGCTTCTTGTTCTTGCCATTTCGATCTATACACCAAATTAGGCGAATTTAGATCTCTATTACGATAGATGTTCAAATCATCCTTATCACTCCGAAACATTTACATGCTAGTTCTAATATCGTAGTCGTACGCTTAGAATCCTAAACACATAAGGTTTCCAGATCCGGTCGGCAACAGACCATAGATCCGAACAAACAATTTCACATATGGCAACGAATAGCATTTAGCACATAAAAGCATTTTAGGCATCTTTCCTAAAATATATCACTGCTCGTGTCTAAAATATAACAGACACTCATCTCACAATCTTCACTTAGCATTCTAAGTTTAAGTCTAGAAATTTCCTACAAATTCCTAGTTCGCTTAAACTAATGCTTTGATACCAACTGTGACATCCCCATTTTCACGGCCAGAAAAGACCGATTTGTTTATGCTTTGTTTTATAAAACCAGATTAATCCTTTGGTTAAAAGAGTTGCGGAATTTGTTCCCAAACAAAATATGATAAGAATTTATCAAAGCATTTCTTTAAAGAAATGTATTTTCATTAAATAACAAAATCTCGGGATGTCATGTTCCGTTACAGTCCAAAAGCATAAACAGTATAAAATAGACCTTAGAACAGTTATTTATAACTACTGATCTATAATCCAAAATCTCTCGTCAAGTCCACAAACTTATACTCTTGTGCCATTACCTGTAATGCAAAGAAAACTGAGTGGGTCAGACTTGGGAGCCTGGTGAGCATATAGGGTTTTCGACCCACAATAATATAATTATTATATTCAATCATCAATCAATCAATCAATCAATCCAAATTACTCATTCCTATTATCTCCTTTATTTCTTAAGGATTTACCCTAAGAATCAACTATCCTTTATCCATTTATTCCTAAGGATTGACCTAAGGAATTGACACAAAGTCCACCACTACCAAGGTCCTCAAATTACAACCGGTAAACACTTAGTTCAACATACTTAACAAACACCTAGTTCTAACACTCCTAGTGAACACTTAATTCAAAACATCTGGTGAATACTTAGTTCTAAAACACTTAGTGAACACACTCAGTTCAACAACACCAAGTGAACACATCTAGTTCAAAAATACTTAATGAACACATTGAGTTCAAAAATACCAAGTGAACACATAGAGTTCAAAAATACCTAATGAACACGTTGAGTTCAAACACCAAGTGAACACATAGAGTTAAAAAATACCTAACGAGCACATAGAGTTCAAAAACACCAAGTGAACACATTGAGTTCAAAAACACCTAATGAACACGTTGAGTTCAAAAATACTTATTATTTCGACTCACATCAACTATTTCATCTACCCATGTTCTACCCAACATATTTGCAGATGCAAACACATATACAATTTAAATCTTTTAAAACCTGTATAAAACATTAATTCAACATCCATCTCAATTAACAAACAACGTATAAACACATAACACATATTTCAGAGCAAATACAACTTTCGTTTAGACTCCGTCGGCTAATTTTGACTTTATTTTTATTATATTATTTTTAGTAGGACGGAACTGGAAAACTCCGTTATAAAATCATAACATCTTCATCCGACGTCCGTTTTCGTCTGTCTTTTCACCGTTGGACTACTATCGACGAGATCTTCGATTCTCGTTTAGATTGTTTCGGCCAAATATCATTCGATCTCTTATTCGAACTTTGGGCTGCACACCGCTAAGTCGAAACTTAGAAAAAATCATAACTTCCTCATACGAAGTCAGATTTAGACATTCTTCTTATGCACGCTCTCGGTTTAACTTATTCTATGACTTTCGTTTAGATCGCTAAGGCTAAATATCGCTCTATCGTAAATTCACTATTTACGTCACGCAGTTTCGTACCCGTTCTGTCACGAAACTTCGACAGGTCATAACTTCTTCGTTATAACTCGGATTTCGACATTCTTTATATATTCGGAAACCTTGTCACGACCACTACAACTTAGTTAAGATTATTCATTCTAAATAATATTTTATCAAAAAGTCATTTTTGACGCTTATCGTCTCTAACATAACTAGCTCGGATCTACGGGCGTTACATCCGCACCCCGTTAACAACAACAACCCTGGCCATCTCAGAACCATCCAAAGCCGCTGACAACAAGCGGAAGTTCTGGGGCAACAAGAAGAAGAACGCTGCGCAGAGCGCCGCCAAAAAGCAGCAGATTGTAGTTGTTCATGCTGCAATAACACCTACTGCTACTGCGCCGATGAAGCAGTATGCCGGAAGGTTGCAACTGGAAATGCAGTGCTCTAACTGCAACTGGAAGGGGAACACTGCCCGTTTCTGCAAGGCTCCGGCAAGGCCAATCACCCAAGTCCCCGGCGTTGGTGTGGGTCAGGCTTGCTACGGATATGGCGAGGTGGGCTACTACAAGAGAAACTGGCCGAAGGCAAGGAATGCCGACGGAGTGGGGAGAGTTTTGGCTATAGGCCACGAGGAAGCAGTTGCCGACCCCACGGTGGACACTGGTACGTTTCTCCTTGATAACTCTTATGCATGTATAATGTTTGCTCACTTGCTTAAAGAAAAATCACGTGCACTTAAAGAACCGTTCACTGTAGAAATGGCTAACGGAAAAACAGAGAGCACTAGCTGCATATACATAGGATGTGCACTAACTCTAGATAGCCATTCATTTCCAATCGACCTCATGCCAGTCTCGATTAAAAGTTTCGACGTCATTATCGGCATGGATTGGTTGAGTTCTCATTGTGCTGACATCATGTGTTACGAGAAGGCCGTTCGCCTTAATCTACCATCTAGAGAAACCCTAATTATCTATGGCGACAAACCCGGAACGAACCTTCGCATCATCTCGAGCATACAAGCCCAGAAGTACTTACGAAAGGAATGTCGCGCATTCCTTGCTCATGTTGTCGATGTGAGCCAAGAGACGAAGGACATAAAGAACATCCCAGTAGTACGCGATTTTCCCGACATCTTTCCAGAAGAACTACCAGGATTACCTCCGCAGTGTCAAGTCGAGTTCAGAATCGACTTAGTTCCAGGGGCTACCCCAGTAGTCAAATTGCCCTATCGTCTAGCACCAGTTGAGATGCAGGAACTATCCAGTCAACTTAACGAATTGCTCAGCAAGGGCTTCATTAGATGAAGCTTCTCACCCTGGGGAGCACCGGTCTTGTTCGTCATGAAGAAAGACGGATCGTTCCGTATATGCATCGACTACAGAGAGCTGAACAAGCTTACCGTCAAGAATCGTTACCCTCTGCCTCGCATAGACGACTTGTTCGACCAACTTCAAGGGGCGAATTACTTTTCAAAGATAGATCTGAGATCCGGGTATAACCAGTTACGAGTTTGTAGTGATGCCATTCGGATTGACAGCCTTCTGAACTCGTTATGGACACTACGAGTTTGTAGTGATGCCATTCGGATTTACCAATGCGACCGCAATATTCATGGACTTAATGAATAGGGTGGATCGTCCTTACTTGGATCAGTTTGTCATTGTATTCATCGATGACATACTTATCTACTCTCGTAGTAAGGAGGAGCATAGTCAACATCTACGTCAGGTCTTGGAAACATTGCGTTCAGAGAAGCTTTATGCGAAGTTCTCTAAATACGAATTTTGGATTCGAAGAGTCGAGTTCTTGGGTCACATTGTTAGTAAAGAGGGAATTCACGTGGAACCTTCCAAAATAAAAGCCATTGAGAACTGGTCAGCACCGAAGATGCCTACAGAAATTCGTCAATTTATAGGCCTCGCTGGCTACTATCGCAGGTTCATTGAGAACTTCTCTCGGATTGCGAAACCGCTTACAACATTGACCCAGAAGGGCGTGGCCTTTGACTGGGAAGAGAATCAAGAGAAGGCGTTTCAAACGCTAAAGCGAGCCTTATACAGCGCACCGATACTATCCCTCCCCGAAGGGATAGAGGACTTCGTGGTTTATTGCGATGCATCTAACCAAGGGCTTGGTTGTGTTCTGATGCAACAAGGTAAGGTCATCGCCTATGCCTCATGACAGCTAAAGACACACGAAGTCAACTACACCACACATGATCTTGAGGTCGTATAAGGAAGTTATGCTCTTTTTAATGAACGTCCAAAATGGAGGTCGTATAAGGAAGTTATGCTCTTTTTAAGGTGTAAAACCAGTATTTAACTAATTTTCCCTGGAAACGAACATTACACTACTTAGTTTGGGATAGCTACACTCTTCGTAAATTGTTTTTGAGCATGTTTATGAACACATGATTAGGTCAAGTATTTGAATTCATTTTATCATATTTTTATCTCAAAGTTAAATAAGTTTCCTTAACACTATCGGACCAGAGCCTTTTAAACGCAAAACTATAGACAATGTTTTCACATAGTTCCAAGTATCAGATTCGAACTCTGTTTGCATTATTGAAACCATCACAACTGAGACTATCTAGAAACACTTTTGGAAAATCAGTATTAGGTAGGATGAGTGACACAAGGATCAAGGCAAGGGTGATGACAACATGATGATGTCACCACCATGAGAGTACATGCATGTGCATGGATATCATGGAAATCTTCCAAATTCAGCAAAAGTCCCTATAAGATCTAACCAAAAATATAACTTTGATCATTCTAAATAATTCATCCCCTCTCCAATATTCTCTCTTTATCTATCTATCTATCTATCTATCTATCTATCTCTCTCTTTCTCCCTCCCTTTTTTTAATCTATATCTTTATCTCGGCTTGAACTCGCTGGCGACGACGAGGAGAACCGACGACTGAGTCATCGGCTGCTGTTGTCCTTTCCACTGTCCAAATGTAGACCTACACCACCGCCATTCATCCTCCTGCTTAGATCCCTCTTTCCCATCTAAAATAGCCCTGGAAGAATCGGAAACAACCGTGCACAAGCCGTTGATAGCCCACTTGCCACCGGGACCGGAGGTTTTCTGAAAATTATTCCAGCCCCTCTCTGTTGCTCCTTTGTTCATGAAAAGTTGATTTACTGGTTCCTTTTGTGTTGATCTACAATCCTGCATGCTCGAATTGTCCAAAATGTATCCTGAGCAAAAGTTAAAAAAACGCAAAAATGACCCGACCTCTTAAATGAGCACTTATACGCTTTGAGGGCGAATTTCTAAGCACCTCAGTTAAGTTTTTACGATTTTGGAGGAGAATACTTGTGAAATTACGTTTTGTTTATTTAAAATGGTTTTATTATCTTAAAGTCTACGTGATAACGTTTTGCTTAAAATGTTAAAACCGACAAAGCAACATAGGATTTGCTATAAATGAGTTCATGCAAAAGATAATAAAAAATCTACATAGATCTAATTATATATGTTTATTTCATATATACCACTCAAAAGTCATAAAATAAAATATATATATATATATATATATATATATATATATATATATATATATATATATATATATATATATATTGTTTTTGTGCACTTGATGTATAGGTACATATATGTGGTATAAAAATCATGGATCAACATATATGTACTTATGTGTTCAAGTGTTAATATTTAATTTTACATTTTAACGTGGTTAACAAATAAGAGTCTAATAAACTTTTAACCAAAGTTTAGGACTAATTTGCACGCACTTTGTAACATACACGTTCAGTTATCGTGTTATGTAATTATGAGTATTGAGTTCTAACGGATAGTTTTTACAAGAAATGAAGTAAAACTATGTTTAGAATCATCCATAATGCTTTGGAAGTCTTATGAGATTCCGAACATTAGGCAAATATCGAAATTTAACGAAAATATAAAATTTAAAATAAGTAAAATTTTATTATTCAAAGTTGTATATAATTTCATTAGAAGCATTTAGGCGAAAACCTCATCGAAATCCGAGTTATAACGAAGAAGTTATGACCAATCGAAGATCCGCGACAAAAACCGACACGGCACCGAATGACGTAAAAAGTGAGTTTTTAATAAAATACTTTTTAGCCTTGGTGATCTAAATGAAAGTCGTAGTATTTGTTAAACCGAGAATTTTGATAAAAAGAACGCCAAAATCTGACTTCATATGAGGAAGTTATGATTTTTCTAAGTTTCGGAATAGCAGTAGACAGCTAAAAACTCGAAATAAAGATCGAGTGATTTTTAGCCGAAACAATCTAAACCAGAATCGAAGGTCTCGTCAATAGTAGTGCAACGGTAAAAATACAGACGAAAACGGACGTTGAATGAAGAAGTTATGAATTTTTAACGGATTTTCCTGTCTCGGTCTGTTAAAAATAATAATATTAAAAATAAATTTAAAATTAGCCGATGAAGTCTAAACGAAAGTTCTATAGCATAATTTTCCCTACGCGTGCATATAAAGAACGTCAAAAACGGAGCTCGTATACGAAAGTTATGAATTTCGGAAGTTTTTGGCACAAAAACTGAGAAATCTCGCATGGATAAGGTCAGATTTCGGACACGTCACCTGGATTCTCGCATGCGTGCCCCATGTCAGATTCTGATACGACCGAAGGGAGGCCTGTTGAATCATAAAAGTGATCCTCTTAATCTTGGTCTATGTCACACCCCAAAACCGGAACGGCGGAAACGTTTTGGGGCGGAGGACGTCATGTTTAGTATCACAAGACATGCATCATAGTAAGCAAAGTAATAAACAACCATTTCATTAGAAAGAAAGTGTTTACAAAGTATGTGATTCACATAATATAGAATACATAGCAAATAACAAAAAGACATGAAGCTATACTGCTCCATCTTCTGAATCCCAGTGCGCGAACCTGTCTACTGGTCTCCTGAGAATACAGGTTATATTGAAAGCGTAGATCAACATTTAAGCTGGTGAGTTCATAAGATTTTAGTGATGTAGTAAGTAGTAAGAAAGTTTGTAGAAAGTTGTAGTAAGTTGTAGTAAGTTCTTGTTTAGAAAAGTTTGCCTGTTCCTCCAGATAACCCTATATTTCCTGCTTTGATGAAAGATAAGTAAAAATGACTCTATAGTCCTTTCTATGAGTATTAAATGGATACAAGTTATATAAAACCCAGAGTAAACAAACAACCGGTTGTGTGTATCTGCCCTAAGCCCACAACAAAACAAGGAACATGAAATGAAGCAGAAGACACACATCCCACTGTTTGTTATATCATCGTTGTATATAACCCCTGCGTATTCACTCGGTACTCACGAAGTTAACTGTAATAGTTCCTTTATATTTGATGAAAAGATCCTTTAAGAAAACCCTTATTTCTTATAATAAAATGATAACCACAGTAGTTCCTTCTATAATCACTTAGTTTATACTAGTTATATATAATCTAATATCGAACAGATAGTTAATTGTGTGAATCTGCCCTAAACCCACAACCAAACAAGGAACAGGGAATGAGGCGGAAGGCACACATCCAACTACCTATCGGATGTTAATTTTATGTAACCCTGGTGTATAAACTAAGGTATTATAGAATTAACCACCTAAGGTCCTTTAAGTTTTACTGGTTTAATAAAATGGATTAAACCCTTTACTGGTTAAGTTTCTAGTTTTGTATTCCAAAAGTTCTTCATTTGAAAAGTATGTTTTGTACTAGAAAACGGTGCATTGAATTAGTGTCCTATGACCTGAACCATACATGGTACCCCTTATGATTACTTGGTGTATACGGAACATATATTTAGCTAAGATCGGACAGATAGTAGGCTCAGTGTATCTGCTCTAACCCCACAACCAAACAAGGAACAGGAAATGAAGCGGAAAGCACACATCCTACTACCTGTGGGACCTGATTAATATATATCCCTGAATGCATACACTAAGGAATCATAAAGTTAGCATTATAGATCCCTTTCTACTGAATGTACTAGACTCGACTGTTCTGTGTGTCGTTTGTAAAATGAAGTTTTCCCTAGTTTATAACTATCTTGACTCGAAAATAGTTTGCATTAACTTTCAAGTGGAACTGTCACAAAATGAAAGTAATGGGAAATTATAAGTACACTCTTGTCTTTTGAATTGACATCCTGTAGTACTAATTACCTTAAAACATGTTTGTTTTAGTAAGTTCATAATGTGAAGGCTAGTACCCATACTATATGCTCTCCTTGTCAAGAGATTCTGGGAACCAAACACGACTGCAGCAAACAATTGCTAGCCGTGTAATTCACATTAAAGTTATATGATCATGTATACCCAATTTAACTATCACCTTTTGTTAAGAACAATGAGTTAGTGATTCATTGGTATAATTAGATCTTGTAGTTGTTCTATGCTATAACATCTTAGTATGTTCGTTCTGTTATAGTATCTTAGTATGTTCTCTTTGAAGTATTGTATCTACCTCCCTGTTTCTCTTTATGTTATCGTGTATTGTATCTACCTCCCTGTTTCTCTTTATGTTATCGTGTATTGTATCTACCTCCCTGTTTCTCTTTATGTTATCTAGTATGAACTGAACCTCTAAACTATACCACTTATAGTTTACTAGTATTTTACTTGAACTGTTATTGAAAAGACTCATTTTACTACTAAGTTATGCTTGTACTTTAAAAACGGAGTTTGGTTAAACTATAAAGTAACTTAGCTTTAAAAGAGTTTTTGAAATGTTTTGATCACTTATAAAAGACATAAGCAACCTTTTGAAAGATGTTTATAACAAACAATTACACAATTATCATTGTGTTCAACTTGTATTCCCCCCCCCCCTTTAAAAGCATTTAAAACAGTTTAAAAGATTGATTACGGGGTATGAACTCACCTTATGTGGGTGATTCAAACGAATATGCGCGTAAGGATGAGAAGTTCCACGAATGAAGTCCCGAGACACAACAAGTCCTAAATGACATATAAGGCATGAATATAGTGTTTATAAGCAACTATATGAAAGGAAACACCTTTAGGGACTAGGAAACACTTGGACCAAGTGTTAGAATCACATGTGATTCATCTAAGGGGAGTGTACGGCCACAAAGAGGAGTTTACGGCCCAAGTGGTATGTCTAATGGAGTTTACGGCCATAGGGTTTACGGCCCTATGAGTTTACGGCCGTAAACTCAAGGCATCTTGTACCTAAGTGTGTGATAAGGTCCTATTTGCATCAAGGAAGTGTTCTAGGTCACAAGCTTATCTTCTAGAAGGGTTTATGGCCAAAAGGGCACCTTTATAAGGGTTTACGGCCAAGGGAGATGCTCTTGGCCGTAAACTCCTATTGTTCTTGAGAAATGGATGATTTCAAAGGGTAAATCAAGTGTTTCTAGCATACAAGATGTTAAGGAAGGAGTACTCACGATATTGAAGCTTGAAAGGGTTGATTTCGGCCCAAAAACACTAGTGTGTTCTTGGTGTTCCAGGAGTTCTTGAAGATCTAACCCAAAAGATGATGTTAATGGTTGGAATCAAAGGGGTTATGCTAGATAAGAAGATGTAGTAACTAATCAAGGGATAAATCACTTACATTTTTGAAAGAAAATGAAGATCCTTGATGATAGTTGAGAGCAAAACCCGATTTCTTGGCTTGGAAATGGTAAAAGTGTTGGAAAAAGGCCAAGTTTCACATATATAGCCAAGAGTTTACGGCCACCATGAGTTTACGGCCGTAAACTCATGTGTCTTGGCCGTAAACTCCTCATGAAAGGGGTTTATGGCTTGATTGATGGTTTTGAGCTTCAACTGACACTTCCTATCACTAATTCTTCAAGTGTACTAGGCTTAAAACCCAATAGAATGACCTTTAACAAGGCTAGAAAATATTTTCGGGTTGTCACAGTCTACCGCAGCCTTCCAAGATCCGTAGTCGACTCTGTTCAACAACCCCATCCGAAGTCATCATCATCCGCAGTTCACTATCTAGCTTTCTTAGTTTAACTATTTATTTACTTTTGTTAGAGTACTCTCTTTTGTCCAGTATGCCTTGCATGTCTACGCTTAGATAGTTGAACAAATGTAATATTTGAGTCTCTATATATAGAGCTCAATCTTTCTTATTCAACACATCAGACAACACTACGTATCTTGAATCTCATATCTTGTGTTATTACTCTCATCTCCTTCTTACTCTCAATGTTCACTTGAATATAATTGAATATTATCTCTCTTCGGAGCAAGTCATTCTTGACTTAATCACTAAGTTTGATCTCACTTACTAACTTGGTCTGAATGCATTCCTTGTTAAGAATCAACTTATGCGTATACTTGATATAATACCTGCTGTCATTTATATTTCCTTACATTTCCGCACCTAACTCTCTAATTATCTAACTCTAACTTATTATTATTGTTGAGCTTTTAGATCCTTTGAGATAAACTATTCCGCAACTATACTTGTTCTAACGTTTGTTCAAGTGTGTCTCAAGTTTTTCTCTCAACAATTGGTATCAGAGCCATAGTGGTTGCTTTTTGAAGCAAAACTCTGATTTTCAAAAGGCCTTCTATACCACTGAAGCTCATTTCTTAAAAAAAAAAACAAAAAAACTTAAAAAAAAACAAGGAAATATGGCACAAGCATTATCCCTCAATGTTTCCAACAGTGTTGGTGGTTCTAATAGAGCCCCAATATTGGTGGCAAATGAGTATCATCACTGGTCTCACATAATGGAAAGATACTTAAGGAGACTTGGTAGAGATGTTTGGCGATCTATAGAAGAAGGACCACGTGTTCCTGTTCTTACACCAGTTCAAACCGACGGCGCCACAGCCAGACTAGGAGGAGGTCACCCAGTCATGAATCATCCCACCAAAGATGATCTCGATAAAATGGAAAATGATGTTGTTGCTTATTATGAAATCTCTTGTGGAGTTGCTCCTGACAACTTCGACATTATCATAAACTGCAAATCAGCAAAAGAGATCTGGGAAGTTTTCAAGAACTTGTATGAGGGCTCAGAACAAGGTCAAGATAAGAAGCTCACAACTGCACTCAATGAGTTCAACAATTTCAAAACTCATACTGGCGAAATTTTGGAAGACTCCTTCAAAAGGTTCAATCTGATAGTCACTAAGTTATCTAATGCTCGCACCATCCGCAACAACCATGAAACAAATCTTCAGTTCCTCAATGGTTTGGGAAGACATTGGACTACTGCTAAGATGATAGTTCAAGGAGATAGAAAGATTCATTCTTTGTCTCTCTACAAGCTCTACGGGGAACTCCAAGCACAAGAATCCACCATACTCAAAGATTGTGCTGACTTCGGAGGACCACTTGCTCTTATAGAACAAGCTACACATAATCAATCCTACTCTCCCTCGTATGACATTCATCCGTAGTCATATGAAGCTGACTCAGAGTATGATGATGAAGAAGAATTTCAGAAGGCTATTGCTCTTGTTAGCCAACAGTTCAACCGGCTACCACCTCCTTCCTTTCGTAAGAATCAGCAGTTCAACAAACCTCCATTCAACTGCAACTTCAACCCGCAGAATAACCATTCTCGGTATCCCAAAAGTTCTCACCCACCACCGCAACCTCAATCTACTCAACCCAAAGAGCCACCGAAGCCCATCAATCCAACTGACTCCGATACCTCTTCAGAAGATAAAAGTGATATTGTAATTTGTCACAAGTGCAACAAGGAAAATCATTTTGCAAAAGATTGCAAGGCTAACATAGTGAAAGACAGAGCATTCTACCTGAGAATGGCTCAAGAATTGGAAGAAAAGGAAAAGGCAAGGGCATACGTAGCCCATGTAAAAAGAGACCATCAAGTTTTGTCATCCGGAGATGAAGACGAAGACATCAACAACATCAAAGGAAAAGACAAGATTTGCATGCTGTTAACTGCGGATGACGATGGGTCTATAAAGCTGGAAAAGAACTACTGCTACATGGCAAAGGATGGAACTCTAAGCATCGTCGAACAGGTAAAACTCATGATTCAAACTCTAAACTATAGCATGCATGACTATCAACCCTTCATAGACAATCTTAATGACACATGTGCTGCCGTCCTTACAAACTATAACAAAGCTCTAGATGAGAAGAACATAGCGTCCCAAGAGATGTTTCATGTAAGAGGACGACTGGATAACAAAAGACTCAAAGTAGCTATGTTAGAAAAAGACTTAGAGTTAGAAAAAGATGCAAGAATGTTGTGTGAAACACAACTAGAGATAGCCTTGAACCAAAGAGATTTAGCTCAGAGTGAGATTGTACGTTTAAATCTATTAATAGAAAAATTGTTCAATGAAAGTGAAGCTATTGAAAATTTGGTGAATAATGGAACTGTGGATAATATCTACAATTGGGGTTGGTCCAATGGATATCCTAACGCAAAGGATTCCTCACCCCGGTTTAACAAAGATCGATTGTATGTCCCTCCGGACTGAGAGTTTCATTTCCCAGTCAATGACAAAACCTTTCCCGAAGACATCAGAACTCACTTCGGTAGACTTCATAATCTAAGTAATAATTGTGTCATTGAGGAAATTGTGCCTGAGGTTTCGGGTCACACAAGTGATCAAATTCCTATCTGTGGCACAATCTATCCAAATTCTCAGACTTCATCAGTTGTTGATGAGGAAATTGTCATAAAGAGTCCCGAAGTCTCACAGGACTTCCGATCTCTGCCCTCAGACCGCAATGTCCCTCACTGCAGTCATGAGCCACAGAAGTCCCACAAAAATCCTACAAAAGTCCCAACTCAGTCTTATTCTGCGGTAGTCAAATCATCCTTACCGCAGTCCTCATTCAAAAGCTCTGTGACTCTTCAGCCAATTCATCATGAATTATCCATAGAAAACTTTGAAGTGGGTCAATGCTCTCAAAACCCTGAATCTTCGAGTTCGGATGAATCTAGCCCTCGTTTTCAAAAATTTTCAAAGGTTTCTAGGAAACCGCAGCTGAACACCAATGACTGCGGTTCTCCAAAAACCTTAGCTAAAAAGGCTTTCAAAGAGAAAATTCGATCCCGAGGCAAAAATCGACAAATCTTTTCAAAAAACAAAAGGCATGTCAGATTTCCAAAATCTAAGAGTCTAGAAAAGTTTGTTTTCTCACACTATTTTTTAAAAAACTTTCTAATCAAGAAAACATACAAAAAGGAATGTACAGTTCCAACAGCCATTTCAAAAAACATCTGACACAACCCAAAAGAGAGTACAGTCTTTTCGAAGCAATGGTTTTCAAATCTATTCCTTAGATGACCCAAAATGCAAAGTTTTAAAAAATCACTCTCCAAGAAATCCTTCCGTGCTCTCACATCTGCAAAACGTCCTTTTTCAAAGACCAACAACCCTCGGACTGGTCACAAGCAGCCTACTTCGTCCTTCAAAGCGCTGACCAAACAAAGTGTCAGAGTAAAAGACAAAATTTCAGCATGTCAGTGTCAGTGTAATTGTCAAAATGGTTCATCTCATGTGAAATCTGGTGCTTTTCAAAAACCTCGAAACTTCTCTAAATCTCGCAACACTCCAAAAAACTCACAAACACCCAGGACTAGGCATAAAAGTTGACACGAAATCTGTCCCTGCAACCTCGGTTCATGCATCAATCAGAAACTCATATTTTGTCCCAGGCTCCAAACTAGTTTGGATGCCTAAACTAACTGTGTAATTCTCAGGCTTTGTGCATGGAGGAACAAGAAGAAAAATGGTTAATCGACAATGCCTGCTCCTTGCACATTACCGGAAGGTTAGAATACCTTCGGGATTTCAGGCCAATTTGCAACGGTGGAAATGTCACATTCGGCAACAATGCGAATGGGATAATCCGAGGTTATGGTGTTCTTACTACGGGAAACTTCTCTATTCAAAAGGTTTCTTATGTAGAAAGCCTTAAACACAATCTCATCAGTGTAGGCCAACTATGTAAAGCAGGCCACAAGGTTGAATTTGACAGTGAGTATTGCTATGTAATGACTAGCGATAGAAGCACTTGTTTGATCAAATCCAAGTCCGAAGGAACCATGTATCCTCTGGACGTCTCTCTGATCATTGGGAAACCACAACTATGCTTTCTATCCAAAGCAGTATCTGAAGTCAGCTGGCTATGGCACTGCAAGCTAGCTCATCTCAACTTCAGATACATCAACAATCTGGTCACCGGAGAACTTGTCCAAGGTCTTCCAATTCTCAAGTTCAGCAATGATACACTCTGTCCTGCATGTGAATATGGAAAGCAATCAAAAGCAAGTCACCCAATGGTAATTGATTCCTCAATTTCTGAACCACTGGAACTCCTGCACATTGATCTCTGCGGTCCATCTACCATAGCCAGTCTTCATCACAAGAAATACATACTGGTTATAGTTGATGACTTCACTCGTTTCACCTGGGTCTTTTTCTTAAGACTCAAATCCGAAACTCCGCAGATACTGATCAATTTTATCAAAGAAATTGAACTTCAGATCAAGTTACTAGTACGCCGCATCCGAAGTGATAATGGAACCGAGTTTACCAACCATCTATTAAAGAGTTTCTTGGTTTCAAAGGCTATCACTCACAATTTCTCAGCTCCCTACACACCGCAACAAAATGGAGTAGTTGAGCGAAGAAACCGAACTCTGGTAGAAGCAGCCAGATCTATGCTTAACTTCGCACATCTTCCTCTCTACTTCTGGACCGAAGCAGTGGCCACAACTTGCTTTGTCCAAAACCGGAGCATCATCTGCAAGCGTCTCAGTAAAACTCCTTATGAGGGCCTCAACAACCGCAAGCCAAATGTCCGATGCTTCCATATCTTTGGGTGTAGATGTTTTGTGATCAACAACAGAGATCATCTTAACAAGTTCACACCGAAGTCTGATGAAGGCATCTTTCTTGGCTACTTAACAAACAAAGTTGCGTATAGGGTTCTCATTAGACGCACAAGGCTAAGAGTTGAAAGCTTCGATGTCAAATTCGATGATTATTACGTCCGCAACACCGCTCCATCAACCGAAACCACAACAATCCTAGAAAGTGATATTCCTGCCTCTTCGGGTCCACTAAACCTAGTTGAAGTAAACTATGACGATCTCTTCGACCCTATAGAAACAGCCAAGTTATCCGAAGTTCTTGTGTCCCCAGAAGCTCAACAGCAGCATGCTGACGTATCTGGTCCATCTCTATCTGACGTAGTATCAATCCATACTTCCACCTCGCCGGTTGAGGGGGAAAGCTCTACTCCGGATCAAGTCACAACCATCGAGGTTCCAGTACTTGATGTAGTTCCAGTTCCTATCCGCAGAGAATCCTTACCATCAAATGTCTCGTCTGACTCAGATGATGAAGATATAGAGAACATTGACACAAGAACAGACTCGAGAATTATCACACTCCCATCCGCAATCCAGGGGGAACCTTCTCAGGTTTAAGGGGAACTCCCGTCTGCAATCCAGGGGGAACCTTCACCATCTGCCCAAGAAAACTCCAATCCCACCTTTCCAATTCAAGACAATTCAGCGGGCTGTTCACATGTCCAGGGGGAAATGCCGTCTCCAACCGCATAGTCTTCTGATATTGAAGACATTCCCTCTACCGCAACTGCTGATCATCTGCAACCCCGTCTACACGTATGGACGAAGGACCACTCACCAATTCAAATCATCGGCAACCCATCCGCAGGTATCCAGACTCGATCATCCAAGGATTTATCTGATCACTGTCACTATAAAACATTTATGTCCTCGGTCAAGCCCCGAACGATCAAAGAAGCATTACTAGAACCAGACTCGATATCCGCAATACAAGAAGAACTAGAAGAATTCAAAAGAAACAAAGTTTGGCAGCTCGTTCCAAAGCCGCAAGGTCACACTATTGTTGGTACTAGATGGGTGTACAAGAACAAGTTGGATGAATCCGGTGCGGTCATCAGAAACAAGGCAAGGCTAGTTGCCAAGGGATATAGTCAACTTGAAGGTATTGACTATGATGAAACGTACGCTCCGGTGGCACGAATGGAAGCCATCCGAATCTTCTTAGCATACGCAGCTCACAAGAACATCAAAGTACATCAAATGGATGTGAAAAGTGCTTTTCTCAACGGTGAATTAAAAGAGGAGGTTTATCTTCAGCAACCTCCGGGTTTCAAAAGTCTTGAATTCCCAGACTACTGCTACAAGCTTGAAAAAGCAGTCTACGGTCTAAAACAAGCCCCAAGAGCGTGGTACGAGACCCTTTCTGAATTTCTTGTCTCGTCCGGATACAAAAGAGGAGTGATTGATCCCACCTTATTTAGAAGGCAAATGGTAATCACCTTATGCTTGTACAAATATATGTGGATGATATCATCTTCAGATCAACTGACCAGGGGATGGTGGATGAATTTGCTAAGCTCATGACCAACAAGTTCCAAATGAGCATGAATAGAGAGATTAACTTCTTTCTAGGCCTTTAAGTGAAACAAGTCCCTCAAGGGATATTCATCCATCAGGAGAAATACACCACTGAACTACTGAAGAAATACTCAATGGACAACTGTTCTTCGGCCAAGGTCCCCATGGCCTTCGGATATAAGATATCTGCTGATCCTTCCGGCGAATCAGTGGATCACAAGACTTATAGAGGTATAATTGGCTCATTGATGTACCTCACCGCAAGCCGACCAGACATTGTCTTTGCAACAGGTGTATGCGCAAGGTACCAGGCTGATCCAAAAATGTCACACATGACCGCAGCAGCCAAGCAGATTCTAAGATACTTAAAGGGCAGCAAGACTCTTGGTTTATGGTACCCCACAGGAAATGACTTCAGCCTACAAGCATTCACTGATGCGGATCATGCCGGATGTAGACTAGATCGAAAAAGCACCTCCGGTGGATGTCAATTTCTGGGTGGAAGACTCGTCAGTTGGTCATCAAGAAAACAAAGTTGTGTATCACTGTCTACCACAGAAGCTGAATATGTGGTTGCAGCCAGCTGTTGTTCACAAGTCTTGTGGATGAAAACACAACTTATGGACTACGTATACAGAATGCTGCGGATACCAATTTATTGTGACTCCGAGAGTGCTATAGCGATTTCCCACAATCCTATTCAACACTCTAAGACAAAGCATATTGAACTACGGTTTCACTTTATCAAAGACCACATCCTGAAAGGTAACATTGAACTAATTTTTGTCCATACTCATGAAGAGATTGCTGATGTATTCACAAAGGCACTTGACTCTACAAAACTCAACATTTTCTTACAAATGTTAGGAATGATGAATCCGGACCCACAATTCTTTTTGAATTAATAGGTACCGCAGACCATCCTTGGTCTCTGTTGCGGTCCTAATTGAATTTATTTATGATAGATAGTTTTGGTATATCTTATGCACCGCAGTATATTTTATGTACCGCAATATATCTCATGTACCGTAACTATATATCATATCTATATTTCAATGGTCCTTATTGTTAGTTGTTACTAATTTTGTTCAAGTGCTCTCCTCAGTTCTTCTACTGCGGTCGTCTAACCATCCATCCGCAATGATAAAAGATCCATCCGCAATGAAGTCTCAATCCGCAATCACATTGATTAATTTGTCAACTGCTTCATAAATTCTTGAAACGTTGTGTGCTATTTAATGATCCTTCTAAAAAACATTCTTTGTGTAGCATATCACTGTCTTAGTTCTACTTTTCAAATAAACCTTGTGTCAGACCTATTTTGAGTATGATGACAAAAAGAACAATTTTCCATAAAAATTTCTTTTAAGAAATCTTTTTCATTAAACTGTCTCTTCCTATTACCCCCAAAACGTCAAATCCGTTACATCTTCCTCCTTTGTACAACGGATTAACCCCTCACCACACGTTCTTCAGACGTGAGGTTATAGGGACTGACATTTCATTAAATGTAACCTCTTTTGGAAAATTTCAAAAAATAAAATAAATCTTTTAATTAACTCATCTATGGCTGAGATTGCTTCTCATTATCTAAATAAACAACCCAAACGTTTTTTTATCCGATTCCACTTAAGGTAAAATCAATAAAGTTTCAAATCCGCCACTATAAAACCCTCTTTTTCCTCCCTAAGAAAGCTTTACGCTTTCTGAAAACTCTCAAGACGAACTTCATCTCCTTCATCTTCTTGCACCCCGTTTTCCTGCAAGTTCTTCAAACTTTTTATAAAAATGGTGAAATCGGGTATCTCAAAGAAACATACCAAGGCATCTGCCTCTGGTCACCCAACTGGTTCAGACTCTGCTTCAAGGAACCAAATGCCAACGATTGCTTCAACCAATTTTAGGGCAGTGTTCGATGAGCATTCTTCTTACAATGATCCAATCAAGTTGATGATCAAGTTCCTGTCAAATCATCCATTGTTTGGTCCTTTTGACGCCTTCACAGATGTGGTACCGCTATCAACACTCTTCAAATGTGTTTTCTCTGTATATCGACCTCTCAACAACCTTCAAGAGGTGCATCTGAATCTGGTGAATGATTCTTTGGTTATTCAGACCAAAGAGAAATTTCTCAACGCCATCAATCTGTTAGTTCATCCTTCAACAAAGTTCTTCACCCCAAGCATGGCCGACATTCTATCTGCACTTTACTAGATGGGTTACCAAAAGAAGCTGAAAGGCATAGGCGAATTCAAGAAGAATCAGTTGCCTGCGGTATGGCAGTTCGTTTGCCATTTCGTGATCCGCAGTTTGTCCGGAAGAACCGGAGGCACTGATAACATGGGCCTCAAGCTGTTAGAGTTAGTATGGAGTATTTTCAATGGCCACGATGTCAACTATGGTCAGATCCTGTGGGATGACTTCTTGCAGTACATCCCCAAGGAAAGTCCAAGAGAAAATCCTACCGAGCTCACCTTTGCAAGATTCTGGTCTCTATGCATCTCAGATGTTCATGCTGATGCAGAACTGAGCATGGGCAACGATGTCAACCTCTTCATCACCAGAGATCTGAAAAGGTATAACCCTTCTAAAGATCAATCTATTTTTGGACCCATTAGACGGCTACCAGTCCACATATTGTCTACACTTGGACTTGAAACCATTGATGTCACAGATCACATAGAGGCTACGGAAGGTATTGACCCATACCTTCCTACCCCGCCTCTACCTAGTCAGCACAGACAAGCCTCATCCGCACCCATCAATCCTGGTAGTACCGCAGCTCCATCTTCCACCACTCTATCCAACTTATCTTTATCAAAAAGGCACAAGAAGGTAGCCTCAGCCAACCAAGGCCCCCGCAACATCACCAAGAAACATGGAACCCCAAAGAAGAAAGATGCTCCCAAGAACACTGAACCATCCAAGAAAAGGAAACTCAAACAAACTGTGCTTTCAGACGACGAATCAAATGACAATCAATCTCACTCTCCCTCCATGGAACTTATGAGTGATTCTGATGATGACACACAACCCATTGCTATCCTCAAGAAAAGAAAAACCAAATCCACTGACCAAATGCGTGATCGGACTGATGCCGCAGCCTCTCAAAAGGCTCCGGTAGTCCTTGGGGTGGCCGCAGACCCATTCAATTCAACCATCGAATTCTACTCAGACACAGAAAGTGTGTCTGTTTCAACTGATCGTGGAGACTCACCCCCAACTCACTCCCAAGGGGATGGAACTGGTTCTCGCCCTAAGGTCTCCAGGGCTTCCCGTCTACATTTCTT
Source organism: Lactuca virosa (assembly GCF_052849685.1). Taxonomy (NCBI): domain Eukaryota; kingdom Viridiplantae; phylum Streptophyta; class Magnoliopsida; order Asterales; family Asteraceae; genus Lactuca; species Lactuca virosa. The sequence goes on from NC_136434.1 coordinate 256,915,425, forward strand.
TTCACATGAGGAGTTGAACTCCATCCTTTTGTCAGTAACCCACACACTTCAAACACCTTCCCAACTGCAGGGCAATTCTTCCACCCTTGCCAGAACTGAGCCGAGGCCAGACTTGACCACGGGTCAAGGAGACCAAGGAAGCTCAGGAAATCCTACTCTGCTTACATCTTTTCCAGGTGGTTTAGGCACGGTGAGCACAATTGTGCAATGATCCGTGGACCCGAGGGACACCTCGGTGCGTTTTCAAGGAATTGACGAAATTGATCTTAATGATTCATGGAGTACATACAAGCCAACCAATGAAGCTGTAGCAAAGAAATATGCCGCTTTCCGTAGGGCATTTCAAGCGAGAAAGGATCGACAGACCAAGCAGCTTCAACAAAAACAGCAAGAGATTCAATCAGTGGCAAAGTATTGGGCAGACGACATTAACAACGCCAACACCGTAACCACAATTCTGAAAGTACAGGAGTGGATGTCCACAATGGCTGAGACGATCCGCAATGCTCAGACCACTCTTGGTGGTGAAGGTTCATCAAAACTCCCTCCAACTCCAAATGTTAGAGATTCTCGAGATGATGGAACTGCAATCGAAGTTAGCTCTGCACCTACATTCAGGTTCGATGACTTTGATATCAATAAGGTAATTCAGCCTACCCCTTCTGATGACGACTTAATGATTTTTGATGAGGAAGAAGCTTCGAGTGGCTCTCAACACTCAACCTCCAAGCCTAAAGAGAAAAAGAAGAAAAGGAAGATTGTTGTGTCCAGAAAAGAATTTCTGAGTCTACAAGCCAAAGTAGATCAGATTTTTGCTGCGGTTAAGCCCACTCAACCGCAACCTGAAGACATACCAGGACCGCAGTCCCTTATTGAAAGGATCGAACGACTTGAAACTCGTGAACGACTAGTTGCTGAGCAAATTTCTCTGAAAGTTGAAATGGGAATTCGATCTCTGGATACAAGTCGTAAGGCTGACCATCAGCAGTTTATGGCTACTGCGGAGCGCCTCATCTCTGAGGTATCCGCAATCAAGGCAGATATTCAAACAGCCATTACGGATCAGTCAACTCATTCGAAGAAGCTGATAGATGAAACGCATACTGCCTATGAGTCCACCATCTCGGTCCTATAATCTACCATCAACAGTCTTCGACGCTCTCTATCTTCCAACTTTCATGGTCCTAAGATTCTTCAACTTACCAAGGAGATTCATCGTCTTCTCTTCAACACCACCATTCCAAACAATCAGCAACTGGCTGAGGCACTCAAAGCTCAATTCCAGGATGTGTGTGCTAAAGTCGATGGTCTTAAGCAATGGCTTGAGGAATCCCCGACTATACATTCCTTAAGAGGGGGAAGTGATGAAGACCATCATTCAGACAACATCTCTCACCAACATAGGAACCCCCTGTCATAAATGAAAAAGTTCCTTCACCACAACCATCTCCTCACAAGAATCCAAGCCATCAGTCACCACCGCAACAGGAAATCATTCAAGAATCTAATCCTTCTCCTGAGCGACCGGAGACTCCTCCCCACTTCAAGAACTTAGCATCCAACATGTCATCCGGAGACTCCTCCCCAACATGTCATCCGGAGACTCCTCCCCACTTCAAGAACTTAGCATCCAACATGTCATCCGAACATTTCAATGATTCTCCCGTAACGAAACAGAAGAAAGCCGACTGGAAAGCATCCAAATTTGTTAAGCTAATCTGGAGAGAAAACGGATTCGACATCACCATGGTTGAATCCTTAGTCAATTCTTGGGTCAATCCCGACCGAAGATTGCTGGATGATGACTATAAACCCTATCTTACTTTTGCTGAACCCCCACTTGACGGTTACTGGGATGTTCCAATCTCCCCCAATGCAAAATACTTTACTGTATTTGAGCAGTTTGACCGCAGCTTATCTGATCACAAGAGACTGCCCATGGAATTCGAAAGACTCGATCGATTCCATGCTAACCATGCTTATTCAATAGAGAAAATCTGGTATAATGATAGACCATCCGCAGTCAAGAACTTTAAGCCCCGGAAATTCATGAAAGCCGACTTTATCCAGTATACTCTTACAAGAAGGAATCAGGACTACGCCCGTACCTAAGCTGACTTCCCATGCATGAATCCAGAAGAAGTCTTCCTGATAGCAAAGGTGTTCCAAAACAAAACTGAAAAGTATCCAAAGATGAAGATAGCATTTGAGAGGGCAAGCACATTTCTAAGGGAAACTGTTTGTGACTTCGCAAAGATTGATGCAGACATTCACCCTGCCCTTGCCAAAAAGTTCGATCTACCACCACTTGACCCTGCACCGATGCTTACTAAAGGTTATCAAGAAAGATCTCTGGGTGCAACAAACTTCCCAGATCTTGGAGTCATTTTTAAACGAAAGGTCAATGAAACCAAATATTTCATTCCTATGACTGCCATGAATCGTCTCACAAGGAAGCAACTTGAAGTTTGTCGAACCGCAGTTCAAAAGTCAAAACACACAACTACCAAAGTCAAGTTCGAAATTTTAAGAAGAATCACCTGGTTGGAAAATATCAGAAAGTTTTGGTGGATTCTCATCAAGTTCCTAAAACTCGATAACTGAAGAAAAGTTGAAGAGGTCACTTAGGGAGAAATTGTTGAATCATAAAAGTGACCCTCTTAAACTTGGTCTACCGCAGCCTTCCAAGATCCGCAGTCGACTCTGTTCAGCAACTCCATCCGAAATCATCATCATCCGCAGTTCACTATCTAGCTTTCATAGTTTAACTATTTATCTACTTTTGTTAGAATACTCTCTTTTATCTAGTATGCCTTGCATGGCTATGCTTAGATAGTTGAACAAATGTAATATTTGAGTCTCTATATATAGAGCTCAATCTTTCTTATTCAACACATCAGACAACACTACGCATCTTGAATCTCATATCTTCTGTTATTACTCTCATCTCCTTCTTACTCTCAATGTTCACTTCAATATAACTGAATATTATCTCTCTTCGGAGCAATCCATTCTTGACTTAATCACTAAGTTTGATCTCACTTACTAACTTGGTCTGAATGCATTCCTTGTTAAGAATGAACTTATGTGTATACTTGATATAATACCTGCTGTCATTTATATTTCCTTACATTTCCGCACCTAACTCTCTAATTATCTAACTCTAATTTATTATTATTGTTGAGCTTTTAGATCCTTTGAGATAAACTATTCCGCAACTATACTTGTTCTAACGTTTGTTCAAGTGTGTCTCAAGTTTTCTCTCAACAAGGCCCAACCGAAGCATACCGCATGGCGCCCCGTGTCCGAGCCGAAGACCAGCCGATGACGTGTCCGACGCGTGCCAGGTCCGGAGTTCCGAAGCACGTGTGCTGTCCGACTCCTCGCATCCGAAGCTCGCTCCAGCCGCCTCGTCTCCCTCCTTCCTTGCTTCGGATCCGAACCTCGCATGTATATATAGGGGTTGCGAGACTTGCCGGATAATTTTGGAAATTGAACACTTTTTCACCCCAAAATTTGTATTTTACCTATTTTCACTTCCCCCGAAGCCCCGGTATCATTTTTAACACCCGAAACACGCCCCGAAGTGCCCGAGAAGCCCGAGAAATTTATCTTTTCGGTTTGAAGCCCAACCCTCGCAGAGCCCGGTTTTCAAGAAAACTCTCAGTTTTCAACGAAGAAAGCTAATTATAGTAACAAAGTGCTGCCAAATTACTATTTTAACCCCCGGTTATTTCACGGTGAGTTCAATATATAGGAACAATTGTATGTTATGTGTTATATGTGCTATGTGTTTTTCAGTGTTATTATTCTGGGTTATTTTCCCGTGTTATTTTTATTTCCGCTATTTATGATTGCAAAGCTATACCTTTGACCATGTGATCAGTGAAAGGACTTAGATTCACGGTGGTACTGGTACGTAGCCTCTGGCCATGTAGAGTATGTCTCCGTAAGAGAATGACTTCTATTCTATGGCATTAGCAGATGGTTAGACAGGGCTATAAGCCTGAAATCTACCGAAATGTTTCAATCAGAAAGTGTATGTCTTCTGTGCCATTTAGGCCGAAGCTTTATTGATGTATATCAAGTATAGAAATTGTCATGTCTCATTGATCGTATATCTTTGAATCAAATCATTGATTGATATGGAAAGTTTGTCACATGATTCACATATGCCTTTGTTGTTCCTTGTTCCTATTTGCTTCTTCCATATTGAAGTATATATATGGCATAACGTTATATTGTATCTATTATTGAACTCACTAAGCGTCACCGCTTACCCCTCTTAGTGTTTAACAATTGCAGGAGATAAGTAACCAGTATGGTTATATACTGTCGGAAGATGTAGAATAGTTTTTACTATTACTTTTGTATTTCGATTTATGTTTGTGTAAAATTACAATATCCTGCGTAGTTATGTAAAATATTAAAACATAGTCGCTTTGTATCCAATTTTTTGTAATCACTTTATCAATGTAAGATATTGTTTTATAAATATGCATGTAGCATGTTTTGGAGTAACAATTGTCAAGTATGAAAGTTTGGGTCTTTCAGAAATACGAAAGTTTAGAAAGGGGTTCTTTCAATCATGGTATCAGAGCAATAGTTTAAGTGAACTAAATGTTGGATTAGGTGTCTAAGCCCATAACTATTATTGGTATGTATTCGACCCGAGAGTAGCATAGTCCATTTGGGTTGCATATCATCAGGACAATTTGTTAGGATGGACTTTTGAGAGAAGAGGTTATATATGATTTATTAATATATTATAAGTTCTAATATATTAATATGAAATCATATGTTTTAATTAGTATTGATCAAGAATTAATTTGGAATTAATTTAGTGATCAAAAGAGACTAATTAAAAACTATGGGGACTAATTATGGTAATTAGTTATATTTATATGTGTTGGGCTTATGATCCATGTTGGACCAAGTTTATGTATGGATACATAAAGAGTTGGGCCACATGAACCATGGATCATAAAACCCATGGATATGGGTTTGGGTTATACCCATGACTCTTAGATTTCAACACATATAAATACATATGTTATGACCTAAAACCGCCACCCCTAGTCACCCCCTAGTGTGTGTGCATGTTCTTGGAGTTCATGAAGGTTTTAGAGTGCATGGAGATTCTCTCTCAAGTCCTACCTTTGTCCTTGATGTGTTGTGACTTCATTTGAGGCTTCCACACTATTGGGGCTAAGTTCTTAAGGCCAAATACATCAAGACCTCCAGCCACACAAAAAGGTATGTTACAATATCTAGCATTTTATGTAGTTTGTATGACAATTGCATGCTAGCTATAGGTTCAATACCTTGGAAACCATTTGCATGTATAATTAGTGAAAACATAGATCCAAGGTATTTAGGGTTGTATGTGCACCATAGGATGTTGTATTATACCAAAACCCAACAGTGGTGTTAGAGCCAAGGCTTGTTTTCATGTTATACTTGTTGAAATGGCTGAAAAATCTAAAATTTTGGCTGTCTGGGCACTGGACTCGCCGAGTCCACTGATGAACTCGCCGAGTCCATGAAGAAATTCATCCAACTCGTCGAGTTGGTTCGTGCACTCGACGAGTAGGACCCCCTGACAGCATATTTTCGACTTTTAAGGCTGGAATTGGACTAGAAACATTACCCTAAGCTGTTTTTGGTCTTGTAAACCTGTTTTTGATGTGGTAATGTTCATGCTAAACCAATTTCATTAGATAGTTGTCAGTAGATTCATGTTTTGTATTAGTTTAATGGTTAGGCTAATTTCATGAAAAAGTTTGATTTGAATTGTCTTGTTCTTATGAGTTAGTCTAGATTAATAGAAAAGTTATGTGATAATTTGTTTTCAATCCATATTAATCTTAAAGTTGCTCATAAAATGTGTTTTTATAACTTGTCCTCAAGTTATATGAAAAGTCACATTTATGATTCTTTAAAACTCATAATATTTCCATAAGTTAGGAAAAATGAAGAGTCTTGTTTTCTTGAATGATTTTAAAGTCTTCCATAACTTGTCCTCAAGTTATGGAACTTGAAGAGTTTATTCATTAAACTACTTTAAACTCATAGGTTATGAAAATGAAGAGTTTATTTTTCCTTAAATGTTTTTTAAAGTCTTCCATAACTTGTCCTCAAGTTATGGAACTTGAAGAGTTTTCATTAAAACTACTTTAACTTCATAAGTTATGAAATTGAAAAAGGTTTTTGAATTGTTCAAAATTTGCCCTCAAGTTTTGGAATTTGTAAAGTTTCCCCCCATGAATACTTTAGTTCCAAGTTAAACCCTTAGAATTTTAATAGTTTAAAATTCAACCCTTATACTATTATAATATTATAGGTTTAATATTTATATATATATATATATATATATATATATATATATATATATATATATATATATATATATATGTATAAGAGTAAAAGTCAGTCTTGCCGTTAGTAGGCCTCATTCACGAAGACGGTCTATAAGGGGGGTATAAGGTTACTGCCTATAAAATGGCAGTTTAATGGGTGTCCACTCTCACCCACCGCTTCCTTGACTGGTGGAGGGTCGTTAGCCGAACGGGTTTGACAGGACTATAATTCTCCCTTCATTAAAAGTATTAATGATAAATACTAAGTAACTAAACACTTATAAATTCCCAATCTTAGTTACTTAGGAAAATGTGAATTTGGTGCTAACCCATGAAATTTACACTTTGTACCTTACCAAGTCGTTAGTGGAGCGTGTGTGGTTAACCGGCACACTAACATGGACTAGTAAGAGTGGCGAATGGTAACTTAATGTTTATCATAGATCGGTGGAGCGTGTGTGGTTAACCGGCACATCAATTAGGTGATAATATTAAGGGTACCAAGTGAATTTGCATGGTTATTCACACCTTGTTTTGTGATCCTCGGCATCCCAGACACAAAATTTGAGAGGGCACAATCGAGATTGAAACATGCCATTGAAAAGTTCAATGAATCTCAAAAGATCTAGGAGTTTCAAAACCAATTAAAACCTAATAAATTATTTCGTTTTTCATGGTGGAAATTGGTGAATCGTCATTCGCCTACCTTCAAATATTTTATAGCTTGGATTACGGCATCCCTCTTCCAAGTTGTAAAATATTGTGTTGGGTCCTAGCCTTAATATTTCATATTGGGTGTTTATATTAAGGACTTAAATCAACTAACTTGAATATCTCCCATCTTAGATGTCTGGTTCAGACAACTATGATCTTCCCAAATCTGTTTCCTCCACCTCCTCCAATTATTCTCCCTAACCCACAAGTTCAAGGTCACTCAAGCCCTATTGGCAAGCAAGGTCTATGTGTGCTCACATCTTGGAGATGAAGTCACATATTTACAAGCGGGGAGAGTTGGGTGTCAAGGTCTTGAGGAAGTTGATTGTTAACTTGTTTCTTTAATCACTTTCTAAGTCACATAGTGAGTTCCTTTGGGACTACTATGTGACAGACCATGACTTGACCCTTAATGATCTTACCTATTTGCTTGGTGCTGCTGAGTCAGCAATGATTTTGAGCACTGGTAAAAGCAAATTTGATTAGAAGATCGACTTCCCAAACCTTCTATTGCCAAAGGAAGGGGCATTGGTTGCGAAGCTGCCAAATTTACCTGAAAGGTCATTAGGATGGTAAAATCAATAAGTTTGACTCTACTTCAGGTAAAGTCCATTATCTAACTCTATTAAGTTCCTATTTGGAGATTCTTATTACATGATGTGACTAGATCACATTTTGATGTTTTAAGAATCAAAGTGAAGAGGAAGCTTAAAGGAAGAATTTTGAGTTGTTACTTAAAGAGTTGTGATAGATTGCTTAGGAATACATAACAACATAGTTTTTCACATGCATTTGCATTGTAAGGATAAGGTTTTCCGCAAAGTTCTAAAATAAAAGAAAAGGTTTAATTTTATTTTAAAATATCCTTACAGTGGCATTTGTGAGAATTTGTTGTTTATATGTTTCCATTGATAGCAATATTGGAAAATGGATTTGATTCTTTCGACTGTGGTAGTGTCATAATTTACCAAATAAGGAAAGATTCTCATCACCCAAGTTTCAGTTGGGTAGAAACTTAGAATCATGCAAGTTGTATGATGAATGAGAATTTTCATCTTTGGAAAATTAAGACTAATTCCTTGTTTACATGTATATGTGAGTCAAGTGAAGGACTAAGAGATCGAGTACACATTCTTGTGCACTGGTCAAGCCCACCACAAAGATCGATAAGCCTATTCGTCATGATTACTAAGGTTTAGTAAATATGATTATACTTGCAAGGTTAAGTATAATTCTGAAACATTGCAAAAGTTTCAATGTATGGCAGAACGAATGAGAAGAATCAAATAAGGCAGAAAGATAAAAGTTTCTCAATCTGAAAGGATGGGAGAGTACTTGAGTATCTTGTTTTATGATTATCTTAGTGATTATGAAACCATATCACAATTGTTTCTCTAAGGACATCTTAGTGCATTTGTTTGGCTAAGAAGAGAAATCGTGGATTGTTGAAATGGTTAAAATCAAAAAGATGAATCATACTTCGTTCCATAACAAGTTTTAGAGTCATACTCCAAGATTGTAACTCGAGTGACATATCTTAAGGAAGGTTTGTAACACTTGTCAAGTGTAAGAGTAAAATGTGTTTCTACTCTTGTACATTTGAGATTGGTAAGTTGTGATGTTTTGGGTTAAACAGAGACCAACTAAGGCCAATTATGTGAAGTGTTAGTCTTGATAAGAATCCGCACTGACCCTTGATAAGAAATGGTTCTTGACAAGAGAGTCTTATATGTCAAGAGGACAGTGGGAGTCTTAAAGCTCTTGAAAGTTCCAAGAACTAATCAAGAATAAAAACCTAAAGTTCTTCACTAGCACACGACTTGAGGTTTATAACCTATCGTGTTGACATTTCTATGCCTATTCCAGTGAAAGTTGGCTTTGCATAGGAGTTCTGAGAGTTCTCAATTGGTTGCATAACAACTTGGAAGCAATGGCAGGCCCTTGTGCTGCCAGTTGGCAAGAAGTTAAGATTGCACAAGTTCAATCCATATGAGGTTGGATTTGTCACTAACCTTGTCTTGTGATTATGGTTTTGACAAATTCAAATGGATAGGAACTCATTCACCACAAAATCTAAGTGTCATAAGGTTTCTCTCCAATTCATGAAAATGATGGTGAGGAAATGCTTTCACTAAGTAGATTTTAAGTAGATAGCAATTGTGTTATTTGCATTCTCAAAGTCGTTAGTGGAGCGTGTGTGGTTAACCGGCACACTAACATGGACTTGTGAGAAGTGGCAAAGGTCTAAGCAATTGAGACTATGATTACGGCATCCCTTTTCATAGTTCTGAAATTGTTAAGACACACATGTGTGCTATCTAAGGAAAGGTGTATGATTTTGATAAAGTTTTATCAAAGCATCTTGTATCAGAAGTCTAAACTTTGGTAAGAAAGTCAATAAAGTATTGATTTCTAGAAGTTCAACTAATTTCTGGATACATGTGAAAGCTAGTGGGAGCATGAGTGTTATGCTAATAATCATCATGTTAGTGGGAGCATGATAATTATGATAAGTGTTGCAAGTTAGCAATGTTAATTATGAAAAACAAAAGTTTCAATTCGTGAAGTTGCAGGGGTTGAAAAGGTTGTTTTGCTATAATTAAGGGAGAGGAAATTATACTTCATATCAATTCTAAAAGCTTAGATTGAGATTTTGATCATCTTTAGTCAAGGATATATATATGAATTTTATGTTGGAATGGCCAAACATAAGGAAACTCTATATATATTGCGTTCTCAAACTTCGATTATGATTACGGCATCCCTCTTCATAGTCAAATTTTGAAAACATGGCAAATAAAAAATATTGTAGCAAAAGACTGGTCTATGATCACGTCTTTATGTGAGACATCATGAATCGTGTCCCATATGCTTCAGATATAGGATCGATTGCATGTGCTGTAATATTTACACTTTCTAAATTTTCCGAATGCCTAAGGCATTAAGAGGAGAGAAGATCTAGACTTGGATATGACTAAAATGATTAAGCAATTGTCGAGGACAATCTGAGGTTTACCAAAGACTGGTTGCTCATGGACAGTTGGAAGTATAAGTGTTAGTTTTGGAAGGACCATATTGACATATTCTGAAAAGAGGTAACTCTTGTTCAGAAGTGATAGTCAAAATGGGAATCTGGAAAGGTTTCCATAGGTGGAAGTTGTTCTTCAAATCTATGTAAGATTAAAAAACTTAATGCAAGAAGGATGTTCAAAGGAATGTACTTTGAATGTGAGACTTCATTTCCATGGAATTGATCTCCATTGGAATACTCTGTAATGTCTGTTGACAAGTCTTTGTGACTTTGTGCATAGTCATTACGAGAGGATCAATGCATATAAGTTTAGAATCTAACAGATTTTGTTAAATGGTAGGAATTTGGAATTCTTACATTTACGATAAAGATTTAGGATTGTGAAATGAGCATCATTGGAATCATGTTCAATTGATCTATTTCACAAAGTAAAGATCATAGATAAACATAGTGTGCATACTTGGTGTATGGCATGACTAGTGTTTAGAAAACATAGTTTACATGCTTGGAGCATGGGACAACTATTGTTTTAATTCAAGTATAAAGTTGATTATTTGAAACATTATACAATGAATAATGAGTAATCAATATGGTGTTTAAATAAAAGGTGTTCTATTTACTCTCAAAGGTGCTTGGGACCATAGAGTGATTAGTATTATTCTTGTGTTTCACTTTGCATGTTTTGACTTCCAGAATAACTAGGTTATTCTTTCCGAATGACTAAGTTATTCAAACCATCCACAGTCGATAATACGTTGGAAGTAGGTATTAAAGCAAGACTGTCATGAATCGGGTTTGTAGATGTCCAAGGTAGTGGACATAGTAAGAGTTACTACAACATTCATGAGTACTCCTGGAATAGGGATTCGAGTATTAGATTCAACCCACACTCACTTGAATCACTTCATGGATTTTATCACGAGTGATCGTGAGACGATAATATCTTATATTCTTCAAACCTAGAGATATGACTTGTTGCCTATGAGTTGGTTATACATGATTCAATAAGTAGTAGAACAAGCATATGAGTCGAAGTTTATCCATTCCTTTTACCCTTGGAGGAATAAAAGTGATATCTGTGGGCCCCTCGATGATTTGGTGATGACAAACGTAAGTGCTCGGCCGGGCCTGGACTGATTTGATTTGTTCAATTAGTCAGTCGTCATAAATCGGAAATCGGGAAACAACAAATGGACAGAGAGAATGATTATAATCCATGTCTCAGTCCATATGATATCTAGAATGGAGGAATATATGATCCCTTATCTAATGGACGCGTCATTGATTTGTTCAGAGTTCGACAGCGGCTTTAAGAGCTACGATTGCTGGTCGGGTTTTGGAGTCATACGCAATAATAGTTTTAGACTTATCCAAGCGAGAGACTGTTGGATTAGGTGTCTAAGCCCATAACTATTATTGGTATGTATTCGACCCGAGAGTAGCATGGTCCATTTGGGTTGCATATCATCAAGACAATTTGTTAGGATGGACTTTTGAGAGAAGAGGTTATATATGATTTATTAATATATTATAAGTTCTAATATATTAATATGAAATCATATGTTTTAATTAGTATTGATCAAGAATTAATTTGGAATTAATTTAGTGATCAAAAGAGACTAATTAAAAACTATGGGGACTAATTATGGTAATTAGTTATATTTATATGTGTTGGGCTTATGATCCATGTTGGACCAAGTTTATGTATGGATACATAAAGAGTTGGGCCACATGAACCATGGATCATAAAACCCATGGATATGGGTTTGGGTTATACCCATGACTCTTAGAATTCAACACATATAAATACATATGTTATGACCTAAAACTGCCACCCCTAGTCACCACCTAGTGTGTGTGCATGTTCTTGGAGTTCATGAAGGTTTTAGAGTGCATGGAGATTCTCTCTCAAGTCCTACCTTTGTCCTTGATGTGTTGTGACATCATTTGAGGCTTCCACACTATTGGGGCTAAGTTCTTAAGGCCAAATACATCAAGACCTCCAGCCACACAAAAAGGTATGTTACAATATCTAGCATTTTATGTAGTTCGTATGACAATTGCATGCTAGCTATAGGTTCAATACCTTGGAAACCATTTGCATGTATAATTAGTGAAAACATAGATCCAAGGTATTTAGGGTTGTATGTGTACCATAGGATGTTGTATTATACCAAAACCCAACAGTGGTGTCAGAGCCAAGGCTTGTTTTCATGTTATACTTGTTGAAATGGCTGAAAAATCGAAAATTTTGGCTGTCTAGGCACTGGACTCGCCGATGACGCGTCCGACGCGTGCCATGTCCGGAGTTCCGAAGCGCGTGTGCTGTCCGACACCTCGCATCTGAAGCTCGGTCCAGCCGCCGCGTGTCCCTCCTTCCTTGCTCCGGATCCAAACCTCGCATGTATATATAGGGGTTGCGAGACTTGCCGGGTAATTTTGGAAATTTAACACTTTTTCACCCCAAAATTTGTATTTTAGCTATTTTCACTTCCCCCGAAGCCCCGATATCATTTTTAACACCCGGAACACGCCCCGAAGTGCCCGAGAAGCCTGATAAATTTATCTTTTTGGTTTGAAGCCCAACCCTCGCAGAGCCCGGTTTTCAAGAAAACTCCCGGTTTTCAACGAAGAAAGCTAATTATAGTAACGAAGTGCTGCCCAAATTACTATTTTAACCCCCGGTTATTTCACGGTGAGTTCAATATATAGGAACAATTGTATGTTATGTGTTATATGTGCTATGTGCTTTTCAGTGTTATTATTCTGGGTTATTTTCCCGTGTTATTTTTATTTCCGCTATTTATGATAGCAAAGTTATACCTTTGACCATGTGATCAGTGAAAGGACTTAGATTCACGGTGGTACTGGTACGTAGCCTCTGGCCATGTAGAGCATGTCTCCGTAAGAGAATGACTTTTATACTATTCTATGACATTGGCAGATGGTTAGACAGGGCTATAAGCCTGAAATCTACCGAAATGTTTAAATCAGAAAGTGTATGTCTTCTGTGCCATTTGGGCCGAAGCTTTATTGATGTATATCAAGTATAGAAATTGTCATGTCTCATTGATCGTATATCTTTGAATCAAATCATTGATTGATATGGAAAGTTTGTCACATGATTCACATATGCCTTTGTTGTTCCTTGTTTCTCTTTGCTTCTGCCATATTGAAGTATATATATGGCATAACGTTATATTGTATCTATTATTGAACTCACTAAGCGTCACCGCTTACCCCTCTCAGTGTTTAACAATTGCAGGAGATAAGTAACCAGTATGGTTATATACTGTCGGAAGATGTAGAATAGTTTTTACTATTACTTTTGTATTTCGGTTTATGTTTGTATAAAATTACAATATCCTGGGTAGCTATGTAAATTATTAAAACATAGTCGGTTTGTATCAAATCTTTTGTAATCACTTTATCAATGTAAGATATTGTTTTATAAATATGCATGTAGCGTGTTTTGGAGTAAGAATTGTCAAGTATGAAGGTTTGGATCTTTCAGAAATACGAAAGTTTAGAAAGGGGTTCTTTCAATCATGGTATCAGAGCAATAGTTTAAGTGAACTAAATACCACGGATTGGTATTTAGACTTAAACCGTTGGAAGTTCAATATATGAACGGAGTCATTTGTAAGTATATGGATACAAACCATAGGAAAGACTTAAGTGGGGTATTGGGTAGTGATAAACCCTAGTATTCTAAAATATTAAGTTACTTTAAAATTTTTCAGAGAATTAGTTTAAGTGAACTGGGAATTTTGAGAATTTCTAGACTTAAACATAAATTGTTAAAGGACGATGATACGATGTGTATCTAGTATACTTTAGGTTGAATACCTAAATGGACAAGCACTATAATATTATAGGAGAAATGTCTTATATTGTAATATGTGCTAAATGATAAATGGATATAGCATGGCTTAGGTTGCTTACTTATATTGCTATTACTTGAGAAAGTTTAAGGTCTGTTGCCGACCTTGGTCTGGAAATGAAATTCCTTTCGAATTAGGAGAAATATTAGGATATGCTAGATCGAGCTTATGCATAAAATAATTCTAGAAGATGAATTTAGGAAATCCAAGATATGTTTGATAGAAATGCAAAATCCCCAGTTGAGTCTAGGAGAAATTGTCATATGTACTTGTTTGAACACATTCATGTATGATAAGTTTCTTTGTAAAAATTCTTGATATGGTGACTTGGGGACTGCGAGACAATACTTGGGACGAGTATGAGTAGGTGTGAATAGTAGTAGAGGCCTATACTACTGGAAGCACAAGACTCACACTTGGATCAGGGAAAGTCACAAGGTTACCAAGAAGCTAGTAATCGATTCCGTTTTTGTTCGAGTATGTCATTACCTTCGTTTCGGTAATGACTAAGAAGATGATTTTCGTTCAGACCTAAATGGTCGTAAAGAATCGAGTCCGACTAATATAGATCTGTGAAGTGAATTGATTGGTTCAGAGAACCATGTCTCGTGTAGTGACGAAATTTTAGTCAGAGAATTGAAGAAGGAGATGGTCAGACGGAGAGAACAATTCAAACGGTAGAAGATATGTTTTGTGCATATGTCTTGGAGTCGGTGCACGCCAAGTGGAAACACCATCGAGGCCCAAATTATAATTAGGAAAATAAGAATGAGATAAGAGCGAAATATTCCCAGTCATTTTTATCGTTATGATTTCGGGGACGAAATCCTCAAAAGGAGGAGGTATTTGTAGCATACACGTTCAGTTATCGTGTTATGTAATTATGAGTATTGAGTTTTAACGGATAGTTTTTACTAGAAATGAAGAAAAACTATGTTTAGAATCATCCAGAATTTTTGGAAGTCTTATGAGATTCAGAACATCAGGCAAATATCGAAAATTAACGAAAATATAAAATTTTAAATAAGTAAAATTTTATTATTCAAAGTTGTAGATAATTTCATTAGAAGCATTTAGGCGAAAACCTCATCGAAATCCGAGTTATAACGAAGAAGTTATGACCAATCGAAGATCCGCGACAAAACCGGCACGGCGCCGAATGACGTAAAAAATGAGTTTTTGATAAACTACTTTTTAGCCTTGGTGATCTAAATGAAAGTCGTAGTATTTGTTAAACCAAGAATTTTGATAAAAAGAATGCCAAAATCTGACTTCGTATGAGGAAGTTATGATTTTTCTAAGTTTCGGAATAACAGTAGACAACTAAAAACTCGAAATAAAGATCGAGTGATTTTTAGCCGAAACAATCTAAACGAGAATCGAATGTCTCGTCAATATTAGTGCAACGATAAAAAGACTGACGAAAACGGACGTTGGATGAAGAAGTTATGAATTTTTAACGGATTTTCCTGTCCCGGTCTGTTATAAATAATAATATTAAAAATAAATTCAAAATTACCCGATGAAGTCTAAACAAAAGTTGTATAGCATAATTTTCCCTACGCGTACATATAAAGAACGTTAAAAACGGAGCTCGTATGCGAAAGTTATGAATTTCGGAAGTTTTTGGCACAAAAACCGAGAAATCTCGCATGGATAAGGTCAGATTTCGGACACGTCACCCGGATTCTCGCATGCGTGCCCCATGTCGGATTGTGATATAACCGAAGGGAGGCCCAACCGAAGCATGCCGTGTGGCGCCCCGTGTCAGAGCCGAAGACCAGCCGATGACGCGTCCGACGCGTGCCAGGTCCGGAGTTCCGAAGCGCGTGTGTTGTCCGACTCCTCGCATCCGAAGCTCGCTCCAGCCGCCGCGTGTACCTCCTTCCTTCCTCCGGATCCAAACCTCGCATGTATATAAAGGGGTTGCGAGACTTGTCGGGTAATTTTGGAAATTTAACACTTTTTCACCCCAAAATTTGGATTTTAGCTATTTTCACTTCCCCCGAAGCCCCGGTATCACTTTTAACACCCGGAACACCCCCCGAAGTGCCCGAGAAGCCCGAGAAATTTATCTTTTTGGTTTGAAGCCCAACCCTTGTAGAGCCCGGTTTTCAAGAAATCTCCCGGTTTTCAACGAAGAAAGCTAATTATAGTAACGAAGTGCTGCCCAAATTACTATTTTAACCCCCGGTTATTTCACGGTGAGTTCAATATATAGGAACAATTGTATGTTATGTGTTATATGTGCTATGTGCTTTTCAGTGTTATTATTCCGGGTTATTTTCCTGTGTTATTTTTTTTCCGCTATTTATGATAGCAAAGTTATACCTTTGACCATGTGATCAGTGAAAGGACTTAGATTCACGGTGGTACTGGTACGTAGCCTCTGACCATGTAGAGCATGTCTCCGTAAGAGAATGACTTCTATTCTATGGCATTAGCAGATGGTTAGACAGGGCTATAAGCCTGAAATCTACCTAAATGTTTAAATCAGAAAGTGTATGTCTTCTGTGCCATTTGGGCCGAAGCTTTATTGATGTATATCAAGTATAAAAATTGTCATGTATCATTGATCGTATATCTTTGAATCAAATCATTGATTGATATGGAAAGTTTGTCACATGATTCACATATGCCTTTGTTGTTCCTTGTTCCTCTTTGCTTCTGCCATATTGAAGTATATATATATGGCATAACGTTATATTGTATCTATTATTGAACTCACTAAGCGTCACCGTTTACCCCTCTCAGTGTTTAACAATTGCAGGAGATAAGTAACCAGTATGGTTATATACTGTCGGAAGATGTAGAATAAGTTTTACTATTACTTTTGTATTTCGGTTTATGTTTGTATAAAATTACAATATCCTGGGTAGTTATGTAAAATATTAAAACATAGTCGGTTTGTATCCAATCTTTTGTAATCACTTTATCAATGTAAGATATTGTTTTATAAATATGCATGTAGCATGTTTTGGAGTAACAATTGTCAAGTATGAAAGTTTGGGTCTTTCAGAAATACGAAAGTTTAGAAAGGGGTTCTTTCAATCATGGTATCAGAGCAATAGTTTAAGTGAACTAAATACCACGGATTAGTATTTAGACTTAAACCGTTGGAAGTTCAATATATGAACATAGTCATTTGTAAGTATATGGATACAAACCATAGGAAAGACTTAAGTGGGGTATTGGGTAGTGATAAACCCTAGTATTCTAAAATATTAAGTTACTTTAAAATTTATTCAGAGAATTAGTTTAAGTGAACTAGGAATTTTGAGAATTTCTAGACTTAAACATAAATTGTTAAGGGAAGATGATACGATGTGTATCTAGTATACTTTAGGTTGAATACCTAAATGGACAAGCACTAGAATATTAGAGGAGAAATGCCTTATATTCTAATATGTGCTAAATGATAAATGGATATAGCACGCCTTAGGTTGCTTACTTATATTGCTATTACTTGAGAAAGTTTAAGGTCTGTTGCCGACCTTGGTCTGGAAATGAAATTCCTTTCGAATTAGGAGAAATATTAGGATATGCTAGATCGAGCTTATGCATAAAATAATTCTAGAAGATGAATTTAGGAAATCCAAGATATGTTTGATAGAAATGCAAAATCCCCAGTTGAGTCTAGGAGAAATTGTCATATGTACTTGTTTGAACACATTCATGTGTGATAAGTTTCTTTGTAAAAATTCTTGATATGGTGATTTGGGGACTGCGAGACAATACTTGGGACGAGTATGAGTAGGTGTGAATAGTAGTAGAGGCCTATACTACTGGAAGCAAAGGACTCACACTTGGATCAGGGAAAGTCACAAGGTTACCAAGAAGCTAGTAATCGATTCCGTTTTTGTTCGAGTATGTCATTACCTTCGTTTCGGTAATGACTAAGAAGATGATTTTCGTTCAGACGTAAATGGTCGTAAAGAATCGAGTCCGATTAATATAGATCTGTGAAGTGAATTGATTGGTTCAGAGAACCATGTCTCGTGTAGTGACAAAATTTTAGTCAGAGAATTGAAGAAGGAAATGGTCAGACGGAGAGAACAATTCAAACGGTAGAAGATATGTTTTGTGCATATGTCTTGGAGTCGGTGCACGTCAAGTGGAAACACCATCGAGGCCCAAATTATAATTCGGAAAATAAGAATGAGATAAGAGCGAAATATTCCCAGTCATTTTTATCGTTATGATTTCGGGGACGAAATCCTCAAAAGGAGGAGGTATTTGTAACATACACGTTCAGTTATCGGGTTATGTAATTATGAGTATTGAGTTCTAACGGATAGTTTTTACTAGAAATGAAGTAAAACTATGTTTAGAATCATCCAGAATTTTTGGAAGTCTTATGAGATTCAGAACATCAGGCAAATATCGAAATTTAACGAAAATATAAAATTTGAAATAAGTAAAATTTTATTATTCAAAGTTGTAGATAATTTCATTAGAAGCATTTAGGCGAAAACCTCATCGAAATCCGAGTTATAACGAAGAAGTTATGACCAATCGAAGATCCTCGACAAAACCGGCACGGCGCCGAATGACGTAAAAATTGAGTTTTTGATAAACTACTTTTTAGCCTTGGTGATCTAAATGAAAGTCGTAGTATTTGTTAAACCAAGAATTTTGATAAAAAGAACGCCAAAATCTGACTTCGTATGAGGAAGTTATGATTTTTCTAAGTTTCAGAATAACAGTAGACAACTAAAAACTCGAAATAAAGATCGAGTGATTTTTAGCCGAAACAATCTAAACGAGAATCGAAGGTCTCGTCAATAGTAGTGCAGCGATAAAAAGACTGACGAAAACGGACGTTGGATGAAGAAGTTATGAATTTTTACTGAATTTTCCTGTCCCGGTCTGTTAAAAATAATAATATTAAAAATAAATTCAAAATTAGCCGATGAAGTCTAAACGAAAGTTGTATAGCATAATTTTCCCTACGCATACATATAAAGAACGTAAAAAACGGAGCTCGTATGCGAAAGTTATGAATTTCGGAAGTTTTTGGCACAAAAACCAAGAAATCTCGCATGGATAATATCAGATTTCGGACACGTCACCCGGATTCTCGCATGCGTGCCCCGTGTCGGATTGTGATATAACCGAAGGGAGGCCCAACCGAAGCATGCCGCGTGGCGCCCCGTGTCCGAGCCGAAGACCAGCCGATGACGCGTCCGACGCGTGCCAGGTCCGGAGTTCCGAAGCGCGTGTGCTGTCCGACTCCTCGCATCTGAAGCTCGCTCCAGCCGCCGCGTGTCCCTCCTTCCTTGCTCCGGATCCAAACCTCGCATGTATATATAGGGGTTGCGAGACTTGCCGGGTAATTTTGGAAATTTAACACTTTTTCACCCCAAAATTTGTATTTTAGCTATTTTCATTTCCCCCGAAGCCCCGGTATCATTTTTAACACCCGGAACACGCCCCGAAGTGCCCGAGAAGCCCGATAAATTTATCTTTTGGTTTGAAGCCCAACCCTCGCAGAGCCCGGTTTTCAAAAAAACTCCCGGTTTTCAACGAAGAAAGCTAATTATAGTAACGAAGTGCTGCCCAAATTAGTATTTTAACCCCCGGTTATTTCACGGTGAATTCAATATATAGGAACAATTGTATGTTATGTGTGATATGTGCTATGTGCTTTTTAGTGTTATTATTCCGGGTTATTTTCCTGTGTTATTTTTTTCCGCTATTTATGATAGCAAAGCCATACCTTTGACCATGTGATCAGTGAAAGGACTTAGATTCACGGTGGTACTAGTACGTAGCCTTTGGCCCTGTAGAGCATGTCTCCGTAAGAGAATGACTTCTATTCTATGGCATTGGCAGATGGTTAGACAGGGCTATAAGCCTGAAATCTACCGAAATGTTTAAATCAAAAAGTGTATGTCTTCTGTGCCATTTGGGCCGAAGCTTTATTGATGTATATCAAGTATAAAAATTGTCATGTATCATTGATCGTATATCTTTGAATCAAATCATTGATTGATATGGAACGTTTGTCACATGATTCACATATGCCTTTGTTGTTCCTTGTTCCTCTTTGCTTCTGCCATATTGAAGTATATATATATGGCATAACGTTATATTGTATCTATTATTGAACTCACTAAGCGTCACCGCTTACCCCTCTCAGTGTTTAACAATTGCAGGATATAAGTAACCAGTATGGTTATATACTGTCGGAAGATGTAGAATAGTTTTTACTATTACTTTTGTATTTCGGTTTATGTTTGTATAAAATTACAATATCCTGGGTAGTTATGTAAAATATTAAAACATAGTCGGTTTGTATCCAATCTTTTGTAATCACTTTATCAATGTAAGATATTGTTTTATAAATATGCATGTAGCATGTTTTGGAGTAACAATTGTCAAGTATGAAAGTTTGGGTCTTTCAGAAATACGAAAGTTTATAAAGGGGTTCTTTCACACTCACTGCTCGAACTACTAAACTCAGGTTTCTCTATATGAGATGTGCTCTTCATCCACTAAGAACATAAAACTTAGTAAAATCCTCTGTATTATAACCATTAATCCACAAGGAACACGAACCGTTTTTGTATAGATCTATACGGGTTGAAAGCCTCTCATGTGGTTGCTAGCTACAACCTACGTCTTACGAGTTGAAATGGGAATAAAGGTTTAGGCTCTTATTATTTCACAACATCGATGAAATGTTGGTGATTTTCTCAGTACGCCACTTGTAGTGCTCTTTCAGATGTTTACTCGTCCGCAGTTCGGTTATAGGCTCATTATAGACCTTTTTTTTATTGAACGTATAGAATTGATATAGTATGTCACAACCAGCAATTTAGGGCTAAAATTTCTATCTTGTACAAGATAATTTCTTTGTGTAACCTTGTAACACTACGTTTAGAATAAATCAAACTTCAATACTATTTAAGTTTATACATCCAAAAACTGTGATTCAAGTCGAAACCACCTTGTATAAGCCCAAAACCTAATCCGATAAGCTAAGTTTACTCAACTTTGGACCTTAGCCCAAGCTTTCTCGGCCCAAACCCCTATTTGGACCAACACTCTCTTATTTGGCCCTAATGGGCCGAAAACTCTCTTTTGGGCTCTAATGGGCTGCAAACCTCTATTAGGCATTATTTTGGGCCGAAAACCCTCTAATAGGCTTTGTAAGGCCAAAAATCACTATTGGGCCCCCCTATTGGGCCGAAAACCTTATGTTTAGCATTTATGGGCCGCAATTTATTATTGGGCCATCCATTAGGCCGAAAACCCTCTAATGGGCAATGTGAAACTGAAAACCGCCATTGGGCCAAAAGTTCTTATTTAAAATCCATAAACTCACACTTGGGCCTTATTTTGGACTGAAAACCCCTTAATTGGGCCAATACTCTTTATAGAACATTTGTGGGCTGAAAACTTCTTTGGGCCAAGTCAAGTTCAAAGTCCATTAATCTTTTGGGCCAACCTTTGGGCCGAATACCTCTCCTAATCAGTTAGCCCACCTAAATAAAAAAAGAGGGAGAAAGAAATAAGGGATAATACATGTGCCATCTGAAAAATACATCACATGTAACAATGTATTTATCCCTCATACATCTAGGAATGGAGTATTAACCAACATATATCAATACACTAATCTCTTCTCTCTCTTCCTTTTTTATTGGCCGAACCACCACCATCCCTCTCCATTTTCACTTCCAACTTTCACTCTTATCTCATTTCCTCTCAAGCTCTATTGTTCTCTCTAAGAAGATTTCTAGTTCTTCATCATCAAAGAACAATTTCTAAGCTACTTGGTAAGTTTATGACAAACTCCATTGTCTTGTTCCAAGTTTACACAAAAACATTCTTATTCTTACACTCCATTTTCGTGTATATGCTTTTGGAACACCATAACTTCAAGAATCTCCTCAAGAAAGCAAGCTAGAAATGAAAAACCCTTCTCCATCTTCTGTTACATTTCGAAAAAGCCCCAAGGTGAGCTTCATACCCCTTATTTTTGAGTTTTTCTTCTTTTGGGGAGGATGCAAGTCTAGTATTGTGTAGAATCTTTGTATATTTGCTTGCATGTGAATGTTTTATATGTTTATGTGTGTTAAATGTTGTGATTCCATGCTAAAAGTCCATGAACTCGAGATTTATACAAGTCTCAAGTTGTTGGAATCTAAGTTATCTTGTGTATCTCACATGTTTTGTTGTTATGTTAAAAATGTTTTCCCTAATGTGTGATAAAATCACCATGATGTCAAGGAAATGTTAGAACAAATTTGTTGGTCATGAAAGCTTGAAAAAAAAATGGAAAAATATCAAAATTTACACTTAAAATGGTAAATTTTTTAATATATATATATTTTTACCACAACATTTGTAAAAATGGGTTATTTGTGATAATTTTGTCAAAAATCGGTCATCTATGACAATTTTGGTAAAAAGGGGGTCATTTATGACAAATATGATAAAAGGGGGTCATTTATGACAAATATGATAAAATGGGTCATTTATGACAATTTTGGTAAAAATGGGTCATTTATGACAATTTTGGTAAATATGGGTCATTTATGACAATTGTGGTAAAAATGGATCATTTATGACAATTTTGGTAAACATGGGTCATTTATGACAATTGTGGTAAAAATGGGTTATTTTTGACAATTGTAGTTAAAATGGGTTATTTTTGACAACTGTAGTATAAATGGGCAAATTCATCTTTTTCCACTAAAGTTGCATAAATACGTAAAACAAAATAAAAATTTAAGTTTTATATGTATTTTGTAAAAATCTAGATATGTAAAAATTATTACTAATATGGTTTAAAACCGAAGGTAATACGTTATTTTTACATCTATGAAGATTATCAAGATATTAAAAATCATTTATAACTATCGTTATAAATAAATTAATATAACTGGTGAACAAAGCAGAGTTCTTACGACAGGAATATGCGCGAGTCATAAAACCGCAGTTATAAACTTACCTTAAGAACATCGTATACATTATTCTATAAATTCGCGTAAATTTTGTTGAGGCTCTTATGAGACACTCCTTCACCGTATCTACCTAGCGTACATCGTAAGTCCTGTAGTTATAACCAGAGCCTCCTGGAGGGAGAGCGAGGTAATTGTGTATAGATCTATACGGGGTTGACACCCCCACACATGAGCTGTTCGCTACAGCTACACGGGCCAGTCTAGGGTGACAAGTATCTTTAGAAACTGATGCCTGAAGAACATCAACACAGGCGCGTTAGTCATATTAGTATGGTTATAACGACTCACATAGGGAATAACAACATTATTTGAATTTACAAAGAATATGAACTCTACTAGTTTTATAAAATACACAACTATGTTTCGTCTATTTGTAAACTAATTTCACCACTCCGGACTTACGGTTTGTAAGTCCACAACACTTTTATATACAGAAAATATAGGATTTTCTGGGGTTATACTCTTTTCAAATACCAACAAAGGAAAGCAAAGAAAATGCATGCAAATACACACGATTTTGGAACAAGACTCACAGACTACTTTTATTGAAAATATGAGATTTTCTGGAGTTTTACAACCTATTATAAACAAAGATGTTGCAAAGTTCTCTTACCAATATGCTTATGAACTCACCAACATTCTATGTTGATGCTTTTCAAAACGACTTGTATTCTTAAGGACTCAGTAAGCAGGTTTGCAGCTATGGATTTTTGGATAATTGTTGTATTTTTGAAACATCATACATTGTGTTATTTTTGGATGTAATATCGTGAACAAATACAAAGTTGTAAACAATGCATGTTGGTATCTGGAATGTATGATGTTTAGTTGCTATGTCTTATTTATAATCAACTGTTATGATATTACAAGATGAAGTCACCCGCCCCCGGATGTTTCCGCCGTCCCGGTTCGGGGGTGTGACAGATTGGTACCAGAGCACTGTTTATAGTAACTAGTATATCTAACCATACAAGATATACAACTATAAATACAATGGGACTAAAATACTCTGACTAAAAGTATATGCTAGAAGTGTAAATATTTCATACATGCTTGTGCATTAGAAAACAATAAGAAGAGTTGGACATCGTGACTAAACTTAGACAGTTATGTAATCATATCTAGGGTAAATATAACCTGATCAACTATATTTATTCGAGATATGACCAACATGTGTCTAGGAGTGGTCAAGGTGGACAACAATTTCTAAAACTCATCCACTATCAAATAGGGTTTAAGAACGCAAAAACTAAAAGAAATAAAATGTTATAGGAGTATATTAACCTACAATCTATTTTCTTGTACTTATATATTCTCATAAAGACACTATGGCAGGCTTTCACTAGTGCGATGATCCTTTTGCCCCAATCCAGGGGAATGGGGGATGGCTCGAGGAAGAACCAGAGGAGGACTCGGAAGAGTTGGAGTTTGAAGAGGAGGATGTTGATGAAGACATCGAGGAGGATGAGGAGGGTGAAGGAGATGACTCGGACGCAGAGTTCGAGGTCATCGACACACCCTACATGGCTAGGGTACCCGCACATCGGATGGGACCCAATGGCCCTATGCCCCCATGGGCCCACGCCATATGGAGGTGGAGCAGGCACCAGGGAATGTGCCCACCATTTGGCTTGGAGCAAAGATTTTACGACCTTAGCCATGGAGGGCAAGCGGACCGAGCTCTTCCGGTTATGGTCAGAGGGACCAGTGATATTGGCGATCAGGCCCAAGCAACCGCCAATCAGATGAATGAGATGAGGGTCGCGGTGGAGCGGGATGAGAGGCAGACGCAAGACATAGTGCAGGAATATCAGGAGCGACAGGCCGTACTAAAGGCGAGGATGCGAGTCACCGAGCGCCAGCTAGACAGACTCCAGGGCGCTTCTACTTTGTCGTCGGGACCACCAGATACCTCCCGACGTGAGTAGGACCCATCCTACTCACCACTGCTATTGATGGGACTCTCCTTTCTTTTACTTTATGTATGTAGGACAGACCCTATGATTAAGTGATTACACTACTCGCGGGGTCGTTATGCTGTCGGATTTTGTTCTCTATGTACTGTAGACATTTTACAAGGTCAATTTTCATGCATTATGTACTAAAACATTATCATTTAATGAAACTGTTATGGGTTTTATTTGTGATGTTGTGATTTTCTATGTTTTCTCTTTTCATTTTACTTGATGTAATACCGTTTCAATTATGAGTACAGCCGAACCACCATAACCGTTTGAAACAAAAAGGGTTCCATAAAATCATCATCATTCTTGTTTCATAGCAGGAAATGCCTAGAAGATATATCCGCAAAAACACTACCATAGCACCACCGCCTCCGCCACCTCCACCGGAAATGAATTATGCTGCTTTCCAGGCAGCAGTCTCAGCTGCAGTTACTGAAGCATTGGCCCACATCAACCAGGGAAACAACGGAGGAGGCAACAGACAAGGAACGAGAAGTTCCAACAACGGGACTAACCCCGAACACTAAAGAACATGCACCTACAAAGACTTCACCAATGCAAAACCGAAGCCATTTAATGGAAGCGGAGGTGTGATAGCTCTCACTCGGTGGTACGAGAAGATCGAATCGGTCTTCGAAATCTGCGGCTGTCCTGAAGAGAGAAAGGTGAAGTTCGCAGCATGTACCTTTGCTGACAGAGCTCTTTCGTAGTGGAACGGCCACATCAAGGCCCTAACCCTCCCGGTCGCAAATGCCATGTCATGGGAAGACCTCAAAACTATGATGTTGGATGAGTACTGTCCCCGAGGCGAAATACAAAAGCTCGAACAAGAATTGTGGAATCTCACCGTGCAGAACTCCGACATCGAAGCATACATTGCCAGGTTCAGTGAGCTGGCACTCTTGTGCCTAGGAATGATAACTTCTGAAGGCAAGAAAGTTGATCGCTTTATTTGGGGGTTAACTCCTCCAATCCAGGGGAATGTGATTGCTGCGAACCCCTCAACATTCGATAGTGCTAAGCGCCTGGCGCAGAAGTTGTACAACCATGGGGATAATAAGGGTACGAAGACTTCCGGCGCTGAAACCAAGAAAGAGGAACACAACAAGAAAAACCGGGGAAACAAAATAAAAGGACGATAGACTCAGGAATCATCCAAGAAACAACAAACCGTAGCAGTTCACACTTGGAATCATCCAAGAAACAACAAACCAGCTGCACCAACATCAACCACACCAACACCTGCGAGACCATACACATGTACTCTACCAAAGTGTGATAAATGCAATTTCCACCACAGTGGCGAATGCCGAGACTTACAGTGCACCAACTGCACTCGCAAAGGGAACACCGCCCGGTATTGTAGATCTCAGCCACAACAAAACAACCAAACCAACAATGTCGTGGCAAGTCAGGCATGCTACGGGTGTGGAAAGACCGGTCATTATAAAAGGAACTGTCCCAAGTAAACAACCGAAATGCAGGAGGAACAAATAGGGTCCTAGCCATGGGTCAATGGGAGGCAGTGCAGGATCCGACCATAGTCACTGGTATGTTTCCCCTCAACAACATCTATGCAAGCATTTTATTCGATAGTGGGGCAGAACGGAGTTTCGTGATTCATAAATTTAAACACTTACTAAACAAAAATCCCCAAAAGTTAAACGAAACCATCACGGTGGAAATGGCTAATGGGAAAACTGAAAAAACAAACGACATTTTCATAGGGTGCACGTTAACATTAAATAATCACTCGTTTCAAATCAACTTGATGCCGATTAATATTAGGAGCTTTGAGGTGATCATCGGTATGGATTGGTTAAGCTCCCACCATGTCAATATTATGTGCCACGAGAAGGCCTTTCTCCTTCACCTACCCAACAACAAAACCCTAATTATTTACGGCGATAAACCCTATACAAACCTCCGTCTCATCTCGTGCATTAAAGCACAAAAGTGCTTGCATAAAAAGAATCACACCTTTCTAGCCCACGTAGTGGACAAACAGAAAGAGGAAAAGAACATCAAGGACATTCCGGAGGTGCGCGATTTTCCAGGCGTATTTCCGGAAGACCTCCCAGGAATACCCCTGAACGACAGGTCGAATTTCGAATTGACCTAGTACCCGGAGCCACGCCAATTGCCAAGTCACCGTATAGATTAGCCCCTGTAGAAATGCAAGAGCTATCTAGCCAATTGAGCGAGCTACTAGACAAAGGATTCATTAGACCGAGCTTGTCACCCTGGGGAGCTCCGATGTTGTTTATCAAAAAGAAGGATGGATCCTTCCGAATGTGCATCGATTATCGGGAGTTAAACAAACTCACTATCAAGAACCGACACCCTCTTCCACGGATCGATGATTTATTTGACCAGTTACAAGGAGCCAATTACTTCTCCAAGATAGATCTAAGGTCTGGATACCACCAACTACGAGCCCGAGAAGAAGATATCCCCAAAACTGCCTTTTGAACTCGTTACGGGCACTATGAATTCGTGGTTATGCCCTTCGGTCTAACGAATAAACCCGCAACATTTATGGACCTAATGAACTGATTCTGCCGACCGTTCCTTGACAAATTCATGATAGTCTTTATTGACGACATACTAGTGTATTCCCGGAGCAAGGAGGAACACAACCAACATCTACGGCAGGTCTTGGAAACTCTAAGGGCGGAGAAGCTATACACGACATTCTCCAAATGCGAGTTCTGGATCAGTAGGGTGGATTTCTTGGGACACGTAGTCAGTGAAGAAGGGATACATGTAGACCCTTCCAAGATCAAAGCTATTGAGGGCTGGGCAACCCCGTAAACACCAACGGAGATTAGGCAATTCTTGGGCCTTGTTGGTTATTACAGGAGGTTCATTCAGAATTTCTCCAAGATCACCAAGCCGCTCACCGCTCTAACCCAGAAAGGTGTACCCTTCACCTGGAGTGCGAAATAAGAAGCTGCTTTTCAGACCCTAAAACAAGCCCTCTGCAGTGCCCTGGTGTTGTCTCTTCTAAAGGGAACGGAAGATTTCATGGTGTATGGCGACGCTTCGAATCAAGGGTTGGGCTGCATACCTAAGCAGCTCGGGAAAGTGATAGCTTACGCATCCAGACAACTGAAGACCCATGAAGTAAACTATACCACCGATGATCTCGAGCTGGGAGTTGTGGTCTTCGCTCTAAAAATTTGGAGGCACTACCTCTACGGGACGAAGTGCACCATTTTCACAAACCACAAAAGCCTCCAGCATATCCTGAACCTGAAAGAACTAAACATGAGGCAGCGGCGTTGGATCGAGCTGCTGAACGACTACGAATGCGAGATCCGGTACAATCCAGGCAAAGCCAATGTGGTGACCGATGCCCTAAGCAGAAAAGAATACTCGGGTCGTAGGGTAAAAACACTAACGATGACCATTGATTCCCACTTGTCTTCGCAAATCAGGGAGGCTCAGTTAGAAGCCCTGAAACCAGAAAACATCACAAACGAAGGCTTGCATGGAATGGATAAGAACCTAACCATCAGAGAGGACGGGGCTTACTACTTTATGGAACAGATCTGGACACCGAAGTTTGGTGGGTTCAGGGACGTGGTTATGAATGAAGCACACAAAACAAGGTACTTCGTCCATCCTGACTCTGATAGAATGTACCTGGATCTTAAACAACGTTATTGGTGGCCGAATATGAAAGCGGAAATTGCTACCTACGTGAGCAAGTGCCTGATTTTCGCTAAGGTTAAGGTAGAATATCATAAGCCCTTGGGTTTATTACAACAGCCAGTGATACCCGAGTGGAAATGGGAACAAATAACAATTGATTTTATAACCAAATTGCCTAAGTTGGCAGATGGACTGGATGCCATTTGGGTGATTGTCGATCGGTTGACTAAATCCGCCCATTTCCTACCAATAAAGGAAACGTATAAAATGGAGAGACTGACCCGGATTTACATAAAGGAGGTTGTGAGATTACATGGCGTGCCAATATCTATTGATCGGATAGAGATAGTAGGTTTACCTCTCGGTTATGGAAGTCGTTACAGAAGTCTTTGGGAACTCAGCTCGATATGAGCACCGACTACCATCCCCAGACCGATGGACAGAGTGAGAGGACCATCCAAACATTGGAGAACATGCTAAGCGACTGTGTAATAGATTTCGGCAAGGCTTGGGATGCCCACTTGCCACTGGTGGAATTCTCATACAATAATAGCTATCACACAAGTATCAAAGTTGCTCCTTTTGAGGCCCTTTATGGGCGAAAATGCCGATCACCTCTATGTTGGGACGAGGTAGGAGACACCCAACTGGCAAAGGGACAGGTACCAAACAACACTCTCATAGGACCCGAGATCATCCGGGAAAAAACTGCGAAAATCGTCCAGATCAAAGCACGACTCCAGGCATCTTGAGACCGACAGAAGAGCTACGCGGACCAAAGGCAAAAGCCTCTGGAATTTCAAGTAGGAGATCGCGTGCTACTAAAGTCCCTCCCTGGAAAGGGATGATACGATTTGTAAGGCGAGGAAAGTTAAATCCACGATACATCGGACCATTCGATATCATTGCTAAGATTGGTCTGGTGACCTACAAGATGCAGCTACCATCGGAGCTTAGCAACGTACACCCTGTCTTTCACGTGTCAAACCTGAACAAATGCCTATCGGACGAAACACTAGTTGTTCCACTCGACGAGATTAAGGTGAATGAAAATCTCATGTTCGTTGAAGAACCGGTTGAAATTATGGATAGAGAAGTGAAACGTACGAAACAAAGAAACATTCCTATTGTGAAGGTCCGATGGAGCGCCAAACGCGGACCTGAATTCACATGGGAACGCGAGGACCAAATGTTGCAAAAATACCCCCATCTCTTCTCTAGTTCTTAAGGATTACTTTCGAAAGAATTTCGGGACGAAATTCCCTCTAATGGGGGGATGATGTCACAACCAGCAAGTTAGGGCTAAGATTTCTATCTTGTACAAGATAATTTCTTTGTGTAA
Source organism: Lactuca virosa (assembly GCF_052849685.1). Taxonomy (NCBI): domain Eukaryota; kingdom Viridiplantae; phylum Streptophyta; class Magnoliopsida; order Asterales; family Asteraceae; genus Lactuca; species Lactuca virosa. Next base: position 256,945,351 of record NC_136434.1, read on the forward strand.
CCTTGTAACACTACGTTTAGTATAAATCAAACTTCAATACTATTTAAGTTTATACATCCAAAAATTGTGATTCAAGTCGAAACCACCTTGTATAAGCCCAAAACCTAATCCGATAAGCTAATTTTACTCAACTTTGGACCTTAGCCCAAACTTTCTTGGCCCAAACCCCTATTTGGACCAAGACTCTCTTATTAGGCCCTAATGGGCCGATAACCTCTCAAATTGGTCCTTTTGGGCCGAAAACTCTCTTTTGGGTTCTAATGGGCCGAAAACCTCTATTAGGCATTATTTTTGGCCGAAAACCCTCTAATGGGCTTTGTAAGACCAAAAATCACTATTGGGCCGAAAACCTTATCTTTAGCATTTAAGGGCTGTAATTCATTATTGGGCCATCCATTAGACCGAAAACCCTCTAATGGGCCTTGTGAAACCGAAAACCGCTATTGGGCCTTATTGGGCCACAAGTTCTTATTTAAATTCCATAAAGTCACACTTGGGCCCTATTTTGGACTGAAAACCCCTTAATTAGGCCAATACTCTTTCTAGAACATTTGTGGGCCGAAAACTTCTGTGGGCCAAGTCAAGTTCGAAGCCCATTAATCTTTTGGGCCAACCTTTGGGCCGAATACCTCTCCTAATCGGTTTACCCACCTAAAAAAAAGAGAGAGAGAAAAATAAGGGATAATACATGTGCCACCTTAAAAATACATCACATGTAACAATGTATTTATCCTTCATACATCTAGGAATGGAGTATTAACCAACATATATCAATACATTAATCTCTTCTCTCTCTTCCTCTTTAATCGGCCGAACCACCACCATCCCCCCCCTCCATTTTCACTTCTAACTTTCACTCTTATCTCATTTCCTCTCAAGCTCCATTGTTCTCTCTAAGAAGATTTCGAGTTATTCATCATCAAAGAACAATTTCTAAGCTCCTTGGTAAGTTTATAACAAACTCCATTGTCTTGTTCCAAGTTTACACTAAAAAATTCTTCTTCTTACACTCCATATTCGTGTATAAGCTTTTGGAACACCATAACTTCAAGAATCTCCTCAAGAAAGCAAGCTAGAAATGAAAAACGCTTCTCCATCTCCCCTTACATTTTGAAAAAGCCCCAAGGTGAGCTTCATACCCCTTATTTTCGAGTTTTTCTTCTTTTGGGGGAGGATACAAGTCTAGTCTTGTGTAGAATCTTTGTATATTTGCTTGCATGTGAATGTTTTATATGTTTATGTGTGTGAAATGTTGTGAATCCATGCTAAAAGTCCATGAAATGAAGATTTATACAAGTCTCAAGTTGTTAGAATCTAAGTTATCATGTGTAGCTCACATGTTTTGTTGTTATGTTAAAAATGTTTTCCCTAATGTGTGATAATATCACCATGATGTCAATGAAAATGTTAGAACAAAATTTTTGGTCATGAAAGCTTGAAAAAAATGGAAAAATATGGTAATATACACTTAAAATGGTAAATTTTTGAATATATAAATTTTTACCACAACATTTGTAAAAATGGGTTATTTGTGATAATTTTGGCAAAAATCGGTCATCTATGATAATTTTTGTAAAAAGGGGGTCATTTATGAAAAATATGATAAAAAGGGGGTCATTTATGACAAATATGATAAAAGGGGTCATTTATGACAAATATGATAAAATGGGTCATTTATGACAATTTTGGTAAATATGGGTCATTTATGAAAATTGTGGTAAAAATGGGTTATTTTTGACAGATGTAGTAAAAATGGGATATTTTTTACAATTGTAGTAAAAATGGGCAAATTCATCTTTTTCCACTAAAGTTTCATAAATACATAAAACAAAATAAAAATTTAAGTTTTATATGTATTGTGGAAAAATCGAGATATGTAAAAATTATTATTAGTATGGTTTAAAACCGAAGGTAATACGTTATTTTTACATCTATGAAGATTATCAAGATATTAGAAATCATTTATAACTATCATTATAAATAAATTAATATAACCGGTGAGTAAAGCAGACTTCTTACGACAGGATTATGCGCGAGTCATAAAACCGCAATTCTAAACTTACCTTAAGAACATCGTATACATTATTCTATAAATTCGCGTAAATTTTGTTGAGGCTCTTGTGAGACACTCCTTCACCGTACCTATCTAGCGTACATCGTAAGTCCTGTAGTTATAACCAGAGTCTCCTGGAGGGAGAGCAAGCTAATTATGTATAGATCTATACGGGGTTGACACCCCCACACCTGAGCTGTTCGCTACAGCTAGACGGGTCAGTCTAGGGTGACAAGTATATTTAGAAACCGACGCCTGAAGAACGTCAACAGAGGCGCCTTAGTCATATTAGTATGGTTATAACGACTCATATAGGAAATAACAACATTATATGAATTTACAAAGAATATGCACTCTACTAGTTTTATAAAATACACAACTATTTTCATCTATTTTGTAAACTAGTTTCACCACTCCGGACTTAGGGTTTGAAGTCCACAACACTTTTATATACAGAAAATATAGGATTTTCTAGGGTTATACTCTTTTCAAATACCAACAAATGAAAACAAAGAACATGCATGCAAATACACACGATTTTGGAACAAGACTAACAAACTACTTTTATAGAAAATATGAGATTTTCTGGAGTTTTACAACCTATTATAAACAAATATGTTACAAAGTTTTCTTACAAATATGGTTATGAACTCACCAACATTCTATGTTGACGCTTTTCAAAACGACTTGTATTCCTAAGGACTTAGTAAGCAGGTTTGCAGCTATGGATTTTTGGATAATTGTTGTATTTTTGAAACATCATACATTGTGTTATTTTTGGATGTAATATCGTGAACAAATACAAAGTTGCAAACAGTGCATGTTGCTATCTGGAATGTATGATGTTTGTGTTGGGTTTTGAGCACTATAATACTCCTATGGTGCACATGCAACCCTAAATGCTTTGGATCTATGTTTTCTTTATGATACATGCATATTTTCAATTTTTCCAAAGCATTGTCCTAACTAGCGTACAAATTACCAAATGAATAATACATCTAGATAGATGACATACCTTTTAGAAGGACTAGTAGTTCTTGACCTTTGAAAGCTTGAGCACCTCAAGTGTGATGCCTCTATTGGTTCACAAGCACCAAAATGCAAGAGGATGATTTAAGAGAATAATCTACTTATCTCAAAGAGGAGAGGCAACCGAATTTGGTCCATGGGGGAGGGTCTATTTATAGTGTTGCACATGCTACGGTTACACTTGGTAAATCCGAATAACCCATGACTTTCCATATTTTCATGCTCCATGGATTTAACCTCCATGGACTATCCATGGATTAGTTTAGCCCATCTACATGATCATGGATCATTGGCCCACACTACAAGAATCATTGATTTACATAATCAATCCCCATATATTTAATTAGTCTCTTTTGATCACAAAATTATAAAATTAATTCTTGATCAATACTAATTAAATAATATGATTTTTCAATTAATATATTATACTTGTAATATATCAATAAATCATAAATAACCTTATTCTCAAAATCCATCCTATCAAATTGCACTGGTGAAGGCAACCCAAAAAGGACCATGCTACAATCGGGTCAAGTACATACCAGTTATAGTTATGGGCTTAGACACCAAATCCAACAGTCTCCCACTTAGATAAGTCTAATAACTATTACTGCTAATGCACTTCACGATCCGACTTAGGAATCGTAAGATTTTAAAAGCCGCTGTCGAACTCTGACCTAGTCAGTGACGCGTCCTTCAGATAAGTGATCATCTACTCCTCTGTTGTCAAGATATCTATGCGGACAAACACATGGAACATAGTTATACTTATTGTCCTGCAATTTGTTTCCCGATTTCCGATTCGTCTGACATAGAACATAACTGAACACATCAATTTAGTTCTGACCGGGCCCAACACATAAGTCAAAACAGAATCATCGAGGGGCCCAAGATATTGCTTTTAATCCTCTTAGGATAAAAGGAACATATAAACTTCGACATTATATGCTTGTACTAAATACTTATCAAATCATGCATAATGACACGTTTTATAACATCAAGTTACTGATGCGTTTTTTTGCCATCAATGCACAACCGAATCGTAGTCAACAACTCATAGATATTGGTTTGAAGATTATATGATATTATCGTCTCAAAATCACTCGTAATAAACTCCATGAGGTGATTCAGGTGAGTGCGGGTTGAATCCAATACTCAAATCTTATTTCAGGAGCATTCATGAATAGTGTAGCACACTTTTGCTATGTCTAACTCCTTAGACAATCTACAAGCCAACTCATGACAGTCTTATTTCATACTTACTTCCAACGTATGATCGACTGTGGATAGTTTGAATAATAATAATAATAATAATAATAATAATAATAATAATAATAATTCTGGAAGTAAAAACATGTAAAGTGAAACAATAGTAAATAATTGACACAAGACAATAACTTTACTAAATAAAACTCCTTTTATTCAATCATCAAATGTCAATTACAATTTAGCTATTACAAGTTTCGATTTATCTAATTACTAAAACTAATATCGTCCTTTAGGCCAATGCCCCTCGCATGCTGCAAGTGCTTAACCCAGGTTAGTCCCTTTGTAAGAGGATCTGCTGGGTTGTCCTCTGACGATATCCCCTTTACCACGAGGTGTCCTTCTTCTACTTGATGTCTTATGAAGTGGTACTTTCTATCAATATTCCTGGATCTACCATGATCTCTCAGTTCCTTGGTTAACGCAACCACCCCTTCATTATCGCAGAAAATCTCCATAGGCTCCTTTATGGATGGAATGACTCCAAGGTCTCCGATGAAGTTTTTCAACCATATCGCCTCCTTCGATGCTTCGCTTGCTGCTACGTACTCTGATTCACACGTTGAATCAGCTACAGTCTCCTGCTTGGAACTTTTCCATGTCACTGCTCCTCCATTCAGGGTAAACACCAAGCCCGAATGAGAGCGGAAATTATCTCTGTCGGTCGGAAAGCTGACGTCACTATACCCTATCACTCTCAAGACATCACTCCCACCTAGGATAAGGACCCATTAGTCCTCCGCAGGTACTTAAGAATGTTCTTAACTGCAGTCCAATGAGTTTTACCAGGATTCCCTTGATATCTGCTGACCATGCTCAAAGAAAATGCCACATCAGGGCGAGTACAAGTCATAGCATACATGAATGAACCAACTGCGGAAGCATATGGTATACGACTCATCTCTGCTATCTCAACCTCTATACTCGGACTCTGAGTCTTACTCAGTTTGGTATTGCTCAGGATAGGTAGGTTACCTTTCTTGGAGTTCTCCATGCTGAAACACTTCAACACCTTGTCCAAGTAGATACTTTGACTAAGTCCTATTAGCCTTTTACTCATGCTCTCAATATCCTTATCCCTAGGATATAAGCAGCTTCGCCGAGGTCCTTCATAGCGAAACACTTCCCAAGCTAGGACTTAACCTCCTGCAAGGTTGGGATGTCATTTCCTATGAGCAGTATGTCATCTACATACATTACCAGAAAGCTCACTATACTCCCACTAGCTTTGACATATACACATGACTCATCCTCGCTTCTCGAAAAACCAAACTCTTTGACTTTTTCATCAAAACAAAGATTCCATCTACGAGATGCTTGCTTCAATCCATAAATGGATTTCTCAAGCTTGAACACTCTATTAGGGTACTTTGCATTGACAAAACCCTCTGGCTGAACCATGTAAACATCTTTAGCCAACTTTCCATTAAGGAAAGCGGTTTTGACATCCATTTGCCATATTTCATAATCATGAAATGCAGCTATGGCTAGCATAACCCTTATAGATTTAATCTTCGCTACTGGTGAGAAGGTCTCATAATAGTCAACTCTCGGAGTTTGGGTAAAGCCCTTCGCAACCAGTCGCGCTTTATATGTGTGTACTTTCCCATCCATGTCGGTCTTCTTTTTTGAAGATTCATTTGCACCCGACTATCTTACGACCCGGTACATTATCAACCAAGTTCCAAACTTGATTGTCATACATGGACTAAATCTCGCTGTCCATAGCCTCTTTCCATTTTACAGACTCGGGGCCTGCCATGGCTTCCTTGTAGTTGTTAGGTTCATCCAAATTTACCAGTGTGCTATCACTGATAAATGTATCACCTTCAGTAGTAATATGGAAACCATAAAACTCAGGTGTATTCTAACTTTACTGGAACGCCTCATAAGTAAGGACTCGTCAATTAGATCAACTAGTTTCCTCCTCAGGTTGATTGCTAGTGTTTGAGGTTCCTTCACCGCTTGACTCTTGAACCTCTTCAAGGTCAATTTGCCTCCCACTGTTTCCTTTGCCAATGAGTTCTCTCTCACGAAAGAGTCCTCTCCTCGCAGCGAAGAAAACATTGTCACTTGGTCTGTAGAAGAGATATCCAAAGGATTTATGTGGGTAGCCCATGAAGATACATCGCTCACTCTGAGGTTCGAGCTTGTCGTGAGTTTCTTTTATCATAAAAGCCTCGCAACCCCAAACTTTGATGTGGTCTAATGTGGGAACTTTCCCTATCCACATCTCGTGAGGTGTTTTGGAAACCTTTTCGGTAGGGACTAGATTAAGGATATGGGTGGTAGTCTCTAAGGCATACTCCCAGAATGAGATAGGTAATGAAGCTCGACTCATCATGGAACGAACCATGTCTAGCAAGGTTCTATTGCGCCTCTCAGCCACACCATTAAGTTGTGGTGTCCTAGGTGGCGTCAATTGTCAAAACAATTCCACATTCCTTAAGATAGTCAAGGAACTCAATACTAAGATACTCTCCTCCTCGATCGAATCGCAACATCTTTATCTTCCTGCCCAATTGATTCTCCACTTGTTGCTTAAACTCCTTGAACTTTTCAAAAGTCTCCGACTTATGCTTGAGTAAGTAAATATACCCATATCTACTATAATCATCAGTAAAAGTCACATAGAAGCGGTTAGCATCCCTTGTGGCGGTTCTGAATGGTCCACACACATCAATGTGTATGAGATCCAACATACCTTCACCCCTTTCACAAGAACCAGTGAAGGGTGACTTGGTCATCTTTCCAAGTAAACAAGATTCGCAAGTATCATCCGACTTTAAGTCGAATGACTCCAAAACTCATTCCTTTTAGAGTTGGGCTATGCGCTTCTTATTGACATGTCCAAGACGACAATGCCACAAGCATGCCTTATCCAAATCATTGGAAGAATCAATATTCAACACATTATTTCCTAAGTTATCTACAATCATCACAGTTTCATATATACCATTGCAAGATAATGCTTCAAAATAAAATACACCATTACAATAAGCATAAATACCACCATTTTCATTATTAAAAGAAAATGTAAAACCTTGTTTTACAAACTGTGAAAGGAAATAACATTTCTCGCCATATCGACTGAGTAACAACAATTATTCAAATCTAAATTTAAACCATTACTAAGAAATAAAGAATAAACTCCAATCTTGGTCACAGGCAACACTTTCCTATTTCCCATGATTAAGTTTATCTTCCCGTGCTCCACATCCCTACTTCTTTTTAGTGGGCAAATCAGAACAAATGTGAATACCACAACCTGTATCAAGGACCCAATAATTAGCATGTGATGAGTTATTAGATTGAATAGTGTAAATACCTGCAAAGGAGGGCTTGATCTTCCCATCCTTTATGTCCTGTAAGTACTTGGGGAATCTTCGTTTCCAGTGCCCTTTATCATGACAGTGGAAGCACTCTACTTCCTTCGGATTAGTAGTGGGATTAACAGAACCAACTTTGGTGCCACTTGAAGAGGATCCATCAAGAGACTTTCCCTTGCGGCTCTTGTAGGGAACCTTCCTCTTCTTTCCTTTCCCATGTCCGATTGCCAGAACAGGGGCAACAGTAGTAGTAGGAGTAGACACAACCGACTTTCCTTTCAGGTTGCTTTCTGCAGTCCTAAGAAGGCCTTGAAGCTTGCTAAGAGTGACCTCATCCTTGTTCATATGATAAGTCATACGAAATTGATCATAACAAGAAGGTAAATAGTGTAGAATGATATCTATGGCCAACTCTTCATCAAAATTGACATTCAATTTAATCAAGCGGTCCACGAATCTCTGCATCTTTTGTAAGTGGGTCGTGATGGGTTCACCATCCTTCATTTTGGTTGTGATCATGGAGGAAATGATCTCATACCTCTCCTGCCGAGCACTTTGATGGTATTTTTCCATCAAATCATGATATATTTCATAAGGATAGTAGTCCTCATAGGACTTCTGCAGCTCAGTAGTCATGGTTGCAATCATAAGACACGACACCTTTGTCGCATCCCTCTCATGAGTAGTGTATTCAGCGATTTGTTCAGGAGTAGCAGTGCTGACATCAATCTCTTTGAGCTCTTTATCTAGGACATATTCTTTGTCCTCATAACGAATAGCCATCCTGATGTTTCGAATCCAATCATTGAAGTTCGAGCCATCGAAAATGACCCTCCCACATAGGTTCATGAGGGAGAAAGAGCCTGAAGGGATTGGGTTGGAAGCATTGTTTGGGATAGACATCTATAAAAGAAGAAGAAGGATTACCAAATACTTCCAATATGAAATATTAAGGTTAGGACCCAACACAATATTCTACAATTGCGAAGAGGGATGCTGTAATCCAATTGTAAAATATTTGAAGGTAGGTAAATGGCGATTTACCAATTTCCACCATGAAAAATGAAATAGATTATTAAGTTTTAACTGGATTTGAAATTCCTAGATCTTTGAGATTCATTGAACTTTTTCAATGGCATGTTTAAATCTCGATTGTGCCCTACAAGTTTGTGACTGGGATGCCGAGGATCACAAACATGGAGTGAATAACCATGCAAATTAGCTTGCTACACCCAACGTTACAAATCACCTAATCAATGTGCCGGTTAACCACACACGCTCCATTGATCAATGATTAACATCAAGTTACCCTTTGCCACACACTTTCAGTCCCAGATTAGTGTGCCGGTTAACCACACACGCTCCACTAACGACTTAATAAGGTGCAAAGTGTAATTTCATGGATTAGCACCTTTTCACATTTTTCCTAAACTAACTAAGATTGGGAATTTAATAAAAGTTTAGTTACTTTATATTTTTAATCAATATACTTTTAATGAGGGAGAATTAATGTCCTATCATACCCGTTCGGCAAACGACCCTCCACCAGTAAAGGAAGGAAGCGGTGGGTGAGAGTGGACACCCATTAAACTATCATTTTATAGGCAGTAACCTTATCCCCCCCCCCTTATAGACCGGCTTCGTGAATGAGGCCTACTAACGATATGACCGACTTTGTCTTATACATACATACATATATATATATATATATATATATATATATATATATATATATATATATATATATATATATTATTAAACTTATAATATTATAAAGTATAAGGGTTGAATTTTAATTTTTAAAACTCTAGGGTTTGGAATTAAAATTCATTAGTGTGACTTTACAAATTCCAAAACTTGAGTGGAAGTTTTGAAACTTGTCAAAACTCTTCACATTCATAACTTATGAGTTTAATTGGATTTTAATGTATGAGACCTTTCATTTTCCATAACTTGAGGACAAGTTATGGAGGTCATTAAAATTCATTTAGATCATTTTTCTAACAACTAAAATTATCACATAATCTATGATCTAACTATACTCATAATCAAGATAATTTCTAGTCAACAATTTGAAAGCAATTTTGTTTATCATATAAAAACAACAATTATTTTAAAACTTTGACAATTATCTTGTGGTTGGATGAGTACAAGCACTACCATATCATAAAAAACATTTCCAATAATCTCAAACAGTTTGTGGTAGTGTTCCGAATCCAAACCAGGCCAAGAAACTCGAAATTCTGCAAACAGAGCCTTGAACTCGTCGAGTACATGAACTGGACTCGCCGAGTTGTACATACTGAGTGGACTCATCGAGTCCGTTCATGTACTCGGCGAGTTCACCAGTCAGAGGCCAAAATTTCGACTTTTTCAGCTTTGAAAAACTAGTAAGCATCAAATGTAATAGAAAACAATCCTAGGCTCTGATACCACTGTTGGGTTTTGAGCACTATAACACTCCTATGGTGCACATGCAACCCTAAATGATTTGGATCTATGTTTTCTCTATTATACATGCATATTTTCAATTTTTCCAAAGCATTGTCCGAACTAGCCTACAAATTACCAAATGAATAATACATCTAGATAGATGACATACCTTTTAGAAGGACTAGTAGTGCTTGGCCTTTGAAAGCTTGAGCACCTCAAGTGTGATGCCTCTATTGGTTCACAAACACCAAAATGCAAGAGGATGATTTAAGAGAATAAGCTACTTATCTCAAAGAGGAGAGGCAACCGATTTTGGTCCATGGGGGGTCTATTTATTGTGTTGCACATGCTAGGGTTACACTTGGTAAACCTTAATAACCCATGAATTTCCACATTCTCATGCTCCATGGACTATCCATGGATTAGTTTAGACCATCTACATAATCATAGATCATTGGCCAACACTACAAGAATCATTGTTTTACATAATCAATCCCCATATATTTAATTAGTCTCTTTTGATCACAAAATTAATAAATTAATTCTTGATCAATACTAATTAAATAATATGATTTTTCAATTAATATATTATACTTATAATATATTAATAAATCATAAATAACCTTATTCTCAAAATCCATCCTATCAAATTGCACTGGTGAAGGCAACCCAAAAAGGACCATGCTACAATCGGGTCAAGTACATATCGGTTATAGTTATGGGCTTAGAGACCAAATCCAACAGTTTGGTTGCTATTTCTCATTTATAATCATTTGTTATGATCTTACAAGATGAAGTCACCCGCCTCCGGACGTTTCCGCCGTCCCGGTTTGGGGGTGTGACATAGTATTTGTACATGGTTTGTTCACTCATACAAGTTGAAATAAGACTTTATGCAATGGGAATGTTTTTTCTCAAATGGATAAGTGTCAGTTAATGGATTAAGTTGATCAACAGTTAATAAGTCCTTCGACACGTCTTTTTATTGTTTATTAAATTTCATATAATAAGTTATTTACATAATCAACATTTTTACTTGCATGGGATTGCAAGGGTATGAACTATTTATTTTTATACTTTTTAGTTAGAAAAGTTCCTTTAATTTATATAAATTGACATTCAAATATATTTATATAAAATACATTTTTAGTTATTAAAGTATGTAGTGTCAAAACCTATAGAAGTCACCATTTTGTTGGGGTATCTTTAAAACATGTATTATCAGGTAACTAAAGAGTTCCAGCTTTGTCCTCGGATATTATGGATTCCTTGTATTGTACTTTTGATGTTGACCATGTTTTATCATGATTGTTCTTATTGTTAAGGATAGGTAACATCGTTTGTAATGATGTAAGACACGTTCATTTTGTATTTGTTGGGCCTTATGTGTTGCGTCATTGTGGTTTATAGCTTAGTATGTTTTGTATCCGGGTTGGGCCTGTCCACTCGTTAATTATTATTAGGGTTTTACTATTTAATGTGCATGCATGCACCGTATCTTGTAGTCGTCACTTTTGAAAACCCTACACACCTTTACAGTAACAATTCTTTATCGATCGCTTCTAAGGTTGTGAATAATAATCATTCGACACATTTGATCTTCATTATGTGTTCTTAATTCTTTTACCTGTTTGAATCTATACGATCACTCAAGTTTCATTCTAAACAATTGGTATCAGAGTAGGAGACTGTGTATTCCATACGTATCTCTTCTGTTAAAAGAGCTTTTAGTGTTTCCGCTTTAATAGGATCTGGAATCTGCCGTCTTCTTCGATTTCATCGATTACAGACGTTGGATCTTGATCTTTATTTTACTCTAAGCTCAATATTAGGTTTACACACCTGGTTCTTACAGGTTTTTATCAAATCGACAACATGAAACCTGACGATTCTGACGTTAACTCAATCAATCTTTCAAGTGGTATTGAATCTACAACAAGGATCCCTATTCTGTTTCCAAACGACTATGAAGTGTGGGCACTGCACTTTGAAGATTACGTACTATGGCTTGAAGACCACGGTTCATTAATATGGGATGCCATAAACAAGGAGATGTTTGCTCACATAGGTACAAAAAGGGTTATTAAAACTCAAGTTGAGTATAACTCTCTTCTTCTCGATGTTGAAAACATACCACAGGATGAAAGAGACAAGCTAATCAGCAATGTCAAGGTAATGAGGATTATTTGCTTTGCTTTACCTGCCGACACGTTTTTCTTAGTAAGCTCCTGCGAAACCGCAAAATAAATACGGGATAGGCTTAGAGAATTATACTCAAGCGACGCTGATCTTGAACATTCCATCCAGACTCTATTACTTTCAGAGTTTGGAGCCTTCGTTCAGAAGCCTGAGGAGAAGCTGGACCAAATGTTCAACCGTTACAACCATCTATTAAGCAGGATGGTGAAGCACAAGATCAAACGTGAACTGATAGAGCAGAAGGTAACGTTTATGAATGGGTTAAGGTCTGAGTGGAAAGTTGTGGTGTCGACAGTTAAAGCACATGAGCAGTTCAAAAAATTCTCCTTGGCTAAGCTCGTTGGTATTTTAACGTCACATGAGGATGAAGTGACAAGTGAGGGAAAGGTTTTTTCTGGAATGGGTTCTTTAGCTCTTGTGGCAAATGGTAAAAATATTGTTGATGATGATTCGGAGTTAGATCTCTCCGATTATGAACTCTCAAAGGAAGAGTACGCTATGATGGTGTCCAACCCTAAGAGGTTCGCAAAGAAGAATTTCGGTCGTAACAAAAACCGAAACTGGAAAGGGAGTTACAATTCTGAGAAAGTGAAGGATGAGAGTGCGAACAACTCTCAAAAGGAAGAAACAAAGAAAGAGAAGAAACTTGTAGGTGACTCCGGCATGCTGTGACGATTGAATGAGAAGAAGGAAGTGGAGGATGATGAGGCTTATTTCCTCAGAAAGCTGGTGGAAATTAAGAAGAAGAAAAGTGCTGAAGATGCTAAACCTGCTTCAATTGTGCAGGAACAGGATGATGAGTTTGGTAGAGTCGAAGTGTGGTCGACTGACTCTGAAGACGAAGAGGTTCGTAGGCCAACTCATGGGATGTAACACCCTGCTATTTTCTTCTTGCAAATCAATCCAATTCAATCAAAAGTTAGACTCGTTTCTGCTATATGTTTACTGTGTTTAAAGCCAGTATGAGAGTCTATAAGCCTAGTACACTTAAGGATTGGGTGTTATGAAGTATTAGCTCGAGATCAGAAGGCTATTCACGAACCAGAAAGTCTAACACATGAGGTTCACGGTCGTAAACCTTATTCACGGCCGTGTACACTCCTCTAGCCGTGAACCACCCTCCACATATATAGGATAACTTCATTTTTACTTCATTTCTCCAAAATCCAGACGTGAAGTATCCATTCTCTCTCAAGTATCATCAAGAGAAGGCTCACTTTTCACTCCAAAAACGTAAGCATCTCATCCCTATTCTTGTTTATGCTTAGAAACCTCTTTGTTCTAGCATTGATTCATCATTGTTCTTCATCATCTTCAAGATCTTCAAGGGTGTACGGCCGTAAACCCTTCATAAGATCTTGGGGCGTAAACCCTCCCATGGCCGTGAACTCCTTTCTTTGAATCACATGTGATTATAACACTTCATTTTAAGTGTTTCCTAGCACCTAAGCTTGTTTACCTTACATGATTAGTTGTTATATACACTAATAAAATACATATATATCTCAATATATGCCAATTTGGATCCATTTGTGCTTGGGACTTCATTTGGCATACCAAATATTCTATATCATATCTTCCATCAAATCTCCAACATAAAGTGAGTTCATACCCCTATAATCTACCTTTTAAATGGTTTTAAATACTTTTAGGGGGGGGATACAAGTTGAACACAATTAGATTGTGTTAATATTTACCTATGATAACAATCACACAAAAGGTTTAATGCTGATTATTAAACTAGTATATAATAAAGGACTATTAATGGTTAATTCTATAATTTCTTAGTTTATACATCAGAGTTATATATAATTAATATCCGATAGGCAGTGGAATGTGTGACTTCCGTCTCATTTCCTGTTCCTTGTTTGGTTGTGGGCTTAGGGCAAATTCACACATTCAACTGTCCGTTCAATATTAGGTTATATATAGTTAGTATAAACTAAGTGATTATAGTAAGAACTATTGTGGATACCATTCTTCTAGAGAATCATTAATGTTAATTCTTATGCTTTTAAAATCTCGTGTCTAAAATAAGGATTACCAAATACTTCCAAAATGACTTAAAGTCATGTAAACTCTTTTAAATGTTTTTATAACTCTTTAAACTTATAATTGTGAAAATCACGTTTATATATGTATAAGTATATAAATAAGACTTAAAGGGCTTAGGACTAATGAGTTGCCTGATTTCCTTTTCCTTGTTTGGATGTGGGCTTAAGGTGGTGTTATTTGTCCAAATGTCGTTTCCTTCTTAATTATATATATATATATATATATATATATATATATATATATATATATATATATATATATATATATATATATATATATATATATATATATATATATATATATATACATATATGAATATAAAAGGTTACTTCAATTTGTATCATTACCTTTGTATCACACTGAACAAAGGGGTACATTCATGAGAGATCATGCTAAACGGATAGACCATATAAATTATAATACGTATAATTTATGATTCAAAACTAAATATACATGTATGATTCACGATTGTATACTTTACATTCCTAAGTATATTAGGAAAGGAAAGTACTAACAATTCATTTATTTACACCAGGATACGTATAATACTTTTAGTATATGGATAATATATTAAGGAAGTAATAATACATCATACCGGGTCTGCACTAACAGGGGTACAAATAAAACGTACCAGGGTTAGCAATCACAGGGTAATAACCAGTAGTGTAATTTATAAGAAATACTACTGCACCAATCACTTTTCACGAAACAGAATAGAACGGTTTTATGAGATTAAAACTACTTATCACCAATCAGAATAGAACGGTTTTATCGGATTAAAACTACTTTTCATAATACAACAGAAAATATAGGATTTTCTGGAACTAAATCAATCACTTTCTTAAAACTAAAGCAACCATAACTAATACTTATGAACTCACCAGCTTAAACGTTGATACTCTCTTTCAAAATAACTTGTATTCTCAGGAATCCAGTAGACAGGTTCATTCCCGGAGCTTTTGAGAAGACAGCTTAGTATCGTGTTGCGTCTTTTGTCTTATATCGTATCTACTTTGTTGTTTGAATATGTAATGTTTAAACACTTATGTAAAACTTATACTGATTAATGCAATGGTTGTTTGTACTTTGATTACTATAATGCATATGTTGTGATACTTACATGACGTCCTCGGCACCCAAACGTTTCCGCCGTTCTGGTTTGGGGGTGTGACAGATTGGTATCAGAGCATTGTTTATATTGAACTCAGTATATCAGTCATAATAGATATACAACCAAAAACACATTGGGATAAAAACACTCTGACCAAGAATTATACTTTAAAAATATATCAATATTTTATAAAAGTATAAGTACATGCAGAATATATATATACTAGAACGAGTATCACAAGAAGAACAAAACAAAAGTATTTGGATGTTGGACATTACAGTTAAACCTGGACGGTTATGTAATGATATCTGGGATCAATATAGCCTGATCAACTATATTCATTTGAGATATGACCAACATGTGTTTGGGAGTGATTGTGGTGTTGCAACAAGTCTTAAACTTAGCTAGATACTAGAAGAATACTAGAACCAAACATAAAGCTTAAAATACTATAGGAGTATTTTATGATGCTATAGTCACAAAACTGGAAACTTATCAACTTCTTATATCAAGAAGTTCTAGAATCAAATATATAATTAAAATACTATAAGAGTATTTTAGATACCATAAATAAACTTTTGGGAAATGTTAAAAAGATCTTTTCTGGTAAGTCTATAATTATTAAGTGGATACGTTAAGGTTATATATAGTTGAGATTTTATAGACTTAGAATATGTGATTTTCACTCTACTTCCTTTTCCTTGTTTGAATGTGGTTTTAGAGTAGGATCACTTATTCGAAAGTCTATTTGATCAGGATTATATATAATCTGTATACACTATGTGATTACAGAAAGACCGGAATAGATCATCCTCGTAAAAGATTAGTTTTAATAAATATGTTTTATTAATCTCGTAGATTCTTTAGACACTTCCATTCTCGCGCAACCGATACACCTAGACCTTACAAATAGCCAACAGAGGAGTTGAGACAGAACCAAAAGAGGGTTCATGAGGAGGATTCCGAGAAAGAAACAGATAAGGAGTAGAGAAACTATAGAAACCACCAAGTGCCTTTACCTAATTAAGGACACCAATGAGAGGTTTGCATGAACTTTCGGGATTCGAACACTCCATTATGAAGTAATGGGGATCAGTGTCAGAATCGAAAGTAAGAAGGACACCATATAGATACTAGGAGAGAACAAATCATTACCGCCGAGAATAGAACTGAGAACAGAGGAAAACCACGTGTGATTCATGTGAATTGCTTGAGCGCCTTTTCATCTCATTAATAACTAATAAATTAATGCAACCTAGTGAGTTAATGATTACATTACTCACATTAGGTATTAAGCTTATCATCTTTTCCCATCATGGCTAATAACAGAAAATCGGATTATGAAATCTCAATTGAGAGTGATTATTTTCTCAAATTCATAAGTCTAATCCATATAGACTCTATTATGAATTGTTTTCAAATCTTTCCGAAGTTGGAGTATGACATTCTCCGACCAAAGATAACTTAGTTTGGTTGACACTCGGTTTGTAACCATTCTAGAAACTTACTTTTACTCTTTACCAGGACTGTATCATAGGGATGTAGGTCGAATCATTGAGAATAGGATACACAAACGAAAAATTTATATGTGTATATATATAAATTATTAAAATACATCTAGAGGCAACCATCGTTGCTCACAAACTCATTTTCTCATCGCGTAGCAGAATCATGCCTCCGAAGAAACATAACCAACCCACCAGTAAAACACCAATCCTTCAGATAGATTCAGCGCACGTTTCAAGCTGCAGTCACAGCAGCCGTAACAGCTGTCATGGATCACCTTAATGCTAACAACACAAATGTTAGTGGAAATGTAATCGACAATCCCGATCGTGGTGATAACCAATTTCAGCAACAAGTGCCTACTTGTAAAGACACTCCGAACCTCAAACTTAATATCCTGAAACGAAAGTTCGAGAACGATAAAGGGATTTATTCAACTCAAGGACCTACTGAAGGGCAACAAACTGGGGCAGTCAATACCCCATTCAGCCTTGTCATTCCAACACCGACTACATCATATTTGGGAAACCTCCCATACTGCAGCAAGTGCAACTACCATCATCATGGAGTCTGCCGAGTGTTGCGTTGCATTAGATGCAACATGAAAGGGCACATCGCCCGCATATGTAGGACCCCGGTCGAGTTCATTACTTCAACTACCATTACTGGAACCAGTCCAATATGCCATATTTGTGGTGAAATAGGACTTTTAAGAGGGACTGTCCCACAGAGAAAAACGACGGGGGAGCAGGAGTAGTTTGACCCCATAGAATGGGGAAGCATCAAAGAACCCTGCTATATTTCGGTACGCTTCCAAACCCCAATAATTATTTATAACTATGATTACTCTCTCGTTCAATTTAAATCACAGTATTCATATAAAATTTGAAACCCTAACCGGTAAGCTATGATGGCTTAGTGTATACATAAGGGTCATTTATAATTAAGATTTGTAGATTTAGAGTGAGTGATCCTGCCTCATTTCCTGTTCCTTGTTTAGTTGTGGATTTAGGGCAGGGTCGCTCAGTCAACTGTCTTACGAATCTTAATTATATATGACTTGTGTACACCAAGCGATGATAGCGAGAGACCTAGTAGGAATCTTTTCATGAAAGTTCATTAATTCAAATTATCAGAACCCGTGTATTGTTAGTGCTCGTCAAAATTCAGATCAAAAGTTCGTGGTATTAATACCAAGGACAAAACCGAAAGCACTGAACAACATATGTGCATATCTAGCACATTGTCCTGATAATCTTTTCTTCCAAATCGACTTAATAATTATTTTTCGTCGAGGAGTTCTGACATCATCAGTTGACATGGTTTGGCTTGGTCCTTATCATGCAAAATTCTTATGCTGTGTAAAAAGAACTTTTTCCTTAAATCAACCGTTAGATGAAATCCTTCCAATCCATAACGAAAACTCTTATATCACCTCCCACTTCAAAACTTCAAAAGTACCCATGCGAGGGGTACCACGCTCTTCTAGCCTACTCAGTAGATAGGAAACTTGAAGCGAAAAGCACCAAAGAAACCTCAGAAGTCAGTAACCACTAAAGTATCCCCAAATAGATCTCATAAGAAAATCATTTGTATCCCAGGTCAAGTTCAATAATAGAGACTAAGAACTCATTAGGTTAATCTATCGATGCTAAGTGTATACGCGAAAGTGGTATATAATTTAGACTTAACAAGATTTAGGATGTGTGATTCCGCCCTACCTCCTGTTCCTTGTCTGGTTGTGGACCTGGGGCAGAGTCACCCATCCGAATGTTTTGTCAAATCTAAATTATATACGACTTGTATACATGAGGTGATGGTGGATGAACCAAGTATGAGTCTTATCATGAACTTCTGAGCAAAAGCCTGCAGGCTTACTATAACAATCGGAGATACCTGAATGGGAGTGGCATTGGATTATAATGGGCTTCATAATCAAGTTACACAAGGCAACAGGTGGACTTGATGCCATTTTGGGTGATCGTCGACAGATTTACCAAGTCCGCACACTTCCTGCCATTCTAAAGAAACAGGCAAAATAGAGAAGTTAACTAGAACATGTGTCCGAGAGATTAGTTAGACTGCACGGTGTTCCAATTATTTGTTATCTCCGTTCGAGATAGTAGAATCACTTCCCAGTTCAGTTAGTCACTTCAGAAATATTTGGGAACTAGGCTAGTCATGATGCATAGCCTACCATCCTTAAACCGACAGACATAATAAGAGAACGATTCAAGCATTAGAAGTCATGCTGAGAGCATATGTGATCGACTTTGGTAAAGCATGGCATACCCATTTATCAACTAGTCGAGTTCTTTACCATGCTAGCATTTAAAGTTGCTCCATTAGAAACCTTCTATGGTCGCAAGTGCAAATCCTCACTACACTAGATTAAAGTAGGTGACACGAAACTAGCTAGAGGCCCAATTTCCAGACGGCACCTTCGCTGGTCCGGAATTCATTCGAGAAACTACCGAGAAGAGAGTACGAATCAGGAAGCGACGTAAAGCTTCCAGAGTCAATCAGAAAAGCTACGCCTTCAATAGGAGGAAACCCTTGGATTTTCAGTTGGTGACCTCGTCATGTGATGGTCTCACCCTGGAAGGACAAGATATGTTTCGGAAAACATGGAATACTAAATCCAAGGTACATAAGATCATTTGAGATTCTTGTTAGATTTGGTCCTGTAGCTTATAGTCCTCGACTACCTCAAGAATTCAATAATATACATTCTACCTTCCATGTCTTTATCTTGAAAGGTGTTTATCCGCCAAGACCTTTGTTTTCCCACTCGATTTGATCGAGGTAAAAGAGAACCTCAACTTTGTGGAAGAATCCGTAGAAATCCTAGATAGCGAAGTCGTTAGGACTAATCAGATCCCTATCCCAATAGTGAGAGTCCGCTTAAAGTGCATAGCGAGGACCCAAATTCACTTAGGGTCGAGGGGATTATCAGAACCATAAGTATCTACCTTTTTCCCTTTGTCCATGTATATACATTAAACTAAATTTCGGGATGAAATTCTCTCTAACGGGGGGATAATGTAACACCCCGTTATTTTCTTCTTGCAAATCAATCCAATTCAATCAAAAGTTAGACTCGTTTCTGCTATCTGTTTACTGTGTTTAAGGCCATTATGAGATTCTATAACTTAAGGATTGGGTGTTATGAAGTATTAGCTCGAGATCAGAAGGCTGTTCACGAACCAGAAAGTCTAACACATGAGGTTCACGGCCGTAAACCTTGTTCACGCCGTGAACACTCTTCTAGCCGTGAATCACCCTCCACGTATATGGGATAGCTTCATTTTTACTTCATTTCTCAAAACTCCAGCCATGAACTATCCATTCTCTCTCAAGTATCATCAAGAGAAGGCTCACTTTTCACTCCAAAAACGTAAGCATCTCATCCCTATTCTTGTTTATGCTTAGAAACCTCTTTGTTCTAGCCTTGATTCATCACTGTTCATCATTGTTTATCATTGTTCTTCATCATCTTAAATATCTTCAAGGGTGTACGGTCGTAAACCCTTCATAAGGGCCGTAAACCCTTCATAAGATCTTGGGCCGTAAACCCTCCCATGGTCGTGAACTCCTATACTTGGCTATGAACTCCTTTCTTTCAATCACATGTGATTGTAACACTTAATTTCAAGTGTTTCCTAGCACCTAAGGTTGTTTACCTTACATGATTAGTTGTTATATACACTAATAATACACATATATATATGTCAATATATGCCAATTAGAATCCATTTGTGCTCGGGACTTCATTTGGCATGCCAAATATTCTATATCATATCTTCCATCAAATCTCCAACATAAGGTGAGTTCATACCCCTATAATCTACCTTTTAAATGGTTTTAAATGCTTTTAGGGGGGGATACAAGTTGAACACAATTAAATTGTGTTAATATTTACCTGTGATAACAATCACACAAAAGGTTTAATGCTGATTATTAAACTAGTATATCATAAAGGACTATTAATGGTTAATTCTATAATTTCTTAGTTTATACATCAGAGTTATATATAATTAATATCCGATAGGCAGTGGAATGTGTGACTTCCGCCTCATTTCCTGTTCCTTGTTTGGTTGTGGGCTTAGGGCAGATTCACACATTCAACTGTTCGTTCGATATTAGGTGATATATAGTTAGTATAAATTAAGTGATTATAGTAAGAACTATTGTGGATACCATTCTTCTATAGAATCATTAATGTTAATTCTTATGCTTTTAAAATCACGTGTTTAAAATAAGGATTACCAAATACTTCCAAAATGACTTAAAGTCATGTAAACTCTTTTAAATGTTTTTATAACTCTTTAAACTAATAATTGTGAAAATCATGTTTATATATGTATAAGTATATAAATAAGACTTAAAGGGCTTAGGACTAATGAGTTGCCTGATTTCCTTTTCCTTGTTTGGATGTGGGCTTAAGGTGGTGTTATTTGTCCAAAGGTCGTTTCCTTCTTAATTATATACATATATATATATATATATATATATATATATATATATATATATATATATATATATATATATATATATATATCATACATATATGAATATAAAAGGTTACTTTAGTTGGTATCATTACCTTTATATCACGCTGAACAAAGGGGTACATTCATGAGAGATCATGCTAAATGGATAGATATATAATTTATAATAGGTATAATTTATGATTCAAAACTAAATATACATGTATGATTCACGACTATATACTTTACATTCCAAGTATATTAAGAAAGGAAAGTACTAACAATTAATTAATTTACACCAGGATACGTATGATACTTTTAGTATATAGATAATATATTAAGGAAGTAATAATACATCATACCGGCTTTGCACTAACAGGGGTACAAATACAACGTATCAGGGTTAGCAATCACGGGGTAATAATACATCATACCGGGTTTGCACTAACAGGGGTACAAATACAATGTACCAGGGTTAGCAATCACGGGGTGATAATACATCATACCGGGTTTGCACTAACATGGGTACAAATACAACGTACCAGGGTCAGCAATCACGGGGTAATAATACATCATACCAGGTTTGCACTAACAG
This sequence comes from Lactuca virosa, assembly GCF_052849685.1. Lineage (NCBI taxonomy): Eukaryota > Viridiplantae > Streptophyta > Magnoliopsida > Asterales > Asteraceae > Lactuca > Lactuca virosa. The sequence goes on from NC_136434.1 coordinate 256,967,417, forward strand.
GGGTACAAATACAACGTACCAGGGTTAGCAATCACGGGGTAATAATACAATATACCGGGTTTGCATTAACAGGGGTACAAATACAATGTACTAGGGTTAGCAATCACGGGGTAATAATGAATCTTATTGATTTACACCAGTAGTGTAATTTATAAGAAATACTATTGCACCAATCACTATTCACCAAACAGAATAGAACGATTTTATGGGATTAAAACTACTTATCACCAATCAGAATAGAACGGTTTTATGGGATTAAAACTACTTTTCATAATACAACAGAAAATATAGGATTTTATGGAACTAAATCAATCACTTTCTTAAAACTAAAGCAACCATAACTAATACTAACGAACTCACCAGTTTAAACGCTGATACTCTCTTTCAAAATAACTTGTATTCTTAGGATTCCAGTAGACAGGTTCATTCCCGGAGCTTTTGAGAAGACAGCTTAGTATCGTGTTGCGTCTTTTGTCTTATACCGTATCTACTTTGTTGTTTGAATATGTAATGTTTAAACACTTATGTAAAACTTATACTGATTAATGCAATGGTTGTTTGTACTTTGATTACTATAATGCATATGTTGTGATACTTACATGACGTCCTCGGCACCCAAACGTTTCTGCCGTTCTGGTTTGGGGGTGTGACAGATTGGTATCAGAGCATTGTTTATATTGAACTCAGTATATCAGTCATAAAAGATATACAACCAAAAACACATTGGGATAAAAAAACTCTGACCAAGAATTATACTTTAAAAATATATCAATATTTTATAAAAGTATAATTACATGCAGAATATATATATACTAGAACTAGTATCACAAGAAGAACAAAACAAAAGTATTTGGATGTTGGACATTACAGTTAAACCTGGACGGTTATGTAATGATATCTGGGATCAATATAGCCTGATCAACTATATTCATTTGAGATATGACCAACATGTGTTTGGGAGTGATTGTGGTGTTGCAACAAGTCTTAAACTTAGCTAGATACTAGAAGAATACTAGAACCAAACATAAAGCTTAAAATACTATAAGAGTATTTTATGATGCTATAGTTACAAAACTGGAAACTTATCAACTTCTTATATCAAGAAGTTCTAGAATCAAATATATAATTAAAATACTATAAGAGTATTTTAGATACCATAAATAAACTTTTGGGAAATGTTAAAAAGATCTTTTCTGGTAAGTCTATAATTATTAAGTGGATACGTTAAGGTTATATATAGTTGAGATTTTATAGACTTAGAATATGTGATTTTCACTCTACTTCCTTTTCCTTGTTTGAATGTGGTTTTAGAGTAGGATCACTTATTCGAAAGTCTATTTGATCAGGATTATATATAATCTGTATACACTATGTGATTACAGAAAGACCGGAATAGATCATCCTCGTAAAAGATTAGTTTTAATAAATATGTTTTATTAATCTCGTAGATTCTTTAGACACTTCCATTCTCGCGCAACCGATACACCTAGACCTTACAAATAGCCAACAGAGGAGTTGAGACAGAACCAAAAGAGGGTTCATGAGGAGGATTCCGAGAAAGAAACAGATAAGGAGTAGAGAAACTATAGAAACCACCAAGTGCCTTTACCTAATTAAGGATACCAATGAGAGGTTTGCATGAACTTCCGCGATTCGAACACTCCATTATGAAGTAATGGGGATCAGTGTCAGAATCGGAAGTAAGAAGGACACCATATAGATACTAGGAGAGAACAAATCATTACCGCCAAGAATAGAACTGAGAACAGAGGAAAACCACGTGTGATTCATGTGAAGTGCTTGAGCGCCTTTTCATCTCATTAATAACTAATAAATTAATGCAACCTAGTGAGTTAATGATTACATTACTCACATTAGGTATTAAGCTTATCATCTTTTCCCATCATGGCTAATAACAGAAAATCGGATCATGAAATCTCAATTGAGAGTGATTATTTTCTCAAATTCATAAGTCTAATCCATATAGACTCTATTATTTTAATATTACCCAGTTAGATCTTGATTATGAAATTGGAAAGAAAATTCATAAGATGATTTTGCCCTTCCTTGAACTGAAAGAGGACGAAATCGATGCAGATTGTTACAGGTGCGAATCCATCGTCTCATCTGACGAAGTCTCGGATGCTTACAGAATAGGACAGGAGAAAATTGAATCTTACATAAAGTCCAAAGATCACAAAAATATGTTGAAACAACTTTTGAATGAAAATGACAAAGAGAAAATCAAATCTGATACTGTGCAGAAGTTTGACTCATTAAACACTAAGTTGAGTTCAGAAAACAAACTTATTGTTGATAATACATCTGAATTCGACGATGATAGTGATATTAGTGAAATCTCTGTAGAGGATGAGGTTGATTGCTCTGAATTTGTTAAAAGCGAACCTGAACATGCGAAAGTCTTAATTCCTGTGAATTCAGTTGAATTTGCACGTTTTTCTGAAGCTAAATCAAAAGTTTTAAAATAAAAAGCAACTGTTTTTCCAAAATTTCAAACTGTTCCCAATCAAGTTTTCGCAACCAAGGGACTGAATAAAAATCAGACAGCAGAACTAACGTCCATGGTCGAAGATGTAACAACCAGTTATTTCTGGTCAATAAAGGTCAAGTAAGTCAAACGAGTTAAACGTAAGTCAAATAATTAAATATTTTAAATTAAATAAGGAAAATTAAAATTTCATTTAAGGTTTTCGGTTTTTGGAATCAAAAACCACCAAAACCGAAAACCTCATTTGTGAAACAATTATGACCGAAATCAAAGGCATGACCGAGAACCCTCTTAGGCCGAGAACCACTCCACCAAGAACCCTTATCTGAGGACCCACCTAGACCGAGAACTACTTGGACTGAAATCTCCTTTGGACCGAAGACCTTGATCTCTGTTGAAGCTTAGACCGAAATCACTTATGATTTCGGTTAGGATAGGCCGAAATCCTTGATTTTAAACGGTGGCACACTATTCAAGATGATAAAATACACATTCTAATGCATATATCACATCACTTTTACCTTTATATATATATATATATATATATATATATATATATATATATATATATATATGTATATATATATATATACATATATATATATATATATATATATACATATATATATATATATATATATATATATATATATATATATATATATATATAACCGAAATCCTAAAGCATAAGTCTCATTTTCACTTCAAAGACCTTCCACATTTTCTCTCAAAACCCATACATACGTTTTCAAATCTTCAAGCTTTCCAAGAACATCATCAAGATATTCCCAGGAACTCATCAAATATTCCCAGAAAAACTATTTTAAATAGTTTGATTCTTAGAAAACTTTGTAAGTCACCTTATTTAAAATAGTTTTATTTAACACTTTAAATTGTTAGTTATCTAATTTGCACCTATATTACGTGTCTAAAACATAGGATACGACTATATTCATCAGTTCTAACTCGGAGAACAACACCATTGACATTGTTATCAGGCGAAGAACATACTCGAGGTGAGTTCATATCCTTACAGTTTTCAATATTTTTCTATGTTTTTAGCGGGGAATACAAGTAAAACATAAGAATACTTATGTTAATATACAAATCGTTATATATGTTTTCTATATTTCATGCGAAAATGCTATAATACATGAAATATCGTTACCTTCAAATTCAAGAACGCACACATACATGGTTTTCGTATAAATACACTACGGTTTTCTTACAATATATATATATATATATATATATATATATATATATATATATATATATATATATATATATATATATATATATATATATATATATATATATATATGAAACGAGTATAAATGGATTCAATAAATAAACTATATAAATATAGTTTACAAGATGTTAACCGTTTTGGTAATATGTTGAGCAAAAGGGTATAATTATATAAACACATATATATAATTATTATTTTATTTCATTTTATTATCATGATAAATTGATAATAGTATACAAAGGATTCATCATTTCAATGATACATTTTTATAAACTATAATAGGTATAGTTTATGAGACATACACACTATTCTACCTTTTCAAGATACAATATAAAATAATTATTCCAAAGTATAATTATTTTATACCATGTAACCACTATAAAAGGGTGATACATACATTTACAAGAAAAAGGACTTTTCATCATATTACACGTAAACAGTCAATATAGCTTTGTGAGACACGTCTTCAAGTACTTACCTAAGTACCAACAAAAGTCCTGTTTTTATAACCAGAGTCTACTGGAGGGAGAGCGTGACAATTTTGTATAGATCTATATGAGACTGACAATCCTGCACCTAAACTGTTAGCTATAGTTAGACCGGCAGGTATGGCATGACAAATGTCGAAACATTTCGTCACCTGAAGAACGTCGTAACAGGCCAACAGTCGCTAAGTATGGTTATAATAACTCACAATGGATATTAACAATACGTTTGGTTTACGAATACATACATGTCTTCAAATGGTTTTATTTATATAAAACTACATTACATTATTTTCCAGTACAATATAGTTTACATTTCTGGAAACATACATCAAGAAGCGTGTTACACAGATACAACTAAAGTACATTATTTTCCAGTACAATACATTTTACATTTTCGAAAACATGCATTCAAATGGTTTTATAAAGATATAAAACTACATTTACTACTTCATAGTACAACATTTCCTATACATTTTCAGTCTTAGGGTATTTAAGACTACATTACATCTAAAAGAAAATATTGGATTTTCTGGAAGAACACACTATCATTTTCAAGGAACAATGACATACCTTTCTCATACAAAATGATTATGAACTCACCAACTTAATTATTGACATTCTTTTTCGAAACTACTTGTATTCTCAGGAAATCACTAAGACAGGTAACAACAAGCTTTTGAAGATGAGACGTTAAGACGTCAGTCAAGTCCTATATATCATCATATTGTAATTGATTTTTGAAACATGTAACACATACAAACCATGTAACTTTATCAATTATATCTATGATGGTTGTGTTTGCTTTGATCTCTATTATTCAATTGTTATGATACTGTACATGACATCATCCGCCCCAAGACGTTTTCGCCGTCTTATCGGTTCGGGGGTGTGAAAGATTGGAATCAGAGCATTGTTTATAGTGAACTACATATATCAAACCATATAAGATATACAACTATAAATACAATGGGGCTAAAACTCTCTGACAAAAAGTATACTTTTAAAATATAAATATTTTTATAAAATTATACATACGTGCATATATACCAAAAACCATATCATAGTAAGAACCATATAAAAGTATTTAGATAAGTTGGACGTTGCGGTTAAGCCTAGATAGTTATGTAATCATATATGGGATAAATATAGCATGATCAACTATATTTTTTTGAGATATGACAAACATGTGTTTGGGAATGATCGTGGTGAACGACGACTCTAAAACTTACCAACTCTAAATACAAGGAAACTCTATAACCAAACCTAATGTTTAAAATATTATAGGAATACTTTATGTCACTATAGAACTATACAACTTAACTCTTCATGTGTCTTATTACCGCTATTCTTGCATGGTCAACATAACTAAATAGTTAAGACACTCTGTTTCGATAATGCTCGATTCATAGCCATTATCAAGGTCTTATCATTATTCCACTCTTAAACCTTATGGAAGAAAGATGTCACCGCGTAAATCTATCAGGCGTTTCAACAACACACCACCAACTCCACCACCGCCACCACCCCCGCAGATGGACACTGCAGTCTTCCAAGCTGCAGTAACAGCAGCTGTGGCATCCGCCATGGCGTAAATCAGCACCAATGGTGCCAGTGGTTCGGGAGGTGGTACTAATAAAAATAACCAGGGAGATAGCCGGGGACACTGTTAGGTCTAAATTTATGGTTTATACTTTGCTTTTCTGGGCATTTATAGTTTTTGGTCTTGGGCCGAAATCCACATGAGTATATTTGTTGTTTGGACCGAAATCACATGTGATTTCGGTTAGGCTATTGGGTTTTTGGTTTGGGCTTTGTGCTTTGGGTCCATGTATATATAGAGAGTGACTAGAAGGGTGGGAACGTGATTAAGGGGCTGCCATTCATATTGTGGAGAACGTGTTCTACAGAGAGAAAACAAGAGAGAACGTGATTAAGGGGCTGTCATATTATGGAGAATGTGTTTTTTAGAGAGAGAAAGAAGAGAGAACGTGTGTGTGTGTGTGAATCTTGTGTACCAGACAATGAATCAATTCATTGTGTGCATTAAAGATTCGTCTTGTGTTCTTATTCTTCTTCTCTATTCTATCTTTCATCATTCACTTGATTGGGATTCCGCACTATCAAGTGGATCTGATTGATACATCAAAGCGAATTAGGGACTTACAAGTGGTATCAGAGCTTGGATCGTATCAATCAATTTGGCAAGATTTTAAGAGTTTCTTAGACTTTTTCTTGGAGTTTTTGGCGTTTTTGATTTTTTTTGGACGAAATATTGGATGTTTGTTCTTCATGTTCTTCATAAATTTGAGTTTTTGATCGACTTTAGCGTTAAAATTTTGAAAAAATCGTGTTTTTGGTCGTAACTTGCGAGACCCCGACGGTGGTTCTCGGTCTCGGTCTAGGATTTCCGAGGTGTTTTCGGCTGAAAGAAAGTTTGTGGTGGAGCGTGGTGCGAGGCTTTGCAGTGGAGCGTCCGAAGGTTCTCGGTGAGAGGGTTTGCGGTGCGAGGTTCTCGGCTCGCACGTGTTCGGTCCCCGTTTTCGGTCTCGCTGATTTCGGTTTTGTGTTTGATCCGATATTTCGGTGCGAGACTTCTCAGTGTGAATGAGAAGCCTCGTGATTTCGGCCTAAAAATTAATTTTTCAAATTTTGAAGTTTCGTTTTCGGCCTAAAGTTTTGACTTTCGACTTTTGACTTCCAAGTTTGACTTTTGACTGTCAATTTTGACCTTTGACTTTCAAAGTTGACTTTTGACTCTCAAGTTTAATCTTTGACTTTCTCGTTTAACTTTCAAAATTTCACGTTTGACCTTCAGATTTGACTTTCAAGTTTGACTTTTAAGTTTGACTTTTGGGGTTTCAAGTTAAATGACATTTTTGGTAAACAATGAGTTCCTCAATCACCAAGGTCAATGAAGCTTCATGTTCTCAGTCTTGTGAAGAAAAAATTAAACTTTATCGTGATCAACATGATTTATTAAAAAGAGAAATTGAGGACCTTAAATATGAAGGATATACACTTAGGAAGGCCCAAAAACCTTTAAAAGAACAACCAGAGGCCAAAACCAAGGACTTTAGAAAACTTCAAGAAGAATATAGTAATAAATGTGGAAATTACAACTATGTTAAAAAGGAAATTGCCAAATTAATTGCCGAACTTGATGCATTGAAAGCTAAATATAAAGATGCTAAATTTAACTTTAAGAAATTTGATGCGTCAAGTGAGGTAGTTGTGTCCATGATTGAGAAACAATTAAAATTCAAAGATAATCAAAATAAGGGTTTAGGGTATCACAGTGTTCCACCTCCCTACAATAACAACTATACCTCTCCCCTTGGTACTAATGAGGTAAAGATACCTGCTCAGTATGGCCCGCCCCCTGTACCAGCTTCAGTTAAGACTGAACAATCTGGCCCAACTGAGAATATTGAGGTGAGCGATACTAATGCTTCTACTTCATGTACAGGTAAAGTAGTGGAAGATGAGAACAAGGAGAACAAAAACAATTATGTTAATTTTGTTGATTATCAAACAAATGTCTATTTGAACTCCGAACCAGTTGCTTCTAATTCAGTTACTTCGAATAAACCTGCTGTTGGTAAATACAGGCCACCAAAACAAGTGAAACAGACTACTTGCTACAAGTGTGCATGTGGGAACAATCAGAAACAAGGCATGTGCATGCTACCACGGGTAGGCAGAAACAACTTCTACGTGAAGAAACAGACCTGTTTTCACTGTGGAACACCTGGACACATTGCTAGAAATTGTCCAAATCGTGCATATGTCCCCTTCTACGCACAAGGTTGGCAGAAAGCGCCAAGAGGAAGATTTTTCAAAAGAAACCCTTCGAGGTCACAATCACGCAATGGTGACTAGAATGCCAAAAAGGCCAAGAATCAAACTCCCAAGGTCAAGAAAGAAATGTCGGACAAGAAACCAAATTCCAGAGATGGTTCAGTGAAACGAAGATCAGTTAATTCAAAGTCATCTCGGCCTTCGGTTTCAAGTTCTAAAGAAAATGCTGAGGCATCCATCCGATCAAACAAGAAACGGGTTAAATCCGACTACAGATGGGTACCAAAGGTTCACACTACCAAATCATCTAATGATCCTAACATTTCTTGATCTTCTGTGTGTGATAAACATGATATGTCATGGGAGAGAGTACCTTGCATAGATGATAAAGGTCAACCCAACATCAAAATGGATTGGGTTCCAAAGACCAACTAATCCCGCACTATCTGCTGGAGCAGCTATGGAGGAATATCATCAGACTTTGGTTTGTTAATAGTGGCTTTTCCAGGAACATGATAGGAGGCATATCTCAACTATACAACATTCAGAACTTTATTTGAGAGTATGTGTCCTTTGCGGAAAACGAAGAAAAGAGAGAATCATGAATGGGGATTGTACTTAACGGTGTGAAGAATTTTTGGATCTGTTCTAGATTTGAGACACAACTGAGGCTGAACATCTTGTTGCATTTGCATGCTATTCTTAGATCATCTGGATGCAACTTCAATTGGTGAATTACGGTTGGAGTTTTTTTCTCGATACTCTTGAGTGTTATTAAAATGATTCGTTTTGAAGACAAATATTTACATTTGCACATTTATTTTCTTTTCTTCCCATGCCCAAATTAAGGGGGAGAAATAAAAACTAAAAAAAATTATAAAAACAAAAATCCAAAAATATGTCCTTATAGTTTTTTCGTTTGCAGATATTATTTGGGAAGTGATATTAAGAATGAGTGATAACGGGCAGTCTAAACAAGTGTAAGGTACTGAAGCTGAATTGTTTAGACTTTGTGTTCAATGTGCTGGTAGGCACGAAGGATTCAAAAAAGGACTAGACATATATTGACAATGAAAGGACTTGACAGTGTGGACTTAGATAATTTCATTTGGACTGACCATACGACGCTCGGTTAGATTGAGCAGTGGGATAAACAAGGGAGCCTACGAGATACATTAAAGTCATATGTATCTAGAACTGTGGCTCAACATTTCTTCGATGTACAGACTTATGTCCTTAATTCTGGTACTGATAAGGTCACTGGGGGTTCTGATAAAGTAGGTTTGTAGGAAATTATTTTCTTGCTTTCTATCTGTCAGTCATATGTTGCCTCCTCTGCGTGGTTGGAACATATCCGACCTGGAATGGAACATATGTAAATCTATTTCTATGTATCTCCTTATCTATGCAAATTCTTTCTATCTGTTAGCCATATGTTGTCTCCTCTACGTGATTGGAAAAGATCCGACCTGGAACACAGCATATGCACTATCTCTCTAACCCTCTATCTATGTAAGTCATATGTTGTTCCCTCTGCGTGATTGGAAGACATACGACCTGGGATACAACATATGCATCTCTAAATCTGACTTCTCTCTTAATGATTGTCTACGCACCTAAAGTAAGGAATTCTTTGGAAGTTCTTGATTACTGGGGCATGTCGGGAAGTGGGGAACACGTTCTAGTGTATCTAAAATTGAACCATTTAAAAGTTTGTCTGTAGATCTCGCTGCTGAGTTTAAGTGGACAACAATATCATTGGTCGTCGTCAGCTAAATGGTCTATTTAGGAATATAAGTGCAAATGTATTGTCATTTATAATCAGTTCAACTTGTCGATATCCTTTGTGTTTAAGTGGATCACAATATTGGTGATTGACCAGAGTTAAACATGTAGGTGTGTGCCGATAAACGATATTGAATTGCTTGACAACTTTGATCCCAAAAAGTCTTAAATTTAGTTATTATTTTTGTTTTTGTTAAATTTGTTCATAGTTTACTTCTATGCACAAATTCAGGGGGAGAATTAAAAAAAAAATTTAATCAAACAAAAATCCAAAAATTCAATAATCAAAAAATATTTTTGTTTTACTTTTGAGTGTATTTTATTTTTTTTATCTCAAAATTGCATTTGTCTTAAAACGAGAACCCAAAAGGAAGAAGAGACTCAAGGGGAATTCAAAGGAAGAAGAGACTCAAAGAGACTGTATCGGAACTTTCTGAGCCAAGGTTACATCCTTGAACAACTATGGTGAGAAGGGTTTTTCATAACTCTGTGATCCACGAGGACTTTTTAGTCATTTGTTACTTTTCAAGGCGCACTAGTGATCATTGAAGAATTTTCATTCTAAGGAACAAGAAGTGAAGATTATTTTTCAACACAAAATCTTTCAACCCCAGAAGCAAGGTGAAACTGTACTTGAAGTTATGTGACGAATTGCATTGAAGCCTCCTCAATCAATTTGTTTCTATCTATGAACCTGCTGATGTGATCCAGAAGAATTGGTCTCTCTGTTATTTTCTCTGAAGATTCTTCAAGCTGAAAGTGCTGATTTTCAAGAATCCTTACAAGAAGCCTCCACACCCAATGTGCGTTCAAAGTCAGTTTTTTAAAGAAAAGTCCAACTGTTCAAGATGAAGTCATTCATGCAGACATTCATCTGTCCATCTTGAAGTTGTGAAGAAATCGAAGATAAACACTGAAGCCAAGCACAAAGTGAAAATTGAAAAGAAAAAGCAAGCTACAAACCCAGGGGAGTTTGTTAGGTCATAAGAAAAGAAAGCTATAAAACAAGGGGGAGATTGTTAGGTCTAAATTTATGATTTATACTTTTCTTTTCTGGGCATTTATAGTTTTCGGTCAAGGGCGGAAATCCCCATGAGTTTATTTGTTGTTTGGACCGAAATCACATGTGATTTCGGTCAGGCTATTGGGTTTTCGGTTTGGGCTTTGTGCTTTGGGTCCATGTATATATATAGAGAGTGACTAGAAGGGTGGGAACATGATTAAGGGGCTGACATTCATATTATGGAGAACGTGTTCTAGAGAGAGAAAACAAGAGAGAACGTGATTAAGGGGCTGCCATATTGTGGAGAACGTGTTTTTTAGAGAGAGAAAGAAGAGAGAACGTGTGTGTGTGTGTGAATCTTGTGTACCGTACAATCAATCCATTCTTTGTGTGCATTGAAGATTCATCTTGTGTTCTTGTTCTTCTTCTCTATTCTATCTTGCATTATTCACTTGATTGGGATTCCGCACCATCAAGTGGATCTGATTGATACATCAAAGCGAATTAGGGACTTACAGACACCAGAGGGAATGTTCCTACAAAGACTTCACCAACGGCAAACCAAAGTCTTTCGATGGAACTAGAGGTGTCATCTCTCTTACAAGATGGTTTGAGAAAACAGAGTCGGTGTTTGAAATCTGTGCATGCCCAGATTCTAGTAAGGTCAAATTCGCAGCATGCACATTCATGGATAGAGCCCTCTACTGGTGGAACGGTTATGTCAAATCGTTGACTCTCCCAGTAGCCAACGCCATGAGCTGGGGAGACTTGAAAATTCTGATGCTAGCAGAATATTGCCCAAGGGGTGAAGTACAAAAACTAGAGCAAGAGCTTTGGAAACTGACAATGAAGGACTCTGACATTGCAGCTTATAGTGCCAGATTTAGCGATCTAGCAGTACTATGCCCCGAGATGGTCACCCCGAAGAGTAAAAAGGTGGAGCGATACATCTGAGGACTATCTCTACAGATTCAAGGAAACGTGATATCTGCAAACCCACTTACTTTTGACAGTGTCAAGCGTCTGGCACTAACACTTGTGGATCATGGAGTCCACCAGGGCTTTATGACAGCCATTCCCGAACAACCCAAAGGAAGTGACAACAAAAAGAAGTTTTGGAATAAAAGGAAGGGCCAGTTGTCACAAGAGCCCACAAAGAAGAAACAAACTGTGGCAGTTCATGCCGCTACTGTTCCTACCGCTCCAGCACCCGCCAAACCATATGATGGAACCCTCCCAAAGTGTAACAAGTGTAACTTCCATCACACCTGAGCCTATCGAGAAATGTACTGCAACAATTGCAAAAAGAAGGGGCATACCGCCCGTTTCTGTAGGACGTCGACCCAACAAACCACCCAAACTGCCAATGCGGGAGTGAGCCAGGCCTGCTATGGATGTGGTGAAACAGGGCATTTCAAGAGGGACTACCCAAAAGCAAGGAATGTTGGAGGTGTGGGAAGAGTTTTAACAATAGGGCATGAGGAGACCGTGAATGATCCTACCATGGTTACCAGTACCTTCCTCCTCAATAATTCATATGCATGCATACTTTTCGATAGTGGTGCAGAGAAAAGTTTCATGAGCCATAGATTTAAACACCTACTTAAACAAAATCCCCAATCACTAAAAGACACATTCACCGTAGAAATGGAAAAAGGAAAGGCAGAGAGCACTATGCCTTCTTAATCTGCCAAATCACGAAACCCTCGTCATTTATGGTGACAAACCCGACACGAACCTACAAATCATTTCCTGCGTCAATGCTCAAAAGTATATTCGCAAAGAATACTATGCCTTCTTAGCCCACGTAGTGGATAAGAAACAAGAAGTGAAGGACATAAAAGATATCTGCGAAGTCTGTAACTACCCCGACATATTTCCCAAAGATCTTCCAGGAGTACCACCCGAACGCTAAGTTGAGTTCAGAATCGACTTGATTCCCAGAGCTACCCTCGTATCCAAATCCCCATACCATTTAGCACCGGTAGAAATGCAGGAATTTTCCAGTCAACTGAACGAACTGCTAAAAAAAGGGTTCATCAGACCAAGCTTCTCTTATTGGGGAGCACTAATCTTGTTCGTGAAGAAGAAGGATGGATCATTCCGCATGTGCATAGACTACCGGGAACTAAATAAGCTCACCGTCAAAAACCGATATCCTTTACCTTGAATCAAAGACCTCTTTGACCAATTGCAAGGAGCAAGTTACTTCTCAAAAATAGACCTAAGATCAGGATACCATCAGCTACGAGTCCAGGAGGAAGATATTCCCAAGACCGCATTCAGAACTCGCTACGGTCACTACGAATTTGTAGTAATGCCCTTCGGATTAACAAATGCACCCGCTGTGTTCATGGACCTGATGAACCGTGTATGCTGACCTTACTTAGACAAATCTATGATACTATTCATCGATGATATACTAGTCTACTCACGAAGTAAGGAAGAACACAGTTAGCACATGCGACAAGTTCGGAGAAGTTGTATGCGAAGTTCTCGAAATGCGAATTCTGGATTCGAAAGGTGGACTTCCTAGGTCACGTGGTCAGCGAGGAAGGGATACATGTGGATCCCTCCAAAATCAAAGCAATCGAAAACTGGGCGAACCCAAGAACACCAACCAAAATTCGTCAATTCTTAGGCCTCGCTGGCTACTATAGAAGGTTCATACAAAACTTCTCCAAAATCACAAAGCCACTCACCATCTTGAATCAGAAGGGTGTAACCTTCAACTGGGACAAGAAACAAGAAACTGCGTTCCAAATACTAAAGCAAGCCCTATGCAACGCTCCAATTTTGTCCCTCCCAGAAGGGACAGAAGATTTCGTAGTTTACTGCGATGCGTCCAACCAAGGGCTAGGTTGTGTACTTATGCAACGAGGAAAAGTTGTTTCCTATGCCTCGAGACAAGTTAAGAATCACAAGATAAACTATATCACGCATGACCTCGAGCTGGGAGCAGTAGTTTTTGCTCTAAAGATCTGGAGGCACTACCTTAAAGTGCACGATCTTCACGGAACATAAGAGTCTCCATCACATCTTCGATCAGAAGGAACTCAACATGAGACAACGACGATGGGTAAAACAACTAAATGATTACGAGTGCGAGATTCGCTATCATCCACGCAAGGCCAATGTAGTAGTAGATGCCCTTAGTCTAAAAGAGTACTCAGGCCGTCGAGTAAAGTCATTAACAATGACTATCCATTCACACCTGTCCACACAGATTAAAGAGGCCCAGTTGGAAGCCTTGACACCCGATAATGTCGCAGGAGAAGCCTTAAGAGGAATGGATAAGAACCTGGAAGTTAAGGATAATGGAGTTCGTTACCTCATGAATCGGATTTGGACACCAAAGTTCGATGGATACAGAGACATTGTCATGAATGAAGCTCACAAGACTAGATACTATGTTCATCCCGATTTAGACAAGATGTACCTGGAACTCAAGAAACTTTATTGGTGGCCAAACATGAAGGAAGAAATCGCTACCTATGTGGGCAAGTGCCTAACTTGCGCCAAGGTCAAGGTAGAATACCATAAGCCTTCGGGTTTACTACAACAACCAGAAAT